>NC_141698.1:104527710-107027797 GCF_964263255.1 Lissotriton vulgaris
CCTGCCCCAATACACTATCTCCTGTCTGGGGAGGTGTAGCACCTCCCCGCGACAGGAAACCATTTGTCCAGGCCTCCTCTGCCAAGTTTCGGTCAGCAGCAGGAGGCCAGACTTGTGTCTGTGGCAGCAGCATCCATTTTATGATGCTGAGGCTCTGGTTAGAATTAATCGCGTTTTAGCAAAGTAACAGGTCTTCTCCCTCTAGAAGGGTGGAATGCTACCCCCGTCGCCAGGACTGGCGAGGGGGTAGTATTCCAAAGCGTATGACACCTTACACGACATGTTTTGATAAAGCCAAACCAAAGCTAGCACATAACCGTGATGGATTATAATGCACCTAAGAGTATATGGTATGGCAATATCCCGGAACAGCTAAGGGAGTTGGTCCCGACAGCTGCAGACAGGCTCAGCTCATGCTAGAGCACCATCTCACATAAAACCAAGCACTCTGCCTCCAGGATTGTTAAGGCCTGCCATAGGAGTGACTTATAGGTATATATGTGTCCAGATAGGTTTAGATATAGGTATACTATATCCAAGCAAGAAGTGATTACACCACCTTGCCCCAGCTGAGTGATCAGCCAGTTGTGTCAATTTTGGATAGCCAGCCAGGGGTGGCAAAAGATATGCTGCAGCCCCTGGTAGGCCTTAGATGCACCTACGCCCTGGGCACCTATAGTGCACTGTACAGGGGCTGATAAGGTGACCCAAGCCAATTTAGTTATGTACCTAGGGTACATGGAATCCATTTTAAAGAGAGAGCAGATAGCCTGGGGCCCTGATTAGCAGGGAGCCAGGCCAACTAAGTCGAAAACCAGCTAAACACAAGGCAAAAAATCTGGGGTAACCATAGTCAGGTAGCCACCTTCCTGCAACAACTTTGTTTTATATATTTGTAATCTTGTTGGCTTTCCCTGCACTTTGTATGTTACTATATGCAGCACCAGGTACAAGTGTACTCTTACAGACTGTTACCCATCTTCCCTCACTCGATCCACAGTCCTATCATGGCAAAGGGATCTATGTGCACATCATAGTATATACTGCGCTTCAGACTGCAGTGTCAGGGCACTGAGTTCTCTGTGTACCAGTTACCGCCAGCAAAGGAAATGAAGGGCTACATCTGAAGGTCACTGAGCCGAGTGAACCACCTCTACCACCATTGAAAGTCTGCATAAGAACATAACGAGGAGTGCTATCAAATGCAGGAAATGAGAACAGGAAAATCAACCTTGACAGATAACACTGACCAGCTGCCCAAGTGGTATTATCCACATAACCAGTAAACCATGTTCTATTGTCTGTTAAGAACCAGACAACAGGAAATCAAAGACTATTAGTCCAAACAAAAAAACATTGTTTTTCTTCAACCAGAGATCATACTTAATATAGAATGTAAATTTAGAAGACCTGAAACACACCAATTCAGCTGTCTTAAATAAAGCGTGATTGGATGGACCTGACAATCTAACGAGTACTTAACGTTTTGTTTGTCTTGGTCAAAAACGTCTGTTCACTGAGCATCTTTGTCAAAAAAATGGGGGCTTTCCAATGCTGATTGGAAATGGGATTCGGGCAGAGAATGGCATACATGCTGATCTGAAGGAAGTGCCACAACATGTGTTTTATTCTCATCCCTCGGAGTCATAAGAAATATTCTGGATGGCCTCGCGGGAAAGGGGGGGTAGATTCTAAATAAAAACAATGCCATAAAACAAAACTATTTAATGCACCAATAGGCGTATCTATATTTGGCCAATTTACAGTAGGATACGGAAGTTGATGACAGAGACTCAAAGAAAGATAGCTGGAGCACTGCTAATATCCGAGAATGCAAAAGTGAAGTCAGCCACACTAATGTAGGTATACATTTTAGATATTTGAGATCAACAAAATCTCAGGAAGTGAGTTAATATAACAAGAAAGGATCAATTCAGCATCGAGTCAAAAAAAGAAATGCTTCTACTGGGGAAATGATCCTGGCTTTAGTTTTTAGGAATAGGTACAAAACTACCCTCCTGCAAATCTGGTAAGATCTTTAAATTAAAAGTAAATAATTATATGAAACTTGTGTGAGCAGTCTCATTTTGATGACACCAAATTGTATGTGCACCCTTAACTTTCAGTATGCTTGTCCCCAATTGAGCAGGTAAATGATAGAGTTAAGGGAAATGTCCTTTGAATCAGATGTATTTCCATCCCTGATGCCCCTCAATAGCACTCTGGGCTTATTGATTACCCTGCTCAAGGTTGATAGTTAACATGGTAAATCTTTTTTTAAAGCAGGTTATAATTTCCTTTAAAAAAAAAAAAAAAGGCCATAACGCAAGAGTGTGTATTTCTTCTTTACCTGTGGCTCACTAAAATGGCCTATTTTCAGCAAAGAAATATTTAAACAATGGGGTTAGGCATCTTGCTCTGTGGAAGGGCATGATAAAAGTGACTTGTCATGGACTTTGCGTCTCTGAATAGCAGCACTGAACAGGTGAGAATTGATTTATTTGGAAAGCTGGAGTTATAGAAAAGAGAAAGCCACCGTCACTCGACCAAAGCAGAAGTAATAGTTCAAGATACAGCTCTGAAACCTTTGGCCAAACATTAGATCCATTGAGTTCTTATCTTGGGTTGGTGAACTAAATGGGTTATGTAATGTCCAATTGCTCCGTTATGAGAACAAACTTAATTTGCCCAAGCTCACAAGTAAGAATACTAGTTGTGAACCTGCGTGTTCAAAATCACTGACATGTTCACAGGAGAACCATATGGAATTTAAGAAGCAATTTAAAAATAAAATTAAAGCTACTTAACGCCAAATGGGATCCTTCGGTAGCCACAATATTTAAGACTGAGTAGAGCTCTAGCAATTTCTTTCACCTCTGTGTTTGACAGATGGGCAGCTATACCGGACATGGAGGGTAGGGGCCTCCCATCACTACCGGCATTCCTTGCAGTCCTGCAGCCTGAGGTTTTTATTAGCAGCAAAGATCTGAGCGGTGAGTAATATCCTTGCTACAGTCTTTATATAGTGACAGAAAATCAATGCGGCCTGCAGCTAGGTGTCAAGATACTGGCCCGAGCAGGGGCGGGAGAGGTGGAACCGGCTCCCAAGTCATGATTCAAGCTGTCCCAGTGCTAGCAGAGGGTGTTATGACATGTCAGATGTTATATACACTGCTACAGAAGGACATCAATATCTCCCCGTTCATTCGCCTGCTGATATCAGGGTAGATTCAGATAAGGTACAACGAAACCCTCCATAAAGCTGGCAGCTTCCTGCTTTTCCTCCCCCACCCTATCTGAACTGGGAAGGCTAAGTGGTAGGGTAAGCTGCCATCCCTCACACAGCCAATCAAGCTTTTTGTAAACCGACTGGCAGCAGAAGCAGCCAATTGCAACACGTCTTTAGATTTTGAGCTGGTGGAAAGCAGAAGGCAAAAGTGGGAAGCCATCTTTAGAATGTAATCTGGGACTGTTGAATTAATAACAAGAAAAGAGAACCCGACTTCCTATAATATTTACAGCTAGAGAACAAACCTGAACACAAAGCAAATAAAGCACAGCTTATGTTGGCTGTGATTGAGACATGTGTAAACATTTTTATTTCAGTTTTTGATAGTAATCAGCGAGCAGGGACAGGGAGGCTGGTGGTTGGTTTATGTATTTAGGTGTTTTCATAGAGTACTAACAATTTATTTTTGAGTCAGGGATGGACTGAGCAATAAGGAGAGCTCAGGGAGGTTTTCAAATACCAGCCACATCTTACAGTGAGTTAATATCTCCAAGGGAAGGGCATCTCTTTCAGAAAAATGATTTTAAAATGGGATCAACGATTAATTTTACAGCACAATTTTCCAAATCTAGTAGATAAAAAGCTATCGGTTTTACTGGCGCCTCTGAAACAAACCTATTGAAACCTTTAAGGCCCTATACCAAGGAGCATTATTATTTCTGGGGCAGCAAATCATTCCAACCCATATGAAAGTTGTCTGGTGCTCATTCGGGGCTGCTTTTAAAGCAGAATGTGCTAAGAATCCTTCAGACCCATCCAGCCCTGAAAATGGCCATCTGTACCATCCTACCAAGGTGTTCCTCTGTGTCTTGGATAGTAATTCTACCCCATCTGAAACATTTTATCTGATCTTGTTCCTTAAACGCTGCTATATGAACAACTTATTTTTATATATCTCTGTGGGCCTACTATGGTATATACTATGACCGGATTTGCCTGTGTTCAAGACGCACAGGTAGTCTGCTTGTGTGTTGTGCTTCCTCAGCAGGATGAGATGCAAAGATGCAGACCCCCTCTGCCAATACCCAGTGTCCGGTATCTGTGGCCTCTGCACACTTCATCCTGGACTACTCCTATTATTTTGTTGAGATAATGTATAATGATTATATTTCTTATGGGGATATCCAATCAGGTATCTTGAAGATTCTGGGACAACATTGAGTACTTCAGTCCAAATTTGAAGTATCATTGTAAAGTTATCATTTTTAACTTAATCTTCAGGATTTCGGTCCGTAGCGCAGATTCAAGAAGGATCTCAGGGCCCTTCTGTACATGGGTCCAGGGGCCCACTTGAAATAGTATTCCCTTGTTCCCTGCTGCAAAGGCTTCCAGTAGCACTTCTGAGCAAAAGAAATGTTCTTTTCTGCTGCAGAATGACTGAATGATCAATACAGGAGTGCAGACAGGGGGGGCGTTAAAGAATGGAAGAACACCACTAACTGGATGATCCACTAGTCTGAGATGATCTCTTACCAACATGTTATGAAATTCCACTCCCTACCCTTCACGAGCAATTGACGCTTGGTGAAAAAAATGCACTTGAAGTTGTTTTGTGACCATCGGAGTAGTAGTCAATCTGGTTGTGGGTTTTGTTATCCTCCACCAGAAAACAATGGGGAAGAGGTGGTGAGGGTGGAATTTTTGCTCTGGTTGCTGAAATTGAAGTGGCAGCTTTGACTTTGAAAGTGTGGTACAATAAACGAGCAAAACATTTTAATTTGTGTGCAAATGGCTTGGAAGAAGAAGAGATTCCCAGTGGTCTAGCAGGTGACCAACTCTGCTTAATGTATTAAAGGGTACTGGAATCCTGTCTATGCGGTTAATCCACTGAAAACAACGTTCATTACTTTACATTTCAGAGGACATATCTGTGGAGTGCATCCAGGCATGCCTGTCAACAAGAACAAATGGCTAAAGCAAATCATGTTTTGAGGGTGGGACTTGGCATGTGTCTGGGGTGCTAGTAATGTCAAATGAAGCGATAAGGCAAGAATACACTCTCTACTTTAGGAGGAAGACTGAAAGCCATCAACTGCCCCGCTCAATACCTCTTCTCATGGAGTTGTGGGTTGTGCAGGTTCGGGTGCCGGACCGTGCTCTGCTGCTGTGATAGGTGGTCCTCCCAAAGGGACAGCTAGAGTGGAGGACAGATACTCATTGATAGTAGTTCCGGGCACCACACACTCCTTGCCCATTCTGGGGCCAGTAGGTTGATTTGGGCCTGGTCCTTCCTGATCTTCATGAGAAATGTGGACAGAAGAAGTAAAGACGGGAAGGCGTTCAGGAGTCTCGAGCCCCAATTGAGCAAAAAGGTTTCTCGGAGTACAAAACTGCCTTGAAAACTCCAACACGCAAATGTTTGGACACAGACTTTTCTGTGGTGGCAAAAGATCGACCCAGGGTTCTCCTTATTACTGGAATACACCTTGTGACACCTCTGAGTGCAGCTAATAATTATCCGCTAGGCAACATTGGCTGACAAGCCAAGAAGTCTCAGAGCTGCACTGCCTGAGACCCAGGTCAAAGATGGAAACATCGGGATCATAACCCAAATGTCGTGGACTCTCTGAGGCGGAGCAAAGACTGGGGAAAAAACAGTCAGCAGGATGCGTGAATTCAACAAGTTGATGAAAAAGTCCAACAACGTAACAGACCGTCTGTTGTCTGGATGAGGCTGACGACTGTTTGAAGCGAGTCCACTTACCGCAGGCAGTCTTCAAGATATGGTAAGACTTGTATTCCCAACCTCCATAAATAGGCAGGGCCGATCACCGTCATATTTGTAATAGTGCTCAGCCAACGGGAAGCACTAAGAACTTAAAGTGCTCTTGGCCTACACGAAATCGCAGGTAGTATCCTTGGGACTGCAGGACGGGAATGTGGACATAGGCATCTTGAAAATCCAACACCACCATCCAGTTGCCAGAGTCCAGGACTTGGGGATATTCACAAGATGAGCAACCTGTGGATAGAAGTATCGATCAGAAATGTACAATACAGTGGAGAGACGACTGCATTGCCTTCAGGTGCTTCAAATGTTCATCCTTTAGAATTAGCAGACATGAATACTCTCATTGGCTTTTTCAATGTCCATACAATGACCAATATCAATTGGTGATCCCAGACTATATAGATGTTTGTTGCCACAACGATCAAAGTAAATGGGGCCAAACAAATTCTTAATAATGAATGTGCAGGTTTTACAGCAAAACAGGACGATAGCAAAGCTCATCTGCTCATGCCTACGGTAATCATTTTAAGGTAAATTTTGTTTAAAACCTGCTCCTCTTAGCACCTTCTCAGTGAAATACAAAGTTGAATTTTCATGTTTATTTATAACAAATTTGTAAAGACTTTTTGTACACTTTAGAGAAGCAACAGAAAAATCGAAGCCATTAAGAAATAACTATGGGCCAGATGTGCAAACAATGGAATACCAGTTTCCTAATTATGATTCTCTCTCCGAATAGTCATTCCTAGTGTATGAAACTCAGAGTTTCATTTAGGGATTCCTTTTGGGTCGCAAATTGACCTACCTCATCAATATTAATGAGGCAGGTTGCGAGCTACTAGGAATCACACCCATCACAGTTATGGTGGCCTGCTGTTTAAAAAGAAAAATATGAAACCTTGAAGTTTCAATTTTTAAGAGAAGGCAAAGTGGTATGTAGGACCACTGCCTGCTCTTAAAAAATATTTTTATTTACATTCTCAAAGGGGTCTAAAGGGGTCTCTTGGCCCCCCTTGCAAAAAGGTTACCACCAGTTTTAAAATGGTGGTTAAGTATTATTGTTTTGCAACCAGAATTCCATTGCAAACGAGGAATGCATACCATGCTGATTGGGTATTTGGAAAGGACACCCTAAACACGCCCCTTGCAAATACCGATTCACACATGCAAAATGGGAATAGCATTTTGTACATTTGAAAAAGCATTTTTCCGGTCGCAGTTGACCGATTTGGCGAATCGGGCCGTTTGTGACCGGAAAAATGCTTTGTACATATGGCCCTATATCCCCTACCACACCCTAAGAATGTTAACCGTCAAACCAATCAAACGCCACTTTAACATGCATAAGCGCTGTCGATGAAAACATGTTTCACTGTTCATAAAGATTAGTTTGTTTTTTGGCAAATTTATAAGCACCTAAAAAGCGGTCCTAATTGCTCCATCTACATGTATTTTGGCACGTACCCAATTCCTGGTTGAAAAGAATTTGCAGCTCCAACACTTCAATAGAAACGTTTGACTACAAAAGCGGTTTACATTCCGCATTTGCTTCAGACTTTTTGAAGCCAGACACAGCAATTCTCCATTTCCCGTTCAGCTTTTTCTCTGTTCTTTGGCTGTTTTGAGCGAATCTATTTCTATGCTGTCAGCGGTTTTTAATTCATCTTTCGCAGGTCTGCGGTGCCTCCGCGCCTTTGATCTTCTCATTTACTCCACTCCCTTCTGTTACAGTATTTTCCTGTCAGGCTCTTCAATCAGGCTTCTTTTTAGCTTCCTTTTAATCAGTGATGAAAACTTGTTTGGCTTCTGTTTTCAACAGAGATCTTCATTTTGTGATGTCAATCTGTTCATCCTCTTCCTGTTGCAAAAAAAAAAAACAACTTTGCACACTAATGTTGTTGAAAGCCACCACCTGAAATGCAATTAAGGGGGAAAAAACCTATGGGGACGGAATTTCAATGCTACTTAAGTGTTTACGTTTGGCTTAGACACCTAAATAGCCTTTCATGTGAGTGCAAAACCTCTCTGGGAATTCATAAAAATTGTGTGCACAGTTGTAAAAGGATTTACTCACACAGATGTTCTTGATTGAGTAAATCTAGTGAAGTGGTGGGGGATTCGTATTCACAGAGTGGAAGAGTTGTACACATCCAACAATCTGCATGTTTGTGGGTACTCAAAATCTACTCTCTGACCCCCTCCTTAACCTGAAAAGCTTGTCAATCCACTCCACACAAGGGCAGGAGTAAACCCCTTTCCTATCTGGGAAGAGCACTGGTTGATCTACCAAAGTGCTCTACGCATGGGCAGGAGTAACTCCCCTTCCTACATGGAAAGGCCATTGGCCCATCTAACAAAGAACTGAAGGAGTAAGGGAAAGGAAAGGGCATTGGCCCATCTAACAAAGAACTGAAGGAGTAAGGGAATTCATTTTCCACAAGTGGAGAAAAAACAAGTTATCAAGAGCATTTGCACTCGTGTGGCAGATTTTTTAAATACAAAAAGTAATGTAGGCAGATTTATAGAGAGCAACCTTATCACCCGTGAGGGTATCCAGGAGATGAGTAGGAGTGGCGATCCAGGGAATAAATCGAACAGCCACAACTTCAGTTTCTTGTTTAAGATTGCGAGCGATGAGGTAGTTCTGATGTCCAGCGAGCTAGTGTTCCAGGTCTTTGCTGCCAGGTGGGAGAAGGAGCGTCCTCCAGATCTACTCCTGCGGATCCTTGGGGTTCAGGTGGAAGGGAGGGAGGTAGAGTGGAGTTTTCACGATGGTTGGTGGAGGTTCTAACGGAGGCTAAGTTGGTAACAGTTAGTGGTGGGCATGAGAACCAATGCTTCAATTCTTCAATTCCATTTTCTATGAATTATTTTCAAACCAGAGCATCAAAAATTAGGGTACCTGCAGTTTGTAGACACAATCATTCATTAATAACTCTAAATCGGGCAGCTACACCCTACCGAAATTCTGCACTTTGGTTGGCTCTTAGCTGGTCAAAATCTACCCAGCGGACAAGACTAGATAAAAACAGACATAATTTTTCATAAAAAGGGAGAACAAGTCACTCCCTTTTTAACCATGCATGTGCTCTTCATACTTTTTGAAATAATAACCATAGTAGATAGTCCTTATTTTCTAAGGGATGTACCACAAGGAAGGTCACAGAAAATGTGAGATTCTGCATCCCTGGTAACATTTAATTGGGGAAAGAATGAGTGTGGTCATTTGTTAAACCTGGCAGAAGCCAGGAAAGACCAGATACTCCAGATGATATTTAGATAAAATAATGCTGACTTAAACAAAGCATTCCCAGGGGGCAGTGACAATTCATAATCCAGAACTCAAATAAGCCTGACTGTGGTGAGTGTATCACATTCAACCTACATATTGGGCAATAAAATACTCATTTCAGGAGTCCAACTCTTTATTATTATTTCTGTGTTTGTGGAATTTAGCTTAAACTACTAGTATATAATCTATACATGGCTGAGACTGAGATGACCAGCTTGTGTGGGGTTAGTGTCTTCCAGGGGTGTTAAAATACTGGCTAATGTTAATGTGTGTCGTTCACATTATTTGAAAGAAAATAAAAACGACAGATGATCAGTTAAAAAAAAAGGGTGGCAGAAATACATTATAGAAGATCATGGTCCAAGGGCAGACCCTCAAGTTCTCCAGTGTAACATTTGGCTCAGAACAAAGGGAGGGAGACCACTGCTACAACAACCAGGAACAATTCAACCCAAGATAAGGGACTACACCTTTGATCCACAGTTTACGCATATGCTCAGATAGTATTTGATACTTGATTGTCAAAGGCTGCCGATAGATTGAATAAAAAAAGCAACAACAAACAAAGAGAGTCAAAACACCATCCTCATCCACCACAATGTATGCCACAAGCGGTTTGGACCCAAGCACCCAGCCTGTCGAAAACACTTGCTGGTTATCTTTTTTTAAAGGTTGTCTTTTTCGAAATAAGCCTGCTGGTGCACTAGGACTATTCTTGCTAACAGTTTTGGAGATAAGGCAGGTTTATTGTGTGTCTGGCCAGCAAATACCTGGCAGACTGGCAACTTTAGACTGAACGTTTTAAGTAGTAGGGTGAGCACTGTTTCGGTCAACCCAATAGGAACTGACCTGGAGTTATTCGTATGAAGCAAGCCCTGGTAGCTAATCAGTCATACAAGAAACTATTTTTAAAGACTGTGCCTGGCATGGAATACTAACGAGGTTGTTGGTTTAGTAAACTGCTGCCGCTTGACCACTGAATTCATGAGCATTCATTGGATCTCGAGAAGATTAGATCATTCCGAGTGGAATATTTATTATGATGACCTGGGACCGATAGATGTGCTGCCATCTAACCACGATGTCATTGTCACCACAGTGTGTACATTAATGGTACCAATGTTAGCGGTAAAGAATGATGCACAATCGCAACGCTCCTGTAAAGGGTAGGGGTTGGTTTTCAGATTAACTTGCACCGCCTCAAAGGTGTCCTTGAAAGGCTAAAAATTAAAGAATTTATTTATTAAATGATTACATAGCCCACAAGAGACAGCACCCTAGTTTCTACTTTTAAACAAGAATACAAATACTTTGACAGAGTGCAAAGGTTTATGAACTCTACTTTTAAATATAAAGTAAACTAACATAACCTACATATTTAACAGAGGCATTGATAAGTGGATTTATAATTCGAAGGAAGGAAGGTGTATAGCATAACGTCCTTCCGTGATGGCATAACTTCCTTAATAAGGAAATTAGCAATTGCAATAGAGCAGCGTACTTATTTAGATTGCAACAAACTGACAAATAATTAGGACATTAATCAATGGAAAAAAAAGTAGATGGAAGTGCAGAACATAATGAGGTTATTTGGGGCTAAACAATGCAGCAGCCATCCACAAGATGCTTACTGGAGATGATAATTTGATTTGAATATTGTTGAAATATTTTTTTTAAGTTTCAGTGGTGCTGAATATATGAATATTATTCTGAATATTATGTTTGTAGATATCCCAGTTTAAATAGTAGTCGCCAAGAGCGATAATGCTAATATTGCCATTTGAGGAGTAAGCCTTAAACAACTTGCCATATAGAAAATACAATGAAAAAAACAATGTCTGAAAGCAAAAAAGGTGTGAAAAATAAAACAGCATTTGGTTCTGAAATGAATTAAGATATTTACTTCCAGAAAACAAGGAGTTATTCTAAACCTAGCTGTACAGCTAACTTCCAGGACTTTGGTGACAGTTTCATATTGTGTTGGAGCTCCAAGAGTGTGACTAAGCACATTGCAGGAAATGTTGAAGCCCACATAAAGAAAATACACAATGCAGGTTTAGATCCGGGGAAGACAACAAGGTAGAGGATGTGGCCAAACGGGCTAGGGCGGTCTATCTCAAATCTGGGGAACCGGCTTTGAGTCTCAGCAATGACGCTAAACATCCTGTGATTCTGGGCAAATCACGTAATCTCCCCATGTCTAACAAAAATGAATGTGTCCTTGTGTAACGTAAATGGTGCTCATGTAAAGCATACGGATACCAGATACCTTTGGGTCAAATTTGTGCTATATAAAACTCAGGGGAAAAATAAAGGAAAAAAAAGACTTGGGAAACGTGGAGCAGAAGGTGAAAAGAAAACAGAACAGGCTCATCAGGCAAACCTCCTAAACCGCTCTGTCTCCTAAACCTCATGCAGGACCAGGGCTTTTAATTCAGTTACTTGGTTGTTTGATTCAAGCGCACATTCACCATTGAGCGGAGCAGGGAAGCAAGACTTTGCAAGAGCGGACTTGAGGATCAAGATTGTAATAAGGTTAGGGGGACTTCCAGAGAGTTGGGCCGAAGACCAAGGACCTCTTGACACATATCCGGGGTCACTGAATCATCACTGGGAGTGGGATGGAGAAGGAAAACACAAGGCTAAGTTAAGTGCTAGTCAACTGTAAAGCAGAACCACTGTAGCTACAGAGTAGAGAGAAGCAGCAGAAAGTAACAGGTTGAGAATGTAGGCATCTCCTTCAATACCCCATCAGGGGTAGCAAGCGCTATATAAATGCAAACCGCTTACCTTCTTCTAGCCTTCTGAATCCAAATAACTGACTAACCTATCCACCACTCAAATTACTTTCATATTTCACTATACTAATTCAACACTATTCCTTTATGGGTTACGGAGTAGCATGCTAGTCGCAGAAAAAGCACTTTGACACCTCGTCAGGGGTAGTAAGCGCTCTATAAATGCAATTACAATACAATCTGTAGAAGTCCAAAGAATCCGAAGATCTAGCATGCTCTAAAATATGTGGATGATAAAATAATGCAAGGCTAACATTTTCTATAAAACCAATTCATGCTGAAAAACCGTGAGGGTTGATCATAAAGTGGCGACACCTATATATGGAGAAAAACATTGGCTTTTTCATGTGCTAAATTAGTCTGCCTCTGAACTTTAGATAAGCAAAGCGTGCACTATGATCTAAGCAGATCCCTGCTTGTTGCTCACCTCTCCAGAGCTTGTTGTACAACTCTCTGGGAACAAACTTATGGAAGCCACAGGCTTATTGTAAGTGTAATTGCATTTACATAGCACTTACTACCCCAAACAAGGTAAGGTGTTGCCGTGCTTTTCTGCAGGTAGCATGCTACACTGGAACCCAAACAGGAATAGTGGGGAATTAGTATAGGTGAATATGAAATTAATTTAAGTGGGCGACATGCGAGTTAGTTATTTGCATTGAAAAAGGCTAGTGGAGGGATAGAAAAGCGAAAGGTCTTGAATGTTTTTTTTTAACTTATAGCAGGAGGTTGTTGTTTGGGATTGTGGTGGACGGGGGGACGCACGAAAGCCACATCCTCGTCACTCGCATCCACGCAAGTTGGCCATTAGCATCTTAACAGCTCAAAAATGACAGGGTAGCACTCGCAAACTTTGCCATCTTCACCAACATGGCGGAGCTCAACAAGGCAATCTCCCTTGACATCAAAGTCTCACAGGGTACCGCATCATCAGATAATAAAGTGTCTTTGCAGACACCAGGGTGAAATAGAGCTAAACTGACGCTGCTCCGGAGCCTGCAGTGAAGCCCGCCCTTCCTCTCCACGACCACGGCGCGGGACGTGCGGCGTCTGACGGCCCGCGCGGCGCCCGCGCTTTCATCCTTCTCTGACGACTACAACCCAATTAAAGGAGCCGGGTGACAGGCCGCGCGCTAAACGCCGCCCGGCAGCAGCGCTCAGCGGCTCTCATCTGCCCGCTTTATCAAAGCTGTCACTGCGCCCGTCGCCAGGAATTGGTAATAAAAAAGAAATTTGATTTGCTTCTAATAGGTGTCAAGATAAAATCAATGGCTTGTCTGAAATCTGGGTAATTTCAAACCTGCAGGTTTTCTGCCACAACGTGATTCACACAAAAAATGGGAAAGGGAGAAACGCGTGGAGGCACAGAGAGTCGCAGTAAAAGGAAAGCCTCGGGAGGCAGACAATACGCAATGGAGGTAGGAGCAGAGAAAACTTCAAAGGCACAAACGTGCAAGCAGATTTGTTTTTAGATCTCATGAGCACAAAATATCCTGCCAAAGCAATTCACTTACTCAGACAAGTTAGAACTTAGACCGCAGCTCGGAAATGTATAGGCATTTATATAGCGCACTACTTACCCGTAGGGTCCCAAGGCGCTTCGACCGCTGCGAAACCCTTCCTGGCTTCCCTGAGAGATGGTCCCTTAATGGGTATCTCCAGGGTGAGACCAGGCATCCCCGGCGGTCTGGTGGGGCCGTTAGTGAAGATGAGGCAAGCTAATGCCCAGAGTTGCCGAGTGTGATCGCTGATCAGAGTGGGCACCGAGGCGAGAGAATTATCGAGTCCGCTGACCCTGGTCCAGAAACCTGCCGCGCCGGGAATCGAACCCTGGTCCCGGGCCGTCCTCTGCTCTCGGGTCTGCCGCCTCTAACCAGTGAGCCACACTACTTCACTAGTGATTTGATAAAACAAAAACAGTGCAAATTAAAGGGGCACATGGACCCCCCCCCCTTTTAAGCATTATAGGTAGATATTGCGGCTAACAGTCAGAGATTAAGATGCATCTATTTAGTAAAATTGCGTTTTTTAACCTGTCGTCCATGTACCGCTGGGTCCGCGGCGCCCGTTAAAAGGGTCTGGATACAGGTTAACTCTAGCCTTTCTTTTCGGTCCATGATCATTTGAATTTTGAGCTTAAAACTATATAACGGAGGTTCCTCTCAAGAGAATAGTTTCATCAAGTTATAATAATACCTCCTTGAAGTCTACTGTATTGCCTCTGCAGCGTAATTGAACTATATTTTAAGACAATTAATAAAGGTAGGTTAAAAAAACAAGCATTTGAAAAGCGTTTTTAGTCAGAAGCAGATTTCTGGTTCTGGACCGAGCACGTGTGAATGTGCACAGTCAATACTCACATTCAAATATGCTTCGACCTCAAAAACACTTGACCTGCGTAGGATTGTCTACAACAGACTCCACCCAGGACACTCAGAGAGGTAGTGTTCTAAGCACTAGGTGATCTATGCACCTATACACAGGCTGACTGCCCTAAAGGCTCTATGCTCTCCCATCCACTGGTTAACAGGGGCGAGCACTTAAAGACTCAAAGCATCTACACTTCTTTCAAAGAAAAGGAAGCATGCCTGCACTTCTGAACACACATGAAGTACTTACACATACGGAGTAGTACTTTTCTAGCATGTACTCTGGCATAATTAGCACCGGGTGACCTACCTTTATGCAATCACTGTCTTTGTAATCTTTTGACACCGCATGGTCTTCAGATGGTCTATCTAAGCTCAGGCAGCCGCACTGGGCACTGACCTGTGGAGGGGGCGCCGACCTCAGGGGGGGCACTAGGTTTAACAAACAATAGCTTATGATTGTTGAGACGAGAGGCACTTTTGCCCGGTGGTAATGAGAGAATCCGAGGAGGAGGTCATTAGGTGCAAGGGCGCCAAAAATGATTGTCGCACCGGGCGCCACCAGCGCTAAAGCTTGACTGCTGCCCTGTGTCTGTCCGAGCTGGATGCAATCCAGTTACTACTTTTGTCCCACTACTACCGAGGAGCACTCCGCTTTCACATTACCACCTACGGATCTGTGACCTGGGTTTTATTCCCGTGTGAAGCCACTCTCATAGTCGAGCATGAATTTGGAAAGGAAAGTAAATACGCTGGGTTCAGACTGTGAGGAATTGTTTGTGTTTTTGTTTATTATTGAATCAAACTGTGGAAATGGCTTCAAGTGATGAGTCAGTAGGGTACTCGGAAATCAAAAGTTGAAGAACCACTGGTCTAAAAAGTTTAATATGCTTTGAGCATGATTTCATCTAAATGCAAACATTTAATAAGAACCATATATTGCATTACATTTCTTTAACTTGAATTATGCTGTTACCCATTCGTCCATTTCTTTATGAAGACCCTTCAATGACCACTGCAGCAATTAACCTAGAGTCGAGAACAGTAACACCAGGTGGACCGCTTCTCTAAGGCACCACACAGCAAGGACAAACAAACAAGCTAGCTTCCCAAACACAAGTGCGCCACCAGGGAAAAGGAAGAGCAGATCCTGCATCTGTTTATCCAATTTAGCTTTATGACAGCTGCCACCCGGAAGAGCACAAATGAAGAATACTTCAACAGCCATCCCTCAAGGAAATCTGCCACAGTGGGCAAAATAACTTACCTTCCATGGCACTCTTTCTGGTGGATACGCTATCTAACAACAGATTCCTCACCTTAGAATAATCCCCAGGCGCCACATTTATCTAGAGAGCTTTCACCAGTGGTGCTTACATATGCCGCTAGGTGGTGCAGTGCAGCTTCACAATGACAATACCGCCCCAAAAATGATGGCGCAGAGCCACATGTAAGCGCCAACACTACACACGTATGCCACGTTCTTGCTTGTCTCTTTCCAAGCCCTAAGAAGCAGAGCATGAACAACTGGCAGTACCACTGTCAACATTTCTAACTTGGGACCTTTTTTAATATGTTAAAAACGGCCACACCACAGAGTGGGGAGGTGGGAGGGAAGTGAGAACTCTGCTGTTAGAGTAGCCACCCAAAAAGTGTTACAGAAGGTAAGAAATGTGTCGTTCTGATGGATACCTTTAACCACAGATTCATCACCTCAGAATAGATACCAAGCAGTACCCTTTCTGCGGAGAGTCTCTGTAGGGTCATCTTAAAGATTTTGTGGACTATGGGCCGAAATTATTTTGGAGGCCCCTGTTCGGAACAGCTTTGAGTTTATGACTAATTTCAGCTCTTTAATGCCCTCTTTGGCCAGGTCACTTACAGTGCACAGTAACACTGATCCAAATTCTAAATGTATGTAAATCTAATATTTGGGGATAGTGATGTGTGTTTTAAATATTATAACACAGC
The DNA here is from genome assembly GCF_964263255.1 of Lissotriton vulgaris. Lineage (NCBI taxonomy): Eukaryota > Metazoa > Chordata > Amphibia > Caudata > Salamandridae > Lissotriton > Lissotriton vulgaris. The sequence continues at coordinate 104,544,161 of NC_141698.1, forward strand.
AGCATCTCACTAATATGCCTGCAAATAGCCTCTGTGAAACCCGTCCCATTTCGCAAATACCAGGTGTATGGCTGTTGCATGAAAAACACAACATTTCTCTGCAAAATGTCAATAATATACCCTCACACATCAGCCACATTAAAAAAAGTTAAAGAAAAACGTTTTTTTAAAGAATCTATTTATGAATTGTTCAAGGTCATTAGTACAAGACTGCAGAACAGAGCCAGCTCTTTTTGGAGGGGAGGCTGCTCAAATGCTGGGATCCTGGGCTAGAGCCCACTTTGCCCATGCCTTAAAACATCTCTGGGTCTGTGGAGTAGACTCGGGCGAAAATATCCTGCAGGACCAAGCAGGAAAAGGGCCCTTACAGCCGGACCTGGTTGTCATGGAAGTAGTGCTTTGTAAATGTATTCAAGGACAGACACTCAATGAGTAAACGCAGTAATAGCAGTCTTCGCGCTGGTGGAAATGGTTCTCAGACCTTCCGGTGGCTACTTCATAGCCATTGCGTAGCAGATCTTAAACCCCCCCCCCCCCCCCCCCCCCCCCTGTGCATGACGGAACCACGCCGTCATGAGCCACGGGCGGAGTGTGCTCATGACGGCGTGGTTCCGCCATGCTGCGTCCGCTCCGCCCATGCGGCACCGATTACCCGCCTGTGCAGGCGAATTAGTGAGTGGGCGGAGTCGTGATGGAACCACGCCGTCATGAGCACAGCTCGCCGTGACTCATGACTGCGTGGTTCCATCACGAGCATGGCGGCGCCGCACTCACTCCCCCCAGCACCACTGTGGAACTAGCGCTGCAGATCAAGGGGTTAATGTAGAGAAGTGTCCACCACAACAGAGTACTCTTCTGCACAGTCTCACCACAAATGGAGTTCTCTGATACAATCAATATAAAAATGTAAAGGGTCTAGCTGATGATGGCTCTCCTCCTCTTTCGAGGTGTGATGAAGGGCAATACACCAAGACAGGATGATAGACTGCCCAACGTGGGTAGAAGTCAAAACTTTAGGCAAGAAGCTTGCCCGAGTTCTCAACACCAGTTTGGAAAGAAGGTAGTGTAGGGCAGATGCACCAACAGTGCCTGATGTTCACTCATGTACGAGCTGAAGTAATCTCAATGATAAAGACACAGAGTCAGACGACACAAGGAACAGTTATGTATTGGCTCGAAAGGTGTACACATGAGAACACTCAAACCTAAGTTAAGGTCCCACTATGATATTACAAACATTTTAGAAGGTAACAAGTGTGTCAAAACCTTAAGACACCACATCATAACAGGTTTATTTAAACAAGCACAGTTGGCTCGGCAAACACAAAAAAAAAGGTCAAAACGGGCTGAAACATACGTTTTTATGGAGCTCACTTAACCCCATGCGTGCTGATGCCGGCTCCCGTCCGTCATGCGTCACAGTGCTCGTGTGCTGATGACGGCCGGGAGCCGTCATGACCACGCCTGCGATCGGAATGTCCAGCACAGGAGCGGAATTCCGGCCGCGGGCAAGGGGTTAAAGGCCTTCCTGGACCAAAGACAAAACAAACAGAGCATCCAATAGTTTGGAAAGGGTCAGCATTGCAGACTTCAGACCAGGCCACACATTTGTCCCAGTGCCTGGCATAAACAAACTTTGTGGAAGGGGGCCGGGAAGCAAGGAGGACAGGGCTCCATTTCTACATATGGAGGTATATATTGCACAGGTTCAGGTGAAGGACCCTGCCCTGCTGCTGCGACAGGCATTCTTCAAGTAGTGGTAGTCTGATTGGCAAGCAAATGCTCATGCCTACAAGTTCTTGATATCACAGTTTCCCGCCCCAATCTGTAGCCACAAGGATGATCGTCGTTCCTGATCCTTTCTATTTTCAAAACTTTTTGTCAGGGTTGATTTTTGGTTCCCGCAAACTGGCCCTGCATACAGAGTCACAAGTTCCATTCCAGCTGAAACACATCTCCTAAAGAGTCTTCTCTAAGAAATGCCCATGTGTGACACTTTTGACACTACATTTTCTTGACGGTGACAAAAGGATCAGGTCAAGGGGGAACTGGGGGCGACATATGCCTGAACAATTTAATTAGCTGACATGAGCCAGAGCAAAATATGTACTTAGGGGTATGTAATATGCAAGAAACATGCAGAGTAATGCGATTTCATTTAATGTATAAATGATATAATCAACTGGTATTAGAGTGAATTAAAGGAAATAAAATATGTTTAAAAAAAAAAAAAGGATCAGGACAAGCTTCCTCCCACTGTAGGAAGATGCCCTGCGCCACATCATAATGTAAACAACATTTATGAGCCGCCAGACGCGCCAGCTGAGCTCATCCGCTATTCGTCAGGTTCTTCAGCCAAGTGAATGCCCGGACGCTCCAGCCAACTCCAGAGATGTAAAGCCTTGTTGCACAGGACCTAGAACCCCACTTCTTCCTGTTTATTGCATTACCACATGGCAGTGGTATTGACAGTTAGAACCTACACCAACATTCCCATGATGGACAGCAAGAAGGCCTTCAACGCCAGATTAATCAACCGCAACTTCAACAGACTGATGTGAAGCCTGGTTTCTGCCACAGACGAGAGTCCTCTGATCATCACCTGCCCCAGATGTCCCCCCAAACCAGCACTGATGTGTCCGTCACCATCTTTGGCTCTGACGGGGTAGAGAGAGGGGTCTGCTGTCAGTCCATAGCAGTTGAGAAGCCATCATAGCAGTTATTGTTCAATATCTTGCAGAATTTGAACGGCATAATAAGATTAGCAACCCTCCACGTTCCATGAGTCCAGAAAACCTCTCAATGGCTCCTTTGGAAAGAAAAACGTGCACCTCTTTCAACATAATGTACATGTTACCCATCTAATATTCCCTCATGTGGGGAGCAAGGGTTGCCAGTGCAGAAAGAATGTGCAAACTACCCCAGGCTCATTTATGCTATCACTACTGATCTGCAAAGATGGTAGAATCTTTTCTTATGCTGCTTGAGGAGAGTAGCGGCTGTGAAATTGAATATTTTGCCCAGCCTACTTTATATTTTTCAGGCTCTCAAGGCGAAGATTCCAGAAAAGCATACGAAGATCCTCTAAGTAGCTATTGACAGCCATATTTGGACAGGGAAACAAGGATGACTTTTAGGGAAGATTTTAAAAGCAAATAGGAGATAGGGAGGCCTCTGCCTACTGGATGTTAAGCGATATTAGCAAGTAGCCTGGCTCTGCTCCATCTTCAAGTAGTCTCTATATGAAACGGAAAGGGATTGGACTCGTATGGATGCAGACATAGTGGGTTAAGGCTTATGGGATGTGCCATGGCAGTCTAGGGCTGCAAGGACCCAGGTCTGTTCCAACTCAGAGATCCTGTGCCCTACTCTGGCAGTGTAAGACTCCGTAATTAGAAATCGAAGTCTCCGCTCTTTTCCTTCTCCTTCTAGCCCTCTCCTGACCCACCCAGATGTTACTCTGAGGACTAGTAGGGTGAGTTTTTCAGGTAGTAAAGGGGCGGCTGCAGAAGGCTTCAAGACTTGTTCCAGAGAAGTATGAATAAAACATTTGACAATAGTAAAATTGATTTCCAAGTTAGAGAATCAGAGCACATACATTACTTTCAGTTGCGACAATTAGTCAGGTGCCGGAGAACAAGATAGTAGTGTTTAGATCTATAAACACATGGAAAAAAACTCTTTGCTGCTTACACCAGGGTCTGATTTCTAATTTCTATGCGACACTCACTGACGTAGACCCTTACATTCAGTGGGCATCTATGAAAAGATGGCAGCCTATTTTATGAAAGGACATCTCTCTATCCTTCGATGGCAGAAATGGTGGACAGATATCCCCTCTAAGTAAAAATGTGCGAAGTAGGGAATCAACGTATAAACATACGACGACGTGGCATATCGCCCAAATTAAACAGAAGCGTGTGTACTGTAGTAGTGGGTAAATGATGGCGGGAATGTGGACATGATGGAGGTAATCAGCCTACATGGTGGTCTTGTCCATGTCTGCAAACTTACTGGAAGGAAATTTTAAGTTATATCTGGAGTACATTGGGATGTCTACTGAATCCTAATCCAGCAATGATATTGTTAGGCCCAAGACCATCCGAAATGATACAAAGGACCGGAGATTGTTTGACGTTAATTAAGTTGCTGATCTGGCATGTGACTTTAAATGAACTAGCCACCCCAGCATATCAAAGGGTAATCTGTCATGTGACCAACCATCACCCAGCTATGCTGGCTGACCTTTGGCAGGTGCTCCTGGCACATGAGAAGCTATTGCTCACTAATACCAAGCTCTCAAAGCTAATGCTGACATGTGATAGAGTCCACTCCATCTTTACCCTTCTGCACTGCTGCCAAGCTTTCCGATTTCTTATACAACACCTCCAATAAGTCTAGACGTTTTACTCTGCAGTATGTCGCTTCTGGGGCTTGTACTCCCTCCCCCCCCCCATTATAAAGGGTGCACGCCAAAGTCTCTGCATGTGATGCTTCTTTAAAAAAAATGATCTACCAGCACATGGTGCTGCGGTCTCGATATTACATTGGGGCTAACATCACAGTAATACAAATACGTCTGAACATTTTTGTAAGGCACAATATATCAGAAAAAAATACATATTGGTTTCAATGTTATTTTCTGTTGGTAGGACCTTGGAAGAGGAGGCAACCACTTTAGTGGCCACGGGTTCTAGAAAGTAAAGACAACTAGATCATATGAAAAATATTCTCCACGTTGACATTTGCTGCTGCACCTACCTGCATGTTCAGTTTTTCCAGCATCATCTCCAGATTATTTTTGGCTTCCTCCAGACGCCCTCGTTCTGCTTCCAGCTCTTCAACCTTCAACCTGCACCAGTGGAGAGCGAGAGGCACAATCAAAATCTGGCAATCACCAACATTCATGATACTAAAAATGTTCAGTAAAAACTAAAAACCATCCTCCAGGAATAAAAGGATCGTCGAAGGGGTGCAGCAAAACTATTGCTAAAATATTTAAATTAAAAACACCAGAATAAAAAGGTAAACATGACAGAACCTTTCAGAAATAAGAAAATGCAGACGTAAATTATCAGTATTTATAATAGGTTCATCAATTTGAGGATGATCTATTTTTGGAAGATGTAGTTTTGTATTATAACCACAAACTTCTCCAGCTGGCCTTAAAAGTGATAGAGTAATTGGCATTTACACATACGAAGGCTGATTCACTCAAGACCATTCTTAGCCCCAGTGACACCACAAGATATTCAGTAAACACTGCTAATACATAGCTTAACTAAAAAACCTATGGACTGCTTCAAATGAGGAGGTTGTGTATGCTGCCAATATGCTAATGACAAAGCTGTGGAGGTCTTTAACCATGATCAATCCAAATGTTTTCAGATAGGGGATTTTATGAGCGGTTACACAAATTATGTATATATGATTATTGGTGTATGTGAGCATCAATATGTGGGTTCGACCAAAAGAGCTTTGAAAATAAGATGGAAAGAGCATTTAGGGGCAATTAGACACACAGACTCGAAGACTCCCACAGCTGTCCATTTTGCAAGGGATCATCAACGAGGCCAGATCCATAACATTTTATTTATGGGTATGGATCACATACAAATACACCACAGAGGTGGTGACAGATCTAAAACACTAAGGAGAGTTGGTTGATCAATTGCTTACAAACTGTACAACAGGGACTGAATGTGGACTCAGAAATGCTTACTACCTTGTAATGATAGTTCTGTGTTATATATGTTTGTTGCCACTTCCTGTATACAGAAAGGTTTGTAGCACATGTGTACACCCATGGGACCTGAATATGAAATGTTGAATCTTCTGTTGGTTTAAGTAACAATATGTCTCTACATATAATTGTTATAACTCTAATCTCAAGAAGAACTGTTTATATCAATGTATTTTCACCATCCTATATTCACCAATATACTAACCTAGAGAAAAATGTCCATTTAGTTAGATTTTCTCAACAGGATAAACACTATGCTGCTATTGTATTATTGTTATTATCTGTGGTGGTATCAGAGTGTTGTAAATCAACGGCGATTAGGTTAAGCATTAGCAGAAGACATGCTTCGTTTTGACCATTATCGTAATAAATGTGCCAACTCCTTTTTGTATTTGCAGCGGCCACTTTGTATGCCATACATTGCCATGTGCTCGTCATGTGCTTAGTCCTACCTTCTTGTTTACCGCGCCTGAAGTTTGCCCGGCAACAAGCTATTTTTAGTATTCTCCGCTTCCAGCATGTCCAAACATGCGCAGTAGGATCAACAACCGTTACTAATTGGTTCCAGATAGGAATGTGTTTACCAGTTATTGGAGACTGTTAACTCCGCCCACTCATCAATTGTGCCTTCCAATATGTCCTTGTATGGTCATAAAACTGCTCTTGTCTTTTGTACCGCCTTCTCTTGAGCCCATTCATTGTGTATAAAAGGGGCCATATACTTTAGTTCGGTGTGCTACTCTATACAATACCGAAGGGTGTTGTGTGGACTGTAGTACCACCTTTAAAGGTTTAATAAACTTTGCTTTTGTATTTTCCAGTTTCATTGCCAACTTCTTCCTAAGGTCTGAGGACTCTGCAGAGAAGGGCGAACCCTTGCACTAAGAAGGCCTAGCTTAGGTTTGCTTACAACAAGAGGACTCAGATTGATCACCATTTTGCGTTCTATGATTGAAACCTCAGCGTGAGTAGTAGAACGACTTCATCCCTGAAGAGCCTTCCTGGATTCCTGTCCTTTGGTTTTGCATGATTGAATGCGACACCTCGCCTACATCGATGTGTTATTTGAAGACTTTTTTTCTGATTTTCACCTCTGGCTACTGATTCTATGTTTTGGTCTGTACGTGATTATGGAATGAGAGTGAGCGAGACCTATACTATTACCTGGTGATAATTTCTTATTTAAGACACTGAATTTGTTTTACTCTTACCATGTGTTATGAGAACGGAGCTGGTGGAGCGAAACGGCTCGGTATAGAAAGCTGATGGATGGGGCGATTATGAAGGTTTGATTCCCACTCAAAACAATTTGGTTTTGATGTCATGCTTCTGACATGCTGACACTGGGGTTAATTTATTGTGTCATCAGATGACTTGCTTTTGACTATTATTTGCTTTTAGATTCTTCCCTGTTCTACTTTAAATGAGATTATGCGTACATAATTGGTCTAATACAATGCGATTGTATGTTGGCATTTTTTGATTTTGAACTATGGTTCTTTTAGATTTTGGTTTATCCATTTACAATGTGACCCTGGTACTGGAGCTGGTTTAGCACAACAGCTTGACATATATCATTGATGGACAGGGCTATGTGGGGGTATGACTATCACTCAATTTGATTTGCCTTTAAAGTAGCGACTGATTTGTCAGTTTCGGAGACAATATATTTAATCAGATGGCTCATTGTATATTTGGTACCTTCACAGGTTTATGTCCATATTATTTGCTGTAGTATTACTCGGTTTTGGTTATAATTTTGGTTTACCCTTTTACAGTGTGACAGTGGGAACAGAGCTGGTTTAGCACAACGGATGGATATAAATCATTGATGATCAGGGCCAAATGGGGGTTTGAATCCCACTTAATATGATTTACTTTTAAAATAGCGTTTTTGATTTGTTGCTTTTGGAGACAATGGGGTCGATTAGGATGGAGGATGTTCCGCCTCCTCCGGGCCGGCGGAAGCCACCTCCGGCCCGGAGGAGGCGGAAAATCCATTGCGGGCTCACCAAAGACCCACCGCCACATTACGATGGCTGGTGGGTCTTGGTTTCTGTCCGCTGCTTTTCCGCCGCGGTCGGATTACAACCGCGGCGGAAAAGCTCTCATTTGGCTGGCAGTGTCTATCAGACACCGCCGGCCAAATTAGGAAGCATTTGAAAACATGCTTTTCCACGGCGGTTTTTCCGCCGTGGAAAAGCATGTGTACTTTTGATTTTGGGGGCCCGTTGCGGGCCCCCAGGGTGTTGGTGGGTGGGGGGTGCACATGGGGGGTACCTATGGTACCCCCCAGCATTTACATGCACAATGCGGCAGGCACCGCGCGGTGCCTGCCGCTTTGTGCATGTAAATGTTACACATGCACTTTTAACATTGCGGCGGGTGCTGCTTCAAGCAGCACCCGCCGCAATGTTAAATATCCAGGATGTGACCGCCAGGGTGGCGGTCACATCCTAATCGCACATGAGGGAACGCCGCAGCCCATGCGGACGTTCCCTCATACTCTGGGGTCGCGGACGGACTCAAGTCCGTCCGCGATCCTAATCGACCCCAATGTATGTACTTACCAGGTTTTATTGTATATTTTGCACGTTCATTGGTTTGGTCTGTATTATTCATTGTAAGATTACTTTGTTATATTTAGGACTATATAACTTAATAAGATAGTTTATTTTGTGACTTTAAACTATGGCTAATGTTGTTCTTGTTTTGATGCCCTTTGGTGGTGGATCCTCTTAGTTATGTCATAGTTTCTTAATGCGGGACTTGTTGCTCCATATTGTGTATATTTTCCAGTCTGGGTTTTCCTGAATGTGCCATGAAGATTAGTGTATTTTGAATTTACGTTGACAAATACTGTGCCACTTTTTCAGGTAGTTGCAATAATTGTAGAATGCAAGTACTTTATAACAGGTCTTCTAGCAGTCCGTTGTACAAGTTACTTACCTTCGGTAACAATGTATCTGCTAGAAACGTTGTCTAGCCGTAGATTCCTTAATTTAGAATTATCCCCAGGCGTCAGACTGGATCCGGAATAGTTTATGCAGCAGCAGCACCTCTGCGAGCCCGGGGACGGCGCCACATGACCCCGTCCTGACATCGTCCACGGACGTGACGTCAGCGAGGTCATATAAGTCCCACTGACATCCGTTTTCTTCTGAGAAACTTTTCCGCGGCACAACGCGGAGCCACCAACAAAACTGTAAAAGTATGGTAACAGTGTGCAAAGGAGGAAAAATCCATAAACCAAAGAAATCAGATGATGCATACATCATCATAAAGGACAGTGTCAGGCACTATATACCAACAAACCAAGTAGTAAAGGCAGAGCATCGCTCTGAGAAACAACCCCACAAAGCGAAGTGTAGACCCTTCCCAGAGGCTGAGTAACAAGGGAAGAATGTCCCGACAGACAACAGCAAGACTGCCATTACAATGCAGAACTGTGCCGGCCAACTAGGGTAGAGCACAGGAAGAACAACAATCCACTGTGAGATACAATTACAAGGAATGGCACTCTCCCCTGTAGAGATTGAAGGGCCGAGGCACAGCCCAACACATCCCAAGGAAGGCGACTGCAGAGGAGACAAGAAACCATAAACCGATGGAGAAGGCGGGAGGGAGGGAAAAGAACAGGAGAAGACCACACACTGGAATGACCAGAGTGGATGAATGCAGAGAAAGGGAAAAAATGAATCTCCTGGTGAAGAAAGCGAAAAGCACCGCTCCACAGGAAGAGAAGCCACGCAGAGGGAGAGGGCTGCAGAAGACAAAGTCTGAGAGGGTCGCACCAACTTGAGCACCCTGGATGAAGACCAGTGCCAACTGAAAGGAGGCGAGAACCCCACCTTGAAAGGTCCTCGCAGAACGGGGAGGATGGGTGGCCGTTAAGGAATCTGCAGCTAGACAACGTCTCTACCAGATACATCGTTATCAAAGGTAAGCAACTTGTACATCTGATAGAGACATCTAGCCGCATATTCCTTAACTTAGAATAGGTACCACAGCCATACCCCAAGGGGAAGGTGGGTCTGCGACAGAACAACAGAAAGTGCCCGAGAGCACTGAGCCGGCAACAGGGTGAAGGACTATGGGGAAAGCTGTGGCGGTGCAGCCAGTCAGCAGACACAGCAGCTCGGAAGAGCAAAAGACAATGGGAGGCAAAGGAATCAGAAGACGACCAGAAGGGCACAGGACCACACCCGTGTGAAGACGGGATGGAATAATGGCACTAAGCCATATCTCAGAACGTAGAGTTCATAATGAAGGAAAGAAGAACTACTCCCAGAGCCCAATGGTGCACTAAGTGGGCACCAACCAAGATCTAGAGGACAACATGGAGCGACATAATCAGAGCCTATCCGGCGGGCCTACGCAAGGGAGGCTGGACAGGCAGCAGCCAGGAAGCGAAGGGCACGAGGCAATAACTGAGCAACTTCCCAGAAGCACAGGTGTGAAACATAAGACACGCCAAGTGCAATACTTAGTCACAAGAACGCGACAGGGTCGGACAGCAACACACTGAAGCACACGGAGGCGGACCACAACGAGGAACATGTACATAGTAGACAGCTACAGAGACAAGAAAGTGGCGTAGCTAAGAAGAGTACGGGACTGCCCAACAAAGCAACTTGAAGGCCAAGGGGAAGAACACACCCAAAGGGAAACACAGATGCAGGGCGCAGCACCCGGGACGACCCTCAGAAGAGGACTGTCCCGCAGGCACACCAGACACAGATAAAGGTGACACCCGAAGGAAAAAATACACATCCGAAGGGTGTGTCATCCAAGGCACCGAAGGTGCCTATAGGAACCGTGAATAAGAGCACAAAGAGCTGTGGAGAACAACATCAGATCTTCGGAACCACCACCTCCAACCGGGAGGAGAAATTCACCCCCACAGAAGAGAGGGACTCTTCAGTCCATGAACGGGACAGACAAGACCCCCAAGAAGAAGAGCATCCAGAAGAGGAGGTTTGCCCCAGGGAGTAGAACCCTGGGAACCCTTGTATCCGAAGCAGCATGAAAAGGCACCAAAGTGTACTAAAAACCGTGCAAAAGAAAAACGCCGCCATGCAGAACAATGGCAAACTTACAAGGTACCCAACTGCTCCACGAAAAACGGGGATATAGTACCAGACCTCGCAGGAGCGACGATAGGCAGAGGCATATAAAAAGGATACCCAGTGGTTAGGCACATGCGGGTATATATAGAAAGGACGAGCCACGAGACCAACGCAGCTGCGGGCGCTATAACAGGAACCTGCCTAATGCACCTGTGGCAGGATGGCAGACTCGGAAGAAGCGTGTTGAAACACACTAAAAAGAGTTAGTAAAAAGGAAGAAGGGGGGGAGAGGCAAGGACGGGTCCAGCGTCGATGGACGTCGGAGTGACACCGAACTTCCTCCGGAGAGGAGTTGATTATCCGGCATCGAGGCGGCGCCAACTCTGCCTCGCCTGGCGCCAGCTCAACCTCAACAAAAACAGGCTCTGGCTCCAAAAAAAGGAACGGAGCCGGGGAGGCAAGTCTATGGCGCTGGACTTCGGCTTGAGTTGTTGGCAGGCGTTGCAATCCGTTGAGTCATGGTGTTTCTCCCAGACACCACATGCAGGTAAGGTGTGGGTCCGTCACAGACATTTGGCGTGAACAGGAGGCACAAGTCTTAAAGCCCAAAGGCATCGCACACTGTTCCAGATGAAAAGGCGTCACAAGGGGCCTGAAAACAGGCCAGAGGAACCGTATATTCCGGATTCGCTTTGCACGTGGAAAAGAAGGAAACTGACATCAGCGCTGGGAGGGACTTATATGACCTCGCTGACGTCAGGACGGGGGTCATGTGGCGCCGTCCACCGGCGCGCAGAGGTGCTGCTGCTGCAACAAAAAAAATCCGGATCCAGTCTGACGCATGGGGATAATTCTAAGTTAAGGAATCTGCGGCTAGATGTCTCTATCAGATACTTTGGATTGTCTGAGGAGAAGGTTTATGCAGGAATGCGCTGCTTAACTGTACGTCACACCGTACATGGCTAACCTGTCTTCATGTTCATTTGGTTTGGTTAAACTGTGCCTAAACATTTTGCGATTCTGCGCAGGGTTCGGGTGGGACCGGTTCTGCTGAAATACATGAAACTGCTCTACAAGGGCCCCACATCTCGAGTGCCAATAATGTTAATGTTAATGTTATATGTGCTTGTATAGCGCGCAGCTGCCCCAGCAAAGGGGCGTCCCGGCACTTACTGTATGAAAGGGGACAGAGGGTAGGAAGGTCGGAGGGAAGGGAGAAGAAACATGTTTTCTGCTACTTTACAATCCGGTGAGTAAAATGCTCAAAGAGGAAGCTGGGGCGTGCATGAATCGTTAGGACTGGAAAGCTGCTTGTATGCCACCTCTCTCTGTAGGGAACAGGCAACACAGCAGGTGAGGAGCACAACACTGGAGGGCAGAACCAGACAAACAGAATTAATTACACAATATGGTTGTGTACTATTTAAAAAAGTTTGAAGGGTCCCACAATGTTATAATGGCAGATATATGAAAGCAAGAGCTGAGTGGAGAGAAAGATTTCTAATTGCATCCTCGGTTAACAACAATCAAAATAACCTCATTGAAGTGGCAAAGTATCAAGAAAATAAAAGAGTGCCCGGGGGCACATGTGATACAACGTGATAGGCCTATCCAATAGGCTCCTATCAGCTCCAATCAGCTCCATTTCAGGTGGAAAGGAGGACAAGACAGGGGTGTCCCCTATCCCCCTCTTGTTTGCCCTAGCAGTAGAACCACTTGCAATTTAACTACGACGGGAGGGACAGACTTGGGGAATACCGATAGCAGACATAACACACTGCGTAATACTCTATGCTGAAGTCCTTTTGATCTACGTCAGAGACATTAGAAGTGACCTATCCACTATCTGGTCAACGTTGCAGGAATTTGCGGCGGTATCGGGCCTTAGGGTCAACTGGACCAAGTCCACGATATTCCTCTTGAGCTCACATCTAGCTCCACACGACATACCGGTGGGCGTTCACACACTCACTTGGAGTACAGCGACGCCTAGATGCCTAGGGGTACAATTATTTCACTCCCTCACAGATTTATATGACGGGAATCATCGCAAGGTCTTAGCGGGACTGCGAGCGTCAGTACAATTCTGGAAAACGCTACCCCTTGCCCCCATAGGCCGCATAGCACTTGCAAAGATGATAATGGTCCCACGACTCCTGTACCATTTCGCCAACCTCCCAGTGATACCGCCACGTTGCTTTTTTAAAGAACTACACACACTCATAACCACCCTGATGTGGGGAGGGGGTAGAAGCAGGGTGGCCTTGAATACGCTTCACCTGCCCACGACCCAGGGAGGACTCGGCGCTCCAGTATTTGAGGCATACTTTCTGGCGGCGCAGCTCCAATAGTTGTCGTACTGGACAGTGGAGCGCCATATCGGGAAAACAATAACAGAACAGGGAGGGATCCCCCTTCCAGCTATACGCAGGCTACTACTATCAGGTACAAAGCCCCTATGTACACACCCCCTGCAGGTGACAGTTGCACGCACATGTATGCTGAGAATCCACCGCATGTCCAAAGGGAAACCCCTGTACTCACCACTACTTCCGCATGTGGGCTTTCCCCGCAATGACATATTGCACTACCCGCGGCCTCCAGGTTTGGACTGACTACTCTATCACGGACATGGCGTCCCTTTCTGATGACGGACTACTACTGACGTACGCCCAATTGACGGACCTCTACGACCTTCCTCCAGGGCAATTTTTACTGCACAGACAGCTAATTGACAGTAGTCGCCCGTTCTGGAACGCGCGGGAGGGCGAACCCCCAACACACCTGGTAATACACACCATTCTCCATATGGGAGTGGGTAGACACCTGGTCACATGGTTATGCAAGGCAGTCCGAGAGCTCACTCTCCGTCCCCTGGTCACATTACGACAGACATGGGAGGATGAAGTAGGTCAGTATTCAATGACAAAGAGTGGGAAAGAGCCCAAGAGTATCCACAGGTCTCCAGAAACGCACGTTTCCGAAACATTCAATTCAATTTACTCCATAGGACATACCTCACCCCACAACGTCTCCACCGGTTCTATCCTGACACACACTTCGCCTGCCCCCGATGTCAGACCCTGGAGGCTGACTTCAAACACATGTTATAGGATTGCCCAATAGTTCAACAATATTGGAACAAGGTACACCATACGCTCCAGGAGGTTACGAATATTCTGACCCTGTCCTCATGGGAAGCCAGTGCCCTTGGGGTGTTCCGCAAGCGGAAGGCCGAGAAGATAACATTCCGATTCACTTCCCTAGCCATTCTCCTAGCCAAGAGAGGGATTGCCATGCATTGGCGTGCCCCCCCCGTGGACCCCCCGAGGCAGCACGGGTAGGGGCAATGAAAAAATGGGGGGCAGCTGAGGAGGAGACGCTACGAGATGAAGAGGTAATAGGCATACGAAAGCACCCAATCTCCCTAGAATGGGCGCAACTGATGCATCAATTTACCCACGTAACAGCGCAGCCATCCTCCCCGACCACCTACTCGATACAGTCCCCATAGGGCTCCCCGCAGAGACAGACGATAATGCACGACTAACCACCAATGCCTAGAAATATCCTCTGAATGACACCAACCCTCCCATCCACAATGGATACACAGAGATTACCTTCCGCAAATGCCACCCATAAAGATCCTACCACAATCCACAGCACTTACCCAGGATAGTCTATTACACACTAGAATCTCCGCAGCATTATCCCCCAGTTCATTCCCCCCTGAGTTAACAGTGCTTCTCAATATCGGAGGTTCCGATTCCGATACACAGTACATGGGAATACATACACCCAAGGCCTGGTGAGGGACACCACCACGAGGATACATGGAAGTGTCACACTGAGTCCTTGGCGAAGCTGGATAATACTGACCCAATAGCCCAAACACTTCATCACGCCACGTTATAGGGTGGGCTTGGGAGATTTCCACAACCATCAACCTCTGAAAATGTTCCAAGTGACCTTACGTAGGAGGTCATATCCCTCTTACAAAATTGTTTCATACCGATGCCTGTTGAATGGACACTCACCATGTATCATTATGATTAACACCTTCGCTGCGGCTATTCCGCCGCAGCGCTAACGGTCGCGGGGGGTGGGGCGCAGCTCACCTGCGCGGGTGACAGAACCGTTCCGTCACGGCTCGCGGGTGAGCTGTGCTTGTGACGGAACGGTTCCGTCACGGCCCCGCCCGCTTAATGAAACGCGCCGCGCAGGCGCGAAATCAGCGCTGCGCAGGCGCGGTGAGCGGGCACTGACGGAACCGTTCCGTCATGAGCACAGCCCACCCGAGGGGCGTGACGGAACGGTTCCGTCAATAGCGTCGAAAGAGTTAAATGATTTATGCTCGCTAGGATACTTTATGTAATGTAACCCAAAATATCAATAAAAACATTTAAATTAAAAAAACTGTGCCTAGAAACTTAGTTAGCTTTGTTTTGACCTTTTTGTTCTTTCTTGTACTGCATAGCTATTTGCGGAGGTGAAAACGTCTTTTAAAGCGTAGGTATATGTACCTATGTTGCTCTTCACCTGATAACGGTTGCACAACACAGGAGGTCATTTCTCGTTCACTTAATGTTTTTCTCTTGTGTCTAGCTTCGTTTTAGCTTTGCTATCCAATTGCCTTTACTTTAGATTGATTGTTATGGATCATGCTGTTATACCTACATGGCTTTGATAAATCGGTAAGGCATGAGTTGTGCACCAACTAAGCATTGGGATACCAGACTCATTAAGTTTGCGCTTTATGAACTGAACAATTATTGAGTATGCAGGGACTTACACTTCTATCAATGCAGCTCAAAGAAACTATTGTTGTATTTCGAGTGGTAGGATACTGCAATGGTAGTTCTTAATGGCTAACGTATAATTGGAGTTACTATTAACAAATAAATGCAGGATAGGAGAAAGGTTTGGTTCAATGAAATGGTATTTTGATCATTACTGTTTACCCACTGGGTCAGAGGTATCTTCTATAATGTGATGGCTGAACTGTAATCAATGCGATGAGGATATTTTATGGAAACTAGTGGTTATGTTTGGATGTTCACATGCATCACACCAGATTGAATGCCATTATTGTGCAGGACCGGTGTACTTTTGGGTTGCGTGTCTTGTGCTTTATTTCATCACTATTGTGGACTTTAGTAAGTATGAGCCTACTTTCTTTCTTCTCGCTTTATATGTTACCTATCTTGGGATCTTATGCTATTGAGACTTTTCAATTGTCTATTTGGTCTCTAAAATACTTTCCTGGCTTAATTTAGCAATTTCCAGTAGTGTAAAAGATTACTCGTTATAATTGAAACACAAAATGGTGGTTAACATTATTTTTTCATGCTGAATACTTACCTCATAGATGATAATGTACCTAATCGAGTACAAATTAACTTTTCCTATGCTGATATTCTACCTTTGTGACTTTGATTTTTGTGTCTTACCTTCTTTCCTTTTGCCCTAAAGAAGCTGAGACAGGATTCCGCAAAACACGTGTTGGCTACTGGCTGGTTCTGTGCTACAAAATTGTCTTGGCTTTTTTGAGCCTTTAACTGTGATAATTTGTAGGCCAATCTAAGGCCTCTGTATATTTATTTATGTTAGTAATTTGATGTTTGACCTAATGTAACTCAACTGATTATTTTGTGTGAGAAACTAAATATGGGAATATCAGATAAACAATTTATCTTAGTGGTTCATGTTTTTTTCATACTACTAATTGGACTCCCCACTTACCCCCATTGTATCCATTTTGAAGTTTTTTTGGAAAGGAACTCATAAGTCATGTGAAAGTGGTGTTAAGAAATTTCATAAGGTATGACCCCCGCCACAATCTTACTAAATTTGAAATCCAAGTACTTGACACGTCTAATTAACTCAGACTATTGAGTAGCTACTAATATATTTCTGGAAGCAAAGCAATGATTTGCCTGGAACTGGGCATCCCCTGTGATCCCAACGGTGAAGGAATGGGAGGGTAAGATTTGGTCCCTATTTGCGACGCAGAAGCCTACATGGGAATCGCATGATATGGGGAGCATGTATTGCCATACATGGTGTCCTTGGACTGAATACTTGTAGGGGATAGTTCAGACACTCAGATTATCTAGCTAATATGTGGATCGGTTGAATTGATGTTATGGTATATTTTGTCAGCATGTCATAACAAAAGTTTAGGTGGTTTTCTAAATGAGATTGAATATAATACTCTGTATCAAACCATCAGGGGGATAATCGTGGGGATGGGGAGGGGATTAATTTTCTATTATGTAATGAGCAACAATGTTATTAGATGTTAATGTCTATAGAAACTAATAAAATCTCGCTAAAAGAAATTATCAACTTTCAGGAAACATTGTGCAGATGTTTGACAGATTTCAGAACCAGCAAGTCAAACATCCCCATTTACGTAGGGCCTAATGCTGTTGTGTCCCTCTAATTCCAAGTGCTCTTCTTTGCAGCAAAGTTTTTCAGATAGACAAAGTGATCCTATTTTAATCTGCCTCAAAAATGTAAAATGATCTCCCTGGTTCCTCCATGGCCACCTTTGGACGGTCATAGCTTAGCATTGTCTTTGACTGCACATTCAATCCCGGACTCTAGATACAAAGAGTGCCTACTATCAACGGCTGGGTTAGCAAACCATTTCAATTACTAGAGTACACCAATTAGAAGACACATACATCTAAATGTGGTGTAAACATGATCTTAGGGTGGCTCTTCCCATAAGGAATGTCTTTCACAAAACTGTAAGAAGGAGAATAATGCCCGATGGTCACTCGTGAACTGGTTACATCTAACTAACTTTAGTAATCTGTTTCTGACATGAGAAAATATGCAAATTGATTCACAAGTATGAGACAACCAAATTACAATCAAAACAACCCTAAGACCACATTTTCTGGTTTTTTAAATCTATGGACAATCACTTGTCACTTCTTTTAATAAGACTTTGATATGGTGTGTACGAAAGAGCAAGGATGCCTTGAAAGTGCGCAGGATTGGAGGACGAAACCGTGTTCAACATCCAGCAGATGCTCAATTGTACAGAAGAAATGTGAAGGATGTGTTTGCATCAAACATGTAAGGCATCACTAAGTATGCAATAAACAAGTGATGCAGAAACTGGAGCAGGCTCAAGATGTCTGTCGGCGCTTAGATTCCAAGTCCTGTGTGCTATTCTGGGGAACCCATACTGGGAACGATCAAAGTTTGGCTATGAGGTTTTTAATGGTTCTATTCTTTCATGTAAACATATAACACTCAGATTTGCAGTCTTAACTTTTCTCCAGCTACTCATCAATGATAAAGCATTTACCGTGGTTCGTGGAACTAAATAACACACATCTCTTACAGGATGCTTATTGGGGCACCAATTTGAACATTATTGAAAATATGCTGTGAAAATGTCAGTTCTCTTTAGACTACCGTCATTTATTAGCATGGCATACAAACAGCGAGATCATTTCTCTGCACCCAGTCGACCAGTTTTCTTTCTTCAAATCAACAAGAATAAAACAAATGATTCACCAAACTACCCTTGAAAACTGACAGAAAATATGAATTGATGTGAGTTGTACGGAAATTAATTCAATGTTTTAGATGCCTTATTCAGTTCCTCTTCAAAATTCCCTTCTGATAGCATTATTATTTTTTTTTTTGTAAATCAGCCTTGAAATGTTTGTTGAGTTCATTCATTCAAAATACTTTATTCGGCTTCAATAAAGCCATAAACGTAAAATGAGCCATTACATTAAAAGAAAACCCACACAGGCAATCAATAAAACATAATACAATATATAATTAGACAATTAATCCTAAACATTAAACATCAACAATTTACTGTAGTGGCGCTTCACGCTGGCTCATGGCACATCTCGCTCGACAATACAGTACCAGTGACTGAAGTAGCAACCAGTTCAAAGTCAAATAAAGATGGTAATTTATGTTAATTATTACCTCAAGCTAAGAGAAGTATGAATATCAATTATATATATATATATATATATATATATATATATATATATATATATATATATATATATATATATATATATATATATACATACATATATGTGTGTGTACAGCATGTACTCCCTACATTTTGCTAAAAATAAAAAATGTAAATGCACCTGATAAAAAAGATTACCTATCCCCCATTAAAACATGTTCTGATCTCCTAACCTGGACAACAAAGCTGGCTATGGAGTAGCATAGCTCCTGAATGTAATTGCTAAAGGTATGCCAATGCTGGTCTGCAATGCACAACGTGTAAGTGTTTAATCACAGGAATGATCGTCTCTTCTAGTTATAGTATAAAAGCTACAAAAGAAACAAATGTAGAGCGCTTTGTTACGAGAAATTATTACAGGGACATGGCGGAAGAGACCACCCCGTTTCATCCGAATCAATGAAGGCAAATAAACGTGGTACAATATTCAGATGGAACCTTGTTAATAAAAACCTGTGATCTGAATTGGTAGCCATTGTAAAATAAGGTTAGATACCCGATTGGATGAGTAAAAGGGTATAAGCAGATAAGGTGGCTTTCTAATAATTTATCTAACTCCCTATATTCAGGATCTAAGCAAAAATGACTCTTGTCCATCTTACCAAACATTTTCTTAATATAATTTAGCAAGGGTATTTTACCCATCCCACCTAGTGCTAGGCAATCCTGGATAATCTTTATATTCAAAGAAGCTGCTGGCTTACTCCATGCTGTTTATCAAAAGAGAAAGGGTGCAAGATGGATCCTATCCTCAATAAAAGGGATGCCTAGTTCTTCATGGCAAATAAAATGAGCGCAGCTGTGGGAGTGGGGCGGGGCCTGCCAGCCTCCACCCCAAGCATTTATTTTCTACTTGCTGAAGAACCTTCACATCAGCCCATTTCTGTACTTCTGCCTCATGGGAAGCCCCCGCCACAAATTTACAATTGTATATTTAAGGTTTCAGATTAAACCGGTTTGAACCTAACTTTGTAGTAAATCTAAAATCAGCTTCAATGTTTCTTTCAAATGACATACTCCTTGCCTCCAATTATTTCGACACTTAAATAAGAGGACCAAATAAGAGAAGGCATCAGTAGTAGACACCTTTTTTCCTTTAAGGAAGTGCAAAGCGGTCTTTTTGGCACCCCCTGCGACCACTCTAAAGCACTTTCCTTGATTCAGCCCCAAGTCCTCCGTAAACAGTAAAAAGTGACCAAGTAATGACTGAAGGGCATTGCACGTACACACCATCAATGCATATATCAAAATCGGCAGAGGTCGAGAACCAGCTTGCGGCAAGTTACATGCTTTATCCACCATATATTCCCAATTATTATTAATATATTAAGAAAATAAGAACCGAGCTAAGATGCAGCCCGGCCTCACCCTTTTTCCACATTAAATAACTTCCACTTACTTCTATATCTTACACGTGCCATGGTCCCCATGTACAGTTGCCTTATAAACAGTATAATAGTCACCTCAACACCCATGTTCATCAGGAGGGCCAATCATTTTCAGAAGTTGACACTATAAAGAGTGCATGACAAATCCATGAATGCCATGTACAATGCACCCTTTCTTGAGTTTACTTCCTAATTAAAATATGCTAATTTAATCATTGCTCTATAGGGCCAATTCCTTCCAGAAACCATACTGGGTGTCATATAAAATGTTATTCTCTTCAGCCCAAGTCTCTAATCTTGTTCGTAAGATTCTACGGATCACCTGAAAAGGTGGATTCTAGGAGAGGAATTGAACTGTAAAAGCCTGGCTCCATCTTGTTGCCCTTTTTGAAAATGGGTCAGAAAAGGGGGGTGGTGATGGACAAAGTATCTGAGTTAAACAGAACACTCCTACCCAGTCAACAGATCAGGGCTTGATCCATCACCGTTTTTTAGCTCACTGCACCATCCCAGCTCAGAACCTGGCTACATGCAAATTAGTCTGTCCCTGGCCCAGTGCATCATGGGAACAGTGCAGACCAAATTACTAAGCCAATTCTTTAACTGGAAAGGAAACAAGCTTCCGGGGACCGGTTTCTGGCATTACAGCCGTCTTCGGCCCGGCTTGCTTGAATCCTAATGGTGCAGTGAGCAAGGGACTCACATCTGAGTATACCCTTCCACGCTTATGGTGGACAAAACGATTCAGAAAAGGGGGGTGGCGATGGACAGAGTATCTGAGTTAAACAGAACACTCCTACCCAGTCAACAGATCAGGGCTTGATCCATCACTGTTTTTTAGCTCACTGCACCATCCCAGCTCAGAACTTGGCTACATGCAAATTAGTCTGTCCCTGGCCCAGTGCATCATGGGAACAGGGCAGACCAAACTACCAAGCCAATTCTTTAACTGGAAAGGAAACAAGCTTCCGGGGACCGGTTTCTGGCATTACAGCCGTCTTCGGCCAATGGGGCTATCACGAACTGGCGCTATGTAGGAGGGGGGCCATACTTTGCCATGGCTTTTAAAAGATTTATGACCAATGGAGCCATAAACTCAATATTTTCTACAAACATATCCAAGGGTAAGCCATCTGGCGCTGGAGCTTTCCTTTTCCTGCTTCCTTTAATGGCGTTTTTGACCTTGTCTAAACTAGACCCTAATGGAACCGCGCATAATGCCAAATTACTGGCCAGGCCCATATGCATATTGGAACTCTCAGCCTTGTACTTCGCAGCATTTATAGTTGAAAAATGCTTTACCCATTCAACCGGTGGAATAACTGTTCCCACTGCCAGACTTTCTGACTCTCATAAATATGTCACATGGGCTGTGAACAAGATGTCAGACATGTGAGACGTGTCTTCCAGTCTCTCCAGCCCCTCCGCTTCTATAGCTTCATAAAGAGCACTTCCTGGCGTTTTTCTCTGGCCTCCCTCGACCTCCGGGACCGAAGATCACCCAGGTCTATCCGTTTCAGATTCTGTAGACCGATCGCTCAGCCCAGTGCTGGGGAGGAGAGGCTGGTGGAACGCAGCGGTGCCTGGAAGTGCTATATTGGCTGCCTGTAGAGGCTGATAAGAGGGTGGCTCAGCGACTGCCCGTAACGCCTTCCGTGATGTGCGTCAGAGGCTGCTCCAAGAAACAGCCCCTACTGTGACTGCCTGGCAGCCCGCCACTACCGCAGCATTGTTTGTGGTGGTGCAATGGTGCTGTGGGGGCAGTTGTGGCCGAACAGGCCTGGAGGCTAGCATGGCATGGGTGGCTCAGTGGGCCTGGACACTGCTTTCCAGTCTAGGCGAGGGCTGTTGCCCATTTGAGTTCCCTGTAGGAGAGAAGGATCTGCTTACTATGGTTACCCCCACTTTTTGCTGGTGTTCCACTTTTTTTTTCTTTAGTCTGGTTGGGGCCCTGCTATCTAGGACCCCAGCCTAGCTGCTTCCTCTCTAAATTGATTGCATGTACTTTAGGTACACTCCAGATTGGTTACTGGGTTACCCTTGTGAGTCCCTAGTATATGGTACCTTAGGTACTAAGGCATAGGTACCCCAGAGTCCTACCAGGGACTGAAGCATGTATTATGACACCCCTGGGAAGCCTTCCAAAATGGCACCACTGGTCTGCTACTGCAGCCTGGGTAAGGTGGTACTTGCACCCCTTACTAAGATATAGGTTACCTATATCTACCTTTATTCACTGACCCATATAAACCTATAAGTCACTCATATGGCAGGCCTTATCAATCCTTAAGGCAGAGTGCTTGGTTTTGTGTGAGAGGGTGCCCATGCATGAGCAGGACCCCTCTGCAGCTTTCATAATCTATTCTCTGAGGCTGTTTTGTGAAGCAGCCAGATCATATACTCTTAAGTGAAATATAACCTCGCGGTAAATGCTAACTTTGGATTGGCTGCATGTAACCATGTTGTGTTTGGTGTCAAACACTTTGGAATCCTACCCCCCCCCCCCCCACCCACCAGTCCTGGCGGGGGGGGAGACTTCCACCCTTCTAGAGGGAGAAGACATGTACACACTAACCCAACCGGTAATAGTTTAAAAGAGCCCCAGCATCACAAAATGTATGCTGCAGCCACAGACACGAGTCTGACCTCCTGCTGCTGGACGAAACTACGGCAGGGGAGGCCTGGACAATAGGTTTCCTGTCACAGGGAGGTGTAGCCACCTTCCAGACAGGCTTTAGTGTATTGGGCTGGGGGCACACTTGGTGTCCCTGTGCATAGCCCCAGTTCAACAACGGATTTGCGACTCGTGACACGGACTTCCAGACTTCTCAGAGGCAGACACGAGATCCCAGCAAAGCTGAGACCCGCAGTCCTCACGAGTGATGTGGAACCGGAACTCCTGGACACTGTGAACAATTGCAAGTGCATCCACTTCCCGAGCTTTACTTAAGTTGTGCATTGAGCTACTTGTAGTCCAAGCCCCAAGCACCATTTGCACCGAAGATTGTGGGCCTACACTCCACGAGTGTTCAGTGGGCCCGCTTCTAGCATTTACGCTCGAGGCTCCTTCGCGATCCCTGGTCCGTCGACTGGTAGGTCCCCCCGAAGGTAACTTCTCTTTCATGGGCTTTCCTGGTTGCTCCAGACGTGCCCTGACTTCCCACCAAGTGGGAAGTCCCTCAGACCTTGCTGGTCTGCACCAAAGCCAATATTTGCTTTCTGCCTGGGTTGCTGTTACAAAGGCTTGTTGGGTCCAGTCAGGATACCGACACTGCAGCACTCTATATCCTTCGTGGGACAGCTCGAATCCAGCTCCTGGTTGTCGTCAACACCTCCTGGTCCTCGTGGCTGAAGAGTCAAGCTTCACCTACTTCACCTGAAATTACCCGACATCGGTGGGCA
Organism: Lissotriton vulgaris; assembly: GCF_964263255.1. Lineage (NCBI taxonomy): Eukaryota > Metazoa > Chordata > Amphibia > Caudata > Salamandridae > Lissotriton > Lissotriton vulgaris. Next base: position 104,567,780 of record NC_141698.1, read on the forward strand.
TTTGCTCAATGCTTTCCTCGTCACTGGCTAGTGACCCAGACTCTGTCCCCTCTGCTTTCAGGTTGTTCAGATCTCCGATCCACCCTTGGATCCACCCGGACACTTTCGACTTGGTCGGGTCCCCAGCAGCACTTTACTGCAGCTCGCCATTGAAAACGACGACGAAACCAGACATCAAAAGACACCTATGCACCCGGCTTCCTTGGGTGAGGTAACTCCAGTACTCCAGTGCTTTCGAGGGTATTGACTCTAGAACTGCCTAGTTCGAAAGGGGTTTGCTCCAACTCCTCTTCCAAGTGTCCTTCATTTTCCAACCGCGACTTTCCCCATAGAAGTTAATGGTGATTCGCGGCTGTGTTTAGAGACTGCATGCGTCCCCCGTGGGTCCCCTGTGTCACTACCTTGGGTGGTTCCTGGTGGCCCCAGCGGGTCTAAAGGCTCTAGACCTTGTAGTTATGTCAGTCGTGGTTCTTATACCACTTTCCTAATATATGGTTTGGTACGCCCCTAGGGCTCAACGTATATTGTGCTAATTTACTGTATGTACTTTTGCCTATAGCCTCATAAAGAGACTCGATGGATGCGTTTAGAATACATATATTTTATACATATACCTGGTGTGGTTCTCCTTTCATTTGGTCATTCATAAGATTATAGACTGGTAAAACAAGCTGCTTTACATTCCTTCAAGACTTAGCCTGAAGGCTTCTCTCCACAGCTACCACGAGGATAGCTTTCTATATAGGTAGTCTTTAAACCTACCATCAATAAGTGTTGTTTGGACTGGTGCAAGGTGCCCACTAGAATAGTGGACAGCATATGCCAGGTCAACTTCACATTCCCCTCCTCACTTCCTCCTTGACTAACAATGCGGAGAGCCCCAGTGGGCTAGAGGAGGGGGAAGTGTGGTTCACAAAGGTTTGGGCAACTGTGTTTCTGTGTTGCTTGGCCATGTGGCAGAACCAAGCGCTGTGTAAGCCAGATGCCCTGTCCCAGACATCCCCCATGTCTGTCAGCATGGAATCCAGAAGGCTACTGCCCCACAACTGCAGCCATATGAACCTGGGTGGGGGTCCCTGCATTCAGGCGCAGACACAGAGCAACTAACTGTGCAACAATTGCCCCTCTATATAAAGTGACTTCTGCAGGGAATGTTGGAGCTAGCTAACGTGTTGGGGGTCCCGCTTTCCTTTGCACCTCAAGGTGCTTATGGGATGTTCCCCTTCGGTGCTCGTCTGCCCTCCCCAACCCCCACCAGCTCTTCATAGATCCCCATTGCCCATATAGATGTAGGCCCTACTTGTGGATCTTACCTGCTGGCCGGGGGAGATCTGCTTGACCTCATGCCCGGGACTGACTGCTGGCTCTAGTGTCCAGGCCCCGTTCCCCCCCCCCGCGCCTGATGACTGCTCATCCCTCGGAGCACCGGTTTCCATCCTCAGACAGTTTGAATGGCTGACGCTACCAGCCCCCTACAGTGCCAACAACATTTTCAACAGGAATCTGCGGTCCTCGGCAGCGACTTAGTGTCTGTTGGCCACCTGAAGGTACCTTGACACTTTGAGTGCCCCTCCAACTTCACAACTATGGCTGACAGATTGTACGGGGGCTCCCCATAAGGACTCTGCACAGAGTTGTCCCTGCCCTTGATGGCCCTCCATCTTCCTGCCTTCTATGTGCATCCTTGTTCCCGGGGGAAGACTACAATTCGCTGCTCTGCTTCCGGGCCCCTGCTGACGAGTAGGTGGGCATTCGCCTGACTGCTACATTTGTTAGGGTCAGTTCTTCACCATGTCCTCGGTTAGGATGAAGAAAGATCGCTCCCTTAAGGATATGCTCAAAAGGCCTCAGGGAGTAATGTAGGGGACAAGACACATAGGCTTGATAAGAATCCTCAAGCCAAGTTGGATGACCCAGATGGCCCATGTCAAAACCATTTCTAAAAGCTCTTGTTTGCCTCACTTTGGGATGAATTACAAGCATTTAAAAGAGAATGCTCAGCTGACCTTCGTGAAGTTTGCAGGGACTTGAAGGATGTTGGATACAGGGTGTCTGCCCTAGAAGGATGAGACTCCACCCATGATGAAGTAGTAGAATGGCTCCAGCCAGAAGTGCTCAGGTTGAAGGACCAACACCTTGATCTCCAGGTCCATGCCAAAGATTTAGAAAATCGCTCTAGGCAAATAAGACACACTAAAGTGGTCCCTACTCTGGCCGAAGGACCTGATCTAAGAGAATATGTTGAGGCCCTGTTTCGGCTCGTCTTTGGCACCCCACGCAAAACTGAAATCAAAATGGACCGAGTTCATCGCATGGGCCTACCCAGACCAGAAAAAGCATCGCCTGCGGATAACTTAAGTCTGTCTGCATGATTGTAAATTGAAAGAGACTATCCTCCGTAAGGCACGAAAGGCCCATCAGTTCAGTTTCTAGGATATGCACCAGTACTCTATCAAAATTTGGCAGCTATAAGTCTCTAGAAACGCAGGGAATTCTGCCCTGTCACTGCCCATCTTAGAGAGGCCGACATATCATACACATGGGGACACCCTTTCGGGATCATTTTCTGCTGGGAGGGTAAATTTTATCAACTTCGATCTCTAACTGAAGCCTGCAGTCTTCTTGGTATCACCGATTCCCCGGATGACCCCCATCGCACCACCTCTCCACATCGCCCGACTCGTAAATGATCCCACTGGTGGTGAGCTGGCCACTCCACTGCAACTACGAAATAAGACCCTGTCACTATAGTTCAAGAAAGTCAGTCTATCCTGAAGAAACAAACCAAGGGCACTGACAAGTTCAGACACGACCTGAACTATTTCTACATCTTCTTTTATACCACAATCATGCCTGGCAGAAGTGGATCTTGCTGGCAGGAGTGGGGGTGGAGGGGGGCTATTGAGCACTTCGACCTGAGCAATAACTTTCCTTGGGGGATCATCTGTTGCTGCGGCCATGGTTGTTTCTCCCCGTCCTTCTCTGGCTCACATTCCCGTCTTTGCACCCTGCCTTGATGGACTTTTTCGATTGTTCAACATATATTTTCAATGTTCTTGTCTGATGGTTTTCTTTGTTGGGGTTTTCCTTTTTCTTTTCCTCCTCCATACGGGATGGTCTCTGGGCCCTAGCCTGGGTGACCATGGGACTCTCCTTTATTTTGAAGGGCTCACTGCGTTGAGCTCTCCTCTCGGGAGACATCTGCTTTTACAGCCTTTGCTCCCATCTCACATTCCAGCCCTTTAAGATAACTAGCTTCAATGTGCGGGGTCTTAACAATCTCAAACGGTCTGCTGTGCTTTCATTACTGGAACAGTCCGGCAGCGATGTTGGCCTTTCAAAGGAGACACACCTACTCTCAAAAGATACACCCAGAATGCACTCCCGGTGGTTCCCATGCTAGATCTGGTCCTTGGGCCTCTCCAAGGTCGGAGGGTTAGCCATTCTCTTTTCTGATGAATTTAAAGGGGAGGTTCTAGACATGGTGGCCCTAGTCAAGAGGTGTCTTCTTGCAGGTAACATAAAATAAGCACGCTCCCAAAGTAAAGTATGCTTATCAAGTTGCTTGAGAAAAGGAAACAAAGTTTATCAAAAGACAGATTACCTGAGGTGTCCCCATGACATTCATCTCTTAACTATCCAGGACCCACACGGTAAGCTGACCAAATGGCCTCCATCCAAGCATGCTTACAACTGACGTGCTATACTGAGAAATCAGAAATGTGAGTACATGTGAACCATTACCCTGGAACAGACAAACCAGATGTGTGTGGTCTGGTGTGACATTCACTCTCAACGTCTCTTTATTGGTATTTCCAAGTACACTTCTAAGCAATATCACATGCCAACACCCGAAACCTTCGATCCCATGGATGTGCATGTCGTATACTAGAAAAACACAGAATATGTCCAAAGTCTACCAGAGTTGCCCATAGCACATGTTACAGTCATTTATTGCCCGGAAAAGACATGGTGGCTGACATAGCCGGTGAAGGAGGCCATGTGGACCATCGCTAAGAGCACGCATGTTGGGACAAAGAATTGGAGCGTTCCATTGTACAGGTGCCAGCGGGAGGACCACTATACCAGCACCCAAGCCAACCACCTCTCTTGCCACCCCTCCACCCCCAATTGCAGCCCTCACAAGCTCCCCAAGGAAGTCCCCACTAATCTCCTTCTCCTTCCTGTACTGGCTAAGCAGCTTCCAACAGTGCTCTTTTTCCATTCCCAGGCGGTCGCCAGGAATTTGGATGAAGTGTGCACTAGTCAGCAAGCTGTGCTTGATGCTATTGCTGATCCTTGGGCAGTTCTTGGTGATCGAAGTACAGAAGTTATGGCGTCCGTTTAAGAAAATGCATAATCAATTGAGACCCAGCACATACAGAGGTTACATTCCTGCCTTTCTCCTTTGCTGTGGAGGTGGCAATGGTCCATGTGAGAGACCTGAGTCCTGTAGGATACAGCATGAAATGTGAGAAGCCCCAAGAAAACTACATTAGGGCTACAACTTGTGTCATGTTTCCTCGACTATTCCATTGTTTGTACCCGTGGCCTTATGGTTACTTCTGCCCAGGAGTGACATTTAATTCCTTATTCCAAGATTCTGAATTGCAACATTCAACTGGGGAGGATAAGCAAAGGATTACAGCAATGGGAATACAGGGCAAACCTTTAAGTTCAAATTTATGTTGAGAAATCAGGCACGGCTTCTACATATGTGTCTGCCAGCGGGCACAAGTTGAACATGTGTGTGACTTTCGCGATTTTTTTTTTTAATAATAAGATGGATTCTCACACACACAGTTTCACGCCTTAACACTAAGCTGGCAAAGCTGACAAGTTCCACCAGTGAAAATATACTGCCGAAAGGTATACTTGTGCATGCATGTGTGGATTTTGTGTGTGCAAATTTTTACTTCCATTCCTGTTAACATTACCACCGCATGGATCCTTTTTTAATCCTGCAGATGTAAAAATAAACAAGCTTTTAGGCATAAATGTGGACATGCAGGAACGTAATCTAACCCCAAAAATGTTTTCTGAATCAGGGAAAGACGTTTTTAGAGGCATGTGACTGTGTAAGAGTGGGGCTGAGGTGTCGCAGAGGGACAACTGAAATGGTGGGAAAATATAAGGTCATACTGAATCGAAAGCATAGGAAGGTTTTTCTCTTGGGTTCATCGCTCAAGGGCTCTCCAGTAAGAAGGTCCTCTCATAATATGTGGGATGGCGTGAAAGATCCTAATTAGGAAGAAATAGGCGATTTATGATTGTTGATGAAAGCTATATATGCGGTTTTTAATAATTAACGAGATGGCATCGACACAAAAAAATTGTATGCAAAACCGTCTTTGCCTTTAGACTAGGGAAATATAGTAGCTGAGAAAAATAAAAACAGCATCTGGGGCTCATTCTATTTTAGTTTTCAAATCCCATCTGCACTAACAAATATTTTAGTCCAATATGTTGCAAGCGTTGCTCAGTTCCCAAACATATGCAGTTCCTCCCGGCAACTAAAATGTGAAACATGTTCATTTATAGAGAAGCGTAGGGCATTGATTAGCGGGAAAGCCGAGCTTTCTAGTGCGCTGCGGCAAGAGAAGTGAATTAAAATACTGACCATATTTTGATTCCTGTTTCACAAGTCAATCAGGAAATTCTCAGATCATCTTCTGATTGGAGGAAGGGTGCGCGGGAAACTACCGACTACACGTCATAATCATCCATTCACACGCGTGGACTTGAGGGAAAATGAATCGCACTAGGTTGGGGGAAACAGTATAGACCCGCAGAGCAGAACCCAGAAGCACAGGGATTATCCATCGCCTTTGAAGGTTCTGTTATGATGTTGGGTGGGCAGGCTAATGAGGTGGGTTAAAGGTTGGTACGGGACAGTGTAGACAGGGCCGGCTTTAGGGCAGTGAAAATGGTGCAGCCGCACTGGGCGTGGACTTGTGTAGGGGGCGCTGACCTCAGTGGGGGGCACTCTAGCAATAACTTATGATTAGAGAGAGGGGGGCACCTTTGTTTGGTGGTCCGGAGAGAATCAGAGAAGGCAGTCATAGGGTGTGGGGGAGCACCAAACATGATTGTCAAACTGGCACCAACAGCCCTAAAGCCGGCCCTGGCCGTAGAACAAGGAAGAAAGGTATGGGACGGGTCTAGAACAAGAAACAAACTTAACCGCCCTAAGATAAAAAACTCACTCTGGGCCCAACACTCTACCCCATACCACACAATGTCTGGACATTCCATGTTTCAGCCTACAGAATTGGCCAATCACGTGACTCAAACCAAGTATTGCCTGTGCAGTGGCACTAGAACAAGCACTGAATAAAATGACGGCAGACTGCAAAATAAACAAGGTTCTGGACTTTTTAACCTTGGTTGCCAAGGTTTGCGTACCACAAATTCTACCTAAGTTGGCTGACTGCCCAAATGTTCTGATGGTATTAGGGATGCACACTGTATGAATACGAACACAGTGGGAACCTCTTGGGCTATAAGAATCAAATTGCAAGCCTCGTTAAAGCAATGCATAGTTTTTCTTAAAGGAAGTTGCCATTTTTGACCCCTGCTTTCATCCATGTCAAACAATTTTCATTACATTAAATGTTGTTAACACAAAGACTGTGCTGCGTTTTTTTCCTTCAGGTTTAATTCTCTCACACAGCAGTACCCTTTCTTTGTTCCAAGTTGCATTATCTCTAATAAAGGCGTTTCATTTATTTTATTTTAGTTGTATTGTTAATAAATGATTTGAGTTCTGTGTGTTTCCGTCACCCAGCCTTACAGTAGCGTCTCGGTAGACTATCCACTACTTGAAGGGTTTCCTTTAGTACAGAGCATCCATTGCTGAGAAGCAGGATTTTTATTTACTGAACAAGTTATGTCAGAACGTTTACTAACTTATGAACTTCAAATTTCACCAATGCTGACACATTTCCTGAATTGATTTTCTTGAGACTATTATTGGTTTAAGGATCACACAAATTTGCATTTTACTGTGAATTTGAACATGGACAGATTTTTAAAGGCGAACAATGTGGTTTCTACTCTGTGAAATAGGTTGCTACATCAAACTAGCAGGGTCGATTCAGAGATTACTGGATCAACAGCAAAGGAAGATCACACATTCCCAGTTTTTCATAGCTTGATCCAACTTCAGTAAGGGACATTTCGGATATTCCTCATTCTTGGCCTTCCATAGTTGTTGCCAGACTACCTTTTGATGACGTCTACTCTCCTGTTTAGCAATTACTTTTTTGGCAGAGTTTACATAGGTAGGGAACTGCTGATGTTGGTAAAGGCTGGGTCACAAATAAGAGCAGATACCTGCAGTAGCAACTGTTATGAGGCAGTAGTGGCGGGGAGATGGGGGGGGATTACAAAGAAAGTCAAATCGACTTACCTGCAAGTCTCCTCCGTCTGACTCCCCTAGCCAATCACAACGCTGCTGTCACCAGCATGACCGCAGCATTATGATTGGTCTGAGCGTCGTATTTCTGCACTCTGACAGGGACTGGGAGCTTGTGCATGTTCTCCACCCAGTCTGAACAATACAGCCAGGTAGAAAACATGCTAAGTGTGCATGACTGTTTGGCCAGCCCAAGATGGCTGTCCAAACTGTTATGCGCACTTAGAAAGTGCCCACCACTCCTCCCCCTGCTCTTTGGGCAGCCCGCACCTAAAGCCAGGATGGAAAAATAAAATGATAATAACAGTGTTAATATTTTATTTTTCCTGTGGGGCTACACTCCTCCGCCTTAGCGGAGGAGCCGATACTGGAAAGAAGGGGCACTTGCAAGGTTGGCTGTCAATGGGTGCTGTTATGATGACTTTTCTAAAAGAACTGGAGTATTATCTAATTCTGAGACATGCTTTTGAGTAGGCCCGAAAAATGGACAAAACTTCATAAGGACAACGTGATGTTGACAATCCTAAGCAAAAAAATATTGAACTTCTCCTCGATTGCCATAACTAGTGTTGTAACAAACATTTTTAACACATGGACCAGACCTCAATCATGATGGCTTGTTTATTAGGGTCTCTCGATGTCTTCATGCTTGCCGATTTCAAGTGCTTTGCAACATTTCTGAATTCTGTTTCAAGCACGTAAAGCAATCCAAACATAAGCTCTTGAAATGTACTTATCTGTTGACAGAGTCACTAGAGGTGAACCAGAACAATGTATGTGTGTTCACCACTAGCCATAGTGTTAACTTCGCTGCAGGTCCTCAGAGTCATTGCACTGCAAGTATATGCACACAGTTCTTGCAAACTAGTGGATTGGAAAGAGTGCTGTCATTCTTTAAATATAATATTTTTTCGGCTTGCACTCTATTCAGATTAAATTGCAAGCAGTTGCTGTTTCCTTAAACATTTGCCGCAACCCATCCATTGATTTACCAGGTCGCAGGCTCAAAACATGATTTCGAATATGTGATTAATTTAAAGACATCACTGTCAAAGCCCATAAGACCGGCACTACAGTAACCCCTGTGAGGGGCTGACTTCAGTTGTCCTCTTGTCCTTCTGCTCAATGAATGGGCTCTAGGCGCCCTTGTGTCTGCATTCAATCCAAGACCCAAGCTGGCCTCTACTGCCTACACACCTATAAAGCCAGGCTTAGCAGCTAGAAAATGCAAAACTATGTCTGACATAGTGGGCATAGTCAAAGGCAGGCATAGTTTGTAAGCTCTCCCCTGATCTAAGCAGCTGGTGTACCATGCAGCCCTCACAAGGAAAAGGGATGCTTCAATTTTGAACAAAATGCTATCTGACAAATATGCTTTTGACAAGAAGATAAAGGAAGATTCCCTGGGTGAAGGGTCGGGACTCTTCAAAACCTTAAAAGGATCCAGATGGCGATATGATGGTGTTGGGAGAGGAGCTAAGAGATTTCCAGCAAGTGTGACTAATAGACATTGGCAAGTACATGAATTTCTTTTGAATTGCTGTAACTCTGCCCAGTTGCTAAATCCAGACGCCGCTTAGGATTTACTAGGGCTGCTGTTCGATGGCAAAAAATAAGTACTTCAGATTTGTTCCAGCTGGAAAGATCTCTCCGCTAAAGCAACTATATCTCTGAAACTTTAATCCGCTAGTTCTGCTGCTAGGTCCTTTAGCTTATTTTGTTGTCTGTACACATCTAATTTCGCGACAGAGAAATTGCTCAAGTCTTCCCTACAAGCCGTTATGCCATCAACAATGAAAAGTCTGTCAGCACGTCATCACCTAGAGAATACACCATCTTACTTTTTCAATGGAAAAAGTAGAACTCGCTGAATAAAACATTTTGCCAGTGGTGCTTATGGCAAGAGGCATTCAAAGCAGTTATGCAGAGGGCGTTGGGGTTATAGCAGTTGTATCAGGTTGGCATAACTGAAAATCAGGTGGAACCTTCTTGTAGGACTGAATGCAGGCCTTTTTTTATTTTAAAGAAAAAAAAGGAAACAGCATTTTTCAAAGATATTCACTGGCGTCGTCCTTGGTATACAGTATTTTATTCCGCCTGAGATAAATACCTCCACTGAGATGGTGTGGCAGGACACTGACTACTGGATAAAGAACTCAGGGACATGCGCACATGCTGGCCGAGCCTTTGGAAACCCACTGGTAAAACCGGCAAAGGCCTCCCAAAATATCAGACTGGGACCATGCAAGAATAATCTCGAGAAGTGTATGCCTGGTCACCTCGGCCAATATCATTCAATCCATCTTTAGCCGCCTTCAATGAAGATTGAGCCTCAATTGCATGCAATTTCCCAATGCCATGGAGGCCTCACTCCCTCTTTGCATTGCCACTCTGTTCTGCATGATAAGCTAGAAACTCAAACAAGACAGCAGCTTAGTCGTTCCAAGGGTGGTCGCTACTGCACTTGCATAATAAATGCTTGTGCAGCTAAATACTTTGTTATATGAGAAATGTTAACATAGGAGCACCTTTCATTATATTGTAGCCTATCGAGAAGCACAACTAATTTGAAGTGAAAATCTGGATTCCATTTTCACTTGACATCACAAGTTTACTATCCGGGGGCATAAGTCCAGGAATGTATGGGGCTAGGAACAAGATATGGAGAGAAGAGCAATTGACGATGGTTAAAAGAGAAAATAATATATTTTAAACTTCATCTCGAGATCCTGTCGGTTGTAGGGTGCACTTGTCTGGTTCAGAGGTCAAACTGCACGTTCCATACTCCCTTAAATCTCCTAAGAGGAGTCGCTTTCTGGCCAAAAACAAAGTATTTCGTTGGGGAGGGTAGATGTTTCCTGAGATGTGATGTAAACCGGTTGCGCAATGAGGTCTAACTTGATATGAAAGAAAAATAGTAATTGATTTTGACATTAATTGAAGGATCGTCGCTTAACAGGTTCTGCACTTGGAGCTGTAACATTACAAATCTGATGAAGGGAACTGGAGTTTTTTTTTATTTTTTAAAGTAGGTTCATAAATCACTGTTTTCACTCAAAAAGTCATAGACACTGCTGTTTACTCTTACCAGTAGTCTATGATCCTTGATCCTTGAACACAGTGGTCCGGGCCAAAGTCAAACTTTCAGGCAGACTGTGATGGAGTGCCGGTCAGATGCGGGGGCAGGTTGGTTTGAGTCAAGTTTTTACCTTTGCAAATAGAAACTTTTCTAAATATTTTCTTTGTTGACAAGGGTCATTGGCGGGAGGGGGGGGGGGGGAGGAACGGGGGGCTCGACACAGCACATGGGAAAGGTCTGGTGGATCCTCGGTTCCTGATGGGAGTTCGAGACTATCCACAAACCAGCCGAAAGTTTCAACTGGTGCAATCTTAAATCGTCTGCCCAAGGAGGCCTAAACGGCAATGATGTGTTGAGTAGCTGTAAAAGAATAGCCTCGGATTCTTTTCCAAAAACCATTATCTTTGAGCTCTAGGAATCAAAAGCTGCAGTTCTTCCAAGGGAAATAGTATACTTTAGCACCAACCATAGGTCCTGGCTTTCTAGGCACCTTGTGGAGGCTAGGACTCGATCTCCCAAAGTGCACTAGCGATGCACAGGGCAAATTTAGTTGTTACTGGTCAGCTCGGCTGTTGCATGTGCAAGGCTTCTTGAACCTGCGTGTCCCTGGAGATTAACAGGATGATAGCCAACTAGCACTCGGAGCCACTCTCTGGTCCTTGGCTTAAGTGGGAGCTAGTCCATCCATTGGGGTCTATCTCCACAAAGCTAACAGCAGCAACAGCCGTTCTCCATGAAGCCCGATCTTTTCTTCAGCAGATGCAGTCCACATTGGCGCAGCCCTTCTTTCTGAGGTCCACAGTTTCAGCAGGTGTAGTTCTTCTGTTCTTTCAGAGACAATACTGGTCACTGTTGGAGAGTTTCATACAGCATTGTTAATTTGTGTGTAATTTATCTCATGGTCTAGCTGTTGTTGCTACAAGTTAATTGATCTTTATTTGGAATTTACCATCTATTAGAGAGGGAACTATTAAAGTTGGTGAAGTTGTGGTAGGAGAACATTCTTCACTACCAGAGAGAGAGAGCCCATAGGGGTTGGCTCCAGAGGAGGACGTTTTCTAAGTAGTCCATCTCCTTGCCATGCATTTGAATTGACCACACTACAAATATCAAATGAACTGAGTATAACAGAGTATTTTACTTGACAATACCGTTTGATCTGCACTTCTCTGTTGCTGCTACTCGCAAATTTTTCAGTGCTTAAGCTTTAGTATCAATTATTCTGAGGAATGAATAAAGTTTTTTTAACAGATGTGGCAGATACATTGAAGAGTTTTTGTGTGCGTGTCTGGGGGGGGAGGTGAGGTCGTCTGTAGAAGGAGGGCCTTCGAAACTCTGATCCAGCAGCATGTCCCCTTATCACACCCCCTTGCGCCACTAAATACGCTAACATGATGCTGATGCAGAGCACCTAACCTGCAGCTAGCCTACAAACCCTTAATAAAACAAACTATTGATATGGTTTACAAAACTCGGAGTTAGTTGAATCCCGGCATGGAAGTGCACAGGTTAATTCTAATTATAGACTATATCATAAAGAAACCTATGAAGCTATCAATCAATCAAGGCATTTATATAGCGCGCTACTCACTCGGAGGGTCTCAAGGCGCTAGGGGGGGGGGGAAGATCCGCTACTGCTCGAACAGCCAGGTCTTGAGCTGTTTCCTGAAGGCAAGGTGGTCCTGGGTCAGGCGGAGGTGGGTCGGGAGGGAGTTCCAAGTCTTGGCGGCCAGGTAGGAGAAGGACCTTCCTCCTGTGGTGGCTCTTCGGATCCGGGGGACGGCGGCGAGGGCGTGGCTGGTCGATCGAAGCTGGCGTGTGGGAGCGTAGAAGTTGAGGCGGCTGTTGAGGTATGCTGGTCCTTGGTTGTGCAGGGCTTTGTGTGCGTGGGTGAGGAGACGGAAGGTGATTCTCTTGTTGACCGGGAGCCAGTGCAGATCTCTCGGGTGTCCGGAGATGTGGCTGCGACTGGGGATGTCCAGGATGAGTCGTGCTGAGGCGTTCTGGATCCGCTGGAGTCTCTTCTGGAGTTTGGTGGTGGTTCCGGCGTAGAGGGAGTTGCCGTAGTCCAGTCGGCTTGGGACGAGGGCCTGGGTGACCGTCTTCCTGGTCTCGGTGGGGAACCACCGGAAGATCTTACGTAGCATGCGCAGGATGTTGAAGCACGATGAGGAGACCGCGTTGACTTGTCTGGTCATGGATAGGGAGGAGTCCAGGATGAAGCCCAGGTTGCGTGCGTGGTCTGTTGGTTTGGGTGCGCTGCCCAGGGCGGGGGCCACCAGGAGTCGTCCCAGGCGGAGGGTGAGGATCCCAGGATGAGGACTTCCGTCTTGTCCGAGTTCAGTTTCAGGTGGCTGTTCATCATCCACTTAGCTACTTCTGTCATCCCTTCGTGTAGGTTGGCTCTGGCGGGGTCTTTGGTGAGGGAGAGGATCAGCTGGGTGGCGTAGGAGATGATGTTGAGGTTGTGTTGGCGTGCGATGGCCGCGAGGGGGCTCATGTAGACGTTGAAGAGGGTTGGGCTGAGCGAGGAGCCTTGAGGAATGCCGCAGATGACTTCGGTGGCTTCTGATCTGAACGGGGGGAAGCGGACTCTCTGTATCCTTCCGGCGAGGAACGAGATGATCCATTCCAGTGCCTTCTCCTGGATTCCGACGTTGCTGAGGCGCTGCACTAGGGTGCGGTGGCAGACAGTGTCGAAGGCCGCGGAGAGGTCCAGGAGGATGAGGGCCGCTGTTTCTCCGTTGTCTAGCAGGGCTCGGATGTCATCGGTGGCTGCGATCAGGGCGGTCTCGGTGCTGTGGTTGGCCCGGAAGCCAGACTGAGAGAGGTCGAGGGATCCATTAGTCTTGAGGAAGGTGGCCAGCTGCTTGTTGACGGTCTTTTCGATGACTTTTGCAGGAAACGGGAGCAGCGAGATGGGGCGGTAGTTCTTGAGGTCGGTGGGGTCGGCTGATGGCTTCTTTAGTATGGCGCTGAGTTCGGCTTGCTTCCAGCTCTCCGGGAAGGTCGCGGTGTCGAACGAGGTGTTGATGATGTCCCGCAGGTGGGGTGCGATGACAGCGTCGGCCTTGTTGAAGACGTGGTGAGGGCAGGGGTCGGTCGGAAATCCGGAGTGGATCGAGTTCATCGTGCGGATGGTGTCTTCGGTGCTGATCGGGGTCCAGGCGCGGAGGGTGGTGGTGGGGGGCGGTGGTTCAGTCGTGGCGTGCGTCGGTTGGGTGCTGAAGCTGTTGTGTAAGTCCGCGACCTTGTTGTGGAAGTAGGAGGCCAGGGAGTTGCAGAGGTCTTGTGACGGGGTGATGTAGTTGTTTCCGGCGTTGGGGTTGGAGAGCTCTTTGACGATGTTGAAGAGTTCCTTGCTGTTGTGTGCGTTGTTGTCCAGTCGTTCCTTGAATGCAGACTTCTTGGTGGCGTGGATCAGTTGGTGGTGTTTTCGAGTGGCGAGCTTGAGGGCAGCCATGTTGTTCGGTGTTGGGTCTCTGCACCAGGCTTTCTCGAGGTCTCGGCAGTTCTTCTTGGAGTTCTTGAGTTCGTCGGTGAACCAAGGGGCTTTCTTGCTGCCAGGTCTGCTAGGCGGGGTCTTCAGAGGGGCGAGGTCGTCTGCGCAATCGCTGATCCACTTTGCGAGGTTGGTGGCCGCCTGGCTTGGGTTCGTTGTGTTGGTGGGAGGGTTCATGCTCAGGGAGGTCGCAAGCTGGTCGGCTGTGATCTTGTTCCAGCTTCTGCGTGCAACCTGTTGCTGGTGGTGGTGGATCGTGGTCCTTCGGAAGCTGAAGTGGACGCAGCTGTGGTCCGTCCAGTGGAGTCCGGTGGCGTGGCTGAAGGTGATGTCCTTGCTGGATGAGAACACGGGGTCGAGTGTGTGTCCGGCGTAGTGGGTGGGGGTGGTCACCAGCTGCTTGAGACCGAGGTTGGCGAGGTTGTCCAGCAGGGTGGTGGTGTTGCGGTTGTTGTTCTCCAGGTGGAAGTTGAGGTCCCCGAGGAGGATGTAACGAGCGGAGAGGAGGGCGTGCGGGCTGATGAAGTCGGCGATGTCTTCGCTGAAATGTGTGCGTGCTCCCGGGTTCTGTAGATGAGGGTGCCTCTGAGGGTGGTCTTGGGTTGATGTGGATCTGGAAGTGCAGGTGTTCGGCGGGTGCGAGGGTGTCGTCAGAGTTGGTCGTGATGCGGATGGTGTTCCTGTGGATGATGGCGATGCCTCCTCCTGTCTGGTTGACGCGGTCCCTCCGGATGATCTTGTAGCCGTCCGGGATGGCGATGGCGATGTCAGGCGCTGAGGAAGCGTTCATCCAGGTTTCCGTGAGGAAGGCGACGTCTGGGGCTGTGGTGTCGAGCAGGTTCCAGAGCTCGACGGCGTGTCTGTTGATGGAGCGGGTGTTGAGCAGGATGCACTTGTGGTGGTTGCTGCTGTGGTTTGGCTTGATCGATGCAGGTGTAGTGCAGGTCCGGATGCAGGTGAACTTGCAGGAGTGGCAGCAGAAGGGTCCGAGGGTGCGTCTCGGGGTGGGCCGGGAGCAGCCCGGGATTCGACCGGCGTTGAGTGCGTAGAGTTCGGTGGCGTCGTAGGTCGGGCGGGTGGGTTGGGGTCTGCGGGAACCAGGGGTCCTGGCACTGGGCGCGGTCCAGGCGCGGACGGGCGCAGACGGGCTTACCTTTGGCGCACCTTCGGCGCTTAGTCGGTGCGCCCGCTGCGCGTTAGCCACTCTGCCATGTGTGGAGAGTTGGGGGGGCGGAGCGAGGGAGGAGCAGCTGGGAGGCGGGAGCGGGGCGGCGAATGGGAAGGGCTGCAGAGGGAAGTGGCGGGGCCGCAGGGGGCAGCGGCGGGGAGGTGGCGGGAAGCGCGGCAGGGGCCGGGGGCGACAAGAGGGGGACAAAATCACAGGGGTACAAGATTAAGCAACACGGGGTACAGAAAATAAACAGGGAGCAGAAAATACACCGGGGGAGAAAAACAATCGGAATCACAGAGGTAGAAAAATAAACAACACGGGGAGCAGAAAATAACAAGGAGCAGAGAACACGCCGGGGGAAAGAAAACAATCGGATTCGCAAATACAAACGCGGCGCAGGCGGGGCAAGAGCAGCAACAGCGGTGTCACAGGGTCACAGCTGCGGACAGCAGCGGCACTTGGCGGAAACAAGGGGCAGCCTGGGCTCACTCACGAGGAGTGTGCGTGGTGCGTGGGGGTGACCAGCCCAGAGGGACAGAGGCTATTAGATGGTCAATATCTCATTTCCCGAATTACGGTTTCCATTTAGAGTTTGTTCACCTTCTTCCATCAGAGAAGATCTGCTTCGTTCTAGAGCATTACACAATTTTCAATCAAAATATAGTTTTGAATGTTAAATCCTAGAGATATGCCGCCCGTACAATTGATGAAAGAAATAAATGGGTCTCAAAAGACAGCGTTCACAAGGGTGGAATTCATGATTTAGACTCTGCCCAAAAAACGAAATCTTAGGAGATAATGCGGAGTATTTATGTATTGAAGGTATTGATTTAATTCCATATTTTTCACTAAGTTCTGGTCCATTAAATGAAGAGTGTTCCTGAATCCTTGCATTATAGAGCGGACATGCTCAATGAAAGGACCTCCTTTTTGTGTAGAAATCAATCTAGATGAAAAAAAGACAACACTGGAGACAAGGCGAGTGGAGAAGCTAACTGTGGAAGGACGGCCTTTGAAAATCACTGCTGAAGAACAAAAGCAGAATTGTCCAAGGCTTCATTGGTGTTAACAAATAACAAGGCAAGCCCAAAAAGCTTTCAGACTTTTTAGTGGTGTCTTGAAGTCTCTCTGATACATGAAAAGCTGGATTCATAACTCAGAGAAGGGCATTTTCCTCTTCTCAGAAGATACTCCCCTCTTGGTCTATAACAGAAATGGGCTGTAATTGAAAAGACTGTCCGGTTGGTAAATCAACAAGCGGCCATACTAAAGGTGGGCCTTGCTTTAATATTAAACATTTACTAAGCCTGAATTTTCGAAAAATGTATAATAATATCCTGGAGTTAAATCTTAGGTTTGTTAGGTACAGAGGAACAGAGTTCAGGCTGATTTTGTTACCTCTTTTGGTAGAAAATCTGGCTGCAATCAAATATATTTTCAAAATTATGACAACTATAAGACGATTGAGTATAAATGTTATATTAAAGGAGTTTTCAATGCTAAACGTTCAAATGGTACAGCTACGGTAGCTGGAGATCCTTCATCAGAATATTCTTGGGAAATTCCTGAAATAACTTCAGGTCCAATAACAGATGACTTTAGTTAAAATGGGTAACCAACTGTTGATTCAATTACTGGAACTAAGCCGTATAATCCTCAAACGGTTGGAGACGGCCCAGTGTAAATTACAACGAAAGGAGCTTTTGGAAAAAACAATAACAGATTTTAATAACTCATTCTCACTGTATTACTTAGGGTATATCCTGGCGAAAATTTGTACTGAATAAAATGACCATAGCATATAACAATGTAATCTTTATTAAGTAATTGAAAAGCCTCCTACTCTGCAAGGTGGACACCGTTATATTAAATTTACACAATGGGTCATTGTTCACCACCAGAAATTACTAGAATGACAAATTAATTTAATACATTAACTGAATAATCACTCGATTATAGGAAGCCCCCCCACACCCCCCACGTTTTTCACTCACTTATAGTTCGCCGTATTTTAATCCACTACAGTCACATAAATAATATGCCTAGCAGAACTTTTGTTTATCAACTATTGTGTCTCTTCCCCCCCCCCCTTCCTTCATGTTAATTACATGTACAGTAATGCGATTATGGCAATGTGTAATTGCATAATATTAAGACAACAATGATTGATCTAAAAGTCCTGAAGATGATGCCTAGTATCTAGTGTTGGCATCGAAACGTAGTCGACACCCACACGCCATATGCAATGTGACTAAACAATATTGTAATGTGCAATGGTGTAGACAGTAATGACTTAAGTCTGTAAAATTCTAAAACACAAGTGTACAGACATATTTTACCTTGCCCTTTGGCCATTCTGTGTTCGTTGTTGTGCCTCAATGTTCTGTGGGTCACGGCTGTGCCCACTTGTCATCTAGTGTTTGAAACACCTCCATAATTTCTTCTTTATTTGAAAAATAAATTCTTGTCCGACTGGATAAAAGACATACTAGCTATTTAGAGTATGATTATTGGTTGTTTGTGATTTCTGTCTCAAAAATAGGGACCAGTGTTCTCTAGAATATGATACTGTCCAAGGTCCCTATACTATACCTTTTGGGTTCCCTTGTTTCTTTGTAACATTTACAATACCAATAGCTTAAACTCTCGGCCTTGACTGTGTGGTGGGAGCGAGAAAGTAGGAGGGGTAAGATGGTGTTGGGCATGGTACAGGAGATCCGGGAGTACGGAGTACTAGCCAATGGCAACTGCACACCTTTATGTGCAAAATTCATGCCTCCCCACTCCAGGCATGTTGCTGCCATTGACTAGTATTCTGTTTTTTTTTCCAACGGCCGCTGCTATAGTAAAAGCGGACCTCCGTGGCAAAGTAAAAAAGTAAATAAAGAAAGGAGCGTGACCACGATAGTCAAAGCGGACCGCATTGGTAAAGTAAAGAAAGAAAGGAGCACGGCCGCTATAGTTAAAGTGGACTGTGATGCCCAAAAATGTTAAAAGGTTCAAGCTGGTTTCGTAAATATGATGCGTCTGCATAACTTAAAAAAATATTAAAGTGGGTGCCATGCTGCGTTACAGTAATGCATGTTGTGGGCAGAATAGAAGAAATCATTCAAGAAAATAGTGCTCACAGGCTAAATAAAACATACCGAGTAAAACAGTGTCACAACTTGTGTCACAACTTGTTAAAGTTCAGCCGTAGTTTAATCTCCAGTTATTTTGCAGCAGAGAAACACTGAATGCTGTTGCTCCCGTCCCCATACTAACCTGAGAGAGTCCAACTCCTCCTTGGCAATGACGCTGCCGTGTCCTGAAGTACCCTCTTGAGACTTGAGTAATTTTAATTCTGCTTCGAGCTGCAAGACAAAAAAGCAGAAGTGCAAATGAGCAAAGTGGACACGGACACCTACAGGGGAGTACACATGTACATCAGATCTACACATGAGAGACAGATAATTCCAGATTGGAGGGACACAGATTATACAGAGACAAATAATTCTAGAACAGGGATGTTGCAAGTTAATTGGATCCATTCCAGATTTTCATGGAGAACATATACAGTTAATGAATAATGGATAATCTGTGGTAAGCAGGGCTGTAAGTGGGCCGGGACCTGCCAGTGCTTAGACGGATCCCCAGCAAGTTCTCCATTTTTGCCCTCAACCTCAGGGTGAATTATTATGATTTTTTTTTACTCTGCATCAGTACCACTGCACAAAGCCTTTGATGTAACTTCAAAGAGGTTCATTTTAGTACTTTCAGTCTCATTTCAGAACTGAAGCATTCCTAATATTATATACAACAAAGCCATAATTGTTGCTTATTTATCTCATGCAACTAACAACCATTAACAAAATCAATAGTCCTTGCTTGTTGTAGGTGTACTGTTACTTGTTGGATCCTATATCCGGATGCAATGACAAACAGCTAAATACCAGTTGGGTGGCATACTCTACTTAACACAGATTTTTTGCTTATGTGTTTTTAAGCCAACCCCTTAATCTCATTGGCTACGCCCTTTTGATAGACAACCCCCCTCCCCCGTCCCCCAGGTTTTTCAACCCACTTAAAGCTCTGGTGGTAAATTGCAAAATCTCAATCAGGGGAATCTTAAGCGCGCTACTAACCCATGAGGGTCTCAAAGCGCAGGGGGTGCAGGTCTGCTAACCGAAGAGCCAGGTCTTGAGAGCCTTCATGAAGGTGTTCAGTTAAGGGGCGCGCCTGATGTAGCTCATTCCAAGTCTGGGCCACAATGTGAGAGAAGAATCTTCTGCCGACTCTGGGTCTGTGGATGTGCGGGGTTTCGGTCAGTGCGAGGTTGGAAGATCAGAGGTTTCTTTTGGGTACGTTGAAGTGGATTCTGTCGTTGAGGTATTTCGGTCTGTTGTTGTGTAAGCATTTGTAGGAGTGGGTGAGGATTTTGAAGGGGATTCTTTACTCCACAGGGAGCCAGTGGAGTTTTCATAGGTGTTTGCTGTTGTATTTGTGTCACGGGATGCAGAGGACGAGTCTGGTGGCGGTGTTCTGCATAGTCTGGAGTTTGGGGAGTAGGGACTTGTTGATGCTGGCATAGAGTGCGTTTCCATAGTCCAGTCTGCTGGTGACGAGTGCGTGGGTGACTGGCTTCCTGGACTCCGGGGGAATTCATTTGAAGGTCTTGCAAAGTATGTGCAGGGTGTTGAAGCAGCTGGATGTGACAGCGTTGACCTGGCCGTTCATAGTGAGTGAGGAGCTGAGTACGATGCAGAGGTTCTTGGCGTGGTCGGAGGGGGTAGGTGGGCTTCAGAGAGCAGTCGACCACCAGGTGTTATCCCATGCTGAAGGGGTGTTTTCCAGGTTGAGGACTTCTGTCTTCTCGGTGTTAAGTTTAAGGCAAATGTTAGTCATCCATGTCTTTCATTCCTTTCTGGAAGTTGAATTTGGCTGTGGTGGGGTCTCGGGTGAGGGAGAGGGAGAGGATGAGCTGGGTGTCATCGGCGTAGGATACGATGTTAAGGCCGTGCTGTTGGACGACGATTGCGAGAGTTGGACGATGATTGCGAGGGTGGCTATGTAGATGTTGAAGAAGGTTGGGCTCAGTGATGACCCCTGTGGGACTCTGCAGGTGATTTCCGTGGGGTGGGAGAGAAAGGATGGTAGTCTGATTCTCTGGCTTCTTCTTGTGAGGAACGATCGGATCCAGTCTAGGGCTGTTCCTTGTATACCGGCGTCATGCAGTCTGGTGACTAGTGTGCGGTGAGAGTGTGTCAAAGGCTGCCGACAGGTTGAGTAGGATGAGGGGTGTGGAGTGGCCTTGGTCCAGGAGGATATGGATGTCGTCTGTGGCGGGGAGTAGGGCTGTCTCGGTGCTGTGGCTGCTTCAGAATCCGGATTGGGATAGGTCGAGGATGGTGTTCTCTTCGATGAATCGTGTCAGTTCCTCGTTGATGGTTTTCACTGCTACTTTGGCTACAAAGAGGAGAAGCGAGATGGGCTGGTAGTTCTTAAGGTCGGAGGGGTCCCGTGGCATGACCCCCAATCTCCCCTCCCCAAACACGCCCCCTCCGGACATGTACAGGATAGTGTACAATCTGAAACCAGATACATAAAACTCATGTATATAAATACAGAATGGTGGATTCCAGGGCTTTAATTGAAATGGGGAAAAAATGAGAGGGGTCCTGTCAAAGGGGCGTGGCCAATTTAATTAGGGCTGTGGCTTAAAACACAGTACCCTAAAAATCTGTGCTTAGCATACATAGTGTGTTGCACAACTGGTATTTTGCTGATTCTGTCATTGCATCCATGTACATAATACAACAAGTAACACTACAAATACAACTCAGGACTGTAGGCTTTGTCAATGGTTGTTAGTTGCGATAAATAAGCAACAACTATGGCTTTGTTGTATACAATATAAAAATGCTTCAGTTCTGAAAGGATGAGACTGTGAAAGAACTATAACGAGTCTCTTTGAAGTTGCATTAAGGCAGTGAAGGATAGTATTGCTGCAGATTTGATATTTTTTTCCACTAAGAGTGAGGGCATAAATCGAGAGCCTGATAGGAACCAGTCTTAGCACCCAGGGCTGGAGCTAGGCATGGGTAGCTGCCCAGGGCCTCGCACTCAGCCCACCAGCATGGGGCCCCGAACCGATTGTGTGCCCTATTGTTTCCCTGTCTCCTTGCAATTAGGGTCTAAGGGAGGGGTCCCCTCCCTGGGCCCCTCAGGGATGGTGTCTGGAGGCCTAGGGGAGGGAGACGCTTCCCCTTGTCCCAATTGTAAGGAGACCCGTTCAGAGACACTGCGGGAGGCCCATTGCACAGTATTTTAGCGCCACCACAGTGTTAACTCATAGCCCACAATAAATTCTTACACCTATCAGGCTGGAGGTGTAAAACCTGCTTGTGGGCTGAAAGTTAAAACTGTGGGGGCAGTAAAATCCTGTACAAAGGGCCTCTCGCGGTGTCTCTGAATAGTTTCCTTGCAAGGGCTCACTTAAGTAAATTAGAGGGCCCTCGCACATTGACTTTTGGCCCAGGGCCTCGCAAATCATAGAACCGGCCCTGTTAGCACCTACTGGACCCGGCCCAGTTAAAGCTCACGCAGTAAGTGATCTGCAAGCGCACCTCCCTCACCACAGCTTTTCTCTAATAACGAACAGATCGTCCTATTTCTATATGCCAATGACAGTGCCAAGCAAGGGAGTCTGCCTGACATCAAGCACTGCGCATGCGCCGCTCATCAGATGCGACTCCGTGGAAGTCACAGAACGTTGGCCCCGGTTCTTCGGCTTCCCATTAGAGCCCGGGCCTTCTCCGCAGACTCCCCGGATGCGTGGAAATGAGACTGTTCTACTTTTCGCCGACAGGATCAGTCAAAACCTCTGCTTTCATCTCTCAAACAAATGAGGTAGGGAAAAACAGGCTGTCAACTCACGGCCCGCGAGGGGACTTCATTCAGAGTCGTTACCCAGGGGCCCTCGCGGAGTTTGGAAACATTTCTAACCAATTTAAATACAAAAACATAAAACCCCTAGTATAAAATGCGATCGCTTCCAGTCGAGGCAGCACAATCTCTCGCACATTCACCTGGAGGTGGCACCGAGGGGCTCGCGCGTCACCAGCAGAAGGATGCCGCAGGAGGCAGGTGAAGGGCGGGGGACTGACAGCTGCGCGCATGCGCTCAGTGGAGGCCTGCGAGCTGCCAGACCCCACAAAGAGCAGGGGGAGATGGAAACGCCGCAACTTACGAGGGGGTAGAGATTAAAGCATTCCACTTTCAAAGGTTAGAGGTCACATTTTGGACAGCAGCGGCCGGTTGAGGCCCCTCAAGATTTTACCACAAATGAACTCGGAAGCTGTGCGGTTGGATTTTGATGTGTGCCTAGCCACGAGGAGCGGGTCCTGAATCAGGACCCTGTGCATATATAGAAACCTGTGAGTGAAATTGAGGGTCCCTTAAGAGCCCCCGTACTTATATAGAAATCAGTGGGTGAGTGAGACTGAGGTTTACTTGTGAGCCCCTGCACATACATAGAAAGCTGGGGGTTTGGGATGTGGAATGAACCCCTTGGTGTATATAGAGACTCTGTAGCGTTGGATGTGGTAGAACTCCTCCAGGTACACAAGAAAGAGGTGATGTTGAGGTGTATAAACAGCCCCCTAAGACACAAAAGGATGGCAGCGTGTAGTTGAGCACCATATATACATTCGGTGTTAGTAAAGAACAGCTTTGAATTCCTGTATATACAAACAAAAGCTGATGGCTTGCTGGGAGTCTTAAAAGATGTTGCCCATCCAGCTGCAAGCTGCGAAACTGGAAGACGAGAGTTTCGAGCCCTTGCAATCACAAAGAAAAGCTAGGTTAAGAGGTTAGGAGTAAGCAGGCGACACCCCTTGCAAAGGAGCTGAACCTTAGCATCACCAGACAACAATTTCCTGCAGCTTTATGCCATAACCCAGAAAGGCAGGACTTCCGGCTGCAGGTGAACTACGAAAGAAAGCAACCCTGGCAAAAATGCTCTAAACAGCCCTGCTCCCTTCCTCTCCTCACTCCATCTCTCCCTTTCCATTCATCCATTCTGTCTCTCCGCCTCTCTCTAATCGCCCAGTCTCTCTCCATCCCTCTCTCTGCCTAGTCCGCTTGTTCTCCATCTCTCCCAAAGCCCCCGGTGGCTGCTGCAGTTAAACTCAGGGATCTTGGGAAAGTGGCAGAGGCCCCATGACAGTAGCAGCACAAGGCATTCAAAACCAAACTTCAATGGCTCCAGCCACAGGGGCAATCCTCAATGGAATAAAAGGCCAGTTCGGCTCTGCCCTCAATCGACAGATGATGCAAGCGTAGACTGCATTAGTCCATTTCGATCTATGGGAGTCCACAGAATTAGTTCCCTTGTGCAAGATAGAGCACTTCCAGGTGTGCCCTGAGATCTGCACTGTGAAAACTCATAAGGGGTGTTACCATCTGATGGGCAGTGGCACCTAAAAGGACTCACAAAACTACGAGCTGATCACAATGGGGCATTCACATGACGTGGGGATGGGTTCACCTATCGGCTTATGACTAGAAAAAACTAAATCAACCGCTCTAAAAGGACCAGGCGCAATTATGGGTTCAAATGATTTTGACTCCCTTGAGAAGACTAGTTCATGGAAACCAGAGCCACTAGGAGACACAACATCTAAAAAACAGCCTGCCTCACCTAGACCTCTATAACTATGTAGACATGGGCAAGGAGCCAACGCTCAACTCAAGCGAGATATGCGGGATAGGTCTCACTACGGTACAGCATCATGAACAGATGTACTAGCTATCCATGAGAAGAACACTCTTCCTAAAGTTTGGGAAGGTTAACACCAATTTAAGTGTACATACATTACATTTTTTTAATTTTTAAAACACCAAGTGTCCCACGACTGCTGCAACTTTTGGACTTTAATGTACACACGTAGGCTAGTAGACTACTTCTTAGTGTGCACGAAAGCTCCCCAAAATGTATAATCACCTGGCACCAGCCTGAAAGGGGATTAGTTGGGTTACACCCTTGGGATGACAGGATGGGTAGTCCAAGGGAGGATCCCAGACTCTGGAACCAGCTAAATGGTGACGGTGAAGAGCACTGATCTGCACTTTGGAGGGGTCCTCAGAGATTAGAAGCCCCTGAAACTGATACCAAAAAGAAAATATAGGAGTGTCATAAGGGAAAAAGGAAAAAAAAATGTCAGGGACTGTACAGCTGCACAGTGTTTCAAGAAATTCCATCCTTATACACAGGAATTACATGATTGTGCGGCTGCAGCATTTTTCTCATAATTCTAGATTTGCAGTATAATCCATCATTTGCTGCATAATCTACAGATCACAAAAAAAAAATGCTTTCAGCTCAAACGGCTCAAAAGTTACTAAAAACGTAGCAACACGTGTTGTAAAGGTTGAGTAGTGACCATTCTGTTGCTTATTGCTATATTTGGGTGTTAAATTGGTACTAATGAGGTGCAACCAATGTCCAGACAGCATTAACAAGTGTAAAAATTACAAAATAATGAGGTAATACTATCACAACATGTGCTGCATTACCCTGCATAATTTGGCCCTCCCCTAATTGTATTGTAATTGCATTTAATGCACAATTTAAGTGACCTGCTTATACAATAGGCCATCTTTTTTGGAATCCCTTAAGGAGGTTAAGAAAGATAAGGTCCAACAATGATATGCAATAATACATATACAATTATATGCCATTAACAGGCCTAATTCATTTGCAGCGATTTATTTGAGCCGGTGGTTTCCGGTGCTCGGTATGGTCACTTAATTGTCAACGCTGGTGCTTGTAACAGTGTGCACAGTGTGGCACTGTCTGGGCAAATTAGAGATGACCACAACAGCAATTAATTATTAATTCAATCTACTCTAAAATTGACTGTTACCGGCCACCCAAGCCATACTTATAGTTTTGGGGGCCTAAAATATTCTTAATTGTCACACTAGGAGGAGTGTGATTGTTATTAATTGTGTTGTTAATATCATTGGCAGCATGACAGGGGCGGTGTGTGATGCAAGCTTCAGTGGCCTCCTGACGAGAGCCCTGGCACTTATGTTTTTTTTTTTTTTTTTTTACAAATTAAGCATTTTCCATTTGTAGCATTCAAATGTTAATTTTAAATAAAGTCTGCGTAAGGTTAAGAAATGCACATCGGTTTATGTCGTACCCTTGACGTACTAGGGTTGGAGTATGACTCTTGGAACCAAACATTGTAACTCAAGGGGATGGCTCAGCAAACACAGCAGTACGCATTGCACAGAACTTACCATAAGATCTACAGCAGAATAGAGTGTTCCAACAATTCTTGGCACCACATGCGTGGCTCTGTTTGGGAACAAGCCACCCACCCACTCCAGAACTCTGCAGTTTCAGAACCACCCACCACCTTCAACTAAACCGTCAGTGTAAGCGAGGGTTCAGTAGAAAGAACATTAAAGGTACCAAACTGTACACGAGGCGAAAGACACACATACATGGTGAGGCGTTACTTCCATTTCTTATGCGATGAGGAAAGGAGGTTACAAAGTGCAAGCCGGGAGCATCAAGAGACATCACCCTTGTCACAATGGCTGTGGAACCAGCATTGCACATCTTTATTTCGTGGCTCTCCATTAGAGCCGGCAGTCACGGTTCTTAAATATTGGATACAAATTAGATGAGACTGTACGCTCCTTGGGGTATGGATGACCTTTTCGTCAACAGTAGGCCTTGTACAGATCAATTACTGCACCCTATTGACTTATCACTGTTATTACCTTGTAGAGCGCTCTGTACACATTGATACAAACAAATGACACAAAGCCGGTGTCAGTGGAGCTGGGGCGCCCACGGTCCTGTCATTTGGACCACGAACGCAGGCAGATCTATGGCTAACTTGTCTTAATTTAACATTCGTTGTCATTACATTTTTACACCTAACATGCTGGACACTGGACTCCTACGCAACAAACAAATTTCGTTGCCCACGCCCCATCACATTTGGCGATGCAGCGTGGCCAACGAAATTCGTTTTATTTATTTTTATTGGTACTTACCTCTAATGGTTCATATCCCCCATTTTACAACCCACCACCCTGACCCTCCCCTGCCTGACGTCACCGCCCCAGTAGAACGCCCGGCACGGGCCGTGCCTGAATGCAGACACTGCGGGTTAGTCTATCCCAGTATTTACACAAATACATTAAATAGCACTATTTTATTTCTTTTATAGCGCTACGTCGTGACGTTATGAGGTCATTTGCATATTGTCTTACTTGGTCAGTCCTCCCACTTCTTTTTATAGGACTTGTGCCCTGGATGGGAGACCAGAGGTGAATGGTCTATGTCAATAAACAAAAATTTAAAGGCACGTTTGTTACAATGCTTTATAAAATTCTACTTTCTGTGAATTTTTCAGGCTTGAAAGATGCAAAGGTATGTAGTTGCCTTGAATTCAGCACACACACTATTTCCTTGTTCTCTATCAATATAATTTCCAGCTCAGGCGTGAAACGGGCAACTCTGTTGCCTTAAAGGTTATAGGGAGTGCAATTATTCTGGGCTGGAGGGTATTTATTTAGGTTTGTTTAGGACTAAGAACCTCTTATACCTCTCAAAGGGGAACAAATCACTCAAATGAAGCAGAAGAAAAATGAGAAATGATGCCTCTCCTGCAAAATCTGTTAACATTTCACTGGGAGAAACAGGAAGGGAGGGATTGCCTGCAGCAACTACCTTACACCCTGAAAAAAGGATAACCTGACTGTCAGGGGCTTAGTTCTCAACAGTGCATCAGGTGCAATGGCACCAGGGTACAAGGTATTAGTTAGGGTGACCAGCTGCCTGTAAATTTCACGGACTGCCCGTTATTTGGGCCTCTTGTCCGTAAGGAGTTCTTTCACGGACGCCTTTTGTCTGTAATTTTAGGGATGGCAATAAGCTGTGCTGTTCCCCTGCCACAACTGCAAGCAGCTCACACTTCTCTTTGAACTTAAGAGGCTGCAGCAGCCCCTCCCTGACCTCACACAGTCTGTGGACAGGCCCATTGTCATTCTAAATGTGGATGATTATCACATAAAGAATGACAATTGGCCAAAGGTGTTATCAAGCACCCGCTATACGTGATTAATTGGGGGTGTGTCTGGGTCAGACAAAAGTGTTTCTTGGACCTTTCTGCCTGTGATTAGCGCCTGCTGCCTGTGATTAGAGCCTCACCTGCTGCCTGTGATTAGCGCCGACGCCGATTCCAGCGCCCCAGCCGCCGCAGGGCCGCCCGCCAAGCCTGCACCCGTTTTCCCGCCGCTGACTGCCTGCGGCCCCGCCCCCGCACCAGCCGATTGGATCCCACGGTCCCGCCTCCCACCGGACACTCCCTCCCGGCTCCCTTCTTATGACGCCCCCAGAGCGACCGCGCAGCGGACGCGCGCAGCGGGAGCACCGAAGTTGCGCCAAAGGTAAGCCCGTCTGCGCCCGTCCGCGCCTGGACCGCGCCCAGTGCCATGACCCCTGGCCCCCGCAGACACCAGCCCACCCGCCGGACCTATGACGCCTCTGAACTCAACGCACTCAACGTCGGCCGAATCCCGGGCTGCTACCGAGCCACCCCGAAACGCACCCACGGACCCTTCTGCTGCCACTCCTGCAAGTTCACCTGCATCCGGACCTGCACTACTCCAGCACCGACCAAGACCAAGACGAGCAACAGCAGCAGCAGCCACCTGAAATGCATCCTGCTCAACACCCGCTCCGTCCACAGACACGCCGTCGAGCTCTGGAACCTGCTCGACACCACAGCCCCAGACGTCGCCTTCCTCGCGGAAACCTGGATGAACGCCTCTTCAGCGCCCGACATCTCCATCGCCATCCCAGACAGCTACAAGATCATCCGGAGGGACCACATCAACCAGACTGGAGGAGGCATCGCCATCATCCACAAGAACACCATCCGCATCACGACCAACAACGACAACACCCTCGCACCCGCCGAGCACCTGCACTTCCAAGTCCACATCAACCCCAAGACCACCCTCAGAGGCACCCTCATCTACAGACCCCCGGGACCACGCACACAATTCAGCGAGGACATCGCCGACTTCGTCAGCCCGCACGCCCTCCCCTCCGCTGACTACATCCTCCTCGGGGACCTCAACTTCCACCTGGAGAACAACAACGACCGCAACACCACCACCCTGCTGGACAACCTCGCAAACCACTGACTCAAGCAGCTGGTGACCACCCCCACCCACTACGCCGGACACACACTCGACCCCGTGTTCTCATCCAGCAAGGACATCACCTTCAGCCACGCCACCGGACTCCACTGGACGGGCCACAGCTGCGTCCACTTCAGCTTCAGAAGGACCACGATCCACCACCACCAGCAACAGGCCGCACGCAGAAGCTGGAACAAGATCACAGCCGACCAGCTCGCGACTTCCCTGAGCAAGAACCCACCCACCAGCGCAACGAACCCCAGCCAAGCGGCCACCAACCTCACGAAGTGGATCAGCGACTGCGCAGACGACCTCGCCCCCCTGAGGACCCCGCCTAGCAGACCAGCAGCAAGAAAGCCCCTTGGTTCACCGACAAACTCAAGAGCTCCAAGAAGGACTGCCTAGCCCTTGAGAGAGCCTGGCGCAGAGACCCAACACCGGACAACATGACTGCCCTCAAGCTCGCCACCCGAAAACACCACCAACTGATCCACGCCACCAAGAAAACTGCATTCAAGGAACGACTGGACAACAACGCACACAACAGCAAGGAACTCTTCAACATCGTTAAAGAGCTCTCCAACCCCAACGCCGGAAACAACGACATCACCCCTTCGCAAGACCTCCGCACCCCACCTGCGGGACATCATCAACACCTCCTTCGACACCGCTACCTTCCCGGAGAGCTGGAAGCATGCCGAAGAAGCCATCAGCCGACCCCACCGACCTCAAGAACTACCGCCCCATCTCGCTGCTCCCGTTCCCTGCAAAAGTCATCGAGAAGACCGCCAACAAGCAGCTGGCCGTTTTCCTCGAGACGAACGGATCCCTCGACCTCTCGCAGTCTGGCTTCCGGGCCAACCACAGCACCGAGATCGCCCTGATCGCAGCCACCGATGACATCCAAGCCCTACTTGACAACGGAGAAACAGCAGCCCTCATCCTCCTAGACCTCTCCGCGGCCTTCGACACGGTCTGTCACCGCACCCTAGTGCAGCGCCTCAGCAACGTCGGAATCCAGGAGAAGGCACTGGAGTGGATCATCTCCTTCCTCGCCGGAAGGACACAGAGTCCGCATCCCCCCGTTCAGATCAGAAGCCACCGAAGTCATCTGCGGCGTTCCTCAAGGCTCCTCGCTCAGTCCAACCCTCTTCGTCTACATGAGCCCCCTCGCAGACATCGCACGCCAGCACAACCTCAACTTCATCTACGCCGACGACACCCAGCTGATCCTCTCCCTCACCAACGACCCCGCCACCGCCAGAGCCAACCTTCACGAAGGGATGAAAGAACAGCCGCCTGAAACTGAACTCGGACAAGACGGAAGTCCTCATCCTGGGATCTTCACCCTCCGCCTGGGACGACTCCTGGTGGCCCCCCGCCCTAGGCAGCGCACCCAAACCAACAGACCACGCACGCAACCTGGGCTTCATCCTGGACTCCTCCCTCTCCATGACCAGACAAGTCAACGCCGTCTCCTCGTCGTGCTTCAACATCCTGCGCATGCTACGCAAGATCTTCCGATGGATCCCCACCGAGACCAGGAAGACGGTCACCCAGGCCCTCGTCACTAGCCGTCAGGACTACGGCAACTCCCTCTACGCCGGAACAACCGCCAAACTCCAGAAGAGACTCCAGCGGATCCAGAACGCCTCAGCACAACGCATCCTGGACATCCCCCGTCGCAGCCACATCTCCGGACACCTGAGAGACCTGCACTGGCTCCCGGTCAACAAGAGAATCACCTTCCGTCTCCTCACCCACGCACAAAAAGCCCTACACAACCAAGGCCCAGGATACCTCAACAGCCGCCTCAACTTCTACGCTCCCAAACGCCAGCTTCGATCGACCGGCCACGCCCTCGCCGCCGTCCCCCGCATCCGAAGAGCCACCACAGGGGGACGGTCCTTCTCCTACCTCGCCGCCAAGACTTGGAACTCCCTCCCGACCCACCTCCGCCTGACCCAGGACCACCTCGCCTTCAGGAAGCAACTCAAGACCCGGCTGTTCGAGCAGTAGCGGACCCCCCTCCCCTAGCGCCTTGAGACCCTCTGGGTGAATAGTGCGCTATATAAATGCTTTGATTGATTGATTGATTGACTTTGATCTATGGCTCTCAGCTCAGCATAAGTCACCGTGATGCAGCTGTGGGGAGGGGGCTAATGGGTTCCAAAGCAGCCAAAAGCAGTGACAGAAAGTGAAGTGCACAATTGTCTCAACCTAATAAACTTATTTTGATGTCTACTTATTTTGGTTGTCTATTTATTTAGTTATGTACTATTGCGCAACCTCCTCAGATGTGTCTGTAAAACTTACCTTTTGTCCTGAATTTTGACCTTCTGTCCTGAAATTTTGTCCTGAATTTTGAAATGTTGGCCTGAATTTTTACACTCACTGTCCTGAATTTGCACCTATGCCAGTTGGTCACCGTAGTATCAGTGGCCCTCAGAGCCCATGTATGGTAGTAGTTTACTTCCTAATTGTGGGCAGATGTTCCCATTTTTCTTACTTTAATGAGAGCCCAACAAATGGGCCCATCACAACCTTGTTAAACTACTGGCCCTTCTCACTGCTCGAAAGTGTTATAATGCTTCCATTTCTAACGATAATGGCATTACTCCTAGTCCTACTCCCTCGCCTTCCTTCAGTACAATTGAGGCCCCGCCTCCCACCCAGACCCACCCCCAGCATAAAAACTCTGCCCGCCCCCACCTCCACCTGTACATAAACAAGCCGAGCTAGCACTCAGTTGAACCGCACCGGGAGGGAGGGAGGGTCCTTGAAGGAAGGCGAGGGAGTAGGACTAGGAGTAATGCCATTATCGTTAGAAATGGAAGCATTACCTCCCGTCCCTCCCTCGCCTTCCTTCAGTACAATTGAGGACATAGCAAGCAGAAGAAAACAGGGACGGACAACTGAGTGACAAAGAACACAAAACAGTGCCCAAAACACAGCAGAACAACATCCCTGGCCTCGCAAAGAGGACAAGACCCTGAGGCCCGAACCTCAAAAGGAGGAACCACCCCCACAAGAGGAAGAGCCACCAAGAACGCGGACCGAAACCCACAACCAGAGACGGACCACAGCGAATAGACAAAGAGACCCCCCACCCGGAAGGACTCCACAACCAGCAGGCCCCACAGCAAAAGATGCCGGACAGCCAAACCGAGCAAACGAGACTCCACAGCCAAGAAAGGAGCAGGACAGAACACAGGCAAAAGCAACCTGTTACAGATCCAAAACGCCGAGCCACCGGAAGGGACAAAGAACGGAACCGGACCCAAAAGCAACAGAGCCGAACAGCCCAGACAGAAAGGAAACATCCAAAAACAGGGCCCAGAAAATCCCCAAGCGCCCCGCAGGGGCGATGGCAACCAAAAAACAAGGCCCAAAGGCAAAAGCCGCAACCCAAGACCCCCAAGGGGCCCAAAGGGAGGACCGGACAGGACATCCAACACCAGCAGCAAAGACCCCGAAGGGAAGGACCTGACAGGCCAGGGAACAAACACCCAGACCCGGAAAAAAAAAAGAACCAGGCAACAGACCCCAGGCAACACGCAAGGAAGCCAGGAGCACCAAGAAGCCGGAAAGCAACACACTGCACTCGCAGAGGGGCCACCGACAACCCCAGCAGGACCCCAGCCGGAGGGAACCTCCACACCAAAAGGAGGCCAGCACCACAGGAACAACACCCAGAGCAGAACAGCAGGACCAAAAAAGGCCAGCAAACACCAAGCAGAGGACAGCCAAGAGGAGGACCGAGGGGAAGCCTGCAAGCCACCGCCAACGAAACAGGAACCACCAACACAGCCAAGACCAGCCGCACAACAGCCAGGCAGCAGGGCAAACCCCGCACAGAACCCAGGGGAAGGACACGAAACTCCAAAGGGCACGAAGCCACCAGAAGGAACCTCCACCGAGCGACACACAACCCGGACAGGAGAGGAAAACAAGGAGCCCAAGGCCAACAGGGGGCAACCAACAACCCCCGAGCACAGACCCACAGCGCCCGCACCAGAAAGGCCCGAGCAACGGAAAAGGCAGGGCAGGGAAAGGCACACCGAAGAGCCTGAGGCCCAGGAGAGGGCCAGACGCCCCCCCAAGACCCAGGACCCCAGCCCAGAGACCCTAACCGGGCCACCCAGGCCGACCCCGGCGCCACAAACAGGACCACCACAGGGAGGCCCCAAAGACCCACCAACAGTCCAGACACAGGGAAGGAAGGACCCATAACAGAACTGCCAGCACACAGGACACCCACAGAGGCAGAGAGCCGACAGCCCCAGCACCCAGACCAGAGTCCCCAGAAACAGGACGCAGGCAACCAAGGAACAAGGACCAGAACCTGGACCCACCCAGGACGCGGCAAAGGACAAGGCCACCGGAGCGTCAGACGGAGCCAACACGCACAGACCCGCAGAGAGCCCCGAAAGGGCACCAGGGCAAGGCCAAAAGGCCGCAACAGCAACCAGCAAGCGGACCCCCGGGAGAGCAGCAGGAACCAGAACAGGAACCCGAACCCAGCCAAGCCCGAACAGGCCGGCAACCGAAGCCACCACAAGTGGAGCCAGAGGAGCCAGCGAACACCGAGCCAGAAGGCAACAGCGGCCGAGCCACCAGGAGAGCCTCCCCCCCCCCGTGGACCGACCGACAAGGGAAGCAGGGACAACAGACCCCGAAGACCAACCCAACAGGAGCCAGAGGGACAGGCCGAGAAGAAGAAAACAAGCCCAGGGAACACCGCAGAAGCCAGGCACCCCGGCACAAGCAGCCACAGGACAAGCCGGAGGAGCCCCCGGGGCCACAAGGCCCGAACCCAAGAAGGAAGAGAGGCCAGGCAACCGCCGGACAAGGGAACGGGGCAGAGCACAGACTGAACGAGAGCCACCTAATAGCGCCCGGACATGCGGGAAGACCCAGGGCGAAGGCCCGAGGCTGAAGAGGAAGGAAGCAGAAACGGGCATACCCCACATAGAACCGCAGGAAATGCAGAAAAGAAGCAGAGACCGGGAAGTGGAGAGAAGCGACCCCAAAATACAGGGCATGCCAAAAACCACCAGGTAGGGCCCACGGAAAGGCAGCCCGAAGGGCCAACACACGGAAGGGCACCAGCCAAAACCAGGAGCAGACCCCCAGGAGAACCAGGACAGGCACAAAGCCGCCGGACACCCCAGCCCCAGCACCAGAAAAGAGCGGGCCCAAGACCCAAGCCCCACCGACAGGAACCCAGCAGACGGAACACATGGCAAGCAAACAGGACACCCAGTCCAGCAGAGCCACCCAGCAGGAACCGTAGACAGGCACCGGAGACAGCCAAACCCTCTCCAAACGGAGGAACCAGCACCCAAGAACATACAGCAGTGACAGGAACCCAACAGGGCAAGGCACTCTGACCAAGAGGCAGTCAGCCAGGGCAAAAGAAACGGTCAAAACCGCGCCCACCCGAAAGACAGAGGAGAAACCCACAGCAGGGACCACGGAGAGGCCCCAGAGCAAGGCACGTGAGAAAGGCAGGACGCCCCAACTAAGGCAAGGCAAGCAGAGGGCCCAAGGTGGCGACATGTAGCCACCACGAACCGCCACCGCAAACTCCACGAAACCCAGCACCAAGGAGGGCACAGAAGAAGCAGAGAACAGGCCAGCCAGTGCCACGGCAGCAGCCAAGCAGAACAACAGGCCCACCAAGCAGCGCGGCCAGGACAGAGGTCAACTGCACAACTGGAGGAAAGGGGCGACCCCCACCAAGAAGCACAGCCACAGGAGGAAGACAGGGACGTGCAGCCCAGAAGCAAACGCCCCGGCACAAACCGAGCGCGCAGAGAAACCTGAAACCAATCAGGACCAACATTGCAAAAGGAAGAAGGAGGGCTGGGAAGAGACCGCCAACGGCAGGCCGCACAGGAAATCGCCAATCAACTGGTAGCAGGGCAGCACCACAGCGGACAAAGCCACACGCACCACGCACATACAACAAGTATGAGCAACGCACGCTACACACAGCACCAACCCCCACCCCGGCACAAAGGGGCAAGCCCAACCAGGAGGGCCGGGGACACCATGGAAAGAAACCCACAGGCCCCGCCCAGCAGGAAACAGGAAAACCCTGCCGACCAACACAGGAGTCCAGCGACCCACGGCCCGAACGCGCACCACCCTGGAGCCACACACAGAGCAGAGGCGGGAGAAGGATCCACACCCAAGGACCCAGACGGGAACCGGTCGCACATAGGACCAGCCGGATGAGGAAGGGATGCGGAAGGCATCAACCAAACCCCAGAACACAGGACAGTGCAGCCACAATCAAGCCCAGCACCATCATGAGACAGGAAAGGCAGAACACCCCCCACGGAGCCTCAGCACGACAAGGGCACCCCAGGGGGACCGGAGACCCAGCAGCAGAGGAAGAGGACACCAGTACGCCCCCAACCAAACCCCAGGCGACCCCGTCAGGAGCAGACCCAGTGGCAGACAACCACCAAGGCCACCACCAAAGGGAACATGGAGCAGCAGGTCAAGAACCGAAGCCAACCAGCGAAAACCAGTGCCACCAAAGGTCTCAACTGAGGCACAGCACCAATGGCCTGTACACAACATCCACAGGGCAAGAAAAACGCACAAGCAGGCCGTAGAATCCACAGGCCGCAATATGTACATATATTCCTCAGTACTGCGAAGAACCCGTCAGCGGCACACAAGTCCAGTCGGCACGAAAAGGACAGGTGAAGCCGAGGAGCCGTGGATGGAAAAAGGCACAGGATAACACACAGTGCACTTCACGACAGAGGAGCAGAGGGACCACAGCAAGGAGGCAGGGCCATGCTCGGCCCCCACCGGGCAGCCGGCAGAGTGGCAGTCCCCGGGGGCAAGAAGCAACGCGCCCCGCCAAGAAACAAAAAAAGAAAACGGGCACAAACCCGTCCTACCTGGACTCCTGTAAGACAGCACACCGGGAGGAGGCAGCCACGCAGCCCGACCCGGAAACACAGCCCCAGCCACAGGAGGACCGCCAAAACACCGCAGCGGATTCCCGAGCCACCCCTCCGCCCCCATACCACGAGGGAGACGAGGAGAGGAGGCACAGCCAGGAGAACGCTGCCGAGGACACCGTCGCCGCAGAGAACCAGCACGAAGACTCCCCGGCACCGCCACAGGGAGGAACTGAAAGGGTGAGTCTCACTAGTGAGACAGAAAAAAACAGGTGGAGGTGGGGGCGGGCAGAGTTTTTATGCTGGGGGTGGGTCTGGGTGGGAGGCGGGGCCTCAATTGTACTGAAGGAAGGCGAGGGAGGGACGGGAGGTAATGGCCATACCCTGCTCTGGTACCCAAGTTCTGGGCATGTCTGTTCAACTGTAAACCCAGATAAGCTAATAAACCCTTTTGCATTTGGAAGAATGGTTTCAGGACTAAATGTTTCGCACACTCATTAACTTTAGGCAGCAACATAAATGTATTTACATTTCACATTTTACTTGACCCTAGTTAACATTGCCCATTTTAATATGAGGCCTATGTTAAATTTCGTAAATCACCATGGGGTGACCCAGTATCCCTCAGAACCTGGGCAATACAATTTAATATAAACAGTGGTTCTGTCGGGTATGCAACCTGATTACTTCAATACATGAATTAAATCTTTTTACAGTTCAATTAGTCATACGGTTACTTAAGACAGTGCTCCAACAGAGGAGATTACTCACAATGCAAATCCAAAACCAAAGACGTTCAGAGTAACCATCCGTTTTTAATCTATGAATTGTTTTTCATTCATAAATAAGTACCCTGTTTGTACAAAAAAATTATTCAAGCAAAACTTACTCACAATTTACAAATACTTTTGCTGAAAACGGCGCTTTGAAGAAGACCCGCCCCAGACCCTCAACTAGGGTGTCCATAGGGTCGAAACGTCGACGATATTGAAACCATTGGACCAGTACAGGATATCCAGTTTTATTCTAGCCAACCTAAGTGGATTACTGGGATAATTATAACTAAATACTGGAACTGGCCAAAAAAAGAATTTTCTTCTCTCTCCCCCCCCCCCCTTCACTCACTTGTATATAATCACGTTTGAATGTCACTATTTCACTACATGTCACATTATATTCACTCAACTGTATAATGCGCCGTTTTTAGAAAAAGTATTTGTAAATTGTGAATACGTTTTGATTGAATAATTTTTTTGTACAAACAGGGTACTTATTTATGAATGAAAAACAATTCATAGATTAAAAACGGATGGTTACTCTGAACGCCTTTGGTTTTGGATTTGCATTGTGAGTAATCTCCTCTGTTGGAGCACTGTCTTAAGTAACCGTATGACTAATTGTACTGTGAAAAGATTTAATTCATGTATTGAAGTAATCAGGTTGCATACCCGACAGAACCACTGTTTATATTAAACTATGTTAAACTTCGTCTGTGTGGTGTACCTTTTTTTTTCATTTCAGGAGAGAAGCTGTAGCAGCAACCTTGAAAGATATAGTATGCTGTTGCTTTCTAATAATGTTTCTTTTTACGCAATCCTTGAAATATTCGCTAACGAGTGCAGCTGAAAACATCCTGAGATGAGAGTATCATCGGATCTTGCAGATACCGAAGGCTGAGAGATGCTTAGTAGAAACTTCATTGCATTCTGGTCGGTGAAATAATGAGGCTACTTTATCAAACAATGAACTTTAATCTGATTGGCACCCTTCAGGGGAATCTTGTGCAGGTGTAGCGAGGGTTTAAAATTGTATTCTTTAACAAATACAATGTAGACTTTAGGTTGCAAAGACTTTTCTATTCCTTTTAGAGATGATCTCGTTTCTATTGCCCAAAGGAGTTAGACTCTTGGGCGTTTACCTTCCCCATTTGCCTGACGAATCTAATTCATAGATACTATATTTTAGAGCCTATTCATACTGACACTTTCCTGCCTGATGTCCCCCCAACTTTCCCGATTTTTCGCTTAACTAACCAGTGATATTTCCACTTCATGAAAAACGGAGTGTGCTTTGATTTATATTATGATAACTTTATAATAGTTTGTCTTTGCATTTATGATTTTGGATTGCTTTGAATTGTAATAGTTAAAGCATTCATGGACTGACTACTGATAAACAACTAATCAGATGATTTTAATTTTTTACTTCGCTAATCTTAAAATAAACGTTCATGGTTTTCAAATCCAACACTCTGTAGTATTGCGGGATAAAAAGTGTTTTACATTATTGGAATGTATTGATTGCTATGTTCCTGTTGGTCGGAACTAAAGGTCCATTCGAGTGCTGCTTGCACTTGAATTTGCACTAGTGATTTGCACAGTATAAAGTGCTGCATCACATTTTTTCAGTAATTGGAATTAAATGGATCTAGCTCCAATTAACAGAGGAGCGAGTTGCACAGATAGTTTTCAATGTGTCTTTGACCTGAGGAAATGTACTTAAAACAGTGTGAGACCCAACGACAGAAAACATAACTTGACGGGCCACTTGGAACTGGGGCACATGTAATTGGAATATTAATACATAGCACGCTCCGTATATTTTGTTCCATAATATGAAACACATCCACAAGTTTTTAGGTCTTGCCTTATCTGCCTGTTGTTAAAAACATCTATTGTGGAGAATATCAATATTTAGAGTTGCCAGCCCACTGCTTACCATTGATTGGTTTTCTTGACTAACTCATTTGCATGCTTTTTATTTGATGGCTTACTGTCCTGTTCCTGTATTTGGTCCACACCTGGATCACAGCCTCTTTATCATCATTATGATTGGATGACTTGCTCACATTCAGGAAACTACTTTTTTCTTGCTCTCTTAGAACCCCCCTTTGATGTTTCCACCTCCCAAATAACCCCCACACCAGCTTAGTGTTTATCCCTGCTAACCTCTCCATCTCATCCTTATTTGCTCTACCACTCCTAGTTTTTTCCTTTATTATTTCTTTTTACATCCCCACCTTTTCCCATGGTCTCAATTGGCTGCTGGGCTACTCCAATCTTCAAACAATAAGTTCAAAAACAAAATACTGTTAGTCATGCCGCATGTGGGCATGCTTATAGGTCATCACACTGGGTCTCCTTAGCGTCATGAAGCATATGCTCGCATGTGTGAAGAAGCATGCTTGTGCACACATCACTGCTTCTTTTTAACCCATGTTGCACAGCATCGGAAACAAGTATTTTTCTTTTCTTGCTGAAGACTGAATATCCTCGGCAAAAATGATTGGCAAAGCTTATAGGTCTACTAAAGGCGAGACCTACTTGTTTTTCCAGTACTTATAACAAATGATGCCAAAAACATACTGGTAAACTCATCCTCAACTGGTGGGTATCGCCCTCTTCAAAAATACACACCCTCACAGATTGCTCCCTCATCTCCAAGTCCTGATTCACCCTGATCAGACAGGCTTCATGCCCAACCGTGCGACCAAACATAATATACGCAGAGCTATAGCGTCCATGGATAGATTAGACAGACCTACAGTCCTACTTGTTGATATGGACAAGGCGTTCAGCTCCGTCAGTTGGACCTATATGTTCATGTTATTAAGACACCTGAACTTGGGCCCCCTATTTATAGGTATGATTAGACTACTGTACACTACTGTAACGGCCTCAGTCCGGGTAGCAGGGGTCCCATTTCTAAATTGTTTCTATACAACAGGGAACCAGACAGGGTTGCCCCCACTACCCCCTTCTCTTCGCCCTCACCATAAAACCTCTCGCGGTCTGGGTATGTATAGATGCTCTGTAGCGTGGGTTTGAATGGACCCTTGAGATTTCTGATCGTATTGCGCTCTATGTAGACAACCTCTTATTCTTTCTAACAGACCCCCATAGATCAGGCCCCAGAATACTACAGATCATGCTTATCTTTAGTGAGACCTATGGTCTATACATTAACTCTTCTAAATCGCTGCTATGGCCGCTGCAGGGTCTTTGGGGAATGATTGATGGACTGAGAGACTCACTATAGTATCTCAGGGGCTCACACATCTGGAAGTCTATATATCGGACACTCGAAGCCTGTCCTGGAAACGCAACTTAGAAGAAACAACAGAAAAGGTCAAAGTTGATATTTAAAAATTGGTCTGCACTCCCTTTATCCCTATATGGACGCTCAGCCATATTCAAGATGGTCTCCCTACCCAAACTATTGTACCACTTACAATCCCATCCATATCCCTTCTCTAAGGTATGTTTTTTTCCAAATGAACGCACTGCTGGGGCACTTCCTCTGGGGGGTGGCGCTGCCAGAGTAGCCCTGCATACATGTACACAGTCCACTTACTGTTGAGGTATTGCCGCCGCTGACATACAAGCTTATCACGCTGCAGCACACTTGCAAGTTCTGAATGACTGGTGGTACGGCTCTAGAAATGACCCTGCATATCGACTTGAGCAGTGGATGATGGGGGACCGCACCTTCCTTATCGCTCCTATACAATAAGACTGACCCTAAAGATCTTCCCCCGCTACACGTGTGGTAATCCTAACATGGCAGCAAACCCTGAGTAGAATTGGATGGTGGGAACGTCTAACACAAACGACCCCTCTATAGGGGAAATCGCCTGCTTAAGCAAGTAGCTGATGTACAGGGATTCGGTGGCTTGGGCCACATTGGTGTCTCAACATTAGGGGATGGGATGAAAAGCAAGGACCTTAAATCATTTGGAGACCTCCAAAAAGAATTTCATATGCCCCATACCCAATTCTATCAGTTCCTGCAACTGCGACACGCACACCACCCATACATTAAAAATGTGCATACTCTCCCAGAATTCAGCCCTCTAGAAGGCAAACTCCTTATGGGGGATCTTGAGGAACATAAGCTATCCAAGATATATCAAACCCTAGTCACCATTAGCCCAACTACCTTAGATGCTCTCAGGGTCGGCTGGGACACAGATACTGGACCTCTGAACGAGGACGACTGGGCAGACGCCCTATGTTCACCACGAGAGG
The DNA here is from genome assembly GCF_964263255.1 of Lissotriton vulgaris. NCBI lineage: Eukaryota > Metazoa > Chordata > Amphibia > Caudata > Salamandridae > Lissotriton > Lissotriton vulgaris. The sequence continues at coordinate 104,608,114 of NC_141698.1, forward strand.
CCGCTATATACTCCCGACTTAGTCTCATTCAATTAAATACCTCCACAGAGCGTACTGCACCCGACCGACTGTGGACCGCAGGGTTGATTGCCTCCCCAATATGCCTCCTTTGTCAGTCAGAGGAAGGCACTTTCATACCTACAACGTGGTTCTTGACGGGTTCTGGAGAGGGGTTCTCACTTGCTTGGCTGAAGTACTGACTTGGGACATACCGAGGGCTCTGAAATTAACAGTCTTACATAGTACAGAAGGATTAGGGGGTAATAGATACAAAAGACATTTACTGTTCTTCGGTCTTACAGTCGCCAAGCGGATATAGCCAGGCTGTGGAGGGCATCCCCCCCCCCCTACCTCCGGTCTCACAATGAAAGACAGGACTGGACTTCATTATGGAGCCGGACCTCCCGGTTTTCATCACCCGTGTATGTCCACGGAAACATACTAAAATATGGGCTAGGTGGGCCCCCTATGGGAACATTCACCTGCAAATACATGAAGGTGTCGAAAGTCTATTAGATGCCGATATCAAAACATTCACGTTGTAATGGCCGCTATGCAATTTCATCTATGGCTACAACTGCGCTGCATGAAAGCGCTCATCATGCTTAGTTGAAATGGGATAATGTTTGTATTGGACAACAATTACGTTTTCTTTTTTATTGGACCCGCAATGGTGTGTGTATTTAAGTTGCGAACAACATTGGTACCTTGATAACTCTTCATTAAGCTGTATTGCTTCAGGCCACACCGGCCTATTTTAAGGTTTTCAAAATAAAATCAATCAAATTTGTAATAAAAAAATATATACGCACCCTTTTTCCAAACCAGTGCCTCCAGTGGCATACTGTAACATGAGGGCGCCCCGCTGTAGAACGTGAACAGGGGCTTGACTCAACCATGTCGGCTTTATTGGACTTGGGGCATAATGGGATCCCCTGAAAGACTGAGGGTATCCTGAAAGGTTGAGGTTGTGGGGGCCTGCGCCGCAGGGGGGCTTGCGTTACGCCCCTGAATGCTCTATAAACATCTCTAAATTCAACCTCTGTTGCAAACGTGAATTGGGCTCCAAAAACATTTGTTCTATGTTGTCTGTTCATGGGTTCTCCATTTTAATCACCTGTCGCCCACACTGGAGTCAGCGGGTTGACAGATAATATGTAAATATCCACCTGCTGTCATGACCAGCCTAAAGGAAACTCAAGAAAACTGCGATCAACGCATCCTAAAACAAGGAGCTGTCAACGATCAGACAGGAGAAAGCGCTCACGGGAGAGAAAAACAAGGGCTTCTGGGTGGGGGCGAACGCATCCCATCAGCCTTTTTCAGATCACTCTGCGCAAGATTGTTCTAAAGAGGGGGCGATGCAAACCCCAACTCTGTGACTGTGTGGCGGGGAGAAAAGTTACTGTTTAGTAACGGACCGATAAGATTATCGCTGCAGGAAACGCTTCGCTCAATTTTCTGATTACGCTTCTTATCGGGAAGCTGCCGAGCTCGTCGGAAGGAGCCGGTCGGAAGGATGAGGGAGCAAGCGATTCAGATAATAAATGTGCGCTGTAAACCGGGGGCCAGACACCGAATTTAATTTCAGTCTGCTTCTGTTCAGAAATCTCAAGCTTTATTCAGTGCGCCTTCCTGTTCTGTGGAGAGAGAAGGGAGAAGGGGTTGGAGCGGCGCGAGGGAAGCAGAGACAGCGCTTGCACGCGCTTGCACGCACGCACGGCAGGCCCGCGCGTGCGCGTTACCGAGGCGGGAGAGAGGAGGCCTGGGCCGCCAGTTGCGCTTGCGTGGCCTTTAGGTGCGCAGCATCTTAAGCAGGAGGTCCCATGAACATCACATTCATCACAGGCGCTGCAGCCCCAGCCTTGAGTGGGACGGCCACCTGCTCCGTGACAGAGGAAGATAAATCATCACACGCTGCTCCTGGGCACGACGGGGGGGTCTCAAGGAGTCCGGGGGGGCTAGAGGAGACCGGGTGGACCCGGCGGGGTAGGGGGCAGCAGGATGGCGTCATGACGGGGGAGGGGATTCAGCAAAGCTCAGCCACCTGTCTGCACGAGGCGTCACGCAGCTGCTCTCAAAATGCACCATCATGAAGCATGAATGAACAGAAGCCCTGCTGGAATTATGAATCCAACGTGCCTTAGGATAACTCAACGTGCAAAAACAAGGAACAGGTGGATATGCGAACAAGGAATTCTGAGCATGTGTACAGCTCAATCCTATCCTGCACGACCGCCAACCCCCTTTCCCTATGCGACAATCAGTTTTATAATTATTGTGTCAGGACTGCCAGTTATCTTCCAGAGGCAAAAACTATTCTTTCCTTAAGTAAATTATAAAAGAAGGTCCAGTTGTATTGCCCAGCTCAAGTAGACCAGTTAGTTCACAATCTAATTTCCAGTAAACAAGTTTAGAAGAAACAGATCAACTCATTAAAAAAGAAAACATCTAAAAAAAAAAAGTATAAAGAAGAAGTACAAGACCTCGAATAAACACTCGTGGCTGATCAGATTTCACTGCACACTTCAGCGCCTCATGATGGTCCCTCATCTCAAAAGGTTTTCAGTATAAATACTAGGCTGGCTGTCCCCTCTGAGGTGTCTCACGAGTTAGATCTTTCCTCAAAAGCAAAGTTTGATCCCTTTATCTCAAGAGTTCTGCGGTACCTGCTGCCCAATGGACTTCTACGTGGGGTCAATGAGATCTTTCACTGAATCAAGCAGTTTAACTCCCTTCTCCATTCTCAAAGCTTTCTGACGGTATTAAATGTGCAGTTGCCACCTGGCTCGTTCTATAATGGAGCAATGTCCTCCATCTTCAACTTTATTTGCCAAGAGAATTTAGAAGGAACAAGTTTATCAGGTTGTATTTTTTTTAGTGATTTTATTGCTAACTTTCAAAATGTTCATTAGTAATCTACAAAAATCTTGAAATACAAAAAGCATGCAATATTCTGCCAGCTTTGATACCACAGAACTGCAAGGCAGATAAGTGTGGGGTTATTCTACTGGAGAAATTGAGGGAGTTGAGCTGCATTATTATGAACGGTTGAATGAAAGACAAACTAGGCCCACAGGTATTGGGTCAAACTGCTCTTCAATAATTGATTATATAATGCCCTCCTTTTCACTGTTCCTATCATAGAATTGTGTGCAAGAAAGTACTTTAAGTGCCTATTCTGTTTTAAGAATAAAATCAGCTTTCTACCTACAAGAAATAGCAGGATCCAATTTGGACATGGAGAAAATGGTAACTCTAAAGTCCTGTGCACGCATCTTTTGTTCTGTTTGAATAATACTTCTCTAGAGACCGTTAACACCCTGTTCCAGTATATTGGACTGCAGTAAAAGTGATACAATCATACAATTCGAAATGTGCATGAACAGGTTTGTAATCAAGCAACAAAACTTACCATTCAAGAGACAAAATTGTCTTCAGTTGACAAAAAGACATTTCTTTATAGAGAATAGAACACTGCTCCAGAGGCAGTCTAACACTTTTCTGCAAAAGGAGGTAAATTCATGGCCATTTGGAGGAAGAATAGGTCAAGGTTTAGAGCGGCTGAGAAAAGAAAACTGGCAAATTACTGTGGCTCGAGTTTCATAAAACTAAAGTGTCCAAGAACTGAAGAGATTTTTGTTTTTAAAAGGGCTGAAAAGTGAGCCTGAAAGAAAAACGGCAGCAATAGTCATCTTTCATCAGGAATGGTCCATTTATTCGTCAGAGCGGAGAACTATAAAGAACGTAGGGAAAATTATATAAGTGTAGACAACATTTTATTTCAGTATATCAAGGATAGGGATAAATTACATACCAACACCTATGCACCCTGCCAGTAAACAGATAAGTTTTATCTGTAGAGTCAAATCAAATCAAATCAAATAAGACTTTATTTCGGTTAATATTTCAAACCATAAAAAGTACATGCATTGATTACATTATCAAAAATTGCAACAATACATTTTTTAAAAACATTATTTAAAAGACACGTTATACACAAATATCGTTAAAAATCATCATGATTGTTAAGTAGCAAAAGTGTCCTACTGGTCCTGATCATAGATCTAAGCAAGTTCTTATTCTCAGTGCTAGTTTTAAAAACGACAAAATATGGAGTACACAATCCTGGTGTAGGAGCTGCAAATACATGAAGTTTTATCTGTAGAGTCAATTCTCCGGGATAATGGAACCTGAACATTGTCTTACAGCCGTAGTGAAAAGGGATATTTATCTAGGGCACAGATTTTAGCTTCTATGTTTTGCCACTTCTATAGAACGGGATGTAGTAAAAAATTATGGACTAGAAGCATAATCCTCCTTATGTAGAAAAAAGAACCACAGAAACACTATTGCCAAATTGGTCTCCTAGCAGTAGCATAATGTAAAATGAAAGCGCCCCCCCCATTGAATGGGAACAGGGACACCTTAGTCTCCTATATTTCACAGATATTCATTGGCCTTGGGCGGATTGGGTCCTGGAAAGGGTTTGGAAGATCTTTTCCAAAAGCATGTTTGAACATTTTCAGTCCTGGGAATTGTAATCTGCAATTATATCTTGTGAATAGTCCAACCACTTCTTGTCGGATAATAAAGCCTTTGTACATTCCATCTTAGATACATATATCAGGTAACAACCAGTATTTAAGGAGTTTATTGACTTTTCACCAGCATTCCATTGACCCTGTGCAAAATGTTAGTAGCCCAGGAAGGGTGATCCTCCATCTGAGTGCCACTATGGGGGCATTGGCAAGTATTCCTGTACTAGAACACTCCTAACATGTCTGTAGGCTTGACACCCAGGATTTTTAATCATGCAGTTTTTATTTGCCAGACCTTGAAAATGCAGCATGAAGCCTAATTACGTCCTTGAATTTTAAAATATATTAAATGTTCTAGTGGGTTTTAACTTATGTACGCCCCATTAATGAAAGAGGTTGTATAGGGGTTGGCAATGTCTTTGTCCAATTGGGAGCAGTGCTTTACACTCAACCGGCAGCAAGACTCCAAAATGGCACAGTTTCGGCCCCCATTGTTATTGTGAAAGGCACAGGACAGGGATGCCCCTTGTTCCCCCTGGTTACCGACCAGTTGGCTTGTGCGCTACGCAAATATCATGCACACATGGGCCCGAGATTCCTGGGATATTAATTAATCATCTCTGCTTATATTCATGATAGGTTACTGTATATATGTGACCCGGAGCAAAACCTCACACTGGTGTTGAAGGAGGTGGTCCGGTTCGGAGAAAACTCCAGATTATGGGTTAATTAGAAAAAAATCACTTTTTTCCCCCTCTTATTTCAGCCAGGATACTGGTGCCGTTGGAGTACTCACTACAGTGGGCGACAAGCTCAGCGCGCTATCTTGGGATACAGGTACATACGGACCCGGCAGTCGTCATGTAGGAGAATTATGGTAAAGATGAATAGAAATTAATGGATGCAATCAAACATTGGATTAGGTTGGCTTTGTCGCTCGTGAGGCGCATAGTAATCATGAAAATGGTGAACTGACCTTGATTTTTGTTTTGTTACACTAACATTCCGATGCTGCTGCCCCGTGCGACTTTTGCTTGCTTCCAAACGCGGTTGAATCACCTTGCATGGGCAGGGAAGCAACCAAGGGTACGCTGGGAGACCCTTACCATGCCATACTCTATGGGGGGGACTTAATGGCCCCGATTTAGAGACCTGCTATAGGGCAGCCCAATGCATGTTTGTTCACTACTAGATTCATGGCCCATGGGAATTGCTGCACCTGTGGCTGGAACGTGAAACTGCCGTGCCGCTTACGCTACCACAGATATTGTTTGGAACCCCAGTTCGTAAACATTGTGATTTTGACTCTCTAAATGCAATGGTATACTCCTAGCAATGGCAAAGACAATTGGAGCATCAGGCTGGATCCACACTATTTCCCATGTGTGGTACTTGATTGGTGCAAATGGTTTCCTGTGGGAAGCGAGCACGGTGCGTGGACAGCGTTGAAAGAGTTGGGTATACACACTAAGGACGACTTCTTTGGCGATGGTGTCATGAATGATTGGGATGTAGCACGGGCGCAGGCGGACGGTCCTACTGCCTTACACAGTTGCACTATTACAGGGCAAGGCACGCTTTATGTGACTTGCTGGGTGAGGAGCTTCTGGAACCCCCTGAAATGCCAGTGTTGAGGTTTCTCCTCCAGACATCTGTCCCCCACAAATTAGTGGCAAGACTATAGGCATTTGTGCAGGAGGTGAATCGGCCTGAGGTTTCTAAGGCTATGGCAAGATGATGTGGGATTAACTATTAATTATCAGCAATGGCAGTATTGTTGTACGGTCACAAAGACTATTTTCCTTAAACAGCAGACATAGGTTGTTGCATTTTAAACAGATTAGAGTATACTATACGCTGGCCCAATTAAATAACTTTGGGTTACTTGACAGTGCTGACTGCCAGATATGTGGCTCAACAGAATCGGGCTTTGCACCAGTGGCGAAGCAAAAGGGGGGTGGGGGGGTGCCCCCTGCAGTGGAACCCTGCGCTCTTACCTGCAGCCATCGCAGGGATCGACGCACCTCCCGCTCTCACCTGCGGCCTTCGCGGGGCGACAAACACCCTGACTGCCACACGCGTCAAAAAGGTCTAGCTACGGCAGACGCTGAGGACATATTGTCTGGGGTCAAAGGCAACAAGTTTTCATGTGTATTTTGTCCTCGGGACAAGTAGGCCCAACCCCCTGCAGCACAAACCATTTGGCTGCCACTTTGCAGTACCACATTATGGATCAGGGAAGGGCACCGTCTTTGTCCATATGTCGATGCTGTTCAAACTTGTATTTAGGGTTCATTAATTGAAAGCCTTGATTATTAGGGTGAAGGCTTTAAGTAAATGTTCTAAGCTCTGACTGCACAACAGAGTGGTTCCAGTATAAAAATGTGTCACACATTTTCAAAGTTTAGCAATATGAAGCTATGTACAATACTCCCAGAATGCTCTCTAATTTGATGTAAATATTTGCAGAAGCTTGATTATTCTTTGCTTTCAAAAAAAATTGTTCATAAAAAAGGAAAAAAAACATTCAGCTAAACTATTGTAAAATTTCAGGTACCATTTCTTTACAGCACCATTTAGTAACATGTGTTGATGCATGCTAGTATTTCCCCAAAATATTCATAATAGAAAATCAGCGCAACCAGTTTCAGTAAGATTATGAGAAACAAAAATAAACGAGCATTGGCAAACCCAGTAGGTATGAAATTGGTGGTCAGCTTTTTAGTTTTGTCAATGTGTGAATTGTTTTGGCATGGTTTTTGTAAAACATTATTGGTGTGGGAGCTGCCGGGCCCTCACTATTATAACCACCATTGGCAAAAGCAAAAATTGTTTTTGGTCTCAAAAAGCACACACTGCCACAGTAGTTACTGGCACTGAACAAAACTACTTTGTGTGCCAATATGCTTCTTGTGACAGAGCAGAATGCGGTCACTTACAGTGAAGCCAGCCGATAGAGAGAGACAACATTTTAATAAACAAATGGTCCTGGTCAACGCCAGACCAAATTATGGGCCCAAATATTAAAGTAAGTCTCAAAAGTGCACTCATTTTATGTCCTTGCATGAAGTGCAGCTATACAGCTTTTGTGATTTCCCAAGAATTTACAGAAATAGGACAAGTAATAGTACTCCAAGAAAATAGCTGTGAACTGTATTTTAGCATGGAAAAATCTGAGTGGTTGCAAGTTCCCTTTCCCTCCCACAACTTTTTTTTCCCAACACTCCAAGAACGTTTACGTCTGCCATTGTCAGTAGTAAATTTCCAACATTTCTCAGTATGGGAAAAGATTAGACAAGAGTTGTTGAAAAAGCTTAAAACATGCAAGTTAGTAGGTTTGCACAGACTTCAAAGGGCATACTAACCCTGGAACTATTGCTTACCACTACTTTCAGCCACAGTATGTAGATCTGCGGAAATGTGGCAACATAAAAGGACTGCAAGAATTCAAACACTACTATGGTATGAGCCCTGGCATAATCAGAGAGGCTATATCAGAGCTCTTATATAATGAGATTGCTGCCATAATTTGTTGCTGCACAATATGGCAACAAAGGGACAAGTGGATTTTGTTACAGGACAAGTAAATTAATGAAGCAACCTGCCCCAAGGACCGGTAGATATTTTATTAAATTCCACACCCCTGATTACTGGGATGGCACTGGATCTATCTCAGCTACTGGCACTGTTTGGATATGACAAGGGGGTACTGCCGGTGTGTGGCGATTGGTAGCCATTGGCCAACTTCTGGCGAGATGCCGAGTCGCTATACAATGGGCCTGTGGCCCTCTACCAGTGCTAAAAGAATGGCATGCATAAATGACTTATTTTAACAGGCAGTTGGATTCTTGTCTGAAGCTTATCCTGATGCAGAACCGCACTAGAGATAAATGGGCCCTTATTAGGCATATGTGACTGGAACTGGGAGGATGTGACAGTGCGGGATGCTGTTGATGAAATGGCAGATGGTGATGGTTAAACATGTTTGTGCTGTTCCTCCCTGATGTGCACTGAAATCAGGGATTCACAATGTGCATTTATGTATGAATGTATAAATGCATTGACTGTCACTTTTGTGTCTATAAGATGGGACTTCCGGGAGGTGTAGCTGAGAATGTGGAAACAATGCTCATGTTTGTCCACCCATGTTGTTCTGTGCAAATGATTCCCTTGGATTGTATTTGCCTACCATGACTGTTACAGGATTGTAACTACATAACGTATTGTTGCAGCTGCAGCCATGCTTATATTGTATGTCACGCTGTATTATGTGCTTCAAGCAAAACTATAAAGTTTTTTTTTAAATTAGCCAGGTTGTTACACCATTTTCAACCTTTAGTGGTTAAGCATAAATCACAAGTACTGAATTACAGCAATAGACAAAAAGCTGCAAACTATCATTAATGTCACTGGCGCCAATCAGGTAAAATAATATATTCCATTCCAATGTCAGACAGTACATTGTGGACTCGCTCTTAAGCACAACATCCAGGCTAGATACCTTTTCTGTTCGGTAGGAGCAAATGAAAGCATTGTATCCTGTACAGTCATCACATTTCTATTCATTGAGGAAGCGGGATGAAGGACTAGTAAGGATTGACTCTCCCTTCAACACACGTTGCCTATTCTATGACCATGCCAGCTCATACTAAAATGCTCTACCGGGCCTTAGAGGCCATACAGATCTTTCACCTGACAGCAAAGAATCATTTAGCTGCTACAATCTGCCTCTAGGCGCTACAGCTTGATAGTAGATAAGATACAGCAGTCTACCTATGATTCTGTGCATTTTATTCTTAACCTTAGAACTTTTGAAGTACTATGCACTATAACCAGAACACAAATCTGTTTTTCAAATGCTTTCACTTAATATTTGCTTCCAGTGCTTCTATCCCAGAATAATATTTGAAGTGCCTGCAAGCACCTTTCCCGCCATACCTTATTGACTTTTCATTCCAAAACAGTGTCAGGGTCTTTACAGACGTTTCTACATTTAATATAGAACAACCATACTTTAAGTGGGTTATCAATGTTCCTACTACATAGTCACAACCTGCCGACACCCTACTCCACCTGGACCACCAACTCTATCCTTCCTCCATCATAGTAGGTAAACAAATACGTTTATTTCAGTTGTTTCAAAGATTCACCAAGTTTTACTAATGGTTCATATTACAAGATGGGGCCCATAAAGTAGATATCACTGACTGATAAGACTTAGTTGTTTACTTTCAGTAACACTCTTTCTGGTGGATACTCTAACCCCAGATTCTTCAACTTCTGAATATTCCCCAAGCGTGTGTGAAAGTTTTCAAAGCAGTGCTCCAGCACGCTTGCACATTGACCCCCCCTTTTCTGCCCCAGAAGTGCGGAGCAGAGCCGCATAGATGCACCTTCATGCGACCGACATCAGTTTCTTGAGTGACACTTTCCACACCCTCAGATGCGTAGTGGCTCATAATTGGAGGTGCCAGGGTACAGAGCTCAAATTTGGGACCTTTTTCTATGGTAAAAATAAACCACTCCATAGAACGGGGAGGTGGGAGGGCAATGAGGAATGGGCAATGAGATAGAGCATCCACCAGAAAGAGCACTACTGAAGTTAGCTCGTTCTTTGGCGTCACATGGTCCGTGCAGGCACATTGTCTTTTTCCCTATGTTAGCATGAGTACGCTGCAGACTGCCCTCTGCTTTGCGTACATTACTCTGCAGACACGTTTTGCTTTGTGCCACACTATACTTTAACACAGAATATGCTGTTGTTTTTGCATTTGTTTCTTTCCTGGGATTTAGTCTGAACAAGTTATTTTGTTCTGGTCAGGCCCTAGAACCTAGGCAAAACATGCAAATGCAGCTGTTTTTTTGGAACACATACTTTTGTCATACAGGTATGCCCAGATGGGTAACACACACTTGGTGAGGGACCTTTCCAGGGAAAAGATCTTGACAGCACCTGAGACGTAGAACATTAGCTGCTGCTAACAACTAGAGATCGAATGATATATAATCATTATGCTTCTGTAGAAGGGGAGGGAGGTTAGACTACACTGTAGTATACAATGTCAGCTCCATTTATGATTTAAGGACTACTTGCCATGCTAACCGTATTTGTGTTAGTTAGTTTCCTACTGGTTGTGGCACGTATGCTGCATACAAGAGCACAATAGTTAAAATAAACATTTTATACTCCACGTTTCTCTGTCAGAACTTATTGTGGACCAATACAAGCAACCATGATTCCTGAGAGGGTCTGGAGTGTAGTGTTATGAGGTGTCTAATCACTTGTTCGTCTGTGAGTGAGTAGGAGGGCAAGTGGGACACTATAGCTAGTTGGTACCGGGCTCATGGGTACACAGGTGGTAGGATGACTCAGTCCCTGCCTACTAAGGTTCCATAATCCCAAGCATATGTCTGTGACTCCACAGAATCCCTGCAACATTGTCTGTATTCTAAATGTAAGAATCTGTCGTAGAAGTATCAGTGGATAACTTGCTATCTTTTCTTCTTCCTTTGGTAATTTGTCCTTGTTTTTATTACATGTCAGTATTATTGTTATTATTATTTTTACTGTGATTATCAGTTATTTGTTCTTTTCTTGAAAACAATTTGAGAAGTATCAGTCAGAAGAAGTACACCTCCCTAAGGTGGAGTCTGTTTGTACCGTGGTCAGACTAAAAACCCTGTTGGGCCAACAGGAGGAATGCTCTTCTCGTTTGACATGGCTGTCAAGTTAGCAGTGCTTTTTGAATGTTTAAACTGACCCCCACATTACAGTCTGGCGTATCTGGTTAAAAAATGCACTGCATATGCCAATGTGGAGGTAGCAGATTTGGCCCTGGTGGAATGGGTCCTTCAGGAGGCTGCTCATGGCCAATGCATAGCAGATCTTAATGCATAGGACTATGCACCTCAACAGTGTATTTTCTGCACTGTATTATTGTTTTTAGCCCGAGAGAACCACAGTAAAGCTGATCATCCACCTGACTCGCTTTAGTGCGATTGATGTAAAAGCTCAAGGCTCTTTTGGAGAATAGTCAAAGAAGTCTTTCCTCCTCTTTCATGTGGCGAGGCAGGGCAAAAAACACTGGGAGGGTGATGGATTGCCCAACATGAAACGGTATGGCAATTTTAGGTAGAAAGGCTGCCCTGTTCTTCAAAACCAGCTTGTCTGGGGAAAAATGGTGTAAGGCAGCTGCACCGAGAGAGCCAGGACTTCACTGGTCTGATGAGCGGAAGTGATCACAATGAGTGAGATAGGTTTGACAGTCAGAAGATGCAACAAGCAGCTGCCTATTGGTTTGAAAGTGGTACACATAAGAAACGGTGGTGACCAGATTAAGATCCCATGTGGCAACACACACTATTTGGGAGGGAACATGTATGTCAAACTTTTAATAAACCACTTTACAGTATGTAACTGGAACAAGGACGGTTGATCCAGCAAACGGAAAAAAGCCAAAAAAATAACCTTTAATGATGCCCAGTACAAACGTTTGCGGGGCGAAAGACCAAACAAACAAGATATCAGATAGCTCAACCCGTAGGGGATCTGTATTGCAAACTCCACACCAAGCCACACATTTTTCAAGGCGCCCTGTATAACTAGATTTCGTAGAAGGATGCTAGACTGCAAAGAGCCATCTACTACTTCAGGAGTTAGATCAAATGCAGTCAGCTACTGTCATTAAATGTTCATGCACGCAGGTGGAGATTGCGCATGCTCAAGTACAAAACCCTTACCTCCTGCTGCAACTTAAGATCCTCCAGCATAAGTAGCCTGATCAGAGGACAGTTGCTCATGCTCAGTAGTTCCAGGTACCACACTGTCCTGGCACACTCTGGAGTCATTAGAATGACTTGGACCGTTTCCTGATCTTCTTCAGAACGCAGGAGAGGAAGTGGTGGAAAGGTGTACAGAAGTCCCCTGCTTCACTTTAGACTGAATGCATCCTCTGGAGAGAGTGTTACTTGCGACTCCAACGCACAGAAGTTTTGATACTGCACATTCTCAATGGTGGTAAAAAGATGAAGAGTCAGGTTTCCCACCACTGTGCCACCTCAGGTTTCAACTGCCATTTTTGATCAGACAGGCGTCACCAGTTAAGATGGTCTCCCTTTTTGTTAGATCTCGCTGGTGACGCAGCACGAAAGTGCTGTCGCCAGCTAGATCTTTTGTTACTGACTTGCTTGCCAAGTGGTACAGACTGGTGCACGAGCCGATTGGGGTCTGTGGATGTGCTTCTGAGACGCGCAGTCGCGCTTACATATAATCGGCGGGCGCGCACACACACAGCCACCCCCCCCTGCTTTCGCTTCGCGTTACTTAGGCAGGCCGCACACACACTCGCACGCACGCGCACGCACGCACAGACCGACACACACACGCCCGCGCACACACACGCACGCACTCCCCCGCCCCCCCCCCCCCCCCCACAACTAAGGCCCACTCACCGCATCGGCGGCCTCAGCCGCCACTCCTGACTTCTGCCGCCACCGCAGGGCTCTCCCTCACGCATGGGAGCCCCGCATCACCACTGCTCCTCTAGCCAGCCACTCGGTGTGCATGGGCTTCTCGCAGAAGACAGAAGTCGCGCCCCACGACAGGCGTGACCATCCCGAACTTCCGGTTTCCGGATGTGCACGCTCACAGCTTGTTTATAACCTCCAGGGGGAGAATGGTTCGGGAAGACCCGCCCTTTTCCGGGTCTGTAGATTGACAGGTACCACACCCTATGGAAGCTTGAGAGCGTTGTAGCGTCCGACTTTATGTGTACGGGAAGCCGAAGCCCTGAACAGTCAGCATTGTGCCCTGGCTAGACACATTAACCGGCTGAAGGTGAGATCATAATGCCCCCTTTGTGGTCTATCATCGCGGGCAAGAATAGGGATGGAGAGCTGCTGCAATCTAGGCATGGCGTGTACATCTCCAGCATGGTCCTATTTGCATTCCCATGTGTTTGCGTACTTCAGGCAAATGTAGCATGCAAATGAAAAAAAAATTCTACCTCTGGGATCTTTAGCAGGAGTATTTTTTCATAAATCCGCATGTGGCTCTGAGGGTCGGTATATCTGTTGCAGAATAGCATGTCAAAAGAGTGGGTCACGGGCTCCGAAGTATATATAATCGTTCATTGTTTTCAGGCAAGGTTTGTTGTGACGTGCTCCACTTGCCGGTTACAGTTTCTAATACGTCAGGGTCGCCTTGGTGTCTCTTCCTCCAACATCGATAACACATGACCACCATTGTGTTGTGTAAAAATAGTCCGGGTAGTTTGAGGTACTGGGAAGTAGCTAGCTGTCTCCCTTGTGGAAGAGGTACTTTCTATCTACTGAAAAGGGAGTATACATCTGGTGTAATATTTTATTCCCATCACTGTCATTTTATGTTTTTGAACTAAATTGATACAATAGTTAGGTACGTGGATTCACGTTGTGTCTCGCCGGACGTGTTGTTCTGTAGCATACATAGCATCTATGAGCTGCTCTGAGCACACACCTTTAGAATCAATCAATCAATCAATCAATCAATCACTGCATTTAAAAAGCGCGCTACATACCCGTGAGGGTCTTAAGGCGCTGGGGGGAGGAGGGCCGCTACTGATCGAAGAGCCAGGTCTTGAGGAGTTTTCTGAAGACCAGCATGTCCAGAGTCTGTCGTAGGCTGGTGGGGAGAGCGTTCCAGGTCTTGGCGGCGAGATAGGAGAAGGATCTGCCACTGGTGGTGGTTTTCAGGATAAGAGGAACTGTGGCGTGGGCGAATTTGGCTGAGCGAAGGTTACGGGTGTGGAAGCTGAGACGGTTGTTGAGGTATGTGGGTCCGGTGTTGTGTAGGGCTTTGTGTGCGTGGATGAGGAGTTTGAAGGTGATCTTGTTGACTGGGAGCCAGTGCAGACATCTCAGGTGGGGTGTGATGTGGCTCTATCGGGGGACGTCGAGGATCAGTCGTGCCGAGGCGTTCTGGATTTGTTGGAGTTGTCTCAGGAGCTTGGTTGTTGTTCCTGAGTAGAGGGCGTTCCTGTAGTCGAGTCTGCTGGTGATGAGGGCCTGGGTGACGGTTTTTCTCGTGTCGGAAGGGATCTTTTTGAAGATCCTGCGGAGCATGCGGAGGGTGTTGAAGCAGGACGCGGAGACGGCGTTGACTTGCCTGGTCATGGAGAGGGTGGAGTCGAGGATGACCCCCAGGTTGCGTGCGTGGTCTGTGGGTTCCGGGGCTGTGCCTAGCAATGTGGGCCACCAAGAGTCGTCCCAGGCTGATGGGGTGGGTCTGAGAATGAGGACCTCCGTCTTGTCTGAGTTCAGCTTCAGCCTGCTGTCCTTCATCCAGTCGGCTACGGCCTTCATTCCTCTGTGGAAGTTGGCTTGGGCGGTGTGGGTGAACTTCGCTGAGAGATATTATCAGCTGGGTGTCGTCGGCGTAGGAGATGATGTTGAGGTTATGTTGTCGTGCGACGTGGGCGAGCGGTGCTATGTAGATATTGAACAGCGTCGGCTTGATGGAGGTTCCCTGTGGGACGCTACAGATCTCGGTGGATTTCGAGCGGAAGTGTGGTAGGCGGACGCTCTGAGTTCTGCCGGAGAGGAAGGATGTGGTCCAGGCCAGGGCCTTCTCATGAATTCCAGCGTCATGGAGGCGTGCTGATAGGGTGCGATGGCAGACTGTGTCAAAGGCTGCTGACAGGTCCAGGAGGATGAGGGCGGCTGTTTCTCCTTTGTCCATCAAGAACCTGATGTCGTCAGTGGCGGCGATGAGGGCGGTCTCAGTGCTGTGGTTGCTGCCAAAACCGGATTGGGAGGGGTCCGTAATGTCCTTGTCTTCGAGGTAGCGGGTTAGCTGTTTGTTGACAATCTTCTCTGTCACTTTCGCTGGGAACGGGAGCAGGGAGATGGGCCGGACGTTCTTGAGGTCCTACCCCGTTGGTGCAGTCTCTGTGGGAGGTCTTGTAGCCCTGTGGGATGGCTATGGCGATGTCCAGTGCAGAGGTGGCGGTCAGCCAGGTCTCCGTCAGGAAGGCGACGTCGGGGCGGTAGAGTCAAGGAGGTCCCAGAGTTCGATCCCGTGTTTGCGAGTGGAGCCAGTGTTGAGGAGTATGCAGCGGAGGTGGGTGTGTTCTCTGGTTGGTGGTTTGGTGGGCTGGATGCTGGTGAATCTGCAGTTCCGGCAGGCGAAGGGCCCTTGGGTGCGCTTCGGGGTGGCCCGGTAGCAGGGGTGGTCTCATTAGGTGTTGAGTGCGTGGAGGGTGCTGGAGTCGTAGTGCAGTCTGGCGTTCGGATGGGCGCGGGGTCCTGGCGCTGGGCGCGGTCCGGGCGCGGTCCGGGCGCGGTCCAGGCGCGGACGGGCACAGACAGGTTTGCCTTTGGCGCACCCGCTGCGAGGCCTGCATAAGAGGCGAAGTGGGATGGAGGGGCAGCTGGGAGCGGGGCGGCCAATGGGCGGGCAGGGGAACAGAAAGGAAAAAGGGGGTGGGGCTGCGGGGAGCAGCGGCGGGAAGCGGGGGGGGGCACAGAGGGCAGGGGCGCACAAGGAGCGCCTAAGAATTCACAATAACAATAGTAATAATAAAATACAGGAAAGCAAACAATTGCACCGTAAGGAAAAGGAATTCAGAACCCGGGGCACACCAGCGGCGAACCCTCGGCAGCACTCGGGTCCCAGAGGAGTCTAGCGACGTGGGGAGTGACCTGGGGTCAGGTCAATCCCCAGAATAGATGTAGAGTTCAAGTTCTAGCCATTCTGATCAGGTGTGATATTTAGCATGCTGTGAGCGAGAGCTTCCTTTCCCCTATAGGGCTGAAAGTGAAGTTGCGTCTCCTTTCTGCATCTCCAGAATTAGTAATGGATATGGTCGTCACCTCTGGGATCGTAGTCCTATGTTCTCAGACTGGACTTTGATGAGCCAAGTTGTGTTCTGAAAACCCTAATGAAATTGTTTCCCGCAGTTGAAAATGGAATCTGTCGAGTGTTAGAACTGGAAGCTGAGTCTTGCTGCTATTTTGGATTTGGCCCAGAGAATACAAGTGGAGTCACTTCCGTGTATAATTGAGTGAAGCTAAATCAGTCTGGGTCTCCCTTCCCCATCTCCATGCCATACGAGGGCTGAAGCCAGATAAGTGAGTTGAGGAAAGGGAATCTTTTTCAACAGCAGCACACAAGCCACCTCCAAAGAACCGTGCCCATAGTGAAAGATGGCTAAAATAATTAATGTTACAAGGAACTAAGTCACTAGCAATCGTTCTTAAGATTAAAGACTGGCACAGAAGCATGAGACCGATTCACTCAAAGGCGCTTGCCCGCTTATAGATGCCAAAGCAGGTACATCTAACTAATACGATCTACCAAATAACACTATCTAGACTCTTCCCTCATCTATCGCTCCTGCATACACGACCACTGTATCGCCGCTGGGCTGGCTTTCACTGGGTGTGCAGTGAAACGAGCAGGGGACGCTAATGCTGATACACACACACACAACAATACACACACAAAACTACACACACACACAACCTAACACACACACACAACCAAACACACACAACCTAACACACACACACACAACCTAACACACACACGCAACCTAACACACACGCAACCTAACACACACGCAACCTAACACACACGCAACCTAACACACACAACCAAACACACACAACCAAACACACACAACCAAACACACACAACCAAACACACATACAACCTAACACACATACAACCAACCACACACACAACCACACACAACCACACACATCTATCTATCGCCTTCACTCACTATCGCACCACCACAGCATCACTCGGGGCACCACAGCATCACTCGGGGCACCACAGCATCACTCGGTGCACCACACCATCACTCAAAGGCACCACACCATCACTATGCACTACCACACCATCACTGAACGCCACTGCATCACTCATAGCCACAACATCACTCAGCGCCACCACAGCATCAATCTGTGCAACAATTCAACAACTGGTTCAAATATGTTCTCTCAATGTTTCAAGTTTTATTACAAATGTCACAAAAAGATGTTAATATTTCACTTCTGTTCTTGGATTTTCGTCACAATAAAATACACTGAACATAATCTTCACAAAAGTTATTTACAAAAGTTTAAGCTATTGCCATTATAAATTACAATAACTTTTTTAAGTATTAATTATTTGAAAAAATTAAAAGCCATTGTTATTTGTAATATCAATACATCTAAGTCACGTAAATACAAAACATGTTGCATTACAAATGCTATAGGTGTCACATTTGCAAAAGATAAAAATATTGGCGTTGCAAATGACAAAGCTATTATTTCGCTATTTTCAAAACCAACACAAATAAAAAAATCGTCATTTACAATACCAATAGCTCAAACTTACCTAATGCGCATTGCAAATGCTTGTTTTGAGATTCTGTAAGTGGTCTGTAATCCGGGATGTGCCCTGGCTTTCTAGGCAACTCCAGAGGCACAGCGCCTTTTGACACAGGATCCTCCAGTCCTGCTTGTTGCAGTATCACATGGTGGTGGTGTTGTCTGTGAGAATCTTCACTGACCTTCCCTTGATGGATGGTAGGAAGGTCTTCAACACCAATCGGTTGACCCACAGCTCCAATAGATTTATGTGGAGCTGGGTGTACACCAGAGAACAAAGTCCTATAATCTCTCCCTCTCTGAGATCTCCTCCACAGCCCAGGATGTATCCATCACCATGTCAACTCTGGGTGGGGAATGGAGGGCTTTCTGCCACAGGTCAGGTTGCCGTCCAGCAGACACAAGTACAGATCTTGTGCAGTCTATTCTGAAACCTGGAGGACATCCAAGAGATTTTCTTGGAGCTAGGCCCAACGAGACTTCAGATTCCACTGCATGGCCCGCATATCCCACCTGCAAAGTGGATGAGAGGGATGTATGAGGTCATCAAGCCAAGAAGCTTCAGAGCTGCCCCCACAGAAATCCAGGGTCGAGGATGAAACATCATGATCATAGCCCAAATTCCTGGAGTAGCATTGAGGGGTCAGGGATGCAGAGGAAGCTGTGGGCTGTGGTTGAAAGACCGAAGGAATGCATGGACTCTGCTTTCTTTAAAGCCTTTGTGTGGAGAATCAGCCTGTTCACCAATGAGGTGGGATCTACCAAAAGGCATTTACATCAGAACACATGCATGTACCCAGAAAAGACAGTGGATCACATCAATGTATGGACGCAGAGCACCACGCTAGTGCCCATCGTTTGCCCCTAGCAATTTGCAGGCCAGTCTTAACATATTTTGCTGCATCCTGGCTGTTTTGAATGGTTTAAGCAAAATAAGCTCGAAACTCCTCCAGTACCACTGGCAAGTTCTCACTGGCCTTGTAATACACGGTGTGCATATAACACCCTAATAGGCAGTGCACATTCAGTGACTTAAATGCCAAGCTAGTGGAAGAGAACATCCATTTACCAAACACTTAAATCTTTTTTACTCCTCATCTGGAAAGGTCGTGAGGAACGCTTCTGGAATGTCTTTACTGATGAAAGCTTAGACCACCAAGCTCTCAAGAGCGAGGTGCTGCATATGAATGTCTGGGTCGCCTGATTCTGGTCTCTGTAGGGCCTGGCCATCTGCTTGTTCACTGCTAGGCAAGTGCAAGGATTTGTCAAAATACTCATAAGGGTGTCAGTCAGGGCTTCATTAATTGGCAGCAAGGGCTAAGATGAGGTTGGCCCAGGGTACAAAACCTTAGTAAGAACATTTGTTTGACTTGTACTGAGGATACCAGCAGATCCATAACCTCAGCTGCACATCGAATCACAACATCGAATGATGCATTCTCCTCCGTCAAGGTTGCGAACCCAACCCTGTGTCAGGGGAGGTATCCAGCCAATTGGCTCCGGCAAGTCCATATAAATATCATATCATAGTGTGGTAATAAATCAACTCCATAAATAACAGTCATTATGAGGTCGATCAGAATCTGAGCAAAAACAGTTGATGAAGCCTCTGAAAGAGGCCTTGTCGAAGAGGAAGTGTTTTGTTTGAACAGGAACCAGGCATGATGGAATGGCGACAAGACACGACCTCCATCGGGGGTCAGAGTTTTCTGCTCGTGATCGGACACTGGAGTTGGCAGGGGTGCCACCTCCTGCGCTAGTGACTGAAGTAGGAAACGCAGGTCATCTTGGAACCAGAATGGAAGTCGGCGCTGGAGTGGGAACGAAACCCAAGGCGGGTTCAAAGGACAGAAGACAGTCGGCTGGCAGTAACCAGACTTAGAGG
This sequence comes from Lissotriton vulgaris, assembly GCF_964263255.1. Taxonomy (NCBI): domain Eukaryota; kingdom Metazoa; phylum Chordata; class Amphibia; order Caudata; family Salamandridae; genus Lissotriton; species Lissotriton vulgaris. The sequence continues at coordinate 104,627,899 of NC_141698.1, forward strand.
CCCCCCAAGGATCCTTGGGACCAGAAGGCACACCAGCGGGTGCCAGAATACTGCCAAAATATGAAGAATGGCCTCCTTAAAGGCCTCGACCTGTTCAGGTGGCGCCAAAGGCCAGGACAATTCAAGGAGCAACAGGACCAGTTGATTAATAAGACCCGCGGTCGGGGACAGAGTGGCGGGATTGGGTGAAGTCCCTCTTTGACTTCTTAGGTTCAGACTTTGATTTACCAGACTACCTCACCCACACAGTGTACCCATCACTGGAGTGGCAACAAGAGCAGGAAAAGTCCACGCTCCTGCCTTGGAGTGCAACTTAATGAGGTCTGTGACTTCTTTCGGTGTTCAATGACATACTGCTTTGCTTCACCATCCCGGATTACCTTCGGGAATATGAGGGCCCATTGTTTGCACGACGTGTAGTCTGGCCCCATAGCCCATCAGCAGATTCACACCTCATCACCGGCATCTGTTTCCGACATTCATGGCACAGTTTAAACCCTGTAAGTCTTTGTTGGGGACATCGTTCCCTTGCACATTGTAAATAGGTTTTGCAGATAATTTATCTACCAACAAAATGGGAGCAGAGCTCCGGAACCATATTAGAGGGCATGGATAGAGAAGCTGTAATGGGGGCAACACAAGGCGAGTCTCATAAGTCTACATACTACACCCTTCTTGGCCAAAACCGGACAGCCAGAATGACTTGGCCAGTGGTTACATTATTTGCCAGCATTCTTCCCATCATCTCTTGCTTGTTTGATGTAGTGCACTAAATGGCCACGGCCATGCCCAGACGGGAGTCTTTTTCTCGCTGTGCCCCTGGATCTAAACTACACCTCACTGACTAGGCAAAATAAGGCTGAAACCGGTCTGTGGTTGCTTGTGTGCCCTTCTGGAGGGGGCCTTGACTGGCAGATTGTGATGGACTGCTCCAATGAGAAGCATGGTAGGTACTGATTTGATAACGTAGGCTTCTGTTTACCGTGTCACAGAGGGCAAAACAATGATTGGTTGGAATGCTATCCAGAGCAACTGCAAGTGGTTAGGCTGTTTCCAAGCAAGCTTCCCATCACCTTTTGTGTTTTTGAGTCCGATCTTGTCACAGCTCCCTTGACATTACGGGAACCTCCACTATGGGGACAAATGTAGCATAGAGGAACATGTTATGTCAATCAAAACAGGATCCCCCAAGGCTCCTTCAATAAAAATGAAAGGGCACAGCAAAGGGGGCAATATCCATCGAAGGGGTGCCCCAGAAGGCAGAGATGGTCTACACCACCTTCATTTGTAGTTGGCAAGTGGATGCTGACACGAGCTGTCAGCTCTCATATTCAGGGAGCATGGAAGGTGGCTGGTGACCAGACAGCTCCCGTGAGTCTGAGCTAAAGGGCCACAAATTCCACGCTTTTTGGCAGAGAAAATCAGAGCCTAAGTCGCCATGCTTGTTCACATACCACATCAGTCAAGGTGCTCAGTCAGGACAGATGAATGCAAAGGGAGGGCAGAAGGCCTCGATGGCCGGACATATCATAGCTCAACCAAGTTGGAGTGTATATGTTGCTCCTACAGAGAACAATGGCATCTAATTTCTGATTTCAAGCTCCTCTGGATGGGACCAACACCTTCAAAAGGAGACATGCACTATCACTGTGGCCATTGATGGTGGTGTGCAGGAACTCCTCTGAAATCCAAAACTTAAGATCCATCAAGATGGCTTGGAGGATGCTGATGCCGGCCAAATTGCTCCCATGTTGGATCCATTAGAGACTGAAGTACCATTAGAGACCCTTCACTTCCAGCTTGACGTGTGACCAGTAGTATGCAGGAAGCCAGCACAAATGGGACCTTCAGAATTGCAATCAAAGCGCCCTTGCAAAACACCAGACTCTTATCCCAAATCGCTGGAAGGGTCTGAGCGATGTAATGTCTAGTACTGACACTATGAACAGAACGCTCTGGAAAGGCTTTGGGTGTGAAATGATTGATTGATAGAAAAGCCATAAACCTAAGACCAGAGTTACTGTCGAGTTCAGGTGGTCCAACCAGGTCAGTTATCCAGTCTTAAGCAGCCAATTGTCAAAGTACAGGAAAACTGAAATTGTATGACCTTTGCAGATATGCCGCAACCACAGCCATTACTTTGGTGTAGAGCCTTGATGCTAATGTTAACCCAACCTGTAGAACCAGAAACTGGTAATGAGTTGAACCTACCATGAATCAAAGCTACCTTCTGTGCTTCTGCAGGATCAGTACATGGAAAAATGTATTCTGCAGGTTGTGGGAAACCATCCAGTACTCTAATTCCAACCCCAGGAACACTTGAGCTAGGGACAGAATCTTCAATTTATCCTTGCGAAGGAAGGAATTCAAGACCCTGAGATCCAGTATAGGACGCAGACCGCCACCCTTGTTGAGAAAGGGAAGCACCGGGTGTAACATCCCTGTCCAATTTCCTGTACTAGGACCAACACCACCACTTCTTTCTGCAGTAGCGCTGAAAACTCCTGCTGGAAATTGAAGGTGTGTATGACAGGTTATACATGTTTCCTCAATGACAAACAAAAGTAGATTCCTGTTGGTGCTGGGGAGGATAAGACAGGGGCTCCTGGACTGGTTTTCTCTGGGTTTGCTCTAGTCTGTTGGACTTCGCAGTCTCTGCAGGTTCATCTTCCTGTGTTCGGAATCAGTTTTTGTTGGCTTTTAGAGCTCTGCACACTTTACCACTGCTAACCAGTGCTAAAGTGCTTGTGTTCTCTCCCTTAAACATGGTACAATTGGCTTACATTCAAATTGGCACATTTTATTTACCTGCAAGCCCTTAGTACAGCTGTATTATATGTTCACAGGGCATGTAAATTAAATATTACTAGTGGGCATGCAGCACTTATTGTGCTACCCACTTAAGCAGCCTTTTAAAACATGTCTCAGGCCTGCCATTGCAGCCTGTGTGTGCAGTTATAAACTGCCATTTTAACCTGGCAAAATAAATCTTTTGCCAGGCCAAAACCTTTCCTTTTAATACATACTAGTCACCCCTGGGGTAGGCCGTAAACAGGCCATAGGGCAGGGACAGTGTATTTTGAGACATACTTTTTTTTTTACATGTCCTGGTAGTGAAAAACTCAAATATGTTTTTCACTACTGCAAGGCCTGCCTCTCCCATAGGATAACATTGGGTTACCTTATTACATTTAATAAGTAGTAACTTTTAATTGGGAGTAGGTAGGCATGTTGTGTTTGGTTTCTAACGAATTGTAATTTAAAACCCTTTTTAAAGGTAAAGTTAGGTTTTTAGTCACAATAATAAAAATGCTACTTTTGATAAAGTTTTTTTTGTCCTAGCCATTTGGCGCCTGAAGCCTGTATTCTGGGTCACATAACTATGTGTGGCTGGAAGTTGGTCTTTGTGTATTGCTCCCAGACAGTGAGCCAAAGGAGGAATGGGTGTTGGCAGGATGGGCTATCTCTGGCTTGATAGGGGAGCAGAGCTGTCACCTACCACACTTGCACATCACAAAGACTGCCTCAGCACACCCACAAAGGGCTTCATACTAGTCTTGTGGGTCCCCAGAATAGCGTGGGCAACCACAGAGAAGTTGGAAATTCCAAACACCTTTGGGGTTGGAAACCTCTAGAAACTTCTATTTCAAAGCTGACACTAGGTATAAATATTCGACCCTCAGACCCAACTCGTCGGTACACCTCTGAAAGACTCGGAAGGAATGCTGTGCTGCAAGAAGGACTGTGTGGAAAGGACATGGTACCTACCTTAGCGGGGCGGCCGCCTCGCGCGGGGGCAGACTTGTCTAACTCCGATTACACCTTGTTTCCTTTCCCCAGGAGTTCTTCTCTCTCTCATCCCCTGCAGGTACGCCAGGACCCGAAAACGGGATACCGGAAACAGTTCTCCACGATCCCGGAAGTCCCGCCCCCAGTTACGGCCCGGAAGGTAGAAAAGCCGACGATCCACCAGGAAGGGCGTTCCAACCAGCGGACTCGTGGCAGGAGGCAGCAAGGAAGGAACCGGAGCTGAGAGCGAGGAGCGAGGAGTCGGAGAGGAGAGGAGAGCTGAAGCAGAGAAGGAGGACGGCGACGGCGACGTGTGGTCTGAGGACTGGTGGAGTCCTCAGGAGGTGGCTGGAGAGCGGCCGCAACTCACCAGGGAGTTGCGGCGGGCCACGTGAGTAACCATTATCCGTCTCCGTGTGTCTCTTGTAGATAGTTGTAAATATTGTATATAGCTGCACAACCCTGAGCACTATAGCACTATATATATATATATATATATATATATATATATATATATATATATATATATATATATATATATATATATATGTCCCTTTCACCCCGTGAGCACCCTGTTCACCCCCTGTCCCCCCTATTGTCGGTCTCTTCCACCTCCCCATCCACCCCTCCCTCACCATCACCTCTTCCGTACCCTCACTTCCAGGTGTCGGTGGTAGTACGTTGCTTACCGAGAACGGAAGACTAACGGCCCTGTCATTTGTTTTTCCTCTCGTCCCAAACCTCCGAGGCCCGACGGTGTATGCCAGGACGCGACGACGCTACTGAGAGTGAAGGTGTTCGCCGGCCTGACGACCTCAGCCCAGCAGCGGGAAGTCACCTACCCTACATCCCCATCGGGCGTCTTCGGTCCTCCGGATACCATCAAGGACACCAGCGGCCCTCTCTCAGAGACTATATATCACCCCCTGTCTAAGTCAACAATAAAACCAGCTAACCATAGCGCACTATATCTGGCCTCCCCGCTTGTTATTCCGGCAATAAATTGGCTGGAGAAGGCCTCTTTACCCACTGCTGTGAGGAGGATCCGCTCCACATAGTCCTCCATACGCCCAGTGTTGGTGGATTTCGGAACCCCAGTGAAGCAAATGTTGTTGCGCCTGCTCCTCGCCTCCAACTCCTCGTTCTTTGCCGCTATCACTCTCAGGATATTGTCCATTCTAGTTAGGCGCGTATCGTGGGCAGCGGCCGTGTCCTCTGAGGTAGAGATGCGCCTCTCCGCCTCCACCAAGCGCTCCTCGTGGACCTCTAGTTTCTGCGCAACCCCATCCATTCTGGATGACAAGCGGTCAACCTTGTCAACTATCGTGGCGAAGCCCTGCCGCATCTCCTCCATCAGCAGTTTCAGCTCCGGGGCCAAGGGGGTAGAGGGGGGGTCAGCGCCTGACTGTCCCGGGGCTCCACTGGTTCCCGCCATGTTGCGCGACGGTTTTCTGGCAGCCGCAGGCTCGAAAGAGAGCTTGGGCTGTTTGTTGTCATTTTTGCCCATCGCGCCTCGTCTGTGAACACCCACTGGGCCCTGCGACTGGTGCTAATGTCCGTGCCCACCGCTCCCAAACAAGCAGCGTATCCTGATGGCCCCCCGCGCGGTAATCGCGTCCGAGGCGGTATCTCCTCCTCGAGGCCCGGAGTATCCCAGGTGATCTTTCACCCCCAGAGCCCCCGCTCCGTTGATTCAGCTGCGGGTGAGGTGGCGAGGCGCCGTATCAAGCCCCGCGGTCCGGAGCCCAGGGAGTGTCAGCGGGGGGTGGTGGTAGGCCGCTGGGCGTGGGGAGGAAGTCAGCGCGCCAGATGCAGGGGACAGGGTCCGCAGGCCGGGCAAAACCTATGCCCTCCGGAGGTCCACTGATGCCTCGCAGGTCCCCACTCCCAGGCGGCAGCAGGACACAGGGGCAGCTGCAGGGTTGCAAGGCGCGAGGCCGGGGAGACGGCCCCCCTCCCGCCAGATCCAGGCGGGCGCCGCGATGGTCTCCCGGTCACTCAGCGGTCCTCCGGGGCAACGCGCAGCACCTCAGCGCACCGCAGTGGCTCCGCAGGGGGAGAGACTCACCTCCGCCGCCGCACGAAGGCCTCCAGCAGGGCCCTCCTCCAGCAATTCAAGCCCCTCAGCTCCGAGGCCCAGCCGCCTCGTGGAGAGCCGCGTGGTCCGGTGGCCGGGCACCTCGGCAGCTCTCCGCAGCAGCGTTCACCGGTCAAGTCGCACAGCCGCGTATCTCAGGCAGCTGATGTCGGATTGCTCTCAAAGTCGGACCGGAGCTGCATCTCAGGTAGGTCCACCAGTGCTGCTGTTCCTGGGCGTCCACCCGCAGGTTAACAGGATAGATTAAGGATCTTGCTGGCCAGGCAGCCAGAGCCTCACTAGAGTGCGGCCATTAGCTAGTGCGCCCTTTAGCGCCCCCCAATGTAGGAAAAGTTGAAAGGGGATTAAAGGGGATTTAAAAGTATGTTTGACTGAGGTTCCAGGGGGAATGTATTCCAAAGGCGGCAACCTGCATTCAGAAAGTTTCGTTTACAACTTGAGTTACTTAAAGAAGGCACTACCAACAATTTCACGGATGATGTCCAGCTCAGAGGAATCTGCCTCTTAAAAGGCGAGCCAAAAAACCCCAAAGAGGCACTAAGATCAGCCATCCTGCAGCTTTCTGTATGAGCTTAATTTCAGGTACTGCTAACGTCCCAAATATAGGCCACTTTTATAATATAGTACTGGCCAAGTTATGGTGTTTAGAACAGAAGGTAAAAGTGAAATCATTCTTGATGAGTGAATTTAACCATGAAAAGTGATCTTGAAAAACTTTTGCTTTATGAAATGGAGACAACTGTTGATTAGCTTAAAATGTTTGATGAATTGGAAACACTACAGAATATTAAATATATATATATATATATATATATATATATATATATATATATATATATATATATATATATATAAATAAAAGGTGCGATTTCTCAGTGCAGCATTCCACTGCATGGATGGTACACATCAGTAACAATCTATTTTTGCCTGCATTTGTGCGGACTCTAGATGAATGCAGGGCCACTGGAATTATGCACCATGGAGGGCCAAATTATAATGCCGAATGACTAAATTAGTCTACAAATGATATATATTAACACCGCTATACAGCACGATCTATGGCGTATAGAAAATGTAAAGGTACCTTAAGTAAAAAAAAAAAAACACATTGAACAAACTCTATTCAAAATGTTATCCACCAACAAATACCAGTTCTGTGGAAGCACAGGAATATATTAACAATGTCCCTTGTAACTTTCATATTAAATAGCTAGTGTAAAATATTCTATGCTATACTCAATGGCAAACAAGCCTACAAATACACCCACGTCTCATTAAAAAACAAATAAGGCTCTTTGATTTTGCACATCTCAAATATGCTTTAGAACTGGGCTTCAGTTTCTAATTTATAAGGTGTCACCAATAAAGGACTCTGGAAGCACCTGTGCCTATTAGGAACAAGCCTTCTGTTAAAGTGCGGTGCATTATATATGTATTATGTAGGGCCTCACTAGGAGGCATTGAAATAATTAGGACCTTAAAAAGAGAAGTAAAATGTCTTCGATTTCTCTAGAAGTGCCCTTTTGAAATAATTGCTGCTTTTAGAATACTGTTCTTGGTGTAACATCCATTTGCATGAGTAATGAGTCAGAAAATATTCAAGACAAAGCAGGAATGAATATTTACATGCTGCTTGAATTATATGAAAATATAGAAGGGATGGTTCATGTGTTCATGCATCAGATAAATGCCCCCCTCCCCCAAATCCATCTTCTGGGGGCATTATTTTTTATGGGCAACATTTTGACATGTTAACAGTAAACAGCTGGAAATGTGCCAACTAAAGTTAACTTTACTGTGTCGTACCAGGAGTATAGTTTGTAAAAACGTTTGATCCGTTAAAGCTAAAATCAATTATTTGCACTGAAATCGGCACATTTTGCAGCACATCCTGCATTATGTGGGGTGTGTGAAACACGCATACAGATCCTCATAATTCCTGTGGCGTTGGATGCATCCGTAGAATAAACAACAACGTGTGATGCAAACAAAGCTGAATGCTGCTGAACTGAATGACCCATAAAATACGCAGTTTTATAAACACACTATAAAAAGGAGATAATCAGAATAAACGGCTGATTAAACAGCTGTTGTCAAACGCACCAAAGGATAATCATACGAGATGTCATTTCTAAACGATACTTCGCTAAGCCGACTGATTTAAAACAAAACACAAGACCTAACGGGAAGCAACTATTAATACGATGCCATGAAAAGTTTGACTTTCACTGGAGTTATTTCAATGTAAACATTAATTTCAAATGTCTTATCATGCGTTTATTTGTACATAACATTTGGTAATACTGACAATATTGCTTCAAAATCTCTTCTGAACCTCTGTGCCGCGAATCTCTTTAAACTAATGTCATGGTACGTGAATCAGACTAGCTCACTCTTTTCAAGATGTAACATGCTGCGTCTAAGTGGGTGTAGTGAAATATTAAAGCAAGGGTGGGTGAGGTACAGTAGCTCACACAACCAGCGACAGCTTTCTCCTGCTGGGAGGAGCAATTTAACATTTTTCATATGTGTGGTAAGCATTTTTGTATATGCAGTTTAAAGATCTCCTGTTATTCACATTTTGAAATTTTTCACATTCAAGTAAGCATACAGCAAGTGCTGAAAATCCTTATAGCTGTATGTGTCACTTATAAGCTAATGGCAGCTGAAATATATGAGGAAAACGTAACTCCTGCAGGTGAAGAAATCACAAGTTTCTTGGCCCAGCTCCAATTTTCCTCATTAACACCAAAGGAGGCTGCCAATCTAATTCGCCCATTTAAACAAGGGGAGGTAGTGAAAGAGTTTAAAATGCCGTCCAGATGTAAGGCAACAGGAGAGGAAGGTTCTCCACCCGTGTGGCAGTACCATATGCTTAAACACCTACAAGGTCCACTTGCAGAGCTTTTCAATCACATTAAAGAAGGGAATCCCCCACTCTCATTCAGGAAAGGGGCTTCCCTAAAAAAGATAAAAATACACAAGATGTAAACTCATCTTGACCCATTACTTTATCAAGCATTAACTATACCATTTCCATGGCAATTTTAACTCTAGGAATATCGGAGGTAATTGCAAACTCGATAGAGGAAGATTAGAATGGATTTATACCAACAGGCTACCTGAATTCTAATAAGCACTTTCTGTTACAGGCTATTGATTACTTTACGGCCAGTAAGATACCTGCAGCAGGGCTGTTTTTAGACTGCAAAAAAACACTTTACTTGGTGGCTAGGACGTTCTTGCTTAAAGTTCTTAAGGAGATGAAATTTCCAGGCCAAGTCTATTACATAAGACTCTTTAAATGGTAACACTTCTGCTTTGATTAAGATCGCCAGAAACACCAAGCAGAGGTGCCCCCTACCGCCCTTGATGCATTTGATTGTTTTAGAGCCCCTTCCATGTGCCCTGAAGAGATGAGAGGTACTTAAGGCAGCTATCTCTGAGTCCTCTATTCTCAAATTATATGTCGATGTCCAGGTGCTATATCTCCAACCAAATGCAAATGGAATTGACAATCTCTTTGAGATTCTGGTGTCTTTCCGAACACGCAAGCCGAGCATCGAGTCAACACTGGAAAACAGGAATGTAAATGTGCGTTCATTTCCTAAATAGCTGCAATCAGTCCACTACTAAAATCCAATTGGATATTTAGGAATTAAAGTCTCAGAAAACAAGGTGGCTTTATATAGGACAAAACAAGTAAGTTACTTACCTTCAGTAAGGCTTTTCTGGTAGAGACTACCTAACTGCAGATTCCTCACCTTAGAATATTCCTCAGGCGTCAGACCGGATTCGGAAAATCTTTGAGCACTACCTCTGCATGCCAGTAGGTGGTGTGATTCCGCTTCGCATCGGTAGCAATGTCACAGTGCCCATATAGGTGACACCCGGGCATGCTGAAATCAGTTTCTTTGAGGATGGTTTGTTTCAGAGCCACATAAAAACCTATATTTCTGTTGTACCAGCATGCAGAATTTAACAGGCTCCTCTGGATGAAGAGACCAGTTCGCGGAGTGGTTGGGAGGGTCAGTGAGGAATCTGCGGTTATATAGAGTCTCTACCAGAAAAAGTGTTAACGAAGGAAAATGACTTGTTCTTCTGATAGAAACTTCTAACTGCAGATTTCTCAACTTAGAATAGATACCCAAACAAGACCTCCCAGGGGTGGGTCTGCAAACTGGCTGATACCAAAAAGTCCTAGAGGACCAAATAGACTAAATGCTCATCACAACTACCTAACTGTCTCAGCAGTACTGCTTTGTGAATGTGTGGCGTGATACCATGTGACAGCTTTCCAGATGTCCTGGACAGGTTCCTCGCGCACTAACACGGTTGTGGCACCTTGACCCCGATTGAGTAGCCCACAAGCCCTCCGGGGGTTGCTGCCTCATCAATGCGTAGCAGGTTTGTATGCAGAGTACTCTCCTTCTTGAGATTGTCAGTTTCTGCACAGCCTTGTCCTTCTTTGTTTCTGTGAACCCAATGAAGAGTTAGTCAACCACCCAATAGTCTTTTGTGAGTCCACTATAGAAGGAGAGCTCTCGGAGTCCAAACAATGGAGTCTTATCCTCCTCCTCCTTGGAAGCAGGCATAGTGATGCTCTGGCCAGTGTGAAAGGGGATGGCCACCTTAAGGAGAAAAGAGGAACACGTCCGAAGTAACAACTGGTCCAGGAAAAAGTTGGTGTATGGAGGGAGAGCCGGCAGAGCCTGAAACTCAGGGACCCTCCTGGCTGATGTAATGGCCACCAGGGAAACCGCTTTGAAGATCAAAAGCCGCAAAGCACAGCTATGCAGAGGCTCAAAGAGAGAACACAAGATACTTAAAGAACAAATGAATACCCATTAGGGCACCATAAAGAGAGTGGGTGGGAATAGATGTTGTAAATCTTTCAAATAAACGTGTCAAAACCTGTCAGTGGACAAGGGAGGGTTGATCCAGCAGCCGCAGAAATGCCGAAATAGCTGACAAGTAACCATATGACACACAAGGCACTGCATCACAAAACCCCACGATACCTTGCAGAGAAATTAGTACTATCGGGTGGTAACAGAACCACCAGGAGTTCTTATAATCTTCTATTGAAACCCCAACAATTTACTAAGAAGTAAATTATAACCGCTCCTTCTCAGGAATGGCCCCCAGGACTTGGAATGCCTTGACCCCAAAAACAAGACAGAACCCTCACACGGCATCCTTCAAAAAAGAAGTGAAATCGATTCTCCTGGCCAAATTCACTTGAACTATTAGATGCTGTCTTGTAGATATTTGTTATGCTGTAATAGTTACCACAGTTGGACTAATATAACTAAAAGTTTATTGTATATGTCTATTTCCTTTATTTGTTGCTAACCGCTCTGATACACGCAAGGGTCTTGTTCACGCTATATAAAACCTTCAAAATAAATAAATAAACAGTTCCCAGGGAGAGGCCTTGCAGCTAAGAATAGAATGAACAGCAAAACCTCCATCAGAGGTGCAGAGAGAGGGGCCACATGGCGTGAAGAACACTATGCCACAAACTTATCCCAACGGCAGTTGTGGAAAAGTTTAGTGGAGGACCCTGTGGCTTCGAAGATGCCATCACAAACTTTGGGAGGGAGATCAAAAACCCTCAACTGTTGCTGCTTAACCACAAGGTATGAAGGTGGAGCGTGTGCAGGTTCCGGTGCAGGATCCTTCCCAGTTGCTGCGGCAGAAGGCCCTCCAAAGAGTAAGGCTGGCTGGAGGACAGAGGTTCATGAGTTTGGGATACTATACTCAAAGGTGTGGAATCTGTGATTAAAAGTCTCATAAGAATATATCCCCCTTAAGGAAAGACTTAATCTACGCGAGACAGATGGCACAACCTATCAATCACAATCGTAATAAAGCTTGCAACGATTAAGGTGCACTTTCTAACTTTACTGAATTCCCTGTTTTCTACAATCGCAGTGCACTTAAGAACCGAATTTTTCATTACGTTAAATACAAAGATCACTAGATTTATCTGGAATAAGACACCACACAGATGAGCCTAGGGAAGTTATATCTTAGTCGAGTAGATGATGAGATGGCCCTTGCAGATTGGAAAGCCTATTACCTGGCAGTATTTCTAATTATGCATGCTACATTTTATAATATAACGGATGTGCAAACATGTGATCATTTATATTTAGCAAAAATGCTTAAAGCGTTATTTCCCTAATCTAACTTCACAAGACTTCCCTACTACAACCCTAAATTTGTCAGGTACAGGACAAATGTCTCTTAAAAACAAAATCAATGCAGTTGCTGCAAAACCTTAATGTTCCGTCAATTCATGCCGCTACCCTCTTGAACTCTTATGCCCAATAGAATTGCAAGGTACAATCTGTAGATGTGAAAAAGCTAAGATGGGGAAAATAGGAGACTGGATCAGTGACTACGAGGTAATTACGTGGAAGTCTCTTGAGCCAAAGCTTCCGCAGTTCAAATAGAGAATGCTATACCTTCTTACAAATGCAAGCAAGTATAAGAAAATTTCTACACCTTCAAATAGATCCTACAAGGAAAATTGTGAAGGAATTGTTTAAACCTTAGAGTGCAACAAGAAAGAGTGTCAACTGGGTAAAATGGGTAAAGGGATGTAGCAACTCCAAGGATAAAGGCTTACCTCCCACAAAAGTGGTGGATTAAAGAGATCTGAACAAATGTTGCCCAATAGAAATGGCCGAAAATATCTATTTTTAACTGATAGGTGTTGAGGAGGGTCCAAAATTTGTTATATGCAGATGTATGCCCAGTGGTTAGTCTATTGTATGGCTTAAAAACTGCATTGGTAGAAAGTGAGTATTTTCAGTAGAGAGAACATTTCTTAAGATTTGGTAATGTTTTAGAAACTATTAAGGATGTTGGAGATAGAGATAAACTTCTTAAACTAGAGGATGATAGACTAGCACCAACATTATTGATGGGTACTGTTAGAGTTGGCAGCTACACTTGGAATCTAATAGGTTAGAGATCATGTTTCACTATCTAATGTAAGAAAAGAATGTTATTAAGCGTTTTTATTTCCCTAAAATGGCTTTGTGCTAAGATTGGAGTACTTGCCAAATTAGATGTAATAATGCACTTTACTTATGAAAGCATTTTTTCATGATTATGCATTTTAAGTGAATGAACTACGATCGGATAAAGGGTACATTGATGCTGCACAGTGTGTTACACAAATTATATGTATTAGGATTTGGGGCATTGGGAATATTAATGTCGCTATGATACAGTCTGCGGCACAAATTACATATATAAGTGTTTGAGGCAGAGGTTAGTTTTGCAGTCTGATAGCTCTGATTGAAATGCGTAAAGCACTTTATTCTTTAGACTGGGACACATTCGGGCTCATGTCCATATTTGAATATATCTGACTGCCTTTCACTATACTCCGTTGTATGCTAGTGTGTACCCTATTTTTCATGTCATGAAACTGTAAAAATGATATATTTGGCGGCAATGGCTGATTAAAGAGTTTGCACGAATTTTGGGTCCACGCTTGTTCTTTCCGTGTCTCAGAGTGGACTAAAGGCGCGATAATCTGGAATATATATATATATATATATATATATATATATATATATATATATATATATATATATATATATATATATATATATATATATATATATATATATATGTATATATATATATAACGCTCCAATTCCTCCTCACATAAGAGAAAGACGACAGCACTCGGGGTTACTCTTCGAAAAGGTGCAGGTTTATTTATTTCTTGCAGGCACCCTCCACAAACGCGTTTCGGCGTGCTGCCTTCGTCAGTGTGGTATATATATATAATCAAACTCAGGGGTATGGTGACCACAGAGCCCCTTCTCCTTGTGAATATTGGCCATGCCCCGGGGGATGGGGTCTGAAGGACTGAAATTGGCTCAGGAGGGCAGCCGTGTGGCTCTCTCCCAGGTAAATTGAAAGACCAGGCAGCGAGGTACAGGGTCCACGGAGCCGGAATCAGCCCTGTAGGGGGTCACGTCCTCTCCCCCTCCTTTAGTCAGTCAGTGAGGATTTGGGGGGGGCCCTTGGCCAGGGGCGTAACACAGGCCCCCGCAGCACGGGGCCTCAAGCTCCAGGGGACCCCCTCAGCACAGCACTTTGGCTGCAGGTCTCCTGATTAAGCCCGGAGGGGGCCCTCCTAGCTGCCCTCCTAGCTGACTTGCAGGGAGGCCCCCTCAAGGTTCGTTACGCCAGTGCCCTGGGCACGAAATTGGCACGGGGAGGGTGGGGCAGTCTCCTCTCTCCCAATCTACCTCTACCCCGGGACCAGACCAATCAGGGGGCATTTAAAAAAAAAAACAGCACAGGTTACCACACTTTTTTTTTTCTTTACACTTTTTGAATATTACAGTCGCTTTGCAAATTCTCAGTGAATTTGCAGCTTCATTTATTAAAAAAAAAAACGTTTTTGGCCTCATGCCTATGGGATCAGTTTAGTCCTACCCGGTTGCCTTGCCGAATTTTTTAAACGTTTTTCTTAAACTCTGGCTGAGTTCCCAGTCTCAAGATGACTGCCAACACTTCCTGGTTGAAGTAGTGGCAGCCAATCAGATCTCACCATGATTTCTATTGTATCTGCTGAGGATTTGTGTCCCTAGATATGCATAAATATTATTTCTGAAGTAACTCCTAAACTACTGAATGGATTTGCAACCAATTACAAAAAGCTCTCTTTCTGGACCAAGATCAAGTTTTCTACCAAATTTGGTGCAACTCCGTTCAATGGTTCAGGCACAGTCGTGTTCAAAGCCCCAATGGGAAATTGCATAGGGAAAAAAATGTTTTGGGACCCCCGTTTTTCTCAGACCTCTACCAGACAGATCACCCCAAAACTTTCCAGACAGTAGCTGCATTGACTAGCACACTAGTTTAGAAAATTTTGTAAAGATTGTCAAAATGGCGCAAAGTTATAAGCAAAACAAAAAATGCTTTTTCTTTGGAAACTAGGTCATAACTATAACTACTTAATGGTGACCTCAGGTACAAGAGAGATAGGGCGGGCCGTCTTCCAGGGAAATGGAGGCCATAGCCTCCAACCGGTCAGGCCGGGATAAATACACCCTTTTTGCACTATTAAAAAATTGCAAGACTTTGGCAAACCACCCTTTCCTATATTAAATAATGTGGTTGAAAGTGGGAAGCTGAGATTCAGGATTTTCACCTCTCTCAAAAGCAGATTAGTCTAAAGGATGCAACATACAGATGGAATAAAACAACGTCAATGTTGCGACGGCTTACCAGCCTCATTCAGTTGCACGATTGCAGATTCTGGAAGGTTTCTACAACGTGGCAAGTTTTGCTGTTCCAAAGAAATAGAGTTCGAGACCACTGTTGCAGACCCTGGAATGATAAGGTAACCTGATTGCCTTTTCTCGAAATTTGATTTGGAGAGGGCTCCATACTCATTTCATTCACACTAAAGGGAAAAACGCTCTTACCGAGGATATGTAAAAAAATCTAGAAGAACAAATTGAATCAGAGCTACAGAGAATCCTCTGCTCTGTGGTGAATAATTAGCTGGTGACAAAAGTCTGTAGAAAATGTGTCATGGAGAATGAAGGGGTGCTGTCCGGTAGAACAGACACTAACACTACGAAAGAAAAAAAAAAAAGAAAAAAAGTACATGAAAAGGATCTGCGCTGCCATCAAATTTAGTTCTGGTTACAATGTTATCCTCCCCTCCTGTTAAAGAAGGCAATTTTTCAAGTTTACATCGAATGGCACTCTATTTCGTTCCCAAATATAATCTCCTGGCGAGAACGCTCCCTCTCGCCATTTTCAATTTCCGCAGTTAATACACAAATTTATATCCGTTTCTTTCAATCGCACTCCCAAATTAAGAGGCTTAATTACCAGCAGGGGTTGCGGCAAACGAATAAAACACCAAGGTAAAAAAGTTGTCGCTGCAGGATGCCCGCAGCAACCTCCCCCGCTCAGTGTCCTCCGCCCTAACTACTTTTCCACCATATCCCATCATGTATGGCAGGACTTTCGAATGATAATGCATGTTTCACACAAGGCGGGCCTGAATGCATGTAAACATGACTGCATTTACGAAGAGAATGTGTGTAATAGGCAAAGCCCCCAAAGGACCGGTTTAATTGTTTGAATAGTAATTCTAACAAATGTGGCCTCAACATCTATATTTTCAGTTAATAAACGCCATGTGTTTGGATACTGTTCTAACAACTAAAACAGAACTGGGACAATTTTCCCTTCTCTTGTGCCTGAGCTGTAACTACAGCTGCAAGGGAAGAAGGCCGAGAAGAGGTTCATCTTAGAAGGAAAAAAGAAAATGTGCTCCTGCAAATAAGTATAGTTTGCTTATTTTTGTAGCAAAACAGGAGCCAAGAGGAAACCACCCTGCCTTGCGTCTCAGGGCATCATTGTGTAAATAAGGTACCAATGCAGGGGTAGGGATAAACACATGACCCGATTGCTGAATTCCAACTGTTGTCCCTATGACAGGATAAGGTATGCAGGAAAACGATGTATGGCTTGATATAATTAAAGCATAGCTAAATAAGTAATACAGCCACATGACTTGGATAGTTAACAATATCAGGGGACTATGGGTAGGGAATAGACTAAGGTGTGATGAAATATGATCGAGGTCTACCAAACATTTGCCCTGACCTGAATGTTAGGTTATACTATCATGTTGTAGTATAAGTAAAAGTGCACTGCTACCCAAGGAAAGACCTAGTGCTAAGTTGCCTTTATTACTTATGCAGATTAGAAAGAAGGTAATCAAGGCGGTTAAAAAAGAAAAATCCTTAGTTTTTCTTACACTGAGGAAAGCCCATTTCTTGCCTGATGGAATAGGACAATCCAGTCACGTTTTAGGAGGCCAAAGGAAAACAAAGGCATAGCCACGGCTGCTGCAGCAAGCGATCCAAGAGAAGGCCACTAAAGAAGAGTTCGCTCAACTTAGTTTTTGCCTGTGGCAGAAGAGAATTATCTCGGTGAGGTGCCTGGTGTCCAGATCATTTGAAGTCACATGATCTAAGTAAAATCATTTAAAATGGGAGCCAATGTACATTTCCTTAGGGAAAGTGACATATTGATGGTTCCAGGAAGATAAGACTCAGCCTGGTCAGCCAGATGTGGTCACCTTGTACCTGTGTAAATACAAGGACACCGGCAACAAATCTAGATTTGAAGAAAACCCTAGATAACTAAAGGTCTATCTCTATGAGCAGATCATATGGATTATCAATATGTTTTATGGGACTCAGTGTACACAAAAGTGCATTTAAAAATTAATTTCTTTAATACAAAATTGGTTTAAAAACATTTCATGATATGTATCATTCTACTGGTTACATATATAAAACAGTATTTCAACATGACTCCAACAAATACAAAGTGCAATGGACAAACAATACAAATTAACAGAAAAATACAAGCGGAAAAACATTGATAAGTTCTTTAGGGAATTGTTCGAATCAGGAGAAATGTGTAAGCTGATAATGCAAATGGCTAATTGATTAATCTTCTACGCGTGTTTCGGCGTACACTATGCCTTTATCAGGAGAGCCACAGAATTTATTAGGCAGTAACTTAAATTAGAATTGGTGGAAATAATGTCGTATACCTCTGACCAGACAGTGGAGATGCTCCTCTTCTTTGGAAGGGTGAGGAGGTGCATAGAAAGTGAGTAGAGGTATGTACTGTCCCAGATGGAAGGGAATTACAACCATGGGCAAAAAAGATGTCCTAGTTCTTAGCACCAATTTGTCTGGAAAGACTGCCAGGTAAGGAGGCTGTGATGAGTGCCTGCGGTTCACTCACCCTCCTGGCAGAGGTAATTGCCACCAAAAAAGCTGTGTTGATAGTGAGCAGCCGTAGAGGGCAGTCGTGCAGCGGTTCAAATGGTGTACACATCAAGAAAGTTCGGACCAAATTAAGGTCCCACTGTGGCATTAGCAAAGTACCCCTCTGCAAGAGAGGGGAATTAAAATGTGAAGGCTGATCTAGCAGCCGAAGAAAAGCTGGCAGGGCTGGAAGGTAGCCCTTTAGAGTGCCCAGAGCAGAGTCCTTCTGGGCCAAGGAAAGTATAAACAAGAGAAACAGATAAGGGGTCCATAGACGGGTCTGTACAATATTCACAAAATGTGTTCCATCGGCAGGCGTATACCCCTTTCATGGAGAGACGCCTGGCTGCCTGAAAAACGTAACAGCTTTTGATCCTTCTCCCGAAGTCTGAACTGTTGCCGCTCAATCTCCACACAAGGCAATCTCCACCCAAGGCAATCTCCACCCAAGGAGGCGGAGAGTGGACAGGTTGAGGTGGAGGACCCTCCCATGCTGCTGCGACAGAAGATACTCCTGAAGGGGTAGCCTGAATGGAGGATTGATGCTCATATTCAGAAGCTCAGGATACCAAACTCTCCGTGTCCAATCCGGAGCCACAAGAATAACGTGCGATCTGTCGCTTCTGATATTCTTGATCACTCTGGGCAGGAGTGGTATGGGCGGAAAGGCGTAAAGGAGGCCTGAGCTTCACTGCCGACGAAAAGCGTCGCCGAGCGGGAGCAGTTTTAGAAACTCCAATGCGCAAAACTGCTGACACTGCGCGTTCTCTTCTGCGAAGAACAGATCTAGCAAAGGCTCTGCCCACCGCTGAATGACACCTTGTACCACCTATCAGACCCTCCAGGATTTCGCGGTTTGCCGCGAAATCTGCACTTTTGTAAAAATGCCGCGATTTTTACAAAAGTGACGGCGAAATCGTCACTTTTGTAGAAATCGCGCTGCATTTTTACAAAAGCCGCTATATCCTGAGGGGTCTGACTAAAGTTTAAAGACTACATGTCCCAGTTTGCCCTGCGGGTACTCTGCCCTCACGCCAAAACAAAGGTACGCGCTGCTGAAGGAGAGGCGGGAAGTACGCAGTCCCACGCTGGGTGGCAGCTTCGGTTATAACTCTGTCGGAGACACCTTCAAGAGACCTGAAACTTTTAATTTTAGACCCAACAGCCCTCGGTGGGAAAAACAATTGCCGCATGCCAATGACATCGTTCTGCATTTTATTTAAAGTCACTACGCGGCGTGTAAAGTAGGCATGAGCAGGACCCGCTTGCACCGGACGAAGGCGCTTCCGTATGCCCAACTGGGAAAACGAAGGGCACGAGGCAGAACTACATGAAGACCCCAAGAAACATCACTGAGGCCAATATGGGAGAGAAAAGTCGGACCGTAAACAAGATCTGCTAGCATTTTCAATAACCTGGCAGACCGAAGACTATTAGCAGCCGGGCTGCAAACATATGTGCAAACACAAACAAGCAAGCATCTTACACATCAGCTCCAGCACAGGAATGTGAAACGCTCTCACATAAAAGGCCAACGCAACTTCTCCGGCTCAAATGTCAAAGGATGGCATTGCAGCCAGCACTGGGCGACTTTTCCTATTTCTTCGAAGTCAGACATATAAAATGGACTATTATCACACTTCAAAGGGCTGCTTAAAGGTGGCTACTTGCTAAAATGGCTTAAAAGAGAAGTAGTTGGATGAAACCACAGTTGGTAGTAAAGGATAGCTGCACCTCTGAGACAGTTAGAACAAAATAGTGTATCCAATCGTGGCATTTTAGGTATTTTAATTAACTTTTTTTTATTAATAAAGGTGAGTAGGGACGCACACATTTGTATGAGAAAAATCCAAAAACATTAGTTTATGTTTGAGACTGAAAAAAATCGGTGCAGACATAAATAATGCTGACAGGGCCGGCTCTAGGCTCATGGTGGCCCTGGGCAAGGAGCGGAGGTAGGGGGCCCGGAAGAGGGGGTCCGGGCGGGGCGGAGCGCGCAGGCCAGTAAAGAGGGGAGGGGGTCAGGGTGTTTGGAAGTGGAACAGAGCCGGAGGCCGCCAAATCCCTGCCAGGGGCCACAACGCAAATATGTATCCATCCTCAGAGGATTAATATATTAAGGATATATATTGGCGTGGTGGCCCCTGGGGTTTGGTGGCCCTGTGCAGGTGCACAGCTTGCACATGCCTAGAGCCGGCCCTGAATGCCATATGGTGTAGGTAAAACAAAAAAGTTATTCAGAATAAAGTAATGAACTATGACAATGGGTTTGATGCGGTACAGGAGAAAATTCTACAAAACAGGGGGTGGTCAGAACCGCTTATTGTTCTGATGCTGCCTTAAAGTATACACACTATCTAATGTGTACCTCTGTTGCGTTATAGCAAGGCTCGCACTATATAAACACGCATGGAGTAAAACAATTAGCTAAGTATTGAGTAGAATTTTACAATAGATGCATAGCAATAAATAACAGCTAAAAGGAAAATGCAATTAAAGTACATCACTTAAACCATTTAAGGATAATTCATTAATCACTCTGACATGGTGGTAAGGGTAATCCTTTGGAGGATTTACAACATATGTAACTGCATCGGTTCATGAAAGTTGAGGTCATGAGCACTTCATGCGTTGTGCTGGTTATGGTTTGCATGGCGGTTTTGTTAGAGATGGACGGTGGTCCTAACCATAAGTTGTGACTCAGTGCGTTTCCAATAGAATTGCATCCTAGACGCTAGCAATTACAGGCCAGAATTTTCTGCAAGAGGCGCATTGAGAGATATGTTAACTGTACTGTTAAGGGCTAATCATTATTTACCCTTTTGGCATTCTGCTAATCTCCGATCTATGCCCTGCTTGACATCTACTCACTCTCCACGCTATTGAGCCCTTTGTTGTAGGAAAAATGGCCAAATAAAATGCAGCAAAATTGCCGCAAAATTTCCATATTTGTGCTGCTAAATTTCCATTTTTGTGCCGCTAAATTTGCTAATTCATGCCGCTATATCCTGGGGGTCTGACCTATGGACGGAGACGCCACTCGTGATCCACAAGGCACCTATCGCTGAGTTTGTCTGCTCTGGCATACAGAGAACCAGCCAGATGTTGAACCACCAGGGAAATGCCGTGTTGGTCCAGCCAAGTCCAGAGACGCAGGGCCACTTGAAAGAGTTCACAATCCCAAATCACCCTGTTTGTTGCAGTACCACATGGCAGTAGTGCTGTCAGTGAACACTTGAACCAGCCTTCCCTTAATGGATTGCCCGAAGCGCCAATAGGTTGATATGGAGCTTGGCTGGTGGCCTCTTGCTGGTTTCAGCCACATAAAACTTGACAATGCAGGCCATAGAAATATGACATGGGGTGGGGAACCTTAAGGGACCTTTACACAATGGTAGACCAGCTGTACCAAAAAAAAAGAAAAAATGTTTTTGGAAGCATGGGCACTACCTCTTTTAGCCCGGCCAGCCTCTTGCCAATTTGCCCTTTTGCAGACCTTTCCTTTTAGACAATCCTTTGCTCTGAGCCTATGGTGCTTTGGTCTGAACTTCTAGCAGCATTTCCTTCTTGGCCCCTTTTCTTCCACATGCTAATTAGAAAATGTTCCAGCTTAGTGTGTTGTTCCTCACTATGATCCAAAGTGATTATTCCTCTACAAAACTTACTAATTACCTTGGACTACTACGAATAGCTGCCCCACATCATGAACTCATCCCACGTGATGCTTAAACTCACATACCCACAAGACAAATGGCAAGAATTTGGACGCTAACCCCAGTCTCCTCTTAGTCTCCAGACTTGCAAGTAGGTGTGTGTGAAATTTGCGTAGTTATGTTAAGTTTCAGCAAAATTAGTCAAGATTAAACCGAACACAAATCTGTCATTGTGAGCTTTATTGTAGCATGAAATGCATCCACGTGACAATTTTTGATGCAAAAACAAAATGTTGTGCTAGGAAATAAAGCAAAAAAATAAAAGCAAAACAAACGAGAACTGCTCGCTTTCGGTATTTTCCATACATTTGTGGTAAATGTTTACAGTGTAAGGCGCGCAATTATGTGAATACTAGAATTTAGACACAGGCCTACTTACAAGCCCATTTGCCACTCCACACCCGTCAAGGCAGAGAGATAACTTATACTTTTATTTAGGTTGTGTTTTAATTGCACCACTTTCCACGTGGGGTTTTAGCTAAAAGTCCATGATTATATATGATCTATAACTGCTTCTTTGTTCTGCTATCATCTTCCCCGGAATAGAGAGAAGAATCAAAGAGGTTTTGCACTACAAGGACAAATGTTACACACTTCCAAGTTTATGTATGCATATGTATGCATATGTATGCATGCATATGGTATTTCCATAGTGCAAACCTAGCCAAAAGGTAGTAGAGGGATATAAAGAATCAAAGACCAGGATAAAGTCAATGAGTCACAGAAGAACAAGCTGGGTTGTGATAGTTATTGTAGCTGGGTGATAAAAAATGGTGTACAGAATGCAATATAAATGTGACTAATTGGTACTTTACTTTAACATGGACTTGTAAAATAATGCATTTCTAACTAACTTGCACTGAATACTAAAGAAGACTTTTTGCATGAAAGGCTTTGTGGTCGAAATTTTGACACCTCTATACTCCCTAGTCTTATTCATGGACATCATTTAGAGGTCGCAGCTGGGACCTCTGGCTTGCCTCTTGCAACCCCTGGCACTGTTTTTGCGACCCCTGGACTCAGAGGTGGCAAAATCAGTGCAAGAAGCATGGGCAGCAGTTGGGCCTCCGCTTTCTTTTTTTTCCCAGACAGTTTTTTATTACACTAATAGAGAATAATATCATATTATTCACTGCTAGTGTAATAAAAAAAATGGAGTACAATTACCCGGAATATGTCCCTATCCAGATACAAAAAAAAAATGTAAATATATTTTTTATTATTTTCCATACAGCACAACATTTTTTTTAACAATACATCTACATTCCAAAGCCCTAAATTAATAAACGCAAACATACACGTAGTCATGATAATACTTCATCTCAGACATATACATAAAAGAGAGAAAGAAAGCGAGATATTCTATTTACAAATACAAATACAAACATTTCCTACTCGTCCCCACGATCCTATCCAAACCCCTCTCTCCAATTGCTAACCGGTTCCCAAATCCGGATTCCCAGCTGCCTTCTTCTCCTGCCTTTCCTTGCATAAATAGGTTTTTCTAAGTTATATGATGCTAGCAAATTAGATAGCCATATTTGCAACCCTGGGGGATTCTTATCCAGCCAAGCCCTGGCAATGCATAACCTATACACTGCCATGGCAACAAAAATAAATTCCCGCTGTGGGATACCATCCTCGGGAACAACTCCTAGCAATATATGTACAGGTCTAAGACTTATCTTAATATTAAGAGAAGCCTCGAAGAAGGTCTCTATGTCCTTTAAGAGTGTATGAAGCTGTGGGCATAGTGCAAACATATGTATTATATCTGCTTCTCCTGAATTGCACCGCGGGCAGGTAGTACCTGTAGTCCCACCCCATTTCGCTATCTTAGCCGGGGTATAGTAAAGTGAATAAAGGGTTTTATAATGTTGCGACTGCAACGACGCAGAGCATAAAGTGTCCGTCCTAGCTCCAATGAGTCCTGAAACCACGCTAATTCGCCCTCCAATTTGTCTGCCCATTTCTCACTGTACTTGTCAATATCATCCTGCTTTGTATCCAAGAGGCTGGCATAGAAGCTTCGTATTGAACAATCCCCCCCCTAGCCTTATTTTCTCAATGATCTCAATTGTGTTGAACCCCACCTGCCCCCCGTGCTTATTCCCTAGATAGCTCCTTATCTTCAAGTACTTAAAAAAGTCCTGCCTATCCAATCCGTATCTGTCCCTTCAATCTGAGAATAATAGAAATCCCTCCGAGTTCCTGACATCTCCAATCTGAACAATTCCCTTCACCGCCCACCTTTCCATTGTCAAATCTCCAGAAATCTCTATTGGAAAAGATCTGTTTTTAACCAACTTTGTATACCGGTTAAATCTCCCTATGCCCAATTTCTTCATAAAAGCACTCCATACCTTAATCCCTGCCTCTACTGTCTTAAACCTGGTTCTTTTATAGTATCCATACTCTATACATTTTAAAAAACAATTTTCCACTTTCTCCCCCAGAACAGCAGCATAAATTCTAGTAGAGCAATCTGTTATTCTTTGATATGCCCCCCCTCCTCCTATAAGTCCTTGCATATACTGAATTGCTGCGGCCCAATAATATCTGAAATCCGGTGCACCCCATCCACCTCTTTCTCTCGGTAGTGTCATAAACCTATATGCCCTGTGGGTCTTGCCCTGTGCCCAAATAAATCTGTTGAGGATACCTTCCAGTATATTGAACCATTTTGCTTCAAAAAAGAGAGGGATTGCCCTAAAATGATACAGAAATTTAGGTAATATAATCATCTTGATTATATTCGTACACCCCATTAGAGAAAGATGGAGGTTATTTAGCTGTTCCAGATCTGATTTTACACTAGTCATCAATAGAGCCATATTATTCTGCACCACAACTTCAACATCCGCCAGTATTGTCACTCCCAAGTACACTGCTGAGGCTACAACTCTTGGGTCCGTCCCCCCTTGAACGTGCTGATTACAAATTATCTGAGTCTTAGATTTATTCAGACTGTAACCCGAAACCTGGCCAAAATTCTGAGCCTCTATCTCAACCTCCCTAATAGCATCCTCCGGGCTAGATGTTAAAATGGCAACATCGTCTGCATAAGCCAACGTTTTTGCTTCGCAGCCATTCAAACACAATCCGGGAATCCCTTGGTTACCTTCTAACTTGCGCAAAAAGGGATCTAAATATAGCGCAAATAGGAGGGGAGATGATGGGCAGCCCTGTCTGGTTCCTCTTTCTATTTTGACCGCTGCTGAATGCCCTCTATTGACCCTAATTCTAGCCGATGGATTTTTATATAAGGTTTCCATTGCTTTAATAAACCCTTCACCTATTCCACTCCACCTTAGGGTACCCCATAGATATTCCCAGGAGACCCTATTGAATGCCTTCTCTGCATCGAGAAATAGTGCCGCCATAGGGTCTCCCAGAATACCTGCTGCATCAAACATTGTGATCACCTGCCTGGTGTGTTGTGTGGTCCCTTTACCCGGTATAAATCCATGTTGTGAACAAATAACTAAACTCTCAATTGTCCCTGCAAGTCTCTTGGCCAGTATTTTCGAATAAACTTTAACATCGGCGTTCATGAGGGTAATTGGTCTATAAGAGCCGGGTTGATTTGATGGTTTCCCTTTCTTAAGAATCACTACTATATCTGCTCCTCCCCATGAGTCAGGAATTGCCTCTCCAAGTTGTGCTTGCCTCATCATGTTGAACATATCTGCACCTATTACTCCCTGAAATGTTTTATAGAATTCCACCGGCAGTTGATCAGGACCGGCGGCTTTACCTGATGGTAAGGTACTTAAAGCCCATAAAAATTCCTCCACCTTAAAGGGCGCTTCTAATTCCCCCTTACATTCCGCGGTAATGAGTGACGGTGTGACACCCCTTAAGTACTCCTCAATCTCTGAGAGCCCTCCCAACCTATCCGCCTGGTATAGGGATGCATAAAACTGCCTAAAGACTTCCCTCACTCCCTCAACCCCTACCACTCTATGCCCTTGAGTATCTGTGATCTCCAAAATATCTGTTGCTGCGAGCTTCTGTCTAGTTCGAACCGCCAACAAATGTTCTACCTTTTCACTAAGCTCATATACCCCTTCCTTTCTAAGTAAATAGTTCTCTGCTGCCTTCTCGGATATATGCTCAATGGCTGAAGCTTTAAGAGAAACAATTCTAAGTAGGTGTGTTTCTAGTGACAGCCGCTTTCGGATGGCTATCATCAATTTCTCTTCAGCTTCCATCAGTTTTTTATTTATTTCATCTATCCTAGCCTTCTCTCTTTTATGCGCTGAGAGTACATAGCTCATAGTTTCCCCGCGGACACAGGCCTTGAACGAATCCCAGACCACCCCTGGAGCAGCTGTTCCTCTGGTGATATCCAGAAAGCTCCTGATCCAACCTTCCATATACTCCCTATATCCCTCATCCTTGAGGAGAGCTCTCTCAAAGGTCCATTGTCTTTCCTTCCTCTGATCTTGACCTATTGCAATAATTAAAACTAAAGGACTATGGTCAGATACCACCCAGGGATGTTTTTCCATTTTTGCTCCCTTCAGCAGGGGACCTGAAACAAAACAATAGTCTAATCTGACCAAGACTCTGTGGGGGGCAGAATAGAATGTGCTACCATCTCTATTTGAATAGATCTTAACCCAAGGATCGATCAGAGAATTATGGATAACCAGATCAGATAATGCTCTATACACTCTCCTTTTCCTACCCGAATAATATCCACCCACCTGTAAAAATGTACTTTTAGGATCGTGTAGGTTAAAATCCCCGCATATAACTATTGGCTCTGCCCAGTGTGCCAATTCCATATCCAAGTACTGAAGAATCTCAGGGTCATCCTCCGTTGATCCATAGACCGTTGTGAGGGTGAGTTTCTCTCCTTTAAAGGCCAATTCTAAGATTGCCCATCGACCACCCTCATCCTCTTTCTTCCTGACCACAACAACATCACCAATCCTCTCCAATATAGCCACTCCCCTATTCCTAGAGTCTTGCTTAGAGTTTGCAAGAAGAACAAATCCCAATTGTCCCAGAAGGTAACTTTTTGATACCTCAATGTGCGTTTCCTGCAAGCACACTAAATCCAATCGAAGAGTTTTCAACATTGCCGCCACCCTGAGTCTTTTATTTGCATTGTTTAAACCACAAACATTTATGGTAGCAATCCTACAACACATTAAGATTTTATAGGAATTTACCCATGGGCTGAAATCCCTTCCAATCCTATTGATAACCAACCCCTCATGTTATTTCACAATTTAAGACCATCGCTTGTTTGCATATATTGTATTTTCATGACCAAGTACTGCGTTTGCTGTTTTGCTTGAAAACTACTCTGTCCTTTCTTGTGCTGAACCAACCAGAGCAGACCAATTCGTATCAACAGTTTCTTGACCCTATCCAGATTAAAATGCTTTTAAATGTATTGCGTGTGCGCTTGCAGGGGAGTGTGCGCGTATGTAAGAGTGTGTATGAGTGAATGTAGAGCATGTGCACATGCGTGGGTGTAAGGGTGAAAGTAAAGGTCAAATGACATGTGATGACACTTCTGCAACCCCTGGCACTGACGTTTATGCTCTTATGTTTTACGTACAGCCAGTATGTGCAAGGATTGCTGCCCTAAAGTAGAGCAGCCATGTTGCTGGAATGAGGGTGCATTTGTTACTTGGGGGAGGGGGCATAGACTGAAGTGTCGCATACAAGTGGTAATGAAACTTTCCTGCTTACTGCACTCAAAATGCTTTGATTACACATCATTAATGATCTGGAGCTCTGTCGCAACAGCACAATTTGCAGGGTGCTGATTCATGAGCTAACGAACTTCAATGAATGTATCCCAACACATAAAAACTTAAAAGATTAGAAGATCTCAGACACTGCAGTCACACGTTCGTACCCGCAATTTCACCTAATGCAAGTATTCATAGAGGCGAAATAATAAACCTGAAAATTGCTTATTAAAAAGTGAGAGAGTGAGCGCATAGGCTTTGGGATTTAGGCAATGTAGTATTAAAATGATAATTAAGCCGAAGTAAGTGTAAAAGAAGCAGATAGCTACTAGGGCACATTTGGAAATGTTCCTGATTTGTTATTATGACTTGTAAACGTAGCAAACCCGCAGAGAACCTTGCACACAATTTCTAAAAGTAATACATTTGCTTCTTAATTACTGTATTACAAAAAAATGTATTCTTTGTGCCGGTCGCAAAAAAGTACTTTTGCATAAAAAAAAATATTTAACCAGGTAGCAGACACAGACAAAATTATACAAACACTTTAAGGAGATTGTAATTAAAACTTAGTAAGCTAAGTGGAAGTGGTAGAGGTCTTCAGAGTATCTCAATCACTCCCATTCTCCTCACACAACGTTCTTTTTTCAGGCAGACATTGAAAACTCACACAGCATTATACAAGGGGGACTCTTGTTGCAAAACAGATGAAGGAAAATGATCAATTCTAATGAATACTAATTTTGTTGTAAAAGCATGCGTGGTAAAAGCATATAAAATGTAATGCCATGCGTTATAATGGTATTGCGGGGTAATGGTAATTGCGTTATCTTTGTATGCAGGATGATGGTATGCGGGGTAAACGTTTCATTCTAAAGGTTGATTACCAATTCCAATATATAATTTTGTAGACACATGATGTGCCCTGAAGAAGTCCTGCTATGTAAGGGACGAAATGGATTGGCTGTGCTCATATTTTATTCACAATTGTCAGGATGAAAATAAAAAACCTTTTTGATTATACAAAAACAGTGGTCCATGAAAATTTGATTCCTAAACTTGTTTTCTGTAAAAAAAAGATATTTAATCTTGCATATATATATATTGTGCACTGCATTGATATATTAAGATATATATATATATTCCTTTGAGATATTTGTCTACACTGCCCTCCGGCTTCTTGGAGCATGTGTAGAATGACACAGGTGGAGGAGATTGTAGTGGTAAATTTAGTTTATATAGAGTGTAATACTATTCCTGCTGAGGCATTGAAGCACTTTGGGGAGAGTAGCACTCCACTCAAGGCTACAGGTAGACAGGCAGTAGATTAGTAACAAGTATTCCTTTCCCTTCTAGGATTAGCTGTGTTAAGTTTGTGGTCTTGAATTCTCATGCACTTAGTCCAGAATTTTAAATAGTAATACATTACCTTAAGAGGATTAGAGAAGGAAAAAAAGAGACCGAGAGTGGTAGATATGTGCCTCTGTTAGTTGGATACATTAGAAATAGACCAGAGTTTTGAACGCAAGTGAGAGTCCACTGTAGTCTGAAAGGTTTGTGATGAGTTGGAGGTTGGAGAAAAATGCAGAGCTGGAAGGGTTTTTATTTTTTTTAATAAAAAATGTATACAGACATACACATCTAAATATATACATACATGTGTACAAGCATACAGATTTACAAAACAATCAACACAAATGTATTTCTTGGGGAGGATCCACCCACTAATCACATTGTGCTGTTTTTTTCACATGCAATATTTAATCAACATCTTCACAATCCACGAGAGCTTGAACTTCTCCACAGCGTATGGAAAAGTGATCCTCCGGGAGGTTTTCCAATGTGGGTGGCACATCCAGGGATATGACAGGAAGGGTGGGGAGTAAACATGTTCCACAATCCGGAGCACCCACTGGTCGCATGTGATGCTCATCCTCCTCCTGGGGATGCAGAAGGTGATACGTCCTCCCACCGGGTGTTCATGAGCCACTGAAGTGAACTTAATGTGGTATTTATGGCAGTTGCATGATGTGGGGTTTTGGTCTAGGTAGCACGTTGTCCCTGGGGGCCTGGCCACTGTTTGCCTAATTCTCTGCTTTTACCTCTAAAGGGGCGAGCGCCATGCTCTTAAGCAACACCCTGGCGTTGCCTCTGCTGATATTCCAGCCAAAGCCTCGAAATGGGTGAAGTTGCAAGGGAACTACCGAAACAGGCGAGACTAAGCCTAGAGTGTGTGCCATGACATTGCTCAAGGATGGGTTTGCATTTGATTCAAAAAGCCTATAGCGATCAAATAGCATTTCCAGCAAGGATTGCTGGAACATAGTTTGAAATGTAGTGGAGGGAATCCAGGCATTGCGCTGAAGCACTACGGTGGTCGAGACGGCCCTAACAAGATAGTCAGTAGTGTCCAGACCCAAACATATGGAGCACTTTGCTGGGTCTTGGCTGTCTTCATTGCATTGTAGGGTTAGCTGGTATCATCAGGGAAAGCTAGCAAGATGTCCACCGGTCTGTCCCACAACCATGCCAGTACCTCCCCAGGAGGCAGCTAGTGTTGACTGATCTGAGGACAAGGCTGGCAGACTAATTTGTCTGTGTACGTTTCCATTTTCTCTTGCAAGGTGCTGGGGAATGCATTGGGACTGAGTCTGCTTGTAGATATCTGCACCATTAGACTTTCCGGTGTGTGGTGTCAGATGAGTAAGCTAGAATCCCCGGTGCTCGGTCTTTGCCGCCGTGGAACTAGTTTATTGACTAAGGGCAAGATCCTGGCTTGCTTAGGTTCCCATCCACATGTGCGAGAGGGCCTTGTTAAAAGAGATAAGATGTTCTTGATTAGTTTAACCTAAGTGAAGGACACCAGTGAGGATTTTGACCTCTGTGGTAGGTATGGCGAGGTCCAAAAATGTTGCTGCCACCTCTGAATAACTGTGGAGAAGGAAGCAGATTTTTCAGTAGCTGTGGCAGGATTAGGGGAAGAGTGTCCAATTTCTGGAGAGGTGTCCAGACTACTGGCTCTTGTAAATCCAATAATAGGTTTTAGTCACTGTAATGGCTTTCATCTTCTGGACTGTCATCATAATGGAATTCAGGACCTGAATGGAGGCAATAGTGGGTTGCTTGCAACCTCTGTGGGGAGTTGTGGTAGAGCTGTGTCTGAAAAAATTTCCGACCTCAGTGTGACTGATGCAACTTATGTTGTTTCTCTAGATGCCTTGAGATAATAATGCTGACTCTCAATGGGGCAAATGTTACTGATAAAGATGCTAATGTACTATAATTCAAGTAAGCAAAGTTTAGATGGACCATAAGATTGATTGAACATATTTCAATACGAATCACGCATAGTTCATGGGTGATAAGGGACCAGATTCCTGGGTTATGGCTGACTGAATTAACCTCTGAAAAAGAAGACAGAATAACATTTTAGAACGGTAATAAATCTTGCTTGAGTGGCCACCTAAACCAGCATTTTCTGATATCTTAATTACATAATTATTTTGGTTAACCGTGTGATTATTATGGCTATGGAACGTTATGCAAGTCTGCTCTGGTGATGCACGTTGAGAAATATTAATTTGTATACAATAATATAGCCCATTCACAGCTGGTCCCAAATATCTATTCAATCTGACTGCTTCTTTACATCTTACATAGACACTACAGAATAATTATAAAAATGCATATCTCAACAGATCCTTCCACTTCTCCCTCCCTCCCTCCAACTATACCAGCTTAGGATCACAGCTATTCACAAAATCTCAGACTGGACAACCCAGTGCAGTAACCAGCTAAGCAGACTATATCATATGAAATACCATGAAAGGGACCAGCGGAGCTGTTCAAAGCTAACGGCATACTGAAAACCATAAACCTGCGCATCTGTCTCTTACGCTACAAGGCTATATACTGTGACCCATAACACGATAATTCCACCTCGGTGGTCATCATGCACGACATGGAAAACCTTTCCACATAAGATCATAAAAAACACCACATTTTTCCACCTACATGGTGGAGCACGCTCCTCATGTTTGCAAGCTACTCAGATGTGACACAAGGATAGTAAGCGCTATATAAATGCTGCAATACAATATTTTCAAATTTTTCTTATTAACAAAACCATAAAATTTTGAATCGCCTTACAAATCATGCCCATTTGAGAGAGAGAGACACACACACACATATATATCTTTACCTTCAATGTAGTCCATCGGTACAGCGCTCTTTGCACAATAGGTGCCGATGGTGGAATGTAATGCGTATAATAAGAATTTACCGCACTCCAGGAGAGGAGATTTCCTCAATTCAAATGTATTTTATTGAGTGCAAATCTCACCGCAACCACCACCAACGAGTTTCAAACAAAAAGGTCTTGCTTACAGTAACCTGTATTCCATAATCACTTTGTACATTCATACTGTTTCCCATTCTAGCCCTTCGTGGGGCATTATGGGATTCGTAGTTCAGCTCTAAACTGTTATAAGGACAGTCTTTTCGTATAGTTCTTTGTTATTCTTATATATTATCTCACTTTAGGTCACATATTGCCATAGGCTCAGTTACTTTTTCGGGGATCTTATCGCAATTTATGTTCAATTCTCTTTTACACTATCTCACATAAATACACTGGTTATTTTCTGTGTATCGGGCTCAGTTCCCAGTCTCCATTGCGTCCCTTATATCTCATTGTGCAGATTGAGTTAGCTCCATACTCATGCTGAATTTCAGACCGTAACCATTTATTGGGGTTATTATCGATTGTTATAACGCTTCGTGCCTATTTCCATTTTCCTTGGGTCCTCTTTTCTTTACTGTTCTCCTTTTCCCCTCTTTTCTGTCCAGCATTCCGTTTTGGGGTTTTCTTGCTTAGTGCATTAGTCCCTTGAGGGCGGACTGATAATAGTCCCTCTTTGTGTGATATTCGTGTTTTTATTACTCTTGTCCCTTTGCTTGATTCTTGTTCATTTCGTTTTTTTTAGCCAACGATGGTCAGTTATAAAATGGATATACCATTCTTCATCTCCATTTAGACCGTAAGGAGTCTTTGTTTTGAATCTAACGATCAGTCTGGATTCAAACTGTTCCTGTTTCAGAGTTCTATTGCCCCTCCCTATCATTTTTATGGGCCTGCGCTATCCCAAAGTACTTGACATCTAGCCAGTTCTTGTTCAGGTGGGTGTGTAGATGTTTTGCAATTGCATAGTTCATGTCTCCGTTCGCGATTGCTCTTATGTGTTCCAAGATTCTTTTCATCAGGGGGCATGTTGTACTTCCTATGTATCTCAATCCACAGGCACACTCGATGACATAAACCACGTACGTAGATTCACACGTGATTCTCTCACTGATGTTAAAAGTTCGACCATTGAAATCCTGAATCTCCTTTATATTTTTTCCAATTCTGCATGCTTTGCACTTATCGCAATGAACAAATCCCATTTGTTGTTTTTGTAACCAAATGTTGGTTTTGTTCATGGTAAAGTGATTTTTGACCAGCCTGTCTTTGAGCAAGGAGACTTTGATATGTTACACTTGGTCTCATGCCTATTTTTTCCCCTAAGTCAGGATCCTTCTTGAAGATATTCCAGTATTTGTTCTGGATATTGACAATTTTTATATTTTCTTTGCTGTATGCGAGTATCACTCATTAAATTGTCATCCTTTTTCGTTTTTCCACTATCTTTATTGATGAGTGGTCACTCGTGCCAAGGATCTTGCCCGTTCCTGTCCATGTGTAATGTCTTTCTATGTGTAGCCTCTCTGTAGGAATCTTATTCCATATCTTGAAACCTTTTCTCCATCACAGTGTCATCTGAGTAGTTAAATCTTATCCTTATAAACTACCCATATGGGATACTTTTCTTTAGTTGATGTGAATGAAAGCTTGATCCAAGTACAATACTATGTAAATGTACATGCATTTATATAGCGCAAATCGCCCACATCGCAGGCATCGATGCGCTTGCTTAGGGAACCCGTCCTGGTATTCCCCTGTGAGATACCCCGGCAGGGTATCCACAAGGTGAAAGCCAGGCATCCCGCCGCGAGTGCCGTTGTGGAGATTAAGCAAGCTATTGCCCAGAGTCGCAGAGTGTGAACCCGTGAGTCGAGAAGGCACCGGAGCGAGAATTATCGAGTCCGTGGAATTATTGAGCCCAACCCCCGTCGGGGTGGGGAATTGAACCCTGGTCCAGGGCTGATCTCAGCTTCCGGGTCTGCCGCCTCTAAACCCTGAGCCACGATCTTGGTTTTCTGTATACCTTAGTTTAGATTTGCTTATTTTCTATATACACTGCCCTTCCTCTCTGATCCCACTGACATCAACTGCAGTGTACCCCAAGGGTAATCACTCAGTCCGGCGCTCTTCAACATCTACATGGCCCCCATCGCCAGACAGCACGGACTCCGCATCGTATCCTACGCCCCCGACTGCAGAAAGACAGTCACCTGGGCACTCAACCAGCAGACTAGACTACGGCAACATTCTCTATGCCGGAATCAACAAAACTCTTCTACACAAACTACAAACCATCCAGAATGCCGCAGCCAGGCTTGCCCTAGTGACACCACGCCACAAGCACATACCAACACCTACAAAGCCTCCAAGGGCTCTCCGTCGAGGAGAGGATCACCTCCAAACTCCTCACCCACACCTACAAATCCCTGAACAAATTCGGACCCAAATACCTCAACAGAGTTTGTTTCCACGTACCCAAGAGGAACCTCCGCCGACCTCGCCCTGGCAGAGGTCCCCTGCATCTGTAGAAACAGAACCGGTGGGAGAGCATTATCCTACATCGCAGCCAAGACCTGGAACAAGCTCCCTGTTAACATCAGACGCTCCCCGACCATATACACGTTCAGAAAGGACCTCAAGACCTGGCTCTTCGACTGATCCGACCTGCTCACCCCATCCCCCGCCCCCCCCCCCACCCCAAGTGTCTTAAGACACTCACGGGTGAGTAGTGCGCTCTACAAACCCCTGCATGATTGACGTCCAGGAATTGTATTTCCTCCATGCTGATGTTGTAGGTAATTTTCAATCCCACTGTGTTTTTGATCTGAGTCAACAAATTCAATACATTCTTCTGTGGTCCCATTCCATTTTAGGAACAGATGGACTATAAACCTGAGCTACAGTGCTATTTTTGCTGTGTTTCATTTTCCTCTTTCCAGGCTATGATTTTTTTCCCACCGCCCATTGTAAGGTTGGCATAACTTGGTGAGAAGGAAACTCCCATGGCTGTTCCACATGTTACGGAGTATATCTTATGATTAAAAAGGAAAGTAATATTCCTAAGACAAAGTTTTTAACCATGTCCATCAACATTTTTGAATGTTTCAATTCTTGGATATTTCTCGGTTTCAGGAAATAACTCATTGCATTGAGGCCCACTTCATGACTAATCGATGCATACAGAGAATACTTCCTGCCACCTTGTGCTCGTTAATATCCTTAAGAAGTCACCCGTGTCCTTGATAGAAGAGCTCAGGTTCATTACCATTGGTGCCAAAAAATTATCCACACATGTTGCCATGTTTTCATATCGGGAGTTACAACTGGATATGATCGGTCATCCTGGAGGATCCTTCAAAGTCTTATGTACCTTGGGTAAGAAGTACATTGTTGGTATCACTGGACTGTAATTTTTCAGGAACAATGCCTCCTCCTCAGTCAGCAAGGCTTCATTGTACCACCTATTAAATTTGGCCTCTAACTCCATCATTAGGTCCTTTATTGGGTTTGATGTTAAATTTTTATATTTCTTATTTTCATTTACTTGTCTCATTGCTTCCCAAACATATTCATCTTTGTTCTGTAGCACCGCATTTCCCACCTTGTCCGTTGGCTTTATTATTAGATCATCATTTCTCATTAGTCCTTCCAGTGCAGCTTGTTTCTTTTGTGTCAAATTTTCTTTTTCGTTCTTTTTCTCTCCTTTTTCCATTTGTTCCAAATCTGCTATCACCAAGTCATAAAACGTGTCAATCCTATTTCCTGGGCTTAATATAGGACAGAATTTCGATCTAGGTTTAATTCCTGTGCTTCTGCACTTGTCAGTGACAATGGTCAGATCTTCCAATATTTGTGATTGTCATCTCATTGCCACGACGATCCTGCATTTAGATAATAGGATGATTTTAGATTTGCTATATCTTCAATATTTAAATTGACAGCAGGGCGTTGACTTTGCTCCCCACATTCTCTTGTATTCTCAGATTCTTAAAAGAATTACGCTAGTTTTAGTTTTCTTACAAATTTATGAAGGTCGATTCTGGTTTCCACATGGTCGTAGTATTTTTCAGGGCAGAATGTAAGGCCTTTGTTTAAAACATTTTTCTCTTGCTCATTTAAGATGTAATTTGATAGATTGATGATTAGATTTTCTGGTTGTTTGACTTCCTTCTCTCCAACTATTTCTTCTGTCGATTGCGTAATGGATATCCTTTTGTTTTTTCCGGTGCATCTTCGCATCTTTCTTCGTTTTTTTGGCCTGATTTCTAATCTCTCCCCCTCTCTCGTCCACGTCTTTTTCCTTGTCCCCCCGGTGTTCTTTGATCAATGTACATGAGTTTAATTTCCTCTAAAAAAGTATTGCGTCCTCCCACTTGCATGGATCTTTCTTCTTCGCTCAGATCTGATTCAGATTCACTTGCTGTTGTGTTTGCAGATTCCGTTACAGATATTTTACCAATGTGTAGTTGCTGTTTCAGCACATCAAACCTTTTAGAAAATGTTAGAATTGTCCCAGTTTCATAATATTGCTCGTGTCTTCTGAATATACCTTGGTTTTCGTTGTTTCACCTCATTCTCATACTTATCCAAGTTGTTTTTTTTCCATTTCCTTCCTCAGTTGTTTACTATCTTCCTCTTGCTTTAAGGTTGCAATTTTTGCTTCTGACTCTCCTAATGCTTTATGGAGTTCTTCAATATCTTTCTTGGCATACTTTATGATTATTAATAACATTCTTTTAACATTGCATGCTGTTCTTCCCCCATTCTTCCAACATCTCCGGCTTTGTGTCTGGGTGGTTAGGTAAGGTAAATATTCTTAGACCCCTGGGTACTCGATCACATTAAATATATTTTCCAAGGTGATGACCTCCCAGCTTTTCGTTATTTCTTTCTTTAGAAGTTTTTCTAATTGAAAGAACAACTGTTTAATGTTTTTTTTCACCTCTTTTTGCTTCCTTTCTGGAGTGAGGTGAATATATATATATATATATATATATATATATATATATATATATATATATATATATATATATATATATATATATATATATATCTCAACAGTGACTCCAAGATACCACCTCCAATCCAGCCGGACCGGCGAAGCAGGAGACAGACCGCAATGTTCAGATAAGTGTTTTTATTCTTCCAGTATTTTCCCCAACCAACCAAACATGACGAGTTTCAGGCTTAGCAGCCCTTGTTCATATATATATATATATATATATATATATATATATATATATATATATATATATATATATATATATATATATATACATATATATATATACATATATATATATACATATATATATATACATACATATATATATATACATATATACATATATATATATATACACATATATATACATATATATATATATATATATATACACACATTCACTATAGATGGACTGATGCTACCTACCAGTCTCATCACACAAGAAAGGGCATATACACAGACTTACAGGGTTGTGAGATAAAGTTCCTTCAAGGCGAGCAGTATCCCAGCGTTTCCACATTTCTCCTCGTGGTAATGTACAAAGCTGACACCCGGAGATCTACTAACAACTCCTGCCCCAGGCACAGTGTAGATTAGGCTTTCGTTTTCGGTACGAGCGCAGGGAACCGGGATGATGTAAATGTGTTTGTCAA
This sequence comes from Lissotriton vulgaris, assembly GCF_964263255.1. Lineage (NCBI taxonomy): Eukaryota > Metazoa > Chordata > Amphibia > Caudata > Salamandridae > Lissotriton > Lissotriton vulgaris. The sequence goes on from NC_141698.1 coordinate 104,664,960, forward strand.
CAGTTTTTTTCTAATTTGCTGCTGCAGGGGGTATTCTGTCACGGTGACGACTTCACCCTGCGTTTTATAAAAGGTGTAACGGCGCGTGCTGCAGTGAATATCAGTGACAGCTTAAATAAGTAAGGCATAAACAGTACATTAAAACCTCCCAAGCTCCCCAGAAAGATCCAAGGTGTTTATTTCCAGCTGTTCTGCGTTTTTTCTCCAAAAGTCAAGTAGACGGGTATTTCGCTCAGTGCTGGTATGTTTTGTGACTCTTAGACTTTGATAGGGGCCCAAGCCTCAAAAAGCATGTTCAATACTGGGGCCACAAACAGAAATCCAACACCATTTGATCCAGCGAGGCTAAGATGAATCAGAGATGCATGAAAGCAGCAGTTAAAGAAAAAAAATAACACACTGGACAAACAATAAAATGATAACTGCTAAGAGCTAAAAGGAAAGGGTTCAGCATGTTGGGTATTTTTTATTTTAAATCATAGAAGGTACATTATTGTAAAATTAAAATTATAAAAAATGTAGTGGGAATTGCAGAGGAGGGGTCAATGATTTGACTATGATATGGGAAAACGAAATCTAGACTACTACAACAATGCCAAATATAATATATTTTGCACTATTAGATAAACGAGACATATGAGACCATATAGAGAATGTTGCAGGTGAGAAGATGCTGTTCAGAGCAGTGAAGGTCATTGCCTCAGGTGTGGACTTGAACAAATTGCATACGGTATTTTTAAATTCATCTCCATGATCCCATTCTAAAGATGGGAGAGCTGGATGGAATAATGTTGGGCTTTATTTAATCTTTGATGGACTCCTAAAGTGATCAGACAGGGTTAGTAGTGGAGATTCTCGTGTGCACTCTGCAGCGGGAATAGTGTTAAGTGCTGGGACAGAGAGCAGCAAAGGAAAAAGGCCCCCCCCTGCAGCGGAACAAACAGCAAGGGAATACGTCCAAGATGGAAAGATGCAAGAGTACTTCTTGGGACCATCAAAGGCACAGTGAAGCACTCTGATGCCATAGCAGGGTTGGTCTCTTCCTGAAACCAGTGAAGGGACTGCATGCAGGTGCAGCTAAGTGGGGTTTGTCATGCAGGCTGGATTACTCTGAGACCAGTCGAAATGATGCTTATGTTCTGATCTTTGGATATGCTAGCCCTTTGAGACATTCTAGAACTCTGCAGCCGTGCGAGATGTCTTCTGTTGCCCTGTCAACATTACACTGACGAGCAAGGTATTGCCTTATTCTACTCACTGGGAGGTACAATCTAGGCTTACAGTTGTAAAACGCATACAGAGCATGTTTGGTGAGTTGGAAGGCTCGAATCTGCATCTGAACATGATGCAGCCCCTGCTCACCACCATGAGAGATACAGACTCTCTAAATATGGCTTATCCGCTATCCTGGCTACTGATTCAGCATGTTAAAGTTGCCAGTGACAGCTAATGGTAGGCTCACCTGGGTTAGTCTTGCCACCTCTTACGTTATACTACAGAGGTTCTGGATATACTTTGAGGGGGCAAAATAAAAATATGTTCATAGGTAGTATATACGTTCCTGAAATTTCAGACAGAATTGGAGAGCCTTCCACACAGCAGGGTGTTTAAAAATATTCCTATAGCTCACACATTTTATGCAAATTTGAGAAAAATGTGGTGCCAGGAAAGATGTAATAGAAGAACTGCTACTCCCATACAAACAACCCTAAAATCGTGGCCCCCTAATCTCAACCTTCTATGCTGAGATCAACAAAAAGTAAAGGTTTCGTTGGAAGCTTCTACATGTTCAAAACTCCATTCTTCAGATACCCCTCCTCACATTCTGAGACTCAAAAATATTTATTGGATATCTAAAGGTGCCTAAAGGCTACCCAATTCTGCATGCCTTGTGGTCTCTGTGGTGCATTATATGCGTAATCTAAGGCATCAACCAATCTCCCAATATGTAATATGACCTGTTTTACTTCAGCCAAGGCTATGCCTAGGGCCCTCATTCCCACTGCATTGAGAAATCTAATGCTATAATTGTTCCCCCAGAATTACATTTCAAACCAGTGATGTCTTCTACAGACCTGGAGATTAGGAAAATCAATATCACCCCTTGAACTGCTGTGAATATTTCACCAAGGAGTGGCACTAGAATATCATAGAATATTGCTGAACATAAAACTTAGTGTCCTAAATACTTTTAGGGTACAATGTTCATGTCAGATAATATTTCTGTAAGCGATATTCTGACACAACCGTCTCTAATTCCAGAACGTTTTCCAGGGGTAGTCTGAGCTGGCAAACGTGGCCTTGTGAGCACCTTAAGTAATATGGCTAAAAACATATCACTAAGAATATCCAAATCAACCTGTAACTCAGAGATAGCAGACAAATCAATTCCTGAGCATTTGCAAATTGATCATCAGACTGACTTTTGTTCCACACTATTCTATCATATAAGATGAGCAGGCTTTCTCAAACATTTGAACAAGTCTTTCTACCAATACACGGATCCCACCATGGCTCTTCCATAAACAGGAACAGCAGTGAGCATGACCATCAGAGATCCTGGCTAGTCCATCATGCATTTTTGCATTTTCCACCCCAAGTGGGACGGGTTTGCTCAGACGTGGGTCCTGTGCTCGCCATGCCACTGGAATCAAGCTATCCTGGCAGAAGAGGGGAGGAAACCGGTCCTAGGATGCTTGTTTCCATTCCAGGGAAGACCTGTCCTGGCATTTCGGGCTGGACTGTTGCCATTGGGCACAGGGTCAAGACTGATTTGCATATGGCTGGGTCCAAACTGGAATGGCATGGGGAGCAAAAAAAACGATGGATTTAGGCCAAGATCTCTGTACTGGGGTTAATGTATGACATTGTTTTGCATTTTGTCTATCAATAGTTCGTTTTGCATTAGTCCATCACACCTGCCAGACCTGCTTTTGCAGCGATGCGTACTTTAAAAAAAATCAAATACAATTAAATACTTTTCTCCATCAGTGCGGCCATCCTATTACACTTGTCCAGTGAGGACTTCCATTTATGTGTAATGATATAGTAAACTGCTGGGACATGAGTATACGGAAACTTCATGTAAATCAAGAAAGCCACTAATTAAGTAACCCTAGCTCGAAAGGAGAAATATTGTAGATATTGTGGTGCAAAAAGCTCAAGTAGATAGGTAAAACAAATCATATTATTTTTCTAAATTGGACATTATTATAACTTCATATACATAAACACAACCTAAGAGACCTCAACCCTAATTGATCCAACTAGCAAGGATACTGCGATAAATGAAGAAATCGGGATTTGTGGTTGACATTTGAAAAATTCGAAGAGTGGGAAAATATCGTTATTTAGTAGCAAACAAACAGTACTTTCGGTTTACGCTGGAAAGTCAGATTTCAGTCAGGTTTTTTTTCCAGTTGAAATTTGAGGATGGCGAAAACAGGACGTCCTAGTTATGTCATTATGGCTGATGGGTGTGTGCCACTGCAGATTGTCTGCATTAAAGTACTGCCCTTCTGTTTAGCTCAATGTGTACAGTACAAAGCACTGGACAATGCCTGGTTTGGTTTTGATATGAGCCATGGTTATCCCCACCATATTATAAATGCAAAGGACAAAAATATCGAATAAAAAATATTGTGCGACAGGATTATGTCAAAAATATCTTCACTACAAAAATAACAAGGGAGCACTATATAGATGGTTAGATTAAAATATGTCAATCAATCAATCAAGGCATTTGTATAGCGCGTTACTCACCCGGAGGGTCTCAAGGCGCTTGTGGAGGGGGGGCCTGCTACTGCTCGAACAGCCAGGTTTTGAGTTGCTTCCTGAAGGCGAGGTGGTCTTGGGTCAGGTGGAGGTGGGTGGGGAGGGAGTTCCACGTCTTGGCGGCCAAGTAGGAGAAGGATCTTCCTCCCGTTGTGGCTCTTCGGATGCGGGGCACGGCGGCGAGGGCGCGGCTGGTTGATCAAAGCTGGCGGGTGGGAGTGTAGAAGTTGAGGCGGTCGTTGAGGTATCTTGGTCCTTGGTTGTGGAGAGCTTTGTGTGCGTGGGTGAGGAGTCGGAACGTGATTCTTTTGTTGACGGGGAGCCAGTGCAGGTTTCTTAGGTGTGCGGAGATGTGACTGCGTCGGGGGATGTCCAGGATGAGTCGTGCTTAGGCGTTCTGAACCCGCTGAAGTCTTTTCTGGAGTTTGGCAGTGGTTCCAGCATAGAGGTAGTTGCCGTAGTCCAATCAGCTGGTGACGAGGGCCTGGGTGACCCTCTTCCTGGTTTCGGTGGGGATCCACCAGAAGATCTTCCGTAGCATGCGTAGGATGTTGAAGCATGACGAGGAGACGAGGTTGACTTGTCTGGTCATGAAGAGGGAGGAGTCCAGGATGAAGCCCAGGTTGCGTGCGTGGTCCGTTGGTTTGGGTGCGCTACCCAGGGCAGGGGGCCACCAGGAGTCGTCCCAGGCGGATGGAGATAATCCCAGGATGAGGACTTCCGTCTTATCCGAATTCAGTTTCAGGCGGCTGTTCCTCATCCACTCGGCTACGTCTTTCATCCCTTTGTGAAGTTTGGTTCTGGTGGTGGCGGGGTCGTTGGTGAGGGAGAGGATCAACTGGGTGTCGTCGGCGTAGGAGATGATGTTGAGGTTGTGTTGGCATGCGATGGCCGCAAGGGGGCTCATGTAGATGTTGAACAGCGTGGGGCTGAGTGACAAACCTTGTGGTACACCGCAGAGGACTTCAGATCAGAAGCCACCGAACGGGGGAGGCGGACTCTCTGTGTCCTTCCGGCAAGGAAGGAGACGATCCATTCCAGTGCTTTCTCTTGGATTCCGACGTTGCTGAGGCGTTAAAATATGGTGCGGTGCCAGACAGTGTTGAACGCCGCGGAGAGGTCCAGGAGGATGAGGGCTGCTGTTTCGCCGTTGTCAAGCAGGGCTCGGATGTCTTCAGTGGCTGCGATGAGGGCGGTCTCGGTACTGTGGTTCGCCCGGAAGCCGGACTGCGAGGGGTCGAGGGATCTATTCGTCTCGAGGAAGGTGGCCAGCTGTCTGTTGACGGTCTTCTCGATGACTTTGGCAGGGAACGGGAGCAGCGAGATGGGGTGGTAGTTCTTGAGGTCGGCTGATGGTTTTTTTAGGAGGGCGCTGAGTTCGGCGTGCTTCCAGCTCTCCGGGAAGGTTGCGGTGTCGAAGGAGGCGTTGATGATGTCTCGGAGATGGGGTGCGATGACGGAGTCGGCCTTGTTGAAGACGTGATGAGGGCAGGGGTCGGTTGGGGATCCGGAGTGGATGGAGTTCATCGTGCGTATGGTCTCTTCGGTGTTGATCGGGGTCCAGGCGCAGAGGGTGGTGGTGGGGGGCGCTGGTGCGGTCGTGGGGTGCGTCGGCTGTGTGCTGAAGCTGTTGTGTATGTCTGCGATCTTGTTGTGGAAGTATGATGCAAGTGAGTTGCAGAGGTCTTGCGATGGGGAGATGTCGTTTCCGGCGCTGGGTTTGGAGAGCTCTTTGACGATGTTGAAGAGTTCCTTGCTGTTGTGGGCGTTGTTGTCCAGTCGTTCCTTGAATGCTGTTTTCTTGGTGTTGTGGATCAGGTGGTGGTGTTTTCGAGTGGCGAGCTTGAGGGTGGTCACCAAACCGCCATGAGCATGAAGGATCGCTCACTCAAGGCCTTGGGATTCATGCTGCGGCAGTCTTCGGGTTGCGGTCGCACTCAAGGCACCAGAGGCATACAAGATGCTGGTCAATCACTGACGATTCAGAAAAGGGGGTGGTGATGGACAGAGTATCTGAATTAAGCAGAACACTCGTACCCAGTCAACAGATCAGGGCTTGATCCATCACCGTTTTTTAGCTCACTGCACCATCCCAGCTCAGAACCTGGCTACATGCAAATTAGTCTGTCCCTGGCCCAGTGCATCATGGGAACAGGGCAGACCAAACTACCAAGCCAATTCTTTTACTGGGAAGGAAACAAGCTTCCGGGGACCGATTTCTGGCATTACAGCCGTCTTCGGCCCGGCTTGCTTGAATCCTGATGGTGCAATGAGCAAGGGACTCATGTCTGAGCATACCCTTCCACGCTTATGGTGGACAAAACGACTGACATCAGTTAATGACAGGTGCCGCTGCGCTACAAGCCATGTTTGTGTTAGACATCCCTGCACAACTGGAGGTAAAAACCTCAAAAGTCGTCGAAAAAACTTTTTTAAAAATCCAGTTATAAAGTGACTATGGATCAGTGCTAGCTGGCACGAAAAAAAATTATGTCAGAGTGCATGGGTGGCACCTATATAGGTGCTGCGGACATCCGTTGTGTTTTTACGATGCGCGTGGAGCAAACTACACCACCTACTGGCGTGCAGAGGTACTTCTCACGAAAATTCTTCTAGGTCTACTCGGAAAAATTCTAAGGTAAGGAATCTGCAGCTACAAATCTCTATCAGATTATAATTTCTTATAATTTTTGTTTGTTTTGCTTGGTGAGGAGAAAAGTGCATTTATTACAATTTATTTATTTGTGAAATTATTATTGAAATCATTTTTTACGTTTATTTTTTATGTACATAATTTTTTTATTTCAATTATGTTGCAATAATTTTAGGTTGTTGGGTATTTATAGGTTTGTTTAAAAATGATTAGCATTTAGAATGGTGTATATAGCACTTCCTAGCAAATCTAAGCCCTCCAAAGTCCAATACTTTTCCTTATTCTGCTTAAATTGAGGTAAATGACTTTATCTGACTTCAATAAAATCAAAGTTTTTGCTAGCATGGTTTATTTTCTATTCCCAAAAAATGTATTCGTTTCTTTGATGTTTAGCTATTTTTAATGCAATCTTTAAGTTTTAAATGAAAATGTAATTTTTGAATTAATTGATATTAATTTTAAATTTAAAAATGTCAGTTACTGCGGAGATTATTCATGTAATTTCTTTAACTGGTTTAAATAGTTTATTTTTATATATACGAATATATGCTTGTTTGCATGTTTGCATGACAGTATTAAGTAAAAGTATTTTCAATATTAATATTGAAAAATTGGTTACATTGATGTTTTGGCTATAAATATATGGAAGTTTTTCCTTTTAAGTCATTATTTATATGTTTAACGTAATGTGCTTTAAAATCTGTTTAATCAGGTTTATATTTTTAAAACTATACACATAGGCATATATTTTATTTACATTACTTATTAAAGCTATTTTTAATTAAACTATTTTCTAGTTTACTTTAAATAAATTACTGAAAATTATATATATGTATGTCTTGCTTTCAGGTACGAAAACGGTACTCGAAGCAGCTTGTAAATTACAAATTTATTGGTGGCAAGTGGAAAAATCTATGTGTTTTGGTCACAAAACGCAAACTAGTTCACGATAATGCACCAACTTAAACGTACATCATATATACTATTTCATTCAGCCATAGTGCACAATGTAAACATAAAAGACAGACAAGATTTCAAGTGCATACAATGTTCGCCATCTTAGAGAGATGAACTAATGCATTAGTCACTATGGTATCTAGGTTCATACTGTCTCTGTCCAGGAAACAATTATTGTAGTCCAATCCAAAATTTCAGAATCTTCACAACTGTGTAAATTAACATACAAATTCATATCCACATTCAGTGTAATGTGTAGTTGACCGGGTGCTTCATACTCTGTATCAATACCGCAAATCATGCTGCTGGTGCGAGTGGCAGAAAACATTTCACATTATCTGTCATAGACGGAATTATCATAAAAACATGCAGGCATGCATATACAGAGGAGCATTCATGCACTGGTGAGCTAGCGCCAACCTCACTCGCCTCTTACAATGTGTGTATTTCCTGAGCTCACAAGGGTATGAACATGGGGGTAGTTGCATGAGGCTCAAATGGGCGTATGTCTAAGGTTTTACTTCCAAGTCGCTCCACCGTGAAAGAATGCACCTTACAGAGGTATGTGAAGCAACTCTCTGAAACCTTAAAGTGCTCAGACAGGGGTAAGTGTATGGATAAGTAGGAACCTATGAAAATGCAAGCTGCCTCCCTACATTATACGGTTCAAACTATTTTCCCAAGTGGGCTAAATACAGAGGCAGCACAGCCTAAGTGGGCATGTGTATTCAACATCTCACCGGACAAATTACTATATAGACCCATTCTTAGATATTGTGACTACGCAACTCTAAAGTCTCCCAAACATACTTTAACCGAGGGGAAGCTCTGAACTCAATGGTATCATGATCCAGATTCTAAAATGGCTAGATAGGATAAGGGAAAGAAGGCAGACAATGCTATAGAATAGACTCAACATTACATAATGCATGACCCTAACCAAGTCAACCTTTTTCTATCAATGCAGCTTAAATAAACAAACTCAACAGTGCCCTTAATCCAATGCTATTATGTGTTTAAATTAATGTGAAGCAGAATGCATCAAAGAGAAAGCAGGACATATCTCACGCATGTGTACAGTTCTTCATCTATGTTCAGACCCATGCTATCTTTGTCTAGTATAAATCTAGTTTCCAGCTGTCTAAGCTTTATTTCTTGAGCCCCACTTCTCAGATCGCTAGGGAACTGGGCAAGACAACTGCATTTATGTACAGACATGTCACTGCCATGTGTTTTCTCAAAATGTCTTGCGGCTGGGTAGCTTTGGTCGTGGTTGGTGATGGCCCTCAAGTGTTGAAGTATTCGTTTATGGGCGGGTAGCATGGTACTTCCCAAACAGACATTTTGGCAGGGACACTTGAGGATGTAAACCACATATTTCCTTTTACATATGAGCCTTCCCCTTATTTTTATGGTTGTGAAATGCTGTTTTGATCTGTGTCAGATTCGCACCATATTGACACCCTTTACATTGTGTACATCTAGTAAACCCCTGTTTGGGGGTTAACCACGTTCTTCTAAGTACGGTCGGGCTTAGATCACTCTCAACCAGTTGATCCAGTAGGGACCTGGAACTTGTAAAGCACATCTGTGGGCGACATGACAAGTCCTAACCAATCACAGAGTCATTTTTTACTAGATGCCAATGTTTCTGTTAAGCTAAGTGCAATTTTATGTGGCTGTATTGTATGTGGTTAACATCTCTGTACCTAGTTCTTGCCCTTACGTTTTTTAAGTGAGAACAGAAATTCTTCCCTCTTACAGTATCTTGCTCTCTTAGAGGCTTCTTCCACCATGTTATTTGAGTACCCTCTCGCTTTAAAGCATGTAACCATCTTTGCTTCAGTTCTATTGTATTCCTCTTCGGTGCTACAGAGCCTCCTTGCTCTATAGAACTCCCCAAAGGGGATACTTTTTATAAGAGGGGTTGGTTGTAAGCTGTAAGAGTGCAAGATTGTGTTATCTGCTGTGATTTTTCTATACACTGTAGTGACTAACTTCTCTCCCTCATCTTACTAGCACATCCAAAAATTACATTTAATTTCTGCTGAACTCGCTGGTAAAGCTCAAATTTAGGTCATTGTGGTTAACATTCTCTACAAACCTTTCCCCTTGAGATTCAGTGCCTTTCCAGAGTAGGAACTGATCTCAATGAACCTTATTTGTAGAACAATGTGTGCAACGCATTGCTCCACATTGGTGTCACCGAACACCTGCTCCTTCCACCAGCCCATTTGCAAATTACCATAGCTAGGGGCGAAACAGGTGCCCATAGCTGTTTCTCTGAGCTGATGATAGATCTCATTATTTAAAAGAAACCTGTTTTTCGAGAGGCACCACTCCATCATTGTAAGCAGCATTTTGTGATGTTTCAGATTATGTAGGGTATATATTAATATTTCAATATTGTTTACTTTTTGGTTGATAATCTGTTCCAAAATATTATAGAACATTATTTGGATTTTCCGCAGAAAACTGTACAAAGTAGTAAACTTTTTTTGTAAAAAATATTTTTGACATGATTTTCTGGTGTCACAATATTGTGGTTCATCTTATTCTACCATAAAACCCCATGTTAATTAGCACCAAGATAAATCTAAAAGACAATGTGTGTGTGACTGTGTCCAAGTGCTTAGTTTGTACACGTGTGAGTGTGGCGTTTAATTTAAACCAGTGGTGTGTGTGGCCAAGTGTTTATTTGTAATGGTATCTGCAGGTATTAGGCACTGGCACTTTTTTGTGGATTGGGAATTATTTTTCATCATCAGACTTTGACCAAGAGCAAGTGAGAGAAATGCAGAGAACGGGGAAAAGAGAAGGAAAATAAAGACAGGCTAACATATACAAGGGGAGAAAGCAGAAATGATACAGAACCAGCAAGAATGAGATGAACAAAGTGAGCATACAGCGATGAACATTATGAGGTTAAATAAAGGCTAGGCTTGTTGCACCACTGCAACAGGGTCTTAAAACCATTGTGTCCCTGCACATATATAATATATTACAAATTATGGAAGCATAAACATGTGGTCTTCTGTACTTCGGTGTTACTATTTCACATTGTGTGTAGTGATATATTGTATACTCAAATATGGATGTCATTCTAATTTATGTTAAGTATGCATTAGCATTAGTTATGCTTGATAAGTTTAGAAGTCCACAGCATGCCTAGAAGTCATTTTGGAAGGGTATTTCTACAGCGTAATCTTGTGTAGGAAAGTGGAGTATTACATGGATTGGGAGTTAGTCCTCACCATGTAATAGTAAAACAATACCCTAAAGCTGGTCCTTGGATTTACACTAATAAATCCTTAGCTCAGTCTTGGTAGAGGTGCAAACAGCAGTCAGGCTTTACTAGTGGAATATGTGTAAGCATTTCTGAGCACCAACATGGGCGAGAAGTACTTGACACTACTCGAGAAAAATCGGTCACCAATTTATGAAGATAGAGGGTATGTTTATCTTAATTTAGACACCAAAATGAATAGAATAGCATATATATATATATAGCTAGAGTTTTCAATTTTAGAAACAATAGAAAATAATACAAGGAAAATTGAACGTTGCGGTCAATCAGAAAAAAAACTAGTGACAATCAGCCAATTTCAGGTTGAGCTGCGTTGAGCCTTTGCAAGGCAAAGTTGATGCTAGTCCCAGGACCAAGCCATGACAATCAATTACATTTTATCTCACCCTTGGAGCCTGGGTGTAGAGTTGTCCCGGCTATATGTGGTACTGCAGGAGAGCTGCTTTTACCACTGAAACTGTGCTGAAGGTGGAAAAAGATGTCTTTCAAAGGTTAGATGGAGTTTCCTCTTTATGCAGTGTCGAGTAAAGGGGTCAGTTGCCGGATGGCGACCAACAAGCCTTGGCAGTGGTAAGTAGTGCAAAAAGTTACTTCAACGTCCGATCTCTGGGAACTCGTCAGCTGCCTGTAACTTTGTGGAAGGCAGGACTACAGTTCCCACAATGCATTAGTCCATCTGGATTGGGTGATCCCTCAGAGGACCCAATTGCCAGCGAATCTTCGAATGTGCATCTTTGTTTCACCTGCAGTTTACAGGGGACTAGTGCCACTAGTCCAGGGGATTCTGAGGGTGCTTCAGGCTTCCAGAGGGGTCCCTCTGTCAGGGAGTGCAGAGTTTTTGGTAAGGACAAGGCTGATCACATAGTTCCAATTCTGTTGCCACAGGGACAAAGTATCCCTCTTTTGCTTTGTTGCTGTGGGAAAAACCTTGATGTCGCGGACATGGGTCCCTTCTGGGTCCTTCCTTGATACAAATTGTTCAGATCTGAGGTTCTGGTGTCAGGGGATTCCTTAAATCCTAGATTAAGGGGAGTTAGGGGGTGTGGGAGCTAGTAGTTAATGAATCAATTGTGCTGCACAGACCAGGCTGCTCAACCTGGAGTTGTGGCTAGCCTTCTAGAAGTGTAAAAATCCCTGCATAGCTAATTTTCCGCCAGCCCATGTGCAATTGTGCCTGGTGAAGGGGAGGGCTGTTTCCTTCACCAGGAGTCAGCCCTGATTCTATTTTAGTCTGGTAGACTTATATGGCTTGTAGCTCAGGGGCAGCTCTAGGCTCATGGCGACCCTGTGCAGGGAGCGTAGGTAGGAAGCCCCAGAAGAGGGCATGGCACCACTTGCCAAAGCACTCTCTCTCCCCTTTTTGGGGAAGGATCCAGTATGTAAGCCTTGGAGTCTCAAAGACCCCTCTGAGAGAGTCCACTGCGAATAGGAAGCCTCCCGCAACAGAGATAGGGAAGTGATACCACTTCCCCGGGGATCACAGTTTACTGGACTTTGGACGTTGCTTTGACTCGTCTACTGGTTTGTGTCCCCGTCGCCCTTCCCCTCCTCTTTCCCTCCTTCAATACCTGTCTACTTCCCCTGCTCCTACCCCCCTCCCCTGAATCTTTCCCCTTGCCTGCTTTTCCCCTTACGTATTTGTGCTTATTGTTTATCTTGACCTTACAAGTAACTATGTTGCCATGCTATAATAACTGTGTAACCTTTGTAACGATGTAACCTGTAACTATGATCTGATGCTTATGTAAAGCGCTCTGATACCTCCGGGTCTAGCCAGCGCTATATAAAACCTTTAAAATAAATAAATAAAATAAATGCTCTACAGAAGAAACACTCAGACTGCTGGCAAAGTTCAAGGGAAAGGATGTTCGAGAGCTTGGGGGCCTATCGAGAAAAGGAACTGGCACCCCATTGAGATCAACCAAACATGAGGATTTGTAACAGGTAAGCTGAAGAAAATCTGAGTGACCTTCTAGAAATGTAGAGAGTAGCCAGTGGTCTTAGTAAGGCAGTACTTCTCTTGAAAAAAGCTCTATGCAAAATATGAACAGCTTTAAATTGAAACAGCTTCTCCATGGGGAGCCACTAAAGATCTCTCATGGTGGGTTTAGCCGACTGATGTCTAGGAAGTTCATCAGAAGCTGCACAGCGGCATTATGCATAGTTTCCAATTTTTTTTGTCATGTAATGAGGTGACCCAAGGTACCAAACATTGCCACCGTCCATTGCCGAGATGACCAGGGCCTGAGCAGCTAGTCTTCTGGCTAGGAAGGGGAGTAGATTTCCTTAATAACCGTAAAACACCAAAGCAGTTAGCTGCCAATATTTTGGGTTGATGGTCCATGGTGAGACGTGAGTCGAGCAGTATTCTAAGGCTCTTTATTGCCCTTTGGGGCTAGGGAGTCCATTCAGGTAATTAGGGATGAGGGATGGACCTTGCCTGATGAGGCTGTTGCCCAGTCACACAACCTCCGTCTTGTCTTCATTGAGCTTCAATTTGCAGTTGGCCATCCATCTAACCACCTCATGACGACAGGAGATCAAGTTATGATGGCTGGAGCTGTGGTCGGGAGAGATGGATATCACCAACTGGGTGTCATCGGCATACGAAACCAATGACAAAGAATCCACTGTCTCGGCCAGCTGATGAAGAGAAGGATTAAAAAGATTGTGGCTCATTGAGGATCCCTATGACATCCCACAGTTCAAAGAAAAACTGCAAGCACCAAGAGTGGTTGAGCACCTGGAATGATCTATTCCTGACAAAGGAGGAGAGTAATTTCAGGGCATGGCCAACAACACCCACATTAGGTATTCTCTGGATAAGGGTAGCATGATCTACTGTGTCGAAGGCCGCGCTCAGATCTAATGAGATAAAAGCGATGACCCACCTTTGTCCAACAAAGCTCTAAGTTCCTATCAGAGGCAGTGCAGCCTTTGAATCTCACCGCCTTGATGTGCCTCTTCACTAGCCTTGTTTGGAGGTGTGAGGTCTTACCTACTACCTACCCAAGCCTTTACCCTGACTCCTGGCAGTTATCATACTGCCTGGCATGAGGTCAGAATCATGTCTTGGCTGCGGCAGGAGCGCAAAAGCACAGGCTGGTCAGCCAAAGCACAGAGCAGCTGAGGCGACCAGGTTCGGAACCTCTAAGGTGCTCCTGAGGTCCATACCACGTCACCCAGAGCACGAGAATCTAGTCAGGGGTGAGAAGGCACATTGATACCAAACATTACATATTTTAGTGGTACCATAATGGAACTGCCAATCTTGAGAGTGCCCGGTAGGCAGCCCATGTTATCCTATGGACCACAAACACCTATAGCAGTTTCCAATGGAGAACACCACTATAGGGACATAGATGCTTGTATTTATATGTCCTCACCTTTAATATACTGCACACTGCCTCCTGGGCTGAGGAAGCTTACCTTTGGGGTGATTTGCATACATTACAGGTAGAGCACACATAGTCTGGGCACAGGCGAGTTTGAGCAGTTTGCACTGCTCCTGCAGTGTGCAATAGCAGGCCTGCTGTCAGTAGTTTGTTTGGGTCACCGAGGGTGGCACAAAACTGTGCTGCAGCCCTGGAGACCCCTTTACCACTGATGTCCTTGGTGCGCCTGGTACCATGTACTAGGGACTTATGGGATAAGGTCTTTGCCAATTGGGGTTACCAATTCACACGTAACAGTTTTGGGGAAAGGACACTGGTGCATGGGTAGCAGGCTCCAGTGCATTGTCAGAGGTAAAAATCAGAATCTAGTAGTCCAAATGGGGGCAAAAGTGTGTGTTTTGGGGGGGGGGGGGGCGGTCCATCTGCAAAGAGTCATTTTCTTACACCTTGTTTTCAATGTTGGTAAATAGAAGTTATTTTTGCAGAATCGAGTACTCAGTACAGTATTCATAAATGTCTTCTCCACAAGGAAGTATACACCCTGTACTAAATATTATGTATTTTAGCGCAACATGCACCACATGGCCATGTTTGGAGCTCAAACTCTGGTCAGTTCAGATGACAACTTTATCTTTATTATTTGCTGTTTGTTATTTTTGCTTTAAACGCAAGTGAGACTTGATGACATGCAGTTTTACCTTAACAAAATTAAGCACTATAAAATTGCCTTTCCTCATCAATATACACCTTCGTATCTGCTCCTTACGTGCATGTGGGCAACCACCTTTCAAAAACCTTGAAAAAGAATTTTATTCAAACAGAGCCATATAGTTTTGACAGAGCCACGCAGTTTTAACAGAGTACTATCTCTTGCACGAAGATGTCCCACAAATCATTTAACTTAAACTAGACTGTGTTCAATACCAATAAAGAGACTGCTGTCTTGCATGAACAGAGACTAAGTTTGCTTCTATAGATACCAGCTAAGATGCGCCTCTGGACAGGATGCTGGTGTCCTTAAAAGTCCAGCATTAAGTGAGCCCGACAGCTCAGTGGTAGTCTTTGTTACCGAGGCATGAAAGAAGGCTCCCGCCTTTGACTGCTGTCAACACCAACTCGGCAGCACCAATCTCAGCGTGTGAGACAGTCTGCAGGACCAGGCGCCACAATCAGGATTTCGAATTGCAAGCCTTCAAATTTTGATTAAAAATGTATCTCACTGGACATTCGACATAAAAGCAAGATCTCGCATATCAACAAAATTATCTTCAGTATCAATCAAGTAATTTGAATAAGAGCTGGAGGAGGGGGTCAGAAAAAGTTCAGTTGGATTATATTATTTAAATCTCTACGTATTAAAAGTAGTAAGTTCTCATCTGGTCAAGCATGTGCGCAAAAAAAGACAGAAGCCCAAAAACCCCATGAGAGATTCTGAAAACTATGGAATTACAAGACAAAATCAAGATGAAGGGGTTATTTCAAGTTGAGCAAGATATTTTCAATACTAACAGAAACAGAGTATCCGAACATGCACACCTAAATCCACGTCATGAAAGTGGAAGGAAGGATTCTGAATTCCAGTAAAGTTGGTAGACGATACACACACAGAAGCACCCTTCAAGACCCTTCACCCCAGTATACACAGCAGTAGATTAAATTGCGGTCATTGGTATAGGAGTCTGAGTGAGACAACAACTGTGGTATTGCATTATTTTATACTTTGTGAGTGGAATGAGGACTCCTACAGTCAGTGAGGAAGGCCTCTCCAGACGAAATGTCTGAAAACTGCAAGAGATATTCTTGTAATAACTAAAGATGGTTTGTGAACATCATATCCATTATGGTGACAGCTGAGTGGTCAATTGGTTAGGCTAGATCGGACAATGAGGGAGTGGATCTTCAATCTTGCTTTATCCCCCTGGCCATCAACACAAAAAGATCCTCCTGATGAGAAATATTAACCTTTGGGTGGATAAAGAATGCAGCAAACAGCCAGAATAATGAGGGACAATCTCGGTTAACCAGATCCAGTCGCAAACTATTCATGTACAATTGAAGTTAAGTCAGTCGAGGTCCTCCAGGCAGCAGACAAAACTGATGCATCCAACTAGGAATGGACCTTAAACTAAGCAATAAACACCACTGTTAAATAAACCACCAGCAGATTCCAAAGACCTGGTGTGCTATCACCTCATATCCAACCAATGTTCCCTATCGAAGATCCGAGAATCAAAGGTGTGCCAACAATTTCAGACATTCGCAGACAATCACAACATCCTAAGTGAGAGTCTGTTGGTATTCAGATTTTGGGAATAACAAGGCAACCTTGATTGATATTAGTGTGGCCCTGTGTAAGAAACTGAATTATTTGGGGGAGAATGACTACCCACCTCACAAAATAATCACACCACTTGTTAGGATAAACCAGCAAAGTCACTAAATTAACCGGATGCCAACCCCATGGTAGCTTTGGCACAGAGCAGACTGGCTTTACTTAGGGCAATATGTAAAGTTTTTATGTAGTACAGAAACAGTAGCATCATCAAAATGCAAAAAAATATAAAATCCCAAACCGAATTAGAAAAATAGTTGTAGGTAGCTGGCTCTGTATAAACTATACCAAAATAAGGCATAGTGTGCACAGAGTCCAGGGGATCCCCAGAGGTATAGCAGAGGCTTAATTAGATCATCACTAACAGCTGTCTTTGTGGTAGTGTGGGCGAGCAGTTAGGCTTATCAGGAGGGTGTTAAGCATTTATTGTATTCACTCAAATAACTGATTACACACACTCAGAGACAGAATCCAGACCAATTGGGTAAGTATAAAAAAAGTATACTTAAATGTTCTTTCTTGAACCAAGCAGAACTTGGGACAGGTAGGTAAAATGTACTTTTAATTGTAAAACTTTACAAAGAAATCTAATGGGGAATGGATTTACAACCGTTAGCAATCTGGATTTACTTTAAAAACTGTTTAAATTATATAGAAATTACTTTTGCCTTACTTTTAGATTACATTGACTACTCACGGTGATGTGCCTAGATATCACACCGAGGATCCTACGAAACAAGGTAAGTAAGACTTTTTCAAGTTTAAGATACCGTTACTTTTCACTCATTCAAAACACAGGTCAACAAAGACATTTTTGAGAACATAAAACTCATAACATTGGTTCCTATGGGATAAAGAGTGTTAAAGGTTTACAGGTAAGTAAACGACTTACAACTGAGTTTTGGTGGTTAGAAGCAGGGTTCCCCAAGGTCCAGTTAGGCACTCAAATTGCACCAGAAGCAGCACTGGGGTGGCTGGGTAAATAGTGCAGGTACCCAATGTTAGCCAATGGGTCCTTCTGTCAAGGGTTATTTACGTGCAGGACACGTGGTTGTGGGAGCAAAGCTCCTAGGGTAAGAATCAGCATGGCAGGGGTCAACAAGCAGCACAGGAGCTTCACCACAGGAGCTGCACCACCAGCGGCACGGAGGCGGCCGGATGCAGAGTGCCAAGAAGACATCGGGAGCCCTGTGATTTGCAATGGAGATCTCCAGTTTGGAAAAGATGATGTAGGCTCTGTCACAGAGGTTTCCTGACGGTAACCACCGGCTGAAGAGTTAAGTTGGGGTCCTGGTGGATGCATGTACAAAGTCGGTTGGGCCACCCAGGGCTGTATGGCATTGGGTGCAGAGGTGTCTTTTGGAGTCAGATCTTCTTACCAGCACAGGTCACGGTTGAGGGGACCCTTCAGGTTGAAGCTGTAGGCATCAGCTTGAGGGAGGTCAGGAATCGCCAGATCACTGGTCAGGATCCCTGAGGAGACCTCCTCGTGGGGTTGGACCACTCCAACTCAGGACGTGGGCATTGGGTGCAGAGTGGTGCAAAAACGCAGAGCTGCCTGGATCCGGATTCTGTGGTTGAGTGTTTATTCAGCAAATGCAGAGCTTACAAGTGGCAGGGTCTTTAAGATGGGTGCAGGGCAGGTCCCTTGGGCTCTAGGGGGTTTCTGGAAACACCGGGCTACCGCTGTAGGCAGGTCTGAGTTGGGACAGGTCGGTAAGGCTGGAGACAAAGAAGTTGGTGTTCTCTTCTTCCTGGGTCAGCACGGCTCTTCGGTCATTCATCTTTCTTCCTCAAATCTGAGGAGGCAAGATTCAGGGTTGCCCCCAAATACTAAATTTAGGAGCATAAAAGGGGTGTGCAGATTAGGACCAAAGGGTCATTTCCTTGGGGTGGGTACCCTCCTTATTATGCCACCCTCCAGTGGGAGGGGAGCATGAGCCTCTCACTAATTGGCTGGGTCCCCTCATCTTCAAGATGGAAGTGACTTAGATGTGTGCTTCACCTCACCAACCCCCACCTGCGGGTGGGGTTCGAAAAGGTGGGCACACCTCTCCTCTTAACTTGGTTTTCCTGCTGATTCTCCTGCCCAAAGTGGGGGTCAGAACTGGTGGAAGCCAGTCGCTGGGAGCAGCTAAATGCAGGGGCAACTTACAAAGAAGCGTTTCCTTCGTGGACCCAGCCCATCCTGGGGGAGTAGGCATAACACCTCTGCCCAGGATGGGCTTTGTTTCTGGACCCAGAGAGCAGAGGGCCTCTACTCATGGGTCCAGAAACCTGTCTGGTGGTGGCAAGTGGTGCGCAGCCATTCAGGAACAACACCAGGGCTGGTTGTTTTACAGGGAGCATCTCTAAGATGCCCTCTGAGTGCATTTTATATTAAATCCCACACTGGCATCAGTGTGGTTTTAATTTGCTGAGAAGCTTGCTACCAACCTTCCCTGGTTTCAGTAAAACTATTATGGAGCTGTGGAGTTCGTAATGTCCAACTTCCAAACCATATACGCTTTATGGCTATACTGTACTTATAGTGTCTAAGAATGGACTTATACACTGTAGGGGTACAGTGCTCATGCCGCTGTACACTCACCTGTGGGCTAGTGCACACTGCTAGGGGGATGACTTAGCTAGGCCCAAGGCAGTGGGTTGCAGGCATGGCACATAGGGATGTGTGCCATGTCGACTCTTCACTTTTCTCTGCACCAAGACACGCAGGCTGCAATGGCAGTGTGTGGGTGTTAAGGCGCAGAGCCACTAAGGGTGGCATAATAGGTGCTGCGCCCTTAGAGGTATTCACTGGTCACAGTACCCTTGGTACCTTTTATAAGGGTCTACCTGTGGCCAGAGGTGTGCCAATTGTGGGTACAAAGGTACAGCTTTAGGAAAGAGCACAGGCCTTGGGAACCTGATTGGCAGGGATCCAGGGCACATCAAGTCAAAATGCATCAGATGTCAGGCAAAAAAGGGGCGGTAACCATGCAAAAAGGGGCACTTTCCAACAATAGTTAACAAAGTGACAAAAATTCAACAAGGGAAACTGAAGATATGGTAGGAAAATATCTTTATTTGGATATAAAATATCCATAAAAGGGCACATCAAAAATACCAGCAACAATACAAGTTATTATAAAAGAAGCAAAACATAAAAACAGCGAGTAATTGAGAACTTCCAAATTGCATTGGGGGACTTCAATAGCGTACATATGTTAAAAAGGCATGATGTGCAAAACAACAATGTCAACCATGGCGTTAAAACATAGAAAGTTTGTGGCACTGACAAATTGCAATATTGTGCTAATAAATACAATCAAGTGTTCAACAAATAGCAGCAGGTTATGGTAAAGTGCAATCAGATATAAACAGTTTTAGCAACGTAAAATAAAGTGAAATTTAGTATAGACTGTTTCTTTAAAAAAAGGAATTGACAGGCCCTTCCGGTTGCTAAGTGAAATTACGGTATACATGGCGTATTAAAATTGTAAGGCCTATGTTTAAAGTTGTATTTTCAGGATTCAGAGCTGCGATAATTACCTGTCTACAGGTCCGGATTCCTAGCCTATTCCACTCAGTTTTCAGTTTTCGTCTGCGCTGTGACATAAGAGCTGGGCAAAGACATACTACATGCTCCAAAATTTCAGCCATCTTGCCACACCCTCTGCACGATAAATCCTCTGACGTTCAACGCCAGGAGGGTAAATCTTTTAAGAATTGCCAGTCACCCAGACTGAGAGCCATTAAGCTTAGTTTTAAATACAAGTGATAAGTGCAAGACAAATCAGAAGGAGAGGCCTGCCCATAAGAGTTCATTATTGCCCATGCGTGTCTATGTTTAGCGAAGTGAGCTTTATCAGTGATTAGGGACCTCATTTGAATAGGTTTCTTAATACTGATTTTAAATACTGCCTTGCTGGGATTGAGATCCCATAGGTCACCGGCAGACAATTGCTGAACGGAGTCTTTAAAAAAAAATCGGCCGTAAGAGCCACCTGGGTTTGTCTGAGAGATGTCTAACCAAAGTAATGACTCCAACGAACCTGGATCTGCTTGCCTAAGTTTGTGGCACAGGTTTAAATACGTGCCAGTGTTAGAAATTTCATAGTTTAGTAAGCCTAATTCTAGTCTGATCTGTGCGGCAGAGGCGGTTTTAGGCAAGTGGAGGATTTTTTTATAAATTTTGGTCACATGTTGGTTTAAATTGTCATTTAGTTTTCTCCTAAAGATTTCAATGCCATACGACAGAGTGGGCCCGATTTTTGCTCTCATGACTTCCAATAGTGGTGATAGACTCGGACCAGACAGTTTTTTTTAGAGCTTGGAAAGATTCACCTGAAGGTTCATGGCTTTTACTGAAATTTCACTACGTTGTTTGGCAAAAGTACCCCTAGAGTCAAAATTGACCCCTAAATATTTATATGTTTTTCCTATTGTGAGGCTCATATTGTTATATAGCCATCCACCACCGAGGTTACGTTTTCTACCGAAGATAACCACTTGAGTTTTTTTTAGATTAACCTCTAAAGTATTCATGGTGGTATAGCTGTGTAGTTTGTTTAATACGTACAAAAAACAAAACGAGGAAGTGCAGAGGCAGTGGTGATAGAATCACCCTCCTAGACGCTGTACGTCACCAATTAGATTCTATCAATGTGGGGAGTGAATATTTTATTAGTTTTTATTAGCTATAAAGACCTGGTGTCTAGAAAAAGTGAGGAAAGCTCTTTTTGAAGAGCAAAAGGAGAGCACTATGCTTTTAAAATACCCCTCACACACTATGAATCCCATAGTGTCATGCTTCATCGTAGGGGTCTTCCCGTCCCTCTACAGGGCGGGGCGTGCTACAAACTACGCGGGAGCTCTTGAATTTTAAGAAGTCAACCTGTACGTTCAACCATGTTGTGACATATGTTCATCCCCATCCCAGATGATGAGGATATCGTCGATATACCTCTTCCAAGTTTTAATGTACCAGCTGAAAGGGTTACTGGGATGGAGTATCCTGGTGGTTTCCAGATTGTGTACATACAGACCAGCTATGCTGGGAGCAAATGTGCTCCCCATGCTGTTCCTGTGGTTCTGTAGGTAGAGGGTGCCCTTATATTCGAAGAAATTCTCCTTCAGTGCAAGAGCGCAGCACTCCATAACTACATTCCTTGGCGTTTGGTACTCCCAATCGACCCCGAATAGGACATCTTCGATGATGTTCAGGGTCCCATAGCGTGGGAGGCTGGTATACAGACTCTCCACGTCACAGTTACATCCACATGGATACTATGCCACAATGTGACCCACGCAAATAAGCAGGTCTTCATCAATATGTGAATAGTCTCTCTTTATGTGTTTTTTACAATATTCGTATCCCCCCCCCTTTTGTCTTTACAGGGACCACAACAGGTCAACCTTTTTTACGCTTCACAGAGGGCCCACTCAAGCCCAGAAGCATAACTTAATAGCCTATTTTTGCTACCAAGTTTATGACTTTAGGCATACTACATTTATTCATAATTGAGTTTTGTCAGTAGGGACCATCAGAGGTCCTGAGGAGTAAGCAGGAGGGGTCTGCTTACGAAACAGGTCATGTCGACCAAGTAGATAACGCATTCCGTTCTACTTCATTACCCCATTTTACTGTTCCCAGCCAGAGAAGTTAATAAGTTATTTTTTCTACTAGCCAGGGAATTTTTAATTTTAATTTTTCCTTGTATCACCACTACACTTAAATAGGTCCCTACCCCCCTATCACTTACTACTGTCCTCACATCACACATAGCCTATCGTCTAAGGCTTCCCGCGTAGTTCGTAGGTCGAAGCAAGCCCCGCCCCGTAGAGGGACGGGAAGATCCCTATGATGAAGCATGACACTATGGGATTCATAGTGTGTGAGGGGTATTTTAAAAGCACATAGTGCTCTCCTTTTTGCCACTCGCAAAGAGCTTTCCTCACTGTTTCTAGACACCAGGTCTTTATAGCTAATAAAAACGAATAAAATATTCAATCCCCACATTGATAGAATCTAGTTTGTTTAATAGCCTTTGCAACTCTACCGAAACTGAAGGTATGATTTTTTCACAATTTAAGTAGGAAACGAGCCAAGAAGCAAAAAGTGCTAATGATAGTCAATGGTTCCCTTGATCAGGACCTAGGCACAATTTGAGGCGGACTGTGATGGAGCATGCACCAAACAGAACAACCAGGTTTGTCCTGCTTAAAGATTGTACCTTCTAGCTTAGTTCATTAAGTCCCAATCTGCCACCTGGGCACATTTCTAAAGCTCCCCAGGACCTCAGGGGAGTCACTTAGAGACTCACAGGATGTCAAGCAGTGACCAACAGTAGGGTCCAGTTCAGGTCTAGTTGCCAGTGGAGAGTTCGGCAGTTACAGGAAACGTCTCTTGCAGCTTGTTTTATCCCTGTAGCTTGAACACGTCAGCCTAATTGCCCTTGTAGTCCACTTTGTTGTCCTCAGTACTAGATGGAGAAGATCTAGTCCTTCAGGTCTGGTCTCAAGTCAAAGACAGCAGGTCCAGTCCTCTACAGTTCTTCCTCAGGTCCGGGCATGTCCTCAAGTAGGCGTCTGGAGAGGACAGAGATGAGCCAGTGGATGGAAAGCGTTTCAAGATGTTGACAGTCTGCAGCCACACTAAATTTGTGCTTTGGGGCTGGTGGTGTGTGGTAAGTGTACTATGACAATTATATTGGCCTCCTACATCCAACTCCGGTTTGAAGAAGCTACTGACCCCAATAAACACGGAAAACCTGCCAAGCAGATTTTTGACACTAATGTCAAAAAGGATACTCCAGCCCGCATCCTTATGCTGCTATCAAAGGAGTCATCCCTGCCCATTCAGGTCGACCTGACAATTGCAGAGATCTTTTGTGTAGCTCCTTGGAGAAATTTCCTACCTCATCCACACCAATTCCAATGCTCATTACTGGCTGAAAGAAGTTGGAGAGCAAATGCAAATTAGCCTTCATAAACTTCAGATAGGGAAAAGAAAACTTTCCAAAGGTTACTTTTCTATAATCTTAAATAAAAATCAGAGTACAGCATTGAACTTGATTTTTTTATAACAATTTAAAACAGAGTTTAATTATTTTTCAAAACAATTCTTTTTTTACTTAGAAATTCACTTAAAAAAACCCAACAAAGTCTAAGTGCTGTCATAGTTATAAATCAAAACCCAAAACAATGGCAAAATACGGTTAGGGCCACAATCCAGAAGTAGCACGCTAAATAAGGATTACCCCACAATATTGATGCCAATAAACAGTAACACCTAAATCCAAAATGTAATTAAACAACACCTACTCAAAACCAATAAGTGAAACTACGGTTATAGTTTTGTCTGTCATAGTAGTACTTGTGAGGTGATATGTTATCTGTAAAGTTATTTATACTTTTTGTATTTGCATTGGTTTCATTAACGGTGAGCACTGTATTTGGTATGCAACTTATAGTTTAGATGGCTATTGTGCGAGTAATGAATTGTGGCTGTAAATGCAACTTGAAAATTTCAGTGTTTTTTGGTTTTAATTTGTAACCAGCACAGTAACTTTATTTATTTATTTATCTTTCTTTCACATTTGTAAAGCGCACTGTTACCAGCCGGTGTCCTGGCGCTGAGTGACTACTCCCTGCACTTGGCCAGACAATTAATGTTTAAAGAGCCATGTTTTCAGGGCCCTCCTTAAGGACATTAAATCCGAAGCCAGTCTGAGAACCACTGGCAAAGCGTTCCAAGCCTTAGCTGCTCCCAGGGAGAAACTCCTTCCCCCCCAGCGGGCTTTCCTGACTCTAGGAACCACAATCAGCCCCTGATCGGCTGACCTGAGGGCTCGTGCTGGTTTATACCATTGGAAGAGCTGAGTCATACAGTGAGGGCCTATTCCTTTGAGCGCCTTAAAAACTACGCAAAGAGCTTTAAATGCAATTCTTTTGCGCACCGGTAGGCAATGTAATTTCACCAGATCCTGGGCGACCGGGGCAAATTTGGGTGTGCCCGTGATCAAGCGGGCTGCTGCATTCTGCAGGATTTGTAGTTTATTAAGCAGCCTATGTTGAGCATTAAGCAAGAGGCTGTTAGAGTAATCCAACCGCAACATTATTAGTCCCATCACCACTGTCTTCCTGTGCTCATCCAGGAGAAAGGGCAAAACTTTGCGTACTGTTTTCAGGACATAATGGGTTGCTGAGGACAAGGCGTTTACTAGAGGCCTGAAGGAGTGTATCATCCATCAAGATCCCCAGGTTTTTCACCTTAGCAACTGGGGAGGGGGGGCACCCATTTCCTCTGGCCACCATCTTGGAGACCAGAAATTTACTCTGGCCCCAAAGAAGAGAACTTTGGTCTTTGATGAGTTCAGCTTCAGGCAATTCCCTGCCATCCAGCTGCTGACCGCCCGCATGCAGTCCTTAAACCTATTGGCTGTGCCTTCCACTCCCACGGTAGCAGCGACACCACAATCTGTGTGTCGTCTGCATAAGATGTTAAACCGAAGGATCTGATAACTGGGGCCAGAGTGGAGACATACGTTAAAAAGGGTCGGACTCAGGGATGAACCCTGAGGGACCCCACAGGGGAGCACAAACGGGTCCGATTCAAAATCTTCCAGAGCCACCACCTGATTCCTGTTGGAGAGGAAAGCCTGCAGAATCTTAAGGGCTTTCCCCTGAACCCCACAGGCCCTCAAACGGACCACCAATAGTACGTGGTGGACCGTATCAAAGGCCGCGGACAAATCCAGCAGGATCAGGGCGGCTCTGCCTCCTGCATCCATCACTGATCTAATATCTTCTGCCGACTTGATCAGGGCAGATTCTGTACTGTGCCCCCGCCCGGAATCCGTGCTGTGAGGGATCGAGATGTTGCCCGCACCCAAAAAAGTGCTCAGCTGAGTGTTCAATATACCCTCTATGATCTTGGCCGGCAGCGGAAGTCTGGCAATGGGCCGATAGTTGTTCAGATCGGCCACATCCAGATTATGTCTTTTTAAGAGGGGCAGGATGGATGCCTGTTTCCATCGGGAGGGGAACTCCCCGTTTTCCAACATGTTATTGAATGGTGGGGTGAGCACAGTAGCTATCGGAAAAGCAGCGGATTTTGCTATGGTGGCTGGGCAGGGGTCACGGGGAGAGCCAGATAATAGCTTCTGCAGCAGTTTCCTAACCTCCTCCTCGCAAATCGGGGCAAAGTTAGCCTGTTTTCTTGCCCATTGAACTCTATATTCCCTAAGTTGGTCTCAGGGGGATGATCTTTACTTGATCATCCAGGGAGTAGAAAATAATCTCAACCTTGTTCTGAAAGAATTTGGACAGATTCTCACATAGATCCCGACTAGGGGGTACCTCCGCCGGTGTGGGATCTGCCAGCAAGGACACTGTTTGGAAGAGTTCTTTGGGGGAATTGCTTGCCTCCTTGATGCGCTTAGTGAAATAGGCACGTTTTACCTTTCCAATCATCTCTTTATAAGCTGCCAGCTCCAATTTGAGTATCTTTTTATCATCCTCATAGTAATTTTTCGACCAGTTTCTTTCCAGTTTCTTACAAATAACTTTCTGATCCCTGATCTCCTCTGAAAACCACGGGGCCGATGGTCTTGAGCGGGTGGAGTGGTAGGTTTTTGGAGGTACTAATCATGCACATGCATTTTCCACCCAGTTAGTGTATGCAGTTGCTGCCTCCTCTACGTCTCCTGGGAAGGGCACCATCGAGGATCTTAATAGGTCATTGAGGGCTGTGCCTTCTAAGTTTTTCCATTTCCTAATTGTCCTAACTGGGTTCCTCACCTTACTAAGTCAGGGGGGGAGGAAGGGGGGGGGTTGGGGGGGGGGTAAGTGTGATGTTAAAATACACTGAGGCATGATCTGACCAGAGAACCGGGCATATAGCCGAAACCGCTAGATTGGGATGGTTTGAAAAGACACCGTCTAGGGTGTGCCCCGCTTTGTGTGTCGGTCCAGTCACCAATTGCCTTAACTCGACCCCTTCCAGCAATTCAATAAGTTCCCACGTATCCGTGTCAGATGCGCGGTCCGAATGAAAGTTAAAGTCCCCTAAGACTGTAAAAGTCTTTGCACATACTGCTTCTTCTAGCAGACTGCCTAGTGCAGCTAGAAATGGGGCCTTGGCCCCTGGAGGCCTGTAAAGTAGACAGCCTCTGAGGGTTTGGTGATCTGACAAATTAAAATTAAAAGCCAGTGCTACTCCTAGATCTGTAGCAGCCGGCTGAAAATTCCCTCACTGAGTTGTGATAGATGATGGCCAGTCCGCCACCTCTTTTTCCCTCTCTATTCTGAACAGAACACCTATAATCAGGGGGGTGGCTTTAACAATGTCTGGGCCTGATGCTGCATCAGTCCAAGATTCAGTTATGAACGCTATCTTAGCTTTCATCTCAAGTATTAGGTCAGCGAGTTCAATACTATGTTTGACCAATGATCTAGCATTTAACAACAGAAATTTTACCACGGCCTGTTCTTCGGTCTCCTTCCCTCTATCTGTATTAGTGAAGAGCTTAGAGGCCTGCCAGAAAAACTTAGGAAGGTCCTTATTACAGCTCAGGCATTGCTGTGGTACAGTCTGCAGGTCGCAACTCATATCCAAGCATGAACAGCCTAGCAATCAGTCTTCTCCCCCTAAAGCCCAAAGAGTCCCACAATTGTAAGTGTAGCAACTTACTTTGTGAGGGTCCTCTCGACCAGGATTTCTGGCGCTAGGCGCGGGTCCAGCGCGGACGGGCTTAGACGGGCTTGCCTTTGGCGCGCCCGCTGCGCGCCAAAGGTCGCACCATCCCGACTTTTGAGGACCAGGGGAGGAGAAAGACTAGACGGCTCAGCCGTGGCCCGCTTCAAGATGGCGGCTGTCCAGGCGAGCGTCGAGTCGCAGTTCCCTCGTCCCTGTCCCCGACCTGAAGGTAGCTAAGGGCACAGAATTTCTAATCAGCCTGCCCCTCCCGCCACTGCGTCGCTATTACAATTAAAAATGCACCCAAATCAAGAGGCAACAGTTTAAAAATGCGAC
The DNA here is from genome assembly GCF_964263255.1 of Lissotriton vulgaris. Lineage (NCBI taxonomy): Eukaryota > Metazoa > Chordata > Amphibia > Caudata > Salamandridae > Lissotriton > Lissotriton vulgaris. The sequence goes on from NC_141698.1 coordinate 104,692,395, forward strand.
AGCGCTCAGGTCTCAGTAAAATGCACAAAATCACGAGGCAACAGTTTAAAAATACAGCAGCGCTCGGGTCTCAATAAAACAGATTAGCACAGTATAACAGGGATGTGTACTAGCTAGCTCCCGGCTCAAGCCTCACTTATTTTAAGTGAGTATAGTGTGTAGCCATGCTCTAGAACCTATAGAGGATCCAGAACAAGAAGCCAAACTTTAGCTGAATCAGAGAATGTGGCATCATGTATCATAAGGTCTGAGAAAGATTCACTAGTTCCCCAGTGAAAGAAATAATCTGTACCTTGCATTAATGTTCTGACCACTTCCTCGTTCCACTCTTTAAATAAATCAGTTGAGCAAGCACCCCAAAAGAGCAGCATTTTTTGCCGGTCATAAAATAAACTACTCGTTACCTCTTCTCTGCTGACCCCTGCCTTTTAACCATTTCGCTGCGGCGGCTATTCCGCCTCAGTGCTAATGGGCGGGGGGGGGCCTCGCGGCGCTCCGGCGCTGGTGACGAAACCGCTCTGTCACGCCCCTCGGGTGAGCTGTGCTTGTGACGGAACGGTTCCGTCACGGCCCCACCCGCTCAATAGATCGCGCCACACAGGCGGAAAATCAGCAACGCGCAGGCGCGGCGAGCGGGCCGTGAGGGAACCGTTCCGTCACCAGCTGAGCCCACCCGAGGGGCGTGACGGAACGGTTCCGTCACCAGCGTGGGAGGGGTTAAGGACTGAGGCCATAACGGGGCTCAATGTTTACACAATTCATGTTTTTTTCTCCCAAAGGCAGAATTTTTTTTTTGAGCCTGTGAAATATTAAGGGGTCTGCCATACTTTGTGATTCTGTGACTGGGCAAGAAGGCATGTAGAACGCCATCTCGGCCAAAAATTACTGCAGTAATCACATGGAGGGACTGCACTTATTTTAAATATTAAATGGGAATGCAGGTTAACCTTTCTCTTGGAGAGGGACATCAACTTGTAAAAATGTCACAGGACAAAGGTGGACTCTGTATTAAAGGGTCCTAGAATCAAATATGTCCATTTTACTACCGGACTTAAGGGAACATCATTTTTTAAAGTTTTATAAGTTAAGAAACTGTCCACTTGCAATTTTATGCAAGTCAGTGGTAAGCTGGCAGCACTCCATTGGGCTTCTTGATTGTGAGACAAAGGTTATATATACATTTATATTCACATTTGTGATTGCTTTCTTTTTGGTGCCTTTAACTTTTTTCCTATCTTCTATGCACTGCCTCCCCATCCATCTATTCATATCCTCTCTGAAACCAGCACTGCTCTGCCAACGTCACCAGCTAGACTTCTGACAATCTATTCATAAATCGACACCACCCCCAGTGTTCACATTTCGCCAGCAGTAAAAACTCACATGGTGCAATCAAAGCAAATCCTTATAAAATAGGTTGATAAAACATTTCTCCCAGAAGGGGGACATGATGAATGGGAGCTCTTGGCGTGTTAAAAGCTTTTGGTTTTCAAATACAAAGGAGAGGACTAAAAGGGAAAAATAAGCTCCAATTGAAGATTATCTTTACACTCTCCTCTCAGGTTGGCTAAGCAAGCAGCATCTACTACTTTTGGTCAGCTGCAGTATCTCAAAGTGCTTCAGTGTGACCACTTTGGCCATGTCCATGGTCGAACAGGAGAATTCACCAATCATCATTAGACCCCAATGGAGGCGGTTCATCCATGCGAAAATTACATTTAACTGGTTTTCATACTCCAGATACTATATATATTTTTTTTAGTATGTTCTTATATAGCGCTCGATCACCTGGGGAGGTATCTCGGCGCTTGCCTTGGGAACCCGTCCTGGCTTTTCCCTGTGAGATAGCCACTACAGGGCATCCCCAAGGTGAAAGCCAGGCATCCCGCCGCGGGGGGGCCGTTGCCGTTGTGGAGATTAAGCAAGCTTAATGCCCAGAGTTGCAGAGTGTGAACCCATGATTAGGTCAGGCACCGAAGCGAGAATTGTCGAGTCCGTGGACATTTGAGCTCAAGACCCTGTCGCGTCGGGAATTGAACCCTGGTCCCGGGTCTGACCTCTGCTTCAGGGTCTGCCTGCTCTAACCAGTGAGCCACACTTCTCCACCTATATTGGTCAGCCGGGACTTCTCCCAATGAAAGCAGACAAAGCTATACAAGGGTACACAACTATAAAATATTGAAATCATTACAGTTTTTTGGACCAATAATGTGGTTTGTTTTTTAATGAGAAGCTTATTTGCAAAGGACAAATACTCACATTTAAGAATTGTATTTTGAGTGTCTAAAATTGAGACTATTTTGACAGGAGGAAGGGGAGAAAGCGAAGAGCAACAATGCTAATTCACCTTCTTCTTGTGCTTCGACTTACCCGAGGCGTGCAAAGACTTAGAAGATGAATGGTGGTGGTTCCGCGACCGGTCCCACAATCTTGCACTCGACTTGGACCTCGAACGGCACGGAGTGGACTGATGGGCCTCCAAAAGCTTTCGGGTCACTCCCGCAAAGACTTCGGGTTCAGGGCCACTCAGTCGGAGCACGACTTTGGGTCGTAGTCGCACTCCAGGCACCAAAGACACATGAGGTGCTGATCGGTAACCACATCAACTTGTGACAGGACTCACAAGGCTTGAAACCAGGCAGATGGCTGGACATCCCTCGTGCACCAGGAGTCATAAGACTCAAAGACGTCGACAAAAAGGCAAAAGAGGTTAGTCGGAAAGTAACTAAGGGGCACGCTCTCCCAGGATTTGGGCTGGCTGGCGATTAAAAAGGAAGAACTGATGTCAGCGCGCAGGTGTGGCATCTAAGTAGACACTGCAGCGTCATACCTGCGACCATGACAACGAACACCGAGTCGACCGACGCCACCTACCGACGCACAGGGGTACTGCAACAAAAAAAAATATCTCCTGATTCATTCGGTTGCTTGGGGGTAATTCTAAGGTAAGGAATCTCTTAGTAATGGTCTCTCTCAGATTTATTTGATCTTCTTCAGAACTCAGGTCTGGAGATGTAGTGATGAGAAGGAGGAACCTAGTGTTAGGGTGGGAGTGGTGTATTGTGCTAGTTTTAAAATTACCTAACCAGTAAGCCTTCAATTTATTCCTACTTCTAGTTGGTAGGATAAAAAAGGGGTTGGTTAAAAGCAAAAACTTAACTGTTATTTGGTTAAATGCCCCTAGTAATCCGTCGACATGTTTCAAGGTATCCCCTACACCTTTTCTTCAGGATAACATGGGGACCAGCCCCATGTGTACCACTCCCGTGAATGATCCTAAATTAAGGTGAAAATGAAAACAAAATTCAGAACACACATCTATTATATGTGTTTTCAAAATATACATATGGTTAGCGTTGTACCCGCAGTATTTTCTCAGAAGCAGTAATATGCCCCATGGTCCGCCTGGGTGGAGGGGCCTCAAGAACCTAGTTCAGCCGCTCTCCGTCAGTCTGACATCTTGCGGTCGAGCTTTGGAGCAACAGGTCAGACTGACAGAGCGGCTGAACTAGGGTTCTTCTCCTACATCACTGCCAAAACCTTCCACTCCAGCTCCGCACAGCCCACTCGCTGGCAGACTTCAGAAAGACTCCAGAACTGGCTCTTCAACTGAGACACAGCGCCCAGATACCCCTAGGGTATAAATGCTGATTGATTGATGGATCTTAATCCCAAGTTGGCATTAGAAGCATGCGCTTGCCAAAGCCAAATCCTTTTGGATTCTCTTTCTGGGGATGGAAAGGAATTCTGATTCACCATACTGGTTGAAACTTGCACAATGAGACTGTCCAGGGTTGGGTGCTTGGTGAGGAAATCTGGGTCACCAGGCGCTAGAGTATTTTGTCTGGCTACCTGCCGTGTAACAGGCGGGCGACAAAATGGTTTCAACTAGGTAGCCACCAAATCTTCTGTGAGTGTGTCATTAAATGGAATAAAGAGTTCTGATGTTGCTAGCTCGGGCACCGAAGACATACACTGTACAGGTGCATGAATGACATCCGCTTCCAGTCAGCGCTTGAATCCTATATTTTTTGGCAGGGACAGTGCTACCTAAGATATGTTGTTCTGCACAGTAATAAGACTGGAGACTGTTGGACACATCGAGGCGGCGATGTATCGAGAAAAATCAATCACAGGTTATTAAATCAGAGTTGTGATTAGAAATTTGGACAGTCAGACAGTTTTCAGAGTGACACTGGATTATTCGCCCAGAAAGGTCGTTGACATGCTGGGATAGCCTAATACAAGAGACTGTGACACACACATCTACAGCGGTTTTGTTGCGCCTTCCTTCGTTTGTACAGAGGTAGTTACGGTTCACGTAGGAGACTGCTGCAAAATACTACTACAAAGACTTGTGTTGGAAAATGGGTACAGGCCATCGCCCCTGATGAAGGGAAACTTCATTCCCGAAATGCATTGGGCTCCGGACTGCTTGAAATTGAAGTGTTAATGAAATGTTTTGGTTTTTTATTCTACATGGCAACTGTATATGTATATACGTGTATTGATTTATACAACCGTTAAATAGTAATAATGAATATATGCATGTGAATATTATCAAGTGTGACAATGATGTAATTGTCTAATTCAAAATCTGATTGATCATGTCTATGATGATGTTAAAAAAAAATTTGTTAATATGGAATAAACTAGTTCTGTGAAGCAATTATTTGATAAATTGAGTAAAGTTGACATTAACTTAAGGAATATAGCTTTCCTAGGAACAGTGCACACTGCTTGCAGGTTGTATCTTGAATTCTTTAAACTGGTTTAGTCACTGTGTAGCCAACACATGAGTGCAGTGTAGCACCCTTGAGTTTCTTTGATGATTTTTCTGATCAGACTTGAGACATTTTAGAGTGCGCCTCCTTACTTTGTTTATTCGGAATTCTGATTCACCATACTGGTTGAAACTTGCACATTGAGACTGTCCAGGGTTGGTGCTTAGTGAGGAAATCTGGGTCACCAGGCGCTAGAGTATGTTGTCTGGCTACCTGCGGGCGACAAAATGGTTTCAACTAGGTAGCCATCAAATTTTCTGTGAGTGTGTCATTAAATGGAATCAAGAGTGTTGATGTTGCTAGCTCGGGCACCGAGGGCATACACTGTACAGGTACATGAATGACATCCGCTTCCAGTCAGCGCTTGAATGCTACATTTTTTGGGAGGGACAGTGTTACCTAAGATATGCTGTTAATTGTATTTGTTAAGCGCACCAATCTCCTCCGAAGGGGTCTCACAGCGCTCTACCACCTCCACAGGTCAGATTAAAATAAATTAGAGGTTAAAAAGCCAGGTTTTAAGAGATGTTTTTGAATAAATTAAAATTCAGATAGGAGCAAAGCTGCAAAGATAGATTACAATATTTGCGGGCCAAAAAAAGAGCAAGAGCGGCCTCCATGTCTGGCCGAATGAATGCGCCTAGGGCATAGAAGGAGTTGCTCCCTGGATCTGAGGTTGCGACTTGGTGTATATGGCAGCAACTTAACTTGCAAGTATCCTGGGCTACTGCTGGATAAGGATTTAGAGACCAACCATAGGAGCTTAAAGAAGAGCACACTTCTTCATAAGAAGCCAGTATAGGGCTCCGAGCATGGATTCAGAAGGAGAGCAGGGTGGAAGGTTGCACACCAAAAGGGCTGCCGTATTTTGTACAACTTGGAGCTTGGTAAATAGGCCTTCATCCATTGCAACCATCAGGGCGTTTCCGTAGTCCAGGCGACTAACAAGAAGTGCCTGGGTGACTTCCTAGTCTGCAGAGGTAGGTATTGGAAAGATTTCCTAAGCATGCTCATCAGGCCAAAACATGTGCCTGAGATCAAATTTGCATTTGCTGTCATGGAAACGTTTTCATCAATTAGGACACCAAGATTTTCATCTACTCTTTTTGGAGTGGGAGTGGGAGTGAGGCCAACAGTCTCTGGACCAGATACTGTAAATGAGCCACTTTTAGGAGTTGTCAAAAGCTGTGGCGGCTGGCTTGTATCAAGGGTGGTGAGCAGAGGAGGTGGGGTTATAAAGTAAAAATAATAATTAAAATAAACATACCTTATCTTGCAGCCTGATGTCCTCCTACCTCGGGGTCTTCTCTCCTCACGGAAGCTCCTGATGTAGAAAACAGTACTACCCAATCCTGGCGCTGCTTTCAAAGCATGAAAGCAGCACCAGGATTGGATAGAGTAGCCTTTCTCAGCACTTCTAAGAGTTCTGGAGGCCTGCACTTTCTCTAACCCAGCTGTCTAAGAAAGCTGGGTTAGAGAACTTTAAAATGCCCATGTCTGGCTGGCCGGTCAAGACATCCAGCCAATGAGACATGCACATTTTAAAGCGCATAGCTCTCTGATGCCTCCACTTGGCAATGCTAGCCCGGCCCGTCCTGACACTTAGTTGAGGACAGGTTGCTAAAAAATAAGACGGTAATAAAAGAAATGTATTACTGTTTTATTTTTCAGCTCTGGGACTTGTGGTGCAACGCTACTCCGCTCTAAAGGAGGAGCCGCCCCTGGTCAGAAGACCGACAAAGTTGGAAGAGAACTCAGTATCCATCTTGGATGACGTGAAAAGAAACACTGTCGTAAACGAGAGTGGGTGACGCTTAGATACAGATCCGCATCGGTCAGTAAGGAGTATGCGAGACGCCACACACTGTCACCTGTCCCATACGAGAGAATATTTTCCAGATCCAGTCTGGTGCCTGGGGATAACCTAAGATCAGGAATCTGCAGTTAGAAATATCCATCAGTAAATTATAAAATAAACAGTTATTATCTTTTAAATAAGCACAAACTTGTCAGCTTTGGAATTATTAATTCTGATCATAAAAGCAGGCGAGACTTGAGTTGAGATTACTGGTAGGGCTAGGACCTCTATTGGACGTAGAGATCAGGGTTTTTGAACTGATTGGGTGCTTGGACTAGGGTTAAGATTGGCTGTAAGGCCAGGGCCAGAAATGCTGCCCAATATACAAACCTCCTTTAAGCATCTATATACTTTCAATGTAATTATGAATCTATATATTTATCACTTTCTTCTAATCTAGCATTTCCAATGCACTTCCCTATTTCCCATCCTATACATCTATCAATATATCCTCTACATCCACTCCCTCATGTATCCCAAACCCCATACCACTACTATGATCCCCAAAATAACCCTTTCTAGACTCTCTCCTACTCTACCCATCCTAGCATCATCTGACACCTCTTTTACTATACAGATCCCCCAAAACAAACCTTTCTAAACTCTTCCCTCTTTTCAACAACTCCTCAACCCTTCGCAATTAAGTAACAGACTAACATACCCACCATTAAAATTACTTCCATGTTTCACCATACTAATTCAACACTAATCCTGATGGGTTCCTTAGCAGCGTGCTACTTGCGCTTCAAAACCCCATGAGGGGTAGCAAGCGCTATATAAATACAAACCCCTTTCCCTTCACTATCCCGTCACCTACCCTTCTCTACCCAAATAACTGAATAACATATCCACTACTCAAATTACTTCATATATTACTATACTCATTTTCAACACTAATCCTTTATGGGTTCCGGAGTGGCGTGCTACTCACCAGTAAAGCGCTTCTACATCCATCAGGAGTAACAAGTGCTATATGAATGCAAACCTTTCTTCCCCTTTTATCCCTCCGTTATCCTTCTCACTCCAAATAACTGCCTAATACCTAACACTGAAATTACTTTCACATTTCACTATATTAATTCACCACTAATCCTTTATTGGCTTCCTGAATAGCATGCTTCAATACCCCATCATGGGTAACAAGCGGTTTATAAATACAAACCTTTTTTCCTCCTCTATCCTTCAGCTATCATTCCAAATCCAAATAACTGACTAACCTATCCACCACTTAAAATGTACTTGCATGTTTCACTATACTAATTCAACACTAATCCTCTATGGGTCCCGGAGTAGCGTGCTACTCGCCGAAAAAGCGCTTTGACGCTCGTCATGGGTAGTAAGCACTATGTAAATGCAATTACAATACAATACAAGTATCCCGGATTTGATTATATTGGCTTGATTATAGTGTCAGAGACCAGCTGCATTTATGTGCTGGGAGAACATATTTTACTATTCGTTATCTAGGGATGTGTAAACCATGGATAGAGTATCTTTCTTGCCTCATTTTAATTACGTATATTATATTTCTTTTTCCTATTTCATTAACTGTCAGAAGCTATATGTGACTGATATATTTTTGGCTACAAAAGAGATTTTATTCTTTGGAGGTAGGATGGATTTTAGTTATTCTTATTAAAGAGGCTCAACGGTTACTGTTCTGTACGGCCTTTATTTTCTAAAAAAATAATAAACTAAACAATGTGGACATGATCCTACAATTCACACAATCCCCAAGTTAACCAAGCATTGGCAAAGCCAATAGGTCTCGTCTTTTGGATGCTGATGAAGAAATACTGGCTTTGCCATTTCTGTCGATGTGTGCCTAAGACTTTAGCTGTGTGTCTTTTTGTGTGCCCAAGCGTTTGTCTTTATATTTTTCTTCTGTATTCATGTGCCTATTCATCAGACTGTCACCTTTGTGCACCCAGGTTTGGCTGTGTATGTCTGTCAATTCATTTAAATGCTGTGTGTCCTAATTTAATTGTGTCCGCGTGTGTCTGTATGTGCTCGAGTGTCTTCCTGTTAGCAACTGTGTGTTTTTGTTTGTGTGTTTAGTTTTATTGGTGTCTGTGTTCACAATCTTAGGTAAAATACCTCCTGAGGCGGAAGCCGGAAGATTTAGCTGCACAAGAATTTTAAAACTGTTAAAATTGCTTTGCATTTTGTTTTAAATTACACTGAATTTACCTCTCCTTAGCCGCGCTCTTGAACTATCGCGCACTTCCCCACAGCCGATTAGGTGCTGGGACGGAAAAAAGACGCCGCCATATTGGGGGTAGACCGGGTTGCCGGCACAGTTGTTGGGACCTCCCGACCCCGGATACTGGTATTTAAACAGTGCCTACACTCACGTGCATTACTAGAACTCGGTAAAATGCCTCCTGAGGCGGAAGCCCGGAGATTTAGCTGCTCGAGAATTTTAAAACTGTTAAAATTGCTTTGAATTTTGTTTTAAATTATACTGAATTTACCACTCCTTAGGGGCGCTCTTTAACTATCGCGCATTTCCCCACAGCCAATTAGGTGCTGGGACGGAGAAAAGACGCCGCCATATTGGGGATAGACCGGGTTGCCGGCACAGTTGTTCGGCCCCTCCCTCTTTCTTTTGGATATGAACACCTTCCGCCAGCCGCGCAGCGGGCGCGACTAAGGCAAGCCCGTCGGCGCCCGTCCGCGGCCAGGTGCCACGACCCCTGCATCTTTTTTTGGCCAAATAAAGCAGCATAGCTCAAGCTCCCTTTGTAGATTGAGAACTCCAGCGGACACAAGCTGTCGACATTCGTATCACCTTTTGGACCTACCAGCCGTCTGCCCACATTGTAATGTCAAGTTGAACACTACACTGCGTAAAGATTAAATGCGGGATATTAAAATGTTTCTTTTAAACTGTAGGTCCCTGCCCAAACACAGTCTTGAAATCTCATTGTTGCTGGAGGAATTCACGCCAGACACAGTCTTTTTGACTGAATCCTGGCTAACATCTGATTCTGAGCCAGATCTAGTACAAGCACTACCTCAGGGTTTTCAGATTATACGCAAAGACCGCGCCCATGGTAAAGGAGGTGGCGTGGCAATTATTTATAAAGGTATGCAACTGTTAGCACGCAACTTTTAGCACGAAGTACTGTTACCACGCATCTATTACCACGCAGGACCCATTACCACGGATACCTTTACAACGCATTACTTTCAACGCAGGTACTATTACAACGCATACCATTACAAGGTAAGTTTGGGTAAGTTTATAGGTAAGTTTTTCTTTTTTTAAATAACATTTATTAGGGGTGTTGGGTTTGGGTTTTGGGGTACAGGGGTATTTTTAGGTTTCAGGGCTGTGTTTGGGTTTTGGGGTACAGGGGTATTTTTAGGTTTCAGGGCTGTGTTTGGGTTTTGGGGTACAGGGGTATTTTTAGGTTTCAGGGTTGGGTTTGGGTTTTGGGGTACAGGGGTATTTTTAGGTTTCAGGGTTGGGTTTGGGTTTTGGGGTACATGGGAATTATTTTGGTTTCAGGGTTGGGTTTGGGTTTTGGGGTACATGGATATTTTTTATATATATATTTAAAAAATAATAAATAAAAATTAATATAATTAATTAAAATATTTAATAATACAATAATTATGAATTAAAATGTAAAATATTAATTACATTATTATAAAATATTATATACTTACCTATACTTACGTTGTAATGGTATGCGTTGTAATAGTACCTGCGTTGTAGTGTAATGCGTTGTAAAGGTATCCGTGGTAATGGGTCCTGCGTTGTAAAAAATGCGTGGTAATGGTATGCGTGCTAAAAGTATGCGTATCAACATATATCCATTTATAAAGATCAGTACACAGGCCGATGCACCTTCAATTCCATCCGAGATTGCGAAAGTATGTCCTTTATCGATTTTTCCCTCCCCGAATGATAGCTTCTCAGGTACCCTTACATATCGCCCCCCTGGTCCACCAAAACAGTTTCATATGATTCTACCATCTATTATTGCTGACCTGGTCATTTCCCCCTCTAATTTTACGTTGCTGGGTGATCTTAATATTCATTTTGACAATTTTTCTGATAACATCGCCATGGAGTTGGCGGCTAGTTTAGCTGCACTTCAACTGGAACAACTCATTTCATCCCCCACCCACATTAAAGGTCATCTTCTGGACCCTGTATTTAGCAACTGCACTGAACTTAAGGTAGGCTCCATCAGTAGCCTCCCCTGGACCGATCATTTTTTGATTCCCTTTACTTGGTCTATACATCAACCCTCTCCCCTAATTCCCTACCCACAGAAATCTGGAAACTGGTCTAGACTCCCTTTAGAACAGTGGTCTAGCATCCTTGTGAGCTCTAGACCGTCGTTGAATCAGGAACCCGTATCAGATAATAGTGAGTACAATAATTGGATTTTGAAGTCCCTTGACTCCGTTCTCCCTCTTCGCAAAACCATCCCTAAAAGACAACAGAAAACCGCCCCCTGGTACTCGGCGGCGCTTAGAGGGAAAAAGATATATTGTAAAAAGTTAGAAAGGAGGTGGCGTTTGGGATATGCTCCATCAGACAAAGCCATCTATAAAGAGGTGATTAGAGCCTATAAACAAGAGATAAAAGTGACACAATCCGCCTACTACACAGGAAAAATCACTATGGCTAAATCAAAACCAAAAGAAATTTATCAAATAGTGAAAAGTCTCACCAAACTTCCCCACCCTCTAGCTTCTAACCATAATACACTGTCCCATTGCAACGATTTGGGGGAATTTTTCTACAAAAAATAAACCAAATCTATTAATCTTTTCCAGTCGCTAGTCCTGACCTCTCTGTCAAAGGATCCTCTCTGCCAACAGAAGCTAGCCACCCCCCTCTAAACACTTTAAATACTTTATATCAGTTCCCGATGCTGGACTCAGAAACACTTGAATCCATAATGCGCCAAGTAAAGTCAGGCTCACCCTGTGATCCAGCTCCTCCGCACACTTTGGTGGCGGCTACTCAAGTCATTCTTCCCACTGTAATAAATTTACTCAATGCCTCCCTGTCCTCAGGTATCGTCCCGCCCACATTAAAGCAGGCAATGGTGCGGGCGATTTTGAAAAAAACAAATTTAGATCCCTGTAACCTTAACAACTACCGCCCCATTTCTTTGCTCTCCTGGGTGAGCAAGATCCTCAAGAAACACATCAATACCCATCGAACAACGTTTCTTGAGAGTAACCATCTGCTTGCTGCTGCCACCCAGACGGGATTCCGCCCCAAACATGGAACGGAAACTGCTTTGTTGGCGGTAACGGAGGAAACCAGACGGATTTTGGATTGGGGGGGGGGGGGGGTGGCAGTCATCCTCCTCGATTTGAGTGCCGCATTCGACACGGTGAGCCATAGAACTCAACTGTGTCGACTCCTCAGCCTAGAAGTGTCAGGAAAAGCACTGGCTTGGCTCAAATATTTTTTGAGCAACAGGACCTTCCAAGTCTTTTTGAAGGAGACACTGTATCCTCTAGTAATCCCCTGGGCTGTGGGGTACCAAAGGGCTCATCGCTGAGCCCGACGTTGTTTAATGTATACATGAGACCGCTGGCTGAGATCGTCCGTTCATATGGTATCAAGATCATTACATATGCGGACGATACTCAGCTGGTGGTCTCTATGATGCAAAGGAACAGTCAGCCAGCACAGGCCGGTTTAACGAATTGCCTGGAGGAAGTCAAAAGCTGGATGACCACACCATGTCTCAAGTTGAACCGAGACAAAACGGAGCTTATGCTCCTTGGCCCTCCGACATCGCCTCCTATCGATTCCATTTGGCCTCTTACACTGGGTACTGCACCCATACCTAAAGACAACATAAAAAGTTTGGGGGTCTGGCTGGATAAGTCTCTGACATTTGACACCCAGGCAACTAAGCTCTCAGCCATCTGCTTCGGCCTCCTTAGACTCCTGAAAAAGATTCTACCTCTTTTACCATTTGTAGCCAAGCAAATCGTCATCCAAGGCTTGATTCAGTCTCGCCTTGATTTCAGTTACGCCCTGTATTAGGGGCACCTGAATACACCCTGCAAAAGCTGCAGCGTATTCAGAACAGCGCTGCACGCACGCTGCTTCAGCTCCCCCGTAGGATTTCAGCAAAAGCCAGGCTGAGGAGCCTGCATTGGCTCCCTGTCTGGGAGAGAATTAACTTTAAATCTATGTGTATCTCCCACCAAGCCTACTGGCAGACTAGACCGGTGATCAACCACTTTTTAATCACCCCATACCTTCCCAAAAAACAGCTTCACTCCACTCATGCCTTTTTGGCTACAGTCCCTCGAATCAAGAGATCCAGAGCAGGAGGCAGACTGTTCTCGTACAATGCGGCCAAGTTGTGGAACTCACTTCCTCTGCACCTTAGATCCAACCATAATATGCCTTCTTTCCGCAAACAGCTTAAAACTTTTATTTTCAATAAATGAGAGTAACTTTCCTAGGCTGACTGTGCCAGTAGGTAGTACCCCCGTTCTTTAGCGCTTTGACGCCCCAGGGCAGCAATCTCGCTCAATAAGACTTCTTTTCATTTCATTTATCTATCGGAGTCTGTGCGTGGGTCTGTGTGTGTCAGTCTGTGTAATCGTCTGTGTGGGTGTGCTTAACTGTATCTATCTAGCGGCGCTGGAGAGAGCTTCACTGTGCATTACTGGTTCGGCCGGCCTGAGACTGCCTGACAAACACCACATGCGCAGTGAAGGGGTTGCCCACTACGCCCCCACCAGCAGTGTCATCCCTGAGACCCGCCCTCCAGGAGATTTAAATAAAACGGGTTCAAAATCGGTTTTATTTGCTGGTGGTGGTGATAGTGCTTTAAACCAGCCTTTGCAGTGCAATAGGTCTCACATTTATGAGAGTTTGAGCTATTAGCATTGTAAATGACAATTCCTTTTATTTATGTGTTTTTAAAACAGATAAATAAAAGGCATTGTCATTTGCAATGCCAATAGCTTTAACTGTTGCAAATGCGTGACCTATTGCATTGCAAATGTTTTTTTTTGTAAAAGATCCCCATGCAGCAGTTTCACTTTAAAGGCGGCCGCACCCCTTTCTTTAGACGAGCCACGTCTAAAGAAGCGAAGCCGCCATTAAAGTGAAAGCGCGGTATGTGGTGATAGGTGGAGCAGCTTTCCAGGTCAGCTAGCAACAAGCTCCTTTTAAGGGCCTTGATACAAGTTTGGCAGTCTTGAAGCGGGCCATCACGTAAGCGCCCAACTCCAAGATCGCCAAACTCGACTGCTGGCTGCCCACTTGATTATGAGTTCTTGTGGTCAGACAAGCAGTCCTTTGGTGTTCCTGTGGCGGTGCCTACGAAAAAGGCACCACAACGGGAACAAAGAATGTGCCTGTATGGCATGGGCACCACATGTGCCTCCTGCAGGCACCCCATGGCCCTGAGGCAACAAGGGTGCCTGCAGGGCCCCTTTTGTTTCCTCACAGCCACTGTTTTCATGGCGGTCTCACCGCCATGAAAACGGCTGCAGTGAGAAAACTCCTAATATGCTCAGCAGTGCTGCAGCAGCACAAGCAGCTTATTAGGGCCTCTGACCATCGCACCACCGCTGCAGAATCCATGATCCCCGGCAGTTGCGGTGGTCTTGTGGCTGACTCACTGCCCTATTCGTAATACGGCGGGTAGATCGTCAATCTGGCAGTCCAGGGGCCGCCACCACAGGTTTGGCAGTCTGATGGATCAAACTCGAAAACCAGGCCCTACGTTTCCTGCAACCTCACAGCCATGCTGCCTGGAATGCTTCGGCCTAAAACGTGCGTACACCCTCAGCGTGTTTCAGAGGATTTAAAAGCCCACCTACACCGGCCCAGGTACACCATTGATTCTCCCCTCAATCTTATTTCCCATTTTGCCCAATCTTCTTTCCTCTATCATTACCAAGAACATCTGTGCGGATTTTAATTTGTATCCTGCTTTCTTGAGTTCCACAGGAATGATACTATGCTCCAGCATCTCATTCATGACAACATGACTACTGTACTCAGTGCACATGGTTGAAGTTACAATCTCTGGCGATCTCCTTGCACTACAACTCAGAGTTTTGCTGCTTCTAGCGGGACAGGGTGTCACACAACAGTTCCTATATCCTTGCTCCATTGTCGACTTGAGGCCTGAGCGACAGCTCATCTGAGCTGTGAGGCATGTGAACAGCACAAAATAATAAATGACACCGTTTGTGGTGCCAATGCTAGCCATAAAGAGGGGAGAGGAAGGCTATAGCGACTCCTCTGGTAAGCCGGAGGAGCGTCGCCCCACTGATTTTCAGTAGTGCAAAGAAGGAAAAATAAAATAAAACAATGCTATTTATTTTTCCCTGCTGAAGCAGGTTTTGGGGAGGGGGCATGGCTGCTGTCACAGCCAGCAGGGGAGGAGGAAATGTGTGCACTTAAGTGCACATGACTATTTAGCCAGTTGCCTTGGGCCGGCCAAACAGTCATGCGTACTTCACATGTTCTCCACCAGGCTGTAATACTCAGTCTTGGATGAGACCATACACAGGCCGAACGACAACACTCAGACCATTCACAAGGCTGCTAAAAGTAGCATTTTCATTGGGTTAGGGGAGCCTGTGTGCTTTCAAATCCGGACCGAAGGAAAAGCGGACAGATGACGATGGAGGAGAGTTGGCTGACTTCCAAAGGTAAGTGAGATTTATTTTTTCAACCCCCGCCATCCTCGTTCAGTACCAGAGGAAGACACTATTTGCAGGGAGTATGAGTAAGAAGAGAAGAGCATGAAAAAGAAGGAATGGAACCAAATTAAAACATAGTGCCACTGGGGCAAGGCAGCAAACATCCAGCAAAAATTACAAAAGGGAGTCGAGAACGGATGGAGAATTAATCCGGACAGTGGCGCTTTTCACACAAGTGCGCCATTTCCAAGAAACCCTTTAAAGGCCTGCAACACGAATAAAAACATACTCCCGACATAGCTGATGAGTTTGTAGAATACTAATCAACCTGTTCCTACAGTTTAATTCCATTCTTAGGAGCTTAATGAACAAACTGAAGAGCACAACATTCATTTGCTTAAGAAGCCAGGGGCAAGGTGCAAAGAGAAGCATTTTAAATAATTCATAAGACTTTACAAGCTGGTAAACATATTAATTCCGTCTGTAGACACGGTTTAATTTTCCCTCCTGCGAGTATTTTTTAATAAGAATTTCATGTGCATCAATCAATTAAATAATGAGCAATGTGTTGGCGACATAGGCAGGAGGCTTGTAAAGGTGCGAGTACAAGCAGAGCAGGGGGGCGGGGGTGAAGACCGTAGGTATAAGGTAGGAAGCGCACAGTCATTTAACTGAACCCCACAGCCTTCCTTGGGGCAAGGCCGGTTCCATAGCAAGGCAACAGGGTACATTCGCCTAGAATGCAATTACATTAACACAGGGGGGGGGCACCAGATTGCCTTTGGAAGCATCAACTATAGCCAAATTGACAGAGGAGGGCAGACAAACTGACACCAAAGCAGAGACAGCTTAGGTTGCAGGTTCCCGGGCAAGGCAAGTGCCCTTCACTTTTATGCACAGCCTTTTAAAAATTTGCGCCCGAAGGATGCCCATAAGAATTCTGCACCTGGGGCAGCAGCCCCTCTACCCTCCCCACCCACGCTAAACCACTGCCAACCAGAGTTGCAATAGGCACTACAGCGTTGCTGCCTTGAGGTACACGCCTCAAACTTGTTTTTCTTAATGTATACACAGCCAGACGCAAGTGAATCCCCTTCTTGGATCGAACAATAAAGTTTCTCATATCAAAAAGTCCATACTGCATAAAGGCGCAGCTAAACGCTGGCCCATACCTCAAAAGAATGAATTGTTAATAGATGCAGTAAACACCACAGACCCCGAAATGCGGTGGCTAGCATAGCATGCCAAGATCTAAAAGCAGATTTTGATAAGCTACTGACCATGTTGGGAAAAGTCTATAGTAACAGACTAATAGCATTCTGCAAACAATGAAAGCTATACGGATCAAGCTCAATTTTGTTTGCATTCAATGTTAAAACTTCGACTTAACTAAGATAGGGTGTCTAAATCGAAAAAAGGAGGATCCATACAGTTGTACACCTAGGCACCGCATAGCTAGAAGTCGAGTAACAAAAAAAAAAAAAGGTGCCATGGGTCAACTCTAGCGAATAGTGGTAAAACAGGAGCACAACAAAAAATACTGACAAAAAATTGGATCTGCAACATTAAAGGAAGCTGGGCAGGCAAGTTACGAACGAAGTCTTTCTTAATGACTAAAGTACACAAACATCAACCATGCAGTTCTGCCCTAAACTACAAGAATGGCACACTCAATCTTCAACCATCCAATGCATACAGTCCTAGTTTCACAAACAGGCTGAAAATCGATATGAGATTTAAAACACTTCTCCCCAGTACACAGCATGAGCAAACTTAAAAGAACGCCAAATATTACTTTGTCTAATTCTTGAGCCACCGAATGTGCTTCTGGAGGCTTGCACGACTGCCCACTAGAGAATTTTGAGATACCACGTTCCCATCGTGAGATGTTAGCTTGAGACACTGTGCTCTTAAAATGCTTGCTCAATGTTTCCCATTTCCCTAGAATGCCAAATGTTCTCTTCACTGCAAGGAGTAACAAGCATTTACAATGCAATGGTTTTGCCTTTGTTAAAGTTAGAGCTATTGGCATTGCTCTTGACATTATTTTTATTTATGTTTTTTTTTAACATAAATAAATGGCATTATCATTTACAATGCCACTAGCTTTATCTCTCGCAAATGACACACACAAACACACACAGAGCCCCCCCACACACACAGAGCCCCCCACACACACAGCCACACAGAGCCCCCCACAGACACAGCCACACAGAGCCCCCCACACACACAGAGCCCCCCACACACACAGCCACACAAAGCTCCCCACACACACAGCCACACAGAGCCCTCCACACACCCTCACAGAGCCATGCAGGAGCCTTGCAAGAGATGCTGGGCAAGAGGGCAGTAAACCTTCGGGCGAAGCAGGGAAGATGGTAGAGATGCAGGGCGAGAGGGCAGTAACCCTTCAGGGGAAGCAGGAAAGATGCAAGAGATGCAGGGCGAGAGGGCAGTAACCCTTCAGGGAGAAGCAGGGAAGATACAAGAGCCCTGCAAGAGATGCAGGGTGAGAGGGCAGCGAACCTTCGGGAGAAAATGTTCATCTTTACACTTGACCTACATAAATGAAAGGCAAGGGTACTTAAAAAAAAGTATTTAGTAGTGCTGAAGAAAGGTTTTGGTCACTTTTATTGATGAACTATGTAAAACTTTGCAACTTCATATTATTTTGCTTCGGGGCATTTGATTTTTCTCCTTCGCACTGCCATTGTGTCTAGAAAGAACAGCGGAAAATGTAAACACAGAAGAAAAACTGCAAAGCGGAAATTACTGTATTGTATTACACCATTTATACAGCATTTCCTAAGCCTGATGCGGCCATGAAGCGCATTTGGCTCTACGAATGTGAAAACTATCTTGCAATGAGAACAACACAACTTTGCACAGAAGAGGAAACCCAAAAAGCAATGCAACATTTGCAAAGGTCAGAAATCGGACTCCTCGCAAAAATCCCCACACGAAACAAATTCTTTGTACGCCACTAGACTTTGATTTGCCATTAAAGGTTACCCCCTTCTCCGATTGATGCGGTATTTTCACGCTATGAGGCTTTCTAAAAGAGATATGTAGTAGGTTTCAAAAGCAAGTATTAATAGTAAACGGGTTTTTTCTTTGTTTACCATTGCTGTTGACTCTTAGCACAAATAATAAATATAAACTAAAGCGAAGATTTGCAAGGATACCGATAGTCCACTGTGTCCATTGGAATGAAAGCGTTCCATTTTCACAGTGCCTAACCATAATACCCCGAATACTTGACTGGGCAAAACCCCAACCGTGACAACGGAAGCCAATGGCAGGGACCCAATACACCACTCCGACTTGACCCAAAACACATAAAAACAATTGCTGTGCTCCAACAACAGAGATCAACTTCCTGACAATATCTTTATGGTAACAGCGACAACCCAGCAACTATGTCAATAACAAAGCATATCCATTGTGGGACTTTTGCTCCTCCCCTATCCCTGCACCAGCTGTAAGGAACACTGTCCCAAAAGCCCAGGTTTCTGACACTCACCAGACTACTTCCCCTTGGGCTATACTAGCCCCGGGCGTGTTGTCAATTCGGTCTGGACCACGCCGAAAAAAGTCTTGAGGTACTTGGTTCCTCTCTCCTTCTTGCACTATTCCCCTCCGCTTTCCTTATTCTAACATGGCGGTCGGACGTCATCAGGCACAGTTCATTCCCCCGGATCCGTGACAGTCACGACCATTGGTCAACTTTACCGTCAATCATACAACTCACCGCTCTCCATAGGTCGTAACGTGTGGGGATTGGTAAACAAGGGTGTTTCTAGCACAAAGCATAACAGTGCACGTCACGGCTGGAATGTAATAGACATAAAAGAGGAATTTTGACGCGGGGCCATCAGCCGACACGTCAGCTCAATGAGACTCGACATCGCCATGTTTCAATATATTATTTTTACCTTATTGGTACGATTTAGCCAGCAAGTTTATAAGGAATATAAGATGTCACTTTGTTTTCTGAAACATCCATACTACTTTTCAAAATATGGCTAACAGATGACGTTTGGTAAAATATTATAAAATACATTGAGTTTCAAATTTTATTTAAAATAAAATGTGATCCAACAACTTTTTTACATTGCTTCGTTTAACATTTTTTATAAAGTAGGTTCATATAATCCAAACATGCTGAACTCGTTTAAGACAAACACCATTCTGATATGACCACACAACTGACATGAATCAAAGCACACGTCTTTAATTGGTTTCAACGGGTTGAGAGGGGGGGGGGGTCTGATTGGAGCGAGGGGGGCTCTAGGAGGGACCAGCATCAGGAAACAAGCGGGAGGGGGCGGGAAAGGGGGAAAAGAGACGCAGAAGACGGCCGGAGCAGGAAGGCGGGTGCCGGCAATGCCGGAACAGATTCGGGGGCGTTCCAGGCTTTTGGCTGACGTCGCGTGACGTAGCCAAAAGCCAAAAATTCTCGGGAACGCCCCCGAATCTGGTCCGGCATTGACAGACAGGCCCGTCTTCCAATGGCTAGCCTCCATTTATGGAGCTAGCCAATGAAAGACGGAGGCCGTTCCTGTCTCCCGTATAGATCTCAAGAGGTTTTCGCCTGCGCGAAAAAGATGCGCAGAGCGCATCTTTTCGCCAGACAAAACCTAAAAAATGCAGTGCTAACCTTCTGCACATGGCTCAATCATCTCGTAACCACAAAAACAACTACATTTTAGAACCACAATTCGGCATGATCGTTCTCTTGAAAGGATGCATCAACCCAACCATTAGGGTGCCAGCTTGTACCAGGATCCTTCCTTTGAAGAAAAGTAAGGGTAACATCACAGTGGAAGTTAGGAGCCTTGAAGTCATCGGAGATTAATCTGACCGTGGGCAGAGGACAGGACTATGGGACACTGACAGTCTACGTTGTCAAACATCTCTGATATTCAGTAGAGGATGCCAGCTTCCTTAATTCCGGTATTCAAGTTTCATGGTAACCACAACTACAGCGGCCTATCACTTTGAGACTTCAAATATGCCAAATGGTGCCATTGTCTAGCAATACTTCCAGGTCATTTATCAGACTGAGAACTAGTTACACTGTGGGAACCACCAGACTACACCTTTCTTCAGAAAGGAGCACCGTGGGGAATGAACCTTGCATATCTTCCTCCATGGATATCTATACCTACGCCTAATGCAAAGGTACACTGGCTTTTAACTTCATCAGGCCCTTCTGGACCTTCTCATCCTCTGCTTTTAAAAAGGCATCCTCAGCCGAGCCATCGCTACAAACTCAATAGGCCTGGTCTTTCATGCCCCAAAGCAAACATCTGGCATTTGACAATTGCTTTATCAAAACTGGAACCCCTTGTCCTGTACAAGTATGTGAAAGAAATCAGAGCACATCTACCACACAACATCTTTCAACCAGGAACCTCCAAACGTGTCATTCTATTTGAACTTTCTCACAGGACTGTTCTAGCCTATGCCACGCCATCCTTCATGGTGGTATGATTATCACAGCTATAATAATGGTGCAATAACTAGGTATAAGGTGCTGCGTCACAGCACCCAAACCTTGTGTGCACAACTTTAACCGCATCGCTGCGGCGGTTATTTTTCCCCTACGCAGCTTTTTTCTAAAAGCCGCGTAAGATGACTAGCTCAGCTCGTCATCCGCACACGCCTCCCGTGGCTGATGACGAGCTGAGCTCGTCATCAGCATCGAAGGGGTTAACATGACGGTTGTACTATTGTCAATAAATGAGCTTTGCCGTTCCAAAGGAAACAGAATATATGTTTGTAACATATCCAACTGCCTTTTCATTTGTTTAATTATGGAGTGGACTACTTTTACTCTTCTTGTTTGCAAGCATCTTATTTCTTTCATTTGAAAAAGCACCACAGCAGGGATTTAAGCACTTTGTGGGGGTGGGGAGTGGAGGGTGATGGAGTGGCCACATATTATATGGCATAAACACCTTGGAGGTACATGACCTTATGAAGGAAATCTGCTTTCGGCCTCGCTCCTTTCTAAGGTCACAGAACTCCTCAGTGACTTGCAAAATCCTTATGTACAACAGGGGATACTTTAGCCCATATATAATGCTAAAATACGAGAGTGCTAGGGCTAAACCTTCAGCATCCAATGGGGTACGGCCAGGCCCGGACTGGCCGTTGAGGGCACCGGGCAATCCCCCGGTGGGCCGCATGGTTGGGGGCCGGTTTTGGGCCCCTGGTGCCGTTTTTGTTACAGGGCCGTTATGCTGCAAAAACGGCCCTGTAACAAAAACGGTCGAAAACCGGCCCTGTCACAGAGCGCGGTCGCAACTCTCCCCCCTCCCCTCTCTTCCCGAAGGGGGGAGGGGGCCGGCCGAGCACTTTGCCAGGGCCGGTTCTGGTTCCCAGTCCGGCCCTGGGTACGGCCCCCTCGAACATCGATGCCACCAAGAAGCAATCGCCACAGGGAAATTAGTGATCTCCAACCTTTTAAGTGCCACTTGATTTGTTGGCTTGCTAGAGAGAGGCCAGACAATAGACTGTTCTGAGATAATGGAAGAAAGCTGTCAATTTGCTCCCAGGGTCTCTCAGGCCTGCTGTAGTTCCACCCAATCAGGGTAAAATGATTTCAAACTTTATCAGGCCAGAATTCTCATCTCCAATCTCCGACACCTACCTCCTTCTCTGTCCTGTTTTATTCATTCCTCTCCAGCTGTCCCCTTACCTCTCTTTTTCATTCTTCCAAACTCCCCCCTCCCCCCTCCCGGGTGATCTGACTCTAAAGAGCAGACCGCCACAAGCACTACTGCTGTATTTGGCAAGAACCTCCATCCACAAGCCTCTCCCACAAACTGTCAATGTTGACCTCTTAGCGGACTCTCAAGGGAAACTTCAGTTCTTAGAACAGGTTTGAGGGTCACAAAGAAGGCTAACACAGGAACAAATTAACATCGAATTCCTACAACATACTGAAATAACCAAATGTATAAAACTTGGAAATTATGCATCTGTGGGATGGAGATCAACTTTTTCACAGTCTGGGAACTGGCATGGCCGTGACCTAGATGTGCTGCACTCATTAAAACATCCCAGTGCTGCAGAACAGAACGAAAGATTTTGAGCTCGGGAATCTTCGCACGATCCACATGATGGGGTCAGATCAATAGGATCAAAGACTGAGCATGTCTTTTTTCCGGCTCCGCAACCCTACTGGGAGGAACCTGCTCATCAGCCAGATTATTAATTGTATTTGGCAACATGATATCCAGATAATGAATCTGCACAGGGTGCAGGGGGCTCAGGGTTCTTTAAGTCTTTCAGTAACAAATGTACTGTTGAAAGAGACTCTGTGCCCTGAGTGCTGAGCAGCAGCTTTCATGGGCCCAGTGTGAGATTTCACTCTGCACAAGCTAGGGAAATGATAAGAGGTACCAGAGATGGAGGCTACAGACCGATAAAGTGGTACCCATGGGCGTATCTCGCCTGAAGGACAGGGAAGAGTGATCCTCTCTTAAGGAGCAGGTCTCTGGTAACTAGTCAACAAAGAGACTGGTTAACCATGCATTTTTCTCTTTAAAAGAATCGATCCACCCATCATTTCCCTCTTGAGTTACAGGTCACCTTGGTTTAACTTTAGACCATCTGTCTCCCCCTCTATCCTTAAACAGGGAAACATCCATTAGCGTTGTAACCTTCTCTCCTCCCAATGTACTAATTTCATTGTCACACGTTTTAAAAAAAAATGTTTTATTTAAGTGTAGACATTTTAACAGATTTTGCCTAATTTGCTTAATCCATTTTGGTTTTTATTTTATTATTGTCTGCCAAAAAACTGAAGGTAGAGTAACGTTTGAAAATTACCATGTTGAACATGTAGTTTTTACTCATTACCAACCAAGGGGGCATATATTACATATGCCAACTAAAACCTTTAGCATTTCATTCTGCTCTGTTATTGCTTAGTAGTTTTCCCAGAGTAGACTAGTCACCTAGTCTTGCAGAATAACAGGTAGTTTTACTTTTATGAGAATAGTGAATCATAATACTTCTGTGCTCCCATCTGATCACAGTGCGCACGTGACGAGACTGTGAAAGTATGTGTATATACAAAAGTTAACAGTCAACAAAAAGTCACAGAATTAACGGCGTGACCGAAGTTGAAATCAATTTCCAAAACGTATTGCATGGTGGGAGGTCTGTTACTCGGACTCTAATCAGCCGTGTTTCAACCTTATCAATGATTTTGGAAAGTCATCATCAGGATGCGTACAGAAAGAGCATGTCTAGTTTGTCTATGAAAGTGAAAGGATTATGAACTAATAGAAGTAGCTAGTTTCGAAAAGTGAATGTGGTTATTTGGACTTACTGTAAGCAAGAGTGTCCTGGAAGGTGAAGCTAAAAAATACGGAGGAGGAAATAGTTTGTTCATTAATTAGATATGCGTGACTGACGGGGATCACAGCGAGTCACGCATAAGGAACACTATATTTATTGGATGGAGAAGATGAGTGTACCTGCTTACAGAATTGAGAGTAAAAACACTTTAGTGATGAAGTAAAGTTGTAAATCTTTTCATTAAAAAAATGTCCCAGGTGCTGTTTGACTGCAAGGACTCTCTGAAAAGTATACTTCCTTTTTCTATTATGACAGATAGAGGAAACCTCACTTACTCTGAACAATACACAGCAAAATTAATTAGTGGTCTCTCTTTATTCTATACAAGAGCAACACATACTCCCCAGCCCTCAGCAACTCTCTGTAAACAAATTGCAAAAGTGTATGAAGAAACGCTTATCAACTGATCACAATGCATGATAATTGAATATCTCAAGGTGGGGTTGCATACTATTAGGATTACAGGCACGCAGCATAGGTATAATATGCAACATGCCTTTGTTTTTTCCGTGAATAAAAGCAATGCTCCTGTGGTTTCATTCACATAGCAACCATATGCTACAGGCATGGTACGGTCCTTGGGATCGACACTGCCCTGGAGCACAGCAAGCAGGAATTAGAAGAAAGGCAGGAGTTGGAAAACACCACCATAGAAGGAAACACAGTTACAGATGCAAACACAGCTCTTGCTAAACTCCAAAAGACCATATTGAATTACTCTCATTTGAATTGACCAAAAAAACTGAAAAGTTCAAAAAAGATATTAAGAATTAGGTTACGAAGAAAATCTATCCATATCTCTTATACGACTACTATGCAAAGAAAGACAAATACACATAAACGACCAATATTGTCAGCCCGAGGGAGATGCAATAACGAGAGGGCAGTTACCTTCTCGGAGTCAGCAGACTCCAGTAATGGAGACCCACTTCAAGGTACACGTTTTGGCCCATCTGACAAAACCCCTTTAAACAACAAGCCAATTGTAGGCCAGTGTAAACGAGGAAAAGGACAATACAGCAAGACTTTCCCCTGGGAATCACCAAACAACCAAATACTACCAATGGGCCCACAGATTCTGTAGACTTGGAAAATATGACCATCCCCATTTTCAAGGTCTGTAAACAGTCAATAACTTAAGCAGAGATCACAACTCATTACAGTTCTCTTTTTCATGATTACTGAAAAATCTGGTCTGTTCACCATTCAGACAACTTCCTCAGTTTTTCGAGAAAGATATGCCTCTGTGCATTTTTTAAACAAAGAAACATAC
Source organism: Lissotriton vulgaris (assembly GCF_964263255.1). NCBI lineage: Eukaryota > Metazoa > Chordata > Amphibia > Caudata > Salamandridae > Lissotriton > Lissotriton vulgaris. The sequence continues at coordinate 104,717,347 of NC_141698.1, forward strand.
AAACAACTAGGATGCACCCATCTTACACCTTCAATCCCTCTAATTCAATGGTGACAATTGAAGGCTTTACGTTTGTGCATCTGGTTCTCAGAAACATTGCACTCTTGTTAGATGAGTGTACATTCCCTCATCAGGACATAAGCTGAGGAAAAAGGGAAAGCACTTAATGACCTTAAACACAATGACCACATTACCATGAAACCCACTGATTCAGGGGGTTATGTCATCATAAAAGAATTTGTTACGTATGTGAGAAGTTGGCCTGGCATATGCTGTCCCTTTTCTAGTGGGCACCTTGCACCAGTCCAAACGACCCTTATTGATGGTAGGTTTAAGAAAACATTTATAGAAAGCTATCCTAGTGGTAGCTGGAGAGAGCAGCCTTCATGCTAAGTCTTGAAGGAATGTAAAGCAGCTTGTTTTACCAGTCTATAATCTCATGAATGATCAAATGAAAAGAGAACCACACCAGATATATATAGATATATATATATATATATATAGATATATATATATATATATATATATATATATATAGATATATATATATATATATATTTATTCTAAACACAGCCCTCTAGTCTCTTTTTGAGGCTAGAGGCAAAAGTACAATACAGGAACTTAAGTAGCACACAGTAAATTAACACAGTATACGTTTTGCCTTAGGGGCCTTACAAACCATTTACTAAGAAAGTGGTATAAGTACCACTGTGAATATAGAGACAAGGCCTAGGGCCTGTAGAACCCCTGGGGCAACCTGGAACCACCCAAGGTAGGGATGCAGGAGACCCACGGGGAACGCGTGCAGTGTCTAAACACAGCCGCGAATCACCATTGACTTCTATGTAGATAGTCGTGATTAGATTTTTAAGGATTAAGAATACTTAGGAGTGGACTAGGAACAAACCCCTACAGTACTGGACACTTCGAGAGTTAAGACCCACGGTAGCACCAAAGTACTTGTGTTACCTCACCCAGGGAAGCAGGGTGCATAGGTGTTTTTTCGTGTCGGGTTTCGTCGTCGTTTCCTATGGAGAGCAGCAAAGAAGTGCTGCAGGCGACCAGATGAAGTGTCCGGATGGATCCAAGGGTGGATCAAAGATCTGAAGAACCTGAAAGCAGAGGGGACAGAGTCTGGGTCACTAGCCAGAGACCAGGAAGGTGACAAGAAGATGCCAGACGATGTTGGGTGATTTCAGGTGATGCAGTGGAGAAGTGTGGCTCAGGGGTTAGAGGCGGCAGACCTGGAGCTTGAGTTCGGCCCTGGACCAGGGTTCAATTCCCCGCCTCGGCGGGTCTTGGGCTCAATAATTCCACGGACTTGTTAATTCTCGCTCCGGTGCCTTCTCGACTCACGGGTTCACACACTCTGCAACTCTGGGCAGTAGCTTGCTTAATCTCCACATCGGCCCCTCGCGGTGGGATGCCTGGCTTTCACCTTGTGGATACCCTGCCAGGGTTATCTCACAGGGGAATACCAGGACGGGTTCCCTAAGCAAGCGCGGAGATGCCCCAGGGTAAGTCATGCGCTATATAAGCTTCATACATTTACATTTACATGTTGTTGAAGCTGGACTCATCAGCCTTGAGGGCCAGGAGGCGTGGACGACAACCAGAAGCTGGATTAGAGCTGTCCCACGTCGGATGTCGAGTGCTACAGCGTCGGTATCCAGATTGGACCCAACAAGCCTTGGCAACAACAACCCACGCAAGATGCAAAGATTGGCTGCGGAGCAGACCAGCAAGGTCTGAGGGACTCACCCTTTGGAGGGGAGTCAGGGCACATCTGGAGCAACCAGGGAAGCCCAAGAAACAAAAGATTCCTTTGTGGGGACCCACCAATCGACGGACCAGGGATTGCGAAGGGGCCTCAAGCAGAAATGCAGGAAGCGGGCCCACGGAACACTCGTAGAGTGTAGGCCCTCAAGCTTCAGTGCAAAAGGTGCTCAGGGCTTGGACTACAAGTAGCCCAATGCACAACTTCAGGAAAGCTCGGGAAGTCTCTGCACTAGCAAATGTGCTGGATGTCAAGGAGTCCCGGTCCAACGTCTCTTGTGATGGCTACAGGTCTCAGCTTTGCTGGAGACTAGTGTCGGCCTCGAAGATGTTGGGAAGTCTGTGTCCTGTGTCGCAGATTTTACAGGATCCGGCGGGAGCCTTCGAAAATGCAGACCGGCAAGATGCTTCCTTGGTGCCTGTTTGAACAGGGGACTCACTCCTTGACCCCAAGGGAGGTTTCTTCAGTCTTCTAGTCGAAATAGAATGTCGAAGGTCCAAGATATATGTTGCGGAGTTTCGTCCAGGGTAATCTAAAGTCCTAGGGACTGGGTTCCTATACTTCTAGTAAGTTTAGGGGATGGACTAACTCTAAGGTCCCACCTAAGGGAGGACCTGGGGAGGGGGTGGTTACTCCCCTTCCCCTTTGTCCAGTTTCGCGCCAGAGCTGGGGCTGAGTGCCCCAGCAACCGGTTTGAACTAGGAAATGCACAGGGACACCTTGTGTGCCCCAGGCACTGTCTTTAAAGTATTCACAGAATGCACCCACCCTGCCCCCAATACACTAAAGCCTGTCTGGGGAGGTGGTTACAACTCCCTGGGTTACAACTCCCTGGGCAGGAAGCCTATTATCCAGGCCTCCCCTGCCGGAGTTTCGTCCAGCAGCAGGAGGTCAGACTTCTGTCTGTGGTAGCAGCATCCATTTTGTGATGCTGGGGCTCTGTTTAACTTTTACCGGTTAGACCAGTGTGTACATGTCTCTAGTATTCCAAAGTGTTTGACACCAAACACAACATGTTTTAATGCAGCCATTCCAAAGTTGGCATTAACCGCGAGGTTATAATGCACTTAAGAGTATATGGTATGGCTGTATCACAGAACAGCTATAAGGAAGGAATTCCGAAAGCTGCAGAGGGGCTCAGCTCATGCTTGGGCACCCTCTCACACAAAACCAAGCTCTCTGCCTTCAGGATTGTCAAGGCCTGCCATAGGAGTGACTTATAGGTTTCTAGGTGTCTGTATATATATCTAAGTAGGGGTACAAGTACCACCTTACCCAGGCTGCAGTAGCAGAGCCGTGGGGCCATTTTGAAAGGCTTCCCAGGGGTGGCATAATACATGCTTCAGCCCCTGGTAGGCCTCTGCCTATGCCCTTGGTACCTAAGGTACTATATACTAGGGACTCACAAGGGTAACCTAGGAACCAATCTGGAGTGTACCTAATGTACATACAATCAGTTTAGAGAGGAAGCAGCCAGGCTGGGGTCCTGGTTAGCAGGCCCCTAGCCAGATTAAAGTCGATAAATCAGTGAAGCACAGCGAAAAGTGGGAGTAACCATAGTACGCAGCTCCTACTTTCCATATAACATATAATCAAGACATACACCACCAAGTCAAAATTCCCATTCCTTATGGCACTGAATCACAACCTTCTTCGAGACAGCCAGCAGAAAATACCTACCCTCACTAGTGAAGCCAAAGAAGGCTGGTCCATAAGCAAGAATTAATTTAAGTTCTAGAATACCAAAAATCCCAGTCCTCTATACAGTTCTAAAAGTCCACAAGAATGGTACTAACCCAGCTGGAAAACCTTTACACTCATGCGTAGATCAATACCAAAACCCATTGGTAGACGCGTGGATTATTTCATTCATGATTTTGTACCACTGGCACAAACCTATGTGTAAGACATCTACAACTTGAATAACATTATTTTTTTTTTTTTTTTTTTTTTTTGAAAACCTTTATTTATCTCAAACATAGTACACAGCGTCAGCCTACAACCACTGCTGGCCGGCCGCTATGACAATATACAACCTTCCAAAGTACCTTGCTGCAACAGTTGGCAAAAAATAAGCAGCAATACAATAGACTGGCAAGGAAACACCGGAAAAGGATAAAGAGGGTTTCGTTTTGTAATTTTGACGAATCGTCCTAAAGTCAGACAGGGTAGCAGAGTGGGCGAACTTTATAAAAGGACAATCATAAGGTAAACATTGTTATAAAAATTACTGAAGTGGGTCATTACGACAAGGATAACTGAGCACAAAGGTACATATCACCCTAATTGGCGCCCGCCCAATCAACATATCACATAAGGAAATGCAATCTAGCTCGACTACGGTATAGTAGGATACAGGAGGGAACACTACCCACAAACAATAGGAGGATCCAACGGCATATGGAGAGAGGCAATCATTACATAGGAAAATGCGTGATAGGATATGCGCCCTCAATTGATAACAGAAGAGGGAAGGAAAAGCAGGATAGGCAATCATTCAGTAGCTATGCATTAAAATCGACATATTGGTCATACTAGTAACAGAAACATGTGGTAAAGACATAGGCATCAAGCACAGAGAGCATCTCGGAAAAATAAAAAAACCCAAACACCCCACCTCCCGTCTGACCCAAGATATGGAGAAGAGAAAGAAAGGGAAATAAGAGAAAGATCAAGAAGAAAGGCAATAGAAACGAAAAGGAAAGAAAGCAAGCCCGAACCCCCCCACCCTGCACGTCGAAGAGGCTACGGCCCCCCCCCCAAGAACGTGCCTGTCGCCCCAAGAATACCCACATAAGGGAGAGAGTTAGGGAGGAAGAACAGAAGAACCTGATCTATACCTCCCGGAGAAAGCGGAGGAGGACATAACAAGTATACGTAGAGCAATCAGTATGCGCAACCACGATCGACCATCCCCGAGCCCCGAGACCTGTATACAACCAGCACTCAAATTCCCGGCTCATATGTTACAGTTCCAGCAATAAGAGTTTAGGCAGGTAAAGGAGAAATAAGCAGCCTCAACCCAGCCCCTTACGGTCCAATTTGCCAACAGAGTCCAGCTGCGGGATAGCCAACCCGGACGGGGCAGGCAGACCAAACGGCCACGGCAGGGTAGAATGATGATCGCCATGAAATATCCAACACCGAGCCCAACATGCAGGGAGCGTATCAGATGGAACACCATGTAGTAGTAGATCGCCAAAGAAAGTCAATCCGAGCAGTAGTAACAGTCCCAGGGGAAGATAACAAGTTCCATCAGTAGTCCACAGTGAAGTTGCCAGACGTGGCCCTCGTGGGAGAATCCCTCTCCGCCGCTTGGGACCAGGGGTAGCAGACGTCTTCTGAGCTAGCGCACGTATTGACACGGCGAGGGCCGGGTACTGTAGCAGTGGCGCAGCTGTGGGCAGCTGAATAGGCAATCCACAGTAAGCAGGCGTAGGATGTGGCGCAGCGTCCAGCACTCGCGGACCAGTTTGGTCGGTCGGTTGCAAACTAGATGAAATGGCGGCCAGCCGGTCCTCCAGGTCTCTAGCGGCAGCGCATTGGGCAGCACGCAAATCACTCAGGGCCATTAGGACGTCAATAGTCCGCAGGGGCGTCTCAGGAAAGAAGGGTGTAGCACTTTCCTGTATGCCAAGCAGGTCCTCAGGAGTCGTTGTTCGAGATTGAACGCCATCATCCCAGGGGGCAAGTCGATCTCCGAGTCGCCACTGTATACATCGCTCACAGGCAAATGTCTTGTCCTGAAGCCGGACACCATCGCCCCTTAAAATCAGCCGAGCACCCCGCCGGCACTCACAGCAACGTAGCCAAACAGGGGATACAGGGGCAGACCAGATCATGTCCGCACCTCTCACGATGGCAGACGATGTAAACAGTAAGCAGGTTACAGCAGCACCGTGGGGTGGTCACTCACCAGTAGCGAGTAGCAGCTCTCTAAGATGGCGTCCCACCTGGAAGGCAACACAATGTAACAAGGATTGCCGTCCGAGGGCCGGAATGGCGATACACTGTAGCGTTCTCAGCCCCATAGGCAGCCTAAGAGGAAAAGCAACAGGTTGGGCTGCCGCGGAATGGAATTGGAGGTAGCAGTCGTTTCTTCGCGGTCAGCGCCGCCCAGCACGAGATGGCCGCCACCGCCGCTCTCGGGGCCGGCTCCACACGCAGGACAAAGACCGAAGCTCCGCCGCGAGGCATCAGGGAAGGGCGAGGGCGCACCGTCACCGCCACTGCACGGAACACGAATGTAAACACACCTTGAGAACCGGGTTCGTCTCCCGTCTCCGAAATCACCGCTGAAATTAAGGACCTGTGGCAGGATAGGGCGGGAGACGGGAGAAATGCGAGACGGTCAACGGAGCCGAGGAATCAGGCGGCCATCGTGGTTGCTAGCTAGGCTCCTCCTTGAATAACATTATTGAAGATATTCCTATTGACCTCTCGAAAGAGATCCTAGTAACCATTGACATAAAGACTCTATATACAAACGCACTGCAAGAACAGGGTGTAGAGGTTACTGAACAACTCTTATATTCTAGGTCTGACCTTGTCAAAGTGCTCACATCATTCATGATCTATCTACTTCACAGACTGCTCTTACTTTGATCATCATATTGTTTGAGGACAATTATTTACTGTGCAACAGAACTTCTATGGAAGCAGTTTTCTTGCCCCAAATTTTGCCAGCCTTTTTTGTTGACGTGTTGGATACACAAATTGTCTTGCATGAAGAAAATCCATAGAGGGTTCAGATCCATTTTTGGAAAAGATACATTGATTGCATCCTCATAATTTGGTCATGTACTATTGAGAGCACATCATACTTTGACAGATGGTTAAATAATATTCCACCTGATCTTCCAAACACCGATAACAGCAGTACTGACTAAATTTACTACTTTGGCCTCTCCATCAATCATCGAACAATCTTCTATACACAATCCTCTATAGAAAGCCCTGACGTTAGTATTAAACACATCAACGAAAAGCTTTAAGAGATAGTATTGAATATGGATAAGTAGGACTTGGTCAGGCTCTCCTTTTTAGGTCTTTCTAAAGCCTAGCAAAAGGGATGCACTACGACCTGTAGCACTGACACTGGTTGTGCTTTGAGATCTGGATCTATATTCTCCCAACAGGTGTGCAACCAAAAGGGGATCTTAAATTGTTGGGTGACTGAGCTATTTTAGTGCATTTCTTTGTAGGATGAGAACTGGCCACTGAGGCCTCTGCAGTCATTGTTGAACATCGCATTCTCTGCAGGGTCATCCCCACACTTTTTACCTTCACCTTCCTGTTTTCTTAACTCGTTTTTGTTGGCTTTAGGACTCTGTGCACTTTTCCACTGCTAACCAGCACTAAAGTACTCCTGCTCGCTCCCTAAAACATGGTAACATTGGCTTACACCCAATTGGCCTATTTAATTTACTTATAAGCCACTAATAAAGTGGCTATACATGTACACATGAGCACGTATATTAAATTCTCTATTGGGCCTGCAGCACTAATTGTGCCCCGCCCCCCCCCCCCCCCCCCCCCCCCCACCACCACTTAAGTAGCCTGTCAAACATATCTCAAGCCTGCCATTGCAGCCTGTGTGTGCAGTTATAAACTGCCACATCCACCTCGTAAAATAAATCCTTTGCTAGGCATAAACTTTTTTAATACATGTGTAATTCACCCATTGGGTAGGCCTTAATTAGTCCATAGGGCAGGGAGCAGTGTATTTAAACATTTGGACATGTAATTTTAACTTTGACATGTCCTGGCAGTGAAAAACTCCAGAAGTGAGAAACTCCTAAATTTGTTTTTCACTACTGTGATGCCTACCTCTCCCATAGGATAACTTTGGGTTACCTTATTACATTTAATAAGTGATAACGTAGTTAGAACCAAGTAGGAATGGATGTCAAGTTTAGTACCTAAAATATTGTAATTTTAAACAATCGTTAATGATACAATCAAATTTTAAAATCACAGTTCTGAAAATGTCACTTTATAGAAAGTTAGCATGTTCTCATCCCAACCATTTGGTGCCTTCAGTCTGTATCCTGGGTCACAGGACTAGGTGTAGCTGGAAGAAAACAAGTTACTTACCTGTAACTTTGGTTCCCCAGTATTGGTAACTTTCATAGATTCACATGCTTTGTATCATTCCCCGTCGTCGGAATGGGAGCCTCGGTAAACAGTAAAAAACCATAGTAGTAAGCACAAAGTGAAAAATAGGCCTAGGCCTCATCTCATTTTGTAGCTTATCCACCTCTTTTTGTAAAAGAGACCAAATTTCTGCAGTAGCCAATCAGAGCAGCCTCACCCCATAGAACCTTCCTGAGAGAAGCTCAGAGCCTCAGATTTTCGTAGCCGTTGTATACAGCTATGCACCAAGATCAGAAGAGTGAGCTTTCCCAGGGGAGGTGGGTGGGCGCATGTGAATCTATGAAAGTTACCAATACTGGGGAACCAAAGTTACAGGTAAGTAACTTGTTTTCTTGCCCCAGTATTGGAACTTTCATAGATTCACATGCTTTGTATCAGAGTAACTAGCAGTACAGAAAAGCATATTTTGCCATACCTGAACCTGAAAATGTGACACATCTCTGTAAAGAACAGAAGAACACATAGGATCATGAAATATGACAATAATGCAGTATACAAAATATGCAATAGGAAGGCGGGATAGAAAGGAAAAGCTCACCGACTTATTGGAATAGATTCCTCAGGGCTGCTTGGCCCACTGCTGCATCCTCCTTCACAGAAGAATCCAGACAGTAGTGGCGGGTGAAGGTGTGGACACTGCTCCACGTTGCCGCCCTGCAAATGTCCTTGATAGGGACTCCTGCGAATAACGCCGCAGAGGAAGCCATGGATCTGGCAGAGTGAGCACGAACTGCTCGCTGCAGAGGTTTCCCAGCCGCCTGGTGACAAAATTGAATAGCACCGGAAATCCAACGGGAAATACAAGCCTTAGAAACTGCACAACCCTTGCGTGGAGCACTGAAGGAAACAAAGAGCTGTGAAGATTTCCTGAAATGCTTCGTTCGCTCCAGGTAGAATTTCAGGCATCTGTGAATGTCCAGAGAGTGCAGAGTTCTTTCCGCAGGTGAAGAAGGCTTTGGAAAAAATGGTTTCAAGACTACGGGTTCATTCAGGTGGAATTCCGAAGGTACCTTCGGGATAAATTTAGGATTCGTCCGTAGAATCAGCACATTATTTTTAAACTGGAGAAATGGTTCCTCAATCGTGAAAGCCTGGATCTCACTTACTCTGCGAGCCGATGTCAGGGCCAAGAGAAGAGCCACTTTCCAGGAAAGAAACTTAAGGTCAGACTTACGCACAGGTTCAAAAGGGGCTTTCATGAGGGATGACAAAACTAGATTCAAATGCCAGGCCGGAGGTGGTGGCCGGACTGGAGGAAAGACCCTGAATAAACCCTTCAGGAATTGCTTGACAATCCTTGCTGACCATAGGGAAGGGCCTGAAGATGAACGTCGGAATCTAGAGATGGCCGCCAGATGGACTTTTATCGAAGATGGAGCCAATCCCGACTTCGCCAGTGAGAGTATGTAAGGCAAGAGCTTGTGTGGAGAAGAAGTATACGGGTGTAAACCTTCCTTCTGGCACCAAACACAGAATCTCTTCCATTTGGCTCGATAGGTCTTGTTGGTACTAGGGGCTCGAGCCTGAGCCAGAATGTCTCTACATTCTCTGGAGAGATCTAAACCCTGGAACTCTCTGAACTCAGGAGCCACGCTGTCAATCGCAGTGACTTCAAGTCCGGATGTAGAACCTGACCGTGAGACATTGTTAGCAAAGTTGGAACAGGATGTAGGAGAACTGGCTGGTCCTGGGAGAGGAGAAGAAGCTCCGAGTACCAAACTTGTCTGGGCCATGCTGGAGCGATCAGAATCATTCTGCACGGTTCCACCTTGAGTTTGCTGATCAACTTCGGAATCAGTGGGATGGGAGGAAAGGCGTAAACAAAGGCGCCTGACCAGGCAATCAAAAGCGCATTCCCCAAGGATTCCCGATGGTGAACCCTGCTTGCGAAGGACAGGCATTTGGCATTCTGGGGAGTCGCAAACAGGTCGATGGATGGTGTCCCCCATCGAGCAAAGAGTTCCTCCAGAACGGTCTGATCCAGTTCCCACTCGTGAGAGACTGTCCTCTGACGACTCAAAGCGTCCGCCTTGACATTGAGTGTCCCCGCTAGATGTTCCGCTGAGAGGGAGACGTTGTTCTGTATTAACCAATTCCATAGCGTTTGGGCTTCCTTGGAGAGGGTGGAGGATCTTGTGCCACCCTGTTTGTTTATGTAGTGCATGGCTGTAGTGTTGTCCGTACGAACCAGCACTGCACTGTTTTGAATCCTCGGAAGAAAAGCTTGAAGAGCCAAGCGGATAGCGAGAAGTTCCAGGAGGTTGATATGGAACTTGCGTTGCACTGGACTCCAGTGACCGCTGACCTTTAGCTCCTGGAGGACCGCTCCCCATCCTTCCATGGAAGCATCCGTTGTTACAATCAGGGGAGATGGTGGAAGGAGGAACGATAAACCCTTGGAAAGATTGTCTTTTTTCAGCCACCAGCTGCCTGCTTTTCTCATCTCCTTGGTAACGACAACCTTGTCGTCGAAGGATCCTGTGACTTGCCGCCACTGTCTGTCCAGTTGCTCTTGTAGTGGACGCATCCTGAGCCTGCAGTGCGGAACTAAAGGAATGCAAGATGAAATCGATCCGAGAAGTGATTTGTACTTGCGAACTGTCAGTGTCTTTCGAGATTGGAGAAGACGAGCTGAACACATTAGTTTGGTCTGGCGTTCCTCCGATGGAAGGGCTAAGCAACTGTCCGTGTTCAGGATGGCCCCTAGGAACCTTGCTGACCTGGATGGGCATAGAACCGATTTCTCTCTGTTGAGTCGAAGACCTAGTCGCTCGAACAGATCTTTGCATGTCCGGACTGCACTGGACGCTTCTTGCACAGATGGAGCTTTCAGCAGCCAATCGTCCAGGTATGGAAACACTTGAATAGCTTGTTTCCTGAGAAAAGCTGCCACCGGAGCTAGAACCTTTGTGAAGATCCGTGGGGCGGACCGGAGACCAAATGGCAGTACCTTGAATTGAAAGTGACTCTTGCCCACTGTAAATCGCAGATATTGCCTGTGAGCTGGATGAATAGGAACGTGGAAGTAGGCGTCCTCCAAATCCAGGGTCGCCATACAATCCCCTGGATTGAGCAGACGAAGGATGTCCTGAAGAGTGACCATCCTGAAGGACAATTTCACGAGATAAGTGTTGAGCTGCCTTAGATCTAAAATTGGACGCCACTTGTCCTTTGTCTTCCGAACCAGGAAGAACCTGGAATAGAACCCTTTCCCCTTCTGCGAAAGGGGTACAGGCTCTACCGCCCCCTTGGTGAAAAGTTGGTGGGCTTCGAGATGAAGGAGCCTGAGATGTTTTGGAGGGAAGGCATCCGGCGCTCTTGTTGGAGGAAGGTCTTGAAACTCTAATGTGTGTCCTTCTCTGACAATCTGGAGGACCCACTGATCCGATGTAATAATCATCCAGTTGTTTAGGCAATGGGAAATCCTGCCCCCCACAGATGTGAATGAGGGAACAGGAACAGTGGAAAGAGCCACCTGGCCGCTATTGTTTCCTGGTGTTGTCTCTCCTCTGCTGCCCCTGACGTCCTTTAGGCTGCTGGCGAGAGAAAGAACCCCTTTGAGAGTATTGTGTCTTATACGTCTGGCTGGACTGAGATCCAGAAGAGTAGCGATGTTGATTTCCTCCACGATAAGAAGAAAAACCTCTACCTCTAGCTCCCCTGAAAGGCACCTTACGATACTGCAATGTACCCAAGGACTTAGCTGTATCCGTGTCCTTTTTGATGCCTTGCAGGGCCTCATCGACGTGCTTGCCAAACAGCATCTCACCGTCGTATGGTAGATCCAAGATCTTATTCTGCACCTCCTGCCTGAACCATGTGGCCTTTAACCACCCTTGGCGTCGCAGAACCGCCGAGCCGGCTAGTGCTCGGAATGCGGTGGTCGCAATATCCATTGCCACATCAATGACCTCCGAAGAGGCCCGTTCCCCTTCGAGCAAAATCTTCTTCACCTCCTCCTTAGACGAATCCTGCAGTTCGTCTACAAATGGAGCAAGGTCGCACCACATTTGCCGATCATAGCGTCCCAGAATCGCTAAAGCATTGGCTGCCCTAACCAGGAGACTGGCCATAGCTGAAAACCTCTTGCCCACATTGTCTAGGCGCCTGCCCTCCTTATCCGGCGGTGTAGTCATCGGCGTAGAAGGATTCTTGGATTTGCTCTGGGCAGCCTGCGAAATGACCGAATCCGGTTTCGGTTGGCCAAGTAAACATGCCGGACTGCCATCCGGTGCCTTGTACTTCTTTTCTAGTCTCGGAAGCACTGGGAGGACTGTGGCCGGATTATGCATAGCCTTGAAGCCCTCAGACCAGACATGCTCAATGATTGGAATGGACCTCACTGACTTTCTGAATGGTTCTTTAAAGTCATATAAAAAGCAATCCGATTGAACTGTGGTCACTGGGAGACCAAATCTTTTGGATGCTCTGTCCATTAGGTTGTGAAATCCTCCAACGTCCGCTGGAGGCGAAGTAATATTATCCGGGTCGGTGTTGTCCGGATCTATAGGGTCAGCAGTATTCCATTGCGCCTGTTGATCCTGATCAGGATCCGCTTGCTGGTCTGCATCTGAAGATGCAGCGTCATCATCATCAGTATCAGTATCTTGCACCTGTACCACCTCTTGAGGGCGCACATCCAGCGCAGTGGCACGCTCTTGGGGGCAAAGAATGGTCTGCCACAGGACGTAATGTCTGAGGCGGAGGTGTCGGGGGGCGCACTTGTTGGGCTTCCGGAGGCGCCGGGAAACGTTGCTTGTAGTCCCGCAACATAAGTTGTAAATCCGCCACTAAAGTGGATGGTATTGCCACCATACCTTCAGGTAACTGACGCATGGGCTGTTGTGGAGGCACGTGCCTGGTAGCAGTGCGTTCCTCCTCATAATAATGCTCTGGAGCATAGTGCTGTCGTTCCATCTGCTCCTCTTCAGAGCTAAATTCCTGCACCTTAACCTGGAGATCAGAAGGGCTATAGGCCTGCCCAAATTCACTGAAAGTCTCTTCCTCAGAGTCATCTTCCAATAGAAGGCTAGGAGGTAATTTCTGAACCTGGCGAGGAGACGTCATCTCTGGCGTGATCTGTTTCCTTTTCCGCGAAAAAACATGTTTTCCTGAAATTTCCATCGTCGACGAGGTCGTCGTCGACGAGGCCGTCGTCGACGGGAAGGTCTTCTGAGTCTGTGTCGACAGTGGAAGTGTAGACGTAGATACTGTCTTCGTCGCCGAGGATAGCGTCGTCGACGAGGTGAAGCTCATCGTCGACGATGGTGGTATCGTCGACGAGCTCGTCGTCATCAACATGGCAACCGGCGTCGTCGACATAGTCGTCGTCGAAGTCGTTCTCGTCGACGACACCGCCGTCGACGGCAGCTTTGCAGACATGGTCGTCGACGTGGAGATGGTCACCCTCGTCGACGACGAGCAGGATTCCGGAGCCTTGAAAACAGTTGACGGTGTAGGCGTCGACACAGCCGTCGTCGACGAGCCCGTCGACGAGGCAACCCTGGTAGAGCTGTCCTTTTTAACACTCGTAGACGACGTACCTGGGAGCTTAGTCGTCGACGATTTCTGCTTCTTGTCTGAAGCGACCTCTTGAGCCGGGGTTGAAGGTTTCTTGACCCCACGATCCTTCTCTGAGGAAGGTGAAGAGACTGTAGAAGCCTTTCTCACCTTTTTTGAGGCCTGTTGTTCCTCAGGCTTACCCTGCCTCTCCTTTTCACCTCGGTGAGGAGATTTTTGGGCAGCCGGCCTGTCAGACCTGTCAGAGGTCCCTGGTAAGGCCTTGTGAAAGGACTCGTCTGAAGCAGAAAGGGGGGACCTACCCCTTTTCAGAGACCTTCTGGATGACACCATAGACGAGGAGCCCTCACTGTCCGAAGAGATAATGTCTTTCCGGTCCTTCATCTTCTGAAGCCATGTGAGGAGACGTCCTTCCCTGTCCCTCAAGGTCTTGGCTGAGAAGGATCTGCAAATCGGACAGCCTGTTGGTTTATGGTCCGGATACAAACAGTAGATACAATCCTCATGTTTGTCCTCGACAAACAACCTCTTTTTAGAGCAGGTGGCACAGGCTCTAAAAAGGGCTTTCCTCTCCGACATGTTGAGAAAAAATCCAAGCAGTTGAAGAAATAACTGAAGAAAACTGAGCAGAGCTCAATGGAGACTCCCTTGCACAACGTGCGGTAGAAAATCTGAGGCTCTGAGCTTCTCTCAGGAAGGTTCTATGGGGTGAGGCTGCTCTGATTGGCTACTGCAGAAATTTGGTCTCTTTTACAAAAAGAGGTGGATAAGCTACAAAATGAGATGAGGCCTAGGCCTATTTTTCACTTTGTGCTTACTACTATGGTTTTTTACTGTTTACCGAGGCTCCCATTCCGACGACGGGGAATGATACAAAGCATGTGAATCTATGAAAGTTCCAATACTGGGGCAAGTTGGGTTTATTAGGGGTTGAAGCTGTCAACTGCCGCACTTTCACATCACAAAGGCTCTGCCTCAGTGCACACTTAAAGGATTTCACACTAGTCTTGTGTGCCCCAGTTAAAATGGGGCCAGAGCAAGGAGGCAGGAAACTCCGAACACCTATGGGGGTGGAAAGCTCCAGAGCCTTCTCTTACTTCAAAGCTGGTATCAAGTAGGAATATTGGATCCTCACACCCAACTCTTCAGATCACTTCTGGAACTGTTCACTCTGAAAGACAGAAGCACTGCACAATTGTGAAGTTTGCCCTGCTGACCTGCTTACCCTTTTGTCAACTCTGGCACAGCACAACTCATCCTCGATGAATCAGCTTCTTCAACGCCAACGCAGTCTGAAACCGGCACAGCGTGACGCATCTTGTCCCCTGAGCTGAAGCAGCGCAGGGCTCTACATGCACCACTGACTTCCTCTACGACAACACACAAATTTACATTGCAGCTCCTCATTGACAGCCATGGACTCCACTGCTTCACTATGCATCTTGATGCCAGACTTTGCATTGCAGCACCTTATTGACAGCTCTGACTCCAGCCCGCACATCTCAATGCAGCGACTACACATTTCAATGCTCAGGCCTACAAGGAACTTTATCAGCAGAGAGAAATCAGTCCTGTTTCTGACCCCTGCTCCATCACGGTCGACCTGAACTTGTGACTTGAACCTGATCTACTGCAACCAGCTAACAGGGGTTGGCGTTTTTGCTTCATAACGCTTGATTTTCACAAAACCTTTAAAAATTGAATGTCTCCAGTTCAACTAATTGTATTTTTGTCATTTTAGTGTCAAATTATTTAGTAAATTTCACTGTATTTTTCTAAATTGGTTTGAGATTTTTCTTATGTTTAGTCTTTATTACTATTTGAGGTGCTGCATAAATATTTTAAACATTAACTCAAAGTTAAGACTGACTGTTCTGTGCCAAGCTACTGGAGGGTTAAGCACAAATTTAGGGTTTGCTTTTGTTTCACACTGACAAGAATTGGGATTGTTGTTGGAGTAGACTTTCACTTCCTTCAACCACTAACCCAATTTCCTACAGTCATGGAGACAGCATTGACCAGAGGATGTCAAGGCACAGTCACTATCGTAGCCAAGCTGTCAGAGCATAATGAAGCTTTCTGTCAGATGGCATGTCAGTGTGCTCAATCAGCTGGTTCTCGCTCCCCAGCCCCATCAGGCCTATGACCACAAGATAAAATAGTTTGGGCCATAAGGAGGAGATGCCAGGTTTAAGGGTAGCTAAAAGACGGGGTTTCCAGTCAAATTAATCTGTAGTCACTGGTCAGTCATACTATGGTAAAGATGTGAACAAAAAAAAGAGGGCCTTGCATCTAGGTAAGTGTTTAGTGGGGCATGTAAGTTTAAACTAGGGACCAATGTGATATGACACTAATGGTCGTCATTGTGTAGAGCCATATGAAATGGGCCCCAAATGATGTCGAACATGTCTGGTTGGAGGCTTATAAACACTGCTCTCACAGTAGTCTATATGCGGGCGTTCTAACTGCCATTCATCAATTGTAGGTATAGGGCTCTGAAGCCAGCAACTTAGGATTCGGATCACCAGTGAGGCCTTTACTAATTGATGTCTATGGAACAACATCCCTTTGAAGTCAGATACATTGTGCAGAAGGGCTAAATGCGACCATGGATGAAAAGCGTTGACGCTCACGTGTGTTAATCTATTCCACCTCAGTGTCCAGAATGTTTACATAATCAGAACACTCCATAGGACAAATATTAGATGCTAGTAATTTTTACCTTGAACAACAGAGGAATCATCTTCCCCTGTCCCCTCTCCCCATTTCCTATCCTCACCCTAATATGATTAGGATTTTCTTGCATCCTACGTCTATAGTCATTCACGATATTCTAACCACCTCACATTTTAGGTTGTGCCCAACAGGCTGCAAAACGCTGCATCAAGGTGGTGGGCAGGCACACTCACTGTGCAACTGAAACCTGACTGATGAGCTCCAATCAGGGCGAAACAGATCTTGGTTGCGTGCGTTCTTGTTCAGGGAGGACTGGGCCTGGCAGTTCAGGCAGGACTGTTCCAACTGGAGTAAGGTCCACACTGATTTGCATATGGCTGGATCCAAACTGAGGCAGGATGGTGGGCAAACTAAGGATGGTCTAGAGTATTACCCCGAGCGATTATCACTGCTTACACTTATTGCCATCGTTCCTCTCATCACCTTTTCATTTCATGTACTGCCCTAAGTGGGATGGGTACGCCAAGATTTGAAGCCCCTGCTCTCTGTGCCACTGGAACCAAAGCTACACATGACTGATTAACCCCAATTAGGGTGAAACCGGTCTTGGGTTGCTTGTGTTCTGGTGCAGGGAGGACCTCTCCAGGCAGTGTGGGCTGGACTGTTCCTACTGGAAAAGTCTAGACTGATTTGCAAACAGCTGGGTCCAAAATGAGGTGGCACGGTGGGCAAAATAACGATGGACTGTAATGCCACCCAGAGAGATTGCAAGTGGTTAGATCTATTGCAAGCATTCCTCCCATCACCTTTTGTGCATTTTGTGGAAAAGCATGTTAATCAGCTTAAGAGAAAAAGGCAGAATAAACACAAAAAAAATGGAATCCGCTGGCACCGATGCCAGGTTTTAGAGTTCAATGCAACTTTAATGAGAATGGTTCTACCAGCAGGCTCATTTCTGTAATTGAACTTTTAAACAGACAGTTTATTTCTTTTTAATTTGCAGAGAATGTAGCGTCTCATCCCATGAGTCTAACTAGGTTTAAAAATAGCTGCTATAGTAAGTTCCAAAAGGCAGTGTTATGACCCCGTGCTAATTAAAGCACTGCTTCACTGCCGCTTCCATGCTTGCTATCAACCAGCTCTCCAGTCTTGTGCATTTGTAAACAGAGAGAGCCTTCAGCATCCTAAGAATGCACAGCAGTCAATTAACCCCTTCGCTGCGGCGGCTATTTCGCCGCAGCGCTAAGGGGGTGGGGCGGCGGGGCGGCGACTCCATACTAGTGACGGAACCGCTCCGTCACGGCTCGCGGGTGAGCTGTGCTTGTGACGGAACGGTTCCGTCACGAACCCGCCCGCCCATTAAAGCGTCAGCGCAGGCGCGAAATCAGCGCCGTACAGGAGCGGCGAGCGGGCCGTGATGGAACCGTTCCGTCACAAGCACAGCTCACCCATGGCTTGTGACGGAGCGGTTCCGTCACAAGCATGGAAGAGGTTAAATGTGCATGCCACAGCACAGGACGAAACAGAGGGTTCCAAAAGGATAGCAGAACAATAGGAAGCAAGGCTCAGAAAGCAGTAATGAGGGCGCCAGGAGAACCGCTGACATGGCTTGCTGCAAGGAAGCTGTAGGCATCTCACTCATGGTACTATCAGCTCCAGAAGGGCGGACTCCGACACGCTCAAAAAGAAAACCGTCACAGTACATGTAGTAACGTTTACCCTCCTAAGTTGGCATCAAGAGGTTCAACTTGCTAGCTCATTCAGTTTATTTCCTACACATCTAAAGTTCTCAGCTCGTATGCACAGGTCACTCGGGAGACCTCCTGCCTGTCTGTCTGTCCGGTATGGAGTACGGTTTCCTAGTAGGAACGGGTCAAGGTCCGCGTTTTATCCAGGATCGATGCTGGGAGAGGCAAGCAGTGACAAAGTGGGATTTGAGGATGTGTTCCAGACGGATATAGTACAGAATCGAAGACGAAAGAGTGTTTGTACCCCGAAATTGAATTGTGTGCTTCGGGCAGGGAACAAGTCATGAATAAAGTATGCCAAGCTTGATAAAGGGCTGCTTAATCCACACATTAGGTCCGATTGAACCTTTATTTCAAGCAGGTCTCAGGTAATGCCAGACCATGGGATGGGTTTAATCCACTGTGTGACCTCTCTAAAATTCCCCAGTAGTTGAACATGGCAGAGGTAGAGACGCTCTGATGGCAACTGGTACACAAAAGATGTTGTGGTAAATGAAGGTGCAGATTAACCAGTAGTATAGGTGAAACAAGATGAGGTTTATTCTCAAGTTAGGCGTTTCATGTTCCAGGTAGAAGATAGTAGCAGTGGAGCAGGAAGGCCACACCGGGAACAACATCCTCGCTGCTCAGCCCACGCACTCTGACTGACATTCACTATAAGGAACACATCAGCATTCTATCACCACACACAGGCTGAGCAGCAGGGGACACAAAACTAAGGAGAGACTGCACAGCATAGAAATGAAGATTCAACAACACAATGTAGCAGTGGGTCACAGGAAAAAATGACTAACTAGGTATCTGAAAAAGGAGAAAGAACCAAGATTAGTGATCAATATAAATCAACGTATTGCGTAACTAAATCATATAACACTAATCAAAACAAAGAAGGGTACTCTTTCCATGTGAAAAAATACCCATCAGTTGTCGATCGATACCGCCCTGTTCATCATCTGGGTTTATTCACACCAGAAGGTAAGATATTGTACTCACTGCAGATGAGAAAGATGTATACAACTCATCTGACCAGCGAGGCCCAGTGCTTATTATAGTGTATCTAGGTGTGGAATGACAACTGTAGAGTAGTGCATGAAGAGTGAAACAATGATAAGTGAAAGAAAAATGTGCTTCAGTGTCTAAAATTGGATAGTGAAGAGGCTAGGGAACTTTAATAAACACCTCCCACTTCCAAATCAATAAAAAGAGTGCGACAGTAGTAGTTTCAATAGATAGCTACTACTTGATGTGTGAGGTCAACATATTCCTGCCGACTAATCGGAGCCCAAGGGGTATCCTGCTGCTTTCATCAGGACCATTATCGCTACTACTCACTTGGAAGGTGAAAAAGAAGAAGATTTGTCACCTGGGTATTACGTCGGTCGACATTCTCCTGGCAAAAATGGCAGGAGAGAAAAACTCCACCTCACCTGGCCACAGCGCAGGTAATTGGAGCACCGCGAGACAGCCCAGAAGGACGTCTGATCCTGTGGTTTTCGCCTTCTTCACTTTCTTCCTCATCATCACCCTGATCCACAGTCATCATGAAATATAATTGGGCCCAATTGTCTTGGTTGTGGAGATTCGTTTTGCTGTACTACTGATCTTCATTGACGTGATAACATTCCAGCTTGTGATACACAAGTTTGCATCTGTTTTTATGGTGTAGTTTATTTTTAGGAAATCTTTTGTAATAGGCCTTAAGCATCATATGGAGGTCTGTAACGAGGGCTATAAGAACGTGCAGCAGTGATTCCTGAGAAGGCGGTTTTTCAGAAATTTCCTTGTAAGGGTCAATCTCAAGAAACTCTTCATACGTTTTCGCTCTATCATGTTGTCTTTCTTTAAAGGAGTAATCCCCTTGTAAGTAAACTGACTTACCCTGATTAAACTCCTAGTCAGTTTCCTGACATTTTACATCCAGCTGTGATGGGCCAATTGTATCCCCAAAAGGTCGTTCATCATCCTCATCTCCTAAACCTCACATTTCTAAAGGACATACTGATGGCAAAGGTAAAACTTTGCTTGGGGAGGTTTGTTTTGATCTTAGTAAAGGTTCAGCAATGACTGTCAAAAGACCTTTTGACAGGGCCTTTTAGGAGGATTAAAACGTGGTCGTCAGTGGAGCCATTAACAGTGTCATAGCAAGATGCTGCTGTCAACCAGTGCGCCTGCAGTTCATCCATCGACAATAGAGCAGCCATCTTCAGTGTCTAGGATGACAGATGTGGACGGCCTCATCGACACGGAAGACATTGTCAGTATTAGCCTTACTGTGGACGGCGCTGTGGACACCGTAGTCGTGGAGGTCGCGGGTGCAGACATTTAGTTTTTGACGTCAACTTGCATGATTTTAGAGAATACTCTGAGGTAGGCTTTTTGTGTATGCAGATGCTAATGCCTATTCAAAAGGAGTGAAAGGTTCGGACCTTGAATTCTCTTCTTTGAGTCTTGAGTTGCTGAAGGACTCCGTTTTTTCTGATCTGACTTGTTTTTCATTCTGTCACCTGTAGTTTCGTTGGTGGTTCCCCACTGACCTCCTTAAGATGTTTTTCTCTCTTTAAGGTCTTTTTCTCATGAGTTTTGGTCCCTTCATTGGAGTTTCAGCCGTTTATCTCTTCTGGAGCCATTGTAGAGGCCTAGCTTCTCTGTCGTTCAGTGTTTTGGTCGAAAAAGTTTCACAGTATTTGCAGTCTTTAGGCTTATGATCAGGAAACAAATACAGGCACTCCTTGTGAGCGTCCTCAGAGAAAAGCCTCTTTTTACCAGAGGATTTAGAAGGCCTAAATAAACTTTTTCTGGATCCTTCTAACATGGTGAATTTCTGTCAGAGGTGGACACAGGCAGGTTCAGAGAAGAAAGCAAAGTTCAACTGAAGGTCATACGTGTGACAGTATCAAGTTTTCATCAAGAACTGACTAAGCAGAGCTCAGGGGGACTACCTCCCACTTGACATCTGATAAGAAAACTGAGGTGTAGTACTCTGGAGGAGAGGAATGAGACAGGGGTATCTTCTTAATTGTTTGAAGTTTGTTTCTACCTAAAATGATGTGGACTGGTATATAAGACAACGAGGACGTCTCTAGCATGTGAATCTATGAAAGATTCAATACTGGAGAACTGATGTTATCTTTTATAATAGGGTTAATGTATTGCACCAGTTAGGCTCCAATTATAAGAGGTAAATATCCAACTCTTGTATTTCCATAATGCATTCCTATTGCAATGGGGTAGTTAATTAAGTCTCCTGTTTGAGTTGGGTACCCTGTGCCAACTCCCCTGGTGACGCACTTGAACCACCTCACACTCTGAAGATTCAGGTTAGCGTCAGTGTGGGGCTGCTGTTCACCACTGTTGCTGAAATTTGTAGGGACACTAAACAGTTTTTCAGCAGGTAAACGTAAAGGACCTCAATGATCTTGTGCCAGAAAAATACGTGGGGAAAAAAACAAGTGGACCAGCAGAAAGGTATAGTGTTCTCATACGCATAAACCCACCCACATACATGCGGATTTGGTATTTTGGCCTGCGTGAACTACGTTGCCAAAACTTTGAATCTAAAGTGACTGGTAAGCAACCAGAAGCCTTTATTTCTTAAATCATAGTCATGGCTGTTGCTAATAAACTGGCAAAAAGAAAATATTGTGCCTTTATTAAAAAAGGTTAAAAACAAAGTGAAACTGTACATAACTGACCAAATTCTATTTCAAGAGCAACTACAAGATTAGAAAAAGCGATACGAGAATTTATGTGAGAGCTTTTGGCAGGAGAGAATACCAATTTGTGAAAAAATGAACCATACTAGCCAAAACAGATATGAAGCTTCTAGAAAAGCTAAAAGTGTGTGGCTCATGTGGATCAAAAAAACGTCAAGTCAAGATATCATACCAAATTAATTTAAAAGGAGCCCGGAAATTTGGCCTGGAAATGGATAGTGACCACAGGTATAAGACGAATGTGTATGCAGAAGCACAAAGTCACAAATGGTAAAGCCCTGGAGTCACTGATAGAACGGCTTTTAAACATACACAAAAATGACCCCGAGGTGAAAACAGTACTTTTGTTATAAAATAGAACCACACAATGAGGTATAGCATTACAGGGGAAAATATCACATTGCAAATTCCATGAACATGCTAATCTACGAAATGAAATGCTATTGAGGGTTCTGATCACCTGTTAGGTAGGGTTTGTTGGGCTGCTTAAAGTCCATTTTCCACTTCATTTTTTTTTTAATAAAAACACCACAGGTCGCCTTACGACCACAAAAGTTTTACTCAAACAGTATATATCCTTCAGTGCTTGATGGGGGAGGTTAGGTCACCTTAAACTGAACCCCAAATTCAACTACGGTCAGAAGCTGCCAGATTTTCCAAGATGGCTGGCTCCCTCTGGGACAGCTTCAGCCACACAGTGCTATTTGTAAGAAAGATTTAAAGACTTAAATCTTAAAGTAAACCTCTGCCGTCCTTCCGTGCCATGTACCAGTTTACCTATCGTTTCAGATGCTCGTGTTTCCCTGCAGTGCACACAAAAACTAATTCAGGGAAACTGAAAAGGATATGCCTGCTGACCTCAGGTAGGGTAATGTGCTTTCATGAATGTCGGCCGAAAATTTATCAGAGGCAAATACTGCAGGTCAGCGAGTGGGTTTTGCAGCAGATTCTATTAATTGACAAGCAGCAAGCGGAGGCCTCCGGGGACAGGAGGGATTTACGTTGACATTTTGATTCAAGGAGTCTGAGGGCCGCGTTCTGGACAGTTAATTAGTTTAATTGGTTGTTCATTAAATATTTATTGGAAAAATCAATCCGGAAGGAGGCAAAAATATTAGTGGTTTGTAAAGTCCATGTTAGAGAAGTAATGAGGAACTCGAAAAGGAATGGGAACAAGCGGTGGGGAATGGTTTTAAAGGGATTGATTCCGATACTGCAGACTTTGTTGAAGTGACTGCACTACACTGGTTGTAAAGGTGGAATACTTATTAATGGACACCAATAATGTCTGTTAATAAAGGTACACCACCTTTACAACCAGTGTGGTGCTGACTTTTCAACATTTTGGCGAGGAGGATGGGATAGATATTTCATTAGGAACATATGTTGTCATACATAGGCATGTATGTGTACTCTAACTCTCCTAATGACTTATCAGTTCTCCTTGATGCGCAACGCTTCTTACGGTGACCCAGCACTCTCTAGTAATGCAGGATCTATACACAACTGTAAACGGATTTAGCATTAAATGTCGGCAACATTGAAATAGACGGCATTATTTGGAAAGAAGCTTCTTGTACTCATCTCTACTGTGTCCAACGTAGTTTCAAATCCATTCCAGATTTTCAAGATATCCACATAAAATAAATTTACATCCAATAAATCTAAATGGTCATTTATGTAGAGTGAATAATTTGGTTTTTGATTGAAGGGGTGAAAAGCCTTCTCAAGCAACAACCACAATCCTGGTCAAAGTGAATCACACAACTCACACAATTAACCTATGCTTAACCCTCGAGTAGCTTGGCACAAAAGCATTGAGGCATAACTTAAAAGCAGTGTGTAAAGCATTTATGCAGCACACACACCACAATGAAGTGAAAACATCATAATAAAAATCCAATATCAATTTAGAAAAAGTTTCATTTTATAAATAATATGAGTCCGAAACAACACTAAATCTAAACAGGAGAACTCGAGAGATGCAATTTCAAAGGTTTAAGTAAAATAGCGTCTAGACAGAAAGGTCTCATTGTGGGTATCTGATCATGCTAAATCGGGACAAAGTAACAAGTTCAGGCTGACTGCGATGGAGTGCTGGCCAGATACGAGAACCAGGTTAGCCATGCAGAAAACATTACCTTCTTAAATGCCAGTGTGCAAAATTCAAAACTTCAGAATTTCACAAGAGAAGCTCACAAGATGCGACCTCTTGGGAATCAGGATCTCACTCCAGCACAGGCCAGCAGGGCTCAAGCAGGTCCAGTCACAGGTTTGGGCAGGGTCAGATGCAGTAGGTCAGCTAGGGATTTGAAGAGGGACCTCTGGACTTTGTGGTGTCCTTGTAACTTGTTCTGAGCCATGGAGTCACTCTAGTAGTCCTGGCTTCAAGGAGGTGGTCCTCTCTCCTTCATCTCCTTAAGCAGCAAAGCCGGCCTCAAGCAGCAGGGGGGGCTCAGGCAGCAGGGCAGGCCTCTGAGGAAAATAGCAGGCCTTAAGCAGCAGGGCAGTCAATTGTTAGTAGCAGGACTGTACTCTTAGAAACAAGGCAGACCTGAAGCAGCAAAGCAGTCCTCTGGAGTACAAGGAAGTACTTCTGGAGTTGTCCGCAGGTCCAGGGCTGTACTGAAAATGGGTCTGAGGGTCCTATTTGTATATCTGGTGAAAGGATTTAAGTGGAAGAAACTTTTGGAGTGTTCCGTCCACAGTTGGTTCTGGAATTTCCTACCTCCCTGCCCAGGTTCCAATGGGTCTAGAGGGACAAAGGCTGGTGTCAAGTTATTTTGCGAATGTACTGGAGACAGGCCTTTGAAATGTAAGCGGGGCAGGAAACAGCTGAAACAAACTCCCATACTGGCAGGATGGCCCTCTCCCAGCTACAACAAGTTCCTATTGCTCATCATCTGGACCCAATACACATTCCTGATAGGGAAATAATTAACTGGCACAGGCAGCTGAAAACTCGTAGACACTCAAAAGGTTTAGGGCAGAAAAATGCCAACTTTCTAAAGGTGGAATTTTCAAAACTGTAATCTAAAATCTAACTTTAACATTAAAGAGGATTTAAAATAACCGACCATTTGAGTCCAAACAAGACATTTCCACTTGATTCCAATCAAAAGTTATCACTTATTTAATGTAACAAGGTAACTCAAGGTTATCCAATTGGAGAGAGAGGTTCTACAGTAGTAAAAATATATTTAGATGTTTTTCACTTTCATGATATGTAAAACTTGAAGACACGTCCTACTTTTCAAATACAATGAACCCTGCCCTATGAACGATTTAGGGCATACCCTATGGTTGACTTATATGCATTAAAAAGAAAGGTTCATGCCTGACAAAAATGTTTTTATTTGCCAGATTGAATTTGCAGTTTAAAACTATACTACAGGGCCATGAGACTCATCGTGATCTACGGTTGGTTTGCGGGCGGTTGGTTCGAACCAGCATACCGCATGAAACTCTGCACAACGGACTTCACGCAGATCCAGGGGTTTTTATATGGCAGCTCTGTGTCGCAGGCTCTGCCTCCTGTCAGCAGGACGATGCTTATGGCCTGGCACACAACAATACGTCACGTGCGATGGGACCGGAAACTCACTCGACAGATGCCACTTTGGCACGGGGCCTGGTTGCAGGAGGTGTCGTCCCTGCAGGGGTTCCGCCGCTGGGACGTCATTGGGATTTCGTTGCTCAAAGATGTATGGGTGGGTGACCATATTCGATCCTTCGCTGACCTGCAGCAGTGCCATGCCCTTCCCCATTCCCAATTCTATAAATATCTGCAGCTCAGACACGCCCTCCATACACACGTCTCATCCCTTACCTCCTTTCCGGAGTTCAGCCCACTGGAGGCCCAAGTGATGATGGGGAACCTGGGGGGGGGGGGCGGGTGTCCCGCAACTACCGGTCACTGGTGAACAATGGTCCTGCTTCCCCAGACCGGCTTAGGGCTCAGTGGGAGGGATGGCTGGGCCCCCTAGAAGAGGCCGACTGGTGAGATGCCCTTATGGCACCCAAAACCCTGACCACATCCTCCAAGTTGTGCCTGGTCCAACTTTACTAACTTCATGCCGCTTACCTCACTCCGACACGTCTATTCCGGGCCCAGATGAGATCCTCCCCAGCATCCGCGCGATGTGACTCCGCCCCAGCTGATTTCTATCACATGGTATGATGTTGTCCGGCTTTAGCACCGTTCTGGAGAGGGGTGGAAATCAAATTCACGCAGGCCCTAGGATGGGAGGTCGCCCACGACCCGTTACGCTTGCTGCTGGGGGTGTTTCACGGCATGGATGGCTCTAGGGCGGATAAGCGCTTTTTGGGAATGGCCTTGCGGTGGCAAAAAGAGATATAGCAGCGCATTGGTCCCAGGCTAAGGCGCCAACAGTTCAGAAATGGAGGAGTGGATTGGTGTGGAATGCAGGAGGAATCCCTATTTGAAGCCCGGGGAGGCCCTGACTTATTCAGTAAGGTGTGGGGTAAATGGTTTAATCTGCTACCACTCTGATGATCTGTCTTTTATTTTATTTACCTCTGTATTGACTATCTGGACTGCCATGCCCAGCCCTACTGGGCTGCCCTTGTCTCGTCAACTATATACGATGTCATGTTTCTCTCACTGATAAATAATCTGCTGCCAATTAATTTCTGTGTTATTGAAAATCCAATAAAGTTGATTATCAAAAAAAACTATACTACAGGCTACAATGGCAGGTCTGAGACATGTTTTAAAAAGCTACTTTTGCTACTTCTAGTGGGTGGTACAATGAGTGTTGCTGCCTACTAGTAAGAGTTAATTTACAGGCCCTAGGCACCAGTTATATAATTTTCGAGGGACTTTCAAGTAATAAATGTACTGATCAGGTGTAAGCCAACTGTACCATGTTTGAAGGAGAGAGCACAAGCAATGTCAAACTGCTTTACAGTGGTAAAGTGCACCAGGGTCCTAAAAGCCAACAAAAACGGTTTACAAAAACAGGAGGGGTGAAAGCAAAACGTTTGAAGGTGAACCTGCAGAGAGCAAAGTCAAGTACAGTGGTTGTCCTGAAAATCTGGCTTGGCTGGACCTCTGGTCTCTGTCTGGAACAGGGGGCCTCTGTCTTCACTGGATGGAACCTGGAATGGATGTACTGTGGCTGGTTTATACAGCCCACGTCTGGTCTCTTTTACCCCTGGGGTATAAAAGAATCTATCATAACCGTCTGTGTGCAGTGAACATGGTGGAATTTTGCACTCCACTGCTCGTGGGGGAATGCATAGACCTGCTTAGTCACACTAAGTCAGATATCATTTGGAAGAATTGAAATGTAAAGTGGATACACTAGGTCCTTCCGTCACTTACTTATGGGCAGATTCTTACAAGGTTCTAGCACCACTTGTCACACATGCAGAAAAACAAAACACTCCTACACAGTCCACCATGCAATTTCAACACTTGCAACTCTGCATGGTGCATTGAGCTACCGGAACACTAATGTACCTCAGTGCCCCATCAGGGGAATAAAGGGCTAAGAAAACGCATCAACAAAACAGTGGACCCAAATCTCCAGCATCTTTTCTGGGCTGCTACTTTGTACCAATCGAAGAACCAACTTCACGTTTGCTTGTAAGACACACCTCAACTAAACTGACAAGAGCAGAACTATTCTGCATGTATGTATAAAAACTTTATTTTGTTTCCTTGCTTTCTATTTTGCGGTGAACAATCTCCGGGATGCCTGAAAACAGGTCTAAAGTTAAACAAAACAGTAAACTGTACTATTCCGCACGCATTCACCTGAACGTTTACCATCTCCCACCAGATGACGAACATTTCTCCACTTTATGTCACAATTCTTTACCTGTTCTCAATGCCTTCCTCCTAGATTTTTTTTTGCTATCCTACTCCTTTTCCCATCTATGCCCACCTTCCAATTATTTTATTATTCCGAACTTTAAATGCCTATTTGTGTGTTTCTACTGTCTAATGTACTTCTGAGACCACAATCTTGTTGTGCTTCCTGATGTCTGTGAAGTGGAATGACACTCCTCAGGTTAGCAGTAACATCATATAATTTTTTTAAAGAAAACAACAATCTTTGCAGAAGTCTTGGGGTGGGAGGTCCCCACTTCACCAGGACTGGCATTTCTACACATCATGGAGGGTATTGGGGGCAATATCTATAAACAGCACTTATTGTTGCTGGGGCTTACCATCGCCAAAAGAAATATTGCGAGGCTATGGAAGGCACCTGCCCCACCATCTTTGATAACCTGGAAAAAGGGACTAGACTTATGTATGGGCTTAGAGATACCGATATTCAAGACCAGGGGTTGCCTGCAAAAGCACCCCAAAATTTGGAAAAGATGGGCGGACTACCAGGGTCTCTACTTGGAGTAGGCGCCTCCAACAGGAACACATACACTTTAGTTGACACAGTGGGATACCGGGTAGTAGAGGGAATAGATGGTTTGTATAAGCCTCAATTGTGGAAGGTGCGGGTGATGTCTTGTGCGGGCAGGGCTGCGTCAGCTAACAGACGTGCGCAGCACTACAGAGGTAGTGCTCGCAATGGCCATTGGCCGACGGGCGCAGCGAAAAGGTTAAATTTGAAAAATGTAAATCAAATGTCATCAATATTTTGTGGTGTGCTACATGGCGGTTGCCTCCCACACTAAGGGGCCCCGCTCTGTATTTGATTGACACAATAAAATTTGTTCATAAAAAAAATTGAAAACAATAATCATCCCAGCATCTATAGAGTATGCAGCAACATGGCCGGTGACACTATAACCTGTGGTAGCCAGCGCCTTACAACTGCAGAAAAAAGCTCTATTCAGTTTGTAGGCGAAAGATATACTCTCTCTGAAAGAGACGTTATGTTTGAAGTAGCATAGAAAAGAGGTGTATACTAAATATCGAAGTTAAAATATTGATGGTACTAAATATCGTGGCCAAAATTTCAAAAACAAATATGGACAGAAAAGTCTAGATTTTCTATACCTAAATCTACATATATGTACCAACAAGGAGCATATATATTCAAGATATGTAGAGGTGGAGTTAGAAATAGTAAATCTATGCTTTCCTGAAGCCCTTACTTTTCGATAATCTGTACCACAATGTTCTTCACGTCGATATTGATTAGTTCAATCCATAGAAAAGACATCATTACATTGTTGTTTGTATAAAAAAAAGGAAATTGTGTCCTAAAGATTACAGTTGTCTGATTTGAAGCCTTTGAAAAAACATATGGTGCTGGGTCAGTTCGGAACACGATTTATAAAGCTGCATTTGAACAATTGTGAAAAGCTGTATGTTTCATGACAGCGAATACACTGTTTGAGAAAATATGTAATTTTGGTTTCAGAATATTTTAATTTTATTGAATGACAATTCTCTTCATCAAACAATAAACATAACTGAAATGCCAGGAGTAAACACGCCTTGGCTGTGGATTTCCTTAAAAATTGAGCATATTAGAAAAGTGAATAAAATATGGAGAAAAAAAATCTTACACGCTTTCAGGTAGGGCATTCATTTGAAGCATACTCATTTTGGGATGGAGAATCATTTTTAATGTCCCGCAAAATCCCCAGGAGGAAGCGTGGAGGTAGAACTACCATCTTTCGCCAGGTACCGGGTAATACATCGATATCTGTATCAACTGGGCAGCATGCAGTGAATTGAATTTGAATTTTGAATTTAAAATATTTCTATAGCGCGACATTCACCAGACGGTTTCTTGGCGCTTTTGGGAACATGGACTGCAGAAGCAGAGGGATAAACAGAAATCGATTCAGAATTGAATTCACAGTGGAAAAGCTTGGCTGAACAGAAAAGTCTTCAAGCCCTTACGAAAGAAAGAATAATCTTTGGCCAGACGTAGATGGGCAGGAAGGGAGTTCCAAAAGGTGGGTGCCAGAAATGAGAATTTGGACCCACCCCATTTTTTTCTTTTGAAACGGGGAACCTGTAGGAGAGCTTGGGACGAGGACCGGAGCTCCCTAATGGGAACATATTCCTTCAACAGGGCAGAGATAAAAGCAGGGGCAGTTCCCTGGCGAGACTGAAAGACCATACAGCCCATCTTAAAAAGAGAGCGCTGCCGGACAGGCAGCCAGTGTAGAGCCTTTAGAAGTGGCGTGGAGTGATGAGAGCGGGAGAGGCCATAGACTAGCCGAGCCGCCTGATTCTGCACTAGCTGGAGTTTTCTTAGACTGTAGGCCGGGATGCCGTTGTAAAGGGCATTGGCGTAGTCCAACCGGGAGATCACAAGGGCAGACATGATTAGTTTTAGTGCCAGAGGAGAAAAGAAACGAGAGACAGTGCGGATAGTGCGGAGAGTGAAAAAACAGGAAGAGACGACAGAGCTAACTTGTGAATGAAGAGTGAGGAGGTTATTCATTCTTATGCCAAGGGTCTTGACGGTAGGGGAGGGAGTGGGAGAGGGACCAAAGGAAGAGGGCCAGAAGGAAAAAGAAGTCCAGGGACTGGAGGAGCCACCCGTGAGAACCAGCTCGGTCTTGTCTGGGTTCAACTTCAAATGGTTGTGGCTCATCCAATCCCTGATGAAAATCATAACAGTTTGAAAATTAGCAGTAGAATGAGGAGAGGGAGAAAGATCAAAGACGAGCTGGAGGTCATCTGCATAGTTATATACAGTGACCTCCAGCTGCTGGAGTGCAAAGATAAGAGGGTAGATATACAGATTAAACAAAAGAGGGGAAAGAGAAGAGCCCTGGGGAACACCACAGGTGATCTTAAGGGGAGTTGATGTGAAATCCCCCAGCCGGACTGCCTGGGTGCGGTCCTGCAGGAAGGACGAAAGCCAGACCAAGGCTGAGCCCCCGATTCCCGCCGCTCTGATACGTGAAAGCAAGATGGAATGGTCCACCGTATCAAACGCGGCGGAAAGATCGAGGAGTACCAGAGCCTGGTGTTTGCCCTGGTCCAAGCCCTCCCTGAGTTCGTCCTGGACCGACACCACTACGGCTTCCGTCGAATGCCTGGGCCGAAATCCCGCTTGACAAGATGCCAAGCCGCCAGTTGCTTCCACGTGAGCACTGAGTACCGACGTGGTGTATCGCTCAAGCACCTTGCCTAAATAGGGTAGCAAGGAGATGGGCCGATAGTTAGTTGGGGAGGATGGGTCAACACCAGGTTTTTTTAAAATAGGTACAATAGAGGCCGATTTTAGGGCGGGAATTACAACCCCTTGTGCAAGAGAGCTGTTAAGAAAGGTAATCGGGGGCTGAGTGCAGACTGAGTAGATCCGTTGAAGGATGTGGGCCGGACAAATGTCGGCCGGGGAGCCCGATTTTACCTTGGGAAGTAAACTCAAGAAAACTTCTTCCGTCAGAGGGGGAATCGAAAGTAAGCAGGATTGAACAGAGGGGGGAAGGGGATCAACATAGCTAGAGGAGGGGGGGGGGATGTTAGTCTTGATCTTAGAGATTTTGTCCAAAAAGTAATGATTCAGAGAATCACATAGGGCCTGGGTAGGAGGGAGGTTGGGGCTGGTCCTATCTGAGAAGGCCAGCTCATTGACGATATGGAAAATTTATTTCGATTTATTTTCAGACGCTAAAATTTTGGAAGAGAAGTGAGCAGATTTTGCTTCTAAGATGGATTTTTTATATTCCTGTAGTAATGCAAGGTAGCGCGTTTTCTGTACAGGGCAATACTTCCTTCTCCACAGTCTCTCAGCTCGCCGGAGGGACAGCTTTTTTTCCTTTAAATGTTCGTTAAACCACCGGTTTGCCTCCTTAGGTCTTTTGGTCGATATCCGGCGTAAAGGGGCTATTATGTTACATCCCTCCGTGAGCCAGGAGTCAATCGCGACAGCTTGTGAAGAGGATGGTAAGCCAGCCAGATCTGGGGAGGAATTTAGCAAAGAGGATGATAGGGCGACAAGGTCGGCACGATTCCAACTTCGTGCCCAAGTGTTTTTTTGTGGCAGAGTCTTAGTGACAAGATTAATATGGAGGGAAAAAGAGATGATAGCATGGTCCGACCATGGACATGGGGACACTAGCAACGAAGAAATGGCATAATTAAGGGACCAGACTTGGTCGAGCACGTGGCCACGTACATGCGTTGGGACATTGATGTGGGAGGTAAAATTCATTGATTGCAGTGATTCAGTGAATTGCTTAGAAGCTGGGCATTCAAATGGGTCATTGGGCCAGTAATTAAAATCCCCTAGTACTAAGACTGAGGCATGATTGACCGCCAATGTAGCCAGTAGATCCTGAAAAGCTGGTATAAACAAAGGGGTGGGCTGGGGCGGCCGATATGTTAGCAAGCAGATGAGCGGGGGAGAGAAGGTAGAAGAACGAACCACTAGGTGCTCGGTGGAGTCGATGAGAGTAGAAGGGAGGAGCTGAAAGTTATACTCCGACCTGGCGATAACCGCCACACCACCCCCTTTCTTATCTGCCAAGCGATCGGCACGAAGGGCCGCATACGATGGGGGAAGGGCAGCTAAGAGGGATGGGAGGGAGGACTCACAGAACCAGGTCTCGGTTAGACACAGTATGTCAGGCTTGTGGGAATCCAGTAGGACAAACAGGTCTTGGTGGTGTTTCACCGCCGACCTGGTGTTGAGTAAGATGACAGACCGAGAGGAAGGGGAAGGAGAGGGGGAAAAGGGGAGCGGCGCCAATGGGGGAGTGAGGCCAAGGGAAGAGATGGTGCTAGTAGTGGAAGACGCTAGTGGCCAGTTTCCTTGTAGGGATTTGAGGCCCTCGGATGAATAAGAGATGAGAGGGGCATAATGCCCGGCCCCTCGCCCCGTCTGGCCGCGGACGGGCGCAGACGGGCTTGACTTAAGCGCGACTTCGGCGCGCATTCGTCGCGCCCGCTGCGCTCGTCCGCTGCGCGCACGAGGACACATCGCAATTTATACAAAAAAACTGAACTGGCAGGCAGGATTAAAACTTTTCTGCAAGAGATTCAATTCGGCGAATTGAGTGAATTTATGTAGGTTCTCTGGTGAATTATATAGATATTGTGATAGAGCTTCTTGGAGCAAACTAAAAGTACATAGGATATTGGCTCCACAAACCACACAGGAGGCTCTTGCATCAGAATTTTACACTGGATTCAGAAAATACTTCTCAATAAAGACAACTGCATACAAGTATGATGTACAACACATCATAAGAGTTGAGGGCAGACGGTCAGGATAAGGTGTCTCATCTCAAGTACATGTCCGAGTGCTGTGGCAACTCAACCTACAGGACCTGAAATTAAGAGTGAGAACAAATTTATTAAAAAAAGGTTGCGTTCGAACCCCACTGATAGTACCTATCAGAGGTCCTGACTCCGTAATCCCACTATTACCCAGCGGTTCCCCCTTTTAGGACAGGCGTTGGAGTAGGTACATCCACAGAAGGGGCAATACACCGGCGCTCACTGAGCTGCTTAACAATCTCTTTGCTGGAGGAAGGCAGGTGGGGTGAAAATGGAATACAAATATACGTGAAACCTGTATATATCTACATTTCGAACTGTGTTGGTATACAGATCTTTTTTCTGGTGTCTTTATCCTTCACAGCTTTCCCCTAAAAACTATCCATTTCAGAGGCAGGCAAATGACCTAAAAATCCATGTTGAGGAATGCTTTAGTAATGTGCCATAGACAGGGCTTTGAGTGGGGTGAAAAAACTGGGGGGTCTCTCATAGGGTCGTGGCCGCTGTAATCAAGGGTGTGACTTAAAAACATGTAAGCTAAAAATCTGGGCTTAGCATAGTGTGCTGTCCCACTGGTATTGTGATTCTTCTGACATTGTCTCCAGAGATATAATACAAGTGACATTACACCTAAAACAAGCCAAGACTATTGGCTTTGTCAATGGCTGTTAGTTGCATAAGATAAATAAGAAACTATAGCTTCGCTGTATAGAATATTGAAAATGCTACTCGCTCTAGTGGGCGAGGTTGTGGCATGAGGCTAGAGCAGCCGACCTGCACGCTGAGAAAACAAAACCGGTTCGAGCCTGACCTCCTCCGTGATTCAAAATATGAATATTCCCTTGTGTAATGTAACTGGTGCTCTTGTAACAGGTTCGAGCCTGACCTTCCTCGTGATTCAAAACATTAATATTCCCTTATGTAATGTAACTGGTGCTCATGTAAAGCCCTGCAAGTTAGCGCTATATAAAACAAAACAAAAAAAGATTCTCTTTGAAGCTGTATCAAAGGCAGTGACGGGTTGTACTATTGCAGAGTTAAGGTTTTTTTCTCTCCATCCAGAGGGTAAAAATGGAGAGCCCAATGGGGACCAGTCTCAGCATCTGCTTTAAAAAACTGCTGGTGCTGAGCACCGGCAGGACCCGGCCCACATAAAGCTCTGGCAGTAGACCTCGGTAATCAATTAAGTTAGCTGAAAAGAAAGGCAGGACAAACCATCTCTTCCATGTTTCCATCTGTATTGGGGTGCAAGAAAGACGACGCACGGTTTAAGTATTTTAAACAATGCAATCTCACAACTCTGTACAGCTCCTTCCCCCAGCACATTGGGTGCCCTAAGTGATTACAAGCAGGAAACCAAGAAAAAAAAAAGTCACCCAAAGAACACATGACCATGTCAAAGTGTAATGATGCAGTAGTTAGGCCCTGCTGTGTGGGAGGAACGAAAGAGAAAAGGAGGCACAAAGAGACAGGACTGACCACTAGCAAACAAGGATTTTTAAAGGACACTGCAACAAACTAATCAGATGGGTTTATACCCACTAGAGAAGTATACTAAAGCACACAAGAGGTCGTACCCTTACTCGCGACCTAAAAATGACGCTCAACCGTAGTTGATGAGTTTGGGTTCATGCCCTCATTGTACAGATCTACAGCAGCATGTTCGCTTCAATGTGGAAGGCACCCGATTCACCTGTTTAGTGCTAAGGACGTCGCCTCAACACGCTGACAAAAGCCTTCAATCCTCAACTCCTCAATGTACACACCAACTAAGTTCATATTGTGGTGCATGTGTAATGCATATATGCACGGCTGGATTATATTAAGCCAAGTGAAAGTACAAGACCCTATGAGCAGCTCCGATCTACACAAAAATGCCGCCTACCTCAGCATCTAGATCTCATTAGGATACTTGAGTAGATCCATGAATACTGTGCCATCGGAAACAAAGAGACCGGTAGGCCTCACTTCTTAAAACATCTTCCCTGTCCTGCTGCCCCAAAGGGACATGCAGAGTGGAGGGTGCTCGAGAAATAAAGGCCGCAGTTTATTCCCTTCAATGTCATACATAACCTCTAACTGGCTTCCAGCATCATCAAGAGTCATACCAGGACAGTGTGGCATTATGCAGCAGGGCTGGTTGAATTATGCAGCAAGAAAAGGCAAATTATGCGGCCTAATGCAGCACATTTAGTGATAGCTTTACCTCATTTTGCCACTTTTACTTACCACAAGTTAGAGCCACAGCTCCATGGTGGTTGTCTGCCCAGAGAGTAATCCAGCACCCACCTCGCCGCGAGTATGTATATACATTACAATAGCAGGGTGTTTATGAATGTGCTTTAATTGTCTGTTCTACTTTGCTCTGATATTTCAGTTTCTATTAACCTGAAGTTTTCAGTTTTCCCCAAAGACAAAAAAAGGGATGCGGTCCCATAGCGTCACTTCCGGTGATCTCAAATCAGATTAAAAGTAATTTAATGCGACTTTGGGCATGCTAAGATTTTGGGGACAAGACCGCACTTACTGGGAGCAGGAATGTAAGTAGTAATGTAAGTAGTAATGACAATAGTAAGTCTCATTGCAGCGCAATTCAATCCATTGTAACCAACCCCCTCAGAGAACCTACACTTAATAACAGAGCGGTTAACAGAGATAACCTCACACACATCAATTTAGGACTGACTGCCTCAATCGCCTCGTTCAACAAGCTGAAGTGTGGGCTTTTAAATTGTAGATCTGCCAGCAAACATGCTACTGATATCTTCAATCTCATTTTAGATGGCAACTTAGACATTCTGGTCCTCACAGAAACTTGGCCAAAAAACTCCTCATCTCCCATTCTCGACCTACTGGTTCCTCCCTCCCATGATCTAATTCGACTTGATAGGATTGGGAAAATTGATGGAGGGGTAGCCTGCATTTATCGTAACTCACTATCAGTCAAACAAGCAGACTCCATTGAACTGACGTCGTGCGATTATCTTTGCATCAATATCTCAGACTCTAAGCGCATCATTTGTAAGTTACAAATATTTTACCACCCACCTGGTGATAATTTGACTTGTATTGATGAGATTATGGAGCTCATGGCATCCAACTCCAACTCCCTAGTTCCTCATATTTTCTTAGGCGATTTCAACCTCCATTGGAATAATTCTAGTGATCATATTGTAGGCTGTTTTAAAGAATTTCTATCAGAGCAGGAATTATCCCAATTCTGTGACAGCACAACGCATAACAAGGGAGAGACTTTGGACCTCATCATTGCAAAATCTAACATCCTACTGGAATCCATCACTCCCTGCGATTGGCCTGATCATTACTGCATCCTCTTCTCCATCAATACTGAAGTAATGCATAAAAGGGGACAACCGTCAAAGTTAAAGCAATGGAAACGGAATCTACAAAATATCAATCCCATCTCCCTTGTAAACCAGTGCAACTCCGCGCTGTCCCTAATGACTAACATAACCGATGTTCATGAGCTTACAACCTTCTACAACGACAAGATGCTTGAAACTCTGGACTCCACAGCTCCATTACAGGAAAAAAATGTTTCCTCCAAGAGGTCCAAACCTTGGTACAATGAAGACCTGAACATGGAGCGTAGACAGCTAAGAGCTGCTGAACGTCTTTGGAAATCAGCTCCTTGTACTCTCAACCTTGATCATCTTAGAAAATTGAGGAACTCATACAATAGGAAGATTCTTAAGGCAAAGGCAGACTTTTTCCTAACTCAGCTGAACCTAGCGAGCAACCGACCAAAAAAACTATTTGAAATCATCAAGGAACAATCTTGCAATACAACTAACTACAGTGAGTTAAATGACCTGGCCACTCCTACATGTGATGTGCTTGCCAGTTTCTTCCATGAAAAGACTAGAACTATAGAGCTAGAAATCCAATCAAAGCTGGCCACCCGCCAACCTATGGCACTAGATCCCAAATTGGACGTTTTATCTGAAGACCTTTTTAATTTTATTAACCCAAGGGAAGTTCCAAAAAATAATGCCTCCTGGCACACCTTCTCGCCAATCTCTCAACAAACTATCTACAACACTCTACAAGCAATCAACCCTTACAATCACTTCTCGGATCCCTTGCCACCTGCCCTATTCAAGATTTTTAAAACCTCTATACTACCATTATGGTCTAAAATTGTAAAACGCCTCCCTGACTCAAGGTGTCATTCCGGATTGCCTTAAAATAGGACAGGTCACTCCTATATTAAAGAAGGCTGACACTTCTCCAGCTGATCCAACCACTACCGTCCTATAACCAATATCCCCACCTTGGCTAAACTATTGGAGAAATGTGTTCAAATTCAATTATGCAATCACATTGAGATCTTCAACCTCTTAGACAGTCACCAATCGGGCTTCCGTAGTGGGCAGAGCACAGAATCTGCACTCACGCACATTATGGATGATATACTAATCATGCTTAATCGAAATGAATCATGCCTTTTAATACTTCTTGATCTGTCTTCCGCCTTCGATACGGTCAAGCATGATAAGCTCCTAGCCCTATTGGAAAGAAGGATGGGCCTCTCGGGCGTTGTGCTACAGTGGTTCTGCTCCTTCCTGAATAACAGATTTCAAAGATTCAAGATGAAGAACTCACTCTCGCAACCATCCATGGTCACTCTTGGTGTACCTCAGGGATCTGCCCTTTCACCCATTCTCTTCAATTTGCTAATGGAGCCCCTGGCGTATGCTCTGAATTCTGCGAACATTCTATATCACCTTTATGCGGATGACACGCAGCTATACCTTAAAATCACCTCGCCAGATGACTTCGTTGCTCTTAATACTACGCTTCTGAACACGCAAAGCTGGCTCACCAACAACCATCTGATGCTAAACACCAAAAAAACAGAATTCATTCTCATCTCACCACCAAACTACACCCCAAAGATAGACCTCTGGTTAAAACACCTAACCTCCTTTGACTGTGTCCCCCTCATCATATACTCGGCTAAATCCCTAGGTGTCACCATTGACAAACACTTGAATATGCAGTCGCACATCTCTACTGCCACCAAGGGAGCTAATCACAAAATGAATATATTAAGAAAACTT
Source organism: Lissotriton vulgaris (assembly GCF_964263255.1). Taxonomy (NCBI): domain Eukaryota; kingdom Metazoa; phylum Chordata; class Amphibia; order Caudata; family Salamandridae; genus Lissotriton; species Lissotriton vulgaris. Next base: position 104,755,203 of record NC_141698.1, read on the forward strand.
AAACCCTTCCTCCCCCAGGCTGACTTAAAAGTTGCTGTACAAGCTCTGGTACTACCAAGACTAGACTACGGAAGTACCACACTCGTTGGTCTCCCAAAATACAGGCTTGCACCGTTGAGAGCAGCTCTGAATGCTGCGGCTAGACTGGTTTCAGGAACCAAAAGAAACAATCACATCTCACCAACCTTGAAAGCACTGACCTGGTTGCCTTATGAAGCAAGAATACACCTTAAAGTGGCGTGCATGACGCACAAGGCAATTCACAACAATACACCCAGCTACTTGGCGCTAAAGTTGGAAAATCAGGAGGCTGCAGACATCTACGAAGTTCGACCACTCTACTTCTGAAACCCCAATCCTTCAGGAAGAAGAGAACAGGCTGTAGAGCTTTCTCAGGGATTGCTCCAAAGATTTGGAACTCTCTACCACCCAGAGTGCGTGGAATCACATTCCTTACTGTATTCAAAAAGGAAGTAAAAGGTCTACTAATGAACAAACTCATGTCCTAAATCTAAGTATGGGACGTATTTGGCTGCTTGTCTTTTATCACATCCCCTGTTGCTCCACAATTGTTTGCTGATTAATGTTTTTCGTGGGATATAGATCTGTGCGGCTGATAGCACGTCTAATGTAATTTGTTCTGCAGATGCTATTGCTCTATTATGACAATTTACACTTTTTGTTTGTATTAACTACCTCTTCCACAGTTTATTCTTCTATTGTAAAGCGCTCTGATACCCTTGTGGGTCATGTTCGCGCTATATAAGACTTTATAAATAAATAAATAAATTCCTCACACAGAGCTGAAGAATCACTGGGGCTGCCTTGCGCATATAATGTCCCCAACTTTCCCTCACGAGCACCTCCCCTCGGTATACAACTGTTACAACGAAGTTTTTACCACGCACTACCATTACAACGCAGGCATTACCACCCATACCATTACAACGCATTGCGCTGGGGGGCGCTCTAGGATAGGGAATAAGTATAATTTTATATCCAACACCTTCCCTAGTGTCCACGGGGACTGGAGTTGGAATATAAAATTATACTTACCACTATCCAGCACCTCTAAGCGCTATGCGTTGTAACGGTATTCGTTGTAAATACCACGTTGTAATGGTATGCGTGGTAAAAGTATGCGTTGTAACGTCATACATCCCCTCCCCTCACAGGCACCTTCCAGAAACCAAGACTATTTGTTACATCAAAAGAAGAGGGTGACACGGGCAGCAAAACATCGTGCGCATAAAAACAGGGAAGGCCCGAAATGACAACTGCCGAGAACCATGGGAGGAGGCTACGCTACGGGCTACGAGTAACAATTAAGATTTGTCCGTGTTGTCTAACGGAAGAAAAACATTTTGAGTTTGATTTGTCGTCCGCGGCAATGAGGCAAAATATTACCGTTTTAATGGCAGCATTCGCAATCATTTTTTTTCTGAAAATCCCGGCCTTGTCTAATTAGGGCGAAGCATGTTAATGATGGAGCGGCGCGGCCCGGCGACGCCTTGAGTTGCCATATTAATTGTGTTTAGGGAAAGAAGCATGAATTGCGCTTTTACAAGCTAATTAGTGGTGGGTTTGTTAATTAATACAGGAAAGTCAAACTGCCTCGGTCTTGTCTACTGCAATTAGCTGAAGCCGTTTACACTTCCGTTCTTTATGCAGCAAACTCACTTTTTGCAGAGCCATCATTGAATCGTGGGCCGAGTGGAGCGCGCTCGTCACTGCAGCCATCTTTGCGAACCTTTGGGCGTAGAGAAAAATATGACCCCACCTGGCACCCGTAACAGGAAAAAAAAACCGCACGCTTATGCCACCCCCAGACCTGCTGCAGTTAGCTTCAGCAAACTGTTTGTGAGAAAAATAAAGACTTCCTTTCGAAAAAAAAAAAGAAAGGTAAACCAAACATATATAAGGCGACAAGTAGATCGCAGTGATGCAGCAGCATTTACTGCAAGGTTAATAATGCCCTATATCGACACCAGCGTAAAATATTTCATATCAATAGAATTGAGTTTATGGGTTATGTGATGAATTAAAAGAAGATGTGGGCTCAAGTGACCTGATAGAAGGTAGTGATGGGCCATCGCTTTCTCATATTGGATCATCAAAATCACAAACAGTCTAGCCATCACTTGGTCACTATATGGACACAGGTCTGGCAGGATACTCTGTTATTCGCTCTCAAGGTGCTCAGAGGAGAACTTTTATCAAGAGTTGCAAATCATTCAGTACCACTCTGAAGTGCTAGACTAAATAGAAGACAGTTTAGAGGAGAAAAAAAAACGCAGGTAGTTAGAATTTGACCGGAAGGGAGAGGAGACCCCCTCATATGACAGGCCTCTATATTACCACCCTGTTACTGGTCATCAACCCAATACCTGTAGGAACAGAACAATGGTTGAGTCGCCTGATGCCAAGCCTGGTTCACAGCTTTCCAAAGTAAATGTTTTAGAAAGTGGACTGCTTTGAATGGGATCCCCGAATTCCTCAAAGCAAAGACCGATTTAAGGTCATCAATGAATCAACCCCATTCCAGAACCCACTATCCCACCGCCAGCCAACAAATGCAGTTCTGGTAAACTTTTTTCCGAGAGAAAAATCAGTAAAACTAGATCTAACATTGCCAACTCATCATTGTCATTCTCACCATCACCTGTAGCCAGACAACACACTACTGTTTATCCTTCAACACAACCTCCCACACACACATCTCCAACATTCAAACCACCTCCTACAAAGAACATGTTTCTCTCCTCCAAGTCTCTGAGAAGAGAAGTTCTCAATCCCTTAATCGCATTGTAATCTCCTCACTACCCCAAGGAACCAAGCCGGATCACCTCAAGACTGGACAGATCCATGCCCTCCTGAAAAAGCTTCCACTAGATCCAGCCTATCTTGCCATCTTCCATCTTTATAACTTGCTTCCCATGTATTGGAAAATATCAACATGGCAACAGAAGAACAACTAATTAAAAACCTTTGTAAAATTATTTGAACAGGGTAACAGTCACATACATTACTGAGCAGACAAAGTATATCTGCTCCTTCCTCAGAACACCTCCAAAAAAGTATCCCACACCTTACTGTCTGAGCTTGATTTGTCATACAATGCAGACACGTGACTCAGCCTTCCTCTCTGGAACAGAGCCATTGTTAGACCTTTCTAACATTTAACCTTTGACTATCGCACAAGTTACTACTTGTGTAACGATATATCTGTAAGAGACAGTTAGTGATAGATTCCTTACCTTAGAATATACCCAGGCGTCAGACTGGATCCGGAAACGTTTGCGTAGCAGTACCCCTGCGCGTCGGTAGGCGTCGTCTGCGGCTCCGCGTCCAACATCGGCGGCGCCGTGATGACGTCTGAGTACTTAGACGCCGCCTCCGCGTGCTGACGTCGGTTCTTAGACACAGCTTTTCCGCGCCAGAAACGCAGAGCTATGCTAAAAACCAACACTGGTGCCTTGAAACTAGGGCCCTGAAAGGGGATGACCTTAACCCTAGATATCGGTTCGCAGAACGGGGAGGATGGGTGGTTCGGTAAGGAATCTATCACTAACTAATGTCTCTTACAGATATATTGTTACACAAGTAGTAATTTGTGCATCTGAAAGAGACACGTTAGTGATAGATTCCTTACCTTAAAATAGATACCCCAGCAATACCAACCCCGGTGGTGGGTCTGCGAACCAATAATCACACCAGAAAGTCCTGGAGGACGGAACGGCTAAAGAAGCCATCCCTCCGGACTTGGCTGTCCAGGCAATAGTGTCCTGCAAATGTGTGCAGCGAGGCCCACGTAGCTGCTTGGCAAATGTCCTGTAAGGGCACTCCTCGGCCCAAGGCATTTGTAGTCGCTGTGGCCCGAGCGGAATGAGCCCTCAGCCCAACAGGGGGTTCCTTCTTAGCCAAGGAGTAACATGCCTGGATACACAAGATGATCCACCGCGAGATGGTCCGCTTGTGCACCGCTTTCCCCTTCTTAGCGCCCACGTAACCAACAAAGAGTTGGTCATCCACCCGGAACTGGCGTGTGCGATCCAGATAGAACGAGAGCGCACGTTTTGGGTCCAGACGGTGGAGCCTCTCTTCCTCTCTCGAGGGATGCGTAGGCGGAAAGAAGGTGGGCAGGGTGATGGATTGCCCAATGTGGAAGGCTGTGACTACCTTGGGCAGGAAAGAGGGCCTGGTCCTCAACACAACCTTGTCCGGATGGACCGAAAGGAAAGGAGGTTTACAGGATAGAGCCTGGAGCTCACTTACTCTCCTGGCAGAGGTGATGGCTACCAGGAAGGCTGTCTTCAACGTAAGGAGGCGGAGAGGACAGTTGTGAAGTGGCTCAAAGGGAGCGCACATCAGAAAAGTAAGAACCAGGTTCAAGTCCCACTGAGGCATCACAAAGGGAACAGGAGGGAACGTATGTGTGATGCCTTTCAAGAATCAATTAACAATAGGGGACTTGAACAAAGAAGGCTGATCAGGCAGCCTCAAGAAGGCTGATCAGGCAGCCTCAAGAAGGCTGAAAGAGCAGAAAGGTAGCCCTTGACAGTGCCCAGAGCAGAGCCCTGCTGGGCAAGAGAAAGAAGGAAGAGAAGAAACTCAGAAAGAGGGGCAGAAAGAGGATCCACAGCCTTTGCTGTGCACCATGCCACAAATCTGTTCCACCTGCAGGCGTATACTGACTTTGTGGAGGGTCGCCTGGCTGCCAGAATGATGTTACAGACTTCAGGAGGCAAGTCAAATGGCCTCAACTGCCGCCGCTCAATCTCCAAGCATGGAGGTGGAGACTGCACAGGTTCGGGTGGAGGACCGTCCCCTGCTGCTGCGACACAAGGTCCTCCTGAAGAGGCAAACTAACCGGGGGACCGACTGACATACTGAGTAGCTCCGGATACCAGTACCTTCGTGCCCAGTCCGGAGCCACAAGGATGACTTGTGCCCGGTCGCGCCTGATCTTCTTCAGCACTCTGGGCAGAAGTGGTATAGGCGGAAAGGCGTACAACAGACCGCAACTCCACTCGCGACGAAAAGCGTCTCCGAGCGAGTGCCGCCTTGGAAATTCCAATGCGCAGAACTGATGGCGAATAGATCTAACCAAGGCTCTCCTCACTGCTGAAAGAGGCCTTGCGCCACGTCAGAGTTCAGACGCCATTCGTGATCCATCATGCACCGGCTTCTGAGTTCGTCCGCCCTGGCGTTCAGAGAACCTGCCAAGTGTTGAACCACCAGGGTCATGCCCTGATGTTCCAGCCATTGCCAGAGGCGCAGAGCCTCCTGGCAGAGGGTCCACGATCCCACCCCGCCCTGTTTGTTTCAGTACCACATGGCGGTGGTGTTGTCCGTGAACACCTGCACTACACTTCCCCGGACAGTGGGAAGGAATGCCTTCAGTGCTAGACGAATCGCCCGCAGCTCCAAAAGGTTGATATGGAGCCGGGACTCCGCCGGAGACCAGAGGCCTCTGATCTCCGCCTCTCCCATGTGGCCTCCCCAGCCCTGGAGGGACGCGTCCGTCACAACTACGTGCTCCGTTGGGGAAGGGAGAGGTATCTGCCGCTGACCCAATCGCGGTCCGTGAGCCACCACTGCAGCTGTCTCTCAGTGCCCTCCGAGATCAGGACATGGTCGGACAGGTTGCCCTGATGCTGGGCCCACTGAAACTTCAGGTCCCACTGCAGAGCCTGCATCCGCCAACGGGCTGCGCCGAGTCGAGAACCGCTCCGATGAAAAGGAGCTTTTGAGAGGGGCACAGGTGTGACTTCGGCACATTGATGGAGAACCCCAGCTGGTGCAAGAGGTCTGCCGTCGTCTGGAGGTGGCGGACGACCGTCTGGGGCGAGCCCGCCTTCAACAACCAGTCGTCGAGGTAGGGGAAGACTGAAAACCCTAACCTGCGCAGATGAGCTGCGACCACCACCATCACCTTCGTGAACACCCGTGGGGCGCTGGTAAGGCCGAAGGGGAGCACAGTAAACTGAAAGTGCTCGTGGCCTACTGTAAACCGCAGGTAGCGCTGGTGGGCTGGCAGGACAGGGATGTGGAAATAGGCGTCCTGCAGGTCCAACGCTACCATCCAGTCTCCTGGGTCCAGGGCAGCTAAGAACTGAGCCAGAGTCAGCATTTTGAACTTCTCCTTCCGGAGGAAGCCGTTGACGTTCCGTAGGTCAAAGATAGGGCGTAGGCCCTTTTGCCCTTCTTGGGTACCAAAAAGTAGTGGGAGTAGCAACCACGTCCTACTTCTGGCCCAGGAACGTGCTCGATGACCCCCTTGGCCAAGAGGGCCGAAACTTCCTCCTGGAGAAGCCGCAAATGATCCCCCGATAAGCAGTGGTTTTGCGGTGGCATGGCTTGAGGAGTCGTCTCGAAGGGGAGGGAGTATACCCTTCGGACGATCTGCAGCACCCACCTGTCCTAAGTGACAGTGCGCCAGTGAGAGTGGTGATGGCGAAACCTGCCCACCACTGGTGTCACATGGGCCGAAAAGCATGGACTAGGAGGGTTTAGAGGCGGATGCTGCGGGGAAGGGTGTGGAATGGCCTCGCTGTTGTCCCCTACTGCCTCCACGGCGATTTCCGCGGCCGCCACCGCGCTGGATGGTAGTCTGCGGCGTGTGGCTGGCAGCACGTGTGGGGGCGCCCCTTCCCTGGCCACGAAAGGAGTGAAAGGCACCCGTTGGCTGGCGCGGGGCAGAGAGGCCTAAGGTCTTGGCCGTAGCCCTGGAGTCCTTAAAGCGCTCAAGCGCATGGTCTGCTTTGTCGCCAAAAAGGCGACGGTCGTCAAACGGCATGTCCATCAAGGTGTTTTGGACATCAGCCGAAAAGTTGGCGGACCTCAACCAGGCGTGGCGTCTAATTGCCACCGTTGTTGCCATCGCTCTACCTAGTGAGTCGGTGGTATCCAGCCCACACCGGATAGAATATCTGGCTGCATCCCGGCCCTCCGCAAGGGCTTGGCCGAGTTTGACCTGTACCTCCAACAGACACTCTGGCAGCAATTCCGCGACCGTATCCTACAGAGAGTGGGTGTAGCGGCCCAAGAGGCAAGCGGTGTTGGAAGACCGCAGTCCCAGACTAAGGGAGGAGAAGACCTTTTTACCGTACATCTCGTACCTCTTGGATTCCCTGTCCGGCGGAGCCGACAGGAATGCGGTCTGGGAAGTGGACGCCTGGATGACCAGGCTCTCGGGGTGGGGTCGGTGGACAGGAAAACTGGGTCGCCCGGGGCCGGGCGGTGGCGTCTGGCCACCTTCCCATCTATGGGCGAACCCGTAGCGGGCTTGGACCAAGTGCCCAAAAGAACGTCGGTCAAGGCCTCATTAAACGGCAGCAGAGGCTCTGTCGGGCATGACTGCGGTTTAAGGACCTCAGTGAGAAGGTTAGTCCTCACGCCGCGACGGGGAGCTCAAGGCCCAAGGCCTTGGCAGCCCTCATCAACACCACACTGTAGGTTGACCCCTCCTCCGAAGCCACAGTAGGAGGCGAGACAAAACCAGTGTCTGGAGAGGTGTCCAGACCACTGGCATCCCCAAGGTCACCTGTCCAGTCCTCTAGAGGCTGACACTCTCGGGTCAGAGGGTCCTCAGACCCCTCCCAATACTCCTCATCACCTATCTCCTGAAATTCAGGGTTGTCAACCAATGGGGCCGCTTCATTGAAGTAAAACTCCCCAAGCGCCGTTGAGAGCGGCGCCCAGCGGTGCCGCTCCGACGTTGGAACCGGAGCGAGGGAGGCATCGGGGACGGCGCCGGAGGTGACACCTGACGGACCAACCCAGGGGGGGGGGGGGGGGGTCGTAAGGTCCACCGGCAACGACGCGGATCCCGAAGCGGGTCCAGTGGGGTCCTGCGGCGCTGGGCCCGAAGGCGCCCGCGGCGTCGGGACCGGTGGGGCCCTGCGGCGCGAGCCTGAAGGCGTCGGGGCCGAAGCACTCGACTGTGTCGGGGCCAAAACCCCCGACCCGCTAGGGGCCCCAGACTGGTCCGCTGGTCCTGAAGGCACCGCGGAACCCGTCAGGGAAGAGAGGTTCCATGAGGAAGCGCTCGATCTCCCCCGGCATCGAGTCTTGCCCAGGGACCGGAGGGTGTGGAGCAGGCCGCGACACCCGCGACTCCGGCGGAACCGCGTGGGCGGTGTCACCCGAACCCCCGGCCGCGTCGCGCGAGCGCTGGGGGGAGTCAGAAGAGCGATGACGCCTTTTTGACTTCTTGTGTTTCTTACCTGACGACGACTTTGACCCGGAGGAGTGGTGCCGACTCCCGGAGCTGTGGTGGCTCCGTCCCCGCGACCTGTCCCTCGACCTCTCATGGGACTGGGACCGGGACCTCACGCGGCGCGTTTGAGTCGCCTACGGGACCGCTCCTGCCTGGCTTTCGAAGAGAGGGCCTGGCAGTCGGAGCAGGCCTTGTCGTCGTGGTCGGCGCCTAGACAAGTTAGACACAGGTGGTGAGGATCCGTGATCGACATCGTGCGGTCGCAATCCTCGCAATGCTTGAATCCAGGCATCCCTGTGGCACCGATCGGAGTCGTATTACTTCGAAAAGACGATCAAAATGATCAAAAAAAATAGTCAAAAAGTGACTAGAAGTACTGCTTTTTCCAGATCTGCACTTGCTGGCGCGGAAAAAAGAAGAACTGACGTCAGCACGCGGAGGAGGCGTCAAAGTACTCAAACGACGTCATCACGGCGCCCACGATGCCGACGACGGACGCGGAGCCGCAGACGACGCCTACCGACGTGCAGGGGTACTGCTACGAAAAAGTTTCCGGATCCAGTCTGACGCCTGGGGATATTCTAACGTAAGGAATCTATCACTAACGTGTCTCTTTCAGATTGTGTGTGCTACTGGATAGAGACGGTACAAGGAGAATCTGGGACCCAGAATGTCCCCAAGAATGCACCTTAGTCAGAACCCACACTCCCCAAGACCACTGTTCCACTTACAAATGATAATCTCAAGGACCAGACCAGCTAAATCACATATGCGTCAGTCTCCTGCCGTAAACATGACAAGCCAACATGATCTAAAGGACAAGTTACTTACCTTCGGTAATGCCTTATCTGGTAGAGACATGATCTAGCCACAGATTCTATAACTATCAACTTCCAGGTGTCAGGCTGGATCCGGAAGACTTAATAGCACTACCCCTACACGACGGTAGGTGGCGGCAGTCAACTCAGCGTAATGTTGTAGGCTTCATGTTCATCGTGACGTCCGCGTTGTCAATATAACCGCCACTTCTGCGCTCTGACAGGAGAACTTTTCAAGACTTTCAACTCCAGGGCACGGAACCATGAGGGGACTCATCATGGTGTGTTAAAGGAGGCAACTAGGACCCGGAAGGTAAAAGCCCTCGACACTAGAACCAATCCACAGTGTGGGGAGGATGGGTGGGGCGATGAGGAATCTGCGGCTAGATCATGTCTCTTCCAGATAAGACTTTACCGAAGGTAAGTCACTTGTCCATCTGATAGACATCTAGCCGCAGATTCCTTACCTTTGAACAGATAGATACCCAAGCAATGCCATCCCCAGAGGAGGGACTGAGGAAAGGTTTAGACTAGAAAGTCCTGCAAGACAGAGCGACCGAATAGGCCTTCTATGCGAACCTGGGAGTCTAGACAGTAGTGTCTGGCGAACGTGTGCAGTGATGCCCATGCGGCCGCTTTGCAGAATATCTGAAACGGGAACTCCACGCTGAAGAGCCCTGGTGGCCGCTTTTGCCCTGGTGGAATGGGTTCTAAGCCTTTCAGGGGGATCTTTCTTCACCAAGGCACCCTTTCTTTGCACCCATGTATCCTATAAAGAGTTGGTCATTCACCTGGAACTCTTTGGTTCGATCGAGGTAGAATGATAACACCTTTATTTGGGTCCAGCCAAGAAGATGCTCCTCTTTCTTGGAAGGGTGAGGAGGTGCATAGAAAGTGGGTAGAGTAAACGACTGTCCCATATGAAAGGGTCTTACCAACTTAGGAAGAAAATATGCCCTTGTGCAGAGCACCACTTTCTCCGAAAGGACCGTCAGAGAAGGAGGCTGTGATGACAAGGCCTACAGTTTGCTCACCTTCCTTGGCAGAGGTTATTGCCACTAAGAAGGCTGTTTTGATGGTGAGCAGCAGTAGAGGGCAGTTGTGCAGTGGCTCTAATGGTGCACACATCAAAGGTGAGAACCAAATTAAGGTCCCACTGTGGCATAATAAAGGGTGAAAGGGGGGGGGAACAAGTGGGTTAACCCCTTCAAGAATTTCTGCACCAGAGGGGATTTGAAAAGAGAAGGCTGATCAGGCAGCCGAAGAAAAGAGTAAAGGGCCGGAAGATAGCCCTTCAAGGTGTCCAGAGCAAAGCCCTGCTGGGCCAAGGAATGTAAAAATAGGAGGATATCAGACAAGGATGCAGAAAGAGGGTCAATAGACCGTTCTGTACAATATTTACACAATTTGGACCATCAGCAGACGAAAACAGACTTCATGGAGGGATGTCTAGCTGCCAGAATAACCTCACAAATGATGAGAGGAAGGTCGAAAGCTGTCCGCAGTCGCCTCTCAATCTCCACGAAAGAAGGCAGAGTGGACAGGTTCGGGTGGAGAACCCTCCCCTATTGTTGCGACAAGAGATCTTCTCTAAAGGGCAGCCTGACTGGAGGATTGATGCTCAATGCCAGAAGCTCTGGATACCTAGACTCTCCATGCCCAGTCGGGAGCCACAAGAATGTCTTCTACCCGGTCGCTCCTGATCTTCTTGAGCACTCTGGGCAGGAGCGGTATGGGCGGAAAGGCGTACAGGAGGCCGGAGCTAGACTTGTGATGAAAAGCGTAGCCGAGTGAGAGCCACCTTGGAAACTCTAGTGTGCAAAATTGCTGACATTGCACATTCTCTACAGAGGCAAACCGATCTAAATAAGGCTCTCCCCACAGTGGAAAGAGTCCTTTTGTCACCTCCGGATGACGCCACTCGTGATCTGCTAGAGACCTTCGGCTGAGACGCAAAGCCTCTTGACACAGGGTTCACTACCCCACCCCACCCCACCTTGCTTGTTGCAGTACCACATGGGGGTCATGTTGTCGATTAGCACTTGAGTCCTCTGATGTTCACTACTCTCAGATGGCCGCCCCTTCCCAGAAGGGACGCATCAGTCACTACTGTGAGATCTGGATGGGATAGGGCGAGGGGTCTGCCTCTGACCTAATCGCGGTTTGATAGCCACAGCTGTATATCTTTCGCAGTGCCCTCCAAGATCTGGACCCGGTCGGTGAGATTTCCCCAATGCTGCCCCGATTGGAACTTCAGGACCCATTGCAGAACCCACATGTGCCATTTGGTATGGTCTACAAGAAGGATGCAAGAGGTCATGTGGCCCAACAACCTTGGAGTCATTCTTACTGAAATCCAGGATAGAGGCTGAAATATTGGAATCATAATTCGAATATCCTGGACCCGCTGCTCGGGACGATAAGCCCGAAACTGCACCATATCCAGAACTGCTCCGATGAAGGGAGTGCCTGAAAGGGAGCCCGGTGTGACTTTGGCACATTGATAGTAAACCCCAACGGATGCAAGAGGGCCACTGTAGTCTGAAGATGGGAGACTGCTTAGGACGAGCTCGCCTTCAACAACCATCGTCGCGATAAAGGAAGACTGTAATCCCTGATTTTGGCAGATGAGCCATGACCACTGCCATCACCTTGGTGAACACCCGCGGGGCACTGGTGAGGTCGAAGGGGAGCACAGCAAACTTAAAGTGCTCCTGGCCCACTGTAAACCGTAGGTAGCGACGATGGGCAGGCAGGGCGGGAATGTGGAAATAGGCGTCCTGCAAGTCCAACGCTACCAATCCAGTCTCCCGGGTCTAGGGGCACACAGAACCTGAGCCAAAGTGAGCATCTTGAATTTCTCCTTCTTGAGGAAGTAGTTGAGGGCTCTGAGGTCGAGGATAGAATGAAAGCCTCTGGTCTTCATTGGAACAAGAAAATAGTGGGAATACCAACCGCACCCTATTTCTAGCCCGGGAACCTCTCTATAGCTCCCTTTGCCAAGAGAGCCTTGACTTTCTCGCGGAGTAACACGATGATCCTCGGTCAGCCGATCATGAGTTTGAGGCATAGAGGGAGGGGTAGTCTTGAAGGGAAGAGAGTATCCCCTTCAGACTATCTGCAACACCCACCTGTCTGAGGTGATGTTGCGCCAGTGGTGGAAGTGATGGTGTATCCTGCCTTCCACTGGACGAGGTTTTGAGGTGGAGGAGGGGATAGTGGCTTGGCTCGACTTCTGGCCTTCCGATCCTCGAGGACAGGATGAACCACTGCCCTGCAGAGGTTGCTGAACTTGTGGAACCCGCTGGCTGGAATAGGGTTGGCTTGGTTGGAAGCCCCTTCTGTAGCGACGAAAGGAGCGAAAAGCGGATACAGGCCGGAGTGAAGTACTAAGGCCCAAGGATTTGGCCGTAGCCCGCAAATCCTTGAAGCGCTCAAGCGTTGCGTCAGCCTGGTCTCGGAAGAGACATGAGCCATCAAAAGGCACGTTCATGAGATTTGCCTGGACTTCCCCCGAAAAGCCAGACGTCCTCAGCAAGGCATGGTGCCTGATGGCCACTGTCTAAGAAATCCGGAGAAGTGTCCAGACCACTGGCATCGCCCAGTTCCTCATTCCAGTCCATGTCCTGGGGCTGCTGGATTTCTAAGGGATTCTGCTCCCCTCCCAATCCTCTTTGTCCAGCCCTAAACCTTCAGAAAGGGGCTGGTTACACTGTATGAAGCCATACGGCTCCGATCTCGGCGTCTGTGGACGCACGACCAGCTCTGTATCGTCTGGAATGAGGATGGGGGAGACCTCGGCGTCAGACACAGCACAGGGAAAGGGCGCTGTGGAGGTGCGACTTGCGCCGGTCCGAACCCGGGAACGGGTCCAACAGGAGGCAATAGCCAGAGCCAAAGGCGGGGTACCCATGGGATCTCTTTTACCTGGGCCTGCGGGGCCCGAAGGTGCACCGGCAGGGTCAGGCTGCCCAAACACAGCACACATGGCATCGTAAAATTACTTAAGTTAGGTGGGGCTGCTCCCATCACCATTAAGGGGAGAAGAGGCTGAGTTGAGCCAGGTGCCTGCTCCAAAGAGCGGGGCCTAGAACTCCTCAGTCTCCCCGCGAGGCGGACAGGGCGAAGTCGAAGCACGCTTAGACTTCTTGTGTTTTCTGTGGTGCCTCTTACCTGATGACTTTGACAAAGAGGACTTCGAGCTCCTGAAGCGATGCTCGGACCTTCCTCTCAACCGGAAATCAAGATCAACGAGGCAACCTCAGCAGTGCCTGCTGGGCCGCAAGCAGCTTCAGGGACTGCTCCATATAAGATTTCGATGCCATGGCCAGGCAATCAGAGCACAAATGTGTTGTGGTCACGCTCCAGGCACCAGAGACACATGAGATGGGGGTCAGTCACCAAAATGGCGCGGTGACAGGAACTTGAACCCTGAAGTCTTTCTATTGGACATCCTACACACCAAAAGGAGTCGACAAAAAGTAAAAACAACTATCAAAAAGTGACCGGGGTAGCTCTCTCAAACGGATCGGTGCTGGCTGGTGCGGAAAGAAAAGAACTGACGTCAGCAATTCAGATTGGTGGTTATATTGACAACACAGATGTCACGACAACGAACGCGACGCCCACGATGTCACGTGGAGTCGACCGGCACGCAGGGGTATTGCTGTCATAAATCTTCCGGAATCAGCCGGATGCCTGGAAGTTCAAAGGTAAGGAATCTGTTGCTAGGTGTTACTATCAGATACACAGTTCACATAAATCCTACTCCCCCCCCCCCCCCAACACTAGAAAGGCCCCGTCTCCCTATATTGAGCTTTAAAGTATGGCCATCAGGGACTCCAGGCTCAAGATCTCCAGGATCTTGGGGACTAGCATACTTTTATTCCCTCTCACTAATAAGGATTTCTAGCCTGCTGAAGCCTCAGGAGTAGGGGAATCTGCTTGCAACATGCTTGGCTTCTTTCTGCAGTTGTCATGAATTTCCCAGAGGGGGCTTGGAGCAAGGCTGACAATTGCACATTGACTACTGCCCCTATGTTAAAACAGAGCTGGAGCGACAATCAAAACCCGATGAACCAATGGCCTGGTCCCTTGCTTCTATCGCACACTGACACAGCGCAAAGTGTATTACAATACTCTAGGTAGGGTGAACAAGGTGTTTCCCGGATTTGTCAGGATGGTCCCGGTTTTTCACCAGCTGTCCCGGCAGATTTCAGGAAATTTAGCTCATGTTCGGTTTAGAGAGGGTCAACTGAAAACACCAGGAAGTGCTTTTTAGGTTTTACAAAGCAGGGATAATTAGTAGTTGTTTCTAGGAATCCATTTAATTAACAGGCAAGCTTATGGGTTTCAAAATTGCACTTTATGTATGCTCTAACTGCCTGTTCTGTAATTATCCGATGAGGAAAACTGTCATTCTGTGCCTCTGCCCTCGCTTGAAGTAAAATGGTAGTCCTATTTTTGTGAAATGTCCCGGTTTTTGGCATTAATATTCTAGTTACCCTAACTCTAGGCCATGCTTTTGTCAAGTACAATGGCTTTGTCTATCCGCCTAGTTGAGAGCAACAAAGCAGCCAACCATTTAAGATTCCTAACAGTCATCCAGTCAAACAGACTAACCAAAGTGGCATAATCTCGTCGTAGTTAATGGAAGGTCAAATCGATGAATCCCGCACGTTGGACTTGGCCTTTTCCCCCCAAATTTTTCGCTTTTTGCCCCCCCTAATTTGAATGTCTCCCCCATGGTATTAAATATGTATGGACCATGTGTGGTAAGAGTTGCCCTGTTGTAAAATTAAATGTTATTAAATGGTGTGCAGAAAACAATCCCCATTTTAAAAATGTACCTGACTAAAATGTACTGTGTTCTTAAAATGGATGCCATGGCCCTGGGTAGTGCCACCTGACTGCGTTAGGTTGGCGGTCTAGTTATTAATACCCAGCCACCCCTAGCTTTTGGAGGGAAGCCTGGCACCCAGGGTGCTCAACCCCCCCCCCCCCCCCCTTGAGCCAGTGTGAACCAGTTTTCCCCAACATTCCGGAAGGTGCTGGCTCTGTGAGGGAGGAGGGTATAAATAGGGAGAAGTGCCACCAGAAAGTCAGACAGAGTTGGGACAGGGATGTGAGGGGACCTGCTGCAAGGAGTTACCGCCACAGGGGCCTGTGAGCTGGGGCCTGCACCCATTCCACCCCCCCCCCTCCACTGTCCCCCAGGGCCCCTGACCAAAGGAGAGCCCCCCTAGGTCCCCGACGCTGTGGGACCTTGAACTACGCCAGCGCTGAGGGAAAGAGGTGCCCAGAAGAAGAGGAATGCTGTGGGCTTGAACTCCCCCAGGAAGTGAGGAGTGTGCCCCTGGGGCTGGCTGTGGAACTGTTCGCCCCTCCCCTCCATGAGGTGCGCCTGTCAGACGCTGTTTGGGGAGGTTGGTGCCCCTAGGAAGTTGTGGCCCCTCTGGAGGCAGTGGGCTGGGAGGATTGCGCCCTGCTGGAGGAACTGTGCCCTTTGTGTCTCAGGACCCTGGAAGTTGAGAAGCCCTGAGCGCTAGAAGATAGCAAAGCGCCCCCTGCCAGTGATAGCGCTGTGCCTGCTGTGTGGCCTGAGGAAGTTTTTGACTGAACAGCGCTGAGGGAGCTTACCCCTCATTTTGGCGCGCTTCCAGATGAATAAATACTTAAATAAAGTGAGCCTACCCCTTATCGTAGCTAAGGGAGCTCACCCCTCGATGTGGCGCGCGTTCTGCGTGAGGAGACACTGACCAGAAGGGAGCCTACCCCTTATTGCTGTCCCGTGCAGTTGCGCTGGGCCCGTGAAGTAATAACTCATTAAAAAGGGAGCCTACCCCTTGTGCCGCCGATATCACCGCCGCAGCCCGGCACCGTCGTGGGGAGCCCCCACTGTGAGGAGCATCGTCGCGGCGGCCCCCGGTACCAGGAGAGGGCCGCCGAAGTGCAGAGAGGGTCGCGCTAGGCCCTGAGGCCGTCAGGTTCCCCCATCACATGACGGGGGCCCGGCCACGTCATCGGCCAGCCCCCGCCGCGCACTGATTGGCCTGCGCGACCGTGACCCAGAAAGGCCGCGCAGGGATTGGCTGCCGGCCGGGCAGCCAAAGAAGAGGAGCCGTTCCCAAGCCCCGGGTCCCGGTGAGGAAGGGGGGGACCCGGGTGAAGCGCCGTGCGGGGCCCCCGGGGTCGAGGGGGAACCCCGATAGAAAGAGACCGGAGCGGGAGCCCACCCCGCCGGTCGGTGCCCGCAGAGGCCGCCGCTGAAGAGATAGAGAGGGGGCATCGAGGTACAGGATTGGTACCTGCCCCTCCCAGATTCCCCCGTAGAAGTCCCCGCAGGCCTGCGGAAGAAGCACTGAGAGCCAGAGGAGTGCTGGGGGTCGGCAGGGCTCTCATGAGGAGCGGAGAGCCCTGCGCGGGTAGTGGCTGCTGCTGACGCTGCAGGAGTGAGCGGCCTGACGTCCCGATAGTGAGTGAGCATTGCAGCCCTTTTGGGAGATCTCGGGTGACGAGATAAGCTGTTGGCGGGGCTCCCACTAGGAAGAGGGAAGCCCCGCGGTGCCTACCCATAACGGAGCGAGAGGGAGAGGTCGTCGAGGTACAAGTCGGTGCCTGCCCCTCCCCTCACCTTGCCTGACAGTCCCAGAGGACCCCGCAGAAGGGGGTCCGAGCTCACAGGAGAAGAGCACAAAGAGTCTCCTGACCGGCCTCCTCGACAAAGGGGCCAGCAGCGGGAGGAGAGCCCGCAGCCCGAAGGACATCCCCGGTAGCAGCCGGTGAGTGGGGCCTATGCAGAGGGGGTGGAGAGGTAAACGGGGCACAGGGTTGGTGCCCGCCCCCACCCTTGACTTGTAAACTTAAGACACCTCGTGATAGGGCACAAGGTTTTAGGTGCCTCCAGTTCGGCCCGTATAGGTGGTCCCTGGAGTGGGCAGCCGCCTGAAGAGTGAATTGACAGTGATGCCTAATGGTTGCCTGTTACCTGTGGTGCCTAGGGTCCCAGACAGGTCGTGAAGCTCATGTACATGTGCTCCTGCCCCCAGAGGATAGGCTTAGCATCCAATATATATGTTTATGCCCCGAGGAGGGTTTACCTTATTTTGAGGTTCGTAGGTCTAGGGTTCTATGCCCCATGGGATATTGTTTCCCCTAAGGTGACCCGGGAAGAGTTTATGCCTGATGTTTTATGCCGCAGGTTGAGGGTGGGGTAAACCTGGATGTTCCTTTCTATTACAGGTGACCTGCTCCTATGTTGGCCGGACAGGTATTCCTGGCCCATTGTTGTTCCCCATGTGAATGAGCCAGCCTTGCTAGTTTATTACAGGTGTTCCTGGACCCGAAGTATGGCCCCTACCTGAGGTTAATACTGGATGCTCTACCTAATGTTGGTCAATAGGCTGGCCTGACGATTTATTCCAGGTGTTCTTGTATAGTGTATACTATGATAACCTGTTGTTATTCCCTTACAGGGGTTGGGTTGGTGTTGTCACGCATGAGGTGTACGTACGCTAATGTTGAAACTTACAATTTCGACCAACCCCCTTAAGGAAGAGAGCCTGAGTTGGCCCCGCCAGATTGGCCCCAGGTCCCCTGATAACTTAATCACCATCTTCTTTATTTCAGCTATGGACTATCGTATCAACCCTTTTTGTCCCATGTAAATAATTCTCCATGATGTACTTGGCTCTGGCGCCAGTTGGCGCCTTGTTGTCATTACCAGTGTATTTTTCCTTTTTGCCTTGCAGGATGGAGATATCACTAAACTTATTCTTTTCCAACCAAAGGTGGTGTCGTGACTCTTTTGTAGCGTGATTGGTGTGTCGTCTGTGGATACTGCGTGAGTGCTTCACATGTCCTCGAAGTTTGGCCTGCCCGCTTGGTGCCATGCTACCCCCTTGGAGATTTGGGTAACCCCCATTTCTTACACCGCAGATATATGGGCCCTCACTGGCTTAACTTTGCTTAATATAATTCAGTCGGTGAGAATCCTTTCCCTGCCGAAAGCACCCTCGCGTGAGCCTCTGCGCTATGCTATGGCTGTAAACAGACCCAAGGGAAGCTGCGGCCTGGAGTGCTCTCTAGAGGGCGCACCGTCATTAGCCCCCAGCCTTATGGAGGCACAAGCGTCATTTATACAGCGACGCGGCCCAGCAGCCCACTGGGCTGTGTGATCGTGCCTGACAGGTGTTTATTCCATTTCACCTACAGCCAGCGACAGAAACGACTCCAAGCCTGACTGGTGAAAAGCAATATCCAGATCTGTCAGGCGACGGGCTCAGAAGCAGCCTCTTCAAATCCTTCCCGCCAAGACAGCTTAGCGTCAAGGTAACAAGGACCGGATCACAGAGGCACGCGCAGGGGCCAAGGTGAGAAAAGGCACAAGGTGGGAACCGATGCATTCTCCAAAGGGCCGAAACCACAGCTGCCAAAGCAGGAAGTGAGCAGAGTTACAAAAATCACAATGTGCTTAGAATTAACAAGTCATCTGACGTACTCGTGCTTCAGAACCATGCCACTGTCACTCTCCACGTATTAAAACTTTTGTAAACGAAGTAAGACCCTTGTAGGTAATCAGTTCAGTAGCAAGTATTGTAAATTATGTAGGTTTATTCAGTTATAGTTAAGATGGTACAGCCCCACCGGGAACAGCATCCTGCTGCTCAGCCCCACTCATTCCAACAGACCACTCTTCCAAACCATGCACTCGTGAACATTCTATTGCATCACACTCACACAGGCTGAGCAGCAAAGAACTAGGAGACACAGGATATAACAAAAAACACTTGCTAGCCGAGTCAATAATGCAAGCTATCAAGAAAACATTTTATATTTTGGGGAGAACATGGCAACAGAACTACTATGAGTGGGATGGAAATACCAGGCAACATCACAAGGAAATTCACATTCAGAGTTATCGTGGGAAACTTACCCATATTTAAAATGAAAACTCGTGTGCAGTGTCTGAGACAAACATTGTTGAAAACCAGATCGAACCAAGCTCAAACCTCAAAATGGGCATCTTGCTGCGCGCTTAGAAGCAACAGTGTTGCTGCACATAATGTTATACAAATATGATAAAGAAAATGAAACTTTTTAAGAAAACGGTTCTTCGATTTGCCAGAGAATAATGATTAGTCTAAATGTTTGTCTTGTCAATATGCAAACCTTCCGAATGCTGCAATATATTGTATAGAAAAAATGTGCCCAAAGACTACGGAATTGTTGGACACTTATTACGTCAAGAAAGTCCACTCTCAATTTTAACCTACACCTTTAGATATGGCTTCCATTAGGCTCTCTCTCGTAACTTGCCTTCTTCTCATAGCAATCAGCGCCTGTTCCGCTAACATGCCTAAATACCTGTGATAGTAAGCGGAATAAATATCTTATAATAAAACATCATTTCATGGGGAGGACTTACAGAATTCGAGAAGCATGAAATTATTTTTATGCCCTTTTCTCTGTATGCCATTGATTCTGAACACCTTTCTTAGTTTTCAGCTTTTTCCTTGCTCATGCACTCATTTCTTTGTTTCCCTCCTAGATATATATATATATATATATATATATATATATATATATATATATATATATATATATATATATATATATATATCTCTATCTATCTATATATATCTATATATATAAATAAAAGGCACATTTATGAAGCGTATGGTTACACTCGGCCAGTGTGTCCCCGCGCTGCGGTGCAACTGCTCAGAATGCCACAGCCAGTCAATCCTAACTAACCAAGGGGGGGGGGGAGAAATGAGTTTTCAGATTTTTCCTGAAGGTACCTTTCCGGGCATCCATCCGGAGACTCAAGGGAAGTCTGTTCCATTGCTGGGCGGCCAACAGGCGGAAGGAGTGTCCACCCATCCTCGCTCTCTTGATAGCGGGAACACACACCAAACACGCCCCACCTGATCTCAGTTGGCGCTTTGGGACATAGGGGTGAGTAACTCCGACAGATAGGACGGAGCCGTTCCCTGAATAATATGATGCCATACAGTGTCTTAAACATGACTCTCTCTCTTATTGGCAGCCAGTGGAGAATCAGTGCAATGGTACAACCATACAGGAGCGAAACCAGTGCGTAAAAGTTCCGCCATTGTAACGTCTATTTAGGCGTGGTGTCTGGTGCGCATGCTGCAACAACAACCTCAGCAAAAAGGGAAAAAACACACCCCTTCTAACAACTCCCCCCTCCCTCCCCGTCCCCTGAACCCCCGTCCACCCTCCCCCCGTACAGTACTAAATTTGCCTTCCCACATCACCTCCCACAAGTCACCCTCCCTTCGCAGCGGACCGTAACTCTAGTCTCATTGGGCAGTGGGGACCGTTTGCTTCGTTAATCTCAATAAGCGGAGATATCGGGGGCATGTGAGTTCTCTAAATTCTGTTACAAGCAGTGAGTGAAACGGCTGCCACAGGCCATTAAACTGCTCCACCTCTCCCGCTACCATGAGTGATAACTTCTCCATCCCTAGGACATGCCACAATCTTTGAAGCCAGCCTGTAGTAGAGGAGAGTGTGGTGGTGCGCCAATGAATGAGTATGTTTTGAACAGCAGAACCCAGTGCGATCGCTATCTGCCTACCCCTACGAGACTTCAAAGGGTACATCAATCCGTTGGGCAAGCCCAACAGGACGTATGCAGGGAAGCGAGGTAGTTCTATGTCAAAACATGAGTCAATCTCATCTAAGACATCTTTCCAATAGGGGTGCAGCAGGAGGCAGTCCCACGAAATGTGTAAGTGTGCCTATCTGCCCACAAGCCCGCCAACAAGTATTCTCAATGTTACGGTTCATTTCATGCAGTCTCTCCGGTGTGTAGTACCAATATGTGGATACCTTCGTGAACGTTTCCGTGAGACCCGTGTGGTACGCTGAATGTCGTGCCCGGTAAGAAATGTGGTCCCACTCTGTATGACTCAGGGCCCTCCCCAATTCCCTTTCCCAGCGTTTCCTACCAGGGTTATAGATATGAGAGGAGGAAGGCTGCAAGAACTTATAGAGGTCTAAAATAAGTTGTTTGTCTGAGGTGCGTGTCATCAGCCACTTCTCATACGGTCGGAGCCTCCTGTCTGCCGATTCGCGCACTTGCGGCTGGAGCGCCCAATGGCGCACCTGCATGTACCGCATCCTTTCCGTCTCGGGGAGTTTGTATTCTCGCCTGCACTCTTGAAACGGGATGACGCCGTCTGGGGTGTACATATGAAACAGCGTGCTGCAGCCTGTAGTCCGCCAATGCGCGAAAGCCCCGAGTTCCATCCCTGGATGAAAGTCTGGATTCCCAAACAGAGGTGTGAATGGTGAGGGGAAAGTCGTGAGATTTTGTGTGACATTAGCAGCGTCCCAAATTCTAATCGGGACTCGCGTGACGAAGGACGCCTACAGATTGGGGGAAGGGGGGCGGTGAGCCCTACGTAAGAAGGGCACCTCCTGCAAGGTCCGGCTTGCGACCGCTTGATCCTGAAAAAGCCAGTGCTTGTCTGACTCCCATTTACTCAACTCCACCAGATATCGCAGTTGCACCGCCTGGAAGTACATGCGTAAGTCCGGTATGCCTAGACCCCTGGCCTCAGGGGCTAGCGTGGATAAGGCTCTCTTGAGTCTGGGTTTGCGGCCTTGCCAGATGAAACGTGCAATGTCCGCTTGAGTCTGCTGAACCCACCCTTTCGGCGGCTGGAGCGGCAGAGCTCGGAACAGGTATAGCACCTGCGGCAGTAGAGTCAACTTCACTGCGGCTATTCTGCCTAACCAGGACAGTGTTCCTCTGCTCCAGCGGTTCAGTTCCTCCTTGATTTTTTTACTCAAGGCCGCGTAATTGGCGGTCACCATAGCAGGTAGGGTGGGCGCCAATAGTATGCCCAGGTATGGTACCAGGTCCGTAGACCAGTGCATGGGGAAGAGGGCCTGCAAATCAGTTCTAGTGGCAGCAGTCAGTGAAACATCAAGGGCCGCAGACTTTCCCATATTCATCTTGAAGCCCGCGACAGCAGCGAAGTCCTCTAGCTCCGCGATACACGCAGGGAGTGCCCTCCTCGGATCTGCAAGCGTTAGTATATCATCAGTGTAGAGGCTAATGGTGTGTGTATATTTCCCCATCTTTATGCCGGCCGCGTTCGGGTTTTGGCGTATCCGTTGGACAAGGGGCTCCATATAGAGTGCGAAGAGCAGCGGGGATAGAGGGCACCCTTGTCTGGTTCCCCGTTCTATCGCAAATCTCTGAGAGCTACAGCCATTCACCCGTACCACCGAGAATGGAAATCGGTAGCAGTTAAGCACCAGAGTGCGAAATTTCTCTCCTATGCCCGCCTTCGAAAGAACCTTCTCCAAGTTAGGCCAATACACCCGATCAAAGGCCTTCTCTGCGTCGACCGACAGTAGCATTCTCTCCCCTGGAATCCGGGAGGCCTTCTCTAGGATATGAACCACTCTCTTGGTATTGTCCACCGTTTGCCTCCCAGGGACAAACCCCGCCTGATCCGGGTCCACTAGGCCCGGCAGATGAAGTGTCAGACGGGCCGCCAGGATCCCGGTGTATAATTTGAGGTCGATGTTCAAAAGAGAGATCAGTCTATACAAGCTACATTGAGTCCGGTCCTTCCCCGGTTTGGGGATTACCAACACCGTTGCTTGGAGTAAATTTGGAGGGATAGCGCCAGGGGCGGAGAATGAATTAAAAAGGCGTGTAAGGATAGATGCTAGCATGGGGCAAAATGTCTTATAAAAGAGGGATGTGTAACCATCCGGGCCTGGAGCCTTCCCGTGCTTGAGCTTGGAAATGGCTGTAATCACCTCCTCAACCCGGAAGTCTCGTTCCAGATGTTCCGCTTGTTCTGTGGTGAGGGAGGGAAGAGCTACCGAATCCAGATATTCTACCTCTGCCTGCTCCGATGGAGGCTCGCCTGCATACAAGTCGGCGTAAAACCGGCGGAAACCTTCCGCGATCTGGCTATCCTCTGTGGCGGTCTCTCCAGCAGCGATCGAGAGCTCTTTCACTAAGTGTCTTTGATGCGCCACTCGGAGCTTATTCGCTAGGAGCCGGCCGCACTTATCGCCACCCGTGTAGTACGCGTGTTTCAAGTGCAACGCTGCATATTCTGCTCTATCCATGTCTAACGCTGACAGGAGTTTCCTCTCTGCCATAAGTTGCTTCCATACTCTGGGGGCCCCTGTTCTCTGATGTACCTGTTCCAGCTCACGTACCTTACGGGTGAGTTCATCCCGCTTTCGCTGCCGTTCCCTATTTTCCGCCAAGGAGATAGCAATGAATTCTCCTCGGATCACCGCCTTCAGAGCTGCCCACTGTGTCGCCTGGGTGGTATCAGCATTATCATTGTGCGTCTGGTAGTCACGGATCGAGTCCTGTATGTGCTTCACCACCGTCTTCTTATGCAGAAGAGTATCTCTGAGGCGCCAAACCCCACGTGAAGGAGACATCGGTGGCAGACGGAATGTGCCCGTAACTGGGGCGTGGTCCGAAAGTGAGAGAACCCTTATTTCAGAGTCTGTGGCCAGATCCCAGACCGGCCCGTGACTAGAAGGTGGTCTAGTCTCGCATACGTTTTATGTGCGTTTGAATAGTAGGAGTAAATTTAACAACAACAAGGGGCCCCAAATTAGTCAGCAGGGACCTCGGGGAACATACTTTGTACATGCAACACTGGTCCCATGCATACAGGAAATGTAGAAGGAATAAAATATAGACAGAGTCAATCTATATTACGAGTGACATGTCCAGCCGGACAGTGGTCTTTAAAGTTTACTCAATAAGCACTTCGTTATAACACAAGGAGTACCTTCCACAAGTCAACCAGTGTGGAACACAAGCCTGTGCCCAGCACTAACAGAACGGGTACAGAAGGTGGACATAGAGAGGGAAGAAGGGCTTTTTAAGGCAAAGCACGTTTTCTGTCATTAATGCAATTGTACAGAATTTTTAACAAAGCACCATTACAACACATAGTAATCACGTTTAAGCATTCGGTGCTCAATAGGTCGACGGCGTTTCGGACCCCCTAGTAAATCACGGGGACCATCATCAGGACATTTCAATGAAAGCCTTAACAATAATTTAGCCTCTAATTGCCACAATTGAGCGCATAAGTTGGCGGTACAAAATGGTATCTGTCGGAGCCAGGGGAACCGGGTGAGTCGGTGGGCAGTTGTGCTCCCTGGCGTGCTTACTAGGGGAGGACTGGACCCTCCTAGCTATAACATGAGGAGCCCTGAAGGATTGGACCTGCTTCTTCTTGTATGTGCATGTCTTAAGACCATACAAAGTAAGGCCTAGGTGCCCGATAAGGGTTGTGTACAAGGATTGGCGATAAACTAGGCTCTGCAGCTAAGTCTCGCTGTGAAGAGCTGCAGACTGTGTGCAACAGGAGACGGTGTCTCGCAAACGTTCAATTGCTGGCCCTGGTGAATGGCAGGCCTTGCATCCTACTACCACTGTACACAGTGAAAGGTTGTGCACAGTTTCGAATGACCACCCATGGAGTGTTGGGTGGATAGCCAGATAACAAGTCCGGCCACATGGTAAACCCGTGTTGTGGGGATGTTTGCATGTGGATCGTTGGGCACAGGGCCTGCTGTAGGTCGGGCTTTTCAGCTGAAGTACTAGCCCAGTAGTATTTGGGGTCTGTCGAGGGCTCACTGTAGGGCCTAGATAACAGCCAGGCCATGCGGCCAACACCTGCTGCACTCAGCTCAATCAATGAACTGTGCAAGATGGTCACTCACATAGGCTTGAGCACAGAGCCTGGTCCTGCAGCAGACTCCCGCTGCCTAGGTCCAACGGCAGAACATTGGTTCCTGGGAATGCTGGTATCAGTGGTGTTACCCGAGATGTCATGAGTGATGTTATCAATTATGTCATTTAACATGCCATGAATGATGTGATAGTTAAGGTTGCCGGAAGTGCTTGTCGGGGTTGTGAGTTATGGGTACTCTATGAAATATCATATCCTACTCTATGCACAGAATATGAGCAAGTTGAACATTATATATATATATATATATATATATACATATATATATACATATATACACATATACATATTTATATATATACACACATATATACATACATATATACACACACACACACACACACACACACACACCTATCTAGTGAAGGGCCTTTGAAACAGGTGGGAGGTGGTTGTGTACCTTTACATGTGGAAGCTACCAAGCTGCAACAGTTTTACATGTTTGCAGGTTTACGTGAAAAACAGCTTCTCATAGTTGAGGTTTATAATCTGTTGTACATTCCATTGGTATAGCCCAATCAGGATATAACAAGCTAAGTACTTGTCTGGATCTTCTGTGGGAATTCCAGGAACCTGAGCTCTAGTTCCTAATCTCTATGCTTCAAATCAACAACTGTCCTACCCTTAACTCAAGGAAGCCTCTGCCGATCCATCCAAACCCACCTACTATTGACCTATTTCACAGCTCCACTTTTCTAGAATATTGAAATGTTTTATCTTTAACCACCTCAATGGGTTTCTTGCTTCTCATAACCTGTTTAACCTCTTCCAACCTGGCATTAGAACTCTATACCCCATGAAACTCCACTTGCATCTAATTTCATCACTTCGGCACACAATAAGAAACTGTCAACGCTCAAGTTGTGGGAAAAACTGAGTAAGAAAGAGATTAACAAATGGTGGGAATTAATAACATTGAAGAAATATGTGGAAGTCCCTAGAGGATTAAGAATCTCCTTGATGCCAAGTCAACAGGATGTGTCAGATGACCTACTGCATAAATGGGGAGAATTTGTATTGGAATCATCATTAGGATTAATTAAAATTCTAATTAAACATCTGGAGATTGTGCTATCAAAAATAAAAGACAAGCGTCTTAAGATAAGAGTCGAATCTCGTGTCTAGAGATGCCTGGAGAAACCAAGTAACTACTTGCACCAAACTTGGTGAATCACTTACGAACCCTTTCTTTTTCATTTGCGAAGACACACAAACTGCATGACCCAGAATGCACAGGGGTAATCCAGCTGAGAGGTGGAGCAGCGTGCGCCCAATCCTGTTTACAGCTCAGAGAACCACGCTTGTCAAGGCAATCTGGGAGCGATCAGGAGAATGTAGCACGGCTGTCTCCGCATTTTCCACAACACTCGAGGAACCAGCGGAATCGGCGGAAAAGCGTAGGCGAATAGATTGTACCAGTCCATCAAACGGGCATTCCCAGACGACCCTTGATGGGGAAGCCAACTTGCATAGGATGGACATTTCCGGTTCACAGGGCTCGCAAAGAGATCCATGTACGGACGACCCCACAGCCGAAAGATTAAGTCTAGAGTCGGCTGATGCAACTCCCACTCGTGGGACGAGAACGCGGACCTGCTGAGGAAATCTGCCAGGATGTTTGAGATGCCCAGTAGGTGAACCGCTGTCAGGGTGATCTGGTGATGAAGTGCCCAGTCCCAGATACTCTGTGCCAGTTGGAAGAGGAGCGGTGACTTGGTGCCGCCCTGCTTGTTTACATAGTGCATACTCCTAGTATTGTCGGTCTGAATGAGCACTGCTTCTCCCTGGAGCAGGAGATGGAAAGATTTGAGCGCCAGGAAGATGGCCATTAGCTTTAGCCTGTTGATGTGCCAGGAACGTTGAGACAGGGTCCACTTGCCCTTTATAGATAGCCCCTGAAGATGTGCGCCCCAGCCTTCCAGGGAGGCATCCGTGGTAAGGACGAGTTCCGGAGCGATAGTGAGGAAGGAAGTACCGGCAGTGATGTTTGACAGCTGAGCCCACCATTAAAGAGAGGACCGCATCCGACCGGTCACCCGGACCAGATCGTTGAAACTCCAAAGCATGGCCTTTTGATACAATGTCCAGCACCCAATGGTCCGAGGTGATTTAAGACCATTTGGAGTAGAAAAGGGAGTTTCGACCTCCAACTTTGAGCGGGGAAGGCAAGTCATTGCTTCTTAGAAGTGGAACCTCTGTAGAAAGATTTTCCTCTATAAGATTTTGAAGACTGCTGCAGATAGGACTGCTGGGACTGGAAGGAATATCTTTGATTTCCTTGACCGTAGGAACGGTACTGGGTGGATCCGGCGTGAAAAGAAGAGGTGGTGCCGCGTCAGCGCACACCACGAAAAGGCGGCTTGAGAAATTGCAAAGTGCCGAGGGCACGAGCCGTCTCGGTGTCCTTCTTTATAGTTTGCAGTGCATCGTCCACATGCTGGCCAAAAAGCGATTCGACGTCATAGGGCATGTCGAGAGTTTTCGACTGAACTTCCTGGCGAAACGAGGTGGAACGTAGCCAGCCCTGACGATGTAAGATGGCTGCTCCCGCAAGCTGACAAAAAACAGTGCACACAATGTCCACAGAGCAATTGATAATTTCTGAGGACGCTCTCGCTCCCTCCTGAAGAATTTTGAGAGCCTCTGCTCAGGAGGGTTCAGGAATGAGGTCGATAAAGGAAGACATATCAGACCACATCTGGCGGTCATAGCGCCCCAGAATGGCCAGAGAATTTGCAGCCCTCAGGTTGGTAGAAGCCATAGTGGAAAACTTACAGCCAATGGCATCAAACCGACGTCCTTCACGGTCCGGAGGAGCGGTGATAGGGGAAGACTGATTCCTAGACCGACGCTGCGCGGCCTGAGGGATCACGGAATCGGGCTTATGCTGTGCCATCAGACAAGCAGGTTAACTCTGGGGTGCTCTATATTTCTTCTCCAAACGAGGAATAAGTGCCGGAATGGTATTTGGCGTCTGCATCAATTTGACACCTTTGTTCGAAATAAAATCCATAATAGGCACAGCCCTGACCTGTTCAAAGGGCGGACTCTTGAAGTCAAAGAAAGCAGTCCTCGTCCTTCTTGACCATAGGAAGCTTAAAGCGCTGCGCTGCTCGTTCCATAAGCTGATGAAAACTAGCTATGTCCACAGGAGGGGAATCGCCTGGTACCGAAGGAGGCGGAGACGGTGTCTGGACCTGATAGTCGTCCCAATCCGTCATGTTCCCGTCATCATCTTCGACTTCGCCATCCTCTCTGTCTGGGCGAACGTCATCATCCTCATAAACAGTTACATGCACTTGAATGGAGGTTGATGGGACGGAAGATATTGCAGGCTCCGACAGTGAAGGAGTAGGAGGAGCCACTGTAGTTACAGGCACCGTTGGTTGAGGAGACCCATGATGAGACAGTGGAAAACGTCTATTGTAATCCTCC
The DNA here is from genome assembly GCF_964263255.1 of Lissotriton vulgaris. Taxonomy (NCBI): domain Eukaryota; kingdom Metazoa; phylum Chordata; class Amphibia; order Caudata; family Salamandridae; genus Lissotriton; species Lissotriton vulgaris. The sequence continues at coordinate 104,783,462 of NC_141698.1, forward strand.
AGCATATATTGGAGATTTGAAATGAGGGAAAGGGGTATTTGAGCTGTTGAAACCTGAACAGATGGTTCCTCTTCCTGGAAGTAGGAATCTTCCTGTTCATCCTCGTAATCCTGACATTTAATGATTAGCTCCGAAGGACTTTGAGCTTGTCGGAATCTGTCATCATCCTCCTCATCTGAGTCATGCTCCGAACCGGTGGCAAAAAGAGGTGATGGAGGCGGAGGGTGACTCGGAAGTGAAAGCTGTTCCAGAGGCACCTGTCGTTGGTGCAGAGGGTCAACTATTGGAGGCCCAGAAGCTGATGAAGAAAATGACACCAGAGGCAAAGATGCAAAGGTAGACTATAACGGGGTCGACGGGACAATCACCGTCGACGGAATCGTCGACGGCAAGACCACAGCCGCCGACGAGACGGCCGATTTCGTCGATGGAACGACCGTCGACGAGCCTGTCGACGATTTAGCATGTTTTTTAGAGGAAACATGCGCAGAAGGAGCTGAGGGCGCCGGAGAGTCAGAACTCGAGGGCGCAGGTGTAGCAGGAGGAGGTGTAGACACAACAGGAGCCTTCTGGAGAGGAAGCTTCCTCTTCTTCAGAAAAGGAGATGGCAACTCCTGAACACTGCTACGCTTTGAAGTAGCTCTGGACACACCGGAAGCAAGGCTTTCTGCATCAGAGAGAGGTGAATCCTTATCCTTCAACCTCTGCAACCACAGGAGAAGACGCCCCTCCCTGTCCTTAAGGGTCTTGGTTGAAAATGTCCTGCAGATTATACATTTTCCTACCTCATGCTCTGGATAGAGGCAGTAAATACACTTCTTGTGAGGGTCCTCTGAGTAGAGCCGCAACTTCCCACAAGAAGAACAAGAAGGAAACAAAGACTTCTTACTTGAAGACATTTCAGAAAACTGAAGAAATTCCAGAAAGAAGTTGAAAACTGAGCAGAGCTAAGGGAGACTGCTTTAACACGATGTGCGGTAGAAAATCTGAGGGCCTGAGCCTCTGAGGAGAAGGTTCTAGAAGGGTGCTTGTGCCTGATTGACTGTACTTTGGACTAACATAATGACATGGATATGTTCTAAAGGTGTTTCTTTTTCTCCTATATATTCCTATGTGTTAACACTAACCTGGTACTTATAAGTATTTCTGGTTTTGGAATTTACGCAATATGTTTTTATATACATATTTTATTGAGATTTTATTGCTATTTTATTTACCGTGGGGCTCCTACTTCGACGACAGGGAATATTCAAGCATGTGAATCTACGAAAGACACCCTAATACTGGAGAAGTATTGTTCTTTGAAAGTGTTCCCACACCGATCTAGCTCACCTTTTAACAGAAAGTGTACTTTGTAGGCTTCTAGCAACCAAAAAGCGAGTATAGCGTATTCAGTTCTTGGCATGGCAACCATAGATTCCCACTGTGGAAGGAAAGCTTGGATGAGATGCAACAAACCCTGTTTTTGGAAGTATGTAAGACTAGATATCTTAAAAGGAATTCAGCGCACAGATTTGGGTAACAGAAGTTTGACACTGCTTCTGTCTACATTCCTACATAAAGAGGGCCACAAAGGCAAGCAGACAGATTCAGATATTAACCAAAAACAGTAACCCCAGCGGGAAGCAGACACACACAGACACACACACACACACACATATATATACACACTCACGTGACCCTACCGACCCCCCCCCCTCCCCCGCGTACCAACACTTCAATAAGACGAGGTAACCTAAAGATGGGGAAAAATAACAAAAACATCTAAAAAGTATCTTGAAAATGAGTGTACTCCAGAGCTAAGTGCTATTATGTCTGCCCTGTGTGCCCCTCTTTGATATGTTAACGTTTCAATGTTTGTGGAGTCAAAAAGTACACATTTGACATTCAAAAGAAGCTATATTTTGCACTCAGAGCGAAAACACACATTTCACTGCCGGATAAAAATGCTATTATAAATGGCCGGTAATGTTCAGTTTATGCAGATCTGAAAGTGTAGAAACATACATTCTATTGAAATATGGCAAATATATACTCGTGCACGTCTTCTTACCCTCGGCTATAAATGGCGCGCAATCAGACTGGCGTGCAACACAGCAGATTTTTCAAAAGCCCAGCTGTACAATGACAATTGTATGTAAAAGCAGAGATAGCATTCAACGCATGAATGCAAAAAAATTGAAAGCTTATAAGCCTCATTTGTCAATTTAACTGCCATCGTTCTGCTTGTGGTACATGAAGGCCAGGACAGCAGGCTGTGAGAAACACCCTATAAATTATGAAATAAAGCTCCCTTCTTCTAAGACGTGACAAACAAAAGGCATAATGATGGAACGCTGAAAGCTCTGCGGCGAAGGGCAGTGAGGCAGGGAGTGTATGGGTGGGTGAGGCGCAATGTCTGTCTGCGCGCCACACGGGGCGTACTGTGACACCAGAGCGCGCGCCTAGGACCATGGCACGAGCTCGTTCAGATGCAAACGCTTGAAAGCTCTTGTGGACCGACTGCATCGGAGCAGGAGGCACGCGTCAAACTCTCTGCATCATACGTGCATTCGAAAAGAAATGTCAATTGGCTCGTGCGGGTACTCACCGAATCCGCTCTTAGGTTAGCGGTCCCCTTCTCTTCCAAAGCTTGATAAACCTGTGCCTAAAATAAGAATGAAAATGAAGATCATTTGATGAGTTTGTTTGCTTACTTTTTTCCATCATATTTGTGTGTGAATGTTGACTAATTAAAGGCAGAATAGCACAAGAGAAGTTGTGCAAACTACTAACAGACACTCTTGCTATTAAAACAGTGCTTTTTTTTCTGGAAAGACATATTCCTTATAGCAATTCATTAAAAAAAATTATTAAACAGCTGCTCAGTGCATAACAACATACTTGATCGATTATTAGTACAAGATGCATCCGGCAGTAAAAGGCACAGCAGCCCTTTCACAACATTTGTTAAGGTCAGGTGAAAATTTACACCATACAATTGTATAATTATCACAGTACGGTAATGTCCATTATATGCTGAGTCCAACCCTCAGAGTATCGCTCACCCTTTTGTGGCAACCACTCACTATTCTCTGTAGATACACCATCACTCTCAAACTTTTTCCCATTTCATTGGGAAGCTCCCCACTCCACCCATTGGCACCAGTCCAAATCAGTTTCCCAATCCGCCACACATGGCGGTTGACCCGCTCCCCAGGACCTTGCTATGTTTAGTTTGGCGACCCAACAGCTAACGTTAGCCATAGCTTCTGATATTTAGGCCTCTTCACTCATTATGTCCAGGAGATGCTACCGAGCCTCCAGCGGCACACTGAGGCTCGTGACCCAGACCTTAACTTGCACCACCCCCCTCCAGAATTGTAGACTTTTTGGGTAGTCCAACAATATATGGAAAAAGGAACCGACCATGCCATATCCTCTGGTGCATAGGGCTATGCTGCATCTCCCCAGATGGTGGTAAGAGTGATCTAGAGTAGTATGACCTGTGGAATATCCTCAGATGTATTAGGGGAAGCGGGCATGTATAGCAACCTCTCTGGGGCTCCGGGCTGCCTCCAGCCAATCATCGTCCTCAATAAGTCAAATAACTCCCTTCCATGCTTGCCTCAAAGCCTTCGGAGGGTCAGGGGAATTGTTCATTAATTGTCTGTATGTCAGGGGAGGTCGATATGTCCGTCATAGGATCCAGTAGTAGTCGGTCCTCTAGTGGCGCTGACTATGGCAATTTTTCTCCCTCCAGTATCTGTCGCCTCAGTGCATGCCCCAGCTGTAAATGTCTAAATCGCTGTGATTCTACCATCTGATATTCTGTCTGCAGCTCCTCTGCATGCCCTCTCCATACATCCCCCAAATAGTCAATGCCCAGCAACCCCCAGGTGGAAAATACCTTCAGGTTCCTGACTTCCCAACTTCCCATAGGAGGTCACTGTCCCATAGTGGTGTCCTGTCCGTCAGCTTGCCTTCCCATCCCAAGAATCTGCTGGCCTCTCCCCATGCCCTTACCACAGTCTTAGTGTGGGTCGGCAACACTCCGTCCCACCTCCACCTATAAAAAAAAGCAGTGGAGTGCCACGGCTAATTATGGCCTTTCGGTCCACTCTGTATGCCAGTTTGTCTCGGCTGTGAATGCCCAATTATTGATTGTCAACTGGGCTGCCTAGTAGTACTTGCGTATGTCCGGGACTGCAAGCTACCCCTTGTATATCCCTCTTTGGAGCTTACATAGTGCTATTTTTGAACTACCCGAATTCCACAGAAGTTTACGCAGTTCACTATCAACCTTCTTAAAGAAATCGAGTGGATTTTTGTAGAACAACTTGAAGATGACAGCTCTGCTCATCAAGGACACCGGGAGCACCTGCCAGTGGGCAGCATCGTTGCAAAGAAACTCGAGCTGAGAAAGCAAATTTCTATCAAGAATTCCACAGCATCTTACGTTATGTAGATGCCTAGATAGTGGAAACCCTTCTTGCACTCCTGGGGCTACACACCTCGACGACAGGTCAGGGATGTCCCGAGCAAGGGGAAATAGACTGGATATGCAGTATTCTGTCGATCGTGAGGTGAGGCTGCGTGGCATAGAGCAGCATGTCATCAGCATAGAGGGAGATACGTTCTTCCCAGTCCCCCACTCCCCCCAATACCTCGTATGAGTGGGTCATGACCGATCCATGCTTCCAGTAGCGCAAGCCAAGAGCAAATACCATTGGTGATAGGGGGGCATCCCTGCCTTGTGCCTTTATGCAGAGTAAAGGGGGTGACAGCGAGTCATTAACCCACACCCTTGTCAATGGGTCTTGATAGAGGAGTTTGACCCAATCACAGAACCAAGGACCAAATCAGAGTTTGGCGAGGGCAGCAAATAGAAAGCTCCATTCCATGCTATTGAATGCCATTCTAGCATTCAATGAGAGTAGCACATCCTTTTCAGTCTTGGGAGTTGCAGTCATATGGACTACTCCATAGAGGCCCTGCAGATTTAAGCGGGAACTCCTATGCGGCATGAAGCCGGATTGGTTGGGATGGAACACAGTGTTTATCACTGTCTTCAATCTATTAGCCAGGCCTTCGCCAGTACTTTGGCCTCTAAGTTTGGAAGTGATATGGGTCTGTAGGAACTGCAGGCCATGGCCGATTTAAGTTTCTTACAGATAACCACCAAGGTAGCTATTCTTAGATCGTTCAGCAAGCAGCCCCGTTGTCTGGCTGCTTTAAACTTGTCTAACATGTGCTCTGCACCTTTGTCCGTAATGCATTTGTATAGCTCCACTTGCAGGCGGTTCGGCTCTGCCACCTTCCTAGACTGCTGCTCTCGGATTGCCCCTTCCATCTCCTCAACCGTCAAGTCTTGTTCTAAAGCATCACTGTCATCGTCTGAGAGATTAGGAAGGGAAAGGTCTTAAGGGGGATCAGCACAGCCCTGTCTGTCGCGGATGTGTATGCATCTACTTAGCATGCTACAAATAATTACGCTACGGCTGCCCGAAATGTATGTAGTACCCACTTTGGATCTTGAATTTCGAAAACCCAATTCCTTCCACGGTCTCTCTATTGTCTAGCCACGCTATCAGTTTGCTGGCCTGATCCCCAATATCGTATACTCTGTGTTGTGTTGCCAGCATAAAAGCACAAGGTTTATTCTCTGCTAATTCACTCAACTCATCCTGTTGAAGACTTTTGAAGACACAGCTGAGAGCCAGGTGTCCTCTTCTTCACTACACATGTTTCCAGTGTAGCAATCTCGTGTTCTAGTGCCTTGCACTTTATCTGCTGCTCCTTCCTCCCCCCGCTAACCTCCCCTCAGAGCCTGTGCATGCCCACGTATTTCCGCCTTTAAGGCTTTCCACAAGACACTAGCAGAGTTGGATGTCCCTTATTCTCGTGGAAATATTAGTCTGTCAGTTCCCTTATCTTGTCTTTGAATGTTTTATCTTTTGCATGCCAAGGATCTCTCCTAGGGGGCAGAGTTGTGTCCCTTGTAGGGCTGCATAGCAACACCTCCACTGGGGAGTGGTCTGAGATGCCACTTTATGGTATTCATTACGCACTGGCAAGCATGTGGGTGTTGTGTGAATATATGGTCTAATCTGGAATGGCTATGGCTACCGTGTACAGCAGAAAGGTAAGTGAATTTTCACGTATTGGGATTATGTTATTGTCACAGACCTACCAATCCATTGCATCCCCGAAAGCCAAGGCTGACTACGTTTATTACCACTTGGGGATTTGACTGCCCTACCCATCTCCGGGACCATTATCGCGTTCATGTCACCCCAAGTACAAGAACACCAGATGGCATCTCCAGCAGTAGGGCACTGAGTGCTGGGATGGCCTCTGCGTGGAGCCTCAGCGGCACATAGGCCGAACAAATGTTGAATGTGTGGCCCGACCATGTACCAGTTTGCAACACAAATCTACTAAAAGGATTGCTCCATGTGTGGCATGGAATGCTGGGTCCTGAGGTTTTAATAAGAATGCCTGTAGTCTCTCAAGCTAGAGGTGAAACCCGCATGCGTCAGTTTGGTGTTTCCCAACAGGTTCAATGCCTTATAGTGGTTACCATTCAGGTTGGTTTCCTGTAGGAGCACTAGGTCTGGGGCATGCCTATGGAGTTAATGTAGCACTATGTGACCTGTGTCCCTTTCCCCAGTTGCACTAAGCTAGAGCAAATTTAAATAAGCAGTACTATCAAAGTGCAATAAATCTGTCGTCCCCAAAAGAACTTACCTCATCCTGCTTCCCTGAACAGTAGGCTTCGAACTGCCAACCTCTCCAACTTGCAGAGTGCCTGTCGCCCTAACTGTATCATGCAAACTGTCTAGGGTGGGTCAGACTTCTGGGAGTGCACCAGCCGTCCAGCGAATCTGCCACTTCTTCTGGCGTGGTGAAGTGCCAAAATTTAACCACCGCCAGAACCCCCAGCCTTGCTGAGTAGAGCATCACGTATTTAAGTTCATAAACTCTGAGTACCTTTCTGATTTCATTTAAACTGCAGCACTGATGCTGCACCTGCAGTGAGAAATCCAGAAAGAAGCGTGCTGTGGCGTTCTCATAAGTCAGGTCTCCATGGGAGCAAGCTGCCTGTAGAATAGCAACCCGGTCGAGTGATTGAAGATCCTGACGATGATTGTCCGCAGAGGGGCTTCTGGCTTCAGTGCCCTAAGTGCTCGCTCAATGGAAAATAAATTTGAGACGCTTGGGTCGGAGGCTATTCACAATAAGGTCTTCAAGAAAAAGGTTCACGCTGGGTCCCTCCGCCCCTTCAGGGACTCCAACCACCCTGATATTATTTCTGTGTGCTCTACCTTCCTAGTCTTCAAGTTTGGCTGCCATGACTGTGTGTTGCTTCATTAGGTATTGGACTTGTTCTTCCAGCTTTTTCATCAGGGATTGTAACAGGTGGATATGTGATTCTGCTGCAGTGAGACTCCAAAATCTTTTTAAACTCCACCCTGAGAAGATTAACACCCACTGTCAATGCATCTATTTTCGGTTCAGTGTTACTCTTGAGATCACGTATTGCAGCCACAATGGTGCTGAGAGGCCGCTCTGCTGTTTCCGGGTGTTCGGCCTCAGGCCCTGCTGTGCCAGGCCTAATTCCACATATTTATATACCTTGTTGGTTTGTGTGTGTGTCGTCTCCTTGGTTCTCACTATAGCCCCGGAGAAGTGATGACAGGGGATCTTTATCCCGGTTGGCGCCAATCCAGGTACTCAAATGCTTCTTCCAACCTGAGGGAGCACTTCGTGACTGGGCAGTACCTAGTAAGCCACTCTTAAGCTGCGTTTTCTGGCCTCGTAACGCCGTTCTTCTTGGGTCAAAGGCACATGTACTAAGCTGCTTGGCCTAGAATCGCTGCCTCCCCCCAGAGAAGTCACCCACAGAGCACCTACATGACCAACAGCTCAGCGCTATCTATAGGCCCCAGAAGGCACCGCACATTTTCCTTATGGCTCCTACAGTAGCATTCTCCTGGCTGCCTCCAGTGCCTTCCATCGCAAGATAGGAGCTAGTGCCTTGGTCTCCTTGGTCTTAGATTACACGGCCTCTCCTCCATTCAGCCCGATGTCGTGCTCCACTTTGTTGTCCAGTTCAGCACTTTCAGGTGTGCTCTCAGTCTCTCAGGGTAATAGCAATTCATTATTGAAGGTTAACATGAATGTTATCCTGCTGCTGAAGACTCACTACTAAGCATCACATCATTAACTTGCAGCCCACTCTGTTAAACTGTCTGATCCCTTTTCATTTTTTAGACCCACCGTACCAATCTTTGTCCATTATAACACAGCAATCCCATTAAAACCTGCCAATAAAATGCTCCATAACTCCTCTTTCATGCCAAGCACTGGCACTGATTTACCAAACTCATAGGTGCTGCAGTAATGACAACAAGAACATTGACGTAGATAGTTTAATTAGGTGGAGCCACCAGAAAGGAATATAACTGACAGGAGAGAAATGCAAACTAAGAGCAAAAATAGACAACTCCAGCAGTTAAGCCTACAATGACGATGGCATAATTGACAGTGTCTAAAGGCACAGAAGGGACTTAGAAGATCAGGGCAAAGATAGCAATTACGACTGGTACAGGTAATTCAAGACAGACAGAATCAACGCTACGCGATTGGCTGGGTGAAAGTCTGCTTATAATATGTCCAGAAGACCAGATTCAATACCTTATCGATTTACTGTGGAATTTAGCCCCAAGTAAAAGACAAAAATGGTTATCAATGAACGTCTTAAGTTTGGCTTTCTTTAAGGTTTTATGAACATTGTGGATCAGACGTGGGCCATACACTTGTCTCACTGAGAAAATAGGGTGTCAACCAGTTTACTGACTCCTGCACCCCAGTAATAGTGAACAAGTAGAACCAAGTGTAGACATTCTTTATGGGGCCCACACACTTCCATATGAAGTGACCATATGCCTTGCACAACACCTTCAGCCCATTCAAGCTTTTTGGACATTGGGCCTTTTATGCTAGGTTTTCTGTTTTATGGCAATGGAAACATCCTAGACCCAAAATGCAAAGTACTCTGCCTGGAAAGCAGAGACTGGTGGAATAGATCACACAACATGGGCCCACTTGCAGCTGTGCACTGACCAGCGAAACAGAGTGGCCAATAGAGGAATCAAGCCACAATACATTTACATGTAATTTTGTTGGACTGTATAGCTATAGGCCTGGTTTGGGGTAAGGTGGTAACTGGACGATCATCAAATCTTATTTGTTCAATCGACATAACCCCCAGTTCATGTGCCTCACTTCGGGGTAAGGAGTACTGTATGCTTCCAAAAACAAAGTAATACCCATGTGACCTCACAAATGGAAGCAAGAATGGTCTTGCAGTGGTCACCCTATTGAGGCCCTCATGACAAGTTGAACTAACGGGGTGCAAACTTTGCCACAGCAAATAGCCGTACTACGTGGTAAAACCCCAGCAGTACTGTGCGATTGTGAGGTGAACCAATGGAAAAGGGAATACCTGCCGTCCGGATCCAGTTTTACGAGGTGAAAAACTGTATACAACTCCCCGTCCGTGACGCCTAAATCCCATTTACCACATGCTCTATAAAGGGTTTTAATAGGAGCAGGGGCTTCTGTGCAGGGCGAGGGTGTTGGCGGGGGCATGAAAAGGATAGGAGAGTGAAGCGGCCAAATGTTTTGGGAGGGGGGTAGCATTGCATGAGCCCCAATGGTAAATAGAAAGGGGTAGGGCGGGATCAGGGGACAAGTGCTGGCTACTGTTGCAGCCAAAGCGATTGCACCAGCTGTTTTTTTGCCGGGCAATAAAATCGGGAGCAGTGACCAAGCATCAGGGGAAAGCGGATGCCAAAACCCTGGACCATTCATCATCAGGCGGAGGGGAACACCAGGCTGCTCCACTTGCCCCAATCATGAGGGCCTTAGTGTGGCAGATCATTGTCATTTTCGCTGGCCTTTTCCTGTCCCAGTGGGTAACTTTAGGGATGGTGGACCAGCCATGGATGGGACCCTTAAGTCAATGCTTCCAGAATCACAGCTGGTGGGCGACTAGCCCTCCAAATCTTAAACTGTGCCCTAATCTAAAACAATTGGGCTAGTCAGAGCACGAGATGGAAGTATGAAAGATGAGATATTACTAATTAGTAGAGCGTGTTAACTGCTTTGCTCTTTCTAAATATTAGTTGGACTATCAGAGAAGTGTTTTTTGTTTGCCAAATTAAAGCAGATTTGTACCGATGTTCATCCAAACTATATACTTTATGTCCAAGACATGTAAACTCATGTCCTTTATTTGTGTGTATTATATGACAACACTGGCAAATAATATTTCACAAGTTAAAACGCAAAGCACACTTTCTGGAACAGGTTTTTTTTATCTGTTCTTTAAAGACAAGATCACCTATGGAAACTATTCTGCATATTAACTATGAGCAACCCTCAGCTACATAGTAGAGTATGTTTAATACATTAATTTCGCTTCCCTTGATAGTATGCAAACAGTTTAGGATTACAGAAAATGCCCAGGGTACCAAATGGAATTTATAACCCAAACCATCAAAAGTCAAAATAAATTATTGTATTATAAACCAATGCTTCAGTTTGATGTATTAAATCAGTATGCTTCCTTTATAATACACTAATTATAAAAGTTATTTTCTGCTCTTTTCATTTCTAAATTTTTATGTTTATAGTTTTTCTAACATATGTCACAATTTAACTTACAATTACCCTCGCTTCATTTTCTTCATATCTTACCTTTGATCAATAAGACATGAAAATGCAATTAATTCATAGTTTATTGCCTCGGGCACATTTGCAGCAAAGATGTCTATCAGCTCAAACCATCTCCCAGAGAATTATTCATATTGATTTTCCCAACTTTTTTTATCACTAGCTGGTAGATGTCCAGAAACACTTCAAGAGTATCATAAGATGGAACGTTTCTTCTAAAGGAAACTTCACTAGCAGGACCAAATTGAAAATCTGGAAGGATTGCTTATGTTCATGAACAAAACCTCGGCCGCCCCATGTATCACAGACTAACACCTGAATGAATGCCCTGTCTACAGTACATGATAATAATGATGATGATAAAAATGACACCTAAAATTCACCCTTTTATGAAGTGAATAGGCTCCAGTTGTTGCTAAGAAGTGTCAGTGATCCTCGTTGCAATCAACACTATAAGATGGATGAAAGGCTAGGTGAACTCAGATTCGAAATCATCCCCATTGAAGTAATTGAGAAGGTCATGTATGATGTTATCTGCAGTCGCGGCAGGTGGCGGGCAGGCAAAGTGTCGGGGGGGGGCAAAACAAACTTACCTGAATCTTGCTGCATCGCCGCTTTCTGGCTCCACTGCAGGCACAGGCTCTCAGACTGCCTTGCGGCCAATCCTGGTACTGCTCGCACAGCTTGAGAGCAGCGTAAGGATTGGCCTGAGGGCCCTCAATTTGCACTCCCAGGGAGACTGGGAGCCTGTGCTTACTGACGCCAACCCCGCAACACAGCTCAGGTTGGAGACCGCTTCAGTGTGCATGATGGTTTGGCAGTCTTGAGACTATTGGCCAAACCATCATGCGCACTGACAACAGTGTACCTGCCACTCCCCCTCTCCCTGTCATCCTGTAATGTAGTTCCTATAGTACCCCTGCAGGACCTGCGCTTTTGGATAACATACACTGCAGGGGTGTGGAATTCCTATAGCCCGACGCCCAGGACATGTTGTTTGGGGTCAAGGGCAACAAGTTTTTATGTTTATTTTGTCCGTGAGACAAGTAGGCCCAACTCCTGCAGCACAAACCCTTTGGCTGCCAGTTTGCAGTACCACATTATGGATCAGGGAAGGAGACTATCTGCAGTTAAGGTACTATTTTTGCCCATATGTTACTGCTGTTCAAACTTGTATTCATGGTTCATTATTTGAAAGCCTTTATTAGGGCGAGCGCTCTAATTAAACGTAAGCGCCGACTAAACTGCTGACCGTGGTTCCAGTACAAAAATGTTTGCACATGTTTTCAAAGTTTAGCAAAATGAAGCTATGTATAATGCTCCCGGAATGCTCTCTGATTTAATGCAAATATTTGCAAAAGCCTGAAATCAAGATTGATGATTCTTTGCTTTCAAAATAAAATGTTCATAAAAAAATGAAAGCAGGAAAAAAAAACATTTAGCTAAACTACTGTAAAGTTTCAGGTACCCTTTCTTTGCATCATCATTTAGTAACATGTTGATGCATGCTAGTGTTTCCCAAAAATAATCATAACGGAAAATCTGTGTAACCAGTTTCAATATGATTACGGGAAACAAAAACAAACAAGCATTGGCAAAGCCAGTCGGTCTGAAATTAGTGGTCAGCTTTTTAGTTATGTTAATATGTGACTTGTTTGTGCATGGTTTTTGTAAAACCTTATTGGGGTGCGAGCTGCTAGGCCCTCACCAATATAACAAACATTGGCAAAAGCAAATAGTTTTTTGGTCTCAAAAAGCACACACTGCCACAGTAGTTACTGGCAATGAACAAAAATACTTTGTGTGCCGATATGCTCCTTGTGAAAGAACAGAATGCTGTCAACTCACAGTGAAGCCAGCTGAAACAGAACTTTAAGAAACACAAAAGGTCACTGTCAAAGCCAGACCATATTAGGGGCCCAATTAAATAAAGTCTCAAAAGAGCACCCAAGGTACATGTCCTTGCATTAAAGGTAGTTATGCGGCTTTCGTGAATTCCCAAGAATTTACAGAAGTAGGACAATAAATAGTACTCCTAGAAAATATTTGTGAACTGCATTTTTGTATGGGCAAATATGCATGTGTAGATTTGCTCATGTGAAAATCTGAGTGTTTGCAAGTTCACTTTCCCTCCAACCACTTTTTTCCTAACCCTGGAAAAAGGTTTAAGTCTACCATTGCCAGGAGTAAATTTCCAACATTTCTCTGTCTGGGAATATATTAGACAAGAGTTTTTGATACCCTTAAAACATGCAAGTTAGTAGGTTTGCACCGACCCAAAAGGGCACTCTGACCCTGGAACTATTGCTTACCACTACCTTCAGCCCTAGTATGTAGATCTGCGGAAACGTGGCAACATAAGGGGATTGCAAGTATTCAAGCACTACTATGGTATGAGCTCTTGCATAATCAAGGAGCCTATATCAGAACTCTTATATAATGAGATTGTGGCCATAATTTGTCGCTGCAGTACATGGCACCAAGTGGGCAAGTGGATTTTGTTACAGGACAAGTAGATTTATGAAGCAACCTGCCCCATGGACAAGTAGATATTTTATTAAACTCCACACCCCAGATACACTGTGGGTCTGGTGGTAGACTGATTCTGTGCACTCCCCACCATGGATGTTAGCCATGTATGCATTAGCTAGCTCACAGTGCCTCTAGAATCTCCTTTAATCAGAGAGATTAGTTTTGGCAACCTCAGAACATAACAACCCTGATTCCTCACACTTGTGGAAACAGTATACTACTTTTCACCCAGTCACTCGTGCTTGCTCATTTGATCTCAGAGAGATACACAGAAGAAACAGTTGAGTGTGTTTACAATGAGAATTTAATGCACCGTTGTTCTTCTAGTGTAAAATATATGTCCTGCGACAACAGTTACACAGTAGCAAAGATATAGGATCAGCAGAACAGTGAATAAAAAGAAATAGTACAGTTCTACCATTTTGCAAGTCATTAACATATACATGAATATAAAATGCATTTATAAAATAAAGAGCACACTCTTACGATGCCTGTCTAGTTGTACCTAAGTGTACCTAGCATGTGAGTAGGTTTGAAAGAGCTAATAAGTCTAGGAGCCAAGAATCCCGCTAGGATTTAGTCGAACCCCATTACCTGAATAATGAAAGTGTGGGACCTCGTCCTGGTCTCGTGTTGGACACCCCGAATGGGATGTTTAGACCACTAACTGCAGGAGCGACTGCATGTAGTAGCCTCAGCGTCTCTGGTCAGTTTGTCGGCCTTCAGGTCTCGGCTCCCTCCAACTACTGATAGCAAGAGGTGCTACATTTATACATTCCTTGTGCACGTGTTAGCCATTGTTTAGTATGAGGATGACGTAAGGGATTAAACCTTGTGCGTAGATAGGAGAGGTGAAGTATACCCCCTGGGTAGTGTCCTCATAAATTATTCATATGTGCTAAGGATGACGTCTTAGCATTATTTATTGGGAAAAAACCCTCCCTCTGCATGGTACTAGGTGAAAGGTTTAGTCCATAAAAGGCGTCAATCCTTATAAGGCGTTCTGTCCATATTCGGAGTTATGTCCTTATAAGGCTCGTTCATGTGAAATGTAGGGGGGGTGATGTAGGGAAAGGATATGATGTTCCCTGGACTTAATTAGAGTACTGATATGAAACATAATTCCCATGGCCCCACCCCCTAGACTACCCGGTATGGAGAAAAATATAAGGATAATAAACATGCTTTATTATCGATTTCTTTTTCAAGTTTAGCAGCAGCTGCTGCTGGCAGGTGGTGACACTATTGCCATAGCGGAGGAGCCGCCGCTGGTTATCTGCGGCAACATGAGAGGTCATAAACAGTACATGAGAGGGAAGCGCAGAAGTTGTGTGGCTCACCAACTAGCAAATATTATAGACTTAGGCCCTCCGTAGCGGGCTATACCGGCTTTTAAAGGCCTGCTCCAGCGTTAAAGGCCAGAGGCGAGGCCCTTGAACAAGGGAGCAGGACTTTAATAGCCAGTATAGCCCAGCTACAATGGACTATAGGGCTATTCGAAGATTCTGCCACTAGAGGCCAGAATGTTCTAACAAATAAAACAAAGGCCTCTCGAAGCCCAAAGGGGATTTAAATCCCCTCGAGCTCCGAGAGGCCTTTGTGAAAACATTGGAATGTTGCTTTGCGGGCCTTTACCGGCCCGTAAAAGCATGGAGCACTCTGACTTTAATGGAGTGCTGCAATTCCAATGTTCTAATAGTGTTCATGATATGGATGGTGGTCACATCATTACATCAAGTGAATTATTGTAAAATGAATTTGAGGTTTTTCCATTACATTAATTAGCAGTTGACTTTAGCAGATAACCATAACTTCCTTTAAACAAAAGATTTTCACTACATTTTTGGGGGGTTTCACAATGATGTTCTTTAATGCCTTTAATTTAATCAAACTTGATTCGACAGTGCCCAGCTGCCCTAGGAGCAAACCTTTGGCCACTACTTGTGCCTAGTCACACCAGTCCAGAAAACACAAAGGCACAACTTTAGACCATGCTCAGCGTACAGCACTTCTTACCTAGAGATAAGGGGTACAGTAGCTGCCAATGATGTATTAGACCATGCTCTGTGTCCAGTCCCCCTACACAGTGAGCAGATTATGAAGTATCTGTAGCCGTGTCTAGTTGGCTCTAACCTCTTCCTTAGGCCACAAACTGCAGTAATTTTCCGCATGCAGCAAACTTACTGCGAAGGGAGTGGCCTTTCACCACCCATTTGCCAGGTCTTTTAAAGCCATAGCGTGATCTATACAAAATTCAGACTAAGCAGATGGAATCTAGGTGTAGGAGACACCCTCCAGGTATGCTTCTGGCTTATTAACTTATCCCAGAGTCCACTGGGTATTTCCTTCGACTTTGTCCAGCATACCAGATACCATCAACATGGTCTTGAGATACACCTGATCCCGCTATCCCCCGTATCTTACGGCAAAGGTCACAATACAAGTTGCAGGATCAACAAGTCCAATATTTCTAAACAAAATATTCAAGGTAAATGTGGCAAAAAAAAAGGTTTTCCTACAGTTATGCTTCCATCTTGCTCATATTCCACTCAGGCAACCACACATTCCTTATTCCCCTACTGCACCCCACATCATCCTCTTGAGATAATACACTATTCTAAGTGAAAGGCTCTTCAAGGACCTCCAATACCAGCTATTCTGCCTTACAATTAAATTCAGCAACTTCCTCAATAAGATCCACAACACGTTATGTGATGTGGTCCTGGTATGAAGTATATCCCAAATTTAAATTCTGTCACCTTCCACAACACACTACAACATTATAGGAGTACTTTAGATCTACATGTGAAAAATTGCACAAAGGACATGCGGAACATTCTCACTACAAAACTCGCCCCACACAACATCTAAGCAAGTTAAGGTCCTCACAAGAAGCTAGTTTCCTTTTGTACACCTGAGCATCAGTCATCTTCCTTTTCAGTGCTTGAATTCAACATCACAATCATCTCTTTTCTACAGTGGATAGCTTGCCTTGTGTTCTTAGCTACAAGCAAGAGGCTGTATTGATGGATTTTGGTATTATGGAGATTTACTAGATATATTGGAAAAGTTAAAGGACAGATGTTTCATGCTGGAATTACATTGAATCACAATGTTCCGCCCAGAGGGGTAAAGGGCATGAAACGCAAAAAGGAAGAACATCTGGGAAGGCAAAAAAGAGGGACGGACAAGGCAGGATTGCTAAATACTTCATGTTTGAGGGTGTGAGAATTACAAAGCAAAGAGTCATCCAGAAACAGACAGCTGTGAAACTGTCAGAAAAGTCGAGTTTGTAGAATGCTATAATAGGGGAAAGGACACATTTAATTGCTATTTTAACATATGCACCACATGTCAGCAGCAATCTCAGTTTATGATACACAACACAAGCGTTTATTAAATATGGCCTTACCAAGCAGGGTGAAACTCGTACACTATTTTTCCATTAGAGTAACTTTAAAAAACTGTTGTTTGCATGATTTCGAATGGCGTGCCTGTGGAGATTTATAGACCGTGCTCATGTTTTTCTCCTATGTCTATACTTGGTTCCTGTAATTGATGTAATTAAGTAACATGTAAATCGCTGATCCTCATGTAAAGCGCTCTGATACCTCCGGGTCTAGCCAGCGCTATATAAAAGCTTGCAAATAAATAAATAAATGTTAACTAAGGCTATTAGTCCTATTTTAAGAATCACAAACCTGGAAACGCTCCATCATCCTGCACAAAATAGATACTGGCAGCATTGCTATACATCGATTTCTTTACCAGATTCCATTGTTACATGGCCAACAGGACCATATAGTCATATCTCCAAGTATGGTCCAAAGAAAGAAGCATAATTTCACCTATTCAATAAGAGTTCACTCAAAGCCTGGGACACGTGCGCAGTGCGCAACCCTTACATCTAGTCATCTCAAAATATACCTTGCAGGAAGCTGGTTGGTTCACTCATTTTTTTTCTCGACCCGACCTTTATCTTTGATAAGAGTTAAGCTGCCCAAGATTACATACTGGGTGTTGATAAATCCGTGGTAAATCTTGTATAAATGATTTATATGAAGCTATTGGCCATGGTAAGGTCCAAGTTAAATGTATCAATGTTTCCAAATTTTCTAGAGGAGGTTGAAATGGTTGCATGTTACGTTTTTTAATGCACGTACACAGCCTCATGAAGGAGGAGAATGGAATGGATGTGTACTTTTTGGTTTGATGCTATGTTAATAGATCACGTGGCAAAACACCTGCAGTAGCTTATCTTATTTAACTCCCTACATATGGAGGGACTGGGCAATCAGTCGCTCCAACTCGAACATCTGGTCTTTGGACTTCAGCACCTTAAAGCCAATTAGACCAAGCATATGTAGACAAATCCCATAGTTCTTTAGTGTGTTGTGTTTATTGTTTAAATGGAAGTTGACTGAGCATAGACTTGGTTTTCGCCCTTTCTTGTCGGGTAGGCAACTTCAATGGCACTATCTTTAGATGAGGCTAATACGTTGGAAGAAATCTGTGGAACTTTAGAACATCAATTAAATGTGGCTCAGAAGTACATATCTGGCACAAGCATTTGTAGTTACACCCCAACTGCTTCCCTTACTAGCAGAGGCTAATTAGGAAAATCTTGCAAAAAACCAGTTGGACAGAATGCAGAACAATGTCATACATTCACCCCAGTACAGAGATCTGGGCCCAAATCCATCGTTTTTATGCACTCCACACCACCCCAGTTCAGAGATGGCCATATGCAAATCAGTCTGACCCTGTGCCTCATGGGACAGTCCAGCCCGAACTGCCAAGCCATGCCTTCCCTGGACCGGAAACACGCTTCCGAGGACCAGTTTTTGGCATTCCAGCCGCCTTCAGCCCGGCTTGCTTGAATCCAGTGGTGTGGAGAGCATGGGACTCACGTCTGAGCATACCCATCCCACTCGGGGTGACAAATGCAAAAACCACAGTTGGGCAGAATGCAGAACAATGTCATACATTCACCCCAGTACAGAGATCTGGGCCCAAATCCATCGTTTTTTGCACTCCACACCACCCCAGTTCAGACATGGCCATATGCAAATCAGTCTGACCCTGTGCCTCATGGGAACAGTCCAGCCCCATGCCTTCCCTGGACCGGAAACAAGCTTCTGAGGACCGGTTTCTGGCATTCCAGCCGTCTTCAGCCCGGCTTGCTTGAATCCAGTGGTGTGGAGAGCATGGATTCAAGCAAGCCGGGCTGAAGACGGGTTTCTGGAATGACAGAAACCCGTCCTTCGAAGCTTGTATCCGGTCCAGGGAAGGCATGGCTTGGCAGTTCGGGCTAGACTGTTCCTATGAGGCACAGGGTCAGACTGATTCGCATATGGCCATGTCTGAACTGGGGTGGTGTGGAGTGCAAAAAAACGATGGATTTAGGCCCAGATCTCTGTACTGGGGTGAATGTGTGACATTGTTCTACATTCTGTCCATCAACTGTGGTTTTTGAATTAGGAAAATCTTGGCCGAGGCTCACATGATGTCTGCATGATAAAACCTGTCACTGTGTTGACAAGGATTGGTACCCCAGAAGGCATCCAAAGATTCAATAAACAAACTGAAAATATGAGGTCCTCTTGTCGGGCAGAGGGTGGCTCTTACAAGGGCACTCAAAACGAAACTCCTTGGTCAGTGAAGGACACAAGAAAAAGGAGCCTGCAACACATTCCTCCCTCATAAGAGCCTAACCCAAATATAATAACAGGTGCAAGTCTGCAAATGCTCTTACCTTGTTTCTATGAAAATCACAGGAGGGCTAGGACAAGATCAGAAACAGAAGGTAAATGAAGAAGGAGAAGGTCTTCTTGGTCGTTTCCCACAAAGCAGACTGCCAAGGGATGACAGGGAGAATTAGATCAAGGGACAAAGAGCCAGAGCACCAAGTTATACAGAAGAAATGGCGCCTTCATTGTAGTCCATCTGAAGCTACTAGCGACTTGTCTAGCAACAATAGGAAGGCACCAAGGGACAAGGGTGTTCAGTTACTAGGTAGAAACACACATGGTATGACAGGGCCAAACATTTATTGGGGGAAGTGGCAACTTTTAACAGAAAGAAACTACTAAAGGAAATGGGCTATCCAGTTAGTAGTTACGCCTCGGGCACATCGACAATCCCAGGCACTATAGATGCCTACCTTAAGGTTAGATGCAAGAATAAGGATACGCAATCGTAATGCTATTGGCATGGCTGCCTGGGTCAAAAATGCAGAAAGGGTCATGTAGGTTTGATTAAAGATAAGCAGTTTGGATTTCAAGGAACAATAATAACACAACATAGATACAGAGAAACATACAGATGGAGAAGATACTCAACAGTTAGTGATGCAGCGGTGCACAAAGGAGTGTAGCGGCGCAGAGAGGAGCGGCGCAGAGAGGAGAGGAGCAGAGAGGAGAGGAGCAGAGAGGAGAGGAGCGGCGCAGAGAGGAGAGGAGCAGAGAGGAGAGGAGAGGAGCAGAGAGGAGAGGAGCGGCGCAGAGAGGAGAGGAGCAGAGAGGAGAGGAGCGGCGCGGAGAGGAGCAGAGCAGAGAGGAGCGGCGCAGAGCGGAGCAGAGGAGCGGCGCGGAGCAGAGCGGAGCAGAGAGGAGCAGAGAGGAGCGGAGCAGAGAGGAGCAGAGAGGAGCGGCGCAGAGCGGAGCAGAGAGGAGCGGCGCAGAGAGGAGCGGAGAGGAGCGGCGCAGAGAGGAGCGGAGCGGCGCAGAGAGGAGCGGAGCGGCGCAGAGAGGAGCGGAGCGGCGCAGAGAGGAGCGGAGCGGCGCAGAGAGGAGCGGAGCGGCGCAGAGAGGAGCGGAGCGGCGCAGAGAGGAGTGGAGAGAGGAGCAGAGAGGCGGAGAGAGGAGCAGAGAGGCGGCGAGAGGAGCAGAGAGGCGGCGAGAGGAGCAGAGAGGCGGCGAGAGGAGCAGAGAGGCGGCGAGAGGAGCAGAGAGGCGGCGAGAGGAGCAGAGAGGCGGCGAGAGGAGCAGAGGCGGCGAGAGGAGCAGAGAGGCGGAGAGAGGAGCAGAGAGGCGGAGAGAGGAGCAGAGAGGCGGAGAGAGGAGCAGAGAGGAGGAGAGAGAAGCAGAGAGGCGGAGAGAGAAGCAGAGAGGCGGAGAGAGGAGCAGAGAGGCGGAGAGAGGAGCAGAGAGGCGGAGAGAGGAGCAGAGAGGCGGAGAGAGGAGCGGAGAGAAGAGCAGAGAGGCGGAGAGAAGAGCAGAGAGGCGGAGAGAAGAGCAGAGAGGCGGAGAGAAGAGCAGAGAGGCGGAGAGAAGAGCAGAGAGGCGGAGAGAAGAGCAGAGAGGCGGAGAGAAGAGCAGAGAGGCGGAGAGAAGAGCAGAGAGGCGGAGACGGAGAGAAGAGCAGAGAGGCGGAGAGAAGAGCAGAGAGGCGGAGAGCAGAGAGGCGGAGAGCAGAGAGGCGGAGAGAAGAGCAGAGAGGTGGAGAGGCATGGAGTGGAGAGGAGTAGAGGGGCGTGGAGTGGCGTGGTGTGGAGAGAAGAGGTGCGGCATAATGAGGAGTGAACAGGCTCAGAGGAGTGAAGAGGAGTGAACAGGCGCAGAGGAGTGAAGAGGCGCAGAGGAGTGAAGAGGCGCAGAGGAGTGAAGAGGCGCAGAGGAGTGAAGAGGCGCAGAGGAGTGAAGAGGCGCAGAGGAGTGAAGAGGCGCGGAGGGGAGGCTCAGAGGCGCGGAGGGGAGGCTCAGAGGAGCGGAGAGGAGGCTCAGAGGAGCGGAGAGGAGGCTCAGAGGAGCGGAGAGGAGGCTTAGAGGAGCGGAGAGGAGGCTTAGAGGAGCGGAGAGGAGGCTCAGAGGAGCGGAGAGGAGGCTCAGAGGAGCGGAGAGGAGGCTCAGAGGAGCGGAGAGGAGGCTCAGAGGAGCGGAGAGGAGGCTCAGAGGAGCGGAGAGGAGGCTCAGAGGAGCGGAGAGGAGGCTCAGAGGAACGGAGAGGAGGCTCAGAGGAGCGGAGAGGAGGCTCAGAGGAGCTGAGAGGAGGCTCAGAGGAGCGGAGAGGCGCGCAGAGAAGAGTGGAGAGGCGCGCAGAGAAGAGTGGAGAGGCGCGCAGAGAAGAGTGGAGAGGCGCGCAGAGAAGAGTGGAGAGGCGCGCAGAGAAGAGTGGAGAGGCGCGCAGAGAAGAGTGGAGAGGTGCAGAGAGGAGCGGAGAGACGCAGAGAGGAGCGGAGCGGCCCAGAGAAGAGCGGAGCGGCGCAGAGAAGAGCGGAGCGGCGCAGAGAAGAGCGGAGCGGCGCAGAGAAGAGCGGAGCGGCGCAGAGAAGAGCGGAGCGGCGCAGAGAAGAGCGGAGCGGCGCAGAGAAGAGCGGAGCGGAGCAGAGAAGAGCGGAGCAGAGAAGAGCGGAGCAGAGAAGAGCGGAGCAGAGAAGAGCGGAGCAGAGAAGAGCGGAGCGGTGCAGTGAAGAGCGGAGCGGCGCAGAGAAGAGCGGCGCAGAGAAGAGTGGAGCGGCGCAGAGAAGAGTGGAGCGGCGCAGAGAAGAGTGGAGCGGCGCAGAGAAGAGTGGAGCGGCGCAGAGAAGAGTGGAGCGACGCAGAGAAGAGTGGAGCGACGCAGAGAAGAGTGGAGCGACGCAGAGAAGAGTGGAGCGACGCAGAGAAGAGTGGAGCGACGCAGAGAAGAGTGGAGCGACGCAGGGAAGAGTGGAGCGGCATAGTGAGGAGTTATCTAGGGGAGGTACCAAATACAAATTCCTCAACCACTCCCAAAGTATCCTTTTATTAGCGGTGTGGATGGGAAAGATTAAAACTAAATATAAAGGAGATTTGGGATATTAAGGTACTATGAGACCCTTTAATTCGCCAGCATTTCACCCCTATGCTACTGGCCATTTAGGTCTTGGTCAGGTTCATTTTTCTAGTATTACCCGTGACGTATATTCTACATGTAGAAATTTTCATCTGACATGCATTCCAAGTCAAGGCATGTAGAAGGCAGTGTTCTTACTTGCCAATTTAAACTATACCTTTTCATTGGGTAATTGTTACCCCTCGGGTCGTTGGTGATGGCTCTGTAGTCAAACAATTGTCAAGGGACCCTACCCTCTGTACCACCAATTCAGCTGAGCTCTCCTGCCTTGTGGTTTTAAACTTTCCCATTCACCTCACTAATAAAGGAATACCTTGGGAGTGGATGAGGACATTTTTATAATTATTATGCCCCCCCCCCCAATTCCCGGAACGTGGTGGAGACCACCCTGACTTTTACGACTCCGGGTGAATCTGATAATGAAGCATGCCACTATTAGAGTGGGTGAGGGTTATATATAAAAAAATATTTTTTCCCCACCTCCTTTTGGAATGGCACGTAACAACCCCTTCCCTAAAAGTGTTCCTTCGAACAAAGGGATACCTTGATGTTGATTGCAATTTTCTAGGCACGACATATCCCTTCCTCCTTTTGACACAAAAAAGGACCCCCCCCCCCCTCCAACAGGTCTCTTACAGTAGTTTTGAGAACCTGTCAACACCACAGATAAAGATTTGGAGTACCCTGGAATATAACGTAATCGTTCTGGTACAAAAGAGCATGATATGTTATAGCACTGGCATGCTGGTATTAAGTGACACAGGAAAAATCAACGAGTATTGCGTATTTGCGTGTTTAAAACTGGTGTAATTTCTGCTGGAAAGAAGAAACCAGCGCACGCGTCCTCTTATAGGTGCACACATGCGTGATGCACAAGTTAACAAAATGACAGACTGTTTAGAAACAAGATAAACACAAATCTGAACAATAGACAGGGAAACAGTCTGACAATTCACTTCTCTAAACAGACCAATTTCGAACACATTTATTTGAAATTTTCAATTTTTTCAAGTTCCTCCATCTCTAACAAAGTGGCACCAACTCCATTCTACTAAAAACCTGCTGAGCACGTCTCCCTTCAGTCCTTTTGAAAAAAGGTTCCTGAGGGAAAATAAGGCACTGAGAAAAAAAGAGGTAAACAATGATAAGCAATATTCTGTGAGAAGGGAGAGCACATTCAAAGCAAGAACAGTGTGTACAGAAAACAAAATTATTCGCACAAACTGTCTTAACAAAGATACCGAATAAAAATGATGCCAGGCCAAAAGTTCTTCGCAAGTATAATTGGCTGGCAGGGAGATTGGTGCAAGGATGGGAAAATTATTAGGGATGTCTGTATAGAGACGGAGGGCATTTTTATAAAAAAAGAAAAAACACCAAAAATATGCCATTATGATATTCCTCTCTAGCAGACTACTGTGAGGCAGCCCTGGCAGAGCTAGGCCAACACACTGTCTCCTAAAGGACAAAGAAACAGCATGGCCATGCCATGATTAAAATTAGTCAAGAGATCAGAAAATACTTCTTCGCACAAGATGAAACGGTTCAATAAAGAGGAGATGTCCAATCTCCAAATGGAGACCGCCATTCCTAGGATTAAAGAACAAAGTACTACATCCAGAAATGATGAAGAATGAAGCTGCACATTCAGAAGGAGACAACCTTAGTAGAACCAAACCCATTAACAAAATCCAGGCCAAGTGGTAATCCGGAAGGTGTGTGGCTTTTACTTGAACAAGAATGCTCAAATCTTGGCTAGGTCAAAGCTTACGAGTCTAAAATACTTATCTGCCATGTAGAGTTTTTGTATTATTTAAAAATAGCGATTTAATCCTCCATAGGTCCAACAGGGTCACTTAAGAACTGATGAGACACAATATACAGCGAGACAGACCTTTCAACATAGTTACGACAGCTCTGTTCAATGACGAGTGTGAGGATACTCGGACTTTAATGATGAACCGCTGGTGGACCATTCACAACCAATTTTACACCAGTGCTAGCCTTATTGGTCTGTTGCAGCACTCCAATCACCCGATATGATTATGATTTCTAGATGGCATCACGCTTTGTATTCACACATAACGTGTGTTTTTGTAAGAAAGTATAACGTACAGTATAAGGGAAAAAAAATTGTCTACTAACAGTTTTGGAAACCTGCCAGGATTAATCCAGCCCAATATCCAAAGAATGTTAGGAAATTACCAGGTACATTTAAGGTGCCATTCTGGCATCGGTAACCCCATCTTTGCGATTGATCAAATTTACCTTCGGTTCCTTCAACACCTGTAAGGCAAAGCTATAAAAGTGGGATGTTTCCTGTTCCTTGGGCATCAATTTCACAGCTGGATGTATGTCGAGGTCAATCGGTGTGAAAAAGTCTTAAGTGGTGGGTGTGAGTGTATATGAGTGTGTGTGTGTTTGTGCGTGTGTACTGTTCATGTTTTCTGTGGGGTGTGCATGGAGAGTGTTTTTGTTGTACTTCACTGTATGGGATAGGAATCTATTTTGAAATTCCTGTGTGTGGGTCGTATAAAAGATGGAGAAAGTAGAGAGCCTGTCAGACAGGAATGTAATAGTACAACATTTATCAGGTCCTCGGAAGTGGACCAAGCTCTAGTGAAACGGAGAAGGAAGAGATATACCTCTTTGAAGCGCAGTCACAGTTCCTACCTCCACCCTGCCTCGTTGTTCCAAGAGTTTCAGCTTCTTTTTGCCCTGCGGGTGCTCCGGGGCCTAATAGTCTCCCCACGATTATATTCAAATGTGCAAACAGAAAAATGGGCCTCTTTACTAAGCCCCCAGCTCAAGAACTGTATTTTGACAAGTGATGTCCCAGACAGTTGGAGAGGTTCCATATTAACTCCCAAACATAAAAAAGATCCAACCAACCAGCTAACCTTAGGCTGATGGCTTTTCTCGATGTAAATGATAAAGTGCTTCGCCAAAGCCCTGAATGAAGAGCTATATGAATTGGCTACCGTGACGGCATTAATTTTCCATCGCCCAATCAGGGTTTAGACACAGTTACGGCACTGAGAATAATTTGGGTATCCTCGCCTCCCTGACAATCCCCAACCAGAGGCCCCTCCCCTCTCCGATGCATTCATCTATTATGCCACCGCATTTGAGGAAGTTAATTAAGGAAGGCTCTAGCTGAAGCTACAGAACTGGGTTTACAGCAAATCTGTTGAGAGCTATAATGAGTCTTTACGTAAAGATCTGGGTGGGAGTTACATTTTCTGCCAATATCATTACATCACAAAAGACAGGCACCAGTAAGGGTCCACAACAGAGGTGCATTTTAGTCCCCCTATGTAACCTCTACTTGGAAGATATAAACAATGCATTAACCAAAGCGAGTCATTCCACCCAAGCTTGCGAGCACCCACATTCACTGCTTTCAGTGTGCAGATGCTACGATTTTATCACACGGCGGTGGGCTTGCAACGAACCTTTGACGCCCGATCAGAGTACTCCAAGGAAAATAAGTTCCCAATTTACCTTGCAAAAATAGAAATCATTGTCAGTGGAACCAGAGTCATTAACAAAGCTATGGAACATGTGAAATTAGAGCAAGTGTCAAGTATGAAGTACCAGGGTATCCATTTCATTCGGTGTGGCTCACACCAAACTCACCTCTCGGCTCTGAAAGGAATCTCTACATCAATGATTATCAGCTTTCAAAAACTGTTACAAAAAAATGGGATGCCCAGATCTCCCAGGAATTTGTAGAGTAATTGATGCCAAGTTTATGCCAACTTTGGTCTACAGCTCGCAAGGACCACCTAGCTACGTGGCTAGCTAAAGCTCAAACCCGATGTTAGACATCTGTTCCAACAGCCTGATGCCAGTCATGATTGGGCCTGTATATCTTACTCTATTGACACAGGTAAAAAGCCTGTTCACTTGTACTGGTCACTACAGCACTGCCTGCTGTCACCACCGCACTCAAGCAACTTAACTCCTGGTAAAGGCAGTAGCCTTTCACCACGATGTGGGTACTGCTTTAGGCACCCTCTCCGTCCAACATGACTGCAATCTGTGAGACAGGCATATGGCATGGGGGCACACACATGATCAGTATTTGCACAGGACTTAATTTAATTATATATATATATATATATATATATATATTAGCACCAGAATTTAGCTATCGTTGCTGCTAGAGCTCTCAGGGCAGTGTTGCACCTCTCATCATGTAAGGGACTTTTCCGGCCAAACAGATCTCTTCTTAGGAAACATACTGGGATTCAAGGTTTCTTCTCACTCGACTGGAATCACATTTACACATCAATCAATCGGATTTGTGAAGCGCTCTACTCACCCGTGAGGGTCTCAAGGCCCTGGGGAGGGGGTGCAGCTCTGAATCAGCCAAAGAGCCAAGTCTTGGGGCTCTTCCTGAAGGTGTGCAGAGTGGGGGAATGTCTGATGTACAGCGGGAGTTTGGTCCAGGTTCTTGCCACGATGTAGGAGTAGGCTCTTCCACCCGTTCTGGCTCTGCGGATGCACAGGGTTTCGGTGAGGGCGGCGGAGCAGAGGTTTCTCTTTGGTGCGTGGAAAGAGACTCTTTCCTTAAGGTATTGGGGTCCGGTGTTGTGGAGGTATTTGTAGGTGTGAGTGAGTAGCTTGAAGGTTACTCTCATCTCCACGGTGAGCCAGTGGAGGCTTCGTAGATACTGGGTGATGTGTTCATGTTGTGGGATGGTGAGGATGAGACTGGCAGCGGTGTTCTGGATGGTCTGTAGTTTCCGGAGTAAGGTTTTGTTGATTCCGGCATAGAGGACACTTCCGTAGTCCAGTCTGCTTGTTATGAGTGTGTGGTGACGGCCTTTCTAGATTCGGGGGGCAGGGGGGGATCCACTTGACGATCTTGTGAAGGATGCAGAGGATTTTGAAGCACGTGGAGGAGACGGTGTTGATCTGTCGGGTCATGGTGAGCTCCGTGGGGGTGGCGGTGGGCCACCAGGTGCTGTCCCATGCTGAGGAGGTGGGTCCGTGGACTAGGACTTCTGTCTTCTGCAAGTTGAGCTTCAGACAGCTGCTGCTCATCCAGGATGCGACAAATACATCAACAAACGTGTGTATTAAGAGAAAATAAAATACCGGTCAGAGATATATATATATATATATATATATATATATATAGCAATTTCCAAATCTGTACCATATATACAGAATGCCTGTAGTTAATAGACAGGTTAAGCCAAACTTCCAACAGGAAGCCCTAGCTGATCAAACATTCAAAAAGCGACCAATGTATCAATATCAAAAACAGGCCCCTGGTATCTAATGGTGTGTAATGTTCTAGCCTGTATATACTTCCTTTGAGTCAGGAGGTGTTTGCAAATAGTTTTATATTGGAAAAAGAGAATAGCCAGTTGAACTTGTTTAATATCAAAGCTAAGGTTTAGAGTTGGAGTCTCAGATGGATCCCAGAGATGAATCAAGTAAAGTAATCAAGGTAGTTACACAGGCAGACTAAATTGTACAGGAGACAAGATTAAAATAGCGATCAAGTTTTTTCATATCAGGAATGAATAGTTTACAAAGTCCGAGGTTTAGACTCTGCAGTCTCACACTTTAATGGATGAACTACTCACACCTAACATGGGATATCGTGAGATATATTTTAATGAACGCCATAATTTAAAGAATATCAGTAGTGCCTGAAGAGTAAGCGATCTTTGCGCATGTAGTAAGTGGGCTTCCAAGGTAAACTACTCCTGTCACTAAGGAAAGTTGCGCTCGTGAAATTATGCTAATTTCATATACAAAAAATTTCTATGGCACAGGCGAAAGAATGCATCCACTTTAAGGTCGCTATACTAATGAGACTAAGGTGGGCATATGTAACTCCTGCCTTCTTCCTGATAAGTGCAATAACCTATTTGAGGAGAATGTAATCTAGCTTTGGAAGTAGCTAGGAAGAGGAAGAATTAAAGGGGGCAGAGTTATTGTTTTCAGCCGTGTCTGGGTAGGTTCTCAAAATTATATAAAACTATTTCCTTTAGGAGTACAATTAATTGAGGGCTCATTCGGTTCTTTCTGTGCAAGACTGTGAATGCGGAGTAGCAATTCAGGGAATATTACAGAGCTAAGAAGAGACGAAACATATTGTTATGTCAAAGACGTTTGGCCCGTGCCTACTGGTTATTGAAGGAGTATTTAAATGAAATCGCTTGCCAAGGCCCAAATTATTTCCTGCAGGATTCGGAACTGAAACAAATGCTCCATTTAGTTCTATGCAGATGTCCAGTG
The DNA here is from genome assembly GCF_964263255.1 of Lissotriton vulgaris. NCBI lineage: Eukaryota > Metazoa > Chordata > Amphibia > Caudata > Salamandridae > Lissotriton > Lissotriton vulgaris. Next base: position 104,811,791 of record NC_141698.1, read on the forward strand.
TGCAGATATGCAGCAGCCAGCGCCAGAAATGCTGCCTTTGTGTGCTAACATCTAGGCTATCATGCAACATGTGGAAAAGAGGAGATATAATTTTTTTTAAAACTGATAAAGTATGTTTTTAGTCAAACACTTGTAAAAATGTACCTGTTAATGGGCTTTTATGGATGGGAGTGGTGTGGAGCAATGTGTAGAACGCAGGGGTGTGAATATGAATGGGGAGCAACACAAAGGGAGAAAGCAAGAGAACACATAGTAAAGAAGTTACACCCTCTTTTGAGGGACAAACAACAAGGAGGAAGGGCATCCATTGAATAAGATGAGAAAAAAAACTTAAGTGACAAGAATACCAAACAAAGATAAGCAGTGGGTTGACCAAAGCACATCCTGAGTAGTAATGCTGTACACAATAGGTTTTGATTGGGAGGTGTCTTTAGGCGAGACCTAAAATTGAGAAAATGGCTGCTCTTATATACATAAACCAGATACTTGATACTACTGTCCGAGTTTGCGAGTGCCAGCCAATGTTGCATCTATTCACAGAATTAATTTGGGGTGGACATCTTGCGAAGTTCTGGGAAAACTCTGCCTTGACCTTTCAGGCAATCTGTTAGCCCAGCTGGCAACCATTGAGATTGAAAGGAAATGCACAGCCAAGTCAGCCAATCTGATTTACTGCAGTGCATCAATTCACAACGGCAGGGAGCAGGGCCAGACTGGCCTGTAGGGCGATCTTGAAGTACCCCCAGGGCTAGTTTCACATACCAACCAGTCCATGGGCTTTTTCTGGGATGTTTGTGGCCTGTTTAAGAGTCTGGTGGATACGATTTTATGGTTGAATTCTCAGACATACTACAAACATGCCTGCAGCAAAGACAAATGCATGTATTCTCCCATACCTAGCTAAATACCTATCCAGCTTGTCCTTACAAGTCTAAAACTGCCCTGATTTACAAATAAGGGGTACTACAAACCCTCCACACCAGAGATTCACTTGATGCACAAATGACAAAAAGCCATTCCACCAACCAATAAAACAAATCTCCAGTGTACAGTGTGGGGGCCCCTACGGCAGAGACCGCGCTCTAGGTGGGGATAATGACTGCACAGTACATATGCATAATTTGATGGGTGTGGCTTTGAGCGTTGCAAAACCCTTTTTATGTATACCCTACGGCCGATCCTGGCTTCCCAAACGTTTGCAGCGTAACTTTAGGTCATCACCTTGGTAGATTCCGATCCGTATTGTCTGGTTGAGCGTTCAACCTCTCCATTAGCCTGCGGCCATGACGAAGTGATCTTTCTTAGTCTCACCACTAGGATCTTGAGATAGCCCCTAAACTCCTGGCCTTAAAAGGGGGGCCTGTTTTCAGTCCTGATTTCTTCTGTTAGCCGGTAGGGCAAATGCCTTGATGAGCACTGGGAGGATCTTCCTTAGGGAAAGCTACCAAAGTCCATGCTTAGGTGTGTACATGGATGTCGATTGCAGTCTTCCGTGGCTACAGGAACTGGTGCTGTTCCTCTCCATATAATCTGACAGGGGACACACTGATTGTGTCACCCACAAGCTCATCCATTCCAGGAAACGATACTTCCCCCGCAACCTGGCCTTGGTTTTTGCTTTTTCTTTGTGGCACTGATGCGCTATGGTCACTACTCAGGTCCACAGAGTAGCGAGCCAGTCGGGCTACCCATCACATGTAGTGATGTTGGCACGTAAAAGAGTTTGGCCAGTGGTGACTGAACCGATAAAGGGGGTCTTGACCGCTCTGAGTCAGTCCTGTAGAGTACATGTGTGCGTCAGTGTGTTACCTGCAGTTGCATGCCGTACATGGCCTAGTAGCCTCAGTGCCCACATTTGTGCGCTAGCTCCATCAATCTACACAGTTCTTTCTGAATCACAATGTGAGAGCCTCGTAGTAGTAATCCATCTGTGGTTACTTGGGTTTGTGGTGGATGGACCAAAGCTGGTTGAGGGCAGCCTGGTCTTCAGTGTTACACCCTCATGCCCACTCCAGGAAGTGGCACCTCGTTTGGAGACAGACTGCCTCCATTTTTTTTGTTAGAGGCAGGGGTTTGATCTAGTTGCCTCCTGTATGTGTTCAGCTGTCATTACCACTGGGTATGGATCCTGCACCACCATGCTGATGAAGTTCTCTGCCAACTCGTCCCCATCCTCAACGTTGTCTCCTTCTGTCACAGGTTTGTGCAAGAGGAAGTCAGCTGGGTTGTGGGACGTTTGCCGATGGACCCTTTGCTGATAGGCAACTTGAATGTTGTGCATTTGTAGTTGGACAGCCCCACTGTACGATTCTCTGTGGTGGGTTTCGGGACGTGTCTGCAAAGAAGGGGACTAGTGGCTTGTGGTCCAAAATTACTTTGAATCATTGGCAGCACAGGTTGAGGTGGAACTGCTAGCAACTCCATCGGATTGCTAGGGCCTCTCAGAATGTGGGCACAGCTGGACACATCTCGGCGTCGGCTCAACATCCAGGGATTCTGCGCAAATCACTTATTCTCCTGTGCCTACCATAAATGAATCTGTAAAAGCGCCAGTGTTGATGATTAAGTGCCATGCTGAGCACTGGAAACCAATGGCTCGAATGAAGCACTAAGGCCAATAAGGAGAGCTGTCAGCGGCGAGGTCTCTACGTAGGCTCGGGCCCAATTGGCGGTCATTTCTTCCAAGAGGCAGGCTGATTCAGCAACTGGGAGGAGGGCGTGTTACAGCCAGCGGGCTGCGGCGGCGCCAATGAGGAGTCTTAGGGAGTCGAGAAGGACCTGATACTCATCACCACTGTAGCGTAGGGGACCCCTTCAGCCTAGGGCCCGCACTTGGCAGCAGTAATGAATGCACAGCAGACGGCGGCCATAACTCGTATGGGTGTGGCCTCGGGCAGTCCACAACCCTTCTATTTATACCTTTTGGCCGAGCCCGGCCTCCGCGGTGTTTACAGCGTAACTTTATTAACATAGATCGAGGCCAGGTGGCACTCTACATAGAGTACCAATCTACCTCCATTCTAATTTCCAGCAATCTCCCAAAACCTTGCCAGTGGTTAATCTTTCATAAATGCACTTTCCAGATACAAAAGTATGTACCCGACTTAGTTTACTCATCCTCCCAATAACAAAATAGACATTGAAAAAACAAATTAGTGAAGCGCGTCTCTGCTTCAAAGCGTGCAGTTCGATTCCCTTGCAGATACTGCAATAAGGCTTGGGCCGTGGCTGAGACGTCCTTCGAGGACGGCGCACGCGCTGCAAGATCCTCCCAGGCCCCGTCTGCCCAGGCCCTGTAATGATGTCGTGTTATTAAAGAAACACGAATGGCAAGAAGTGAAGCACATTTCTGCCACATAAAGCTGGGAGCCGGGGACTTGGTGCGAAGCAATGAAACACTCATTAAACACTGCGGGGTCTGCCGGGGCTGCGCGCGAGGACGAGGCGGCGTCGAGATGGGGAGGAAAATTACTGTGACGCTCGGCGCTGCACGTCGGCGCGCGCCTGTTTGTAAATTCACCGACACCTGGGAGTGAGAGCCTCACAAATACTTCATCAGGGGGAATTATATCAGCATTCAAGAGAAAAGCAACAGCCGGGGAGAGGTGTTCGGGGGAATAATAAGGACTTTTCCAAAACCGCTTTGCTTACAAGGAGAATTTTTTAATCGCCCGAAAATTCCTTACCAAAGCGACTTCCTTACAAATTGCCACCAGAAATATCACTCTCGTAGTGAACATATTTATCAGCAGTTTGCCGGGTCACACCTGCGAGGCATCACAGCTTTTCAAAAGAAAAAATGGGCCTTAACTGTTGTCAGTTCAGAACAGCTCCAGATTTTGTTATTATTGAGGAAATGTCTTGTAGTTTGAAGGATTCGGCTTATGAATTGAAAATGACAAGTAGCAACATAGATCAACAAAAATAAACATTTTGATATAAATTTCGGCTTTCAAGCACCAGTAAAGGAAGTGCTTCGTGATTAAAGCGCTTGTCTGGCAGTGAAGTCAGGTAAAAGTAGAGAAATACTCTTTGATAGAAACTTCTTGATGAAAAATGTCCACCTTCTGCATTACTTTGTAATTTGGTGTGTATATTTTTCCATTATTTTTACTTTTTGATAATATATCCAACCATATATTCTAGGATTAAATACATTACTATTCTTACTCCGGAAGTAGAATATTTGGGGAAGATCCTTAATCCACATCCTATGAACAGCAGACTTCTTAGTGCTATAATGTGAAACAAAATATTATGTTAAGTATAATATTGCTATTTCAGTACTTAATTTGAGCTGGTAGTTGCTGGTGCGGTCTGCCGGCACTTATTTTTCACATCAGATATTTAGGATAGCAAGAGAGGGGCAAAGGACACTAATCAGCATGACAAAAGAAGAGAAAGACAGAAACAACGTCACAGCAAGAAAGCAAGAACCTGCAAGAGTGAGACAAAGAGCTGGGAGTGTCTGGTAGGGAGGCAGAGGTGGATTTAAGGCTGCGCAGCCTTGGTATTCGGCTGCTGAAGTTTAAAAACAGACAGCGGGCTTCTAAGCAGAGCTTCTGGCAAAGGGATTCATTCTTTTACAAATGAAGCACTGTATTAGGAAGACTAGATATGTTTATAATATATGGGATTCTGTAATCCCTGTAAAAACGCCAGTCTCTTATTTCCCTATAATCGGTGACTTGTGGTTCACCTAGTCGCTATTTATAAAGAAGCGACATCAGAGCTCGACTACGTTTTTGCAGGTGAGGTCAGACCTCACAATGCCTGCTACCAGAACCAGCAGCTGAGGTGAAAGACAGGTCAGGTCACGGAGCAGAACTGAAGCAGCTGCTTAGAGCAACGAAAACATAACTTTGCATTTCTTTCTTCTGCTCTCTTTTTTCTAGCTTAAAATGACAAGCATAAAGAACAGGTTTATTCTTTGCGCTCCTTAGATAGAGAAAAGGCAGAATCTTTCTGCATGTTCCATACATTACAAAGTACTGCCTCTTTTTTGTTTTAAAAGAAAACTGAGTATTGAACTGTTTCAAATATCTGCTTGCAACACATATCTGCAAGTTTTTGATGAGTTTAATTTTGCACTAGAGGTTTTATTTGTATTCTTCATGTTTGCAAAGATGCTCGCTCTTTCATATGAAAGAGCTAAGAACCAAGGTTATAAGTAGTTTGTGGGAAAATTGATGGTTTGGCCATGTATTATATGGGATAAAGTACCCTCTAGCATACATGATAAGGATATTGCAAGTCACCTTGGAGTTCCAAAACCTTATAATGGAATTCAGCCTCATGCATCTATATGACTCTGAAATCCTTGGTGACTTACAATGTCTGTATATTGCACGGCAGGGGGTATTTTATCCCTTACATATTATGGCCTCAATCACACACACATACCGATATATATATATATATATATATATATATATATCCAACACTAGTTGCCTGCGATGAAGAAAACCACCAAACGGGTCCGGAATAGCCACATTTAATGTTTGTTGCGGGTAGCAAAAAGGAACACAAGCAGGTTTTCACCACATAAAGTCCAGCAATGTCTGACGCGTTTCGTGTTAGATAAACACTTCCTCAAAGACGCTGGATGCAGAGTGCAATCATGGCGGTTTAGGCAGCACCACTAAAATGTTCCCATTCCACCTCCCCGGTGGGCGTGGCCTCAGCAAGGCCCGATGGTCTTTGCAGTGCTGTGTCCTGCTCCAGTGAGAGCCGTGACTGTAGCTCGCAGTATTAAAATAATAAACCCCAGTGGGTTGTGAAATTCATGCTGGAGCCCCCGCCGCTGTTATTGTCCTGCACCAAGTGGGACCCGTTCCCATCACGACGGTGTCTTGTGGCGTCGCCGCAGGAGTGCTGACAGCACCGGGGCTCTCGACGCAGCTCAGGCAAGCCGCCAAACTATCCAACACTAGTTGACTGCGATGAAGAAAACCACCAAAAGGGTCCGGAATAGCCACATTTAATGTTTGTTGCGGGTAGCAAAAAGGAAAACACCGGGGAGGTGGTCTGGGAACATTTAAGTGGTGCTGCCTAAACCGCCGTGATCGCACTCTGCATCCAGCGTCTTTGAGGAAGTGTTTATCTAACACGAAACTCGTCAGACATTGCTGGACTTTATGTGGTGAAAACCTGCTTGTGTTCCTTTTTGCTACCCGCAACAAACATAAAATGTGGCTATTCAGGACCCGTTTGGTGGTTTTCTTCATCGCAGGCAACTAGTGTTGGATATATCTATATATATCTATATATATATCTATATATATATCTATATATATATATATCTATATATATATCTATATATATATCTATCTATATCTATATCTATATCTATATCTATATCTATATATATATATACACACACACACACACACACACACACACACACACACACTCACACATAGATATATATACAGATACATTCTTTTGTTAGGCCCGGTTTTGTTAGTTTGATGTTCTATTAAAATTCCACACAAAAAATCCCAAACCGTTTAGTATATGCCTGAAACGTATTCTGTGGATTGACAACAAGAACAAGTTACTTATCTTCGGTAATGATATATCTGTAAGAGACACAGGTTAGTTATAGATTCCTTACCTTAGAATTACCCCCAGGCGTCAGACTGGATCCAGATAATCTTTTCTTAGCAGTACCCCTGCGCATCGGTAGGTGGCGTCGGTTGACTCCGCATCGGTCGTTGTGGTTGCTGGCATGATGTTGCAGTGTCTACTTAAACACCCCCACGCACACTGAAATCAGTTCTAACATGACTACCCACACCAGAAGTGCAGACCCATGAAAGACACTGACCACTGGTGCGCCACAACTAGAACCCTGTAAGGGAGTCCCTATCCCTAGAAGTCAGTTCGCAGGGTGGGGAGGATGTGTGGGGCGGTAAGGAATCTATAACTAACCTGTGTCTCTTACAGATAAGTAACTTGTTTATCTGAAAGACTATTAGTTATTGATTCCTTATCTTAGAATAGATACCCCAGCAATACCATCCCCGGAGGAGGGACTGCGAACTAAGTTCACACCAGAAAGTCCTGGAGGACCGAACGGGCAAAATAGCCGCCCCTCTGTACTTGGCTGTCCAGACAGTAATGTGTGGTGAACGTGTACAACGATGCCCAAGTTGCCGCCTAGCAGATGTCAAGGAGTGGGGCTCCGTAGCTGCCGTGGCTCTAGTGGAATGAGAATACAGCCCCCTGAAGGTTCCTTTTTCGCTAATGCGTAACAGATTTTAACACACAGGATAACCCATCAGGAGATGATGCGCTTTTGGACAGCCCGACCTTTCTAGGCACATACATAGCCAGCGAAGAGTTGATCATCCACCCGGAAATCTTTTTTGCGATCAAGAATAAAGGTCACCACACATTTTGGGTCCAGACAGTGGAGTATCTCCTTCTCCTTGGAAGGGTGCAGAGGTGGGAAAAAGGTGGGCAAAGTGATCATTTGTCCTATGTGAAATGGTGTAACCACTTTAGGATGCTCTTTGACACGCTCCCAATCTGACCAATTTTAAAAAACTGCTTAAAACTCACCTCTTTCAAGTTCATGAATAGCATACTCCTTTTTCCACTCTGTTTCAGTTTCTTCCCCGCGCCAGGACAGTCTTGACTATCGGAGCGCGTTACAAAACCACATATATAACATATATATATAACATATAACAAGGGTCTCGTTCCAAGCACCACTTTCACTGGATGCACAGATAAGAAAGGAGGCTTAGAGGATAGAGCCTGAAGCTCACTCACCCTGCAAGCAGAGGTGATGGCAAAAAGGAAAGCAGTTTTCAAAGTATGATGTCTGAGAGAACAGTTGTGAAGTGGCTCAAAGGGATTGCACATAATATAAGTTAAAACAAGATTCAAGTCCCACTGGGGCATTATGAAAGGAAGTGGAGGAAAGAAATTAATAATGCCCTTAAAGAATCGATTTACAATCGGGGACTTGAATAAAGATGGCTGATCTGGTAGCCAAAGGAAAGCAGAAATAGCTGCAAGATAGCCTTTAAGAGTGCCCAGAACAATTACTGTTAGGCTATGGAGAGTATCAGTTGTCTGCGGATCATTTGTTGATAATGAAATGCTCCTATCATACCATATGTTTCATATTGTGAAAATGGCAATAAACGTTTATTTAAAAAAAATAAAAAAGAGTGCCCAGAGCAGAGCCCTGCTGAGCCAAGGAAAGGATGAACAAGAGAACCTCGGAAAGAGGGGGGAAAAAGGGAATCTACAGTCTTCGCTGTGCACCATGCCCCAAACTTATTCCAACTAAAGGGGTATACCATTTTAGTGAGGGACGCCTGGCTGGCAAGATGACGTTACAGACTTAGGTTGGAAGGTCAAAAGCTGTCGCCGCTCAATCTCTACGCAAGGAGGTGGAGGCTGGACAGGTTCGGGTGGAGGACCGCCCCTTGCTGCAGTGACAGAAGATCCTCCTGAAGTTATGTTATCCTGTTTTATAAAGTGCACAGCTGCCCCAGCAATGAGGCGCCCTAGCACTGAAAGCAGAACATATAAGAAGTGAAAACTAAAGCGGTGGAAAGAGATATGTTTTGATAGCCTTACGGAACGCCAGGTAGTCATTCATACTGCGGATGGAAATGGGCAAACCCTTCCAAAGATTGGTAGCGAGTAGATGGTAAGAGCGCCCACCAGGCCAAACCTTTCTCACCAAGGGGACAGCAGCCAGATGTTGTCACATCAAGCAAATTTTATCGAGAGGGAGTGTAGTGAGATAGCAAATCAGCCAGAATGCCAGGAGAGGAAAAGTTTAAGATTTGAAACGAAATGCAGAGGGCCTTGAATTCCATGCGGCTGGCCACAGGCAACCAATGTAGCCGACGAATGGCGCTGGAGGTGATGCAGGATCTAGGAAGGCCAAGAACGGTTCTGGCTGCAGTGTTTTAAACTCCCTGCAGTCTCAGGACTTTGGTCTTATTGACCCCCAAATAGAACACATTGGCATAGTCTAGTCTAGACAGGATGGAGGCCTGGACAATCGATGGGTGGGCGGATCGAAAAACCCCAGCAGCGGTTTGAGCCCCCGTAGGATGCTAAAGCAAGTCGCTGTCACTTTCTTAGTTTGATACCGGAAGCTAAGGGGCGACTCAACGCAAATGCCTACATTCTCACCACCTGCTTGGGGGTGGGTGCACAGCCCAATAGGGCTGTCCACCATCGTTCGCACCACAGCTCCGAGTCTCTCCCTACCAGCACAACCTCCGACTTACTGGAGTGGAGTTGAAGACAGTTGGCAGTCATTCACTCAGCGATGGCCGCAAGATCGTCACAGAACTTGGCAGGCTGCCCGCACGGCCTCGTCCGAGAGTGCGACTACCAACTGTGTGTCATCTGCGTATGAAACAATTGTAAGCCTTCTACTCTTGGCTAAGGCTTCTAATGGTTGGACATAGAGGTTAAAGAGTGTAGGGCTCAAGGCTGTGCCCCGAGGCACCCCTTGGATATTAGAATGAATTGTGGAGGCTAATGGATGGGCCACTAGTTGGAAGGTCCTATTAGAAAGAAAGGAGGCAAACCACTCCAGCGCAATACCCGCCTCCTCCAACCTATGCAGCAGGATCTTTTGAGAGACCGTATCGAAAGCCGCACAGAGGTCTAGAAGAATCAGAGCAGACATAGAACCCTCATCTAGAGCTAGCCTAAGATGCTTGGTGACAGCTAGGAGGTCCGTCTCGGTACTGTGGCCTGGGTGGAAGCCATTCTGAGTGATGTAAAGAAGATTATCATCCACTAGGAATCCTGTGAAAATAGAATTGATGTAGGTCAAAGTGATCTTAGAGAACCACAGCAGGAGTGAGATACAGCGAAAGTTTTCCAGTTTAGCTGTGTCAAGGGAAAGTTTTTTGACGAGGGGTACTACCCTTACTTGCTTCCAAGTACTGGGAACATATGCCCTGGAAAGGGATAGATTAATCACTTGGTTCAAAGGCTTAAGGAGCACAATAGTTTCATGAGATGGCCAGGCTTTAGGGGGTCAGCAGGGGAGCCAGATTTGACCTTATTACATAACAGACGTAGCTCATCCAGGGAAACCGCAGGAAATGACAAGTGTGTGTGTAGGTAGTGATCAAGGCACAGGGTCAAAACGCATGACAACATGAGGAAAGGTCTTGTAGATGTTTTCTACCTTCTTAACAAAGAAGGTGGCAAGGGCATTGCACTGCTCATCCAATGATATAAGAGGCACTACAGGAACCCCCGGCTTTTTCAGGTCTTTCAATATAGAAAAGATGGTTTTAGAGGGGTTACAGCTACTCCTGATCACACTGGCAAAGTAAGCTGCCCGCTGTGTGTGGATTGTCCTGTGATAGTTTTTGATAGCCACCTGATAGCAACGCTTCTGGCTCGGGTCGTACTCTCTTCTCCAGGACCATTCGATCCATTTGCAGGCTTTACGTAAAATTGCGAGCTTGTCGTTGTACCATGGGCTGGATTTAGAATGACATCTTTTTGACCACTTTGCAGGAATAAGTACGTCAAAAGGCCTGTGAATCCAGTCTGAGAGACCTTTATCAGCGGTGTCTGATCGGATGATTGATGGCCATGCTCAGGGGCTCATAGTACCAGACTCTTCATGCCCAGTCCGGAGCCGTAAGAATGACTTGGGCCTGCTTGCACTTGATTTTCTTCAGCATTCGGGGCAAAAGTGGTACAGGCGGAAAAGCCTACAGGAGGCCGCAGTTCCGCTCGCGATGAAAAGCTTTGCTGAGCAAGTGCTGCCTTTGAAACTCCAGCGGGCAAGACTGCTGACATTGCGCGCTCTCTTTGGTGGCGAACAGATCTTACCAAGGCTCTCTCCACCACTGAAACAGACCTTGCACCATCTCCGAGTAAAGATGCCCTTCATGATCTACCCGGTACAGACGGCTGAGTTTGTCCACCCTGGAGTTCAGAGAACCTGCCAGGTGTTAAACCACCAGGGTCACGTTCTGATGTTCCAGGCATGTCCAAAGGCAAAGAGCCTCCTGACACGATCCCACCACCCTGTTTGTTGCAGTACCACATGGCAATGGTGTTGTCTGAACACCTGCACTACTTTACCCTTGAGGGAGGTAAGGAATGCTTTCAGTGCCAGGTGGATCGCCCGGAGCTCCAACATGTTGATATGGAGCCCGGACTCTGCCAGAGACCAGAGTCCTCTGATCTCCACCTCTCCCAGGTGAGGTGGACGCCCCAGGAGTGACGCATCAGTCACCACTGTTAGATCTGGTTGGAGAAGGGAAAGGGATCTGCTGCTGACCCAATCTTGGTTCACTAACTACCACTGCAGTTGTTGTGCAGTTCCCTCCGAGATCTGGATGTAGTCAGAAAGATTCCCGTGACGATGTACCCACTGGAACTTCAGGTCCCACTGCAGTGCCTGCATATGCCACCTGGCATGATGCACTAGCAAGAGGCCATGAGGCCCAACAGCCTCAGGGTTATTCTTACCGAAATCCGGGACAGAGGCTGAACCATCAGTATCATAGCCCGAATATCAAAAACTAGCTGTTTGGGAAGAAAGCTAGAAACTGTACTGTGTCCGGAACAGCTCTGATGAAAGGGAGCATCTGAGAGGGAGTCAGGTGCGACGTCGGCACTTTTATAGTGAACCCCAGCGAATGCAGGAGGTCCGCCATAGTCTGGAGGTAAGAGACAACCACCTGGGGCGAGCCCGCCTTCAACAGCCAGTCGTCGAGATAGGGGAAGACTGGTACCCCTAATCTGCACAGATGAAATTCGACCTCGGCCATCACTTTCGTGAACACCTGAGGGGCACTGGTAAGGCCAAAGGAAGGCACAGTAAACTGAAAATACTTGTGGCCTACTGCGAACCGGAGGTAGCGTCTGTGGGCTGGCAGGACTGGAATGTGAAAATATGCGTCCTGTAAGTACAACGCCACCATCCATGACCTGAGCCAACGTGAGCATTTTGATCTTCTCCTTCCTGAACAAGATATTGAAGGCCCTGAGGTCTATAATAAGACGCAGTCTTTGTCCTTCTTGGGCACCAGAAAGTAGCGTGAGTAGCAACCACAACCTACTTCTGGCGCAGGGACCCCTTCAATAGCTCCCTTGGCCAAGAGAGCTAAGACTTCCTGGAGGAGAAGTGCCAAATGATCCTCCAACATGCGATCTGAAGTAGGAGGCATGGAGGGAGGGATAGTCTCGAAGGGGAGGGAGTAGCCCCTTTGGACTATTTGCAAAACCCACCTGTCTAACGTGATGGATTGCCAGTGGAGGAGGTGATGGTGAACCCTGCTGCCCACTGGCCGATGATGACCTGGAAGGTCGGACTAGGAGAGTTTGGAGGCTGCAGAAAGGGGGAAAGGGTGGACTGGCCCGCCCGGTGGGTCCCTGAACCGCATAGTCGCTGGGTCCCACGCCCGCGGTCAAGCAGAGGCTGGGCAGCTTGTGTGACCTGGTGACTTAGCTGGGCTGGGCATGGTTGGACGCCCCTTCCGTAGCCACAAAAGGGGTGAAAAGCAGACTGGAGGGGACAGGAAGACGCAGCGATGTCCAAGGATCTGGCCATAGCCCGAGAATCCTTAAAGCGCTCCAGGGCAGAGTCTGCTTTGTCGTCAAAAAAGGCGACGGCCATTGAAGGGCATTTCCAGCAAGGTAACCAGGACAGCCGCCAAAAGGCCAACCCTCCTCAACCAGGCATAGCGCCTAAGGGCTACCGACATGGCTATCGTTCTGCCTAGTGAGTGGGTGGTATCCAGTCCACATCAGATCGTGAATTTTGCTACGTCCCTCCCATCTGCTAACTGCCTGGGAGAATGGCCTGGGCCTCACCCGGGCACTGAGGCAGCACCTGGGTGACTGTATCCCAGATGGTATGGGAGTATCGGCAAGAGACATGCTGTATTCACAGATCGTAGTGCCAAGCTGGAGGAAGAGAACATGTGATTGCCAAAATGATCCAGCTTCTTGGATTCCCTATCTGGGGGAGCAGAAGGGAATGCATGCTTGGAAGAAGAGGCTTGGACCACCAAGCTCTTGGGGGACGGGTATTGGGTAAGGAAAACTGGGTCGCCTGGGCCAGGTGGTGGCGGCAGGCATATGTCCTTTCCACAGGAGCCCCTATGCTGTGCTTGGACCAGGTGCCCAAAAGGACGTCAGTGAGGGCTTCGTTGAAGGGCAGTTAGGGTTCAGAGGAGGTTTCTCCAGGCTGAAGCACCTCTGTCAGGAAGTTAGCCCTGACTGCCACCAAAGGGAGCTCCAGGCCCAAGGCCTCAGCTGCCCTTGGCACCACCACAGCGTAGGACGCTCCCTCATCTGTAGCCATGGTAGATAGCATGCCAAGGTCTGGAGAAGTGCCTAGACCACTGGCATCACCTAGGTCCTTTCTCCAGTCCGGTCTTCAAGCTGTTCTGATAAAGGGTCCAGCGACCCCTCCCAGTCCTCATCACCACCATCTGCGCAAAAGGGTCACCAGGGATGAACAGGGGAACAAAAGTACCCTCCGGCGTCAGAACCAACGTCGATATGGCTCCAGGTCCATCTCAGGGGTGAGTATGGGAACGGCGCCGACCCCACGGGACCCTCCGGCACCGGAGCCGAAGCCACCGGCATCGAAAGGCCCAGGACACCTGACCAGCTCCGCAGGGCCCGAAGGCACGTCAGTGGAGTTAGGCTGCCCAAAGATATGCTGGAGGGCTTTGTAAAATGTACGAAGTTGGGTAGGGGCCGCTCTGGCTCCTGGAAACAGGGGAAGGTGTGGAGTTGTCACTGAATCAGGCACCAGATCCATACGAGCCTTCAGAAGAAGTGTCCTTTAGATCTGGACCTTCTTCCAGAAAGTGGTGCTGAAAAATTGGTTTATCTACCCGCATATGAAGACAGCAAGTTTCAGTACAATTTATTCAAAGTTGTTTTGGCTGCCTCGAGGGCAGAAAATACATTGTCTGCCTATGGAATAGAATGTAGCTTAAGATTAGAGACCTTTATTAAAACCGGGCTCAAACATTGTGATAGATTTCTTCATATCCAAAGACAGCAGAGGCTTCTTATAGGCAGGTGTTCTGTGTCTCACACAGATGTATTTACACCAATACCGAACATACTCCCTTATAGGGAAGGTTCCCATCTAATCAAGCAGATAAGCCCCAAAATTAACTGACTGGTTGCAAGCCTAGTGAGAATTCCATTTACCAGGGAGCTTAGGAGCACCCGAGGCATTTAGCAGCAAGAGTAACTGCACTATACAAAACACACACAACGAGGAGAATCGCATACAGAGAGCCCTTTACAAATTCAGGTAAAATAGAGGCGTTTCTTGAGCACATAACTTGCATAAAAATGCTTGGCAATCATGGGCACGTGCAGTGGGTAAGAAGTTACAGGGATTTTTTCAGATGTTAAAAAACAAATCAAGAGGTGATAGTATATTATACAAATATCACCTGAGAGAATCAGTACCTCCTAATAGTCTTATGAAAAGAAAAACAGCCTCAATCCCCCCAGTCTCATTATCTTATTCAACCTGTCATCATAATTGAATATACAAACCCAAATCATCACTTGGTTTAGACAGAAATACAAATGCCGAGATTGCCATCAGTTCCAAATTAATTCTTCGCAGCATTCGCACAAGGGTTTTCGGGAAGGCATGTTAATAATTTTCAGCAGCGTGACAGAGACACAATTTTAATTAGGAGGATGAAATTAGGCTTTGAACTTATCCCATGTATCCTATTTTATCAGTTTGCTATAAAGGCCTGGGCAGATTCAAAGCAGGAGTTTTAGAACAGTCCTTTCTATGAAAAAAGTAGGAACAGAAAAGCGAGCAATTCAAGGAAGTGAATAAAAACTGGTGAATGTACTTACTTAATTGTATTAAGATTATATATGGTAAACTACCCCTTGTCGTATATTGTAAGGGCACTGCAAGTTCCCGAGGAGTTTGATGACCATATAGAGGAACAAGACCGAAGGCAGAGTTCCTTTGTAAGGTCATGGAACTCCAAGGTGACTTGAAATATCCTCATAATGTACGGCACGTGGATATATTATTTCTTACAATACATGGTGACACCATATTTTTTTCAACATACCACTTCATCCTTGGTGTGTTGCTCTTTCATATGAAAGATAATGGGTGGCAAAATAAAAAAGAATAAAAGTGTTATTTCTAGTGCAAAACTAAATGCACTACAAAAGCAGTCAGGTGCTTGTTGCAAAAATTAGAATCAGTTTAATGCAAGTCAAACATAAAAAAGCGCTGTGTCTTGGAATGAATAGACACATACAGAAAGGTGCTATCTTTTCTAAAAGTACCTAAGGGTGCAAAAAAAAAAAGATGTCGCCTTAAATATCTTATTTCTGTTCATCACTGTTCACCTAGAAAAACAGAGCAGAAGAAGGAAAAGCCAGGTTTTGTTTTCATTTTTTTGCAAACTGCAGCTTTAATTATTCTATGTCCTGCCTTTCTCCTTAGTTGCTGGCTCTGGCAGCATGCATTGTGATGTCAGAACTCACCTGTAATAAGTTACTACAGTTGGGTTACTACATAATTTCTGTATTACAGGTGACTGGGTGTGCCAAATTGCCTGTAGTAAAAAAATATTGGAAACCAGTTTTTATGCAGGATCCCATGTATTATACAGCACAGATATGTCACAAGTGACTCTCTTGGTGTGTGCTGATCAATCATACAAACAGACATACACCTAATGTGATAGGTATATCCCAGGGTAGAAGAGTTTGACTAAGCACAAAGGAGTCTTCAGCCATTAAAAAAAGTATGGAAGATTTTATGACTTGTCGTAGAGGAATGAGAACAAGCAACCACCTGCCTGAGGTCTGAGGAACTACACACAATTGCTCTTTAGTAGCGCTTCTTGATAATTTCAACCCAGCAGCAATTGCAAGCACTACAAGGACAGTTTGGTGGTTAGAGATGAAGAGCCTCTGGTCAGAAGCCTTGCCTCAGCATTTAGGGCAAGAAATGTTCTTTCTTGGAAGCAGAATTATCAGTTAAAAAGGCACTAAAATCAGTCAAAGCAGTGATTAGTTATTCAACTTTATAGCCAAACTGTTTTGGGCTGCCCTTGAACTCTGTCCCAAAGGTTAATTTTGCAGTGTCATGTAAAAAATCTGACATTTTCTTTATTCACAAGTAATTTACAGAAAGGCAGAGCTGCACCTGAATTTGAACCCCAATTCTAGATTATTTGATCAAATTTACTCCGATTTTGAGAGTGGGCATTCAGAACAAACACTAACAAACTTTTATTGATGCATAAAAGTATTTTCACTTCATTAAATGATTGCAGACTTGAAATGCTTTTAGCCTTTGAGTATGTCACAGCAAGCAAACACTGATAAAACCAATAGGTCTGTGAGCGTAAATTAAAGAGTAGAATTATTTGCTTGGCTAAAGCTTGTAACATACTGCAGATGTGACAACTTGCAATGGAGACTCAGAGTATGTGTTCTGTGATGTATTTACTTTGCTGACACGATCATACTTCAGTTATTTATGTCTTTTTTATTTAGTAATGGATTGCTGTTTGCATTCCTAAGCCTCTCATTAAGACAGTGCTATTCATTAAATGCCTTAGCATGCTAATTTGTTTCACATTGCTGTCATGGTAACATGTTGGATTTACAGTTGCTTTGTTTTACAAAGTAAAGATGTTTGTCAAGAAAGGTTGCTTAAAGATGCACCAAATTACTTACACTTTGTCAAGGGATCTAACACACGTTGTCAAAGGATCTAATTGCAGTTTTTGCTTTGTTTACCTTCTAAGTTCACTATTTCCAACTCAAATGTCATCTTTTGACTACTTTTCATAATACTATTTCTTGAGGGCACAGCGTAGCTCTGCCAATGCAGTTGTTTAGCAGAGAGCCTACTCCCCTGCCTCCATGATGCTGTTTCATTATGGCATTTGTTTCTAGCACAGCTATTACCAAACATCTTCTGAAAAAGCCAGGCTTATTGGCTTTGGCAATGCTTGTATGTTACTGTATATCCTCTGGCCTATTGGTGTCTATTTTACATAACAGCTAGCACTGAAAGGCCAATTGCAGGCCGCAAATGGACTCTCACACGAAACGAGCGTGAGCAATGTGAGGAATTTGCAGGTCCAGTTTTCAAATCCCTGCAAGAGGACTTTTCGCTTCGCTCGCCCTAAAAACGGAACATGCCCTTGAATCGATGATATGATGCAACTCTAGTTTATTATTCATTACAAAGCGGTGGTTGCCACAGTTTGTAGTTGTGCTTCAGTCAGCTTAATTTAAAAGGCATTTTCCGCTATATCTTTGGCCCACACGGATGGATCAGCACTAATCTTCCCTTTAGCTTAACATATACAGCGAAGGTCTCGCATGCTAAGTTGTGTCTAGTTCCATCCAGTGGAAAAATATTAAAAGGGTGGGGATGTGAGGTGCAAAAAATGTGTTCTAGTCTAGCGGCCACAGGAAACTGTATTCATTGTTGCAGCAAAAAAACACTTTAATGGATTACCAAAACTTAGTAGGACTGTAGAACTTCATTCAGCAATTGTGCTGTTTGTGCTTTGGAGTAAATCAATTCTATTATTTTTTAGATATTAGTATTGAAAAAAGGTGCTGGATGGCTTGAAAGAGTTACCACCTTTATATATTTTCCCATTGAAAATAGTTTTTAAAAAATTGCTATTTGTTAACCATATCAGAACATTTTAAGGGCTGTGGTTCACTGATAATTTTTCTTTTCTTAAAAATTGCAATTTTGAAAATAGTCATGTTAGTGGCATGGAAAAACGATTTCACAATTAGGAGGGGCACTATAAGAGGTGCATTACCCCAAGGGTGTGCTTGGTGGAGCCAGGAGTCTGGGTATAGAAATGGGAGAAGCAAACAAAATAAATAATTTTCTACAGCAAAATCATGTTTTTTTTTTAATTCTTTACAAAAATAGTAAAGCAATGAAGGCTATGGTTTGGTGAAGGCCCTGGTAGGGCTAAGTGAATGCAGTACAGCATAAAAAAAACTAATTCACTGTATAAAAAAATAAATTTAAAGGTTAGTTATTGCTCATTGAACCCAAATCTCAAAAAGCCCTGATATTCACTAGTCATGGAATGCGACATATGCTACTGTCAATATCACCACTTTGCCAATACTATGTAAAGGAAAAAACCTTTCAATAGGGGTCACCAGCCTCTGGTTAAACCAACAAGTTGAAATGAAAGTTCCCCAATATTACTTGGCTTTTCAAACATCCCGTATTTTTATACAATATCGGCATTCAGCACCCGACCAATGATATGTAATAGCTATTAAGAAATGGTTCTTTAGTACATCTTCACCCAGCAAAGCCCTACTTGAACAAATTAAGCAACCCTCATCTTAAAATGATTAACAATAACAATGATATTTGTTGTACTATTAATTGATCTTTAAGTTATAGAATACCCATACATCTGTTTTAAGTTCTCAATATATTACTTATTTACATTAGAACTTTGGAACAACACAGCAAAGAAATCTCAGTACTGAGAGAAGCATCATAATAATAATTAGGAATTTGCGCTTAGAAACCATTGAACAAATACAGAATTAGCACATGGGCCAGATTCCAAATTAGAACTGAGCAATGAGCGATGAGCGATGTTACTCCTGTTGAGAAAGTGTGTTCAAAAGTTGAGAAAAGGCTACCATGAGATCTAGAATATTTTTTTTCCTGGGGCTCCTGTGAGAAGAGGAATTTCCTATTTTGTTGAGGCAAGTCCTGTGTGGACCCGGAGAAGCTTGGCTATACGAATTATTTTTGAAAAAGCAAAAACTTCGTCTCACATTCTGGGTTCCCCACATTCAATTAAGCCCCAGCTCACAGTGTTGCACTGCAAGATAAGTTCTGCAACCCCACTGAGGAGGATCTGCTCCAAAGTATCACCAAGCACCCTAAGCCATTCCGCAACAGTACATTTAATCTTGCCTTCCTTGTGATGGTCTGAAAAGGAATGTTGAACCAAAGGAGCCATGCCTGTTCTATATCTGATGAGTGATTTATTTTGAAAAATGACTTTCCTCATTTTTTATTGAACTTGCAGATGAATAATTTAAAATAGGGATATAAGGTACCACACACTACATTTTGATACATCAATTAGAGAACCTTGTATATTTGATTTTAATGCCATTGTTCATGAATCCATAGTCAGTTATTGACTGATAGTAACACGTGCAATTCTCACACCTTTGTGGCCCAATAAAACCTTTTGATTCAACATGGATATAATATTTTGACTATTACTCATGCAGTTTGTTAGATGAGCTATGTGTTTCTCTTTCTATTGTTTTTAAATATTACTGCATTAGGTCAATATTCATTCTGATGAGACTCATTAAATATGTGGTAAGGTTGAAAAGGGTTGACACACTCTGGAGCCAAGTTAAATGTGACACGCAGTGTGTGCGTTTTCCTTTTGGTATTCTATGAATCAAGTATTTAAAACGTTCTCCTAACCACATAATACGACCCTTACTCTACATAATGAAGTGGGAACACAAAGGGCATTAACTTATGGTTTCCCTGTGCCACTTCTACTAAATAATACATGGCTGTCGTGATGTGATATTGGAGTAATATGTGTTGGGTGTTATTGCCACCTAGTCCACAGAACATAAATAAGATATGCGGAAGCAGGTGGGGGCAGGGAGGAAAAAATAAACAGATATGGTTAAGGGTGACTCAAAGGCAGGTTTGCAATAGAACCCCCATGATTTGGTCCCCACCCCATTAGTTCTAACAAGGAGAGGAATCAGCACAAGAAAGGCACAGTGGGCATTTTGTCACTATGAATTATCTAACCAAGACCCTTTTTTTAAATAAATTTCAAACTTTAGCCCAGTTTCACCCGTAATCAAGAAATCTTCTACAGAACTGTTTAGCAGCACAGTTAACTAGTGGAACTATGAATCCAAAATAGTTCCTTGTGCTTCAACTTTAGGAGAGAAATTTTGTTGGTGGCACAGTTAAACCACTCAACAGTGTCTGAATGGCGAAGTCAAAGAGTATTTAATATCATGTACAGTCCCTACAGAAAATAAGTATTTCTCTTTTGCTTTAGTATGCAATTCTTTAGGATAAGCGCCTCAGACATTCCTTGAGGGGTCAATTTTTGTTTCTGTCAGATCTATATCACCTCTGCCAAGACCTCCATTTTGTTGTTGGTCAGGTCATTAAGTCGAATCTCCGGGTGGGAGGCATGCTTGAAACCCTGCAGGCCACTGTCACTCGTCTTTCGGACAGTGCAGAGTCCTAGGAAGATAGGGTTGAAGGTGCCAAGATAGATTAGAAGATGCCGAAATGTAAGGATTAAGGGGGTTCCAAAGGAAATGTAGAGGAAATGCCCAAAATAACTTATAAGTGGCTTAGATAATGGATTCCATGAAGAATTATCACAATGCTTTGTTATTAAAAGAGCAACTTCTGCACCACACCATTCCATTGTTGCAAGGCAGATCAGCTACCTGAACTATGACGCAACAGTTCGAACGCGTCCTGGAGTCGCATTGTTCTTTGACTCCAAAAGAGTAATGATTCCCCTGAACAACACTAATAGTCCTAGAACAATAATTATTCTATGTCAGGACCGGAGGCTTCAGATTATGCTATATCTTCCTTCGCTTTATTAACATAAAAAACTCCACAGCAGCTTAGGAAAATATTCAAACAGTGAACGAAAAATGCTTTAAGTCCCAAAGCATTTGAAGGAACGTTTTAACAGTCCAAAACCACAACTCCCAAGAGTCTCTTGTGTATTGTCAGTCCATAGTCCTTCCATCATGTCTATCACAGCTAGAAAGCCAGTCCCCTCTTCCTCTTCCTCCTCTTTCTTCGCTGCTCCCGCAGCCAGATGAGTGCTTTTCATGTTTCCTTTTATGTGATATTTACTGGTTGTATTGTGTATACGATTTGTTGGGGGCTCGTCACATGGTTTACTTTTTCCATTGCAGAGTCCCCGGTCGCGGGAACGTTCTGTTCGTTCCTACGCGACTTTTCTTTTCCCATTTGTGTGCGGTGACTGATAAAGCCGCCAGAGGGCGCCCACGCGTCTCGCCGGCTCTTCGGCGCGTCTCCTCAGTTACGGGGGCCGCGCTGAGGAGTCTGCCTGCGCCGGAGCCTGCCCTCGCTTGCCCCTCTGACACCTGGTTTCCCGGGTCTGTAATCCTTGTTTCTGACACCCCGCCGGGGTCTGTATTGCGGCGTAGACCGCGTGAAATGCCTTCGGGCGCCTTTTGTGCACCTCAATTATTTTTGTGTGGCATAGCGCGCTTGAGGGGTAGCAAGACTTGGTCCCGGTGAGGAGAGTCCGCGCGCTGGGGGGTCGGTGCAGCCCTACCTGCCACGCCTGTTGGCCCACAAAGTAATCGCAGTCAGTTTTGTCTGCCCAAATTCGAGTTGCCTCTCGATTAACACCCTCTTGGGTGCCTGTAGGGTTGTTTCTGTGAGTCCATGATGGAAGGGGAGTATGAAGAGAAGCCCTATTCATACCTACAGGACGATGAGTTCTACCAAGAGGTGGATAACTCCATTTACCGCTGTGTGACGGAGGTGGTGGGGCCCATGGAGGACCGCCTCTCCGCACGCATTGTGGAGGAATGCGCGAAGTTAGCGTCCGCGCATTTGGGGGCGACTACTGACCCCCCGGGAATGTCTAGCGGGAAACCGCCCGCACCAAAGAAACCCTGCAGGGAAGGCCCGTCCTCGGAGGCACAGGGGGTGGACAGGGGCGCCTTTGAGCGTCTCCGTGACGCCTTTTTGGCAAAGGCAACGGCTGCGCCCCCTGCTCCCCTGACGAACCCTGACGCTACAGGGGACGTTGCCACGGCCCCCGCTTCACCAGTGTACGATTCACCGGACACTGACGATGACGGGGAGTCGGTACGCTCTTGGCGCCCATCGAGCTCAGCCACGGAGCTCCCTCGGGATGAATCGGGCATGTTGGACCCGGACGAGATTGTTAATCCGCGATCCGCAGCTTGGACACCGGGTGAGACTGTGGCAAAGTTCGTTGCAGGTCGTCTGCGCAAACCACTGGAGAAGGAGGCCAGAGGTTGTCTGCGAGTAACATTAAATATCGCACCCTATCACCCCTAATTATGAAACATTAAGCATCTCACCATGTAGCTCTGTATAAAGAAGTATTAGTAAATATGGTACAATGGGTCCAGCGACCAGGGGTTCCATTTCTTCTGATGTTTCATAGCACAACTCCACCAGTTATACTTTTTTTTCTGCTTTACAACAGCAGTTTATTCCTCTGTCCCACATAGACATGGAGGCAGAGTCCGGATACCCCCAGTTTCTCACTATGTCTCTTTTGGCTATTAAGTAGCTGAAACCTGTTAGTGCTCTATGGTAGGTATTAAAAGTCCATCCCCCCATGATCCCCAGGAGTACCATCTTGGTACTCAACTCTGCAGAGGCTTGTTAGAACTGTATAATGTGAGTGTAGATCAAGAACCAGTAGGCTGTGCTGACCAGACAAGACCATATGACATGAAAGAAGGACCCATCAGGATCACCACATCGAGTGCAGCAGGGCGATCTCATGCGACCCATCCTCCATAGCCTGGACTATAATTCACTTGGTGAAAGTAATGGAATTGTACAATCCTGAGGATGGAGGGGATGTCCAAGACTCTTGCAGGGCCAATTTTGCCTTGTGCCAATCATCGCTGCGAAGTTCTTCCAGATTGCTGCCCAAATTACGTGGAGCTTTAAGACCGGGTCTGGCGCATTGAGTTGTTGCAACCTCCTATAAACGGGAGATTCCTTGGCACCCGAGCACACCCATAGTCATTTTCACGACCAGCGGATTGAATACAGGGAGCCCCATCCATTATCTCACTGTGGGCCCCCAGGGTGTCACGTACCTAGAGATACCTGAAGAATTCTTAGTTATGAAGGCTGTGCTCTGTCCTGAGGTGGTCGAAGGAAACAATGAGTCCAACAAGTCACCCACTGCTGAGATCTCTATCAGGTCCCATCCTCAGAAGCCCTTCAGCTGAGCTACCCGTCCTAAACACATCTCCTGCCAAAGAAGAGTCTGAACCATAGGTTTTACCATTTTATATGTACTAGAGCTGTTCGTTCGCCAGTGCTGCAAAGGGATCCGGGAGATCTGTGGAAGAGCGACAGGAGGAGATTATGGACACCCCACTGCTCGAGGTTAGATAACTCCAGACGCCAGGAGGAGTCCTAGCGGTCCACAAATAGCCAATCATTCAGGGGCACCATTTGTGCTGCCCAGTAATAAAAGCAAGATATGGTGCACTGGAACCTCCGTCATACATTTGGTGTAGGATACTCTGGGGGCTTTACCTGCTCAGTAAAATCACGTCAACATAGCTTACACATCCTAGAAGATGGCTGGAGTGTGTATGAGTAATTCTGTAGCACATACAAAAAAAACAAAAAATACAGAGTGATAATTAACATTTGATACAGTGCTGCACACCCTGGAAGATTCAAAGCAAGGGTAGCAAGGGTAGCCCCGGAATCTAGATCAATCCATGTGCTCTTCAAAATAGGTGCAATGTTTAACTCCAAGTTAGTCTGCGTATTATCAGCAACAGTTATGCCCAAATATCTGAAAGGTACCCATGTGACCCTCAATCTGGCTCCCAGCAGAGGCAGAGGGCTGGGCGTTTTAGGTATATAAACTGGGATTTTCCCACTTGAATCGTAACCCTGCAGCGTCGCCATAAATATCCAGGATCTAGATAATGCGGCTCAATCTTCTTTTAAGGACTGTGCTTAGTAGCATTTCGTCTGCATAAAATGCCATCCTATCTTCAAGCCCCAGAGTAGGGCATCCGCCTTGATGTAACTCACCAGTGGCTCTATCACAAGGTGAATCGGAGTGGAGATAGGGGGCAGCGCTGTTGAGTGCCCTGCTGGATGGAAAAGGAGGAGAGTGACCAGTTTACTGATATTCTTGTACTCAGAAAGTCAAATAGGGCCCCGGCCAGGTCAAGGAATATTGGCCCAAAAAAAGTATTTGGAATAGGAAGGGCCAATGACCTGTGTCAAACACTTTCATATTTTACCAAGCTGGTGCTTGCAATTTATCAAGGTGGAGAGGGCTACATGGAGACAGCACAGGAAGTGTAGTGTGCTTCTGCCAGGCATGAAGCCATTTTGGTCTTCATGTACCAATGTTTTAATAGGATTAGTGAGTATTGTTGCCAATATTATGGCCATTAGCTTGGGCTCCTTATTTAAAAGGGAAATGGCCATAGAGGAAAACAGCTTGCCTGGTTTAAGCATGGCGGTTATAGTGGCATTCCTGAGGTCGGGTGGCAGGGACCCAGTATGACCAACCTCCTCAAACAGGAATAAAAATTGGGTGCCAAAGGGGAGGAGAACTTCTTGTGAATCCTGCTAGAAGCCGGTTGGGCCGTTTTTTTTCTCCTAAAGAAGCGGCTGTGATATCAGCTTGCAGCTGCTTGAGTATAAAACGTTTATCCAGCTATGCTCACTGGGCCAATGAAAGAGAGCAGACAGGAAGAACTACTGCTATTGGACGAGAGAGTTTGAGTGTGTGGGGGGGAGGGGCTGCGGTCATAGAGCACACAAGAATATCTCTCGAAAGTCTCTGCAATAACCAAAATCAATCTTGACAGCCAAACAGAAAATGCAGAGAAAACGCTGCACGAACTGCCTTACTGCAGTTTAATATTAGAGAAAGAAACTAAATATAAATATGCTGAATTTTAAAAAGCTATTTCAATTTGCCAAATGTAATAATTAGTTTGGTATTTAGTTCGGTAGGGCGATTTCTTACAGGAGAACCATATTGCCTACGCCTAAAAGGTACTTCTTAGAGTATATTTAAACAAACCTTGGCTATATGAAGAATTAAAGGGGAAAACTTGTCCTTCCAAAACCATGAATACCTAAAATAATGAGATTAACAGTCGGAAAGAGGCACAGACTTCACCAATTCAAGAAGATAAATATGCAACTTTATGCAAATGTACAATTGCAGGTATTCTTATTAGACAGACATATGCTCCTTATTATTTGAAATTTCACTCGCTAAGTGACGCCCTAGTGTTAGCAGTCTCTGCTCTTGGTTCCTCTCCTCCTCTGGCATTTTCTCAGCAGTCTTCTTTCGATTGCACCAGCCCTTTCCCTAATAGTTTCCCATAATCCATCTTATAACTGAACAGCTTTTTAAATCTATCAATGCCAAAAGTATCAGTGGCGGCTCCTCTGCTAAGGTAGAGGAGGGTCGTCTTACTGCTTTGCAGCAGTGGAAAAAAAGGAAAAATAAAATGATAAAGTTAGGTTAATATAATTTTATTTTAGGTTGAGCCTGGGCAGCGCATGCAATGCTCTGCGAGCTATGCTGTATTGGAGTGGGTACTTGAACCCTGCCCACTCTCCGCCCATATTTGTCATTGGCTTTTGTGATTGTCCTTCGTAAAGGCTGGCTTCTGATTGGTTATTAGGCTTGTTAGTCCCTCCTTAGTACCAACTTGTATTCATTTGTAACTTCCCATGAGGACTGGCCCTTTTACTTCGGTTATTACACACTACATCTTCTTTAGACTGTAAGCACTATTTTCTTTAATGAGTTTCTCTTACTGCAGGAGGGTCTCATGTGCAGTTGTGATCACCGGCTTGTTTATTTAACTCATAGGAAACAGGGAGCCATTCAGGGGCCATGGGAATCAGAAGGGGGCAACTCAGCGATGCCTTCAAGCATTTGGAATGCAAGAGTTTAAGCTATTGGCATTGTAAATGATAATGCCTTTTATTTATGTTTTAAAAACCAAAACATAAATAAAAGGCAGTGTCATTTACAATGCCAATAGCTCAAACTCGCCTAAATGCGAGACCTAGGGTATTGCAGATGCTTTTTTCTGCTACGGCAGCATTGCAGGTGGGGCGGGGCTGCTCTGACGACAGAGGAGCAGGAGGAGAAGTGACGGCACACTAAGTGTGCATAACTGTTTGGCTGGCTGTCTGGGTTAGCCAACAGTCATGCACAATTTGCATGTTCTCTACCCAGGCTGCATCACAGGCAGGGTGGAGAACATGCCCAGGCTCCCACTGTGTCTGCGAGCAGAACTACGACGCCCAGACCAATCACAACGCTGCATTGCATGGTTGTGGTTGGCTTAGGGGAGCCTGGGTGCTTCCGGTTCTGTTCGGCCGGGATAGACAGCGGAGGGGAAACGCGGCGAGGAGGTACCTTTTATTTCTTCTTATTTTACACCGCTTACCCTCCCTTAACCACCCGCACGGCCACCTCCAATCATTGCCTGCCACATCTGATAAGTATATGATTTTACTGTATTATCCATATAACAGAAATGAAATGTCTGTACTCTGGCAACTGTCGAAATGTTAAGATTAAGAAACAAATATGTTTTACAATAGTTTGAACTCGGAAAAAAATAGCTCAGTGACCTAAAAAGATTCAGATCAAAAGACTTAGTAATAATTCTGCTGAAATTGAAGCGAAAGATGGCTATCATATTTTTGAACATTTGATTCTCTTCAAACTACCGCAGCAATAAAAATGCTTTCACATTTACATTTGCGTTTACAGGGCATGCTGCTGTCAAATATTATTTGATGGAAACCTCTTTAAGCCTTCAGAAATCACCACAGAATTTCTGTTTATTCGTCTTCAGCTTCCTTGGCCATATCTTTGCTGTGAAGTTGCCACTTCCACCCAACTGGCACTTGTAGGTAAGAGGCAAGAATTCAAGGTACGAGATGGTAGAGCCGGTTCAAACAAACAGGTCTCTGCTAACTATGTACTCACTGAAAGGAGCGTAAGACACCTGTTCTATTTTAAGCACGCAAAGATGTTTACAACTCAAATGTGCTAAAGGAAAAAAACTAGAATAGGCAATGCCAATAGGTTTGGCTAAGAAGCAAGATCGTCTGTTTTGTTATTGGTGAGTTTAAGCACTCAGTATCTCATCATACATACATGTCAGTCAATCTCGCGTTTCATCATCCACAATAAAACCCATAAACTCATTAAGAATATGTAAGATAAATTAAGAGTGGAAAAAAAAGCACTGCTCCTTAAACCTTTGCATGCGGACGGCCCCTGGCCGTTCGACGTCACGGTGGACATGTGCGTCGGACACCGGGGACCTTCCAAACCGCGCGTGCGTGGAATTCGCTCGCACCGCGAGGGAATTCCGGCCGCGTCGAAAGTGTTAAAAGTGGCAGTCAAGTGTTTGCAATTCAGAAAAGTAAAAAAAAACCCTGGCCATCTCGGAAAGGTATTGTATATAGTGATTAATTGACGCACCAATCCAAGATGGCTGACATATTGCTTCTAAATAGGGTGGTCATCTTGCAACAGTAAAACAAGGATTCATTATGGATGGGTTAGAAGCTGTGGACAGGTGAGATTGTGGTGCACTGCAGATGAAATAAGCAGGCGCGGTGCGTCCATAGGGGCGTAGGGGCGTAGCCCCCCTAAGTCCCATGGACCCACCGCGTTGTCGCTAAAATAAAAATGCAAATATTTAATGAATGCGCTACCTGCCGGCCGGGAATGCGGGAGACACCCGACTTTTCCGGAGTGCGAAGGGGGGGCTGGGCCTACTGCAACTTGAGTGACAGTCCACTCAGCTGCAGCAGTACTGCGCACATGAATGTTTGGGCAGAAACTAGCCCGCGCATGCGCAGATGGGTTTCCAGCTCAAGTTCCCCTTAGAGAGAGGAGCAGGGGGTGGGCCGCAGCCCCCGGGGTTGCTAAGTGGACTGGGCGAGCAGACATGGTGCCCCCCTAGCCAATCCTGGCGCTGTATGCAGCGCCAGGATTGGCTGGTCCAGTGGTCCACGTGCAGGCCAATCACTCTGTGACTTCGGGATGGCCGCCGCTGTAACTTTGTAACTTCCACTCTTAAATTCATCTAGCCTGGAGCTCGCTTCGTGCCAGGCTGCAGATCGTGTGTGACTCCCGAGTCCCGCCTCACCGTCACGGTACAGCCAGGTAAGGCCACAGAGCATTATGCGTTATGTTTTGCAATGTTATGTTTCCCGTTTTTCTTCAGTTTTTTTTTGCCCTCTCTGCATTTGTTTGCCTTGCCCTCTGAGTTTCTTTGCTTCGTGCTTTGTGTGTGTGTGTGTGTGGGGGGGGGGGGGGGGGGGGGGGGGGGGGGCTCTGTGGTTATTTTGCAATGTTATGTTTCCCGTTTTTCTTGCCCTCTTTTAATCCGTTTTTCTTGCCCTCTTTGCATTCGTTTGCCTTGCCCTCTGAGTTTCTCCAGATTCCCTTGCCCTCTGTTCCGTGTGTGGGGGGGGGCGGGGGTCCTTTGTGTGTGTATGGATGCAGGATGGGTGGGTGGGTGGATGGGTGGATGCATGAATGAATGATGTATGGATGCAGGGTGGGTGGGTGGATGGGTGGATGCATGAATGATGTATGGATGGATGGATGGATGCATGTATGATGTATGGATGCAGGATGGGTGGGTGGATGCATGATGAGTGGGTGGGTGGATGCATGAATGATGTATGGATGGATGCAAGGTGGTTCGGGCTCGCTCGCAGCGAGCGAGCCCGAACCACCTTGCATCCATCCATACATCATTAATGCATCCACCCACCCACCCATCATGCTTGATAGTTTGTGGCTCCCCACAGATCCTAGAACTTTTCATCACAGCAATGTGAGGAAAATGTGTTTTTTTGACAAAGTGTGAGGATTGCAAAGGATTATGGGGATAACAACATGGTGAGAGCCACGCAAGTCACCCCACCCTGGATTCTCCTAGGAATCTAGTTTAAACAAGCATTAGAAATGCAATAGGTCTCGCAGCATTAGAGTTAGTGCTTTTAGAATTGTTTATGGGTTTTTTTGTAAATCTTTAGCATGAGGTTGAGGGTGAGTGAGGGTGAGTGAGGGTGAGGGTGAGTGAGGGTGAGGGGTTGAGGGTGAGTGAGGGTGAGGCTGAGGTGGTGAGGGTGAGTGAGGGTGAGTGAGGGGTTGAGGGTGAGGGGTTGAGGGTGAGTGAGGGTGAGGGGTTGAGGGTGGGTGAGGGGTTGAGGGTGGGTGAGGGGTTGAGGGTGGGTGAGGGGTTGAGGGTGAGTGAGGTGAGGGGTTGAGGGTGGGTGAGGGTGAGTGAGGGTGAGTGAGGGTGAGGGTGAGTGAGGGTGGGTGAGTGAGTGTGAGTGTGAGTGAGGGTGAGTGGGGGTGAGTGGGGGTGAGTGGGGGTGAGTGTGGGTGAGTGTGGGTGAGTGTGTGTGGGTGAGGGTGAGGGGTTGAGGGTGAGTGAGGGTGAGGGGTTGAGGGTGAGTGAGGGTGAGGGGTTGAGGGTGAGTGAGAGTGAGTGAGGGTGAGGGGTTGAGGGTGAGTGAGGGTGAGTTAGGGTGAGGGGTTGAGGGTGGGTGAGGGTGAGGGTGAGTGAGGGTGAGGGGTTGAGGGTGGGTGAGGGTGAGTGAGGATGAGTGAGAGTGAGGATGAGTGAGAGTGAGGGTGAGTGAGGGTGAGTGAGGGTGAGTGAGGGTGAGTGAGGGTGAGTGAGGGTGAGTGAGGGTGAGTGAGGGTGAGTGAGGGTGAGTGAGGGTGAGTGAGGGTGAGTGAGGGTGAGTGAGGGTGAGGGTGAGTGAGGGTGAGTGAGGGTGAGTGAGGGTGAGGGTGGGTGAGGGTGAGTGAGGGTGAGTGAGGGTGAGTGGTTGAGTGAGGGTGAGGGTGAGGGTGAGTGAGGGTGAGGGTGAGTGCGGGTGAGTGAGGGTGAGGGTGAGTGAGGGTGAGGGTGAGGTGTTGAGGGTGAGTGAGGGTGAGTGAGGGTGAGGGGTTGAGGGTGAGTGAGGGTGAGGCCGAGGTGGTGAGGGTGAGTGAGGGTGAGTGAGGGGTTGAGGGTGAGGGGTTGAGGGTGAGGGGTTGAGGGTGGGTGAGGGGTTGAGGGTGAGTGAGGGTGAGGGTGAGTGAGGGTGAGTGAGGGTGAGTGAGGGTGAGTGAGGGTGAGTGAGGGTGAGTGAGGGTGAGTGAGGGTGAGTGAGGGTGAGTGAGGGTGAGTGAGGGTGAGTGAGGGTGAGTGAGGGTGAGTGAGGGTGAGTGAGGGTGAGTGAGGGTGAGTGAGGGTGAGTGAGGGTGAGTGAGGGTGGGTGAGGGTGGGTGAGGGTGGGTGAGTGAGTGAGTGTGAGTGAGGGTGAGTGGGGGTGAGTGTGGGTGAGGGGTTGAGGGTGGGTGAGGGGTTGAGGGTGAGTGAGGGTGAGGGGTTGAGGGTGAGTGAGGGTGAGGGGTTGAGGGTGGGTGCATTAGAAATGCAATAGGTCTCGCAGCATTAGAGTTAGTGCTTTTAGAATTGTTTATGGGTTTTTTTGTAAATCTTTAGCATGAGGTTGAGGGTGAGTGAGGGTGAGTGAGGGTGAGGGGTTGAGGGTGAGTGAGGGTGAGGCTGAGGGGTTGAGGGTGAGCGTGAGTGAGGGGTTGAGGGTGAGTGAGGGTGAGGCTGAGGGGTTGAGGGTGAGCGTGAGTGAGGGGTTGAGGGTGAGGGGTTGAGGGTGAGCGTGAGGGGTTGAGGGTGAGGGGTTGAGGGTGAGTGAGGGTGAGGGGTTGAGGGTGGGTGAGGGGTTGAGGGTGGGTGAGGGGTTGAGGGTGAGTGAGGGTGAGGGGTTGAGGGTGAGTGAGGGTGAGGGGTTGAGGGTGAGTGAGGGTGAGGGGTTGAGGGTGAGTGAGGGTGAGTGAGGGTGAGTGAGGGTGAGTGAGTGAGGGTGAGTGAGGGTGAGTGAGGGTGAGTGAGGGTGAGTGAGGGTGAGTGAGGGTGAGTGAGGGTGAGTGAGGGTGAGTGTGAGTGAGGGTGAGTGGGGGTGAGTGTGAGTGAGGGTGAGTGGGGGTGAGTGTGGGTGAGTGTGGGTGAGGGATTGAGGGTGAGGGGTTGAGGGTGAGTGAGGGTGAGTGAGGGTGAGGGGTTGAGGGTGAGTGAGGGGTTGAGGGTGAGGGTGAGTGAGGGTGAGGGGTTGAGGGTGAGGGATTGAGGGTGAGTGGGGGTGAGTGAGGGTGAGGGGTTGAGGGTGAGTGAGGGTGAAGGTGAGTGAGGGTGAGGGTGAGTGAGGGTGGGTGAGTGTGAGTGTGAGTGAGGGTGAGTGGGGGTGAGTGTGGGTGAGTGTGGGTGAGGGATTGAGGGTGAGGGGTTGAGGGTGAGTGAGGGTGAGTGAGGGTGAGGGGTTGAGGGTGAGTGAGGGTGAGGGGTTGAGGGTGAGGGTGAGTGAGGGTGAGGGGTTGAGGGTGAGGGATTGAGGGTGAGTGGGGGTGAGTGAGGGTGAGGGGTTGAGGGTGAGTGAGGGTGAAGGTGAGTGAGGGTGAGGGTGAGTGAGGGTGGGTGAGTGTGAGTGAGGGTGAGTGTGGGTGAGTGTGGGTGAGTGTGGGTGAGTGAGGGTGAGGGGTTGAGGGTGAGGGGTTGAGGGTGAGTGAGGGTGAGGGGTTGAGGGTGAGTGAGGGTGAGTGAGGGTGAGTGTGAGTGAGGGTGAGGGTGAGTGAGGGTGAGGGTGAGTGAAGGTGGGTGAGGGTGAGGGGTTGAGGGTGATTGAGGGTGAGGCGTTGAGGGTGAGTGAGGGTGAGGGGTTGAGGGTGAGTGAGGGTGAGGGGTTGAGGGTGAGTGAGGGTGAGGGGTTGAGGGTGAGTGAAGATGAGGGTGAGTGAGGGTGAGGGGTTGAGGGTGAGTGAGGGTGAGTGAGGGTGAGGGGTTGAGGGTGAGTGAGGATGAGTGAGAGTGAGGGTGAGTGAGGGGTTGAGGGTGAGGGGCTGAGGGTGAGTGAGGGTGAGGGGTTGAGGGTGAGTGAGGGTGAGGTGTTGAGGGTGAGTGAGGGTGAGGTGTTGAGGGTGAGTGAGGGTGAGGGGTTGAGGGTGAGTGAGGGTGAGGGTAGGTGAGGGGTTGAGGGTGAGTGAGGGTGAGGGGTTGAGGGTGAAGGTGGGTGAGGGTGAGTGTGGGTGAGTGTGGGTGAGTGTGGGTGAGTGTGGGTGAGTGTGGGTGAGTGTGGGTGAGTGTGGGTGAGTGTGGGTGAGTGTGGGTGAGTGTGGGTGAGTGTGGGTGAGTGAGGGTGAGGGATTGAGGGTGAGGGGTTGAGGGTGGGTGAGGGGTTGAGGGTGGGTGAGGGGTTGAGGGTGAGTGAGGGTGAGGGTGAGTGAGGGTGAGGGGTTGAGGGTGAGGGGGTAGGTATTTTGGGATGCGAGGTGACACCGCCACGAGACCTTGTCATAAATGCATAAAAACATATCCCTATAAAAAGAAAACAAAACACGAGATAAACAACATCCCTTAAGGAAAGTTACGTGCTGTGAGCCGCGGGGAGGGCTGTCGGAAACACCTACGGAACTGACATTTTAGAAACGCGTGGGCTGCAGGAAGGTCCCCCGGCACCTTGCAGAACAGAGCCTGCTTGTGATTGTGAACAGTGTGTGGTCGAATCTGCCCTCCAGCGGAAGGAACGCATCACATTGTAAATGCACGCAGCAGGGGGCGTCATGATTACCAGAGTGGGCACAATAGCACCGGAATACCGCCTATGGAGGGGTGGGGGCAGTCTGATTCTATCAGGCAGCCCCCTGCAGGTGCTGCGTGGGGTGGGGCTTGAACTACAGGCCGGGGAGCTTTGTGTACTGTGCTTGTGTGACTACTTTCAGTAAAAAAAAGGTTATTCTACTGTTTGTCCTTTAGACGATCCGGGGAGGGTAGAGGGGAGCTATTTATTAACCAAGGCGTGGGCGGGGGGTCTGGCCCTGAACCCCAGGGCCGTCCCAGTGCAGTTTGCGCATCACCTCGAATGCTGTTCATGCAGCTTCAGACCCGGAACTGGCCTGCCCGTCTGGTCTGAGATATTGGCTCAGTCCGCTTTCTCTTTACAAGTGGTAACAAGAAAGGGTGGAGGGGGCAGGGGAGGAGGGGTCCGGGGAGGAGGGAAGGGCCAGAGGGACTTGATGGGAGTGGTGGGGGGGAGGGGGAGGGTATAGAGAGGGAGAGGAGGAGAGACAGGACAGGGGCAAGCAGCAGAGACACGGCGGGTAAAATAAACAAAGCAGCTTCAGACCCGGAACTGGCCTGCCCCGTCTGGTCTGAGATATTGGCTCAGTCCGCTTTCTCTTTACAAGTGGTAACAAGAAAGGGTGGAGGGGGCAGGGGAGGAGGGGTCCGGGGAGGAGGGAAGGGCCAGAGGGACTTGATGGGAGTGGTGGGGGGGAGGGGGAGGGTATAGAGAGGGAGAGGAGGAGAGACAGGACAGGGGCAAGCAGCAGAGACACGGCGGGTAAAATAAACAAACAAGCCTTTCACCGTAACACGGCGGGCAGGGGAGGGGGCGGAGAGGGGAGAGGTGCGACACGGCAGGCAGGCAGGGGAGGAGAGTAGGAGGAGGAGGGGGGAGGAGAGTAGGGGAGGCACGGCCTAGCGGCAGGCAGGCAGGGGAGGAGAGGAGGAGGGGGGAGGAGAGTAGGGGAGGCACGGCCTAGCGGCCGTGCAATCAAGTAGTGAGGGGGCGGAGCTGGGGGAGACTGTGAGAGAGAGTAGGCAAGGCAGGCGGCTGGGGGCATGTGCACGCGCATTTAAGCTCAATGCGCATGCGCATTGAGCTTAAATTTCTCGTGCACTGCAAGGAATCGCCACGATTCCTTGCAGTGTGGATAAAGAGTGGATAAGTGCCAATACTCTCGCCTTGCTCGATGCGCATGCGCATCGACAGGCGAGACCTAAAAAAATGTACAATAGGAAAAATGGGCTACCTTTTTGGAAATATGCCAAAATGGTGTTAAAAAATAAGGTTTTTTGATTCAGCTCTGCATGTTTCTGAAAGCTGAGAAGATAGCGACTTTAGCACAGCAAAATGTATGCCAATTTCTTTATTTTTTAAAAACAGACACTTATCAAGAACACTATTTTTTTCCCCTGAACTCAAACTTTAGCTATTTTTTGGCTATTTTCTTGGTCGCCTCCAGGGGAATCCACAAACCCTGGTGCCTTTAAAATCCCCAAGATTTTGGAAAAAAAGGATGCTAATTGGCGTGGATACCGTATGTGGACAAAAAGTTATGGAGTTCTAAGAACAAACTGCCCCAAATATAAACAAGCATTTGCAATGCAATAGGTCTCGCATTAGGAAAGTTTGAGCTATTGGTATTGTAAATGACAAATATTTTAATTATGTGTTGGTTTTAAAAATAGCTAAATTAATAGCTTTGGCATTTACAATGCCAATAGTTTTAATTTTCACAAATGTGACACCTATAGCATTTGTAATGCAATATGTGTTGTATTAGGGCAGGCAGAGCGAACACCAAGTGATGTAAGATTATTGTACAAGGGCTAGAGGTGAGTAAGTGGATTGCCAAACCATATCACTAACTATACACAGTAAGCTCATAAAACATTTTACATGTGTAAAAGTTATTTTAATACAGAAAGCATAATTCTTTAATTCCTTTAAAAATAGAGGAAACTGACTTCACACTGCTTGCTGCTTATGAACTAAATATGGAACAAACTTGGCAGTCCCTCAAATTGAGAATCATCTTTCATATCTGAAAAATTTACAACATGTATTATCTGTCTTCCCAATCATGTACAAACAACAAAAAAGGGAAGCATTATTTTGGTCTATGTTTGCCCTAGTTTCAACTCTCCACCTTACATTTGACGAAGAAAAGGTTAAAATGAATTTGCCTTTTTGCTTCAGCAGTGCATTTTCTTTTCTAATGTGGATGTAAGAGCACTTCCGGGTACCCAACTCCATGAAGAGCTTAAGTGCCCCATCATGAAGGATAGTACATGTTTGCAGTATAATAACCCTGCTAGACGAACAATTATTTTCCTTTCAGTAACGTGATACTGTTGTTGCTTTGCTGAACTCTGGGTTTTCCAAAGAGGCGAGCCGGCTCGGATTATAAGGCCTCATTGACTGCGAGCCCCCCTGTCCCTGGCCCACACGCTGTGGTGTGTTGGGGCATCGCAGGTGGCGGACCCTGGAGACCGACGCTGAAAGGCTGGCAGCTGAAGGCAGCCCAGGCCCAGCTGGAGCAGGGCGACACATCCGCAAGTAGCCGCGGATTGAATGGGGTATAAATTCTGGGCACGGAGGCCCTGCCTGTGGCATGCCGAACAGGTCACCCTGAGTAGAACAAGTTTGAGCTATTGACATTGCAAATAACAACGCCTTTTATTTTTGTTTTTAAAACATAAATAAAAGGCATTGTCATTTACAATGCAAATGGCTAAAACTCGCATAAATGCGAGACCTATTGCATTGCAAATGCTTGTACGCTTGAGAGCGCTTTGTTACCAGGCAGGTGCCCACCCGGCATTTGCCCAGAGTGCCTCGAGTGCACTTTATCTAATTATTTACAGGACTCGTTTTTAGGTCCTTTGCGAGTGCCCACCTCGCATATATAATTATATTTTAATTCGAGGGTGCCTACCCCTCTTGCCCCCAAAAGAAATCACCGCCGCAGCTCTGCTCCGTGAAAACCGGAAGTCAGGCACTTTTGGCCGAGACGGGGGCGGGGCCTGCAATCCGGCAGGAAGTCCCGCCCGCCGCCGCCGAGGAAGAAGTGAAGCCGGCCGACTGATGGCCTCTCCGCAGCCCGGGGCTCCCATGAGTTGAGGAGAGTCCCGGGGCTGCCAACAGCAAAACAGCCAGAGTGTTGCGGGGCAGAGTGTTGCAGGGCTCCCAGGTGCTGGAGGGAGCCCTGGAAGTGAAGTCCTGCCCCCTGGTGCCGCGACGAGACGAGACTGCCACAGAGAGGAGCCCGATCCCCAGCAACAGCCCGGTGAGTGCCCGACCAGCGCTGCAGAGGAGACACGGAACACGCCGAAGGAGCCCGGTGAGTGGGAGGGGGGGTGTACGCGTGTGTATCTGTGTGTGTTCGAATGTGTCTGTGTGTGTGCGCGCGTGGGTCTGCGTGTGTGTATGCAGTGTGTGTGTGTGCCTGTGTATGGCTTTGTATGTGCGCATGCGTGAGTGTGGAGTGTGTTTGCGCATGGGAATGAGGCACGAGAGGGGCACGGCACCGTGCTCGCCCACGAGGTGAAATCTGCGCTCT
This sequence comes from Lissotriton vulgaris, assembly GCF_964263255.1. Taxonomy (NCBI): domain Eukaryota; kingdom Metazoa; phylum Chordata; class Amphibia; order Caudata; family Salamandridae; genus Lissotriton; species Lissotriton vulgaris. Next base: position 104,847,844 of record NC_141698.1, read on the forward strand.
GCGCTCGTGCACCCTCTCGTGTCCACATTCCCAAATACGGGTAACTTTAGTTGTCTTGCTGACAGCATTCAATGCTTTCGCATTGAATGCTAGGTCAGCTCGACCTAAAAAAAGGGCTCAGAACTGGAGGAGAAAAGGTCCAGCAATTAAGGCGTTAAAGACTCGTTTCCTGAAATGTGTAAGTTTCACTCTAAATAAGTCAGCCCTATTACCTTTCTAATTGCTTTTCGTAATGAACAAAATCAACATAAGGCATCCGACACAACTCTTCCTAATTAACCAATAACATCTGTAGCCTTTATGAATGGCTTGTCACCATAGCCGATGCCTGCCTACTGTATTAATAAGCTGTGCCACAAGGCAACCTCCAGGCATACATGCATTAAATTAAAAACATGTACAAAATTAAAGTTGTCAAAACAATACACAACCCTCCTAGTCAGACCAAGTAAGGATTCCCACATTGCAAATCTTCTATGATAACGATTTTCCAACCTCAAAGGCTCATAGACTAACAAATGTTTTTCAGAAAAAACAATTAAAGACTACTGCCTTTGTCGTAACCTTTAATAATAAAGGGATCAGACATGTGGCATCAGACATAACTATGACCCAATCAGGCCTAGAGCAACTGTCATCTGTTTGCCAAAATAACCAGCTTTGACCAATCTATTGAGTATAAGCATTTTCCCAGGGCAACAGAGAACAAATTGCAACTATGTACATTACAGCCCGCAAATATATATGTATGCATGTGTGTGTGTGTGTGTGTGTGTGTGTGTACACACACACACACACACACACACACACACCACCCCCCTCCTCCTGAGAAGGCCTAAAAACGATAATCACAATCCAAGTTTTCAGCCCTGCAGTGTTTGTCAACAGGGGTAAGCAACATCAAAACCCTTACCTACCTAGATAATCTTAGATTCTGTGTAACACAATAACCATCCACAGGTTTAGGCACCTATAATATCAATCTACCCATAAAGGACTATTGGCCTGGGGAGGGGGGCAGTGTTTGGGGTGGGCTTGGGGTAGTCGGGATGTGGGGAGAATTAGTTTGGGGATAGTACTCACCAGCGTGTCTTGGAGGGAGCAGCGACTTATTGTGCTTTTTCATATTGATTATGGGTCCGTTACCTGATGTAAAATGTATGACTTGGAATGTGCGGGTTTACATTCTATGCAACGACGACAAGATCCACTCCTACTTAGTACGCCGGGGAGCGCAGATAGTATTTCTCCAGGAGACACACCTGACTAAAAGCGAAGGGTTAGCATTACAGCATAGATGGCGAGGGCAGCTTTATTATACTACTTATTCAGCTTTTGCGAGGGGGGCACTGATTTGGATCAGGGCGGGGGTTCCTTTCCAGATGACGGACCAGGGGGTAGATCTTGAGGGACGTTATGTGGTGGTTATGGGACGACTTCATGGGCGAGATGTGACCCTCTGCAGTATTTACGCCCCTAACGTGGAGCAGGCGACTTTGTTTGCTCGCATGTCTGAAACACTGGCTGTCTATTTCACAAATCCTGTAATGATGGGGGGAGATTTTAACTCCATAGCAGATGCAACCATGGATAGATCCCACCCCCTGTCTCCTGATGCCCCCAATTCATTAATTATCAAAGGTCAGATCACAGTGGCAGGATAGCTGGGATTTATAGATGTATGGCGGTCACAGCACCCTGGTGAGCGCGATTACTCCTACTTCTCGGCCTTACACTAGTTGCATGTGAGACTTGAAACAGTTTTGTGTAGCACTGGCCTGGCTGCTATGGTGGTTAGTAGAGAATACCTGTTGCGCACCATCTCTGATCACAACCCACTACTGGTGGGTTTCTGCTGGGTCCTGGAGCGCCCGGCCATACCATCCTAGCGATTGCGCACAGAGATGTTAGAGGACCCAGTTTTCCACGCTGAGCATGAAACGGAAAGTGAGCATTACTTTACTGATAACGAGGGTACAGCTACGACAACTGCCCTGGAATGGGATGCCTTTAAAGTGGTGACCCGGGGCTTGTGTATTACTAAATGGGTGGGGGTACGGAAGATGCTATTGCAGGAAATTGATTCCGCAGAAAAGACGCTTAGGGAAGCGGAACGAACGCCCCCAACTGACCCTGACGTGCAGGACCTGGTTTTGAGATCAAAGGAGGCTGTGGCGGTGGACGTGGAGCACTTGAGGTGCTTTGATCAAAGGGCTTATTTGGCTCGGGCGCATCTGAGAGAGATAAGGTGGGTACTTTACTGGTGTGGTTGGCTAACCCCCTCTCTGGGAGTGCTCCTATTCTAGCTCTGACCTCACCGGCGGGACTAACGGAATACACTCCGCATCAGATCAATGCCCTTTTTCGCAATTATTATACAGACTTGTATGATAGCCAACTGCAGGCCGGTGAGGCTGACATCCGAGCTTTTTTGGATGATTTGGAGCTTCCTGCCCTGGATGCAGAGCAGGGTGACCCCCTCGGCCAAGACATTATGTTGTCTGAAATTAGAAGCGCTATCAAACACATGGCGCGAAACAAACCTCCAGGAATTGATGGCCTGCCCATAGAGTTTTAAGCAACCTATGTAGATGTTCTTGCCCATAGATTATTACTTGTTTTTAAAGAGGCCAAAGAGGTAGGGATACTACCGACCTTGGCTAGAGAAGCTGTCATCATCCCTCTACTTAAACCAGGGAAAGACCCCACTGACCCCTCTGCATATCGCCCCCTATCTATGCTTACCACTGACTAAGATTTTGAGTCGTGTATTGGCCACTCGACTCCTCCCGCACATGGTACTTTTGGTTCATCCGGATCAGGCTGGCTTCATTCCTACCCACAACACTGCAAGTAGCGTGCGCCAATTGGTGCGCATATTGGGTGTGGACCATGCTGGGGATCCAATGGCAGCAATCCTCTCTGGATATTGCAAAAGCATTCGATAGTTTAGAATGGCCCTACTTATTTTCTGTTATGAGAGCCTTCGGGCTTGATGAAGGTTACGTTCGCTGGACTGATATATTATACTCATCGGCGTGTGCCAGAGTGAAGGTGGGAACGGTCATCTCCTCCCCCTACCCAGTGAGGCGTGGCAGACGTCAGGGGTGTCCGCTATCCCCGCTGTTTGCTCTGGCCATAGAGCCATTGGCTATCAGAGCTAGACTGGGGAGGGATTTCCAAGGTTTACAACTCATACGCACTTTATCTCGCTATATGCGGACAACCTTTTGTTGTTCCTAAAAGACGCAGGGGACGGTTTGGAGGGAGCCCGGGCACTCCTCCGCAGATTTGGGGAGATCTCCTGACTCAGAGTCAATTGGGCGAAGACTTGTGTTTTCCCGGTCGACCCGATGTGCATTCCGCCTGTGACCGCGCAAGACATTGCATGGGAACCCCACTGCCTCCCTTATTTAGGGACACATATTTATCATACCCAGGAAGACCTACTGAACGGTAACATTGGCTGGGCAATGCGAAACCTCAAGACTAGCATGTAGTTCTGGGGAACCTTGCCTTTATCAGTGGCGGGTCGTGTGGCACTATTGAAGATGGTAGCACTTCCCCGTCTACTTTATTATTTCTGAATGCTGCCGGTGTGGATACCTGCTTCCTTATTTCGGCAGCTCCGGTCTATGGTCGGTGGTTTTATCTGGGGGAACGGGAGACGGAGAGTGGCACTTGATACATTGATACGCCGGAGGGCGGAAGGGGTCTGGCGGTCCCTTACTTCGAGCTATTTTATCTAGCCGCACAATTTCAGGGGTTTACCCAGGCGGTGGCGCTGGAATTCAGAGGCCCTGCAAGAGACTATGAACCGGATGTACCTAGGCATGTGCTGGCGTTTATCATACTCCAGCAGGAGGTGCATACAAACTCACTAACAATTGAGGAACGCACTTTGAGGCTTTGCTGGAAACGTTACCATAATAGAGTCAGAGTGAGGCGCCCTTATGCCCCGGAGATACCCTTAGGTATGTGTACCGCCCTAAGGCATGGCGGGGACTGGCTGGCCCTCGCAGAATGGGAATATCTTGGGCTACAGGTAGTGGGCGACCTATACGATGATGGTACTTTGTTACCTTATGGTGAATTGCAGGAGAGATTCGGGCTCCCGCGAGGACACTATTTAATTCATACTGCCTTGATAGCTGCCATACAAAAGTACTGGGGCGGGGGGCTATTGGCACCGCCGGTGAGCTCAGCATGTCAATATGTTGTAATGGCAGCGAGCACCTATAAAGCGGTCAACTGCTTATACAGACATATGCTTGGGGAGGGTTCGCTGCTGTTGCAGAAATTACACGATCAATAGCCAACGGACATTGATAGAGACATACCGGACCTGGCCTGGTCGCAGATAGTTAAGAGAGCGTGGAAGAGCACTAGAAATGCCAGATATCAATTGATTCAGTTCATACTGCACAGGGCCTACCTTACCCCAGCGAAGATCAACCAATACTTTCATTTGGACACAGCGCAGTGGCCCTGCTGTAGGCTTGTGGACGCGGGCCTTTTACATATGTTATGGGACTGACCACAATTGGGTACATATTGGGTTGATGTAATGGCGTTATTATGCAATATTACGGAACAGGTTACTTGGGACAAGGGTACCTGCCTATTACATTGGTTCCCCCACACTAACAAAACTAAAATAACAAGTAAATTTTCGGATTTGGGACTGGTGATGGCTAAAAGGGAAATCGCAATCCACTGGAAAGATGCGGGCGGGCCAAATTTCGCTAGATGGAAAGCTGCGCTGCTTACATGGGCAGGGAGTGAGAGTGTAATTCACCTGCAACAGGCCCAGAGGTCCCGTAATGAGAAGGCACTAGATGCAGCCCGGGCGTGGGAGGCCCTAGTTATTCAATTGAAGGGTGTAGACGAGGACTCTGGATCAGAACTGAGTGAGCACTCGGGAGGTGGCACTTAGCGGATGATTGCGCCACTATAGGAGATGGAATAAATGAATGTGCCCCCTTTCCTAATGTAGTCAGGCTCCTCTATACTGATATATGTATGGTACCCTGTACAGTTATGTCGCTCCAACTGGTTACAGAGATAAGTTATGCTGTGGTAAGCGACACGCCGGTGGGGGAGGGTGGACTGAGGGAGGGGAACGGGAGGGTAGAGTAGTTGATTTAACACTATATGGCTTTACAACACATGTATACCTGTGTTGTAGTTGGATCTCTTGCTATTATTATGAAGATGTCGTGGCTATGTAGGTGCTGATTAACGATTGATTATTACTTATCCTGGCCTTTACATTGACTGTACTATTACATGCAGTATGCTTTTATCATTCCTTGCGATGAAACTGAAGAGCCTGTCTGAATGTAATGAACTACTGGGCTTGTTGTTTTTCGGTTGAAAATCAATAAACAGATTTAAAAAATTAAATAAAGGACTATTGGCTCGAACACATGCTTTTCACACAAAAAATATGTTCGGTCTACCGCCTTAGTCGTAACTTTTACAAATAGATCAGATGTGTGGCATTGACTAAAAGCATTATTGTCTAGTCACCATAACATACGCAGGCCTACTATATGGAGTAAAATGTCATACAAACCCGGAAGCACACAATTTCTGCACAATTAAATGCCAAAGTGGTCTCACGAAGTGTTTCCTCAAGCTCTTTCTGTTGATCACATAAGATAAGGTGACAGTTTGGAATGTAACGTAGTTTTCCTTCAAAGGCACATGCAGAAAAGTGAAATTCGTGCTGCAATGTCAATTCAAGACCATACACTAACCTACAATTTGGAGAGGTGTGGTGCAGCGGCCAAGGCAGCAGATTTCAGAGCACGGGGCTCATGGTTCGATCCCCGGCTCCAGGTGGCAGATCAGCTCAGCACCAGGAGACTATGGGCAATAGCTCACTTAATTTTCACAACTGCCCCCAGCGCCTTCAGACTCGTACGGGTGAGTAGTTTGCGCTTTACAAATACGGGATTTAGATTTTTTTAGATTTACAATTTAAAACGTAATTAAGGGCTCCTAAATCCATAGAACCTGACGTAATTTGTTAAGTGCCGATAGAGCTGTGAAGAAATTCATGTGGATTTAACTCTGATCACGGTAGAGCTCTCACTGAGGCTCACAAGAGGCTTCCAGAGCCGGACATGATGTTGCAAATTATTGTACTAAAATGTACAACCTACAAATATGCCAGTTTGAAATATCTGAAGGTTTTAACTTTCTCTCATTATCAGTACTGGGTGGGCAACAAATCAATGTAAGGAACAAGTTATTTTAGAAGTACAAATTTTAAATATGGCAAAATATCTTAAGATGTCAATGCAGCAAAATCACTTTGTACCATTATTCGAAGCATGCAGGTGCCCTCATGTAAATAGTCCTTTCTGCTATTTCAGAAAAATGTTCACCTAGGGGAAAATAATCCTCAAAACAAGGGTGCTCTATGTTCTAATAACTGCGCTGCAATTAAAAGACATATACAGGTCAGAAATTAGGTTATTATAATCAACAGACTGTACACAATGAAAAGTCGGTCATATTGAAAGACAGATCGACCTAAGCCTGCCCTCACTATGGAAACAGTGTTATTTTATAGATGTCTGGGATTAGTGGGACCCCATACCTGGCATACATAGGTAGTTCTACTTCTCAGGCAGTGGAGCTTTCTCTTGTCTCAGGACCTTAGCTCTGCGAGAATGTGTCCTCTCTTTTCAAAATGACAAATGGCAGCTTATAAAATACAAATTGCATGTTCAAAACAGCAGCTGGGTTTTGCTGCTATCTCTAGGTGCTAGTGTCAGACCATAGAGAAAACCGAGCACAGTGTTTTTCAACCTTGTTGTATGAAGTGTTCCGTCTGAATCCCAGCAGGAGAACCAACAAAACATGTGTAGCCCATTTATAAAATAAATGTGCAGCACAAAAACAAGCGTGTTCTTTTGTAAGGTGTGCAAAGCAAATGCAGGCTAACATACTGTGGGCCTCTAGGAATACACGATAGATGATGGGGGCAGACAACTGTAACAAAAGGCCCTGACTTTCTGGAGGTATCAGACATGAGTTATCCACGCTTCATGGCAGAAGAGGTCCTCAATGGCATATTCGAGAGGGGCAATCATAACAAAATGTTGGTCATGACATTATGGAGGTCAATGCTGATACAGAGGAGGCACCAGCTGCACATTTTGAAAAAACATAAATAAGGTCAACTTCTAGGGAGCATCAGGCTTCATTGACTTTACACAGTAATGACATTTGAACAAATGTGAATGAAAATTATGCTTTAAAATGCATGGTCACACACAATGTTTATTTTTTTTAAAAGCTTTGGGTAGGGAGACAACGTTCCTAAGCCCCTTTGCTCACTAGAATTCAGGGATAGTATTACACCACCACCACCACTTTCAAACATCACTAGCCACCACTGGTCCAAAGTCTTACTGAGGGAGGTGGTGTGAGTTTAGAAATTCAAAACTCTATAAATCAACAAATACAGGTCAATAACCAATATGACAAACAAATGTTTACAAATGTCTTACTTGGTTTCGTTCCCAGAGAGATCTTACTTGGTTTTAAGCTTATGTTCCTCTTCAAACTACGCAACATATCCACAGCTGCTAAAGTAGCAAACGTCCACCGACAGACAGGCTCTAAAGAAAATTAAACCTTTCCTTCCATCAGTCCAACTGAAATCAACGGCTCATGCACTGATTGTGTCTAGAGCTAGATTTTGGAAATGGAATTTTGGCAAGTGTGTAGTAGGGTGCCAGGAGACCGGTATTGGTGCCAGCACTGAGGAGATCTGGATGGGTTACATTTGTGCAATCGACGGGGTGTGTAATACCAATAAGTGACAATTTTTGTGGCTGTTTCGATGCTGGCTATGTTGTAGGCAGTCTGTTGTGCCCGGTAATAAATATCTCCGCACTCTTCCTGCATGAGCCCCCTACCTATTTCTGACTCCCAGCGCTTCTGGCTCACAGATTTGGGGGCCTCCGCAATGGGGCCCATCATACGGTATAGCTCTGAAATAAGACGCTTGGCAGATATCTTAGAAAGCAACCAACGTTAAAGAGGTGAGCTGCCATTCAGCTCCAATGCGGACAGAGGGCTGCACCACCCAATGGTGAATCTGGGTGTAATGCCAGCGCTCTGACTCTGGGAGTGCATACGTTGTGTGTAGGGACTCGAAAGGGACCGGGCCCTTCAGATCAAATAAGTGGGCAGCGGATCTACAGCCTGTTTGATTTAAAAAATGAAATGTGGGACAGTGTAGTCCTGGGGTAAAATCCGGGTTCTGGACTACAGGTGTTAGCGGGGAAGGGAAGGAGGTGAGCCCCCCCCCCCCCCCCCCGTACCGCCAATATGCCAACAAGAAGAGCAAAGTGACAAGTAAAAAAAAAAAAAAAAAGAATCAGGAGACTGTATTCATTGACGTCTATTGCGACAGAGGCAATTCCAGGCGGGAGAAATCAGGAGCAATTATGCGATGGTTGGCTCAAGAAATCAGGAGTCTCCAGCCTGAAACGGATCTATTGGCATGCATGAACTATGCCCCTGGGAAAGAGATCTCTCTATTAGGTAAGGTTCAATAAAGGAAGGATCAATACAACTCACTGATCTTTGATAGACACCCTGTGCAGATCTTACACACAAAAAAGCGTTGGATGAGTCTCTGTGCCAGAGGCACCAAGCCTCAGAATCTCAACAGCACCAGTGATAACAATGATCAAGGTTTCAACACTGACACGTGAAAGGATGAAAGGGAATAGAACAGGGAATGTTGAAAACAGAACTAGAATGAGGGAAAAGCAGGAGTGGATTCCGATAACAGGAACAGGACTGGACTAGGAGTAAACAGACCGAACTACAAAAGCTGCAAACATGAATGGGAAATCTGCAAACTAACAAAGAACAAGGACAGGTCAGGAAGTGTGCAGGCAGAACTAGAACAATGGCACCAAAAAGGCAGAGACAGAAGTAACAAGGAACAGAAACAGACAAGACTAATAGCAAAAACAGAAAAGTGGGGACATGGGAAATGGAATCAAGGAGCAAGCCTAGAAGAAGAGCTGCAGGAATGCGCCAGACCAAAAGGAGCCTCAGCAGTAGGGACTGTTACAAGTCTCTGTACACTGAAGTCACAGGAATGGAACAGCTTTAAGCTCACGGAGGAGCACAGGTGCAGGGTGACAGACAGCAAGCAGCATGGAATAAAGCATAGATTAGAAATCAGAGAGCCACCAATGAAGGGAAGACTGTTCTGGGACTTAGAAATGGAAAGACTAGGAAAATCAGAAGGTAAAATAAACGTAACACAAACACATTGAACAGAGTGTGGTTCAGGGACATGAGAAAGTAAAGCCTAGGATGCATTTATGAAAAGGTAAGTCAACCCATAGTATCCAGGAATAAAGATTCAAAACAAAACTCCACCACCTGGAAGCGATCTAGGCAGGTTTTGGCTAGAGAAGGACTGGAAGAACCTTGGTGCAACAGGAAAGTGGTGTGGAAGCCTAGACGCGGATGTGATGTGGAGGTGGGAGTGCAAAGTGTTAGAAAATGTTCGGTCTTATGCTGGTGTGAAAGCTGGAGCCCATAGGGCCTTCGTGAGTGCCACCTAGTGTCCTGATGGCAGAATCGACACACACAAAAAGTAGAGTGATGGGTGGAATGCTTGGTTTAATCTCACCCGCTGGTGTCAAGGGCTGCATGAACAGAGGCTGTATAAAAAGGGGCTCTACAGTAAGCCAGCCCGAGCTATATTTAGCAATAGGGCTGAAATACACTACATCTCCTTGCTGGTCGGCAATTCCCTGAAGTGTTTACCTATTACATTGTTAAACATTGTAAAATAATGTGCAATTCAGAGAAGAAAAAAGGCAGATTCCCACCATTCTTTCACTCCTTACAAGAGGAATAGGACGGAACAAGGAGGACTACTGTTGACTTTCGAAAAGGCTCAGTGATCCTACCATTAAGTCAGTGGCGTAATGCAAAATGACGGGGCACCCATGCAGAATGTGATGAGCCCCCCCCCCTCCGAGTCTCCTATATCTTAAAGATATTCATTGACCCTGCCTTAAGTACTGTACACTGGAGATAAGTGTCACAAATTACTGATGCCTTTAATATAGCCTTATAGCCCGCCGTATAGGGTTTTACCGGCTATTAAAGGTACTCTCCAGCGTTAAAGCCGGTATAGCCCAGCTACGAAGGGCTATAAGGCTATTAGAACATTCTGCCACTAGAGGGCAGAATGTTCTAACAAAAAAGAACAAAGCCTTATGGGAGCGTGAGGGGATTGGAATCCCCTCAGGCTCCCTGAAGCCTTTCTTCACAGCCAGATCTATGCACAAAGAAACATTGGAATATTGGAGCTCCTGGATTATACTAGCCATTATAAGCTCGAGCACTCCATTGTTTTTAATGGAGCTCCCAACATTCCAATATTCTAATATATGATATGAAAATTCGATATGTCGCCACAGCCTGGCATGATCAATGGAATTACATCTTACTTTTGTCTGCTCATGAATCTTACCCTGATAATGACGGATGTTGTTAACAAGTCTCTAATGTATGAAAAAGATTTTTAAGGAAGGAAACCCAAGACGATGGGCACATACTGCTGGGGTTCTGGCTGGTTAAGCTCCATCTTTGCAGTACTTAATTTGAGTCCGTGGTCGCAGATGGGAGCCCAATGTCACTCATTTTTGTGGACCACTTACCTTCACTTACCAATATTGACAGAGCAAGAAAAGAGAAAAAAATGCAAATGGGAAAGGAGGAAGACAAAATGGTAAAACCGTCACGAAGAGAGACATCTGGGACAGCAAGAGATAGATAAAGCGATAGTACTGTGAGAGAGACGAGAGCTGAATTCAAAAGTACGTAGCCTTGGTATTCATTGCACCGACATTTCATAGCACCAGGTGAGGGCTTTTGAGCAGAGTACCGGCACTTACGCTTTTACAAATTAAGCACAGCATTTATGTCAATGCTCCTTAGTCTTAGATGTGCATGTGAAAGTATTTCAGGCGTGCAGCACCCATTGGGCTGAAAGGCCTTTAGCCCCCCCAATTCTCCTCTGTCTTCTGCAGTAGCCCAGGCTGTGGAGTACACCTAAAGTTCTTGAGCTGTCGTGGGCTGAGCAGGGCAGGGACTCGAGTCACACACTCTGCCTCACCCAAAATACTTTGCAGATCTTCAAAGTACCCTTTATCAGTTCACTAGTCTTTGTGTGCTTTAATTGCTGTGTGACTCTGCTGTCGTCGCTCTGTTGCTGACAGAGTGGGAGAAAGGATTTTATGAACAATATAAAGATGGGCAAGTAGCACAGTAATAGGAAGTGCCGAGCCAGAAACCAGCCAATGTTCTGGTTTGGTTCTAAGCTCCAGAACAGAAACTGACCCTTGTACGTGGTACATAATTTAATTGTCATTAAGAAATCCCTAGGCAATTGCTGGTCTAATTTGCATAATGAAACATAATTACAATGAAATGTTCAGAGGGTTAAGTGATCACGACTAAACAGAATAAAAAAAGATTTTTATTAATACAAATCATCTGACAATATCGGATATGTCCTGCCTGTAATATTTCACAGCAAAACACACAAGATGATGGACGGAATGTTGCACAATTGCAAAACATTCACCCCCAGTCTAAGATCAGGGTTTAATCCATTGTTAATTTGCTCACCAACCCACCCCAGTTCAGACATGGCCATATGTAAATCAGTCTTGACCCTGTGCCTCATGGAACAGTCCAGCCCGAACTGTCAAGCCATGTCTTCCCTGGACCGGAATCAAGCATCCTAAGACCAGTTTCTGGCTATCAGCCATCTTCAGTCAGGATAGCTTGACTCCAGTGGCTTAGTGAGTACGGGACCCACGTCTGGGCATACCCTTCCCACATAGGGTGAACAGCAAAACACACAAGATGATGGATGGAATGTTGCACAATGGCAAAACATTTACCCCCAGTCACAGATCTAGGTTTAATCCATTGTTATTTTGCTCACCAAGCCACCCCAGTTCTGACATGGCCATATGCAAATCAGTCTTGACCCTGTGCCTATTGGGAACAGTCAAGCCCGAACTGCCAAGCCATGTCTTCCCTGGACCTGAATCAAGCACCCTAGGACCAGTTTCCGGCTATCAGCCGTCTTCAACCGGGATAGCTTGACTCCAGTAGCTTAGTGAGCACAGGACCCACGTCTGGGCAAACACTTCCAACATAGGGTGAACAGCAAAACACACAAGATGATGGACGGAATATGTTGCACAATGGCAAAACATTCACCCCAGTCACAGTTCTGGGTTTAATCCATCGTTATTTTGCTCACCAAGCCACCCCAGTTCAGTACATGGCACAAGTTAAAAACACAAAGAGGTACATAACAGAAGTTCCTATTGCATTCATGTCTCTAAGTGGACAACTTCAATCAAATATTGTGTGTGGACATATTCACAGATAGAATTCATATAATAATCTAACTTAGTTGATAAAATTGGGGAAGACATTGACATACAGTTATAACAATAAAAAATGTTAACTGTCTAAACAAATCAATGATGTATATGAAAAAGACCACAGAGATAACAAATTAACTCAATGTCCAATTTGAGACACAAAGTGGCTCAGATCATGAATGGATCCTGTTGTGGCGTTTCTACCCGTGTTTCAGCGACTAGAGCGTCTTCTTCAGGAAAGCCACAGATAACAAATCAACTATATAGCTCCAGAGGTTCCAATAGAGTGTTTATCTGGGGGAATCAGGGATGCAAAGCTAGATCGACAAAATCAGGTTGTTAGAATTGTTGTGTGTTTCTTGACTAATGATAAAACCTGTCTGGGACTTGGGACTTCACTCTATTTTATTGTGAGTGGGAGAGACTAATCTAGAAGTCGATCAGTCTTGGAAGATTTGTGCCAAAAGTAACACCTTCAGGCTTGAGGATATGTTACTTAAAGTTATATATAGGCTGGCTCTAAATGCGAGTGCAGCGGAGATGGCACAAAGAAATGTCTTATAACGATGACACCATGTTGTGCAGGGTTTGGGTACCGTGACAAAAATCTGTTGATCGCGTTCATCCGGCAGAGATGGCGAGACCTGAGATTGTCTGGCAATGCTGTCGTTTTTATGCCTACATAATTTGCCATTTTAAAATGTGCTAATAACTCAAATTTCAAAAAGTAGATTTCTTTAATTTGGAAGCGGTTCACTTCATTACACTAGAATGAACTTCTGCATTGGCTGACATTTAGTAAAAGTCACAGTTTCTGAATGTAAACTTTAAAACTTTCATGCCTTTGATGAGAGTGCTATTAGCAGAGCAAGTGGGATTATGTGATTCTGGTACTACAGCATTTTTCTGATTATATTGGATTTGGCATATAAACTGCAGTCTGCTGCTTAATCTGCGGGTTTTAACAACAAGCATTTACAATGCAATGGTTTCGCCTTTGGAAAAGTTTGAGCTATTGGCTCCTAGTCATTTGACTACCCTTTTTAGACCTCACGACAAGAAAACTTAGAGCTCTCTATTGGTTTGCGACTGATGCAGCTCTGATCGTTTACAGTAGAAACCTTTTCCTTTTGGTTTTTCATTGATCTGAGAGTGAAAGTAATGTAGTAACAGCAGGTAGCCCATCCCACCGGGTCATGAGAAAAGGGAGGCAGCTGGCGGAGGGTCAGCTAGGATTGCACACAAGTCAAAGAATCTGTTCAATTATTAAGCACTCATCGTAGCCTGTAATTGTTTCTCGTGAATAGCATTTTTTGTATACACAAAATAGCACTCGATCCAGCAAATGGGGGGTAGGGTGAGGAGATCCTGAAAGAAGGGAAACCTACTGTGATCATCGTCGCATCAAGCCTTTGAGACAGAATGTCATCTCTTCCCTTACGAGTGCCCCAGTGCTTTGCAATCAGTATGTGCGGTAACTGCTATCCCCACACATTTCATACTTAAGAGTTTTGTGACAAACATAGAAAGAGGCCCTGCAGTTTTCCCCTGGTAGATTATAGCAGGTCAGAACTACTCATATTTATTAGGGACCAATGCGACTTGTGATTTGTTAAGGTCAAAAAAATGTATTTAGGTCTATTTTTTTGCAGGCTCAACTCGAAATATCCAGTAATTATTGCACCCAGTAACACCAAAAGCCTCAAAGTAGGATTTTATCATGTATGGTAACTAGGTAATTACCACATCTGATTATAGGCGTGCGTATCCGAGGCTTCTGAAGAGACTGAAGCAGAATCTGAGCTCCTAAGCACATTTTTGCGAAAGGGTATCCAATTTTTAGCTTTCATCAGTTCAAAGAAATGTGGTTTTAATACTGCTTTAGGGAATTGCTGACCTAAACTATTGGTAAATTACATGGAGGCGAGGTAAACCATCAGCTGTTACTGCCTTCCTGTGGCTGTTGCTGATGCAAGATGTGCACTTATGTGCTTGTTCTGAGAGTCTCTGCAATTCAGCGGTAGTGTTAAAGGGGAGCATTGGTGTTTTGGAGACGCAAGGACGTGCTGCTCCGACGGTGTGCAGCAAGCACCATACAATAATAATGCAACGCTATTACATGTGTATCCGAAGGTCCGCAATGAGCAATTCGTGGCGGTATCAGACACACACGCACACCTCTCAAAAGGTAACACTGTAGCAAAGCCAGACCCATTGCATTGTTGTTAATGCCCATCAAGCGGGACTTTGACAGAAGGCATCGTCGAGAGCCTGATTAGGACCTACGGGGTCCTGCTATGCACTTTGCCGCACTTCGCGGTGCCTTGGACGGGTGAAATCCCGACTCCCTGCCAAGTCTCACGCTTCCCGCGTGAGACGCGATCGGCCCGGTCGGGTCTTGTAGAGCGGATGGCCCCCCTGGTCTACAGGACCCACTCGGGGGGGAACCACCGACCTCAGGGCTATCCAGGGGGAGGGAAGGCCCAAGGACCCAGCGCCGCCTCAGTCACGCGGGCGGGGGCTTCGTTTGCAGCCTGCTGGACCCGACCGCTAAAGGATTCCAGCGGGAGGGGCTGGAGCGTGTAAGCCTTGGATGCGGCTAGCACACCGGCGTGCAGACGGAGTTTAGCCAGCCACGCAGCTCAATAGAGTGAAACGCAAAGAGCAGAAACTTACAGGATGGTAGTCTGAGGCGAGACGACAGGCAGGGTTTCCAGCATGAGATGCATGCAGCGCACCGTGGTGCGGAAGCACAGGCAGCGGCTGGGGCAGGAGGCTGCTTGCTGCAGGAGGGCGAGCAGCACCGCGGCAAAGAGTTGCCAAAGGACAAACCGCCCTGCCATGGCGAGCGGAGCTGGGGGCAGGAGGGTCCGGAACCAGTGGCTGAAGTCTGCAGAGCGGTGCGACGGGGGCAGCAGCAGCACCTCCGCTCGCGCCCCTCGCGGCTCCTCTGGTCGCTCCAACTGCAGAGGCTTTCCCAGCCTCGGGGCAGGGGCCGTGACGTGCAGGACTGCGGCGGGATGGGTGGAGCTGGGCCAGTCAGAGTGCAACGTTGGGAATCCATGGTGGGTCGCGAGAATTAGGCCATAACACTCAAGCTGCTCTAGGCACCTACGAGGACACGGGGGGCGGGAGAGGAACGGACGGCGGGAGAGGACACAGGCACGAAAATTGGCACAAGTGCGGCGTGGGCAGCCGCGAATTAAAAAAAAATTAAAAAAATGGCGGCAGCACCTACGAGGACACGGGGGGGGCGGGAGAGGAACGGACGGCGGGAGGGGGCGGGAGAAGACACAGGGGGCGGGAGGGGGGCGGGAAAGGACACGAGAGGAACGGACGGCGGGAGGGAGGCGGGAAACGGCGGGAGGAGGGACACAAGGCAGGACAGCAGCAAACACGGCCGGACCAGACACGGGGGCGTTCCCGGCGTCGCGTGACGTCGGCAAAAGCCAAAGAATCTCGGGAACGCCCCCGTGTCTGGTCCGGCTTTGACGGACGCCTCTCTGTTCCAATGGCTAGCCTCCATTTATGGAGCTAGCCAATGAAGCAGAGAGGCGTCTTCAAGTCACCCATACTAGAAACTACAGATTTCGCTGGAGGAGGAGCCTAACGGCTCCGCCCCCCAGCGAAACCTAAAAAGGAAATTGTTTCCAGCTCAAACGGATCAAAAGTTACTAAAGGCATGGTGATACGTGTTTCTGTGCTCTGGAAAACCCTTCGCAAAGGTTGACTGGTTATATTTCAGTTCCTTATCGCAGCATTTAGGTCTTAAAACTGGTACTAATACAGTGTAATCTTTTCAGAGCAGTGTTACCATGTGTAAAAATAATAAAATAATGAAGCAATACTATCACAAAATGTGCCACATTACGCTGCATAATTGACCTTTTCTTGCTGCATAATTTAGTCATCACTGCTGCATAATTTGGTCCTCCTCTGCCGAATAATTCCAGTGGTCCTGGCTATTAGTGAACCCAAGAGGCAGTTATCACGCAAAGCCTGCTTAGATTTTTATAACATAAGGAGCAACATTAAAATCTATTAAAACATATAAAAATAAAGGTTTGCAGATGGCACATCCTAAATGGAGTTTTTTATGGCACTCTTAAAAGAGAAGATAAAAGACAAGGAGGGACGATGAAATAAGATACTTGGCTATGGTAAAACAGATTTTGTCTAGCAGGTAAACGTGTTTGAAACCAGGTTCCCTAATTTAACGGTGCGCAATACAGACACTAGATGAATGGGAAAGGGCTTAGTGACTGACATAAGGCTGTGGGTGGCAGAAGCCACACAGTCTTGGCTCTAAATTTCGAGGGGACTTTTTATAGAGAGCTGTAGCTCAGCATCTGGCTCTGGCTTTCAATGGCTCGCCCACCTCTAGGAACGTACGTTTTGGCATGTCGAAAAAGCTGATATTTGGTTGCAGGATCAGCTGCTATAATCATAGTTCAAATTACACCTGAATCCCCACTTTCCAACCATCAAGGAAATTGTGAATTACTAAAGAGTTTCAAGGGATGCCTGATCCTGCAGTCACACAGCTCACGCTACACTCCCACGGGTTCACATGTCATCCTGTGCTCACACAGGCTCACCATGCTGTTTTTGCTGCCTCTGAAGCCATGGTGTAGACCAGCATCTGGGCCCAGTTGGCCTGCATAGCAATAGAGCTCTGCCGGGGCTGGTACCGGAGGGGAGAGCATGCGGATGCTACAGCTGGTGTGTGAGATGGGAGCAGTCCATGGAGGAGCCTGTGAAGTTGGGGAGAGTTAACTGAGATTATAGGTTGGTGAGGGAGGAGCTACTGATATGAGGCTGTTGAGATGCAGGGCCACAGGCTAAGGCTGCAGTGAGCAGCACTTCTGGAGGGCCAAGAAGTTTGTGCAAAACATACCTTTTGTTCTGTATGTCACTAATGCAAAAGGAGAAGAAAAAACAGACTCGGATAACACTGCGTCATAGCGCTGGACACAGCATCATTCTACTGGCTCCCCATCAGGAAACAAATCCGTTTTAAGATCATCTGTCTTGTACATAAAAGCAGTCACTGGAACGGGCCAAATTATCTTGCCAAAAAACTCATCTGGTACCAACCTACTAAAACCCTTAGGTCAGCAACCAAACATCTTCTCACTTCTCTCACGATTTGCACCACCAGGAATGGCGGCAGATCCTTTTCATATCTACTTTGTGGAACTCGCTTCCACTGCAGCTGCGCATGGTTATCGACCATAGTCCGTTTCGGAGAAGGCTAAAACCCTGGCTATTCTGATCATTCTCTTTTCCTGCTGTCGTCGTCTTTCCTTCCCTCTTTTGGGTTTTGGCTAGTGCTTCGAGACCCACAGGTGATATGTGTGCTTAATAAAATCCTATGACTTAATCCCTTATTGGGAAGCTTTATTCACCAATACTTCTACCGTTATAAAGCTGCTGGCTTGTAGTACAATATTCTTAGCCAGTGCAATCACATCGCTGTGGAAAATTGCTACGTTACTGCATTCAATAGGGAAGCCATATTAGAAGAGGGATCACAACTCAGGAGTCAATAGGAAAGAAAAAAAATACTGCACTCTTTCTGTAATCAAGGCAAACATGTGAGATGATCAAATCTTTCTGACAGTTGTGTTTCTTAAAACATTTTTCTGTTGATCACACTAGGTATGGCGACAGCTGTGCTGTCAAGCAAGACTTAAAAAGCACATCTCAGGAATATTGAAACATCCAATAAGGGGCCTAAAAACACACATCACAGCACTATACATTAACTTAAGTATATTAACGCTTCAAGAATAACTCATGGAGTTTTGTCATGTGTTGTGGAGTACTGGTGAATTTCCTAAAGTGGTGAATGGCTTTTATAATAGTATTACTTTTATTCAAGATCACCTTTTTTTCATTCTATTCATTAATGCCTTCAGTGCCAAAACTCTTGCACCATTCGTACCTGCATCCACTGTGCACTTAACTCCCATTGAAAACGTAGTATTAAGTGAATGACACGGACTATATCAACTTAGGTGACATACAGTTATAGTTGGTCACTAGGAATACATACTCTTTCAGGCAGAGGGCAGGAGTCAGGTCCAGTTCAGGGGGCAAGGGTAAAGCAGGAGCTACTGGGCCTTAGCCATGGGGCAGGGATGGTTTACCTCGGATGCCTGTCCTGCTACGGCTTCACAAACTGGACCACGTAGAACCCCTTCACCACTTGACTCTTATAGGTAGCACTTTGGAGCAGTCACATGCTGCTCGGGGAGGTAGTGTAGGTGTATGGAAACTCAGATTTCAAATCATCCAGCAGACTAATATGTTTGTCCAGCCCAGTGCTTTATTAGGATAAGAAAAGGGCGTTAATAGACATACTTAAAAGTGTGACAGGTGCAATAATATGCACTGCCACTTGGGCTATTGCACCTTGTGGCACTGTCTTCACTGACTTCCTCTTCTCTCTTTCATACGAGTCAATCGTCTTGTGAATCTAGGCAGGACCCAGTTAGGTTAGTTTTGTGAGACATTAATCAAGGTGCAGGTACTGCAGTTCAATTATGGCTGTACTCAGTTCAGTACAGTCTCCTAGATACAATCTCAGCGCAATGTAGGTCTCTGTGCGTTTCAGCATTACAAGTCTCTACATTTCAACTTCCTCTGGGATGAGACGGCAGGGTTGGGAGTGGCCCTCGATCTGGGTAGGTTACAGCCGGATGAGGCAGCCAGAGCACAGCCATGAGTCCTTTGGAGAGTGCAGGCAATGGGAGTCAGTGAGGGCTCATAGCAAGCACTGCATCTGCTTCTGGGTCACTGGGCAACACATGGGCATCCACTTACACGAGACAGCAGCATGCTAGCCTTCAGAGGATGCACTTTGTAAATACTGAAATGGTGACTGCCATGTACGAAGTCTTGGCTTCGACTGCAACATCCACTATGGGCACAGTTCTTGCCTTCTGTGCATGTGTCGGCCACAGGAACATCTTTGAATTTAAGTGGGTACATTCACCATAAGCACAGCTCTTGAATTAAGCAGCAAGGTCCAAAGTGACAGTTCCTATTACGTAACTGCAAGGTTGGCTGCTTGCCCGCGACTCCCCCTTGGAACCCCACTAAGGAAAGACTGCACCCACCCTCTTCGCACTCGCAAATTCCTCACTCCAGTCTTCTTTCTCCTGGTATAAACTCCACACTAGAGTCTATCAGTTTCTGGCACTACCTGGACAGTCCCACCCCTGCAGCTTGATAGGCTCTTTCACTCTCACAGCAGGGAGGCTGGCTTCCAGATGCTTACATTCAGCAGTACAGCGCTTCCCGCAAGTAAAGTCTCCACGTGATGCACGCTCTCCTCTAGGAAACTGGCGGTCACCCAGGCACCAGCTGTGGTTGTACTGCAGTCCTCAGACTACGCTGCAGAATACTCCCTTCCTTGGTGAAAGGACT
The DNA here is from genome assembly GCF_964263255.1 of Lissotriton vulgaris. Lineage (NCBI taxonomy): Eukaryota > Metazoa > Chordata > Amphibia > Caudata > Salamandridae > Lissotriton > Lissotriton vulgaris. The sequence goes on from NC_141698.1 coordinate 104,867,742, forward strand.
TGGAGCAACAAGGACGTAAGTAGCTTCAACTTTTTTGCAGTCAAGGCAGGTAAGGACTGTGGATTCTCGGTCTGCAATCTCAAAACAGGTTTGAGGCGGTTCTTCTGTCAAGTGTCCTCTCTAGGCTGTTCTAAAGACACAGCCTTGGTGCAGAGTGATGCTCTTCGCAGCACGGTAGTCTCCAGCATGGAGACAAAACAGAGGCGGAAAGAAGAGTGAAGTTTCTGCAACTGACTTTCACCAGTTACACAGAACAGTGATCAGAATGCTGGCCTCAGCTAAAAGATCTCTCTCAGCCTAAACAACAAAGACAAGAGTCCCACTCAGACCATCTATTAAATGGCAGTACCACAGAACACTAATAAGCAGCTCCGCTCAGCAGGACCTGCTTAAGTGAATTTCTAAAGGAGCCTTATTTCCTTGCTCCATATTCAGAAATGACAGCAAGACTCTTCCATGGTCTGGGAAAACACTCATCTACAGCTTGTGCACAGGAGCTGGCTAGGCGGTACAAAAGGGGGTGGTGATGGACTTCGCATATGAACCAATCAAACACTCACACCCAGTCAACAGATCTGGGTTTAATCCATCACCGTTCTTTAGGCCACTCTGCCACCCCAGTCCAGACATGGCCATATGCAAATCAGTCTGACCCTGTGCCTCATGGGAACAACCCAGCCTGAACTGTCAAGCCACGCCTTCCCTGGACCGGAAAAAAGCTTAAGGCCGGTTTCTGGCACTACAGCCGTCTTCAGCCAGGCTTGCTTGAATCCAGTGGCAAAGTGAGCAAGGGACTCACGTCTGAGCATACCCTGCCAACTTATGGCTAGGGGCTTCCAAAATGGGACCCAGAGGCCTCCATTACTCAAACTCATTCATGCACATACTGTATGTACTACACAAGCCACAAATACCCAAAATCCACCTGGAATTTAGTACTAGAATCTAGGTTACACATTGATGCAGAACTTTAAACAAGTGGTGCAGAGGACACAGATAAAAGGTCTGGTCACGACTGTGGATTCACAAAACACAATATGCTGCTGTAACACTGTACATGCTAAACCCATGACATGGGTGGTAGTCCCCAGTCAGCAAAATAAGGGCACGCTTAGTGCGCCATTCCAGGTCACAAGCAAATTCCAAGACTTCATTAAAGTTAGGGACAGGTTTAGGCCTCAGCACAGATTATAGAAGTCAAAAACCAAAACCAAAAACCGGGATACAAGATAGTCACAGTCGGGCACTCAGAACAAGGTAACATGACTGCAAACCTCGCAGGGAACATTTCCCATCCAAAAACCTGTTCAGGCAATATTATATTTTTCCTAAAATTAATATGGCTTACCATATGATTTTTTTCACTACATATGTTTATTTGGTTCATGTAAATAACCTATTTTGTGGATACTAACCATTGCATAATTGTGTCTTTTTAAAAATATGTTTCATTAATGCTTTTTAATATTCACTTCACCATTACAAAGAGACAAGGGGGAGAAGGACACACAGCAGGGTGTGAATTATGCTCAACAATTCATCAGAATAAATATCCATGCCGACATTACAGAGAAAAACATTAAGATTGAATAATAACATCAATACACAATTCATATCGTAGTGGATGTAAAAACTACTAGAGCATATATCGCTAATAACTAACTTGATGGATGTAGTGCAAATAATACCCAAAAAGATACATCGCAATGCAATAAAACCTAGACACAAATCATCATATTCTTAAAGTGTTGAAAGCACGTGTTAAACCTCTAAAGAGCTTAGAACATGGAAACACATCATCTTTAGTGCATAAAATATTTCTAAAGTATCATAAGGGCTCCACAACAACCTTAATTCAGCCAGTGGTCGAACCTCAGGCCTGCAGGTGGAAATTTACCCAGATCTCAGCTTTTATCCCTGGAATCAATTCTCTGCTGCCACTTGCTATTATGTTTCTCTAGATTATCTGGAATGTCGAAGCCCAGACTTGTGTGAATTGGACTAATCGTACAATCCTCAATATCCCGACACCAGCGCCCAAAAACACAGGCATGACCAATGGGTTTCCTATGCAAAAAAAATCACGAATTTGCGAATATTTGAATAAGTTCATATGATTTAGGTCAATCTGGTGAGAAACTCCTCAAATTATGCTACATTTTGCCCATGGAAGAAATCTAATTTCAAAAGCCTCTGCCTCTCCCACCTTAACAAGCAGGCATCCTGATATATGTCTGGCAGTAGTGAGTTCCTCTGTAAGGGAGTATACCAGTTAAGTCTGCCTATTCAAGCCTTTTTTTCCACCAGGTAGCCAAGTTCTTGAAGGGTGCCCCTAGCACCTTAAACCTGGCTTTTTTATAATAGCTAGGTTCCACTAATTTTAATAAACAACCCTTGGCATCTTACCCAGTTAGCAGCTCATAAATGGAAGATGCGTACTCTGCGGATCTTGTCCCCATCATTTCTCCCTAAGAGAGGTCACATGTAGTGAAAAGCGGCAGCAAGCTGGTACAGTTTGAGGTTAGGTAGAGCCCATTCCCTCTCTTCCAAGGGTAAAGAAAGATACCTAAACACCCTCCTGTTTTACATTACGACCAGATAAATCTGGAATTCATAGCGTTCATTATTTTAAGCCAGAGTTTTCAAACTCAAGTGGAATAACACGAAAAAGATACAGGACCTTCGGCAATAATTGCATTTTAACAATATTGAGGCGACCCGCGATTGACAGATGTAGATTATTCCATTAGCTTTACCGATATTCGGTGCAATATTGGTCATCATATTCTGATCAAGTTCTGCGCTAATACTAAGGACATTTTTCCTTTCTAGATTGCATCCATCGTTTTGATGATAATCTACCTCTACAGCTAGGTTCTTCGTCCGAGAGACCTCTGTTATTTCTGTGTCGAATAATAGATATAACCAGGATCTGGTGCTTTTAGTTTGATCCAGAAGGCCGATATCTTTCACACCAGGTTTGCGACCTGAATAGATGCCGTTTTTATCCCAAAGAGTGACCCCAGATCCATTGAAATTGATATCCCCACATAGTATATAGGGAGCAAGCCAGACTGTAAGCTCCACACATAAAAAAAAAATCCAAGATACCTGGATCATCCAAACGTGGGTCATACAACGAACATTGGGCAAAAAACCCTGTTTTATTCCGACACACTGTTACTACCCATTTGCCGTGTTTATCTGCAGAGCTGCAGCTAAAATCGCATAACTTAATGATCCAGGGCTCTCCCATATGCAGCTCTGTTCCTGGAGAAACGGCCCTGCCTCTCCGCTCCTTGTACTGCGGTCTGCGCAGACCTCGGGCAGAGCTGGCTCTACAGCAACGTTATACATTCACCATTGAGAGCTTAACTACAGCCTGAAGAGATGAGTGGCCAACAGCCCTTAACACGGGGCAGAAGATTTAAATTGAGAGAGCTGTTGAAGGGCCTGCAGGCCTGATGAGAGGCCTCAAGATCACAATCAACAACCCTGCTGGAGGTTTTCAGATTAAAAAAGGGTCTGCCAGCCATAATACCAAATATGGTAGTACATTAGGATATCCGGAATCCTTGGCAGTACAGCAGAAGGCATCCTCATCTCTGGTCCCTGTTTGAGGTGCAGACCCGCATTACCTCCCACCCTACCAATTTCAGTCTCCTTGCATCCCTTTCCACTGCTCCACCAAAATTCCTGTAACTCAGTACAGTTCACCAGCTACCAAAACATCTGCAGTCACTAACAAGTAATCTTATCAAGACTGCATCAACCACTCATCAATGTAGCAAATGCATGTGGGCCAGCAGAATCACCTGCAGACCCATGTCCTCATGATTAGCTTAGCAGCCAAACCAGGCAGAACAGTCAACATCATATTCAACATAGGAACTTCAAGGTCATACATTAAACCCTCCCTAAACCAAACCGGCTTTGAGACAAGAGATCCTTTTAACCGCCGGCATGTAACAGACTATTTTAGTCAAAAATTTAGAACGATTGGAAGATCTGTCATAACTTAAAAATTTTAAGCTCTTCTTCTTATGTCTTTTTGTATTTACTCCACACACTTTAGGTAATACCATTTAGTTTTTTTTTTTATTTTAACAAAAGTACTAAAATGAACGTGAATGATGCTTTGACATTTTCCGCGATGACACAATAAGTATACAAAACAGTGATGGGTGGAATGCTTGAATTAATCTCAGCCACTGGTAATCCTTTGGGCCGCATCCCAATCTATGGTTATTTTGTACACTATGCCACATCAGTTTGGACACAGCTATATTCAAATCAGTCTTGACCCTGCTCCACTAGGAAGAGTCAAGCCCGTACTGCCACGCCAGGTCCTCCCAGAATTGGAATACAAGCAACCCAGGACCGGGTTTGCCCTAGTTATGGGCTAATCAGCCAGGTACAGCTTGGTTCCAGTGACACTGTGCACAGGACCAACGTCTGGGCATACCCGTCTCACTTAGGGAGACACAATAAGTATACAAATCAGTGATGGATGGAAAGCTTGAAATAATATAAACCACTAGTAATCACTCAGGCCGCATCACAAGCCATCGTTATTAAGACTGATTTGCATATGGCTGAGTCTCAAGGTGGGATGGTTGGCTAAAGCCTATGGATTGGTATGCAGCCAACGCAATAACCAGTGGCTGAGATAAATTAAAGCATTCCATCCATCACCTTGTTATTGTTGCAGTGGACACCCTAAGTGTGACTAGCATGGCCAGATGTGGGTCCCGTGCTCACTCTGCCACTGGAATCAAGCTGAATCTGAATGAAGAGACCATAATGAGGGTGAATCCAGTCCTGGATTGCTTGAAAACTGGTTGAGGGCAGACCTGGCTTGGCAGTTCAAGCTGGACCGTTCCCATTGGAGCAGGGTCAAGACTGATTTGCATATGGCTGGGTCCAAACTGAGGTGGCATGGCGGATGAAAAACGATGGACTGGGAAACGGGCCAAGCCATTACCAGTGGCTGTGATTAATTCAAACATTCCATCCATCACCTTGTTGCTGTTGCAGTTGACATTTTTAGCAACTGCACCGCTATAGGCTGCATGGATTTTTCAAATTTTCAAGAAAATGCTGATGTGTGTGACATATTTGAAAGTGTATTATTTCAGTGTTTGAAACATATATTACAAGTAAAAAAGGATTAAACAGTGCCATTTCTTTGTTGTTACAGGGGCCGGATAAGGTGGTACGCCGCAGATCACACGGCTAGTAATTTGTGGCTTAATGGCAAACTACAGCAATTCTTGGCCTAATCACTGGTCTCCACTCTAGAAGACAACTCCTCTTCATCCACTGTATCAGGCTCCTGAATGAGGACAAGTGTATCCCCCAGGTGTAGCATAGTTAATGAGAGGGAAATCAAGTGTACTTGTTGTGTTACATAATAGGGTATTAATTAATGTTTCATGGTTACTAAAAGTGCAATGCAGAGTGTAAAGAGCTATGGGTCTAGCCGAAATTGCCCAGTGACCTCCAGAGCTCTTCCTTAAAAGATGTGCACCATTAGAAAATAAGTGTGGGTGAGGGGCGCAAGCGCAACATAAAAGCTACAATTTGTGGTTAAACAGCGTCTCATTTAGGGCAGCGACAAAAATCACAGTAAGAGCCATGGTTTGTGTGCTTGCAACCTCCTCTTAACATCTTTGCTGCACTTCCCTGCTTTGTCTCCCCTGTCCATTGCAGCAGCCTATAAAAGGTTGTCAGATTCTGATATAGAGTGATATTTGACACTAAAGGCAGGGGCCTTACCAACGCATTTAACTTTAATGATAAAGCTTGTAGCTGTTCAAAAAAATGAATCACACAATAGGCTTCAGCGCAGTCAGTGTTCGAGGGGTTAGAAGAGGTTTCTGGGTCTTGCTGCTGCAGTAATGAAGGGAGACTTGTCTGCCTGTGAAAAACACCATATGGAAAAGAGAGCTAAAACGAAAGACCGAGTCATAACAAATAGACGGACTAGTGTACCTACAAATGAGCTCTGTTGGGCTCAACCATGGTTGATCTACTAGTTTTATGAAAAACCTCTGGACATCAAAAGGTAAATCATCAGGCGCCAGTCCTGCTACACAAGCTTATATCAGGTCCTTTGTAAAGTAATTCATCTCATTGGTTCATTAATTGTCCTGTACCGTGTATGCAACTTTTGACCCAGGATACCCTGTCCACTTGGACGTGATGGGCCAACGATGTAATTTACACTTTGTTGTCTTGGGTTGTTAAATCCTGTATATAGATTTTCTTATTTATGACATTTATGTTTTGCCCACTGCGGCTTGATTGTTTTGATGTATGTTGTTATCTGCAAAGGGGTCAAACTTATCCCATACACCTGAGGTTATGTTGTGTCTGTTACATGCTGCACTACCCCCTGTGATCCTGGGTATGTTATTCCCTACTATGTATGTCCGGTGAACATGACTGTCTTTGTTGCTCCCACTTGGACTTGATCACTTTTGCATATATGATTACCACACCTGTCACGAATAATTGACCTTTGTTACCATGAGCCTGACTTGTCCCACCACCCACTCCAGCCCTCAACAGGACATAGCGGGAGGCCGGCATGCCTCAAACACAGGGTAGCTTGTGATTTCAAACTGTGTACTATGATATCTGATCAGTGTATTCTTTTGTGAAGTATTTTTGTGGGCATTTATTATAACGCATTGAAAATACACTATTCCAAGATGGTGCTTGTTCTTTCATTTGTTTCACCTGTTTGCCTCTTTTATAATGTGTCACTTGGTTACTTTAAATTGAGGAAACTTTGACCAATGGCCATGTGATCAAAGCCAGTGAGGCTGAAACACATCGCAGGTTTTGTGTCACAATATATTCATGTTGCAAGTCATCTGCCTTGAGAGAGCACTAATACTGGTGTGTTCGAGTGGGGGTTTGAATTTACTAGACTGGCACATAGTGTAATTCAACTGTCCCTATGTAAGAATTCAGATTTCTTTGTATACAGACGTACCATTTTATAAGGGATAAAGTACCCCCTGTCATACACTATAAAGATACTGAAAGTCACAGAGGAGTTCCAAAACCCTATAGAGGAATGAGGATGAAGGCCAAGTTCCTTAATAATATTATGGAACTCAGAGCCGACATGCAATATCCTTATCAAGTATGACAGGGGTGGGGGGGGAGGAGCCAAGATGGCGACCTGAACGGACGTGTGGTCGCTCGGCTCCGCCGGCTCTGGAGACCCGCGCTACATCCTGAAACCTATCCTGGGGTTTCCCTCGCCCGGAATACGCGGGACACGGAGCCGATCCTGACGGTGTCCCTCGGACTTCTCCGCCCGCCCGGAATCGTGAGCTCTGGGCGGCTCGTCTCTGCCCCGGGTCTCCGCCCGCTCATCGGCGCCTGCCGGACCTCGCAAGCCCCGAGGCGGACAATCTGCTGCGGCGCCTGGTTAACATACGGGCGCGCTTCCACCCATCTGCTGCTTGCCATACCCGCGTTCCTAGCCCTGCCGAGTCCCAGCGGAGCAGCACCGGCACGGATACTAGAGGGCTCACGAGGTTCCCTTTGTTCGTGGCCGCCATGTTGTCGGTCGGACTTCTCCGTGGCTGTGCAGGCTGCCGGTGACCTCCTCACGGCCCTATTTGCCTGCCTCACTACTGACTGTCCTCTGCTCCCGTGACACACCGGAGGGGGCACAGCTTGCTGCAGGGGCAAAATCTACCTCCCATCGGGGCCCGTGGCCCCCGTGTCTCCCCCTCCTGGTGCCCTGTGGACGGCTGGCAAGATGGCGATGCCTGTTCACCAGCGCTGCGGAGAAGACGCAGTACCCTCCCCCGGGGGAGGTGAGTGCATCCTTGCGCAGGGGACCGGAGTTGATTCTTCCTCTATGGATAAAGGACTATGTGACACACAGCCTGACTACACCCTGCGGGACGTGATGAGTATCCTGGGTGAAATGCGATTGGAAATGCGGCGCTTCTATAAGGTACTGGCTGAGACTCTGGATGACTGTATTGCTGCTGAGAGCCGAATGCAGGGGACCCATCCCCGACAAGAGCCGGGACTGACTATGTTGCAGCTTGTCAGCCCGCCATTATCTCCTGGAGACACTGTATCGATCGAGAGAACCACTGCTGGGACTTTTGAGGACTTGTTGCCGCTAGTCGACTCTGCTGCTGCTACAATGTCTCTCCTTTGTTCTTCCAACAGCTGCCTGCCTCATGCACCAGTCTCGCCTAACTGTTCATTGCTAGCCTGTTCTCCTGCCCTGTCCCCTGCTCCTTCTTGGAACGAATTTATTTCATCCTTCGGTGACTTTTCTCGCCAGCATGTCTTGGAAGGGCATTTTCCTATGGGACTATTGTTTGCGAGGGACGGGCGATGCTTCCTCTGCGGTGATGCACCTCCCCCATCCTTGAGGCGGCCATGTTTCTCTGTCGACGCAGACTGTATCGTATTACCAAGTTGGTTGGGTGATGGACTGTATCCTAGATCGGGCCAGGGTTAGGTGATATCCTAGTGGCATCAATTTAGTGGCGGGTGGAGGCGGGGGGAGACTTGGGTTGTGTATGTGACACGGTGTACTATTTTCTGACTCACTCCAATGGTAGGATCTTTGGTGAAGCTCTCCGTTAATTGATATTGGGGCGCAGAATGTTAATGTGCCGGCGGTGTCCGAGCGTGTACGAAGTGTACCTCCTCCTCCACTGTTCTTTCATGGGAGTCCAGGGATAGGCTTTTTCCTTGCTCCCTCCATCACTGGAGACTTTTTTCTTTCCTTTCCCTTCTTTCCTTTCGCCACTTCTCTTCTCTTTCTAAATTTCGGGTTTTTGGGGCGACAGACACTCTGCTGGGGGGGGGGGCAGGCCGTAGCCTCTGCATGTGTGTAGGGTGGGGGGTTACATTTAGTTTTAGTTTCTTTTCTATGGTGCCTATGTATGACCTTCTTTTATGATTTCTTCTTTTTTCAGTCCTGAGTCTGAGATAGGGTTTAGGGGGTGCGGGTAGTACTATGTGCGGTTCGTGTATGCTAGCCGACTCTCCTGATGTTATGTATTGAACTGCCGATTTGATGAGGGGTTCCTTATTACGGTTGTTACTTTTTGGTGCTGCCTGCCCATGTAGTGAAGTAAATGTACGGACTCAGTAATCCTTGGTTCTATTCTTCACTGATTTATCTCTACACTAAAAAACTTAAAATCCAAACCTCACTGCTCCTTCCCCTGGCGACTGGGTTCTGTCAAGTGTAATTGCTGTTAATTGACGCTATATTGCCTGCTGGCGCTGGGGGACCGTATGGTTTGTCTCTGTGCACAACAGTATTGTGGCCGGCCTGACGGTTGTAGGCCCGTATTTGTACCATCCTTACTGCACAATAAAGGTTTTCAAAAATTTAAAAAAAAAAAAAAGTATGACAGGGGTGCTTTATTCCATATAATATATGATCACACCATCACCTTTCCCACAAGCCACTTAAAACCTTTATGCATATCTCTTTCATATCAAAGAACGAGCAGGTTTGCAAACATGAATAAAAATAAAACCTCTAGTGAAAACTTCATCACATCAAAAACCTGATAGAATTTTTTTGCAAAAACAGATATTAGAAACTGTTTAATACAAGTTTTAAAAAAAGCAGCAGTAGCTAAGAACGTGTAGAAACATGCAGAAAGATTCTAGCTTTTCTCTATCTAAGGAATGCAAAAAATAAACATTCACTTTGCTTGTCAATGCAAGCTATGAAAATATAACACAATAAAGAAAGCAACATTCATTTTGTTGCTTTAAACAACTGCTCCAATTGCTACCTGATCTAGCTCTCACCTGGCTGCTGGCAGCGGGCATTGTTACATCAGAACTCGACTGTAATGACCTTACAATAGTCGAGTTCTGACGCCTATTCTTTATAATAGGCGACCTGGTCAGGGCTTTAAGCGGGCTGGGTCTCACTGGTGCTGAGCACCAGCAGGGGGGCTAAAAACAGGTCTCTATGGGGCTCTGTTTTGTGCCCTGGCACAGGAAGTCCATTTTTTCTGACTGCATTGAGAGCAAGCACATCGATATGCGCATGCTCACACTGCTCACTTCTGAGAAGTGGATAAGTTACAGCATGACGTCATGCCAGGTGAGCGTTGTAGGGGAAGGTAAATCCTTTAAAGTCTCATTTTCGCTCTGGGTTTCCCTTCTCTTTTTGAAATTCGGGAGCAGGAACATCGTTGGGGTGTCACCAGGGCTATAAGTTGGACCTCACTAGGGTAGTCCAGAAGGTGAAAACTTGATCCAGCACTCACCTGGTCGGCCGCCATCTTGGGTGGGCCGAGGTAAGCGTTCTAGGCTTTCGTCTCCCCACCACTTGAAAAGCAGGGCTGGCGCGACCGCGCAGCCCTGATAGCTCCTGAGGCGTGAGCCGGGAGCAGGGTAAATCTTCCTTTGAACCCCACTGTTTTGCACGATAGTCGGTCTAGCTTTGATACTTATTTTATGCTATTTGCCATCGAGCTTTTAACCGTTTTTAAATTTGCGGCGATATATGCACATCATTAAAATTACTTACAGACAGTTAGAGCAACAGCAGCAGGGAGGAAGAGGCTTCGTTGGACCTCACTAGGGTAGTCCAGGAGGTGAAAACTTGATCCAGCACTCACCTGGTCGGCCGCCATCTTGGGTGGGCCGAGGTGAGCGTTCTAGGCTTTCGTCTCCCCACCACCACCGTAGGCAAGACCGTCTGTACCCGTCCGCGCCGGTCCCGCGCCTAGTGCCACGATCCCTGGCCGGCAGACCACTGGGTAAGGTCTATGGCCGCGACACACTATTGAGTTTGAATGTGGTAGGAAGGAACTCGGGCTGTGAGGCTCTGAGGTTCGACAGGGTGGTACAGTTAGGCCTCCATGCGTGTCCATCCTGTCACAAGACAACCCCGGCAATCCTTTTGAGCCCAGTTCGGGCGGCTATTAGCACGATCAGGGTTAAGGGGGAGAGCACGATGAGTAACATCGACTGCCTCATGATTAACGCTAGATCTTTGGTCAAGCATAGCTTAGAGGCGGCCGAGCTGATCCAGGACAATGCCATAAAAATCGTGTTAGTCACCGAGACATGGACGGACGCAGCTTCTGGGCCAGACATAGTGAAGGCCACCCCATCAGAATAACTTAGCTTTATTCTAGATAGACCACGGAAAAGAGGAGGTGGTCTGGCGATCATCTATCACTCCTCCTTCAAAGGCAGTTTCCACCCGGTGCTCTCCGAGGCGAGCAAAGCCTTGGCGTTTAATCTAATTTTGTCTGAGCACCAATCCTTTAGGGGCTGCCTTTTATACAGACCCCCTGGCCCTAGGACACTGTTTTTAGGTACAGTGGGCAACATTTTAGAGGAAGCTTTGAGCGCAAAGGCCTTCACCGTCCGAGGTGATTTTAACTTTCCTTTAGAAAGCAGCATGGACGGTGATACAATGGCCTTAGCAGAGGTAATGGAGGGGTAGGTCTTACACAAGTGGTTATAGGCTCCACTCACACGGCCGGCCACACCTTGGACGGCATTTACACAAACTATCCAGACCTTCAGTTTTTAAAATACGATACTGTCATCTGGTCTGACCATGCTGTGGTCCGTTTAGCATATCAGCCTTACCACCTTATAGGGCTAGACAGGACAGGAAAGAAGAGCCTTGAACAAGATAGATGGAACATCTCTTGAGGAGTTGCTGGTGTCATCCATGGTTCCCCTGCCAGTAGGTGCGGACAATGCGGCGGCCACTTATGCCAATTGGATTGACCAGGGTAAGTGTATGAAAGGGTCCCCACAAGGAGGAAGTGTCATGTGTGACACACACTAACATTGACTAGCATAACCATTGAACAGGAGAAATTAATCAAGTTAATGACAAGTATTGTCCTTTATTTTACAATACCGGGTTATAGTCAATATAAAAATTCATGTCTAATTAAGAGCCCCAAAGAGGGAGGAAAAGAAAAGGGAGGGGAAGTGCTCAGGGCAGTGTCAAGTCAAAAGAGAGTACACACAATCATACAACTTCACAAATTTTAACAGTTTGCAATTCAAATCAAAGCAAATCTAATACAACAACCCAAATTTTGGGCATCCACTTGGAAGCCAATAAAGTATGGACATTCAACGGACACAAGCACAATTGCAATTGATCAGGGGCATGTGCCAGAGGTCTATGAAGAAAAAGGCCGTCGACGTTTCGACCCCTAGCCGTAGGTTATGTTAAATCCTTATACGGGGTCTTCATCAGGACGTGTGCAGAAGAGGGGAGGAGGGGTAGTAGGGGCAGTTCTTTCTGTGAAATTTAAAAACAAGAATCAGAATACTGTATAAATAGAGTCGTCATTTTACTTGACATCATCACCAATATAGTCAGGGGGAATAATATTATACCATGGGGTCTGGGCCAAGAACAGGCCTCAGAGCGAGGAATATGAGTCAGACCAGCATATTGTCAGGGTCAGAACTCATCAGTATTCAATAGAACAGAGGGACAGTTAACCAAAGAAGAGCAGACTATTCTGTCCTGCAATGGAAATCAATAAGGTCAGGCTACAATTACAGCTAGACACATATTTCTACCATTTAATACACAGGTAAAGCGCGCCATAGGGTTTGGGACTCCGAGCGCCTTTAAAGCAACGTGAAGTGGCAAATCACTCTAAAGTTGAAGAGAGACCACAAAAATAGTTACTACTAATGAGCGCCAAAAGTAAATGGCATACCTTTAGGTTGGAACTTCAGCGGCTGAAGTTCCAACCTAAAGGTATGCCATTTACTTTTGGCGCTCATTGTAATGGTAAATGGTAGTAATATGTGTCTAGCTGTAAATGTAGCCTGACCTTATTGATTTCCATTGCAGGACAGAATAGTCTGCTCTTCTTTGGTTAACTGTCCCTCTGTTCTATTGAATACTGATGAGTTCTGACCCTGACAATATGCTGGTCTGACTCATATTCCTCGCTCTGAGGCCTGTTCTTGGCCCAGACCCCATCGTATAATATTATTCCCCCCGACTACATTGGTGATGATGTCAAGTAAAATGACGACTATTTATACAGTATTCTGATTCTTGTTTTTAAATTTCACAGAAAGAACTGCCCCTACTACACCTCCTCCCCTCTTCTGTACACGTCCTGATGAAGACCCCGTATAAGGATTTAACATAACCTACGGCTAGGGGTTGAAACGTCGACAGCCTTTTTCTTCATAGACCTCCGGCACATGCCCCTGATAAATTGCAATTGTGCTTGTGTCCGTTGAATGTCCATACTTTATTGGCTTCCAAGTGGATGCCCAAAATTTGGGTTGTTGTATTAGATTTGCTTTGATTTGAATTGCAAACTGTTACAATTTGTGAACTTGTATGATTGTGTGTACTCTCTTTTGACTTGACACTGCCCTGAGCACTTCCCCTCCCTTTTCTTTTCCTCCCTCTTTGGGGCTCTTAATTAGACATGAATTTTTATAAACTATAACCCGGTATTGTAAAATAAAGGACAATACTTGTCATTAACTTGATTCATTTCTCCTGTTCAATGGTTATGCTAGTCAATGTTAGTGTGTGTCACACATGACACTTTCTCCTTGTGGGGACCCTTCCATACACTTACCACTTAAATGCCCAGGTCCCCGCGACTGCATGGGTAAAACCCCCTTTGTAACACACCCAAATTGGATTGACCAGGCTTGCACGACCCTGGCTCCACCAAAAAGGTGACGCCCAACTCGGACCACCCCGTCGGCCCCCTGGTTCTCTGAGGAGCTCAGAGAGTTTAAGCTTGAGTGCAAAAAACCTAGAACGGGCATGGCGTAAAAACTATAGTGAGGTGGATAAAAAGAAATTCAGATTAAGTCAGGGGACCTATAAAGAGATGATCAGAAAGGCCAAACAAACGTACTTAACTGACCATATCCTAGGGGCTAAGAGCTGGCCCAAGGAATTATTCCACACTGATGCGAGCCTGGCAACTCCTAAGCTAATGTCCACGCCCCCTAGCCTGGAACTTTGCAAGAACCTAGCGCAGTTTTTTTATGAGCAAGGTTCAGAACATCTTTGTGTCCTTGGAAGTACAAGTCAGGCAAAGCTTGCAAGAAGCTACGTCTAGGAACTCCACAGCAAATTCACACAAGACTAAACTCCTTTCCTTCGCTCCAGTCAGCTCAGAAGAGATCAAGAAACAGCTGCTAAGCATAAAATCTGGCTCGCCTCATGATCCCTGCCCGGCAACGGTGGCGAAGCAGGCGGCGGCCCCTATAGCCGCTATCCTAGCCAAGCTAGTTAATCAGCTATTTGAGACTGGGGACTTTCCATCCAGCTGGAAATTGGCCTCGATTATCCCTTTACTAAAAATAATCTTCCTTGGATATTCCAGATCCCAATAACTATCGGCCTATTGCCAGACTACCACTTCCGGCCAAACTCATAGAAAGAGCTGTGAACATCCAGCTCAGTGCATTCCTAGGAGTTACACAAGGTCTTGATATTTCGCAATACGGGTTCAGAGCAGGCCATAGCACCGAATCCGCCTTGATCAAATCGACGGAGGAAATCAGGAAAGTGATGGACGCAGGGGGTCGTGCAGCCCTGGTCCTGTTGGATTTGACCGTGGCCTTCGATACGGTTCACCACACTATCTTGGTGGACCGTCTGGATGACTGCGGGATACAGGGGAAGGCCCTCAGCATTCTGAGAGCCTTCCTTACCAACAGGGTCCAGGTGGTGGCACTGGGGGAATTTGAGTCAAAACCATTTTTACCACCTTGCGAGGTCCCCGAGGGATCCTCGTTAAGCCCCACCCTTTTTAATATCTATGTCTCCTCTCTCGCCCCGGTTATTCGCTCTTATGGGTTCGAACTGACATCTTATGCAGATGACACTCCGATTGTGGTGACTCTGCTTCCAGGGAGAGAGGATGATGTGGCCGGCAAGTTTCAGGAATGTATGGCAGCAGTTGGTACCTGGATGGCCAGGAACTGCCTAAAGCTGAATTCGGCTAAAACCGAAGTGCTACTTTTCGGCTCCACAGTCAACTTCTGGAGTCCGAAGTGGTGGCCTGAGAAGGTGGGGACACCCCCCATTCCGGTTACTAAGGTTAAGAACATAGGCGTCGTGATCGATGACAAGCTCTCTTTCAGACCTCAAGTAAATGCTCTATCCTCATCCATCCATTGGACATTGAAAACTATCCGGAAGATTCTCCCTTTCCTATCAGAGGAATGTAAAAAAAACTGTGGTGACGGCCCTTGTTTTATCACGACTCGACTATTGTAATAGGCTACTCCTCGAGGCCCAACAAGGAGTGCTCAACAGGCTACAGATACTGCAGAATGCAGCAGCCCGTCTTCTCACAGGCCTACCAAAGTTCGCTTCAATTTCCCATGAACTGGTGAAGCTACACTGGCTGCCAGTGCGTAAGCGGATATCCTTCAAGGCCCTGTGTACAGTCTTCAAGGCAGTCCACGGAATCGGCCCGCCATTCCTTAGACAGCATTTTCAGTGGTATAGACCAGGTAGGCTTCTCAGGTCAGCGGGTCTTGGGCTGATCAAGACCCCACGCATTAGGAAAGTGTGCTGGGGGGGCAGAAGCTTCATCCGAGGGGCCGCCTTAGCCTGGAATGCCGTCCCGGTGGCTCTTCGACAGACTACTGACCTGATGACCTTCGGTAGAAGTCTGAAAACGTGGCTGTTCACAAACTAAACAGTAGGCTTAGGCTAGGGGAGCTATCATTACAGAGCCAGGACACTGTTCGGTAACAGCGCGCTCTACAAATGTTATAAATAAATAAATAAATAAGTGGAAGCTTTTTCAATATTTTATACAAGCCATAGTTGTTACTTAAAGATTTATCTTATACAACTAACAACCGTTGACAAGCCAATAGTCCTGGCTTTTTGTAGGTATGATGTTACTTGTTGTATCATATCTGGACGCAATGACAGAAACAGCAAAATGCAAGGCGGGCGGCGCTCTGTGCCAAGCACAGATTTGCACCCTATATGTTTAAGCCACGCTCTTAATTATATAGGCCGCGCCCCTTTGAGAGACCCCTTCGTTTTTTCATCCCACTGAAAGCCCTGGACCTAGTGCGTCACAAGTCGCCGATTCTAAAGAAATTAGGGACTGCCGTTTATACAGGTATCTCAGAATCCCATGTATTCTAAATAAATGTTTCATGTAATGAAATGATAAGGTATATGTACAAGTGTGCTCTGCGTGCGACAAGACATGCATGCATATATTCTGTTTCCACCTATTATTTCTTGTATTATTCCTTGCACACTTTCCTTTTACTTTGTCTCACAGGATAAAAATCTCTTGAGATGGTCGGTGTTTCAGGCACATCAAATACAGCACGGTTATCCCCCCTCCCATGCAATACACACTTCGGTTGGAAAGGGCCTGATATTAAACTGAGGATCACGACTTTTCTCCAATGAGCGCTTGTCATGTCAACAGCTGCAAACAGGTGTGTAAAGTCGTGCTCTCGCAGCATGTGCGGGCCTGGGCTTGACATCCTGCCACTGGAGCGGCGATGCCCTGTCCGTGCTACACTATCTGGACGGGCAGTCTTGTGTGGGTGACAAGCCTTCCCTGGCAGGCGGAAGCAGAGAACAGCATCGCGGTGACTGCTCCGGCGCCCACGAGCGCGCTGAGGCGCGACCACATCCACTGCAGCCCAGGGAGACTTCCGCCTCGGTGACAGCTGTCAGCAGGGGGCGGGAGGGAGTCTCCGTTCTGGAGTGCCACTGACGCCCCAGCGTGCTCCTCCGGGACACCCGAAGAGGGCCGTTGAGGAGGCACAGGCGCCGCCCTGTGCCAGCGCACATGTCAGGGGAAAGACGGAAGCCCTTTGGGGACTAAAAGGATTCACACTTAAAACAGCACCGCTAAAACACGCATCGGACTCGGTAATGCAGTGAGTTGTCATCACTGTCACAAGAACTCCCTCTAGCTTCTTCTCTGGGCTCCGAAACAGATGTTTTTCATACCCTCCGCTGGTGGCGGAGGGGCCTGCACAGAGGGTATAGGATGAGAGCAATGTAGGCAGGTGATTGCTCAGTAGGGTGACCAACCGTCCGTAAATTTCACGGACAGTCCGTAATTTTGGCTGTCTGTCCGTTGTCCGTGAAGGATTCTTTAACGGACGCCATTTGTCCGTAATTTTAACCGGGCACAGCTTGCCCCCACCTCCCTTCTTGACTCCGAGGCTGTATGAAAGCTCAGACCCCCAGCAGCACTGTAGAGGCACAGCTGGATGGCAACCCTCACACCTCCAGCCCTTGATGAGCTGTTAAGAGGTGCTCGAAGGTGAGAGAGGGAGGGGCTGCCGGTTCAGGAGCAGGGGGCATCCACTCACATGCAAACAGCCCTGAATGCCTCTTGTATCTGCTGTTTAGAGGGGCTTCACACATTCCCTTTCTGCTCAGGGCCCCAAACATCCTAGACTCGGCCAGATTACACCCCTGATTACACCGAGGCAGCACTTGCTTCTCTTCACCTTGTAAGCAAACCTCGGTTCTTCAAACATGCAGTCTACAATTTAAGAAAATACAGAAATGGCACAATCGCACCCACACTGATTAACAAAGTATGGAGGACAATCAGTTCTCTTAGAGCATCTCCTGTAAGTACTGTACATCACAGTGGGGGATGGCATTTTGGACAGAGAGCCTGTCTTCTCATTGTCTTGTGCAGGAAGGGGCGAGAAGCCCAAGATGATACTAGAATACTGCATGCCCACCCCTGTGCCCACCCTGGTGGATCACGTTCCCTCTCCTCTGATGACTCCTGCTCCTGTCCCCCCATGTGGTGGCTCCAGTCCACCCCCGCCTGTGATGGCTCCTGTCCACCACGTGGTGGCTCCAGTCCACCCCCGCCTGTGATGGCTCCTGTCCACCACGTGGTGGCTCCAGTCAGCCCCCGCCGGTGATGGCTCCTGTCCCCCCATGTGGTGGCTCCAGTCAGCCCCCGCCGGTGATGGCTCCTGTCCCCCCATGTGGTGGCTCCAGTCAGCCCCCACCTGTGATGGCTCCTGTCCCCCCATGTTGTGGCTCCAGTCCACCCCCGCCGGTGATGGCTCCTGTCCCCCCCATGAGGTGGCTCCAGTCAGCCCCCACCTGTGATGGCTCCTGTCCCCCCATGTTGTGGCTCCAGTCCACCCCCGCCGGTGATGGCTCCTGTCCCCCATGTTGTGGCTCCAGTCCACCCCCGCCTGTGATGGCTCCTGTCACCCCATGTGGTGGCTCCAGTCCACCCCCCGCCTGTGATGGCTCCTGTCCCCCCCATGTGGTGGTTCCAGTCCACCCCCGCCTGTGATGGCTCTTGTCCCCCCCCTTTGGTGGATACTGTCCCCCCCGGGTGGCTTCTGTCCCAGTCCTGGAACGGCCCCTGCAGCGAGGGTGAAGTTCTTGATGGGCCTCTTCTCAAAAGGGCTCAGCTCTAAATTAATATGGAAAGGTGGGCGAGTAAGTAAGTGAAGGGATGGGTGAATGGCTGGATGAATTAGTGAAGGGGTGAATGGATGAATGAAAGATTGAATAAATGGATAATGAGAGAGGATGGATGGATTGATGACTGAGGGGAAGGATGGAGAGAAAATGTAAATAGCTGGATGTATGGGTGGAAGGGTAGCTGGATGATTGATGAGGGGAAAGATGGATGAGGGGAAGGATGATGGATGGAGGGGAAGGATGGATGGATGAGGGGAAAGATAAATGGATGAGGGGAAGGATGGATGGATGGATCGGGATGGATGGATGGGTGAGGGGAAGGATGGATGAAAGGAAGGATGGATGGATGAGGGGAAGGATGGATGGATGACGAGAAAGGATGGATGATGAGGGGAAGGATGGATGGATGGATGATGAGGGGAAGGATGGATTATGAGGGAAAAGGATGGATGGATGATGAGGGGAAGGATGGATGATGAGGGGAAGGACGGATGGATGGATGATGAGGGGAAGGACGGATGGATGGATGGATGATGATGAGGGAAAAGGATGGATGGATGGATGATGAGGGAGAAGGATGGATGGATGATGAGGGGGATGGATGGATGATGAGGGAAAAGGATGGATGGATGATGAGGGGAGGATGGATGGATGATGAGGGGATGGATGGATGATGAGGGGATGGATGGATGGATGGATGATGGGTGGGTGAAAGGATGGATGGATGGAGAGTGGGTGAAAGGATGGATGGATGCATAAGTGGGTGGGTGAAAGGATAGATGGATGATGGGTGGGTGAAAGGATGGATGGGTGGATGATGAGTGGGTGGGTGAAAGGATGGATGGATGAGTGGGTGGATGGTGGGTGGGTGAAAGGATGGATCAGTGGATTGGATGGTGAAAGGATGGAGGAGTGGGTGGGTGGATGATGGGGGGTAGGTGGATGAGTGAAATGATGGATGGATTGATGGGTGCAAGGGTGAATGAATGGACATATGAGTAGAAGGGTGGGTGTAAGGATGGATGGATGAGTGAGTGAAAGGGAGGGTAGATGGACAAAAGGACGAATAGATGTGTGAAGGAGTGAAATGATAGATGGATGAGTGATAGGGGCAATGGAGGGATTCATGAGTGGATGAGTATATGGATGGATGGATGGGTGGGTGAATGGATGGATGGAAGGAAGGCTAAGTGAAAGGGTCGATGGAGAGAGAAAGGGAGGATGGATGACTAAAAAGAGTGGATGGGTGGAAGGATTAGTAAGTGAAAGGATGGCTGGATTGGTGAAAGGGTAAATGGCTGAATGGATGAGTGAATGGATGGATGGGATGAAGAATGGATGGATAAGTGTACAGATGGATAGGGTGAAAGGGTGGATGGATGGATAATTGAGGATGAGTGAAAGGATGGATGAGGGGATGGATGAAGGGATGGATGAGTGAAATGATAGATGGAAGGATACATGATGGATAGGTTTGCAAATGGTTGAATATGTTTGTAAATGGCTGGGCTTACTTATATACTAATGCACGACCTCTGATGTGTCTGTAAAACGTACCTATTGTCCAAAAGTTTTGTCCTGAATTTGTGTCCTGAATTTTGACCCTTTGTCCTGAATTTTTACACTCACCGTCCTGAATTTGCCCCAATGCCAGTTGGTCACCCTATTGCTCAGCAGACACATCTCACTAGGAAGACGCGATGGGGTAGAGCGCCGGAAGCTGTTCCGATGCCCGCTTTATTACGTCTCCTCGGCATTTTAAACGCCGGAGTAGATTTGAAGTGCTTCGAGTGATAAAGACGAGGTTTTAACGAGCGACATTACGAGCCCGGAGCTGCGCCCGGGCATCCGTCGGGGTTATTATTGGGCATCGATACGGTGATCATATTTGGTCAACGAGTTTCGAGTTTAAGCGCGGACCCCTGCTCCGACCCCCGAGCCCCGCGGCGATGGGAACCCGAGCATATGGCGCCTGATGCGCCGACGCTGTCGAGCTCGTCATTAACAGATTAGAGTACATATTGTGCTCGCCGCGACCATAAATCACTCCTTAACGTAAAAAAAACGCGGGGACCCATTGAAGGTGTCAGCGCGCGTCTTCCCCGCAGATCTCTCTTCATTAATGTTTCATAGGCAGCCAAACGCGTTGTAATAAAAGGGCCATTAACGCGGGTATATTTATGAGGACTTGTCTTCCGTGCGGCTGGAGTTCACCTTTCAAGCCCTCCATATCCCACCCGGGCTTCTCGCCATCCGCGCGGAGGAGAGGCGGCCCGGCCACTTACCACCTTCAAGCTTCGACGCGGAGGCGGCACAGGGCCTGGTGGGCACTCTGCATACAACCACTGCGGGGCCGGTGCCGTCCATCCCGCATGACCCGTGCGCTGAAAGAGGGCGCGTGGAGGAGGACAGCTGCCAATGGCATAGTACCAGCATTTCATGTTTTAAATAAAGAGACGCAAAAATGTCACTTACAGAATACCAAAACATGGTGAAGTTAGGTATATATAGAGAAGTATAGGTTTACTATACTTATCGCCCCACTCACATAACCCTACCAACACCGACAGCCATACAGACACTCACACCCCCTCTGACACCCAAACATACTCCTATCCACCACTCACATACCCATACATACTGTTTCACACACAGTCAGACCCTACACACTCACACCCACTCACCATACACACACTCACGTCCTCTCTTACACCCATACAAAGCCTCTCACACCTAGTCACAGACACTCTCATACAGACACCCATACAGAAACTCTCATACCCACTCACATAACCATACAAACACGGACACCCACACTGACATCCAGAAAGACCTCAAACCCATAGACATACAACCACACCCACACCGACACCAATGCAGACACTCTCATACCCCAGTCAAAATGACTAGGAATGTAGTACAACACAGTTCTACAGCAAGTGGGAAATAAGTATTGCTGGATTTAAAAACAAAGTAGTTTAACTTTTTTTGCAGTGAGATATATAAATGTAAGGTACATATTTTACAGTAGTTTTTACAATACAGGGTTCACACTGAACCACTGTTTAAGTCAGGAAGGAATGTGATGCAATTTTATTCACAAGTTTTATAGTGAGCGCTGGCTAGCGGCATCAACTCATTAAAACCACAGGGGTTTGAAAAGTCCCTATGTTTGTGAATAAGCGAGGACTGCGTTTGAAGGAAATCACTCTAATCGCGTTGAGAAGGAGCTTTTCAAAGACTAGTTTATTCAAAGGAGCTACAGTGTCATCATTGGACACAAAGATCCCAAAACACATGTGACAGTGTGTCTGATCATTGATAGTGAATACATCCTCCATCTAAATGTAATTTCATGCTACTAAACCAAAAGAAACAACATGTAGGCAGGTGTATAATCTTATGTAACAGCTAGGCCCAAATTTTGCTTTGAAATTCAATGTTTTGGTTGAGACCATCTGTATAATACTTAGCAATTTTCAACACTGCAGCTCAGAAAGTGCTTACATGTTCACACCAACATGAGCTGCTCAGTTAGAAATATGTAGGTAAACAGAAATACATCTGCACTGAAGGTAAACTGTGCCAATCTGAAACGTCGAGTCACATTTGAAATAATGTTTATCATCAAAATAATTGCCCGCAGTTAATCTATTTTACGGCTGAAAAACAAGGAATAATTTACGAGGAGAACAAATCAATCACAGATGCTGTGCTCCCTCTGTGAACAGAGCTTTTACCAGGCAGCATCCTAACATTGTAGTCTGCACCAAGCAAAACCACCTGCCCTAGGATTAAGAAATAAAACCATCCTACCTGTTATTAAGCAAGGGATCCCTTCTTTCTCTCTCATCCACTTTACAAAATCAAATCTAAGTGAGCTGCGATAAATCCATACTAAATGCTTTATGTAATGTAATATGCACTACATAGCCTTGAAGCTTGCCATGATCTATTTACGATAAAGTATTCATTTGAAATTACCCAATACTTGCTGCAAGCCCAAGCCGCTTCTTAAACAGTAGGATTTTAAAATGAGACTCTCAAACTTTTCTAACCACATTATAGATCAGAGGTACTAATTGTGCGTTATATTGTAGCACCTAGAGGAAGTCTGTTATGCTTAACACTATCATTTTGACATTTCCTTAAGGACGGTTCAGGATGTACATACAAAGTAAGAGAGACCTTTTCTTCTAGGTTGTGTTTCATCAATGTAGGTCAGCAGTAAGACAGAAAAAAGTTAGGATGAGGGCATCAGAAGTGCACCCTGAAACAGCAGCTGAGCGCAAACTAATTTTATGGTGATTCACTGTGTTCAGATGTGTGTCGCAAAGACCCCCACAAGAGCAAAAACACCACATATTCCCAAACCAAGTGTTAGTCTTTCCTTTCTTTTGACCACAGGAAAAAAAGAGGAACTTTAGCGCCCATTCTCGCACTTACTACACCACTTCCTCTGGGCTCCTTCAGGTGTAAGTTTAGAAGTGCAGGTAGGTGTGGGTAAGGCACTAAAATGTTTTGACAACAGCAAAAACGTTGTGATTTTGTGGGTAATTGCATTTGCAATAAACCTCCGCTAGATCTGTTTGGAAAAACATAGGCGCCTATTAGGATGGCGGACGGACCTGCGTCCGTCCGCCACCCCCAAGGTGGAGGGACCGTCCGCAGGGGCAGCAGCGGTCCCTCCGGTGGAATTAGGATGTGACCGCCACCTTGGCGGTCACATCTCGCATATTTAACATTGCGGCGGGTGCTGCTTTAGGCAGTACCCGCCGCAAAGTTAAATATGCATGCTGTGCATTTGCATGCACAAAGCGGCAGACACCACACGGTGCCTGCCGCATTGTGCATGCAAATGCAGGAAATACCATAAGTACCCCCATGTGTACACCCACCCCCCTTCACCCTGGGGGCCCGCAACGGGCCCCCATAGAAAAGACTGTATGCCTTTCTATGGTGGCATTGCCGCCACGGAAAGACATGTCCTGAAGCTCATCCTAATATGGCTGGCGGTGTCTGATAGACACCGCCACCACATTAGAGCTTTTCCGCCACGGTCGGAAGGCGACCGCAGCGGAAAAGCGGCGGACGGTCTTCCCGTCCGCCGATGACCTTCCAGCCATCCTAATGTGGCAGGGGTCTTTTCATTTACCGCAGTGGTGAATCCGCATCCTCTGGGCCGGCGGTGGCTTCCCCCGGCCCGGAGGATGCGGATTCTCTGCAATCCTAATCTACCCCATAGTTGGGTGTTCCAGCGAAACATTTTATTTTTCGCATTGACCTACAGAAATCTCAAACCCAGAATGATAAATATTCTGCAGTTGATACTGTAGGAAGTTGAGATCTGTGACTCCCATAAGGAATCACTTTCAACACTGACATTTTTGTACAACTGTTTGAAAATCCAGGGTCATAACTGACATCCTGCTTATAAAATTCTGTACACAATGTAGTTATGTTTTGTTGCAAAGCTCTATCATCCTTAATAGGGTATCATGACGTAAAAAATCGAAGACTCCTTAAAAAAGGTAATTAAGCCACCAAGGATACCAAAGGCTAGCAGTTTTGGTAAATAGCCAGGTTTTCAATAGCCTGAACTTCAGTAACAAGGATTCAGAGCTTAGATAAAGAACTTCAGTAACAAGGGTTCAGAACATAGATAAAGAGGCAACATTTTCAATCTATCTACAGCTGTGATCACAAAAGTTCTGACACCCATAGATTTTTAACATCATTTTGGCATTTTGAGAAAACAGAAATTTGCAGATCTTAGCGCATGAACTGACAGGGGTGATGTTGCTTAAAACCATGTAAGTCTGGAGGGCTTTTGGGAGAGTAAATTGTTTTGTGAGCCAGAAAGAGCGATTTAAAGAGAATACACTCATTCACAGGCAGCCAATGTAGGGTGCAAGAACAAGGAAAATATGTGCCCTTTGGTTGATGCTACTTGCCAATCTGGCTGCATAATTCTAAATAAACTGCAATTTACTGCTTGAACAAAAGGACAACCCCAGGTAAATAGCATTGCAGTAATCTAAATTAGAGCACAGAAAGGACATCAGAAATGGAATCTTTTCGACCAGGTCAAAAAAATAAAACACACGCCTTAAGGAGTGAAATTGGAAATTAAAAGATTTTACCCCTTCCGATACCTACGCTGCTAGAGTTAGCAGCGAGTCAATTTTTATTCTGACATTTTTCACTACTGTCACTGGGACTGGGGGTGGATCCAGTGAGCAACGACAGTATATAAAAAAAGTAGAAATTCCTGGGATAAGTATAAAATCCCAGTCGTGCTTGGTAGCATTTCTGCTCACCCACAGCTGAACCTTCAAGGAGGCTCTCATGGAATTTGGCTGCTGCAGTCAAGGGGTTATTTATTCATTTATAAAGTTTTATATAGCGTGAACATGATCCTGAAGGATATCAGAGCACTTTACACTTTGGGGGATAGGACGATAATAGTAGCAGTACAATTGTCATAGGGGGTACAAATCACATATGCATATCAAACAGGAGGTTACAATCGAAAGGGACAGTAAAGGTAAGAAAATAAAACTGGAACATAGTGAACTGGGAGGGGAGAAATTGAAAAATAAAGCAGAATAGCACCAAACGCAGTAATTAGGGTGTATGTCCAAGCATTAGAGCAGAGGGTCCGATACCCTTTTAAGGTAGGAACTTGTTCATGAGGAATTTTTTACTTCCAATTTGAAGGTAACCTTGGAGGAGATTCTGCGTATTTCTGGTGGGAGAGAGTTCCAGATCTTTGGCTCGGTGGCACGTTCCCTTTTTGCGAAAGATCTGAGGTTTCAGGAGGAGACTTAGCTCTCCGAGAAGCTCTGCCTCCTCCTGATAATTCTAGCTTTTGCGCTAGATAACTGGGAGTTTTGAAGTGGAGGGCTTTGTGAGTTAGACAGGCAATCTTTAGCTGAATTCTAGCTTCAGAGGGCAACCAATTTAGGGATTTTAAGACTGGTAGATGTGCTCTTTTCTTTTGGTCCCCGTGACCAATCTGGCCGCCGCATTAAGTGAAGCCCTTAGTGGGGCCAAGGTATATGTAGGGAGGCCACAGGGTGTAGCACTGCCATAGTCTAGCCTTGGCAAAACAAGTGCTTGGACCACTTGCTTGAAGTCAGCTTGTGGGAGGAAAGGTTTGAGATTCCGGAGTATCCTCATAAGATGATTCACTCCCTTACACACATTGCGGATATGAGATTTTAGGTTTAGATGCTTGTCTAGGGTGAGTCTTAGAGATTTGGCTGAGTCAACAATGAGGGGGGAGCAGTTGAAGGCGGTGAGGTGGTTCATCTAGCGGTCCATCTTGGGGGGATGTGATTCGGGGGAGAAATTAGAAAGAAATCCGTTTTGGAGGTGTTGAGCAGGAGGTGGTTCTCAGTTAACCAGTTCGGAGTCTTTATTAGGGTAGAGTGGAGTGCTATGAGGTTATTCCAGGATGAGATTTTCAGATAAAGTTGCGTATCATCCGCATACATATGGAAGAGAATGTCAGCGGAGTTTAGAGCATTAGCTA
Organism: Lissotriton vulgaris; assembly: GCF_964263255.1. Lineage (NCBI taxonomy): Eukaryota > Metazoa > Chordata > Amphibia > Caudata > Salamandridae > Lissotriton > Lissotriton vulgaris. The sequence goes on from NC_141698.1 coordinate 104,893,739, forward strand.
ACGGTTCCAAGAATAAAATGAAGAGTATAGGGGATAGGGCGGCCCCTTGGGGGACCCTCATGGATACTAATGATGGCTAGGAGAGAGAGTGGTTCGCCTTAACTCTTTGGGATCTGTGGTGGGGAAAAGATGACAACCATTGCAGCACCGCACCGGAAAGACCCATCCTGTGCTTCAAAATGGATAGGAGGTTGTCGTGATTAACAGTGTCAAATGCGGAGGAAAGATCCAGGAGGATAAGGAGGCAGGATTCATTTTGGTCGAGCATATTTAAAATGTCATCCATAACATGCGTGAGAGCCGATTCTGTGCTGTGCCTACTTCGGAAACCAGATTGGTTTTGATCCAGGAGCTGGAAATTCTCGATATGGGCACAGAGTTAAGATTGGACACATTTTTCAAGGAGTTTGGCAAGGGTGGGGATATTAGAGATAGAACGTAAGTTGTTAAGGTCCGTACTATCAGCTGCAGGCTTTTTCAGGATAGGTGTTAACTGAACAGATTTTAGACAATTCGGTATCGTACCTTGTGCAAGAGACGCATTGACAATCTTTGTCCATAAGGGGGTGAGGAACTCGTTCAGTTCTTTGAAGATGGACGGTGGTAACGGGTCGCTAAAATGATTAGAAGGGTTGATACTCTGAAGCATCTTGTTGGTGTCTTTTTCGCCGAGGAGAGAGAAGGTGTCCCAAAAGGAATTGTTCTTTGTGCTCAGGCCAGTCGGTTCGCACTTCTCAGATAAGGCCGAAGGGGGCGCCAATGCCAAGAGCGCTTTCCTGGAGTCAAGGTCAATATTGATGAGTCTGGATTTCTCAGTAAAGAAGGTGGCCAGATCCTCACAAGAAGGTGGGTTGACCTCAGATACGGAGCGTATTGGTGTTTCCACGACTGTTGTTTCGCCAACTCAAAGTTTCTTGGGGCGATTAGCTGCTTGATTAAGTTGGGATCTGAAGTAGTCTGTCTTAGCAATCTTGATTTGTTTGTTATAAGAGCTCCTAATTGTTCCAAGTATTGTTAATTGGTCCAAGGATGGATTCAATTTCCATGAGCGTTCAACTGGCCTGAGGTGGCGGCGTTCCGTGTTTAGGTTGTCGTTAAACCATGGTTTGGAAATTTTAGTTGAGGCATTTTTTTGTTGGAGTGGAGCAATGGAATCCATGATGTTAAAAATAGTAGAGTTGTAGAAGTTGTTCAGCGCATGTACCTCTGTCATGTCAGCTTGTGGACAGAGGGCAGATATACAGTGGGTTGCTAGATCCGCTGTATTGATATTTGTGAGGTCCCTTTTCCAAATATACGATTTCGCTGGTTGAGCCTTCCTCAGTGAGACTTCCAAGTTGATAAAAAAGAAGATGCTGTGATGATCGGACCAATCGCACGTGAAATGGTGTCCAATGTGATGGTGTGACCTTTGGAGAGGATGAGGTCCAGAATTTCTCCTTTATTATGGGTTGGCAGGTCACAGTGTTGGGTCAGATCATGATCATTTAAGAATGATTTAAGGCATGTAACAGCTTAGTCATTGAGGTTGGACCAGTGCAAGATGAAATCGCCAAGGAAGATTTGAGCCAAAGCGGAATCAACATTGCCAGAGATGATTTACATTAATTGCCAATGAAGGGGAGGTTGTCCCCAGGTGGGTGGCACAATGTGTGTAGTTTGCAAACCGGAAGGTTGTGACTAAAAATATTGAGACAAAGGTATTCGCATGAGGTTGGGGTAGAGGACTCAGAGTACGAGACCGATAGTGAGCTCCGATGTATGCAAACTAGGCCACTACCCATCTTCAAAGCTCTGTCTAGACAAATTATGTCATGGGTAGGAGGCACTAAGAGGTCTAGGAAGGGAGTGGAAGTGGGATTGAGACAGGTTTCAGTGAGGACGATGATATCTATCTCATTGTGTTGGATGAGGTTGAATATGTCAGAGGCATGTTTGCTGGCTGACCTGAAGTTTAGTACGCATTTCAGTTGGACCTGAGAATGAGGGGGAGGTGACTGAATGGTGTTCACTCTCATAAGGTTGCCAATATTTACGCCTTTAGGGTTGTGAGGAGGTTCTCTGTACAGGTTAGCATGGATGGTTCGAATTTGACCCTCCGTGATCTTGTTGGTGTCTAAGGTGAATGAGTAATAAATGAGTAAGTCCTTGATATTAGATGCAAGATAGGCCTTCGCTCTTCTGGGGTGGGAGGGAGCGTTAGGTAGGGGTATGGTTTTGGAGAAGGAGCGGGGGGAGGCTGACCACATCAAGTTCTGACACTAGTAGGTGCTCTGGGCAACATTGCACTGGAAAGGAGAGGACTGGTCAGTGGCAGGTGTACAATCGAGGAGGCTTTCAGTTCAAAAAGTTCGACGGTGAGGAGGTACAATTTGAGAGATAAATTGTTCAGGTGCGCCACCAGGTCTGAGTGCTCTGAGAGGGGTAAAAGTTGAGTGGGGAGATCTGGCCGAGAGGTAGGGTCTAGCTGTGTACCAGAGAGGTCTATGGCGGTATTTTGAGGTTCCATGCGGAGAAGTTGGTCATCAAGGACTTGCGGTGATCCATTATGTGAGGATAGAGGGGTTGGTGAGAGTAGGAGGGTGGGAGGGCTATTGCTCCGAGTCCAGGACGGTCAAGTGAGGATGGAGTGGGTTTATCGGAACACGGTCCGTGCGGGGCAATTGCCAGGACTCCGACCTAGCAGGTGGCTTAAAAGGAAGGATGAGAGACGGGTGAACTTTCGGTGAGAGCGATGGTGATTGGATGAGAGGGGGACTCAGCGCTCGAAAGTCAACCTGTATCGGACTAGAGAGAGAGGAGAGGAGGGAAACAGTAGGCTCGCCCGGCCTATGAGTCGGATGTCGAGTATGTTGGGTCAGTGACATGGGGAAGAGAGGATCCGAGACCATCTAAAGGTGGGGGATGGTTTTGGGTGAGTGAGGACATCCTCGAAAAGGGAGAGGGAGGACTGGTTAGGTTCAGAGTGGTGATAGGTTGTGGGTGGGGGTCATTGGAATTACCCAAAAACGCTTTCCTGAGTGTAAGGAAGATGTTGGCCATCCTGGTTAGATTAGCATTAGAAGCTTGGATAAGGATGATACCATTGTTGTAGAGGGTAATAGTGGCATTACCGTTGAAGGTGGGTGAAGGAGATGTTGCTAATTTAATACCATGAGGTGTTTTCCTAGTGCCTGATATACGAAGCATGGAATACATCACATTCCGCCAGCATGCTCGTTTTCTGGTATATAAGATGAGGTCATTAACTATATTACCCTTGTGTGTACAGAAGTAGATGACTGAGAATAATGTATCAGGTCTACCTTTGAGTAAGCAATGTTTGTGTTTTTTGGCTGCATTTTTGGAGAGGTAGGGCGGCTAGTTGATGGTGAGGGCTTTGAGTCCTGAGGGGTCGGGACTGTTCAGCATTCTGATAATGTGTCCTAGCGACAAATGGCCTGGAGGTGAGGGTATTTTTGTTTAACCTGTGGTTCTTGAGTAGGCAAATAGTAAACCTCGAGGGTAGGGAGAAACAGGTCTGGAAGGGGTAGTTATGTGGTCCGAAATGTTGGTCTTTGGGGATGGCTAAATTGGTAGAGGTAGACTGTAGGGGGAGTCTAGGGATTTTTATTTTTTATTTTTTAAAAGGCATGGGTTAATTAGCTGAAGAGGACTCCATTCCAAAATGACTCCTATTTTATAATGTGATGTACTGGGGTAAAGACCTGTAGCTCTTTCGCTGCAACTTACCTCACTGGGATGCAGTCCTCTGTCTCTTTCTATGGAGCACAAAGCAGTGATTGGTCCTTCGTTTCAGTTTTTGGAAGTGCCCGGTGAGCAAGTCCTATGTCTCTTTCTCAGCTTTGGTGTGGGGATAGTAGTCCTTTCTCGATTTAAATGTTATGACTGCCATTTTGAGGAAATAGCCCTGAGGATGCTTCCAGAGCACCAAAATGGGGGCCCAATGCCCACCGAGTCATGGAAGGAGATATAGACTGGGCAAGTGACCATGAGTAAAGGGTGCCGAAATGAGCAAAAAGATCACGCATATTAACAAAGTGAGGGGGGCCGCAGAGCCAACCAATGTCTAGTACTTCAGCACAGCCGTATCTGGTTCTCTGCAGCGTGAGCCCAATGAAGCAAGAGCATCTGATTTTAGATCAGAGTATTATAACCACTCACATTAAACTTCCACAGCCGATCTGCGCAGCATCCGGCGACCAGCCTTCAAACTCTGCGAAGATGTGGGCAAAATAGGAAAACCATTGAAGACCTCCCAGCTGATCTCCTTGATGGGAGCGTCTCGACGCGCATCTTGCCGCCGGGGGCCTTGCGAGAGAGGGAAAGTGAAAGTGAAAGGACAATCCCTTCGCCCGTCGCAATCCAAGCAGTAATACGCTCCCGGGGGACCGTGATCAAAAGCGATGGCAGATGGTGGGACTTCACCTCCACAGCCTGGGTCCATGCAGCGCGGTCTCCTGCGATCCGCCTCCAGTGGTGTGTAGCGCTTGGATATCGGATCGTGTTAAGACCTCCTTAACTGGTGCAGCACAGAAGCAGTATCCACCTGACCTCGACGCGGGTAAGTGTTCCTTCGTAGTTCCGTGTTCCAGTGTCTTGCAGCGACTGTGCTAGTCACGGGCTATCAAGGATATTTCTGACAATTTCAATCCCTAGCCGGCGGAACTCACTACTTGAGCTCCATGCCCGTCGCCATCTTGCGTTCAAATTTGACAATCTGAGCATTGTCTACGTATAGATAGCAGTTAAAACCAGAATAAATAAGGTGAGCCAAAGTGATGATATAAATGTTAAAAAGAAGTGGGGATAAAATGGAAGTTGAGGCACCCAGCAGGGAAACAGTCTTTCCACGGACTTCAAAGAGGCATGTGCCACCCTGAAAGAGGTCTGAGATAGTTTGCTTGAAATCAAGGGTAGTGCCTGGGCAGTAATGCACAGTTCGGAAGGCCTGGTCAGAAAACCGCAGTGATTGACCGTATCAAAGGCTGCTGTGAGATCTAAAAGAGCCAAGGCAGTAGGAATACCAGTATCAGCAGCACCCCGCAGATCGTCCAGCCACGAAACGATGGTCAGTCGAGTGCTGTAGCCGGCTCGAAAGTCCATCTGAAAGGGATGAAACAGTAAGAAGTAGGGTAGGTGGTCACAAAGTTAGAAAGTGCTTAATAGATCGCCCTTTCCATTGATTTACTGAGGAACTGCAGTTGTGAATTGGGTCTATAACCTATTAAATCCTCAAAATTCAAAGGTAGTTTCTACAGAAGGGGTGTTATACATGCCAATTTGTAATTAAAAAAATCCCCGTCTAGAAGAGGATATAATGAAGCCTTTCGCCCAGCTGGTAACCCGCATGAAATCAGCCTTATGCAGTGTTGCTTGCACAATGACGGCGAATCAGGAATTCACAAACACAGATTGTAGTTCTTATACATATTACTAGGACTTCTGCGTGTAAAATAGTTTCAGACACATACCTTATACCAACTCCAGCAGTCTACAGTATGTAAATAAATATTAGATTTATAAAGCCACTTGTCCTAATGGAAGTACCATTCAGAGGCTCTGAATTAGCGGTTGAATGTCAATGTACAGCAACTGCCTACCATGCCATCCTCGCTCTTGGGCAACATCAGATCTAAAGTTCATTGGCACAATGAAAGTCTACGCATGTGCCATACAATTCCATGAAGCCTGGATTTGCATTTGCCGCTTTCACGGAGAAGTGGAAGTTTAAACCAAGTATATAAATGGCAGGAGCCGCACTCCTGTGTTTGTCACAGAAAGTACAATTAATGTTTCAATTTTGTTTTTGGTCCTAGTAAAAATATTTGCTTCCATCTCACTGAAGCCTGAAAAGGCAATGCACTTTATTCGTACGCTCACAAATACTTGAACATTTTAAATGGGGTGGTAACAAGCAGCTGAACACGAACAGAATCCAGTAAATATTTGTCATATGCTTCTTCTTTCACCATCTTCTTGGAGCATCAAATGTTACTAAATAAAGTTCAGGTTATGAAATGTCCTCAACTTGCTGCACACAAAATAGATGCACAGGGAAAAAAGGTACAAGCAGTAAAGAACAGGGCAAGCAGTAAAGAACAGGGCAAGCAGTAAAGAACAGGGCAAGCAGTAAAAAAAAAAAACAGGGCAAGCAGTAAAAAACAGGGCAAGCAGTAAAAAACAGGGCAAGCAGTAAAAAACAGGGCAAGCAGTAAAAAACAGGGCAAGCAGTAAAAAGGAGGGCAAGCAGTAAAAAAACAGGGGAGGGCAAGCAGTAAAAAACAGGGGAGGGCAAGCAGTAAAAAACAGGGGAGGGCAAGCAGTAAAAAACAGGGGAGGGCAAGCAGTAAAAAAACAGGGCAAGCAGTAAAAAAACAGGGCAAGCAGTAAAAAAACAGGGCAAGCAGCAAAAAACAGGGCAAGCAGCAATAAACAGGGCAAGCAGCAATAAACAGGGCAAGCAGCAATAAACAGGGCAAGCAGTAATAAACAGGGCAAGCAGCAATAAACAGGGCAAGCAGCAATAAACAGGGCAAGCAGCAATAAACAGGGCAAGCAGCAATAAACAGGGCAAGCAGCAATAAACAGGGCAAGCAGCAATAAACAGGGCAAGCAGCAATAAACAGGGCAAGCAGCAATAAACAGGGCAAGCAGCAATAAACAGTGTAAACGGGAATGAAAAGTATAAACGGGAATAAAAAGTATAAGCAGGAATAAACAGTATAAGCAGGAATAAACAGTATAAGCAGGAATAAACAGTATAAGCAGCAATAAACAGGGCAAGCAGTAATAAATAGGGCAAGCAGCAATAAACAGGGCAAGCAGCAATAAACAGGGCAAGCAGCAATAAACAGGGCAAGCAGCAATAAACAGGGCAAGCAGCAATAAACAGGGCAAGCAGCAATAAACAGGGCAAGCAGCAATAAACAGTGTAAACGGGAATGAAAAGTATAAGCGGGAATAAAAAGTATAAGCAGGAATAAACAGTATAAGCAGGAATAAACAGTATAAGCAGGAATAAACAGTATAAGCAGGAATAAACAGTATAAGCAGGAATAAACAGTGTAAGCAGGAATAAACAGTGTAAGCAGTATTCTGCAAATGGCAATTTGTCTCCATGGTTAAATTGCTTCTGATCTTGGAACACACCACAAGGTGCAACCAAAAGCGCTTTAAAAGGCCATTCATCTGTTCTCCTGTTAAAATGGTGTGATGTGGGTGTGCTGCAGCTCGTACGGCACAGCCTCTTCCAGCGTCAGTGCTCCTCTCTTGACCAAACAACTCCAGAAATACATCACATTGCAGCCAGTTTTCGACCCAGGGATTAAAAACTGACTTTGATAGGGGTTCTACACTTGTCCTTAACTTTCCAGTCCTCCACAATGACCAATTCCTCAGCAAGGACTATAAAATCCTTTAAAGGAATTCCCATTACAGCTGTGCTTTTCCTTTTACTTCATCATGCATCCCTAAGAGAATTTGCTTTTTCAATATCGTTTTTTCTGTTGTTTTTTTAATGCAACATATAACTTTTGTACAGTGCCTACTGCGACCGGAAATTATGCTGTTGGTGGGTGTTTATGACGGGCACGATTGAGCCCGCAGGAGATGAGGCCCAAGGCAGGTTATGTTTCTCACAGTGCCGGTCAGTGTGTCATGAAGGTGTTGAGACTACATGATCATCCAGTCATTGGCCTCTAAGCAGAGCACACCGAGTGATGATCGTGTATGTGACCACTGTAATTACCATTCAAGGCGAGTGGGTGAAGCAGGGCTGCACCTTTCTTGAAATAAAGACAAACACAAGAAAAGACAATGCAGTGTTTACATTCACAAACAGAAAAGTGTGTTAGCGAGAGAGAGCAAGAGGGCAGGCGAAGGGGTTGTGACTTAAGAAAGTACCTGAAAGTCAGAGCAAAAGGACAGTGCTGAAGAGAAATGACAAGATTTTCAGATCTGCAGATTGAGGCTTTCAGAAAGAGAAACAAGCATTTACAATGCAATAGGTCTCGCAAACGCGAGATTTTGAGCTATTGGCATTGCAAATGGCAATGTATTTTATAATATTAAAAGGCATTGTCATTTAGAATTCCAATAGGTCAAACTTCGGCAAAAGCAAGACCTATTGTATTGTAGAGCACGGTGTCCGTGAAGTGGGCGTTGCGCTCACCAATAAAGTAAAAACAATTCAAATAAACAGAGTGCCTGTGTCTTTAAAGTGGGCGCCGCGCACACCATTAAAGTTTTTAAAAAAATCAAATGAAACAGAGTGCGCTGTTCCTGAAGCGGGCGCTGCGCTGCACTGCACATTACAGTTTTTTTTTTTAATGAAACTGAGCACGGTGTCCCTAAAGCAAGTGCCATACTCAGCATGCAAATTTATAAATAAAAAAATAAAAAAGATCCTAGAACGTCGCTATTGAGCGGTGAGTGCTGTGGGGCGGCCTCTTAAAAGTTAGAGCGGCATGACGCGCTATACGAAAAGCAGCCACCATTGTCGTGGGGGTGCTGCAAATACAAAACAAGCATTGAAAATGCAACAGGTCTCGCCTTTGATTAAGTTAAAGCTATTTGCTTTGTTAATGGTACTGTATAGCAAAGCAAATGGCTTTAACTTAATGAAAGGCGAGACCTATTGCATTTTTAATGCTGGTTTGGTATTGTTTTTTACTGTGCTGTTCAGTGCGGACTACTTGTCTGCTGCATGCAAATAAATACAGCTAGTAATCCGGTAATTTACTTGGCACTAGTTTTTCATTTTAAATAGAAAGGCTGTTTCTATATTGATGATATTAAGTTACAAGCCCAGATGGCAGACTGTTTCCAGTTTCCTGTATCAGATTTCTTCATCAGTACCTCTATTTGGTAACGTTTGGAGGTGTGACTGACCTTTGAATATTTGAGTTTGATCACTTTTGACCGTACAGCACATGCTCATTGGCTTAGCTTGCAAATTGAATAAGTTCTACTCTTTCCATGCCAGTATAAAAACCAAGCTCATTGCTGTGCACAGCGAGTGACCCATCTATGTGCCATATCCCAGTAGCATTCTTTGGGACATATTAGCTTCACAAAAACTTTAACTGATCACAAAAGATACTGAGCCTTGCAGTTTCTCTCAGAGTGTTAAAACATAGGCATACCTGGCCATACACTTATCAGGGGGAATCAGATAATACCTGTACTTTCATTTAACATTTGTTTTTACAGAGTGGGAGGTTAGAATAAACAGAGGCCTCTGTAGATAGAATTATTTGTTTCCCAAACATCAGAGACAACATTGTACCACGCTGTGCTGTAGCACAGAGCAGGAGAGATCTTACTTAACCAACCCCATCTTTTGGCAAAATTTACAATCATCATAAAATCTTTAGTCAATCAAAGCATCCAAAAACGTACAACATACATTAAACAAGGTCAGATTCACAGAGACATAAAGGGATTTGCCCAGAATCACAGATGTTAACCTCTTCGACGCTCATGACGAGCTGAGCTCGTCATGAACCACGGCGCTCCGGTGCTCATGATGATCTCAGCTCGTCATGGCCCGTGGAACGCTCAGGTGCGGGGAGAATTCCCCCGCTGTGCTAAACGTTCCACGGAGCCAATGCACCTGTGACGAGCTGAGCTCGTCATGAGCATAGGAGCACTGTAGCTCATGACGAGCTCAGCTCGTCAGGAGCATGGGGGCGCTGTGCGCGCCCCACTCCCCCCCAGCACAGCGGGGGAATAACCCCCCGCAGCAAAGGGGTTAAGCCAATACCAGGACTTGAAACTTAATTTCCAGTTCCAAAGTCAGCAACTCTGGCTGTAGCAGCATATCCTCTCCCCATATAAGAAAATGGTCAAACAAGTCTAAGATTATTGGATCCACGGCCCGGCGGACATAGGGCCTGATTTAGGTCTTGGCGGAGGGGTTAACCTGTCACAACGGTGACCGATATCCCGTCCTCCGAAATATAAATCCAATTATATCCTGTGGGATTTATATTTCGGTGGACGGGATATCTGTCATTGTTGTGACAGAGTAACCCATCCACCAAGATCTAAATCAGGCCCCTAGTCCTCTTTAGAGATAAGGTTAGGCACGACACATTTGCCATGAGTGAGTTTTCTTAATTGAAAGAAAATATTAATTCAGAGGTGATTGCATCAGAGCCTTTATCCCACCTGATAATTAAATCTCCAAGGAAGATAGTGTCAAAAGGGAAAAGAAGATCTGAGGTGAGGAGTTCCAGAATCTTGGTTGGTAGAGTGTGGTTGTTGTCAGTCTGATGGCATATCGCCACTAATATGAGATTGTTTGTATTGACAAGAAGAGATAAATCTGAAGGAGTTCAAAAGACAGGCACGATAGTTTAAGAACAGTTGAACACTATAGATTACTTTGTGAAACACAGCAGTTCCACCTTGGTTTTCCAAGATGATCCGGCCTGATAATATTTCAGGGTGGACGAGAAAGTCACTGATAATCCGAGAGGAGTTATTCAGTACATTATCAGTTAGGACAAGAATATCAACGTCCTGCGTCAAGATGGTTGCAAAGATGTTGGTGCAGTTTCCAGCAGTGGATCTGTCATTTAGGACAGTACCGTTTATGGTAGTCAGGATTGTCTGCTGGGGAGAAGCTGTGGATGACACTGATCATAAGGAGGTGTATCAGGCCATATGATCCACTGCACGGATTGCAGGCCGGGGAGTTCGGGTTTGTGGTCCACAGTGTTACAAAAGGCAGTGAGATCTATGAACATCAGGATCCATAGAAATCAACGGTCTGCTATAACTGCCACACTGCATACTTAATTCCATTACAGGAATTATGCATCTTTTATTTTTTGCAGCACATCTGCAATACGCGTTCCGCTCCTTTCAAAGCAATAGAGCAGAAAGTATTGTATTTTTGTGCACTCAAGTTTGGGATATAATTTGGTTATCTTTGTACTTCAAGCAATATCTGCTCTGCGTTGTATTCTGTGGTTTAGTGCTCCAATCAGTCCATGGGCACCTCGAGTTCCTCGTCTGTTTTCTGTGTATTGTATTGTTTTTTGTATACAATGTATTCTATGTATCATCAGGTTTTCAACAGCTATTGTTAATAAATGCCAACATTCGAGAACAAAGATTTGGATAAGTTGTCTGTTGTCCTCTGCACCTATCAATAGTCCGTTCGTATTATTTTCCGTATGTTTCCTTCATTCACCGTCTTCTACACCCACATACTCCTCAATTGACTCCTGCATACATTATTGTGTTGTCTGTGCTCACGTGCTCGTCAACATATTTTCTGCACGCCATAGTGTCTCGCGTTCTGGCCTCCTTAAAATATGTTAATGGTGCGCCCTTCTCCTGGCCATTCACAGTTAAATTTAAAAAAAAACCTGTTGGGCCATTTTCACAGTTAAAAAGGGTGTGTTGAGTGATGAAACATTCCAATTTAACATTGTAAAGGAATGTAGTGCCTTGCAATGTTAGCTGATGCAAACAACCAAGGCGCTGGGTCACAAAGGCGACACCACCAACACTTTGCATCCTGGGGCTAGGAGAGGTGGGTGGCACTTTCTCTATTTTTGTGAAATACCATGCTGTTTTGCTTACACTTGTTGGGATTCCTGTGCAAACGTTTACGGTGTTCTATTCAGGTTTCAATACCTCCCGTGCAGTGTTCTTTGAGCATCTCTTATAGGGAATGCACCTCATTTCCCGTTTTCTCCTACTCACTATTTAGTCTCTAGAGCTACATTTCTCAAGACCTACTACAGCCAGCATAGACGGTTATCGTTCACGTGCACGTCTGGGTGTTGGTTTGAGTCAGGCCTCTGTTTGGCTACTTGACGCAGGCTGGGCAGAGAACTAGGTTGGTGGGGGCTCTACAAGCCGTGAATACTGATGGAGTTCGGTGGGGGAGGGTCAGAGGTGTTTGACCTCAAACTTGCAGTACGTGCGATGTGACCAGCGTCTCTATTTGGAAACAAACTGCTGTCACTCCACTGCAGCTATGAAGTCGTGATACTACACCACCATAAAAGGAAAGGGCTTTGGGGTGCGTTCACATAAAAAGGACAGTAAAAAGAAGAGCACCTAGACAGATTAATCGTTTGGTTACTGTTTCGCTGCCCCAAAAAATAACGCACCTCCTCCCTGGGGCTTAATATACAAGGTTACAAGATGATTCAATGCCATCGATGACGTACTGCTCCAGACCTTGGGATGCCATTAACAAATGCATGCACTCTGGGACTTTTAGTCTTGGTTCTCTTTGACGAATTTACTCACATAAACTCAATGATTTGTTTGAAAAAGGAGTCATGACAGGAATATTGTGCCCTTTAGCTTTACTTTTACTGTGCATGGGAAGTTCGGATGGCGCCTTGGTACTTTAAATTGTAACAGTGCAGATTAAGCAATTTAAAAACAAGTATTTTCTCAAGCTTAAAGCCCGCGCTCCTGTAGCTATCACTGCTCCCTTAAATGGAAACTCATACCTCTTGCTAGGAACTGTGGAGAGGGCTGTAACGAGTTTTTTGATTGTGTGTGCTGAAGAAGTTGCAGTTTGAGTAGATACTGCCCGGCAACAGAAATAAAGTCACAGTTGTATGCAATAGTGCTTTGGGGGTAGCTCTTTTGTGCCTGGCTGTTTCTAACCCCATTGCTAAGCACCGGGCGCACATTTCAGCTTAGGAGTGAGGTGCTTCTATCGGCCACAACCCTCCCTTCCTTGTTAACGGTGCACATCTAGAAAAAGATCCCATGACGGACCACCCCCCACATCTGTAAATTTGTACGTTACACACTAGGTGCTAGGGCAAGCTTTGCATTTTACGCTCCCCCATGCAAAGCAATAGCCCTAAAATGTGTGTGCGTACACAGGGGGAGTGGGGGATAATGCATTTAGAATTCAGGGGGTGGGAGCATGCGAATATCTTACGTGCGCGCACTGTATGGATAAGGAAAAAAAAACATTCACGGAGATCCGTGTTGCTACCGGTGGGGGAGGGGCATCACTAGTGAACCTGATTTAATGCACCCCAACTGCGTGGTGATTCTCAAGTGTGGAGAGGGCCTTCGAGGGTTTATGGTTAATTCTGCATTCGTATGGTGGGGAGTTTGCAGGTGTTTTGTTCATTGTATGTCTGTTTCACTTATTTTGGAAACACTACCCACCTCCTAGCAGCAAAAAACAAGAGGAAAGAGGAGTGACGGAGAGACACATGGAGATACGTCAGACAGAACAACGGAGAGAAGGAAGGGGTTGATGCCACAAAGAGGTGGAGGGGTAGCAATAGGAGAGATTGAGAGAGAGATGAGCGAGGCGACGTGTGAGAAGGATGAGTAAATACGAGGGGGAGTCGAGAGGGTACAGAAAGTGGAGGGAGGCGAGGGGGAGGGATGCAGACAAAGGAGGATGAATATAAACGAGAGTGGCAACACGGAGAGCAAAGAGAGGTGCTGGCATAAAATGTTTATTATCTTCTTTACAGGGCCACCTGTTTCGCCCCATAAAGAAGATAAGAAACCTTTTACCACACACGTAAGTCAAGGAAGCCTGTCCAAGTGGGATGGCTTCAAAGGAGAAAAGAGTACATCACTGACCTCTTTTCCAATGGCTGGCCACCATTTAGCATGAACGGTGACGCCAACCAATGGAAACGAGGGACGGGGCTTAACCTCGCTAGTGAAACGTACTCAGAAACATTAAATCTCGCCAGCGAGACTGCACATGCGCAGCCATCGCAGGCCAAGACCTAGAAAAGGGCAAAAGTGTCTAACAGAGTGAGAAACTTCACAGCAAATAGGCGTTTATAGTATAGTAGAGAAATGAAAACACTCCAAAGACCACTAACCCTTCTGCAGACCTAAGTAATGTTTAATTGATTGTCCGGATTTCCAGAAATTTAACTTTTTCAGCTCTAATTATTCACAAAAAAACTTGGCTATGACTTTACCTTATACTACGAACAGGCTTTGACAAAAGTAATAGTTCTGGCTTGTTTTAGGCATATGTTTATTCTTATGTAATATGCCTGGACCAAATAACCAAAAACTCACAGAAAACTATTCAAATACTTATCAGGGGGCACAGTGTGTGAAGTACAGGATTTTAGTTCATGTTTTAATCCACACAATTAATTACGAAGACCACGTCTCTTGAGAAGGGTTACTAGCTGCATTTCTTGCCCACGCCCCTTTTACAGACCACCCACTCAAACCACCTTATTCACCCCCATTTTTTACACACCCTGTACTTTTAATGAGTCGAGTACAGCGGAAAAGGACCTACGTGTTCAAAGCATGGCAGCGCACACTCCACCTTTTATCCTTATAGAGTTCAATTCAACGATCACTATAGATTAAGGTAAAAGCGCCATTAAACGGCGCTACAAGTGTGGTTTCCTTTTTTAGGTCGAGCCTGGGCAGCGCATGCGCTGCTCTGCGAGCTATGCTGTATTGGAGTATGTACATGAAGCCCTGCCCACTCCACCCATATTTGTCATTGGCTTGTGTCACTTTCCTTCATAAATGCTAGCTTCTGGTTCGTTCTTAGGCTTGTCAGTCCCTCCTTAATACAGCCTTGTCTTCATTTACAACATCCCATGATGACTGGCCCTTTTAATTTGGTTGTTATACAGCACGTCTTCTTTAGTCTGTAAGCACTATTTTCTTGAATGAGTTTCTCTTACTGCAGGAGGGTTTCATGCGCAGTTGTGACCACCGGCTTTTTTATTTAACTCTTAGCAAACGGGGAGCTCTTTAGGGGCCATGGGAGACAGAAGGGGCAACTCAGCGATGCCTTCAAGCATTCGGAATGCAATAGGTCTTGTATTCGTGAGAATTTACACCATTGGCATTGTAAATGACAATGCTTTTTATTTATGTTTTAAAAACCAAATCATAAATAAAAGGCATTGTCATTTACAATGCCATAAGCTCAAAGTTGCGTAAATGCAAGCCCTATTGCATTGCAGATGCTCTTACTAACAGAAGTCTTAAACCCACGTTCCAGGTCAACATACACGCTGGACATGTCCATGGGATGATTATAATCTGCAGGGTCAATACTGAATGTTTACTATGGCCCACTGGAGATGCGCTACAGACTGGTGGAGGGACATTTCGTTGCAGTTTTATCTAACAAGAGTAGTTTAGTTGGCTGGGGCAGGAATGCGGGGCCAGTCAGTCCAGCCTCAGCCAGCTGACAGTCTTCCCACGTTCTCCTGATAAATGACTGCATAAAGCGGTGTGGCCTTTCAGGCCAGCACCAATTAACACCACTCTCTGCTCCTGCCTCCAGATTGCTCATTTGACTAATTATGTCCACCTCCGAATCTCCGAATAGAAGGTGCTCGAGAATGATTTGCCTTCAAACCCAGCCGAGTCTGGCCTGTGCGATTAAATGGAAAGCTCGAGTTCTGGGCTTCCGGGAGATGAGCATGGACCCTTTCCCAAAGCTGCCTGCTTTCAGAAACCAATCAATCAATCATAAATCTTTTATTCGGTTTACCACTTGTTTTGAAACCATAAAAAGTACATAAAAATGACAATAAATTAATAAGGATATTCAAAACAGAATATAAGATTTCCCAATGCATAACGAGTCAAACAATAATACTAACAAATTCAAAATTAATTAAAATTGATCAAAAAATAGACTGAAATATGCTGCAAAAACACATGTGGTACTTAAAATATCGGTTACATACATAAAAATAAAATATGTGGACTTAGTAAAAATTAACCAAGAGCGTGACGGGTCATAATACAAGCTTTTAAAAAAGGAACTATGCATTTTGCAAAACATTCTGAGTCCAGGAGTTGTAGGGACATAAATGCTGGTGGGCACGACCGTAGGCCAGTTAAACGGAGAAGTGGTAAAATCCAGGTCTTTCGTGGTAACTTGTAGAATTTACAAAACAAGACAATGTGAATTGTTGACTGGGGGGACACACCATCACAAGGGCAGTTCGTGATGGCATTCGACCAGTTCTGTATTTGTGGAAAAGAAACCAAACGAAAGAAGGAGTTGAAACGGAACCTTGTCAAAATATCGGTTACATACATAAAAATAAAATATGTGGACTTAGTAAAAATTAACCAAGAGCGTGACGGGTCATAATACAAGCTTTTAAAAAAGGAACTATGCATTTTGCAAAACATTCTGAGTCCAGGAGTTGTAGGGACATAAATGCTGGTGGGCACGACCGTAGGCCAGTTAAACGGAGAAGTGGTAAAATCCAGGTCTTTCGTGGTAACTTGTAGAATTTACAAAACAAGACAATGTGAATTGTTGACTGGGGGGACACACCATCACAAGGGCAGTTCGTGATGGCATTCGACCAGTTCTGTATTTGTGGAAAAGAAACCAAACGAAAGAAGGAGTTGAAACGGAACCTTGTCAAAAGATATTTCTCGTAGTTGGACAAATAAAACGATAAGTACGGTTGCATACCTTTAACCATCTGGACTGCACGGATTTGGGAATTTGAGGGTTTTAAGATCTCAGTTGAGCCACGAAGTTCTCTTAGATGACCTAAACACAACCTCTTTAGGTCCTTTCTCGAGATGTCCTCCATACTAGGTGGGTCCTGAAAGAAGGAGCTGCGACCAAGGTCTCTAAAGAAATGCCCCACATAAACTAGCCATGGAATCCTTTGCCAGTATGTTAAATCCAAACAATCCATGATCAAAGAGCGCGTTAGATGGCACTCGACTTTTGTCCATATACGATGCCATAGAAGAATAGGTTGGCAACGGATGGTGTCAGTAATATAGTCCATACCTAGTTCATTATGGGAAGTGTAAGTTGGCGCGCTTTGTGGGAGCGCCAACAGATACTTGACAAACCCGTTCTCTATCATCTGGATTGGATCTATTGGACCATATCCCCAAACTCCAGCGCCATAGGTGGCTACGCTGTGACACTTTGCGTAGTAAATCTTAAGCAGTTCCGTGGGGGCTGGTTTACTGAGTTTCCTGGAAAAGGAAACCAAGGCCGTTGTTGCTCGCTGGAAAAGAAGTTTTCTACTAGCCATGGCCTGCTTCCAACTTAGAGTGTCGTCCACCAATATACCTAGGTATGGGTAAACAGATGTTTTTTCCAGCCTTGTTTTCTCAACAAAAATTGGTTTGGGGTTCTTGACCTTAGGGCCGATGTGCATAGCAAATGTCATTTTTATGTTGACTTTAAGGCCAAGAGAGCCCATGAAGGAACAGTATTTATTAAGTTGTTTTTGAAGTTGGATCAATGTTCTTGCAAAGATGACCGAGTCATCTGCATAAAGCACTGTTGGAATTGGGCGGTAATTAATCTGAGGCAGGTCCTGGCTCCCTTCTAGCATGGCCACCTCAAGGCCATTGGTATAAAGATTAAACAAGAAGGGAGCCAGTACACAGCCCTGCCTGACCCCTTTTTTGATGGAAATAGATGGGGACAGGTCGCCGTTAGCCCCAAATCTGACACGCCGTTGCATCGGAATAAAGTTCTCAAAGGAAAACATTGAGGGCTGGATCCACTCCAAGGACCCTGAGGATTGCCCAAAGTCTGGGGTGCAGAACGCAGTCAAAAGCTGCGCTAAGGTCTACGTACACGAGGAAGATGTTACCCCTTTTGGCTCCCGCGTACTTCCCAATGAGGAGGGCAAGATTCAGGGCCTGCTCTACGGTCTCAAGACCATTCTGGAAACCATATTGCAGATCAGTCATGATGTTATTGGTTTGAGCCCAGGCTTGAAGCCGGTCCAAAACCACCCGACCTGCAACTTTACCCATGGAGTCCAGGAGGGAGATAGGCCTGTAGCAGGCGGATCGTTACGATTACCCTTCTTGAAAATAGGGAGTAGAATGGATGTTGACCACGATCTATCAGCCCAGTTGTTGTTGCTGCCGCCAGGACCTGGGTAAGGAGTGGAGACCATAGTTCGGGATTGTGCAGAAAAAAATCCAGCGGGACTCCGTCAGGCCCAGGTGCCTTGTCGGATTTTGAGGCTTTAAGAGCTTTGGCGACCTCTGCATGGTCGAAGTAGATGTTAATCGGGTAGCTGCTACTCCCCGTCTTACTTCCTCCACGCCGGTCTTCTTCTCTGGGAGGCTCTGGTTGACAGTTCTCAAAAATTTGTGAAAAGTGGGTGACCCATTCGGCTGCTGACACTGACGTCTAAATGCTGCCCCGCCGTTGAGTCAGCCAGAAAGGGAGATCTAATAACGCGCCAAAAAAGGACACTGTCTTTATTATGGCAGCTGTCATGTAGTTGTGACCAAAGGTTTTGCTTGATTTCCCTCCTGCGTTCCACTCTGGCTGAGTTGTAAAGTTTCCTTAAGTTGGAAATTTCTAGCACATCTCTCGTAGTTCTGCGTAGGGCTGCCTTTAGATTGGAAAGTGCCTTACGGCACTTCGTGTTAAACCATCTTTCAGTTGTACACTTTTTGTTTTTGTGTTTGCCTATGAGCTCCTCTCGGATTGCCCCCAGGATCTTCTGGAAACCAGCCAGGATTGTTTGAGGGGTGGAATCTAGTGCTAAGCAGTCAAGAATCCAGGGTCTAGCTTTTGCAATAACCCTCCCGATGATTACAGCTGGATCTATCTTTGCCTATTTAACAGAGTATCCATTCATCTTATTCATAGTTAAGGAATTTTGAGTTAACAGGCTGGTGATATTAGATCATAAAGAGACATTTTTAGGTACAACTGAGACGCTGATGGGAAAATGGTCACTACTGACATCAGTCCCAGTTTGATAATTTGCCACTTGTCCCTTCAGACTCTGGGAGGACATGATGTACTCAATGGTGCTTGAGAGCCCCCTACCATGAAAAGTTGGTGAAAAGTCAGTTGAGGGTCCTGTTTGCCTACGAAGGGTCAGGCAACTTCACTCTAATGGCAAGCTTCCAAAACAACTATGATGCACCACAACAGTCCATGGCAACTGATGGGATATGTGGGAGGGGCTTCCAGACCCATATGAAGAGTTTCCTCTTGTGAATCTTAGCCGCTCGCAAGTGTAATACATAACAAAACCTAGTGTAATGTAACTTTAAACCACCTCCCTCAGAAACTCTCCACTGATTAAATATCTAATATTTACTATTATGATTAAGCAACCCCTCAGGTCGCAAACACATTAATACAAGGTGCGTTGCCACCTTTCACTGGCAGCTAGGGTCTTAGAATCAAAACTGAGAGCAGGCGAGAGAAGTCCCTTACCCGTCACGGATGTGAAAACTCCTGCTTAAGATGAGGTGGCAAAATGAAAACCAGGCAAGACAAGGGAAAATGAGGGGACCTTGTATTGCTTCTACATTCGATGTCTCAGCTGGGGGAAAATGTTTTTCCCAGTCCTGTAACACAACGGCAGTGAAAAGCAGGATTTGAAATCCAGTATTCAAGAGGAGCAACATACTGAATTATAGATGGCTAAAAATAAATAATGGGGGTATTATTTACTGAGGGGTTCTGAGTGACATCAAATAAGACAAGAAGTTTTATGTTGTGTCTGACCCGTCAACCTCATTGGCCCCAGCTTTCAACAGCTAGGAAGGGGTAGGGAAATCATGGGGATCCATACACAACATGCATCGGCCCAATGGTGCTGGAACAATTGTTCCAGCACCAGGCCTGTTACATCCCTGCAGCAGGCCTGCCAATTATGAACGTTTTTCAGTGGGCCTGGGCTGTAAAGGGGCAGAGCTTAATGCAGAGCACACACTGAGGCACTTTAAATTCACTGCCGCATCCATGGACTTATCATTCACACTCCCTGCACCCCAGCAGGACCGTCAGGTGGTTCACATTACGAAATACTTTACTTTTCTTTATCGGGCTACAAAGTTAAACACCATTTTACATAAAATTAATAACCTGCAATTTGTCAGAAAACATAACCTGATAATAGACCAGATCATTGCCTAGCAAATATGATCAGATAAAAAATATATTAGAGGCAGCTTTATTGCTCCTTCACTATTTGCACTCCAGCATTTGGGGGGGGGGGGGGGGGGGGGTAGGGTGTACTGCAGCACCCGCACCCTTATTTCAGGCACCTATGAGTCAGCCCTGTTTTAAAACTGGTTTAATACCACCGACTTCAGCTACTCCCTGGGCTTTAAGTGGTATGAAAAAACTTGGATGTCTCTCAAAGGGGCGTGGCCGATGTAATTAAGGGCGTGGCTTAAAAACACTAGTATAGTGTGCTGCCCGACTTGTATTTTGCTGCTTCTGTCATTCCATCCGGATATATGATACAACAAGTACCATTTTCCTTACAATAAGCCAGGACTATCAGCTTGTCAATGGTTGTTAGTTGCATAAAATAAATAAGCAACAACTATGGCTTTGTTGTATTTAATATTGAAAATGCTTCCGTTCTGAAATGATGAGTGAAATAACTAAAACGAATCTCTTTGAGGTTACATCAAAGGCTTTGAGCAGTGGTACTGCTGTAGAGTTAAGATTATTATTTCACCCTGAGGGTGAGGGCAAAAATGTAGAGCCCGATAGGGACCCGTCTCAGCACCTACTTTTAAGAACTGCTAGTGCTGAGCACCGGCAGGACCCGGCCCACTTAAAGTCCTGGCTAATCCTATCACTATCAAGCCCACATCCTAATAAAAAAAACATACATTGTATCCTGCCACCCTCCAACAATGACCTCCACATCACCACCCAAAATTAAAAAAACATTCTTGGAGTCCTGCCACCCACGCTCACCTGCCTCTGCATTTCCCAAACCCATTCCACCCAAATCTGAAAAAAAATCTGGTGTTGTGCCCCCCATCAACACCCTCTCTTTAATCCACTCCTACCCAACCAGAAGATATAAAATAATATCTGGTCTCTGCCATCCCACCCCCACTCTCTCTGCCGTCCATCGCCAAACACCTTTGGAGCAGAGAGCCTCTGCCACACTCCAAAGCTTTCTGAGTGCTCTGACCCGGACTTCCTTCACTGCATAGCAACAGCGGGAAGCAACTTTGGTTTCCCACTGCTGCTAGCCATATCAGTGCATGCCCAGATTTAGTATCAGGCATTCACACTAGAAATCCATATTCACGATACGGATAGGTTGTGTGGCATCGCAGTGGCTGCAGGTGAAGGCAGATCCCAGTAGTAAGACAAGTGCATCTGTCTGCAAGTGAAATCGGGAGTAGGAGTGCCCGGGAGGTGAAGCAGACACGTAGTCTAGTAGTTTTTTTCCTCAATAGAGTGAATGGGCATGCAGAGTGAGCTGAGAGAAGGTTTTAGCATGATGGGTGGGTTTCATCTGAAGACAGAGAGACCAAGCATTGGCATAGCCAATAGGTCTCGCCTTTAGAACCTTGTAAGTGTTTACCCATGCAGCAAATTATCAGAGGTGCTACAACATCTACTGTTACTTCGAGTGTCACTGGTGAATGGCCACACACCCAAGGTCAGGCTTTTGTGCTATTTAACCCCTTCGAGGCTAATGACGAGCTGGCCTCGTCATGGCGCTTACCTGCCCTGCGCGGATGACAAGGCCAGCTCGTCACAAAACAAAGGAATAAAGCGATTCCCAGCGCAGGACGGGAAAACGCCTAGCAGCCAAGTGGTTAATGAAAACTGGAAATACAATTCATGACTAGATAAGGCAAGTCTGCAACCAAAAGGAATTTAAATGATGAATTAAAATAATGCTATTCAAATAATTCCTTCACTAACTGCACCAGCCGGTGATGCAATGAAAACAAACAGTTATTGATTAATGGCATGAGTGACGTGATGTAGGTTACTTAATGATTTTTACATCTTTCTGAAATGTGCAAGTAAATGCAGGTTGATTTTGTCTTATTCTTGCAAATTCAACATACTATAATTTTGCATTGTGTTTATTAGTTGTTACTCACCAGGTTTTACCATATGCAGTGCCCAGACAGAGTCTAACAGCGCTATTTTCAATGCATATTTTTCCATGAAGAGAACTTAATGAATTAATCAGACTACTCAATGCGTCACAAAACCTAAATTAAGTAAAAGAAAATGGTCTGATAATCATCAACTACCTTCTGTAGAAAGCCTAGAGCACATAACATGCCCGTGGGGCACTAAAAAACAGTGTCTGACATTTGATCTCGGTCTTTGAAAAGCAACCCAGATAGATTTAGACTCCCTTTTGTGACACTACTTGCAGCCCGTTTCACGAGTGGATTATGTGTTTAAAAAAATGAAGTGCAACATAAAATCACATTAAATGCGTGTGACAATCTATTCTAATAATGGGCGTGCAGGCAATGTCAGGGGGCTTAAATATAGCAATCACGTACATTAAGTGTATACATGAACTTGTTTCCTACCAAACTATGGGGAAAGTAGAAAGAAATCTAGTTGACTTAAATGGTACTGCATATAAAATTGCACCCAGACATTTTTTACTAGTAGCATTACACCAACAACAAGTCGGGACTATTGGCTTTGTCAATGGTTATTAGTTGTGTAAGATAAATAAGCAACAACTATGGCTTTGTTGTATAGAATATTGTAAATGCTTCAGTTCTGAAATGATGAGACTGAAAGAACTATAAGGAGACTCTTTGAAGTTACCTCAATGGCAGTAAAGGGTGGTACTGCTGCAGAGTTAAGATTTCTTTTCACCCTGAGGGTGAGGACAAAAACGGAGAACCCGCTAGGGACCAGTCTCAGTACCTGATTTTTAGAACTGTCGGTGCTGAGCACTGGCAGGACCTGGCCCACTTAAAGACCGGGTAAAGATATAGTCTATAGAGTAATTTGTACTGTCTCCAACTTCAGCAAACCGTTTGATCTTGGGTAAATCTTACTCTCCCTGTACCTCTGTCCACTAATGTGTCAATATGCAAGCTGTAAACATGTGACAATGAAATGATGTAGGGTCTGTAGAAAGGTTAAACAGTGAAGAGATGCCAAGACTGGCTAGACGGGACAGCGAATAAATGTTGGACATGTGGAGGGATGGGCAGAGTTAAGAGATGTAGAGGCTATAGAGCGATTTGACAGTGAGAAGATGCAAAAGCAAAGGAGACATGAGTGGTATTTCAAGTGATGCTGAGACTGCAGAGGGGCAGGGCAGTGAAGGGATGCAGAGACTGAAGATATGGGGCAGTGAAGAGTTGCAGAGGATGTTACAAGATATGACAATTAAGACACGGGCTGTGAAGAGATGGGGCACTGAAAAGTTAATGAGACTGTACAGAGATGAGTCAGTGAAGAGATAGTGTGTTTGCAGAGAGATATTAGTGAAGAGATCCTGGGTTTGTAGAGCAGTGCTAAAGTTGAGAGAAGTAGGGGTGGGGAATGAAAACAACGGCATTACTGTCCTTTAAAGTTGCTCTGGAGTTTTGTGTACTGAAGGTGTGATGCTGTGTAATGTTTTCATGTTTGATTTTAGACACTGAAGTTTTCTTAAACGTGTCACTTCTCCCCAATCCAAAATTGCAGAAGCACAAAGAGTCACGCCCTGCCCTGAACACCCATCCACTAAATTACTTCACCTAGACATGTTGAGGTGACCCAGATCACAGTGCGCACTACACAAGGGTAAAGTATTGCGTGAATGTACTCTTAGGGAATGCAAGATGGAACAAAACAAGAAATGTGAACAGGAACTGCATGGATGACCAGGGTTACAGTAACGCATGGTATTGTCGCTGTTGAGAGATCTTTCATTTCTTTTTGATTGTAGAGTTAAGCGTTGGAATAGAGGCTGATATGAAGCAGTTTTAGAATGACGGCCAGCTCTGAGACCCGGTGAGACCCGAGCGACTTAAGGAACTGCGCTAGTGGAATCTGGCCGTGAGAACATTAATAAAGCGCCTTCTTTCATCTCATGGCATCAAAGAGCCCTAGTGTACCAATGCACGGTGTGAATGAGGCGCAGTGATAAATAAATATCGTCTAAATTAGCCCCCCTTGAAGAGACTTCTGAAAGGAAACCCTGCCCCTTTGGCTTCGAATACTAAGAGAAGAGGCAGTTGGTCCCATTGGTAGGGAGGCAACGTGGTCTAATCGGTAAATGACCCCGAAAACATTAATTCTAATTCCATCGCTGCAAATGATCTAAACCGTGTGTACTTGGGTAGCACTTTGTGCCCTAGTTCCGGACTCCTAGTTTCTGTCGAATAAGGCGTGCGTAAAGCCTGCATGGACTCATAAATCCAATCTTCACTCTCCCTGTTTGGGAATATGACTTGATTTGATAAAAATGTATAATGCGCAGAACAATAAGCCGCAGGTATCAAGGCGCCTAACAATACCATCAGAAAATTGCGACATACATCCCTACACATAGGCTTGCAGAAAGAGGCGAGTTTTAAGGGCACTTCGGAATTTCTGTAGGGAAGGTAAAGACCTAAGGTCCAGAGGAAGATCATTCCACCATTTGGGAGCTAGGGTCGAGAAGGCCCTGCCACCCCACTTGGCTTTTCGTATGCGGGGGACTGTCAAGAGCGATTTCCCGGAGGAGCGCAAATTCCTTCCGGGAATGTAATGGGAGATGATGGAACCAACTCCCATAACGCTGTTTTTTGCAATGGCTCTATAGGTCTTGCATAGGGCTTTGAACCGTACTCGGTGTTCTACCGGGAGCCAGTGCAGCGTTTTCCTGGCCAATGTTGCAGAGGAGCGTCTGGGAACATCCAGAACAAATCTGGCTGTGGCATTCTGAACTACCTGTAAGCGCTGTAGGAGGCTCCTATTTAGCCCCACATACAGCGCATTACAGTAGTCCAGACGTGAGCCAATGAGTGCGACAGCTATTTGCTTTCTGGACTGTAAAGAGAGGTATTTCCTGAGCCTTCGCAGGGTGTGAATTAAGCCCCAGCAGGTGGAGATGGTTCTACTCACCTGCCTGCCCATATCCAGGGCAGGGTCTATCATCACCCCAAGATTCTTGGCAGATGTTGTGGGGGAAGGGCACTCTCCTAGCGAATCAGGCCACCAGCTGGCTGACCAGATGTTCTCTCTCCCTCCAAACACCATCACCTCAGTCTTCTCCCCATTCAATTTGAGTGAATTCTGGATCATCCAATGACCAACCGCCTCCATACAAGATCTAAACTTGGAGGCAGTTTGTACATCTGAATGGGGAAGAGAGACGAGTATTTGGGTGTCATCTGCGTAAGAAACTACCTCCATCCCGAAAGTTCTTATAAGTCTGGCTAGTGGGGTCACGTAGATGTTGAATAGGATCGGACTAAGTGCCGACCCTTGTGGGACCCCACACAGCACTGGTCGGGATGGAGATAGGAACTCCCCCAGCTTGACTCTTTGTTCCCGTCCTTCAAAGAAGGAAGTCAATAGATCTAGAGCTGCGTCCTTCACCCCCACATCCCTCAGGCGAGATGTAAGTACTGAGGGGGAGAGGGTATCGAAGGCCGCAGTTAGATCTAATAGGACCAGGAGGGTGGTCTGGCCCCCATCCACTGTCGTGCGGATCTTATCAAGCACGATGGTGAGGGCCGACTCGGTGCTATGTTCCCCCCTGAATCCGTGCTGGGAGGAGTCCAAGCAAATCGAGCTTTCCACAAAGGCAGCAAGATGTTTGTTTAGATGTGACTCTAGCATCTTCGCTTGAGCTGGGAGCAGCGAGATTGGACGGAAGTTTTTTAGGACTTCCGGATCAAGGGAGGCCTTCTTTAGCAGGGGTTTCACTACTGCGCTCTTCCACTCTGAGGGGAAGATACCATCTCTCATAGCTAGATTCATTATTTCTAGCAGAGGAGGTAGGAAGGTCTCCCTACACTGCTTGATGATTTTCAGTGCGCAGGTATCCAGGGGGGAACCAGATTTGGTCTTATTAAGCAAGATATCCAGATCCTGTAAAGACAGCGGGGAAAGGAGTCCAGGGTGCATGATGGGGAGATGTCAATAGTGGTCATATTCATCTCAACCCGAGCAGGGGGCACACTGGTGCTTGCTCTTTGCTCCTCGAGAGCCAGGTGGATGTCCTGTATTTTGGTGTGAAAAAAGGAGGCAATCCTATCACATAGATCTTGCGATGGTACTACTGGGTCAGGGGCTTGTAGGTTGACTAAGGAATCAACGATTTTAAAAAGCTCCTTCGGCGAGGAGAGCGACGTTGTCAAGGCCACAAAGTGATCTTGTTTGGCATGTACAATCTCAGCCTTGTATTTCCTGACAAGGAGTTTATGGGCTTCCTTGTTCTTAAGGTCCCAACTAGAGTGCCAGAGCCTTTCCTTCCTCCTCACTTCTTGCCTGAGGAGTCTAAGGGAATCTGAGAACCATGGGGCAGATGGTCTCTTTCTGGCTCGGCGGCGGGTCTGTACTGGGGCCAGTTCATTCAGGGCCTTAGTAGTGACCTGTTCGAAACGGCCAACCGCGGTCTGTACGCTATCCAAGCCAGTGATAGAAAGGCTGGCAGCCCAGGGCGTAAAGGAGTCATTGCTGATATTCATAACATTTCTGGCAGTTTCCATTATGTGAATCCCTTTTTTACTTCCATCGACCCTGTGGTATTCCAAGAGGAATGGAACCGCAAGATGATCGGACCAAGATAGATGCACCGGATCCTTGGTGGTCAGACGGTGGTCATTAGAGAAGATACCATCTAGTGTGTGGCCTGCACGATGTGTGGCCCCGCTAACTCGCTGCGTGAGTCCACAGGACGCCAAGGCCTCAGTGAGACATGATGTATCAGATAAATCATGTCGTTCTAAGTGGTAATTGAAATCACCTAGAATGGAGAAATTTTCTCGACCAAAGTAGGGTTCCAGGGACTGGAGGAAGTTGTGCGTAAAATCGGTCCTCGAGCCAGGAGGTCGATATAGAAGAATTCCATTGAAGAAGGGACATTGCGCTTCCCTTATTGTGAAACAGAGAGCTTGGAAGCAATCCGGGAAGTCGGGAATAGGCACAGTGTGGCATTGCAGGTGGTCTCTGAAGGATCGCTATACCCCCTCCCACTCGGCCCGGTCTGTCCAGTCTAGCCAGGCAGTACCCTTCCGGGATCGCTTCGGTCAGGACCAGATGATTCTTTAGCCCATGTTTCGGTGACGAACACTAGGGCAGGCATTCTGTCTAGGACCATCTCCCTGAACATTATCTTGTTTTTGACAAGGGAGCGGGCATTGATCAAGATGCCTTCTACTCCCACTGTCCCAGGACTGATAACGTCGGGGTGACCAGGGGAGAGCTGACGAGGGACAGAAATAGAAGGCCTACGCGTATGGTAACAGCCACATCGTAAGGGAAAAAGGAGTTCGTCCGGCTCATAGGAGTGCGAACAACCTGATCTTCGAGGTTTCAGGCGTAGCATCTCCTGGAGGGAGTATCTATGGGGAGGTGAGATGGCTTCGTCTGAGTCCAGAGTCCAGCCGCCCAGCGCGTCCTCAGCGCGGACGGGCGCAGACGGGCTGGACTCTGGCGTGACTCCGGCGCAGGTCCGGCACGTCCGCTGATCGCGTCCGCTGCGCGGAGGCATGGTCTTCCGTTTTTATAGGGGCCAATCGGGTGCCTTCGAAGGCTACCCCACTCCAAGATGGCCGACGAAGTTAGATCAAAACACCCATAACAGCGTTAGGATCGGCTGGGGTGAGTTTGAGCAATTTTCGAACCCACATGTAGCAGGGGAAGGGGGGGAAATAACGCTGCCGCTTTTTAGTCAAGCGGAGCGATTATAAACAGCTTAGCTTTGTAGTCAAACTAAGTGGTGTGAGTTTTAAGAAGCTGCAAGGTCAGCTGGTAAAATCGTGCAGATTAAAATACAGGGTCACAATCTTAGCAGAGTCACAATTTTAACAAAGCAATGACCTCCCGGCTCAAGCCTCAGGAGGGGTGTCAGTCACAAGGATCGTGACTGACACCCCTCCTGATGGTTTCAGGAGAAAGGCAATAAACAGTGTATTCAAATACATACCGTGTGTACTGTAAAGTGTCCGTTCACCCTGGGGAGGTTTCTTAGCGCTAACGGACGCCGTTCGTAACCCATGTCAATAGAAATGTTGTTATTGTTGACTTGAGATCTTAAAAAACAAGCATTTGCAATGCAATAGGCCTTGCATTTACACTTGTTTAAGCGGTTAGCATTGTAAATGACAATGCGGTTTATTTGTGTTTTAAAAACTAAAACATAAATAAAAGGCATTGTCATTTACAATGGCACTAGCTCAAACTCGCGTAAATGCGAGACCTATATCATTGCAAATAGTAAATGTAAATGTATAGGCATTTATATAGCGCACTACTTACCCGGAAGGTCCCAAGGCGCTTCGACCGCTGCGAAACCCTTCCTGGCTTCCCTGAGAGATGGTCCCTTAATGGGTATCTCCAGAGTGAGACCAGGCATCCCCGGCGGTCTGGTGGGGCCGTTAGTGAAGATGAGGCAAGCTAATGCCCAGAGTTGACGAGTGTGAACGCTGATCAGAGTGGGCACCGAGGCGAGAGAATTATCGAGTCCGCTGACCCTGGTCTAGAAACCTGCCGCGCCGGGAATCGAACCCTGGTCCCGGGCCGTCCTCTGCTCTCGGGTCTGCCGCCTCTAACCAGTGAGCCACACTACTTCATGGACAACGGGAGGGCGAGCGGGTGGGTAGACAGGGGGAGGGAGAAGGCACGGACAACGGGAGGGAGGGGGGGAAGAGTAAACCAGGCACAACAACGGGAGGAGGGGGGGGGGGTAAAGAAGGCATCAAAGCACGTTGTGCCTGCAGTAAAAGAAACTGAATAAATAAAGTACCGCTCACAGTCTAAATAACAGGTACTGTGTAACAACCGCAGTAAAGGGGCCAGTCGTCATGGGAGGTGACAAATGAAGAGGAGGCGGTACTAAGGAGGGACTAACACTTCTATTTATGAATCAGAAGCCAGCATTTAGGACAGACAATGACACAAGCCAATGGCAAATATGGGCGGAAAGTGGGAGGGTCTTCTATTCGCTACTCCACAACAAATATTGCATGGCAGCGAATGTGCACTGGCTCAAGACTTGTATGCGCGGTGGCTCTAGGCTCGATCTAAAAATCAGAGTCAGCCAGGGTGAGGAAAGAGATCAAGAATTTATTATGTGTTTTACAGCCGCTTATATCACAAGGCTTTGAGTCTAGTGTATCATGGCCCTTCCATACACTTAACAATGGTAACAAAGACCACGTAACCTTCAAATCTGCACATGTATGTCACATATAGAAAAACTGAGTGTACTCCAACTTTAATCCATCTCCCTTAGGAACACCCCGAAAATTCTATTTCTGATAATGTGGCTCCCATCACTTGCCCAAAAATCAATACCAGGAGTCATGCTATCTTTCCTTGACAGCAATTGTTTCAGCTCAAAAACCAAGAGGAGGGTCCATGCCGACAGCCGCTTCCAGAGTTGTTGATGACATGGAGAGAAACCCTTTACCCACCACTAGGCCGGTAAACTCACGCTTTAGACTTAATGCAATTGGCAACCTTTGTTTTCCATAGTTGCTATGCCAGTGAATAACCAGATTTTGGATCTGATATTTACAATATAAGGCCATATAGAAGACATGGATTACATACTGGTGTGACAACAGTTCCAGCAGATTAAATGAGCCTAGTGGCAAGTGGAAAGTGGCAGGAGGAAACCTAGTGCATCAGTTGGTAGGAAAAACAGGGAGTATGGGTGTTACGGAGTAGGGGCGAATAAGACTTTAGTCAGCTATGTGCACTGTGTTTTTTAAGAGGATGGATGGGCACACAGTTGGAAAGTGACAGCATGATGGGTAGGGTTTATTATCTATGGGCAAGGGGTGACATCAGAGTTAGAGAGGGTGATGTAAGACACCAAGTATTGATGATATGATTTTCAGCCTTCGCTCAACCTCCCTCCCCCTTCCCAGACACATGCACTGAACCATTTCATGTTTGGGAATGAGTTCGCATCAACCGTTGACAATAATGCAGATTACTCCCCTTGTGAATATACCCAGGTGATAATGGAAGGTTTCAGAGCACTGCTTCCGCATGTGAGCAGGTGGCCTCCTGAAGCTCTACGCCAGCCTTGCCCTGCTCCAGAAGTGACATTTGAGACGCATATAAACGCCACCTCTGCATGTATATCTCAGTTTTTTCACTTGACTGTCCATGCCCTAGGAGGGAAAGCTCAATATCTGATCAGATCTGACAGCATGAAATGGTTCAGACCAAAAAGTCCCACAAGCCAGAATGGGCAAAAAGCCCATCCCAGCGGGCCTGGCTTAAAAGGCAATAGTGCTTGAGGGCCACGTGGCCTGACAGAGATCCATAACAGGCACTCCATGTCCTAATGCAGTGGTAGTAGTTTTGGCTCTGGTGGAATGAACTCTCAGACCTTCTGGGGCTCCTCTTTAGCCAATGCATAGCAGATCTTAATACAGAGGGCAACCCGTTGTGATAAAGTTGGATTATAAACTGCCTTGTCCTTCTTTGCTCCAGAGACACCACAAAGAGCGGATTGTCCAACAGTTAGCCCTTTGTTTGATCAATGTTAAAGCTACATGCTCTTTTGGGGTCCAAACACAGGAGTCTGCCCCTCCTCTTTTGATTGGGTGAAGTGGACCAATTAACCGTGGGAGTTTGATTGGCTACACCAGTGGTTTCAAGCTAGCCTGGCTGATCTGGGGTGATGCCCTCAAACCGTTCCCAGGATGTTTGTTTTCCGGTCCAGGGAGAACCTGGTCTGGCAGTTCGCGCTGGATGTTCCCATGGGGAACAGGGTCAAGGCTGATTTGCATATGGTTGCGTCCAAACTGGAACGGCGTGGCAAGCAAAATAACGATGGATTAAACCCAGATCTTTGACTGGGGGTGAATGTTTGACAACGTTCAACATTCCGTCCATCATCTTTTTGTGTTTGATTGACTGAACAATGTGAAAGGCAATCATATCCTTTAATAGAAAGGCCTCTAGTCCGTAGCTCCAAATTTTCCTGAAAGAAGATGGTATAGAGCGGCTATACTGAAAAAGCTTGAAGCTCTTTCATGCAAAAAAACTGAAGTGATTGCGATGAGGAAAGCAGTTTTTGTGGTAAGGAGACACAGTGAACAGGTGAGCAGTAAATCAAAAATGGGTTACAACTAGGACATGTGATAACCAAATTAAGGTCCTACTTAAACATCACAAAGGGTTTGAATATAGTGAACTGTTCGCGCTCAAGCTCCAAACATGGCAGTCTGGATTTTCAAAAGGTATACAATGTTGCTCTGTTGCTGCGAAAGAAGACCCTCTCAAAGTGGTATCCTGATCGGAGGGCAGATGTCATGACAAGCGTTTTCTGGTACCACATTCTCTGTACTCAATCCAGATCCATTAGGATGACCTGGGCCCCATTGTTCCTGTAATCCTGTAATCAATTATAGTCAGAATGCATTTCCAAGGGAGAGTCCTCTTGGAAACTCCAGCAAGGGTTCTCCCCACTGCTGGATAACGGCTTGAGCCACTTTGGAGAGCAACTCCCATTCGTGTTCCACTAGGGGTTGGCGGCTGAGTTCATACGCCCTGACATTCAAAGACTCCACTAGGTGGTTCATGACCATGGAAATGCTTTGACGGCTTAGCCAGTTCCAGAGGAGGAGAGCCTCCTGGCAAAGGACCCAGGACACCATTCGTCCTGATAGGCGCAATACCGCATTCCTGTGGTTTTGTCAGTGAGCACCTGAACCAGCGTTCAGATGGTTGGAAGGAAGGCTTTTTACGCCAAGTGAATTCCCCATAACTTGAAGTTGATATGGAGCCGGGTCTCCGCCGGAGAACAGAGTACACTGATCTCCACCTCTCCCAGATGACCTCCACAACACAACAGTGATGCGTCTGTCACTACCATCAGCTCTGGGTGGGTTAGAGAGGTTTTCCACAGGTCCAATTGCAGTCAATGAGTCACCACTGCAGGTCATTAGGAGTCACCTCTGGAACATGGATGGAAACCAATAGGTTCCCTTGTTGTTGAGCCCCCCGAGACTTGAGATCCCACTGCAGAGCCTGCATATGATATCCGGCGTATTTGAATAGCAGGATGTCGGAGGTCAAAAGGCCAAAAAGACTCAGAGCCACTCTCACTGAAGTTCAGGACCAAGATTGAAACATTGAGAGCAGAGCCCAAATGTCCTGGACTCGTTAACCCAGAGGGGAAGCCCGAAACTGCACTGCAACCAGAATGGCTTCAATAATTCAGAGTCTTCGCAGTCAGGTATGACTTTGGATCCAGAACCCCAAAGATGTGAGAAGGTTCGCATTCATCTAGAGGTGGGTCTGCAACTAACAGTAGCACGTCTATCTTCAACAGCCAGTCATCTAGGTAGGGGATGGCTGGTATATCCAAACTCCTAAGATGTGCGGTGACCACTGCCATTGTGTAAGAGAGAGTGCAAATCTAGCTGAATGGCATGAATCTGGATGGTTTCAAACTTAAACTTCACCCAATGTCAACTCACTTGGATTCATCCTAGATTACCAACCTCTCTCTCGGGGAACTCATTTCCAAGAAAGAAGGGAATTCTGATATCAGCTCGCTCTACTAAAGACAGCTAAACCAATCCAGAAGTTGACTTCAGAACTTCGATTTAATCCCTCTTAGTTTCACAACTGGATTGTGTAAACGCTCTGCTCCATTGCCTGCCAAACTTCACAATGGCTTCACTTACAGGCATCTTACACGCCTGGCACATCTCATCCACAGTCTGAGGATATAGGACTGCAACCCCATCCTAATGGAACTTCACTCACTCCCCTTGGTGGCCCACACCATTTTCCCAACCACCTACATCATTTAAAAGGAATGTCCTGCACATCCACCTTTCTGGCTGACAGGTTCATCATCTGAGGAGGCTCTCGACACTCTAGCAGCTAGGACACTGCTAGACTAGGCACTAAGAAGTGTAAAAACTAAACAAGGCAAGAGGCCTGTTTATGCACCTAGGATCGGCCCTAACCCTGCTCCAGTTCAGGAAAGAAGGCCCCATCATGATGCAACAGCGACAAAGCAGCACTCTCTCAAATCACTAGTTGACTATATAATTGCCTTTCACCTTCACGGCTCTGTCGCCTTTAACTAGGTTTGCACTATAGAAATACCACATATATATACAGAGATCACAACATATCCATACATAAGATAAAGAGGCTTTTTGCAGTGGAGAAAAATGACGGCCCCCAGTGGTGGCAAAGGCAAATCTTTTGTCCCTGGCACAAGATGGAACAGTGGTTTAAACAACGAAAGTGATATTTCACTAATAGGGAGTGGCACCCTGCAAAACACAACAACTCTATATGTAACCCATCACAGCTGAACAACTGGTTCTCAAAGACAACTGCATGGGATGTTAGCCTGCTCAGATCAGACTAGGCTGCTACAGAAGCATCAGCTGTGTGTACCTGACCTATAAACAGAATTTCTCCAACTATAGACTTTTAGAGAAAGAGGTATGCATTGTTGGTAATCCTTGGTAAATAAAGTGTTAGGATTGTTTCACCAATAATGAGAAGTACATGTTGCTAAAAGGGATGATATAAGAGTTGATTAGCTATTGTGCTCTAAGAATTGAACAAGCTTTGAGATGCTCATGATGGAGGGTTCAAGGGATAATTTAACAGACATAATACAGGTGTTTCTGTAACTCATCAGCCATCACTTCCCTTCCCTTACTTCACCAAGTGGCCGCAGGTAAGCTACAGGGGAATCCTGAAGATGCCAGAATGGAGTGTTTCTATATTAATCTCAGTTGCGGCCAGCATGACTCGCGGTCGGGGTGAATTTTAAATACATTTAAAAAATGTAACTTACCTCCGCGTCCCAGTCCGGTCCTGCATCCTCTCCTCCACACAGGAAGCAAGCAGACTCCCTCCCCTAAGCCAATTACAGTGCTGCAATGGTAGCATTGAGAATGGCTGGGACGCCCACCGCACAGGCGACTATGGGGAGGCCATTTTCTCCATGAAAAGGGCCGAGTGTGTATGACTGGTTTGGTCGGCCCTGGAGCAGGACCAAACAGTCAGCGCCCACAACAGTGGGCAAGCCACTCCTCCCCTGCCCTGGAGCAGGACCAAAAACCCTCCCGCCCCCAACCAAACCCTTCTGCTTTCTCACAGTGCGAAAAGCAGAAACATAAAATGGTATTTATATTTCAATCGCTCCTCACAGGAAATGTAACCAACACATTTTAAACTAGAGTGGTCTTCCTGATCCCAGTGAAGGTGAATGGAGAATACTCATTTAAGTATATCTATTCCAGATATTAACAGTCATTCTCTGCTTCTTTACGTCATGTATATATCTGAAATCCATTTTGTTCTTCATAACACTTTACCGCCTCCTGGTACCCACAAGTTTGATACTCGACGCGCCACATCTTTAATTGCCATGAACATACTTCGCCTAAACAAACACCACTGCTTTGTGGGTCTTCCCAAACTAAATATTGCAAATCTTTGACAAATGGAAGACTCTTGAAAGTTTCCACAAGCGACCTTGAACACAAATATTACTCTAAACAACCACTGTACGTGGAATTGATTTTTTTTTAATTAGCCACTATGTCACATGCCACAAACAGCCAAGAATACCCTAGAAGTGCTCCTGTTCAACAAC
Organism: Lissotriton vulgaris; assembly: GCF_964263255.1. Lineage (NCBI taxonomy): Eukaryota > Metazoa > Chordata > Amphibia > Caudata > Salamandridae > Lissotriton > Lissotriton vulgaris. Next base: position 104,928,265 of record NC_141698.1, read on the forward strand.
AAAGTCGATTATCCAATACAGAAGAGTGAATATGCTCATAACACATTTATTGAGGAAGGAAAAAGTCTGCAATCAATCTTCAGCCAGTTTTCCTAAAACATTTTTTTTTCTAATCATACATTAGTTCTCTTTCGAGAATACTGCAATCCACGTGTTGAACAGACAAGAGGCGGTTATTACTGTAAAGAAAGGCAATTGTCCTGAAAATGTGTTTTAGTATTATCTGACCACTAAGCATTATTTGTATAAGTGCGCTTTTAAGATGTACTTCCACGCTAACGCTTATTACAACCAGTCTAAACAACGTTTTATTTTCGCTTCATTAAAATTGCCATCTTTTGCTGTGATAAAAGTGCCGCTTACAAACAAGTTATGTTAATTGGTTGAAGAGTTTGTACAAGGGTGAAATAACTCCAGTGCTGATTCTACAAGGAGCACATCCGGCTTAATTTAAGAGACTGCAGATTCAAAACCCGGTACACAAAATAAGGAAACTTGTATAGCAAAATGACTGCCCTTTCAATAGTCCTGTGAAGTTCTAGAAAGGATAACAAGTGCAGGATCAAAAATAATTGTAAGCGTTTTTTTCTGCTTTCCAGTATCATTGCGGTATTCCAGGATAACAGAAGTGAAAAGATAGGGGCCATTGCAAAAGTTAAATGTGTGTCTAAATAATTCCCCGTTGCATTCATTTATATGACCTTGTGCCCTTTTAAAAGACATCAAATCCCATTTCTGTGGCAAGTGTCTTACTACTTCTCTTCAAGCAGTGACTCCATGTAGAGTCAGTTCCTCCTGGGCTTAACTAACCTACAGAGACCTACCAGGGAACTAACAACTTCTCTCAAAACTCATCTCCCTAAGATTTCACAAACAATTTGTATATTACCACAAAAGCTGCAAACCCAATAATGATAAATAAACTGCAGCTTAACTTCACTGATGATGATTGAAGCTAGCATTCCATTACATGAACCCAACAAATATGCAAAAGAAGGCCGAATAGAAAGGCTGAATATGCAAAGGATCAAAAGAAGACGGTCCAAGTACAATCAAACATTTTCCTCAACCTACTAAGCAATGCATTTAGACCATAGTATTGTCTGATATGGTCTTCCAGGACCCGTTCCCCACAATATGTAGGCTTAGAGATCAGATTAAGGGTTCAACCTTCTGAGATGGTTTCAGTCGACTGTACCGTGGATAACCCCTTCATAATTCAACAGCACTATAGCCAAAGTAATAGTTCCATCAGCGGAGAGCCCATAATTTGTAAGTAGCCCCACTTATTGTCTCCTGCAATTAATGTGCTCTGAATCAAATATTTACACCATAGCTCAAAAACCTTTGGAACCATGCTAGTTAGAGGAGTGAATTTGATGGCTTAAAATCTGAAGTTTTTAGCAATATATTTTTCAAGCCAAAATAATTTGAAAATATGCTTACAAACGTTTGAAATGTGAACTGTTTTAATCAGTTCCAAATTACTTTATATAATTTAACTTTCCTGAGTGTAAGTGGTTTCAAATTGGGTCATTTCTATTCCTTCCATTATCACTACATTTAGTATCCTCTATTCCAGTCCCTGCGATCAATTATAGGCCAATTGGTGACCATTATTTTCACAGCCAACCAATCACTCTGTTAATTTGTACATCATTAGACCATAATTGCTGTCAGGGACGTCTCACAATCAGCTACCTAAAGGCAACATATAGACATGTTTTTAAAATGACAATTTGTTTTACAAAACAATTTCTCACTTTCATCTCACTAAAATGAGCTCATCTAAAATGTAGCTAATCCAAAACAGAATGCCAATCAACAGTCGCCAACCTATGATGAAACAAGTTATTGCTAACTGAAAAATTATAGGAACACTACCCCATTGGATTTCCTAATTATTTAAGATAATTAGCGAAAGTGTTACACTACCAGGCCATGCAAATGGTAGAAATGTGCTATAACACAGGCAGAATATAAAATCCATCACAATCCCATTTTTAATTATCAGACCACAAACATATTGGTTCTGTCCCGGTATACCAAGTCATTAGACTTCAATCGACACTTCACTCTATACTTGATTTACTACCACACAAAAACTCTGGCAGAAGTGGTAGTACGTGAAGGGGTGAGATTAGTGTGCAAACACAGGAATTTAGTCCGAAACTTTGGAAGGTCTCTGGATTTACCCACCATATGTGGTTGAAAGCAGAGGAAGAACTAGTAAGGTATAGTGCTAGGTAGATTACAAGCATTGTTGAGAAAATTAAAATACCAACATAAAGGAGCACGGGCCGGGGGTGTACTGGAGAAGGTGGGGTGTTCAAAGGGTGCTGTACCTTTATCGTACAAGGAGCCAGGACTTAACTGTTTGTCAACTGTAGAATGCTGAATGTATACAATTAATTTAATGTACCCTACTTGACTAACTTTGTAGAGTGAAGTGCATTTAACAAGGCAATATGATCTGCAAGCTATAACACAAAATATCAACTCAATGCTAATGTGACTTGCTGACTCCTGAAGTCATGTACAGATTCAACTTGACAATAACTGAACTGGCCTACAAGCCACAACTGTTCTAAGACTCACAATGTTTTTTGTTTTTTTTTCTAAAAAGTGCAAATGGTGGGCTTCCAGGAAAAGTCTACGTTGTCTAGCAACGTAGAGTGTGTGTAACAAACTTTGCATGTTTGAGGAAAATGGTTGAAGTTTAAGGGGGCGGGGAGCTAGACCATTCTCCGGATAGAGGTAGAGTTTCAAGAACCAACCATTTCAGTAGTTGGCTTGAGAACAGAGAAAAATGAGTCAATACATCTTGGGGTTAACCAAGAACCACTAACCATCAACATTCTTTCAGAAGTCTGTGAGGCTTCCACTAAATGTTGGTTGCTTCATCAGCCGAGAATATGGCATCTCTGAGAAGTTTGCTAAAGAAAATGCAGACATTTAGGCGGGCTAGTGAAAGAACCATTTTATCTGAAGCATGAAAGAAAAATCTTGATGCTCTCTTCCTTGCAGATGCCAGGAAATAAACTAATGCTAACTTTGGTGTATTAACAGCAATACTCTCTGAGACAGAAATAAATTGACACAAAAGTTGTTTACCATGCATACATTTGAACCTGCTAAAGCCACTATTTAATTATTGAACAAAAGGCATCAGTATTCATTGGATGTAGAGCAAGTTCCAAGGAGAAAACATTATTACTGGTCTTTCCCGAAGATGTTTGTCTCAAATGGAAAGCTACAGGGTGCTAATTTCGTTGTAGTTATTTCTGGTTTGGAAGTTCAGAATGTGCATGCAGAGGTGTGAATATTCCAACAGAAGAAACAACTCTTATTTCAAGTTATAGTGGTATTTTGGCCTACGAGTGAGTTGTGCAGAATTGACCACACACGTGGATGACTGATAAGGACTTGATTTTGAATTCCGTAGGAACTTGTGCAGCGGAAAAAAAAAATCAATTTCAGTGGAAATAAAAATTTGGAATTGAATCAAGGCGGCCAGTCATGTTTTTCAGCTACTGTGTGTGAAGTATGAAGTACTGGTGGAAAAAGTTGGCGACATCAGTGTATTTCCTACAAATATTCACGTGACTGTATTGCTCCTGCATCGTCTTTACACTAGAATCCTGTGTTTGTTTCTCCAAGTGAAACATTCCCGGAGTTTTGGTTTCTAATATTAGTATCCACTTCACTTCCGCAGACGTAACATGTTTTTTTTTGTTTTACACAGCATCAGGCGGAACAAACAGACATACACCACCTGCAGGGAAACTGAATAGTTGAACGATTCAATAGAGTACTCCGCGACACAAATCAGCTTTCTAAGGCTTGCAGACGCTCATTATTGAAAGCAGTTAGGACCCGCTGAGAAGAAATCACAGAGGTACCATATTATGACAGTGGTTCACCATTTGGCTCTATGAGAAATAGGAGCTGCTTTGTGTCCATAGTGGACAGAAAAAAATGAAAGGAAGACTTGATACATTACAGTACATCTGGATGCAAGCAGAGCAAGAGAAAGAAGGCTACATGTTTGCTACGAAGCCCTTGACAGCATAAAAGTGTCTAAAGTCACGGTTTGTGACGGACTTAAACTGAACTACTTTGACATGTGACCAAAGAATGTCCTAAGAGTTTGGAAGCTGCTTAAGTGGAGAAGAAAGGCAGAAACATTATCAACATTGGATGAGGTTGAATATGTATAAGGTTGACATAGGTCAAGCTTCCACTATGCAGATGGGGATAAAGGTTAATTTTTTATGTGATAAGTCACCCTACAGGCTGAATGACCTAATTCAATGTAGTGTGCTGCTTCCCCTACCATACAACTAATCCTGCACAACTCCTCCGCCCCTGACGTCATCTTCCTGACAGAAACCTGAATGAACACCTCCACGGCACCGGACATAGCCATGGCCATACCCGATCGCTACAAGATCGCGTGCAGAGACTGGAACAACAACAAACCTGGAGGAGGAATCATCATCATCCACAGGGACACCATCAGAGTCTCAACCAGCACCGAAGATGCCCTCAACATGGCCGAACACCTACACTTCCAGATCCACGTCAACACCACCACCACCCTCAGAGGAACCTAGTCTAAAGACCCCCGGGCCCCCGACCACAGTTCAGCTAATCCATGCCGACCTCATCAGCACGCAATCGCCTCCACAGACTACATCCTCCTCGGAGACCTGAACTTCCACCATGAGAACGCCAACGACAAATCCATAATACTGATCACCAACCTCGGACTTAAACAACCCGTCACGACACCCACACACTCCGCTGGACACACGCTCGACCCCATCTTCTCCGCCAGCGACCACGTCACCTTCAGCCACACCACTGAACTCCACTGGACCGCCCGCCACTGCATCAACGTCTTCTTTGAGAAACACACCACACACAACAAACCACAAGGCATCCCACACTGAAGCTGGAAAAAAAAAATCACAGAAGACCAGCTTGTCACCGCACTCTCCTGAGACCCACCTCCCGATCCCTCCAAGACCAACGCAGCAGCCCACAACTTCAGAGTATGGATAGAAGACAGCCTCGCCCCAATCAGGAAACCCTCCGACAGACACACCAATACCAGAGTCATCTGGAGAAGCAATGGCACAAGCACCAGACACCGGACAATCACACAGCCCTCATGAACGCCTGGTGCAGACACCATCAGCTCATCAGATCTGCCAAAAGAACCTCCTTAAAGGAACGCATAGACAACGCACACCAGAGCAAAGAGCTCTTCAACATCGTGAAAGAACTCGCCACCCCCAGCTCCAGCTACTTCCCACTGTCATAAGAACTCTGCAACACCCTGGCTACCTTCTTTCACCGTAAGATCACAGACATCTACAACAGCTTCGATACCCAGACGCAAATGGCAGACATCGCCACCCCAGAATCCACACCCACCGAACGCTCAGACCTTCTGCTCTCTTAGAACAACGTCAACGACGAAGAAACCACCAAAATCATGCACACCATCCACTCCGGCTCACCTTCCGACCCCTGCCCCCACCACATCTTCAACAAGGCAAGTACCATCATCGCACCCGAACATCGAAAAATCATCAACAGCTCCTTAGAGACCTCCACCTTCCCAGAGAGCTAGAAACACGCCGAGATCAGCGCCCTCCTCAAGAAACCCAAGGCCGACCCAAAGAACCTCAAGAACTTCCAACCCATCTCCCTGCTGCTGTTCCCGGCAAAGGTCATTGAGAAGACTGCCAACAGACAACTGACACTCTTCCTGGAGGGGAACAACGTTCTGGACTACTCCCAATTCGGCTTCTGCAGCGACCACAGCACCGAGACCGCCCTCATCGTCGCCACTGACATCAGGGTCATACTAGACAAGGGCCAGACCGCAGCCCTGATCCTCCTGGACCTCTCGGCCGCTTTCAACACCGTTTGCCACCGCACCCTTCGCACAGGCCTCCACGACCCAGGGATCCCAGGCAAAACCCTGAACTGGATCACCTCCTTCCTCACTGGGAGAACCCGGAGAGTCCGCCTCCTCCGTACCATTCCGAAGCCACCACAATCACCTGCGGCGTACCCCAAGGATCATCCCTTAGCCCAACCCTCTTTAACATCTACGTGAATCCGCTCCTCAACATCGTCCAACACCACCACCTCAACATAGTCTCGTACGCCGACGACATGCAGCTGATCCTCTCTCTCACCAAAGATCCGGCCATCGCCAAATCCAACCTCCACATAGGAATGAAGGCCATCGCAGAATGGATGAAGATCATCCGCTTGAAACTGAACTCGGACAAGACGGAGGTCCTCTTTCCCGGATCTACCCACTCCGCTTGGGACGACTCCTGGTGGTCAACTGCGCTGGGAGCTCCCCCGACACCCACACACGCAATCTGGGGTTCATCCTGGACTCAACGCACGCCATGACCAAGCAAGTCTACGCCGTCTCCTCCTCCTGCTTCAACACCCAACGAATGCTCTGGAAAACCTACAGATGGATCCCCACCGAAACCAGGAGAAAGGTCACCCAAGCGCTCGTCAGCAGCAGGCTGGACTACGGCAACGCACTCTACGCAGGAACCACGGCTACACTCCAGAAGAGACTCCAGCGCATACAGAATGTCTCTGCACACCTCATCCTCAGACTCCCCCGCCACAGCCACATCACCACCCACCTACGAGACATGCATTGGCTCCCGGTCAACAAGAGGATCACCTTCAGGCTCCTCACCCACGCGCGCAAAGCTCTCCACAACACCGGACCAGCATAACTCAACAAACGACTGTCCTACACCCCAAACTGCCAACTGAGCTCCGCCGACCTCGCCCTCACCACCGTCCCAGGCATCCAAACAACCACCGGCGGCAGATCCTTCTCCTAGCTTGCTGCAAAGACGCGGAATACCCTCCCCGCCCATCTACGCAAGACCCAGGACCTGCTGACCTTCAGGAGACGCCTCAAGACAAGGCTGTTCGACCAATAGCTGCCTTCCCCCCCTTAGCACCTTGAGACCCTCACGGGTGAGTAGCGAGCTCTACAAATGGACTGATTGATTGATTAATCCCCTTCACTCTCTTTGTTAGGGATTTGATAAGGTCTATGACACAGGCACTTCATATTGTTGTTATGGCGTGTGTATATTAGGATTTGAGTTGAATAAGATCAATATCTAACCTAAGTGCTTACCTAAGATTCATATATTCAACTAACTTGGAGGTAAGTTGTTTGACATGGAATACTATTCCTAGCTTTTATCTCAGTTTTGGTCTGTATGAGAAATTATGCTTGAATGAGTAAATAAAGATTGTTGTAGAAAGTATTAGAAGTTGGTAGGCACCGAAGGTTAAAGTACAACAGGACCAAACAATAGTATCAGTGCGCTGCATGGATGCTGGTAACCCAGTTAGGAGTACCTTCATGCGTAAGTGATTACATACGGTGATATTCTGTATGATCTTACACTTTTTTTATTATGTAATCTGGAAAATGTGTGTTATCTTGGTTGTAGAATGTGGTACGGTGACCATTGAGGTCTCATGGCAGTAGATAACCTTTATGCGAAGAAAGATCATGTCTGTGTGAAATAAAGGCACCTTTCCCCAACAGACTTCTGGCGTGCACCTAGTGCGTCAGAATCTAAGTCTGCGCTGATTTCCTACCCTTTATCCAGCTCTTATGTTGAGCCCCTTCACACCTTGCATATCACCACGTCCCATGTGTTTTCTACAACGCAGGGGATTCAACCATAAAATATATAAAATGAGGCCCAGAAATCACTTTTGTCAATTTCAAGTGGATCACATAAATCAGGGAAATGAACCAATTACATACAAAATAATAATAATGGAACTTATACCATTCTCCCCTTTGACCAGTGCATTGTTGATGAAAATCCAAAATGATACGATCAAAGCACGAACAGCACGATTCCCAAGACAGCCCAAAACCAATACATTTAGGGGTTAATTATGGCAAGGTTCCATTTTAACATTGCCATTCATAACTAGAAAAAGACCAAAAATATATTCAATAGAAAAATGTTTTATAGCGAATGCTCACGTTATTTTTCCATCTAAGAGAAAAACATTTTCAACTAGCTTCTCCCTCCAGAGTCTCTCGTTCATCAGGGAACAATGTTTCCCTATTGTGAATGTTGAGACACCACTTCCAATTCCTGAAAATGTATGAGGTTTTGAAGATGGGGCTTGAACATAAAGAATCTGTATAAATTATCTTCTGGCACAGAGGTGATCCGTACTAATGGAAATATAGTCAATTTCTCGCAAAATGCATTATGCAACAACGGTTTTGTTCTTAATGTGCATGAAATTATTATAGTTGCTTTACAAACACAACCCTCTGAATAGAAATACTTTCATCTATATTCTCTTGACATCATTCCAATGGGTTTTACCATTTATACGCAGTGATTTGCAGCTCATGGCCTAGTTGATGTGCACTATTTGCCACAATACTTTCAGCCTATGAAGAAGTAACCATCAGATGCTGACACTATTTATCTAGGCAACAGAAGAGCCCAACGCCACTTACCTCCATTTCTTTGTTCTGGTTGTGCACCTTCTGCAGCATCTCTTCTGCTTCCCGCAGACGGTGGTAGAGCTGCGGTGAATGCTCAGTTGGGGTCAATTCACTATCATACGAGTCCAGGATGGCCCGCATACCATCTCGCTCCTGGAACAGAGGAAAAATGGAGGAAACCATTACTGATCCTTCAACAATGCGGATTTCAATTCATACATGGATGGTACTTTCACAGTACAGTATCCTGTTAAATTATATTCTTTCGTATTGGGAGTTTGTCTGGAAAGTGACAACAGCCAATCTGTGAAAATTCAGCAGATCTTAACCTGTGGTCCCAGGACCACTGGGAGTCCACAGGGCCTACTCTGGGGCTTGGAGAGTTTTACGAAACGAAATATTAAAATTAATAAAGTATACAAAAATAAGGAAGCAACATAGAAAATGTGAAAAGATAAAAATATTTGGGCATTTGTTTGGTGTATACTTGTTTTTGCATCTTTGTGCATTGATTTGAGGTCCACTTAATAGAAATTGCTTAGACTAGGGGACTGCAGTAATGGATTGCAATATTGATTCAGTGGGGCCCCACAGAAGTTGAAAGGTTAAGAACTGCAGCCTTAAACCATTCCAGTTCTAACGACATAGCACAATAAAGGTGGCATTGTACTGTAGTTAGCTGGGTGTGCTGTATAATTGCTGGCTCCAACATCCTGTACCACTGAATTTGGAACACATGAGATTTGCAAACAATAATTAAAGGGATTTGTACATCTGAAGAATCTCAGGTCTGATTTTGACTTTGGTGCAGTTGCGCCATCTCACCGCCTGAGGTATTACTAGTAGAACTCGTGTACGGAGGACGGTCCTTCGCCTTTCCCATGGTGGCACCTCTATGGAAACAGCAAAAAGGTTCCAGCGCGGCACTGGACAGTGACTTTCATGCCGTGCTGGAACTTTAGGGAAATAAATACATGTGGGCACAGGTTGTGCCCCCCTGTATATATACCCATGGCGGGAGGGGGGGGGGGGGGGGGGGGGGGGGGTATGGGGTCCCTGTTGGGCCCCCTTTGTTTCCCCCACCACCAGCCTTTTCATGGCGGGGCTCCCACCACGAAATGGCTGCTGGTGGCTGAACTCATAATATGCTCAGCGGAAACGTGCCGCTCCACCACTGTCTGGGAACACCTCGTAATCAGCCCCTTAGTCTTTCATACCTGTATTACACTTGCATATTTTATCAAGTGTGATACTTCCCACCACCGCTGGGTAACCTACTTTAACCCCTTCTGTGCTGATGACGAGCCCAGGCTCGTCATGCAGCACGGTGCTCGTGTGCTGGTGACGAGCCTGGGCTCGTCATGAGCCGTGGAACGCTCACACGCGGGGATAATTCCCCCGCTGTGCTGAGCGTTCCATTGTGCGGGCGGGCTCATGACGAGCCCAGGCTCGTCACCAGCACACGAGTACCGTGCTGCATGACGAGCCTGGGCTCGTCATCAGCACCGCGGCGCCGTGCGCATCCCCCTCCCCCGCGCAGCGGGGAAATTAGCCCCGCGGCGAAGGGTTTAAGTTAAAAACAAATCTTCCTTTTCAGTAAGGTTGTCCAGGGAGGTCAGGCCTATTGTGTCTGGGGAAATGGCCACTGTAGACGAAGCGCACACATATCAGCATAGGTTAATAGGTAAATTAGTACTTCACCCACAGCCCCTGCTGCATTACTTATGTGTAGTAGCAGACCCCAGTCAGTAATAAAGCTATCTGAAGCAAAATACACAAACTTTCCGGCACCATCCTTGTTTGCACACTGCACATGCACCTGGTCTTTTGCTATTTTTCCAAATTCGGTCGAGTTTTATTACAAATTTGACTTTATGGGGAACAAAGCCCTTGTCACCTCGTCTACTGTGAAAATAAAAATGATGTCCCGTGAGCTTGCTGTGTTTGAGCCATCATACTCTGGCAGCCTTACAGGGGATTTTTGCTGCAGGCCTGGAATAGGTGACATTTCGTGTTATTTGCAGGGATTTGGCATTGCTAAGCTTGTCAGCAACTGGAAAGCCAACAGCAAGATGAGAGAAGTGCTTGGCAGCAGCAATATTTCTCAGAGTACACCTGGGGTGAGGCTGCGCCAAAACACTGGCATATGCTTTGTTTTTCAAAGATCCTGGGATAGAAAGAGCTATTGCAAATGACTGCGAAAATTTCATATTTTGTACTGGACATAAGCGGTGCAAGTACTGCATGGGATGACGGCTTCCTTTGGTTCATTCAAACTAAAGTTTGGGGTCTTGATACACTTACAATACAAATGTGAAGCTATTACTATTACCATTCACGAGGGAGGCAATGGAAAAACACATTTTTTACGTAAGAGTTGGTGCAGCGGCAACAAAAGGGCGATTATGAAAAGTGTATCAAATCTGAAAATAATATTGACATGGGGGGAAAGTGTAGAAGGTCCTCAAAGGGGTGTATAGTGGAATAAATAAAACCAGGAACCAAAACAGCGGTTTTAAATAGCTTCCCGGGAAGTATTCGTATTTTACCAAGAATCACAGGGTTTTTTATTTGTGGCCCTCAAAGTTAGAACGTTTCAAAAAGAGACAGTTGCAGTACACAAGAGTGGTGGGCCTTAACACCCAATCGACATGCAGTAAGAGGTTGGTGTGTAAGAGGATTACAAATTAAATAAATGTATATATATATATATATATATATATATATATATATATATATATATATATATATATATATATATATATATATATATATATATAACAGAGACCTTGAACTTACAACTGTTTTGAGATGTGCATTAGAATGCCTTTCCAAGCAAAGGATTTAAAGCTGTGGAAAATAAGTGCATTTTTGGTATACTTCCAGTTGGCCAGTTCCACCAGGTTTCTACTGGCTCCAGTTGCTGTCATATTGGTTATTGATCATCAAATTAACTGCTACGAAGAAGATTTCCTGCACTTTAATTTTCACTGCAAGGTCAAGTGACTTATTTGCATTGAAACCCTATTTTGTGTGCAGTTCTAAAAGGTCATCTGGTGTCCCACCATGCATCCTGAATGACTACATTTAGTCATATATAGCGTTCATGCCCAGAGATCTATTGATCCAGTTGAAATTTACACTGGTGGTGAGCAGGTGAGCCTCCAAAGCTTGCCAACGTGCACGAAGGTAGCCATTGCATTCCCATTTACAGAAGTCTGTTCTAAAGTGTGACAACTCGCAATGCGGGACTATTACACGGTCACAAAATTCAGTCTCCGCTCCAGACGTCGAATGAGGAGTCGCAATAAGATATCCCCCCCTCCACAGCCTCCACCGAATACTAGTTCCATTTCAACAGGCCACACTCCATCACAGACATGTTCATAAAATAGTATTCATTCATTAAAAGAGAGGTTCATATTGCATATTCATTTATTTTAAAAAGTGTATTGAATATTCATCCTTTAAAAAAAAAAAACTACTGCATATGCATTTAGAACAAAATACACTAATCCATATTCATTAGAAAAAGAACATTGGAATGCGTTTGTTTCTGTGAAAGGAGACAATCGGCAGCTACCCTGGACCTTGCCTTTGTGACATTTTTGGACTTGACCACTTATGTTTTTCTGAACAAGTACCCATAATTTTGAGAATGCCACAATCTGCCACAAGGACACAACTCCATAGCTGCCAACTTAACAAAAATCTCATTGTGAGGAGGGGACGGGTCCTAGGCCGAGCCGGACTGGCCGTAGCAGGTATCGGATGTTTCCCCGGGCCGGGAGGCTTGTGGCCGATTTTGTTACTGGGGGCCAGTTTTGCAACGATGCTGCTATATTGGTCCCCAGTAACAAATGCAGCAGGGGAGCTAGTCCTTCAAAATTGCCAGGGTTGGTTTGGGCTCCCAGTCCTGCTCTGGGCATAGAAGGGGGCATGACCTCGTGCCGAGAAGTACCTACAACATAATTTTTCCCCCACCCTGTCCCCATTTCGCCTCCTCCAAAAACAAAACCAGAATTTGCAATGCAACAGGTCTCGCATTTGCGAGAGTTTGAGCCATTAGCATTGTAAATGGCAATGCCTTTTATTTATGTATTGGCTTTCAAAACAGATTAAAAAAAGGTATTGTCATTTACAATGCCAATAGCGTAACCTCTCACAAATGCGAGACCTATTGCATTGCACATTCTTGGTTGTAAAAGTACCCCATGCCGTGCTTTCACTTTAATGGCGGATGTGCCCATTTCTTGAGACGAGCCGTGTCTAAAAGGTGAGCGGCCGCCATGTGGCACTTTTACAAAAAAAAGTATTTGTTTATCAAGTTGACAGACTAATGTGTTTTTGTAAATGCGCCTCATGCAGAGCTTTCACTTTAAATGGCGGCTATGCACCTTTCTTTAGACGCAGCTCGTCTAAAGAAAGGGGCACGGCCTACATCAATGTGAAAGTTGTCATGGAGCACTTTAAAACAAAAAGGTAACTAAATAAATGTTAAAAAAACAAGCAGTCGCAAGTAACAAACAAAGGCACGGCCGCAATTATATCAGCTGAGGTGTGCCGTGCTATGAAAAGAAAAAAAGAAATCGTTGCAAGAGAGCGGGGGTTGGAGGTGCCGCCAAGCTCTTTGCCGGGGCCGATTTTCGGCCGATTTTGGTACAGTGCTGCAAAATCGGCCCTGTTACAAAAACGGCCCCCAGGGGCCCAAAACCAGCCCCTACCGGGGGATTGCCCGGTGCCCGCTATGGCCAGTCCGGCGCTAGTCCTGCCTGCTGTTGCAGGAGGGAGAAAACCATTGAACAAAATAGTGTTTGGAGGAGTCCTCATGGGGGGTAGGGTTACAAGATGAGAAAAGGTGGTACTAAAAAGGGACAACTGAGCCTATTGACCAATGAAAAATCACTGTTTACAAAGGACAGTGACAGGAGCCAATTAAAAATATGGGCGGAAAATGGGCAGAGCTTCAAGTCCATACCTGAATACAGTAGGTCTTAAAGACTAGCGCTGCCTAGGTGAAATCTAAAACAGCTTCCTGAGGCTGGTGTAAATGACCTGGGTTTTTTTAACGCCCCTTAGTTGAAGTCATTAGTTCAAAGCCTCAGAAAACGAGCTGGAAATCCACTATTTTCCGCTCGTTTTTCCTGCCACTGTGTGATATCGGCTCCTCACCAGGTGACCATGTGATGGGAGCCAATATTGTGTGTCAAATGGTGCCACTGTGTGAGTTGCCAGGTCTGCAACTCAGTTGCCTTTTCAAAGTTTTGTTTTCTGATTTCGGTATCCACTGACCCTGACCGAATCGGAGGTCTAACCAGATTCAACATGGCCGCTTGCTCAAAGCACACAGCAGCAAGCTGATTCCCAGTCTGGTTTCCTTAATTTGCAGCGGGCAATGATGTATTATGTCCGACGTTTCTGCTCCCCCTGAGTGAAGCCAAAGTAAAAGAGGTGTGAAATTAGGGAACTGCTCAGAAGAAGGCAGCTGGGGGTTGTTTCTGAAGCCTGAGGGGGATAGAGATTTTTAGATAGTAAAGCAGGTTTTTTATTTCAGCCTGCTGCGTTAGACGTGCCAGTCTTTTTACTCTGATTGTACTCACTGGTTATATGTAAAAATGATTGAAAGGTATATGATTCCAAACACAGAAGAGCTGAGCAAAATGCTTCGAGAAACCAGGAAAAAGAGTGCAGTTATCTGCTCTCGAACCTGAAGTGTTTAATCCACTGGTCACTGACTTCCGCGTGTCAGCCACTTTACAAGAAACTGGACTGGGAGTTTATGGCGGGAAACGCACAACTAGTTGTGCGGGGTAGTGGCAACTTCGGCAGGCAACTGATCTGGGTAAAGCAAAATTAAGATGGCAAATGTTATGACTTCAATCTCGAGAGATAAGCATTGCTCTCTTCTGCACTCATCTTCCAACTATTCTTGGGTTGGAATATTACAGATTTTACTATCATTATCAGGTGTAACTCAAATGCCTCATTATTGCCTTCCCTTAAACCCACAAAGCACAAGGACACATACAGACTCCGCCTCAATCTATTGTTTCCGCACACCCATCAAAAAAGTAATGTGCATTTCCATTCCACCCACAGGCATCATTACAGGACTGGTTGCTTTAGGGTGAACAGAGGCAGAGATAACAAAAAACAGACATCTTTAACACTATGGAACAGAGCTTTGTTACCCGTGCACATTGTGCGCTTAATGAAGGACAGCCTGGTATCAAGAGCAAACCTGAGGATAGCACATTGAAAGCCAGAGCTACAGCTTGTTAATGTGCAAGTCGCAATACCTGAACAGGTATTAAAACAAAGTTCAAACAGATCATACTAAGTGTGACAACCTAACTGATTCAACGTCAAGGAACCAAGACTTCGCTGCGTTAGCGGGTGTTACGGTAAGAATTTTGAATGCAGTATTGACTTTTATTATGCAGAAGAAAGCGTCTGGTTTATTTCCTGCAAAAGAGATCAACAAAAGGTTTGTGGTGCTAAAATCACAATCTTTCCAGCTTTCAGGAAGAAGCAGACTTTTGTCAGAAAACCAAAACTGTCAACACAGTTTTGGCATTTTACTGGGGGATAGCCAAGCAGTGGTAGAAATTAGTGTGAAAGCAATAATGAATTCGAAAACTATACATTTTTTTAAAGTAGACAAAATTCTGAATTCAGCAATGGGGCATGTGTGTAGATCCTTCAAGGTTTGTCTATCAAAACTAACAGTTGAAATAAAAACATATTGAAATTGAGTTGCAAACAAAGTAATTTGAGCCAATATTTTCACCTATAACTTCTTCTAAATATGGCAGATTTTTGAAACCAAGATACCATTACGTCCAATGGACCCTTCTGGTTGCGTGGATATATAGGACTTGTAGGTTCACCGAGGTACCCAGAGCCAATAACTGAACTGCGTCTTGCAATGGTTTTTCATTGTGTACCAGGTTTTTCATTGTGTACCAGGTATATAGCAATCAATTTGGTAAAATATAAAGAGTGAAAAATAGGTACCAAGGAAACCTATATATTTCCAAAATGGGAACAAAACAGAGTTTAGAAGCGGTGGTTATTTGCACATCTCCAAAATTGTGGGAACCCATACAAGCATGTGAATTAGGGGACATTTTTCAAAATGACTTCATTTTTTTATTCTACACATTTTCTTGCATTTGTTAGGCAGAAATGCAAAGAAAGCAATTGGTAATAACACTTGTTCTACTATTCTGTGTTCCCCCAAGTCTCCCGATAAAACTGGTACCTCACTTGTGTGGTTAGGCCTAGTGCCCGTGACAGGAAATGTCCCAAAACACAACGTGGACACATCACATTTTTCCAGTGAATACTGACCTTAATTTTGCAATGTGCCTAGCTGTGCATTTTGGACCCTAGCTCAGCCGGTACCTAGGAAAACGTCGTAAACCTATACCTTTTTTAAAACTAGACACCAAGGGGAATCTAGGATGGGGTGACTTGTGTTGCTCTCACTAGGTTATGTTACCCAGAATCACTTGCAAACCTCAAACTTTGTAAAAAAAAAAAAAACATTTCCCCCACATTTCTGTGATGGAAAGCTCTGGAAACTTCGGGGAGCGACAAACTTTCAGCCACCCAGCATTCTTTAAAGTCTCCCGATGAAAATGGCACCTCACTTGTGTGCCAATGAATGCAGCAGAATTTTAGAAGGGAGTAACGCACACTATATTAAGGCGTTGGATATGCAGGGTGATAAATAATTTTTTCTACAAAGGGGTTATTGTTAAGATGAATCCCTGTTCTTCAAACATCAAACTTTGTATAACAAAAATAAAACATTTCCCCCACATTTCTGTGATGGAAAGTTCTGGAATCTGCAGGGAGCAACAAACTTCCAGCAACCCAGCATTACAAAAAGTCTCCCGATAGAAATGGTACCTCACTTGTGTGGGTAGGTCTAGTACCCTCAGCAGGGAAGGGCCCAAATCGTATTGTGGAGACATCAAAATTATTATCTATCACATCTATCTATTTGCAATGGGCGCACCTGCATTTTTGGTTCTGGGCTTGGCGGCCAACTAGGGAAACCCACCAAACCCACACATTTCTGAAAACTAGTCACCTGGGGGAATCCAGGGAGGTGTGCCTTGCATGGATCTCCCAAAGTTTACCTGCCCAGAATCCCCTAAAAACTCAAATTAGCTGGAAAAAAATAATCACATTTTTCTCTAATTTCTTGTGTGGGAAAGTTGTGGGATCACCGGGCTGACACAAATTTCCTACCACCCAGATCCGTTGCTACAACTTGACCGGCGACCTCACATACAGGAATCATCATTCAACCCCACTGGTATCCCCTCTCGTGCTATTATTGTGTCTGGTGTCCGAGAAGTAGAGAGAAGCCTTCTTCAACACCAGTGTTGACTTTGGTAATTATATACCTAGACTATGGGTAGCTCAAGCTGAAGATGGTTCCAAAGCAAAGGTTGGAGCTGGTAGTGGTTCCGTAGCCAGCCCTACTGGATTATTCAAGTCAAGTCAAGTCAAATAGGCTTTATTTCGACATAAAAAAATATCTTAAAAAGCATACATACATGATAAATTCAATTAAAACATTACTAGATAAAAAGCATAAAAGGCCCTTAATATACTAGGACTCAACGTTTTTTCCTACGATTTCTGAAGGGGAAATTATTTAAATTAGCTAAAAAAGCAATAGGCCAAAAACAGACCATAAGTTAAAATCATGATTAAACAATTTGCCTAAGTCTTTTTGACCGTATTCGCCATGCCCAACCTAGGTACTTCGAGGTGGCGCATGCGAAGAATGAGCGGGTGTCTGTAAGTAATATTCGTAGTGCCACATTACAATGTCTGGTGCCCAAGGTGAGACACATTGGTTTAATCCATTTCATGCGAGGAACCTTATAGGCAGGGCACTCTAATAACAGATGGGGGACAGATTCACGGCGCTGAGGGCAGAATGGACACCATGGCGCAGTCTGGTATGGAATTTTCCAGTGGCATGTGAGCTCCATTACAGGGAGAAGACCTACTCTAAATTTAAAATACAGGGATCTTTCCCATGGGGCAGAAATAATGTCCAGATACAAATCTCTGATGGGGACATCTTTGAACTCCACAAAGTTTCTGGTCGACTTACAGGTCGTTGAGGAAGAGTTTCTTTTGTTTGCCACCCATGACCAATAGAGTTGTTTTAACATGGATTTAGGCGGGGCTGACTGTTGGTGCCATGCTTCTTCCAGCCCTAAATTGGCAAGTAGAGCCTTAATGTCCCTTAGCCATTTTATTTTTGCCCAACCTGTGGAATTAATTATCTCCCGTAGGCCATCCGCATAGCTTGAGAGCTCTGGCACTCTCCAGATGCGGGCCCACAGTAGCAGGGGGCGTAATTTTGCTTGATCTTCAATCGCCCGGCAGCCCATGTCCAGTTGCAAAGGTAGGATAGGGATAGAAGGACCGAGAGACATTAGGCTTCTCAGGAAGGCATTCTCGGCTCGGGTTAGCTCTTTCATGTTTGACATCCCCAGAGCTCTGCCCCATAAAGTGCTGCACTCACTCCTCTGGCAGAGTAAATGTCCATTACTGCCGCTATTGGTCTTGTAGATGCTGCTCTCTGCTCTTTCAACAGGGCCCCAGTCACTCTTTTCAGGCTCAACAACATTTTAGTCAGATGGCAGTCCCATTTCATAGAGTCCACCAAGCGGATGCCCAGGTAGTCGAACATCTTGGTTCTTTCCAGTGCAACGGACCCCAATGTTGGATTATTAGACTGCACTGATGGAGGACTAGGAAGTGAAGCCGGTGGAATATGTATGGAGGTACCGACCATGTGTGGTAAGTCGGATGGGCCAAAAAACACCTTAACAGCAGAGAATGTCACTTATTTAGTTAACACCTTGCTCACTGCTGTACTGCTATCAGTTCACCACACACAAACTTTAATAGAGAGCATACAAGAACTCCTGACATTCATTCAGGATAATCCCAATCAGCCAGTAGCTAACTGTCATGGTATCCAAATGGCACATGGCATCAACAAATACTATTCAAATGTATCCATACGCTCTACAATAGGCCTGTCTACTGTCCAACAAGATGAGTGATCTCTGTTGGAGGTAACAAATACACCAGGTTAGTTGCTACCAGGCTCCAAGGACGTTGTTCAATCTTATGTGAGTTTGTGTTCATGCCCTCTCGGTGGTGGGGGGTGGGAGGGTGATGGCTTAGTATATTTTGATGTGGTTTTTACTCTAAATTTTGTGGTGTGCAAATGAACTGCAATTATTTTATTTGACCAAATAAATAGAAAGATTTGCTGTGACGTTCAAATGTGCACAGACCTTGGTAAATAACTCTACTCTTGCTGCATCAGACACCAAAATCATATTGCCACGAGTCAATGAGCAAGCCACAGCCACACTACTGGCATGGGCAGGCGTACACACAATGTTGACATCAGACGCAACCCGACCAAATGGAACAAGGGTGAAGAAGGCACAAAGACATTAAACCACAGTTAAACTAATGATGCGTTTTTGGGGGTTAGACTCTTGCCCTCCTTCCGAATATTTCCTGAGTACCTGAAGAGGAAAAGCAGGAGTTAAGGTAGGAAACTCACACAACCATACAACATTATGTAGTCCGTCTAAAGAGGTACACACAGATTATTATTATTTTTTTTTTAGTAAAAGGTGCTTGAAGCCACCTAGCGTGTGCAACTATGATATTACTAGCTCTATCCAGCATTTGCCAGAGGCCAACCAGAAACTCCTAGGTGTGACAACTATCCTACTTGAATCATCTGCAGAATTTAAAGCCAGGACATGTGAAGAAAACAAAAATCCACCAAACCTACCTAATTACTGGACAATATTTTGTTGCTCTGAAAACGTGGATGGCCCTACATAGGCGTCTACGTTTAATGTGGCGAGAAAGGGAAAGCCCATTCACACAAGTCACAAGACCTACGATAAATAGGATGGATGCCAGAAGACCTCAATATTACTACCTTCCAGAAGCTTTTTAAACTTCACGGCCGTTTAAGAATCATGCAATGACAGGACCCGCCTAGGTTCCTTGAAGGACCCACTTTATGAACTCTATGAATTAAAAAAAACTCTATGTCAGCAGTCACCCTTTATTTGGTTTAAGGCCCCCTAAGGGACTGCCAGATTTAAACGTTGGATTTGAAGTTTCAAAACCATACTAAATAATTAATTTGAAATACTGTCTACAGGCACTGTGGCAGAGAATTGATGCTCGAAAGGAAGGCATAAACAAGGCAAGAAGTTCAACAACAGAAGAAAACAGTAAAAAGTACACTCTGTATTGAGACACGGAAATGCTAAATAATTTCCTTTAAGCAACAGCACAATTAGGCACTGCATTAAACTACATTAAGAATACATTTGTGGAAGACACGGATGTCGCTGGTTTGACAAAACAGATATTCAAGCTAAGTCCAATCAGTTGAAAATTAGAGAAATGCACATAAAAGGAAGGCAGTTTAAATAAAAGAAAGTCTAATTTCAAAGCAGAACAAGCGAAACAATGGGACATGAACTGGAAGGCCCCGTCAATTACTGATTTCACAGACTGCAATATAAAGAGCAGGTCTCCCAAAGAAATAAACAAATGTTCAATTGCAGTATGAACATAACATTTTTATTCTGAGTGAATGTAAAGTGCAATCTGTAAGAGAGCAACTAGGTGAGCAATGAAAGGATGAGTAAAAATGTCATACAGCACACTTTAGGGACATTTTTAACAACCAGTTAAGGCAGAAAAAGCAACAAAGCATACCTCAAATGTCTGAAGGAGAGACAAAATAAAGCATACCACAGGTACAAATTAATTCCAACTGGCGAAACTTGGGAGTGAAAAAAAACACAAGAACAGAGGCGGTGTCTTCAACAATTACTCAACCACCACCACAAATGCCAGTACTGACACTTCCACACATTCGCTTCAATTCGTGATTACACACCTTAATTATTGTGATCACTGTTTACGTAATCAATTTTGAAAGTATTTTTTTAATCTGTTAAGACGAAATTCCAAGCAATTTCAACAATGCTTTTACATTTATAGAACAAACATAATAAACAAATAATCGTTTTTTGGATGTGCATAATCAATAACAGTGGCAGCTGCCTCTGTACAGGGGTGGCGGGGAAAGGAGTGAGGGGGAGGCATGAAAAAAAAAAAGAACTTACCTTCTTCGGTGCCGCACGTCTCTGCTCCGTCCTCACTCTCTGCCACCAGAAGCACCCAGGTTCCTGGACTCTCCCAGTCAATCACGATGCTGCAGGAGCACAGTCGTGATTGGTGTGAGCGGCCTGTTTGGTGCCAGGTAATACCTGGGAGGCTGGGCAGGTTCTCCACTGGGCAGTGCAACACAGCCCAGTGGAGAACATGGCAAGTGCGAAAGGCTGTTTAGCCAGCCCCAGAGGGAGGGCCAGGCTGTCATGCGTGCTTATTGAGGGAGTGCAAACCACTCTCGCTCCCTCTGACGGCGGCGAGCCCAGCCCCGCCAAACCTGTCTGGAGTCCCGCAAAGGCAAATACAACGATAGTAACTTATTATTTTATTCTTCTGTTGCAATGCTCATCAGTGGGGCATTGCTCCTCCGCCTAAGAGGAGCCGCCACTCATCACTACAATACATATACAACAAAACAATACAATTGGACAATGCAACAGAAAAGTAATAATTTAAAGAGTTTATTGAGCCCAAGGTCTGACTTTTTAAATGCCCTTAAGGAGCTCGCTGTATTTTCTTAAATTTCTAGCTCCTAACTAAGTGGGCCATGACCAAATGGTGCCTATACGAACTCCGGGGGAATTTATTATTCCTATCCAAATGAAAACTCTAGTGACACTAAGCTCCAGTAGTACTTATTGAAAATGCACTTGTTTGGTGGTCTCCGACAATTACAGCATGACCAGAGCAAACTGTAATCATCACTGCCAATAAAGAAAAGTCCCAAAATGGTGAGAGTGGTCAGTCGTGGGGTTTATTATTAAAAGCAGAGATATTTAGTGTAATGCTATGCGCTGATGTTGGTTACTCGCATAGTTATACTACACTGAAAAAATGATATGTCACTAAGGAAAAACTATGTCGTTCAGATGGCAGAACGTTTACAGTATCAATGTATCAGCTCAGAAGAGACGTTTTGCATTGCCAGATGAACATTAGAGGAGTAAATGGAGGCACAGCAAAGTGGGACAACAATGCCCCCAGAAGGAAAGACGCCAAAGATTTCCATCGACAAGCGATATCTTGGTAGTTCTCAGTAAGGAACACTAGTGATGTACAATGAACTCTGAAGGCTGGACTGAAGAGAACAGGGGAGAATTTGACAATTGTAGAAGAATATAAAATCGCATTATTAAGAGCTGTTAAATTTAAAACCCAGGTTAAGCGTCTGCATCAAAGGGAAGATCCCCTAGTAAGGAACGAAAGAGCAATACCGCTATTACCATGTTCCATTCTTCTTTGGAAACCTTGAGGGATGTAAAGCTCCACCAAGGTTCATGGAGCCTTATCACCTTCCTCTGCAGGTGACAGACGGCAGAAACTAATGACAGAAGAAACCGTGGCCAACTGGTAAACATTTGTGGTAGACATGGAGGGAAAACAGCAGGCAATAGGAAAGCTCAGCTCTTATCTTTTCTCTCTTTAAAACCTGAAAAACAAAAAAACAACATGCCAAGGACTGTGTGCCTGCTCAATGGAGTGAAAAAAACACTCTCCATGGATTGAGCACTAAAATAAATGGAACAAGAAAGTCCTGTCAAGAAAGGAGCAGTGCTCAATGGAAATAAAGTCATGCCAGGGACCAAGCTCAGTCAAAGAACACCGGACAGCTCAAGGGCAGCATGTATACTACCACAGATTAATGCCCACAGTCTTTTCAAGGGCTTCTAGTGGCTGTTTCAACACTCAAATGGCTGTTTTCTGTACTTTGAAAACAAAGGCATCCCCAAGAGTGGATTTTGTAATACTGTCACTGAGCCCTCCAAGCAATGATGTAATAATGGGTCTCGAAACCTAAGTGGGCATCATTAAAGAAGGGATATTATGGAAATCCAAGTGTTGGTGATGCATGACTGGGTAAAGGCTAGGTTTTATTTTCTTCATAGACAGCGGATGGGCCCTTTAAAGAAAATGCTTGGATCACTGAAACAGTGATATTGCAAGCAGATGCATGGGTAACCAACAGAAGCTTCATTCACTCAAAATTCTTCTATTTATCAAGCTTACAAAAAGGTTGCCCTAAAATGATGATAGTAAAGTAATTGTCAACTTCAACGAACAATGAAACTTTTTCTGTTCAAGAGTACCCATAATATAAAGTGTTCGCCAAAATTATCAAAACATTTAGGTAAAATCAACTCTACTATACAGACATTTTGAAATTAAGGGTCTACAAATACTGAAAAATTAAAAGTAACCTCTATAAAGGGCAGAAAAGAACAGTTTTCAGCTAGCATACCACAGGTCAAAGCTAACAGTTTGAATAGACCTCATCTGACACTGGAGAAGAAGAGCATTAACAACCTAGAAGTATCGACAGAACAGGCTTGGAGTTGCATGTAGTACTATTACAGTCAGAGGATTTACCTGCATGGGTAGCTAGGCACAGAGCATGCTCCATAGTGAATGCTCCATCTGTGCTAGTAGTTGAAGGTGTCGGCACTCACACTTATTTTAAGGGGACCAGGACTTTTTTTTTTAATCATCAGAATTTTGGCCAAACAAGAGACTGAAAGGCAGAAAAAAGCAAGAGAACCGTAGGTAAACGGAGAAAACTGAAGAAAGCAGGTATGAGATGTAAGATGTCAGAGTTCTATGAAGAGACCGGAAGTGTAAGGAGGTTAATGCAGAGGCCTGCGGTGGAACCAGGCAGCTTTAGTACCGGCAGTCGGCATCACAGAAGCAGGTTCTTAATCAAAACTGTGGGCCACTTAACTTTCAGGTATTTCATTTAAACCAATTTAACACCAACCCAAAGGTGTTTTCTTCCTTAACGGGTCGTCTTAAAATTAATTCGATCTCTTGTGCCACTTTTTTGTTAAAATAAAACGCCTGCTACTTTTAACAAGAAAATAATTTTAAAAAAGCTTCGACTGGAGCTCGCCTCTCGAGGCCGCCTGCCAGGAGCTTCATGCCTGCCACCAGGAGAAAAGAATTCGAATAAAAAGTTTTCGTTTTTGCAAAAATGAAAAGGCTGTGTTTTACCACGAGATACAACACCTCACAAAATCAGCTCTTCAAGACACAAAGGGCATTTTAATCCCTTGTCACTAAATGTCAGATGGATTGGGAACAAAACATGAGAGCATCTCAAGGGGGTGACAGAAAGACAAGTGAAAAACACTCCATTGCACCTCTACGGGATCAAAGCACGTCTTTTTGTGACAGAGTGGGGCGGGTGCGTAGGGAAAGCACATACCTCCCGGTGGAGCACGCCAGTATCAAGGGACAATGCACATGGATACAATCTGAAGCCAGCATCAACAGAGACAACGCTTGACAGAACTATCTGAAGCCAGTCGAGTGAGAAGAAACATCTCCCGGAGAAATCATCTGATGCTCATACCAAGAGGGGAAGAGACATCTACCGGAGGAACCCTTGTATGCTCATAGCAAGAGTGAAGAAACCTCTCCTGAAGGAACCATCTCATGCCGATGACAAGAGGGAAGGAACCTCTCCCGAAGGAACCTTCTGATACCCTACGAAGGGTTAAGAAATAGCACCCGAATGAACTATCTGATGCCCATATCTAGAGAGAAGAACCATATGAGAGGAGAAGTGGAGAAGTGTGGCTCACTGGTTAGAGCAGGCAGACCCTGAAGCAGAGGTCAGACCGGGAGCAGGGTTCAATTCCCGACGCGGCAGGGTCTTGAGCTCAAATGTCCATGGACTCGATAATTCTCGCTTCGGTGCATGACCTAATCATGGGTTCACACTCTGCAACTCTGGGCATTAAGCTTGCTTAATCTCCACAACGGCCCTCCCGCGGCGGGATGCCTGGCTTTCACCTTGGGGATACCCTGTAGGGGCTATCTCACAGGGAAAAGCCAGGACGGGTTCCCAAGGCAAGCGCGGAGATACCCCTTCGGGGGTCGATTCAGGCGCTATATAAGAAACATAATAATAATAATAATAATAATAATATGATGCCCGTACCAAGAGAGAAGAGGCTGCTCCAGAAGTAACCATCTGATGATCGTACCAAGCGAGGTGAAACGGTCTTGAAGGAAACATCTGATGCCCATATCTAGAGAGAGGAGACGACCCAAGAACAAAAGTATTTGTTTCCCATACCAACAGAGTAGAGAAAACCGAAGAAGGAAAGCAACAGATGAATGGAATTGACTCAAAGGAACAATCCGATGACACTGTCAAACGAAAAGAGGTGACGTATTAAATAACTATCTCATGCTAGTATCTAGTGAGATGAGGACTCGTGAAGCGACTATCTGATGCTAGTCTTAAGAAATAAGTAACTTTGTGATGCCAGTATCAAAAGTAAAGATACAGTTAATGAAGTAACTATTGCATGCCAGTATTTAGGGGGAGATGATGACTTCTGAAGGGACTACCTTATGCAAGTGTAAAGAAAGAAGGGATAACATGCAGGATCTAACTCACGCTAGTATCTAGGGAGAGTGGAAAGCACATGCAATAACAACCTAATGGCTGCACCAAGAGAGACTATACATCACATGCAAAAATGATCTGATGGTAGTGTCCAGAGAGAAGAAAGCATGCTGAAGAAACTATGTGATGCCAGTATCAAGGCGATGACATAGACAGGGAATAATTGGTGGCAGTAAAAATCAAGGGAGAGGAGACAGCTTATGCAGAACCTATCTGACGTCAGTTTCTAGGGACAGGAGGGGGCGTTAGGAGGAACAAACCAATTCCAGAAGAAGAAACTAAACTATACCTGCAGATACAATCTGATGCTATACCAAGGCGAAGCCACATGCAGGAACTAGATGAGCGCCAGAATCAGGGGGGAGGAGACAGCATATGTAACAAGCATTGGCATATCCAATAGGTCTCGCCTTTGGGACCTTATAAGTGTTTAGCCATGCAACAGTTGATGTTGTTGCACCGAGGAGAATGAGATGGATAACTAAACACTTCTAAGGTTCCAAAGGCGAGACCTATTGGCTATGCCAATGCTAGTCTCATTAGGTTATTTCCCTGCCCTAGGAACCCACATTAGCAGCAGGGGGTCACTGTTTTTTTACATTAGTGGTTGTTTCACCGACAGGGTCCCATCTTACCCTAGCAAAATTCCTTGTGTAAAGTTCTTCAATCAAAGACAGTAAGTCACACGGAACCCCAATTTTCCCAAAGACCTCCCACAGTTTGCTGCTGGGGAAAAGGTCAAATGCATTCACTCAATCTCTTGTACAGTTACACTCAAACACTTCCCAGTACACTCAGAAGCTCACTCACTCACACAGTGATTCTGTGACATGCTCACACTCACTTGCTCAGCACACCCACTAACTCCTCTACACAATCATTCACCAAATCCTTTGCACACTCACTCACATGCTCACACATACAATCTATACAGGTGCACAGCCGCTCACTCATGTCCAGTCGCTCAGGTGATGACTTACTCACTAATTTGCACACTCACATACAGTCACATGTGCAGTTACTCAGCTACTCTGTGCCATACACAGTACAGCACTGGATAGAGTCAAGCCCTTGACAACACCACCTGTGTTTGATTCTGTTAAATAACCTCGCTCTCCAAGGCATTTGCACTACAACTGGTGCAACAATCCCTTTGCACCATTTGCACCACTCCCTGCTTCACATGCCTTTCCATCCCACCCTGGATCACATTCCCTACGCATTCAAAGGTCATGCGCTCCAGTGACTGAGCGCACTGGGTGGTTTCAGGGCCGTGTTCGAAAGTTTAAATGTATATGTCGGTACAATTATATAGCACCGACCAAGTAAAATGCTTCAAAGCGCTGTACAGAGGTGCGGGTAGAGATTATCATGAGTCACCCGTGAGAGTAACAAGATAAACCATTGTCCTCTTGTAATTCGACCTAATAAAAACGTGAACTTTTATGCCAGATGAACTCCCTGAACTACTACAACTTAAGGCGCTACCTTCAACCTCTCAAAAGCTGTATCTTTTGGGACTGAAAATTACACCAAATACACCGTCTGTGTGGCGCTGTCCCGCCCCTGTGCCCAACAAAGGACAGAAAGTACACACTGCCAAGGAATGACACGGGAATATGTGTACTAGGGATTAGAAGAATAGTTTTGTCCTGTTGGTGGTCGGTAAATAAACTAACCCTTATTTTATCTGAATGGTTTAACCGGGGAAGAGATTGCGTCCTTTTTAAGGTCGCTGAAATGTTTGCTGACCGGTTATATGTCGTTACTACGAATTCCGTTGCAACGCATGCCTTTTCCACGCATGCGTTACCATGGAATTCGTTTTCCCCTCGTCACCTTTACCACGTCGCTCTTACGTCATAAAGAGGAAGCGGAGGTTTATTCCGCTTCCTCTCTAAGGACGCTGATTTCTTCGGCACGGCGGCTTCTTTTTTTGGGGGAGGGGGGGGGGGGAGACCCCCCTTTTTAATCCTACAGTTTTTTTTAATGCGTGGTAAAGACGATCGTTGACGGCATACGCGTTGAAAAGACGTTTACGTGGCGAGTGCCTCGTAAACGTTACGCGTAGTAATGCCTTCGTTGTTGATGTTTCCCTTGCTGACCTCACGGTTCTGCATTTGTGGTGTTCTCTGTGAGGTGGGGAGCGCTGTGGAATTGTGTGGGGCTCATGGTCAGTAATCCGTGAAATAAAACACATTAGCATGACATGTCATGTTGGGCTGGGGTGGAAGTGAGCTTTCGTCCTGTGACCGCTAGCAGAGGCCGGAGCACGTAGCTGGTGTCTGCGGCCCGCGAGCGCCGCAAGACAAGCAGCGGTGGGCGCTGGGAAATGCACTCTCGCGCACAAGTGTCATACACACACCGAAGCAGAGACACTGTCTGGCACAATTATATAGGGAAGCACGCAAGCCCACACACAGACACACTGATGCAGAGAAGCATAAACACACAGTTCAACAAACTAGCAAACTGATAAAGACAAGTCCATGCACACACAGGAACAGGCAGCATATATACACACTTAAAGAAAATGGATCCCCTTGATCAACGAACAACTATATGGCACATGTATCTATCAATCATACAATCACAACTGAATATAAAAAGACATCAAATGTATTCAATATGTAATGAAAGTTAAAAACCATGTTAAAAATACAGTAAAATGAACAAGTAAAATAAACACCAGTCACTTGAAAGATACAGAAAAATTATACAATTCAAATAAGATTCAATAACGAAACACCAAGGATTATGACCCGCATAATCACATGAGAGGACAGAAACATGTAAGACATTACATTTTCTGCAGTACAGTTAGTACACCAAGTCCTAGTATCACTCTAAATACAACACACTGCTGAATTTGTGTTTATATTAAAGTGCTGGAGTCTTGATTTGTACGAAGGAAGTGCGTCGACACCTTTCGATGGAAAAAATGATCACTCCATCTTTATCAAGACTGAAATCTTTTGCTCTGTCCTATCTGTAGGGTCATATACAATTATTCGCCCCTGCTATTGGTTAGAAAGGCGTGGTCTAGGAGGCGCTCCAAATTAATGTTCTTAAGTAAAAAGGTGTTTGTGGTTTAAGGAAGTCCAACACCCGGGGGACCAGATCTTTGTACGGCGTTATAAGCGTCAAGACTTATGAATGTAGGTAAAAAATGTTATCCATTCCTTTCCTGGTTTCAGTAAACAAAAGGGAGGAGGATCCAACATCAATCCGAAAAAACTGGCAATGTTCCCTTCAAACGATCGGGACTGCACTGGGTCTCTGCATCCAAAAATATTCTGCTACAGTTACGATATGCAGGTCCAAGGTATCCCAATGGGTTTCTCCTTATTCTGGATCTCGGGTGCACGTGTTGGCTTCTGAGTCAAATCGCCTATATATACACACAGACATGCCCAATGGTACACGGAAGCACGCGCACACACGCAGTGATACAGTTAAGCCTTCCCATGCACAATTTGTTGTTAAAATCTTTATTCGGCAAATTGATCACCATAAAAGAATACATATACATAATACATTTCCAATTCTCCAATAAAAATATAAAAAGATACGGATAAAAGGGAAGAATGCACCACAGTCACTAGTTTGCTACAGGCGGATACAAGCATCAGACCGTAGGTCCCCCCGAGTGCAATTTCAGTAAACGGGAGTGCGTCACCCACGCACTGCCCAAGAATTTTGCCACCCCGCATATCATGATGGAGGATGAAGAGTCAGTGGAAAGTACACGTAGTGCCTGGCTATGACACCTCAACCCCAGTTCCCTACACACAGGTTTCAGCCAGATTTTCCGCGCCACTTTGTAAGCGGGGCAGGCAATAAATAGGTGGGCCACAGACTCCTTTGGTGCTGCACAGCCAGGGCACGAACGCAGGGGGGCACCAGAGTTTGACCACCTCGCTGTGAAGTCATGCACCGGAAGCGTCCCATATCTCAGTTTTAGATATAGCGCTCGATCTAGAGGTTTAGTTATCAGGTCGAGGAAGGGTTCCAGTTTTTTCACCCATTTAATTAGCAGAAATTGATCCGTGAGTGAGCCCCCGTCCATGCCCCTCAGTGCTTCACTCTGTACCCAGTCCAAATATAGCTTTTTGATCACTTCCTTGGGTGGCGGCGTTTGTGACTCCCAAGCATCCCTTAGTCCTAGGTTAAGAACCAGGTCTCTCAATTTATTCAACCATCCTATTTTTTTCCCCGTGTCCAACATAAGAAGATCATCCAACCCTTCAGCGTATTTTGCGAGCTCCTCAGTTCTTCTTAAACGGGTCCAGAAGAGCAACGGGCGTAGCCTTACCAAGTCCTTTAAGGCTCTTCTGCCCAAATCTAGTCTCAGGGGGATCAGTGGGGTGGAAGCGGGAAGAGCCACCACCTTCCTTAGAAAATTGTTTTCCGCTGTGGATAGATCTGAAACATTTTTGAACCCCCAGAGTTCGGAGCCATATAATGCCGCCGGAAGAATCTGACCCTCATAAATCGCCATGGCCAGGGAGACAGGTTTGCTACTTGACTCGCGGAGCTCCCTCATTGTCACCCCAGATACTCTTTGGTGGCTGAGTAACATTTTGGCCAAGTGGTCCTTCCAGGTCATTCGACTATTTATCCGGACACCAAGATAATCAAATGAATCGACCAACTCCAGGGGAGCACCATTGAGCAAGAAGTTATTTTTAAATCTTTTGGAGGGGGAGAGTGCCATCAGTTTGGTTTTCGAGGTGTTGATGGTTAAGCCTCTATTGGTACAGAAGGAACTAAATCGGTTCAAGAGTTTTTGCAGACCCACTGGGGATTTGGAGATCAATAAGGTGTCGTCGGCGAAGAGTAAAGTGGGGATTCTTTCCCCCGCCAGGGATGGGGCATCCGACTCTTCGCCTTTCAGGTGGTCCACCACTCCATTCACGAATAGGGAGAAAAGGGTAGGAGCCATTACACAGCCCTGGCGTACTCCTCTCCTTACAGGGACCCTATCTGTTAACTGTCCCTGGGATCCCCATCTGACCCTCGCGTAATTCCCCTCGTGGAGCTTTACAATTAGACTCAGGAGTCTACTGGGAAATCCCATCTCTCCTAGGATCTCCCATAATTTTGCCCGGGGGACCAGGTCAAAAGCCGTCTTGAGATCTATGAAGGCCATGTATAAACTGCCTTTCTTGATGGTAACTGCCTTCCAATAGATAACAAAGAAGCAAAAGACCTGGTCCATCGTGCCTACCTTTCTTCTAAAGCCCGCTTGGAGGTGGGAGAGAATACTGGCCTCCTCCAACCAATTGCCTACCCTTGAAATGATGACCCTGCCGACCACTTTCTGAATTATATCTATCAAGCTGATAGGTCTGTAGTTCGCAGGTTCATCTCTTGCCCCCTGCTTATACACTGTTACCACCTCTGCCCCCTTCCAAGAATCTGGCACCTGGTGACCCCTAGTAATCAAGTTCACAATTGTGGCGATTAACTTGGCCCAAGCCAGCGGCTCCGCGATCAGCAGATACCCAGGGATCCCATCCGGCCCGGCCGCCTTCTTTGGGGTTAGATGTCTAATCGCCGACACTACTTCGGTGGTCGAAAATGGAAGGTCGTCCACCCCTGAGGTATCCCCAACACCAAAACTAGCTGCCCCGGGGCTGATTGGTTCATCAATACCTCCATATAGGGATGAAAAGTGATTAAACCATTGCTGACTGGTTATGTGCGCTGCTAATGGTTGCAATTTCCCCTGCCTAGTTCTGTTGATCAGGTCCCAGAAAAGGTTCGGGTTCCTACTACTCACAGCATTGGATAGGGCCTGCAGAAAAGTTCACACAAACTAATCACACTGATAAAAGGAAGGACAAAACACACACCAGTACAGTTAGGCACACACATAGCTACAGGAAAGCACAATCAATAACACACAATTTCCACTTACTTATACAAAGAAGCACACAAACACAGAAACATACAAACTCAGTCAAACTAGATTACATTGAACCACACATTGAAAAAACACATGCAAATGCACATGGCCAGTGCCAGAAGCAACCACTCTTACAGGAAAGCACACATGCATAAAACACACACAAAAAAACGCACACAGTACACACATGGAACACATCCAGGGGAAGCACACATTCCCAGAGGAACACACGCAAACACAGCACTATGCTTTTACCCAGGCTTACTGCTCACCTATCCATCCGCACACCCCCTCGTCCCCTGTCTGCCCCTCTCTGTCTGTCTCTCACACACACACACACACACACACACACACACACAAGCGTGTGTGTGTGTGTGTGTGTGTACTATCGTACTTGCTACGGTTCTGTGCAACATAAACATTACTCGGATATAAAAACACACGGGCCAGTTCATTACAAATATGCCTAGTCAGAGAGGAGTTTGAAGGGGGCATTCTTATAAATGCCTCAGAATACAAATGCATGAGATATAGAAAGCACATTAGTGGGTGTTGGATTTTGCTGCTAGAAGGGTGGTTTTAAAAGTAACGTGAGGATGTGATTTGTCACGCAAAGGTTGTCGAACCATACCAGCTGTGTTTGTTAAAACTACCCTATGTGGTGTGATGTCTGACCTAAAGCCGACCCTCTAACAGGCTTGTTTTCAAATACGGTTCTGTGATCGTACCTGGGTAAACAAGTGGGAGGAGTGGGGGGAGTGCTGCCAAGAGCAGGGACACAGCGTTTACCTTGCAGGAGCGAGCGCGATAATTACGAACACATGGCGCGGCTCGCTCCCGCAAGGAAATCGCCAAACGTGCACGTGTTGCCATTGAAAGCAATGCAATGCATGCATGTTTTTAAGCGAAAAACCGAATCGATTTCAAGAGGTCTTCTCCTATGCGGCGCATGTGCGCTGTGTAGGCGAGACCTAAAAACTACCTGGTGCTAGTATCAAGAAAGGAGACAGTGCATGTAGAAACCTAAAACAAAAAGGAAAATAAGCACATGGATGCATAAGAAAAGGAGAGGGACAGTGTCCAGGGAAGCAGCTTTTGAACACCACTTATTTCTGTGGAACCTGATTAAGTTGGATACATAAATTGCAGAGGTGCTTTGTGTGGTCATCCACAAGGTCTAAATTCAGACACCTAATCAACACTGTTTCACCAGCAACATTTTCCCAGGAGCATTAATGTCAGTCAAGCTAGTCGTTACGCCAGGAAGACACCCTACTGCCTCTTGTTATATGTACGCGGAGATGCCTGGGTACCTTAGTACATACACAGAGCAGAAGCTGTGTGGTTGGCCAGGTGACATGTCCTACATGGAGCTCTGAATGTACTGAAAGCAGTTTTATTTAGGAAGGGTGGTCGCCTTACAGCAGTTCACACCTTTATTTAGCCGCCCGGCTCTGTTACTTGCTGTAGTGATCCTAATTTAGCGGAGAAGGAAGAACATCAATGGGTTAAGAGGGGTTGAGTACTTTTTTGTGTTTCTGGTAGTTGGCATTTCTTTTAGGCCTTTGTGAAAGTGCATCTGTGTCTTCTTTCATAGGTGCTTTGAAGTATCCCACTGGGAAGCATGTTCCTGAATACAAAAACATACAATAATCTAATATAGCTGAAACATGATGGTTTGTGTCATGACACAAAGGAAAGCTGAAACCGTGTTTTAAGACTTGTGCCAAATGAGCCGAGCACATCTGGCCATCCTGCCTATTGTGTAATGTAGGAACTATCACATTCATCTTTCGATATTAGCACAGCTGGCTAGGTGGTTTAGTCCTACTGCTGCCTCCCCCAAGCTAATGCTCTCCAACAGCAGACAACTGACGAGAGGCGGTAGAGGGAGACATTTAGGCGAGACAATGCAGAATTATGTACTAATAAACTTCACTGTACTGGAAGCTGATCCATTACACCATTTGTTGATGGGTGTAAAGTGGGGGAGGAGCTGCGACCCCGGACTTATACTTAGGTTCTCTTGCCACCCCTGGTGCTAGGATCTTGAAGGCCGGAGCAGGAACGTAAAGTTAGCTGGGACCCTAAAGCTGTCTTTAATTTCTGTTTTTTCCTCGGGGTTTATATTTGACCTTCCTCTAATTGCTCATCAGAAAACAAAAGGTTGTTTTTTTTGTTTAGGGGGTGGGGGGTAACTATGATATCATCAGTGGGGCCAAAGGGTGCAGGATATGAGCTCCACTACCCCCTAGGATTTTGGTTAATCAACTTCCAAGAACAAGGGCCATCATAGTATAAAAGGCAGAAGACAAATAACCATGCTAGCGTGGCTGCTTTAATGTACCGAATAGAGCATATGTCCTGATCTCGGGTACAGTAGTCATAAAAAGGCTCCTCTCGCCTCACTATTCTGGCGATAATCTACACAATTTATAGGAGAAATGATTGAAATGTGTGGATCTGACCCTTAAAATTACAGTGAAAATTGTTTTAAAGCGACCTCTAATACCCAGAAGGCTAACAATGGTCTCTCTGCCCTTTCTGCAGTTATTAGATTCTCAACTCCCATCATGCACGCTGCACTCGTATTTCCACAGGATGGTCAGGCTTCGCAATCCTCAGCACAGTGCAGCTGATAAGTCCTGAGAATGTCCAGTCTTCTTCTAATGAGAAGACAGCAGCCACAAGTAGGGACGAACTCTATGACCAATGCACCACCAGAGAACATCCATGCAAACATGTGATCTGCGATACATGAGGCCTACCAGTAAGACTGGTGCATAGTGTTTGAAATTTCACACAACAAAAAGCAGACTTTGCAGTAAAGTTACCCAATGTATTTACTCAATACAGCTCTTGTTTATCTAAAAAAAAAATAGCAAAACTATAAACAATATATTTTTCACTAGTGTATATATATATATTTTATATATTCCCTATTTCCAGCATGTAGTTATAGTTAGCGCCAAAGTTTCCATAGGAAAAGTGTTTTTTTGTTTTATTTTGCAATCAGGTAATCCCCTTATGAAACTCAAAAAAGTTGAACCCGGCTGCTGAAGAGAGGAATTGCAGCAATACCTAGTGACCAGTTTATTTGCATGGATTATTGGTCGTCTTTGTCAGAATCCATTCCTCTGATGCCCGCTGTTGGGTCCATTTTCCCCTTGCAAGGCTTATCATGCTCCTGTTTCTTCAGGAAATGCATTACTTGTTTCGGGTCAGTAAAAATATGTGATTTCCAATCTACCTGAATGTTCAATTCAGGGGGTACATCATGTTATAGTCTAGATTCAGGTCACATAGTTTCCTCTTAATAGGTAGAAATAGTCGACGGGCACCCCGGACTTGTTGTGACTTGTTGGGTAAAGTCAGGGTATATCGAAATGGCCATGCCTTCGTATTGTAACTCCTGAAGCTCCCTAGCCTTGTGAAGGGCTGCATCTGATCCCTTTAATTAAGCAGCTTAGCTATGAATGGTCTTGGAGGGACCCATGGGACAGTCCTAGGGGCCAAAGATCTGTGGGCCCGTTCTACAATTAACACCATAGAGAAGGGGGGTCTGCCAAATAGGGAGACTAACAGGTGCTCCACGAATAGTTCCATATTTGGAATGTTGGTGGATTGAGCAATACCAATCAGCCTAATGTTATTGCACCTGGATCGCGGCTCCAAATCCTTCGCCTCACTTTCTACTACTTGTAGGATCAGAGACCATTTTTTCTACAGCATCCATTCCCTTTGTATGCTTGTCGAGGTGTCCAGACATTCAGTCCATATGGAATGTTAGCGCTTCGATTTTTCCACCAATTTTGGTCAAACTACGCTGCATTGCCGATAGTATATGCTTCAAGTTGGGCTTTGCTGTAGAGTCGCCCTCCTCAGAGCCAGATTCCGAGGCATTCCTATCCAGCTCTTGCCATCTAGGCAATTTAAGGGGTTCAAACTCCAGCTTAGATTGTGATTTGTCCGTGTGCCCCATCGTATTCCAAAGCTATGCGCACCCTGGACGGACAGTGCTTGCCAAGGTATAAGGTATGGCCACAACTAACTGTTCTCTTCCAGCAGATCAAGTAATCAACATGTCTGAATGCCCACGAGCCACCAACAGGGCTGATTATTCCCCAGTGACGGTCGCTGATCTATTAGCAGCCATGGCCTGCGCCATCGATATGGGATTTGCGCACTATTCACTCATGGGACACAGCGACAGGACCCTTTATATCGACCATGAGCGCCCAGTGCAGAGACTGAAGTTTAGGAATGGTCTATACTTTTATATTTGATGCACCCTAGAGGGGGAGGGAGCGCTAACTGTACCACCCCGTAAACAAGTCACACAGAGCTCACACTTGTAATGTCTGCTGACATTTATCCACTCAGGGTGGGCTCATGTATCCCGTTCACTGGTCCATGCAGTCGATCTTCAGGGACAGAGCCCCCAACAAGGTTTGTGCCAACTGTCTCCCCATGACTGTACCACACTCAACTAATACAGACAGTGCTTCCCAGCGCCCCGTAGACCTCAACCAGAGTGCTATTGATGGGGTAGGTCTATATTCTTGAGCGCTTTCAGCACAGCGGGAGTCCCCGTATCCGACGCCGCAAGGTTTCAGTGTTGATCTCTCTTCACCAAGGGGCAGAAGTGATGGGCTTAGTCTGGGCCAGGGTACGAGCCCTCGAGGTCCCGATCTTTCCGTGGCCCCCTGGTGTATGCAGGATCCTAGTTTGCGGCGGCAGTCGATTTACCTTAGCAAAGGCCTCCAGCCAGGTGACATGTCGTACCCTCCGGCAGTCCAGCTAACTCGCCTCCAGTAACTGATCAAGGATGGCAGGCAGGATTGCCAATCAGATGAAGAATGCAGGATTCTTTGCAATGCGCTGACCCACCCCGGCTCGGCCTGAGGCAGCGTTGACGTACGCCGCTCACCCTTCGCACTCCGCTGCCTCGCACCAGGCCGCGAGAGAGCTTGATCTCAGCTCACCAGTGATCCTGGAAAGCCGAAACAGCAGGATTCGTGAGCCGCACCAGCCCCTCAGGGTGCTCGGCTTAAGTTGCATCCATTAACTCAGGCTGAATTCAAGGATCATATAGGATTAGTAGCTGGGCTTACAGATCTGTGTTAGAACGCGGCCATCTTGGAGCCAGGTAAGCTCCGTCCTCGAAGTGAGCAGAGTTGTGCAAATTCTGCTTTATTTCTTCTTTGGCCAAAAAGAATGAAGCACCTTCTGAACTTTACTACGATACCTTTCCCTCACAAGGTGGAGCAGCGTAAGAGGTATTTATGGCAATCTGAATGGCCAAGTGACCAGTCCATCTAGTTGACTGAAAATCAAATGGCCTAAAAAAGGGGAAACTAGCCACTTCCCGGAAAAATTCCCCACTGTGCCAAAACTGGTTCTGATGCTCAGTTACGCATGACTTGACATCTCCATTTCTCTCACACCTAGCTATCACAAGATCCAATATAAGTTCCCAAACACTATGATGAAAGGTGTTTTAGTGTAACCCAACCTTCTGAGTCCAACTACTTTGATAAAAAGTAGTAACTACCTTTGGTCCTAGAATCAGACTCATCGCCCACTCTCCACAGGAATGACGTACCCTTGAGTTCGAGGAGCTGCATCAGAAACAAAGGACTGGCTATGATTTCATCTAGCAAGGAAATTCCTGCCCAAGCAGCCTTATAGTGCATTGGAAGGATAAATTACTTACCTGTAATCCTAGTTCTCTTCCAGGGGTATACTCATCAAAGTCATGAGCACTGAATAGTCCCGCCCACGTGCTGGACCCCGGAGCAATAGATATATATATATATAGATATATATATATATATATATATATATATATATATATATCTCGCTCGTTAAATCCAGGCAGATCCCCAGGAATGAAAACAGCACTCGGGAGGTTCCTTCTCACAGAGTAGTTTGACTACAGGCTACACCACAGACGCGTTTCGGCGATTTGCCTTCGTCAGTGTGCGTGACCACACGCACAATCCGGTACATTTATCACAATCAACATTCGAATCGTGCAGGGGTTACACCTCTTAATGAGCATCGACAGAGGACTACATCCCTCCCAACAAATGCGAGCTCCATCTTATAATGGTTAAATGTCCACCATATACATTACTCAGTACTCACAGCAAATGTAATGAGCATTATGTAACCTATAGATAGGTAAGCGCGCTATAGTGGGGGGTAACAAACTTAACTATGCTGAGGTTGCATTATTTGATATAGCCGTGGATCGGCAATAGTCCTCTGGAAATTTTTTAGCTCACTAGAGGTGGGTCCAACTCCTACACTAGAATGGGTACATCAACAAAATGATGAAAAAAAGTCTGTCAGCATGTATAAACTAAAAAAGAATCAACAAAGAAAAGGAAAAAGTGCCATGTCTAGATCAAATTTAAATACAGAAGTGATATTCTGCTAGGAATCAAAGAGCCCTTTGAACCTATAAATCATTATAACAATTACTTTGAACCATAGGTAGACATACATGTGCATGAATTCTATACGAAAAACGGTTATTTGATCCAAAATTCATCCGATCACTTGGTCTACCCATTATCGTTGGCACCTAAGAAATATATACAGTTCATATAATTGTTCCACAGAAGTTCGACAAACAGAAATACATTATATGAAATGAGACTTGCAGAGAACACCTACATCATTTGCCTAGATGAAATACCATCTCTTCCCCACTGTTCATACCTTTAGGCCATTTCGTGGAAAGATCTATGATATAGCGTGATTCTAGCCTGCGTAGTCGTCGCAGGCGATCTCCTCCCCTAATAGTATTTTTGATCGTATCAAGGCCAAAATATTGCAGCTGGCTACGGTCTCTGTTGTGTTTCTCGGCAAAATGCCGGGCGACTGGATAAGATGGATCTGCTTTATCAATCGCTCTTAGATGTTCCAGGATCCGTAGTTTTAGCATATTAATAGTACTCCCTATGTAGCGGAGGCCGCATGGGCAGGTCAAGCAATAGACCGCTAGGGGTGTGCTGCATGTAATAAATTGCTTAATTTGCAACTTCTTACCAGTGTCAGGCACCTCAATGGAGAGGACCCTTCTGCTCCCTGCGCAGGCCTTGCATTTTCCACATGGGTAGAACCCACTCATGGTTTTTAAGGTGTTGCTCTTTGGAGGAGGTTTCTTTAAGTGACTAGTTACTAGGTGGTCCCCTAGAGATCTGGCTTTACTAAAGGTAATGAGTGGGTAGGTAGATCATCCTTGAGTAGGTTGTCTGTCTTGAGAATGTGCCAGTTTCTACGGAGCATAGCCCTTAGATCATCAGCTCCAGCGGAAAAAGGAGTTATTAATCTAAACTTTCCTTTACCAGCTAGTGATGTCTTGGGATCATTCCTTGTGGTAGGTCTGGTTGTCAACATGGAATCTCTAGGGATCGCCCTTACTCTTTTCAAGGTATTGTTCAAAAAATGACTTCTCCATATCCTCTGGGCATAAATCTACTCACACAATCCCTCGCCGCCACCTCAAAATCCTCTAATCTCGAGCAATTCCTCCGGAGTCGGAGTTACTCTCCGTACGGAATGCTCTTAATGAGTTGCGGATGATATGCATATAAATATACATATGCAGCTTGAAATACACCATACTAGGCTCAAAAACTGGCATTATTGATTGTAAAACTTTTACATTTGCCAAATAAAGACATATAATTCACATTATATGATAATGTACATTATATGATAATGTACAGAAGAACACTGCCCTGGGTTTCTTTGAAACACACAACCTTTATTTCCAAAGGTAAAAACCAGGCAGGATCATAGAGGCAGATTTAGCCTAGATAGGCTGCATAGTAACAACTGAAAAATTGGCGCCGTGCCTTTAAGACCTCCATGAGCCTCCAGGCTCCCATCATGCACCACAGGTGACAGTTAGGTCAGTTCTTTTGGACGGCGTATAACAGTATGATAACAGCATGGGTAACATGTAAATAGACAGTCCTGGTATTCGTCCGGGGAGGAGGGTGGGTTGCTTATGACTTTGATGAGTATACCCCTGGAAGAGAACTAGGATTACAGGTAAGTAACATATCCTTCTCTTCCAGGGGATACTCATCAATAGTAAAGGTAAGAAGGTCAAGGATGGAGGAAGATGGGTGGTGCTCAATGGAGTGCTACCCTGGGCATCCCATTAGTTGGAATGAATGGCCTCACACACTCTTGCGGGTGTCATGCTTCATCATTGGCCGTTGCTCCTCGTTGGACAGGCGGTGCAATGTCCAACGGGCTCACCTCTAGGAGGGGCTCTTTATCGGAGATCTTTTTTCCAACAGCCTGTGGGTGAAGTGCAAGTGAGGGGCCAAGTAAGGAGTGAATAGTGTAGGTGGGTGAGTTAAAATATAGCAAGGGATACCGGAGAGCAGTTTATTCTGGTGGTTCCCGTACTATAAATAAAATCAGTGGGTGGCCTATGATCGTCAGAAGTTAGGTTCTGTATCACGATCTAGGACTACACAACGTTCAGTGGGGTCAACATGTTTCTCGCTTCTGCAATTATGCTGCGATTCTTCAGGACCTTATATACATCTATCACAAGGAAAGACCTAAAAGTGTCAACCTATAAACATCAAAATTACTATCACTGTTGTACTACCTGATTGTTACCGCTCTTGCCTAGTGGAGACAAAAGGGAAGAGTTATCAAAATACAAGGACAACAGTTACCCATTCTTGACCGTGTGCACACTGTGATTAAGTGCAGAGAAGTGATTCTGTGTCTGTGACATTCTGTGAGTAGTGACCAGTAAGTATCCACTATATTCACTTTTATTACATGTCACCTCTATCACAAAAATAAAATTAGAAACTAAAGAAGAATTTAAAACATGATAGCAGCAGTCTTATTCAAGGTATCTTATATGTCTATCTCTAGGGGTTCCTTAGATACTCACCTACAGGTCAAAGAGTACAGGTGTCAACAGTACCCGGTAGGTGTGACATCAAGGGAGAGAGCCAATAGGGGTTTAATGGCTAGAGGGAAGACAAAGATATGTTTGTTTCAAAATTGTCAGGGAGCACCCAGTATCTGGGTGTTACATTAGTGGGCTGTTTCCTCTATGTGCTGATGATCTCGCACCACCAGTATGCACCAATAGTGTTATAATCCATTCATCTTATGTCGGGATCTATGCGGATATGTAGGCACATATAAGTAGTCATTGCCGTAAATCTGCCCCTATAGAGCGATTGCCATATTTATGTTAATATAGGGGTCTCAGAGCTGAAAAAACGCCACCAAAGTGCAGCGTTGGCGCTTAGCAGGCGCCACTTGTAGAGTGTTAAATG
The DNA here is from genome assembly GCF_964263255.1 of Lissotriton vulgaris. NCBI lineage: Eukaryota > Metazoa > Chordata > Amphibia > Caudata > Salamandridae > Lissotriton > Lissotriton vulgaris. Next base: position 104,968,740 of record NC_141698.1, read on the forward strand.
TCATGGTGTTGTCTAGTCTCGAGGTTTATAGAATACGATCTCGAAATCACAGACAGAGAGCCCTCAAGTTCAGTCGGGTTGTTCACATTTGCATTGGAGGCGCCCGGTAGTACACCAAGCGTCTGGTGTCCCGGTCGGTCTGCTCGACCCGCTGCGCTCCCAGGGTGTCAATAAATAGCGCGCCGTGTACTTACTTCTCAGAGCCTTGGTCAGAGCTCTTGCGCCTACCCATCGCTACCGGGATCCGGATAGTGTCGGGTCCCCGGTGAGCTGCTGTATTAGTTACTCGTTTGGGGCGTCACCCTCGTGGCTAGTGGGTCACGTGTTAGGTTGAGCAAACGAGGTTGCCATCTTGGAAGGGGGTTCCAAGTGCGCTCACAAAGGGAAACTAGTGTTTGCATTGAAAGGAGAGTGTTAGATTCACAGTACTCTTTGGTAGTGGTTATTAGTAGTGTATCTCTACGGAGACGAATGGGTCAGCCCTCTTATATTAAAGAATTAATCAATTAATCGGGCATATCGCGTCTTTCGTGTGGAATGGCGTTGGATATGGGCGCCATCTTGGAAGGGTGAAAAGGTGGACAATAAACCCCTTCCTTTTTAATTATTGTTCCAATGAAGCTCTATGTGTGTATTAGCAGTGATCAATTTATATCATAGTGACACTCTACGTGGACATGGGCTGTATGTGTTCAGCTCCCTGTTGGTACCGCCATTCTGGATATGGGATAAATACTGCAGAATATTGGAGACTATTATGTACCACGCCTGGGACATAGACAGTCGATATGTTTACAGACTGCTCCACGGGATGTCTTCATTGAGCCCCCGTTTGTCTGATGATAACCTATGTATCCAGCGCTGCTCTTTATGGAACAGGTCCTGTTTGGATCTGTTGTTAAGTGTTTCCAGGATCACCCACCAAATAGAGTCAGCAGTGTGGTTGTGTTCTAGGAAGTGACGACACATCTTCGTGTTGGTCTTTTTGCATCGGATATTACTGCGATGCTCCGATATACGAGTCTTGACCAATCTGGTGGTCATACCCACATATTGTAATTCGCAAGGGCACCTAATGAGGTAGATGCAATTGGAGGAATTACAATTGGTGTGATTACGAATTTCCCAAGTGAATGTCTCGGTCAAGTTGATAGATTTGGTGACATTGGTGAAGGGGCAAACGCTACAGAAGCCACATGGGTAGTGTCCCTTCACTGGAGGGAGTTGCCATAGTGTGTTCTGTCTGCGGACCACATTTTGTTTTGGTCTGGTATGAACCAGGACATCTTTGATGTTACTGGACCTTTTGAAGGCAAACCTAGGGGTCTCCAGAGTCAGCTCTCCAGTATTAAGAATTTGCCAATGTTTCTTGACAATTCTCTTAATGTCATTGGAGATCGGTGTAAAGGTCGTAACACATGTCAATGGCATGGTCTCTTGTGAGGTTCTGATGTTGTCCTCCAGGAGTGCCTCTCTATTGTTGTTCTGTGCCCGCTTACGAGCTTTGTAAATCTCCCTGGTAGGGTAACCTCGTTCTTTCAAATTTCGTGAAAGGATCCTGGATTCACTCCTATAGTCAGTGAGGTTGGTGCAATTCCGCCTTACTCGCAAAAATTGCCCAAAGGGAAGGTTCAATCTCAAAGCTCTAGGGTGGTGGCTGGTAAAGAGTAACAGGCTGTTCCGGTCAGTAGGTTTCCGGTACATTGTGGTGTTAATCCTACCCCCTTCCAGTCTGATAGTAAGGTCCAGGAACGCAATCCTGGAGTCTGAGGCAGTGATTGTGAAGTTCAGAAAGTTGTTCAGGGTGTTCAACCACGTAAAGAACTCCAGGTATTGGTGTGCTGTCCCTGTCCAAAGTATGAGGATGTCATCAATGAACCTCCTCCATAGTATGATGTTAGACTGGTAGGGGTTCATTGGTCCATTAATGTATTGATCCTCAAAGTCTGCCATATACAGGCATGCCACCGAAGGGGCAAAGGTACTGCCCATAGATGTCCCCTGGGTCTGTTGGTAATATTGCCCTCTAAATTCGAAAAAGTTCTGAGTCAGGGCAAGTTCAGCACATTCCATGATGAAGGAAGGTGGTGTTACTGATGTCCATACTTCCATGTTGAGCGTCTTCTCTATAACCCCGAGTGTAGCCCTCTGTGGGATATTGGTATAGAGGGCCTCCACATCAAGGGTTATGAGGAAGTCAATGTGGGTGCCCTCCTGTAGATTGTCAAGGAGGCGTAGGACATCTTTGGTGTCCTGCACATAGGAAGGGATTCTCTTCACCAAGGGGTGCAGGAAATAATCACAAAATTGTGATAAAGGCTCCAAAATGGAACCAATCCCTGACACAATCGGGCGTCCAGGTACCGGCGTTGTGCCCTTATGAATTTTAGGGAGGGTGTAAAAGTACGGTACTCTTGGATCCTTTTTAACAAGGAATTCAGCCTCTTTCTTGGTAATCCATTCCTGGCACTCTGCAGAGTCCACCAATCCTGTGATAGTGGTTGTTAGCCGAGGGGTGGGGTCCGCCGGGATAGGAGTATAGTAACGTCTATCCCCTAGTTGTCTTAGACATTCTGTTTCATAGTCTTTAGTGTCCATTAGGACGGTGGCGCCACCCTTGTCAGCCTGTTTGATCGTGATTGTTTCGTCATTACCCAAAGAGTTGAGTATTTGTTTCTCCATGTTGGATAGGTTCTGGAATTTCTTGCATGGTCTTAATGTCCCAATGTCCTTGAGCACAGCCTGCTCATATGTTAGGACTTCATTGGGTATCATCCCGCTGTGTGGTGTAAAAGTAGATGGATTGTGGAGACCCGAGTCTGTGCGTGTCTCGACGGCTTTTCCATCAAAGAAAGCTCTCAGTCTAACTTTCCTGAAGAATTTCTGAATCTCACAAGTCAGTGCAAAATTGTCGGTTTTCGGGGTGGGTACAAATCCCAATCCTTTTTGGAGGACCTTTTCTTCTGGTATCGAGAGTTGGCGTGATGAAAGGTTCACCACAAGGCTTACTTTCTCCCTGTCTGGCTCCTCGTTTCCACCCCTGTGGTTGGTGTATCCTCCCACTGGACCCTTTTGTCCTGAGCGTTTCCTCGCCTGCGCCCGCGCCCTCTGCCCCAACCTCTGTCTAAAAAAAGTTGTTGGTTCACATTTTGTGGGGCGAACTGAGGGGGGTATGCGGGTCCAAAGGGGTTCATTGGGTGTTGGAACTGTGGAAAGTGCCACATCGGAGGACCTTGGTAGGGGTAGGGGGGTGGTTGGAAAAAGGGTTGTCCCCTTCTCCCTCCTCTATTGCCTCTCCGTGGTCTGGGTTGCCATTCATCTCCACTGGAGTTGTCATCGGTGTTGGAGCCTCGCTTTGAAGAGGAGGCACTTGAGTCGGAGAGATACCCTGTCCCCGTAGGGACAAAGTCGTCTTTGAGATAAGGATAAACTTTCTCTTTGGAGAATCTTTCAATATCCTTTTGTAATTTTGACACTTTTTGTTTCATCAAGAAATCCTTGTGTTCTGTGATTTCTTTGTTAAGCTCTGTCAACTTGGTCTTGAAACCAGTGTTCTGTCCAGAGTTTTTTAAGGCACCTTCTGCTGCCTGGATTTTAGTCAGGAGCTCATCAGCCAACCGTTTGGCTGTGTTAACCAGAAGAATCAGCAAGTCATGCGTACATTTCCATGAAATGAGAGACCATTCTATTTTAAATTGGCCGTCCTCCCAGAAGATTCTGGGGAAGTTCTTGACAATGAGACCGTTGGGTGCTATTTTGGCCTTAAAATATTCTGCCATTAATGCTCCATGTAGTGTGATTCGGACCCACTCTCTTTTCATGTCAGAGAGTGCTTTCCAATCAGTGGAGTTGCTCCCTGTTGCAATCTCTAGGTCCATGCCTAGCATAGATGGAAGCCTATGAATAGCTGCTGCATCATCATCACCAAAGCTGAGTCCTTGTCCGTCCATCGTGGGACAGGGCGGAGCTCTCTGGTGAAAGTGAAAGGAAAGAACAATGGGGATATTACTCAGTAGTATATCAACCCGGTCCAAGATGCATTGGTCAAGGACTCCGAAAGAAGAGGGGGATAGAGGAACACTTACCCACCAAATAGTATATATACCCCACGGTGGTTAGCCGTGCCGGATATGTCACAAGGAAGGGGTAACAGGATTGGATCAAGAGTTGATCCTTAGGCTCAATTTACCATTCCAAGAAGGAAAAGGAATGGAAGGCCCAACCTGAGTCAGAGCCCCAAGTAGCAATGATTGACAAAAAAGGGGACTCGGTTGTTCCAGGGGGAACCCTTCCCCCTGGAACAACCGAGTCCCCTTTTTTGTCAATCATTGCTACTTGGGGCTCTGACTCAGGTTGGGCCTTCCATTCCTTTTCCTTCTTGGAATGGTAAATTGAGCCTAAGGATCAACTCTTGATCCAATCCTGTTACCCCTTCCTTGTGACACGATACTCATCAATAGTCATAAGCACTGAATAGAATAGCAAGCCCATCCCATACCCTGCGGGTGAATACCAGTCTCTCTAAACAGTATGCTAATCATTATTACCCAAACAAATTCCTCAGGGATGCTTGACCAACCTGAGCATCCGCCCGAGTATCAGAATCAAGGCGGTAGTGGCTTGCAAAGGTATGAACCGAACGCCACGTAGCTGCCTTACAAATTTCATGAATTGGAACATTTTTAAGCATTGCTATCGTAGCCGTTTTTCCTCTACTGGAATGCGCTCTTGGCTTGCCCGGGAGCTGCTTCCGTGCCAACTGATAAGATAACATAATACATGACACAATCCATCTAGAAATGGGCCTCTTAGACGCAGGCAAGCCTGTATTCAGAGGTCCGTAGTTCACAAACAAATGATGAGACTTTCGAACACTCTTAGTTTTATCAAGATAAAATTTCAGCACTCTTTAAATCCAAAGAGTGCAGAGCTCTTTCAGCTGGAGTGTTCGGATTGGCAAAGAAGGTAGGTAAGTGTGACTGACTGATTAATGTGAAAATCAGAGACTACCTTAGGAAGGAATCTCGGGTGAGTACGAAGGACCACTCTATTCGCATGGAAAAAGAGATAAGGTTCTGTAGAACAAAAAGCCTGTATCTCGCTCACCCTGCGCGCAGAAGTGATAGCTACTAGGAAGGCCGTCTTCCACGACAGATGTTGGAGTGAAGTCTTATGAATAGGTTCGAATGGAGGACCCATCAATTTGGACAAAACCATGTTAAGCTCCCATGGAGGGGAGGGGGCCCTCGCAGGAGGATAGACCTTGATACCCTCCAGGAAATCCTTCACAACTGGCATTTAGAAGAAAGACACTTGGGTGGGGGACTTTCGATATGCTGTAATTGCCGGCAGATGGACTTTTATTGAAGAATACTGCAAACCTGCTTTGGCCAAAGAAAGTAAGTATGGCAACAGTGCCTGTTCTTGGACTCTAATAGGGTCATGACCTTCCGCAGTGCACCACATAAAAAAAACGCTTCCACTTGAAAGCATACGACTTTCACGTAGAAGCTCTCCTTGCCTCTTAAAATGTGCATACAGTCCTGCGAGAGGCTTAAATGTCCGTATTGGACGAACTCAGAAGCCATACTGTTAGCTTCAGGGACAGCAGGTTGAGGTGGAACACCTTGCCGTTCGCTCTGGTCAGAAGATCCGGACGACAAGGCAACCTCCTGTGTGGTACTTTGGACAGGTGAAGATGGTCCGGATACCACCATTGGCGAGGCCAATCCGGAGCCACCAGGATCATGTCTGTCTTGGACTTGTACAGTTTCTTTTTTTTTGTTTTTTTTGTGAAAACCTTTATTGAACATTCTCAACCAGATACAAACACGGGCCTACAACCCCCAGGGCTGGCCGCTAAGCAATTGTAACACATTACTACAATGAAACTTCAGACCCAGCCTCCCGGGGGCATAGTCGTTACTCCCACAGTACTTACTGGTTGGAAGACCTACCAAATTGGAATCAGGATACAAAGGGTTTCATTTTATAATATAAGATAGAAGGATCAGGTGCCATACAATATCTCAAGCTACAAAGTGGGGGCAAGCGAAATAGCAATGTGCCCATAGGTAATCCATTTTCATGTAAAGCAGTGGCGTTTAAACAAACGACACTTAGGATAAACAAGCATACTATTACGAATCGCGCCAGCAGTTATGCCCGCCCCTTGGCCCTGAAACATCGCGAGAGTTGAGGCACAGATGTGAAACAGAGATGGACCTAACAAGGAACCCACTACACTGACCCGGAAAAGAAGAAAAGAAAAGGCCTAGGAAAGATAAGAAAAGAAAAAGGCCATAGAACAAAGAAAAACAAAACTCCCATCCCCCACTCTGCACCCCTGCAGATGACTACGGCCTACCCCCCCTAGCAGCGTGCCTGTCGCCCAAAAACCGAAACCCGAAATATAGAAGAAACAGAGAAAAAAGGAGAAGAAAATAAACCCCACCCGAAGAGGGGAAATGGAGGAGGGCTTTATACAACACACTCCCGGTCTCCCGCCCCGACCCAACCAACCCCGCCCCGGACTCTGTTAAGTCAAAACAATCCTGTTAACCATGATACAACAGTAAACCACCCAAAAACCGTCTCAGCCTTGGCCCCGTCGATGAAATTTGCTAAGTCCGTAAGGGGAAGAAAGCCCCGTCCTCAAAATGTCGAATAGTACACAGAAATGAGTAGAACAGGGGTCCACAGATGAACAAAGGACTGCAGGTCCCAAGGTAGTCGGCTGATACCAACGATGCCCCTCCCAGTCTCCGAAGCCAGTCGTCATCCCATCCGCCATCTTGAGAGACCGACTGGGGAGGGGGGGGTCGACACAGTCCAAAACAGTGTACAGTCCCAATAAAAAGGAACCGAAGTGGGGGCAGCATTCAAGTGTTCCGACAGTTGCAAAATCGAGGGTCCCAACGGATTATGTGAAGCACAAAGCACAGTATTTTCGAGTAGTTCCACTGCGATGGGGGCAAATACAGCGTCCAGTGCCGGGGCTAAGTCCGCCACCGGGGCGTCAATCGAAAAGCGAGCTGGCTGCCGGGTCTCGGGTGTCAGGTCAGGATCCGGTCTCAATCCTGTGATTCCATCCGCCGCCAACAGGCTGCAGGTCTGAGCTTTAACCGTCTCCTGAAGTGTCACAAGGGCCTCTAACACCGTCCGCAATGACGGGCCACTCTTAGACTGCTCCGTCAGCCCCCATTTTCCTTCGGGCATGGTGGTCCCCACGGAGAGGCGCCTTCTCCGGGGCACGATTCAGGCGGAGCGGGTATTAGCCATGAGAGATAAACTGGTAGTGTGCACTAGCGCGTAGCGAGATTCCAACCCAAGGGGCGCCGGCGGTATGAATGCCGGACCCCCTGACCGGGACCCCCGCAACCCAGCACCGTGTGTCCTCGTCACCTCACCTCCTATAGAGCATCAGGCAGCAGACGGTAGCAAAGCAATTCCGAAATTTCGAATGTTCTAGAGACCGGACCCAACCGCTTCCAGCAGTCCGTTGTTGTTCAACTCGGACCCGGCAAGGCCAGCACTCGAGACCCCGGCTTCTCGGCTAGGTTAGGCCTCAGATCAATACTCGATGTTACTTCGCTTTACGATGTCGGAGAAACTCCGGGAGCGCCTCATTAAAGTGCAAAAAGGGTCACACACACGGATCCGGGGTAGGAAATCAGGATAGATGGCAGGATATTAGTGCGTAGGACGGAGGTCAGCGGAGCCGGGAGACTATGCGGCCATCTTGATTGGTGTCGTAGCTCCTCCCCCACTTGTACAGTTTCTTGATCACCAAAGGAATGAGTGGAATCGGTGGAAAAGTGTAGAGTAATGCCTCTGACCAGTCTATCCACAGAGCATTCCCCTTGGACCCCTGTTGTGGGTACCTGGATGGAAAGACGCAGTATTTTGCGTTTTTGGCGTCCGCAAATAGATTGATTTCTTGCGTCCCCCAGGCCTGGAAGATGTCTTGCACCACTTCTTCTTTTAAGACCCAGTCGCCTGCTTCTGCGAAATGTCTGCTTGGACGTTGAGGACGCCCGGCAGATGAACCGCCGATATTCTCATGTCTCGAGCCAGAAGCCACTTCCAGATTGCTTGCGCTTCCAGCGACAGAGGTCTGAATCTCATTCAACCCTGCTTGTTCAGATAATACATCGTTGTTGTGTTGTCGGTCTGAACAAGCAGAGAGGCCGTATTGATTGCGGGAAAGAAAGCTTTGAGAGCTAGGTGGACAGCTCTGAGTTCCAGCATGTTTATGTGATACAGTTGATCTTTTTCTGACCACACTCCTTGAATTTGAAGAGACCCCAGATGAGCCCCCCATCCCTGAAGGGATGCATCAGTCACCAGCGATTGTCTTGGCATGTCCTCCTGGAAACGAACTCCCACTACCAGATGACTCCGCTGCATCCACCATCGGATGGAGATCTGTACTGACAGGGGTAGTGACAGTTTGTCCTCCCAACGATTGGAAAACTGGGACCACTGGTCCTCCAGAGACCGTTGCAGAGATCTCATGTGCAGCCTGGCATTTGGAACGAGGAAAATACAGGAGGCCATAGACCCTAGAAGAGAAGAGATCTGCCTGGCTGTGGGTCTGGCCGTGGGTCGAGGAGTCTTCAGTTGAGTCTGACACTTGAGGAGAATGGAGGATAGTCTCTCCTCCGAAGGATACGCTTTTGCGTCCTCTGAATCCAGAAGTGCACCCAGGTAGTGTATCCTCTGTGTTGGATTGAGGATAGACTTTTTGAAGTTTACGTGCAGGCCAAGTCTCCGCAGCGGATGTATGCAGAACGTGAGATGTTGCTGTAGCAGAATCGGAGACGCACTCTTTAGGAGCCAGTCGTCTAGGTAAGGGTAGACTAAAATGTGTCTCTTCCTCAGGAAAGCCGCTACTACTGCCATGCACTTTGAAAAGGTGCGAGGAGCTAACTTTAGCCCGAAGGGCAAAACTGAATTGGAAGTGACTTCTTTGGATGCAGAACCTCAGAAACCTTCGATGCTTTGGGGCGATGGGAATGTGAAAGTAAGCATCTGGAAGATCTATGGAGCACATCCAGTCCCCTTGATGCAGTAGTGGAATTATTTGATGTAACGCCAGCATTCTGAACTTTTCTCGCCGAATGAATTTGTTGAGACGTCTGAGATCTAGTATGGGCCTGAATACCTTGTTTGGACCTTCCTTGGGACCTCCTCGATGGCATTCTTTAGGAGTAAAGCAGACACCTCTTGTCTCAAAAGATGTATACAATGGGTGACAGTCTTTTGAGGAGGAATGGAAGGTGGGGAGACTTGAATCTGATGGTATACCCATCTCTTACAATATTCAGAACCCATTTGTCTAGTGTGATGTTTGTCCACTCTTCCAGGCAAAAACGAACACTCTCTCCCCCCCACCACCGGAGTGGGTAACGAGCCCAGGGGAAGCAAAAGCTCACTGTTTTTGTTGCTGTTACTTGTTACCAGGTGCAGAATGCATGGAAATGCCGCCCCTTCCTCTACTAGGGCGACACTGGGGGAACTGAGATCTTCCCTGATTTTGCTGTGACGACCATTGAGGGGTTTGAACCCTCTGCTGGTTCTGTCTGCGGTCGTAAGGACGGTATTTCTTCTTAAAATCTTTTCTTTTTTCAAGACCAACAGCCTTCACTGTATCAAGCTCTGTTTTCATTCGTGACATCTCATCAGCATGAGATCGGAAGAGCGATGTTCTGTTAAAAGGCAGATTAAGTATCAGGTGTTGTACTTCAGGCTTAAGACCCCGTGAGCCTCAACCAAGCTGCGCGCCTGGCGCAGAGTCCATGTGCGTAACTATGCGCAGATAGATCAGAAGCATCAGCGGCTGCACTAATCACTTGGTTCGCCACTAGCCCACCTTCGTGCAGGATCTCAAGAAAGTCGTGTTTATCTTCTTTAGGAAGCTTTTCTGCGAAAGGAGACATGGAGTCCCATAGTGCGCGGTCATAGCGACCCAGCAGGGCAGGGCCGAAGCACTGGTGACCTTTATATAGGAAGCAGAGGTGGTACACATTCTCTTCCCTACAGAGTCCATAGCCTAACTGTCTTTATCCAGCGGCACAGAAGATGACGCCTCTCCTGTTTGATTTTTACAAGCCACTGAGACAATCACAGAATCAGGTGGTGGTTCAGCCCTCAGAAAGAACGGATCATTGTCCGGAGCTTTATATTTCTTAGAGATCCGAGATGGGACTGCTCCCAACGCTGCTGGAGTAAGGAACTTGTGCTGCGCAGGCTCTAACAGACCTGGTACCAAAGGAAGTAAAGGCCTTGAAGTTAAATTTTGATGCAGGGTTTTGAATATTACCGTTGTCTTGGTGGTAGAGACCGCCGAGGATCTATGACTGCGCCCCCTCAAAGAGTGGTGACGTGAGGTTCTGGGAGAGGGTGAAGACCGCCTCCTCACTGATGGAGATTTCCTCGGAGGAGTACGCTCACGTCTCCATGGAGAGTGCACCAACTGCCTTGGGGGCGATCTTGATCTCGACGCAGCTCTTAGACGGTCAATAATAGGTGACCTTGACCTGGAAGAAGACCTTGGAAGATTAACTCTCCTTATCTTCCACTCTTTAATATCTCCCAGCTATCTTGGCGAGATATTAGTCGTTGGTTGAAGTGGAGACTGTGCTCTTGAGGGCTCTGGAGAGACCTGTACAATCTGAAGTCCAGGGGAGGAAGAGGAACTCCCAGAAGACACAGTAGGAATGTTAGACCGGTCTTTAGACACCGTTCTAGGCCTCTTCGCTGCAGGAGAAGCCGACGGCGACCTCCTCGACGGCGACCTCCTCGGCGGCGACCTCCTCGGCAACCTCCTCCTCGAAGGCGATGGTCTCTTACGCGTCGACGTCGTGTGACTCTACGGAGATGGTCGTCTCGGCATCGTGTGCCTCGACGTCGAATGGCTGGGGCTCTTCGACGTAGAAATCTCTTTAGGGCGGTTCGACGTCGACGTCATGGCATCTCTCGACGGTAGTCTTGACATTTGTTCCGAGCCTCTCGGCGGCGACCGTCAACGTCGATGAGACGACGCCGAGTCCCGACCTCTTGCCGTTGTAGGCGAGCCAGACCTGGACCGCCTACGCGCAGAAGGAGACCTCATCCTCTGTCTTTTCTCACCTTGCTACGGCGGCGAAATCTTTTTCGACGGCGAGGGATGCTTCGACGTCGACAGGCGCCTCGACGGAGATTTGGATGCCGATTCTGAGCACAGAGGTACCTTGGCGGAAGATCTGCCCATCGACAGAGAAGGAGACCGATGTTTTCTCTTCTACCCTTTAGCCTTGCGCTCTTTGTGATGAGAAGAAGTCTTTCTGGAGTGAAAATCTTCTCTTCCATCCACTGTTTCTCCTCTGTCATACAGGGACTGCAGTCAGATCTTCGCCCTCTCCCTGAGGGTTCTGTTAGAAAACTTGCTGCAGTGGTAGCAGAGTTCTGGCTTGTGAGAAGATGGTAAACAAGCAATACAGACCTAATGAGGGTCTGTCTTGGCCATTTTTCTACCACAGGCCGGACACTTAACAAATAAGGCCAGCATTATGACTGGAAAAATAGGCAAAAACTAGGAAAAAATTGTTGAATTAGTCAAACAATGACTAAAGACGTCGAGTGAAGATGAAAAAATTAGAGATATACCAGAAAAAAGTGATAACATCACAAACTGGTGAGCTCAATGCTCCAGGATCCTCACAGAAGGAGCCGGGAAAAAAAACTGACCTAACTGTCACCTGTGGTGCATGATGGGAGCCTGGAGGCCCATGGAGGTCTTAAAGGCACGGCGCCATTTTTTCAGTTGTTACTATGCAGCCTATCTAGGCTAAATCTGCCTCTATGATCCTGCCTGTTTTTTACCTTTGGAAATAAAGGTTGTGTGTTTCAAATAAACCCACGGCAGTGTTCTTCTGTACATTATCACATAATGTGAATTATATGTCTTTATTTGGCAAATGTAAAAGTTTTACATGCAATAATGGCAGTTTTTGAGCCTAGTATTGTGTATTTCAGGCTGCATAATTATATATATATATATATATATATATATATATATATATATATATATATATATATATATATATATATATGTGTAGATATATGCAGATATATGCATATTATTGGCTATTGCTCCAGGATCCCGCCCGTGGGCGGGACTATTCAGTGCTTATGAAGAGAAGTACAAGTTTATTCAAATCAGTCTCAATTGTGTCCCCCGAGGATGCAAATAATCAAGAAATAAAACACACTAATGTTCTGCTGAGCCTCACTATCAGTTCCAATAACTTCTCAATGGGATCTAAATTCAGCAAGAATCTAGCATAAGTCAATGGGAAATGGAAGAGTTTGGGAGGAAGGCTGTCCTGGAGGCGGTCCCTATTTGGATTATACCCGCTAAGACAAAAAGAAGACATTAGTGGAACAAGCCCCGGTAACACAAAGTAAAGAGATCGAAATATAAAATGCAAAAAGAAATCCCTGCCTACAAACCAGGTTTCGCTGCTGTCCCTCTAATGTATGGAGCGCATTAGCCCAAAGCTGGGCACACAAGCGCCTGCTAGCGCAAAGGCATTGGGTGTTGCGAGACCTCCCACCACTGTCTTTCTAATTAGCTATGGGAAAAACAAAAGTCAATAGAAGAGAAATTAAAGTTACAAATCTAACTGAAGCCAAGCTTGATCCCCAGTGATTTTTTTTCCTGGGGTAATGTTTATCTTATGACATAATTTTATTGAAATCCTATATCTATCCATGGACTTTTATTGTTTCCAGCTACATGCTAGAGTTATCACAATTTGAGTCTGAATGTTGCTCGGAGGGCCTGGAAATCCCCTCCCTTTTATAAACAGGCTGTAAGCGTCTAGGTTATTGGCCAATAAATCCGAAAATCGCCTCACTCCACAGAGAGTTGCTTCATTCAGTCTTCAGCGCATCCTCCTAAAGGAGCAACACCATAGAAAAGGGAAGAAAAAAAACTGAGCGAGAGGCATTGTTTTGTTTTTAGCAGCACAATAACTTCAAGTAGACTATGATAATGCTTTTTAATGAACAATTTTAATATAACTACACAGATCCAGTTCATTTCCACATGAGTGATTCCCGGTCATTAAGCCCCCAAAATTAGCGTGTGCCACTCCCTTCCGCACCCATTGGCACTCAAAAAGCTTCCGCTTCTAGAATTTACAATCTTAATTCGAACAATTGATGCTTTTATTGTCCCACTGGGGAAAAAGCTTTTTTAGTTCTAGCCTGAGAAAGCACATGCTTTGGTGCTTATAAAACAATTCATTTACTTACAGGGGGCTTGGAGCTCACCCACTGCTTTCCATTTGGTTGGCTTTGTCATTCATTTCCTTCCTTTTCTTTGGTTAGCGCGTGCCCGCTTCATGTCCTCTTTGTGTGTTTGTTCCTCCCATGGAGCATGGCCCAAACACTGCTTCCTTGCTGAGTCCCCTTTCTTATGCTTGCACTTTCAGAAAACTTTTTTTGTTTTGAGTTTCAACACTCCCATGTGTTTGCAGGCTGTCTTCCCCCATTCCATCCCGCTGTGCTTCTCCCCCCCTCCAACTCTGTAATGTCGCTTGCTCTCCCACACTCATCGAGTTGTTTTGCTTGCCAGCTCCTGTCCAGCTGTGCTGCTTGCCTCCCTCTCCTCATTGTTGCATTAAACATCTATCTTACGTAGATTTGCTTTCCCTTGGTACCTTCGCCCCTCCAGTCCCACGTGTTGGTCCCCCTGTTGATGTGGGCCTCCTCCCGCCACACATTGTTGCTTCCTCCCACCCTCCTTGCAGAGCAGTAGGACCCTGTTAAAGGAGCCACAATTAATCCAGAAGGCCAATGCCTAGTCCTTCCTACCTTAAGAAATGTGCAGTCACCTGCTATGAGACCCATCAATGGAACTAACAATTTGCTGCTTTTTTAATTATATATACCTCCTAAGAACTGCTGTCACTTAAAGGTCACCTACAGCAAACAAGCATTGAAAGAGCTAATAGGTCACCCCTACGCTACCCATTAGCTTTATTTTTAAACTTATTGCACAGCAGCGTGACCTCTGTGCAGCATGTCTTGAAGTTAAAAGATAAAAAAGCGCTAAGCCACAGCCAGCGCTGACAGTAGTGGCCCTTTTATAAAAAAAAAAAAAGATTTCTGGCATAAGGACAGGAAACAAACTGTCCTGTGTTGCACACCCTCCTTCTGAGACACCTTCTGCTGCCCCCTCCCGCCAGCAATAAAAAAAATGCTATTCATCGTCCAGCGTTGGGTAAGTCATAGCGCTTTCCCTTTTAAACTTTCAGTGATGATGCACTGCATCTGCGCTGCTGTGCAACTAAGCAGCTAACATTGACAAAGGCAACAGTGTGCATAAGCAAGACCTATTGGCTTTGCCAATGCTTGCCATGTGAGGAGTGGGTTTTTTGGGGGGGGTGAAAGTAGGAGAAGTTGCCTACTGGCTAGAACTGCTGAGTTCGAAGCTGAAGAATCCTGTTAAATGCCCAAGATCCTGCGATTTCAGTCAAATCATTTAATCTCTACACAAAACAACCTCCAAAGCGGTGTAGCCGAATTAATTTTATATAAAACTTAATGTTCATCAAAAGGAAGCCTGAGAAGACGGACTAATGCTTACGCTGATAAAACTGGTTCCTCCAAATCGAAGGCCAAATATTCATTTTCTTAATTATTAAAAGAGATTTAAAAACACAAAATATACAGAGTTTACTTTTATAGTGCAGTAGAGCTTGAAAAAAAACTATTCTGAAATACCTCTGTGGAAGCACATGGGTGGCAACATTTTGAGGGGTGTTGCCTCAGTGTCCTGCACAAATCTTAGTAGCCCCAGCTCACATTCTACTCAATTTTGCAAAACAAAGCAAACAATGTATTTTTGTTTACAAAAGGGGTAACCTCTATAACTTCACATACGCTACTTGGCATGTTTTTTGCTCCTTCTCAGTTCTCCTTAGGATTTCAGGGTCCTGCGTGTGGCGCTTTATTTCCCATTTTGTGACTGGACAGCAGCACCAGTCTGGCTTTTTTTTGGTCCCTCCTCAGACAATGCATGTGCTGTTATTTGAAAGACATTTTGTTAGCCTAAAGGGGGCTTTATAGCCCATTGCTTACCATTGGTTGGCTTCATCGTCACTCATTTTCTTGCTTTTCTGGGGTCAATTCATGCTAGCTTAACTTCCTTTTGGTGTGTTTCTCCCTCCCATAGAGCGTGACCCACGTACCTTTTCCAAGCAAGTGTCCTTCCACTGCTCGAGCCTTCATGACAGGGCTTTTTTTTGTGCAAGAATTCCATTAGAGTCCATGTTTTTGCAGGCCAATTCCCTCTTACCCCTCTAACTTCCCCCTTTACCTCCCCCCCTTTCTGCTTTTTTTCCTACTTTTTATAGAGCATGAAAATCAGCCCAAGGGCTTTGGGGCACTTTACTTGAGGACGAGATTGTGTTAGACAAAGTCAGATTCATTTTTTTGAGTGTATTATTGTTGTGTGGTTGTTAGTCCCCTCCCATTTCCTGCATTGTTGCTTGACCCCTCCTACCCTCATCGTCGGCCTGCTTTCTGTTGCTTAACCACCCATTCTCCTGCCCGCATTGTGTTGCTTCCAGCCCGCCCACCCACCATCCCGTTGTTGCTTCAAGCCATCTCACCTACACCTTTTTGCTTCCAGCACTCGTCTCACCCAGTCAGAAAAAGCTACGTGACCTACTGGGTTTGTCAATGTTTAAGCCATGATGCACAGCAGCACAACTCCTGCGCAGCATGGCTGAAAGTTTTTTTTTTTTTTTAAGTGCTATGACGCTAGCTGTGCCTAGCACTTTCTAGGCCCGGGCTCAACAGTGCTTGCGATATCTGGAGACCTGTTGTATACACTTTGATGGCGCACATCCCACCCATTGCTTTTTATTAGTTGGATTGTCCTCCCAAAATGCTTCTTGCTATGGGTAAATCCTTCCTCTTTGTCCCTCCTTTTTGTTTTTCTCCCTTGAAACAGGGGCCAAGTCCCACATATTTATGCTTTTGTTGTTTATCCGTTTATTTTTTGGACTATTTGTTCTTCGTTTCCTGCTCTTGTTGCTCTTTGCCTGGGTTTAACTACAGTGCCCATAGCTACTTGCATGCTACCCCAGGATCGCTGTTTGTTCAGTCGATAAAATTATTTTGCATTCATCCCGCCTTTGTCTTTGACTCCGAGGCTCCTCATCTTTTCACAGAGTCATGGAATTCAAATACAGATCCACTCAATTCCAAGACATGTAGTTCTTTTTTTCTTTTAAAAGCACTAAGCGCACCAAAAGCACAAGTTGCAGGCACTGCATGGCCCATCTTCCCAATCGCTTTCTCACCGCTGCGTTGACAGGGGCGGCCTTAGGCATGTGCAAGCTGTGCACCTGCACAGGGCCACCAAACCCCAGGGGCCGCCACGCCAATATATATCCTTAATATAATAATCCTCTGAGGATGGATACTTATTTGTGTGGCGGCCCCTGGCAGGGATTTGGCGGCCTCTGGCTCTGTTCCACTTTCAAACACCCTGACCCCCCCCCCCCTCTTCACTGCCCTCCGTGTCTGCGTTCCTCCTGGTTGCTGAGCTCCGGGGGGCTCCGCCCGCCCGGACCCCCTCTTCCCGGGCCCCCTACCTACACCCCCTGCCCAGGGCCGCCGTGAGCCTAGAGCTGGCCCTGGCATTGACATCATCACCATCCTTGCTGTGTGCGCCAGCATTTAGAATGATCACTGGCTTTGTTGAGTATGCCATGTTGCTGGCTCCACCGAAGAGGATCACAGAGAAGGTGGCTGAGGCCCAAGAGCAGCACCAGGCAGCAGAGTAATAGTGGCTTGACTGACCCTCTCACAATCCCGCAGAGCAGCTCTGGAGCCAGATCAAGCTACGTATGGAGAGAAACTCCCTTACCGCACTGGTCCAACCCCAACATTCTCGATCTAATATGATGTTTCAATAATGAGGTTTGTGAAACTATTGCAGTGTCACACACACCCTAAGATCTGCTTGTTGTTGAATCCTCATAGGGCGTCAACTGTTTTTACACTTTGCTACGTTGCCTCACTTTTCTGCGCTTCCAGAAGCAGAGTCACTTGAGACTCTTTTTGGAATGGGTTTAACCTATAACAAGCACTGGGATAGCCAATAGGTCTCGCCTTTAGGGCCTTATAAGTGTTAAGCCAGAGCTATTGGCTTAAGACAATATCTTTAAGCTATGTTGTAGAGCATTGTGGCTGCTGTGCAGCATGTTGAAAAGATATAATAAAAAAAGTGTTAAGCATTTTTGTATATGTATATATATATTTCCATCCATCCAAGTAGACATTATGTACTGAATGGCTACTAAATAAATAATTAACATAAAACTGTCTTCTAGTTTATATATTTTTTGTTTGGGGTGGGGGGACAAACAAAGGGAGGTTAGAGATTGGGAAAGAATACCTGAATTACAACAAGAGCAGGAGACGGACACTAGGGGAGAATCAACAAATTCCAAGGGCAGACTGAGGTGGTGCTGAGAGATGCGGAGATGGCGATGTGCTGGTGCAGAGAGGATGGTCAGGTGATGATGAATGATACTCGGGTGGTGCCAAGTGATGTGAAGGGGGTGGTTTGCTGGTGCGGAGGTGATGCTGAGTGATACAGAGGTGGTGCTGAGTGATACGGAGGTGGTACTGAGTAATGTGGAGATGGTGGTGCTGCACTGGTCCTCATGTAGTGCTGAGTTGGTGCTGTGTTGAGGTGATGCCGAGGTGGTGCTGTGCTGATGCTGAACTGGTGCTGCGTTGTTGCTGAATACCTACTTAGGTGGGGCAGCGCCGATGCTGACCTACAGTTGCAGCTGCACTGGTGGTGGTGCACTGATGAGGAGGTGATACGGAGATGGTGTTGTGCTGTGGTGGTGCTCAGGAGGTGTGTGCTTGTGCTGAGGTGGTGCACAGAGAGGTGATGCAGAGTGATGTAGTGGGGGTGCAGGGTCATGTTGAGGTGGTGCAGGGTCATGTTGAGGTAGTGCAGAGTCATGCTGAGGTAGTGGTGCTGCGCTGGTGCTCAGATGGTGCCGAGTTTATGCTGTGCTGAAGTGATGCTGCATCAGTGCTGAGTTGTTGCTGAGGTGGGGCTCCACTGGTGCCGAGGAGGTGCTGCGCCGATGCAGAGTTGGTGCTGTGCTGATACGGAGATGGTGATGTGCTGATGGTGTTGTGGTGATGTGGCAGTGCTAAGGTGGTGCTGTGCTGATGCAGAGGTGGCACTGAGTGATGCTGTGGCGTGGCTGAGGGATGCTGTTGTGGTGCAGAGTCATATTAAGGTAGTGTTCCTGTGCTGGTGCTCAGGAGGTCTTGAGCTGGTGCTCAGGTAGTGCTATGCAGAGGTGGTGCTACGCTTATGCTTAATTGGTATTGAGTTGCTGCTCAGGTGGGGTTGCGCTGGTGGTGGTGAAATGATGCGTTAGTGTTGTGGTGTTGATGCGGAGATGGTGACGCACTGGTGCTGAGGTGGTACTGCGCTGATGCGGCGTTGGTGGTGCACTGATGACGAGGTGGTGCTGTGCTGATGCGGAGTCATGTTGAGGTGATGGGGATGCGCTGGTGCTCCGGTGTAGTGTAGTTCCTAGTTTCCCACTAGGCCCTGCGCATTGGAATAACAAACAGTAGTATCGACGTGGAACTGCGGATATTCCAGGCCTCCACTGACTATGCTAAACTTAATTGGGTGTGTTACCAACTAGCTCAGAGGCCACTGGAAACTTTCTTCTCTGCATGGGAAGTGATCAGCTTCCCTGGCACAGACAAGAAGGGATTCAGCTTTCCAACAACCGTGCAACATGACAACTTTGCTCCTCAGATCAAGAGTCAATCTCTAGGGTCGTGTGAAACAATAGACATGTATTTCACTCAGTCAGGTTAGTGCAGTTTACTTTCACAATATGTAGAGAATAGAGAGACGGGCGTTTGTCAATAAAGGGTTAACATTTATTGAACAGTCTTTCTTCTCGTACAAGAGAAATGTATTGCCACAATTGCAAGACTTGTTATTATAAAAAGGTACGTACAGTAAGATAAGGATTGCGAAATAATACTGTAAAAGCATTGATATGGTTTCTTAGCCATACAATGGTTTAAAAGTAATAAAACATATATACAGTCATATATACATTAGGCTAAAATACTCAACTGGTGTTTCTAACTAAGCCTACCCCAGTGTGCCTGACCTAAGCCTAACACGTGGAAGGGGAGTAAGTAAGTAGCTTTAAGTTAAGTTGGTTTTGCCAAGGTTTGCTTAAAGAATTCTCATCTGAGGGTTTAGTCAACACCATACCTCTGAATAGAATGATGGAAGTCTGTTATTTCCTTCAGGAGGAACTCGGTATCCCAGTCACCCGCGAGGGCAGACTGGAAACGCTGGAGCTGGATTTCTCGGCAGAAGAAATGCAGCGTCTCTCTTCAGCGCGTCGAGGAAGGGGGGGGACAGCGTCCGCGGGCAGCTTGGCATCTGCTGGGCTCTTTGCAGAGGGACGGCTGTTCAGCTCCTAAGCTCACCACACCATCGTTCGCGCTTTAGCAGCGATAATGGTATCAGTAGCTTCACCAACACGGGGTCTTGCAGACAGCTAGCAACAGGCAATTGCTTAAGGCAACGTTGGTAATATTTATACCTGACAGGTGCCTGGTTTGACGCAAGTTTGTTGGACATAAGACGTCAATTAAAGATGTCACTAGGAAGTGATAGCTATCAGTTGCTCATTAGAGTTCCATTACTAATCAAAACACAGCAAGCGGGGATTTCCAGGTTTGCTGAGTTTTTATCTTGTTGAAGAACTCGGAGTGTTAATCTAGGAATATCAGATAGTGACTTCTGCTCTGTCATTGCACTAATTGGTTGCAAAGGAAGTGGCAGAGAAAACTATCCTGGAATGTGGCTCTGTTCGTGTGAGGCCAGAGATGAGTTTCTGAATATTGCACTTGAACGGTTATGCCAATATAGGGAATAAATGGATTTATAGCCGAATAGGGGCATAAGGTCACAGTATCGATCAGGAACCTAGATAAACACGTTGCGCTTGTGCTCAGGTGGTGCATTGTTGAGGATAATTAACTGGTGCTGTGCTGTGGTTGATGTGGTGCTGCATTGGTGCTGAGTTACTGCTTAGGTGGGGCTGTGGTGGTGCACTGATACGGAGGTGGTGCTGTGCTGATGCAGAGGTGGTGCTGTGCTGATGCAGAGGTGGTGCTGTGCTGATGCAGAGGTGGTGCTGTGCTGATGCAGAGGTGGTGCTGTGCTGATGCAGAGGTGGTGCTGTGCTGATGCAGAGGTGGTGCTGTGCTGATGCAGAGGTGGTGCAGATGCAGAGGTGGTGCTGTGCTAATGCAGAGGTGGTGCTGTGCTGATGGTGAGGTGGGCACGAGGTGGAGCTGCACTGGGGCGGAGGTGGAGCTGCACTGGGGCTGAGGTGGAGCTGCACTGGGGCTGAGGTGGAGCTGCACTGGGGCTGAAGTGGAGCTGCACTGGGGCTGAAGTGGAGCTGCACTGGGGCTGAAGTGGAGCTGCACTGGGGCTGAGGTGGAGCTGCACTGGGGCTGAGGTGGAGCTGCACTGGGGCTGAGGTGGAGCTGCACTGGGGCTGAGGTGGAGCTGCACTGGGGCTGAGGTGGAGCTGCACTGGGGCTGAGGTGGAGCTGCACTGGGGCTGAAGTGGAGCTGCACTGGGGCTGAAGTGGAGCTGCACTGGGGCTGAAGTGGAGCTGCACTGGGGCTGAAGTGGAGCTGCACTGGGGCTGAAGTGGAGCTGCACTGGGGCAGAGTGATGCATTGCTGGTGTTGTGGTGGTACTCTGGTGCTACTGAGTGATGCTCAGGTGGTACTGATAAATGATACTGAGTGACCAGGACTGGTACTGAAGTGGTGCTCCGCTGATACGGAGGTGGAGGTATTACACTGTCTACTTGCAGACTATATTGTTCAGTAACCTCATTACATGCTGCACTTCGAGAGGACAAGGAGGCATCCCTTGATATTGGTGTTACTTCACCAGTGATTGAAACCTGAAAGAAATCATCAAAATATGAACTTAAGCAGCTTAAAGCTGCTTCCATTTTCATAAAACGAAGCAATAACAGCTTGTTTTCTTCTTTGATATTATCCAAATAATCACGCTGTCAAAAGCACAATCTAAATAGGTTGATCCTACTGTTGGTTGTCTTCTTAAACTAAAATTCCATTAAGTAAGTATATTATTTAAGGTTTGGACATTTGAGCTAACGAAACCAAAAATGTTATAGGAAGAAAAACAGTCTTCCGATGAAAAAGTACTTGTGAAACCAAAGACGGTAGAAAACAAGATAAGCATATAATTTGCAGCCCTCAGCAGAGTGCATTCAGAAAGCCAAACAAGCCATTGCAAAACAAAAATGTGTGCGCCGAAACTAATTTTCATTGCCTATAATAAAGTGACCCATGTAACAGGGCCAGTCTCCAGGGCGTGACCAAAACAGCAAAAGGAGGGACAAATGTAAACTATTCACCAACGAAAACAAAGGAATTTTGAAAGGCTTATGAAGGAACAAATCGAAACGGATTGGTGTGCTGAAAGCCTATACAGTACATATAGCACGTCTCGAAAGACATCGCATGCGCTTCCTAGGCGAGACCTCAAAAGGTGCCAATGATTCTACAGTACCCATGGTTCTGTTTCAAATGTGTGGGTGGAACTTTAACAAATGTTAACCTTTTGGAATTCTGCTGTCCTTTTCTTCCTACTGGAATTAACGTAGTAGGCTCAACTGGCAGTGCTGTGGTACTTTACAGTAGCCATAACTAAGCACTGTACACATAAGGCTTAGCATTGCATCACTCCTGCTCCGTCCCACATCATGGGGTTTCTAAATTACCTTGATCTGGTTGGATATATACCCAGTTATGCAGTTGTGTTTAAAGGCGTAATTGATTACATTCCAGATTTTAAGTCAACTTTGTCATTTATTACTTAACAGCTAAACATTAATTCATACATGCAAAGTCTGAACGACATTTAACATTGTTGATGTCTCCTTATCACCGAAAAGTCACCATGAAGCTTCGTTTAGACTCATCACTACTACAGACTGTGGTAGCTGGGTTTCTTACGAATATGTTGTTTATGTGGCGTTCGTGAAAGTGCAATCCAAATTACCAGTCTATGTTTGTAATAGACAAATGTTGAAAGTGATGCTACCGGCTGTCATGCGAATAACATTCTAATTTTGTGTAGGTGTACTTATATAGCGCAACCTGTCACCCAAAGGGCATCCTGGCGCTTGCTTAGGGAACCCGTCCTGGTATTCCCCTGTGAGAGGCCCCGGCAGGGTGTCCACAGGGTGAAAGCCAGGCATCCCGCCGCGAGGGGCCGTAGTGGAGATTAAGCAAGCTATTGCCCAGAGTTGCAGAGTGAGACCCCGTGAGTCGAGTAGGCACCGGAGCGAGAATTATCGAGGCCGTGGAATTTTTGAGCCCGAGACCCGCTGAGGCGGGGAATCGAACCCTGGTCCACGGTCAATCCCAGCTTGCGGGTCTGCCGCCTCTAACCACTGAGCCACACTTCTCCACTTCTAATTTTGCTAAGAGGAGTAGGTGGTCGGCTTATTTTGCATAGGATGTTCATTCTTAAGTATATTAAATGGAAATATAATGGATTGTACATGCGTATTTAACAAGTTTCATTTTTTTCAAAGTGAATAATTGATTTATAATTTTTAAAAAAGTTTGCAAAACCATGCCCTCCAAGTCACTCTTTTTTACATCAGTTATTTGCATTAATCACGTGAAGGTTTTCAAGCAATGTTTTCTTGTGCCCGTTTCCTTACCAACGTGCGCTCTTGCATAGACCTTTTTGATTTACTTAAAACAGGTCTAGAAACACATTTGCCAATAATTGGTGTTTACATATTATAGTGTGCTGCATGTCTAAATACTTAAAGGTCCACAGGACGAGACCTATTGGCTATGCCAGTGCTTGTTTTTTTTTATTGCTGGCAGAGAGCATTTACACCATCCGTGTTGCCCGTCTTCTCTCAGCGAGGACTCCCATCCTCCTGCTTGTAATAATAAAAAAAAAACGATATAGCATGGTTGGCTCTGGCCACATCCCAGCGTTTATTTATGTATGTTTTAACTTTCAGCCATTATGCTGTGCAGCATAGCCAAACCCAATGCCAAAAACGTTGCCCCCGAGCACCCAAGTAGAAAGATAACATACGTGATGACAAACCCAGATCTGGCTCCTGCTAGTTAGGTTTGTCTAAGAAAGGCCCTTTGTTGGTAGCAGTGCTGTTTTTTGTCCTCTAAAAGATCAATGAGGATGTCACTTGAGCGTCGGGTTACCTTTTAGGTGAAAATCGCGCTATATAAATGTAATTAATAATAAAATCAAAAAGCACTCATAGGCAAGACCTTTTGGCTTTGCCGATGCTTATTTCTGGATGTGGGGCTGCCTTCTGGTTTTTTTTTTACTTTGAGGCTAAAACCAACTTCTCTACCTCCAGGGCGAAGGAAGTGTTGATCAGTCCTATTGTGCAGACCGATGATGTAAAAGTGACTGAGGTGCACTGGCAATGGGGAACTTACTCACTTTGGCCACGTTCCCAGTGAGGCTAACAGGAGTGAAGATGATTTAAAACCGATTAGGAACCCACCACCCAAGCACAATAATTCAATCAACCTAATCAGGGAGCTGCAAAGACTACACCATGTATCTTTGATTTAAGGGACGGAATCAAACTACTCCTATGTTGATTATTATTCAGAACCTTTTGAATCACAAACCGAGTATGTGCTGCTTTAATAAGGAAAGGAGGACCCCAAAAATTACATCACATGAGAAGATTTATAAACTCTTTGGAGGAGACACCTGACAGGAGCTACCATATGGGAACATAGCTTTAACATCTATTCTGCTTCTGGGCTTCTCAACATTGGTGTCTTCCTCCCAGGTATGAAGCAGGATTGGGTAAATGTGTGGGGTAAAGCAGCACTTGTTAACACCCACAACCATGAAATGTACAGGTCAATAGTAGATCTCGCAGGCAACTCACCCTAGGATGAATCTAAAGGGAGAAAGTGAGGGTGGGTGTACCTAAACAATGAAGATGTTCATAGTATCTCAATTACTTGACTAAAATATCACTCTAAAAACATAAAAGGGTACCAGGTGGGGGTGATTTTTAACAGTGTCTGTACATATTGAAAGCACAGTGCAATCCCTGATTGGGTCTGACTGTAGGACATTCCCAGCGGATCATCCAACTCTAAGTTGGATAAACAGTTGGACATTTAACCTTAGGGACAGCGCAACCCTGCCTTGCAGCTCAGACCTTTGCAGCTATTGGGGGGCCTAGCTTGAAACTAAGAACAGCTTGAAAATAGGAAACGGTATAGAATTACACTGTTACCCCCATTCTAAATTGTGCAACTCTCCAAGTTGCAGCCCAGACTTTCATTCAGAGGATGAATGCTTACTAAAAAGCAGAACTGCTCGCCTCAAGACCCTAAGAGTGGCAGCCAGCCAAACCAATGGCAAGGCCTCATAATGGGATTCAAACAAACACTGTCAGCAAGCAGGGTATGCCACAAATGTCCATCTCCACTCTCGATCCAGCCATGTTGTT
Source organism: Lissotriton vulgaris (assembly GCF_964263255.1). Classification (NCBI taxonomy): domain Eukaryota; kingdom Metazoa; phylum Chordata; class Amphibia; order Caudata; family Salamandridae; genus Lissotriton; species Lissotriton vulgaris. Next base: position 104,993,400 of record NC_141698.1, read on the forward strand.
GTCCCCGCTCTGTCAGTAAGTCTACGAGTGTGTTCAATGGGGAAGGAAAGAAGAGTGCCATCATTAGCTAGAGCAGTAGCCAGTGTGGACTCACCGAAGCGTGGGACTGCAGAAGACAGAAGGAAAATGTGAGTTGGGTGCAAATTCATCCCAGGAGCTAATGAGGCAAAACCAAAGGGGATGATGAACGGAGTGTTGAACATTGCAAGCACTCACCCCCAGTCAACTGATTAGCCAGAAACCTGTCCCAGGATGCTTGTTTCTGGTCCGGGGACAACATGGCTTGGCAGTTCGGGCTGGAATGTTCCCATGAGGCACAGGGTCAGACTGATTTGCATATGGCTATGTCTCAACTGGGGTGGGGAGTGAGCTTAAGAATGATGGATTTAACCCAGATCAGTTGACTGGGGGTGAGTGCTTGCAATGTTCAACACTCCGTCCATCATCCCCTTTGGTTTTGCTTTGTTCGCTCTAAGTTGGCAGGGTATGCCCAGACGTGGATCCCTTGCTCACTTTGCCACTGGATTCAAGATAGCCTGGCTGATGAGGGTTATGAACCCGAAACCGGTCCCAGGATGCTTGTTTCCGGTCCAGGGAAGACATGGCTTGGCAGTTCCGGCTGGACTGTTCCCATGAGGCATAGGTTCAGACTGATTTGCATATGGCCATGTCTGAACTGGGGTGGCGGAGTGAGCTAAAGAATGATGATGGATTAAACCCAGATCAGTTGACTGGGGGCGAGTGCTTGCAATGTTCAACACTCCGTCCATCATCCCCTTTGGTTTTGCTTTGTTCGCCCTAGGTTGGCAGGGTATGCCCAGACGTGGGTCCCTTGCTCACTTTGCCACTGGATTCAAGATAGCCTGGCTGATGAGGGTTATGAACCCGAAACCCGTCCCAGGATGCTAGTTTCCGGTCCAGGGAAGACATGGCTTGGCAGTTCCGGCTGGACTGTTCCCACGAGGCATAGGTTCAGACTGATTTGCATATGGCCATGTCTGAACTGGGGTGGCGGAGTGAGCTAAAGAATGATGATGGATTAAACCCAGATCAGTTGACTGGGGGCGAGTGCTTGCAATGTTCAACACTCCGTCCATCATCCCCTTTGGTTTTGCTTTGTTCGCCCTAGGTTGGCAGGGTATGCCCAGACGTGGGTCCCTTGCTCACTTTGCCACTGGATTCAAGATAGCCTGGCTGATGAGGGTTATGAACCCGAAACCCGTCCCAGGATGCTTGTTTCCGGTCCAGGGAAGACATGGCTTGGCAGTTCCGGCTGGACTGTTCCCACGAGGCATAGGTTCAGACTGATTTGCATATGGCCATGTCTGAACTGGGGTGGCGGAGTGAGCTAAAGAATGATGATGGATTAAACCCAGATCAGTTGACTGGGGGCGAGTGCTTGCAATGTTCAACACTCCGTCCATCATCCCCTTTGGTTTTTGCGAGGCAACTAAGAGCCTCCAGTGCATGTGTCTGTGTGTGCTGCATGTGGTCATATTTTGATGTGTGTTTGTGTGCATGTGTTTCAGCTATTCTGTCCGCTCCTGATAAACAGTATTGATCCACGAAGGTATGCCTGGTTTTAAGGACCACAAAAATATATGCTACACTAATAAGGGGTTAATCTCTGGCACATCTGTATCCACTCATGGAATAATAGTGGTAATGGCATAATAATGGCCGTACTTCATATATTTGGGCGTTCTCGGTCTAGTTTTGGCCCACTGACAGCAATCATTGACATATTAAAAGCACAACAGGCCTAATTTTAGCCACCCCTCACCAAATGATGGCCACCACTTGCATAATAATTTAGGCACCCGGGCCATTATGTTCATCCTCATCATGTTACCATGGTATCCTTGTTGGCATTACTGGCATCCATGGTGTTATGGTGAGCATCCATGGCCTATGATTGTAATACAGGGGCCTGTGAAGAAGAATACATCCATGTTAGTACTTGATGAAGGTGCAAGCCGAGGTGTATGCTCGGTGGTACTTGCTAAACATCAAAATGATGTAAGTGACATGTTTTCAAAAAAGGATTTCCATCTGGAAAAAGTAATTTGTGTGCCCAAAATATATAAAGTCTTGACTAGAGAATGGAGAGATAGGTTGCTGGCAGCTACACCTGAAAAATGACAAAGTGATGATGGGTGCAGCTAGGCTCCTTTTATTTCCTGACGTTAGATTAGCTTTGAGATGCTGGCGAGTAGGAGAGGCCTAATGGAGGAGACAAAAAGCATGGTGCAGCAGGTAACTGTGGCATTGGTTGGCTATCCTTTGTGACTGAAAGTTTATCTTCCAGAGAAGTTCGTATGTTTTCTCGCAAGTGGATTTTGCCCGCGAGTAATTGAAAAACCTGCCTACGGCTGCCATTAGAACAATTGGCATGCTAGGGGTTCAGATGGGGGAGTAATAGGGAGAAGGTTGGGATTAATGGTTGTTTTTGATTTTGTTTGTTTTTTGAATTAACTCTGTTATGCGCATTATCTCTTTGCCTCGCCCTTCACCCCTAGGGCTCCAATGGACCTCTTGTGTCAATTTGGGTGTGTGCATATCGTTTGTTCCTTAATTTGAAATCCACCAATATTAGATAAGGATGGATTTACTTGTTACACTCTTGAGTACTGATTTTACTGTTCTATGACATGCATATAGTAAAAAGATTTAAACCCCAAAAGTACTGAAATATAATGAACTATGTGCAAAGTTGTAATAAGGTGGATGGCGTCATAAAAGGGATGAGTGTGCATTAGCAAGGTAGGCTGGCCACAGTTCAGCAGCAAGTCCAATACTTAAGAAGCAGATGTCCCAAAGATATGACCATTAATTAAAACCCTATGGCTGGCCTTCCCTGCAGCCCAGGCACAGTAGCATCCGATCTTGTAATTTTAAGGCATAAAAGTGAACACCCTCCAATATAATGCAAGTGACTGGCCAGCAGAGGAGCCGCACCCTATCGGTCTACTAACCAGCCAGGGAAAGGGGTCGGGAAAGGGGTTAACAAAGGGGTAAAGGGCTGCGCAGCCGTATGTCGTCAAATTAAACTTATTTGCAGCTCTGCTGTTTAAAAAGCAGAGTCCAGGTGTGCCCGCCTGGCCTCCGACCAACAAATTAAATTGTCTTGCGGGCAGGTCGCCCACGATGCTTAGTAAATCTGGTTATTAAAAATAATTCTGAAATAAATCTCAATGTTTTCCATTGTACAGTAGTTCCTGACTCTGCCTTTTTGGAGCACTGCCTAGAAAATGGTCTCTTTTCATATCTGTGTTAATGACTCAGACTAGAGGGAAGAGGGTCCAATCTGCGGTTCTATCAGTGCCTCGGCGCCTCCAGCGACTCATTCAAGCTTATTGCGAAGTGCAGTGATTCAGAACCCGCGTCCCACACACCGCTCCCAGTCCTCACGCGCCTCCACGCGCCGCGCAGCGCCTAGTACGCCAATGGCGTATCACGCCTCTCTGTTCATCCCAGCACAGGAAGACATTACCTGCTGCATACACACTATGCTAATGGGGACTTGGGTGGTGGGGGAGCTGGGAAGGGAGCCGAAGGCAGGGAAGGTCTGCCCTCCCCACTCCACGGGGTTTTTGGGGTTGTGGAAAACACTGCAGCTACTTTTGTTACAGGGGGGCGATATTAAAGGACTTTGCAACACCGGCCCCCAGTAACAACTAGCATTTGCAATGCAATCGATCGATCGAGCATTTGTAGAGTTTAAAGTTGTTGGTATTGTACATAGCAAAGTTTTTTGCATGGTGTGGTCTATTGTGTACCCTCAGAACTCACGAAAAGCCCCCGCCCCCCAACTGAGAGAAATATACTGTAGATATTACCTAAAACTAAGCCCACGTCCTTCCGATTACACACTAATCACTTTGATTCTTAGTAATGGCTTCCAGTGTGTAAACCTTGGAATAAGAATGCTCATGTGGCTGTGAAGGTCACTTCCGGGAGAGATATTGTTTCTTCACAGGCAGGGTGGTTCATATTGTCCGGGACGGGATTTTACTTTCTAGCCAATAGGAGGCGTTACCAGGTGGTAAAGCCAACCTTATGTCTACTAGTGCAACCCTTCAGCTTTTCAGTCAGCATAAGCTACGTTTTCCATTGGCTCTAAGAATCGAAGTGGTTACTGTGGAATTGGAAGGTTTTTAACGAAGAGCCATGCTACTGGCTAAACTGGCATAAAAATTCCTATCTTTTGTGAACAGGCTAATTAATATTCGACTACGGTACTCATGCCTCAAGGAGGTAAACAAACATGCTCCAGCTGTCCGCTATCTCTGCAGGAGCTCTAGGGTTCTCAGAACTAGGTCCAGTCGCATATGTCTCCCCAACAGTACAGCGCCGCCAACACAGTCAAGTAGGGGAAAGCGGCTGAAAATATTAGAAGCCGCCGACAAGCCCACTTTCTGGGCGTGGTCTGGCTTCTAGGGAAGCAGGCACTGAATCGACCCATTTAAGGTGCCCCTTAGATATGCATTTGTGGTGGTGGGGAGAGACTAGTGCATGGCAGCTTAACGCTTTGGTGACTTCCGGTCGAGTAGGCCCATAAATCAAGCTCGTAATACAAACAGAAACAAAACACCTCGCAGGAGAGATGGGCCAGAAACTGCTTTTGCAGGGCTGGTCCACAGCTGTCAGAACCTGGAAGTGAACGAGGTTCTGGCTGGCACCTTTCCCGCGGCTTTCTGTTCTTCCAGATGTTGCTTGCTGCCAAAACGAATCTTCTTTCCCATTACTATAAAATACAGAAAAATACAGTGGCTGTAGCCTGGCGGCGTCAGATACCCCGGAACACCAGGAAATGTCCTGTGTAGTTACTTTGTGGGGATATAATTTGAGGATTTTTGTGCTGGCGAAAGGTGTTGGATTGAAATGAGCGGGAACGGAAAGCCAGATGTATCTGGGGACTGGTGTGTAGTGCGAGGGACTTGACGTGAGGTGAGGGGAATGCTGCCCTTGCATAAAATAAACTGCATAGCACAGACAGTAGGGAAACGTTTTTGATGTATTTCTTCGCTCCAGTCGCAACAAGTTTGTTCGGTTGGCTTGTGAATTTGTTCCTGGAATGTTTGGTAAACCTTTGGCAGTTCTCGCAGGCTTGTTTTTTAATGCACTCGGGCCGCGAAAGAGAAGGAAACAAGATTCCGCTTTTATAATTTAAGCTGCAGAGAAAGCAGGCTCCTCCTCGAGGCTTTATTTTATGGTTCACCGTGCACCATTGCTCCCCACCCCCACCAAAATTGCCTCGGTCCCAAGAATACGAGCTGCCTCGTGAAACGCTGAAACTACGCCAATGCTTTCCGACTGCTGACCATACTGGGATGGGCTCTCACTGACAGTACAAAGCCTGCTCAACCCCACTTGTAAATGAAAAGCGCTGTACAGACGAAGAGGGAGCCCCACTACCATCAGAATAGAACACAATTCCACCTATCACATTCCCAACCACAGTTACAATGATAAAAAAACAAGCACGGAATCGAAACCAATGGTGGACGCTCACAACAGAGATGCGGGGGCAAGGGAGTGCGCAGCAAAGAACAAGTTACTTACCTTCGGTAACGATATATCTGTAAGAAACATTAGTTAGTGTTAGATTCCTTACCTTAGAATATCCCCAGGCGTCAGTCTGGATCCGGAAACTTTTGCGTAGCAGTACCCCTGCGCGTCGGTAGGCGTCGTCTGCAGGCGTCCCCTGCGGCTCCGCGTCCGTCGTCGGCGTCGTGCGCCGTGATGACGTCGCTGGAGTACATAGACGCCGCCTCCGCGCGCTGACGTCAGTTCTTTGCACACAGCATTTCCGCGCCAGGAGACGCAGAGCCATGAGAGAACCAACACTGGTGCCATGTAAAGACTAGGGCCCTGAAAGGGATGACCTTAACCCTAGGTATCAGTTCGCAGAACGGGGAGGATGGGTGGGTTCGGTAAGGAATCTAACACTAACTAATGTTTCTTACAGATATATCGTTACCGAAGGTAAGTAACTTGTTCATCTGAAAGAAACACGTTAGTGTTAGATTCCTTACCTTAGAATACATACCCCAGCAATACCAACCCCGGTGGTGGGTCTGCGAACCAATACAACTACACCAGAAAGTCCTGGAGGACAGAACGGCCAAAGAAGCCATCCCTCCGGACTTGGCTGTCCAGGCAGTAGTGCCTCGCAAAGGTGTGCAGCGAGGCCCACGTAGCCGCTTGGCAAATGTCCTGCAAGGGGACTCCCCGGCCCAGGGCAGTGGTAGCCGCCGTGGCCCGAGTGGAATGGGCCCTCAGCCCAACAGGAGGCTCCTTCCGAGCCAAAGAGTAGCACGCTTTGATGCAGAGGACGACCCATCGAGAGATGGTTCGTTTACAGACCGCCCGTCCCTTCTTCGCACCCACGTAGCCAACAAACAGTTGGTCATCCACCCGGAACTGGCGGGTGCGATCCATGTAAAATGAAAGCGCACGTTTTGGGTCGAGACGATGGAGCCGCTCTTCATCCTTTGAAGGATGCGGAGGCGGGAAGAAGGAAGGGAGGGTGATGGACTGCCCGATGTGAAAGGCCGAAACAACCTTGGGCAGGAAAGAAGGCCTAGTCCTCAGAACCACCTTATCAGGATGAATGGACAGGAAAGGAGGTTGGACAGAAAGAGCCTGGAGCTCACTCACTCTCCTGGCAGAGGTGATGGCAACCAGGAAAGCCGTCTTTAAAGTCAGGAGACGGAGAGGACAAGAATGAAGGGGCTCAAAGGGAGCACACATTAGAAAGGTCAGAACCAGGTTCAAATCCCACTGAGGCATCACAAACGGAACAGGTGGAAACATGTGAGTGATGCCTTTCAAGAATCGAGTTACAATCGGGGATTTGAACAAAGAAGGCTGATCAGGAAGCCTTAAAAAGGCTGAAAGGGCAGAAAGGTAGCCCTTGATAGTGCCCAGAGCAGAGCCCTGCTGGGCAAGAGAAAGAAGAAACAGAAGAACCTCCGAAAGAGGGGCAGAAAGAGGATCCACAGCCTTTGCTGTGCACCATGCCACAAATCTGTTCCACCGACAGGCGTATACCGACTTAGTGGAGGGACGCCTGGCTGCCAGAATAACATCACAGACTTCAGGAGGCAAGTCAAATGGCCTCAACTGCCGCCGCTCAATCTCCAAGCATGGAGGTGGAGACTGGACAGGTTCGGGTGGAGGACCGTCCCCTGCTGCTGCGACAGAAGGTCCTCCTGAAGGGGCAGGCGGATCGGGGGACCGACTGACATGCTGAGTAGCTCGGGATACCAGTACCTTCGAGCCCAGTCCGGAGCCACAAGGATAACTTGGGCCCGGTCGCGCCTGATCTTCTTCAGCACTCTGGGCAGAAGTGGTATAGGCGGAAAGGCGTATAACAGACCGCAACTCCACTCGCGCCGAAAGGCGTCGCCGTGCGAGTGCCGTCTTGGAAACTCCAACGCGCAGAACTGATGACATTGCGCGTTCTCTTCGGTGGCGAATAGATCTAACCAAGGCTCTCCCCATTGCAGAAAGATGCCTTGCGCCACGTCCGAGTTCAGACGCCATTCGTGATCCATCGAGCACCGACGGCTGAGTTCGTCCGCCCTGGCGTTCAGAGAACCTGCCAGGTGTTGAACCGTCAGAGTCACGCCCTGACGTTCCAGCCATTGCCAGAGGCGCAGAGCCTCCTGGCAAAGGGTCCACGACCCCACACCGCCCTGTTTGTTGCAGTACCACATGGCGGTGGTGTTGTCGGTGAACACCTGCACCACACTCCCGTTGACAAAGGGGAGGAATGCCTTCAGTGCCAGACGAATCGCCCGCAGCTCCAACAGGTTGATATGGAGCCGGGACTCCGCCGGAGACCAGATGCCTCTGATCTCTGCCTCTCCCAAGTGGCCACCCCAGCCCTGGAGGGACGCGTCCGTCACGACAACGTGCTCCGGTTGGGGAAGGGAGAGGGACTTGCCCCTGACCCAATCGCGGTCCGTAAGCCACCACTGCAGTTGTCTCGCAGTGCCCTCCGAGATCAAGACGTGGTCGGACAAGTTGCCCTGATGCTGGGCCCACTGAAACTTCAGGTCCCACTGCAGAGCCCGCATCCGCCACCGAGCGTGATGCACCAGAAGGATGCAGGAAGCCATCAGTCCCAGCAGCCGCAGCGTCAACCTGACCGAAACCCGGGATAGCGGCTGAAAGATGGGAATCAAAGCCTGAATATCCCGAACCCGCCGTTCCGGAGGATAAACCCGAAACTGCGCCGAGTCCAGAACCGCTCCGATGAAAAGGAGCTTTTGAGAGGGACACAGGTGTGATTTCGGCACATTGATGGAGAACCCCAGGTCGTGCAAGAGGTCTGCCGTCATCTGAAGGTGGTGGACGACTGTCTGGGGCGAGCCCGCCTTCAACAACCAGTCGTCTAGGTAGGGGAAGACTGAAACCCCCAACCTGCGCAGATGGGCTGCGACAACCGCCATCACCTTTGTGAACACCCGTGGGGCGCTGGTAAGGCCGAAGGGAAGCACGATAAACTGAAAATGCTCCTGGCCTACCGTGAACCGCAGGTAACGCCGGTGGGCCGGCAGGACGGGGATGTGAAAATAGGCGTCCTGCAAGTCCAACGCTACCATCCAGTCTTGTGGGTCTAGAGCAGCCAAGACCTGAGCTAACGTCAACATCTTGAACTTCTCCTTCCGGAGGAAGCCGTTGACGTTCCTTAGATCCAAGATAGGACGTAGGCCCCCCTTGTCCTTCTTGGGCACCAGAAAGTAGTGGGAATAACAACCACGCCCTACTTCTGGCCCAGGAACGCGCTCGATGGCCCCCTTGGCCAAGAGGGCCGTAACTTCCTCCTGCAGAAGTGTCAAGTGGTCCCCCGACACACGGTGGTTCTGCGGTGGCATGGCTGGAGGAGAGGTCTCGAAGGGGAGGGAGTAGCCCCTTCGGACGATTTGCAGCACCCACCTGTCCGAAGTGATCGTGCGCCAGTGAGCGTGGTGATGGCGAACCCTGCCACCCACTGGCGTCACATGGGGCCGAAAGCACGGACTAGGAGGATTTTGGGGTAGATGCTGCGGGGGAAGGTGTGGTCTGACCCCGCCGTTGTCCCCGACCGCCACCACGGCGGTTTCCACGGCCGCCACCGCGTTGGAAGGATTGTTGCGGCGCGTGGCTGGCAGCACGTGTGGGGGCGCCCCTTCCTTGGCCACGAAAGGGACGAAACGAACCCGGTTGCTGACGCTGGGTCGAGAGACCCAAGGACTTGGCCGTGACCCTGGAGTCCTTGAAGCGTTCCAGCGCGTGGTCCGCTTTGTCACCGAACAGGTGACAGCCATCAAACGGCATGTCCATCAGGGCATTCCGGACATCAGCCGAAAAATTGGCGGATCTCAGCCAGGCGTGGCGACGAATCGCCACCGTCGTAGACATAGCCCTGCCCAGCGAGTCGGTCGTATCAAGACCACACCGAATTGAATATTTCGCTGCATCTCGGCCCTCAGCCACAGCCTGACCGAGCTTTGCCCGCACCTCCATGGGGCATTCTGGCAGCAGCTCCGCGACCGTATCCCACACAGAGTGGGTGTAGAGGCCCAAGAGGCAGGCGGTGTTGCAAGACCGCAGGCCCAAACTAATGGACGAGAAGACCTTTTTGCCAAACTGGTCATACCTCTTGGATTCCCGGTCGGGCGGGGCCGACGGGAATGCGGACTGGGAGGTCGAGGCCTGGATCACCAGACTCTCAGGAGTGGGGTGGGTAGACAGGTACTTGGGGTCGTCCGGACAAGGACGGTGGCGCCTGGCCACGTTCCGATCAACAGGCGCACCTGAAGCGGGCCTGGACCACGTGCCCAACAGAACGTCAGACAAGGCTTCATTAAACGGCAGCAGTGGCTCCACTGGGCATGACTGCGGTTTGAAGACCTCGGTGAGGATGTTAGGCCTCACGGCCGCGACGGGGAGCTCAAGGTGTAAGGCCTTGGCAGCCCTCATCAGCACCACAGAATAGGCAGCTCCCTCCACCGATGCCACGGTTGGAGGAGAGATCAAACCAGGGTTAGGAGAGTCGTCCAAACCACTGGCATCCCCCAAGTCACCTGTCCAGTCCGGGTCATACTGGCACTCGCGAGCCAGAGGGTCCTCGGACCCCTCCCAACCTTCACCGTACTCCTCATCCTCTCCGTATTCGGAGTCAATGATGAAGACCGGCTCCTCGGGGTTCATGGGCCCCATCGGCGCCGGGACCGGCGTCGTGCGACGCCCGTCCGGCGCCGCGTCCGGCGTCGGAGAAGGTAAGGGGACGGCGCCGCCCGGAGCCGGCGCCGGAACCCCACCGCCGGCCGGAACCGGCAGTGGAGAACCGGCGCCGCGCGGGGGCGGCGTCGGGGGTAACCCCGATGGCAACGGCGCCGGGGAGGCCGGAAGACCAGCCGGCGCCGATCCCGAAGGCCCCTGCGGCGCCGGGGTCGGAGCCGTCGGCGGCGCCGGGGCCGGAGCACCCGACGGCGCCGAGGCAGGGACACCCGAACCGCTAGGGCCCCCAGACGGTAGCACTGGGCCCGAAGGCGCCGTAGGCCCCGTCGGAGAAGCGAGCGCCCTCATGGCCATGAGGAACGCCTCGATCTCCTCAGGCGTCGCGCCATGCCCAGGGACCGGAGGGTATGAGGCAGGCCGCGCCGGCGACTCTCGCGGAGCCGCGGGGTTGGGGTCACCCGAGCCCCCGGCCGCATCGCGCGAGCGTCGGGGGGAGTCGGGGGTACGATGACGACGCCCCGACTTCTTGTGCTTCTTACCTGACGAGCCTGACGAGTGGTGTCGACTTCCGGAGCGCCCGGCGCGGCTCCGCGACCGCTCCCTCGAACGCTCTCTCGACCTCCGGCCGGACCGGGACCGCTCCCGGTCCCGACGTGGGGCCGACACCCGGAGCTCCAGCAGCTTGCGGGACCGCTCCCGCCTAGCCTTGTTGGTAAGGGCCCGGCAGTCGACGCAGGAGTCCACGTCGTGGTCAGGGCCCAGACACCGGAGGCAGAGGCGGTGATGGTCTGTGACCGACATCGTGCGCTCACAGTCATCGCAATTCTTAAACCCAGGCATCCTATCAGGCACCGTAGAGGAAAAAACAATTGAAAAACTTGGTCAAAGACCGGAGTACTGCTCTTCAGATCTGCGTCCACTGGCGCGGAAAAAAGAAGAACTGACGTCAGCGCGCGGAGGCGGCGTCTATGTACTCCAGCGACGTCATCACGGCGCACGACGCCGACGACGGACGCGGAGCCGCAGGGGACGCCTGCAGACGACGCCTACCGACGCGCAGGGGTACTGCTACGCAAAAGTTTCCGGATCCAGACTGACGCCTGGGGATATTCTAAGGTAAGGAATCTAACACTAACGTGTTTCTTTCAGATGAGAACGTGCGCTAATTATAAACACATGTTTATAATTAAAATCAGATGCGCGTAACACCAATAGGCCATGGGCGGTTACATTTCTAAAGGAAGCTGGGACATGCACCCGCCTTTCACCAATTGCGTGCTGTCTTTTCTTTAAAAAGACTCACGCAAAAGCCAATTGAAGCCAACGAAAATAAAAGCACACACATGAGCGTGTGTTCAGCTTTCAGAAGCCCCTACATGAAGTCTCGCTGCGCGAGTACTGTTGTGCACTGCAACGCTAAGGCGCGAGACCTAAAAACACCCCCCCAGGGGTCCAAAACTGTGTCCTTCCCTGGCGACCCACTGGGGAAATGCCCAGTGCCCTCTACGGCCATACCGCCCCTGCTTGTGGCTGAAGCGAGTAATGTAGGGGAAGAGGACTGCATCAACTGGCTTGCGGGTCTCGGTGTTTCAGGTGGCCAGGCAACGAGTCGAGTGAGCTATCATGAGCCTTCCCAGGTGGGAGGGGAGGCCACATTTGAAACTACAAGGCGCAGGGCCACGGGCTATGTGCACGCGGGTCAGGGAAAGGGAGGACAAATTTGCTTCAGTGAAAGCAGTGGTAGTGTGGTTGGCTCCACCATTACAGCAGCAGTGAGAGAAGAGAAAGGGCTGCAGGGGTCCACAGAGTCATCAATGTTTAGGAGGCTCAAAGCTGGTAGCTATTTTATGCACTGATGGAACACATCAGTGAGAATTACAGGGGATATTTGTGTCCAGCTTCTGGTGCCAGGCCAAGGTGTGAGCAGGAAGGGGAGTTGGCCCCCATTACACTTGATAATACAATCGGGTTGGCGGCTGGGGACAAGGCACAGTGGTCCAGGTAAAGACGCAACAGGGGTAGTTCTTGGAGAGAAGGTTCCAGGGAGCCCCCAGCAGTGAGGGTATGGCGCTGTGTGGGCTCACGGTGTTAGATGTAGTCGGGTGGTTTAGAGGAAGGGCAACACCAGCACAACGGGAACCCCTCCCCACCCCCCTTTTTATCCTGTTGGCTAAAGAAAGATTCTGGAGTTGCGGACTCGGGAGAGCTTAATGCAGCCCCAAGAGGAAGAGATGGGCAACCCCCAGCTAAGCGTCCTATTGTGGGAAGGCAATGTACAGCCCCCCATGGGACTTGGTTGTCCCGCATCGGTGGAGTCGGTGGGAGGGCGAAGTATGGCCCCTCAGCATAACCCAGATCATGGTGGTTTTAAAGCGCAAGGCGCATAAAGGTGGTGAGCACAAGCAGGTGCCCATGAGGTGAGAATTAAAAGGTCTTGATATGTCTGCAAGGCAGCGGGCTCCAGAGTGGGCACCAACCTTAGCGCCAGGTTAGATTAGGCGGGCACATCCTGCCCGATGGTGTACATTGGGATTGAGGAAGAGAGTCTCTGGACAGCTGGGAGACCTGCTTACATATAAAAAAACATGGTTTATGCGTCACGGACACTGGTTCTAGGCAGCAGGAAGGCACGCTTAAATAAAGGTTTATAAGTCAGTGACACTGGTTTTGGCACTGATAAATAAGATCGAGAGAAGTGGCAGTCCATTGGGAGTATTGGGGAGCACAAATAGGATGTACAGGATAAGTACACAGGTAGAGTGTGAAGGAACACTGCAGGCTGGAGTTAACAAGTAAAGTAAAAAAATTGCCCTAAATGGGACATATAAGCCGTGAGCTCAGTTCATGTGGGTCACCAGAGGAAGGTTAGTAAAGGGGGAGCAGGTTGAGATGCTCAAGCTGTTTTGTGGGGTCTAAGTTAAAAGAAGGTTCCAAGGAGGTGGAATATGAGCTGCTCAAAAGACTGACGGTGCCAGCACAATGGTGACTTAGTATGCAGCAGGGGAGGGATGGGGGTCAGGTACACATGATTAGTCACTCTGGAGCTTGATGTAATATCAACAAGTGTATCTGCACTAGGGAATACTGGAAAGCCCAACACGGATGCTCGTAATGTGCAGGCAAGTACGCCTTGGTTAATTGCTAGCAGCCTGGTTGCCACTTAATTACGCAGCAGGGCACTTCGGGATACGACAGGGGAGCACTGGAACATTTAATCAAGCAGCTACCGTAAGCACAGGGAGGGACGGGCGGAGACCTAATAGGTTATGCTTGATAACCAATTTTGATATTGATTTGAGTTTTGGCTTTCACAATATGGTAGGAGGGTCAACAAAGGAGTACTGTGTTAACACCATGGCTGCTAGGCGTTTTCCCCTGCTGTGCTGGGAATTGCTATTTTCCTTTATCCATGACAAGCCCAGCTCGGCATCAGCGTGCAAGCGCCCTGCTCCATGACGAGCTGGGCTCGTCATGAGTGTGGAAGGGGTTAAGGGATCACAGAAGGACGGGGCAGTGCTAGGCGAACAACTTGTAATCAGCTGTCGCACGCAAGCAAGCTGTGAGAAACAAAACTAGTGGGGGGCTTACAGGTAGGCAAGAGGGCATCCTCTCCCGCCATTTAGATTGGCTTATGGACGACTTCCTTGTTTTCCTCATAGGAGTGGTCCTTAAAGAACCAGGTCAGGCACGTTGTCAGGACATTTATATTGGCAGAAGGGTCACTCAAGGAATTACTTCATTCCGGGGAACAGTTATCAATCGGTATCTTCTTCATTAGTGGATGTGGCCCTATTCTAAGTGGAAAGACTAGGACAGGTGCCGTTAAGGGTTATGACCATCATTAATACAGCTTCCCATGTGCGGCCACTATACTCCGCTAATTTTCAGCTTTAGGGTTTGTGTTTTCAGATGTGCACCTGTTTTAATAAAAGTGGCCTTTTTCATACAAACATGGTGTCGGTGGTCGGCTCTGCTCCCCCCTTTCCCCAAGGGGCTGAGATGCACACCACCACTACCATCCCCTCTTTATTAGATTCATTACTGGGTCACTGAAGCCGTCACCAAGTGCTAAACTGTGTGAGTGGATGAGCAGCGACTGTTTAGGAAGCCGTCTGTACTTTCATTCCCTTGGGAGAACAGCTGAACCACGCGGACCAGTGTTATCCACTTTAGGGACAAGGGGAATCAGCCATGTCCGTGCAGATGGATCCACATACTAGGGGGAGTGTGATTGGTCTCCAATATTACCCATTAAGCCAGCCCCGCCAAGTGCCACGCATCACATGTTAGAGTTCACTTTTGAGGTAAAGTTCCTGCATCACTGCAAGGAGGGAGATTAACACGCAAATTAGGTGAGCAGAAAAATGAAGCATGTCATCTCTTTTTACTGTGTTTGTAACAGTGACATTGACCGGCTGGCATGTAATAGCCAATCAACTGTCGGATAAGTTTTGATGTTGTTCACCCCGGATTGGACTGTTATTCTATAGCCACGCCCACCTAGTCTCCTAGAACTGGTGCTTGCATATACGCACTTGCATCTTACCTAGGATTACCAGGGGGCCGATTCCGATCCTGGAAAAAGCGCTCCGATTAGCCATACGGAGCATTTTTCCCGTACGAATCGTACCCTGCAACGTCCCCAGTACGTACAACTGAGTACGATTCGTACCAGGAGCAGGACTCTGTACGAATCGCACAAAGACCGTACGACTCGATTCTCCGCATCTCCCTCGGAACCCGCTGTCCGCGACATCTGTACGGATCGCAGCTGCTTTTTCCGACCCGGCAAGTACGATTCGTGTCGGAGTACGCACCGTACGACCCTTTTCCTACGAGAGCTGAAAACAGCCGTGAAAGCAGAGTTCGCCTTAGAATGATTCATTTAACACACATTGGAGGTCGTCCAAGATGCACACAGGTTGACGTAGATTTCCTTCACGTAATAGGCTTGTGCCCAGTTGGGGCCTGGTGACAGAGTCTCTGACTACGATACTGTCATTGATGGGATGCTGTTCCTTGAGACACTGTAGACTAGGCTCACATCCCAAGCAAAAAAAAAGCTTTAAATCCAATATAGGTTTGCATCATTGGTGCAGCTATTAGCTAAAGGTAGAATAATGATACACTTCATACGACTCGGAGGCCCCCTATACAGCGGTGGTAAAAAGACGCCGAAGAGTGGCTGTTGCCTGGAGGAATAAGAATTAAATGGATACGAACTGATGATATAAAGGATTGGCGTGTACAAACTACTGGAAGGCGAATCTGAGCTTTCTTAGCGCAATCCCTGAGCGCTACATGATCTTAATGCTATCTAATTGAACACGTTTTATTTGTTGTTACATATGTCACTGTCCCTTGAGCACCAAGGACTAGGTCCTTTGCCTGCACGTTATTTTGTATTGTGATCCCTCAAACAAAGCTATTGCAACAGCTGTTTTGTCACTCTTCAAGGGTTTAAAAAAAGAATAGAAATCTGTTAATAAAAAAACAATGCCAATGCTTTTCTGTTTATGTCCTTTCATAAAATATAAATCCACACAGTTTAAACTCGGTAGAGTAATGAAGAGTGTATTTATAGGCTGATATTACATGGCTAATTTGTGTATTTTCCATTTTTCCAAGAAAGATAGCCATTTTTCTTCTTGGGCTTTGCATGATCTCTCTCCTGCCCTGGATATAACCAAAGCCTTTTTGGATTTTAAAACATTTCAATAAGATGTCCAGACGGCTGGATTTAGGGACTAGTAGGATGAGTTCTATTTATAGTGCAGGCTATTTCTAGATCAAGGTAAATCTCAGAATCCTAATATTAATAGTCTAAAGCAGGGATACTCAAAGTACGGCCTGCGGGCCGGCCCTCCTGACCGTCACATGGCCCCTCAATGTTTACTTAAGAGTTCTCTAAATTTCAGAATGATGTTATGTTATGTTAAAAGTGTTTAATACCGCGCACATACACCAATTGGTTTCTTGGCGCTCGAGGACCAGTGGAGGAGGACACAGGGAGTGAAAACAGCTAGCCGTGAGCAAGACGGAACAAATATGTTTTCAGAGATTTACGGAAAGTAGGATAATCAGGAGTGAGCCGAATTGAGACAGGAAGGGAGTTCCAAGTGGACGGGGCTAGAAAGGAGAAGCAAGCACCACCGTGCTTCTTGCATCTAAACCTGGGAATGGTCAGAAGATTGTGGGCAGAGGATCTGAGGTGTCGAGAAGGGGAATATGGATGCAGACAGAGGGAAATGAAAGCAGGGGCAGAAACAGAAAGGGATTTGAAAATGGTGCATCCCAGTTTAAAGATGCATCGTTGCGCAATTGGGAGCCAGATGATAAATTAACGGGCAAGCCTTTATTTACAAGATAACCGAAGTAAAAGAATAGAAGCAAATAAAAAGGTATCCTGCACCACTTAACTCTCGGATCACATTAATTTCTAAGACATCTTGCAACAAAGATGTTTAAAAATGACTAAGTTTCTTCAAAATTCAACAACTTTTCTTTGACATGAAAACGCATTTCACCTTGGTACATTAGATTGTATTAGTGCATTTAGAAGTATTTTCTAAAAGTCAGCTTTTAAAAATGAACATAGAAAACATTCATACCTCCTCCCACCTTGACAACAATGCCAATGTGAACTAAGAGGAAAGTCAGTTGTCCTTTCAAACCCTCTGGGTGCCTGGGATCCTACTATACATGGATTACATTATAGCTTATTAAATCAAAGACATTAGAAGGTTTTGTACCATGCACATCCTAAACAATGATATTTTAAGGTGCTCTTACAAGTGAAAAAGTAGGCACTGTGAAATAAAACAATTGCCTAGTTTCACACAGTTTGGTCAAGTGGAAAGCCGGGATTGATCGTAGGTTTTTTGGTTTTAAATTGTGCAATTTTATTTCATTCCAATGCAATTATGAACTCACTTCTTTTTTTACACTTGACTTTCTCGAGGCAGTGATAGCAAGTAAAGACGGCTGGCAAAGGAATAGCGATTCAGATATTGGTTAGCACAGTTTTGTCAAATCTATGACTCTTCTAGAGTCTAGGGGATTAATTTAGAGGACAGTATGAACTGAAACCCTCAAAATAACTCCATGACTCATTGACCACATTAAGTATATGCTTAGCTTCCCCAACACCCACCTTACATTCATTAACGCACAAAGCCCCATTCTCATCCCGCTGCAACCAATGCGGTCCTCGGGCACACCACATATCATATTTTGTGGCCCCTGGGAAAATGTTTGTGAGTAACCCATGGTCTAAAGCCATGCTCAAAGGTAATGTTATTCTAGGAATTACCGGTAAGTATGAAACTTTTACATTACAGGAACTCTGACATCATCATACAATACTAACAATAATATTGTATAATAGGCCACAGCCGAGGGCTTCACTGGTTGTGAATTGTCCTTGATTCGAACTCATTGCCTCAGAGACAGAGGAGGGAATCCAACCCTCGATAAAGTCGGAGGAACAAGGGTTTAATGGTGTTGTAAGAATCCAACCACTGAGGGCAGAAAGTTCTAAACACAATCCGGAGAAACAAAAAGAAACTTTGGAATGCTTAAGCCACCGGCGTATAGGAGCCATTGTTCAATCTCTGCGATGTATTTCCTTCCATGGAGCGCACAATGTTCTAATGTTGTTGGTGTTATATCTATACTCAAAATAACAATAGCCTGTTTCTATGTACGGTGACATACTATAGTGTGGGCCAGTTTTTAACCACAGCAAATTATAGGCATATCTATTACCTTAATTAACAGTACTCTATGTATCGAATGCAAAAGGATGAATGGCTGAGCTGACCACGACTTAACTACAAATCTGGACCTGCAAGTCGCATCGGAAGTCAGCAGCGAGCAGTTAAATTGCGGAAACATCTTGCAGGCTGTAGGTTTTCTGCAGTCTTAAGCACTAATGGGCGAAGGAGACCCGAGTAGCCACAAGTGCTAAAGAAAATGGGTTCATGATAGTCTCAAGTGTGCCAGAACATCATGAAGACATGAGAAAAGGAGGTGCAGTTGAAGAGGATACAGATGACCAGCAACGCCCCAATGACGCAATAGGAAATGCCAACGTAGAAATATTTCAAAACTGTCGGGGAAACCAGTATACATATTTCATTCAAGTAGTAAGAGAGAAAATGTAATTTGCTAAAGTAAACTCCAGATACCACGACAGACTCTGGTGTAAACGGGACCTTGGTAACCTTCTGGGTAAAAAGACATCAGAAGGACAATGTGTAAAAATCTTCGTAAGTAGAGAAAACACCAGAAAGAAGTCCTGAAGAGACAGGATATCAAACTAAAGATCAAAAGTAGTCTTTGAAAGACCACAGCAGCGGTAAGGGAAGTACTTCTAAATAATCTCACAATGCTTCACGGCTGTGGGGAAGGCTATATGGAACCTCAAGTGTCAATTGGGCGACACCTCATGACTTAAGAAGTGGACTATAACTAAGTGCTTTCACCACACCAAATAACTACACATTTCAAGAGTACTGGGGAAAGAAAAGATTCTAGGAACGGGAGTAGAGAAAGACCAGGAAACCTATTGAGCAGTCTGTTTGTTACCTTATCTTGTTGGCAGCGCCTAACTTGAGCCAATGGTTGCTCGAGGGTCAACTGGCACTTTTTTGGTAACTGCCACTTATTTTTCCACTTTAGACTTTGACCCAGAACAAGAGAGAAAAAAACACAAAAAGAGGTAATGAAGAGACAGATGGAAACACAGTGACAAAGGGAGTCTGCAGGAACTACAAAAACTACAAGAGTGAGATAAAGATGCAGGGAGTGTCTGGTGGTGGATGAAAGCAGCATGAGGTGGAATCAACACTCTGCAACCTTGGTATTCAGCGACTACACTTTTCAGCAGCACCAGCTGTGGACTCCATTGAAAAATTCAAAGCACTAGCTTTTATTATTTTACAAATTAAGCTCTGGCTTAAGGCAACTATACAGTGCAGTCTCCCTAAAGTAGGGCCTTAAGGTGTTGTTGCCTGGGGTGCCCCAGTATGCATTCTGGGAGTCTGCCTCAGAAAGACCACCTAAGAGAGAAGGTGAAGCTCAAAGACCCAAGAACCAGAGAGGTCAGACTGGGAATGAAGAAAGAAGGGAAGGAACTACTACTCCATCAAAGACCAAAGTAAAGGTTTCTTCCATAAGATGTTTAATACAATTCACAATACTTTGCATCTAAAATCCTCCCAAAATAGAAGCATCTTTTCTGAAAAGATGGCATTGATCTTGTATGAGAAAAGAAGATGCAACCGGGGTTCGATTATGCCTCAAGACGGACAAGGGATGAACCCAGGCTGCGCCTCCCACTGCCTTAAAGAGCTCATTTGCAGGGCTAGTTCTATGCACAAGGAATGGGTAAGCAGCATTTTCAAATGAGTCCATCACTACAATAGCTCCTTCAAAGCCCGTATTCATTGTTATTGGGGTCTTTAACATACACTCTAATTGGCCCATGCAGGCTTCCGTGAGCACACGGACAGTCCACAAAGGAGAGTTGCTCGGGAAGAGGCCATTTGAGAAAGAGAGCAGACTAGGTGCTTGGCTAGACACTTTAAAGGGAGGCTCCAGGACCTTCGCCCCTCTGCATTTGCAGCCTACCCTTTGAAGCTGCATCGCGGTGCTATTTTCTGGACTCTGACATTACCTTGGAGATTAAAGCTTCTCTTTGCCTTCAGAGAGCAGCGGTAAAGGTTTTAGAAATTTTTAAAGGGCACAAAATCTTCCCAGGAGATGGCATACGTTTGTCGCTATTCTCGGCTCAATTAGCTTCTTAAGACATGTTTTGTTCAATGAAAGAGCCGCCCTGATTAACTATTCCCCAGTCACTCGGATCCCTTGTACTAGATGTCCGTCTTAAGTCCCATAAATAGTAAAGTGGAGGGCAAAAGTCCATCCAGTGTACTGGTTTAAAGGTACCCCTGAACCGTACAGCGTTCTTCTCTTCTCAATATTCCTCGTCCGCCTTCAAAAAGGAGAACATTTCCATCTAGTACAAGCTCGAGCTACCAGACCTAGGAAAAAGTTATAAAATTAAGGGTGCTGTTTGACTGGGAGTTCCCGTCTAGCCATAGCACAGGTAACTATAACAAGACTAACAAGTGTACTCTATGCACTGTAATGTAACTTGTGCTGCGATGACGCTCTTCAATGACACTTAATTGCCCCACCTTGGAACGGCATATGACTGAGCTGAGATAGTAAAATTTCAGATTGAGGTTGGAGGTTTGTACCCCTTAATCATTATTTGATTTCCGGAATGATAATTTTAATAGTCATGTCTCAATAGAAACATTGCCATTTCTTTGTTGTTTATTTTCACAGGGATAATGTATGCGAAAAACAACAGCCGACACGTGCTTCGCCCAGTCAAAGTAACGTAGTCTCTGCGGTCCCAGTCTTTTCTTTTGGGACGGCAGAGACTATGTTACTTTGACCAATTATTTTTCATAACCGATTCTTCGATACATTGCCTTGAAAAAGCCCTCGGCCAACCGGCCACTGGGCGAAACACGTGTCGGCTGTTGAATATTGCATACATTATCAAGTCAAAATAAACAACAAAGAAATGGCATTCTCTATCTAATGAGTCAGGACTCTTGGAAATTATTATTCCGGAAATCAAATAATGATTAAGGGGTACAAACCTCCAACCTCAATTTGAATTACCCTTTTTTCAATGGCTTTTGGGTTTAGCCATTTGTGAGACGCGTACCGTCACTACATTTGGTCTCTATAACGTTAGCGTGAATCCCAGATTTACTCACCCTGTTTAGCCCCTAGTAAAATTTCAGACACGTGAACTACAGCAAGAATCATACGACTGGCATCACAACCCACTAAAACTCGTAGTAAGTTACATTATTTCTGGAGTTTGTTACAGCCTTAGAGCCAGCTGTAGCAGGCTCTACCTGTCATTAAAGGCCCGCTCCAGTGTTAAAGATCCGAGCCAAAAGCGAGTACCTTTAATGGCCCACAGAGCCCGCTACGGAGAGCTCTAAGGTTATTAGAACATTGCGCCCCTAGAACACAATGTTCTAATTTGTAAAACAAAGAACTCGTGGTGCACGAGGGGTTTGAAATCCCCTTGGGCTGAGTGAGGCCTTTGTTAAACATTAGGATGTTGATGCTCCGGGCTTCTACCAGCCATTAGAAGCCTGGAGCGCTTCATTGTTTTCAATGAAGCGCTTAACATTCCAATGTCTAATACAATTTGGACAATTGAGGACTCATCAGGAACTGTGCGCAATGTGAGATGGGAATCAGATGTTAGCATATTGCTCAAGCAAACTTGCACTAGAACACATTGGTGTAAGTACTGAATGACTATTGTGTTCACATTTCAAAGAGGTTCTGAAACAAACTACCATCATTAATATCACCAATGGCCAATATCCACCTCTAGTGGAAATAAGATCAAGTAGTGAAGATTGCCTAGGACCAGTTCCATAATCAGAGAAACAATAATAATCAGATTAAAAATGATGCTTAGAAAGGAGCTGCAGCAATAAATTATATCTGAAGCAGTAAAGAAGTTAAAGTGAGACAGAAGCATAACCTAATGAAAGGGCGCCACAAGAATGAGAACGTCAAAATTCGTTCAAAAAGAGTAATTGAAGAAGGACCCATACAGCAAGAAATAGCTGAAGCCGAATTAAGTTAATCAAACAAAGTAACCAAATGAAACCACTAAAGCAGAGTGGAAACACAATTTAGCTCAAGCAAGGTGACAAAAACAATTAACCAATTAAAGAGGCTAAGATGGGCGCAACCTACTAAACAACAAGGAAGAGGAACATGAGTCTTTGAATGAGCCTGGCGACGTTTTTGTTATTGCTGGCCACAGGATTATACCTCTACTGATCTTGAAGGGACATTGCTTTAAGCTACATTGAGCTATACATTTTACATGTCATCGGGCCAAAACCGCTGTATCGACCAATCCTAGAACCAAAGCTATTTGACAGCCACAAAACAATGAAGTGAAAAACGAGTTTTGAAGTGAGTATGGAAAAGCAAAATTGGTTGTCCGTGGCCTAAAGATGATGCTGCTGGGCTTCTATGCCAGACATGTTTGCACACTACTATCAGAGTTAGGTGTCAAAGACACATCTTTGTCACCAATGAGGATGATCTCCAGATGTTTGCAGATGAGTGGCCGTATAGCACAGGTCGACCTGTAAACAGAAGCGATATGTGTGGCAACTTAATGAGATCTAGGAGGGTGACCTACACAATGAGTAGGTAATTCTCTATGCTCACGAATCTAGTTAGCATGCTGGTAATACTCGAAGGTATGTACAATATTTGTATTTAAATTTCTAGGCCTGCCAACATGTAATGAATGAATACACTTTGGACAGTAGAGCACCTAAAAGAATATAAGGTAATTTGTGAGCCTCCTCCACACCTCTTATCCGGGGTGGATAGCTTTCCATTAAAATAATTCACTGTCCTCGCCGTCTTTCAGCGATGAACCTTTGAGCTTCGATCGGACATTTCTCATC
Source organism: Lissotriton vulgaris (assembly GCF_964263255.1). Classification (NCBI taxonomy): domain Eukaryota; kingdom Metazoa; phylum Chordata; class Amphibia; order Caudata; family Salamandridae; genus Lissotriton; species Lissotriton vulgaris. The sequence continues at coordinate 105,016,175 of NC_141698.1, forward strand.
ACGTACGGTAACACAACTTGCCATGGTTGCCACATCCGCCATTTTTCACACTGTGTTTAAGTATTCGGCACAAACCAAGATCCACTAATGTTTCACAAATAAGATTTAAGAGGGCCCAGTCCAGAGGAGACCTGCTGTAGCAATCAAAATCCATTTACATCACCAAAGAAGGTTACGGAGCATGCAACCCCTAGCGAGGCAGACAACATCCTGGAACATGTTAGGACACCAATAACCCCACCCCGATACAATAATTTGTTTGGAACCATTAAAAATAATTGTCTGTTACAACTTTTTTTTATAAACTACAGACCTGAATTATTCGAAGAAATGTATTCATCACAGTCCTAAACAAAATCATTAAAACAAAATTCATTCTAGATGTGTAATAGACTGAAAAATACATGCATGTGTTTACAAGTGTGTTCATTATCCTTTCAAGGAGACTGTCTTCTTTTTGCACTTTATGTTGCATGTTGCATACAAGTTCATCAACCCCTTAAATGCTACTTGAATATGCATCAATGAATGAAAAGAAGAAACTTCATAAATTGTCTGTTTTTGTGGCCTTCCTCTATTCATTTAGTAAAGTGTTCTTAATTGAATTGGTTTCCATGGAGGTCTCTTATTGTTTGTTGTTTTCCAATTTTAACGTGGTAATTTCAGCCCTGTTTGTTCTATACAACGTTTAGTTGCTCCAGTAAGGTCGCAAATTGGCAGCGGTAAACCAAGGTGGGCTTTTGTTTATCCTAATTTTCCAGGTTTTTCAGCTTTGTTGTTAGCTTGCCTACTATTCACTTTCTCTCCCTTCTCTTAGCTGCCATCACTACAGTACAGCAACTACAGTACAGCAACCTACAGTAGCTCTCCCTAGTGAGGCAACTGGGGCTGCGAGCTGCGCTGAATCTTTGCAATTTGTGGAGAATTTTGGGAACCTGAAAACTGTGAAAAAGCATCTGAGCGTTGTTTAACCAAATTGTTTTATTATTGTTCCTATACTCGGGGGGCTTGCCTAAAGTTAAGGGGAAATATTTTATCAGGCACACTGACACCGCTGACACTTTGAAAAGACCACAGTTCGGCACTGCCGCTTTTGCCGAATACCGGCGACGGTGGGCGCCATCTTGAGGGAGGCAGGGAGAGCGCTCTAGTCGCGCCATACTCCCGCCCCCCTGGAATATTTAACTCGCGTCTTCCTCGCGCTCGCTGCCCTACAGTAGCTCTCCCCAGTGAGGCAACTGGGGCTGCGAGCTGCGCTGAATCTTTGCAATTTGTGGAGAATTTTGGGAACCTGAAAACTGTGAAAAAGCATCTGAGCGTTGTTTAACCAAATTGTTTTATTATTGTTCCTATACTCGGGGGGCTTGCCTAAAGTTAAGGGGAAATATTTTATCAGGCACACTGACACCGCTGACACTTTGAAAAGACCACAGTTCGGCACTGCCGCTTTTGCCGAATACCGGCGACGGTGGGCGCCATCTTGAGGGAGGCAGGGAGAGCGCTCTAGTCGCGCCATACTCCCGCCCCCCTGGAATATTTAACTCGCGTCTTCCTCGCGCTCGCTGCCCTACAGTAGCTCTCCCCAGTGAGGCAACTGGGGCTGCGAGCTGCGCTGAATCTTTGCAATTTGTGGAGAATTTTGGGAACCTGAAAACTGTGAAAAAGCATCTGAGCGTTTTTTAACCAAATTGTTTTATTATTGTTCCTATACTCGGGGGGCTTGCCTAAAGTTAAGGGGAAATATTTTATCAGGCACACTGACACCGCTGACACTTTGAAAAGACCACAGTTCGGCACTGCCGCTTTTGCCGAATACCGGCGACGGTGGGCGCCATCTTGAGGGAGGCAGGGAGAGCGCTCTAGTCGCGCCATACTCCCGCCCCCTTTTCTCCCTATATTATGTGTAAACCGGCCAGACGGCGCAGCGGGCTGGCGCAGCGGGCGCGCCGGATGCGCGCCGAAGCCGCGCCTAAGCCAAGCCCGTCTGCGCCCGTCCGCGACCGGATCGCGCTGGGCGCAGGGCACGCTGTCGGGTTGAAACCCGCCATCAGGTACGATAACTATTTACTGTCCCTACGCCCCCCACCTGCTCCCCACTGTTGCGACTGCCCCCATATAGACCCCCTTTCCAACCCCCTGGTATGTCCTTGTTGTGAATGGACCCCCCCTCTGCTTATAAATGATGCCGCCGACACGCACGTTCCTCCTAAAATCCGACCCACCCACTTCAAGGGAGGTCTGGTGAATGCCAGGTCCCTAGCCTGCCATTGCCAAGACGTGCACGATTTAATATTAAGCCAAGAACTCGATGCCTTGTTCATCACCGAAAGTTGGCTCAATGACTCCTCCAACCCTGATCTGGCTATTGCCCTCCCCCCTGGTTTCACCATATTCAGGAGGGATAGACCTTCAGGTCGAGGTGGTGGGATAGCACTAATCATCAAGGAAACATTTCCCTGTCACACATTTGATTTATGCCACCTTAAGGACACTGAAAGCTTGGGTTTCTCAATTAAAATCAATGCCTCGTTTTCCCTCTCGGTTGGGCTCCTTTATCGTCCTCCGGGCAACCCTACTTCATTTCTCAACTCTTTAGATGAGACCCTCGGAGCACTCATGCTACAATACCCTAACTTCACGCTTCTTGGCGATATGAACCTACATATGGAATCACTTATTGACCCCCACACCATCTCCTTCCTACAGTCCTTGAACATCTTTGGACTCTCCCAATGCATCAACACGGCCACTCACAGTGCTGGACACACCATTGACGGCATTTGTTCCAATCTCTCTACCCTCTCCACTTCCCCTCCGTTGCCTCAAATTTGGACTGACCACTATTTCATCCCTTTTGACATTATGACATCTATTCCTATCTTACCCAGCCCTAGACATACCCAAGCCACCTTTACAGTCAACTGGAAGAAAGTGGCCAAACGAATAAAGCTGGAGTCAAAATCACTGCCCTCACCCCCCACTGTAACTGGAGATGTTGAAATTGACTCCTGCAACTTCCATATCTGGATGAACCAAATAGTCGCGGTTAATACTGAACCCAAAAACAATCAAGGAAAGGGCCCTAAGAAGAAAAAACCAAATGCCCCTTGGTACACCCAGACCCTTGCAGATAGTCATCTTCTATGTCGGAGACTAGAAAGACACTGGAGACAAGCATATGACACGGTCTCCAGAACACGTTATGTCCAACAGAGGAAATTATATCTCTCTGACATAAAATCAGCAAAAAAGGAATACTTCACCAATCTTATAATGGAAGCACATCAAAATCAAAAAACTATCTTCACCATAGTTAAGTCTTTCACTCATCCGAAAGCTCTCACCACTGATATACCTCCCTCAGAGAGTCTTTGCAATCAAATTGCTGATTACTTCATTGACAAAATTGTCAACATTCAGAAAGATTTTCCCCCACCCTCGACAACCCCCTCAGAGGTAACAGTTAACTACCCTCTTCTCTCCAGTTTCAAACCAGTCTCCTTGCAACAGACAAGCAAGGCAATCCGGGTCTGTAAATCAGGAGCACCCACTGATTCCTGTCCCCCCATCATTCTTCATCACCTGATTGACACAGTCAACCCCTACATTAATGTTATTATTAATGAATCCCTTGAATCCGGAACTGTACCTGCCGAATGGAAGAAGGCCACTGTAAAACCTCTGTTGAAAAAACAGAACAATTCACCTACAGATTTGACTAACATGCGCCCCATCTCCTTACTTCCTATTCTGGGCAAAGTCACAGAGCATTTAGTGCATGAGGAGCTTAAAACTTTCACAGAAGCCCATAACATCCTGCACCCTCAGCAATCTGGCTTCCGCTCCGGTCACTCCACCGAAACAGCTTTGATCGAACTTGCTGACTCCATCAAATTCCTGCAGGATGAGGGCAAGCAAGCTGTCCTCATCCTGCTGGATCTCACGGCAGCATTCGACACTATCTCGCATGCCATCCTAATCAATCGAATGCGAGAGATTGGCGTGACAGACACAGCCCTGGCCTGGATTTCATCATTTCTATCAAATAGGTCTCAGACTGTGTCCCTTCCTTGGACCCCACCTATCCTGCGAAAAACTCATTACATCTGGAGTGCCCCAGGGGTCCATATTAAGCCCTTTATTTTTTAACATCTATATGGCACCCCTTTTAGCTGTGATAGAATCACATGGGATCCTGGTCACGTCTTACGCTGACGACACTCAATTGGTCATCACCATTGACAAACAGCTGACTGACGCAGATCTCCGGTTCAAAAACTGCCTCTCTGATGTTTTTGAGTGGTTAAATACTAATCATCTTAGATGTAACAGTGCAAAGACGGAAATTATTCCATTAGGTAAAAATCTTTCTTTTTGCCCGAAAGATTGGTGGCCCACAGGATCAGAGGCCCCTCCTAGTGCAGTAACATCAGCCAGAAACCTGGGCGTACAATTCGATTCTTCCCTTTCTTTCGATGACCACGTTAAGATCACCGCCGGTCGCTGTTTCGGATTAATAAAATCCCTGAAGAAATTTTTTGATTTCCTCCCAATTGCAGCCAGAAAGTCAGTCGCGGTAGCCCTCATACTCTCCCGACTTGACTACTGCAACGGCCTTATGGCCGGAGTGAAAAAATCTACTCTCAGAAAGCTGCAGAGCATCCAACATGCTGCAGCTCGACTGGTTTTACAACTCCCCAGAAGGTCATCTGCGTCTGCAGCCCTGAATTTGCTTCACTGGATGCCACTGCATAAAAGAATCCTTTTTAAACTGCTCCTCACAGTCTTCAAAACCATGCAAAACACAGGGCCCCGCTACTTTGTAAACCGTTTTACGCGCTATAACCCCTCGCGTTGCTTGAGATCCTCTGGGACAAATCTGGTTCAAATTCCCAGATTAAAATATAAGACCAAGGGCGGAAAATCTTTTAATGTTCTGGCAGCTAAAGCCTGGAACACCCTACCCGCCAACCTTAGAGCCATAGACAATGAGAACAACTTCAGAAAACTCCTCAAGACATGGGTCTATAAATTACCAGACTCCTCTGTCCTGGCTGCCATTTAGTTCTCTCCTCCATTATACTCCACTTTCTCAGTTATTTCTCTGCAGCTCGTCCAGCGCCATGATGCTCCCCTGGGAGCGAACGTTAGCGCTTTACAAATGCTCATAAATATCAAATATCAAAATATGATATGACATCTCGGTGTGGCTATACAGACATTCCTTCAAGTTGTCTCCTCTTCTGAGTTGTGTTGGAAGAATTGAGTTATTCCCTAATCATTTCCTACTTTTGAATAGGGTCCCTAGCGAGATCAGAATAAATTAGCCAGGACATTCCTAGAAGTATGGTCTAGGATTCCACAAAATACGAATAGGACCATGGTCTGATATTTAAATAGTTGATATGTCTGCTGAATGTCTCCTAAGTGTTAGGATCTGGGATATAAAGAGATAATATATACAAGAATAAATCCTATGTACATGGGAAAAGACGGATACATCTTTGACATCAAGATGTAGTGATCACTAACTGTTCTCTAGTCCCCAATTCTGAATTCACCTACGGAGGCCTTGAGAAGCCACTCTTGTTGCTGAGCCACCTGTTTTGGGCATGACGAGTTTAGGCTGAAAAGCAAAGTCAGAATCTACCCTTAGGATTACGTTCTTGTAATCCGCCATCCTTTACCTTGTTTACTATAGGTTGCAGGAATTTGTTGACGTCACCTACTGGCACGCAGAGGTAGTGCTCAAGATATACCATATAAATTCGAAAGCCTGTGGAATATTCAAAAGTGAGGAATATGCGGTTAGAAAGGGAATTTAGTGATGGCTAACTCATTTATGTATTCAATATGCAGCATGCAAAGCTAGCATTTAAAAACTTTACAATAGAGCGAAAAAGCTCGAAAGGGTCTTCGGGCAGAGCGTAAAAAAACCCAATGTGGGCGGCTGAAATTAACTAGCCCCCTTTGACTACAAATAAGCTCTGCTGCCTGTATCGCATTTGTTACCAGGCTGAATTACCAAATCACGGGGCTAATGACTGAAAAATTACTGCCCGTCTGCTCTAGATGTTTCAAGGCAATCATTACCTGCATGAATGGGATTTAAAAAAAAGTCCAGTCATTTCAAGAGTGCTATCACAAACACAGAAGCCGTCGCCAGCATCCCCCCGGTCCTTCCAAGCACGCCGCATTCCTCACAGCATCTGACAGGCTCTGCTGGCATGGCCTGCGAGTTCAAGGGGTCTCCCATCAGCCGCTGATGGACACCTCCGAGGAGAGGGGCCGCTTTAATATGCAGCCACATGCGCAGGCACGGATCAAAAGAAATCATTATTCTTGATAATAAATTAATTGCCCGCGCCGCACTCTAATGCCGCCCATCTTGAGAGGCATTTTACTGTTATTTACTTCCATTACTCAGCCAGGGGATGGAGGAGGCAGGGGGCCCTTCTTGGATGAGGCTGGCAAATAATAACAGGACGCCACAACAGAAACACCAGGGCTGAAGAAAACAAACTCTGTCAAGGCCAATCGCTCTGGCTTCCATACAGTGAAAAGACGTTTTTTTCTGGCTTCAATCGGACACAGCACAAGTACACCAGCGATACCACAGGGCACCAGCGATACAAACATCCCTCGCACACACAACAAGCTTCCTTCACACATAACACAACAGGTACAACTTATGCAGAATATCCTCAGCAAAACAGTTATAGCACAGGTACCATCAGTGCAAACTGGACTCAAAAAACGTATAAGGCAAGCACATTGACTGCAGCAATTACAAGTATCCCTCACAACCAAGCACTGCAAGCAGCAAGAACGCAGTTTCTGCACGTGCTCAGAAGAGGTATCCCTTTAGCACCAGCAGTGCAAGCAGGTGCTACATGGGGATCTGAGAGCAAGCTTTCAGAAAACACACATGTCTAGTACCATAGGGGCAACACCAGTGGAAACCACACACACACACACACACGTGTACAAGCACACACACACACGCCCATAAGCCCCCTCCCCCAATACTGGGTCTTCAAATACCGTGCCAAATAGAGGTCACATGCACTTTCCAGCTTTCTGACATAATCAGCCGATAACTGGTTTCCAGTTTCCCTGCTTATGGGCCAAGTTGATCTCATCAGTAAGAAAGGACATAGCAATGAGCTTCATCTATGCAGACTGGTTAGTTGGTGTTACTCTACTCGCTACCCAGAGTAAGAGCTACTCAAACATCACTAGGGTGCTCCAGAAGCCCAGATAGGGACCGGCAACAAGTCCAGTCCACGCCTCATGCAGGAAATTAAGAACCTCTGTATGTACCTTTATCGGACCAACACCTGGCCTTTCACCTAACAAAAAGAAAATGTGTAGCCCGCTGGCCAATCTGAGAATGAAAGAGAACCTCTGTGACTGTAAGAGATAAAACTCATGAGCACATCAGCACAAGACGAAACCAAGGAGCCTAGGCGGAGCTGCCCCTTTCAATCCACACTTAGTGTAAAAGAGGGTTGTTTACTACCCAGACCCTTTTCAGCCCCAGTATCACTGGATTTGATGTTCCATAGTTACTATCTGGAGTTGGCTTGGTTTTGATTGCAACCATCCAAACTGTTTTTCAAGCCATCCACAAATGGTTGTGCATAAAACCATCAAGCAATGAATACAAATAAAATAAGGAACAGGTCCTTTGGATGATATCTGGGAAGAGGAAAAGCTGAACATTTCACGCCACCAGTACAAAAGCAGAAAGCTGTAAAAATCTTCTAGGACCTTCGAATGAATGTTGCCAGAGTCGGTTGGAAGCACAGTCCAAACACTGGAAGAAGAAAAGCAGAAGCTTTTGGCATCATTGATGGAGCAAGTATTTGCACGTTAAGCGACTTGCTTGTATCAAGAACCTCAAATAACCTTAATAGACTAAATCAACCTGTTTGTCTTACTAATATTGTACATTTTACACTACACGGGGTGTCCCAGTGAAGCTTGCTTATGTGTTAACTAAACAGTAATACGCTTCCCTCTAAAATGGCCGCTGCTTTGCGGGACTTTAGTCTGCGCATGCGTCGGTCATACCAAGGTGATGTGACGCACTCGCAGTTCTGGTGGGAATTTGTTGCTCATGCGCAATACAGCTTAAGATGGCCGCTTTGTTTTTTCATATGCTCCGAGCTTGCATTGCCGCTTTTGCAAAGCTGCTTGCTCTGCACTTACCCTAATGCAATAGTTATTATAAAGTAAGGGATATAGTATAGTCATTTCATGGTATACAGTGTCATCTTTTATTCTGTGTTTCTAAATGGTTTTCGCTTGCTTTTCGTGTATCGTATTCTTTGGGCCTGGGAGGCGCTTGTTACTCCATTTTTGAATTGCACATGGTCCCAGTCACGTGATGGGGGGAAAAGAAAGCCATGCAGCAGTGGAACTCAGCCAGCTGGCAGCCGAAGCCAAGATGCTCATGAGAACAGACCTGTAACCCAGCAGGACGAAGCCGAACTGTACCTGCAATTGCAACAATTGTATTAAACTGCTGTGTACCCCATTGTCCCCTGTAAAACATATGCCATGGGAAACTAGAATGTAAGGGGTGGGTTCGAAAATGAATATTAAGCCTGAGAAAATCTAAAATGTAGGTGGTGTGATGACTTAACCTCCTCCTTTGTCCAACCAGAAGTTGGGGATTCTTTCACTTGCTACATTGGGGGGTGGTACACTGACCCGAAAAACAGTATAACTAGCCTAGGTTTAGCTAGAGAAATTGTCCAACTTGTCTGAATAGCTGACCTGTCACTGACCCAACGTACTCTATAGGTGACTGATACAAAGAACTGAGGAGCACTCTGTCCGTATTTTCCACAAACCCAGTCGGGGTTTTGGAAAACTTTAGTGCTTGCGAAGCACTTTGCTGGGAGATTCTAGAACCCAATCGGGGTTATTGGCAGATTCCTTGCAGAGAGGGAGTAGCGCAGGTGTTGCAGCCGAAGCTGCAGGTGTTGGTCATACCCTATTGTGAACCCGGTCCTGATCCAATTCCTGGGGTTATCTTGTCCTGACTGTCCATGAGCTGTACCTGCTCGCCTACTGGCAACCTAAGTCCTTGAGGGTCCTTTCCCGCCTTTTTCCAACTGACCCGTGGCCAGGGTTAGTCTTCAATCTATCCTAGGTAAATATAACTATGTGGGTGTTCGTTTTTCTAAAATTCTCTTCCTAATCTCTCGAATAAAGCATAATTGCATACGTTCCTTTTCTCCCCTGTCTTTCTATAAATGAGAATTTTCATGCATTATTGTCTATTAGCATGTTTCACTTTTCTACCTACCTTTAGCCAAATACTGAATCGTTTGCATATATAGTTTGTTCCATTCTTACCCTTCCTATAGTTTTAAGTACATCTGGATAAATTAAAGAGCCTAAATTTAGTTTCCTCTGAACCGTTAGTGAATCTCGAAAGTCTACTTTGATTAGTATGTTCCCTTTCTTTACCCGTCTTTAGTGAAATTGTGAAAATCTGTTAATCTAAAATAGTGTGTTCCTTATTTTTCCTTCCCTTTATTTTTCGATTTCTAAATGATTCTTAGCCTTATCCATAGCTATACGATATTTCTAATTCTAGTTATAGACAGTCTGATCTGTGTTAATCTTTTGAATGGCATATGATGATGATTAGATAAAGGTTTTGAAAACTTCTTGAGTCTGTGGTTATTATAAAGAGTATAAACATTTTAGATTGTATATGGTATTTGTGTTGTCTACTTCATCCACAGCTAGCTCCATGATCCATTGTGATCTTAGGTACCTGTTTCGAGGATTGGTAAGGTCAGGTACACGGAAAGAGAAAAGAAGTGAAACTGAATTACTGATAATTGTGTGTAGGTTACCTGATTAACCCCTTCCCTGCTCATGACGAGCTCAGCTCGTCATGCAGTACAGTGCTCCTGTGCTTATGACTAGCTGAGCTCGTCATGAACAATGGGAAAAAACTAGACTCAGCACAGGAGGGGAATCTCCCTAGCAGCGATGGTGTTAAAGTATAATGAAAATTATTTTTATGGGCCCAAGTGTGCATATTTGGTGAACAAAGTTAGTCGGGTGACCTGCGCGCTCTATCATCATGTCTTACCTGAAAAAATGGATGTAGAACTACAACTAAGGTATACAAGCTTTCTGGCTTAGAAAACAGAACAAGTACATTGACTTCGCATTTAAGAATCGGCAAGAGGCAGCATCCCATGCGATTCTAGTTTTTTAATCTGCAGGTTCTCATTTGTGGCTCAAGGGCTGAAGGGGGGTACAAATTTGAGCAGGATAAAGCCTCAAAAAGGAGGACATGATGTTAATGACGGGCTTAAAGAAAGGACATTAAAACGCACCACCCTTCTACCACCAATCTTCTATCCTATCTAAATTTGCTATTTCAGCATTTTTTAATTCTCTAGTATCCACCCATCCTTTTGGGCTATGTAATTGGGTGTGATTTTTATCATGGTTATTGATTCTTTTAAAATGCATATTTGTTGTATTGTTTGCAATATTTTGTCTATCGCTTTGGGTGGTAATCATCAAAAACGAATAAGTATCATTATTATTGGAACAAGTAAACACGTTAACTGGTACTTTTGGGCAAGGCCACCTTTCATCAGCATCTTAGTTATTTTGTTATGCTTTACAGTATCACGCACTTCACAAAGGTTAATGTGAACCAAGCCAACTTTTCCCTGTTGACTCCGGATACTTGACATTTTCAGGAATAAAGGGTGGCATGATTAATTGCACTTTGTTCACTACTCACTGGCGAATTATCTTATAGGCCACTTTATTCTATTTATTAATTTATTACAATACTCTGCAGAATGTTAAACTCAAGTACACTGGATGACATTTTTTACAAAGTTATAGTTGTCTTTTTTAATGTAAACTACGCCATACTGGCTATAGTCCAGTACTGTTGAATTTTACCCATCCAAACCTTTATTTAAAAAACAAAAAAGTGACCTTTCCGCTTTGCCCTTGTAATATTCAGGTCATGTTGCATTATTTGTCTAACCCAACAACGAAGGCTGGTAAAAAGAATATAAGAACATAAAAAAAAAACAGACCAAGCCGTTACACAGAATGCACTTATAATTACTCTCTAGGACACTAAGTACAAGGGCCTAAAGCAAATATGAAGACTTTTCCATTGAGGGCAGAATAAACTGTGAAGGACATCTTCGTTTATCTGGTATACCTTTTTAATATTAGGTTATTAAGCTATATTATTTTATTTATGTTGCACTTGAAACATCACCTAATCCATTAAGGATATTTGAGAACGATGAATGTTATACTGAAACATATACAGTCGACGTTGCTAATCCCATTATAAACATTGGGCAGGTCATGTTTACAAGTTCATGGTTTGTATCAAATATAAACACCAATAAAAATATTTAAAAAAAGAACTGGCAATATAGGAAATAACCATAGTTTAAGATCCCAAGAGCTTTTAGTTGTGCTAGTCTTTGTGCATGACAAAGAAAGCATAGGTGTTAGTAGCCTAAATTGAGTATCAAAATCATGCTAAAACTGCAGAACTGGGCAGGACAGACAGGTATCCAATATAGTCAGTACAATATTATTTGAGAAGTTCAGTTTATTAACTGAATCCTTCTACTTTACTAAAATAGACTTTTGTCAAATTTACTGAAGATATCCTTAGATCAAAAAAGTGGATGCTATATTGCTGGAGTGAGTGTCCTCTGCTTCGTAAAAAGACATGTATCCCTGCCCTAGACTGCATGGGAACCCGGTATTCTGACTTCATTTGGTCCTTGTGTCACGCTTATCTAATATGAACAAAGAGGTCTAGGCCTGTCTGTGACAATGTAAGCTCCAGGACATTTCCGGTGACCTGGATTGGCATGCCAAACCTACCTGAATGGCAGAAAATGGAACAGCGTCCTTTTTCACGAGTGCATCATGTAAAGTGGTGGTAACAGTGTACAGTGTTTATTATACTATGGCCAGACCGTTTTTAGGTCTAGCCTAGGCAGCGCATGTGCGGTCTCTTCGAGGCATGCTGTATTCACTCTGCAGGCTTACAGCCCGCCTATTGCCTTTTTAGTTGTTCCTTTGATATTCGTTCAAAAATGCTTGCTTGCTAGTGGTTAATCCTTCCTCTTTGTCCCTCCTTTATGTGTTTGGTTTCCTCCCAGAGAGCACCACCCAATTAATGATAGCATTACGCTTCTGTTTAAATGTTTTGATTTGGAGGACTATTATTTTTTTGATTCCTGTTAGGGTCACTGTTTGTCTGTTCTCTGCGGTTCAGCTTTGAAACCTGTCACTTAATCTCCCGGTCTCGTTCAAATACCAAGATGAAATGTCAGATGCTTCATTATTTATTTATTTATTTTATAGTTTTATAGAGCGTGAACCAGACCCGTGAGGTTATCAGATCGCTTTACAGGGTTGAGGGGGAGGAATACAAAATGATGGGAGGGATCACATTGGGAAAGAAAGGTATACATTATACAGGAGAGGCACGCAGTCTAAAGTCCAAGCTACATGTGGGATAAAAATTAAAGCGGGTAGATATAATATACAAGAAGGCACGCAGTCTCAGCTCTTGGGGGGATGCCCAGGAGACACTTTTTTTTTAAATCGCATCTTTACTTTTCTCGGACTTCAAAGCCCCTCCCGCTTTTCTGCTTGTTGCTTTAGAGAGCCTTGGTCACCAGACCTTCAGCAGTCAAACCTTGCAACACAGTTAAGGGCAATGCTTGGGTAACTACTGTTGCACCTTCTCCGACGCTTGTTTATATACTGTGAACTCGAGCCACCTGAAGGTGTTGGAGAACTTTATATGAGCGCTAGTTACATTGCACAATGTCATTCATTTTTGGGAGCATTTTTATAGGGCTTAAACTCTAGTGGCCCAAAGCTATTGACCACGTTACAAAAGCCCAGTTACATTACACAAGGTCAAGTACATTTTTTTGTTTTTATGTGCGTAGAGATAAAGTGATGTAGACACCGCCCCTGTTGATTACTTCGCCTCTAATTGACAAATGGGAGCAGCATTCATCCCTCCCACCTCATCCCATGTGGCCCCCTGCCCGCCCGCTGCCTCTTCTGTCGTCCCTCTCGTCGTCTTATTAATTTTTTTATTTATAAAGTTTTATATAGCGCAAACTTGATCCCGAAGGATATCAGAGTTTTATAATTTGAGGCAAAGGTAACAAATCAGAACATTAGTCTAACATGGGAATCCAATGGGCATATAACAGCTCAATATAACCTCAGTGCACGAGTAGGTGATGTACAAAGTAACAATGGACTGGGATGTAGCCCTGAGTAATTACCATTGGCGGAGACCACTTCAAGTATTCCATCCATCACTATTTTGTTGAGAAAAAGCAGACGCTTACTGATGTGGCCCATACTTTAAAAAACAAAAACATTTTGAACAACTTCCTAGTGACAAAAAGATTGCTGGTAAATCTCCAATGTGTATTTGTAGATGCTCCAAATAGTTTAGCACCATCTAAATTGCTGGACTTTTTGGGCATCACTATAAACTAGTTGTGTTGCACATGAATACCATTCCTTTGTTTGGGACTCTTTGACAGTGTCACACAGTAAGGCTAACATTAGGTCTTCGCTGTTAAAATGATCTGTGCACATTAATAACCGGTCAGTTTTTTATAAAGAGACTTCATCATTACATGGTTACACAGATCATAGTTGTCTTCTGAATCCTTTTTGCAACATTAGGATAATCGAAGACTGGGGAAAAAAACAGAACGCTCTAATTTATACCTTAGTTTGCATGCAGCTCTCACATGGCAGTTAATAGCTCACTGTTCTATGTTAGGATTATATTAAAGCGCTCTGCTATCCTTCGGGATCAAGTTCGCGCTATATAAAACTTTATAAATAAATAAATATTAACAGCAAGTAATAATAGGGTGTCTCACAAAAGCAGTAACCCACTGACCTATTCACAATATGTGCACTTTGTGATCTGCATGGCACGTGCTCTTGGCAGCATGCACAGTACACCTCTGCCATTCCTTTTCATGAGTTAAACCTTCCATTAGACAAAACATCATCTCTCTTTACTAAGAACATCAATCACTGGAGTTAAAGACATTTTTATTGTTGCCCAAAATGTTGGAGGCCAGGAAGGAGGCAGCAAGTGCTTTTAAAACCATATTATACTTTCAAACACGACACCCCCACCTGAAGTTAGCACCCGGTGCAGTCGCAGTGCCCTGAAGCCACCCTGCTCAAGGGTCCTGTGACCTCAGTGCTTGCTTTTTATTAGTCAGCTATCGTAGGCTTCTTTACTCTTCATGTGGTCAACCCTCCCGTGGAGCATGGATGCATTACTTGTCCTTCTGCATTTTATTTTTTATGCACTACTTTTTTCTTTGTGCTTTTGCAACTGTCTCCCTGATACATTTTTCCACATCTTTGTCATCCCTTCCTTCATTGTTGAGCGTGTATTTCTATGAGAACAGGCTTGCATGTTGTTGCTATGTCCAAAGCTCCTACACCCAGGGAGCTGAGACAGAGGGTGAGGGTGGAGTTGGGGGCTTTCTCGTAAACGGATGGTGCAAACAGGGTTTTGAATGAAAAACTCTGGAGAAGTGTGTCTAGTGAATAGAGGCATGGGGAGGAGGGATGCACGGTCTCTGCCAATGGAAAGTACTTCATTGCTTTTTTTCATAGGCTGTTCAATACTCAGTCGCACACAGAAAGGTTCAGTGCTGTTGACTTGCATTGAGGTACTTGTCTTTCTGTCTGCGCATTGAAAAGCCTTGGATTGTGTCCATAGATGTTTCCAGAGGCAAGCATGTACTTCTGAATCAAACTGCATGACCCAGTGGGTAGTAATTATATAGTTTTTCAATCCCTGGTGACACAGCACTCAGGATAAAATGTTGCATGACTAAACACGTATGCCAATGCTTGTTCTGTGCGTCAGTGAGAGCGTGGTCAGCTGATCCCTCTTGTGTAATGTTTTATTGTTACGTGAAGTGTCAGAACCTTGTACTGACATCCTGTGTTCATGTATTTGTTCAGTGAGCGTGTGATAACTGTATGAAAGTAGGAGTCTGAATCCTGAAGTCTCTGGCATCCATGTGGATGACCTTGGTCTAGCAGGCCACAAGATGAGGCTTGAGAAAAGCCCCCCTGACAGTGAAAGTCTATTCCCTGTATTTCTGTGACTTAAGGTTCATCTAGACACTGAAACGAGGAGGATGGCGAGAGAGCTCCCTTATGAAATATCATGAACATTTTGTTAGCAAGAAGCTTCTGATTAGTTCTTTCTGAACACTTGCATTTGGAGGCTGGCAGGGGAGAGGATTGGAACTGCAGCTAGGTTATTCAAGGTGAGGATGTTTCTATGCCATGCCTGCCCTTTTCCCAGTCTTGGATTACTACTCCTGGAAGGTCGATGTTCAACTTCCTCAGGGGTGCAGAGATCCCATGTTTCATTAGGCTCCTGTTTGAGGTACTCCTGCTAGGAACCAGCCCCAGTGCTAACCGGTATGAAAAGCGTAACTTCACACAAAGGCTGTCTCTTGACGGCAGCCAGAGAATGGCACTTGAAAGAGAACCACCTCAAACTGGTTTCTGAATTTTGTGAGAGTGGTTCCACATCCAGAGTCTGGTAAACGCGTTTGTGATCCAAACCACCCCAATTTGAGTCCCGAGTTCCTATTGATCAAAGAAGAAAGTGCTTCTCAGAGTACTCAAAGGGCGGCTATGTAACCACCAGGACTGGTGTCTGCCTGCCAGACAAAATCTCAAAGTGAAGAGGACATCTCCTGAAGTCTGTACTTCATGCTGGAAGAGGGGCTGCCAATTACCTAGAAGCCTGCCTGCTTACTGAGAAAGAGGAGTGTGCCTGGCCCTGCAGTAGTAAAGACGGTTAAGGAGGATAAGCCCCAGGTGTTCTCAGTGTGAGAAACATTGAGAGAAAGGAGACTGCAAGATGGAGGAGCAGTCCATAACAAGAGTGGGTCTCCTGGTCTCGCTGCACAGTTCCTGTAGAGAACTGCCCAAAGCCTTCACTAAACCAAGTGTGGTCATGCCTGCAGACAGCCACCATGGGTACTGCCAATGCCAACATGAGAAGGAAAATAGAGGCACTGCCGCTAAGGGGATCCAGCTTGGCCTGGGAGGCCGCAACCACTGAAGAAGAAGTACAATGAGCCCGGACCCGCGGGCTGCATTCATCTATAGACACTAATGGCGAGGGGAGGCTACCACAAGTATGCAAAGTGTGGAATGCACCAGTCACATCACCCAAACTGCGAGACCATTACAAAGGTATCAAGGATTCACCTGTGACTGCAGCAAAAGACAGACATACTCCATGGAAATTTGTGTGCGAGACTAGTGACTTTCTGCCCAAACTAAATCTAGAGTACGAACTACTGAACTGAGTAGAGAATTTAAACCTGTAGGTGTAACAGTGACATAACCTGCACCTGTATGTAAATATGGTCACTGGCAAAGGATACAGCGGACTGTAGCTACTAGAGTCAACCTGGTGGAGTGAAAATACTGCACGGGGGTAAGCGCATACTGAGATCCCAATCAAGGATACAACCCTGCATTCGGTAATCTAATTGAGTTGCGTAATATTTAGGCGTGATTAAAGTCCTTGCTTTAACAGAAAGACCAACACTGGACTGGACATTAAGTTATTGTGCCTGTTGGTTGAGCTTGCCCCAATCAATATATATATATATATATATATACATATACATATATATATATATATATATATATATATACATATACATATACATATACATATACATATACATACATATATATATATATATATATATATATATATACATATACATATACATATACACACACACACACACACACACACACACTTTATCGCCCCGAAAAGCCTGAAACTGTTCTACTTTGATACCCTAGAGAGCAAGTACAGAAAGGTCAAGGTTGCGCAGCCAAAGCAGGAGGGCTCCACGGACACCAGTGGTCAACGACCTCAACCACAACCTCACCACGGCGTGAGCCCAGAAGCCCTGGACGGTCCTCTGCCGCCCGCTTCCTGAACAGAGCCCGACATATTCTACATGTTCTTAACTTTAACAATACCACAGAGCTGCATGTGTTTTCAGCTGCGCTGTTCAATGCTATTAGCCAAGACCGACTTCAAAGTTTGAGGACCATTGTTTGGTTCGCAAGGGAAAATGTGTCTTTGTAGCATAGTTTTAAAGCTTACCTACAGATAAGAAGCTGTCTGCAAGGCTCTCTTTAAAGTTCTTTTGTATTTTCTGGAATAACTCTTAATTAAAAGAGTGCTTTTGGACACAGTCAAAGGAAGACGAAGTTACAGATATTTCAATTAACTTTTAAACACATGGCAAGAGCTTCGCCTGAGTTTGTTACATCAAACAAGCAATACAGGGAAGATTAACTTAATAACTGCAATGCAATAAAGATATGCTCAACCACATCTGTTCCTTGTGACAAAGCAGAAACTAAAAATTGCCTTTACAGTGGCATGCAATGCCTGTCCCGGAAGAAGTGTATGTATCCCTGCAGAGAACGGTGTATTGGTGTATCATCAAGCTGAATACATTATTCACTACCTGGAGGCTTAATAAGGACCATTGTTTGAGCCGGCGAACCGCAGTGAAGCGGTGTCCATGCTCAGCACGAGTCCAGCTTCATTAAATGCGTCTTCAAAGAGGTATTGCTGTGATACCTCCTCGCTCCAGGAGGATACTCAAGGATTGGTGGGAACTGTATGGAGCACAGCCAACCCTCCCAATTGAGTCCACTTGGTGCAAACTAGCATTTACAATGCAATGGTCTCGGCATTATTAAAGGTAGAGCTATTGGCATTGCTCATAACATTTTTTATTTTTTTCTAAAATCCTAAATAAAAGGCATTGTCATTTACATTGCCAGTAGCTTAATCGTTAAATAAATGGCATTGTCATTTACAATGCCAATAGCTTAATCGCTCGCAAATGCATGACATATTGCATTTACACCCACACAGAGCCACACACACAAAGCCATCCACACACACATACAGAGCCCCCTACACAGAGCCACCATCACACAGACAGAGCCAACTACATAAAGAGCCACACACACAGAGCCACCACACACAGAGCCACACACACACACAGCCTCCACACACACAGCCTCCACACACACAGAGCCACCACACACAGAGCCGCCACCACACACAGAGCCACCACACACAGAGCCACACACAGCCCCCCCACACACACACACACACAGCCCCCCCCCCACACACACACACAGCCCCCCCACACACACACACACACAGAGCCCCCCCACACACAGAGCCCCCCCCACACACAGAGCCCCCCCCACACACAGAGCCCCCCCCACACACAGAGCCCCCCCACACACAGAGCCCCCCCCACACACAGAGCCCCCCCACACACACAGAGCCCCCCCACACACACAGAGCCCCCCAACACACAGAGCCCCCCCTACACACAGAGCCCCCCCTACACACAGAGCCCCCCCTACACACAGAGCCACCCCACACACACAGAGCCCCCCCACACACACAGAGCCCCCCCACACACAGAGCCCCCCCCCCCACACACAGAGCCCCCCCACACACAGAGCCCCCCCACACACAGAGCCCCCCCACACACAGAGCCCCCCACACACAGAGCCCCCCCACACACAGAGCCCCCCATACACACAGAGCCCCCCCTACACACAGAGCCCCCCCCACACACACAGAGCCCCCCCCCCACACACAGAGCCCCCCCACACACAGAGCCCTCCCCACACACACAGAGCCCCCACACACACAGAGCCCTCCCCACACACAGCCCCCCCACACACACAGCCCCCCACACACACACAGCCCCCCACACACACACAGCCCCCCACACACACACAGCCCCCCACACACACACAGCCCCCCACACACACAGAGCCCCCCCACACACAGAGCCCCCCACACACACACACAGAGCCCCCCCCCCACACACACAGCCCCCCACACACAGAGCCCCCCCCACACACAGAGCCCCCCCCACACACAGAGCCCCCCCACACACAGAGCCCCCCCACACACAGAGCCCCCCCCCCCCACACAGAGCCCCCTACACACAGAGCCCCCCCCCACACACACAGAGCCCCCCCGCACACACAGAGCCCCCACACACACACAGAGCCCCCCCACACACACACACACAGAGCCCCCCCCCACACACACACAGAGCCCCCCCACACACACACAGAGCCCCCCCACACACACACAGAGCCCCCCCACACACAGAGCCCCCCACACACACACAGAGCCCCCCCACACACACACAGAGCCCCCCCCCCACACACACACAGGGCCTCCCCACACACACAGAGCCCCCTACACACACAGAGCCCCAAACACACAGAGCCCCAAACACACAGAGCCCCAAACACACAGAGCCCCAAACACACAGAGCCCCAAACACACAGAGCCCCAAACACACAGAGCCCCAAACACACAGCTAGGCCCTTTCCTATTCTAGACTCCTCTGTTCGAGGCCCGCCTTTGTTCTAGCCTGCCCTCAATTCTTTCCTTATTCCAGGCCTTTGTTGTCTGTAATGCTTCCTAAAGCGGTTGTAAGATCTTTAAGCCCCTGCACGCCCAGTTCATCACAGATATACGCTGAGCCTTTTACCACATGGCAGGCGCCTCGGTTGCATCGCCTCCTGCCTCCCTGACCCCCCCATCCTAATATCCCCTCCCCCACCCCCCGCGCACACACGTCTGATGTGCCCCAGTGCCTTCACCACCTTTAATGCTGGTTGTAAACCTTCCTCTCAAGAGAGACAAACTCAGCAGAGCTTGGGATGAGAAGCCCAGGCAGCAGATGATGTATCTGTACTTACATACCCGAGAGGTCCCTGAGAGCTCCTGGGAGTACAGTGAATAGAAAGGCACTGCTGTGTGGGGCACTGAGGGCCCTTGGATGTAGGAGACTGGGAGCCCCTCTCTCAGGAACCCCCAGCCCCCCAACATCAGTTCCCACACCTACAGCTCCGACGGTCTGCTCCGTCCCACGTCTTGAGACCGCTCAGGTTTTTTATCCCTTCGCTGCTGTGTGATCCCGGGCAGGGATTGGTGGGGCCGCTGGGCTGTTGATAGGGTGACCAACTGGCATGGGTGCAAATTCAGGACAGCAAGTGGAACAAGAGCGAAAGCAAAACTAGCTCGGAGAGGGGCTTCGAAAATGTTTATTTCTTATATAGAAACACGGCTATATGTAGCGAAACCTATTAAAACAAAAAAAAAATCAAAACTTACCTGGAGTGGCAGCGGGGCTGTTCCTGACAACAAAAAAAATGGCTTCCGCAAAGCTCTGAAATTTTTGGAATCGGGAGCGTGTTTTTTGCTGAGTGACAGATGACGTCACAGATTGAAAAAACGCAAAAAAACACGCCCCCAAATCCGAAAAAAGACGGGGCTTGAACCGAGTGACGCCCCTCTCCTCCAATGGCTGGCCAGCCTTTACTAGGCCAGTCAATGGAGAAGAGGGGTGGGTTCCAAGCCCCCTCTAAGAAACATAAAATCTTCGGGCTCCACCCACACTGCTTACTCAGTGGGACGGAGTCCTCGTTCTAAAAAGTGTTATAAGATTTCAGCAGACCAACAAAAACAGATTAGAAAAAAATGAGGTTTCAGCAGACAAAGAAAGCAGACATCTTAACTTGTGGAGTCCAAAGCGATCCGTCAACCAATGAAGAGGAATGCATATTAACAGCTTTAAATCTAGAAAAGAAAATACCAATAAAACGATCCATCCACAATGGCGGTTGCTAAGAATACAGTTGAGTGTGATACATAATGAAAATAAATTAATAAATAAATGTGAACATGTTGGTTTGGCTCCAGAATGCGCCATTCAGCAGAGAAGATGCGTCAGTTCTGCTGCTAAGCACCTCAAGCCCACTTCCAAGGGTCCAGGACTGGGGTGGCACCATTTGGCAGGTCAGACTCACAGATGGAAGAGTAATTTAGAATCAGACTCCACCATTAAGTTAGGATTTAAAATTAGGATTCCAGAGACACGCTCAGGCACCAAAGTAGTCCAGACATGGTGCAGAATCAGCTTATCATCTGTATAAGAGGTCGACTACCCACAGAACAATCTTTTGATGTGGGCCAAAGGCTGTAAAATGCTGCAAGGTAAAGCAGCTAAGGCTGAGCTGACAATTCACGTACAGATCCCCACAGAAGACTGATTAATTTGCTGAACTTTGTCAAACCCCAACAAATAACTATTAGATGGATTAACACATACACTTGATGTGACAAGACTAGACGCTAACAGGGCCAATAAACAAAAATTGGAATGTCAAATCACAAAATAAATCTACTCCCACCAAAGTCAGGCTTGCAACCTTACTTCCGTGACATCATAGCACGTTGTGTGTAACAATAAGTGCCACAAAGTTTATTTTTTCAGGCCACGCCTCCTGGAGCACAAACTGTCACATCCTTCACTATACGAAGGCAGTATGCAGGCGAGGAACATTCGGGTTTTCCATACACAGGAACAGGAGAAACTTCCTGCGGGTGTTAAATGGATAGTCAAGAATCACACAGAACAATCTGAGAAAGAACCGGGTAGAGAAAGTGGTATCTGGTGCCTTGACGTTTATCACCCCTACCTCATGTCAGAGAGGCCAGTGGTCCCCAAACTTTTAGAAACCATAACGCAATTTTTACGACGACAAACTTTTGCGCTTCACTTAGCTTTAATGGACTAGAGGCAAGTGATTTTTAATGCAACAAGTTTTGTGTTTTAGGGCACCGTTATTCACGGACATTTTCCATTGAAACGGCTAGTATATTTGCACAGACGTAAAGTTTACTGATAAAACTGTATTGTACACAAATGATCATGTGTTGTGGTCGTGTTTATGGAATATTTATCATTTGTGCACCCACAAGTGTCTTGATTTGTTTAGATATTATTAAAATTGGTTTCCGTCACACTTCAGAATTAAAAAAACAAATTTGCTTTATTTATGCTTTCCTACCTGCTGAATGTGTACAGTTCACATTTTGTTGGGCGTTACAAAAAAATGACATATTACACCCCTGCAAGATTGTCACATAATTTCCTTTCTTTTTCTTTCTCCGACTGCATAGTGAGAGGAGTTTCTAAACACCAATCCTCAAGTTTAAAAAAAATAGTCCAATTTGTCAGCAGACAGTCTTACTTTTGACCTCTTTCTCTGATGCTTAGCAAATGTGACAAGATAAAATAGCCTTTAAATTGTGTATTTATATATTGCTTAGACTTTCCCAGTCATCAAAAACTGGTTCGCGACCGACCACTGTCGGGTAAACACTGGGCAAGGCCTTTGACGCTGACGTGAAGTGACACGCGTGCTGTCTACGTCTAGCAGAGCACAGAAGAGAACTGCTGCTGTCCGTGGTTCTGAAATAACACGTGGCTCCGTTACCGTGGTCAACGCTTGTTTTATGGGTCCTCCCGAGTTCTAAACTCCATGCAGTAACACTACGGATTACGGGCCCAAGTTATTTGGTGGTCCAGTGAACTGCATAATGGTTTAAGCACCTGCTGTACACATCTTGAGATCATCTGTTTGGCATATCTTTGGCATCAATTGTAATGCTCGCAGGGTAAATTAAGAGGACAAAGTTTATTCTTCTGGCATTGACTAATTTGGTAAGTAACACCTCACAAATATAGTGTGCGATATCTGAAGGGTCATTATTAGTGTAATCTATTTATAGCTAGGCACCTGCCCAAGCGCGCACTCGTGTCGGCTCTGCCTCGCGGTCTCACGAAGTATTTATTGAAGTTGCTGAGCCAAAGCCAAAAAGACTGAGCAATATTAAAAACACGACTCCACACTGTCGGCCTTATTGTTATTCCTAAAGGACAATGTGTGGTCCGTTTACTCCCCTGAAAACAATATGGTGTCATAGGACAGAGCGACAGAGAAATTAGGGGAACTGTGGGTGGAGAATCTGAGGACGGCATAACCGCAGAACTGGACCTGTGGGCGGAGTCTGAGGTGTGGCCAGAATGTGTAAAACATCACAATGTTTAGTATTTGTTTGGCATTTCACTGACCAGTTACAGCTTATTAGGAGGTCAAGGTGTGTGTGATGTCTTTCCCACTGTCCTAGGCATTTTAGTTAATTGACATCCACAACAGAACTTAAACTCAACCTTCTATGATACCATTGAATACTAGCAGTAGAAAAACGTTCCACAGGATCAGCCCTCGTGAAAATATTTAGAAAGTGTGCATGAAAATGTACAGGAACCCTTTTCTTCAAACACGAATTCCACTTAAACATACTCTATGAAAACATACATGCAAATTTGAGATATAAGCAGAGCTCGAGTCGGGGTACCACGTGGATGAACGGCGTCCCCCCACTTATTTCACTGGGAGCTCGATAACTATAAACTGCAACGGAGTGAAATTTGCATGTATGCATGTTTTCTTAGATTATGTTTAAGTGGAATTCTTGTTTGAAGAAAAGGGTTCCTGTCATAACATTTCTTGGGGGAATGCTCAGTATTAGCATAAAAAATATCTTCCAAAAACAATGGCAAATACATAAAAACATAGTGGTTTGTAACAGGAATAATGGGTTAAATTAGAACACTTGAAAGAGGTTTATGATAAACAAGGCTAATGTGATAAAAAGACTGAGTTGCAGACATACTACTGGCTAATGTGTGGCTGCAGGCTTAAACATGGGCTACAAACCTAACACCAACCACGTTTCATTTTCAAAGGTAGAGTATGATCTCTTCTGATCAAGAAACTATTAGTCTAAGACAGTAAACACCCCTCCAGCTAACCTAGCATTCTCTTTTCCACCACTGTAAACTATTATTAAAGCCTATATGTCACAACTTGGACTATGCTAATGGGTGTGGGGGGGGGGGGGGGGGGGCATGTCCTCTCCCCAGTGGAATCCATTTTAGAGGCCTCTCGCTTGACATGGCACAAGATGGAAGATGACAGCTCCCCCAGACAGTGGAAGTGAATTGCCTTAATTTCTATGGCTACAGGATGGATATTAAACCTGTCAGACGTAGGGGTGGTCTTCCTCAAACCCTTTTGCCTCACTTCTGCATATTTTTCTGATTTTATTTTTGTTGGCCATGGTACTCTGTGTACTTTACCAGTGCTAAAGTGCTTGTGCTCACTCCCCAACACATGGTAACATTGGTTTCTCCCCATTTGGCATATTTGATTTACTTGTAAGTCACTAGTTAGGTGGTACTACATGTGCTAAGGGCCTATTAATTAAATGGTACAAGTGGGACTGCGGCTCTGAGTGTGCCACCCACTTAATGAGCCCTTCAAAAAAGTCTCAGGCATTCCATTGCAGTCTGTGGGAGCAGTTTCAAACTGCTATTTCGACCTGGTAAAAAATGTTTTACCAGGCCCAAACCTTCTTTTTTAACACATATGTCACCCCTAGGATAGGACCTAAGCAGCCAACAGGGTATTTAAAAAATAGACCATGACATTTTAAGTTTTACATGACCTACTAGTGAAAAACTCTTTAATTTGTTTTTCACTATTGCAAGGTCTATTATTGGGGGTTACCTTATTACATTAAATAAGGATAACTTCCAAATGGGAACAGGTAACAAGCTTATGTTTGGTTTCTTTGGAATTGTAATAAAACATCCTTTTTTATGTAAAGTCAGATTTATTTTGAAAATGTGGCCATTTCATCCCTTAGCCATTTAGTGCCTGTAGCCTGTCTCTGGGTCATATGCCTGGGTGTAGTTGGCAGTTTTGTCAAGTTTCCCTAGACAGCCACACACAATAGAGATCTTAGTGGTGACTGGATGGGCCATCACCTGCAGGATGGGAGGGAAGAGCTAGGCATAGCCCCATTTACACCTGAATAGACTGTGTCCTGCCTTCACACAAAGGATTGCATACCCTCTTTAGTTAGTCTGGAACCAGTGCACGAGAGGCAGGAAACCTGTGCATTTCAAAGGGCATCCTCTAGAAGTTTCCCCATGTCAAAGAAGGCACCAGGTATTAATATTGTACATCAGATACCAACTCTTCAGCACATTTCTGGACTTGTGGAAGACTCTTCCAGAAAGGACTGATGACTGCAGACCTGAAGGACTGGTGCCCTGCTGTGCTGACCTCCAGCCTGCTTACCACTTGCCTGGGTGAGAATGACTGGAGCTGCAACCAGGACCACTAGGGTCACTCCGAGGGGCTAGTCTCTTGTATCCTGGACTTGTACCTGGACTCTGCAACTATGAGTTATACCTTGCCAAGTGGTGCCACCCCAGCCCTGGGCCATAGGAAGTGGGCCTGAAGGTGCTCTGCCAGCCCATCAGTGGATGCAGCAGAACAGACACCTCCTCTGCTATGCCGTGCACCCAGAGCAGATCAGACGAGTCAACTCTGCTGTGAGGATTGTTCCAGCGCAAGTACTCCGCATCGGCTTCGCAGCCAGCGGCCTCATCAGAACCCCCTTTGCGTGACACATCCCCGATGCAGGCCCTCATATCGCAAGCCGCTCATCGACGGTAGCCTCAATGACAACGCAGGACTTCACATCTCAAGCTTCCCTCATTGGCGGCCTCCTTGATGACGATGCAAGACCTCGCGATGCATCCTTGCTCCCTGGAACCAACACAGCATGACGCATCTCCGGCTCAGACCTCGCATCGGCTTCATGACGCATCCTTAACACGGGACCTTGTAGTGCTCTGCAACCAGGATTTAAGGTACTCTTACTCAGCGGGCATAACTGGGTCCCTGTAGCTTGCCTGTACTCAATTGCACTAAGTGGACTTGCGATTTCCCCAGTCTGGCGTGACCAGATATACACAGTTGTTTGGATTTTTTGTGTTGCTTTTTGGCACTATTGTCACTGAAATCGTTAAACCTGCATAATTTTGGTTCTACTGATTGGATTTTTGTACATTTAGTCTTGTTTTAAATAATAAATTGTGTTCTACATCTCTAATTTGGCGTGGGATTCTTCTTGTGTTGTGTTTATACATTATTACTGTTTAAATTGTTGCACAAATACTTTACGCATTACCTGTAAGCTAAGCCTGACTGCTCTGTGCCAAGCAACCAGATGGTTGAGCACAGGTTAATTTGGGTTTGCTTGCGACTTCAGCCAGACAAGGATTGTGGTTGCCACTTGAGTAGGGTTTCACGTCTCTCAAACAGTAATCTATTTTCTTACAATGTATATCTAGATACTTAAAAGAGGAGGATGAAGGAAGCGCTAGCTATATATTCAGTGAACACTCTGTAAGGAAAGGACTGCTGGCTGATTAGTTCTTCTTGAGCACTGCCATTTGGTAAATCGTATACCTGAAGATCAGGACTGCTTATTCTGTTGTGCAAGATAGAGATGTTTCTAGTTCAGGCTTGCCTTTTTATCTACGCCTGACTAGTGGTCAGAAAGTCTGGTGACAGACAAATGAGAAACCTGCACCTGAATCCGCTCCCGTCTGTCTGGTTGCTCCTTGAATGGTGTCTGACAATGGAAAGAAATATCCAGAAATCAGGTGAGTAACCTGCAAAAGATCATACATGCAGTCTACTATAACCTTGTCCTGCATGCTTAGTAGGTGTGTGAAAGCAGTTATCTCTGTCACAACTGAGAAGCAAATGTCATAGGTATGGACGCTGTGGATACATGGCCCACAAAAGAACAGGAATTAAGAGCCTGTTTGGTGTAGACTATAACACTAAAAATATTTCACAAAAGTATTGCAATACATCATCTAAGGAGCTTTTTAATAAACCACGTCCTATTTACTACACTAAATCTTTAATTCTGACTGCCCACCTGCAGTGCTTGACAGCACATAGTGCAAAGCTGCATTATTTAGAAGTAATACTATTTTTTCATTTTTGTAATTAAATTACCTTAACTGATGTGCTTTTGTGACTTATTTGGTACCATATACTATAGCCATTTTTACCTTTATCTTTGTGTGTACCTTTGATTATTCAGCTAACAAATAAATATTATTTTGTTTCCAGCAAGCACTTGCCAGACCACAATTTCTAGCTTTACAATTCAGTAAATGGCAAGTGTTGTCAACTCAGTGATATCTACAATATTAATATCAGAAGGGTGAGCGGCAGTACTACCCTACTGAGTATCAAAAATAGACAAAAATATTTGCAGAGGGCACATACTGGCAAAACCTGAATAAAGTTGTATATCGTGTCTTAAATAGAGCCATCAGTAGAGTTTTTCATCTTATTTGTTTTACCCCATGTGAGAATGAACTATTGCTTCCCCTCTGCATTGTGCATTATGAATGACATCGTAACAATTTAAACAAATAATACAAACCACTGCAACAGTATGTTTTGTTTACATATGCCATTTTAACCTACATATTTTTACTTTGAAAAGCAAAAATGATTCAACTTTATATAGCACGGACTGCCTTTGGCCTTCTACTGGGAGCTTGCATCTGTCTATTGTTGCAAAGGGGTGTTGCAGGTAACCCCTTTTGTTTTCATGCAAATAATGAGGTGTTTCTCAACAGTAAG
The DNA here is from genome assembly GCF_964263255.1 of Lissotriton vulgaris. Lineage (NCBI taxonomy): Eukaryota > Metazoa > Chordata > Amphibia > Caudata > Salamandridae > Lissotriton > Lissotriton vulgaris. The sequence continues at coordinate 105,043,769 of NC_141698.1, forward strand.
TTTCGGCCCTGCTGCGATTTCGCACTTGTACTTCTAAGTTACTGCTCCTTATCTCTGAACAGAAACGATTGAGAACTGACGTCACCCACATTCACAGACAAGAGGGGGCTAAAGTCCTCTTAGCCCAATGGGTGCCCCGCGCCTGGCCGTGCGTCACTTCCGATTCCTCTCATGGTTGAGGGCTCGCGTTATAGAACAAGCTGCTGGGTCTATTTCGATATGCTAAAAGCGGCAGAAGAGTAGCATTTAGTGCCCAGAATATGATTCATCTCATAAGTTGTGACCTCCAGGCCACACAACGAAAAACAAATACTGGTCCTGGTATCTTGTGGGATGTGAACCTGTGATCTGCAGCACTCCGTGTAAGACCGTTAGCCCTGCTACTAAAATGCAATAATGAGAAAAAAATGCATAATAAATACATTTTCTCATGGAGAAGATTTAGATCCAGCATTTTGCTTGTAGTCAAGACTCGTCCCTAAAAGAAGCGAATGAACGACTTCACAGTGACCAAAGGAACCGCCTGACTGCACAGTAAAGGCAGGTCCCCGGGGGGCACAGTGGGATGGAGACCCAGGAAAGGCTGGTGGGGGAGTCCAATGAGCTGTGAGGGCAGTGAAAGGGGAGCTGTGCCGAGAGAAGAATGTTTAACAGCTCTGGGGGCACAGAGGAGGGACTGAGAATCCTGGAGATGAAGGTAAACCGAGGATATTTGATGACCTCTGATGTTCAACAGGGTCAGAAGGCAGGTGAGGTGCTTTCAGTGCTGGGTTCTGTTAGGACTGAGGGGTCCCAGGCGCCATGGCGGCGTGAATTGTGAGGGTGAAGGTCGGTGAGGGATTGGTCGTGTCAAGTTTTTGACGCGGTTTAAAAAAAAGAATTGAGAGCACACAACTGGTTATAGAATAAAAGAGAAGCATCAATCCAGAACCAATCGTGTGGAAGTAAGCAAAGACTAGCTGTCAAAATACTATGACTCTACAGTGGGTCCAAGGTAATAATAAAAATAGGACCAGCTACATATACCCTCAGAGCTCTATGATGCTCAACCCATGAGGCACCGAGGCCAGCAATTAGAGGTCCAAGTTTGCCCGTAGTCGAACCATCAATCTCCCCGTAGAGTCAAGCACATCTTAACGAATAACTGCTCGAACACAGGAGTACTCTTTAATGACTCTTACGAAGGTCGCCCAAGCCAATTTAGCTGAGCCAAGCACAATTGCACAATAACTAAGAGCAGCTTAATTATGTTTGAAGTACAGTCCTCAGGACTTCTGTGCGCATTCATCGAGCTTCGCAACCAGCGGACCTTTTGTACGAAAAGTTAAGCAATAGTCAACTAGCAAATCTCCTTAGGTCCTTAATAAACATTTAAACAGTTTTTATAAAGTCTTTTTGTAAGACTCCGGTATATTTCCACAACTACCAAATACACTTTACAAACGTCTTCAGTAACGTTTCTGGCCTACTTGTGCGTTTCAAAACAGTTTTTACCAGGCTTATTTTTAGCATCCACTGGAGGTTACCGCCATTGCTCAACACCAAATACCTTGAAATTTAACTTATCAAAACCTGGAGGTCATTTGTAATATTCATTTTTGACATTGTATGCCTTTGTACATGTAATAATGTTAATCAACTATGCAAGCTAAACAAATAAACTTAATAATACGGTCTGTGAGGGTCAGGTAAAAGCCTTTTAAACGTGGGTGCAGTTAGGCGTGGTTCTTTCAGGCTGGGTTTAGTCTCTTGAGCTCTCGAAGAACCAGCAGAGACCAAATTATGTGGTGGCCGATGTGGGGGACAGAAGGGCCTTTTTTCAGGCCTCTACCTCCCTCAGTCACTACTGCTCCTTACACTGTTGCAATTAGGAGGCCTCCCCAAAACGAGGCCTCTCCTCCCATGCTCGACTCTCCTCGGTCCATGATCTACTGTTCCGACTGAGGTAAGCTTTGACAGCTGTTATGGGTGATTCATTAGTTTGGTGTCTGAAGGTAGGGTGCATTGTTGCCATTTCTGTACCAACTCTGTTATTGTGGGAGCGAACATAGCAGGTATGCAGTGGCACTAAATCAAACAAGAAATTGGCATTTAACAGCAAGTTGGATAGCAAGACTGGCATAATTGGTGTGCAGCGAGCCTCTCCACACTGCATGGACAGCCGAGCAGATTTTTTTTTATTGAATATGAGGAGAGAAAGGTTGGAACAAGCCCCAATGAAGATCCTGTTTCTTCTGATATTTTGAGGCTTAGCCCCAACAAATAACTTATGACTTATAATGTAATATGCTGGCTAATTCAAGAATCACCACAAGTTTTTTTTAAACATAGTCTTCTTAAAGCAGTTCTTAGTCAGTGCTATTTCTGTAGTGATTTCATTATATCTAGTGTTGGATTCGAATGTGCTACGCATAATTCCCAGAACTGCATCGTGGGGGATGTTTATGCAGTGAGAGACACTACGATCAACTGCTAAACAGGGTCGAACCTAGTGCCCGCCACACAAGTAATGAAGTCAGTGCAGTCTCTTACACGTCATGGAATCTTTAGGACATACAGTTCAATGTAAAAAACAGGGCCACAGCCTGAACTTCGAGGCCTCCCTTGTGATTCTAGACTATTTTGCGGTATTTTGGGCAAGGTATATATCACAGGTGTTCTAAGGTCTGGTCTCTTCGGAAACTCGTACTCCTTTTCACTTAAAAAACTTGCTCCCAGGCCGGTGTTAGTAAAGTCACATATTTCACCCTGAAGATCCTGCAAGGGGAAATTCTCATAACTCCCTGTAGTAAGCGTCACTGCTCAATTGTAGCATAATTCAATTTACACATCTTTCTGTGTTCTGTATCACAACAGAGCTGCTCTTGTTGGCCGGTTTGATAGTCATCTTTTCTGGCTGAGAGACATTAGGGCAGCTGTTTCAGACTTGGGGATATTGTACAACAGGGATTTTGTTTTTCTAAATCATTAAACTGTTAAAATGTCAACGGGCATCAAGTTAGTATGCAGTAAAAAGTAGAGGGGACAAGAATCCATGGCTCATCTTTAATATTGATGTTTGGTCTATTTTTGAAGGATTGTCTCAACCTGACCTTCCTGAAAACGGATATAGTTGTCCCACTATTTTTTTTAAAAGGCGTGTTCTCTCTGATCACGAAACCAAGGCCTTACCCGAGCATATGGACCTCACTGTGATCCAGTAAGAGTAGAAATTTTCACAGCTTCGGCACTAAATGTTTTTGTTTATTTTTTTCCCCGTCTTCTGAACTTTGCACCTACTGCCAGCAGATACACTGTAATTGACAGCATCCGTCGGCTCCATTATAAATACATGTACCCTTGTCTTTAAAATAGGACCACTGCAAATCTATTATTGATTTGTGGAGCTAGATGGTGTTGGGGGAATTTATTCCTGTAGCAAGTTAAATAGGGCAATCGCAGTGCCATGCACCAGTCACTTCCGGCATTGGATTGAGGACTGATTTATATTGGAGAATTTGATTAGGTGAATAGGAAACATGCTCATACTGTATTTTTGCAATCTCAATTTGCAGTCAATTGCCAGTTATCAAGCGTGTTTATTGTGGGTTCAGACGTCAACTTCCTCTACAAGTGATAGGAACACTATGGAAGGAGGTCTCCTATTATCAATTTCAACATAGAGGAGTAATTTGACATATATATTTCATGCATGTATGCTTAGGGCCTTTCCTGTTTCTTCTGCAGGTTGTTACACAGATTGTAATGGTTCCGTGGAGTGATAGTTTTGGGCAGAAATGTCATTATTTCAGGGATTATCTCATTGAAAATTCTGTGTTAAGCATCAACCATGGATTGTTCGGACTTTGTTCGCCATCAAATTCTAAGACCACCTTGAATGTATCCGTGTATGAATTTGTGTAGTTCACATTATCACCAATTTTGAGTGTCGCACAATGTGCAGTATTGTCCGTGTTTTCTACCCATGCGATGGATAACATGAATACAGCTTTCTCGTTCCTGAAAGGCTCTGTGTAACAGTGTCTTGAGTACAGATTTAAAATAATGGATTAATTCACACGGGCTGAATACACATAGCATACCTGTGAAAATGAAGCCTCAAGACCCTTTCTGTATCATCTCTTCCAAATATTGAGTGCATCAAAAAAACCTATACAAGGTCAAGAATGATGGATGGTGAAGGGATTTCATGTGCACTAAGTATGGTATTCCTATACAGATAATTATTTTATCTTTAGGATAACACGTTCTTGCAATTTCGTGAAATGGTTATGTACATAATGGGACTGAAGGAGGGGGAGGAGTCATACGCTTACACAGTAGTAGGACTCTAGAGCAATGTCTCCTGACATCAATTTCCAACGACTCTCAGAACAGAACCTTGTTGCCCCTCTATGGTTCTCCTTCAGGGCATCAAATTTACACTCTGAATTATCCTATGCACATAGAGGCAATATTGCTCTAATATAGGACCAGGAAAGCAACTTTTATTCTCTAGACAATTCTCCTCGGTACCTAAACACAATTTGATTCTGTGTGGAACGAGGAGAAGTAACAGGAGTCTTTCACACACGCAGATGGGGGCACAGTTTAGCAAGTTAGCAAGTCAGTTCTGCAAAGTCAGACTCAACCTCCCTTGTCATCCAAGCTAATACACATTAACACAAATCTGTTACTCCTCAATACCGTACCGCCCAATCTGCGGCTAGTACATCTCACCTAGGGGCTTGTATCCTTCCAATACATATCTAAGACGACCCTTCAGTAGACCTCCATCCAGGCAAAGACTTTCAAGAGCTTGTTTATCTCATAATATTACCCATCCCTTAATTCTCTTTTGATGGAAGCCTGCATCCTCGTTATTTGTTGTGATAGCAAGCACTTGCAGCAGAATACCCCACCAATGGTAACCTATCAAAATATTAGTCAGCACACCAGAACTCCCTCCCGCAGGTGTAGACCAGCTCTTGGTGGCCCCCTACAGCCACATTTTGCCCTGCTGGTCAGTGAGAAAGCATGTAATCACTTTGGCATGCAAGTGAGCCTGCATCCCTCCCATGTGTACCTCTTGAGCGGGGTTCACCAAGACTTGAAAGATCACAGAAGATGAATGGCTGCCAGAATGGGAGAAGCAGAAAGAAAACTGATGAAAACACAGCACTACGGCATCCTCAGGAGAACTAGCTTTGCATACAAAAAACAAATGTCGTCAGTTGATAGAAGGCAGCATGTTAAAGAACGTTGCCCCATCAATGTGCATCTCGTGAGTGTCTCTTATGTCCTCTCCTGTTACAATCAGCAGTTAAACTAACCACAAACAAGTCAGCGAGACTCCATCACGGTAAAGACACAAAAAACACAAACCAGGGTTTCCCAGGAAAAAGGAAGGGTTTTTTCCAGTCATGACATGCCATACACCATTATTTTCGCTCCGTCTTGCCTGCCAGTCTAAATAGGCAAGCAGCATCCACCATGTGTTAATAAAGAGTCCAAGACAGTCTCCATAATTTACAGGTCCACATTCTCTGATAATCTGATAAAACCCCCGACTACGAAGGAGTGAAGATGTAAAGTACTCAGTCCAGTGTGTAAACAACCTCATTCAATTCTCACCTAGCCTCTGGAATGGGAAGGAGACACGTGCAAAATGCTTTTAGCTAGTTAGTTTTTTTTATACATATTTTTTTTAGGTTGATCGCATATGGCTTTTATTTATGCAGACCAATTCTGAGCCTCTAAGACCACCTCAAGAGGTGTCCTCTAAGATGTGAAATGCCGGATGAGGGACATAATAAATAGCTATCATGTCTAGGCAGTTGGACCCTAGGTACAAGCTTGCCTCTTTGATCTGGCCTTTCGCTGTAAATTAAACCGTTTTAATTCCTGCACCACAGGTACACTTTTCTCTTTCATACCGTGACCGCACACAACAAAATATATGCTGCTGTTGATGACACTGTGGCTATACTTCATGAGCGACTTCTTCACCGCCTTTAATATTTTTGTACAATACGCCAGCAATACTCGAAGGAGGGAGCTCATAATCTTTCAAGGAAATCTAATAAAAAGCTCAATACAAAGAAAGGTCCTTTGTAAGAAAAGGAAATACCCTGAGGTATAAAGAATCAACAAGTGGATCTTAAAATAGATTTATCGAGGATTGGCGCTTTCATTGCTTCATGTGTTGGAAAATGATCAGAGGCGGCCATTTTTTCAGACCGAAGTCAGAGATAAACACATTCGTGAGGTCTTAGAAGGTCCAGCTTAGCTCAGCAGTGCATTATGCAGTGATATTATGGGAAGCACGCTTCCCTGAAACCATCTTGCCCCCGCCTGAATAAGATCAAACACCATTCACCTTCAATCAGCAAACTGCGATTATACTCAGCAAAAGCCAGGAAGCAACAACTGGAGATCTCGAAACAACGGAGAGAAAGCGCTGCTTGGCGAGATTCATCCACTTACCAAGCATGGTCCAATTTCCTTTCATTCTTCCTCAAATAAGCTGTTTTCATCTTTAATTTCAAACAGATCAAAACAGTCACAAGCAAGCTTCTTGTAATGCAGGCAACTTTTATTTAAGAAAGACAGCAGATGGGCCCGCCAAGACTAATGCGCAGGATATCATGATGAGAGAGCATATTGCTGCAAACAAATCCCGGAATAATTACCAGGGAACATCAAGGAACTAATGATGGTGTTTCACTGGTCTCCAGAACAGATTAACCCTGTTGTGTCGAGAACACATCAGGACGAAGCACTGGGTCAAGGCTTGGAGTTCATCGACCGGGCAGACCTAACCAAGGTCACCAGGGATTGGTCTTTAACGCCACCAGCATAGACTGGACCACAGAAAGATCCCACCTCAGGAGCACACCGGGGAGGGGCAACGCCAGTAAGAGATTCCTGCTATTATGTCACAGGCAAGGGAGTCAGGAAAAATACAGGGGTGCATGCGGAACACCAGCCTAAACGCAGCACCAACACTGATTGAGATCACTGAGCCACAGATCCCTAGAGCAGGAGAGAAACCCTCTCTTGATTTGATTGAATTAGAGATTTGTATAGCAAATGGCTACCCTTGTGCGTCCCCGCGCTGATGAGGAGTGCTGTGGTAAGACACAGCCCATTCGTGGTTCAAGTGAAACAGCCAAGTCTTACGTTTTTCCCTGAAAGCCAGTTCATTTTGCAACTCTATTAGATCATGAGGGAGCTCATTCCACAGTTTAGGAATCAAGCGTGCATAGGATCTTCCTACCCATCTTGATCTTTTGATTCTGGTAGTTAGCTCAGTTAGCCTTTGCTCCCTGTAGCCAAGCAAGAGCCACATGGCTCAGCCGGATGCTTATATGTGTTGCTGAAACATACTGGCTATTTGCACTCGTTCTTCAGTGTGATTTTATCAGTCTTATCCATTCAAAAACAGAGTGTAAAGCTTTTAGTGAAAAACTACACACCTTCCCTTCGTTTGGGACCGTTCTCTATTATGCATCAAGGGCGCACCTAGCAGGCCCCATCATGAGCCACACGCAATGTCTAAGGCCCAGCCTCCATCTTGGCCTCAATGGCACAAAGTGGCCTTTAGAGGCTGATAAGAACTTGACAGGCACTATGTTCTTATACTTATTTCTGGGAGTCCAAAATAATCACTTTATTTAGTTCATGAACAATCATGAGCAGACAGCCGTTTGCCTATTTATGAGAAAATGCACGTTCAACTTTTAGAAATAGTAAGTGAGCGCTGGTGAGGGGGAACAAAATCTCATTATGCAAGGGGGACACCTAAGTAACCCTGTGGCATCTGGGTAAGGAACATTTTTAACAAAAATGATGCATAGGAAATAATCTATTTAAAGGACAGAGAAAAATAAATTATCCCTTCCTAATTGAATTAAATCACATCGAAACCAATCCGTGCTTTATATTCATCTGAAACCAAACTATGTGACGCAAAAAAACTTTATAAGTAGCTTTTTATTATTATTTTTTGATTAGGGTTCTAATTTTTTCATAGACAAAGAATTTTTTTGTTTTTACAAAAAACCTACATATACACAACAGATACATTTATATACACCACACATATTCATAAAAAACTACTTTTAATTTTTCCGTTCTGCCTTTCCTTATGGATTCAGAGTCACCAATGACTTATAGGCAATGGTCTTCAATAGTTCTCCTGAAGGCCGACATACGTGACCGGTTCCTCTTTTGAGAGCTCACATCTTTGCAAAGCCAAGGACCAGTGCCCCTACTGATCCAACTCCAGGTTTCTTGTGCCTGGTATGAGTGTTAAATCCCATACAGCTGGACCAGCCTTTGCGCCCAGGGGAAAAGAGGTGCTTTTTATGGCTAATGTTGGCCTATGGCCGGTACCATGCGGCCAATGCTTCGTAGATTGCTCACAATGCTTTGAATCCATTTATTCGCTCATTGGGAGCCACTGCGGGTCATTTGTGGCCTAGCTGAGTCCAGTTTATTTAAGCTCAGCAGGAGCTAGGCGATGTGGTTTCAAAATCTCATTACCTTCTGGGTCTCTTCCTCAGATACCAAGATGCACATTTATGTCACAGTAATCTACGAGGGATAGTCCCAAAGTTTCGATGAATTTGGTCCTATGGTCGATCTGGAGGAGCAGGAGACATCTTCCTGACATAGTTTATTTAGGAAGTTTTAAAAAAAAATGTTTTTACGACAGCGCACACTGTATTTGCTGCACACAACCACTCCCAAGCATCTGTGCTAGTTAGCTGGCTCTGCATAAGTAGCGCCGCTGCCACAAGGAGTTCTCTCAAAGCAGTTGGCATGTTTTGAAACCGGCTCCTTCTAATTACCTGCTGGCAGCGATAAATAAAACAGGCGGAGGGAGGGAATGTTCATTGCTTTCCATTCTTTTCGGCAATTACAAACAGATCAGTGTAGTTCCCCCTTCTGCCAATCCTTTCATTAAACTTAATTAGTTTTAATAAGTTGCTAACACTTTTCGAGCACTGGAGAATACAAGTACTGTGACAGGTTAATGCTGGGAGCTACTGCAGGCGCAGTGAAAACATGGTTCTTTGCTGCTTTGCAAGCTCAACTTCGGATCAATAGATTGCTCAGACGTGATCTTAAAGGGACCACTCGGTCAAAACAGAAATAATACAATTCTCTTTACTGACTACTGCCAACAGGGCACCAAGATATCTCTAAGAGGAATCAGATTTGATGGGGTTTTGAATAAGGTTCCTGAGAGAACTTACGTATTTTGTGCAGTATTTCCCCATACTTTTTTGCCTTCACTTCTCCGGTTTTGCGGAATTCATTTTTGTTGGCATTAGGACTCTGTGTGCTTTACCACTTCTAACCAGTGCCAAAGTACTTGTGCTCTCTCCTTTAAATTGGGTTAAATTGGCCTCCACCCAACTGGCATATTTAGTTTACTTGTAACTCCCTAGTAAACGGGACTACGTTTACCCAGGGCCTGTAAATTAAATTCCTCTAGTGGGCATGCTGCAATCATTATGCCACCCACTGATAATTTGTGATTGGGAGCAGATCGAGCAATGCTGTTTACACCCAAATGAATCATGATTTTAAATCCTTTTAAATGGTAAAGTCAGATTTTAAGTCACAATGCTGAAATGGCCAGTTTTAGAAAGTTCTTAAGTACACAAAAAGTGATGGATGGAATACTGGAATTAATCTCAGCCACTGATCATTTACTCGGGCTGTGTCCCAGCTACTCGTTATTTTGCATATCATGCCATCTCAGTTTGGTCCCACCTAGATGTAAATCAGTCATGAAACTTCTCCTCTTGGGAACAGTCCTGCCTGAACTGCCAAACCAGGTCCTTCATGAACCGCAATACAAGCAACACAGGACCGATTTTGACCTTGTTATGGGATCAGTCGGCTATAGCTTGATTCCAATGACAGTGTGCATGGGACACACGTTTGGGCATCCCAGTCCACTTAAGGCACACTGTGCCACTGGAAGAAAGCTAAATCTGGCTGCAGAGCCCAAACTAGGGTAAATCCGGCCCTGGAGATAACGTGGAAGACGCCCTAGGTGAGAGGGGTATGTCCAGACTTTGGTCCCGTGCTCCCTGTGCCACTATAATCATGCTATACCTGGCTGGTGAGCAACCTAGGACCAGTTTTACACTAATAAGGCCTGGCTTGGCAGTTCGGGTTTGACTGTTCCCACGAGGAGCTGGGTCAAGACTGATATGCATATGGCAGAGCCCAAACTAGGTTGGCATGACTGGCAAAAAACAATGGATTGGGATGAGGTTCTTGCCTGAGTGGGGCTTCCATCCACCTCAACTAATAATCCCATTTCTAACAGTTCATGTCTGATGTCACATGAATACTTAATTCCAGTTTGTGAAGGAGTCACGACCCTAATATAGGCAGAGAAAGCTTGTTGTTGGTGCGGCTTGCAAAGGAAGCCTAATCAAGAACACGGGTTTCAAAATTCACTTGATACTTCTGGGAAGCTGGGCTTGAAGCCTGTGTCCCAGAGGACATTCGTCTCACTTTCCCCAGGTCTCAAGCGAACCAAGGGAGGTGGTGGATTGGTTGTTGATAGTCTTGCTTCTCCATAGACCACAGAGAGGCGGGGGAGTACCATGTAGATCCAAGATGACAGGACTCTAGTTCGCATTGATAAATGGCACTCAAATAGTCACTGTCAGTGCAGCTGTAACTCTCTGAAGCATAGCTTTAGGTGGGACGTGGGGAGGAAAGCTGCTGAGGGTCTTTGGAAAAAGCAAAACCAAAGGGGATGATGGACGGAGTGTTGAACATTGCAAGCACTCACCCCCAGTCAACTGATCTGGGTTTAATCCATCATTCTTTAGCTCACTCCGCCAACCCAGTTCAGACATGGCTAGGGTCTTTGGAGAGTGCAAGAGGACACAGAGTATAGATTTTTTTTTTAAATATTGAGAGGGGAGGAAGTTACTGAGTAGTGTGAGAGCATGCAGGACGTCGTTTTGTGTATTGGGATGAAGAGAATGCACTTCTCAGGGGCTTTGTGGGAGAAAATGTCTACAGAGGTGGGGATGGATGGCAGGACACCAAATGTATACTGTGGTTGAGTACAGCAAGAGGGTAAAGGCAAAAGGGAGATGAGGCCATGATGTGCAAAGCTCCCTCTGAGCACACATCTCTTTCCCCCAGATCCATGGGATGAGCATTGCATCAAAAAATAATTGGTCGGGGACATACACAACATAAAACTGTATATAGGTTGCCATCAACAATGGGCAGTTTTCAGTGTCTGTATTCCAAACAACATCATTAACAACCCAAGCCTCACCCTATAGCTGTCTATCTGTTAGAATTTGGAAACCTTTAATAGAAAACGCCATTCATAATTTCATATGTTTAGCAGTAGTAACTGTTCTAGACGGAGTAGTCACACAGGAACAAGAGTATGTTCATTGCTTGGTTGGGAAATTCCCCCTGCATGACCTGTACCCAGTATGGCCTGCCCTGAGAGATCCAAAGGCATGTGAATCTGGCATTCTGATTTTCATCAGCCCAGTTATCACCCTCAACTACCATGTGCTCTAAGGCCTAGATCTGCAAGTGGTGATGCTGCAGCCTAAAAATGGTTTATGACATGTAATGAATGGCATACCAAGTGTGGTCTCCTTAATGACATGGGACTACTGTCCACGTCTGGGGTTGTTAACATTAAGCTGATGTGGGAGTATACCGATTTAAATTAATAAATAGTCCTGTCCAGACCTTTTTTGGCTTCACAAGAAGGAGAGTGTAGAATGCACTGGATTAATACTTTTGTGTCAGTGTAGCACCCAGGCCCTTGAACTGACATTTGGTGTGAGCTGAGTGCGTGTATAGTGTGTATGAGTGGCACATACATGACTGTGAGAACGTGTATTATCAAAATGTTTTCTGGGATAATTGGAATTCATTTTGGGTAGCCCCTGGTTTAGCATGGCACAAATGGAGAAAGGATACCGCTTGCCCCAGACAGTGGAGGAGTATTGCTTGCATTCTTGCAGCAAGAGGATGGAGACCCAGCATGGAACAGAGTGAGGATTGTGATGGGCTACTGATAGAAATTTCTCATGGAATTTCTGGCACAGGATTGCGGATTGGATTTTCGTGGACACTGCCATTTGGTAGATGGTTGGGGATAGAGGGCGAGTCTGCAGATTCTGTGGTTAAAGATGGGGAAGGTTAGCCAGGGCCTGCCCTTTTTTTACATCTCAGGGTAGGGCGTCAAGAAGGCAATTGACAGCCAGGTGCAGAGTCTTCACACTTTATTGTGCACAGGTTTTCTCGAAACTCCTGCTAGAAGTCAGCATTATTAACACCTGCTGTGAAAACCATCACATAAAACAAATGTCTGCAGTCAGAAAATGACATTTAAAAAGTAATCACCTCAAACCAGTTCAATGACCCTAGTGAGTCAGTCTTTCCTGAATGGAAAATAACTATAAAGGTGGGCAACAAGGCACCCCACTTTGTTCCAGTTCCAAGTTCTTGACCCCGCAAAAGAGTGCTCCACAGAGGGCTCGAGGAGCTGCTGGGAGACCAGGGCTGGAGTTTGCTTGACAGTAAGTCTCTCAGAAGTGACGGGCCATTACCTGAAGTCTGCAGGAGCTGAAGGTATGCCTGCTGCTTAGAAGCCCGTCTGCCTACTAGGAGAGGGAAGGAGGGTGCTTGGTCCTGCAGGAGGAGAAACTGTCACCTAGGAGAAACTCAGAGGTGTCCCATTGTGCACAATAGGCTGAGAAAACTGACTCTTCAATGGGCGCATCGCTCAGATCGACCTGTGCTGCAAGAGGTCATCCAGTCTACCCGAGCACAGTTCTAGTGGTGAACTACTTTATAAATAAATAAATGTGAAGGGCAACTGCAAAACCTCATACCAAGCAGCACTTCCACTGTCAGATGACGGGTGCTACTACTTCCAGAGTGCAGTGCAACCACAAGGAAGCAGTAGCCGCTGAAATGGTAAAACCGCTAGGTCCAGAGGCCGCACCTTCGACCGAAGGCTGGCTGACAGGCTGCATCTGCCAAGGACTCCCAGTTCAAAAGGTGCTACCTCTGAAGGCCATCCATCATCAGCCCCACCTGCCAAGCCAATTCCCGAAGTGCATCACAAGAGAGAGGTGAGTCCACAACCACACATAAAGAGATCCTACAGAAAACACCGACCAGTGTATGCCATCCAGGCACCCGCCAGGTCGAATCCTCTGCTGAGCAGGAAACGGCGAGGCACAGCTTACAGAAACTTAGAGATTGGAAATGTGTGCAGAGCCACACACTGATAGGTATTCATCCGTATCTAATTGTGCAATGTTTCGCACCTCTGAGATATTCAAAATTATAATTAATTTCTGAAAAGACAAGCACTGGGCTGGACTGTGATTTTTTTGGGTCTGGTGGTTAATTGTTCAGTTTTGTCACTACCCTAGGAGTCAAGTACAAAAAGGGTGTAACACCCGCACTTTGACACTCATCACATATTTATACAAAACTGACATTATACCCTCAAACACAATACCTTCTTTTTCGCATAGATAGACAGATAGACAATTCAGTGAAAAAAAACAAAGGCTCAAGTGACTTTATGTCTAGGAATGGTAATAAGCTCTTCGCTTTTGTTAAATAAAAAAAAAAAATTCACAGCAAAGGCAGTTATTGTTTTCCAAGTGCTGATAACAGTGGCCACTAACTGAAATTAAACTGTTCAGGTTCACCTTTCAAGAATTAATTGCTAATATAACAATGGACGGTTATAGTTAGCTGTTGAAATGAGAAAAGAACCAACATTTGAAAACCCCTCAAATTCACCAGCGATAGTTAAGTAAAGTAACTATCTTGAACCCCTGTCATGCACTGCTAATGATCTCACACGTTACATGACTCGTGACCGGTTATACAGCATCACTGATGACCTCAAATCACATGATCCATGATACTGCCATTCACATTCCACTTACATCAATTAAAAAAAAGTTGTTAGTAAAGGGCATACGGTCATATACAACACAGTTACCTTGTGTACACATGTGAATGTATAGAATGGAAGCAGCATAAGCCCCAAAGACTAGAGTGGTTGTGCATGTTGAAAGTTATTGGGTTCTCAGTTTAGAGACCAGTAAACTTTGGGGTGCAAGTAGTACTGCATGTTAAACCAGAAAAGGCTAAGCACATCTCACGTGGGTTGCAGACAGGGCTCGAGTCGGAGTACCACACGGGTGGACGGCGTCCCCCCACTTATTCAACCGGGTCGATGCCGTCCCCCCTGCTAAACAGCTGGACTTCACTCTTTGGCCTCTCTGGGATGAGATCGGAGCTCACACCACGCTGCTCACCTGCGCTTTTGAGCAAGGAGGAGGTGTCAGACAGGGGCAGCTCAGTCGGACGTTGCACATTCTTCGGTAGATGCCTCCCTGCAAGAACCCCGCGACCCGCCCGCCTGCTCCTCCTCTGTGCCCGTCATCCCATCGCTCGCTTGTACAAGCCCCCCTCACTGTATCGCAGAACAGCGCCCTCTCCTCGTTGGAGCTCCTAGTCGCCTCCTGCACAGACCCCCCCTCACCCCTTCGCTCACTTCTACAAACCCCCTCACTATATCCCAGCCCAGGGCACATGTGCCAATCACCCCGGGCTCACGCCCCTTGCACCTTTGTGATATCACTTCCTGTTGTGACGTCACTTCCAGTGACAGCGTCCCCCCACTTCTTTTTTTAGGACTTGTGCCCTGGTTGCAGAGTCATATTTCAAAGCAGATTGTGGCTTAAAGCCAAAGCGTGTTGCAAAAAAAAATGTGTGACAAGACAAAGCTTCAGTTCACAATGTATTATCCACTAGTTGGTGACTGGGCACATGCTCATGATGAATAGTTGTTAGGAGGTGCTAAAGGAACATTTTAAGTAAAGAGCAAGCGTTGAAGATGTGGTGGTCACACAATTTAATACATATAAACACCTACATTCATTTGGGTGCTTTTATTGCACAAAATGCAGTGGTACGATAATCCATATTTCACAGGGAATTGTGCGTATGGGAAATATTCACAGTTTATGTGAAATATGTGTGCCACAATGACAACCACCAAACCAGTCTGTAGAGCTTTACCATTGTCAGGGCTACTAAGAATATGTGGCAAGGTTGTCTTAATTATTCAGCAAGGCATCTAAATTATAGGGCAAAAAGGCAAATTATGCACCACATTCCCTGGGAGTATTACTTTAATCCTTTTAATCTAGAAACTTTCAGTAAAATTTGCAGAATATGACAAAGGTCATGAATTGATAATTATGTGGTAAAGGCCACAGAATCACATTCCACTGGTTTTCACCACTGTCCATTGTTTTATGAGCAATTTATTCTTAAAAGGTAAACCTTAACATTTTAATTCCTATTAGTGTCCACTGTTATCTTCATTTACACAGAATACCTTTCAAGCTACCTACTTCAAAATATAAGAAATACTTAATAGGCAACTTGTTTAATTTAGTCCTACAATGCCATCTCACTGTTCTAGTTACATTTATCAACCTCTTATTTCTGTCTTATAATGTCACCAGGATCACTTGATGAAAATAATGGACCAATACAAGGTTACCGGTTACACACACACACACACATATATATATATCCCACTGGCCGTCGCCAGTGGGTAGTTATAGTTGGGTCTGCAGTCTCATAGAAAGAGCTTTTTTTGTTTTGCTAATAACTTTTGTGGAGTTTGATAAATCTCACAAAACTTTTCATCAAAGGCACCTTCACCCTGGAATGTTTTGGTGATCTGTCAAGAGGGGGCCAAAAAAAAAAAGGCCACTCCAAAACCAAATCTCCCCATGTATTTTACATATATTTTTGTTTAAAAGAGCTTCAGCCAAAAGGGTTGAACGTAAATACTCCAAATTTGGCAGGAAGCTAGATCTTTGTTCAGAAAGCTGTCTTTTATTTATTTGGCATTAACCTGTTTAGTAGTTGTGAGAAATTAAGGTTCAAATTTTATAAATATCTGGTCAGGTAGCCCAAATGTCAAAACTTTAAGCAATTTTTTTGGCTGAGGGGCTTTTTCAGTACAAGGGCTCTGATTGGCTGGCCGCAACATGAAAAGAAATGTTGTGCCAGTCATTACAGGTCTAGAATAGTTTTTTGTTTTTAAAGAATGTAAGAAGATAGGGTTAGAAAAAAAAAGTTTCTTTCCCCAGGGGTCTGTAAAGGTTGGGGGGGCACACACCTGCCACCCCTCAATAAAAGAACACAGCCCAAGGAAATGAGGACCCCATGCACTGCAAAGGCTCCGTGAGGTGGGCAGCGTGCCTCCCTCCCCTTATAACAAGCATTTGCAATGCAATAGGTCTCGCATTAGGAAATTTGAGCTATTGGTATTGTAAATGACAAATATTTTATTTATGTTTTGGTTTTGAAAGTAGCGAAATTAATAGCTGTCATTTACAATGCCAATAATTTTAACTTTCGCAAATGTGACACCTATAGCATTTGTAATGCAATATATGTTGTATTTACGTGACTTAGAGGTATTGATTACAAATAACAATGGCTTTTAATTTTTTTAAATAATTAATACTTAAATAAAAGTGATAGTAATTTATAATGGCAATAGCTTAAACTTTTGTAAATAACTTTTGTGAAGATTATGTTCAGTGTATTTTATTGTGACGAAAATCCAAGAACAGAAGTGAAATATTAACATCTTTTTGTGACATTTGTAATAAAGTTTGAAACATTGAGAGAACATTTTTGAACCAGTGATGCTGTGGTTGCGCTGAGTGATGCTGTGATTGCGCTGAGTGATGCTGTGATTGCGCTGAGTGATGCTGTGGTTGCGCTGAATGATGCTGTGGTTGCGCTGAATGATGCTGTGGTTGCGCTGAATGATGCTGTGGTTGCGCTGAATGATGCTGTGGTTGCGCTGAGTGGTGCTGTGGTTGCGCTGAGTGGTGCTGTGGTTGCGCTGAGTGGTGCTGTGGTTGCGCTGAGTGGTGCTGTGGTTGCGCTGAGTGGTGCTGTGGTTGCGCTGAGTGGTGCTGTGGTTGCGCTGAGTGGTGCTGTGGTTGCGCTGAGTGGTGCTGTGGTTGCGCTGAGTGGTGCTGTGGTTGCGCTGAGTGGTGCTGTGGTTGCGCTGAGTGGTGCTGTGGTTGCGCTGAGTGGTGCTGTGGTTGCGCTGAGTGGTGCTGTGGTTGCGCTGAGTGGTGCTGTGGTTGCGCTGAGTGGTCCTGTGGTTGCGCTGAGTGGTCCTGTGGTTGCGCTGAGTGGTGCTGTGGTTGCGCTGAGTGGTGCTGTGGTTGCGCTGAGTGGTGATGTGGTTGCGCTGAGTGGTGCTGTGGTGGTGCGGAG
This sequence comes from Lissotriton vulgaris, assembly GCF_964263255.1. NCBI lineage: Eukaryota > Metazoa > Chordata > Amphibia > Caudata > Salamandridae > Lissotriton > Lissotriton vulgaris. Next base: position 105,061,115 of record NC_141698.1, read on the forward strand.
TGGTGCTGGGGTGGAGCAGGAGTACACGTACAGGCTGAGGTGTAGCTGGAGTACACGGACAGCACACGGACAGGCTGGATTAGAAGCAAGTGCAAATGGTCAGGCTGGTTGAGAAGGTGGTCACACGGGCAAGTTGGATAAGGATGTGGTACACACGGACATGCTGGGTGAGAAAGTGAGGCACACGGACAGGCTTGGTGAGGAGTGACACGTGTACATTTAAATGTGGGTCACATGGATAGGCTTGGCTTAGCTAAAGTCATAGCTAAGACATCAGGAAAAAGAAGGGGCACTGAGGTTGGATGAGGAGCTATAGCACACAGACAGGCTGAGGTGGAGCAGGAGTATACGGACAGGCTGGGGTGGAGCTGGAGTACATGGACAGGCTGAGGTGGAGCTGGAGTACACGGACAGGCTGAGGTGGAGCTGGAGTACACGGACAGGCTGAAGTGGAGCAGGAGTACACTGACAGGCTAACGTGGAGCTGGAGTACACTGACAGGCTGTGGTGGAGCTGGAGTACACGGACAGGCTGTGGTGGAGCTGGAGTACACGGACAGGCTGTGGTGGAGCTGGAGTACACGGACAGGCTGAGGTGGAGCTGGAGTAGATGGACAGGCTGAGGTGGAGCTGGAGTAGATGGAAAGGCTGAAGGCGTTTTGACGACGGTTACTGGGTCGGACGACATTCGACTCGCTAGAGACTTATTGTAGGAGAGTAGGGTCTGCTATCCTATGGTCACCCCAATTTTTGCTTTTTGCTTCACTGGTTTTCGACTTACTGAGGCTGTGGGCCTGCTAATCAGACCGCCAGCCTGCTGTTCTCTCTCTAAATTTATAATACATGTGCTATAGGTACATACCACAATTGGAAATGGACTCCTTGTCAGCCCCTGTACCATGCACTATAGGTGCTCAGGGCATAGGTGCCACCAAGGCCTACCAGGGGCTGAAGCATAGCTTTTGCCACCCCTGGCTGGTTCTTAAATTGACAACTGGCTGATCACTCAGCTGGGGCAAGTGGGTGTAATCACCCCTTGCTTAGATATAGTATGCCTATATCTAAACCTATATCTGGACACATATATAACCTGTGAGCCACTCCTATGGAAGGCCTCATCAATCCTGGAGGCAGAGTGTGTGGTTTTATGTGAGATGGAGCTCTGGCATGAGCTGAGCCTGTCTGCAGCTGTCGGGAACAACTCCCTAAGCTGATCCGGGATAATGCCATACCATATACTATTAAGCGCCTTATAATCCTCGCGGTTATATAGCAACTTTGGTTTGGCTTTATCAAAACATGTCGTGTAAGGTGTCATACGAATTGGAATACTACCCCCTCGCCAGTTCTGGCGACGGGGGTAGCATTCCACCCTTCTAGAGGGAGAAGACATGTTACTTTACTGAAACGCGGTTGATTTAAAATGAGCCTCAGATCCACAAAATGGATGCCCCTGCCACAGACACGGGTCTGGCCTCCTGCTGCTGACCGAAACTCAGCATATGGTGGCCTGGACAAAGGGTTTCCTGTCGCAGGGCGGTGTCAAACCACCCCAGACAGGAGATAGTGGATTGTAGTAGGGAGGTTTCAAAGAAACCAGACACTGCCTGGGGAGCACAAGGCTGCCCCTTTCATAATCCGGCCAAACCGGTTCTGGGGCCTTCCAGCCCCCGTCCCAGCGCGGCCTGGATCAAAGGAAAGGGGTGTAACCACCCCCTTCCTTTGTCCCACCCATAGGAGGGGACCTAGCAGGATGTCCAGCCCACCAGATTCGAATAAGAGTGGGAGCAGTGCCAATGCAACTCAGATCATCCTGAAGAAACATAAGAAACAAATTCTGGACCCTTCGACTTTCTACACGACGTTAGAAGACTGAAGAATCTCCCTTGTGGTCAAGGAGTGACCACCCTGTGCAAACAGGTACCATCCAGCCCTCGACCCTTGCTTTGTTGCAGTCCCCGCCGGGACTCGAGCGACAGAGATCGACGAGATCAAGCTTGCCTGCCTTCTCCCTGCCCGATCCACAGTCCCTGCAGAGCTGAGACCAGTGGAGGCGACCGGAAGCGTGGGGCACGCCATCTTGAAAAGGCCACGAGACGCTGACCGTGCAGCCCACGAGTGATCCTCGAAGCTGTGCACCGGGGTTTGAGAAGCCCCCACCCCGAGCTACACTTGCACCAAAGCTACCCCCTCCACACTCGACGAGTGCTGCGTGGGGCCCTTCTGCTTGTGGCGGCTCGACGCGTTGGCCCGGTCCCTTGCCAGCTGGCTTGTGGCCCCTGTGCCGACGAAACTTCAAATACGACTTGCTTTTCTGGTTGCTCCAGATCTGCACCAGCTCCCGTGAAAAGGAGCCCCCACTCTGACCCTCCTGGTTCGAGTGATAAGCAATCTCCCGGTTCCGCGTGGATTGCTTTTGCCAAGTGCTGTTTGCTGCAATCTTGAAGCCGACGGTGCTGACGGCGAGAGCCTACATGGGACAGATCGTGACCTGCTCCTGGACGTCGCAGATGCCCCAGAGCCCACGTGACAGCGGAGAGAAGCCTATCGACAACCACCTGATTGCGCCCGACATTGCCTGGTTCCGTCCTGGTTCCACCCTGGTCACTGCTGAGTGACCCAGACTCTGTCCCCTCTGCTTTCAGGTACTTTTCTACTTCGATCCACCCTTGGATCGCACCGGACACTTCTGCTTCACAGCGCCTGCAGCTGCAACAGCTTCAAGCACCAAGAGCCTGCGTGTCAGAACCCGACGCCACTTCGACCCTGTGCACCCACGGCCTGTGGGTGAGGTAACATTGCAACGCCGGTGTTCTTACACTGGTACACACCTCTAGGGTCTGTGTCTAAAGTTTTGTTCCTCTAGGTTCAGCGGAAGTATCTTTTAATTCACTTTATCTAACTTTTACGCACCATTGACATTGCATTGGTGCGAGCCGCACTTTCCGTGCTGCACCCGTCTCCTGTGGGCTACTCCCGACTTCAGCATTGCTAGTCCTGACTGCTCCCAGCGAATCTCTAGGCCCTAGGCCTAACCACTGTTCTAGAAATGTTACTTATACCACTTTTTTAGTATATGGTCTGAGTGGCCACCCGCCCTCATCCATAATTGTGCAACTTTATATGTTATACTGTGCTTTTGATTTAACGCTTGTGCCCCTTTCCTCATAAGGAGTACTGGGGAGTAATTTAGAAATAAATACATATATTTTTATAATATATACTTGTGTGGTGTCCTTTCATTTGATTACAGGATTGTATGTGGTAAAACAGCTCGCTTAACACGACCTCTTAAGTTAAGCCTTTAAGGCTGCTTAGTCCATGCTACCTCTAGGATAGCTTGTCTAACAAGGTTGACTTACAACCAGACATCTTTGGGGCTTGTTTGGACTGATACCCAGTGGTTCCAGAATTGGAAACACTACATATCAGGCCAACTTCTCACATTGGTGTGCAGCGGTGCGGATTTGAGCTTGCTGTTTGTTTTACCATTGCAATCTTTACATCAAATTGAAAGATCACATCAAGTACCTCTAGGTACATATAAATCAAAAGCTTAGCATATTAAGTTCTACTGAACTTAGTAGTTGTAGATTAAAGGGATAAGCACACCCTGACTACAACTCACTAGCAAGGTACAGTAGGAAAACACTTAGTGTAGGTAAGTGCATCACTTACACCTCACTAGCAGTCATGTCTGATACAGGTAGAGCCTCAGGCTCTGCTCCTGTAATAGTTGATCCTATAGGGACAACATCCAGATATGACAACCTTAGCCACAAAGACCTGAGTGCCTTGTGCACAGCCAGGGGGCTAAAAAAAGGGCAGAGGCCCTACAATTCCTTCCCTAATAGTTATCCTAGAAAAGGATGACTTAGATAAGGTGAGTCAGGCTCCCTTAGAATCAGGTGAAGGGTTAAACTCCCCTGAGAATGAGAATCTTCCAGAAGATAAAGAGGAGGAGGAAGAGGAAGAGGAATGCTCAGATGTAGAAGAGCCTGAAGATCAGGATCAGAGGGTGAACCAGGTACAGGTTGCCAGGCTTAACCAGGCCAACCTAGACCTACATGAGAATGGAGAGGGCCAGCACCACTCCAGATCTCATAACCAAATTCTCCCAGGCAACAGGAGGGTGAGGTCTCCATCAGGGGACTCTCATCTTTCTAGTGCCTCAAGAGAATCTCAAAGAGGGATGACTCCCTCCCAGAGAAAAGAGCATAGGGCCAGGATGAGGGCTGTCCAACTCCAAATAGAAAGGGAAGAGGTAGCCTTGGCTCAAGCTAAACTTGCTTTAGCAAGAGAAAGAAAATTGTGTGGCTTAGATGCCACTGGTGGCAGCAAAGTTCCTAAAGAAAAAGACAGGGCCTATGACAATAGAAACCTGACAAAAATTGTGCCCCCCTACAAGGAAGGGGATGATATCCACAAATGGATGACTGCTCTTGAGAGGGCCTGCATGGTACAGCAGGTCCCTGAGGACCAGTGGGCAGCAATTGTATGGTACTCCTTTTCTGAGAAAGGGAGGGACAGGCTCCTCACTGTTAGACCTGAGGATGCCAAAAACTACTCTGTTCTGAAGAGTGCTCTTATTGAAGGGTTTGGCCTAACCACTGAGCAATACAGGTTGTTGTTCAGAGATACCCAAAAAGCACACACTCAGGACTGGACTGATTTTGTAGATTGTGCCACTAAGGCTCTGGAGGGTTGGCTGCAGGGAAGTAAAGTTTCAGACTATACAGGATTGTACAATCTTATGATGAGAGAGCAGATCCTTAATAACTGTCAGAACCAGCTGTTGCATCAATACCTTGTGGACTCTGATTTGACCTCTCCCCAAGAATTGGGAAAGAAGGCAGACAAATGGGTCAGAACAAGGATTAAGCAGAAAAACCAGAACCAAGGTGACCAGAAGAAAACAGACCAGAAGGGTGGGAATCAGAAAGATAAAGAAAAGGACCAGAAGTCTTCAGGCCCCCAAACTAGTAATAAGGAGGGGGGTTCCCAAAATGGAAACAAGAAAAAGAAGAATGATGGCCCAAAGAAACCTTGGTGTAATACCTGCAAATCAGTTTCACACTGGGGCAGTGAATGCACTAAGAAAAATCCAGTCCCCACCACTGCAGCTCCTAAAGCACCTGCACCCCCTAGTACAGTTAGCAGTGGTGGTACACAGCCAAAGGGTTTAGTAGGGTTGACCCTGGGTACTGAGGTGGAATCTGGCCTAGTCAGAATCCCCACACAGGTAGTTCTCCTATATGATGTGGACTTACCTTTGCCCACTGCAGTAAGCCCCAGTAACCTGGGCAAATATAGGCAGACTCCCTTAATCAATGAGAAACTGGCTCAGGCCTACAGGGACACTTGTGCCAGTGTCACTATGGTGACACCTGACTTTGTGGACCCTGGTCAGATTGTACTAGGTGAAAGTTACCTAGTGACCAATGCAAGCAACTCCACTACTTCACATAGTGTGGCTGTTGTGAACTTCTCCTGGGGAGGGGTAGATGGCCTAAAGAAAGTTGTTGTGAGTGCAGACCTCCCAGTAGACTGTCTGTTAGGCAATGATCTTGAAAGCTCAGTTTGGTCAGAAGTGGAGTACAGGACTCATGCAGAAATGCTAGGGATTTCAGCTCATGTCCTTGCAGTGACAAGGTCTCAGGCTAAGAAGTGCCTTCCTGAATCAGTGGTGGATCTTGAAACAATAGACCAACCACAACCCAAGAGAAGGAGCAAGAGGGTTAAGGCTGTGCCTTCCCACTTGCCCCAGGTTGAGGATCAAGTTTCACAGGAAACTGATTCTGCAGTCCAAGAGGAGACTGTCTCAGATGAGCTTGAACCTGAACAGGTTGAGTTTCTGGGGACAGGGGGACCCTCAAGGGCAGACCTGGGGCAGGCCCAATTAGATTGCCCTTCACTTGAACCCCTCAGACAGCAAGCTGCTGCTGAGGCTGCAGGGAATGCTCAAGGTACCCATAAAGTATATTGGGATGAAGGACTCCTTTATTCAGAGGCTAGAGACCCCAAGCCTGGCACAACCAGGAGGTTGGTTATACCTTTGAAGTTTAGGGGCTTCCTTCTTACCTTGGCCCATGATATTCCCCTTGCAGGACACTTAGGCCAGAATAAGACTTGGGACAGGCTTGTTCCACACTTTCACTGGCCTCACATGTCAGAAAATGTCAAGGAGTTTTGTCGCTCCTGTGTCACTTGCCAAGCCAGTGGTAAGTCAGGTGGCACAACAAAGGCCCCCCTGATACCACTACCTGTGGTGGGGTTACCCTTTGAAAGAGTTGGAATAGACATTGTGGGTCCCATGGATCCTCCAACAGCATCTGGGCACAGATTTATACTGGTGGTAGTGGATCATGCCACCAGGTACCCAGAGGCAATTCCCCTGAGGACCACCACAGCTCCTGTGCTGGCAAAAGCCCTCATTGCAGTTTTCTCAAGAGTGGGCTTTCCAAAGGAGGTTCTTTCAGACAGAGGTACCAACTTCATGTCTGGATACTTAAAAGCAATGTGGAAAGAGTGTGGAGTAAACTACAAGTTTACCACACCCTACCATCCACAGTGCAATGGGCTTGTGGAAAGGATCAACAAGACCCTAAAGGGAATGATAAAAGGTTTACCAGAGAAGCTTAGGCGGAAATGGGACATCCTTTTACCCTGCTTGCTCTTTGCTTACAGAGAGGTCCCACAGAAGGGGGTTGGCTACAGCCCTTTTGAACTTTTGTTTGGCCACCCTGTGAGGGGTCCATTGAGTTTGGTGAAGGAAGGATGGGAGTTACCTCTCAAAAAGCCTAAACTAGACATTGTGGACTATGTACTTGGTCTCCGCTCCAGGATGGCTGAATACATGGAGAGAGCATCCAAAAACCTTGAGGCCAGTCAAGAATTACAGAAAGCTTGGCATGACCAAAAGGCTGTTCTGGTGGAGTACCAGCCAGGGCAGAAGGTGTGGGTGTTGGACCCAGTGGGGCCAGCAGCTCTCCAGGACCAATGGACTGGACCCTACCCTATCATTGAAAAGAAGGGAGAAGTCACCTACTTGGTTGACTTTGGCACCCCTAGGAGCCCCCACAGGGTGCTCCATGTAAACAGATTGAAAGCATTTGTTGACAGGGAGGACATGAGTCTCCTCATGGCCACAGATGGGGAACAGGAGGAAGAGAGTGACCCTCTCCCAGACCTGCTTTCCCAGAACCCTGATGATGGTTCAGTTGATGGAGTAGCCTTGGCAGGCAGCCTCACTGAGCAGCAACAGGTGGACTGCAGACAGGTGTTGCAGGCCCACAGACATATGTTTTCTCTCACACCCAGCCAGTCTAATTGGTGCACCCATGAGGTGGACACTGGTGACAGTCTGCCTGTGAAGAATAAGATCTACAGGCAACCTGACCAGGTCAGGGATTGTATAAAGGCTGAGGTGCAAAAGATGTTGGAGCTTGGAGTGATTGAGCCATCAGAGAGCCCATGGGCTAGCCCAGTGGTCCTTGTGCCAAAACCTCATACCAAAGATGGGAAGAGAGAAATGAGGTTTTGTGTGGACTACAGAGGTCTCAATGCTGTCACTAGGACAGATGCTCATCCCATTCCAAGAGCAGATGAGCTCATTGATAAATTGGCTTCTGCCAAGTTTCTGAGCACATTTGATTTGACAGCTGGCTACTGGCAAATCAGACTAGCTGAAGAGTCAAAAGCCAAAACAGCATTCTCTACCCCTAGTGGACATTATCAATTTGTGGTAATGCCCTTTGGTTTGAAGAATGCACCTGCCACCTTCCAAAGGTTGGTGAATCAAGTCCTTGCTGGGTTGGATGACTTTTGTGCAGCATATCTAGATGATATTGCTGTCTTTAGCTCCACCTGGGAGGATCACCTGATCCACCTGAAGATGGTTCTGGAGGCCCTGCAAAAGGCAGGCCTGACTATCAAGGCTACTAAGTGCCAGATAGGGCAGAGCAAGGTTGTGTACTTGGGCCACCTAGTAGGTGGGGGTCAAGTTCAACCACTGGAGAGCAAGATCCAGACCATACAGGACTGGGCTCCTCCAACTACCCAGACACAAGTCAGAGCCTTCTTGGGCCTGACTGGGTATTACAGAAAATTTGTAAAGAACTATGGGTCCATTGTGACACCATTGAATGACTTGACATCCAAGAAGATGCCCAAAAAGGTTCAGTGGACAGTTAGCTGTCACAAACATTTGATGACCTGAAGAAGGCCATGTGCTCTGCACCTATCCTGAAGAGTCCTGACTACTCCAAACAGTTCATTGTACAGACAGATGCTTCTGAGTTGGGGGTGGGAGCTGTGCTTTCACAACTTAATCAAGATGGTCAAGACCAGCCCATTGCTTTTATTAGCAGAAGGCTGACCCCCAGGGAGAAACGTTGGTCAGCTATTGAGAGGGAGGCCTTTGCTGTGGTTTGGGCCCTGAAGAAGTTGAGGCCATACTTGTTTGGTACTCACTTCCTAATTCAGACAGACCATAAGCCCCTCTTGTGGCTAAATCAGATGAAGGGTGAAAATCCCAAACTGCTCAGGTGGTCCATTTCCCTACAGGGGATGGACTTTACAGTGGAGCACCGCCCAGGGACTGACCATGGTAATGCAGATGGTCTCTCCAGGTACTTCCACTTAGAACATGAAGACTTATCTGGTCAAGGTTAAGTTTAATGTCCCTGCGTTTGGGGGGGGGGGGGGGGGGGTTATGTAGGAGAGTAGGGTCTGCTATCCTATGGTCACCCCAATTTTTGCTTTTTGCTTCACTGGTTTTCGACTTACTGAGGCTGTGGGCCTGCTAATCAGACCCCCAGCCTGCTGTTCTCTCTCTAAATTTATAATACATGTGCTATAGGTACATACCACAATTGGAAATGGACTCCTTGTCAGCCCCTGTACCATGCACTATAGGTGCTCAGGGCATAGGTGCCACCAAGGCCTACCAGGGGCTGAAGCATAGCTTTTGCCACCCCTGGCTGGTTCTTAAATTGACACAACTGGCTGATCACTCAGCTGGGGCAAGTGGGTGTAATCACCCCTTGCTTAGATATAGTATGCCTATATCTAAACCTATATCTGGACACATATATAACCTGTGAGCCACTCCTATGGAAGGCCTCATCAATCCTGGAGGCAGAGTGCGTGGTTTTATGTGAGATGGAGCTCTGGCATGAGCTGAGCCTGTCTGCAGCTGTCGGGAACAACTCCCTTAGCTGTTCCGGGATAATGCCATACCATATACTCTTAAGCGCCTTATAATCCTCGCGGTTATATAGCAACTTTGGTTTGGCTTTATCAAAACATGTCGTGTAAGGTGTCATACGAATTGGAATACTACCCCCTCGCCAGTTCTGGCGACGGGGGTAGCATTCCACCCTTCTAGAGGGAGAAGACATGTTACTTTACTGAAACGCGGTTGATTTAAAATGAGCCTCAGATCCACAAAATGGATGCCCCTACCACAGACACGGGTCTGGCCTCCTGCTGCTGACCGAAACTCAGCATATGGTGGCCTGGACAAAGGGTTTCCTGTCGCAGGGCGGTGTCAAACCACCCCAGACAGGAGATAGTGGATTGTAGTAGGGAGGTTTCAAAGAAACCAGACACTGCCTGGGGAGCACAAGGCTGCCCCTTGCATAATCCGGCCAAACCGTTTCTGGGGCCTTCCAGCCCCCGTCCCAGTGCGGCCTGGATCAAAGGAAAGGGGTGTAACCACCCCCTTCCTGGGTCCCACCCATAGGAGGGGACCTAGCAGGATGTCCAGCCCACCAGATTCGAATAAGAGTGGGAGCAGTGCCAATGCAACTCAGATCATCCTGAAGAAACATAAGAAACGAATTCTGGACCCTTCGACTTTCTACACGACGTTATAAGACTGCAGAATCTCCCTTGTGGTCAAGGAGTGACCACCTTGTGCAAACAGGTACCATCCAGCCCTCGACCCTTGCTTTGTTGCAGTCCCCGCCGGGACTCGAGCGACAGAGATCGACGAGATCAAGCTTGCCTGCCTTCTCCCTGCCCGATCCACAGTCCCTGCAGAGCTGAGACCAGTGGAGGCGACCGGAAGCGTGGGGCACGCCATCTTGAAAAGGCCACGAGACGCTGACCGTGCAGCCCACGAGTGATCCTCGAAGCTGTGCACCGGGGTTTGAGAAGCCCCCACCCCGAGCTACACTTGCACCAAAGCTACCCCCTCCACACTCGACGAGTGCTGCGTGGGGCCCTTCTGCTTGTGGCGGCTCGACGCGTTGGCCCGGTCACTTGCCAGCTGGCTTGTGGCCCCTGTGCCGACGAAACTTCAAATACGACTTGCTTTTCTGGTTGCTCCAGATCTGCACCAGCTCCCGTGAAAAGGAGCCCCCACTCTGACCCTCCTGGTTCGAGTGATAAGCAATCTCCCGGTTCCGCGTGGACTGCTTTTGCCAAGTGCTGTTTGCTGCAATCTTGAAGCCGACGGTGCTGACGGCGAGAGCCTACGTGGGACAGAACGTGACCTGCTCCTGGACGTCGCAGATGCCCCAGAGCCCACGTGACAGCGGAGAGAAGCCTATCGACAACCACCTGATTGCGCCCGACATTGCCTGGTTCCGTCCTGGTTCCACCCTGGTCACTGCTGAGTGACCCAGACTCTGTCCCCTCTGCTTTCAGGTACTTTTCTACTTCGATCCACCCTTGGATCGCACCGGACACTTCTGCTTCACAGCGCCTGCAGCTGCAACAGCTTCAAGCACCAAGAGCCTGCGTGTCAGAACCCGACGCCACTTCAACCCTGTGCACCCACGGCCTGTGAGTGAGGTAACATTGCAACGCCGGTGTTCTTACACTGGTACACACCTCTAGGGTCTGTGTCTAAAGTTTTGTTCCTCTAGGTTCAGCGGAAGTATCTTTTAATTCACTTTATCTAACTTTTACGCACCATTGACATTGCATTGGTGCGAGCCGCACTTTCCGTGCTGCACCCGTCTCCTGTGGGCTACTCCCGACTTCAGCATTGCTAGTCCTGACTGCTCCCAGCGAATCTCTAGGCCCTAGGCCTAACCACTGTTCGAGAAGTGTTACTTATACCACTTTTTTAGTATATGGTCTGAGTGGCCACCCGCACTCATCCATAATTGTGCAACTTTATATGTTATACTGTGCTTTTGATTTAACGCTTGTGCCCCTTTCCTCATAAAGAGTACTGGGGAGTAATTTAGAAATAAATACATATATTTTTATAATATATACTTGTGTGGTGTCCTTTCATTTGATTACAGGATTGTATGTGGTAAAACAGCTCGCTTAACACGACCTCTTAAGTTAAGCCTTTAAGGCTGCTTAGTCCATGCTACCTCTAGGATAGCTTGTCTAACAAGGTTGACTTACAACCAGACATCTTTGGGGCTTGTTTGGACTGATACCCAGTGGTTCCAGAATTGGAAACACTACATATCAGGCCAACTTCTCACACTTATCATGGTCTCTTTTACAACAAATTCGCTCGTATGACCAGGAGAGACTAGCCGCCAAGCTTTGTTTCACTAAACTACAAATACGGGTGCGTACACTCCGAGCAATATTGGCTGTTAGGTTCAGGATATATTTCATATACTGAACTTTGATCTTTTGCACCAACTGCATCTTCATTGTACTTTAGATGAACTGACAGAACAGCCATACTTTTACTGATTGGAAGGAAGGCTTTGTTAACTTATCCCCTATCTACTGTGAGGAGACACTACGGGGTGACACATTCCCGCCGCAATACCGTGGTCGCTTTACTTCAACTGTCCGCACATCTACTTTTCTTTGCCTTGAAAAAGTCTCTGTGAGACGAAACACGTGTCGGCGGTGTGAGCTGTGAAGTTGTTATAAAACTATTGGTGTTTAATAAACGAATCTTTGGAGGAATAAAACTTGACTTGGATCTCTGAATTTGGAGTTGTATGAATACAAATACGGATACTATACAAACTATGATTATGGACTAACTTTAGACAAAATAACAGGTTTGGACTCTAAATATAGCCAGATGATTCTTTATGGCATATACTAATTGAACACGAGCTGAAGTGGTTTGTTATCTTCTTTTCTTGTGGAGCTGGATTAGACGGACAGGCTGAGGTGGAGCAGGAGTACACGGACAGGCTAGGGTGGAGCTGGAGTACACGATCAGGCTGAGGTGGAGCAAGAGTAGACGGACAGGCTGGGGTGGAGCAAGAGTAGACGGACAGCCTGAGGTGGAGCTGGCACTGAGGTTGGATGAGGAGCTTTAGCACACGGACAGGCTTGATTTGAAGTGAGGGCAAATGGATAGGCTGGTTGAGAAGGTGGACATACGGGCAAGCTGGGTGAGGAGGTGGGACACACGGACATGCTGGACGAGAAAGTGAGGCACACGGACAGGCTTGGTGAGGAGTGACATGTGGACATTTAAATGTGGGGCACATGGACAGGCTTGCCTTAGCTAAAGTCTTATGTAAGACGTCAAGGAAACGAAGGGGCACTGAGGTTGGATGAGGAGCTATAGGACACGGACACGCTGGGTTAGAAGTGAGGGCAAATGGACAGGCTGTTTGAGAAGGTGGGCACACGGGCAAGCTTAGTGAGGAGGTGGGACACACGGACATGCTGGGTGAGAAAGTGGGGCACAAGGACAACTTGTATTATATTAAAATAATAGCACGCAAGTAATGGCAGCCTGGTTGGGGAGTGCAGGCGGGGAGGGAAGCCTGTGGGAGGCTGATGCCTTTGATGTGTGCCTTTAAGGCAGGAGGTGTCTACATGGGCTGGGGGGAGTAGAAATGCGAGTCACGGCCTGTGGCCGTGAAAAGTGAAGTGAATAATTAGGGGAGCAGAACTGGCAGAGGCCGGCCGAGCGCACGCTGGGGAAGCCTGTGGGAGGGAGGCTGGTGCCTTTCACAAGGGCAAGCTTGGTGAGGAGGTGGGACACACGGACATGCTGGGTGAGAAAGTGGGGCACTCAGACAACTTGTATTATATTAAAATAATAGCACACAATGGCAGCCTGGTTGGGGAGTGCAGGCGGGGAGGGAAGCCTAAAAAAAATGACAAATGGTAGGATTCCATCGTTCGATACAGTTTCGAAGCACAGCACCAGAACAAGCAGCAATATCGAGAGGTGGTGGAGGCAGGGTTAAGGGGTAGGGAGAGACGGCACAGGCTGGGCAGGCTGCGATGGGCTGGTGGGAGGAGAAATGCGAGTGAGTCACGACCTGGCGGCCGTGAAAAGTGAAGTGAATAATTAGGGGTGGAGAAATGCCAGAGGCCGGCCAAGCGCACGCTCGGGGAGCCTTTGAAGTCATGCAAGGCTTAGACAACAAGGCAGGAGGCAGGCAGAAGGCTTGAGGATGTTCTCGTGCATGAGCAATACAAAATAGTAATAAACCAAAAAGTAGCTGAACAAAACAAAATGCCCATGACAGAACACACAATGAGTACACTAACAACATAAAACATAACAATGGAGTGGAGTGAGATCTCTGCGTGGAATTCGGGGAAGCCTCCACTTGAGATTGTTACACAGCCCTGTGCGGTTTCCATGTTTGCAGTACATTTCCAGCAATGAAGGACTCTGTATAAATGCTGCATGTTTGGCTGCTGCTCTTTAGCCACGCCCATGTCCCGCCAGCCTCTAAGGTGCCGACCGGGAGAGGATATGGTGCACGGGCCTGAGCTTCCGGCTTTGGAATTCTGCATTTGGAAACTCCATTGCACGTCCTGTTCTGCTCAAGTCACTTGCTCTCCCCTTGCCTACAAAAATGAATGTGTCCTTGTGTGATGTAACTGTTGCTCTATATAGCGCTCCAATGCCTTTGGGTCGGGTTCGGGCTATGAACATGTCCTTGTGTGATGTAACTGTTGCTCTATAAAGCGCTCCAATGCCTTTGGGTCGGGTTTGGGCTATGAGTGGAAGAGGGGAAGTGAGTAAACCTGTAAGCCTGTGGGAGGGAAGCCTGTGGGAGGCTGATGCCTTTGATGTGAGACCAGGGGGGAGTAGAATAGCGAGTCACGGCCTGCGGCCGTGAAAAGTGAAGTGAATAATTAGGGGAGGAGAACTGGCAGAGGCCGGCCGAGCGCACGCTGGGGAAGCCTGTGGGAGGGAGGCTGATGCCTTTCATGTGGGGAAATGCGCATGCTTGTGGTCACGTGATTCACGTGAACTGTTGGAAATCTGCTTTTGGGGAGCCTTGGGTTTAAGTCTTGGTTTGACGGCATTAGACTCACATATTCATTCCTGCAGAATGGAATAGGCGAGACCTAAAAATAGAAAAAACATATAGGTGTCCAGGTTGGGCATTGGGACACCCAAAATAAATGTTTAGAAAAATTAAACAACAAATAATAAATTTGCTGCAGGAGCCACTACTTTGTTATTCACTGCTCCTACGAAGGTGCAGTCCATAACACCCTAGAGCATTTTAATATACAATATTTTCATGCTTGTGGGGCCCAAAGAAGAGGTAGGGATAAGACCAAGCATTTTTTTATAATTTTGTGGAGGTCTGCAAGAAGTGAAGTTGTCAAGATATCAGGAGGGTGAAATACTTGCCCAAAGTATTCTTCCTTCTACCGGAAATCGGCAAGCTGACACTGTGCCAACTGCAAGGTAGACTTGAAGGCAACCGCTGCATGGTGCCCCTAAAACGTGTTGCGACCTCAACAGTCATGTTGTACCTTAAGGGCTTACCACTCCTGTGCTGTTAACCACAGACCGAGCGGTTGCGAATTATGATGTACCCTACTGCCAAGCAGCAGGGCCACAGGCATGCCAAATAGACCAAGTACACCATCAGCTGCTATGCAAGTACATTGATCGCAAGTATCAGGATTGCCTGCAGCCAATCTAAAAACCAGATGCACAGCCATGCATCCATCATTCATACAGTAAGACTTTTAATGAATGACCATAAAGAACCTTATGACTTCATCGTGCTAGCCAGACACAGCAAGTGTGCAACACCACTAATGTACCAAGTTATGCATTGACAGTTTGGAACATGAGAATCTGGTCCCTCTGCTAACCTGTAAAAACCAGATGATACATGTTTGGGTGTGGTGCGCGCCATTCAAGTGTTTTCTATGTTTCAGCATTTTAAACTTACACCACCCTTCTAGATTAAGTCTTGACTGTTCATCATCGCAACTGATAGTCAAAGCCTCGCAAGGAGACTCTTGGGATTAGTAAACTTGCAGTACTCTCTGATTCTTGAGGCTCCAGTGGAAAAAGGAAGCCCTTGATATAAGGATTTGTCAACCATACCCAACCCTTCCCAGGACTCCCTATGCTCCAAAGCACTGTCGAGTCTACCAATGTCTTAGCTGGAAGGCAGTTATTAATGCAGTCAAGTGTTTGGGAAATAAATTAATGTGTTCTGCAAAGGAGAAGTAACAGAGACAATAAGATGCACAACACAGTATTAACTTGGTATAAAGGAGAGGTAAAGGTCAATCATTTTGCAATAGGGTGCGTGCACAAACCATGGAAAGAATCAGCTGAAGGAGGGTCAAGAAGGGCCAAACAAGTCCGAGCAGGAGGCCACAACTTGGTATCTGCTAACAAAGAACTCCTGTATTCTGGGGTGGATCGGAGCATCATGATCATACCTGTGCAATAACTGAAGGTGTTGCAATCGAGTAGGTTTGTGAGGAATGCTATATTTTAAATGGAGGTTTGACGATTGGCTCTGTACTACTGCTTTCTTCTGGAGTTAGCGCAGATGACCGTGAAAGAGGATGGCTCAGTAAGCTGTATGCTTGCTTCTGACAAATATGATGTCCTGGAAATTGAGTTAGTAATCCAGGCAAGGCAACCAAACACTTTCATACAGCTGCGGCGGGTTAACGGAGTACCATAAATTCATTTATTTGAGCTGAATATTAAAAACAGATTCATATTTATTATTTACATGTCGAGCAGGGAGAGAGCCAAAACAAGGCAGTTCCAAGAATCTTGTAAGCCACGGGTTGAAGTGGAGGGGAGAAGTGTGCTGTGGCCAATGATTTGGGGGTCAACAGAAGTGGAACCAGAAATCCTTATGTTCGAAATTGGTAGTCCTTCCTTTAGCCAGAACAGTAAGTTCCACGAGCCTTTACAAACCTTCATTTCTCATACGTCTTAGAATACCTCACACATCAAGTAGAACTTAAGGAATATGGCCTGAATGCCGGCCTTTGTACTCCACTTATGTGTCATAAAGTGGCCTTGACAAATCGCGGCCCTTTCGGAAAAAATTAAGTTTACACATGGCACGGTCTGGCATGGCTTCAAGGTGAGGTTTGTGCAAAAGGAGGGAGGTTTGTATTAATAAGAGGGAATAATTTAAGAGGCAAGTGAAAATACATCGTTGGTTAAAAAAACTCTAAGCAATCAGTTCCCATTGTTGTGAATAAAATACATAAACCCACAGTAAACAAATATTTAGCTCAACACAGCTGAGAAGCTTGTCTGCTGATCACCGCAAATGCGATACAGAATTTCAATGTGGGCTACCACTAGTCACTGTTATCCCCATCAAATCTTATTCATATTAATCACCCCTTTCTTAGAAACTCCTTAAAAATGATTTATTAACAGGCATTTTGGTGTGAATTGTGAAATGCGATTTTCAAAGTTTATATGTTGCTATTCTGTTTTGAAATGAAAATGTGGAGGAGCACTGTACATGAAAATGCGATGGCAATGTGCTTGTCATACACACAACTTACAAATCATTTTTTTTAAAACCGAAGACAGTGTTTTAAAAAAAGTAAATAAAAATAATAAGACCCCCCCCCCCCCCTCACAGAGGCGGGAGCCAGAGACCGAGCAGGTAACGTCTAGGCTACAATCTGTACAGGGGAATGGCCCGAGACAGGCTTCTGAAGACGCGCGGCAGGGGGCGGGCGTGGAGCGCAGCGGCGCAGTCTCATTAATCTCGCGTGTCAGCGTGGAGGCGCTGCACGTCAGGCGGCATCAGATCAGCAGAGGCGCGTGGCTGCCGTCGTCCGGCGACGCTCGGCGCGCGCGCTTCACGCGCACTTTTAGCGCTCCGACTTTCGGCTCGAACGAGGAGGTGGGAAAGGTGAGGGGATTTAATGGGGCGCCTCTCCTTGCATTTCCCCGTAGCCCCCAACTGCACACAAAACCTATCCCGCCGCACGCGAAATGATCGATGGAAACATCGGAGCGCGCCCAGTAACCGAGAAGAAATACTCCGGAACTCGGATAAAAATCAGCAGAGAGGCAATGTGAGGCGGATGAGCAAGCCGCGCTCACACAGCAGGCCGCGGGCCTCCCGGCTGCCATGTTAATGATCGGAGGAGGACATAAGGGCCGGTGGAGTGTCGATAATGGCCCGAGTTGGGGGCGGGAGGCGGTATGGAGGTCACCCTCGCCATGCGATATCCCCTAAAGTCGTTTTATGAGGCAGGGGCCATGATACCAGGAGATAAGTTAAAAGTTAGCGCGTACAGGGCCATAGACACGATGCAGACGGGAAACATCCGTTTCTTAAAGGCAAAAATGTCTTTATTTTAGCTGTCTCCGGCATGAAATTGCCTCTCCTTCACTAGAGGTCAATGGAAGAAATAGTTTCTGCATGTATCTTAGCGGTACTACAAATAGAGGCTTGGGGTGTCCAGGATGACCCCATGGACGTTACATGTGACCGGCTATGTGATGGGGCTAAAATAATAGGTGCCTGTACTCCAGTTATACCCAGTACACTGTGTTTAATTGGGGCAGTGCAGGCCTGCGCTATAAAACAATTGTAAGGCAGGAGGATTCAATTCTAGAGTAGCTGGGTCCAATTCGATTGCCTCGAGGGCAGCTTCAAACGAGGCTTCCTTTCCCTGCAATATACAGTAAACAAGCATTTACAATGCAATGGTCTTGGCATTATTAAAGGTAGAGCTATTGGCATTGCTCATGACATTTTTTTGATTTAAAAAAAAAAACAAATGGTATTGTCATTTACAATGGCAATAGGTGAGCATTAGAGAGTAGTAGAGAGTATTCGCAGACACAGAGCCATACACACACACAGCTGCGCACACCCACACACACAGAGCCACGCACACACAGACAGCCACGCACACACAGAGCCACGCACACACACAGAGCCACGCACACACACAGAGCCACGCACACACACAGAGAGCTGCGCGCACACACGCACAGACAGAGCCACGCACACACAAACACAGAGCCACGCACACAGAGAGCCACGCACACACAGAGAGCTGCGCGCACCCACACACACACAGACAGAGCCACGCACACAAAGACAGAGCCACGCACACAAAGAGAGCCACGCACACAAAGAGAGAGCCACGCACACAAAGACAGAGCCACGCACACAAAGACAGAGCCACGCACACAAAGACAGAGCCACGCACACAAAGACAGAGCCACGCACACAAAGACAGAGCCACGCACACAAAGACAGAGCCACGCACACAAAGACAGAGCCACGCACACAAAGACAGAGCCACGCACACAAAGACAGAGCCACGCACACAAAGACAGAGCCACGCACACAGAGAGCCACGCACACAGACAGACACACAGAGAGCCACACACACACACAGACACACAGAGCCACACACACAGAGAGCCACGCACGCACACCCACCCAGACAGCCACGCGCACACACAGATAGCCACGCACACACACAGACAGAGCCACACACACACACACAGACAGAGCCAGGCACACACACAGACAGAGCCAGGCACACACACAGACAGAGCCAGGCACACACACAGACAGACAGACCCAGGCACACACACAGACAGACCCAGGCACACACACAGACAGACCCAGGCACACACACAGACAGAGCCACGCGCACAGAGGCCCTGCTGGCTTATTTACTCTTCTCAGGTTACAGTGCCCAAAGCGTGTACATAAACCAGACTTCCCAATGTCCTGCTGGTTTACTTATTTTTCTGGTACTTCCAAAGCTTGTGCCTCCCTCCTGCCCTCTAGTCTAGAGAGGGTACCTCCAAGGCTTGTGCTTCTCCCCTGCCCTCCGAGCCTGGCAAGGGTGCCCACCGAGTCGACAGAGTAGATTCGATCGGTTTCATATACAGTCTGTGTCGTCGTGGTACTGAGGCCGAAACGTTGTTTGAAGTGTACTGAACTGCATAGAGGGCGCATCCTTGTACCCCTTCACCTCTACATCTCGCCCCTGACGTTGTTTCCTCTGTGGTTAATTAACCATGTGGCAGGGAGGGGCCTCAGCCCTGCACCCCTGACTTAGAGGAGCTCCGTTCCTTGGGGTCAGACCGAGCACGAACTCCACGTCTTGGGCAGGTTTGAGGGAGCCCGTCCACGCGCGTGGTGGTGCCATATAGTGCTTAATGCTCCTGATGAGACCGAAGTGCTCCAATTGCCTCGAGTTCCAAGACCTCATGTATAGAGTGTGCAAGGGACTAGGTTGCGGTGTTGGGGAGGTGCACTAGTGTGAAAAGTGAGGCTTGGCGCAGGCACCGATGCAGGCTTTTAATATCTATTTATTGCATATGACAGACTCGAGGGGCGCTCGTTGGGATGGAGGCCCTGGCTCCATGTCGAGCTTGCGATGTCATGAACCATGGCTGCAGATCCACAGAGTAACATGCTGTCTTTGTCCGTAGCATAAACCATACTGCAGATGCAGAGTAACATGTGGTCTGTTTCCGTAGCATAAACCATAGCTGCAGATCCACAGACTAACATGCTGGCTGTTTCCAGATCATAAACCATAGCTGCAGATCCATAGGGTAACTTGTTATTTCATATTGGTATACAACGGTTACCACGCATATTTTACAACGCGGTACCGTTACCACGCTACTTTTAGCACGCAGGTCGTTACAACGAAATGCGCTGGGGGGCGCTCCAGGATAGTAAATACTTCAATTTACTATCCAACTCCTTTCCCTAGAGTCCACGGGGACTGGAGTTGGAATAGTAAATTAAATAATTTACTATCCAGCGCCCCTCCACGCAAGTCGTTGTAACGACTTACGTGGTAAAAGTAGCGTGGTAACGGTACGCGTTGTAAAAGTACGCGTGGTACTGTCATACATCCTTTCATATCATAAACCATAGCTGCAGATCCATAGGGTAACTTGCTGTTTCATATCATAAACCATAGCTGCAGATCCACGGAGTAACATGCTGTCTGTTTCCGTAGCATAAACCATAGCTGCAGATCCACAGACTAACATGCTGGCTGTTTCCAGATCATAAACCATAGCTGCAGATCCATAGGGTAACTTGTTATTTCATATTGGTATACAACGGTTACCACGCATATTTTACAACGCGGTACCGTTACCACGCTACTTTTAGCACGCAGGTCGTTACAACGAAATGCGCTGGGGGGCGCTCCAGGATAGTAAATACTTCAATTTACTATCCAACTCCTTTCCCTAGAGTCCACGGGGACTGGAGTTGGAATAGTAAATTAAATAATTTACTATCCAGCGCCCCTCCACGCAAGTCGTTGTAACGACTTACGTGGTAAAAGTAGCGTGGTAACGGTACGCGTTGTAAAAGTACGCGTGGTACCGTCATACATCCTTTCATATCATAAACCATAGCTGCAGATCCATAGGGTAACTTGCTGTTTCATATCATAAACCATAGCTGCAGATCCACGGAGTAACATGCTGTCTGTTTCCGTAGCATAAACCATAGCTGCAGATCCACAGAGTAACATGCTGTCTGTTTCCGTAGCATAAACCATAGCTGCAGATCCACAGGGTAACATGCTGTCTGTTTCTGTTGCATAAACCATACTGCAGATGCAGAGTAACATGCTGGCTGTTTCCATATCATAAACCATAGCTGCAGATCCACAGGGTAACTTGCTGTTTCATATCATAAACCATAGCTGCAGATCTACCAATATGAACCCCCTGTAGTCCATCCTGGAGATTGATGTATGCCCTTTCCAGGGCTCTTTAAGCTGCCCCTTGAGGAGCCTGGCTTTTCGGTTTCGCACTGCAGTGGTGTTGGGGTGTTTGCTTTCCTTGTGTATGTGCTGTTCACTGTGCCCCTTGTGCAATGTTCGCTGCTGTTGAGTGGTCTTTGATGGCACCATAGGTGTTCCTTTGTACCTTCTCTTGTTCTGTTGCCACAAACGCGTGCAGGTGGGAGTCCTGCATGCAAGCCTTTCTCAGTGGGTGGTTTATGGCATGTGAGCGGGCGGCGCCCGGTCCTTTTGACTGCTCTGCTGCTGGAACGTCTCGCATTTGCTTCCATTGTTTTATGACCCCCTGGGCATTACTCGTGCCCTCGACTAGGTAGAGGCGGGGGTACTCCGCATCTAACCCCTCACCTCAGACCCCTGCGTTCATGGTTTCATGTCTGTAACCCTGAGCTATGCCTGGGGTCTTCTGCTGTTTGGGGAAGCTGGCGTGGGGTGCCCACACTTCCCCGGGGTGCATGGGGAATTGTAATGTACCAAATAACGCAAACAGGGAACTAAACTATTTTCGGTAGAGAAAGTGGTTGAAAAACTGAAGCCTTGAACTGGGGTGAAAGAGGAGCGCGCGCTTGTCCTCGGGGCACAAATCTGTAGGGCTATACTTGGGCTGCCCACTCTGATCGTGACGCGAGCTGGGGTCTGTGCCTTTGGTACATACTGGGTGACCCCAGTGGCTTTAGCAGCAACCGGGGGTTTGAGTGACTGATGACGTCACTGTGAGAAAGAACGCAAAAAACACGCCCCCGAATCCGAAAAAGACGGGGTTTGGACCGAGGGACGCCCCTCTCCTCCAATGGCTGGCCAGCATTTACTAGGCCAGCCAATGGAGAAGAGGGGCGGGTTCCAAACCCCCTCTAAGAAACATTAAATCTTCGGGCTCCGCCCACACTGCTTACAGCAGTGCGACAGAGTCCGCGACCTAAAAAATGGAGCCAAACCGATGTGGCCAGTCAGTATACTCCCTAACAAAAAATACTAGTTGTAGCACGTCACTGGAAGGTTATCCCGAACATGCTAGTGCAAACCAGCACATTTTGTGTGCACATATTTTTGCTCAGTGTGAATCGCAGGGGCAGGCCCAAAGCAGTAAAAGGAGTATTTTGCTAGTGTCTGGTTCTTCAAGACAACTTTATCCTTCATGGACAGCCAATGTCGGTAGACACTGCAATAAATGTTTTGACAGTACACCACTCCTGATGTATTAATGTTAAAACTGTTTTAGAAAATAAAACCAGCATTGTCAAAGCCTATAGGTCTCGCCTATGCAAGAGTTATTGGCTTTGGCAATGTGTTTTAGCCATTATGTACACCAGTGTGGCTGCTGTTCAGCATGGGTAAACGTTGGTGGGGTATATCAGGGTATTGAGTTAGCGTCGAGTGGGGTAGATTGGGGAAGAGTGGGGTGGTTTGGGGTAGGGTGAAGTGGGGTAGACTGGCGTGTTGTCAGGTAGATTGGAGTGGGTGGATTATAGTAGATAGGGGTACAATGGAGTGGGTTTGATCTGGGTAGAGTGGAGTGGGATATATTGGGTACAATGAAGTGGGGTAGATTAGTGAACAGTATTGAAGTAGATTGAAGTGGGGTAGATAGGACTGGAGAAGAGTAGATTGGAGTGGGGTACATAGAGTGGATTATGGTGGGGTAAACTGGAGTGGAGTAGGCTAGATTGGAGTGGGGTAGACTAGAGTGGGCTAAATAGGACTGGGGTAGATAGAAGTGGAGTTGGATAGAGTTATGTGGTGTAGTTTGGAATGGGATGGGGTAAATTGGAGTGGAATAGATTGGGTCAGGGTGCGTTAGATTGGAGTGGAGTATATTGGGGTAGATTGAGTGGGGCGAATTGGATGGGTTGACTGTAGTAGGGTAGTTTGGATGAAGTGGGGTTAGTATAGATTGGAGTGGGTTGATTGGGGGTGAGTGGGTTAGATTTGGGTGGTAGGCTGAAGTGAAGTAGGGTAGAGTGGGATGGATTGGGGTAGAGTGGGATGGGATAGTTTGGGTGTATTGGAGTTGGTAGATTGGCAAGTGGTAGAGTGCATTGGGGTGGATTAGAGGAAGGTGGAGTTGGATAGAGTGGAGTTGGAAATGGAGTGCGATAAACAGGAGAAGAGTGGAGTGGGATATATTGGGGTTTATTATAGGAGGGTAGATTGTGGAGTGTGGTAGTTTTGAGTGGGTTGGACTGGAGTGAGGTAGAGCAGGGTGAGGTAGAGTGCATTGTGGTAGAGTGGAGTTGATTGGGGCTGACTGAAGTAAGGTAGGTTGGGGTGCAGTGTGAGGGGGTAGATTGGAATGAGGTGGAGTGTGGGAGATTTGAGTGGAGTGGGGTAGGTTGGAGAGGAGTTAAATAGATTGTACTGGAGTGGGGTAAATTGGACTGCAGTAGACTGGAGTAGAGTGGGTTGGATTGGGTAGATGAAAGAGGGATGTATTGGGGTAGATGAAAGAGGGATGATTGGGTTGGATTGGAGTGAGGCAGATTAAAGTGGAATGGGGTAGACTGGAGTGGTGTGGGATAGACTGGAGTGGTGTGGGATAGACTGGAGTGGGGTACAGTGGAGTAATGTAGAATGAATCGGAGAGGATTGGGATGGAATGGAGTGGGGTAGATTGGGTTAGAATGGGTAGATTGCAGTGGGGTGGGTTGATTGGAGTGGGGTAAATTGTGTGGCGTGGAGTTGCGCAGGGTGTCAGAAGGTCTTCGAGTGGAGCAACGTGGCATAGAGTGACGTAGAGCGGAGTATGGTGTAGTGTGGTAGCACAGATCCATTACAGACAACACATTTTTCAATTGAAATGACCATTACATTTGCACCGAAAAACTGTTTTATATACACAAACAATAGATGCGTGCAAATGTCATCACCTAGTGTTTTGATTTGTTTTGTTTATATTCAAATATTTGTTTCTACAACACTACAGGATTACAAACAAAAACATGCTCCCTTTGCATTCATTTTGATACATTCTTTAACATCAGTACAGATTATTTTTTGTTATTTTGAGTTAAAAAACATCCTATATCCTCTACTCTTATTTGGATGCTCGGGATTGTCACATAAAATTTCTCACTATGAAATCAGAGAAATAAAAGTAAACACCATGCTCCCTCGTTAGACAGAGCCTGACTTTTGATCTTGGTCTTTGAATGCACAACAAATGTGACAAGATAAGAACATTTATAGTCCTGTTTACAGAAAGCAAGTTTGTGGAAGAATACACTAAACAAGATTTGGACAATGGGAGGGAGAAACTGAAGCTGGGTAGCCTAAAGCAAATAAAGCCAGTAAATAGAAAGCTAGAAAATGTGAGTTACAATCCACAAAGCCAATGATAAGCAACAGGTGGAATGCATTCCTAGGTCAGCTTTCTGAATATCTCTAGGATGTCTTTAGCAAAACAAGACAACTGGTCTGTCTGGTAAGCGTCTACGTAAAAAAGTATGCATGTTAGGCAACATTATTTAAGATTGCATTTTTAATGTCGAAAAATCAAGAAACAGTTGAGGGGAATAAGGAGAAAAGTATCAGAAGTGCACAAACAAATCATTAGATAGTGAAAGTGGTATTGCGCCACAATTTACCAGGTGGAGGATGGAGTGTCATGAATAAAAGGGATTTCAAAGGGGGCATCAACGATTCAATTATTGGTCAAATAGCTTATGAAATTAGTCTTCACACAGCACTTCCAGCCTTAGATTACTAATGCACTTCTCTCGCAGGTTTAAAAAGAATTGGCAAAGCCAAAAGGCCTGGCATTGACCTCGGATCTATTGGCTTTGCTAATGCTGGTTTTCTTTGGATTGTTTTTGTAAACTTTTACTTAAAGATGACAGTTTGTACGTGCACCCAATAGCACACTCACTGCTAGCCACCTCTGAATGGTTTTTGTAATAAACTTTACAAAAAACATTCCAAAAAGGTCACCTGTGAATCTTCACTCATGTAATGTCAGCCATCTTTTAAAGTGTATATCAGCAACCTTTCAAATATGGCAGCCAAAGAGAGAGCATGCATTTTAATTGGCACAAGGGTGACCCCCTTTAAATAATTTTAAAGACAATTCAAGGTTGGGCACTGCTTGGCCGGGATACTGCACACTACATGCAGCAGTGAGGGACTGGTAGCAGTGTCTGGGGAGTTCCTAGGTTCACAGTATGTATTTTTAAGAAACACACAAAGTTAATGGGAGGCTGCTTGCAATAAGTCTAACCTGGCAATCGCTCGGTGTAGCATCCAACCCCTTGTTGTTGGAGTTCGGGCTGGACTGTTCCCATAAGGAACAGGGTAAAGACTGATTTGCATATGGCTGGGTGCAAACTAAGGTGGAATGGTGAGCAAAAGAATGATGGGATGACTGCTATTGCCGGTCGTTAAATTTACTGCATGCAGCCTCCGATCAACTTTTGTGTGTTTAATGTATTTTTTAAGAACGTTTTTTTTATATAAAAGTAAAGTCTTGGCGAATGCCAGACCATAACAATTTTTTTTCAAAGATATCCCTAAAACAGTACCAAGATATTCGAAGATTAAATTCCCTTTCCTACTAAGGCGAAGTACTCCTAAATTGAGTAATGAAAAACCAAGTAACTTTGCATTAGAAAACAATGAAAACACTCCATTTGCGGCACACCCTGGTATGACCACAGGAACCCCAGTTTGAGACCGTTTCCATGATGCTATAATAATAGTTTTAAGTGCTATCCAAATACCAGGAACATAACATTTCAGCACTCTCACCCTAAAATGTGTTCCACCAACCACAAATAAGTGGGTGACAAAAGTATTACTGGGAAGGGAAAAACATTTAATGTAATCAAAAATCATGAAAAATAAGTTAGCTCAAATGATTAGAGACCTTTCAGTTTTGATAGGTGAATGTTTTCCATCATGATTTTCACATACTTCAGTGACCTGATTTAGATCCTCTCAAAACAGGTGTTGATAGCCTTAGGGTTTTAATTTTACCACCGTTCTGAATATTTAATGCATCTTACAGTATTTGCATACGTCAAAACGCTTAAGCCTTAAATTCATTAACATTACAATAGTGTTGTGACTTTAAAACACTATGTAAAATCATGGAATCCCAAAAAAGCAGTGACAGAGCCACAGGCTAAAGACACTGGCTTAATCACAGATAGATGACCTAAGATTTTACAATTTGACAACACAAATGAAATAAACTATAATCCCCTGGGGATTTGCCCACCACCCCACTCCTTCACAATTTCTACCATTACGGAAATTGTTCGGTGTGACATCCTATCAACAGTTAATACTCTTTACTGGTGAAAAGCAGTACCAAGACTCAAGAATAAGGATCTTTGAAGATGGCAAAAACCAGGAGTAAGCCTTACGGTTTTATTGGGGTGCCTGGATTCTCAAGTTAGCCATGGCATTACCAGCATGTAGTTGTCAGTCCAACAGCGATTATCACAGCTATATTCTTAATAGTCAGTTTAAAAAGGACTAATTTAAATATTAAAAAATCCAACCGAGTTTACATCGTTTTACAAAACCGTGCTCGCTGATGCCTGCATAACAGTGCTGCTCGACTGCTCTCCGAAATCTGGGCAACTGAAGATTGTTACCTTTTCAAGCACTGCCCTGGACCCACCCCCAAAGGTTTTATAATTAAATGATATAAATGGCCCACAAATAATAGGCTCAAGGGAAAGGTGTGGGCACATTACTAATGTATTGGACAATTAATAGCTAATAATGTCTTTATTAAGCGGGCACTAAGGCTATTAGAATGTAACATCCAGGGACAGCATCCTACTAAGACACTTCTAGTTCCATTTTTTATTATGAATGGTAAAACACTGTGGCTCTCAGCCTTTTCTACACCTCCCACAAGGTCTAACTTAGTAGAAGTCACAGAAAAGCCCCACCTTAACTATCGCTCTATTATAAGACACCAGCAGAGCTGTTGAGGGTTAACCTCAAAAACTGGCTCCATTCTGCTCCCATACTCTCTGAAAATATCAAGGCAAAAAAGAAGCAGATTCTGGTCTCCCGGACCATGGGATAACAGGAAGGCCAGACAGCATGCTAAATTGAGTGTTATTGGCCTCTGAGGCATTAGCATTAACATCTACATCTACAGCGCCTTGACACCCTCATGGGTAATTAGCCACACTCTACAAATCCGAGTTGATTGATTGATTAACTAATGAATACCCTCTCTGTAGTTGCCCTACGCAGTAAGCAGGGCATATATGGATAATGGTTAGCTCCAGGTAGTCTCCGTCAGGTTTCTTGAGCCTGCTGTAACATTACACAACACTTTTAAAAAAAGCAAATCACAGTAGTTCATACTAGCATTCCAAGCCTTCATGTAGGCTGGACCAAGCTCCCAATTCTGCAGCACGTACTATTATAGATGAATTCCTACTGTCGCTCTATGCTTTGCAACAGACAATATTAAATGATGAGAAATGGTGAACATCTCTAAATGGGAAAAGCAGTCAGATAAGCAACAAACGCAACACTGTATATGTAGACAATTACAAGTCTGGAGTCTGATCACAGATAAAAACAATTAAACGGAACTGAGTGAGCTGGGATGAGAGTTTACCGTATTTATCAATCTGGAGTAGATTGCATTTCCCTTGCTGCACAGGAATCACAGCTAATTGTAGGGCTTTATTTGGCAACAGTATTAACATCTGGCTTTTACATAGCACACGAAGGATGCATTCGCTGCTTGGCAAGTCATAAATCCACGTTTTATTGCATTCATTCATTCGCGTTGTAGTACGTACTGCACAAAGAAGATAAAACCCAGTTCCTGGCCCAACGACGGAGGAACCCACAACGTTGAATCCCGTTCACTAGAGCACAAGTAGCACGTTTTACTGCTTGAAATTAAATTGTAATCTCATCGAAATGGGTTTCAAAGCGGCCTGCTTTCTAACAATCCAAGAAAGATTCAAAAGGGAAATATTTTCCACCAGTGCTTGCCAAGTTCGATGTCCCCTGGCCTCAGAGTAGTATTAGTGTGAAGCCTTATGAGTCTGGCATGTGATGGAGCTCTTGTTTCAATGGTGAAGTTGTAACAAGAGTTAACACTAGCAGATCTTGGGGTGTTTATTTGTCTACACAGCCAGGCGAGTGCATCCACAGCAAAGCCTTTTCTACAGAAAACAGATACTTCTATGCAGATTTCAAAAACGTTGCAAATAAAACGCTAATCTTGTAAACTGCTCTCGGATTTTCAATCTCAGAAGTTCCAGGTAGACATAAGGTTGGAGAAACATTAGAAAGGAATGAAGGGCTTGGGCCAAGGTTGCGATTGTAGCAGTGACTAGAAGCATCGGACATCACTTCTAGCATTCTTTTCTTATAAATGCAGAGCAAGTCAGTCAGTCAGGTGCCCCAATGCAGGATCTGTTATCACTAAGTGTGGCGAGCGAGGGGGTTCGCCCACACACACGCGGAGGTAGAGAGGGTATCTGGGGTGAAGGGCTACCTGCCTCAACCCAAAAGCTGGAAAGATAGTGTGTGTGTGTTTGGGGGGGGGGGGTGTCGATGCAGGTCGAGACAATTTTCAAACATTGCAGTAATTGAAGAAAAACTGCTGTTGTAATTTTATGAAATCATTTGAGATAGGACACCGACCAATGGACAAATCTAACCGAGGATTGGAAAAAATCTTTTTTAATGTGTCAATAAGAAAAGAGACATTCAACTATTGGGGTCTTGATAAAGGAGGTGCGCAACAAGCAATTCACTGAAACGCGTGGACGCTTCTGTCCTATTAAATTTAATGGACTATATGTTTGGGACAGCAATAATACAAACCCAACAGTGATTATAGATCCTAAAGAATTAATTTTTTAGTATGTTTTATATTTAATCACCTATTGTCTCTTTCTATGTTTTTTTTAAAACTATTGCTTTGATGTTCTTCTTGGGGGATTGTCTATATGATTTAGGTTTATTATCAAGGTTTAACATTTTTGATTGGATAAAAATTGTTTTTATAAATAAATCAATATATTGTTTTATATTTGGGGTTTTAGTGGTTGTGCTTATATTCACAGCCGACAGAGGGACGCAGAAAATTGTTGTTGACATGGTGTTATATGTTCAGTGAGAGTGGCAGTATGAGTGAGTATTAATTCCAAGGGAAATTGTTGACATTACACTGGTTTTGGTACCCTGTCCCTTGGATAGTTGGGCCTATCCCTTATTTTTCTCACATACATACCACACGTCCTCTTCAACAGTGCCAATATTATATTTTAATACAAGATTATGGGACTGAATGTACAGTAGGATCATTATCCTCCTTGTAGGCCACTAACAAGCAGTAGCACTCTCCTGAACATTCCTTAACACTACTAGCGCGGTCAAATACATTACTCATAGCCAGTTCTTGGGCTGCATTTCAAAGAGGATTCCAGAGCAGCAATCATCAAAAGTTACTGACTGAATTCTGTGGAATCGTATTGGCTGTTCAACTTCAACATTCGAATAAACAGGATAGTCAAAATGAACACCCTTGTTGGAACACTGGGAGGTGCTCACCCTATCCAAATGCTTCCTTTATAGACCAAAGCTATCATTACAGGGCTGGTGCCTACCCGCCCTCATTAACAAGCAAATATGTCCGTAAAGCTCAAACCTAGCTGTAAAGCAGTGGGAAATGTTGAACAAGAGGAGTGAGATGCGAGAGCAGGATGTGCCTTTTTATTGTAAGAAATTACACCTACAAGGAACGCTTGTGTTATTTTGTTCGCCCGCGTTGTTTCTCTTGTTTTTACATTTGCCTGGGCTGTATTCATGATTTTCTAGCTTATTCTTTTTTATACACAACACCTGCTTTATTTTAGGTCATGATTCATGGAAGATTACGTTTTCTATGCATTTTGATTAAAGCAGCAGTCTAGACAGGCCAAAAAGCGCCTGCCATCTTTGATGGATGTTTCTGTTCTTATTTACCGTGATACCCCGCCCTGCGGGTGAGATGTTCTATAAAGTAATGATTCCAAAATGCAAGCAAGAAATAACTCCAATTCTGTTTTGCAGCATGATTTTCCGACCCCTTAAATCCACAGAGGCATTTACTAATGAACCAGTTTGGAAACACACTGCACATAGCCACAAGCATCAAATGTCCCCTCCTGGATGGAGATTACAGGATTCAGTACAGAAGTGGAGTTTCTTCTGTTTCTGTGTCCAACATATACACGAAGAATGAAGCCCTGAACAAGTGACTAAAGGTCATTATTTACAGCAAACAATGGTCATGAACAATGACTTAACACCTTCTCCATTGTAGACACCGTGATCGCAGAACAATAACTGCGCGTTATTGCCCCCTGCTCAGGACATTGGCAGTGAACATGGTGCTAACCCCTGTTAATTACAACAATTATGAGCCTGCGCTAAAAGGCAAATAATATTTGGTGATGACCAAAAACCTGGGCAATCAAGCCTACTGCCATTCGTCTCCATAATCCCCTCCCAACGTAAGCAAATGAACATACGGATTGTCTTTCTGGTTTATGTCACTGCCACTGATCCAAGCATGCGGAACCCCAGTAGTCCGTGTCAATATTGTAAGTAATCAAACCAGCTGATCCAATCTCATCAGCCCAAAAAGGAACATTAATTAATGCATTTAACTCAAGTGAATATTTCATTACAAAATGAGGGGGAAATGTAACTACGGAGTTGGCGTTCTGGTACAGCTTCTCTCTGGGCTTAATCCAAACAAGCACTGGTAAAGCCAATAGGTCTGGCATTAGCCACCAGCCGGTTAGCTTGGTTGAAGCTGGTTTTGTCATGGCTTGTGCAATACTTAATAGGTGGAGCAGCTGTCGAGTTCCCACCGAGTTAAAAAAATTTATTTAAAAGCAAAAGTGTTTTATTTTGGTCTCAAAGCACACGTTGTTGTAGTAGTCCCAGGGACTTAAAGTAACTATGTGTGCGGAAGTGCTTCTTGTGAAAGGAAAGAACGCACCCCCAGTGAAATTACTAAATGGCTGAAGTGGGCTGACCAAACTGTCCCATGCTACCCTATGCTGTATGAGATAAGGAGCGCGAGAAAAGTGTGAATGAGACAACAGACCAGTTGATGAAGAGGACTACTCGAAAGCTACCATAACCAAGTGTTATATATATATATATATATATATATATCCTTGCTGGTTCCATTTGCCCTTACTGCAGCGCTCAGATCGGGTGCGGCACCCTGCAGCTGAACCACGCTGCTGACAATTCACTCACTATTCCTCCGAACGGAGAAACAAACCGGGTTGCACTCCATAGGTCAGGTTTTGCAATTTTTTTTATTTTCTTTACATTTCTCAACAAAGGCAGCTGTTACGATCGTGAGCAAGGAATTTGAAATACCGAAACGCGTAAATCGGAACAGCTGCCTTTGTTGAGAAATGTAAAGAAAATAAAAAAAATTGCAAAACCTGACCTGTGGAGTGCAACCCGGTTTGTTTCTCCGTTCGGAGATACAGTGAGTGAAATATATATATATATATATATATATATATATATATATATATATATATATATATATATATAAATATAAATATAAATATAAATATATGATATGATTATTACTAACTTGAAAAAACTTAACCATAGTGTCAAAAAGAGTAAACAACAGCGCAGTGTATTCTTCAAAAAGCTGGCATACGAAAAGTTCATCAAAAAATTGGGGGATAACTGAGATTATTATAAAAAATCAGATAAGGGAGGAAACCTTGTGTTGTGGCCCAAAAAGGAATATATTGCAGAAGCCGATAGACAGCTCAGTGATGAAGCCTGCTATAAAAAATTACGATAAAAGAATATGAGAAAGCAAGAGAAGCCCTACAAAAACTATTGGCACAATGGAGACGAGAAGGTCTTATTTCCAGTGAAGAAAACACATTTTTGTATAAAGAGTTCCCTGTGCTACCCATTCTATAGCTCATTCCAAAAATTCATAAGGGAACAATACCAGTCCCAGGAAGGCCAATTATTTTGATATAAGTCAATATATTGACTATTTTTTTTACAAAACTTGGTCAAATACCTCCCTGGTTATATTAAAGATATGGGCGATTTCCTGGTGAAAATGAATGAGGTAGTATGGACGGATGATCTATATTTAATAACGCTTGATATAGAAGCTCTATACACAAGCATAGATCATAGACAGGGACTCGAGGCCGTTAAACACTTTTTGGCCAATAGACCCATCGAATACTATGGGCATAATAAAATAATTGTTGAGCTCATCGAGTGGTGTCTCAACAACTATTTCTTTCTATTCAATAATGTGCTGTATAAACAACTAAGAGGAGTAGCCATGGGGGCCTGTTTCTCCCCCAGCTACGTATGTTTACATGTAGGCTGGTGGGAGGAACAGATCCTCAGGCGCGAGCCCAAGGCACTCTTTGAGAGACATGTGGCTACCTATTTTAGATATAGATGATGTGTTAATACTGTGGCAAGGTAACCTATCTGAAGCAGAACAATTCATATCAGATATTAACAATAATTCGATTAATTTAACCTTCACCTCATATATTCATAAAACGCAGATCGAATTTCTGGACGTGAGGCTTCATGTCATAGATGGTAAGCTTGAATGCACACTTTTTAGAAAGCCTACGGTGGGGAACATCATGTTACACGCTAATAGTTCACACCCTAGGCATATTATAGCAAGCATTCCATATGGTGACATTTTAAGATTAAAGCGTATCTGTAGCAATGAAGAGGATTTTCTCAAGTGCCAGGAAGACATGCGGAAAAGGTTGAACATGAGAGGGTATAATGGAAAGATTATTGAAGAGGGGGTTAAGAAAACTATTGAACGCCCTAGAAAATACCTTTTTAAAATTGATGACAGAATAGAGAGGACTAAGGTAGTTAATCAAAATGACAATCCTAGACTCATTACCACCTTTTCCCGACAAAGAAAAATCAGAAATATTGCCCTAAAACATTGGCCCATAGTTCTAACAGCAGTATTTTACAACATCGGCTGGCTCCTTCACCCATCATAACCTTTAGGAAAGGTAGATCGATGGGTATTGACTTGGATAAGAATTCTTTTGAGACCAGAAAAGCGGCTGCATGGTTGCAGCCAACTAAAGGTTTCAGGAGATGCACAACCTGTCGAGCTTGCAAATTTGGCTGCAATAAAACATCTTACAGTACCCCTTTTGATGTCGCTCCTGTCCCAATTAAAGGCAGTTATAACTGCAAAAAGGAGTATGCCGTTTATGTTCTGACGTGCACCTGTGGCTTTAACTACATTGGGAGTACTTAGCTCCAGGTGCACGTCAGAATATTACAGCATATAAGAGCCATCCTACATAATGACTCTGCGTACCCTGTGGCACGTAATTTTTTTAAATGTCATGACGAGGATATCAACTGCCTCTCTTATTATGTAATTAGTGCTGTACCCAAACCAAAAAGAGGTGGCAATAGAGAACGGCAGTTAAGACAACTAGAAACTACGTTTATCCTTGAACTTGATAGTAAGTGGCCACGGGCTCAACAATACTGAAGATTTGTACAATTTCTTGTTGATACGCCAATCGGATGATACCAGGATGCAGTTGTAAAGAAAGTGTGTTACTTAAGGATGTACTTCTAAATAATGATTTTTTCCCATTTGTAATATATTTTTCTATGACCAGTTGTTTATATTGTTGATGATTTTAGCAAACTCTTTTTTAACCATTTTTTAAGATTTTTAATAGTATCATCTCCGGCTAGAGAATTTTACTGTTGATGAGTTGAAATGCATTTTTGCTATTTTGATATAATTGTATTAACTCTGGTCTTAAAGTATTTATTATTGTACTTCATGCTTTGAAATGATTTTGCGGTTTTTGCACAAATTTAAATTGCACTTTATATTGGTATTGGTACTAATAAGATTGTTGGCACTGAGGCACTTTATTCTGTATTATAACTTGGATTTATCCCAAAAGAAAGTGTGCTATTTCAAAGCATATATTGGTATATAAATTACATGCAGGCACAATGGACTCCAAAAAAAGACTTTTATGCTGGATTTCTCCAGGTATAGCAACATAATATTGAAAATTGTTTATTCATTAATTTTCATATATTTACTTTGTTTCCGTTTTGTTAAATATGCACTGATGTTTTTAGTAACTAATTGAACATGCATTATAACTGCAAAAAGCAATTGCCTAACAAACCAGGAAAATACGTTTTGTCTATGCCTATGATCATGTGATAGGAATGAGTGCGAACACGAAACACGCATGTAAAAAAAAGTAAAATGGCGCAGTAACAAGCTAAATGTGATGAAGGGCTTTGAAAGCCCGAAACACTTTGTTGCAGGCTGTGTTTTGAATAAAAAGAACTTGGCCTGAAGAGCTGTGGTGGTCTGAGTCTCCTTCTTAGCCAGCACGTGTTGGAAGTGGTCGGTGTTTTGTGATATATTATATATATATATATATATATATATATATATATATATTACCTACTGGCTGTCGCCAGTAGGTATATATAGTTAGGATTTTTTCCCTATGGGATTTTTGAAAATTCTATGTCTAATAACTTTGGCGTTTGTGGACGGAATCGGCTGAAATTTTCAGGAAAATGGCACATTTTGTTTCTGAGCAGCCCTTGAAAATTTGGGGGGGTTTCGTCAAGGGGGGGCCGAGAAAAAAGGGGGGTTCCAAAACACGTTTTTCCCATGTTAATTTCCATAGGGCGGTTGGCCTCACTTTTAGCTCGAACGGCTGAATGGATTTGCACGAAACTTGGCAAAATTGTAGTGACTGTTAGCCCGATGTGCCTTTGCTAGGTCTCAATATATGTGCTTCAGTGGATTTTGAGAAATTAACGTTCAAAAAAAGATATATATCTGTAACAGCGCTCCGGGCTGCGCTCCGGTTCGCGTACTTTTCGCGAAACTGAACTTTGCGATGCGAAGCTGATTGGCTCTCCGGTGTCTGTCAACATTCTAAACAGTCCGGAGCGGCCGCCATCTTATCTCTCGGTAAGATCGAGAGAGAAGAAGAGGTGAAAAACGAAGGGGGAATTTAATGAAAGGGGGCAAGGTAGACCCCTCTTGACCCCCTAGGAATGATGTTGGGGTTATTAAAGGGTCCCGTGGGGAAAATAAAAAAAAATTATTTTTCACGGTAGAAGCGCTTCCCGGGCCGCGAACTGGGCCGCAAACTGGTAGCGAAACGGGAATTCGCCATTTTGTGTTTCGTTTTAATTAAATTACTAAGTATAAGGGGGTGCGGGAGACGTATCCTGATCCCTTATGTTTTCTGAGGGTGGCTGAGGAGGCTCATATATGTTGATACATGTCTTCCAGCGGCAGTGCGTGAGCGTTTTTTTTTTTGCTGCGTGACGTCTGTTAACGTTTGATTCGATGGAAATCAGGAAGTGTTGACCGCCAATTTGTCACTGCGATAAAATATTTTGTTATAAATGAATCCTTATTGATAAATATTGTCTGCGCCATCTTGCCTTTTTTCCAATGCCACAATTTTGTCGTGCACGGCAGCCATTTTAGATGCCTTGACCAGACCCACTCTCTGCACGCCGTTGATTCTCAGCACGGCTCCCCACCCTCGCAAGCATCTCCCCCACGCACTGGTCACCCCCGCTCTCTCTCTCATGCATGGGCCATAAACTTCCCCCCATCTGCGCTGCTCTTCCCTGAGAATCCCACCCTGTGCCCGCCCGACACCTCCCTTTCACCCTATTCACTACCGCACCCTCTGACACTCCTCTTCCTCTGTGTCCGATTGTCCAGGCCGGTCCCAGGCTATCACCTAGCCCTGCGGATGTAGTTTATGGCCCCAGCTGTAGAGAATCCAGACATGCCAACCCTCCCGGGGGCGTGAACGGGCCTCCCCAGGTGGCGGCCATCCAGCTGAGTTGCGCCCGCTCTTGCGGCTACAGCGTCTCGCTCACCATGTAGTTGAGTTGCGCCCACTCTTGCAGTGCAGCGATAGGCGGCTGCCACAGGACTCTTAAAATGGCGGACGGCTCTTCGGATTTGGGCCTGGTCCACTAAAATGGCCCTGGGACACCTTGGAACTCGGACGCTTGCCTGCTAGGGCTTGGGCTCCATTCTCGAAAGCGTCCCCTCAGCCGTGAAGATTCTACAAAATTCTTGGGGGCCCTCGACTCCTGCAGGCTTCCGGTGGGGAGCGGCTGCCATGATTGCTCGCGGAATGACCACGACGGAGCCACGAGATGGTGGTGCTTTCATGCTGACGCCAGCTTCAGTCTGAAACATTCAGAAACAAGGTGGGGCTTTCATCGTTTGGGAAAAAAAAATGTTCTAAACCAATGAAAAGTGTTATTTTTAGGTCATATGACCAAGCCTTCCATCTTTAGGAAACCAAAAGTAAAATGAACCAATGAAAAGTTTTATAAACAAGTCACATGACCTGTTATGCGGCATAGGGCTACAAAAAGCGTAGAAAATCCGTTGGCACGTGAGGCGGCGTCAGTAGCGGACCGATGTGCGAATAGGCCGAAGGCAGCACAACGCGCCGAGATCCGGATGGCACCGAGTTGGTGTCCAGCAAGTTGCTGCACTGGTGTGGCTATCCTACAATGCTGCGCCGAAAGTCGGCGTGGGGCGCCCCGTTGGCCTGTGAGGTCGCGTCAGTCAGTGGGGGCTGTGCGTCTCCCCCAAGATGGAGGCTCCTCGGCTGCAGTGGGGCGCCCCTTAGCGTCTCACTCGCCGTCCAACTGAGTTGCGTCCGCACTTGCGGTTACAGTAGGCCGAAGGCAGCACAGCGCGTCGAGATCCGGATGGCACCGAGGTGGTGTCCAGCAAGTTGCCGCACTGGTGTGGCCATCCTACAATGCTGCGCCGAAAGTCGGCGTGGGGTGCCACGTTGGCTTATGAGGTGATGTCAGTAGTGGACCGATGTGTGAATAGGTCGGAACCAGAACAAGGCGCCAAGATCCGGATGGCAAGTCCTGGATGTTGAGTGCCATAGTTGAGAGTTCTGAGCAGTGTTTGTAACACTGTCTGAAGCTTATTTGCACCTGCTGCAGCTTCACTATTGTCCTGGTGTGGCCAAAGATCGCCCATGACATAGGCGGCCGGCTCCCGAGGTCCGGCGGAACATTTTTCCTTTTCCTTTCTGCATCTTGTCCCACAATCCGTTTGACCTGAAGACACGACCAGGTCCCTGAATGTGTTCGGGGGGACGTTATTGATTGAATCAAAACGGCGGCTTCACACAAAGCTGACTCAAGCGTTGCTGTTGATGCTATACAGACAAAAATTGGTTTTCAGTTTGTACATTCTTCAGGATTTTTTTTTCCATCCAAGGCTGATTGAGAGTTTGTAGAACAATGGCTTCAGATTATCCACATATTACTCTTCAACATTCTTCCTAAATGTAACAATGTGAGACTCACTAGGAGAATGGCTGTTTATCTTTCCTTTCAAAATGCTGCCAACAATATTTTCTGAATGGAAGACACCATCTTGTAGCATAAAGGGCCGAAAGGGGTTCTGGTCTGGCCGATGGTTGGTGGAGACATTTAGACTATATCTTGGACCTGCCCGGCCTCGCCCAAAATGGCGCCGGTATAAATGGGACTCGTAACTCCTTGTTGTGTACTGGTTGATCAACCTTGATATCACGAGATATGAATGTAGTTTTGATGCTCATGGCGGGCGGGGACGAGAATTGATTGAATATTTCGACATCCCTATTGATATTAAGTTCTGATGTGTTATTGATTACTGTACTATTGAAAGTTCGAATTAACGTCACCCATGGTACTTGCCCGCAAATGTATATCTAGATAATTTTTTTGTAAGTGGCCCTATCGTATTTTAATTACAAAATGTATGTCCACCGATTCCGCAACTGTTAGACACCTTAGTTCTTGCAACCTAATGGCCCGCTCGTTACGTTCCTCTACAATGTAAATGTCTCATCATATACGATTCCAGTTTGCTCCGTGGCCGGCCCACGTGGTTATAGGCCCGTATTTGTATACTGACATTTTCACAATAAATGTTTTTAAAACAAAACATGGTAGTAGTATTTACATTGGTAAAGTTTTTACTTTTAGTCACTGTTTTCGAATCAGTAAAAGGCAAGTGAAATAAAGCAGTCCAATTACATGACGGATAAAAGGTATAATACGTAGGAACGCAGTAAAGATAAATGGTCAAGGGCAGTTGTGTTTTCCACTCCTGCAACATAAAGTGATCGATAAGAATCTGATAATCAGGCGTATCGGCGACTAAGACAGCAGGCCGAGCCTCTTTTACTCAACGGCTCCGTCATGGGACAAAGAAACGCCCTTTTTCTCGAAAAAGGAATATATTTTACTTGCAGGACAGTTGTAAATTTTCCGGGAAAGTACATTAGCCTGGAACATTGTAACATATATGTTTAAAAAAAAATAATGTTCGAAACCAATAAAAAGCGTAATTTTTAGGTCATATGACCAAGCTTTTCATCATTAAAATAACAAAAGTAAAATGAACCAATGAAAAGTTTTATTAACAAGTCACATGACCTGTTATGCTTACGTTACGCGCTGCGCGCCGCGCCCCGGATCGCTTCCGGGAAGCTCCGCTTCGCGCATCGGAGCACTTCCGGGTGCGCTAATGCGGCGTGTCATATAACGCATTACGCGACAACGTAGGTCAAGAATATAGTCAAAATGTCTCCACCAACCAGCGTTCGGAACACAACCCCTTTCAGCAGTCCAAAAAGTTCTGTTAAATGACAACAGAGGGGACAGGCAACAAGAACCATCAGTCAAAGAGGGGAGGGCAAGTTCTTCTCTACCGGGTCATGTTGGGGCGCTACCGGAACTGATCGAAGTGGTAGTCTACAGTGTTTGTGGATGTTTCAGACTGAAGCTGGCGTCAGCATGAGAGCACCACCATCTCGTAGCTCCGTCGTGGCCATTCCACGAGCAATCATGGCAGCCGCTCCCCACCAGAAGCCTGCGGGAGTCGGGGGCCCCCAAGACTTTTGTAGAATCTTCACGGCTGAGGGGACGCTTTCGAGAATGGGACCCAAGCCCTATCAGGCAAGCGTCCGAGTTCCAAGGTGTTCCAGGGCCATTTTAGTGGACCACGCCCAAATCTGAAGAGCCGGCCGCCATTTTGAGAGTCCTGTGGCAGCCGCCTATCGTTGCATCGCAAGAGCGGGAGCAACTCAACTACATGGTGAGCGAGACGCTGTAGTCGCAAGAGCGGGCGGTAAACAGATGAATGGCGGAAGAGGCACAGTGTAGCAAAAGCGGGCGGAATGGCAACTAAAACGGTAAAGGGGCGCCCCACTACAGCGTGTCTTCAGGTCAAACGGATTGTGGGACAAGGTCCAGAATAGAAGAGTCATCAAAAGGCAAAAAGTTCCGCCGAACCCCGGGAGCAGGCCGCCTATGTCGGGGGCGATCTCAGGCTACACCAGTGCTATAAGACTTGGGGAGGGGGTCGGAGCCAAGCGTCTTCTCCGAGTCCGTGCCATCACACCGCCCCTCGGGGGCCTCCGTCAAGCGGTTTAGGGAGGTACCATATCACATTGTTTTCAAATGCAGTCAGGTCCACAAACGGCCCCCACTTACTTTGAGAATAGTGAAGCTGCAGTACGTGCAAATAAGCTTCAGACAGTGTTACAAGCGCTGCTCAGAACTCTGAACTATGACACCCAACATCCAGAACTTATGCCATTTGAGAATGGCAGTGACATCGAAGCAACTCAGAGTCCAAAATCATGAACGTACTTTCACGTATGAAAATCTTACTTGGGGAGGGGGCAGGAGTTAAGCGCCCCCTCCCAGTCCGCGCCACCACACCGTATGTTTTTAAATCTGAAGCCATCGTTCTACAAACTCAACCAACCTTGGATGAAAAAAACTAGAAGAATGTACAAACTGAAAACCAGTTTTGGTCTGCATAGCATCAGCAACAACGCTTGCTATCAGAGTGCATGAGTTTCATGCTCGATCGATTGAGCTAGCCGGATCGGGCAACAAAAAGTATAAAATAGTTATGTAAATAGTTATTTAATAAAATATTTTACCCTGTTACTTTGCTGGTGTGTTGTATATATTTTTAATATTTGCATAGGGTTTGTCGTTATTTTGGGCGGGGTGGGTGACGGAGCCGAGCTGTCTTGCAGCCCTCATGGTGTGGAGCTCAGTTCATCTCACTATTTTCGTATTTCTCATGAAGGGTTGTTCCTAATGTTTCTATTTTAGCGAGGTCAAAAAGAGATCCAATTAGTGGCCTACTGATTTTGCTCGATTACTTTTATTTTTTTACACGATTTTTCACGATTTTTCACTATCTGCAAAGACTAAACAGAGTATTGCGACTTTGTGCTTGTTTGTAAATAGAGAATGAACCAAAGAGAATCAATTGTACAACAGTAAATGCTTGGATAACAATCAATCAAATGGAGAGACAAGCAGGCACGACGGATTACAACGGGGGTAAAGGCCTGCGTTAACTACCCTTCACTATCTGCAAAGAGAGAGTACTCCTAAGAGAAAAGAAGGGGGGGGGCAGCGTTCAAAGCACATCAGCATGCATAAACAAGAAAACGTTTTTACCTATCACGTACTTGACATTTGACAGCTTTTGATATTTGCTATTAAAAAACCATTGAAATTCACAGAAAAAACCATAGGTTATAGACCATATATAGTTAGGAATTTGCATTTACAAAACCTTGAAAATTCACTGAAAAAACCATTGGTTATAGACCATATATAGTTA
Source organism: Lissotriton vulgaris (assembly GCF_964263255.1). Taxonomy (NCBI): domain Eukaryota; kingdom Metazoa; phylum Chordata; class Amphibia; order Caudata; family Salamandridae; genus Lissotriton; species Lissotriton vulgaris. The sequence continues at coordinate 105,101,825 of NC_141698.1, forward strand.
GGGATTAGCCTTTCCAAAACCTTATTTTACTCACACAAAACCATTGAAATTCCATATATAGTTAGTTGCACTAACTATATATCGCGCACCCGCAATCCACTGCTGATGATGTCACATATTACATCATTCATGACATGGTTAGTGACATCACTGATGACATCACTGATGACATCTCAAATGACATCACTGATGACATCTCAAATGACATCACTGATGACATCTCAAATGACATCTCAAATGACATCACTGATAAAATCACTGATAACATCTCATTTGACATTACTGATCACATCACTGATGATATCATTCATGTGATAATACCATGAACCTCTTCAGACTCTAATATAACCTTAGATACAATCAGTGTAAACAGACAGTCACAGACTGTCACTCATCCATGGAGTTACTCACACACCTAGTCAGTTATGCAAAAAAATCAATCACACCTCCATTTTCTCAACTATACAGTTATACACACCTTACTTATTCAAACATATACTAACACATATTTACTCTCTTATACAATCCCTGATACATGTTCACAATGATCCATACAGCCACTCACACATTCACTGGCTCTTATGCACAGTTATTTATATATGTCAACTCTCACATGTACTGTGTTTTACATATGTACTTACTTTGACATGTAGCACTGAGATATCCATTCACTCACCAATACACTCATGCACAGTCAACCGCCCATACAGCTGTTTCCACATGCACTTTTGAACCCATACATATAGTGAATCAACTACTCACACATCTATGTACAGAGTCACACACCTCCCAGCCACCCATACACACACACACTCAGTGTCCCATACAAATACTTGGACAACCAATCAATAACCCATACAGTTACTCATATAGCTACTGATCAACACATGCAGCAGTTTGTAGAACAACAGATATAATGATGCACAAATTAAGACAGTTTAGTCACTAACCCATGCACTCAGTAAGACACATTTAATCATTCTCTCATACAGTCAGTCATGCACCTACTAAATCCTTCTTCCAGACACTTATACATCCACTCATTCTTCAATATGTAAGACATATTTTAACTTTACTGCAACATACAGTCACTGGATGTTGTCATCAGTGATGTCATTTGAGATGTCATCAGTGATGTCATCAGTGATGTCACTAACCATGTCATGAATGATGTAATATGTGACATCATCAGCAGTGGATTGCGGGTGCGCGATATATAGTTAGTGCAACTAACTATATATGGAATTTCAATGGTTTTGTGTGAGTAAAATAAGGTTTTGAAAAGGCTAATCCCTAACTATATATGGTCTATAACCAATGGTTTTTTCAGTGAATATATATATATATATATATATATATATATATATATATATATATATATATATATATATATATATATATATATATTTAACAAAGGGAGACGAAGCTGCACTTCTGGGATCTTAGTCACAGTGTTCTTTATTTGGCAGACAGCATTTCGCACCACAACGCGTTTCAACATCCGTCTTTTTCAAGTGGTGCCAAAATCATGTTGCTCTAGTCGACACGCCCTAAATACAATTGATGGCATTCTGGGAATTGTAGTGTCCTTATGTGTAGTACATAAAATCCACAGTTCACTTGCACAGTGCTTTTTTATATTTCATTTTCCCGTGTGCCTCATTATATTCATGGCAGTCTTAAAACAGCCGCTTTTTGACCACCTTTGCTTGGAACCTACAATTAAAGAGCCTGAGCCTTCCGAAGGAGTGATAATCGTCTCTCTTCCGAAGGAGACACGCTTGCTGACAGCATATTGATGGAGGATCCCAAGTACTATATGCACTGGACCGGAGTCGGGACAGACTTGGACATGTTGATGTGTAACCCCAGCTTGTTCAAAAGAACGCACGCCTTCTGGAAGTGCGCTTGAGCTTCCGAGAAGGAGGATGCCTTGATCAACCAATCGACCAGGTACGGGTAGACAAACACCTTGTTCTTCCTTAGGTGTGCTGCTACAACTGCCATGCACTTCGAGAATGTTCTGGGCGCCGACTTCAGCCCAAATGGTAGTACTGTGTACTGATATTGATTGGCGGCGACTTGGAATCACAGGAACTTCCTGTGTTTGTGTGCAATGGGCACATGGAAGTAAGCATCCGGTAGGTCTATAGCACATAGCCAGCCTCCCTGTTGGAGCGGAGGATAAATCTGATGCAACGACAGCATGCAAAATTTCTCTCTGCGGATCCACTTGTTTGCTTGTCGAAAAACCAGAATGGGCCTGAACTCGTTCTTGTCCTTCTTGCGAACCACAAAGAACCGCGAGTACAGACCTCTTCCCCTTTGAGACAGAGGTACGTCTTCTATCGCCCTTTTCCTTAACAGGGTATCTGCCTCCACCTCGCACAGTTGAAACGGAGCTGACCGGTGGAATTGCTTGAGGCGGGCTGGTGAACTGAAGACTGTATCCATTGCAAACAATATTCAGCACCCACTTGTCCTGAGTGATTTTTCTCCACTCTGCCAGAAAAAAATTGAACGCTTCCCCCCACCGGAGTGGGTAACGGATGCAGGGGAAGTAACCGCTCAGGGCCTAGACCCAGCCGGGCCTTTGTTCGCCGCTGTGGACGGCTGGCTGCCTCTGCCCTTCTGGCGCTTCTGGAAGGGCCTCCGGAACTGCTGCTGCTGTTGCTGCTGTCCCGAAGCCTGCCCTCGCCCTCTGCCTTGCGCCCCGAACCGTCTCTGGGACGGGCGGTAGGACTTCTTCTCCTTGGGCTTCTCCAACCTGACAGCCGTCAGGGTCTCGGCCTCTGCTTTCATGCGGGCCATTTCGTCGTCCGCATGCTTGCCAAACAGGGTTTCCCCCGAGAAAGGGAGGTTAGCCACCCGCTGTTGAGCCTCTGGCTTGGGAGATGTAAGGCGAAGCCAAGCGTGGCGCCATTGGTTGACACCATGGCAGTATCCATGCGCCGCCAGAAGAGACATCAGCAGCCGCGCTGATGAGTTGGTTAGACACCAACATCCCCTCATTCAGAATCTCCAGAAAGTCCTCTTCCTTCTCTCGAGGAAGGAGCTCAGCGAATTGCTGGAGGGACTCCCATAGGGCTCGATCGTATCGCCCTAGCAAAGCCGTGGCACTTGCAGCCTTCATTGCAGTAGACGCCGTTCCACAGACATTCCTGCCTGCCGAGTCTAAACAGCGGCTCTCCTTATCAGGAGGTACTGTCGACGACGGGGTGGTGGTAGGCTGCTTCCTAGCCGCTGTCACTATGACAGAGTCCGGTGTCGGATCCATCCTGAGAAAAGCCGGGTCAGAATCCAATGTCTGACGCTTCTCGAGAAGCCTGGAAGGGGCCGCCTTAGTCACCGCCGGAGTGAGAAACAACTCCTCGGCAGGCTCCACCAATCCTGGTACTAGAGGCAGCAGCGGTCGAGACAGGTGCTTTTTATGTAGCGTCTCGAAAATCACGGACGTCGTGGGCGTGGACACCGTCACCTTGATGCCAAACTTGGCCGCACCCCTCAGCAGAACATCTTGGAATGAGACTAGGTTGTCTACCGGCGACACCCTCATCCCAAACGGATTCCGACAGTCGGCGAGTAGTCCCTGGTTCCAGAAGAATTTTTGCGGGATCTTGATCTGCGCCTCCTGTGGCGTCGCCTTGATCGCGTCGATCGATTACTACTCCGCAATCTCTCCCTCCGGCGGAGCGAGAGCGCGATCTCCTCGGCTTTGGACGCTCCACAGTTCTCAAAGGAGTAGGCGATGGCGGCCTGACCGGGAGCCTCGGCTGAGGAGACCCCTTAGGCGGCGTCGGGTACCGTGGAAGTGAAACCGACTTCGGCGGAACCGTAGGCAGTCCAGAAGGTGGAAGCAGAGGATGAGAATGAGGAGGAGGCGGTGGTGGAAGCGGAAGCGAAGTGGGAGTCTGCGGCGGAGGATCCTTGGGCAAGGGAGGAGGAGGGGGAGTCGACCTCAGCTTAGGAGGTGTATATACCTCAGAGTACACAGAGCCTTGTGACTCCTTCTTAGGCGGAGGGGATGGAGAGACAGAGCCGCCAGACTGACTCCTGGTGCCAGAACTCCTCCTGCTCTCATTTGGCGTCGAAGAACGTCACCTCTATGGCGAACGCCTCCATGGCGGCGAACGTCTTCTCGGCGGCGAACGTCTTCTCGGCGGCGAACGTCTTCTCGGCGGCGAACGTCTTCTCGGCGGCGAACGTCTCCGACGCCGAACGCCTGGGAGACCTCAACGTCAAGGATCCCCTAGACGCCGACCTCTTCTTCGCCGGCGGCGAACAGCAGTGTCGCCTCGACGGCGAGCGCAGACGTCGGACGCCTCTCGACGTCGATGACTCGACGATGACAACACCGTCAACGGCGACCTCGACGGCGGCCTAGTCAGTTCCCTCAACGCCGAACGTAGACGTCACCTCGACCCAGAGCCTTGGGGAGACGGGGAACAGACTGCTGTCATCCCTCTCGACGCAGTTGTCGGTGCTATCGACGCCGGCGAACAGGGACGTTTGCTGGTCTTCCTGCCCCTGGGGAGCCCCCAGAGGCCTCAGCATGGGCAGATGAAGTATGCCCAGATCCACCTTGTGCCTTCCTTCTATCTTCCAGGCCTTGGAGCCTGATCTTCATCCTCTCTCTCAGGGTCCTGCTGGAAAAGGACTGTCAAATGTCACTCCTCCGGGACATGAGATGAGGGAAGGCAGATGATTCACACCTCGTGTGGGTCCGACTTGGCCTTCTTCCTCGAACACTTTGGGCATTTGTCAAACAAAGCAGGCATTGTGTCAAATAGAGTGCTGAAAGACACACACAAGGATGAAAGCACCAAAGTACTTCAACACTCATACACTTAAAAAGTGAAAGAAATCAGTAAAGAAACCCTAAAAAGGGAGAGCTCAATGCTCCAGGGTCCTGCTTGCAGGAGCCCGAAAAAAGAACTAAAAGTAAAAGGGACCGGCTGTGCATTCTGGGATAATGAGAGAGTTCTGGAAAGTTCTCTTAAAGGCACAGTATCCTGTTCTGAGCCACATAATGGCAGCCTATGGGGCTTGTCTGTCCACTCCTTCTCTATATCATTCCAGAGGCTTTTGCTGGTAGGGGAATGTTTTTCTCTGGGGAGAACACTGGACAGGCTGTGCTGTTTGTGGAATTTCTAGTTGAAGTACTGGACAGTGTAGCCTGTGGATATAGGCTTCATTATCGGTCTTTAAATTCTCTCTTAAGTGTCTGTGCAGGTCTGCATTTTTTGACGACTTAAGAGATTTTTGATTGCTCCGGGGTCCATGCACATGAGCGGGACTATTCACTAGATTATGACTATAACAGAGATCCCCTGATACAGAACCGGAAAACACTTTGCAATACAAAAGAGGCCCAAAGTTTGAACAAAACTATTACTAGGTGGTTACTGAAAAAAATAGCAATGTCACAAAGCATTGGCAAAGCCTACAGGTCTAGCCTTTGGGACCTACTGGGCTCTTCCAATGTTTTTTTGCGATGCTGTATAGCTTCCCCGATACTGTGCAGCATGGTGAAGGAACAATGAAATAAAGCCTATGACGAGGCCACCCACATCGATTTGTAGGCGCACACACTAAGTCCCAATACTGTGGTCCAACGCATGATCTCAGAAGGCAATTCTAACCAAATATTAGGTTTGAAGAATTGTGTCTGATCCCCAGATTTAGAAGTCTGAGTAACAAAGTCCTACAAGGAAAGAGGCAGAACATCCATTGAGTAACGGTAAACTTTGTGATGGCCCATTTGTCGTTTAGATGCTTCTTTTACAGTCTCCACTCATCCATAAGGTGAATTGAACCTTCTGTACCGCTAGATGATCATCTTTGGGGCGAAGCACGTCCTCTGATTACATCCCACACCACCAATCCGCTCTAAACGCTGATCACTTCTGCGACCGCCACGCACAGAATGAGGAGCTACAGTCCAGAGAAGAAATTTTGAGTTTGTTCATTTTCACATAGCTTTTCTTTAGAGGTCACCTGTGGAATTCCACGGGGAGCAAAATGAATTTCACACTCCAACTCACATCAAAGTTAAGGCTGTTCAGTGGAGAAAAATATGGGGCGTCTGAAAATACTATTACTGCCTCTGATTTACATGGCTTGCTGCTATTTGGTTTTCTAATATAAAGTGAACAAAAAGGTCGAATTAGAATTCTACTGCTTCTGCGGGTTTTGCTCACAGAAAGGAAAGTGCTCGAAAGACTTTCATCAGGAGCCCATTGTGCAGACATCCAAATGCTACAAGTGACTTGCCATCAGATATTCTTTTGTTCAGTCGTCGTTAAGAAAAAGTGTCTCTAAAATCAGCAGCAATCAGGTCCCTGCCTCTCTGGCACCTGCCAGCACAGAATTGTTGGAAGCAGCAGTGCTGGATCAGAAGTAAAGTCAAGCATACTTTGGAGATGAATGGGCGGTAGGACAAAGGTCTTGGCACCGTGTTTGTATCCTATAGACAACCTAGTGTAGATAGGACAAAGTTCCTGGCATGGTGATACCCTAGGGACAACACAGGGAGGAGGTTGGACCAACGTTCCTTGCACCGTGCTGGTACTCTAAAGAGGACATTGTGTGGGCCAAACAAGTATTTGCCAATGTGTTTGTACTCCAGAAACAACATAGGGGTGGGTAGGACAAAGCTTTGGGCACCATGCCCAAACGTGAAAATCATACATTAAGAAGCCACTATCTTATAAAACATTTTTTTTTGAACACGTGTAGGCTTTAGGTTCCGCCGGCCACTGTATATTTTGTCAATCTTGCTTCCAAAATAATTTTGTGTTAGATACCCATTGCTTTTGCCTGAGAACTGCATGGATGTCACTAGCTAGTTGTGATTATTTTCAAGGTATTCTTGCGTCTTGGTCATGTTGTGTCTGGGCCCTTGGTTGGCTGTGTTTCACCTTAGATCTTTATGGTCGTGTGTTAGCGGCCTCATGTTTGGGCTCGAGTTTGTGAAAGTCCATCTCTTATACTTCTTTTTTTACAATAGGTCACTCAGTGTATTGTGCTGTATGATGCATCATTTATAGAGCACTTCATACCTCTGAGAAGGCGCCAGATGCACAAGAAGACAGATAGCAGCCACGCCATTGAGCTGCGCTTGGTTGGATTCAGCAAGATCCATGTTGGAAGCATTTTAAGTCTGGCATGAGGAACAAGAGTGTTGCTTTTAGCTCAATCTAGGACACTGCGCCTAGGTGACCACTGGCAGTAAGTGACTGACAAGAACACATACAAATACATTAATTCACTGCAGTTTATTTTTTGGGTCTTTATACACATGAGCAACAAAGGAGGAACCCAGGGCATACACTTAATACAGGCAGTCACAGCCGTGGCAGCATTACACCGTGCCTGGGGGCCACAATGGGCAACATGCGACAGTTTCCTGCACCCATGGTCCACCACATTACTACAGAAGGGGCTGTAGATGCCTCTGCAGTCCGTTCTGTAATAAAGATACTGCGGGCAGTATCTTCCCTTATGTGAAAAGGCACACAGCCCCATGAAATGAGGGAAATACTTTGCCTCCGTGCCCGCAACACATTATAAACATGGGTGCAGATGCAAAGAGGCCATTTAGGGGCACTCTGACTGTACACCAGAAAGTTGGGGCACTCAGTCATTACATCCCCCTAGGAGCTCACCCTCTGAAAGGGGGTCCCGTGGAACTCCCCCAGGCATAACTCTGCATGTGGATGCATCATTCACTTCACACACCTGCAGGTTGATCTCTGTACAATCTTTGCAGTAGAGGTCGAAATCCACCTGCACCATTAAGAAGCTTCTTCCAAGACCTGCTGCATCTTTCAATAATGGCACTGCCTCCAGGGCAGATGTAAGTTTCCGGCTGACCTGGAGCCCTCAAGATCAACAGGTAAGTGACCCACAGGAATGCACTGTATACAGGCAGACATGGTAAATTATCAAAGTCTATTCAGTTGCATGAAGGAGTAGCACTGGAGCAATGCAGTCACAATAGTGCTTTTAGGGTCTAGCCTGGCGCAGTTCATTAGAGTACACTGGTTACGGGCAGCCACGATAAAAGCTCCAAGGGGTCATCCAGATGTGACAAACAGCCCACAGCATGCACTAGTCACACTCACATAGGATAAATGCCCTACACGGACGGCAAGAGAGTGATCCTCAGAAATGCCTAGTTACAACCAGGCACAATAATGCTCTGTAGCAATATTTGAGGACTGACAGGAGAGCAAAATATGGGCAACCACTGAAAGCAGTCACCCAAAGGGTATTTCAAGAAGCAATGAATAGTAACCTACAGCCATGCAGGTAATTGTCTTTGAAACTATATCCAAAGGGAGGGGACCAGGAGCGCTTATAGGTCCAGCATATGTGCTCCTCACTAGATCAAATTTTGAAACAAATGGGTATTCAGTTTGTTTAGCAGAAAGATATAGAATCCGAGATCAGTTATAAACTGTAGACTGGGCAGGTCTGCCCGCGTACACCATGCCACGACTCTCACGCTAATTTGCGTTAGCTCCGCTCTCACTCAAGTAGGCAATAACTTTTACCTAAATTTGGTACGTTTCTTAGCATTATTACATTAAGGTATCTACTTATATCATATTGGGTTACTTGTGATAGGTAATCTTCTGGATATACATAATTCTAGATTCCAACCACTGTGTAGATTAAGGAACTTTGATCCTGATGAATTGCCACAAGATCATTTTTGACCTATAAAGGCAAGAAACATGCTGACTCACTTTACATTTTGAGCGATCACAGATCATTGTCTCTGCTGCCATTTTAGCTAGACATATGGCCTCACCTATTAATCTCTTTTGAGGCTCACTTTGTCTATTTTAATATGCACTTTTTACATGCACAACGCTCCTACACCAATCTACACCAGCAGCCCCACACTCACATTTCACATACAGCATAAACAGAAAACATCTCTCGGTAAAGAGTACCATGCAGGTGCCCGTCGGGCATTGCAGCACCTGCCCGTCGGGAATTGTAGCACCTGCCAGTCGATGAGTATGCCCTATGATGAAGCATGGCACCCTTTTGGGTTTGCTAGCACGAGGAATCAGATTCCCCTGGCTGATTCCCCAGTTCACAACCAACCGCACATTCTTTAGTCTTGAATGCCATCGAAGAATAATAGCATGACAATCTACACGCATGTGATGGTTAGAGGCAGCAAAATGCCTAAAATCACAGTCAGAGTTGCTGGCCCATACGGAAATAATCTAGACTATTATGGCAAGTCACAAATGAAAGAAGTATATGCACTATATATCAGTTCATACGAATATATGCATCCTTTTTGAGCCCACCATGGGGAGGTGGAGGCCCTGCCTAAGGAATAACATAGGTAGCATTATAAGGAGTCTGCGGAAAACTTCTAGATTCGGAGGAGCGAAGACCAGGTTTACCTCAGGCTCTTCAGCAATGGAACATTAACATCTACACAGAAGCAGTGATGGAGCAAGTCAAGGAGCTTTACGGACATTGCTATAGAGGGTCTATGCGGTCCTCCAAGAAGCAATGAAAGTTCAACCCTAAAGGTAAGTGAATGTGAAAGAAAGATATTTGGATTAATAAGAAACAAAAAGGCTGGAGCGGATAATTCAAGGAGAATGCATAGCAAAAAGGGCAACATTTCTACTCATTGGAGCCATCCATTCACACACTTGTATTTTAAAGGAAGGCAACTGTGGAAACAACTGAACTCCAACAGTAGTGACTAAATCCAGCTATTTGTTCTTCCCAAACGTGTATGTGCAATCCTTGGAGATTGTTGGTCAGTTGCCTCCTTAGTGACAAACCTGTGAGCCAACCAATAATCCCCATCCCCAAACTCCTTAGTCTTCACACAGAAAATGAATCTATATTCTAGAAGAGGCCAACGGATGGCTTGATGCAATTTAGAGCACAATAATGTACCCCTCCATACCCACCCACGGCTCGCCATTTTTTACATAGGTAACTCTTCCTCCAAAGCTTTACTGCTAAAATACAAATGACAAAAGCAACATGAATTAAAAAATAGGGCGAAATATGTAGATGGTATAAAACAGATTGCCTCATCATCCTGCAAAGCTGGGGTTGGAGAAGCCTTTGGCACCCAAATGTGCAGATAAAAAGTAACAATACTAAAGGGAATTAAAGTTACACCCCGAGCTAGGGCCAGAACTAAGGCCCAATCAACTTTACCACCATCCTTCTATCACACATTTGCATCATATGGGCGACATGCATGCAGGTGAAGATTTGTAAGTGATTTGGTATAAGACTATGGCCTCCGCCATCAAACTTGCAAAGTACGAGAGACTGGATCCATCCATCAAACTCGCAACTACTTAACGCGAATGTCTTCATCTAACAAAGACACATTCTTGCTCAATCCGGTGACCACATGTCTCATGAGTGACCACATGACTCTTGAATCCGAATAAGACTGGTCTGTCTTAAAAATGTTGACATCAGAAATCCAGTGATTCCATATCAAAAGTAGTTTGCATGCTACACATGTCAAACACCAATAAAAACCATATTGTAAGAGCTCCTATAGTCCTACATCTGAATTTCTGCAAAGGCCATCGTCCTAGAGCACATTATCCCATTCTAGGTGCATTAGGATAGCCAACCTGGAGGTGATGCTTGAGTTACGGTTAAATAAAAGTCCTAAACAGATGGCTGCCCCTTGAACAACCCAACAGTGCTTGCTCAGCACTCAGTGCCGTTCCATACCATGCCTTTAATCTGTAATTTAGTAATCTCTTTCACTGAAATGGAGGGAAAGTGTGCGAGGTTGTCAGTAATACAGAAACGCTGGTCTCTGCTGGGAGCGAAAAACATGGCGGCGGAGTGATAAATGCATCACTATAGCAGAGACTCTCACTATGTATGGCCGGCTACCCCATCACCAAATGCTCGTCAAATAAGTTTGTTTCCATCATTGTTTGCCTGCCTGTTTTATAGTTACCTACAAAAAACTATTGCTTCCCAATATTAACTACACAACAAAAATCCTTTGGCTGCAATTCGAGGCCTCTGCTCCTGGGTGCCCGAAGTTTGTGATCTGCTCAGTGAATCACATTTACAGCCCAACAGACATCCATCACCTCAATCTCAGGTTAAATAAATGACTTGTACCTGCAGTCGCGCTTATTGCCTCGCTTGCCCTGTGCAGTGATTTCCAATTCATCTGGGCACCGTGCAGACGACCGAGCTGACGACAGTACTTGAAGGGGCCTCGCCACCCTCTGCGAGGCTGCCAAGCTCGCCGACTTTAATAGCACACAGATGAAGCATTAAGGAACCTCTGCACGGACGCCAGGAGCACAGCAGCATATGGCTGAGCCGAAGAGCTGAAATTCAGAGTCCATACAGATACATGGACTACGGTAGTACACAGCTGTCCGCCTACTGTGGCCACCTTAGATGCCACTGTCTGGCAGGGTAAACAAATATTGATCTGTGCCAGCTTCTCCCTCCCAATGGTGTGAGGGATATATAAAAGAGGCAATCCACTTGTGCCAGAATATTATTTATTTTTGTGATTTTATATAGCGCAGACATGTCCCGTAAGCTTCAGAGCGCTTTATAATGAAGCAAAACATATCAATAACAAATAGAAAATACATGTCTTAAAGGTGCGGAGAACACCAGATTAGCCTCCCTGTGCGGTAGAGCGCTACACACATACGCACTGTAAAACACAGCAATGACAGGCAGGTGGTTCAGTACCATGAGCTGGATAACAGCTGTTGGTGTTGGTTGAGGTTAGTCTGCACTTCACTGGAGTGTGAGCGTAGGAGCAAGTTCGGCCAAGGATCCTTCAAAGATTAGAGCTGGGAGATCTTTTTTGAAGTTGGCATGACATGGACAGGCAGAGACTTGGAGGAGGAAGAGTTCCATACTCTTGTGTGGGCCATCCGGAAAAGGATTGGCTTATGCATCGCTCGTGCTAGAAAGTGTGGAGGTTCGAGGAAGAGCAATTTAGAGTTTCAGGAGTCTTGGCCAGCACCTGAGAGTTTCAGTAACTCGGAGGTACGAGGGTACAGAGGAGTGTAGTGAGGTAACAGAAATTTTATGTGGTCAGTGTATCCCCCCCCCTCGCACCCTATCCACGTACCTGTGCTTCATGTATGTCCGCTTTATCGTGTAATTCCCTTCCCGTGCCTGTAATAATAATGTCCCTGCATTTCCGTCTAATGTTAGCATGTCAGTCATTAGGCCCTCCATGAATGAAAGGTTAATTCTGCACTGAGGCCTACGTTGCCAATGCATTTACATGGTACACGTTTAAATATCGAGAAGCACACGTTTTTGTGACCCAGCCGAGCCAGGCCCTGAATTCAGGCTCTGAGCCTTTTCCGACTCTGAAAGCTGCAGTTTAGGTATGCATCCCTGACCTCTCCCTTACTCCCTGCTCAGCCGAGAGGTGCCCGGCCTGGCCTGCCTGCCAAGACAGTATTTTGCCTACAGTTATCTGCTCAGCCTCCGCAAAAACACATTCCAGTCTAGTGAATGAGGTAAACATTTTCTGCCTGCAGAGCATATGGCCTAGCCTTCCTGTCTCCATGCAAGTGATTTACTGAACCCGTTGCCATAGTAGGCCCATGGCCCCCATGCAATGCACGAAGAAATATATGCACACACTAGCATTTAGTGATGAACAGCCTTTACTCGAGAGACCTTTACTTCAGACAATACATCCTCCAAAAACAAGATATCAGATATGCCAAAGGTGCAGGTCGTTCTGACATCCCAGACTCCAGACTCTTCTACTAGTGCTAAAGTCAGCCCCCCAGCTCTCCCCAGTTACACGTCAATTTCACGTCATGACCAGTTGCGCGCACATGTAGGGTAAAGATTTCTGCTGACCCTGCAGACCTCCTCTATGCATCCACCCACCTATGACACACCTATGACTCATCAAGTGAACACGCCTTTGTACACGCCTTCTTTCACGCCCATGTGTTCTTATCTCTCTTTTCACTTGCTCCGCCTGGAGTGTTCCGCCTACTGTATTCATTACAATTGTATGGTTTTACTATATATAATATGTGATGTTAATAAAACGTTAGATATCCCTTCCTGAACCTTAGTGGTGATGGAACCCGATTCTCCCCTGGCTCGAGCCATTGAAATAAAGCCCTTTTGAACTCGGACACCACGGACTCTGCCTCATTTTATGAGCTATCCTTATTCTTTATTAATGTATAGAAACTATGTCCGGGTAATTTTATTTACCACAGTAGGGCTTTATGAGTGATGAGGCAGTTTTACTTTGAACTCTCGCTTCTGTGGGAAGTCACTGAAAGGAGCGAAGAATGGGGGAAATGTGAACAATTTTTGTATCCTGTCACGAAGAGTGCTGGTGCATGTAGGTCTGCTCCGAGAAGACCGAGATCAACTTTGGGAATGCCAGAAAGGAGTGAAATTCCATAGTCCAGTCTGGATAGCACAAATGCTTGCTAAAGAGATTAAAGGTCGTTAGCAGGGATGAGATTCCATATTCCACAAGGAGGCCTTAGTTGGAAATGGGCACTCTAAGCCATGGACGAGATATGGTTCGGGTGGATCAGACATCTGTTGAGGGTGAATGCCAGAGATTTGACACACTGAATGATAGAAGGGCGGCTGTCCATGAGCAGGAGAAGATACATCCAGCCTTGGATGGATAGGTTAGCTTTTTCTGGAGAGATGAGAAGAAATTCTATTTTCGTTGGGTTTAGTTTGAAGTGGCTTTTAGTCATCCAAGTTTGACTTCTATTCAGGAAATTGGATAAGTGAGTGCAGACTTTCGGGCATAAGAACTTCAGGTACATTTGGGGGTCATCAGCATAAGGGAGGGGAAGGAGGAGGAGGAGGAGGACTCTTGAGTTCCGGAGGACTGTACAGGGGGGTTTGAGGTAGAGGATGGAAAGTGTTGGGGGCGGAATTGAACCTTGTGGGACAACTTGTTGCAGGCTGACTGGATCTGAGACGGCATTCCCAAGTATTACAATTTGGGAGCGGTTAGTTAGGTAAGAGGAGAACCATCCAAGGACAACACCATACATTTTCACTTGATGCTTCACGGTGTGTAGTAGCACCTGCTGGTTGTGTCAAAACGCTGCAGCGAGCTCCAAGAGCACAAGAATACCAGAATTGCCAGTGTCTAGGATATGGAGGGCATCACAACAATCTGCTGAACTGCAATCTCAGTGCTTTGGCTCTGACTCAATCTGTCTTGGGCAGGGGCGGCTCCTTTGCAATGGCGGAGGACAGTCACCCCACTGGCTCAGAGCCAGTAAGTGAAAAATAAAACTATAATTGTTTTATTTTTAACCTGCTGGCTGAGCTAGCGTGCGTAGGGAGGGAGGGGCCAAGGGAGGAAGACTGTTTTGTGCACTTCTAAGTGTGCATGTGTGTTTGACCGACTGTCTCAGGCTGTCCAAACACACACGAGCACTTTGGTTTCTCCAACCCAGCTGTATTGAACAGCCGGGTTGGATAAACAGCACAGACTCCCTGTCCTAAGCGAAGCGTTAAACCAGGCCGCTCAGGCCAATCCGATGCTGCTTTCATAGCATGAAAGCAGAGCTGGGATTGCACAGGGAGTCTCTGCTGCTGTCCCATTGTCTACTGGGACCAGAAAGTAGCAGAACACTGAGGTGCGAGGAGCGATGCAGCTGGCAGCTTCAGGTACATTTTTATTTTGTATTATTAAAAACATCCCTCCCCGTGCCCCGTCCACCTCTTCATTGTGTTGGCCACCACTGGTATTGATGAGTCGGAGGTTACGGTCTTGGATGTGGGATGACAGTTTGGAGACTAGACAACTTTCAATCCCCAGGTCTAGGAGAGGTAGGGTGGATACTGGGCGGAAGTTGTGGATGTCGCTGGGGTCCAGCAATTGTATTTTTGAGGTGAGAAGAAATTTGAACCCCTTTTTAGACAGTCTGAGAACAAGCCTTGAACCAATGAGGAGTTAACCAGTGTTGTCTAAATGAAGAGAAGCAGTTTGGCTAGGGATGTAATGATAGAGCCTGGAGATAGATAGATATATTCTGTTTCCATGCTTTAATCCTCCATCACAAGCGACAAGGAAGAGGCGGCACAACTAAACGATTGAACCAAAGATGCTTTATTTAATATTTCCATCCACGAGAAAGTGCAATGGGCAAGAAGAATGGTCAAAGCATTTCGACGATTTTGCATTTGACTGGACCATACAGTCCACCTCTCTAAACATCCCATTTAAAGTTACACATGTAAATAGTACTTCTTCCAATTCCCAAATAAACTAGAAAATTAAAAATTAAAAAAATCATGTTGGCCGGCGTCTTTTCTACCTTTTTCAGGAGAGACTTTCTTAATCATAGATCTTTTCTCTTTCTTTCTTCACCATCAAATGAGTCCACAATATTCCCATTTTCATAATTAATTGAGGAATCCAACCCAATACAAACAATTGCAACCCCTTCAATGATTTTACATTATTCACATCTCTTGTCGTCTTCAAAGTCCAGATGGGTATGCATAATGTCCTAGCCTTAATTAACAAATGCATAATTTAGAATATTGATCATGAGAAACAGTTACTGTAAAGTATAAATTAATCAGTCTGAAAACAATAGTGCTCCTCTGGCGACCCACATTAACCCTCTATGATTCATAATTTGATTTTTCACATTGTGGAACTCAATTTATTCAAAAGTAAGCATTGTGCTCTATCTTATGATGGCTAACATGG
This sequence comes from Lissotriton vulgaris, assembly GCF_964263255.1. Classification (NCBI taxonomy): domain Eukaryota; kingdom Metazoa; phylum Chordata; class Amphibia; order Caudata; family Salamandridae; genus Lissotriton; species Lissotriton vulgaris. The sequence goes on from NC_141698.1 coordinate 105,117,570, forward strand.
GCAAAGAAAGATAAGGCTTTAAATTGATATATACCATATACCTCTTTCTTCAATCCCAATGAACAAATACATCAAAAAATTATCTTAAAGTGGCTAAATGGAGAGTAATACTAATTGCTCTTAAAGTAACCAATCCACTTGCTAAAGGTGAATTCAACCATGGCTGCCCTCCCTACAGAAAAAGAGGGAACCATATTACTTGGAGGGTCTTTCAAAAACACTACACTATAAAACATAGACCAATAAAAATATTCCACTGTGTAAAAATATATAACGAGTGGAAATTCTCCAAATATTTTAACTAAGTACAATTGCAGGTAACCTAATCAGCACCAATGAAAGTGCCAATGCTAAAAAGCTAATGCTAAAGTTGAAATAGAGATAATAGGCATCCTAATTACTTGCCATAATGGCATTACTAAAGTGTTTGTAATGACATTACTTATGTGTATTCTTCCTACGTACTTTCACAGCACCACCCTCCAGAGTATTTCAACCATATCCTGGAGTTTCTAATCTTAAGGAGCCACTGGGCAATTTCCTACACTGTGGGAAAAGCATCTATGCTACCCTTATCAAAAAGCCCGGTTTAGTCTCCAGTGACCCTAACAGCCATTTCCTATTCCCTTTCCCCGTGAAAATCATTGAAAAGGCCTTGAATAAACCCTTTGCCCTGCAGAGTCCCGCAGGGGTCTTCATTGTGCCCGATTCTTCTTAACATTTACGTTACGCCACTTGCAGCTTTGATTAAATCATTTGGGTTTTATTTAGCACCATATACCTATGACACAAACTGTGGTTTCTCTCTCGGACTCTCCGGACAGCACCAGTCACAGTTTTCACAACTATATGCGGACGATTGGAAGGATAAAAACTGGCAAACTAAATTCCAGCAAAACAAAGGTTCTTCTTTTCGGAAAAGATAGCTCATTTTGGAACCCATACTGATGGCCACTTGAACTAGGTCAGTTACCCTCACCAGCCAAGAAGATAAAGATTCTAGGTGTCCTTTTGGATAATAAGCTTGTTTTTGGGGTCAAGTGAACACCACTATCTCCGCTTCTTTCTATACACTCAAAATAGCGAAGAAGATTATTCCTAATATAGCCCCATCATTGCAAAAAGCAGTGGTAAAACAGCCTTAGTGTTGTCAAAACTCGATTGATGCACTGGGCTTTATCTCAACATGCAATTGCAGTTTGTGAACAAGCTTCAGTCCCATCAAAATGCTTCTGCAAGGATTTTGTTGGGAACGCCTACGTTTCAGTCAGCCAAATCTGCATTTCGTAAACTCCATTGGCTTCCAATCAAAGAGTTAGCTTTAAAGTCCAGTGAATTACCTTTAGGGCTATGCATGATTTGGCCTGGAATTCCTTAAAGACAGGTTTAAATGGTATCATCCAGATAGGCTTCTCCATTCAAGAGCAGCCAAGTACATAGTTATTCCTACATTTAAGCGCTCCTCCTGGGGTGATAGGAGCTTTGCGGCAGGGGATTGAAAACTGTGGAATATCCTTCCACTGCACATCAGGTCAAAGCCTGATCTTCTATCTTTTCGAAAGGCTTTGAAGACGTGGCTTTTCTTTTTTTTTTATTTCAAATGAAATTTATTGAGAAAAGAATTTTATATACAGAGTACAGTAAACAGGAGTACAGTATGGGTCGCCTGAGGGCAAAAAAGAAAAAAGCTTGGTCACTTTGTATGCCGGTTGGGTTACACACGGCATCTTCTTGGAGCATGTATGCGGCATTCATATACTTGGTGTGTGGCGTTATGAGCGGCTTGTATTTGTACTCGCAGGTGACGAGGAGAGGAAAGGAGAGTGGGAAAAAGAAAGTGATAGTACGGGAGGAACAACTGGTTAGAGTGGCGATTAGGTAGGCCAGGCTATTCGCCTCAATCTTTAGTTCAGCTGGCTTTTCTTCACATCACAGCAGTGCCTAGACGCCTCCGGGTAATTGTTGGCGCTTATAAAAGTATTTAACATAACAAGCAATGGGCTAACCTACAACACGTTGGAAGTATCGGTATTGTACACATTTATCTCAACAACAAACTGTCAAAAATAAAAGCTGTCTGTAGGCAGGACCACAAAAGCTGCTAAACCCGTTCCAAGGGCATGGTTTTAGAGCCAGATAATTCCTTCGACACCTGGGCATTAGCAACACAAAGTTCACTCTGAGGTTAGAGCAAAAGACCAATTTGAGAGATACATTTCAGCCACAGCCTCAACCTCTCAATACCACAACAATAAAGACTAATACAAATCAAGTGTACCAAAAGTGGCCTGTAGAAAACCACTCGTGGTGCTTTGCCCAACAGTGGAGTACCAAGATGCAAATAACAATCTATGCCTTTGGTCATTATTGGGGAAATGCCACCGACTACAAAAGCAGCCAAAAACAAAGAAAAGCACTATGGACCTGGTTCCCATGGATTGCCAGAAACGAGGAAGGTACTCCATTATTTTCCAGTGACAAACACTACATCATACTAATTGTTGAAGTGAATAACCCTATGATTTAACTCACATTCACGATGGAATTTCTGAAATAGATTATCCCGGTCATCAACGAAAAAAGATTTTCTAATAGTGGGCCTGCACTATTCTCTCCTTCACATCCCCATGTTGCAGACTAACGCTTTGTGTTTTAGGGTTGGACTGGCCGTAGCCGGGCGTTTTGCGGGTGGGCTGGAAGCGTGGGGGCCGTTCATGTTATTGTAGTGTAGTTCCTAGTTTCCCACTAGGCCCTGCGCATTGGAATAACATAAACAGTAGTATCGACGTGGAACTGGCTATATTCCAGGCCTCCACTGACTATGCTAAACTTAATTGGGTTGTGTTACCAACTAGCTCAGAGGTCACTGGAAACTTTCTTCTCTGCATAGGAAGTGATCAGCTTCCCTGGCACAGACAAGAAGGGATTCAGTTTTCCAACAACCGTGCAACATGACAACTTTGCTCCTCAGATCAAGAGTCGATCTCTAGGGTCGTGTGAAACAATAGACATAGATTTCACTCAGTCAGTCTGGTGCAGTTTACTTTCACAATATGTAGAGAATAGAGAGACGGGCGTGTATCAATAAAGGTTAACATTTATTGAACAGTCTTTCTTCTCATACAAGAGAAATGTATTGCCACAATTGCAATAACTGTTATTATAAAAAGTACGTACAGTAAGATAAGAATTGCGAAATAGAACTGTAAAAGCATTGATATGGTTTCTTAGCCATACAATGGTTTAAAAGTAATAAAACATATATACAGTCATATATACATTAGGCTAACATACTCAACTGGTGCTTCTAACTAAGCCTACCCCAGTGTGCCTGACCTAGGCCTAACACGTGAGAAGGGGAGTAAGTAAGTAGCTTAAGTTAAGTTGGTTTTGCCAAGGTTTGTTTCAAGAATTCTCTTCTAAGGGTTTAGTCAACACCATACCTCTGAATAGAATGATGGAGGATTGGTATCTCCTTCAGGGGTCTCTCTCGATATCCCAGTCACCCGCGAGGGTAAACCGGAAGCGCCGGGACTGGATTTCTCTGCACGAGAAAGGCAGCGGCTTCTCTCAGCGCGTCTGGAGGAAGGAGGGGTGACAGCGTCCGCGGGCAGCTGGGCTGGATGTCTTCGCAGAGGACGGCTGCACGGCTCCTCAAGCGTACTGAACCACAGTTCGCGCTGTAGCGGCGATAATGGTAATCAGTAGCTTCACCACCACAGGATAGCAGGCTGCAGCGACAGAGTGCTAGTTTTTACCAACACTGGTCATGCAGGCAGCTGGCATCAGCAACAGGCAACGCTCATTGCTTAAGGCAACGTTGGTAATATTTATACCTGACAGGTGCCGGGTTTGACGCAAGTTTGCTGGACATAAGACGTCAATTAAAGATGTCACTAGGAAGTGGCAGCTATCAGTTGCTCATTAGAGTTCCATTACTAATCAAAACATAGCAAGCGGGGATTTCCAGGTTTGCTAAGTTTTTATCTTGTTGAAGAACTCGGAGTGTTATCTAGGAATATCAGATAGTGACTGCTGCTCTGTCATTGCACTAATTGGTCGCAAAGGAAGTAGCAGAGAGTCATGCTGGAATGTGGCTCTGTGGCTCTGCTCGTGTGAGGCCAGAGATGACTTTACAGAAAATCGTACTTGAACGGTTATGCCAATATAGGGAATAAAAAGGGCTTTATAGCCGAATAGGGGCATAAGGTCACAGTATCGATCAGGAACCTAGATAAGCACATGACACCCACTCCACGAATTCATGTCCATCAAAATTACTAAAACTAAGCAATTAGATGCATGTGTAACATTGTGTAACATAGCCCACCCCAAAATACATAAATGCATTCGAAATAGGCGTACTTGTAATACATGGAATTTAGGTACTGTACGTAGTTTAAAGCATAATAATCATTCAAAAGGTATTGCATATGAAATCAATGAACGATTATGCAAAAGATTTACACATGAAGTATCTCTGACAGAAGAAATGCGAGATAAATCATCACATAAAAATGCATTGTAATAACATGTGTGCTAGAGGCTGGTGTAATGTTGTTATGTCTCTAGATGTGTTTAGAAATAGAAGTGTGAAGCTTCTGTTCTCTAAGAATAGTTTTTACGTTAAGCAAAGTATTGTTCGTGCCAAAAAAGAAAAGGGTCAATATTTGAAAAATTGTCCAATTCAAAGAAAAATCAGTTTACCAAAGCTCCTGGCAGTTTTTTTGTTGAACAAAACTGAAGGCCGAATCCAGAGTTCATAGGAACGCTGTGTGTCGGAAGGCTTTTTTTTTTTTTAAAAGTTATTGTTTCTCTATGGGTGAGAACATCGTATCAGACAGGCTCGCAAAGAATTGGTCTACAAAATCAGGTGATAGTTCAACCAAATTAGATAGCGCTGAAACTTGGCAGGTGTGAGAATGATTGCTGTCATCGAAGGCAGGACCAGCAATGCTCACAGAACGTTGTACCTGGGTGATGTTGCTTTTGTCACTCGCTCCACTGTTACCACTTGGCTGTAGTACAGGAGTCTCCACGAATGCCGTCATCAGGATTGGTAGCCGCTGGGGACAACACAATGCGTGAGCCGTTATTGGACTTAGCAAAGTATCGACGTCCATTGGTACTGCTGATGGAAGTGAAAGACAGATGTCCAACACGCATTCCTCGCCGCAAAGCATACACCGTAGCACAGGTAAAATGCAATTTTGCCATATCGGTCTGAATGAAAGGAACCAGGTCATGTTTAGATCTCTCAGCCTGGCCAATCCGAGGACGTTAGTTATCCTGTCCCTGTAGCGCATTGCTAGGATTGTCTCTTCCATTCCCATGGGAGCTATGTCTGAGCCGAGGCTTGCCATAACGTAGCAGGAGGGTCAAAAATAGAATCCCTGCGATGAGTCCAAAAAATAGTGGAATACCACCAAAAATGGAGTGCACAAAATTAGGAAAGATTCCCAAAATTGCCTGGAAGGGTGTTAGCAGTCCCGTAAAGACTGTCTTAAATATGCCTGGGATGCTTGTAGCACTAGACATGTTAAGGAGTTGGTCGAGCATTTGTACGAAATGCACGGGGCAATTTGTTGATAAAAGGTCATGGACCTCAGTAGCCGTCCTTGCGACTAGAAGATCATACGTCTCTTTGGATGACGTTATAGGCACTGTTGTCTGTAAAAGCACAGATTTCATTTTGCTTAATGTATCAATTCGTATAGAATAGAGATTCAGACGAGGCCAGAGGGGAGTCACTATGTCTGGAGGCCCGCTCGGGAACAATGCTTGCATACAGCATTTGACCATGGACGTTACTTCTACTAGATAACTTAGTCCGGGCGCGAGGCCACAGCACCTGTGATCCGTTCTAAGAATGTAACTCCCGTTCGAAAGTTGCATAAAGAAGGGCTCTATCTGAGTTGCAGGTGTGACTAGCTGGTGGCATGAAAGGTTGTTTGAATTTCCATCACATGCTCCGTGTAAATTAATACCCTGACACAAAAGTATACCGCTTAGTGAGTGTTTACAGTTGTCACCACTAAGAAATACATTTTTGTCGCTGTCACTATAGCAAGAATGAGTGTATGGTAATTTCCATTCGGATTTTACATATCCTTTACCCAATTGTTCATATTGGCCAGCAGGTATGTACTCAAGGCATTTATGAAATCGGAAAGTTGTTATCGGAATTGTGATAATCCCGTGTATTATCCATTCAATGACAGGGCTCTCTGACATTGTCAATGGTAATCTCTCGAGTTTCTCGATGCTCAAGATTGTATAGTCTGCTCCTTTCTGTGCCAAACTGATCTGTTTATCAGTAAGGTTAAAAATGGAAAACAATGACGTTGTGTTGATTAGACGCCAAGGCACATAGCCTGAACGAAGATTTTGCAGCGTCCAGCCTAGTTCTATAATAGAGCGTAATTGAGACTGGCCATGTTGTAACATTAGCAAATCTCTGTCTATCACATCAAAGGCAGATGATACAATATTGTCCAAAGAATATATTCTTGAAGACAGAGTCATTAACCCATTGTCTACTACAGAAAGTGATTTCTCCAAATTAATACGATCAATTTCTCGTATCTTTTCAGCAGTTTCAATTTGCTTTACTTTCCAAGCCTCGTTGTAAGCAGCATAGATGCTGGTCGCTATGAAACGCTTTTGACGCTGTTTGCGTGGTCCAAGAATGAAATCGCGCAAATCAGCACCATCTTTTAATAAAGACAAGTGTTGCTTAATTTCAGCCAGTGTGGATGTAGCTAGCCATTCTAGGCAGAGTTTACCTACACTGTATGTTGTTATTATTCCTGGATGTTGTCTCTGGGAATATCTAGAGTCTAATCTGGTCATTTTTAAACCCTGTGTTTTATTCAGGAACCTATCTTGACAGTTATTTGTGTCTGTAGGCCAGATTAACCACTTTTTCCAATCAGGATGTGTTCTGTTGAAATGTAAAATGTGTGACACGTCTAACTCATTATCTGCAGTTGCATTTTCAGGTATTGGCTTTGGTATAGACGGTGTTTTAAGGTCTTTGATCTTAGCTAGGCCAAGACAAGATGTTTGGTGTACAGTGTCATTTAAAAATAACATTTGTTCTGGTATCATGCAGGTTCTAAATAGTTCTTCAATGCCTTGCACCTGCCAATCTTTTGTACCCCAAATCGTTTTCGTTTCAATATTATTTTTCCAATAATCAAAACCAAATGTCATCATTTTGTCATAAAATGCTTCTGAATATATCAATTTAGAATTTGTCAGCATTGTTTTCATTCCTGTTTTATCTAACAGTTTATAATAAAACGTTTCTGCATCACTTGTGTTAAACCCTGAGAAGTATTTGAATTTCTCAAAAAATGCTTTAGAACTGCTTTTAGGTGGTGTAGAACAATGTTCCCATTGATTATACATAAAAACATTTCTAGGCTGTGCAGATTTATGCAAGAAATGATCCCCATAGTGGGTGTAACAGAATAACTGCTCATAACTAGATGAACCTTGTAAATAATCATGATCTGTGAATCTAGCTGACATTACTAAATCAGACATCATGTCATTAATACTGTTAAAGTCCCAATCATCAGAGAATGTACTAGGTGTAACAAAGTCACTTAAGGAAACCTTTAGTTGATGAGGATACTTCAGGATTTCGACCGGACCATAGATCTCATAGTCTGTTTTCTCCCATACTACCCCACCAGGTATTGGAATTGCTGTGACATTTACTGTTGACAGTTCTCTTTTCTTCACGTGGGATGATCTGTGTGGTTTCAGGACTAGGTTGATGTTCTGACTTGCTGTGTCCATTCAATTGTGATGAACTTTCCTAAAATTAAAACTAAAATTAGGCATAGTAGGAGTATGAATACCCCTGAGATAATCCAATGCTCAATCAACGGTGAATCCAGATATAGTTCTTTCATTTGTTGAAGGAGTCCTGTTGTATTTTCTTTAGAATACTTTTTTGTTTCTGGCATCACTTCGGGGTCGTTTAAATCTTCAGAGAAGTTGTCGAAGTTGATGAAATAACCAGAGGCAGTTCTGTCAATTGAGGGGATTGTTTTTTCAATCTGTCTTTCGGTAGCACTTTCTGATGCCACATTAGTGTAGACTGGTGTTTCTTGACGAACTGTTTCAATTTGTGTTTCAAGAGGCACGAGTTCCATGGCTGTATTGCATAGTCCTTCATTGTGCACTGCAGGCTGATCGAATGTGATGAGTCTTTCAGTTTGAACCTCTTGGATTGTTGCAAGTTTGGGTATTCTGTTGTTTCTTGGGAGTCCACTGGGCCTACTGTTGATTATAGGCCACATGCTTGTGGTTTTACCAGATCGATGGACACGATTCTGTTCTCCTTTTTACCAGCAAGGGGCGGTAGCACAACTGATCTTGTTCCGGTGACTGCTAAGACAGGTACTGCTTTTCTGTAAGAAGGCCCAAATTCCTTCTTAACCGCGATCTTTTCTCTGACTAGATCCCCAATCTTTGGAATCCAGACAGGCCTTGCTGGGGCTGTTGCGGGTGGTGCCTCGTCAGTGGTATTTGGCTGTTGCTTTAACTTTATGTTGCTTAATGATTTTCTTGTTTCATTCAGTTCCTGTAAAACAGCCAAACGGTCTTTTACTTCAAACTGCTTTGTTTCTTTTTGTACCACTGACATCTGACTATCGAGGTCCTGAACGTTCATTCTAATTCCGAACAATAGTTCGTATGGGCTGAAACCTTTTAGAGAATTTCTTGGCATGTTGTTAAGACTAGTCTGGACACTTATTAAATGTTTGACCCACCCAGCGCCTGAACCTAATACCTTCGCTGTTATAGATTGCTTTATGTCCCGGTTTTTTCTTTCTACCACACTATTCCCTTCGGGATGCGACGGACAAGAATACCGCAACCCAATTCCCATGCTGGCCATGGCCCCCCCATAAGCTCGAGAGCTGAAAGCAGGACCCTGGTCAGAATGGAACGTGGTAATTGCGTATATGCCGATATGGACTCGCTAATCTTTTTATAACTGTTCTAGGCGTCAGCCGAGTGCTGGAGGACTCATTTTCTAAGTGTATTTCGTCTTAAACGTTGTACACTGGGACGCGCTTCTCTTCTTTGATTGCGCAGATAGACCGCCTTATGCTGTCTAGAAGGGATCCTGAAACTACACTGGCCTGTTCATTACTGCGATCTCTGTTGCAGTCTTCACAATTTTGAGCAAAACATTGAATATCTATACTCATTCCTGGCCACCAGTACTCTGATTGCAATTCTTTCAGAGAGGCTTTGATTGTTTGGTGTTTCAGACCCAACCCCATGTGTGCTTCCAGTAAGAGGAAGCCCCTCCTGCTCCTGTTTGGAATTACTCTATCCCCCACTCCAGGGATTCGAGCAAAAGGAACGGAGTTTGCATCGATTATGTATGCATAATTGAGTGGATAGTTTACGGGTAGTGCTGCACAGTCGCCTTTTACGGTCGTTTTTACTGCCAGCATTGTTTCCCCGTCTATATACTTATCTGTACGCTTTTTTGTGGCTACGGAAGCCGGGTTAGTTGCTTCCGCGGTGGCTGTATTAGCCAATGAATTCCCTGCAACGTGAACGCCATCACGTTGAAGACTCTGTGCGTGAATCACGTGAGTCATTTGTAGTTCTTTGTGTAAAAGAGCTACCTCGTTCCAGAGCTTTTTATGCTTTATTGTGGCACCTGTGTCATCTTTGTAGTCGTTTTCGATCCAACTCTGCAGTTTGTTGTTGAAAGAATTTACGCAAAAATGAGAATCGCACACTATAAGTGTGGGGAATTCGCGTTCTGCATTTTCGAGCGCCATCTTTAAAGATCTGATCTCAGTTCTTTGAACGGAACAGTACTTAACTGATTCAGTTTTTGTTATTTTCGGTTTGATTTTACCGCACAGCCAACGACATTTAATGATCGCACATGCTGCATTGTAGGATTTACTCTCTACGTTGAAATGCTGTACAAAGCTATCTGTATAGATTATACAGGCGTATTGTGGGAGAGGCAGGATTTCGATTGGCAGAGGATATTCTTCTTCATATTCTAAATCATTCAGTTCTTCGTATTGAGGGGCAAAATAGTATTTCACGTCTTCCGCTCCTAGAGAATCTATGCACTGTATCCATTTTGGATCCAGTGACACTGTAGGCAGGTTTACTGGGCTGAATAGCGCCTCGAAGGCGGATTCCGCTGTAAGGATATTAATCCGTTTGCCGTGTGCTAGTTCTCTTTCATTTGCTAATGCGATTTGCACTGCGTTCACAGTTCTTTCTGTGTGACTGAATGCTTTTTCTGCTTGTGTGTACAAGTGAGATTTAATTGAAATTGGTACCTTTTCTCCCTCATTAGAGGTTAGGTATGTGAATCCGCATCTTCCTGGGATGACTCGGATTACCAGATCGCGTGTGTTGTCACGTGTATCTAATTTTGTTTTTGCTAACATGTCTGTTTGCAGTGATCTCAAAATTTCTGTGTGTTTTTGAGTCCAATTGATTTGTTTTAAATCAGGTTTTATTAGTTCGTAGAGAGGTTTAACCCTCTCCGCGTAATTTAGGATGTAAGTTCTTCCGAAATTCAGAAAACCTAGTATGGATTGTATATTCTTCAGCGTTTTTGGAGCTTGGAGTACAGCGCACTTCTCTAAGAAGTTGTCCGCTAGGCTTTTCCCTTCACTTGATAATTCGTACCCTAAAAATAGTACTGTCAGATGGGCAATTCGGGACTTTTTAAAGTTGAATTTGTAACCCTCTGCTGCGAACCCAAGTATAATGGTGTTCACTCTCTTCAAGTGAGTATCCAAGTCGTCATCTGTGAGATAAATATCATCTACGTAAGATAATGCTTCATCATCATAGATTTGTAGTAATTCTGTTACCCTAGCTGAGAATAGTCCTGGGCTGTTCTTGAACCCCTGTGGGAGTCGACAGAATTTTTTCTGCGACCCAAATGCGGAGAAAGCGGTCAAGTATCTGCTTTCTGGTGCAATGTTTTGACAAAAGAAACCATTAGAAATGTCTAATGTCGTTTTATATTTTTTCCTAACTATGTTATTCATTAGGGCTGCACTATGCGAGTTTTGTACTGCAAAAGTTTTGCAACATGTATTAAGATGTCTGTAGTCCAAAACTAGACGATATGAATTGTCTGGCTTGGAGACAGGAAACAAAGGATTGTTCATTTGAGAGGTGCATGTTTCAATCACCCCCTGGTACTCAAGTTGATCTAAGATCTCCCTGACCTGTTTTTTAGCTTCTTGCTTTATGGGATACTGCCGTTGGGCAGTTGGTTCACTTTTTAATTGGATTTTGTGAGGCGGAGAATCCTCATCCCATCCTACATGATTTTTATACAACGCAGGTGCCTGGGCTACTGCCCATTTCCTTGCATATGTGTATTTTTTATGAATCGGTATGTGATTCGAGAAGGCAGGCATAATCACCTCTTCGCCACGAGGGCACTCCCTGACAAACTCCGGGGGCCAATCTTTTTCAGCTAACAGAATATCATAGCCTTTTGAGAGCTTATCCCAAAATAGACCCTTAATTTTCCTAGTCTTATCACCCTCCATACGCAATGATATTTCGTATATTTTATGGGGCTCGCTAAGTCTGGCGTCGGCAGTTTCAACCTGAATGTATTCATTCGTGTCCACTGTCTCCAGATGACTCATCAAGTTCTTGCGCGCTATACTGATTTCTGCTGCACTGTCCAACATTGTCAATGCCCACTCCCCGTTTTTCAACTGTGTCCTCAGTATTCTCGGCATGATTGATTACTCTAATACTGGCTACCTTCTTTTTCTGAAATTGAGATTTCTTATTTTGAGCAGGTTCCTTGTCTTTGGACTTGGTGTGCTCTCCTGGGTCTGACCGTCCTCTTCTTTCCGAATTCTGTGGAAGAGATCGAGAGGGACGTGTATCAATACTTTGATATCTATCAGGTCTTTTTATATTATCCCTATTTCTAAGGTTATATCTTTTCTCAGAGGGCTCCCGTTGGGGAGACTGGCGTTCTCGAGTCGGAGTTCTTTCCCTCCGTCGAGGAGACCTTCCTCTGGACTGGAAAACTTTTTCCTTGGGAGTGGATTGTTTATTTCCATCCCAGCTCTTTTTAGGAGTATTTAAATTATTTTTAATAAATAATTTTTCAGGACTTTCGAGCAGTTGGGGCTTTACTGGTTTTCCACCCAAGCTGTCTCTACCTAATTCTTCATAGCATTTTTCTATGATTTTTGCAAGCTCAACAGGATCTTTTATATCTGTTTCCCTCAACTTCTGGCGAATCGCCACAGATGCTGCTTCTCCCTTTACGTTGGCTAATAATATAGCCGTGACCTGCTTGAAGTCTTTCAGTAATTTCATACCTAGATTTAAAGCGGGTTCTGGACCGAATTCATTTTAATCTGTTTTAGCACGTCTGGTATTACCGCCATAGACGGAACACCGTGTGTTTTTGTGTAAATGGAAGCAAAGACTGTACCCCAAGTGTCGCAGTCCTCCACGTGTGGTGCGATTCCCATAGGAAGGCAGATGGTCAAGATTCTGTGTTTCTCAATAGGGGTAGTATCAGGAAATACTGCCTCTATTTGAGTGATTTTCTGGGCTAACCAGAAAGGAATTTGTTCCCGTTTTACGGGTGTTTTACCAAGACATGACTGTATGTTCTGTGGTGTAATTTTATTTGTGTTCCCCTGATGAGGGGTCAGCTGTGGTGAATTAACAGCTGGCTGGACTGTTGCAGTCCGTATTACATATTGGACTAATTGCCTATGTATTTTTATTAATGTGTTTAGCTGTGCTAACAGCTCTTCCTTAGACATTTTTGCAATGTCAGGATGTGGTGTGTAGCTGGCTAGAACCGGCCACGTGGCTCCTGGTCTACCTAGAGGACCGAGCCTAGTTATGTGATTATTGTGTTTTAGGGCGCCATTAAACCAGAGCAGGTGCTCTTGAAATTTAAGTGGAATTTCAACCTCCTCGAAAGGGGCGTACTCATCCGGAGGTTCCTCTATTTTGTAATAGTGAAACTCTTGTGTTATTGCGTTTACCGCTGGAAAGTTTATCCATGAATAGAATACCTCTGTCTGCCGATACTCGTGAGCCTCTATCACGAAAATTACTGTACCACCTTGAGGTGGCAGTCCGTTTTCTATAAGTTTTAAAGTTATAGATCTTCTTAACTGGACCGGGATGATAATAGCATCCGGGTCAGCCTGTAGGAGACTCGTGTCTTCCTCTATTAGTATGGAAGCCAGTCTAACTGCTTCTTCATTTTCTGACATTCTAAAAATGCAGTTTTTGCAGAGTAGGTCTCCAAGGAGACAAAGATTAGATGCACAATATTTTGGAACACTGTATCCTTCAACGTTGAATAAACCGGAGCTTTACATAGGAATCTCTTCCTATTAAGGTCGGGCGGATTTTTACCTTTCACCCACTCCAGACGTCTATTGGAGTATTTACGGGAGAAAGGGGTGTGAAATATGCACGACTGAGTTACTCTATAAGTCTTACGTTAGTTTATCGCCTTACCAAACGTTAGGGCGCCATGTAGTGTAGTTCCTAGTTTCCCACTAGGCCCTGCGCATTGGAATAACATAAACAGTAGTATCGACGTGGAACTGGCTATATTCCAGGCCTCCACTGACTATGCTAAACTTAATTGGGTTGTGTTACCAACTAGCTCAGAGGTCACTGGAAACTTTCTTCTCTGCATAGGAAGTGATCAGCTTCCCTGGCACAGACAAGAAGGGATTCAGTTTTCCAACAACCGTGCAACATGACAACTTTGCTCCTCAGATCAAGAGTCGATCTCTAGGGTCGTGTGAAACAATAGACATAGATTTCACTCAGTCAGTCTGGTGCAGTTTACTTTCACAATATGTAGAGAATAGAGAGACGGGCGTGTATCAATAAAGGTTAACATTTATTGAACAGTCTTTCTTCTCATACAAGAGAAATGTATTGCCACAATTGCAATAACTGTTATTATAAAAAGTACGTACAGTAAGATAAGAATTGCGAAATAGAACTGTAAAAGCATTGATATGGTTTCTTAGCCATACAATGGTTTAAAAGTAATAAAACATATATACAGTCATATATACATTAGGCTAACATACTCAACTGGTGCTTCTAACTAAGCCTACCCCAGTGTGCCTGACCTAGGCCTAACACGTGAGAAGGGGAGTAAGTAAGTAGCTTAAGTTAAGTTGGTTTTGCCAAGGTTTGTTTCAAGAATTCTCTTCTAAGGGTTTAGTCAACACCATACCTCTGAATAGAATGATGGAGGATTGGTATCTCCTTCAGGGGTCTCTCTCGATATCCCAGTCACCCGCGAGGGTAAACCGGAAGCGCCGGGACTGGATTTCTCTGCACGAGAAAGGCAGCGGCTTCTCTCAGCGCGTCTGGAGGAAGGAGGGGTGACAGCGTCCGCGGGCAGCTGGGCTGGATGTCTTCGCAGAGGACGGCTGCACGGCTCCTCAAGCGTACTGAACCACAGTTCGCGCTGTAGCGGCGATAATGGTAATCAGTAGCTTCACCACCACAGGATAGCAGGCTGCAGCGACAGAGTGCTAGTTTTTACCAACACTGGTCATGCAGGCAGCTGGCATCAGCAACAGGCAACGCTCATTGCTTAAGGCAACGTTGGTAATATTTATACCTGACAGGTGCCGGGTTTGACGCAAGTTTGCTGGACATAAGACGTCAATTAAAGATGTCACTAGGAAGTGGCAGCTATCAGTTGCTCATTAGAGTTCCATTACTAATCAAAACATAGCAAGCGGGGATTTCCAGGTTTGCTAAGTTTTTATCTTGTTGAAGAACTCGGAGTGTTATCTAGGAATATCAGATAGTGACTGCTGCTCTGTCATTGCACTAATTGGTCGCAAAGGAAGTAGCAGAGAGTCATGCTGGAATGTGGCTCTGTGGCTCTGCTCGTGTGAGGCCAGAGATGACTTTACAGAAAATCGTACTTGAACGGTTATGCCAATATAGGGAATAAAAAGGGCTTTATAGCCGAATAGGGGCATAAGGTCACAGTATCGATCAGGAACCTAGATAAGCACATGACATATTGGGAGCCAGTTTTAAAGTAGAGCTCCAATATCGTTCACCTGTAACAAAAGCAACAGCAGTGTTTCCCACCAGCACTATATGCAGCTTGTCTCTAATGCGTAAAAGATCTTTTTACAGAGTACAATCCATTAAGAGATGGTTCCCTTCTGCACTACCTTGACCTTCTTTACTCCCGTGAATACAATGAAAAGCTGATCGTCCAGTCAGTAGTTCTTGGTACAACAATCACTATAAAAACAAGAGACGCTCTTTGGGTCTCACCTCCTTAGAGGGGTGAGGGGGAACAAAGCACATCGGATGGGTAATCATCTGACAGACATGAAAGAGGGGTTGTCACCTTTGGCAGCAAGAAGGCACACATTTGAAGAACCAGTTTGTCCTGGTAGAAAGTAGTATATAGTGGTTGAACTGATAGGGTCTTAAGCTCACTCACCCTCAGGGTTGATGTAATGGACACTAAGACCATCATCTTAAGAGTCAAACTGGAGAGGAGAGCTATGCATAGGTTCTAAGGGAGAACACATCAGATAGGTCAAATTCAAGCTGAACGCAGAGAAAACATAAGCCCTCAGCTCCACCCCCTCTGCATTGTACAACACCTGGTGGTCCCCGCCCACGGAAACCCACCCACCCCAACGGACCTTGTACACAACCTCGGCATCATACTCTACTCTTCACTCACCATAAACCGCCAGATCAACGCTGTGTCCTCTACCTGCTTCAACACCCTCTGCATACTCCGCAAGACCTTCAAATGGATCCCCAGCCAGGCTCCAGAAAGACGGTCACCCACGCACTCATCACCAGCAGACTGGGCGGAAAAGCACTTTACACCAGAATCGACAAAAAACTCCTCAGCAAATTCCAGACCATCCAGAACGCCGCAGCCAGACTCACCCTCGACATTCCACGACATGACCACATCGTCCAACACCTCTGCAACCTCCACTGACTCCCCATCGAAAGAACAACCTTCAAACTGCTCACACACGCCTACAAAGCCCTCCATAACACTGGACCCCAATACCTCAATGAACAAATCTCCTTCAACACCCCCAAGAGAAACCTCCGCTCTGCCCAGCTCACCCTAGCCACAGTCCCTCGCATCCCCAGGGCCAGAGCAGGTGGCAGATCCTTCTACCTCGCAGCAAAGACCTGGAATGAACTCCCCCCTCGGATCCGACGAACCCCGACACTGCACCAGTTCAGAAAGGACCTCAAGACTTGGCTCCTCAATTGACCAATGGAGCTGCTCCCACCCCCTTCCCTCCACCACACCCCAGCACCTTGAGACCCTCACAGGTGAATAGTGCACTCTAAAACAAGATTGATTTAAGAATATGACTCGTTAATTATCATACCATCACTTCTCAGCTATTTCCTACAAAGTTTTTACTTAGCAATTACCGTTACTACGCAAGTTTTTAGTTCGCATACCTTTACATGGCAAGTGTTAATGTATGCGGACTAAAAACTTGCCATGTAATAAAAAC
Organism: Lissotriton vulgaris; assembly: GCF_964263255.1. Classification (NCBI taxonomy): domain Eukaryota; kingdom Metazoa; phylum Chordata; class Amphibia; order Caudata; family Salamandridae; genus Lissotriton; species Lissotriton vulgaris. Next base: position 105,134,153 of record NC_141698.1, read on the forward strand.
AGTCATTTACCCCAACACTACACTAAATACTAAATACAATACACTACCCACACAAACTCTAAATCACTACCCAAACCCCCAAACACTACACTACCCCACACAACCACCACAACACTACCCTAAACCCTAAATCACTACCCCCTGCACAACCCTCTCCCAGCTCGCTCCCTACACTCAAACTCTACCCTGGACGACCCTCCAACACTACCCTAAACCCTGAAACATTACAGTACACAACACCACCCTAAACCTTAAAACAATACCCTACACTAACACCACAACACTACCCTAAAACATTACCTCCCAGCACGACCCTGCCCCCTACCCACAGTCTTGGCCTACTCCCAAACACTACCCAAATACACTACTCTACACTACACAAACAACTACACTACCTGTGAACCAAAAAAACAACCACCTGCACGACCCCCCTCAGGACAATGGCTTACCTCTCCTGACGTCCTCCTCATAGGTGAGGAAACCAATGCGTGACTCCGTGGCACCCATGGCCCCCTCACTCCATTACGAATGGTGCCCGCTCTCCCTATCCCTTTTCAGCTGCTCCATGTCACCTCCCCCTGTTGCTTCCTCCTGGGGGGAGTAAGTTGTCTGCATTCATTATTACACTACTTAATTGCCGCCGAACTCTCCAATGCAAATCCGAGGTAGATATAGAAGTACACAACAGCAAGTTGTGGAAATTTGCCCCTTTCCTGCTCGTGCTTTACTTCCTTCTCACCCTGCCGACATCACCAAGCAGTTGTCATTGCGCACATTCCTGTGTGCTCTCATCCGGTCAGTGTCGATTCCTGGGAGGAGTTCTGCCTTATCCGCCTTAGCGCCATTGTTTACCCATTACAAAGGCATGTGTAGTCACAACGAATGCGATGTACCAACTTGCGTAGTAAAGGCTACGCGTTGTTAAATCGCATGCGGTGTAACGCTTGCGAAGTAATGGTATGCGGAGTAAAGCCTCCGTAGTAATGGGTAATTACCCTTGATTGAAGTCCCACTGAGGCCTAGTGAAAGAGTAAGGTGGCAACGTGCTGCAAACCTTTCAAGAAACTAAACACAGCAGGTGACTTCAACAGGGAAGTCTGATCAGGGCAATCACAGAAAGGCAGAGAGAGCCAACAATAACCATGAACAGCGGCCAGTGTCAGACCTTGCCAGACCAATGACTAAACAAACTAATACTTTAGATATGAAGTGGGTCAACATGCTTGGTTAAACACCAAACTAATAACTTGTCCCAACGGCAGATGTATATAGATTTTGTTGAGGGAGCCCTGGCTGCCAGAATAGCATTGACCAGTTCTGATGGAAGATCACAGTGTTGGAGTAAGAATTTTTACCTGCACAGCTATCCAAGGACACACCTGTCACCTGCACAACATGACCCCTGTGTGGGCCCTGCTGTTTAGAAGTTACAGGCCTCAGTTACGTTGCCCTGAGCACTGCCATTTTCTCTTAGCTTAAGCAGAAGCAGAAAGCAGGTCTGACCCAAGCTTCACCCAGCTGCTCTTGTCTGCAAGGCTCAGCACTCCTACCAGGCCCCCACCTCATTGTATATTTCGCTCACACTGTAGAAGTCAAGTTCCTCTATAAATCTTGCAACATGCCCCACGTCCCCCACCTAAGCCATGAATAGAATAAGCGAAGTTCCCACCACAGCTACGTCAAGCAAGATATCCGATAAACTAAGGATAACTGTGGCGAAGTATTATCGCAGACTGCCTGATTGACACATGAATAGAACCCTTCAAGGCAATAATAACACACTTCTGATTAATGACAAACTTCCAGTCAGAATGGCAGGAACTCAGTCTAGGCTAGCATACGTGCCACACAATTACGAGAAGGTAGTCACATCTACACTAATGATGGGAAAGTCACAGGCAGGGGCGTGAGAGGCGATAGAAGGATGTGTGGTTCGAGGTGACGTAATATAGCGTGACCATAGGCCCCTAACCCCTGAACAAGTATAAAAGGGTGGTCCGCCTGATTATCGTTGAACTACTCCCCGCACATGGGTGGCGGACAAGAGTTTTTCCCAGGGGTTACTCGAGATAGCCCTTGTTTCATGTACTTAGATTCTGCTGTAATGAAATGCTTTTTCCTTGTTGCATTTAAAGTTGTATTCCATTATTTGAAATGTTATGCTTTCTCTGACTTTGTTTTATCTCCACTGCATTTAAAGTCTTTTAACTAATACTTTCAGGACATCTTACAGGTAGTGGTGAGTGTGCCCAATAATATGTGCTTAACCTCTTCTATACAATATGCCTCATGCCTCACCAGTGTTCTTAAAGTATAGTTTCTCTCTCTCATAGCTGCTGTAATCTGTACTTTGTAAACTCGTACTGGTCCATGTGACTTTCAAGAGAATGCTGGGTACAGGACCAAGTACTATGTGGTGTTTATGCTATCACTGATTATTTCTAGAAGCTGTGTCTTCAAATAAATTGTACAAACTCCAAGCTTCAGTCTCCAAAAGCTCATATGTGTGTTTTTTCCTGTTTTAGAGCAAGAGGTCCAGGACTGCCCCGGTGCAAATTAAGCCGCCCTATTCCCCTTAGTTCTCACTCACGGTCTCGCCAGCGCGGCTTCTGAAAGCTGCTGCACTGAGTCCCCCTGGCCCCTCCTGCCCTAATAAATCATCCCCTCCGACAACAGCTGCTGCTGCCTCTCAATGTCCAAACATTAAGATGGAGCATGCACAGATTTGCGTGCAGGACCATACCCTACTGTTGGGAGAGTAGATTGTTCTGAAGAGGAAGCCTGATCAAAGTGGAGCACAGCAAAATAAAAACGCTTTGATCCCACCTTGAACTGCAGGTATTGTCTGTGGACCTGAAAATACCTGGATATGAAAGTAAGCTTCTTGCAGGTCAAACGCCACCGTCCACTGCCTAGTCTTCATGGTTTAGGACAGACAGGACATGAGCAATAGCTAACAGCGCAGCGCTCATCTTGTTAGATCTGAGCGCTGCCTTTGAACGGTCTCTCATCGTATCCTTCTCCATCGTTTGGAGGCAGCAGGAGTTATTGGCACTGCCCTGGATTGGTTTAGGTCCTTCTTAGCGGAGAGATCTTTCCGTGTGTCGGCCCCGCCCTTCCTTTCTCAATCCCACTCTATTGGCCAGGGGGTACCACAAGGCTCAGCTCTGAGCCCGGCGCTGTTCAACCTTTAAGTTCAGCCTCTGGCTGCTGTCGCGAAAAGTTGGGACCTTACGATGGTGTCTTACGCGGACGACACCCAGTTTGTTATCACCTTAGCTGAGGGTCCATCAGCAGCGGCTTCCAGATTTAGAGAGGGGATGACAGCAGTGGCTCAATGGATGACAGAAAATCACCTGCAACTTAATGCCAGCAAAACTGAAGTTTTGCTGGTGGAAAAGAAGGCCGCTTTGTGGAATGAACACTGGTGGCCAGCGCCCCTTGGTCCTATGCTTAGGCCGAAGGCAGTTGTAAAGAATCTTGGGGTCTGGATGGACGACACGCTGAGTTTCCAGACCCATACCAAGAGAGTTGCTGCCACCTGCATAGGATTGAGAGGTCTTAAACCCCTTCTGAAATTCTTTGATCCGGTAGTACGTCAGCTAATTGTGCAGTCCATCTTGACTCGCTTAGATTATGCCAGTTCTCTGCTTTTAGGGGCCAATAAAGCAGAGATAAGGCGTCTGCAACGAGTTCAAAATTCTGCAGCCAGAATTTTGGTAGGTCTCCCTTGCCACTGTCCGGCTGGGGCTATTATTCAAGGGCTGCAATGGCTTCCAATTTATAAACGGATCCAGTTTAAAGCCCTTTGTCTATCTTTTAGGATCGTAAAAACAAGTAGCCCAGTGCTTCTGTGTGACCTTTTGATCCCGTATGTCCCTCCCTGACAGTTGCGTTCATTGGGTCAGCAATTGGTGACTGTCCCGCGGTTAAAACGTAGAATGGCTGGCGGGCGTTCTATTCGCCATCTGGCTGCCAAGCTATGGAATTCTCTACCGATATCCATCCGCGGTATGGAGAACTTGCTTGCATTTCGGAAAGCTATTAAAACCTTCCTTTTAACGTTAGTATAGATTATAGCTAGGATTGTCAGTGCCGTGCCTGGCTGTTTTCTGTGTAGGTAGATCCGATAGCGCCGGGACGCCCCTTTGCTGGGGCAGCTATGCGCTTTAGAAAACTTTTTACCATAACATAATATCTTGAATCAGTCTTTTCTCAAGTTCGCATTGAGAGGATGAATGTCTAGAATACAGCCGAGGACACAGTCCTTTTTCAGCACCAGAAGTTAGCAGATGTAGCAACCATGACCTACATCTGCTGTATGCACCCTCTCAATAGCTCCTTTGGCCAAACCAGCCTGCACTTCCCAACATTTTGGACTCCCTACTTAGGGGGGATTAGTAGGGAAGGAACAGGGGTTGACTTTGCCCGCTGAAGCCTGCACAATCTCACTATCAGGGGTGAGGTGCTGAGTGATGAATGTTGGATTTCGTGGCACAGGGCAGTGATAATGGGCAACCGACCGGTTGACTGGTACCCTAGAACAGGGGTTGGACCAGGCCCCAAGGAGGACATCTGTGAGGGCTTTGTTAAATGGGAGCAGAGCTCTGCACTGGTTTGCCCTGGCTGAAGCTCCTCAGTTTACACATTAGCTTTAACCACCACTGACGGGAACTGGAAATCAAAAACACTCAGCAGTCCATCTCATGATGATTGCAGAAGACACACTCCTCAGTAGCCAGACCAGGTGGTGAGTTCAACCCAGTGTCTGAAGAGGTGTCTAGTCTGCAGGTGTCACCAAACTCCTACACCAATTCTCCTCAGGGAATGACTGAATGAAAGCAGCAGTAGGGTGAAATACCCCATACTACGCGTTTTCCTCCCAGTGAAAGCCAAAGGGCAGGGGTACCATTTCTGAGCCCGAAGGTTGCCAGAGCAGGTTGACACCAGTCTCAGCTTTGAGCATCGCAGCCTCTGAGTCAGACAATACAATCTGTTCTCTTTCGCGTGGTGTCTGCCTTGAGGGGTAAAATTACAGCGAGGGTTAGGTAGCTGGAATGATGATCTGAGTTGGACCGGATCTGGGACCTGATCCAGAGGGCCGCACTGGCATGAGGGAGGTCCTGCCGACAAAAACCCAACTGGCTAGGCTCCTTGGGGTCAGAAGGCGCACCAGTGGGGATCGGTTGGACAAGTATGCGGGCCTAGTAAAACTTGAATTTGTGCGGGAATCACTCTGGCTCCAGGAAACTCAGGGAGGTGCTGGTAGGGGTTTGTGCCAGTTGCGCAGTGGAATACAGGAGCCTTGAGGCACGACACAGCACCGACATCCTGTCCAGGGACTTGGAGAGAATAGGTAAAGTCAACTGACACTTTGACTTCTTTTTAGACTTATCCCATGACGATTTGCACTTTGAGGACCAAGGTAATCTCCAAGATTGGATACGATGCAGGTTTTTCCATTACCACACCATGAAGAGCTCATCTCATGCTTTTGGGTGCAAAAACAAGCAGCCAGAACAAAACTTGGAGTTGTGACCCAACTATAAGCACTAAAGGCAGACAAAATGGGGGCAGTCAAGGTAATTTGCCTGTGACATTTCCCACAAGGTTTAAAACACAGGTTTTGGAGGGAACATCCTAGCAAACTGGAAACAAGAAAAAATACTTTTATAAGTTGAGAAACAACTGATCAAATGTGACAGCTCTCCAGATCTGTGACTGCCAGAGAGGAAATAAAGGCACTGACATCAGAGCGCTGGGATGCGGTCGATGTAGGCACTGTGCACGTCATATCTGTGCAGATATCGACGTGGAGCCCTCGGGACCACCTACAGTTGTGCAAAGGTACTCCTCGAGATTATCCAGATTGAGTCTGACATCTGGGGAATATTCTAAATTAAGAAATATGCGGTTAGAAGTCTATTCCAGAAGATCTATTTAATAGCGGCTCTGTTTTGGCAGACATATAAGGAAAGCTGTCATCTATTTATCCTCCAGACTAATTAAAACAAGGATTAGTTCGTTAAATACAGGCTGCTGTCTTTTAGCAGAAATGTTGTCTTGGTGCACAAAATTGCTACAAGCTTGATGACCCGAACATAAAGCAGTGCGGCCACCAATGGGCCACTGTGCAGGTTAACAATTAAATTAACTGCAAAATCTGACAGAGACCCATAACACATAAGGCTGTAATAATACTCATCAGAAACATTAACAATAAGCTTCCCTTTACCTCCAGTCAGATGTCCATGTTGGGGAGAAACACAAATAAGTCCACATGTTTCAGTGTTGAGATAAAATGGCGTACTATAAAACTCTAAAAACCTGACAGCGTCAACCATTCATCCTCCCTCCACCCAGTGCCCACAAGCAACAGTGGTACAAGCTGACATGATGATAGCTGATTGATTTAGATGTATCTCGTTTCAATTTTAACAAGCAGCTCACATTTAACCTTTAAGAAAACATCTAGGATCGATAATATTGACAGTAGAATTAAAGTTCAAAGACTCTCCCAATTATTTGTCCTCTACAGACTGACCCATTAGCATTAAAACCACCTTTATGCCAAAGGGTCGATAGAGCTGTTGCAAGCTCCCCGGCACAGAATCGGCTATGTCTCACTACACGCAATATCTGGTTATTAAATAAAGAGCGGATGGGCAGGGAGAACCTGGTTGTCACGACTAGCTGGATTCAGCTGATGCTGCAGGCCTACCAGCAGCTGATGGTTCAATTGTTGTTGTGATTGGGGAAGTGGTATGTGAGCAATATACGGCGGAGGGATTGAATTTGTTGGTGTCCTGGTAAGTGCTGGAATAGTCTGGACTATACAGACCTAATTAAGATAGAATGAAATGGAGACTGCTGACCGACCGACGAGGTCTGTAAAATTGCAGGTGTTGTAATGTTTACTTGCGACAGACATGCCGGTCTGTAATTTAACGCTCAACCACAGCACACTGACTGAACTGAAAGGCAACGTAATCACTGATCATTTTCCATGTTGTCCTTCCAGTTCTCCAAACGCCTTGTATATATATCCTTAACTATGGATGCACCTCTATGTTGTTCCTCATCTCAGATGACAATTCCCATTGCTTCAGTGTTCATTACAACCATCTGGTCATCAACAAAGTCCATCCTGGGGTCGGATTTGGGTACAGAAGCTGTGCCTGATTTACAGAGTTAGTCCATGAATGTATCATTATTATGAGGTTTCCACTGGGACAGAGTAGTGCAAGCAATTCTCAACTTTAATCACAACTAGTTCATCTTCCTCTTAGCAAAAAAAAGCGACATACCTTTACTAAAGCAGCTAACCACTAACCCACTGACAAGAGTAACTGACTAGACGAGTTCAGTCTCACAATATTTGACAGCCCCTAGAACAGATCCTTCTCTTTCTAATATGTAATCTTCACCTTAACAGTACAGCCACGCTAAAGAGATCCTCTGTCACACAAGCAAGCCTTTTTTGAGATACTTTCTACATAAGGAGCTAGTTCCCACCATTTTGTCTCTAGCGTCTACAAATGCACGAGTGAGGGCTTCAAGGAGCTTGAACAAAAGCAGCTGCTGAAGGTCCTATGCACTACCTCATTCAACGTTTAGAAGAGATGTAGTGACCAGGCCTCTTTTCGGCTAAGGCTCTCCTCATATTGAGGAACGCGGCTCTATCTCGAAGCAGTCCGTAATCTTCGGCACCCTCTCAAAGGTGGTCCCCATCAATACTAGGAGGGCGTTGTGCCAAAATCAACATCCAATACGCCTCTGCCCACATGCCCGGCACCAGACAGAGCAGTCTGGCTAAGCCCGTATGCAATCAGGTAGGGGAACAAGTCTGAAGAAAGTCAGTTTATTCAAACTTTAGGAGACGGCATCCCTAAAGCTTTTGACAAAATGAGTTAGCTCGGTTTTGGTGTGGTCATACTGTGGTTATGAACTTACAGGAAGGTCAGGCTGTCCTGTTCCTAATGAAGCAGGAACAAGACTGATTTTCATATGGCTGGGCTTTGCCCAAAGTGGATTAGTGGGCAAAATTCACAGATGGAGTGTGGTCTGAGCTATAGCCAGTGGCTGAGATTAATTCAAACATTTCGTCCATCACTTCCTTGTTTGTTGCAGTTGGCGCCCCATGTACGACGGGAATGCTCTGATGTGGATCTGTGTTCGCTGTTTCAGAGCTCCAACTACATTTCACAGATGAGGCAGACAGATACCGGAACCAGGTCTGTGTTTGCTAGTGTTCTCTTCTGGAGGGGACCTGGCCTGCCAGTTTGGGCTGAACTGTCCTTCTTGGAGCAGGACCAATACCAAATTGCATTTTGCTGGTCTCTGTCCAGAATGGCATAGTGGGTGAAAAAGACTATGGTGTGAATGCTGGAGGCTAAGATTAATTGAAGAATTATTTTTACCACGTTGTTGTTGCTGCAGGAATCTTGGAGCAGGAGGAATAGGTCAGTGAGAGGGCTGATAGGTGTCGAGTGGAGGAGTCATGAAGGGTAGGCAGGGGAGCGACTTTTGCTCTCCCAGAGTTGTTCTGTGGGTTTGGGGTGGCAGTGGTTGAATTCAGCCTTGGGGTCTACTATTGACCCCAGACTGTCCTTCGGTGATTGGGAGGGTAGGAGTGTGGAAGGCATTCTGGGAAAGGGCTAGGCCTGCCAGGAGGAACGCTTTGTCTGGTCCTACTCTGTAGAGATGTTGGGGCAGTTGGGGACCCTGCCGGCCATCCCGCCACATCGTCGGGTGCGGGGCTGCGGGTGTAGCCAGGTGTCTACTGGCACCCTGCAGTCAGACGGGGGTTGGGCTATGCTCCTGCCATCAGCCTCGGTCCTTGCAGTGGTTTCAAAAGATCCTTTCAGCCCGGAGTGATCAGATCTGGAGTTTGGAGACCGGAGATTACTGGGTCTAAGAATTTACAAATTTGTAATTTCAGGCCTAAAGACACAGGCCTCATATATTGAAAGTGGCAGACCTCCATCTGGAGTTACCGCTTTGGTCTTTATATTATACTATTCTATAGTTACTTAGGAAATAAAATGCAAGCTTCATACTTCTGTTCATTTAAAAGACCCAAAGGGTGTGCACACCAGGAAGCCTCTTTGTCACCACTGTGAATACATTAGTTTGAGCCTTCCACTGCTCACATTAAGTGAACTACTTTGGTCTTTTTCATTCAGCCCTACACAAGAGTCCATGTGTGTTCTGGCTCTCTCCCTCGTGTGCTGCTCTTCCTGCTAAATACCCACCCGTTCACTCAGTGATACTCCCCATCCCTGCAGCAGGTATATTTTGCTGAGATATGACTACAGAGCACACTTCAAGGTATGTCTTTGTTGTTTCTCCTGCACTTCGCATTTTGAATGAATGCATAGACTTTAGCACACAAAGGCTTTTATAAGGCAAGGGTAGCTGCTGCACTCAATGTGCTGGCGTTTGAAGCAGCAGGTGTACTTAGCATGACTGAACATGAGCGGTCTTTCTCCTAGAGTTGGATAAATCTTCTCTCTGGGTTACTGACGGACAAATGGATGGAACATGTTTCAGTTCAGAGTCCTGTGGAAAATAAATGAGGCCTTGGCAAGCACTTTCCTTGAAATTCTGACACTCATTTTTTTCTTTTTAAATTATGATCAGTTACCTGGTGAAAGGTATTTGAAAAAGAAAACCGGCCATTGATAAAGATTGGAAATATTAAAGTTTACAGTCTTTGAAATCCTTAAGGTATGTGTTTATTTCTCCTCCAGTGTTTTGAAACGTTAACTTTTTTTTAAAACAACGTTTTACAAACAAGCATTGGCTAAGCCAATAGTTTGGCAGTCGAGTTATAAAGGTGAGACTTATTGTCTTTGGGTTTGTTTATCTATTTGAATACTCTCATCACCTTGGCAGCAAATGGACAGGCATACCGGCTTTACACATGTTCCACTGTAGCTTGTGCTTCGTGAACCCATGCTTTTCTTAAAGGACTCTCCTCAGAGGTCAGCAGTGGTCTAGCGCATATGCGGCGAGTGGCCAGAAGTCCAGAAAGCCTTCCCAGAATCTGCAGCAATTCTCTAGCTTGAGCAGGAGAAACTGGATGGAAGATTCTGCGATATTCACAATCTTCCAGGTGGCTTGAATATATCATCCAAGTAAGGTAGAGAACCTTTCCACCAAGAGTGGCGTAAAAAATAAGGATAACAACTAGCAAGTGGCTAAAGCACATCTTGAGGCCTGTCGGCACAGTTCCCAGACACCCGCTAGTGGGAATAAAAATAAGAACAGGGAACAAGCAGCAGCAAGGGCTCTTTGGGATTAAACAGCTACACAGGAGTGTGCCAGAGGGCTTAATGCACACCAGCCAGGCACTTCCACACCTCAGAGGGGTCAACATTAACCACCTTTCAATGCAAGTGGAGGGGAGAGCTCCCCAAAGTTAGTCTGTGTTGGAGTTCATGATATTTTTTAAATGTAGAAACGTGATTGTTTGCCACATTGGTAGTCCAAGTATACTGGCGAGAAAACAACGAAGACATAAAAATACTATTGCATCCAGGAGGCAAGCAAGCACAAATTAGATTGTGCCTAAATCTGAAAAATTGGTCCTTACTGTACTTCTATTACTTAAACATCAGTAACTAGATCAGTGAGATTTGACCTGACTTTGGTGGACTGGGTTAAACAGCTAACCTCCAGGCACCCAGTCTTGTTAAACGAGCCCATTGGCTGCCACACACCACTTAAAATACATTCCAGAGACTATAGGATTTCCCTCATGAGCAAAGATCTCACCGAATAACTGCTATATCCCTCTGACGCTCAAACACAATGAACAGAAAAGCTTAAAAGTGTTTTTAAAATATAAAAGAATAGCGTTTCAATATGCACTATTTTAAAGAAAGCCTCACTCAAGTCAACAGTACAAATTGCAACACTAAGGCATGTATCAAAATGGCACGTTTACTATTTATTTCTTTTTTAAGCAAAAGTGAACACATTTCTACTGAAACAGGTGCTAGTTACTAGGGTTTGGCTCACAGTTTAGCTACGCCTTCTAGTAACTGCAGACATTTTGAGACCAGTACTGACCGATAGCAACGAGTGGTGAGAAAATTTATGTCAAGCATTGTACAAAAACTTTAAGGAATTTCAAAATAACAAAAGGAAATAAAACAAAAAAAAAAAGTACACAAAATGTAGTTTGGAAAAAGGTTTTTTTTACCCTTCCAGTGTAATAGAACGCTGTTTTTATATTCAAAACGTGAAACTAACATGAACAAGGCACTGCATATTCTACACTATTTATTGACCCATTCTGTTCACCTTTTGGCAGCGATGAAGACCCCAGACAGAGTACTGCACAATCTACAGGGAAGGTGCTCAGAATTAGTATGGAGCCCTGGTGCTTACAGACTACAGCCAGTAGGAGGCACTCGAGCCCGGCTATGAAAACACTTCCGCTGCATGCAATGTGTCAATGACTAACAGAGCGTGCACAATGGTGGAGAGGTGTGGTGCAGCGGCCAGAACGGCTGACCAGGCAGGAGGCTCACGGTTTGATCCCGGCAGCAGCTCAGCATCATGTGACTTTCAGCAATAGCTCACTTAATCTCCCTGACGGCCCCCCCAACGCCTAAATACCCTTAGGGGTGATAAGTTTGCGCTTTACACATGTGGAATTATTCTTGTTGCATTTATCGCAATAGCAAAAGGCAGAACTCGCTTTCCTCAAAGAGAATACTGTGCCAAGCCAAATTAGAACCCACCCCGCACAAATATTACTTAAATGTCTATGTACCGAGAATCTGGGAGGAGCAGGAAGAAGGTGAGGGAAGCAATGTTAAGGAGTGTCATGGAAAGAAAAACAAACAAAAATCAGACAAGTGCGCTAGCAGCCTTCAGATTTTTTTTTAGGTCTCGCCTGTCGATGCGCATGTGCATCGAGCAAGCGAGACTATGGGGGCTTATCCACTCTTTATCCAACTTGCAAGGAATCGTGGCGATTCCTTGCAGTGCCCGTGACTTTTAAGCTCAATGCGCATGCGCATTGAGCTTAAAAGCGCATGCACATGCCCCCAGCCGCCTGCCTTGCCTACTCTCCCGCCCCCTCACTTCTTGATTGCACGGCCGCTAGGCCGTGCCTCCCCTACTCTCCTCCTCCTACTCTCCTCCCCTCGCCGTCTGTTCCCGCACTCCTCCCACACCCCGCTCCGCCCCCTCCCCTGCCTGCCATGTCGCGTCGCATTTCTCCTCCCCCCTCCCCACAGCAATGCCCTCCATTTTGACTCGCTGCCTCCTCCTTGTCTTGGCTGAAAATGTTGTTCAATTAGGAGAGTTGAAGCGTTGTCTTTCTGCGAGGAGCCAATAGATGTATGTCCCTTTCGTATTCGGGCAGATGTGGCCTTGGTCGCTTCTCAGTTGGTTATACACTGCTCGCTTTCATGGAGCGACACTCTAGTCGGAGGTGCGGAGTCTCTTTCCTTGGGTGGCGAGTTCCATGACCGGCTAAGAAACAACCTCATGCGTTGTGTGGCGTCGTAGTGCTCATACAATAAGTCCAATTTGCTTGTGCTCTTACAATAATAATAAGTGCAATTTGGTCCCTAATTGTGCTCTCCTGGCCTATGCTGTTCTCTTTTGTGCAATGTTAGCCCAGACTCTGTTACACCCTCGAGAATTGCTGTCTGTGCTTTGTTGAGGCTGTGTTCCTCCTTACTGAAATGTGGTGTGTTTTCATGTGCTTTCCTCCGGTCGTTTTCTTCCGCGTTAAGCTTCTGTGCGCCAGCTCAGCTGTTCGTGCCTTCTTAGGTCGTCGCACTGCCCTACGCTGTCTAAGCACGGTTTCTGTTATTCTGGGGCAGTATTTACTCAGGTTGCGCAAAAAAAAGCGTTTGGTTGACCTGGTGTTTAAGGTTGCGCTCCTCTGTCCAGTTGGACAGCAGCACTCTCCTGTACCAGTGAGCCTTGAGGCAGCAGTGCACTATTCTATGGGTCGGGTTGATGGGAATCGGGAAATAGCAAAATTTTGCGTTACGTGTGTGCTGGGACTACCAGTTTACACCGATTGAGCAGAGCGCTGTCTTTAGTATTCTTCCTTCGTATCTACAATTTAAATATTTTTTGACTATCCAGAAGAAATACTGTATATGACGCTTTGGGGAGATGTGTATGCGTAACCACATCCACAGAGTGTTATTGTATTGCAGTGTGTGGTAGCGCTGCAGGAGAGATTTTTCCGTCGTAGCACTAACACTGGGAGGGGAGCCTGCAAGCAGAGTGTAAGCTCTTCCTGTGGCTCTGGGGACCGGGAGGCTGTTGTATTGCAATCCTTCTCTGTGGAGTTAGAGCACCATGCGGCAGTGTGAGCCCCCAGGGTTACAGGACAAAGGTGACCACTCATTGCGGCTGCCTGTTTGTGCCCTGCCTTTCCGCTGGCAAGTAGACCTCTGCTGTGTATGGAGGGGGTGGAGATCCAGCATGGCTTTTCCAACTCACCCGGCCAGATCTGCTTTCTCAGCCCGCTCTCCTCCCCCTCTGTGTCTGTTGGGATCTTCGGCAGAAGTTGGTACTCCTGAAACTACCTCCCCGCCCTCACAGCTGGATCGTGGCTGCCAGAACTTGGATGACCCCTTTCTATCAGTTATTGCCCCGCCTCCCCTGGCCCAACTGGTCCCCCAGTGGTGGTGGCTTTGGAGGTGGCGTGTTATCGCTGACTGCTAGCATTTGCCGTTTTATACAACAACATTTGGTCATTTAAAATGTGAGAGATGGTAAAAGCCTGTTGTTTTTTTTTACCCCATGTTGTCGTGCCTCTAATCAAACTTTAACGTGAAAGGAGAGTACGTCTGCGCTACATCGATTTCAGAGATACCACGCAGAAATGCATTTACTTTTATTGTCCAACGGAGTCACTAAAGCAGGGAGAGTATGTAACAACAACTTTCGCTCGCACTCCCCCAGAATGTGCCCTCATTAATTGGATGCACTATGCAAGAACTTTCCAACTCTCGCATTGTAAATCGTAGTTCAATATCTCTACTTGTGCTCACCCTCACACTCACCCCCTCACCCCCCCACCCTCACCCCCTCACCCTCCACCCTCACTCACCCCCCCACCCTCAACCTCTCACTCACCCTCACACACCCTCAACTCCTCACCCTCACACACCCTCAACTCCTCACCCACACTCACCCTCAACTCCTCACCCACACTCACCCTCAACTCCTCACCCACACTCACCCTCAACTCCTCACCCACACTCACCCTCAACTCCTCACCCACACTCACCCACACTCACCCACACTCACTCACCCACACTCCCTCACCCTCAACCCCTCACCCTCAACCCCTCACCCTCAACCCCTCACCCTCAACCCCTCACCCTCAACCCCTCACCCTCAACCCCTCACCCTCAACCCCACTCACCCACACTCACCCACACTCACTCACCCTCAACCCCTCACCCTCAACCCCTCACCCTCAACCCCTCACCCTCAACCCCTCACCCTCAACCCTCACCCTCAACCCCTCACCCTCAACCCCTCACCCTCAACCCCTCACCCTCACTCACCCTCAACCCCTCACCCTCAAACCTTCACCCTCAACCCCTCACTCACCCTCACCCTCACCTACTCCCCCTCACCCTCACTCAGCCTCAACTACTCCCCCTCACCCTCACTCACCCTCAACCCCTCACCCTAACTCACCCTCACCCTCACTCACCCTCAACACCTCACTCACCTTCAACACCTCACCCTCAACCCCTCACCCTCACTCACCCTCACCCTCACTCACCCTCACCCTCACCCTCACACCCTCAACCCTTCACCCTCAACCTCTCACTCACCCTCACTCACCCTCAACACCTCAGCCTCACCCTCACCCTCACTCACCCTCAAACCCTCACCCTCACACAGTGCAATAGGTCTCAGACCATTTCAGTTAGAGCTTTTAGAAATGTTTATGGCTTTTTTTATTTGTAATTCTTTAGCATTGGCTACAGGAAACAAAAATGCTAAACATTTACTAAAAAAACCCATAAACAATTCTAAAAGCATTAACTCTAATGGTGCGAGACCTATTGCATTTCCAATGCTTGTTTTTTTTAAGGGTGTTCAGTCCTTCAGAGACGGCTGCGTGAAGCCCCAGCGCCCCGCTGTAGGTCAGCGCCCTGCTTGGCGTGGGCCCAGCCAGCTCCTATATGCTGAAGGCTGGCCCTGGTAAAAAAGTATAGTATAAAAAAAATGATACATGATTTACTTTGGAACAGGAAGTCCAGTGGCTCGAATTTCTGACAGCTCCATTACGAGGTGACTGAGGAAGACAGATAAAATGGGCATCACAGTGAAAGGAAAAAATTGCTTCCTTATCCCTTCGTGGATTTCAGGCAGCCATGTTGCTCTCGATTCCTGTTACTAGAACGTAAACCTGAGGAGAACAGGTCGATGCATTCAAAAATTCAACTGTTGGATAGTATTTATGAATATGATTAAGCAAAGGGCGTTAAAAACGGGAGCCTCTATCGTGTCTCTGGACCTCCCCAAAGTACACAGGACGCAGATAGGAAGGTATATCTTCTTTATTATATAGATGTACACCGCTGGTCATGCATGCATGCATCCTCTCCTTGCCTCTTCTCTCCCCAGACTGCCCATCCCCATGACCTGATGTGGTGTCCTGTTCCCTGCTGTCCCCACTGTCCCTTCAGGGTCCTAGTGCCCTTCCCCCAGGTCAGTACATCTCCCCCTTTTGTCACAAAGAAATGCACATGCAACTACAAGACTGCCTCAGCACATGCCGGTGTGCTTCCGACCATTACATTTCTTCTATTAGTCTTTTAGGCCGTCAGCATGTTCTTCTTGGTCCAGCCTCCCTTTGTTGTTCTTCTGCTGGTCCCTCACAATTGAGTGTTTCCTGTCTGTTGCGCTCCGACCATTCTCGTTCCGTTGTTGCATCATCTTCGTCGTCTTCATTCATCTCCTTAAGTCATTTGAAGTGTGAGCTGTTACTTGTTATCCTCTGGTGTGCTGAATCTGCCGTGATCATGGAGTCCTTCACTTGTGTTACTGTTAGTGGGTCTTTGGAGAACATGCTGTCTGATTTTCTTTGTCGTCGTCTCCTGGCGTCTGCATACTTTTTCATCTTTTCTTTCGCCTCTGTCTTTTGCTGCAATGCGGTTGAGTTTTGGCGCCATGATTGCTTCAACTTGTGGTAGTCTCGTCCTGCTGGTTCTTCCCAGCACTAGCTCCGCCGGGCACCTTCCTGTGGAGCCATGGGGCGTGTTTCTGTAGTCACGGAGCATCTGACAAAGAGCTTGACCAAGTGATATCTGCGCCACCTTCGCTCTTTGAACAACCTTTTTGATGTTCCCCATGAACGCTCTACCATTCCATTCGCCTGAGGCCACAGCGTAGTTATCTTCCTGTGATTTATCCCTAGGTAGGCCATGAATCTGCGGAATTCTTTTCCTGAGAATGGAGGCCCGATGTCTGTTTTTAGTGTTTCTGGTGAGCCCCATGCTGCAAAAATGTCATTGAGTATTGGTAGGGTTGCTGCTGCTGATGTTGATGACACAGGGCGCACTATAGGAAATCGCAAATACTCATCAATGACCACCAACAGATAATTGCCTGTGTCCAGTGGGCCAAAGAAATCAGCTGCTAGTGTTGTCAAAACTGCTCTCGGAAGTTCAGACATTTGGAGTGGTTCATGCTTAGCTGGTGATCTTGTCACTTGACAGAGATGGCATGTTGTGATGGTGTCTTACAACATGCGGTCCAGGCCAGGGAACCAAACCTTTTCTCTTAGCAGTTTCTTCGTTGCTACTATGCCTCGGTTTGACACATGAGCCAAATTTACCAGTTGCCGCCTGAGTGAACTTGGTTTCACTATCCTTGTCCCCCGCATCATTTTTCCTGTATCTGTCTCAGACAGTTCTTCATGAATCTTCTTTAGAGCCAGCACTTCCTCCTTGCACACTCAATCTCCCATGTGCAGTTATTGGTGACGTGTCTCCACCTCTGCCGTCTCATTGTCTCGATGGCCATTTGCAGCGTGGCACCTTCCTTGGTCTCCCTTGCTAGCTCCGCTAGTGTTATTGATGCCAGTGTGGTTTGCTTGAGTATGAAATTTAGGTAGTCTTCTGCCATCAACGTTGCCCCTTGCGCCTGTGGCAGCAGGTGTCTCGACATGTAGTCTGCCGGGTTGTGTACTTTTCCTGGCTTGTGTACAAACGTTAAGTCATAGTCCATCAGCCTTATCTCCCAGCGCTCAATTCCTGGGTGGCATTTTGGCCAACGGGCTGCCATAGATTGTCACCAGGGCCTGGTGGTCCATTATGATGGTGAATGAACTCCCGTAGATGAACATGTGATAGTGTTCACACGCCCACACCACTGCTAGGCTTTCCTTTTCTGGTTGCGAGTATGCCTTCTCAATGTCTGTTAAACTTTTACTTGCATACGCCACAATTTTCCTGGGTGAGTCTCTTCCTAGCTGATGCTGCGCTAGTATTCGGCCCCAGTCCTACCGGGCTGGCTTCGACAGTCAGTTCAGTGCAAATTTACAGGTCGAAGAAAGAGAGATGTTCTAAAATCATCACTGCTTGCCTGATTTCCTCGAAGGCCTTGTTGCACTCCTGAGACCAGATGAACCCTGTCCTTGTTTAGTCAGCTCTCTTATCGGTGTGCTCACCGTGGCAAAGTCTTGTATATATCGAGCACAGTGGCTGGCAAGTCCTAGAAACGATCTCACTTCTGTGACATCCGTCGGCAGAGTTGCGTTCTTTAGCGTTTCTACTTTGCTGGGGTCTGGCCTCATCCCTTGCTTGGAGAATATGTGGCCGAAGAAGACCAATTCCCCTCTCCCCAGCTCGCATTTGTCTCCATTCAATGTTATGCCTGCTTGCTCCAGTTGCGTGCACATTTGACGCAAAGCAGTGTCATGCTCTTGGTCTGTTTTTCCAAATACCAGGATGTCATCACTATAGTTTAGACTGTCTCCTGGAATATCTCAGCTGCCGATGAAATTCCGAAGCTCAGTCGCTTGTATCTAAACAGACCTAGGCGTGTGGAGAACGTCGTAATGTACCGGGACTGGTGATTGAGCTCTAATTGATGGTATCCTTTGCACAAGTCCAGCTTCGAGAATCGGCAGGCCCCAGTGAGACAGCTGATCATGTCGTTTAGGTGTGGCCTCGGGTGACGTTCCCTTGCGATTGCTGTGTTTGGGATCCTCATATCTACACAGATACGGATCTTTGAGGTGTTCTTCTTCGGAACTGCCACAATCTGAGACACCCAGGGTGTTGGCCCTTCAGCCGGTTCAATTATGTCTTGTGTTAGTAAGCTGGTTATTTCTTCTTCAACTTGAGGTTGTAGGAGGATTGGTACTTGTCTATGATGTTCACCCACCGGATTGATTGCTTCATTGATGTGCAATGATATCTGGTTTTTTTCAGTTTGCAGAGACCCTTCAGTATGGCTGGGTATTCTTGTAGGATGTTCTCTGTTTCTGACATGTGATAAGTCATTGCTAGTAGCCCCATCACTTGCGCCGTCACGTTGCTTAGCAGGTATGTTGCTGGGATATCACCTTTGAGCACATGTATTTCTTCTTGCTAGGACTTGCCTTTGTATGTTAGAGTCTCAGTGAATTTCCCTATGTTTTCTACTGGGTTTTTAAAGGCCACGTGAACACGTCTACGGTCGACAGTGATAGCTGTGGTTTCACTTTCTTTTTTTGTACTCTGACATGCACATGATGTTGCATGTTGCTCCACTGTGAAGCACAAACTTAGCTTGGTGATTCCCTACGTCAATGTCCATGGTGGCAGTTTTCTTTATTTGCTGCTTCTCCACGAGCTGAATGTGCTTGGTTCGCTTTTCTTCCTTGGGCACTTCTTACATCAGATATAGTCTAGCCTCCCTCACAGGTACTGCTGTCTCTTCTGATTCGTCAGAGGAGCTACAATTGGCCGTTTCCATGTATCGTGCGTACCTGTTGCTGGTCAGTCTGCCCCTCTCACTTCTGAATTTCTGGTCATGCACGTGCTTGAGAAGTGGTTGTCCCTGTTGCACTTTCTGCACTTCTGGCCAATTGCTGGGCAGGCACAGACATGTGGGAATTCGAGGCCGCATCGGTAGCATGTTTGTTTGCTCATCTTTGGTGGCGCTGGCGCCTGTAGTTTTTTTTTTTTAATTTCCCTACATCCTTAAGCAACAATATGTCGCTAGGAAGGTGCATCCATTAGCCTTTGAAACACATTTTTGTCACCTGTTTTAAATGCACTTTCAACACTATTTATTTGTAACTATTTTCGTGGGGGAGGGGGAATACTGTGTGATCTACCTCTGGTCGAGACAAACCTTTTGAGTGGTATGCAACAAGAGTGTCCTCAATCTCCAGAGGTTCATAGTGGGATTATGACCAGGTATGAACCCGCATTGATCGTCATGAACTAATTGCTTAATGACTGGGCACCACCGGAAAGCGAGGGCTTTATAAAGGATTTTCATATCTGTATTAATCATGGACAAAGGTCTATAAGAGGAGGGATCGAAACTACAGGACCCTGCTTTGAGCATGCTTGAAATGTAAGTCTCCTGCATGAATTATGGCAGGACTCAACAGCCACTAACTTCCAGGTAAACTTTCATCAAGTGCTGGGTAAGGGAAGGGTAGAAAGCCTGATCCAACTTTGCAGGGAGGCCATCGCCACCAGTTTATCTAAAAGCAGTCCGAGAGAGCCTCTGCAACGGTCTCCTGCCCCCCACATCTTGAAGGATCTCGGGGGCAAGTCTATATCCCATAGGCAAGCGAATCACAGTCCCCCAGCTAAGGTCACTGAAAGAAAACGGGACAAGTGGGCTGCCAATCGCCTCCACCCATAGAATCGGACACATCAATCTACCGTTTGTGTTATGAGTAGGCAAACAGCAGGTAAACTCTTACGCAGCAGGGTGGACCTCCACATATCACAGAGCCCCAGATTAGTGACTACTTCATGCAGGGAGAGTGTCATCTTCAGTTTAGCAGTTAGAAGGAAAGGGTGTCTATCCAACCCACCGTCTAGGACACAATTAAAGTCACCAGCCCAGACCAACAAACACTCTAGGGCCGGTGAGATGACCTCCTGATTTTTGGGGAAAATTGAACGTCATCTATGTTGGGCACATAAGTATTCACAATGGCCATGTCTACCCAGCAAAGTCTCCCCTGTATGAGTAGGAAATGCCCCTCAATGTCCGCTTCCATGTACGTCAGATCAAAAGGAACCCCAAGTACTAACCAAATAACTACTCCCCTGGCTTATGTGAAGTAGTTATAATAAAGTTGCCCCTTCCACCTTCTAGCTAATTTGCCACCTTCCAGGTCGGAGATATGGGACTCCTACAGACATGCAATATAAATAACATTCCGCTTCAGCAATGACAGTACTCTATACTTTTTTGTATGGGTACCCAGACCCCTCACATTCCAGGATATGAACTTATAGGTGCCTGGACCAACCATTGTAACTAAGTGTGGGTGTGAATCAATACGACCAACCCCCTGCCAAATGATTGCATGACCTAAACGTCCACACACAAAAACGTATACGAACCCCCAACCCCAGAGGTATAACTGTTCATTCATATACAAGTCCATTTAGTTCAAAGTTTCAAACATAACACTATTACACTCCGAATCCCCAAAAGACACCAACAAGTGTTAACTCTAAAGGGAGACCCACTCTCAAATCATGGGGGTCCTCACCCCCCACCAACAAACTACGGTGTACGTTTCCATTCACCCCACTCGGAGGTAGTTAGCACCACGGACTATCAAGCCCCAGTGAACAGTCATCAGTGTTCACCTCAAACCTCTAGCATACCCCAGCTCTTGACCAGGTATTGACAGATCTCCTCCATGCATTCCGCTACAGTACAGCTCTGCATGGAACCTGCAATAGACCAATCACCATGCACCCCAGATAATCTGAATACAGAAGAACAGTGCCCCACCCTTAAAGGAGAATGAAAAGTGAACAGGCATGACATGCAGTACATATATATGTCCCTGGGGGGGTGAACCTCCAGCAGCTTCCGCCGGCCTCTACCCCCACCTCAGGCCATCATCTCAAACCTGTCCTTGATCGTGAAATAGGTCCGCACTACTGAATGTATGCACCAGGTCTGGTCAGACATATCCAGCCAGGACCACAATGCGATTTCCCAGCAGGTATGAAGCCTAGCTTTGCAGGGTATAGTAACATATTTAAGGTTCATCTCCTGAAGCTTTCTTTTCAAGTTAAGGAAGAACTTGCACCTCTCTCCTGGATCTTTTGAGTGTAGTCTGGGTGTATAGCAATGTGGTTCTCACACTGGAACCAACAGTTCCTTGGAGGCCCTCATGATGATGTCTCCATCACCGAAGTTAATAATCCTGGCAACGAGAGCCCTGGTTGGGGGCCCCCGAGGGAAGGCAAGGGGACTAAGACCTGGGGAGCACTCTCTGTCACAAAAAAGCCAGAGGCGCCTCTAGGGCAAAGAGTGTACCGCATCAATTGCTCAAGAAATTTCTCTGCCAACTGGAGATGTTACCCTGGATCTGGCGCTGCAACCTATACTTCACCCATGGTAGGAGTGCAGCAATGTGCCCATGGCACAAGAACCTCAACCATTGGTCAGGAGGCCACACCACAAAAGGGAGGGCCTTCTACCCAAAAGCATGTACTGACTTAGTAGATGACCGATGGGGCCCTCAAGACAGTTTAAAATGTTAACAGGTTGAGAGAGCCCAAGATGGCAAAGGCCATTGCATTTACACTGAAGCAGGAGGAGCGAATCTAGACAGTGCATGCAAGGTGTTTCCAAGCGCACCATGTGATTGGTCTGGGAACCTAAGTATATTACACAGCAGGAGGTCCCAGGGGAGTTCCACAGGGCGGACCGGGTAATGACAAGGCTCCTGGCAAGGTAAATACTACCAGAGAGCAGCCAAGTAGACGCCGCTAGCGACCCCAGCACCAGTGGCACAGCTCCATACCAGGGCACGCAAGACCAAGGCTCCTGCGAAAGGTGATCAAGTGTCTGCGCGACCAGCCCAGTACCCGTCACGCAACAGCTGAGGCACGAGGAGAATTCGCCCCCTCACCCTCCCACCCCCTCTGGCCAGGGGCATCGCCGAGGCCGTCAAGTTCGTCACTACCGAGGCCAGCTGTGGCCTCCGTCCAGGCGCAGGTCAGTGTTCGGCATAGAGCCAAGGGTCGAGGGCCACCGTGAAGGCAGCAGATCATTTCCCCAGCACTTGGTGCTCGCAGACCTCGCCGACACACTCAATCCAGGCACAGGAACCTCACAATAACAAACAGACGCAGTCATGTTGGTCTTCCCATGGTCCCAGCATTCGCCAGTTAATCCTCAGGGCCACAGTGCCTTGCACAACCAGGCCGGCACCCTTGAATCCCCAAAGGCCCAGGTGCCCTGCAACGACCCCCGCTCCAGTCTCTCGAGGGGAGGAGGACTTACAAGAGTCGTACAGAGGGTCAATCAGCGCACTCGTACGTTCTCCATCACCCCCAGGATTGGGTGTCCACGTGCAGTGCTCCTTTCTTCAGTGCCAAGCTGGAGCACCACTATCAACAGAGGCAATACAGGGGGAGCCGGGGGCCACATCCACTGAGCTGGCACTCCCCAAAGCTGGCAGGCACATACTGTGTCAAGGGGGGCACAACGCTGATCCTACTCTCCCTGCAGGCGAGCCTCCACTCCGACCAAGCAGGCCATCGATTGCCTCATCCAGGATCCAAAATTAACCAAACTTAAGGTTTAAACTGACTTTGGTCAATAATGCAGGTAGTGGATCCCCAATTCTTTTGGAAAGTGAGAATTCCTTCTGGTTAGGTTCTCCAGCACCAACATCTATTCTCGAGTATAGGCAGCGGGTGATCCCATTAGGCACACAATAATTCTGGGCCTGGAAACAGTGTCTCACTCAAAGAGCGCATTAAATTGATGCTGTGTCAGACTAACCTCTGAAATCTAGAGAGCACGGAATCCAAAATAAGTGAGAGCCAGTCATTTAATGAAAGCATGTTTATGCAGTCAGCCAACAGCCTTCCCCAGGGGTACATCACTCTTGTTTCATAGCACAATCAAACCTATTAGAAGATCACATAAAAGCCAGATCAAGTTGTGGCTATCCATATATCCATGCCATACCAACTTTAGCATCCTTTCAGCCTGAGGCACAAAACCGGACAGACAAAAAGAGCAGAGCAAAGCACCTAATCTATTCTGACGGGTCATTCACGATGGGGTGAAGACAGCTTCACCTCATTTCCGGTCTGACCGATACATTAAAGAATG
This sequence comes from Lissotriton vulgaris, assembly GCF_964263255.1. Classification (NCBI taxonomy): domain Eukaryota; kingdom Metazoa; phylum Chordata; class Amphibia; order Caudata; family Salamandridae; genus Lissotriton; species Lissotriton vulgaris. Next base: position 105,157,490 of record NC_141698.1, read on the forward strand.
AGTCAGAGTGTTGGCAAACAACAAGAAGGGCCGTTGGCATGGCAAAAACATTAACCTCTCCCGCCTTAAACGTGTACCTCCAAGAAATAAAACTGTACACAGCTAGACAGTCTAAACTTCCCTTGCACGCTTCAAAAACCGCTCTAAATAACTACTATATATAGAAAACTTTGCCCATGTCTGCTACGAGGTCTAGGCTTTGCTCCAAAATGCAAACCTTTTGAGTGGTAAGTATGGGGAGTGGACCATCAGATGCAAGCACTAATTACAACTTCAAAGCGAGCTGGGAGTTGCAGTTTTGCTGCAGACATAATGCTCCATGGTGGCCGGTCACCACGGAGTCGTACGTGCGTATCAGCCTCGCCCCTGTCAGATCCCTAGTCATAAATAAGACTCTGACTTCGTGGTCTACTTCAGCTCTTTATTGGTACGTCTGTATCTTCTCTGTCCCTACTCTACACTGCCCATTTCTTTTCTTGACCCCTCCCTGTCCGGTTCACTCCCACAGCTCCACCCCTCAACTACTAGAGTGTTAACTGACGCTCTTACATCTCCCCTCTTCTTAAACAAAACAAAAGTCAATTGAGTTGACAGCAACTCGCTATTTCAATGACAGTATGAACATGTTCACAGCTCTTCGATTAGCCGCACAGGTCTTCGAATGGTTCGTCTGGGTCTCAAATGTACTTCTGAGTTCTCATTGTCAGACTCGGCGTGACGCTCTGGCCTTCGCACAGTGCTACTAGCTACCGCACTTTCACCATCCACAGCTCTTGTGTAATCAGCAAGGGCATCTTTGACTGCAGCAGAGCATTTTTGAAAGTGTGATACATTCCTTGTGACTCTTATTTTCAGACTCCGCAGTTATCATAGTCCCTTTTTGCTGTGTGACAATCAACGGCTCAGCTCGAAATTGGCAGTCCGTTTTCCTCTGTTGTTCCTGTTTGACTAACACCCAGTCTCCTTCATGAATAGACGGGCTTCTGGCTCCCCTCAGGGCATCCGCGTATGATTTCATTTTCTCTCTGCCCTTTCGATCTGCGACAGCAATGTCATCATGGTCACGTCCATGCTTGTCGGCCTGCAGGGCCTCGTCCAGAGTGGGTATCCTGGTTCGAATGGATCACCCCAACATTAAAGTGGCCGGGCACTTGCCCATGGTCGCGTGTGGAGTTGTGCGGTATGCTCGCAGAACTTCGTTCAAGGCAACTTGGGGATCCTTCTTGTCAAGTGCTGCTTGCTGGAGTATTTTCTTCTGAGTGGCCATAAATCGTTCAACCATGCCATTGGCCTTGCAATGTTTGAAGTTAAGGTGCTTGGCAAACTCCCTAAATTCCTGACTGTTGAAGGGTGGTCTATTATCTGTTTTGATTGTCTTGAGTATGCCCCAGGCAGCAAATGTTTCATCCAGAACAGAGATAGTAGTGGCAGCTTTTGTGGACGAGACGAACTGTGCAATGGGGAATCTTGAATACTCGTCCATGAAAACTAGAATGTATTTTCCGGATTGGAGAGGACCGAAGAAATCGAGGGCAACATCTTGCCAGACGGCATTAGGTAGTGTGGACATCTGTAGGGGAGCGGGTGGTTCACCATGGCTCACCAGCTGACACTGAGGGCAGTCTTTGAGGGTCAGTTCTGTTGTTGGGGATGGCGCGTTCAGACCATGCGCTCACATCCCACCCTTGTCGCCAGTTGTCAGATCCCTAGTCATAAATAAGACTGACTTCGTGGTCTACTTCAGCTCTTTATTGGTACGTCTGTATCTTCCCTGTCACTACTCTACACTGCCCCTTTCCTTTCTTGACCCTCCCTGTCCGGTTCCCTCCCACAGCTCCACCCGTCAACTACTAGAGTGTTAACTGACACTCTTACAGCCCCCCCCACCCTCCCCAGACTGGTGACAGTTTCTACAACCACTCAGAGGAATCCACCAGGCGCTGTGCCCGTAAACTGCCCCTCAAAGGAGGCTTCTGCAGCTGGTTACAGACGAAAGCGCTCCATAGCTCAATTTTTTTCTAATCTGACTGGAGATTTTCCTCGGCTGGTCCATGTGGAACATGAAATGTTTGATGGGACGCGCTAGATTGCCTCCACTTAAGTTAATTAGATGCTTTTAGACCTGGCAGGCTCACAGCACCTCTGATCCACCGAAGGCAGCAGGCAGGAACTTCATCAGCCTGTTTAGGCAGGGCGAGCAGCCCCTCAGCTCCCTTTCCAGATCCTGCACCTACCACAATACCTGCAATTCGTGGCCACCTGTTTGTTGAGCCTCATGGAAAGAGCCTACAGGGCTGCTGGAGACCCCCAGGCATGCCTAACAGTTGCTCATCATCTTTTGCAAAGGATGGGTTTGGGAGATGGTAGCTACCCACTAACTGCGCTACTGCTGTCCATCCCTGATCCCCACACTGACCTAACTTTCAGGTCTGGATCCACCTACTGCTTGATCAATACTCTGCCCTCTTAAAAATCCTACCACAATTTTTAGCATTCCCTATGGCCCGGCAGTGTCACTAGTTTAGTTCATCGAATGCTGTGGGCCACTCAGCTGTGTAATGAAACTCAATACATAGAATATTTGCTTTCAGTAGATCAGACACAACCCTGAAGTCTGAGAAGGTAAGTGTGGATGGAAAAGGAGCCTAGACATCATTTACAAGAAGACTCAAAACTAGTGATTTAAATGTGCCGAGATTGCAGAACTCCTATACAGAATGGGGATGGTGATGAGGAATCTGCAGTACGACAATGCATCAGAAAGAGTTAATAGCTTGCTCAGATGGATATTTCTAAAAGCAGATTCCTAGCCTTTTGAAAAGATACCAAATCAGTATCTCCCAGAAGATGGAGGGTCTGAGCAGTGGACTTACACCAGGAAGTCCTCAAGGACTTAGAGGCCGAAATACTACACCCCCCCCCCCCCCCACCCCGCCCCCTGCGAACTTGATTATAGAAGCAAAAACTGGTGCAGGCATAATGGCAGATATCCAACACCACAACGTTAATCAATGCGGTCAAGCGGCCTTGGTTCTAGTGGAATGAGCCTGAAGTCCAACTGGAATCTTTCTGGCCAGGCACAGCCTAGCACAGGTCAATCCAACTAGACAAGGTTTGCTTCTGGACCACTTTTCCCTTCTTCATATCTGAAAAGCAAAAAAGGCTTATCAATTACACAGTGCTCCTTGTGCTAAATGTAAACACTAAGCACTCAATTCAAGTGCAACTAGTGAAGACGATCATCCTCCTCAGTGGAGTGAGGTGGAGCAAAAAAAAATAAAAGGGCAGAGTGATGAATTGTTCATATCAAGGGCGAATCCACCTTTGATAGAAAAGAAGTACAAGTTTTCAGCACCAGCTTGTCCTGCAATGAAGGTGGTATACGAAGATGGCACTCGTAACACACTGCAATGAGGAATACTGTACTAATGGTCAGCAATCTCAAATCAATTGTGCACAGGCTTAAAGAGCGTGCACATCAAGAACACTAGGACCACATTAGGATCGCATGGAGTCATGACAAAAAGTGCAGGGAGAAACATATGTGAGTCTCTTTTAGAAATGCATCACATCTGGTGATCTGAACAAGACGGCTGGTGAGGCAAAGTAAGAAATGCCCGATGAATAACCTTTGACATTGCCCTTTACAATGCTTGGATGGGCCCCAAAAAAAAATACAGGAAAAAAACAGAACAGTTTGGTCTGGAGTGGGTCAACTTGATGGACAACACAAGAGGCTATTTACTTTGCCCAAAAAACAACAAATAGATTTGATCTAGCCACACGAATACCTCCACTACTTCTACAGGCAGATCAAGCACGCTCTGTTGGTACCGCTAAAATTCCACACATGGTGGAGTAGTTTTATGTGCACATCCCTGTCCTACTGAAGAGACCGAAGGATAAGATGGAACGGAGGATAAATGCTCCCCTGGCTGATCCAGGGCTATAAGAATGGTCAGAGCCCGGTATTCCTGAACTCCTTCAGAACTCAGGAGAGGCAGATATGTTAAGGTATACAGGAGGTGGAAGTCTCACTGCACACTGAAAACATTCTAGAGACAAAAAAACTGTGGTGTGCAGTAATAGCAAAACTGTCTCTCAAAGGCGGTAAAAAGATATAGCCAAGACACAAACTACTGGGTGAAGATGCCTTGAACTATCTCTGGGTGAATATGCTATTTGTGGTCTGCCTTATGACATCTGCAGAGCATTCAGCGAGTATGTCAAATGGTTGGCTGCTTTAGAAATATTTGGATGGCCAATCACTTCCAGAGTCACAGTGCCTACAAGTTGTCTCTCAGTCAAGACCTTTTCCAGCTTTCCCTTGATGGACATGAGGAAGGCCTCCAGCGCCAACCAAATGGCCGAAAGCTTTAATAAGGTCACGTGGTGCATCTTTTTTGTCTAGAACAAAAGGGCTCAGATCCTCAAATCTCACAGATGAACAGACAAGTCAGATACTATGGATTTGTCAAACCGTGAGATCTGGGTAGGTTAGGGAGAAAAGTCTGATGTTCAGACGGGTGTTTTACAGTCACCACCAAAGATTCCAGGCTGCCTCTTCCAAAAAAACAGACATTGTCCGAAAAGTAAGTCCAGCAATGCACTCATTGTTGGTGGAGGCGCCACTGCGGAGCCCTCATATGCCAATAGATATGAGGGACCAGTCGAATGCATTAGGCCATGAGGCCAAAAAGTCTTAAAACCATCTGCACAAGAACTAAGAAGCAAGCCTGAAAAATCAGGATCATAGCCTGAACGTCCAAGATATGTTGTGGGGGTGAGAGTGCCTTGAACGCCAGCACGTCCAAAATAGCCCATCTAAAAAGAAGCCTTTGCACAGGAAACAGGTGGAATTTCATGGCTGGTGAAATCTAGGCAGCAGATGTGCAAGGAAGAGAGGCAAGGAAGAGAGAGCCAAGGACTAGTGTCCCTGATGGCGGCCACATCCTCTGCTACCATACCATTCTCTGGAGCTGAGGAAGGGTTGTGTTGGTTTTTGTACGGATTGATAGGACGGTCTCTGGTGATAGGTAAGACCCATAGAGTATCCTTTTATCTTCCTGTAATGCTGAAAGTATTGACGGGCAAATGATAAATATAAAGAGTGGGTCAATGCTGAGCTTGTCTTTGCTGCCAAAATAGCCTGGAGCCGTCAAATAGCATATCCATAAGGGATGTTTGCACGTCACAAAATAAATCTTGTAAAGTGCATCCAAGCATGATGCCTGATCACCTCGGTAGTGCCCATGGCATGAGCTTCACAATCTTCTGTGTCCAGGCTGGCCCTCAAGCATACTTCGCTGACTGATTGGAGAAGAGTCCGGCTTGGACGTCTTGTGTTTATGGCAGGATTTGTCCTACATCTTCCTCTTCGACTTACCTGGAAGAGGGAGCAGGTCTGCTGCTTGGAAGCCGAACTGCCATGTTTCTTCCCTTAACAAAGTAAACCTCTGGCTCCTACTCCTTGTTGGTGTTTGAGAGCATCATGGAGCATTTGTTGCATGACTAAGTCATCTAAGGCACCACAGAATGTAAATATGTACAAAGAAGCTGGACACCTGTGTTTATGCAGGTAGAGCCTTTATTAGTAACCAAGTACAGATTATTATATTTTCACATCTGGATGACCCACCAGGAGCTGGATAGAATTTCTGAGCCTCTTCACATTCACACACAGAGGATGATCTCCTCAACGTTCCATAAAGATTTAACATTCCATGCTGGGCAGCTAAGGAAATCAAGGGCTTAAAAGAAACAAATCCTAACACCTCACTCAAATACAAAAAATGAGACCTGTAAAAACAGAACCCAACAAATGTGCAGATCAGATCCATGACCCATATTTGCTTTCTAGAGGTGCAGTACAGTTTGATGTCTATGGTATTTTGTGGGAGGGAGGAGGGGCATTTATCCTAGCACCCGGTCCATGGAAACGCTTTACAAGTTATCAGACAGTCAGATCAATATCCAAACATTGTCACTTCGAAAGAGTTTGTGTTGGTGTGAGGTCATCATGGAATCCAACGGCACCCACTATCAAGATCAAGCCACATCGAAAATTCAACCGGTAAGAAATGTGGGGTTAGAGATATCAATCCGAAGACTCTAGTACTCTGTTCTTGTTAAGTGCTACTGGGCTCACAGGAGATGCCGCAGCAAGGAATATGAGGGGGGAGGGACAATGATGGCTTGCTACTGTCTGTGAACCTAAGAGAACGTGTACAACGGGAGACCATCTGGCAGAATGAAGTTCAGTATCCGTGTGCTCTCCAACTTCCACCCGAACAATTTACATAAGAAAAAGGCCCTGCTGTTCATTAATAAAGAGCTAGACTTGCAGAAAGCTAATGCGAATTTTCAAGACACAGTGAGGCTTATGTTAATCAGGGAAATAAATAGGTCTTTATACAGGAGGGAGCAGCCAAGGCAGCCCTAGATAGTAAAAAAAAAAAAAAAAAAAATCACAATTTTTAAATTGTAAAAAATAAAGTTATACCTTTGTGTACAAGACGTTAGTCAGACAATGCTCACAATAAAGAGGATAACTGTCTAGTCTCCTGTCAAGTACACGTCAAAAAACTTGTGGTGAGTAATTCCAGCAGCAATGTACCCTGTTCCTCATAAAGGGTTACTCTGAATAAAAAATACATGGACCGTGGGGTGAACCTAGTCTCCCCCTTTGCCCTACTATACAATTTAAATAATCCACCAATAAACGTAAGTGAACAAAATAGAGACTATGCATAATTCTAGTATGGCTTGATAATAAAATACTTTAATAGCACCATTACAATAAATAATTAGGGCTCCCGGTCTTATGGTATTTATTTTTTTGACAATTCATTCTGTATTTATCCATTTTTTTTTTTTGCTTGTTTTATCTGTATTTATCCATATTTATTGCGGGTTTTGTGAAAAAATGAGGCTGAAATTAGTAGATTTCCACATTCACTCCTCCCTAATGTAAAAGTAGCTTTTTCTGTTGCTAGTTTCTTAATCGCAGGAGCACGTTTAAATAAGCACCGTACAAGACATAGGCACCCTATCCCTGAATAATGATTTTCCTCTTTATCTCATTTATTCAAATGTGTTGTGCTTTAATAAGCCCCTTTTTTTATCTTTTTATCATTTTTTATCTTTGTACGACTCAATGTGATTTTAGTGTTTTTAAAATAATGATTGTGTGTTTTAACTTTGTAACAATTTGTGCTCTGATGAAATGCTGTTATGTAATTATGCTCGTTCTTTTATGATTTTTAATAATCGAATAAAGATAATTGACTGACTGACTGACATTCATTTAACCAATAAATATGCAGCTGTGCTTATATGCCTGCCAGGTGTCAATACTGTGAACACCCACAGAAGATAAATCAATACACTTATATTAAAATATATGGAAATTGTATTATCCACCTTGTGCCTATGGCCTGGCATTCATGGCAGACAGTATTTAGAATTACTCAAAAAGCAACTCAATTTCCGTTTTATCCACATTTAAAAATAAATACAGACAAGAAAATAAATGTTTTCTGTCCGTACCCGGAAAAATCAGTTAAAACGGAAACCAGGTAACATTAATAATAATCATTAGTGGATTTGCTTCAGATTTCTTTATTTGATCTATTTTCCTTATCTTTGTATTTTTTCCCTGGATATTACTGTGCACCAGTTTAAAACTTCTGCTGAAGCCATACCTTCTCTAGAACACAGAGTATTTCAGATTCAGTTCAGTCTCTCGACAAAGTGATACTTATAAATTAAAACGACAGAAGCATTCATCCGCCATAGAGTACTTTTCTGAATTTAAAACAAATGTTGGCGGCGAGTAAAATTGCAACGACTTGGACTAGCAGGCATTAATTCACTGTGTAAAACTGCCTTCAAGTAAGTAGCTCTTGGAATGTCTGGCTTTGAATTTATGAAAGGGCCTGAGGCACACACGGAAAAATGGTAGCATTCCATCCTTCCCTGGTACTGCTGGCTGCAAACATTCGCTTAATTACTTTTAAATACTAGCTCTCAAGAACACCTTAGGCCATCCTACATCAGAGAACATGCCACAATATGAGCGAATGCATTATTGCAGTTTACTGGATCTGCAGCATTTAGCTCTTACTATCCCCCTTGATGTGTTGTCTAGGCGCTAAAACCCAGCTTTTGTGGATACACAACTGCTTCAATAATCATTCAGACTGTCAGTTTCTTTACTGCTACCTGAAAAGAAAATGACTTTTTATGGATCTCATTAGCAATTCAAGCCTCTGGCCACCCCTTCTTTGCCATGGAGAAAGAAAATTCTCTAATGCCAAAAACAAACATTAAGACTGAAATCTGACCGTATACCCAATTCATCCCAAATACGCAACTCACTGGATCTTAAGACATCCAAAGGCACTTGCTACTATCAGCTACTTGCTACACACATATAGGTAGTTGCCAGGTAGAAAACAAACCTACCAGCCACGGAAGCAAGTATGCCATCTGGTCAGTACCTAGTCACTAGAAAAAAAGGATTCAAAAGGCCATTCCCCCCTTTATTAAAAGGCAACAAACTGCAAGGAACATAAGTAAAAGGGGTGTGAGAGTATTCAGTTTCTCGTTCAGTAGTGGGCTTAACAGAAACACTTCATGCTGACTAGAATAAATAGTCTTCTAATCATACACTCAAAACAAAAGAGGGATTACTTTATGTTTTCACTTCCAATTCTACACACAGACCAGTTGGCCGCTGAGTTAATGCATCAATTTAGATAGTGAGGTCACAAAACCAAGGTAGTTTAGATCCTGGTGGAGAGAGTACTTAAGACTGGCCGAAGGTCATTAGCCAAGGGGTCTGTCAAATAGCAGGAGCTTGAGGTCTTTTCTGAAGGGGACTAGTCAAGTGAGGAGGCAGGGGGAGGCAGGGGGTTCCAGATTATTGTGGCACTACCACAGAATACATGGATCATGTATCATTCTCGGCTGGGGGCTCCAGGAACGGGAATTGGGCTCTGCTTCTTCACAACTGGAAGAAAGAAACTTTGAGGTTAACCAAAACAACGAGTTTCAGAAAGGGAAATAAGGTGGTTTCCGAAATGTGTTATTTGATATTTTTGATGCAACCACAGACTGCAACCTCACTCTTCTGTCATCCGAGTTTATGGATTAAGGTCTAGTTTTCATTCATTTCGTTAGGACATGCTCTTATTTATGACCCTCTCTTCAGCTAGACCGATCACTGGGGTGATGGACCCCAACATTTGTAGTTAATATGTTCCATCCCAGGATCTAGACCCCTTCGTAGGTCTTTTCCTCCTCCTTATTAAGGCATTAACAGGGAGTCTACTCTGAGCACTCCCAGGTAAAGTGTGATTCGACAATTTGGCTCCTTCCTCCTTTTTGTAACAGAATCAGTGTGGTTCAAACCTAGTGACGCCAACAATTCAGATACAGTCTGAAAGCAGCCAAATATCAATGGAATCAACAGTCCATTGAGCAGCCCACTGTTTTCGATTCAACAAGCATCCAGTAAGGGGCACCTTCAATACACCAGTCATGAATTCCCAAATTTCCGCTCCATCATCCAAGCAAAACACGCTCTGAACCATTTTCCAACACTGCTGATCGAAAAGTTAGACTAGAAGTCACTCGTCACGGGCAAAGTTTCTCTGTCCCCACAATTGCATTGGAGGCTCGAAGTCTCTTCCTCCACCTTGGGAGGGAGGCATCGATTCAAGTATTACAGGCAAGCAGGGTCCCATTCATTAGTGTGGCATCAGCTTCGCTGTAACAAACATCTCCTGTAAGAGGTATTCGTCCTCAAGCCTTCAACATTCTGCCTAGAATACAGAGTAAATTTGAACAAGGCACGTATGGTGCACTACCGTTCACCTATTAACCCCCTAACCAATGCAAAGGGGTGAACGGTTGGTAAGTCCACCTCAAATATTCAGTTGTGAAAACTCAGACCTGTATTGGAATTATGAGAACCACCTTTACACCTGAAAAGTCTTATAATAGGCTTAGGAACTCTGTTGCGATAAGCTGCACCGAAACTTCTCCTTCCAAAGGGTACAGCCAAAGTAGCTGCAGAATAAACCTCCTCCAGAGTCTTTGAAGAGAAAGAGTGATAAGTAGGGCTTGGGCGGTCGCCAGGCGATCACTTCAACATGCTGCTAAATAAGGGAACCCCACGGAGTATGGTCACTGGATCAAACTCACACCAAACTCCAAATACTCTAGATGGCAGCTAATTCAGATTGGAACAACTGTTGTCTTGCAAGAAAGTATGAAAAGGTAAGTAAAAGTAAAGGGATCAATACAGTAATATTGTATGGTCTTAGATCAGAGTGCACAAGTTCTTTAAAAAAAGAGGACATTAAAAAGCTCAACCAGGAGCTAGCCTATAATGCACTCCTTTATTTGACCCCTGCCTGCTTTGTTTTTTTCTCCTAAAGTCACATTTAAACTTTCCAGCTGGACCACAAACTCTCTCTGCACACGCATAATCCTCAACTCTGAGAGAGACGTTTCTATCTTCAACATTATACATAATATATTACACTGCATAATTTAAGTTGCAGCGTTAATGAAGTGAATCATATTCAGCAGGATCACAGACAAAATATGCAAAGAAAAAGCCAGAGAGCTACTGTTTCAACAGTTTTTTGTCTCCAAATAAATTGCTCATCTCATTATTTTCCACTGTTTCCTTGTATTATAATATGCCCACTGCTGACACCTCTCCAGTTCTCGCTGGCAGGCCCTGCATTAGCATGTAAATAGCTGGAAGACACTATGAAAGGGATGAGAGGAACAGCTCCTTAATTAAGTTTAATCTTCTGCAAATCCATCAACTCCATGCAGCAATCTGTTCTGACAGGGTTTGCTTTTAACAAGGGATCTCTAAGACGTCACTCAATGATGTCGCTAGATCCGCGATAGACCAGAAACACGAAAAGTCAAGCCGGTGGAAAAGCGAAGTGAGGGAGAGGCAAATCCTCAACAAACATTTGCAGATCTGTCACCAACCTCTGTTCTGCCACAGGCAGCTGGCACCCTAAAACTGCTGTTTCTATGTCTAGAAGCTAGAAATGGGCAATGCCGTAAGCTGGCAGACTGCTCACCCGAGGAAAGTTTGGATACCCACTCATACCTATGCATCAGGAGTAGCAAGCGATCTATAAATGCTAGCCTTCTTTCCCTCTTCTATCCCTCCATTATCGTTCTCAATCCAAATAACGGACTAACATATCCACCACTCAAATTACTTTCATATTTCACTATACTAATTCATCACTAATCCTTTATGGGTTCCGGAGTAGTGTGCTACTTGCCCAAAAAAAAAGCGCTTCAACACCCCATCAGGGGTAACAAGCACTATATAAATGTAATTAAAATAAAATACAATAGCACGCTTACGGTTAACTCCCTCCCCCATAGCATGGGCATCTAACCACACTCAACACTCAATGATGGGACTGGCAGTACAAGGAATGCTGCGACGTCATATCTGCCTGGATGTTCCGGTTGTAGGGCACCACCAATGCTGCACAGTTTTCATTTTTGTGAAGGCAAAGAATTATATAGTTGTTGTTTAATATGGCAAAATGCTTATTACAGTTTTACTAGAATAATCTATTTCCGTCATGGAGCCCATCAGTTGGTTTCAAACCGGCAGCTTCAGACTACACTTTCTAGAGAAAGAGCCTTCTGAGTGTCCAAAACACAGCCAAGCTTTGGGGCAACGAAGTAACCATGTCTGTTAAAAGATGGAGTTAGTCACAGAACCGGAGACACATTAATGCCCCAAAAGAGGCACAACAATAAACAAGATAACTGGAAACTGTGCAAAATCCAGGTAGCAATGCAGACGAGTGTTCCAAAAAGGGACAACTTTCGATTTCAAGGAGAAGACCCAGTCATCTCACGATTTGCCCTTCTCCAAAACCACAAACAGAGGAAAAGCCTGTAACTATCCAAGGAGAGTTCTTATCCAGATAGGAAACATGTTACTTCATGAATGAACGTGCTGCGAAACCACATAGGACATTAGTAAGGAGACATGCCTTTTTTCCAACCTTTACCATATTGAACGACTTAGATCAAGATCTTCTGGGAGTGTATTAGAACCAGAAAGCAGGTGCTCACAAAACTGCTACACAAAAATAGGTAGCACAGAAGAAACACTTCCAAAACGAGCAGCTCATCTCCGAATCTTAGCGAGATGGAGGGCTTTGGGCTGTGTGGCAGAATGGAAGTGGAACAATCTAGAAACTTCTCGACTTTCATTGCAAATGAACTGAAATGTGATTATAGAGAGCAATAAATAGTCGAAATACTTATTATTAGTGCACTTTGAAATGTATCAGGGTCTTGATAAAAGGTCCATAGATAAGGATCATAAGATGTACACAAATGGGTTAACGGGTTCTGTAGGAAAATGTAATTAAACACTGAGCATGTTCATTGTTAAGGAAAACAAGAACTCTGTAAAGTGACTTATTTTTTAAAATACAGATTCTTCTACGATTATGACAAAACAATTACGAAAAATTATGTGCACATTTCACATCACATTTCTAGTATCATGTGCATTAAACAATACATATTAAAAGCAATACGAAATTACAGGAACGCTATAAAAGTATATGACAAATAACACATGAGGGTGTATTGGAATAGCAGCAGTTAAGCGGAGTTAGAAAACTAACTGGAAGATGTTACTGTGGAAGAAAATAATAAAAAACTCAACCTTGTGAACCAATCACATTAATTTTATGTGGGTGGACTAGTTTGCCTAATATATTAGCAAACTTACCTTGAGAGGTCATTTTGTTCGAGGGTAAGATGCTACTTCGACCCTTATGCTTATCGCAATTCTACATATGCCTATGTAAAAGGGGTTGCCACAAACTATGATGGCTTTAGCCATGAGAATGCATTCTATTTTGTCGATTGGGACCAACTCCATTGAGTTTTGAAAAAGGGAGAAAGAAGTAACTAACAATTATCATCAAAAATGGGAATAGAAAAAGGTTTTTTTTTAAAAAAGGGATATTTATTATTTCCAATTTTTTTCACATCATTGGCACATGTGTTTGCGGTCAGATTTAAAATCGTTGAACTCCAACACAATTTTGATACAGATCATTCTTGCAAAACTAAAAAGTGAATTATTTACTGATAGGATCTATTCCTAACATTATCAAACAAAAGTGTGAGATTATAAGACCGCAATGGAGTAAAATATTAATTTATTAAGGCATCCAAGCTTAAGGTGTATAAGTAAATAAGGATTCCAATGTTTTCCCTTTGCAGTCTGCCATTGACACGGGCAATGTGTGCCGGTGTCATCCCTTCTCCCCACCCACAAAGAAGTCCTATTTACAACCTGATGTCCCACCTCACTCCCTCTTCTTCCACCTACCCAGTTTCAAGTACCAACAGATAGTAGCCTAGTTTTGAGCCCATATGGAACAATAACAATAATGGTCATAGCGGCTATAGCCTTACACAGAATCATACAAAATCGTTGCAGTTTGCGCACCACCATGTATTTGGGAAGAACAAGCAATAAATGGTGAAATAGATCACCTGAAGTTAGATGCAAAGTACTCCAATTACCTCAAATTATTTACTTGTTTACTATATTATTGGACACAACACATTGCTAGAGGGTTATCACGTCGCTAGATCAGCAACTACATTGCATCCCATTTGACAGCCAATTATGAGGAGAATAGCCAGGATTTCAACTTCTTACAAAACACAAGGTGGTTCGAAGTCAGGAGAAGATCACTAGGCATGGAATTCCAATGACTGACAGCAAGATGAGAAAAAGATCGGCCATCCATTCTGGCTTTTTTGATCCACTTAAAGCTAGACAGCACAAAGTAAGCTCAGGTAAGCTTATAAAAAGCCACTAGGCTGCACAGAAAAAGACCAATCAGTATCATATAATGCTTTATGAAAATAGCATAGCAGCTTAAATGTAGCCCTCTTGCGTACAGGCAGCCCATGGGTTGAACTTGGAGGGAGGCTGAACTATTTCAGGCACTGTTACAAATGAGTCCGGCTGATGCATATTGAATGGACTTTAAGCGAGTAAACAGAAAATCAGCCAATCCCAGATATAGAGCATTGCCGTAATCCAGCTTGCTCATAATCTGTGCCTAGGCGACAGTCTCTCGTCATTCCAATGGAATCCATTGGAAGAGCTTGCGCAGTAGTCAGAGCAAACCAAAGCATTTGCCACAAGTGGCATTTACCTGGTCATGCATGGACAGTGTCTTCTACTAAGAATCCAAGATTTTTAGCTTCTCTCCTCGGTTCTGAAGCAGTTCTCAGGTACGTCGGACACCTTGGATCGTTTTAACTCATTCCTGCCGTCAATCAGAGGCACTGCGGACGTTTTGTAATAACGAACCCTGAAGCACTCGTGGACATAATCACAAATTGCTTCAGTGTATAAGGCACTCTGTTAAAGGGCTACACCACATAACAACATGCATAAAACCACATGCTGCATAGTTGCTATATGGCCCACAGATGAAGCTATGAAACACATTTCTATGATCCAATTACTCCATAGCACCGAGGTTACTGCTAAAGGTCAAGCAACCACCCCACTCACAAAGAGATCCCTCGTAATCACAGCCAAGAAATACCCAGCTGGTAGTCTGTGTGCTACAGTTACAAACATCCACAGATGCCAATACTGATGAACAATTTGAAGCTAATTAGCTTGGCGCAAAAGCTACAAGTCAGTATACACCGTCACTAATCAATAGTGTTTATTATTTAAATCAGATTTGAGAAAAAATCTTTAACTTTTTTTTTTAACAAGACGTATCTTTATATGTAGAGAAACACACCAAATCTAACAATTCAAAGGACAACATTTTTTTAAAAAGAAAGGGATTTAGACCTAATTACACAAGGACCGACCCACGCTAAAGTTCGTCACAACATTTCTATTCATACTCTTGCAGCCATACCACATTCCTCAATCATACTTGTCATCACACATGCACACTTCTTCCAGCTCCTTGATGTTCAAAGGGATTCCTGTCCTTTATACTGATAAACCAAGGGGCAATCACCAAACAACAAAAAGACTTCTTAGTCTAACTTGGTTGTGCATCAGACCTATTCACAAAAACCAGTAATATAATAAAAAAACGTTAAGACTGCACAACCAGACTGGTCTGTTTGAATGATTTGATTGTTTGGTATCCAACAACAAGGTATACGCGTTTCGAACACCCCCGATTCCCGGGGTTCTCCTCAGGACCAAAACCAGCTATGTACAGTTGATCTCCAAATGATCTATACAGTTTTCAACAAGAACAAGAGATCAGATAAAACAGCGGCAGGTGGCGTGGTGTTGTGTAGCAAGATTCCTTTGAAAACTGCAGGCTCAAGTTCCCAGGACCTACATGCATGAATTCAAGGCCCGTAGCACGAGTAACCGCTAGGCATGGAAGTCGTCACATGCACGTCTTTGCGTCTTTTGGAATTGCGAACTCCCGCAACGCGTTTCCATGAAATGCCAGCTCGGCTTTAGACGATTCTATCACTTGATTCAGAGTCTGAGAGGGCTATTTCCCTTCGCTACTGTTGTAGCGGTAAGCCGGCGCGTAAGACTACACGCCCGCACGGAGTTTCTTCGCGTTTAACAAATGGCCTCTTGTTCTATACAGATGGCACAATTCCTTTCAAGACTTCAGAGTGCTCTCCCGCGTCTCGGAATCAAGTGATATAATTGTCTAACGCCGAGCTGGCCATTCATGGAAACACGTCGCAGGAGTTTGCATCTCCAAAAGATCCAAAGACGTGTATGTGACAACTTGCAACAAGCTAATTAGCTTCAATTTATTCATCAGTATTGGCACCTGTGGTTGTTTTTTTGCTAAGGGGCTCAGCCTTACTGATTAGGGCCATCCCCATTGTTCTCTCACAGTTACAAACATAGCACAACACAGCTTAGGTCCGAGGAGTCATCGACTTAGTTTGCACTATCTGAAAATGTAGGAGTGTCCATTACTTCTTTTGTCCTGTGATAAACTCAATGTCACTCTGCCTAATCCACTCAGTGTCCACATTCAAACTAAGAACTTAAACATTGTTCATGAAAGCTTAAATCCAAGCCTACATAACGAAAACCAAGTTATATGGGGATGTTTCAACCACTTTCCCGCCCTATGAAGAGGACTTGTGACTGTCATATGAAAGTTTTGAAGCACAGATATTTAACTGTAAGGCATGGCAAATATAGCAGGCCAATAACAACATTACAATGCTGTGGGTATTTAACTCACTTGTAATTCTCACCCAACCCTCCCCAGAGAATGTCTGAAACCCATACCCCTACCCCTCATTTTTTAGAAATTCTGGAAAACTATGAATTCCTTGCACAGCATCCAAAAACACAAGGAACATCTTCAAATGCAAAACAACAGCAGCAACAAACATTGCTATGCAGTTCCCAACGTTTTTTCCAGGCACAGATCAAAAGATTTGTGCATCAGGCTTAATGTTCATGACACTAAGGCAGTACTAGGAAAACATCCAAGGTGCCACCAGTAAAGAAGTGCATCATGGCCTCTACAAGCATCCAATATGGTCCAAATTGACAGGGAAGATAGTTGCAAAACGGTACTCCCACAAAGGTGACTAAGATCTTTGCGTTGGTCTTGCAGACCAATATTACTAGACAAATCTACACTTCAGAGCAACCTTCTTACTCCAGGGTTTAAGTATAAAATCAAACACATTTTTGTAGATGTAACAGTTCTAACACGTACTTATTTCACTGATCCCCTGGGCACGAACGTCAGTTTCTTTTTTTACTTTCCCTGGCCTACAGTGTGTCACCCCACCTTCATCTAAAGTGAACTCAATCACTGAAAAAAACCGAGCACAGTGACAGTGTTTTCGTTGATATTCTCCAACAGAGCACCAGGCGTAACCACCAAGCTCATACAAAGTGGCAACTATCCCCAGCAACCAAGCTATGCGGAGAATAATGGTTATTGCTGAAATGATGGTACAAGGGCCAGTTTCAGGTAGGCAGGCTCTTACAAAGACAAAGGATGTTTGTTACCAGGGGGTTTTCCAGGTTGGAGGAAGCAACCTCATATGCTGAACCATGAAGGCAGACCCTGTAGAATCTCTCCTACCATCTTCCTAAGTCATGTACAAATATTCAGACATTTACTCCGGACTCAGTGTGGCCCTAACCTCACCTGCGACTAAACAGCATCGATAGACCCGACCACAAAAAGCAGTGCAGTTATATCTTGCCATTTCCTAGAAAGAGGCTATGCTGAAAAATAGTTAATGAAGGTATAACATGTGTGAGAAGTTGGCCCGATATGCAACGTTCGCTATTCTAGCGACCGCTATGTATCGTTCCAACGACCCTTATGGTGTTTGGTTGTAAGTCAACCTTATAGACCAGCTATCCTAGTAGCGTGGATACGAGCAGTCTAAGGCTAAAGACTCGAGAGGGCGCGTTAAGCCAGCTGTTTACCACACATGTACCCCTTGAACACCAAGTGAAAGGACACCACACAAGTGTTATGAAAATAAACAGGATATTTATTAAGAATCACAACAGCCCTGTACTCTTTATGAGGACAGGGTACTAAGCACAAACCAAATCTTTTTAGCAAATACTTCAAGTGCACAATTAAAACAAGTGTCCGAGGACACGGAAAGGTTAAGGTCTCGGGCGGACCCGATAAGGCAAGTCGGAAGCGAGGGACTCGGGACCCTAGAGTAAGGAGGCTATGCAGGCACCGAAATGCCGAGTTACCTAGCCACGAGGGCTGCGGCTGCACAAGTCTTACAGGCGTCGGGGTCTTCGCTGACGAGCCAGGAGCCGGAAGAAAGGAGTTGCTGGCCGGCGACCAGTGCTGAATAGTTCGTAGAGATCCAAGCCTGGATCGGAGATTGATGAAACCTGAAAGCAGAGGGGACCAAGTTCGTACTACTAGCCAGTAGTCAGAGGGTACCAGGAAGGCACCGGTTGGCCGTCACCTCGACCAGGTGAGGGGGCGACGCTAGGCTCTGCAGTCTCTCGGACCAGGAGGCGTTGTCGGCGACCACGGTGGAGGTGCGAGCTGTCCCACGACGGATGTCGCTGTCGGCGTCTTGAGTGGACCAGGAGGGTCCGGGGTGCTTCTCGGAAAGATGGAAGCAAGGGCCAGTCTGGAGCAACCAGACCGGCAGTGAGGATTCTCGGATGTCGTCACAGAAGGGCACAAGCCAGCGGCCAGTGACCAGACAACGTGCTGAGCAGCGAGCAGAAGGGCCCCACGCAGATCGTGGAGATGCTGGGAGACTGCACTTCGGTGCTGGAGCGGCTCAGGGTCGGGGCTTCTCGGACCCCAGAGCACTCACCAGGGAATTGCTTTGATGGTCGTGCTGGTTTAAGAGCGTGCAGGTTCTGATGATGGCCGGTCCCTCGAGGTCTCGTCGCACCCACAGGTCACAGCTG
Organism: Lissotriton vulgaris; assembly: GCF_964263255.1. Taxonomy (NCBI): domain Eukaryota; kingdom Metazoa; phylum Chordata; class Amphibia; order Caudata; family Salamandridae; genus Lissotriton; species Lissotriton vulgaris. Next base: position 105,175,983 of record NC_141698.1, read on the forward strand.
AGCTGATGACGTGGGTAGAGGTCAGAGGTGCCAGGGAAGCCGGTTCTCGTCGAGCTGGGCCGTCGGATTCCTTGAGGAAGGACTTACAGCAAACCGCAGAGTTCTTAGATGGTGCCCGCTGATGCAGGGTGACTACTCCTTAGCCACAAGGGAGAAATCTTGAGAAGAGTCTTGAAGGTCCTTTCGTGGAAAGTAGTTCTTGATTCAAAGATGATCTAATTTGGAAGGGTCCCCGCTCCGGTCTTTATCCTAAAGAAAGGGGTGGGTACATGACTAGGTCCTGCCCTAAGGGTGGGACCAGGAAGGGGGGTAGTTACGCCCCTCTCCCCTGCCGGGCTTTCCCCAGGCCAGGGCTGTCGCCCCTGGAACTGGTTCTAACCGGCAGATGCGTAGTGAGCACCGGGGTGCCACTCCGCAGTCACCTTCTCGCCAAAGCCCTACCTACCCAGAATACACAAACCCTGTCTGGGACGGTGCGAACAGCGCCCTCGACAGGAAACCCTTTGTCCAAGTGCTCCTCGCTGGAAGGACTCCCAGCAGCAGGAGGTCAGACTTGTGTCTGTGGTGGCAGCATCCATTTTGTGGAGCTGAGGCTTTAGTTAACTTTAACCGGGGTTCACAGTTACGTACATGTCGTGTCCCTCTAGAAGGGCGGAATGCTAACCTCGTCGCCAGGGTTGGTGAGAGGGCAGCATCCCGATTCGTATGACACCTTACTCGACATGCCTTGATAACGCGATACCGGGGTTACCGATATGGCACGCGTTATCATGGAACAGCTATTGGGCCTTGATCCCGCAAGCTGCAGCCGGGCTCGGCTCGGGCCTGAACCTAACTCACACGAGCCCACGCACTCTGCCTTCAGGATTGATAAGGCCTGCCATAGGAGTGACTGATAGGGACTCGGGTGTCCAGTGTATGGTTAGATATAGGGCTACTATACCTAAAGCGAAGGGTGGTTACACGTCTTCGCCCCAGCTGTCGTGCAGCCAATTGTGTCAAATTTGAGAGGCCAGCCAGGGGTGGCATAATACATGCTGCAGCTCCTGGCGGCCCTGGGTACACCTATGCCCTGCGTTACGGGGTCTGATAAGGTGGCCCAGTACCAATTGGTAAATGCACCTAGGGTACACATCGTAATTTAGAAAGAGAACAGCCAGGCTGTGGGTCTGATTAGCAGGCCCACAGCCAGAGAAAGTCGTAAACCAGTGAAACAAAAGCAAAAAATCTGGGTGATCATAGGATTGCAGACCCTACTCTCCTACAACATGCAGCACCACTAAGTCAGTTGCATGGGTACATGGCACTAGGGCAAAGCCATCACAGATATGAGGTCAGCTTACCGCCCCTATATCAACAACAAAATAAAAAAGGAGAAGGTCCTTGGATTTCGCTGGTGGTCAAAAGGTATTCACAAATTCATAGTACAGTAATTTAGCAAACAGGACAAGAGGATGTTGCATAAGGAAAGAAATGCCCATGGTGCAGCTCTGACCGATCCAATTCAGCTGCCGGAGCACTAAGCGGACGACTACATTTATATTATATAAAGTAGCAACTCATACTCGACATAAACCTGCCTACAGTTCAACAGAAAAAAAGTAGACAAAAACTCACCGAAAGTTAAAGATAAAAACATCTAGAAGACATCACATTGGAGTTCACAGTGTTAAAGGAACCACAAGCCTGAAACCGTGAATTTCCAATTTGGGGAAATTCCATGAGACTAACTCGTTTCCTTAAAAGAACTAAGGACATTAAAAAAAAAAACACCAGAAAAAGGTGACTCGAAAATGCCTGTAATACCGGAGAGTAAAGGTAGCGCAATTAGGTAGCGGTAGAGATAATAGGATATTGGCAATGGCAGAAGTAATAGAGTTTAGGTAGGGGTACTAAGGAGGAAGTGGGACTCCTGAGGTAGAGAAAACAGTAAAGGTACCTGGGAATCAGTAGGTGGTAAAAGTACTAGGGTACCTACAGGCAGTAGTACAAGTGGCTGTGGGTAGGAATAGAGGCATTAGGGAATAGCCAGGAGTAGTGCACTAGGATAAGGAGAGAAAACTCAGTTGAAGAAAAAGAGGGAAAGAACAGATTAGGTCATCGCACGAGGCATCAAGATAGAAGAGGCGGTGGCGTGGAGGTCCCCCATGCAAACAAGTCAATTAGCAAAGACAGGAATGAGGAAAGAATACAGGATGCCAGGTATCCACAGTGAAATGCAAACAAAACAGCTTTGTAACCAAGAAAATTATTTAAAAAACACTTCAGGAGGTTATTGCAAACATAAAGCGTTTTCAACAGGATGGATAATAAATTAAGGTAATGCGATTTATTAGGAAAACTTAAGGAAGTACGTTTTTGGAGAAAATCTTCATAACCGATCCAAGTCTTTTTTTTAATGCATAATTACATACAACGGACAGTTCGGTCTACACAAAACATCAAATGTTATGGAAACGTGTAAGAAATCCACCGATTTTACTAAGAATTAGACTCCCTTTGAACAAGGCTAATTGCCCCTAAATGCTCTGGGTAAGTTAGCAAAATTATCTTTCATTTTCCAAATTGCTAGCAAACAGCCTTTTGGCCATTATAGGCAATTACTATAGCTAGATGGTAGATAATGCACACACGGACATCAAGGAGGTACCATCTTCGAAGTGCGGGAATCGGACCTAACTCACATTGTGCAATTGAGAGAACAACACACACACACACGTCACATAAATGTTCAAAGAACTAGTCAAGGAGATTATCCTTTCATTTTATGTTTTTGTTCTATTTTTAAAACTTTTGTAGGAGGCTGGCATAGTATATGGTCATACTTATTTAAGTGAAGCGCCTTGCACTAATCCAAACAACCCTTATGGTGATTTTAGTGGTCTTAGACAACCATAGAAAGCTAAGTGGTAGCTGTGGAATGCAGTCTTCAGGCTTAGTCCAGAAGAATTGTTAGGGAGCTTGTTTTACCAGAACTAATCATACAGTGTAGGTTAAATGAAAAAGAAACTCACAGTGTAGTTATAAAATTAGTTATATTTATTACACAGACTCCCTAACACATTGGTATATCTCCTGCCCGGAGATATCAACACAATATTTCAAAGGTAGGCAGATAAATAAGCATAAATAGATGGGGGAGACCAAACTATATACTAAAGACGTGGAATGTGAATTGCGACCCAAGTTTGACATTTGCCAGAAGACTAGAAGAGCTGGGGAAACAAGGAACCACCCAAGTTAAGTACCCCAGAACCCCACGATGGCTGTGTGCAGAGTGAAAACATAGCTGTGTACTCAATGCAAGTCAATGGGAAAGTCGCAGTTGCAGTTTCAAGAAGGACCCTTCCCAGTGGACCCTGAAGAATCCCTGTGGAAGATGTAAGGTTGGAGAGTCACCCCACCCATGGATACTCCAGTAATCATGATACTTACACCAGGGAAGCCGGGTGCATAGGTGCGAAGTGATGTCGGAAACCGCCGTAGACCACAATGGAGGGCTTTAGCAAAGATGCCGCTGGCGAAGAAGAGGAAACAGTCCGGTGGAAATTAAATGTGGAATCTTGAAGAGGAGTACCTGCAAGCTGACCAGGAGGAACGGAAGACTAATGACTACTGATGATGAAAAATGCAGGAGAGTTGACTGTGACCTTGTCGCTGCAGCTGTGAGTACTAAGTGACGTTGTGGAAGACAAGGATCAGTTCACAAGATATCCCATGTTGGAAGTCGAGAACCAGGAAGTGTCAGTGTCTGACGGGAGCACCAACAAGCCTTGGCAGCAGTAACAGATGTGGCAGACTCAAAAGGTGCAACGTTGGGACTAGGAAGGTCCAAGGGACTCACCAAGTACAGGAGAGTCAGAGCAGGCCCCATGCAAACAGGGAAGCCCACTGAAGAGAAATAACACCCTCAAGAGGACACACAGGCCAAAGGCAAAGGAGATGCAAGAGGACCTCGAGCAGCTCACCAAACATGCAGGCCCACGGTGCATAAGATGCGGTGAGGACGAAGACCTTGGAAGGATGAGATGCTGGAGGCTTGAGCTTCTTGTAGCCCGAAGCTCTCTGGAGGACAGAGGGAACAAGCCTTGGCAAGGGCAAGTCAACGCGGTGCACAGGGGTTCTGTCCCAGCGGTTCAGACGGGGGATACTGGCCTTAAACTTGCGTAGAAGACAGTGCAGGCCTGGAGGGAGTTGCAGGACCACACCTGTGTTGCTGAGCCTTTCGAGGTCCCTGTTGCAACAGCAGTAGCAGATAAATCAGCTTGGTTGCAGTGCCTGCAGATGCAGGGGAGTGACTCCTTCACTCCAAGGGAGAATCCTTGGGTGTCTGATGCCCACAGGCCTGGAGAAGAATCTGGATGAAGCATAGACTATGCAGAAGACTGGCAGGACGACAAAATTAGGAGCAGCAGGAGTCTTCCTTGGTGCAGTCTCGGTTCCAAAGCAAAGTCCAACGAAGTCCAAAGTGCCCAGACGGTTGAAGTGGTTTCAGATCTGAATCTTGTCCCACGACTAATCTGAAGAGCCATCGATAGGTAAGCCCTTAAGTACTCTAAAGAAAGTGTTAAGGGCGATTCAGGGTTCCCTCCCAAACAAGTATTTACAATGCAACCGTCTCGCCTTTGCAAAAGTTAGAGCTATTGGCATTATAAATGACAACATTTTTTATTTATGTGTTGGTTTTGAAAACAGATAAATAAATGGCATTGTCATTTACAATGCCAATAGCTTAATCTCTCGCAAATGCGAGACCTATTGCATTTGCAATGCAATAGGTTGCGTATTTACGCGAGTTTGAGGTTCTGACATTGCAAATAATATGTTTTATTTATGTTTCAAAAACACACACACATATATACACACAGAGCCACACACACACACACACACACAGCCACACACACACACACACACAGCCACACGCAAGTAAGAATAACCAAAGAATAACTTTGAGCTTTACAAGTGGCATATGAAGCAGGATATGGCTGGCTGTGAGGTGAAGAGGCAGGGAGCTTGCATCACTGCAGGCTTAGTGAGCGTACTGCGCCCCTCCTTCCTCCCCCTGGGTGTCTTTGGCCCGAAGTGAAGATGGGGAAGGGAACAGAGGAGCGCTGCCAGGGGTTGTTATATAACTACAGAAGACAGGCGCGTCAAACCGCCTCCAGACCTCACCCTTCCCTGCGGCCTGTCATGAAGCAAGGGATAACGTGGTTTGCCAGAGGGCAGTGGCTTTCTCCGCCTACTGCCTCGCCCCCTACACAAGGGATGAGTCAGCCAAGGGGAAGCAGCTGTAGTCCCAGGTATGACAGGGGCGGGCATGGATCTGGAAAGAAGTGCAATCTGCTATAAAAGCAACTATTTGACATATAAATGAGCACTGTTTATTAGTTTATCGTCCAAGTAATATGTAAACATCAACGCATCCTTTGCTAAGACATTAATATTACTTTACTTTGGGCTAATCTCACAATTTAATTCTAAAAGCAGTGGAAACGTACCATTTCAAGATGGCCAAAATGTTAACTGTCACCGGCGTACATGATTGCGAATCGAGTCTCTTGTCTAGTACCAGTTGGCTTTCATTCACAACCTCCTCGTTCCCCCATCCACCAGTTCCTCCTTCCACTGGAGAGATGAGGAGTCAACAGGGCGCTAGCAGAATTCCTTTAAGACCTCTCCCTACCACCTACCACCGACTGGGGCCCCCAGCCCCCTTTCACAAAAAGGCTTAGTTTATTATACCAACGTATTTCTACACATGAAATAAGTATTTTTAACGGAAAATCTTTATTTTCCGCAAAAATAATGTCCAACAATATCAGTACTCATCTATTGTTTTCACGTTAAGTAGGTTCAATTGGTGGGAAAAATGGTAAACAAGTTCAACATGATGACACTATGAACAGCTGTAGTTCACTGCGATAGTTTAACACAAATTAATAAATCATGTTTCGCGTGTTCGGAGAAGTACCTAATATGTATATTTTTATTGTGAAGTGTGAGCAAGGACCATATAGCTGGATACCCATTGACTCGTATGCACACTCTAGGGTCTAGCACACAACTCTGTTGTTGCAAGTTGCTAACTGTTACACCTGCTTCTATGGAACGTTGAACACCCCCCTACCTCCCCCTTCGCCCCAGGCGGGTCCACCCCCACCTCCCATGCGCACTCTGTTTTCACACGCACCTTTCCTTAATCGTCCTCTTTCTACCTCTAAGGCTCTCTGCCTCCTGTAATTGGTCTTCCTCTGACAAGTAGCAACTGTCCGAATCTGTAGGACTTCGTGTTCTGGGTTTTTCGCTAGTTCCCTCCTGCTCTCCCTCCCTCTCCCGGCCTGCATGACGTAGCCACAGCGCGGTCGCTGGGTGGTGTTGTAAGCTGCGGGCGCACATGCGCAGTGTGACAGTTCATTTTTTTGGGGGGGGGGGGGGGGGGGTAGTGTGTATGTGTCGCACGGACTTGCCCGGCAGGAGTCATTGCAACAGTGTTTAAAGAGAAAGGCTTGGAATGAGAGTGACAGGCCGGGGACGACGGGCGCTCCTGGGGGACCCCGCAAGAAGCCCATCCATGCCCCCGGGCAGTGAGTGGCGGTGCCGGGCCGCGGGTAGATCCTGCTGCTTCCACCCTGCACAGGATGTCCTCGGAGGCTGATCCCAGCAGTCTGGAGACGGACCCCCCCCCCCTTCCAGCCCCCTGTCGCAGCTGTGTCAGACAAAAGACCCCGGGGCAGGCACGCCCACCGTGCAGAGGACCCGCAGGAAGTAAGTGCCCAGTGGTGGGAGGAAAAAGTAGCAGGGGGTCATGCCTTTGCTCACAGCAATTGGTGGTGTCTGTTCTCAGAGACCACGAGAGAGGACAGTCTGGTTCACGCCTCTGGGTGCCATGACGCCCAGGTTTCTGTTAGGCATACAAAAATGGCTTTACCCGTAATATACAACAGCATACAGGAACATGTAGCATAGAAATAAAATATAATATATTGAAAAGCAGAACATACCTAGACGCATCTGTAGAATGCTCGCTCCCAACAGAAAACAAGCACAGCCTTACATTTGTGGTAAAAGCTTTCTTATCTTCTTTATGGGGCGAAACAGATGGCCCCATGAAGAAGGTAAGAAAGCTTTTGCCACAGCAGTAAGTCAAGGAACCCAGTCTGAAAAGGACAGGGCTTGACGAGAAAGAAGAACGTCACTAGGACCTCTTCTACAATGGCCGGCCACCGTTTAGCATGAACGATGATTCCAGCCAATGGAAAAGAGGTGCGGGCTTAACCTCGCTAGTGAAACTTAATGAATCTCATTAAAACTCGCAAGCTCGACTGTGCATTTTATGTAGTACACTAGCCGAGACCTAAAAAGGAGCTGGACAGAGGGGAGGACACTCCCATGTCCTTTGTCCAGTTTCGCACTAGAGCAGGAGGGAGTGGCTCCGTTAACTGGTTCCAACTGAGTATGCAAGGAGGGCACCAAATGTGCCCTTCAAAGCAGTCTGGTGGCGCTGGCAACCGCCCCCACCCACGCCCAATACACTAAACCCTGTCTGGGAGGTGCTTACAACTCCATGTGACAGGAAACCTATTGTTCTACCTTCCCCTGCTTGAGCTCAACTCAGCATCAAGAGGGTGGAATCGGGGCTGTGGTAGGTAGCAGCACTAGCTTGCTGTTATTCCCTGAAAGGCTGGTACCGGGAGTTCAGGAGGGCTATCAAGGGGAGCCCCCAGTACATGGGATCTATATCCAAACACTGGATTAGATGTTGGGGTAGGATTCCTGTTCTATACCAAACTTGACCGGTTTCGGTGCAGTCAATATATAGTTCTACATCTCAATTTAATTGATGTCCACTATATATATTAAATGGCTGAACGCACTTCCAAAGCTTGGAGAATCGACTCTGGGGTTTGTAGAGAGGGTCCTGCTCATTCAGGGCACCCTCACACCTATAACCAAGCACCCTGCGTTCAGCATTGAAAGGCCTGCCTTAGGGGTGACTTCTAGGGTTTAAGTGTAGTGACCTCAGATGAAAGGTAACTTATTTCTGTTGCGAGTTGTGCTAGCACCAGTTCACTCAGGCTGCAATGGCAGACCTGTAGTCACAGGTTGAGTGATCTCTCATGGGTGGCATAATACATGCTGCATCAAATGAGGGACCCCAGGTGTACGTATGTCCTGAGTATCATATTTTAAGGATTTAGAAGGGTACACAAGTAGCTAATAGGTAAGGTAAAAAAGTACTTACCATGGCCACATTTAGGGAGGAAGTACAGTGACTGTGGTCCTCATTAGCCGGATCCCAGTCAGACTAGTCAGAAAATAGATCCCCAGCAAAAAGTGTGGGTAACCCTGAAAGCAGATCCTACTTTCCCACAACTATAAACTTTGCATTTGCAACTACCTTGGGTTTCTAATACTATATAACAAGTTACAAAAGAAGCTATGTTAACCAATACAATTGTAATTATACACTTACGTCAGAATAATCATCCCTCACTTCAGGGAATCTGAAAAGCAAGCAGTTTTACCAAAGGAACTTCCAAACAAAGTATAGTGGTTCATACCAGAAATAACGCAGACTTCCAAGAAGGAAACCAAGGTGAAATTAACCAGCAGACAGTTCTTTAATGTACATATCGATGGTGGGCTTTCAGACCACCAAAGCGCCTTTAGAATGATAAGGTTGCGTGACCACAAGCCAGCCATAGGTGCTATGAAAGTGCCAGCTAGAGTCCCGTTTGAAGACTTCTTGCACTAGTGTACATGATGTAGGCCTGCACTCAAGGTTTTTTTTCATATGTTCAAGGAGGGTACAGCACCACGGAAAAAGTAGCACGTGCACCCAGTCACAGACCTGCCAACACACATAGTATCGGCTCTCCCTTCACACGGTGAGGAGTCAATATCACATAGTGATAGGCAAAACATGCGGAAAACTATTGTAAACAGTGGATTTCCAGCTTGTTTTCGGAGGCTTTGAACTTCTGTCGTCCATTGAGGGGACTGAAAACAGCCCAGGACATCGGCACCAGCCTCAGCAAGCTTTTGTTTTTGGAGGAGGGGTTTTGGAGGCAGGGCATGGCTAAAAAGTACCTCTTGGGTACTTATTGGAACGAGGCCCTGCCCCCTTCAAAGCCCTGCCCCCCCCCCCCCCCCCCCATACTCACAGGAACATTTTTTTTTAGTTCGGAGGTCTGTACGCAACATTTAGGTGTATAAAAGTTCCGGTAATGGCCATCTGCAAGAGGACACCCCCTAGCGGGCATGCACTAAGCAATCAGCCCCTCTGCTTGCTGATGCATTTGCCGCCTGCGGAGAGCAGGATCAATGTGTGAGATGGAACAACATCAGGAAATCACACAATGTTGAAAAACTCCTACACTCATTTCAGGCACAGAACACTATTTCTACCCCTTACACTACACTTGTCACGTCCTCTCCCCACCCACCCAACGCCACAGGCACATTACATGTAGGCTTCTTTACAGAGCCAACCTCGCAGAAACCCTATCTTAATAGACATCTTCCAATAAGTTAGGGATAAAATGAGTTATGTTTTGATTTCATTATATTTTCTGAAATTGCTTCACTCCATCTTCCTCACCACCGCCCCTAGCTTAACCACGAACTGCAGCTACTGCCGTGCGTGCCTATTTCACACATGGTCAGATTGTTAATCACTTTCAAAATGGGATTTCCCAACCTCACAGAAAACAAAGGCAGAATATTTATCAAAGCGCCAAATTAGAATAAGAAACAACTTCTAGGAAACAGCTCCACAGTCACACCTGAATGTTATGATAACTATGCAGGTCTATTCTTATTCAGTCCTGAGCAGAGGAGAACACTCATGATGGAGCAGGGTTTTCACGAAATAAAACCTACTCGGATTGAGCTCCTCAACGTGTGACTCATTAACCAAATGTTGTGAAAAATTAACCGTGCAAGAATAAAAGGGGAAAAATGAAAACGGTTCAAGCGCGTGCTGGGAGTGTTGGAGTAGGCCACAAACGCACATGACTAATGTAGAAAATAAGTCAAAAGTCGAGAGTTTATTTTTCACTAACAGAAAATAATAAGCAGCACGTACGAAAAGAAAGCAAATGACAGTATTCAAAGAAAGTTTAATAGTGGAGTTTTATAAAATGATAAATAACACTTGTATTTGTTTTCTTTAGATGTATACTTACTGCCCTGCAGAAAAGGCCTGAGTTCTTTTAGAATTAACATGGCATATTAGAAATGTAGAAGGGAGAAAGAAAAATGTGATTGGTCCTTCGGAAGCTCCTGATGATGACCAACGTTGCGCAGAGAGAAAGAGATTAAAAGAATGAAGCTTCCTTGCTGAACAGAGCAGGAGGACATTTGTACTACAAATTGATAAATGAGTGAGATGGAGAGACTAACAAAACACAGAAGCCAGATACTAGAGTTTCCTCCATTGGAAGTGATTACGCGAGTGAAGTTAGAATAATAAGACGCTTGAGAGTTAGGTACATCGAGAGTGGCGTGATAGAACACTCCTTGTTTCAGACCAATCAAAATTTAAACAAGCATTTGCAATGCAATAGGTCTCGCAGTTGTTCGAGTTTGAGCCATTGGCATTGTAAATGGCAATGCCTTTTATTTATGTGTTGGTTTTTAAAACTTAAATAAAAGGCATTGCCATTTACAATGCCAATAGGTTAAACTCTCGCAAATGCGAGACCTATTGCATTGAAAATGCTTGTTTATTATTGTCAATGATACATAATATATACTGTTGGCCTGTGCAAGGGACTGTTTTTGTTTAGCTTTAAATGTTATTTTCTAAAATAAACAAGCACCAGTTGCTTACACAAGGACACGTTCATTTTTTGTAGGCTCGGGGAGATTAGGTGATTTGCCCAGAATCACAGGATGGTGAGCGAACAACATACTCGAACCTTGGTTTCTCCAACTCCAAAGTTAGCAACTCTGGCCCTTACGCCACATCCTCCATTAATAATGTTGGCGCTATATTTGCTTCAAGCCGAGTTATTAGCACAAGTGTATCTAAATGCGCACCAATGTTACAGTGAGTCAGCTTGCTGAAATGAAACATGCACTTGACCTATGTATATCTTTTCAAGAATTCATTACAAAAACACAGCTTGCATGCTCCTATTTCTCTCCTTCTGTGTGTTATACCCCCGTCCTACTAAAAGGTGGATACATTAAATATGAACCACTGGGCTCTGTTGCTCTTACAAGAAATTGTCTTACTCAAAGAGAGTCGCAGAGTCATTTTATTCCAATTGCAAGTAACTGCTACCGCGATTTTCCAAGTATCACACATATTGGTCAAGAGAGGTAGCCGGGGTCACGGTTCGCTTGTTTTGGAACCACAACTGACAATTAATAAACTAACTATACATCCAGTACCAGTACATTAGGTTTGGAGATCGTTATGCATTTGTCGGTATATTAGAGATTCTTCTTACACACATGCAGACACGCACGCAAACCTACGTTCGTGCATATACCCTTTTATTTCCTCAGGTGAAGAACTTGCAAACAGTCAATATACAATTTTATTCAGTTCGACCGGAAACGGCTTGACTACATTTAAAGCAACAGGTGCGTCAGTATCATCCTCCTCAAATGCTACTTACTCACTTGTATCGACCCCAGGAGGATGAAAGTCCGAGTCAGCGCGCGCGGCCTGATTCCGCATACATTTCCAAGCCGTGCACAGTAGTAATTACCCAGCCTGATGTGCAATCAGATGGTCAGAAAACCTTTGAGGCTCTAAAAACCGAGCACGTCTGCGAGAGTAATATATTGTATTTATTGCCTACTGACGAGATCATACAAAAACAAGCTCTAACCTGGTTCCCAAGCTGTAAAGTCGGTAGCTCTGACCGTTAGGCCACATCCTCTCTTTGTCACATTAAGGGGGTTCAATAGAGTAGGCCCATTTCTGCCTTCCAGGAGGTGGGGGCGGTGTGTTTGGAATACATCAAATCGCACCGCTGGTTTACACAATTTTTACTGTTTCAAGCACATGGATATGAAGTGATCTGCCCAGAATCACACGATGTGCCCGGCTAAGTGGCAAAGCCACGATTGTACCACAGCTCTCCAGGTTCCCAGCTCGGGCTCAAGACACTAGCCCACGTTTACCATTTAAAGCAACCCTGCCATTTTACAAACCTCGTGACATACAGTAACTGCAGAGAATTAACAAGTTAGCTCCCAATACTAAACACCATTTCCTCTGATGGCCAGGATTGTTTATGTTCTGTGAAAGTCAAGTCCTATGCTGCAAGAACAATCCTGTACTACTTTTTTCCGATTCCAATTCTCTCGCTGCGCTCAAGTGCGCCTTTCGTACTATATTTATATTTTATATATTTATATTTACGGGGAGAGGATGTGGTTCGTCAGCTAAACTGCCAACTTAGGTGCTGGAAACCAGCGTTCGAGCCTCGGGTCGCGTCCACATCCTGTGATTCAGTGCAAATCACTTAATCTCCCCGTGCCTGATTGTGTAATGTAAATACGGTGCGTGTGTAAAGCGCTCCAATACCTTCGGGTCGAGTTCGCGCTATATAAAATAAGCAAAAAAATGTATAGCGCTTTTTCATTTTGCGCATACCTTCTGAAACAAACAGAACTCAAACGTAGACTTTTTTGTCTCAATGCGCAAGCGCTTCCTTTGATTTTATGGGCTTGAATTACATGCACTGCCTGGGTGGTACTGATTTTTACTGAGGCGCTATTTTATAGGTGCGCTACATAAAAATAACGCACAAGGTAACAATAAATAGTAAAGGCTAGATAACCAAACGCATAACAAAAAACGAACATTCTCGGATTGCTTAATTTGCAGGTTGCTTAATTGGCGCTGATGCACTAATATTTGAAAAGATAGATCAAAATGTTTATTGTAACTTGTCAACACATGCAGATTTCGGTGCAAATGGCAATTAGACACGTTTTGCTCCACTATTTCTTGATCAGTCAGTACTTTTTTACGCAGCAGTGATTATTATGTGTATAGCGCCCATGTTGGCACACATAAGCAATGGTTTTGGTATTGCAAACAACATTGCGTGCCAAAAATTGCATCACATAGCACGCACGTTCAAAAAGTACTAGGGTGATAAATAGCACATTTGTGCACACTACCACTTGTCCAGCTGGTATGCAGTTTACTGTTAGACAAGTGGTATTTTACGGACAGCAATGTGGCCATGGACCTGGAAGTGAAATGTTCCCAAAATGATACCTTAGGATAGGAAATCCCATTGCACGTTTATATCGCTTTCAAATATTTCTATTCAGAATGTTTTATTGCATATATATTTAACGCGGTTGTATTTTTCAGTCAATATTTCATTGTTCATTTTGCAATCACATGTTTCTCTCTTTCGTCACAGCAAATTCAGTCACAGTTCTATATGTCAGGTAGTGCTCTACGACATATCATTTTCGGATGACTGAGTTTCATATGGGCAGTTCAGGTCCGCATTCGGCCATAATTGGCCCTGTAAACTTGTTTTGCCTTAAAACGTGAATTGCCATCTAAAATCAATAACAAACGCAAAAGCAGATAATTGTCTGTGCTTAAATAACGCGTTTTTATTTTTCTATCCGACAACAGCAGTCCCATCGCTATTGAAAACAAGTCCTAAACTGAAATTATAGCAAACCAGGGTCACGAGCACAGCAGACCATCTGTGCGGTAAAGAGCTTGTGACTTGGCCCTGCCATTAGGTCAAGAGCGGCTGCCACGGATCACTATAACCCCCCCTAAATCAATTCACACTTTTCAATTGTTCTGCCTCACACAAGATCACACTATTGTGTTCGAGCAGGGATTCCGCAATTTGAACTCAGGTGAGGTCTCCTGTTACAAGTCCGATTCACTATAGCCCAGCGTTACATGAGACTAGCATGTGCACACAATCACACAGCACACAGGCTTACCCTTCGCTGGGACTGGGGCAGTAACTTCCCCTCTGATTCCAAACACAGCAGCGCCGTCAGCAAGAGTCCCCAAGTCATAAGGTGTAAAGCGTGCATCCTTATCTGTGCCGCAGCAGCAGGAAGGCAGCAATAATACAACCAGGAAGTCAGGCATCCTTGCCCGTGACATGGGCGGGGCCTGTGACACGGCCAGAAGAGGCCGGTGTTGCTCGTGGATGCAGGGCTCCCATGAGGAAGGGAGAGCCCAGCGGTAGCGGTGGAAATCCAGAGAAGTCCCTGGTTCCAGGAGAGGGCCCGGATGAAGTGGAGAGGCGGGGTGTTTTTCGGCATTGCATTGCCCAGCAGCCCGGTGAGTGGGGCACGCCAGTGCGCTGACACATCTTGGGCATGGAAAGTGAAAGTGCTTTCAAAGGCTTGCAAGGGGGACAGGAGATGCGCACGGCGCGCGCGTCCACATATCCAGTCCGATCCGATCCTGTCCGTGCCCATCTCCTGTCGCCCTTTAAGCCCTTGAAAGCAGGGTCGACAACAATAGGTCTCGCAGGCGACAGCGCTTTCGCGCTGTATCGGCAGGTGCGAGACCTAAAAACCATGTGAGATGACACAATGAGGGTTGGACTTTTAGAGTATATCTAGTAGTAGTAAGGGGTGGGGTTTTGAGGGAGTGTGTTTTCTTACTTTGCGAGAGGAGAGAGCTGTTGCTGTTTCCTAAATCCTAGGGGCTGGCTGTTGTTCTGCTGATCCGGACTTTGACTTTGCTCCTGAACTCTACTTGAGGGGCCTATCCTACTCTAATGGCCAGAGGGTAGCTTTCAGATTTCTAGAACCTCATATGATTGGTTAGTATGATATTTGGAATTTCCATAAAATCTTTCTGTAAATGTCTTTATTCTTTTGTCTCTACGCCTATCCACTCACTCATTGTGCTGACATTTGAGATGTACAATTTGTGTTATTTTTGCTAATGCTTCTTTTGTGTGATGACTTACGATTCAAGCTGTATCATACTTGCGGAGCAATCCACATTGGATTAGATAAAGCATTTCTAACTCTCAAAAGGAGTTTGTCATTATTATTGTAATTTATTTAGCTATATGGAATGATTTTTCTGTGGTGATATTTAGTAATTCTGATAATATTTGGCCACATTCCTGATTAACTTAATAAAGATTCATGGCCAAGGCAAGGATAAATAGGATGAACCAATTGGTATGTTTGGTTTAAACTGGCCCAGCGTGAAAGAGACTGTTGGGCATTGCATGTGGCCAGATGATAACATTTGGCAGTTCCTGAACACTGGATCACACACATGTAGTCAGAGAGAAACCAAGGAGCAGGGGGTTGTAGAAAGCTCTCTAATAGTTTGGGGACATTCAGTGCTTTGTGAAAAAATATAAGTGCAGGGGCCCAGGGTTTTTTCCTCAAGATTCCACAGACCTCACTTCTGCATTCCGGTGTTGCCACAATTCCAATCCTGTCTAGACTTCATTCCACCTTCTGCCTTTCTCCCACCACCATGCAATTGTCCAACTCTTGCGGGTTCTTTTTCCCCTTTGCAGCTGTTTTCCTATATAGGTCTTACTCCTCCTCTCTCCCCTGGCTACCTCTTTCTTACTTGGGGACAAGGTCTGATGATGAAAATACGCTGTGTTCCGAAAAAAAAGTGCAGGTCCCCATTACAACCAACCACTGGCACAAATTAAGCATTAGGGACCATGGTATTTAGCGTTGGCCCAAAACGCTCAAATAGATCTCATTATCAGCATACCCACAGAGGTCAATTTCATACGATGCATCTAAATGTGAATCTTTTACAAGTAGCTATCATGAAAATATAGCATAGCTCCCCACCCAGAGTGGATCAACAACGGTGTCGTGGTCAAACATGGAAAATGGGTTCAGTTACCTCCTCCGCTCCCACTCACCAAAACTCCCCAGCATCCCTCCCCAGGTGGTTATGTAAGGAGGCCCATTATTGGGGTACAGCTGATCCCTCACTACAAAGGGCCTCAGTGCGAGTGTGCATGCAGGCCTAAAGATAGCTACTTCGCATTCAACACGTGTGGGAGGAAAAAATGTCTGAGGAGGGTGGAATACTGTATCAATGCTTAAGCAGAACAGATAACTGCCTTTATAACACCAAGACAACACCCATGCTTTTTACAACCTTTTTTTATTTTCTAGCGCAAACTCGACCCGAAGGTATTGGAGCGATTTACATGAGCATCAGTTACGTTACACAAGGACACATTTACTTTTTGATAAGCAAGGGGAGAGTAAGCAATTTGCCCCAAATCACAGGATGTTGAGGCGACGCCGAGACTCGAACCTGGTTCCTCAAATCAAAGTAGGCAGTTGGGGCCGTTAAGCCACACCCTCTTACCTTTACTGTGAAGCAGGTTTAGCAGATTAAACCCGTCGCACAAAATGGTCACGAAAGCAAGTGAGATGTTATTTTCTCTCAAGATTGTGCATCACGACAAACCTCTCCTGCGAGTAGTGCAGGAATTCAATCACTTAATCAGGAACTATCAAATCTAGGCGCTCATAAATGAAAGCCGCCTGGGCCCTACAGGGATGATGCTCACTAAGATATGGCAGGATGCTGTGTTAAACACATGAAGAGATCCCGGTGCACTGCAAGATAAGTGGCATCAGAATCCAGTTGGTGGGGTATGGCAGCTTCTCCAAGGGCGGCAGCTTCTCCAAGCGCGGCAGCTTCACCAAGGGCGGCAGCTTCACCAAGGGCGGCAGCTTCACCAAGGGTGGCCACTAGTCAGAGCGCCACCGTATGAATCTCACAGGTTTCATGAAGCTGGTCTTCTTGGGGTTCTGCGTCTCTGCACCAGCAGATGGATGTGCTGTGTCTAAAGTCATTTGAGAGTGATGTGTCAAGTCCTTCAAGTCACATGTAGTTATACTTCTGTTTTTTACAGAGGTATTACAGTCTTAATTTTAGGGTCAGGAAAATGTATTTGACTTGGGAACAGCACAATGGCCAAGAGTGGTATGACCTGAGCGGTGTAACTGACTATTATAGTTGATGGTGGTTATGGGGGACTAATTGGAAGATGAAATGCTTGCAGAGTAAAGGAAACATACAAGACAGAGTGCAAACTATTATTCTGTAGGTAATATGATAACTTGGATAACGTGTGTTTTCTTGCTCCACGTAGGGGGTGGTTAGTCTAGAACAGGATTGGTGGTTTTGGTAAACAATTTAAAAACATTCCTTTTCTAAGCAAACACCACCTACTTTCCTTCTGAAAGCGATCAAGCTTATAAAGGATTTTAAAAATACTCTTTCAAAAGTCATGGGGTCAAGAATCCAGTTTCAAAATATAAGTTTGCAGATATCATGAGAGTATGCACATCATTGGTAACAGCAAGTATTGAGTTAAAACATGGAACTCAGAACAACAATATGCGGCTTCCTATTAAAAGCATCGGTGTCCACCCTGAAGGAACTCTGTATGTTCTATTTTCATAGACCAATGAAAGCCCATTACTTCTCTCATTGTAGCAAATTAAACACAAAAGGCATCTGTGAGAATGTGTTTTGCAAAATTTGGTTGCATCTCACCTGTCTAGCATTTCTCTGACTGGCTTCCAATGTGACCGGTGGATCTCGTTAGATACAAGGACTATTAGCCAAATACTTCTTAACACAAGCAACACGCAGTCTTCCCTGTATCATCCATCCATCCATTAGAACGTGTGCTGCGGGGGTTTTAGGATTAGCAGTTGGATGATCTGCAAAGCATGCTGAACAGCAAGGGATGGGGGGCTATCCAAAGTGAGTGGGGAAGAACAAACCCAACCAAGAGCTAAAGTCAAAAGCACAACCAGAACAGCCTCGCAAAGACAGGCTATGTCTCGAAACTGACTGTGGGAACTCTTCCAATTGTAAGTCGGTCTGTAGATACGGAACAACAAAAGTAAAATCATAACTCACAAATTTTAATTACCATGTCATACGAAATCTATACGAGGGGAACGATTTAAAATAAAAAGCAAACACTTCAACCACAAGGTAACAACTCCACTTGCATCTGAAAATTCATTCATTAGTTCCAGGGTAAGTGTTCTTTGATTGTAATAAATCCTGGTTCATCTGTGAGGGATCATATCTTAGAAAGATAAAGAAGAGGGATAAGCAAGGAGAAACAGACACAGACTTTAAGAAGTAAGTGGAGAGTTTTATGAAGGTGGGATTAAATCTGTCGCTTCAGTCTTACAGGTAGCAACTTCCTAGAAGACTCTTGTGGCATATTACATTTTCAGCAAATCTCAACAAAAAGACTTACATTGATATCTGAGGCCTTTTTGGCCATTAGACACCCACTCATCAAGAAAAAAATCAAAATATGTGCACAATTATAGGAAACAAAAATATACTTGGGTAACCAATCAAATACACCTATATTAAATAAACCAAGGAGGGTAAAATAGTACTAAAAGTCACAACTTGTAGGATATAGTCCATCTAAACTAATTCACTTGAAAATATGAGATACCACCTTGTAATAGTTGTAGGAGAAAGTGGAAGTCAATTTGATCTTTTAGATTGACAGTGAGACCTACTGGTTCTCGCACCCTTGTGAATGCAGCCCAGACTTTTGCACATGAGCAGTTCTAGAAAGCTTGCCAAAAGGCTGACCATCATCCTGTATGGTAAGAGGAGGACTGGCCTTTAGCATCTACTGTAATGCTTAAATACAAGGCCGGACTGGCCGTAGCGGGAACCGTGCGTTTCTCCGGTGGGCCGCCAGGGTGGGGGCTGGTCAAAAACGGCCTGGGGGCCGTTTTTGTTACCGGGGCTCAGCAATATCGCCCCCCCTGTAGCGAAACCGGCCGTAGGAAACAGTTCGGACTGAACCCCCTTCTCACCCCCAGGGGGGGCCGACAGAGCATTTTGCCAGGGCCGGTTTCGGTTCCCAGTCCGGCCCCGTCTACATACCATTGTTTACTATGATCCATTGGATACGGACTAGCATGGGCGTGGCTTACTTTACGTAACCCACTCAAACAAACCAGCTGTGCCATTCTATGTCCAGGTTCATAAAAACATACATATTTATGACCAGCAAAAGACTCCTTGCAAATGCAAGAGCGCATTTACAGGGTACACAAATCCTGATTCACAGGGGTAGTACCTGCATGCAGAGCACAAGTATTCTCTTGTCGTTCCTCCATAACCCGACAGGCATGAACACGATTTTATTTATAGCCACAAATAAGAGGTAAAAATGATACCCCGACACGAGTGTTAGTGCATGCAGTTCTAGACTGCAGGCTGCGGACATTTTTGTCCCTACAACTGCATTGAGCCGCTCACCCAAGGAAATCCTGTTCCAGGTCAGGTCTCCTACATGGAGTGGTAAGCTGCAGCAGATATGTATCACTGAGGGATAAGAGTTGCACGTTTTGCAAGTAGATAAGAAGAATTGATGCAAAGCAATTTGCCAATATGAAATAGGATTTCGGCATGCAATATCCCTTAGACATTCTTAACCATGCTCAAAATGTACTTTTTTTTCTCCCTCAGCATGTACTCAGATTGAGGAGTCGGGAAGAGTTACAAGAAACTACTTATTACGGGGGGAATGAACAGTGAGATTGCTTGCTGCTGGTGGATCTTCTGTTACTTGAAACGTATTCAGGAACCAATGATGAACAAGCTGTCTTTGTACTAGCAGTGCCCAGGTTGCATCGTAGAGTATTGTAACTAAGCAGAGGTTTAAGTGCAAATGGTCTTTTCCAGCTTGGCCCCAAATGACAGAAAGCGTTTAGCAATTTCCAGTCTATTCTGCCACAAAGCTTTACATCCTTGAAGAAGGTCTGCACTGACACTCTGCCCCAAATGGAAAAAAAAAACAAAAGGTGATGGGTGGAATGTATGCTCTTGACCGTCACTTCCCAGAGCATCATTTTTTGCCCAATATCCCATTTCAGACTAAGATGAGAAACACATTTGGCTTTGTCTTGCGCCAATAGGAACAGTCCAAGTCCCTTCGGATGAGGAATTCGACTAACTCGAGTCATGTGACAACACGCACGCAACCTGTGTCTGCCAATACTGGTCACACTTCGTTACATACTCAAAAATCACAAAGGGCATGCATGGGTGGAATGCTTGCAAACGTTTCAGCCAGTGGTAATCACTCTGGGTTGCGTTCCAGTCCATCGTTTTCCCCTCACTATGCCCCACATCAGCAAGCCCTGCAGAGCAAACACTGTTTTCTTTAACAAATGCACAATATGCAGACACAGACCCACGTAGGCAGAACGTGTAAAGCAGGCTTCTCCAACAAGTAGCTTGTGAGCTACTAGTAGCTCTCTAGCTACCTGTAAGCTGCTCTCCAGTGTACAACCCAGCTTCCAATACTAGAAGCGTTTTCTTGGTTGAATACCTTTGCTAAACTTAAAAATGAAGACAAAAAAACAATAAAAGGCTTCAAGCATAAGCCCATTCCCAAATGTATTACCATCTCATGTCAGCGGCTGGAATAACTTTAAAAACATGCTAAGGATCCGCTTCGCACACAGCTTTCAGGGCCTTTGCTTCGGGTTCTTCTCCTAAAAACGCAAATTCGCCAAAGATAGTTGCTTCCTTTGAGAAAAAGAAATACTTTTTCAACCGTGCTCGCCAGAGTAATCATCGGAATGATTTACAAGACCTCAGATCCCCGAGACAATCCCCCTTTAGCCAATTAAAAATGAAATATTAATTATCTAACAATGAAACTCGTGCAGCAGACATCTTCAAGACACCTGAATCCAATTTTACAGTATCCACAGCCAGAAGCAGGGGTCAATCAGATACCCAAGCGAGGAGGAGTGATGGAAATCAAAGCAGGAAACAGAGCCTCGCCTACAAGCAAGCTCCCGCGTGGCTCATAATTAAGATGGATGAAAAATTTGCAAAGACAAATCACGACCATCTCCCAATCCTTTGTTAAGGGGGATGCTGAGTAAATAAAGGCAATCAAGAAATAAAATCACTGCTAATGTCAGATGCGTTGGAACGGAATGCGGGCGCTAATTGCTAGGGTCAGTTGGATGGCAAAATCATCTATGTTCCCAATTGTCTCGAAAATTATCTTTATGAACAAAGACATTATAATCAGATTAGAGGGATGGAGCAAAGAGACTCTGCACTCCCTCGTTCTATTGAAACTTCTGAAACTGGTGTACTAGTCAGCTGTACAATAACCAAAGGACAGGAGCACGGCCTGCTAAAAGTTTTAATATGTTTTCACCCAATGCTCGATGTTATCACACAGACGATGAGAACGTAACCAGAAAAACATTGCGTTATTCTCCCAAAAAGTTAACTGAAGCTGCAACTTTGTTCCTCTGCGTTCACTGTGCATGGCAGTCGAACCATTCTCATGCCTAAAACTTCGGGGAACATTAAACTTTTAGGAACTGTCGAACAGCTACCATGCCTCATAAGTTTAGGAGTAAAAACATGCATGGCAAAAGAAATACAAGCCACTAGTGAGTGGCAGTGTCAAGTCTCCTGTTTTCAATTATGAGACCTAAACAGACAATAGATCGGTCATCACCTGAGGGGAAGGTGGAAACCTGACCCGTTATGAAGAACGCGCGGTCATGAGTCTTTTGAATGAAGAGGATCTTTGCATGTGATCCTTTCAAGCAGATTCCTGTTGAGGGAGAAGATCCAGGGTGTTAGACATGCAGGATTGTTATGGTCACTGTTCCTTTCCTGGTGGGCTGAAGGCGAGGGTGCTGCTTTCAGAACACCATGAGCTGCCATGATCCAGCCATGAACCTAAGCCCCCAATCTAGTCACGGTCTCGTTTCCAGTCTAAGTCTGCAGACCCGTGGGCTCATTGATCACCCTGGGGACCCAGTAACCCAAGAAGTGGGACCGGTGACAGAGCGGGATGCAGGCGAAGTAGAAACACAAGAAGACATCTATTGGCCAACAGTGACATTTTCAGCTTCAGAGTAATAAAGGCAAGCTAAGTGTAGAAGCCCAAACATGTCCAACGTGAATTCCCCACACGGTCATAACTGGTCCATCGAATAATGCAAGCGTTATCTGCTGCGCAGACTAAACAACTTCATCAAAGTTGCATTTCTGATGCATCTCTGCTCTTTGAGGCTGCAGCGAATCACTTACATGATTAGTATTGATCGTTTCAAAGATACTTTACAGGGACAATCGGCATAAACAAGCAACTGACGCTAATCAATACTTAAATAATTCATCGTACCAGCCCATCCCCCCCGAAGCAAAAAATTCCAAGCAGAACATATTTGAAAAAGAAAAACTCTGTTCCCACACACCCTCTTAAACACAGGCAGTAAGACTGCAATAGACGATGGTCTGTGCCTGCTAAAGGGGATTTAAAATAGCTTCGCCGGACTATCAGCACCGTCCGTGATTTGCAAGCAAAGCATGAGCAAGGCCTGGACTGTTGACCTGCAACCAAAGCAGCATAATTCGTGGATGCAGAAAGTGTACCCATTGGAAAGGCTGGGTAGAGATTGTGAAGACCATCAGGAGCTTGTCGCTTTAGCCCCAACGCTAGACAAGTGATGGGAGGCGATGGCATGACTACGTAGCATGTTCCATATGGAGCCTGAAACCTATGCCACTCTACAACTGCCCACCCTAAGTACCAAGGGACATTTGAAGACCACTGCATGTACAAGACAGAACTCAATACTACATATTTCCTGGATACAGCTTCTCAAATTGCCTCATGAAGTCGGTATGTACTTCATACAGTAGATATTGCTGCATGACATGAAACTGGACCTTTTGTGCATAAGGCTGAAATGGTAGTTCAATCCTGCTGCCCAATTCACTAAGAAATGTCAGATATGCTAATCTATTCGCATACACAACTCATAGGTTACTACATTGTTGCATATTTTACCTGTGCTACAATTCTACCTGAAAAGCTTAATAGTTTTAAATATTGGTGTAAGGACAGGCAGAGAAGTAAAAGGCCAGACTCCTAACCCATTGCCTGAGCTCTTATCCAGAAGGTCCTCTTATGGTCACGGGTTAAGATGATTCTAGAAAATGGAGGGCTTACACAAACAATGTTGTCTCACACTGCTTTTCAGTTTCTAACGGCAGTGTTTCAATTGCCCCAAATAATTTTTTTGTTATTTTTTTAACAATTTTTTTTTTTTTAACTAGTCAAGCTTCCTAAATGTGATCATACAATGGCCGGCATCTTAGCATCTAACTTGCAGCTCACCGTTCGCCAGATTTCTAGTATTTTGACACTGGCCCTTCATAAGACTTCCTTTTTAGAGAAAATACAGACCTTGTGGAATAGTTCAAGTCTTTTGATATCTTGAAGACAAACTGATGCGCTTAGGATTCAGTTGTCTCAGGAGCGGTTGGGCTTATCCCGTTCACCTTATAAGTCAGCATCTTTATCCATCCTCTGATCATCCTAAAATGCAACAACAGCATCCACAACAAAACACATTCAGATTCCAATTAAGTAAATAACAATAAATGCAGCAGCAAGGATGCTTTCCCAGCTTCCCAAATATTCCTCAGTGTCCGACCTCCTTCAAAACCTCCACTGGCTCACCATAGAATACCAGATTCATTTCAAAGCCCTCTGCTTCATGTATAAAATCAAGACCCACGCTGTCCCCGAATTTTTACAAAAACTGGTTGTGCCTTTATCGTCCCTCTCGGACGCTGCACTCCGGCAGAAAGTCCCTCTTCTCAGTGCCCATATTTAGACACTCTCGATTAGGAGATAGGGCATTCTCCTTCATCTGTCCAAAAATGTGGAACACACTTCAAGAATCAATCAGAAACTGCAACTCCCTTAGCCGGTTCCACAAACAGCTAAAATGTGGTTATTCTAGGACTTGATCAAACTATAAATGGAGGACTTGCACGGCGGTAATTCAACTCTTATATTCAACAATAAACCTTTGTAGCGTGCGAGCAGGGTTGGACGCTGTCTGTGCCTGCCAGCGAGACTGAAAACTAATACACAGCTCCTCCCATTGGAAGGAGACACCCTGTTGCACAGCTTTGTGATTCAGACGTGTCAGTCTTTCTGATTAGTCATCAAAATTAATTCTTCCTCATGTTGGGGTTCCAAAAAGTTTTTTATTTTTCATCAAGGTTTCCATAAAGTATAAATTTCTGGTTGTATGTCCAACATTAACATAATCCAATATCATTCCTTCCCCAATGCATTTCGGGCTAATAGGAAAGCCCTTCCTCAGGGGACAACTCTACGAAAAAAGGAACAAATCAACATATCACTGTGTGTAACGAAAAAAATTACTGTACACACGTTGTTCAACATCACTACATTTGTAACCATCATGTCAAGTTAATCCAAAAGTGCCCAAAAGTCCATGTGGAAGTTAAAGAACCATGCGTGTGTCATTGATTTAAAAAACCTAATCCTCGGTGGCCCAGAACGCCGATGTGCTTGTGAAGATCAATCGAGTAAATAACCAAAATGCGTGTTAAAACAACCTGATACCAAAGTCACCGAACGGTGTGTTTAGAAAAGATCCCAACATTTTAAGGTGCATTAACGTGAGCGGCATACTCACGGACTATTTCAATGAGCTCAGACGCTGTCTCTGCAACAGAACAGCGCAAGTTAAAAATAACGCGTTAAAGCATTCAGCTCATTTGAGCAACATAGCGTGGTCTCGTGCAACGAGTACTTACTTGGTGGTGCAGTTAGAAGCGCGCATAGCCGTTAGTATGTCGGGAACCCCGGAGGTGTTCTCCCTAGGTGCTGTTTTTACCGGCTCGTGAGTACATGCAGAAAGTAAAAACGGACTATGAAAACAAACTGAACAAAAACGCGGCGGCCATATTGAGTGAGGTATTAAGAGTGTAAATCAGGAATATATGTATGAAAAGTATGGTTGTATCAAATGGGATTCAGGTACATTCAGAAGAAATGTAATACATGAAAAATTTGAACATTGCAGGTTACAAATAACACAAAAATTCCATTCGATCATTAAGACCGTGTGGCTGCATCGATGCCATATAGCGAATCCAAAAGTTCTCTCTTTTGAGCAATGTCTGTTTGTTGTTAGGAGTGGGGGTAATCTGTTCAAGGATGACAAATTTCAATTGAGCTACAGAGTGTTTTTGTTCAACAAAATGTGCAGCCACAGTAGATTTCAAATGTCCTGTTCTTATATTGCTTTTATGCTCAAGTTCTTTGGAAAGGAACAGAGTTGGAGTTAACAGAATTTCTAAATACATGGAATGGCATTAACCAGCGAATACAATTCACTTGGAACATGGATAGAACATGTATACACTTTCTGGATGTGGAGATACAATGCGACAATAGAAACTGGAATACCACGATTTTTCGGAAGCCTACAGACAGGAACTCACTCTTGCACCACCAGAGTTTTCACAGACCCGGGCTGAAACGCAATTTACCTTTATCCCAACTGATGCGAGTGAAAAGAATAGTATCCTCGGAAAATACTTGTCAAAAGGAAGTCACCAACATGGTGGAAAGATTCAAAAATCGAGGGTATCCACAACAAACCTTAGATATAGCAGTCAGCCGAGTCGGAGACATGAAACGAGAAGACTTGCTACAACCCACTGTTAAACCAGTAAACACCAGGATGGTGGTGGTCTCCAAATACAGCATTCTAAGCAACTGTTACAAGAACATCATTCGCAAACACTGGGCATTATTGAACTTTGAACCGGATTTCAGAGGTATTTTTGATCAACCACCTATGTTTGCATACACCAGGGGTCGCAATTTGAAGGAAATTCTGAAGAAATCCATCAAAGAAAGTGAATCTACTACATACAGAGGCCTACGTCCTTGTTACAATTGCAGCAATTGTAATAATTGCATCCCAGGGAACACCATCAGTCACCCAATGAAGGGTCACCCTGTGAAATTAAGAGTGAATGCCACCTGTAATTCAGCCAATTTAATCTATATGCTCAAGTGCCCATGTGGCAAGTGTTATATCAGACACACGGAGAGGAAGATCAGGACCCGTTTACTTGAGCATAAAAGCAATATAAGAACAGGAAATTTGAAATCTACTGTGGCTGCACATTTTGTTGAACAAAAACACTCTGTAGCTCAATTGAAATTTGTCATCCTTGAACAGATTACCCCCACTCCTAACAACAAACAGACATTGCTCAAAAGAGAGAACTTTTGGATTCGCTATATGGCATCGATGCAGCCACACGGTCTTAATGATCGAATGGAATTTTTGTGTTATTTGTAACCTGCAATGTTCAAATTTTTCATGTATTACATTTCTGCTGAATGTACCTGAATCCCATTTGATACAACCATACTTTTCATACATATATTCCTGATTTACACTCTTAATACCTCACTCAATATGGCCGCCGCGTTTTTGTTCAGTTTGTTTTCATAGTCCGTTTTTACTTTCTGCATGTACTCACGAGCCGGTAAAAACAGCACCTAGGGAGAACACCTCCGGGGTTCCCGACATACTAACGGCTATGCGCGCTTCTAACTTCACCACCAAGTAAGTACTCGTTGCACGAGACCACGCTATGTTGCTCAAATGAGCTGAATGCTTTAACGCGTTATTTTTAACTTGCGCTGTTCTGTTGCAGAGACAGCGTCTGAGCTCATTGAAATAGTCCGTGAGTATGCCGCTCACGTTAATGCACCTTAAAATGTTGGGATCTTTTCTAAACACACCGTTCGGTGACTTTGGTATCAGGTTGTTTTAACACGCATTTTGGTTATTTACTCGATTGATCTTCACAAGCACATCGGCGTTCTGGGCCACCGAGGATTAGGTTTTTTAAATCAATGACACACGCATGGTTCTTTAACTTCCACATGGACTTTTGGGCACTTTTGGATTAACTTGACATGATGGTTACAAATGTAGTGATGTTGAACAACGTGTGTACAGTAATTTTTTTCGTTACACACAGTGATATGTTGATTTGTTCCTTTTTTCGTAGAGTTGTCCCCTGAGGAAGGGCTTTCCTATTAGCCCGAAATGCATTGGGGAAGGAATGATATTGGATTATGTTAATGTTGGACATACAACCAGAAATTTATACTTTATGGAAACCTTGATGAAAAATAAAAAACTTTTTGGAACCCCAACATGTGGAAGAATTAATTTTGATGACTAATCAGAAAGACTGACACGTCTGAATCACAAAGCTGTGCAACAGGGTGTCTCCTTCCAATGGGAGGAGCTGTGTATTAGTTATTCTAGGACTCACATGCAGGTTACTTACCATGTCCTCCAGTGCTGGAAAATGTTACGGGTAGCTACGCGCTATACAAAAATTAAATAATAATAACAAAACGTATTACAGCAGGACAGAGTTTTCCTTGCATCCGTGGCGCAATGAATACCTGGGTGCATGTCAGCAAGTTACAATCCAAAGGGGAAAAACAAATTTGATCCAGTCCAAAAACACTCCTGATGACACAAGAAAGACTTTAAATATCTACTTAAAACAATGTTCCACTATGGAGGATGCCACCACCAACAACACAGCTCCTTGATTGGGGGGCAACAGCGAAGATATGCCTCCGCGTGGTGCGCGGCTCAGAGTGCAGTGAGACCGCCTCGCCGCCCTCCTGTCTGCAGGCTTTCATACCACGGTATTCTCATTCCACCGAGACACACTAGATTAACCAGCGGCAGAGAAGAGGGCAGATGAAAACCCTGTCTCATTTCTGTCTTCTGCTCAACCAAGACGCGAAGAGCTGATTATTACTTCCAAAACCACTGATTAGATAATTAACCTTCACGCTGGGTTATAAGCTTCAGAGGTAAAACTATTTTTACAAATATATTATTTTAGCTGAAATGATATTTGCTTCACCTCACGCCTCGCCACCAAAGGTGGTAATAATAATGTAAAGGAACTGAACTGATTTTATTAAGCTCTTTTCTCATTAATGTCGTTGAAATGAGATGTTCTCCGGCAGAGGAAGCCGAGGCGAGCAGCCCTTGATGGGAATCCCAAGTAAATGTGCTTCCAAAACTTCTCTGAATCCCTCCTCGGGGTCTGTGGTCTCAGACCGCAAAGAAAAGCCACTGACAATCAATGGACATGCAGAGTAATACCTTATTTTTCTTCAAAACACAGTGCTATGAATAGTCGCAGGAACTGCAAGAGCAGGAATAACCCGCTGCAATAACTATGGAGAAACACAACCAGCAGCTAGGCTTACCACAAATCACTTCATTGTACAATATCTAGATATTTGGACTAAGGGCATAGAACATCTTAAATGGCTTCCATTCATTGAGTATCTCCAACACTTTGCTGCTGCTGATCTGATACTTGTAACGATGGTTTAAATTATTGCCTGCCAATGCTATCCACCAGGTAGCAAAAGGTCACAAAGGTGTCAGGAGCCTGGGAGTAAAAAAATCAGGAATCCGACCGCAAATAACTCATTTTGAAAACCACCCAACAAACTACTTTCCTCCCTCAACTTAAAATGAAGTCATTGGTGAACAGAGAAGCTGGATGTAAAACCAGACTCTACAGAGGCACAAAAACGGTACTCTTCATGTTTGGGGCACAAACAGTAGGCACGCGGGAACAGTAAGTAGCCTTGGAAATGCTCAAATAAGTAAAAGTAGGAAACGAAAAGTGAAAGTTTAGGGGTTATCAACAGCGCTCTCCTACAAGAAAACAAATGCAACACAAAAGACAATCATTCACGAACTGATTGATGCACATTACAACATTTATAAAAATTGAGCGGGAATTGATTTTGGCTCAAACTATAAAAAATAAAAGTCTGATAGTCGACTCCATTCAGTAATATTGGACTGCTCTAACAGGCTTAGAGTGATGTAAACTTTATCCCATAAACTCACAAATGGTAGACAAAATCCATCCTCAACTTTTGCCTTGCAGTACAGGGTGACTATCTCCACCCAGCACTGAGGTGACACTACTGACCCTGTGAAAGGTAAGAGCCTCATCAAGAAAGGTCAGTATTAGGCTCCTAATATTTGTAAAGGTAGCAGCGAACCAACTTTGTGCATCCGCAAAAGCTGTGCACAAATTTGATGTCAAAGCAATGATGTCCGAGGTATGGATTTGGCATTTTATAAAGGGCGGTGGTGGTCAGCCAACATAGAGAAACACCCCGCTACCCAAAATGTTATATGTGGGGTTTAGGCAGGCGGAGGGGGATTCTTTATTGGGCAGGCCTTGCTCAGTCAGCCACAAACTAATAGGGCCGCATGAGAAAGAAGGCTGGGTTATTATGGGAGCTGCCCAAAGAAGCTTGGGAGCCCTCGAGGGTCCGGACGGCCTATGTCAATGTTTGAGGGTACATCATGGCTGGGTGGCTAGTGTCTGTGAGGACCAGAGGAAGGCAGCGGGCTGAAGGCGATCGTGGCCTCTCCCCATGGCGGTGAATGATCCTAATGGAGGACCTCCACTAGGGGATCGATTGGCTCCCCTCCACCTCAACGTACCCACTGGTGCTGTGTCAGAGACATTCATGGGGCCCATTACAGCGTCATTAACTTCTGACCCCCACATTGGCACAAGCCCCCCCACCAAAAAAAAACGGAACCAAGTTGCATGGTGAGCTGTAGGAGAGGGGTAGCCACCTCAAGAGAATCGAAGCCCATGTGATTGATACACCAAGTCTTGGCTACTAATAACAAGCATGTAGAAGCCCAAGGGAAGGCCTTTCTCTCCTGCCCTCGCTCACAAGCAGCTTCCGCACCTCACCTTTGTGGACCTGAGGGCTGGCCAATGGCGGGATTGGCAGCGGCATAGGAGACAAACCCCCTGGGGAATGACCCACATACTTGCCAACTGCAAGGAGTCGAACGCATGGGGTAGCGCAACATGGCCACAATCAGACGTCCTCCTACATGACTTTGCTATGGGCAACCTCACAAACAAAACCCCCTGGGGTGGGGTGCACGAGAGAGCCCCCAGGAGAGTCACTGCACGGCTACGACCACACCCCCTGTAGTACTACCAAACAACATACAAAGGGATTCAACTCTTCTGGTGATCTGCTCACTTTAGGCCCACATCTATGGTGATCGCATCAATTTTCTGCTCCAATAGAATGGAGGAAACTACATCGACGCAGGTCACACTGTGACCCATGGCATCAACACTGCAGCTCCAGATCAAAGAACTGTGCCACGAACTGAAGGCCTTGCAGGAAAGGGTGGAGGATGCAGAAAGTAGCTCCTACCAGAATAACGTTAAAGCGGTGGGCTTCCCAGAGTGCTTCTAAAACCCTTAAGCAGAATTGTTTCTGGAAAATTGGTTGCTCACTGCGGTGCTCACAAACACTCAATCTAAGTGCTTTCCTGTGGAGGGCAGACAGGGTGCTGGCTAAACCGCCACTTCCAGGCACTCCCTCCAGACCCAGGGTCGCTAGGCTTTGCATTACCATGACCGTGATGACATTCTGCAAACAGCCAGTGCCCATGGCCCCTGGGACTTCAAAAGCCACAAAGTCCATATTTTCCCTGACTATACCACACTGGTGCAGAAGAAACTTCATAGTTACACAAGGGTAAAGAGACACTCAAGTCCTTGGGACCACCCTATGGACTCCTCTACCCAGCTAAGCTGCTGGTCACACTTAAAAACAAAATGTTCTTTTTTACCACCCCTAAGGAGATCTGGGCATGGTTTGAGGGCGAAGGTCATGACCTGTCCCAATTACAGGTCTAATGACAAGAGGGTACGATGCCCAAACATAAGCTGATCGAGACCACTAATGGGAGCTCCCATGAAAGAAAAAGCGGCAGAGGAGAGAGCAACTTTGATTTCTGACATTCATATGAGGAGAGAACCAGCCACACAGATGAGCTGCAGCAAACCGTAGGAGACAGTGTGAAATCGAGACAACGGATCTCTGATGAACTGGAGTCCTCTTTAAGGGATCTGCTGGTCACACCTAGGTCGGCCATAGATCTGACCGCACATGGACCAGGTGGGGTAATCATGCAGGGTGGGCAACTGCAGGGGCCCACTGCCTGGGGCCACGAAGAACATTAATTAAGTGGTGGCTAAAGATGAATGCTCTACTAGAATCCACGTTAACCCCCACCCCGTAGAACACTGCAGATGTGCAAGAAATCATGAACTTATGTTATGCTGTTCTTTTTGTTTGAAGGGGGTTTTGTAGACGTGGCTGGGATACGTTTTGCATTGACAGGTGTTTTGGGGAACTACCACAATCTGATGCCAAGACATGATTACTACCTAGAACACATGCCACAACTAACCACCCCTTGGGCGAGTGTTGGATTCCCCCTCTTTATAGCCCTCACCACCCCCATGACACTATAGATATGGCCCAGAGAGAAAATATAATCTGGAATGTTCTGGGACTTAGGCTCCTAAGCGAAATTCCACAAAGTATATAACTTTCTACATAGACGAAGGACACACATCGCCCGCATGCACAAGATGCTTTTGGCGGCTGTGGAGTTCGCGAACCTTGGAAAATGCTGGGGGGAGGATGCGTGTGTGTGAGAATTATTGGGCACAGTGTTCTCAGCGTTCACAAGAAGCACGCTGATATGGGTGGGACCAGGAGTCCCCCTCACACTTCGAAGATCAAGCATTGATCCAGAGGGAAGATATACTATAATGAAGTTGAATGTTAGATGGAATACCAATGTCGATAGCGAGCATATATGCACCCAACGCCTGGCAACTGCAGTTCCTGGACTCTTTAGCTCTACACCACTCCCGTTCCTTGAACTCTAACCAGAAGGGGGGAGGACTACAACTGGTTGTTAAATTGCTCCTTAGAGCCTTACTTTAGCGCCCTTACCAATGGGCTCCAGTGGGCTGATGGCTAGGGGTTTCGCCAATAGACAGAAAGATGGGAGTTGACTGATCTGTATAAGGAAGCGTACCCGTTAAACAGGTAGTACTCACAATTGTGGGCTGCATGGATTACACACATGCATAGATGGAACCTTGGGGACCTGTAGCGCTTTTGCTACACCTGCACAAGACCAAATATTTATGCTGAACAGACTTTGATAACAACCTTTTGCTGGTGACATTAGAATAGGGGAGGACAATGACAGCAATACCAACTTGGAGGCTACAGCCAGAGGCACAATTAAACCCCCCTTTCAGGAAACCATGTGAACAGGGATAGACTACTACTTTAGGGAAAATGCTGGACCATTAGGGAAGCCACTATTGTGGTGCAGCCAAAGAAAGGATGGGACCCTCTTGTGTAATTCTACAGACCGCTAAACCTCTTGACCAGCGATAACAAAATACATGGGAAAAAGATAGTGAATCAGCTCCTCCCCTGTGTGCCTGACCTGATCCATCCGGATCAATGTAGATTTTCCCGGGGTGTAACACGCATGTCGACATTTGCCTTCTGTTACATATAATGGACCTGCTTGAGAATCGCCCAGGGAGGCCTTCAGTGGAATCCCTGGGCCTTGAAAAAGCATTAGAAACCCTGCTGTAGCCATATTTGACATGCTAACCACTCTGGGAATCATAAGAACCCTCTTGAAGTGGATACACCTCTTGTACACGGAATCTCTAGCCTTGGTATGTACATGGAAATATACTTGGAGAGATGGCGGCTCCATTGGGGCACTCAACAAGAAAGTCCCTTGTCCCCTATGTTTGTCCTGGCCCTCGAAACTCTGGCCTGCCTGACGTGTGGAATCCAGGTCCAAGACACCTACCATATGGCGGCCTGAAACACTGACGACATGCTATTATTCCTACCTAACAGAAAACATAGCCTCTCCCTATTCGTACAACCACTGTATTCAGAGACCTATCCGGGCTTTAAGTCAACTGTCCGTCCTGCATTGAGGACTCTCAGATGGGAATCTACTACTATTAGATATTTAGGTGCTGAGATCTATCACAAGGACTTGGGTGTACGAAGCGGTAATCGCGACAAATGTGTCAACAATGTAAGACAGACCCTACCATTCTGGCAGAGTTTAACACTCACGCCCCTGGGTCCTGTGGCCATCATTAAAATAATATTCCTACCAGAACTTTTATACTTTATCACAGCCCTACCATTACATTTGCAGAGATCCTTCTTTCAGTATCTGCCATTGTTGTTGTCTGACCTGACCTGGGGAACCCAACTTAGACATTTAGCGATCAACAAAGTGATAAGTCCCTTGGACGAAGGAGGCCTGGGGGTTCCCAGCCTGGAGTCCTACAATATGGCAGCTAAATTTGTAAGGATAGAAAGCTGGCTTGCAGTAGAGTGCTAAAGACAGCTCCAGACAGCCTACCCACAGGCATTAAGAAACATCAAAACGTGTTGGGCTGAGTACTCAAGAAAATTGGGTAAGGAAGTACCATGTTTCCCCAGAGTTGCCATTGAGGGTAACACCCAGCCAAGTGCTAGTGGCAACCAACTGCACAACGCAGTCATGGGATCAGGTCGGAATGACCACGATGGGCAACTTATATGCAGATAGCAAATTATTAACATTCAACAAGATAATGGAAGGCTTTGCCCTCCACAAAGGTCAATTTTTGATGTATTAAGCGCTGAAGAAAGCCATTAGTGATGCTTCAGATGCGGGTGTGGCAGAGCCGACAGACCCGGACCACGTTTCTGATGCCTGCGGTACAATATAAAGCGGTAACCAACACCGTGCTCTGGCCCCTGCATATTTTGCACCGACAATGGCCCTGAAAGTTAAGTGGAAGAAGAACTTAGGTGAAGTTATATCCAATAAAGACTGGAGACAAATAGTACAATTCATGTAACAAGTTAACTGGAAGCCCAGGTTCAAATATATGCATATCAACTGCACCTACATGTCACTGATACACCTATCAAACATAACCATGAATCGAGGCTGATTGCCCCAGAAGCCAGGCTGGGAAAGTGGACTTCGCCCATATGGTCTGGGATTGCCTCCATATGAATACCTATTGACTGACCCTCCTGGGTTTGCTGGTGGACCTAGTAGTGTGCTTGTTGGGATAATCCCAGAGAACGGTGAAGGCAAAACACACCTCTAGGTTTAAAGATCTAGCCCTGCTACTGAGGAAATGCAACATAGCCATGCATTGGAAAGTGTGGACTCCCCACCCACAGTGGCACCATGTTTTAGGGATCTACTATGATGGGCCACTGTGGATATAAATAGAATGATGCACATACAATGGCAGACTGGTCAAGGGGTAACAATCATTGAATGGAACACCCTTCTGATGGCGACCCAAGCAAAATCCAATTACCTCCCTCCTTGATTATTAAAGGGCATATAAAACAACACATTCCGGTACACTAAGCAATTCGGGAACCACGCCTTACTGGGTGAGATAGGCAAACCTAACCAAGAACTTGGTTCCAGAAATGCCCCCGAACATAAACTGGACTGGAACAGTGAGTGTGGGTTTAACTAATGATGTGGGGGTCAGTGGTGGGAACAAGTAGAGGATGGTGGTCACTGGCCACGACGCTACATCGATATACAAGGATGAATGGCAAGGTATTACTTAGTAGTCTGTTAAGTGTGTATAACTCAGAAAGCTGTTGACTATAAAATTCACTAACGCGTTTGCGGTAATTACGTTTATACAGTTATTTTGTTCTTGTTATACTATGTTGAAGCTCATGAAACAGATGGTTGTGAACAAGACAGTTTTTTGTTGTTTAGAGGTTTATCAAATAGTGTACTGTTGAGAAGTGCCCCTGTAATGCTGTGATATTAAATGAAAAACGAATAAAAAGCTATCAAAAAAAGATTTTCCAATTACACTTTTGTTAACTAGTCAATCCCAAGACTACTGATCTCTCGAATACATTGATAATATTATCAACTGCAAGCTGGCAGTTAAATGATACTCCTTCCATACATCTTCCTCAATCTGCTTTCAAACAAGGCCATCCAAGTAAGAGGCCTCTGAAAATCCCCAGGCTGGCCCAAAAGAAACTCTTCGCAACAGCTTCCAGCTGAACACTGCTACAGTCCAGCACCACAGTAGGCCTCCTCCTTAAATTCCCAACTCGCAAAGCGAAACCCAGAGTCCCTGTGATTGCTCGTCTTGTGCAAATAGAAGAATCAGGAATTCATCAAACCAGAAAAGAGAACCAAGACCGAGAGGCCTACGCCAAAGCCAACATGTGCCTATTGCTTTAGGGCTGAAGATGCTTCATAAAATCCCCTCTGCATTTTGTAGCTCTTCATTTTAAGTCAGCCCCCCTCACATGTTCTTTCCCTTTTTCCTTTATTGTGTGTGTACGCATCCTTATTTTGTAAAATCATACATATTTTTCGTAATTGACTTTATATGTGGTTAAAATATATTTGAAGTTGCCTTAACATTTATTGGGTTAAGACATTGATCTTTATGTACTACTTTCAACTTTGTAACAGTCAGTTTTATTGATTAAAAAAAAGGACGTACCTTGCTCAGCAGCAAGACCCGCTTCTGTAGGCGTCGAACTAGAGCTTCCTGCTGTTCCCGCCTTTTCTTCTCCTCCAAGTATTGGTTCTGGAATTTCAGGAGGTCCTCCTTGAGTTGGTGCTGAGCCTTTTCCAGTACACGGGCACTAAAAGAAAAGAGGACATCATCAAGATTCAGCGCTACCTGCTTCTTAATCTGATAGGGCTCGTCAAATGTTTAAGGGCTAAGGGTGTTCAAGCTAGAAGTTTCAACATCTGCCAGACACTGATGGAACGCACTGCTCTCTCTTACATTTGCATCTGGATCAACGCATGCCCTCAGTCGCCAAATCTATTCAATTACACGAAAGCAAGGTATTCCCAGAGGTACCCATCTCACTGAGCCTCTTGTGTCACTCTATATGAGATGAAAAGTGATTTTTTCAACAACCACAGTATGTTGGCAGCGCCACATAGTGATAATCTGTAACACGGACTGTTCAGCTAAGCAAATGATCTTAAAATAAAGTTCTGGGTCTTACAGTAGCCCCGCCCCCATTCTCGCCCTAACAAAACTAACAACACTGGTTTGGGAATATGCCTTTTAAGACTACACACAGTAGATTGCTAGCCGCCAAAAAGCGCTTCAACATCTCATCAAGCACTATGTAAATACAAACCCTTCCCTCTTCGGTCCCTCCACTATCCTTTTTCTATACAAACAACAAACTTGCATGTCCACACCTTAAATTAATTTCATATTCCCCTATACTAATTTCCCCAATATTCCTGCTTGGGTTCCAGAGTAGCGCATTACCTGCCGAAAAGTATATTTAACACCCCATCAGGCTTGCTACATAAATTCAAACCATATCATCTTCTATCCCTCACTACCCGTTTCAATCCTAATAAAGGCCTAACATGTCCACTGCTCAAATGAATTTAATTTTTCCTTATACTAATTCAACACTAATCAGATATGGGTTCCGGAGTAGTGTGCTACTTGCCGAAAAAGTGCTTTGACGCCTCGTCAGGGGTAGTAAGCGCTATATGAATGCAATTTTAATGCAGCTAGGGAAACAAGATCATTTGGTTCAAACACATTTCTAACTGGTTTATTCTCTAAGGTTAGCAAAAACACTGAATCAGGGCAATCGCAAAGTTTGATCCACCACCTATGTGGACACTTTGGTGAGATCACTGAATGATAAAGACTCCCATAAGTACCTGATACACTTGTGCGAATACACAACATGATGTGCCTAGGTTTCTGCACTTCTTGCAGCAAAGGTTTATTTTAACCCTTGGCTTTTCATGACAAGCTTCCAGTATGAGAGGCGGCTCAGCCCCCTAGTCGCCTTCCGAAATCAGCATTTCTTGGGCAAACAGGAATTCATTCAGGATTGCAATTTAATCAAAAAGATCAAGTGTGCCCAATCCTATGATACACAACAGCTGTTCACTCCTGGCACATCAGGGGTATATTATTGGAGTTCTCTTATTTAATAACCCAGTGCATCCTCTCTCTCTTCAGATGTCACCAGAACCAGGCTAATTAACGCCGCACCTGAGCACCTTAAGATGGCCCAGGCACCAATGGATAATGTTGTGTAGACGGTACAGTGCCAGCGGGGTCCCACACTGCCATGTGCGAGGACACAATAGTAGCAGGACGGAACTTTGCATTTCGTAACTCAATGTGAAAACTGACAGGGACACAGCAACGAGGTGAGCAACTTCAAAAAGCAATCTCACTTTGTACAGTTTATGCCACATAAAAATCAAAACTACTCCTGCTGCAACTGTACCCAGATGCACCTTTTTTTACCAAGACTGTTCTAAAAAACTTAGCTAGTCGAAAACGCACGCCCAATTTGAACCTATGGTCAGGAGCAGCTCTTCCACTAAGACGGAGGAGCGTCGCCCCACAGGAAAAATAAAATGATTATAACACCATGTTATCATTTCAGTTTTCAGAAGGCTCTGAAGTGCAGGGCGGGTCTACCCACAGACCACAGGGAAGAGTGGTGAGAACTTTCTAAGTGCGCATGACAGTTTGGTCGGGCGTCCTGGGCAGGCCAGCCAGTCATGCGCACTTAGCATGTCCTCCACTCGGCTGTACTGAACAACCTGGGTGGAGAACATGCACAGGCTCCCATTGCCTGTCTGAGCGCCGAACCACAGTGCTCAGACAAATCATGATGCTGCTATCATGCTGGTGACAGCAGCGGCGTGATTGGCTAGGAGAGTCTGCTTCCTGCATCAACCGAAGAGGACGGAGGAGATGCGGCGGCTGGCACGTAAGTGAATTTTTCTTTTTTCTTAATTCCACCCTCCTTCCCCTTCGCCCCGCCACTACTTCCCCATAGCAGCAACTACAGCTTATGGTCTGTTGTTTTACAGGTTGGGTCATACTGACAACTGGGGAAGATGGCACAGTCCTTGTGGAAGACAGTCCCAACCCGAGCTGTCCCAACCCGAGCTATAATGCACCACATACCACCTCTAGTGAATGCACAACAATTAAAACCAACTGGTCACTCCCTAATGCACATGTTCAAACTTCACAACCGCATCTAAGCACAGTCCGTATTTCAACGACAGTGCCATTTCAATGGCCAATACTATAAACGGTGCACAGTACCAAACTTTTCTGAAAAAGATGGTCAATAATTGCACACAATTATCACTTATTTCTTTGGCCCTATAGCCCTATGAAAAGTAGAAAGTAACTGGTTTACGGGTTATTTGAAATCCTATCAAACCTTATTTCATGTGCTTTTTGCAACAGTAAAGCAGATTAATAGATATTGGTCTATCTTGGCACCATTCCACCCCACCAATCAAACAATATATTATACCTCAGCCGAACTGTGAATTTTCCTTTCATCAAATCATAAGCAGCAAAGAAATTGCTATGTAATAAAAATACAGTGAAATCTTAATAGTTAAGTCGTAAATGGTTTTATTTGTGCATGTATTTTCAGAACAAAGTGGCTGTATTCGCAACCACATATTAATATTTCACAAAAGAATATATGCATAGCAACATGGAAACTAGAACAAACTAGGTTGTTCAAATTAGATTCAAATTATTTAAAACCTCATTACACTCCGTCTCCCATTGCTTCCCTGATATTCCTGTGAGAACACTCTAGCACCCTTCCACTCTGCACTGAAACCCTCCCTTAATACCTTAAGTCCGTTCCCCATTCTTTCTGAACGACCTAATGCACAAGCTACTTACCTTCGGTAACGATATATCCGTAAGAAATAGTAGTTAGTATTCAATGCCTTACCTTAGAATATCCCCAGGCGTCAGACTAGATCCGGAAACTTTTGCGTAGCAGTACCCTTGCGCGCCGGTAGGCGTCGTCTGCGGCTCCGCGTCAGTCAGCGTCGTTGGCGCCGGGATGACGTCGCCGGAGTACTTAGACGCCGCCCTCGTGCTCTGACGTCAGTTCTTATACATAGCTTTTCCGCGCCAGAAACGCAGAGCCATAATAAAAACCAACACTGGTGCCATGAAACTTGGGCCCTGAAAGGGGATGACCTTAACCCTAGATATCGGTTCGCAGAACGGGTAGGATGGGTGGGGTGGTAAGAAATCTAATACCAACTACTGTTTCTTACAGATATATAGTTACCGAAGGTAAGTAACTAGTGAATCTGAAAGAAACAGGTTAGTATTAGATTCCTTACCTTAGAATAGATACCCCAGCAATACCAGCCCCGGTGGTGGGTCTGCGAACCAATGATCACACCAGAAAGTCCTGGAGAACCGAACGGCTGAAAATGCCATCTCTCCGGACTTGGCTGTCCAGGCAGTAGTGTCTTGCAAACGTGCGCAGCGAGACCCACGTAGCTGCCTGACAGATGTCCTGCAAGGGGACTCCGCGGCCCAGGGCAGTAGTAGCCACCGTGGCCCGAGTGGAATGGGCCCTCAGCCCAACAGGAGGCTCTTTTAGCCAAAGAGTAGCATACCTTGATGCACAACACGACCCACCAAGAGATGGTCCGCTTGTGCACTGCCCGACCTTTCTTAGCGCCCTCGTAACCAACAAAGAGTTGGTAATCCACCCGGAACTGGCATGTGCGATCCAAATCTAATTAAAGTGCACATTTTGGGTCCAGACGGTGGAGCCTCTCTTCCTCTTTTGAGGGATGCAGAAGCGGAAAGAAGGTGGGCAAGGTGATGGACTGCCCGATGTGGAAGGCTGTGACTACTTTGGGGAGGAAAGAGGGTCGCGTCCGCAACCCAACTTTGTCCGGATGGACAGAAGGAAGGGAGGTTTAGAGAAAAGAGCCTGGAGCTCACGCACCCTCCTGGCGGAGGTGATGGCAACCAGGAATGCAGTCTTCAGAGTAAGGAGACGAAGAGGACAGTTATGAAGTGGCTCAAAAGGAGCGCACATCAGATAGCTCAGAACAAGGTTCAAGTCCCACTGAGGCATCACGAAAGGAACAGGAGGAAACATATGAGTGATGCCCTAAAACCTATTTACAACTGAGGACTTGAACAAAGAGGGCTGATTTGGGAGCCTTAAGAAGGCGGAAATAGCAGAGAGGTAACCCTTGATAGTGCCCAGAGCAGAGCCCTGCTGGGCAAGAGAGAAGAAAGAGGAGAACCTCTGAAAGAGGGGCAGAAAGGGGATCCACAGCCTTTGCTGTGCACCATGCCACAAATTTGTTCCACCTGCAGGCGTATACCAATTTTGTGGAGGGACGCCTGGCTGCCAGAATCACATTACAAACTTCAGGAGGCAAGTCAAATGGACTCAACTGCCGCCGCTTAATCGCCAAGCATGGAGGGTGAGACTGGACAGGTTCGGGTGGAGGACCGTCCCCTGCTGCTGCTGCTGCGACAGAAGGTCCTCCTGAAGAGGCAGAGGATCGACTGACATACTGAGTAGCTCGGGATACCAGTACCTTTGTGCCCAGTTCCAAGCCACAAGGTTGACTTGTGCCCGGTCGCGCCTGATCTTCTTCAGCACTCTGGGCAGGAGTGTTATAGGCGGAAAGGCGTACAACAGACCGCAACTCCACTCGCGACGAAAAGCGTTTCCGAGCGAGTGCCGCCTTGGAAATTCCAACGCACAGAACTGATGACATTGCGCGTTCTCTTCGATGGCGAATAGATCTAACCAAGGCTCTCCCCACTGCTGAAAGAGGCCTTGCGCCACGTCCGAGTTCAGACGCCATTCATGATCCATCATGCACCGGCGGCTGAGTTAGTCCGCCCTGGCGTTCAGAGAACCTGCCAGGTGTTGAACCACCAGGGTCACGCCCTGATGTTCCAGCCATTGCCAGAGGCGCAGAGCCTCCTGGCAGAGGGTTCACGACACCACCCCGCCCTGTTTGTTGCAGTACCACATGGCGGTGGTGTTGTCCGTGATCACCTGCACTACACTCCCCCGGACAGAGGGGAGGAATGCCTTCAGTGCTAGACGAATCACCCGCAGCTCCAAAAGGTTGATATGGAGCCGGGACTCTGCCGGAGACCAGAGGCCTCTGATCGCCGCCTCTCCCATGTTGCCTCCCCAGCCCTGGAGG
The DNA here is from genome assembly GCF_964263255.1 of Lissotriton vulgaris. Classification (NCBI taxonomy): domain Eukaryota; kingdom Metazoa; phylum Chordata; class Amphibia; order Caudata; family Salamandridae; genus Lissotriton; species Lissotriton vulgaris. The sequence goes on from NC_141698.1 coordinate 105,216,891, forward strand.
GACGCGTCCGTCACAACTACGTGCCCCGATTGGGGAAGGGAGAGGCATCTGCCGCTGACCCTATCGCGGTCCGTGAGCCACCACTGCAGCTGTCTCGCAGTGCCCTCCGAGATCAGGACATGGTCGGACAGGTTGAGGGAGGACAGAGAGGGGCCCCGGCACTGCAGGAGGACAGAGAGGGGCCCCGGCACTGCAGGAGGACAGAGAGGGGCCCCGGCACTGCAGGAGGACAGAGAGGGGCCCCGGCACTGCAGGAGGACAGAGAGGGGCCCCGGCACTGCAGGAGGACAGAGAGGGGCCCCGGCACTGCAGGAGGACAGAGAGGGGCCCCGGCACTGCAGGAGGACAGAGAGGGGCCCCGGCACTGCAGGAGGACAGAGAGGGGCCCCGGCACTGCAGGAGGACAGAGAGGGGTCCCGGCACTGCAGGAGAACAGAGAGGGGTCCCGGCACTGCAGGAGGAAAGAGAGGGGTCCCGGCAGAGGACAGAGAGGGGTCCCGGCAGAGGACAGAGAGGGGTCCCGGCAGAGGACAGAGAGGGGTCCCGGCAGAGGACAGAGAGGGGTCACGGCAGAGGACAGAGAGGGGTCACGGCAGAGGACAGAGAGGGTTCCGGCAGAGGACAGAGAGGGGTCCCGGCAGAGGACAGAGAGGGGTCCCGGCAGAGGACAGAGAGGGGTCCCGGCAAATGACAGAGAGGGGTCCCGGCAGAGGACAAAGAGGGTCCCGGCAGAGGACAAAGAGGGTCCCGGCAGAGGACAAAGAGGGTCCCGGCAGAGGACAAAGAGGGTCCCGGCACTGCCAGAGGACAGAGAGCCCTGGCACTGCAGGAGGACAGAGGGGGTCCCGGCACTCCAGGACACAGCCGGCACGAATATAGAGGATACAAAGGCCACCTAAAGAGAAGGGAACAGAAATAAAGCATCAGGGAAGAGAGGCGCGTAAGAGGGAGGGGAGCAGAAAAGGCCACGTCACAAGGGGGGATAGAGAGGCAGCAACAAAGCAAGATAATAAATTGCATCAAGAGAGGGGAAAGACAGCCTGTTTCAAGGAAGGAGTACCACCAGGGTTGTGGCAGGAAGAGGTAATGCACAGCTAATGGACAAAAACAAGAGCATACCTAAAAAGTGTCACCAAAGAAATGGCAAGAGCCTGCACCAAGGGAGGGAATAGAGAAACCATATTTTCAGGGAAGTATTACAATCTGTGTAAATATGAGGAATTTGAGAACTCCTGAAACCAAGAGCAGTGGGGAGACCGTCAGCCGAAGTGATAAAGGCAAGAAAGAGTACACCATCAGATGAAGCGAAGGACTGTCACCAAAGAAAGAGGACATTCTGACAGGGCAAGTGTGTGAATTTATAGCTGTAATGAGCAGGTGGGAGGCTCGGAGGAGGGACAGACAGTGAATACATTGTCAAAAGATTGACTACTTTCAAGAGAAAAATTGAAGGTCCAGAAGACTGGGTGTCAACCGCACGGAGAGTCAGGTGTGTGGCACCTGCATCACCACAAAGTATAGTGGATGTCTTTTCCATCCAGGTTCTCATATACAATTTATGACTAAATGTCGTTTTTCGTAGTAATTTCCAAGTTCTACTTCAGCACCTTGGGCAAATTACACTTTGAAAGTAGTATGTGCATGATGGTAGAAAGTGAAAGCATTATCAATACAGGAGACAGAAGAACCTGTCAAAGGCGTATGAGTAAGATAAACAACAAGGAGGTGGGGTAAACAAGTAGGATACAACCGGAGGGAAGCCCCAGAAAAAGCAAAGAGGATACAGTCTGTGACCAATACTCAGAAACGTACACAGCCAAGAAGAGGCACTACATCTGTAAAGGGCACAGAGTGCCCATAAAGGAGAAGACAGAAGCTACCATCAATGGAGGGAAGCAAGAGCCACAGAAACAGCAAAGAGGATACAGTGGACAGCCAGCACTCTGGCTCACCTCCCCGAGCTGCACAGCATAATATAAAGTGATACAGCTGCAATTTTCCCGACTAATTGCTCTAGGAAAGAGGTTAGTGATCATCACAATCTTCAGTCCCACCTAACAATAAAGGACGTGGTTGATAAAAGTGATTTTATTTTAACAATTTAAAGTAAAGCTATTCATGGTTAAACGTCTTAAGTAATAGTTGTGCTGCCAAGACTCTTCGGCTGCTTTAGCAGGTGAAAGGTTGAAACACATAGGATTGGCTTTTTGCGTGCGTCTTTCAAGAATGAAAGCACGCAAATGGATAAAGACGGGTGCATGTCCCACCCATTTTTGCAATGTTGACTCCCACAGCGTTTTGCTCTCGGTAGCGAGCAGCAGCGCGCAGGGCGGCAGCTGCATTCCTGTGCCCGCCCCAACACTCCTCTTTAGCTGCCTATTTTTATTTGCAGCCTGCGCTCCATGTTTGCTCCCACTCTTCCGTGTTTGTTATTATTTGTAGCGCAGTCCGCTTTCACTTTGGGGACCGCGCTTGTTTAATTAATTTACTACATGATTTACTTTCACTTTGGCGGCCATTCTTGTTTCTGGTTTCATACCCAACATATCCTTTTTTTGTTTTTTGTGTGGGGGCACATACTGTAGCTCTTTACATGAGAACCGGTCAAGCTGTTGTGTAAGTGCTGGGTTTTCAATTCAACATTGTACATTTCAAAAAAGAAATTGCAGTCTTGCATGCCAAAAACTCGTGCCGGCATGTATTGCGGCTATTTACATGCGCATCAGTTACATTGCAGAAGGCTGCCCTCAAGCTTTTTTTTTTTAAGCACAAGCACATGTAGTCATTTGCCTAGAATCACAAGAGGTTGAGCCAACGCGTAAACTAGCATGTGGTTCCAGAGTTTCCCAAGTCCACAGCTCTGGCGAAACCGCGACACCTGATCCCTTTCCATGTCTCGATCGCTCGCCATGCCTTGAACATTACGAACGGGCTCTGGTACTGGGTGACTTGTTCCCAGAAATAAATGCCGATTAGGCAACTCATTTAGCACCCCTGATTCCCCAACTCCGTCTTTTATTTCCAATGCCCTGAGGAGAAGGGGCAGAGGAAGGGGGAGACAGCAGCCCACAGACTGCGCTGCAGCTAGCCCCACCATTAAAACAAGCATTGGCATAGCCAATAGGTATCACCTTTGGACCTTAGAAGTGTTTAGACATGCACCAGTTAATGTTGTTGCAGTAAGGATATTGTGCTGCATAACTAAATACTTGTAAGGTCCTAAAGGCGAGACCTATTGGCTATGCCAATGCTTGTTTTATTTTAGAAACTCTTTAAGGGGATCTCCAACTCATTTTATTTGCAAGGCGAGTTACTGCATGCACAGTGAAAGGATGATCAGCAACTTCAAACAGCCGGTCTGTCTTTCACCAAATATGCTGCACTAAGGGCTGGTGCTAATTGGCCTCTGCATATGGGGCAGCGCATTCAGTGTAGTATCAACGCTCCGTGCACCCAGTTAAAAGTACACCAGGGAGCAGACCGGGGCAATGTCCCCTCTGATACAGGCTGTGGGGTTTCAAGAACTGGTACCTCACTCAGCATAGCCCAGGAGAAGCTTTGCGTTATTAAATGTTACCTCAGAGGCTCCTCCCAGATTTCCTGAGATCTAGTGTTGCATCCTGACACATGCACTCCTGCTTCCACATATGAACTCTCCTTTTCCAAAACGGTTTGACATCCTCACATCAACATTCTACTGACAACATCAGTGGAGTTGAACGCAGGCTTTCCGATTTCAGAATCCCCAGCCGTGGTAGAGATACAATGTCACACACAGTAACATACAACATTAGTATAGGAAAACCCTCCTATAAGCAAGCTTGATTGGACAATCTAGTGCTACCAAAAGAATGTACAAGTTAAATAACAGAGGCACACTGATGAGCCAGTTTCTCTTCTGTGAGTTCTAAAATAGATACTCTTTAGATGGGTTACACATGGGGAGGATAAAAGCAGAAGCTAAGGTTTAGCAGCTATAGAGACGGTGGATAGAGCAATTAAAGCCTAGAGGCCCTAGGGAGGGAAATATTGCTGTGAAGACCTATCAGGGTAGAAGAGCTAAAACGGTCTAGTTGCTGTGCTTTGAGAGAGCTAGGATAGTGTAGATGTTAGGCCTGGGAGAAATGTGACACTGATTAGAGGGATGGGAGAAATGTACCCTCTATTGACAATCAGTGAGGGAATTAAGTCTTGTATTCGCCAGGCATAGGAGAGCTGAAAGGTTTTAGTTATTAGCCACGGGGTCATGGGAGAGATCAAAATTGTGACTATCTAACAGCGAGGAATTAGAGCTTAAACAGCCTAGCTTCCAGTAGTGGTTGCAGTGCCGCTCCAATGGGGTGGAAGCCCAGCAATGCTGGTCTGGCTGCCCCCTCCCTAGGTGTGGGAGAGCTGTGACGCTCCAAGGGGGCGGGAGACCAGCAGTGGTCCAGCTCCCTGGGGCGTGGGAGAGCTGTGACGTGTTCACTGCCAGGGTATGGGCAACCCAGCAACGTTCCAGCTTGTGTGGGTAGGGAAAGTTATGCTGGAAAACTAATGAAAAGAATAGGATAAACATCTGGCAGGACTGGAGGGAAAGTAGGAGTGCACGGATTAGGGAAACTTAAGGCTGCGTTTAGCTGGTTAGCATGTAGGAGTGACACAAAACGGGTGGGGAAGACATGTTTTCAACTCCGGAAAGAAAAATGTATGGAACATAACATAGTTGCTGACTCGTGGAAGGCACGCAGACAATTGCTCAGTCACACAACCGACAAACTAGTCTTTTTTTATTGCAAAAATCCTTCTACCCTGTACCGTGTGCATAACTTTATTGTAAAATACATGGAACTTTAATCAATTTGTGTCGGAAAGTGAAAGAAAATGGGGGCTGTGGAATTGTCGAGGGAAAGCTTAAAAAGGTAAACATTTTAACCAATGAAAGTGACGCGGCCGCGGGAAGAAAATGAAAGTGAGCGTCAGTGAGCAGAGGCGCGGCCGCTAAAGTGATCATGCACAGTAAGGGTGCCGCGAGCTATGCGATGTGCGCGCACCATGACGAGAGAGGAAAGCCAGATGGCGCCTCTGCTGGTCTTTGTGCGTAACCGCACGCTCTATGCCACCCAAAAAGCTGTGGTCGGCTTTTTAAAGCCCACTCACTAAATGTCTCGCCAGAGCAACACATGCGCTGGCTCAGGCAAGACCTAAACAAGCATTGGGAAAGCCAGTAAGCCTCGCCTATTGGAGAAAAACATTGACAAAGCCAATAGCTCTCTAAGTTGCCCAGTGGCCGCACTACTGTGCAACACTGCAACATGGTGAAAAAATATTGACAAAGTCTATAGATCTTATGTTGGCAAGAACTATTGGGTTTGCCAATGCTTGTTTGGTTTGCATGAGACACTAATGATCCTTGCCAGTTTCAGACCAAGAAAGCTAAAAAACTCAGGAGCTTGCGTAGAGCACCATAAACTACTGTATAAATCTCAGCTGAATGTATGTCACTCAGAGCCAGGCTAAAAACACCAAGGATGCAGTATCTTCATTGCCCATTAAAAAACAGGGGCACCCTCTGTTCCTAAGAACCTTGGCTAATTGCTATACATATAACTACGGTTCTGCCAGATCGAAAAAACACAAAAATGGTCAATCACATTTGGTATAGTCTGGCTACAAGAATGCACATAAACTTTAGTTGGGAAGGTACACACAACAACTTTTTAGTCCAGCTCAAGGCATGTAATGCAGGTAAATTAATGTAGGCTGTTGACGTTTTGACATTTTGTGTTAAATTTCATACCTCTACCCGGGTCTTCTTTAGGACAGAAAAAAAGACACTTCTGGGAGCGTACGGTTGAATAAACAAGGATAATAGGAGATGTGCAGACAATTAAAAACGTTACTGTTAGCTCCGTGTCTGTAGATACCAGTGTGTTTTACCTGTGATTGCAACGTTTTCGAAGCTCCATGCTTTTTAAAAAGCTGATTCCAAGTTGTCTGCGCATCTCCTAATATACCGTGGGTAGTGATCTTTTGGCGCCTTTCAACTCACTTGATTATTCGAGTGAACGTTCGCTGATACCAAGAGACTTTGTTTTTTGTCCTGAAGAAGACCCAGTTAGAAGTATAGAATTTAACACACAGTTGTACAGATTGAAACATCCATAATCTACAATAATCCGCCTGGATTACAGGATTCAAGTAGGACTAAAAAGTTTCTGTGTCCCTGCTCAACTGAAGCATATGTATATTCCTGTATCCAGACTATATCAAACGTGATTGATCATTTTTAATTGTGCTCTTTCAACCACACTTTCACATATCACATTCAACATAGGAACCTCCGCTCTAGAGTGGCACCTTGCCTCAAAATCCTAAAATACATGAAAAAAACATGGGTGGCACATTATTCTCTGTTCAAGCAGCCAAACTATGGAACTCTTTACTCCCTAACATAAGATCAACAGGTAACCACCTTATCTTCAGAAAAATACTCAAGAATTGGCTCTTCCCAACATAACCACCATACACAAAACAATAAATATACAGTATCTCTGTATATAAACATTTATTTGTACTATAGATATGTAACTATGTGTATTGCTTTGTATAAAGATGTAGAATACTTATGTTTAAAATAAATATAAATATTTTATATAGATATTCATTAGTTCTGCTTAACCAATGTATATATTACTGATAGTTGCATTAGTCTATGTTTTTAACATGTAAATAAGTGACTGCATAAATAACAATCATTTTACCATAACTATTTATCTACAATTGCGTCACTAGTGATCCACAAAACAAATATATGTTTATATAAAAATAAATAAAAGTAATTTGAAGTACAACAACATTTGAAAGCCAGAGTTTATTTAATGCATCTTTGATCTACATATACTACCTTCCTTTATGCATCTATATACCTTCCATGTTCTTATGGATTTATATCTTTTTTGTATCTATATATTTATTACTTTTACTAATTTATTACTGGTCTTCTAACTAAGCATATCCAATGCACTACCCTATTTTCACCCTATATCGCTCTCAATATATCCTTCAGCTCAACTCCGACTCAACTAAAACCTCTTTCTACTGCTCTTTCGAATGCACTAGCCCAGTGGTTCCCAAACTTTTGACTCCTGAGGACCCCCATTGAGTCACCACTGGAAGCTGGGGACCCCCAAGCAATTTGTATGGGTTAAATTTCAAATATTAAAACAGTAATTCGAAAAAAATACACACGTGTGCATACAAAACAAATAGTCAAAGTACTAAGGATTTTGGGGCCAGATGTAAGACCACTTCATTTAGCGCCTCGCAATTGGCGACACATGGCAAGTGGCAAATTGTGAGTCGCTAAATGAAATGTACAACAGTGTGTTTAAGACTGTTTGGGATTTCCAATGGGGTCGCAAATTGTGAGGTTCATTAATATTAATGAGCCTCTCGCAATTTGCGAGCCCATTGGGAATGCCAGCCCTCCAAGGTATGGTGGCCTGCTGGGCTCTGCAGGCCACCCTGTCTGGGACTGCTTTTGAATAAAGCAGTTTTAAAAAGAAAATGTAGCCTATTTACCATGCATTTAAAGAAAAAGGAAATTAAACATTTTCGTTTCATTTTCTAAGGGCAGGCAGAGGTCCCTGGGACCACTGCCTGCCCTTAAAAAATAATTTTGCATGTATTTGCAAAGGGGAAGGGGTCCCCTGAGGACCCCTTCCCATTTGCAAATGCATTACCATCTACTTGAAGTAGGTGGTAATTGCGAATGTTTTGCGACCGCAAAATATTTGTACATGGTTTTGAGACTTGCTATTTAGAAGGAAATGCCCCTTCCAAATAGCAAGTTGCAAAACGTATTTAGCGAGTCGCAAACAAATTGCGACCCGTGAAATAGGTAATGTACATGGCCCAATAGGTTTTTGCATGCGCAAACGGGTTCGCGAACCCGTTCGCACATATAAAATCGGATCATACATCTGGCCCTTAGTATTTTATATTGAAGTAATAGCCCCTCTGTCACATGCATTTCATTTGTTTTATAGCATCTCTCATACCATTGTAGGATGCGAGAGCACTTTACATCACACACATATAGAGACATTGAATCATACATGTAAATCAGTGTGTATATAAAATGTTTAAAGAGTGCTTGGTCTGGAAAAGCACAAACACAAGATTCAGAACATAACACACTGGCTAGCACTTACTTTAACATTAAAAATGTATTTCCACCCAAATAAACCTTTTTAGCAGCATCAGGATAATGAATAACGGGGGAAAACATAAGTTACTAACTGGTACCATGCAGTTTGCAAGCAGCTCTTTGATGACAGTTTATAGGCCCCTCTGCTACATTACAATTGACACCTGTGAAGTGAACAGTAACGAAAGAATCTTTGTGACAAAAGCAGTAACCAAGAACCTATGCACATAAAATACTGCGTTTTAAAATGCATGTTACACGTTCTTTGCAGTAGGCACATTAACCCTCTGTGCTACATTAGTTAAGTCAAAGCTGCCACTAAACAAAATTCTCCTCACGCTCCAGCAGGTACATTAATCACTGGCATGATCTTGACACTTTTATTGTTGCTCTATAGCTGCTAATTATACTAGAAACTTTTCTGTGCTTTTAAAACTGTTGCCTACGGACCCCCAGGGCATGTGTCACGGACCCCTGGGGGTCCGCAGACCCCAGTTTGGGAAACACTGCACTAGCCTATTTCTCAACCCATACCTCTATCAATATATCCATTACCCCCACTCTCTCATTCATGCCAAACCCTATACCACTACTATGGTCCTCAAAGTAACCCTTTCGAGACTCTTCCAACTCCACCCCTCCTTGCATCATCTAATACCTCTTTTTACTATTCAGATAACCCAAAACAGGCCTTTCTAAACCCTCCTTCTGACTCATCCCCCTCCACCTCCCTTTTACTCATCCCAAGCCTCCTTCTACTGCTAAGAGCTCCAAAAAAATTAAAAATCCTTCCCTTCTACCCTACATTGTCATTTTCAATCCAAATAACAGACTAACCTGCCCACCACTCAAATACATTTCATATTTCACTATATTAATCCACCACTAATCCTTTATGGCTTCCAGAGTAGGATGCTACTCGCCAAATAAGCACTTCAACCTCATTAGGGGTAGCAAGCGCTATACAAATGCAAACCTTTTTACCTCTTCTACCCCTTTCGTTACCCTTCTCAATCCAAATAACTAACATTTCCAACACTCAAATTACTTTCATATTTCACTATACTAATCTACAATTAACACTGTACGGGTTCCAGAATATCGTACTACTCGCCTAAAAAAAGCACTTCAACCCCCTCTATGATTAGCAAGCACTATATAAATCCAAACTCTTTCCTTTCTCTATCCCTCCACTATCCTTCTCAATCCAAATAACTGACTAACATATCCACTAAAATTACTTTCATATTTTCACTATATTAATTTACCACTAATCCTTTTATGGGTTCCGGAGTAGTGTGCTACTCGCCGAAAAAGAGCTTTGACGTCTCGTATGGGGTAGTAAGCGCTATATAAATGCAATTACAATACAATAAAATACAATAGCACAAGAAGTGCATCTGTTGTCACTAAACATGAAGCCCCTTGCTTCGAGATATTTTGCATATAAAGAGTTGTTAACTGTTAGAGACAATAATCAGTACACCTATGGAGGTGTACCGCCACAAATTGTTTAAATGCACAGCTATTTGATCCATAGGTGCATTTATCATTACCAAAAGGGCAGCACCAACAATGGTGGATGCATGACAAACATTAAAGAATATTTTCAACATTATAATATCTGTCATGTGCCACTAAGCATAACAGCTGAAACAGCACAAAGTACATGCACATTTACACTACACGAATCACATAAGCTAAGAGGGGGAGAGAGAAAGGTGAGGCAGGTTAGGGAGAGAAATTCTATTGTCAGAATGGCTTCGGTGACCTCGGATTCCTTGAGTGAAAGGAAGTATGATAGGGAAGTATTCCTTTCAATCCCTGGTTTATACTTCTTTGTGTACAAGACTGTCTTACACTGCAAGTGTGAATGAGAAGAAGTCTAAAGGCTAAAGTAAAAAGCTGAGTGAGGGTCTGCACAAGTATGCAGAGGGAACAAAATTGAAGACACAAGAATAAACTGATACAGAATTTTTTTTCACCAACCAGTAAACCGGGGGGAGTGTAAAAAGGGGCGTAGTTTTAAGGTCGGGGCGTTTGGGGTGTTAAATCCCCCCCCAAAAAGTATTTTGTAGTAAATAGTTGGGCACAATGGCTTTCAGGCGGGTATGAAGAGTGCCGAATTTCTCCTGGGATTTTTACACACAAACCCATACGTCTCTGATGTTTTGAGGGTCTTAAAATATATTGACTAGTTTGAAAAATGTTGTGTTTTAAGTGCCCCTAACAATTCAACCTCCTCTCTCTTTCCACTGCTCTTTATCACCCGCTCATGTCCTGCTTCTCATATGTGTTTAACAAGATATCCCAGCCTGCCTGTTGGGAAATTTGAAGCTCAACCCCACCCCCTCCCACCGCCAATCTAATTGACCAGGCTATGTCCCTAAGTGTACAGGACCAAAGAGAAGCAGGGGCGGCACAGTAGACTAAATATGCTATTCTGAGAACAAGAATCTTCAAGATAGATGTTTCCACAGACACCGGCATGGCAGGCTTTAATCTGCTCATGAGAAAAGAGCACATGTCTTTTCACTGCCCATCACATATCCAGCACACAGCACCCGCAGTAGGCCTGTCTCTTTGATGTTAGTCTCACGTCTCGATGCCTCAAAGTTCTCCGGCTGTGTGGCTTTCAAAAAGCAGTGGCATTTCAATCTTTTGGGAATTCATAACTGATCATTCTCAATAGTGTGCTCTGCGTCGGTCTTCTGAACCATCCATCGTCCTGGTCTTTATTCCAAGTGGCTGGGGTTCCGCTCTCACACATGCATCCTCTAAATCAAGTGCGGATGACAAAAACTACATTTAGAAGCCCATACATCCAAGAGAGACTTAAGATATGACGAAGAGATATATGATTTGCTGTATCAAAAGCTATACACGAGAGAAAATGAAGCGCTGAAGTAGACCAGGCTCTATCAAATGATCCATAAAATAAAATTATTATTTTTATCAGTCATATCACTGAATGTCACTACTCAACCTGTCATCTAGGCAGCCGTGCACAGCTCCAAGCAACTGCCTCAATAGTCCCCATCAAGCAGACGTCCTTGTTCTAAAAACACGCTGCTCTAACGAGCCGATTCAGAGGAAAAAATTCTGGAAATGACTGCAGATATTAGGCCTGATACTATGCGGTCTGTTAGACCTCCAGAGTTAATAAAAAGTTGCTATTTTACAGAATTAATGACCTCCTGCTGTATAGTGTCTGAATATTTCTATCCAAGCTATTATGGTCATTTTTACCCGGGATTTGCCGTAAAGTTGGTGAATTGCCTCCAAGCAATACGAATGAATAAAGATCCTTTCATGATCTAGGTATGGGCCCTCCACGCCGCCCCTACCCCCACAGTTCATACAAAGGTCCACAAGAACACATTCTACAGAGGGAGCCTTAAAAACCATCTCTGGATCACAAACTTCTCAAAGAACAGGCCATTTGATTCACAACTGAGAGACTAGCTCATTGCCCTTCACAACGCGATCAGCATCCTTTCAATCTTCAGTTCACTGGCTCGTTTCCTACAGCAGCGCTTCACAGACCCCTAATCTGATGGGGAAGTTAGTTCACCCATGAAACTAATTTTTTCATTAAAGCATTTGAGTCAAGTATGAGTAAAGAAATGCTTTTGCCTGCAGTTTTCTGACCATCCCTCAAGATGAACTCGAGGCAACACAGAAGCGTGCTCAAGTGAGGGATGGTTAACAACAGGTTATGGGACGTGGAGCGAAGAAAGGGTGTTTTTATTATATGTGACTCCAGGAAGATCAATTATTTACTGGAGTAACACTCTCAAATGTTTTGCTTTATGCAGCGGCTCCCATAAACATACCGTACATTTTTTTAGCAAGGGATATGAGCTTTGAAGGGCAACAATGATTCGATGACCACATTTCATATGGCCAACGGGTGCCCTTTAAGTGAGGAGCAGTGCCGGCCTTCACTGTGACCACAGAATCCCTAGAGAGCTCAATGACGTAGGGGAGGCTGTAGCTGGTGAGTCATCATTTTTGGCCTCTTTCTCATCTTATAATTGTCAAGACTGCTCACAGTTTGAAGTCTCAGCATCGTGGACTCAACCTTCCATGTCTTCATGAGTACACCTATTTAGGTGCTTAGAGATATTTTAGCTAGTAGTAAGTGCTCTGTGATAGGCTAATTAAAAAGCAATCGCAACTCCTTTACACGGACTTGCAGCAACTCTAAGGATATTCTACCATTACTATGCGGTCATTACTTCGTATTACCATTACTATGCATATTTTAGTTCGCAGATGCCATTACTTAGCATGCACTTACTACGCATAATGGAGTAACTGTGCACAGGGGTATTTAAGGGTCATGGTGGGTTAGGGTTTTGGGGTGTAGGGGGTATTTTTAGTGTTCAGTGTGCATTTAAGGTTTTGGGGTCCTGGGGTATTTTTGGGGTTCAGGGTGCGTCTAGGTTTTGGGGTGCTGGGGGTAACTTTAGGGGTCAGGGTTGGTTAGGGTGTAGGGGGTAATTTTAGGGCTCTGTGCATTTAGGTCTATGGGTGCTGGGGTATTTTTAGGGCTCAGGGTGCATTTAAGGTTTTGGGGTCCTGGGGTATTTTTGGGGTTCAGGGTGTGTTTAGGTTTTGGGGTGCTGGAATATTTTTAGGGGTCAGGGTGAGAGGGTTTTGGGGTGTGGGGGATATTTTAGGGTTCAGGGTGGGATAGGGTTTTGGGGTGTGGGGGTATTTTTAGAGTTCAGGGTGTGTTTAAGGTTTTGGGGTGCTGGGGTATTTTTGGGGTTCAGGGTGCATTTAGGTTTTGGGGTACTGGGGTATTTTTAGGGATCCAGGGTGCGTTTAGGTTTTGGGGTGCTGTGATATTTTTAGGGGTCAAGATGAGATAGGGTTTTGGAGTGTAGTGGGTATTTTTAGGGTTTAGGGTGCGTGCCAGGGGATAGGTTACTAGGACAATAAATTTGTAGTTTAAAGTACCAATAACACATTGTAACGGTATGCATAATAATTAACTGCGAAGTAAAAGCATTTTTAATGTATTTGTATATATTTGCTAGGTAAAAGCATGCACACTACAATCATGGTTAGTAAGGAATTAGTTACTTACCTGTACACTATAGTTCTCCAGTATTATCTTTCATAGATTCACATGCTTGTATCTTCCCCGTCGTCATGGTGGGAGTCTCACGGTAACAGAATGACCAAGCAGTATCATAGAGAAGAAAAACTGCATAGAAAATCCCCATAGGGGCTGTATTTTTTGGTAACCAGACCATGTCTTTGTTTTGGTCCAAAAGCTAGCCAATCAGAATTGCTGCCCTGCCCTCACACTCCCCAGCAGCAGCTTCCTGCCTCAGATTTCCGTCCCCGAGTGAGAGACAAGGATAAATTCCGAGAACAAGATCTGCCTGAGAAACGGGGAGGCGGGCGGGCGCATGTGAATCTATGAAAGATAATACTGGAGAACTATAGTGTACAGGTAAGTAACTAATTCCTTCTCCAGTATTACATCTTTCATAGATTCACATGCTTGTATCAGAGTAGTAAGCAGTGCTCACCATATCCGTAGCGTTTCCAGGACAGAACCTAGAAGGAAGCTCTGCCGCAAAGCAATGACCTAATAATAGCTATGAAAAACATCAGCAATACTATAAATGCATGTAATTACACATCAAAGTACTGTATAACAAAAAACAATATGCCATTAGGCCATACCTTACTGGAATAGACGCTTCAGAACAGCTTGACCCACTGCCGTGTCCTCCTTCCACGCAGTGTCTAGACAGTAGTGTTTTGTGAACGAGTGGACACTCTTCCACGTTGCTGCCCTGCAGATATCTGGCAGTGCCACTCCTGCGAACAAGGCCATCGAGGTTGCCATCTTCCTCGTTGAATGCGCCTGCACTTTAGAATGTAGCGGCTTCCCCGCTTTGTTATGACATTTCAGGATAGCTGAGGATATCCATCTAGCAATACTCAGTCTCGACAATGAAAGACCTTTTCTCTGCCCTTCAAATGCGATGAACAATTGCTTAGACTTACGGAACGGCTTTGTCCTCTCAATGTAGAACTTTAGGCATCTTGAAATGTCTAGAGAGTGTAAGGCTCTTTCTGCCTCCGATGAGGGCTTGCTGAAGAAAGTAGGTAGAATAATGGGTTCGTTCAGGTGAAAAGACGTCGCCACCTTGGGAATAAAGGTAGGATTAGTTCTCAGTATAACCCTGTCCTGACGGAATTGTAAGAAGGGTTCCTCCACTGAAAAGGCTTGGATCTCGCTAACCCTCCTTGCAGATGTTAAGGCGAGAAGGAGGGCTGTTTTCCAGGACAGGAACTGCAAGTCTGCCTTATGTATGGGCTCAAAGGGTGGCCTCATAAGCTGTGATAGCACTGTATTCAGGTGCCACGGTACAGGTGGTCGTTGGATGGGTGGAAAGACTCGAAAAAGACCCTTGATAAATTCCTTTATTACCCTGGATGACCAGAGAGATGGTTCGTTTGGCTTTCGCCTGAATCTTGATATTGCTGCTAGGTGCACCTTGACTGAAGCATGCGAAAGGCCTGACTTTGATAGTAAGAGCAGGTAAGGCAGGATACCCTCAGGCTGAACCTCGAAAGGATGCAAGCTTTGTCTGTTGCACCAGTGGCAGAACCGGGTCCATTTTGCTGTATATGTTTTGTTCGTGGATACAGCTCTCGCTTGTGAGAGGATATGCCTGCACTCTTGCGAAATAGTTAGGTCCTGAAATTCACGCTCGTGAGGTTCCATGCGGACAACTTTAGAGAGCGTAGATCCGGATGCAGAATCTGTCCTTTCTCCATGGAGATGAGGTCTTGAAATGTCGGTAGCTGGATGTTGTCGCCCCTCGACAATTGAAGGAGGTCTGAAAACCACGCCTGCCTTGGCCAGGTTGGAGCAATCATTATGATCCGGCACGGTTCCAGTCTCATCTTGCGCAGGATGCGCGGAATCAACGGGAACGGAGGGAACGCGTATGCGAACCTTCCCGTCCAGTTCAAGAGGAATGCATTTCCCATGGATCCCTGTTGACGGTACCTTGACGCAAAGTGAGTGCACTTTGAATTGCTTTGAGTCGCGAACAAATCTAATGTGGGAGTGCCCCACCTTTGGAACAGAATGCAAATCTGAGTGTCGTGAAGTTCCCACTCGTGTGTCGCATTGGAAGTGCGGCTCAGGGCGTCCGCCCGAGTGTTGAGGACCCCCTGTATATGCTGGACTTGGATCGAGATTTCGTTGGATATGAGCCACTTCCAGATCCTTTGCGCCAGTGCTGACAGCTGTTTGGATCTCGTCCCGCCCTGTTTCAGCAGGTAGAACATGGACGTGGTGCTGTCTGTTTGAATCAGTACTGACGACTGACGTATTCTGGGAAGGAAAGCTTGAAGCCCTAGGAATACTGCCTTGAGCTCCAACATGTTTATGTGAAGCTGAGCTTCCCAATCTGACCAAAGGCCCTGAATCTCCAGCTCTTGAAGATGCGCGCCCCATCCTTTCAGTGAAGCGTCCGTCGTCATCATGAAGTCGTGATCCCGAGGAATGAAACTCAGTCCCTGGTTTAGGTTTTTTAGGATCTTCCACCATGACATGGCCACCTTCATACTGGTCGTGATGGTAATGCGATCTTCGAAGGTTCCGCTGGCCTGTACCCACTGCTCGTCGAGTTGTTCCTGCAAAGGTCTCATCCTTAGACGACAGTTTGGCACCAACGGGATGCAGGATGACATCATCCCCAACATGGACTTGTAAATCCTCACGGAAGTGGACTTTTTTGCTTGTAGAGAAGTCGTCAGTCCTCTGATCTTTCTGATCCGATCTTTGGAAGGATAGGCTTTTCCCTCTTTGGTGCATATCCACGCCCCTAAGAATTGTATGCCCTGGGCCGGAGTCAGCGAGGACTTCTCCAGGTTTGTTCTCAGGCCTAGACGCTGAAACAACCGGACGCAGTTCTGTAGAGCTTCCGCTGCGTCCCTGAAAGATGGACCTGTCACTAGCCAGTCGTCCAGGTATGGGTAGATGTAATGGCCTTGTAGCCTTAAGTGGGCCGCCACCGGGGCCATGCATTTGGTGAATACCCTCGGGGCTGATTTGAGTCCGAACGGCAGGACCTTGAACTGGAAGTGGCGACTCTCCACAGCAAACCTCAAATACTTCCTGTGCTTCCGATGGATGGGAATATGGAAGTACGCGTCCATGAGATCCAAGGACGCTAAGTAGTCTTTGCCCTTTAACATGAGCAAGATCTCCTGCAACGACAACATTCTGAAGGGTATCTTTTTTATGTAATGATTGAGATCCCTCAGGTCCAATACCTGTCTCCATTTCTGGGCCTGTTTCTTTTTGATGAGGAAGAAATGTGAATAGAAGCCTCTCCCTCTGAGATGCTGTGGTACTTCCTCTATGGCTCCCTTTTGTAGGAGCGAGAGAACTTCCATCTGCATTTCTTTGCGATGATGGTTGGGCCTGAGCACTGGGGGGTGTTCCGGTGGTATTTCCACAAATTCCAGTGTGTGGCCCCTGCTGATGACGTCCAGGACCCATCTGTCCGATGTTATGGACATCCAGTTGGCGTAGTATTGAGACAGATAGTGGTCGTTGTCCGGGATCCGTATTGTGGGGAGCGCCTGCCTGAAATCATTGACGTCTAGACTGCTGATTTTTCCCCCTGGCGTTGGATTTACCTCTGGACTGTTGTTGGTAAGAGGAGTTGGAGGACCTGTACTGGTTGTTGGAGTTAAACTGACGATATCCCTGCTGACCGTACGGCTGATATCTGTTAGACTGAAAGGAGGATCGTTGGTTAAACTGTCCTTTTGCGCCCCTCTTCCGAAAGGACTGAAACCTTCCCTGCTGGAGAGATCCCAGCGCTCTAGCCGTATCAGTGTCAGACTTTATGCCTTGCAAAGCCTCATCGATATGTTTCCCAAACAGGTTCTCACCATCGAAGGGCATATCGATAATCTTCGCCTGCACCTCTGGTCGAAAAGAGGTCGCCTTTAGCCAGCCTTGTCTGCGAAGCGAGACCGCCCCTGCCATTTGCCTGAAGCCTAGGGACGACACATCCATGGCGATGTCGATAGACTCAGCTGCTGATTTTGCTCCTTCCTTGAGAAGGGCTGCCGCTTCTTCCTTTCGATCCTCTGGAAGCGCCGATAAGATGGGGGCCAGATCTGACCATATCTGCCTGTTGTAGCGGCCTAGCAGAGCCATCGCATTCGCCGCTTTAATGGTAGAGGCTGCCATGACCGCAAACCTCTTACCCGCTCCATCCATTCTCCTCCCTTCCTTGTCTGGTGGCACAAGTGACGTAGCCACCGGGTTTTTTGAGTTTCTTTGCGCCGCCTGTGTCACCACCGATTCCGGCCTGGGATGACCAATGAGGCAGGCTGCCGTAGATTCTGGAGCTCTGTATTTCTTTTCAATTCGCGGAACTGAAACCGCTATGGAGGCTGGTGTTTTTAGAATCCTGAGGCCTTCCTCCCATAAATGCGGGATAATAGGTATTGAGCGGAGTGACTTCTTGTTATCGTCCTTGAAATCGTACAAGAAACAATCCGTTTCCTGTACGTCCACCTCCAGACTGAATCTCTTGGCCGCCCTTTCCATAATATCATGGAAGCCTCCGATGTCCTGAGGAGGGGAGGTAGATTTGAGTGGTTCAGGCGATGCAGCTGAAGGCAAAACGTACTCGTCCCATTCCTTGCCCGAGGCATCATGGACTAGCTCTCCCTCTTCGGGCTCTTCATCTTCCTCAGAGTCCGTTAGGTCATCCCTAATGGTAACCACCTGCGGAGATTGAACTCCCTGATTTTGCGGGGCAGGTGCCTGCTTAGGCGTCTGCGTGGGAGGCGTGAGCGTAGCTGGCTGCGATGAGTTCGCCTCCGGGAAGCGACGATAGTAGTCGTTCAGCATCAGTCTAAGGTCAGACACAAGGGTGAGAGGTATGGAAACTGTCTCCTGACGTTCCTCCTCCCGTGAGTCCTCGTGCTGCTCTTCTTCGTCTTCATAGGCACCAGATTCCTGGAATGATTCATATCTGGCAGATTGTGGCCTGTCCTTGAAGGAAAAGGTTTCCTCCTCATCCGTATCCTGACTTTTTATTTGAAGCTGAGAGGGGCTGTAGGCAGCACCTGAGGACTCCTCTCCCTCCGAATCCTGCTCCAACAGCGATGATGGCGGCAATGGAGAGATCTTTGTCCAAGAGGTGAATTCCGCGGACTTACTGATGGTAGCCGCACCTCTTGTCGACTGAAACGAGCGTATGGAGATCATGGTCTTTGATTGAGGAGAACTGTAAGTTTTAGCCGTCGAAAGTAAGATTTTCGTCGCCGGAACCACCGTCGACGGGATCATCGTCGACGGGACCATCGTCGACGGAACCTCCGTCGACGGGACCATCGTCGACGGGACCTTCGTCGACGAGACCTTCGTCGACGGGACTGTCGTCGACGGAACCTTCGTCGACGGGACCTTCGTCGACGGGACCTTCGTCGACGGAACCTTCGTCGACGGGACCTTCGTCGACGGAACCTTCGTCGACGGAACCTTCGTCGACGGAACCTTCGTCGACGGGACCCCCGTCGACATTCGGGGCATCGAACCGGTCGTCGACGAAGTCGTCGTTGTCGTCGTCGTCGACGGGCCTGACAGAGACATCCTACTCATCGATGTCGTTGCCGTAGACGTCGTGGTCGTCGACGCAGCCTTAGATGAAGCTGAAGATGACTGAATCAAAGGTTTCACCACAGACTTATGAGCAGAAACCATCGAACTGGCAGAAGGTGCAGATCCAGGACCTTTAAGACTAGACTGCTTCCCCATAGGAGTAATAGGAAGAGATGATGCCAATTTTTCTTCAGATTTACCCCTTTTAGTCTCCACTTTCTCCACAGAAACAGAGGCCTTTCTTTTCTTAGGAGTGGGGTGAGAAGATTCCTCCTCAGAATCTGTGCCTGGAGTGGCCTTCTTCTTCTGAAGCCACAACAGTAATCTTGCCTCCCTGTCACGCTTAGTTTTGTCAGAAAATTTTCTACAAAGCTTACAGGACTTCACCAGGTGATTAGGGTAGAGGCAATAAAGGCAGTCCTCATGTGGGTCCTCAGAGAAGAGTCTGGCCTTCCCACAGGATCTGCATGGCCTGAACAGCCTCTTCTTAGAGCTTTCAGCCATCTTAAGCAAAAAGAATACACACAATACCTTAAGGTAGAAAGAATTCCCAAAGGGTCAAAAGTTCACACAGGAACAGAAGAAAACTGAGCAGAGCTCAGGGAGACTCCTTTCTCACACGAAGGCGGTTGGAAATCTGAGGCAGGAAGCTGCTGCTGGGGAGTGTGAGGGCAGGGCAGCAATTCTGATTGGCTAGCTTTTGGACCAAAACAAAGACATGGTCTGGTTACCAAAAAATACAGCCCCTATGGGGATTTTCTATGCAGTTTTTCTTCTCTATGATACTGCTTGGTCATTCTGTTACCGTGAGACTCCCACCATGACGACGGGGAAGATACAAGCATGTGAATCTATGAAAGATGTAATACTGGAGAATGGCATTTGTGAAGTAAAAACTTCGAAGTAAATACCTGCGGAGTAACGGTATGCTAAGTAACATCATATATTCCTCCTGTGCAAGTGCCATAGAAAAAACCAACTAGCCAGCATATCTACCTTATCCAATAAGTAAGATTAGAACGATCTGTTTTGAGGTTCTAGTGGGTCTCCCGAGACAACCAGAAAATAAGACACACAGGGAAGGTTCTTCAAATGAGTGCCTTTATGTATCTGGCATCATGGTTTAGCTTCTAACTTAAATGTCAGACATGTTAGACATTTTGACAGAGCAAACCTTTTTCAATCGTGCAACCTGCCATACTAAATGAATTAAATGAGAAAAACATCTCCGATTCCAAAAATGACAAAAAACTTGGTTTTAGGAGTCCATATCCAGACTTCCAATAACGAATTAACAAAACATTTGCTAAACTTAGTTTCTCTTCTTGCTTATACTAAATCGGCTTACTTATGATACATAACTACTTGCTGTGGCAAAAGCAAATACACAAATCCCCAATTCAAGATGCTCAGTTGCATGCCTGGACAAGATTCCAACTGCTGAATCTTGCCTATCAGCTAGGAATATAATTCATGGACCAGAAATTGTGGGAAGGCCGTAGAATGCCTGACAAACATACTTTTGGGATGTTGAGAGTGGAAAGCCGTGAAAGAAGAGGATGGGAACAAAGAACAAGGACATGCTAATGTACTTTTAATAAAGGGGCAATCATACAAGGATGACAGACTTTTTGTAGAGGAGTAAAAAATAAGAGTGAGAAGCACTGGAATGGCCTTCTTGAAGGCCTTCTCTAAGGCTGTGAACTACGTCTGACGGGTAAGCCCAGTAAGTGCACAACGAGTCTGAATGTCAATCGGCATTGAGCAACATATGCTAGAGGAAGATTATGCCATGCTTATAGAGATGCAGCTTCTAGACCGTGGAGGTACTCAGAATTCAGTTGGCAACAATGAAGCAAAAAGTAAAAGAGCTGCTCAGTGAAAACTTACACTCACAAATGTACAAACCACACACATCTCTTATTCCATTGAGGATTCCCAGGCGAAATCTATATCTATACTACTATAATAAAGGAAGAACTTTCAGCCTTTGAGGTGGGTAAACTCGGGAACCACAGAGCCAATCCACACACCTGATACATCGTTGGAATCGCCAGGGTGTGTAGATGGTTATAGGCTGTATAAATAAAAAAACGTTATTTAAAAAATTTACAGTAAAAAAAAAAAGTAGTCCCTCCGAAGTCGCGCCGGCCGAGACGTGCGTGCTCACGTCAGGAGCGCGGGGAGGAGCGGCGTCCAGGAGCGCCACGAGGAGCGGCGGACATGGCACGAGGGAGGAGCGGTGACGTGAGGAGCAGCGGACAGGCCAGCGGCAGTGCGAGCAGCGGACAGGCGGGAGGAGAGGCGGCTGAGGTAAGGGGAACCGTGTCGGGGCAAGCGGGGGACGGGGCAAGCGGGGGACAGGGCAGGCGGGGCCCGGGCTGCTAGACAATGTCGGGGCGGACGGGGGTCGGGGAAGCCTGTTGCTCCCAGACAAGGTCGGGACGGGCTGCTAGTCTCTTGATAAAAGGCTACAACAGCGAACAAAGCACTTTGTACAGACCATTTCTACATTTTCTTCTTACATTAATGAATTAAAGAAAAAGCCATTTATTTTAAGATGCTAGAATTTCTGTTATTTGCTAAAACGAGTTTCATGGCCCAAACAGGAGTGCTCCTATTTGACCATAGATTCACACCACAAACCAGATCTGTAGGTCTGCTCAAAAGTAATCCACAAGGAGGGGGTCTAGGCCAGATTGGGTCAGCCAAAAGCCCTTTCATGATTTGTTTCAAACAAGGAAGAGGGTTCAATTTTCACACATACTCTTACTTTGGGGGTCCTCTATCAGCAGAGGGTAAAGAACGATCAATAGGTTTTCCTCCAGTATAAACCTTCCCGAAGTTAAGGCTTGATGCACATTATAAAGATAACATTTTATTAATGACGATCAAAGAACGGTCTTAAGTGTACACACTTTTAGATCAAGATACAATGGAAAACCTAAGACCTTCTGTGAACAGCTTTCTCATTGGCTGTCCTGAACTACTAAGTAGCAGCAATATTTCAGATACTAAGGAACTGGAACCCGCCAACTGTTGATCGGGGACCCCAATAGAGAAGATAGCCTGCCCACCAAGGTGATAGAGATAAGCTGTATAGCACTCCCATCATATTATTAGTGTAAGCATTTGCAATGCAATAGGTTTCGCATTTACAAGAGTTTGAGCTATTCGCATTGTAAATGACCATGCCTTTTATTTATGCGTTTTTGGAACCGATAAATAAAAGGCATTGTCATTTACAATGCCAATTGCTTAAACTCTCGCAAATTCGAAACCTATTGCATTGCAAATGAGCTTGTGATATAAAAATAAATAAAAAGAGAGCATGTCCTGCCTGCAATAGCAAAAGCTATTTGAGAAAATAGTGCTCGGAGGCTGTAATTAAAACCTACTGAGTAACAACCCACTAAACAGGGGGTGTCGACGTGGGAGGATACACAATGAGACAAGGCGGTACGAAGGAAGGACTACTAAGCCTATTGAACAGCCACAGTTTCCAGTGGACAATGCCACAAGCCAATGAAAATTATGGGTGGAGAGTGGGCGGAGCTTCAAGTCCCTACCTGAATACAGCTTGCCTCGCAAAGTAGACCATGCGATGCCCAGGCTCAACCTAAAAAGCAGCAGGACTGTAGCACAGAGATACAATGCTTTGGCCTTTAGTTGACAAAACTTGATGGATGTGACATTGATTTCCTATTTATTCAGAAAGGCTAGCAATCTAGACATGAAACTTAACTCTTTAGCATATGTGCGGGAGATGCACCTTAAGGCAGTAACATGATATTTAGTTAAAAGCATTTCAAGTGCTTTTAGCTGGGGTAGAAGGGGCTGCACAAAGCTATAAAATGAGAAAACGGGAGTAAATTACTTAGTAATCCAATATTTTTACATTACTCTTGCGATTTATTTTTTCTTTTGTCTGGTACTTTAGGCTGAACAATAAATGGTTTCAAGAAAGGAGAGCAGCGTGAAGTGGGCATGCTTAGACAAGCAATGAATCTACGATCTGTAAAAATACATCTTTCACCACTGATCAACCACTGCCTAAGCACGCCCTATAATGTTTATTTGAATTTATTTTTAAAGTGCTCACATTCTGAAGAAGGCAGGATATATACTTTAACAGCATTCTCCATTTGCTCGCTTTCATCCAAGTAAGGACTCCAGGCTGCTAACTTACGGAGACTCATTTTGTGGGGCATGTATTTAGTAAAAAAACAGGAGTTCAGTCATCAAAAGGTTTGTGCCAGAGCCATCGGCCCTTATTATGAGTTCAGCAGTCCAATGGACCAGACTGGCGGTGCGCCCACCGCATTAGTACTGAGGCGGTTGGACCACCACAGGACCGCAGCTGCTGTCAGGGATTCACAATCCCTGGTGGTGGCGCAACACTCTAAGGCACCTGCTATGCTGGTGGTGCCTCTGAGGCACTGCCAAGCTTATTAAGAGTTTCCTCACTGCCACACTTTTAATGGCGGTGCGAATGTCCTGTAGTGTGGTGGTGAGGAAACAAAGGGGGCTTAGCCCCATGGGGTGCAGGCAGGGGGGGGCACATGTTGTGTTCCTGCAAGGCATGGACATGACAGTCCATGCCCACCAGGAACTGCCTTTGACACTCCCATTGTGGTGCCTTTTTAAAAGGCACCACAGTGGGATCGTCAAAGAATCACCCGCAAGAGTAAAAAGAAATCGTACTGAGGTGGGCAGTCTTTCATGGCTTTAGCGGTCTCTGAGCGGGGCAGCAGTGTGGCGGCCCTGCTCTGTGATCGCCAAAGCCATAGGGCCTATAGCAATGATCGATCAGAAACAGTAGGTGGATCAGCTAAAACCCATAAACCGAGGATTTGTACCCCCAACACTGAAGTACAAAGAGCTTTTTTGCGCTGACACAAAAGCTATTTACAGGTCATTTGAAGGTGTGTAGAACAAAATCACACTGCCAAGCAAAAGTGCCAATTTTCAGAGGGCAACTGTCTGGCCATAAAATTTGTAGGTAATACAGCCACTGATTGAATTCCAAACTATGCCCCTATAATACCATCATGAGTGAAGTAGGGAGGGTTTTGGGTAAGTATGGCGTGTTAGCAAGTTACTATAAAGTTGAAACATCAATTCAATGTCCTTGATGTTTTGACACAGTACATCAACCAAGATCCATAAGTGTTCAAACATCTCCTTACCGTTTACGCCCAGAATAAATCCAGGGGTCAGACTGTAAATTAAGAAGTATCAGCAGGACCACTAAATAAATATGCTCTACCAAATTTACTGTAGTCAGACAAGTACAAAATACTTTTCATGATACCGGTTGAAAACCAACATCCGAGCTTTAGTACTTCACCAAGCTTTCGATGATCCGTTGATAAATTAAAGTCATTTATGTAGAGCTTATTTCAGAAGTTAGGTTCTCTGTCTGATATTGTTACGCATAAACGCCAAGGAAAAAATATAATACATTCCACATTCCCAGTATGTCTTATCCACACTAAGGGTAACCTGCCTAAGGTTTTTTCTGAAATAATTAGGTTGAGCCTATGATGACAGATAATTGTATTGCTTAGCTGAAAATGTTATCAATCTCAGACTGCATCTCAAGGTATGATGTTGCCCCATCATATGAATATAGCACGAGTTCAGGATTGGCAGAGCTTTGACCTAACGGACATAAAAGTATGCTGATGCAAAGCATTACCAGGCACTTCCACAAGTTGGGGTAAGGGATCAAGGCACCAAATTACAACAAGAGCATGGAAATGGTCTCTTTTGTTATCAGTGTGTACGGAGCACTACAGCCACCAACTTTCTATTTTACCTGAAGGTCTAAAAATCCTTGCACAGTTGTTGCGTTCTACGCTGAAGTCTCAATGCATTTCAGATACATGCATCAGAAGGCCTGATAGTACAGAGAAACCAGTGCTTTAGGGCAACTTTTCATATTAACACTGTCTGTTGAATTGGGAGTGTGCAACACCACCTTACTTGACCACTAATCCTTTTTGAACAGTCATCTGGAAGAGGAAGTGGTATGGAGTTGACAAGAGCACGTACCATTGCCAAGAAAAAAAAAGGAAAAAAAAATAAGGACAATAAGATAACCTTGAGAAAACTGAGCAAAGCTGTGCCCGTAAATCAAAAAAAATAAAGAAAAATATGAAGATGGGGAGATGAGCTGCAGCTATTTGTCAGGGATTATTTTCAACTATTATTATACGCCTTCTTAAAAAAAAAATATTTATAAAACACAATTGAAACAAAATAGCAAATGAGAAAAGCAAAGACAGAAATAATTGCTAATCAGAGTCGAGGCCAGCGTTTGTAATAGTGCCACACTTCTCAGGCTAGACCCAGTAATCTCCTTCCATGTCGCCTCTGATGAGTTTTAGATTTCCAACATTTCATCAATTTGAATCTTCAAATTCAATTTGCATTCACAGATAAACAAAGGACGATGGTGAAATGCTCCGACCTGACCTTGAAGTGAGAGAGAGAAAATTACGTTCCTTGAGTACAATTCAATCTGAGCTGTAATGAAGAGTCAGGTTTGCCCCAGCAGCAATCAACATACAATCAGTGACTCCCTCGCCAGGGGGGAGTGACTTCTCTAAGAAAGGGGGAAAACAGAGAAGGGCTATCCAGGACTAAAAGACTACTAGGTAAGGAACCCACCACCTGTAACATGTAAAAGAACTCACTGAGGCATATCAATGGTCCTTCTTAAATTCTCAAAGCAGGCAGATTTTACTGATCCAGGTTACGTATTTATCAGTATGCACCTTGATGTTGAACCTTCCTTAGTGATAACAGGTTCTGTCGCATCCAAGACAACTTGTTTCCAATAAAGAAACTAATAATTCCTTCATATCTGGACTTTTTCTGCCACATAATTTCAAACTACCCATTCCCAAAAATGCTAATGGGTTTGAGTGGTTCCATGTTGCCAACGTCAAGACGCCTAAACAACTAGTAGGCCAAATCCCCAAATTAATATTGATAACCTCAATGCCAATCTTAGACAATATAAAAATAAAATATTTCCTTTCGCTGAAGTTTTTACGTTTTTAATAGAAATACCTACAGGTGGACAGATGGACATCAGGTAATGCAGCACATATTGTGTTGCACATGACATGCTGCTACCTGAGAGTTGAACACATATCTGATTGAATGCAGTGTATGTTTTAGATATAAAAAGAGGATTATTTGTAAGAATATGAGCATATTGCTAATAATAGTTTAAATGCAGACGGCACTTAGGACCGAAAATTGTAAGTGTGTAAGAGTCATTAAAGGTGCCACTATATCGAGATCCCATAGGTTATTCACATTGCATGCTTTAAACATCAGCTAAAGGGCAAAGACATGTCAATTAACACTTGACAAAAATGTAAGTTCACAATTTTATTTTTACAGCAGCCAGGGCTCAAAAATATAATTTCTGTTCTTTAGGTTTGACCCCCTGCTGTCTAAATCACGGTGGAGCCAATTCAATATTACAGGCTGAATTCTACTCTACTGCCAATCTAGTTAAAAGTGTAGCCATGCAAGCTGCTTATAATGCAAACATCACAAGCGAACTCCTTTCCAAAAGAGTAGAAATACAAAAATAGAAGTAAAATCCCAGGGAAACAGTGAGCGGAATCATTGCTCACAGAGAAAAAAAGGTCTGAATAAAACAAAAACCCTTACTCGACTCTAAAAATGCTGTTACCACCAAACACCCTTACCAACTCTTAAACCCTAAAAACAGACCACGCAATGCCCTTACCTACCCTGAAACCTAAATATCACACTTATCACGCAATAACCTTACCCACCACATAACCCTAAAAACACCATTACCACTGAATATCCTTACCCATCCTAAAATCACCATTATCACCCAATACCATTACCCACCCCTAAATCCTAAAAACACCCCTACCACCCAATACCCCTAACCACCCCTAAAAACACCTTTACCACCCAATACCCTTAGCCGCTCTCAGACCCTAGAAAACTAAGGCATGCTTGGTAAAGGTATTCATTGTTATGTCATATAATTCTACAAACATATAAATTTGGAACAAAGACTACTGAACAGGTTTACACAAAAACCTTCCAGATAAAGATCTAGCTTTTTGCTGAATTTGGTGTAATTATGTTCTGCCATTTTGACTGTAGGGTTGTTTTTTTTCCTAGGGGAAATTACTTAAGGGGACGCCCCCCCCCCCCCCCCCCTGCGCCGTTTGACGAATCACCGTGAAACATTGCAGTAAAGTGCAGAGATGGATGAACGTTTCACAGCAATCAGTCAAACAGAGCTTAAGTTATAAACCAAAAATTTGAATTACCTACGGAAACACCATTTTGTGACCTATAACTAGTTCACAAAATTAGGAACTGCACGCTTGTGGGGAGGGGGGGGGAATGTTTTCGTAGTGGGGTCCGTAGAATATTATCTACCTTACATATTATTTTTAACAATCAGTAGTAGGCCCTGCAGCCATCAGCCCCCAACCTTTGGCTGTGCATGGTGGGTTCAATTTTCCTATGGTAATTAAGTAGTGCTTATGTTAAAAAAAAACCCTACTAATCGACTAAAAAATCAAAGGTTAAAGTAAGGTGATAGTTAAGTGAATTTGACAATGGAAAAATTAACCTTTTGAACTAAAAAAAGACCACAGAAATTAACTAGTGATGGTTAGCAGCACTAACTATAACTTGCGCCCCGCTATGCACTGCTTATGACCTCACATATGACTTCACTCATGACATGTTCTACAACATCATTTATAACATCCCAAATGGCATTGGATATCAATCCGTGATAGCAATGATGAGTATGCTAGTTGGTTTTGTAGATTACATATGTAAGAACCATATTAAGTACCATATTACTTGTCTACCTAAGTTTGTACAGCCTGGGTCCAGCTAATGGGTGTAAGTCTTTACAAAACACATCTATTCCTAGTACACCATATGTGAGGGGACAGTTTCTACAGCCAGTCAAAAAGCTTTTCAGAGGGGCACAGGACAAGCAGGGATTAATAGGCCTAACCACTACGGTTGTGGTCTTTTACTCCAGCAGTCTCTGGGTCCAACCTACTATGGATCCGGAGTAACTAGGCCAAGAAACTTCCCACGTGTGAGTCAACATCAATGTCAAGGCAGGAGCACCTGTCACTCCAACACTCTCCACGCAGAAATAGCCAGCAACGTGACCAGTACAGCGATCATTGCTTCGGAGATGGTGTTCAGCCCAAGCGTAGTGTGACAAGCTCATTATCAGATGCAGAATTCCCCCACACTCTTTCTTTCTTAGGAGCTGAGTGAATTACAGTTGATTGCTCCTTTTGTGTGGAGAGGACTTTATTTCCTTTGCTGGGTAGCAGAATATTTAAAATGGCTCAGTTGGGGGGCTGGACAAAGGGCTGGAATCTGATTAAGGGCTGAGCCAGAGAAATAGGACAATTCCTAGCGTGCATGTTTTACTCTAGGGTGGTACATTGCTGTAGCCTTAAGAAGAGTATAACTACTTTACGGCAGATTTCACTTATTTGTATAATACATGGAACACACCAGAAATTTTCCAGTAAGCACTGCTGACCAACTCGAATGCCCACTTATATTATAAGGCCTACCCCAAGTCAGCACTTATCCTTGCAGAGTCCCTTCTGCAACATGCTACCTGTGCGCATATACTGGGCAGCACATGATGATAGCCTCACACATGCAGGCCACACAATCATGTGCACACTTATTCATGTGTAAACAGTCCATTCTCCCTTACCTTAATAGCGCAGCAGTGGATGCATCTTCAAAGGCGGACACTGGTGGTTAACTCCATCCGTCCAATTACCATGAATTTACAGTGAGTGAAACTCACTCACAGTAAAACTTTAACAAGCATTGGCATAACCAATTGGTCTTGCCTTTGGGATCTTATAAGTGTTTAGCCACGCAACAGTTGATGTTGTTGCACCAAGGATATTATTCTGCATTACTAAATACTTATAAGGTCTCAAAAGCGAGACCTATTGGCTATGCCAATGCTTGTTCATTTGGGGCTAGGAGATAAAGCTAAAGAGCGAAAGAAAAAGTCAGAAAGAAACTGAGAGGAGATATAATGAGCTACAGAGGGTGTGAAAAACGGGAAGAGAGACAGCGGCCTTAACATTTTCATGACAATGTTGTAGAAAGTAAATTAAAACAAGAACACGTGTAACCAGAAAAAAACAGACCACTAAAACCCTATACCAGGGGTCTTCAACGTTTTTGCTAGCAAGAGCTACTTATGTTCAATAAAAATCAGCCCAAGCTACTAATATCATGAGTGTTGTACATAGGCAAGTTCAAATTAGACATGTATGCTGTGAGTTTGTAAATAAAATGTGTTTTTAAAGGGCAATTGTAATCAGATTAACTTTAGCATAGTGCTGCTGGTCAAGAAGGCGGCGCATTGGCAGAGTTGCATGTGTGTGTGTGTGGGTGAGGGTGAGGGTGACTGGGGGTGGGAAGGGATCAAAGCCCAAGAGTAGCAGAGTGCTTGGGTCAGACTGAGGTGCATCGCTGAGGAGTGCCTCGGCCATTACTGGAATACCAGATTTGTCCAGCAGCACTTAAAGTCACATGTGGCTTTCTTGGACAGTGCTGCACATAGTTCTTAGAGTTGGAAGCAAATACTGCTGAGAGTGTTCAGAAACACTTTGAAATACTCCACTCTCCACCCAGTCTAAAATATGCGGCACTATGAGAAGATACAGATCCACTGACAAAGTTATGCATTGATCTCAGCATCATAATAGCAGAAGTGTTGCGAGTTGAGATGGAGGTACACAAACAGAGTTAAGTGCTGGACCAGCTACTAAAGCAGTGAGGCTGCACGTTATGGTGTAGGCCAAGAACAGGTCTGATTCAGGGGTCCAGTACATGTGCAATCAGATTGGTTAAGAGAATAACACATGATGCGAGTCTGCATACTGCTTCCAGCTGCAATGGAAAATCAATCACAGTTCAACTAGCAGGGCTGTTGCGTATAAGAAGTGAAGTGCATTGAAGGGTGCGTGGTCCATAACCTAGAAACAAATGGGGCTGTGGGACATTGTCAAAGCGCACTCAGCGAGATTTGTGTGGTCCCTCAACCATGCTATAGTACATGGATGATGTGCACTGATGGGGCTCTTAAGTCTGAGCTAAAATGGTAGGGGTGACTTCAGGCAAGATTGAGGTCCACTGGCAGGGCTTGTGAGCTCTCTGAGCTACAATAGTAGGTGTGCTACAGTGTAGTAATGAGTGCATTGGTCGTCCTTTGTGTGGTCCCAGGACTATGCTAGTGACACTAATGCATTCTGTACATTTTTTCACAAAAGGAAGATCGAAAGCACTCAAATTGCACATTAGATAATAAATTGATTCATCTGCAAGCACACTCTGGTTGGAAAATCTCCAGTCAGGCAAACAGGCATGCCAAAATCTGGGATCCACTAAGAGGGACATTTAAAACAAATTAAAATCGCTACAAATATGTTTCGACAATAACTTGCAATGGAGTGAAGGAAGTTAGAGGAGAAAAAGTATACTGTACTGGCCCTATGCATCTTCTTCCAGTATGCAGTCACCATAACGAATTACATATTTTGAAGAGAGCCACAGAAGTATGCTAGCACTTGTAACCAATCAAACAAGCAGCGACATGCGGGTGGCAGGGGAATGGCACATGAAGATTAAGTGATTTACGGAATATAAATAAAAATAAGTACCTCTGCAGGAATGCAGGGGAGAAGGGCGATGGTTAGCCCGAATCACAGGATGTTGAGCCTCTGGCCTAAACTCACACCTGGTTCCCCAGCTTCAAAGCTGGCCATTCTAGCCGCACGCCAAATCGAGTCACAGTGACGCACTGACCAACACTGCAGCCGATGCTTGTGTAACCAACTGGCACTCTGCATGAAAGGGTTCATGAGCTCATGCAAGTATGAGGCCTCTGCTTGGAAAGGGTGGGGGTAGGGGGTGCCACAATCTGTACTGTGTGCATAATGACTGTGGAATTGTGGAAACCTCAGGGCACAGTAAGACTACTGGGGCGATGTGTCGCTTCCACATTACAACTATCAGTAATCCTGTCACAGATCTCGTATGGCAGAGTTAATCGCCCACAAAAAGGATTCCACAAAAGCACGGCACACTAAACTAAAATGGGACGCAATCGATCAAACAAATAAATACATCTAGCAGATCGGTGCTGTTCTGTTTACACATACTGTGGCACTTTGCAAAAAAGATTTTCACGGCTGAGGTCGGAAACACGAGCGCTCGTGAAGCCGCTATAAGCAGTACAGCACATTACACAGGAATAAAAAGAAATGACAGGGCTGTCGGAGTCCAGGATTGAAAACACAAGGATTGGATAATAAAAATGTATAGAGACGCCTGAGCTTGGAAACACGAGTGCTTACTAAGAAAAATGGTCAAACTAGGGTGGGAGGGTGGAAGGTTTTGGTGTGGCAAGTAGTGACGGGTGGCAGGTGGAGGTGGGAGGGGCAACACAGGGAGATTAAGGAAGATGTAATAAAATGCAAGCAGCAATGCGTAGGTGGTGGTGAGGGGGGCGGCAAGGGGAGATGTAGTGATTTCAAGGAATACAGTAAAAAATAAGTACCTCTGCAAGCACACAGGAGAGAAGGGCGACAACAAAATAGTTTCCATCTAAAACAAGATGTTTTTCAAAATAAAAAAATACAATTTATGAAACAGCAGGGTGCTTCATCTGCCTGTTGAAATCACCCTCTTACCCTGATTTAGCACAGAAACTGATTTTAGGAGAGGTGTAATACCTCAGTAAAGGCAACCATACTACTCCCAACGTTACATGTCTTCACAGAGACAAACCATTAAGTGCACAGCTTGGCTGTTAACAGACTTCTCACAGTCGGAGGAGAGTGCAAGCTTTGTGATTTTTTTTTTACCACATGTGGAGCATGATTGAAGACACCGTAAAACTACTCTGAAAGGGAAGCAATGCTAGGAATTTTTCAGATCGCAGCACCTGCGCTTCACTTTTAATGTTAAGAAAAGCGCGGGTGTCACGATTAGCATGAAGCTGACGAGGAGGGAGAGGGAGAAGGGAGGGGATAGGGAGGGCATTCACGCACGTGCTAAAAGAAGCCAAATAGCAGTTGTGCACGTCGTGTGCGCACTTGTGCGTGTAATAGCAAGCGGGTTGACGGCCTGGGTAGCACTTTTAAACCAGCTACTAAATTTCTCTATAGAGCAGCGCATGCGCTGGCTCTAGCGAGACCTACAGAATTAGTAGTTATAAGAGCAAACCCTGGGGGATAAAGAGTGTGTGTGTGTGTGTGTGAGTGTTTGTGTGTGTAAGTGTGTGTGTGTGTAAGTGTGTGTGTGTGTAAGTGTGTGTGTGTGTGTGTGTAAGTGTGTGTGTGTGTGTGTAAGTGTGTGTGTGTGTGTGTGTGTAAGTGTGTGTGTATGTGTGTGTAAGTGTGTGTGTGTGTGTGTGTAAGTGTGTGTGTGTGTGTGTGTAAGTGTGTGTGTGTGTGTGTGTAAGTGTGTGTGTGGGTGTGTGTAAGTGTGGGTGTGTGGGTGTGTAAGTGTGGGTGTGTAAGTGTGGGTGTGTAAGTGTGGGTGTGTAAGTGTGGGTGTGTAAGTATGGGTGTGTAAGTGTGGGTGTGTAAGTATGGGTGTGTAAGTATGGGTGTGTAAGTATGGGTGTGTAAGTATGGGTGTGTAAGTATGGGTGTGTAAGTATGGGTGTGTAAGCATGGGTGTGTAAGCATGGGTGTGTAAGCATGGGTGTGTAAGTGTATGTGTGTAAGTGTGTGTAAGTGTATGTGTGTAAGTGTGTGTAAGTGTATGTGTGTGTGTAAGTGTATGTGTGTGTGTAAGTGTATGTGTGTGTGTGTGTGTGTGTGTGTGTGTAAGTGTGTGTGTGTGTAAGTGTGTGTGTGTAAGTGTGTGTGTGTAAGTGTGTGTGTGTGTAAGTGTGTGTGTGTGTAAGTGTGTGTGTGTGTAAGTGTGTGTGTGTGTAAGTGTGTGTGTGTGTAAGTGTGTGTGTGTGTAAGTGTGTGTGTGTGTAAGTGTGTGTGTGTAAGTGTGTGTGTGTAAGTGTGTGTGTGTAAGTGTGTGTGTGTAAGTGTGTGTGTGTGTAAGTGTGTGTGTGTGTAAGTGTGTGTGTGTGTAAGTGTGTGTGTGTGTAAGTGTGTGTGTGTGTAAGTGTGTGTGTGTGTAAGTGTGTGTGTGTGTAAGTGTGTGTGTGTGTAAGTGTGTGTGTGTGTAAGTGTGTGTGTGTGTAAGTGTGTGTGTGTGTAAGTGTGTGTAAGTGTGTGTGTGTGTAAGTGTGGGTGTGTAAGTGTGGGTGTGTAAGTGTGGGTGTGTAAGTGTGGGTGTGTAAGTGTGGGTGTGTAAGTGTGGGTGTGTAAGTGTGGGTGTGTAAGTGTGGGTGTGTAAGTGTGGGTGTGTAAGTGTGGGTGTGTAAGTGTGGGTGTGTAAGTATGGGTGTGTAAGTATGGGTGCGTGTGCGTGTGCGTGTGCGTGTGCGCGCGTGCGTGCGTGTGTGTGTGTGTGTGTGTGTGTGTGTGTGTGTGTGTGTGTGTGTGTGTGTGTGTGTGTGTGTGTGTGTGTGTGTGTGTGTGTGTGTGTGTGTGTGTGTGTGTGTGTGTGTGTGTGTGTGTGTGTGTGTGTGTGTGTGTGTGTGTGTCAAAAGAACGCCAGACCGAAAAAGTAGTCACTGGGTAAAGAAGCCCTGACCCAAGTGGTCATAGCGCTTATCACCTCCAGGCTCGATTACGCCAATATTCTCTATGCAGGGATTCCAGCTTGCCACCTTCAACGGCTGCAGCTGGTGCAGAATCAGGCCGCCCGCCTGATCTTCCACCAGCCTAAGCACCAACATGTCACTCCCCTCCTTCGTAGCCTACACTGGCTCCCGGTATCCAAACGCTGCACCTTCAAATTGGCATGTACCACCTTTAAAGCCCTATCTGATGCAGCGCCCGTTTTCATTTCTTCGGCTCTGACCCGTCACATCCCTACGAGAGCCCTTCGCTCAGCCTCATCAAACCTCCTTGTGGTGCCTAGATTTAAAAGGAAAAAGCACGGTGGTCTGAGCTTCTCCGTCCTGGCCCCCTCCACTTGGAACTCACTTCCCCTTTCCCTTCGTCTTTGTCCAAAGCTTGACTGGTTTCGCAGACTTTTAAAAACTCTGCTCTTCCAAGCTGCATTTGACTAAACCTCCTGCTTTCGGTCCACCCCATTTGTCTATCAGCGCCAAGAAACCAATGGTGATAGAGCACGTTACAAATGTTTTTAATAATAATAATAATGGGTTCATTTGCATACCAGATTAAGGAACTCTTGTTGTGTACCATTTTAGGACCCTATTGTAATTTTCCGGATTCATGCCCTTATATTAGGTATAAATCACCATATCCTTATACAGGCATAGAAATCATAACCATATTTAGACATAGCTCATGCAGTCCAAATATGGCAGGGCTACTTCCACTAGTTCCGAAAATCTACAACGATTTCTTGGAAAACTCTGCTTCAGCAGCTAGGGACTTCCCCTTGCTCGAGGACTGTCTTGCCCAAGAACTCATTGAGTTTTCAAAGAACTGAGACTCTTTGATGACGTTATTATGTCCACCTTTACGTCAAACTCGGTACCCTCAAGGTATAAATATGCTCACATTTGCCATAGCAAACACACAGTGGTTTGGAGCAGTTCGACTATCTACTTGCCAGACGCATCCTTCTACAGTAAGTGCCGAAGGAAGCCGACCCTCCAGCAAACTCTGAGAGACGCTGTCTTTTCTCCTGCAGAGAAACCCAGCTCCAGTGTTTCCAAGCTACCCTTGCGGGTTGTTGGGAAATAGAGTCCTGCGCCTGACCTTCATTCCAAATCAAGGTACGGAGCTGATTAGACCCAAAGAGAAATCTTGGGCAGATGCTTGGCAAAGAATAGTACATTTATGCTACACCTCACTTACTACTTCCCTCATACTAAGCTTAGGTTAGGTACATCGGGGTAGGTGTATTTTAGAAGCACCAGTTGAGTACTTTTAGCCTCTGTTATTTATTTATGTATTCATCTATGGTTTAAGAACCATACAATGCTCTTACAGTATTATTTTTTTCTACTCTTTCTCATGTATGCATTATATTTTGCAACCAGTTTTACGATTGTAGCAGTTCATTTCTTATGCTTTAGAAAGAAGACTGTCCAATAAATCCTTTTATTGAAAACGCCCGTCTATTTCTCAGCACCTCTGATTAAACGAAGCATGCACGATTGACTGAGTGAAATATCGATCTATTGTTTCCACAACTCTGAAGATCAGTTTTATCTTGGGGAAACAAATTTGTCATGTTTATGCAGTTGTCATAAACTAAATCCCTTCTTGTGAACTTGAGAAAGATTCAAGTGACCTCTGAGCTAGCTGGCACTCACAATTAAGTCTGATATATTTGATAGAGACCTAGTAGACATAAGCCCTACGTCACATCTATAGGATATATTATTTCAATGCGCAGAGCCTATTGGGAATATAGGAACTACACTACACTCTGGCAGAATTAAAATGCAGCATTAGTGTTTCTGTACCTTTACCAGAAATGAAAACTGGTAATGAAAATAAGGCCAGGTTATTACAGAACACATACTTGTGTAGTTTGTATTGTTTATGGCGTTCATAATCCTCCTAATCTCTTATCTGGGTAGATGGAAGGAGTCTGTATAAGATTTCTGCTTGGATGAGGGTTCTAGCTCCCTGAGTAGACACCCTATCATACCAGGGGCATAGCTGCCATTGGTGCAGTGCCGCTTGTGAAAAAAGTGGGTAGAAGCAGTCTAATCGCGTATTTTAGACTGTTGCCCTGGTTTTAGAGTTCCTCTGCTAGACCCCCCTAGTTAAGTGAGGAGCTATGGTCTGCTGTTTAGGTTGACTAATCAGAACTAGAACGCGGATATGTATGTTTTCACCGCATTCAACTGAGAGTCATCCGTAGCACACCAGATACTAAGTACCATCTGAAGGTCTTAAACCACTGGACCTCAACCGTTGAGCTTAGCCCTCTGGGCAAACTACACACAAAATAGAATATGAGCAGCACATCCAATGCAAACACTCGGGTCAATATGCTACAAGTTACAAGAAAGGTCAGGAAACATGTAAGACAGTCAGAAGAACTCTAGGATAGATGGAATGATCTATTGAAAGGATGGCCAAATGTACTTAAAGAGCCTCAATCATGCCAGTCCTTCTGGGATATGCACACAAGAGAGGTTTACAAAGAATGAATGGCGATACGACTCAATTGCACAGTCCACCGGTCCCCTGTGTGCACTCAGCAGCATCCTCTCGGAACTGATAGGACAAAGATTGCATACTACTTATTACAACCCCTCTGGTCTAGGCGCTCCAATGGGCAGATCTTCCTTATCATTCCTTTTAAACTTAACAATCAACGAACATATGAGTGGGGGCATACTATCTTCCAGGATCTGAATAAATATACACACCCGCCCGATCTCTGCACTAACTTACCGATCCCGCCCCCACTCTCCATCACTCTCACTGCCTCTTATTATCCCTCATTAAGGGCCTTCCCTCTGATCAGACTCTCTGGCTGTAGGCACACATCCGTCCCCTGTCTGAGATTCGTCTTAGCTTCCATCTTCTGTGTCATGTTCATCCTCTGGGTATTCCCATTCATCCAGGATTTTCCTTCATTGCTCTTCAATGGGGCGCCCCTGCAAGCCGCTCACCTCCTCCCTGGTCAAGGCCCTCCCCTCCGCCCACGTCCAATGTGTCACATCCTAGCCATGGCTATCCTTCTCCTGGCGAGGACCAGAGCCAGATCAATAAATCTGTTCCCGACCTTCCGCTTAGGGGGGTGAGGGAAGAGCCCCAGTTAGCATAACCCTACAGTAGGTTAGAGCGTTCGTCCCAGCGTTGCGCTCACCTCCGCCACCATCTTATCCCAATACGGCTGCAGACCAGGGCACACCCATGCCATGTGAACAAATCTGCATCTTCACAATTACATCTCGGTCAACGACTAGCCTCGCCACCGTAAGCAACTCCAAGCCTATGGGGTGTCATAAAGGTGGTATGTAAGTAATTAAAGTGTGTGTATTTAACCTTTGTTAGACCTGTCTGGCTTTTTGGCGTAGTCCCTCCTATTTATTATTTATTCTGTCCCCTTTTTGCCCTTCATATCCTTAATAATTTTTGTCCACTGAGTTTTTCTAGGTGTTGGTCAAGGGGATAGGTGTTCTTTTCCCCCCTCATAATTTTTCACCTCGGGCCCAGAGGCCTGTTCTGACAGGAAAAGTTGGAACCACACAAAATGGTGGCTACCAACTGCCCTAACTGTCACACTCAGAACTTGGCCATAGCCTAGCATAGGGCGTTCTAGAACCTTCTGGTCCATTCTGGACCACTGAGGGTCAGCCTATATAAGGCGGAATGCGGAGCAGCCATTTTGTCTGTCAGTGAGGGGCAGCTAGAGTGAAGGCTGAGGTCTGGTAGGGGTAGGAACCTAAGGGGTGGTTTATTCTACAAGGGTAGCCCTCTGTCAAGGCTTTCCACCTCTCATTTCCTGTTGTCCTAGCCAAGTTAGTTCATCCTGCTGATCCTGGACAGATAGGTGAAGGGGTTAATTTCAGTAGTCTTGGAAGCTGAGGAGAACCCTGTCCTGGGAGCTGAACTACGAGTTCTCCTGTGCCCCTAGTCTGTCCAGTAAGGAGAGATAGGGGATTAGTGCTGAGGAAGAGTTCTGTGGCTTTATTCTGAAGGAGCCCTCCTGCTTATTCCCCCCTCCTCGCTATAGTGTGGAAAGGAAGTACTTCCACTGGACAATCTCAAGTTTTCCTCACCACTGACTGATCCTGTGTCGTGTGGCAAGCCTCCCCGCCTGTTAGGTAGAGAGAGTGGAGTGAGGAACTTGTTCCCTACCTTGAACTGGGAGCGGGACCCCTGGTGCACCGATCACGCTCCGTGGCAGCGCCCCCGCAGGATCCACTGAGCCTGAGAAGCCCTGCGAGGCTTTCCCTCGTGAGCGGGACCCCGGGGGCGCCTTCCGCGCTTCTGTTGTGTAGCTGTGTAGCACCCCGGTTGCCAAGGGAAAGCCCGGTGAGACGCTACTAATTGGCGCCTTTGCGCATGCCCGTCCGATGCTGTAATCCCCGGAAGGAGGGGCAAAGAAGTAAGCAGGCCCAGGAGTGAAGCGTCTGCTCTTCGAGCGAGCGCAGTGGGAGGCGACGCCAGCCGAGCGCTACAGCGCATGCCCGCTGGAGGAGTGTCTTTGGAGTCCGGCGCTAAGGAGAGGCGCCGAGGGTTTCCACAGAGCGCCAAGAGATCTGCTCTTTCCCTCCTGCTCGAGCGCCACACTGAGGAGCTGGCCCGAGCAGGGAGGGAGTGTTTAGAGGCCCAGTAGGGGCCGGGGAAGCATCGTAATATCTGCCCTGGTGGTCCTCTGCTCAAGAGCCCCACTGAGGAGTCGGCCCGAGCGTGAGGGCCTCTCCAGCCTCAGTTCCCCGACCCCCTTCGTCTGCTGTTCCCCTTTTGAGCCTGGCGCAAGACGATTCCAGCATAAACATACACAAGTAAGGAGGTGTACTGCAGGGGGGAGCAGCGCTAGCGCCTACAGCGAAATAAATAAGGCACTGGTCGTTTTCAGCCCTGATTAATACAGGTTGGGGAGTAGCACCAAGGAACCTGCTGGTTCAGTGAAGGAATAAATTCCTTATGGAGATTGCTGATCTCTAACTAAAACTTCTGGATAAACTGAAACTCCTCATTGCAGTCAAATCTAGTCAATGTTGGGGACTGTTTGAATGTATAAATACTGAAATGAGTTAACAACCCTGAAGGTAGAGCTACTGATTATAAGTCATTTTAATGTAATGTGATGATAATTTAAAAATACTGTGTTTCTGACATTATTTGGTAATTTTAAACGTACTGATGTTTTTCCCTGACAGAATGCATTACATTGAACTGTAAATTCTAGAACCAAGAAAACAAAGAGTATATTATTTTTATAAAACAGGTACTTATTTTCCTAACAGATTGGTGTAGCGTCCTTTTTAAGTGTATTGCGTGGATTTACTGCTGGGTGGTCTGCAACCTTCACACTGTGCCTCTAGAATTGTAGGTCTTGCCCCTAGGCCAGGCTACCCTAGGTGACCTGACATCCCAGGTTCTAACAACCTTGTATTACGAGAAAGAATTCTGGGGTGTGCTATAATCATGTTCCATTCCGAGTCTGAACTCCCTCTCCAGCACGGCCCCAATCTTGTCAGAGGCTCGCGAGTTGCCTCCAACAGAGAGCAGTATAACAATTTCACTAAGTGACCAGCCGGACTCAAGGTCAATAAAGAATCCAACACCCTTTTGAGTTTGAATGTGTTGGCTGTACCATGAGGCATTAAAGTAGGACTACAGGAAGCAATGATGAAACCAGTGTTGTTAAATGAAATAAGACAGATGCAAAAAGGCCAGCGTTGATGCCTCTAGTCACCATATGGTGCCCCCTTGCTGTTGTCGTCCTTCTAGTGCCTGCTTTAGCACTGGCACCGCAACTTTTCAGGCAGCAGGTAACGTTTATATTTAAAATTCACAGACATAAAAGGACCAGTGACAATACAGTTGTACTATTCTAAAAGCTCAAAGAAGAAGCAGGTAAAAAATATGGGAGGCAAGTGAAGGTGAAGTAAGTGAAAAGAAGCATGAGAAGTGAAGTGTCACTGTTGGAGGAGGATAAATTGAAGTTTATTGATCAAGTGGCTAACTGTAAACCCTCAGTGCACACTTATAATTTTTTCCAATGAGGTTTCATAGTATAACCAGCATTGGCAAAGCCAATAGGTCTCATCTAATAAGAGTTATTTGTTTTAGCCATTTTGTACACCAGTGTGGCTGCTGTTCAGCATGGCTAAAAGTTAGTGGGATGGTGTAGAGTAAAGTGGTGTAGATTGGAGTGGTGTAGCGAGGAGTATGCATGGTGTGGTAGCTCACTGTCATTACAGGCCACACATTTTCAATTGAAATGACCATTACATTTGCACAGGCATACAAGTTTACTGTGCACTAACCATATTGTGTGGAAATGTCATCACCTAGTGTATTGATGTGTTTTGATCGTATTGAAATATGTTTCCACCACACTAAAGAATTACATAAGAGTGCTTAATTTGTGACTTTCTAATTCTGCTATATCCTGATTTAGCACAGTTCATTTAAAGACATTTAAATGTTGTGTGCTAGAAAAAGGCCTTTCATTTTACACCCTCTCACCTAGAAGTCTGAAAAAGAAAAGTAAACACCAAGCTCCCTTAGAAGACAGACATTTGACCTCCAACTTTGAAAGCACATTAAATGTGACATGGTAAGAACAAGATTTAAAGGGCCTGTTTACGGAAAGCGAGCACTTGTTGAAGAATACAATAAATAGGTTATGCTCCACAGGAGGGTCAAATTCAAGCTGGACTGCCTAACAAACAAAGCCAGCAATGGCAAGCAAGCCACTTTGAACAAAGCCAGTGGTAAGCAACAGGCGAAATGCATTCCTGTGAGAAGCTTTCAGAATGCCCACAAGCAGTTGTTAGCAAACCAGAGAGCTGTGCTGTCTGGTAGGCTTTGAAGTAAAAATACCTAATTGGACTCCCCAGTATCCCTTTAATGTTGTATGCCCTTGGTATGGTTAAAAATTGTGCACACTGGTGTTCAGGTGAGTTATTATCCTTTCACCCTGATAATGGTCAACGTGTTTAGCCTCCTAGGTAGGGTCACTATGGGTTCAAGGCTTTTGGCAAGACTCAGTTACTGCCCCTGTTCTTGTTATGTTGTTGCAAGATGTTCTGTCTGGACAATGAAATATACAACATGTAGCCAGGTTTACTTGCCTTTTAATAAGAGCATCTATTAGTGCCGGAAATTGATACAACACAGTTATGGGGACTCTTATTTGTAATGTTTTGAAAATATGGGCTGTGTGAAGTTATCTCTTATCGTTTACAACATTATGATTTAAAAAACGTAAACCAAGCTAAGCTTTTCTTTAGCATTCCGTAAGAGTGCACGAATTCTTACCATTCAGCATGTTTGCCCCTTCTGTCCGCACATTTCTTTTCATAACAATATAGAAATTTCATTTTCCACAACTTTGTCCTTCAAGCTGCTTTTACGTAGGCGTTCACTTCTATACAGCTTCGCCCTTCGAGTTGCTCTCCTGTGCGGTTTAACATTTTAAACATTTGATCTATTGCTTTGTTTCCTTATACAATTTCCTCCAGATTTCTCCTCTTATTGTTTACATATTTCTAATTTGGAAATCTACGACCACGCTTTTTCTAGACACCCGAGGTAGGTTCTTGCATTTCCTCCAAGCACTTTACTTCACCCAGCACAATTATTTTCAAAACATTATAAATTGCTTTGTATCCTTACCCTCGCCCTCCGTGTAACCCCCCCTGCACCTCCACGTTGTTTCTGCCCGCCCAACACTTGTGCTTCCCCTGCTTTTCTGTTGCTTCCTCACCCCCACCCTCTGGGATTCTGTCCCCTCTGTGTTGCTTTCCCCTACCCTTATTGCTTCCCCCACCCTTATTGCTTCCCCCACCCTTATTGCTTCCCCCCCACCCTTATTGCTTCCCCCCACCCTTATTGCTTCCCCCCACCCTTATTGCTTCGCCCCACCCTTATTGCTTGCCCCCACCCTTATTGCTTGCCCCCACCCTTATTGCTTCCCCCCACCCTTATTGCATGCCCCCACCCTTATTGCTTCCCCCCACCCTTATTGCTTTCCCCCACCCTTATTGCTTTCCCCCACCCTTATTGCTTCCCCCACCCTTATTGCTTCCCCCACCCTTATTGCTTCCCCCACCCTTATTGCTTCCCCCACCCTTATTGCTTCCCCCCCACCCTTATTGCTTCCCCCCACCCTTATTGCTTCCCCCCACCCTTATTGCTTCGCCCCACCCTTATTGTTTCCCCCCACCCTTATTGCTTCCCCCACCCTTATTGCATGCCCCCACCCTTATTGCTTCCCCCCACCCTTATTGCTTCCCCCCCACCCTTATTGCTTCCCCCCACCCTTATTGCTTCCCCCCCCCAGCCTTATTGCTTCCCC
Organism: Lissotriton vulgaris; assembly: GCF_964263255.1. Lineage (NCBI taxonomy): Eukaryota > Metazoa > Chordata > Amphibia > Caudata > Salamandridae > Lissotriton > Lissotriton vulgaris. The sequence goes on from NC_141698.1 coordinate 105,258,893, forward strand.
CCTGCCTTATTGCTTCCCCCCTGCCTTATTGCTTCCCCCCCAGCCTTATTGCTCCCCCATCCACTTACACAGCTTATTTTTTCTTTTTGTTTACCAATGCAACATGTATCCAAAAAATCACTTATCGTTTTGTGGCGCGTTTCGTGCTTGGTGTGGCCGCCTACAAAATAATGCAGCTGGCCGCTTCATAGGCTTTGCTTTCCTCTTTTTTTGAGCCACGCTGCCCACTATCAGGGCTTCCCTACAAAAGGTGAAACCTATTCGCTTTGCAAATAATTATTTTACTACAAAATAGATAATGCTTAGCTTCACTTATGGTTCAATAATGCCACCTGTGTCCTGGTGGCCTTTACAAACCGCTTGGCTGTGTTCCTGGTTACAACAATGAGCGACAGTGGGATTTGCATGAGGAAGTGTTTTGTGACTGGTTGAAACGACGAGTTAGAGAGGGGTTTTGAAGCATCGTGGATCGTTTCATTAGGTCTTTTCATTGGTTTCTCTCTGGTGCTGTCGAAAGTGTTTGTTGTACAGAGAGTACATCGAGACACATTTCTTGCGAAGGTAGTGCGTGGATGGCTGACTGGTGGTAACATTTGTGGTTGTCAAAGCAGGGCTCTCCTCGTGACATCTCAGTGATACTTTGCATTAAGCTGTTGTTGTGAATGAAAATAAACGGATGGACATTTCCCCAGCAAGGTACAGGAGTCAAAATCACCCCTGGAGTGGCTACAAATGGCAAGCAAGCAGGACCTTGAGGAAATAAGACCTCACCAGATTTACTTTTAGGGCAATAAAATGACGTGATGTGATTTCTTGTAGTTTTTTATTTTTATGAATTCGTGTGACAAATTTAATTTTATATCTGGAATGCGAAGATTTTTTTCTTTGTTAATTGTATTTATTGGGATTTATTACAACGCTTACTCAGAAACAGGGGAAAAAGTAGAAGGGGGAGAGGGATAAAGCATAGTCCGCACATACAAATGTCATAAAGAAAAAAATACCACAACAAGCTGGATAAAGGAAGTTGTACATTGGTAGCACATCTATAATCAACAATCAGAAGTCTCTGGTCTAACGACGGGGGAAAGAACTCCGGGTACACGTCTGGCGCACTGAGGGATGTCTCAAGGCTGTGGATTAGGGCTCCCTTTACAGTGCTACCTCATAATACATGACACCATCTTCAGTATATACAGGAGTTCACCAAGTCAGAACAGCATGTTTCTAGGGTGGGGGTGTGTCACGCAAACTCAAATACTTAAAAAAAAAAGAAAATGACTTTTCGTCGGGCTGGAAAAGGCATCCGCTCTCAATAGCTGTCCAATTGTTCTTGGCAGTACGTAACATCTTCTAGCCATAATGGGACATTGGGGAAGCTCTTCCCCCAATGTTGAGCCAATTGGCGCTTGGCAGTATTAGGAGCATTGCAGTTAGACTGCATGATGCCTGTGGCAGATCTTTGAACATAGCCAAGGAGGCTGACTATCAGTGTTAGAGGAGTCTGGTGCCCAGTAATCTGCTGAAGTGTAGAGAGTACATCGCGCCAGTAGGCTGCAATTCTAGGACATTCCCAGGCTAAATGTAGAAATGAGGCCTGGGGTGCTAAACATCTTTCACACCACACCTCTTCCCTTAATCCCATACGATGCAGTTGGAGGGGCATGTGGTATAATTGGTGCGGAAATGTAAAATGTGTGAGGCGCAGCGTATAAATGGGTGTAAGAGCTGTGTTTTGTGCACAACAATATGACCTTTGCTCTGCGATATAGGCGGGTCTGTGTCCAGCAGTCATTGGGTGTGTGCTTTAGGGGTACTTGCAGGCAACTCACCCTGCATTACAATGTAGTCTGGTGACAAGCTTGCAATGTGGGGTATTGGTCAGTATGTGTTCTAGGGCATGTAGTGTTGGATGGGGCTCAGAGAAGGTGTCATGACACACGCAACAGGTAGCACGGAGTTAATGATATACAAGCATGTCCATCACAGTGGAACATGGTGTCAGTTGGCGCGGTTGGTGATCAGAATTGCCCATCTGGATATAAATCTGCAAATGTGAATAGGTGTCTGTTACACGCCTGAGTGTGCATACTGTCATCTTGCAATGCTGGCACCATAGGATTGAGTGCTATGGCTATGGAATGAGCTTTTATGCAATTTAGAGGCGCCCATCGTCATAGCCAATCCCACGCTCACCTGACAGAGTCTAAGGTGTTGGCTGCAGTACGTGTGGATTTGTAGGTTTGATAGACCGCAGTGGAGAGCGGGATCAGGGAGTTCAGGTCAGCTCTCACCGCAACGTGTGGCTGAAATTTAACAGGGTATAGCCAAAAATGTAGATATTGGGCCTGAGCACACCATGAATATAGTGTCATAACCGGTGCATTAAGGCCGCCCTGTCACAGAGGGGAGTGTAAGGGTTTCTCACGCTATCTGGGGCCGTTTACCGGCCCAAATCGTGAATGCGAAGATTACGTTTATTTTTAGCTAGCCTGATTCTTTGTACTCTGGGCACCATGATCTTCGAGTTTCATTTAATCAAGCCAAGCGTCCATCTTCAAATGTTTAGCAAAAAATATTATTGTTAGGAACAGGCATCAAGAGCTTACCTTTTACTAGTAAAACATTCAAGAGACTTAAGGACAAATAGAAGTATGCCAACATCCCCATGTTATATGGCCTCTTTGCTGTATTTTAAGCATATTTTCATCATGATTGTAGGAAAGAGGTAAAGAAAAGAACAGGCAAACCGAAAGCGCTGCATTGTTGCGGATGTAGAAGCAATTTCACTGTGGAGAGTGCAGCGTCTGATTAGGCACTGATCCCAATAATTCCTGTACCTGGAATTTGTTTTAATCAGTAAATGGTGTAAGCATCAATTAGACCTGCCACTCTACTCACCCCCCCCCTGTGGTCGTCGTGTGTGTCGTCTGACTGTATCGGTGTTGTGTGGAAATGTGTGTGTGTTGGGTATTTATCTGTGTGTGAGCCTCTTGTTGGTCTAGACCTAGGCATGTAATAGTCAACCAGACCGAATTCCGCCCAGGATCCAATTCTTCACACAGTTTGTGTCCCCATAATACCTCCTGCTTTTCCTGCAACTTATTGTCCTCTCCCCCTCCCTCATTGCGACTTAGACGTTGTTACTATTTTGGGAATATCATTCCATTTACAAGCCATTTTCCTCATTCCTTCGTGTTCGGCCCTTTCCTTTCTCCCGTCACTGCACTTTGACAGTGCCTTGGAGCTGCATGCAGCGTTTAAATGCAAAAAGCATACCAGTACATATGTGTCTGTCAGTGTGTATGTATTACTGTAAGTCAAGACTACAAAGACTCGATACTCATCTGTACTACTTGTTCGATCCCTTGTATCTTATGTTGACTCTGAAATTGATTTTCTTGATTGTTTTATGATATCACTTCGATGTACTCCTAACATGATTGATGTATCTGCTGTATACATGCTCCCCTCCTCTGTAAAGCGCTCTGATATCTGCGAAGATCTTGTTCGCGCTATATAAAACTTTCAAAATAAATAAAATAAATAAAGTTGCTTCTGTAACACCTGAAAACTTTTTCCTCTGCATGTGTTGCCTTTCTAAAGCAAGAAGGCGACACCCCGAGACTGGCATTTCATAATCCAGTAGGCTGCGCCGCCCAAGCTTTAAAAGCTTAAGGCCTAATATTCTTGTCATTTCAGATGACGGGAGGTGAGGAGCGGAGGCGCATAAAAGCGAGCGGGACCGGGGCAGGGAGGGGGCGCCGGGTGGCGCGGAGCGGCAGCCCGCACCTCCTTGAGATTCCGCACATTCCAGGTGCAGAATAATGGGTAATTTCAGCAACATAAAAGCGAGGGTCAGAGAACATGTTTGCATGATAAGAGGGACGCCTCTTACAAACACCCTCCAATCCCGCGCAGGGAGATGAAACCCAGCGATTTGGTGACTCATTACGGTTTCATGGAAACTCGGCGATGCGCTCCGGAGTGACCTTTCACAGTCAGACTTCATTTCCAGAGCTGGATTGCCAAGTCCCTGCGTGGAATGAGCATTTTACCGCGCTGCTCGCTTACATTCGCCGAGGCACTCCCACCGCCTGCGCCGGCTTCATCGCCGCAGACATTCAAAAGAGTCCCAGGAGAGGGTGGAGGGGCCGGAGTGACTCGGCACAAGATGGGGGAGACAAGGTAGGGATTTAGTGCGCGTAACGAGACGCACACCATATCTCGTTTTAAAAGAGTCCCCGGAGAGGATGGAGGGACCGGAGTGACAGCACAAAAAGGGGAGACAAGGTAGGGATTTAGTGCGCGGAAGGATACGCACACCATATCTCGTTTCAAAAGAGTCCCAGGAGAGGGTGGAGAGGCTGGAGTGACAGCATAAAAAGACGGGGGAGACAAGGTAGGGATGAAGTGCGAGGAAGGGGAGACACAGCCTGTCTCGTTTCAAGAAAGTCCCAGGAGAGGGAGAGGGTGAGGGGCCGGAGTGACACAGCACAAGTTGGGGAGACAAGGCGTGGAAGGAGACAGTCTATACGTGAGATGTCAGAGTCCACTTGACAGACAGTGGAAAAAGAACCATTCAGAGCACAGAAAATGCCTCTTCAAAACAAAGACAGTGGGTCCAAGAATCAAGCGAGCGTAAACAGTTCCTTCACCGTGAACTACTGACTTTCTGTGGAACTTCCGGAATGTCGCCTCGAGGGGTCGAGGTGACCAGGATCTCGCCAGAACACAGCTCTGCTACTTTGTTTCTTTTATGCAGTTCTGCTGTGTGCTAGAATCATTTCCACAGCTCTGCTACAATTCTGCAGGTTTATGTATTCATCCGATTTACAATCATTATTTATTTGCTGCTAATTATTACTGTGCATCTATTTAGCAGATCGGAATCTATATTTACCAAAATTAACGAAACTATTATTACTGGGAGACCAACCTACATCTCTCGGTGGTCACCACACAACATGAAAACACTTCCCATATAGATTCAAAACAAAAACATGCTCCTTACCACACACCCAAAACGGAGTAGATTGCTATCTGTGAGGGTAAGTGCTTCAGTGCCCAACATTTGGTAAAAAAAAACACTATACAAGTGTCAGACTGTACCTGTTCTGTACCCCCTCACCCGCAACAACACTGCTCACCTGAAACCTTTTCCAATCATCCTCTACTCCATCAGCCTCAGTGCCAATACATTTGGTACACTTCAACTAGTGAACAATTGAACGACCAGAAATTACCAGTGTGTGTTGGCAACTAGATGGAAAACTGGCAGGTTTTCTTTTGCTCTGAAAAATGTTTTTGGTCTTCGGTATGTCTGACTCGGCCAGGAGAGAATTCCAAAGGGAAACTGCACTAATAAATACACGTAGCCACCTTTCTGGTAGACAGCCCGGTAAAAGTCTGTGAGCAAAATTCAAGTGGGTGAAAGTGGGGAAAAACAGGTTCCTTAAACTTATAAGAATAACCAAGGCATAGATTGAGGGTAAACGCGGGTAGACTGTGTCTACCCACTATTTTCACAGGGTGAAAGCTGTCTACCCTGCCAAGAAGTTGCCCCCACAGAAATAAGCTGAACTCATCCCAGTGTAATTTTCAGACGCCCGAACACATTCAGCAGTGCCTGCACATTGTCAGCATTCATCCTGAGCAGCATCCCGGGCAGGAGGGGGCTCATCAGTCCAGCTGGGCCCAAAACAAAGGCTAAAGCTAATGGGCCATCATTCCTCCTTTTGAGTATCCAGGATGGGCACTATCTGGAGTCTCACACCTAAAGGCAATGGAGGGAAAACAAAGGCTCACAGCTTGCTATTACTTCACAGGTGCAGTCCCTGTACACGAGATATGCATGCACTGTAAGAATGTCAGATGTGGTGCTAAGTCACAGGGTGTACACAAATAATTTAAATACCACTATTTTGTTTTATTTCATTTATAACGCTACCCATCTCAATTGAGGGAGGGTGTGAGAGCACTTTATATCACATGTGCACATCATACATTAACAATAAATCATGTGTGTAAATCAATGTACAAGATGTGTTACATAAAACAGTGAGGGTTACAAGGTGTAGGAGTCACATGTCTTTCATAGCTCACTATGCTATATTTATATTAGAAGTACAATTTGTGAACTGTAAGTAACTAAAGGATCTTTGTGTTAAAAGCAGTAATTTACTAACTTAGCAACCTAAAATAAACATCTGCATATTACATGATGGGCTTTGCAGGAGACATATTAGCCCTCTATGCTATGATTCAAAACTGGGACTAGATGAAACTGATCTCTTCAGCAAATGTGTTAACCTCCAGAGTTATCTTTCCATTATTATTATTCCCTGAGATTTTATGAGCACACAAAGCTCTCTGCAGCAGGTGCTTTAAACACCATAAGAGATTTTAGAATGCACACTTTGCAAACAATTGAGCAAAATAGATTTATTCTCCACGTGTCTCCTTGTTGCAGATATCTTTGTGCCAGAGTTTTATAGAAATAAATGTATTGAAGTTGAGGTCCAGATTATGCGTCAAGGTTGCATTTCTTTTTTTTAGGCACAACCCTGACTGAAAATCTCATTTGTTAAGACTCATAGCGCACTCACATGCGCTCATGTAAAACGTGTGATGTCACTTCCTGTGAATTCTTGGGTTGTGATGCCACTTCCTGTGATGCCACATGCAATGTCACACGATGTGACTCAATTTGCATACTGCCGAACTTTGTTAGTACCCCCTCTTTTTTTACTGCTTGTGCCCTGCAAACTACCATGCTAACGTGGTATGCTGTTAGGGCAGCGCAGATCCAAAGGTTAGTCTTCGGACAGCAGTGCGCTTACCCAGGAGAGTAGAAAGGCACCATGAAGGATGACACCTGGTGTGAAGAGAGGATGCGCAGGACACAAATGGAGGAGCACTGCCACATAGAACATTATCAGTACTATACTCGCGCAGCTTTCAGTGTTACAGTGAACTTAACAAAATACATTTACCCTCCTTACTTCGATATCGAAACAAAAGCCACTACCACTGAACATCTGTTTTAAATAAGTCCTTGGAATCAACCCCCATGCTTCCACAAATCTGAAAAGCGAATAACTAATTGACATATTTACCAGCGCCTACGTTGGAAAAGTGCTTGAGATACCCAAGTGCGCTTAGGCATTGCACTGCGCTCGGCATATTCTGAAGACTCTGTTCAGTCCCTAGCTGCTCCCATCTGCACCTGGAAGCACTGTGCCACTATGCTGTGTATTAAAAGTGATCAATGACTAGAAATGATTCAGTCCAATTTAATTTGATCTGGGTAACTACCAAAATATACATAACAATGACTTGGCTGCTAAAAGGTTTTTAAACTACTTATTGTAGTTTTTAAATGTACTTTTAAGGATACTTTTGTACCCGAATAAAGAATTAATTGATTGAGTTTGCTGCATAAGTTCCTGCCTTAACTCACACACGTTCCTTCGCTTTTCTAATTCGGAATCCCTCAAACTGCATCAAATAAACCACTTCTGGTTCTATTGCCAACGCGGTTTCCCAGATGATGCTCTGGTGATCTGCACTAATAACAATGCTTCTTATTGTTATTGTTAGCACCAGAAGTAAGGACAAGAATATTTACTTATATTCACATTATTCTAATACGCCTGTTGCTAGTCTTACTGTTCTTGTTACTGTTATTATTGTAATTAGTGTTAATGATAGTATGAGAGTGGTTATCATTAATATTGTGATGTCTGGTCCCCAGAAAAACTCATCTAGAGGGCAGACTAGGCAGCAGAACGGGGAGGAAACAGAACCAGGGAAGTTAGTCGATGGAGTATGAGAAACTCCGGAAAAGAATGAAGTGTGTGCGAGTGAAAGAAGCACACTCAGTAACACATGCTCCATCCAGTGAAGTAGTGTGGCTCACTGGTTAGAGGCGGCAGACCCGAGAGCAGAGGACGGCCTGGGACCAGGGTTCGATTCCCGGCGCGGCAGGTTTCTGGACCAGGATCAACAGACTCGATAATTCTCTCGCCTCGGTGCCCACTCTGATCAGCGATCACACTCGGCAACTCTGGGCATTAGCTTGCCTCATCTTCACTAACGGCCCCACCAGACCGCTGGGGGTGCCTGGTCTCACCCTGGAGATACCCATTAAGGGACCATCTCTCAGGGAAGCCAGGAAGGGGTTCGCAGCGGTCAAAGCGCCTTGGGACCCTCCGGGTAAGTAGTGCGCTATATAAATGCCTATACATTTACATACATTTACATTTACATCCACCAACATCTGACCTGCAGCTCCCTGGTGCTCACACTGCCCACCTTGTGCACATTAGCTCTAGCCCCCTTTCCACTAGACCACCAGAAATAGCCCAGAGAAGTTCTGGACTGAGCTTCTTACTGCGGCTCAGGGTATCAGACGTTCACCATGGCCCGAGTGGTAAAGTGTTGCAACTATGTACCTGAAAGTGCCAGCAAAGGATGAAGGCTGATTTGCGGTAATACTGGAAGAGGAGAAAATCTCACTTCTGACCAAGTAAAACAGCAAAGCCGAGCAGTGAGATGATCTTAGATTAGTAAGGGTTCATACAAGACAAAGGCTCGAATACCACGACAAGAGTCTATAGTTCTCACCAAATGTACGGTAAAGAAAACAAGCATTAGAAAATCCAATAGTTCTCGCATTGACTACCAAACTTTGGGCCTTATCAATTAAAAAAAAATATTTTGTAAAACTACTACAAAAAACATGTTTTGTTGAATTAAAAAGCACACAATGGGCTAGTATTCCCAAGGACTAAAGGGGACTACTTGTTATGCCATCACTCACGGTGAAGTTAGCCAATGGCTGAAGTGGTGTGCCCTATTGCCCCATGATACTCTAGTGAGCGAAATAAAAACCTGACTGGCACAGCAGATCAAATGAAGGTGTGGTTGCAAGCTCCTGTAAGTAAATTAAATATATCATTTTATTAAAATGGAAAGGTTTTGGCTTACACCAGACCTAAATAGTAAAGGTATTTCGAAATACTATATTCAGTGAGGTCCCAGAAATGTATGGATCTTGTGGCAGCAGAATTACGCTAATTGCTTCTTTCATATTGAAGAAATACTGCACCCAAGCATTTTTGTGGCTTCAGAAGCTCCTGAAATGTAGTGCAGGAATTAAGTTACAGTGAAGCAATCGTTCAGAGTTATATAAAACGATTAGAGAGAAAGGGTTACCAGATTCAAAGATGGAAAGCGACAGGATGTGCTTAAAGTCAGGATGGTGGTTGCAGGTGGTGGCCACAGGCATTCATTTCTGCAGAGCAGCCTTATTTTTGATCAAACTTTGACTCTTAGCAAAAGAAAGGCAGAGAACAGATAAAAAAAGAGGAAGAGAAAAATAAGTAAACCGTGACAAAGTGAGAAAGTGGTAAAAAAAGACGAAGCTCCAGGAGTGAGATAAAGAGAAAGTAAGTGTACGATAATGGAAAAAAAGAGGTACGAAGTGTAATTACAACTAGACTGTTTTGCCATTATATGCAATATATATATATATATATATATATATATATATATATATATATATATATATATATATATATATATCCTTTCTGATCGTGCTGGAGATGTGGCATTTTCGAGGCACGTTTGAATAATTGAGCACTGTGCCAAAAGAAAAACTACAAACCACCAGGACCAGTTGCAATTTTATTATTTCCACTGAAACATCGTGCAGGTAAAATAATAAAGAAGATTTCCTCACATGTACTCGCAAAAATAACTTACCTGCATTATGGGAAATGTAGTGCATAACGAACTGGTCATGTGACTCAATGTGTTTTTAACCACTTGGATGCTAGGCGTTTTCCCCCCCAGTGCTGGAAAATGCCATTTTAGTGGCACCATGACGAGCTCAGCTCGTCATCAGCACACGACCCCCGTGGGTGATGACGAGCTGAGCTCGTCATCAGCATCGAAGGGGTTAAAGCATGCACGCTAGCACTTTGCATATTAAATGGCTTCCACCTGTGAGCAAGGCGGCATGGATCGTCGAAACGCGTAAGGAGAAGGAAGCTCTTTTGTGCTGCTGTGTCACGAATAAATGTAACTTTCCAGCATTGGGCCTCTATTTTGGTGCTTCATGTTTGTGAAATTGGTGGGCTGCTCCGTGCCCACTGTTGAAAGAGGCCGCCCTGAAGGGTTCCGGTACTCGGAGGATATATATAGATATAGATATATATATATATCTATATCTGAAAACATCCTCAGAGTACCGGAACCCCCTCGACCCTTCAGGATATATACACACACACATACGTGATCAAGGCTTGTTACAAGCCGAAACATGTTGTAGGCGTGTATAAACACCCTTGGAGTTACTTTCTGGCGTTGAGTGGCGTTTTCCTGAGAGCGTGAACATTGTTGTGTTTGGAACATATATATATATATATATATATATATATATATATATATACACACACACATATATGTATATATACTGATTGAATAAATTAAGCATTGCATTGTGATGCTATTCTGCACAGTAAGCATTTGTGTCAGTAGCTGTATCGGAGTGAGTGGGCGTGAGTGATTGTATTGATGTGTGGATGGGTATGGTAAGTGGTTTTGTGGGTGTGTGAGCAGCTGTGAGTCTGATTGGCTGGCAGTATTTGTATGTTATTGTGAGTGGGTGTTAGAGTTTGTATGGGGCGCAAGTGATTCTGTTGATGATGTCATCAGTGATGTCATAAGTGACCAAAACTCATAACTCTGGACTCTATCAGGGGTAGGGACCAGAGGCTAAGGGGCCTCAAGGGTGAGCTGGACTCCAGTCACATACGATTTAAACACAACTGAGCCATCCAAGACTCACAGCAGACACTTTCAGGACATACACAAAAATGTGACTGGATGTCCTCACACACCACCAGGTGTCATGCTTCATCATAGGACTTCTTATGCCCTTCAAAAACCCATTTGATGAAGAACGGGCCTACACCCGAAGGTAAGGGAGGCACTTCTAACTAGGAATGGACCCATGCCAGATATATTACAACCCAATGTGATTTGCCAGACTGACTTATGTTGACTCACGCAAGCCCATGGCATTCTTCAGGATGGAAACATAGGATTCCTGCACAGCACACACCCCTGTGCACACCACCATTGGTGTAGAGCTGAACTTTGTTGACTCTCTCAAATCTTAGACCCCCTAGGTACCTGCAATACATTAATACATTAATAATAATCCATTTGTACTATTAATCTTGCCATAGACTGACCCGCACAGGTAGGTGAGCAAAGAATACACAGCAAACAGCATCCAGCATCTGCATGCCACGTGTAAGTGGCACATTATATAAACATACATCATTTCGTGAGGTCAGCTCACAATCTCTTAGCCCGATTTAGGGTCATCTGGGCTCCATGGCGGAAGGGCTCAGGAACACCTCTCCACTAAATAGAGAAGGGAGGGATCAGGGTGAAACATCTGCTTGTCCCCTTTCTCAGGTACTAGGAATGCAGAGCGGGAATCTAAACCCCCACTCCACACTACACACACACACACCCTCTACCTTCTTCAAGGTGCGTTCCTCTATGTGAACCTGCTGGCATCTGCTCCTTCCTCCTGGGGAAGAAGGGATTGAGAATGCTGCAGGTTTTTTTTATGTCCAACCCTGCCATCCTATTGGTCAGGAACTCTCCCCTTCAAATTGCCTGCAGCTGTAATGCCAGCATCCACTTTGCATTTAGCTCAAAGGCCGACCTCCGTATCACTGGTTGCAGCCCCCTTCGAAAACAGCTGCGGTAACAGCATTCTGGTGACCTGCAACCCAAAGCGCCAGCCTTCACGTTGAACAGTCACTACGGAGCACGCTGTTATGTCGTCATCATGACTCCCCGCCCAAAGAAAGCTATCCGGGCACGTAGGTGACGGCCTGTGCATAAGAATCATGGGAATTTTAGTTCCCCCAATTCGCGTGTCCACACATCTGATCTAAACAATCATTTTTATGTGTGTGACTTCACACTACTGACTTTTGAGGCCCAGCAAATGGTACAGAGGGTCCATGCATTTCATTAAATAGCACCATGAAGCCCCATCATTGGAAGTTCTAATTGCACGCTTGTTGCGATGTATATGCACACACTGCGTGCATCCCTTCCATGCTATTAGTGGAGTGGTGTGTACATTCTAGTTGGTGTTCTCTTCAAGGCACATATTAGTGTGCATGTTAACATTATGCTATGTACTGGAGCACATGAGGTAGCTCGTGATGGGCTTCCACTGCTAGGAGCTTGTTATTGCAATTGTAGCCATGGTCTCTCATCTTTGAGGCCCCTTATCCATGTTCTCAGATAATACATCGATCTTTGTTTTATGTGTGAACAATTTCTCAGATGTCAGAGACATTAGCAGCCACTTTCTCCAGAACTACCCGGGCTATGTCATTACCCTAATTATTATTAACTTCCAGATAGTGGCGTGTTAACTTGGTGCTTTTTTTTAACAGGATATAGTGCTTAGATGTTCCTTTATCTTGCGGGTCGTCATATCAACATTGAACAGGCCACATGGACAGGATCAAATACACCACATTCTCACTATCACAATTTGTAAAGGCATTTAAGATCAATGGTTTCCCTGTCTTAAGGTCTACCTCCATTGTAGGTTTTGTAAACTAGCAGGGTATATAGCTCTCACAGGAGTAATGACCCATAGGAGGTTGGCTGTTCCAGAGGGTTGTCTGTGATGGATTGATTGGTGCGCGAGTTTTGGTGTGAACCAATAGATCACATAGATTTGTATTCTGTTTAAATGCAAACAGTGGGGTAGGGGGGGGAACCACTGCTTGTTTCCACCATTCATTATCCTCCAATGTTTTTTGATGATATGCTGTACTTTATTTAAAATGGGGGTGTATAAGGCCACACAAGTGATTCTATCAGTGTCAGGTTTTCGGTGGGTCGCCAACAATGCCGATGTTACTCTTCGCCCTGTTTCTTGCCTTCCTCACAGTTTTCCTAGGATGCCAGAAGCCTGTGTGTCAAAAGTTTCCAGGGAGGAACAATAGAGCCTTACTCGCATGAACTGTCTCATTGGGAGGATCTCACGTAAAGCCCTAGGATGGAAACTATCCTAGGGCACAGTGCTTCGGCCATTTTACAGCTCGGCATGGATAACACCATGCTAGTCCTATGCTTAAAGACTATGCTGTAGAAATGGTAAAAGACTTTGTCTCTTTCTATCTCGGCGAGGATCTCACTGTGCTAATCCTATGCTTAAAGATTCTGCTAGAAAAGCAGATATTTGAGGTGAGCAAATTTAGAGTGTCACTGGTGTTGAGAGTGCTCTATACAGGAGCTGCTTTCCACGTAAACTTGCGAACTACCCAGAGTTCTCGGCTTATTTGCATAATTTATGTGTCACTCTATGCCCGAATGGGTTTTGTTTTGACTTATACTGGGTGCTCCCTTGTGTCTGGACAAAGCAATACCTCTCTGAATAGCTTGAATGAGAACAAAACACGTATAAGGGGTTCATTTTATTCATTTCAGGTTGGCTTGGATGGAATTTTACCAATCTAAAGCTGTAATACTGTGCCTGGAGTGGTAAAAGGCTTCGGCCATTTTAAAGCTTGGCATGGATAGCACTGTGCTAATCCTATGCTTAAAGAATCTGACAGAAAAGCAGACATTTGAGGTGAGCAAATTTAGAGTATTGCTCGTGTTGAGAGTACTCTATACAGGAGCTGCTATCCAATTTAACTTATCTACCCAGAGTTCTCTGCTTCTTATTTGCATAATTTCACTACGCCTGAAAGGGTTTTGATATATACATATATGTATATATTCTTTTTTTCCTCTCCATATTATGCATTGGATACACAGAGCTAGTGCTGAATCTCCATAGGAGTGGAAACAAAGGTATTTAACAGGCCCCTGGGGAGAAGGGTGGGAAACTAATGCGTAGCATGCAGAGGACTTCTCCAGGGACAGAATTACTCTAAACAAGGCATTAGACCAGAGGTATTCAAACTTTTCCAAGTTGAGCCCCCCCAGCTGAATTCCCCCAGATGTTGGGCCCCCCCACCACCCGACCGAAACCTCGGGAATCCGGCACACCACATGATCGACTGCAACGCGCACACCACGGGCCATAGCCGGCAAACAGTGCTCAACACAACAAGAGTGTCTAGCAAACTGCAGGCCTGTGAGTGGGTGTGGCGAAACGACAGAGGCGTACCACACAGCTCAAAACACAATCCTCCAAGGCAAAGGAAGTCATCACAACCCTCCCCATCCATCATGTACACCTTGTCATCCACCAACTCCCCCACCATTCATTCCTTCCCTCCATTTGTGCCCCATCCACATCCAAACCCCTTCAACCACTTGCAAACCCATCCACCATCCATCCCTCCATCCATCATCTCACCCATCCATCCCTCCATCCACCCCCTCACCCATCCATCCATCATCTATCCATCCCTTCACCCAATCCATCCCCTCACCAATCCATCCACTCTTCCACCCATCCATCCAACCACTCACCCCTTCACCCAAATTATCCTCCCACTCATCCATCCACTCCTCCATTCATTCATCCATCCACTCCTCCATCCACTCTTCCACCCATCCACTCACTCACTCATCCATCCAACCACCCACCCTCTCACCCATCCAGCCATCCCCCCACCCACTCATCCATCCACCCAGTCACTCATCCATCCACCCACTCAACCCCCCACTCATCCATCCACCCACCCATCCATCCCGCTCTCCACCCTCCCCCCACTCATGCATGCACTCTTTGACCCATCCATCTCCATGCTCCTCTCCCCACCCATCTATGCACACACCTGCCCATCCACTCTGCCAATCATTCATCCATGTCCTCACTCATCCATCCATCCATCCATCCTCCCCCTCTCTCTCCATTCCCCCCTCACCCAGCCACCCATCCCTCCCTCCATCCACCCTTCACCCATCCACCCACTCATCCATCCACTCATCCACTCATGAATCCATCCATTGACCTCTCACCCACCCCTTCACTCCTCCATTCATCCCCCCGTCCATCCACCCTCCTCAATCACCCATCCATCCCCACATCCACCCCTTCACTCATCCATCCATCCATTCACCCCTTCACCCATCAATACATCAATACATCCATCCATCACCTCTCATCCATCCACCCACCAACTCGTCCACCATCCACCCCCCATCGATCCATCCACCATTTCACTGATCCATCCACCATTTCACTGATGCATCCATCCCTCCACCCATCCATCTACCCTTCCAACCATACACACATCCATCCACTCCCATCCATGCCTCCACTCATGCATCCATCCTCTCTCCCACCATCCATCCACCCCTTCACCTATCCATCCATCCATCCATCCCCTCACTCATCCATCCACCCCCCCACCCATACACCCACCATGTCACCCACACATCCACCATTCCACCCATCACTCCACCCATACATCCACCACTCCACCCATACATCTATTCACCCACATGGCAACATAACGGACGTCTGGTGGCCGGCTCCACCCGACATCCCTCGCTCTCCCTCTAGCTGCCTCTGTCTCCCTCGCTCTCCTTATGTCTCCCTCGCTATGCCTCCCTCGCTCTCCTTATGTCTCCCTCGCTATGCCTCCCTCGCTCTCCTTATGTCTCCCTCAGTCTCCCTCAGTCTCCCTCAGTCTCCCTCAGTCTCCCTCAGTCTCCCTCAGTCTCCCTCAGTCTCCCTCACTCTCCCTCACTCTCCCTCACTCTCCCTCACTCTCCCTCACTCTCCCTCACTCTCCCTCACTCTCCCTCACTCTCCCTCACTCTCCCTCACTCACTCTCCCTCACTCTCCCTCACTCACTCTCCCTCACTCTCCCTCACTCACTCTCCCTCACTCTCCCTCACTCACTCTCCCTCACTCTCCCTCACTCTCCCTCACTCTCCCTCACTCTCCCTCACTCTCCCTCACTCTCCCTCACTCTCCCTCACTCTCCCTCACTCTCCCTCACTCTCCCTCACTCTCCCTCACTCTCCCTCACTCTCCCTCACTCTCCCTCACTCTCCCTCACTCTCCCTCACTCTCCCTCACTCTGCCTCCCTCGCTCTCCCTCGCTCTCCCTCTGTCTGCCTGTCTCCCTCCCTCGCTCTCCCTCTGTCTCCCTCGCTCTCCCTCTGTCTCCCTCGCTCTCTCTCACTCTGTCTCCCTCGCTCTCCCTCACTCTGCCTCCCTCGCTCTCCCTCTGTCTGCCTGTCTCCCTACCTCGCTCTCCCTCTGTCTGCCTGTCTCCCTCCCTCGCTCTTCCTCTGTCTGCATGTCTCCCTCCCTCACTCTCCCTGTCTGCCTCAGTCTCCCTCGCGCTGCCTCCCTCGCTCTCGCTCTGTCAGCCTCTGTCTCCCTCCCTCCCTCGCTCCCCCTCTGTCTGCCTGTCTCCCTCCCTCGCTCTCCCTCTGTCTGTCTCTGTCTCCTTCCTCCCTCCCTCTCCCTCTTCATCTCACCATGCCTGTGTGTGCCCGGGCTGACACAGCTTCTGGGCACACACACACTCAGCCAGGCAGCCGCACCCGAGCACTTCACACCTCTTTAAGAGACCATTCGCATGCTAATGAGCTTTGTTCAGCTCTTAGGCCCCTGCAGTCCCATTCTGACGGAAATCGCCCGCCCTCACAGAGAGTCTCTACATCGCGCTGCACAAAGGGAAGATCGGAGTGGAGCACGCGCCCCCCCTGGGATGGTGCCGCGGCCCCCCAGGGGGGCGCGCCCCACAGTTTGAAGAACCCTGCTTTAGACTAATGAGAGATGTGGGGAAAAAAACAATGGTCTCTGTTCCAGGTCAAAAAGCAGTTTGTATAGCAAAAAGAATGCTGGTAAAAAAAAAAAAAAAAAAAAACAACTAACTTGAAACCGCAGGTGCAGCAAAAATGAAAAAACAGAGGAGGAACTTAGACAGCTAAACACGAACGGAATTGAAAACCTTTTCAATATGGGTAGCTGCTCTGCCAGGGCTAACTAAATGGCATGATTAGCTCTTTGCTACAACCACACGCAGGGAGGCTTGAGCAATAAGGCTCTCCAGCAGCTATCAGAGGGACATCTCTGTGCAGTCTATGATTGGAACCTGGCTGAATTCGAACTTCCCAATGCCTCGAAGGAGTCAGATTAATAGTGGCCATTTCTTATTGATGAGCTGTCCCAAAGCACGGGAAAGATGTGTGAAAACATTTTGTGCAACATGATCAGGTGCCAGGGCCATCGTCAGGAAGCCACTGCAGCTTGAACCACCTACTTCCCCTGCCTGCGCTGCGAATGACAGTACCTACACAACTACTAGCCAACACACTGCTACCAGTGTGATATTTCAGACTTATTCCAGGCCCACAAAGCTATAAGAAAGGCTTGGGCGTCAGATATCAGTTGTTAATGTATACAGAATTAATAAACTACTGTTGTGCTCATCTCTAAACTAAACAAACAGCGCCACTATGTGGAATTGACATAAATGTCAATGTAAACAATTAAGTGTCAGTGCCAAGCACCGGAAACCACTGGCTCAAATGAAGCACTGGACATCTTCCAATAAGTCGACTTTTAATTGCATCTGAAGGTGGGCTCCCTTTTCCTAGGCTAACTACCTAGGCTCAGGACAGAGGCCTAACCCTTTCCCACCACTGTGGAAGTCCACTACCTCGAAGGTCAGAGATGTCAAAGCGAACACCAAAGGTAGGACAAACTGCCAGAGGCTCTCCTAATTGGGAGAGCCGATGATATGGTAGCGAGCTGAGGTGCACAACCTGGGGGGTGGGGGTTGGGGGTTGGGGGTTAACCCCAGCCCAGGTCAGGGCTGGGCTGGGCCAGGAATTGGCTGGTTCAGGGTTAGGCACCAGCTTCTGGTGTCACGCAGGTCAAACCCGCCCCCTTATAAGCAACCACACTGCAGCGAGCGGGTCTCTTTGCTCCTAGTCGCTGCTGCATGCACAATGTGGCAAAGATCCATCCATCAATGGCCCAACGCGCTTTCCCAGGATACTTGCACAGCGCTGCTGGTGGCCCCTCACCACGCGCTGCCCTTTAGGAGCCGCAAGGGCTGACCAAGGGTTCGGGGATGGAGTGCATTGGAGAGAATTACGTATACGTTTTTTTCTTTCCTTGCTAGGAATAGATGAAAATGGCAGTTATGTAGTGATGTTATGGACTTAGACCTCTGTTTTGCCTTCTAGCTTGTGATGCTGTGTTTCATTGATTTGTCATATTTAAGCAGGTTTGCGGGTGAGTTAGTGATTGGTGGGGACACTTTGGGTCCCTTTACAGTATTCTTTTATACCAAATTAACATCCGCGTCACTGGAGACTCCAAAGGGTACTGGCATCAAGTAGAAAGGAGGTTGGCGTGGGGGTTTGGGCGGTTGCTCATGCTTTTCTTACCTAGCGAGCACATGCGCAGCTGGCACCAGCTAGCACGGGTCTTTGTGGGACGGGGACCTTGGATGTACAGGATGCTCGTGATAGGTATCATAAGGGCAGCCGGGTCCCCTGCAAAGGAACTCTCAGTATGGGAGAGGGAAGGTGGGGTCCTCCCATAAGGAGGGACCCATAATAACAATGGGTGAGGTTCAAGCGAAAGGGTCAATGAACCAATCATTATCTTACTCTGAACATTTATGTTTCTGTTCGTTGCACAGCAACAAAACAAGTTATGGTTAGGTAACTCCCATGTACCTGTACTAGAGCCTATGTTAAGGCTAGGTATCACTTTTAAATAAGATGTAAAAAAGGTAGTTACTGTACAAAAATAAATGGATGACAAAAATGTTTTGTGTGTGTAAAAACTAAATACAGCTGGGTGTTTTACGACCCCTGACCCAGAAAGAGTAGGCCTCAGGTATTGTCTTAGACAGGGATGGGTTGACTGTACGGAACGGTAATTATCCATGGGCCATCTGCGACTCCTTGGCCATATCCAACAGGCGCATTCACGGCTGACCGACCGCCAACTACATAAGGAAACGCAAAGGACACAGTAACAGCTCCTTGAGTGGCACACCTATCACAAATAAAAATGTCTGATCGCATTAGTGAATAAAGTTTTTTATAAACTCTATAGCAGAGCAGAGGCAGGCTCAGGTGGATTGTACTCTTGCATGAGTTTCTGCAGATAAATTCGTCAACTCATTAGGAGCCAGGTAAGATTTTCACATATACATTTTTAAAATCTATCATGTCGTTCAAATGCAAGAAAATATATACATGAGAAATGTCCGCATTCATACTGTTATTATAGGTTTTCCTCGGCTGCTCGAGGCATGGGGCTTTCTGAAGTTGACAGGACTCGAAAAATGTCACGGAAAAGAAGTTTATTTTCTACTGAACCGAGACAGCCGCGACCTTTAAAAGGCAGGGATAGCTCTCGTACGAATTGGTGAAGCGGGTAAGGCCTGTGCAGCTTCGAGAGGTGTCACCTAAAGCATAGGGCGCTAGAGCCAGAAAACGAGAGTCTGCCGGAGTGCACATTGTGCTCGATGCCTTTATGTCACTCGGACACTGCAGGAAGTATGGCCTCGTGGCCATCGGGGCAGTAACTTCTCGCCCCGATCGAGGATTCCGCCTTAAAGACTGGGACCTGGAGAGCAGAGGTGGATAAGAGTCGTTCCACTGAGCAGGTCAAAAAGGAAAAAAAATCTAATGATAATTCATTGTTATTATAATTAGATTTTTCCGTCCTTGTTCAGCGGGGTAGGAGCGGGGCGGGGCTGGTCTGCTTTGCTCACACAGCAGGCCTGGGGAGTAGTGTTTTGCCCACTCTAAGTGTGCATGATGCTTTGGCCGGCCATCACGGGCAGGCCAAACCGTCATTCGCACTTTGTGTGTTCTCTACCCAGGCTACATTTTTACCTGGGTGGAGAACATGCCTAGGCTCCCATTCCCTGGCTGAGCGCCGAACCACGGCGCTCAGACCAATAACAATGCTAAATTACAGCATTGTGATTGGCTATAGAGAGCGTGGGTGCTTCCTGTTCCTGCCATGGAGTCCTGGAAGTGGGACAAGAGGACGAGAGACAGCAGCACAGAGGTAAGTAATTATTCTGTTCATGCCCCACCCCCAAATACCAGCCGCCACCTTTGTTCCCTCAGCTGTGTGGCAGGGCGGCCGCGCACAGGTGGTTTTTGACCGCGCAGGGAGCCCTATGGAGCACGCAAAACAAACAGATCTCCTGCTGCAGAAGGTTTCTCCATGAGCTGCTAATGAAGGCATAGAGAGGCCCTTGAAACGTTTCCTCCTCCCTCCAGACTTTAATTGTTTAACCCCTTGCATGATCATGACGAGCTCAGATCATGAGACACGGTGCGCCGGTGCTCATGACGAACTGAGCTCGTCATGAGCCGTGGAACGCTTGCACGCTGGGCTAATTCCCCTGCTGTGCTGAACGTTCCACGAAAACGGGTGTGGTCATGACGAGCTCAGCTCGTCATGAGCAGACAAGCACTGTGCCTTATGACAAGCTGAGCTCGTCATGAGCACGGGGCGCTGTGCGTGTCCCCCTCCCCCCAGCACAGCGGGGGAATAACCCCAGCATTCAAGAGGTTAAGGTGCGACTTTCCCGTCCCTCCATATTCTTAGATTAAATGTTTAGGTCTCGGTTAGCGTAGGCTGCGCACATGCGCAGTTTCACTGGCGAGATTTTAGGTTTGTGGGTAGCTTTCACTAGTGGGGTTTAAGCCCCGCCCCGCTTTTCCATTGGCTGGCATCACCGTTCATGCTAAACGGTGGCCAGCCATTGGAAAAGAGCTTACAGTGACATACTCTTTTCTCTTTTAGAGCCGTCCCACTTGGACTGGCTTCCCTGACTCACTGCTGGCGTAAAAGGTTTGTTATCTTTATGGGGCGGAACAGATGGCTCCATAAAGAAGATAATAAACCTTTTACGCCAGCAGGCTAAGGCCGTCCAAGTGGGACAGCAGAAAAAACTCTGTCATGGCGAGTGCTTGTTGCTGCCACTTATGTCCAGAGTTCCACTGTTTAAGATTCCGCCTCCAAGATCCCCCGTGCTTTGGGCTTCACCCCTGACACGTCGTGTTTCAGATATCACCTTTATTATTTTCACGTCTGTGTGGGCCGCACGCATCAACTTCTCGTCCGCCATGCCCCTGCGCGTGCCTTCTCCTGCCTCGGTGGCCTGCACCGACACGCTGCCATCCTCCGGAGCGGGTGAATGTCTCAGAAGGCCGCTCACTGCAGCTCCCTCAGCTGACAGGCCCTGGCGATGCGGATGGTGGTTGAGGCGGGTGTATACCAATGGCAAAGAAACAAAGCTTGCCACGTGTGTGCGTTACTTTTTTAATTTGAGAACACACATATGAGTTTTAAATACATTGAGCGTAATACTACTACTGACTCTTTAGCCGTCACGTATATGCTGCTACCTAAGTAGATGTGCAGTCTTTATCGGTTGGACTATTGTCAACACTTCGCCAGCACACCGACTGGAGACCTGTAAGCACTAGAAAAAAAGTGCTGCGGCAGTCCAAAAAGTCTGTTTTTCGTGTCCATGGTTTTAGCCTCTGTCCTCTTTTCACGATTACGCCAAAACATTGCAGACCAGCGGTCATTGATTGGCTGTTTCGGGGGACGGAAGACTAGTGGTGCCGGAAAGGGCTGAACGACCGAGCAAAACTACCCCCTGCCTGCGGAGAATGGGGTGCACGACATGGCCAATCGTGGTATACGGGAGTTGGAGGGTGTGCCGTTGTGCTGCAGAGGCCCAGAGAGATGGGAGAGCTGGTGCTCAGGGAAGGATGAGGGCACATTCGAATAGGCGTTTTGCTTTTCTGCGCGAGGAAGTGAAAAGAATTCACGGGCTGTCTCGTCCTATTAGTGCGGCAGACTCCGTAACCAGACACAAAGCATTACGTGTTCGAGCTACCTTCCACGGTAAATTCCACTGAAGGGTTAGTTTTCTTTAATATTTCTCCCCTGTTGACGTCAGGCTCATAATTCTTCTTTCGCCTTACATCACAGTGACGTCCGCCTGTGTTTCGCGCTGCCACACCAGTTGTGCTGCTAGGGGTTAAACGCTGTAGAGTTCCTCGTTAAACTCTGAATGATTACAATTATGTACAGTTCATTTATTGAAAGGCAACAAGGTGTGATCCGCTCTGAGTGGCCTCGTCGCCAGGCTCAGCGACTGTAAACTGCCAAGAATCTTTTTACCTCAGGGTCATAGTGTGTGGATAGACAACTGTCAATCAAGCAAACAGCACTATGTGGTGAAATCTGACTGCAAAGACTTACAATTATACACAAATAAGTAAACCTACTCACACCTGAGTGTGTAAATATAAACACGCACACTGTAAATGGTCGTCAAATCTCGCTTCTGAGCTTGGCATTTTCTACATAAAGTTCCTACAAGGGAGCACATAGGCACACGCAAAACTAAAACAAAGACAGTCACTCAAAATTAAACACAGTAATACGAACTGATAATCACACGCACCAGCACGTGCGCACACACACACACACACACACACACACACAAAAGATCACACATAGAAGGAGCCCCACACACACACACATACAAAGCACTAGAACAACAGATACTTTTAGTAACACCTTTATTGAACAAGAACCATCAAACTTACACATACGATTACACAGACGCATGCACCTATAAAATAACAAATACACACAAAGGCACATCTGAAGAATAACAGCCTCACAGACGCAAAGAAACACACACACGGGGCACACCAAAACATACCGACACGCAGATATAAGCACAAAAACGCACACACATCGCCCACATAGAAGCAATTTCATAGATCGACAAACGACGCACAGAGATAAAAATATATCACTTGCATACAACACACATGCACACACACCCGCATAAAAACATGCTCACAGATTGTTACATACCAAAACTCGCAGGCGCTTAGAAAGAAAAACATGCATACAACACTCAAAAATACAGACACACAGGTAAACAAAACAATTCACAACTAGCGCATAAGGCTACACACAAGCCTAGAAGCAAGTATCACATGATGGCTGTTCGTTCAGTGCACCTTTGTTCTATAAGGTGCTCACAGGACGCATTGGCCATATATAACTGTACGGGGATCTTATGAGTATTAATGTTCCTTACAGAAAATTCCAACCCTGCCCTCTTCGAGCACGGACCCACACTTCCGGCTCACCTGAAAAAAACAAAAAGGGGTGTTCGAAGGGGCAGCAGAAAGTGTAAATGCAATAGGTTTCGCCTTTGATTAACTTAAAGCCATTTACTTTGCTAATGGTATTGTATAGCAAAGCAAATGGCTTTAACTTAATAAAAGGCAAGACCTGTTGCATTTTCAATGTTTGTTTTGAAACTCGTCAGCAGGCCGTAAGTTTTACACACTTTACAATAGTGAAACGGAGTAACAATTATGCGGGAACTGGAATTTGTATAATAAAAGCACAGCAAAAAAACAAGCTGTTTTGGTAAAACCACATTGGCATGCTTGTATTTAAAGGCGTTGACGATAAAAGCCCCAGATTTTCCAAGTAAACAGTGTTCTGTTAATGCGAAGTTATTTGGGGAGGTAGAGAAATGCAGAGATGAAAAATGAGAGTGCCGCTTAATGTAATGCTCATAAAATAATCTGCACCTATCTGTGCAGTTTGAACGCTGCACTCCTCTTCTGTAATACCATATGTGATTTCTCCTAATTAGAGTTTCTCTGTCACTATCTGGGGTGCTGCAGGGGTTACTATAAGTACTTTCTGAAAACAAATCATAAAACTAAAGACAGACAAAGCAACAAATTAAAATGGAAAGCAAAACCGAGCCAAGTGTCTGGCTAGGATCTTCAAGCCTGTGTACGAGCCGAGCCTTGCAAATGCTTGCTATGTACATCATACAACAAACATCTTGGAAAATATAATAATGCCTCATCAACATTCAAAAACATGTACTTCTTTGACGTGTTCCTGCCATGGTGCACACGGGACCATAGACGCATCATCGTATCCTTCCACTGAGCATCCAGGAGCCAGCTGCAGATTCTAGCACACGCCCCATTAGTCACTCGGAAATTGTAGTAGAAACTGGTGCCCCGTTTTCTCCCCCAGCATCTAAGTTCCTTAAGTGAATCCTTCACTTTTACCAGTACCAACTACCTTTTAATCTACCGAACTTGCTCCCTCGTACCTAGTCATCATTGCAACGAGGCATTGTGTTAAATACCAGGCACTTTATTTCCCTAGTCCTGATGATGATCTCTGTATCCTAAGAGCTTGGGATCGAAACGTCGTCGACAAATGATTCAGTACCACTGTTTTTGTGATTTGTATGGAAAAAATGTGGTTACTGTGTTGGTTAGCTTGCTTGACTCTCTGATTATTTCAATCTACCATAGCTCTATTGTTGCCTGAAAACCCTTTAAGTTTTATGTGCGTTTTCTCTTTCTCCCAGATCGGGGGCAGGATTGTGTCCAGTTTCATTTTGTTGTTGCTCCCCATGCATACTATTTTCTGATTATATTGCACAATAGAAATTCTCTGTCCAGCTGGACACTGAATGTTGATAGTACCTATTCAGGTCTATATGTTATTTGTCCCTACAACTACTTACCTAGGGACCATTGTTCCCAAAAATAACTTCTTTAACATGTGGCACCTTTGAAATAATAGTCACATTATAGCACTGCACTTTCAAGTACTTTAAAAGTTATAGTTTTAAAATATGAAAAATTAGTGAACTATGAGGCAAGAATTTGTCTTGTAACCCCTGTAAGTGCGTAACATTATTGTAGAGAAACAGTCTATTAAGTCAAACAGAATATATTTCTGTACAACTGGAAGTCTAGGCTCACATATTTGAAAGTGTTTGCATATGCAAAAATGAAGAAAAAAAGTTAGGGTACTATTAAATATTTGCCTAAAATCACACAATTTAGGAGAGTAAGCCGCAATTTATCCAAGTTTTCTGGTTCATTTTGTAAAAATCAGCTAATAAGTGGGTATCAATTTATCTTTTCTTATGCTAAGTCTTTGTTTTTACCTTTTTGTGCATTTTTCTGCAGTTCTTATACAGCAAATCTCAACCTAAATGTATGGGAGCGATTTATATGAGCACAAATTAACATTTGTTTATAAGGATGGGTAAATTAAGTAACTTGCACATAATCAAAGATGTTGAACCAGTATAGAGACTCAAACCTGGTTCCCTAGTTCCAAAGTCAGCAGCCCTTGGCATAATGCCACAACCTGGGTAGAGGGAGAAAGGAAGGCCTTCAAAAGCCACATGAAGGCTTGGCTCATTATGGTTTGTGGTTCCAATAGGAACTTTAACTGAGCCAGGCTTCAGACTTGAGCCTAGCTTGAGCTTTTAGTGGCTCGCTCACCTGTACATAAAACAATTACTCAAAGACAGTTATCAAGACCAAGATTGGTGAATAGGAGCAGAAGTAAATCCAAGTAGTAGTTAAAAATAAGGCCCCATAGGAAAATAAAGTGAAAAGAGTAGTGAACAATTGACTTGGGAAACAAGCATTTGTATTATAGCGTCAACAAACTCTTGGATGAAGACAGGTTTCACAAATACATGTATGATACCCTATGTGGTGCACAATTTCTCTTGTGAGTGGCCCCAAACAGTGGCACACTTGTCTGATGTGCTTTGAATCTGCATTCTGACCATTCCTTCTTCCCACTAGCCTCTCGGTGTCCCCAGCTTCATAGTGACTCCCAGGCTGCTGCAGACAGCACAGTGTTATATTTTTAGGTGCCTTGGTTGCAGAGTTATGTTGGCCTAGGGATGGGTTTCGGCACAGTACTAGTGGTGGCTCCCTGTTACACAAGTCATGATGCAAGGGAGGAAGGATTCCTAGCTTGCTCCCTGCTACTCCTGGAACTTCCTTTGTAACTCCTGACCTCAGAGAAGGCAAATGATTCCCCTCCTCGGAGGTCAGGGGTCACAAAGGAAGTGTCAAGGATAGCAGGGAGCAAGCTAGAGGTCATAGATGCGACTCCTGACTACCTCAAATGACAGCCATGATTTTCGATTGTCTGTATACTTGCAGGGTAAGCACTTTGGCAGAGTGAGAATAAGAAGGGTTCAGTGTGCAAACCAAGTGTATTTTGACTGCAGGTTGAATGGTGTGTATTGTGAGTGTTGGGTTGAGGTCTACTTTTGTAAGTACAAAATTAGCAGTTTGCTTGTATGAGTACAGTGTGAGCAATGCGAGTGCAGAGTGCGAGTGCGAGTGCGTGTGTGTGTACAGGGCCTAATGTGCCTGAATGCAGAGTTTCAGTGCATTTATGAGTGCATCTATGCAGGGTAAGCAAAGTGCTTGAATGTAGGGGAAGCGATGTGTCTGTGTAAATGTAGGGTAGGTGGTATATCTTTGAAAGTGTCGTGTGAGTGGTGTGGTTTGTGAGTGAGGGGTGAGTACATTAAAGCCAGACCCATTGGGATTGCCAATGTTTGTCTAGGTGTCTTTTCTAGTCTCAATAGAAAGTAGTAACAGTTTTGCCAGTATCACTCAGTTGCGCACACAAACAAGATATGTGCGCACACAAACAGGTCACTGCTGCACAAACAAACATAATTAGAGGGAACACAGACTGCCACTGCTGAACAGGCCAAGGAACTAACAAGAGTGGTGTATTTGTGGCTCGGGTGAAAAGTACAATAGTTGAGTTTTAATCATTACGAGAACACTGGGATGTTCGATGCTCTACTGAAGACGATGGAGTGACTTAGGGACCAGTAATGACTGCTTCATAAATTTGGTTCCAACATTCCTGTGTTTGCCTTTCTAGCATTTACTTTCAATGTATAACGTTCAACCCTTTGTGGGCTGAATGTTCTATAGGTTTAAAGCCCTTTTGCCTCAGGCTAGATCATTAGGTTAAGGCCCTGCCCCTATATGCCTTTAAAGGCCCGCTCCAGCGTTGAAGGACAGGGCCTTTAATGAGGGAGCAAGCCTTTTATCGCTGGTAGAGCCCGCTAGGATGGCTCTAAGGCTATTAGAACATTTTGCCCCTAGAGGGCAGAATGTTCTAATTACTAAAAACAAAGGCCTATCAGAGCCCAAAGAGGCTTAAATCACCTCGGAGAAGCCTTTGTTCACAGCAGCAGCTGTGAACAAAAACAATTTTGGAATGTTGCTCTGCAGGCTTCTTCCAGCCCGGAGCACTCCATTATGTTCAATCTAGTGATCCACATTCCATGGTTCTAATAATCTTTATGCTTTTATTCAGAATTAGAAAAAAACTAAATAAACACCGAAGGTTTAGAGTTCCGAAAGCACGGGCTAGGAGAAACTGAAGTCATCATTCATTTACTCCCTCCTTCATAAGTACTAGGCAGGATAACAAAGGTTTTTAAGGATAGTGTAGAACACCATCATCAATTGATGGATGCGCAGCAATAAGTTGTTATAACAGAAAGTGCATCCCAGGACCTGAAGTCATGTAGGAATGTAGGATCTGATTGCATGGTTACCCCCACTGTTTGCCTGGTGTTTTACAGATTTTTGACTAGTCTGACTGGGATACTGCTAATCAGGACCCCAGTCTATCTGCTTTCTCCCTAAATTGGTTATGTTACGTACTGGAGTACACTCCAGTTTGGATACTGGGGTACCCTTGTCAGTCCCTAGTATATGGTACCAAGGTACCTAGGCATAGGTATCCCAGAGGCCTCCCATGAGCTGAAGCATGCATTATTACACCCATGAGGTCATGCAAAATGGCACTACAGGCCTGTCATTGCAGCCCGTGTAAGATGGTGCATGCACCACTTACTTTAGATATAAGTTTACTATATCTATAGGTCACTATACTTACACCTATCAGTCACACCTCTAGCAGGCCTTGACAATCCTGATGGCACGGTGCCCCTCTGCAGCCTTCGAAGACCATTCTACTGGGTTGTCGGTGTCGCAGTCAGACATATGTACAGATGAATTATATGCTCGTGTAAAATGCTATCTCGAAAACGGCTGCAACAAAACTTGTTGTGTTTGGGATCAAACACCTTGGTAACCAGTGTGGGAGGTATGATTCCACCCTTCTGAAGCAAGCTTCGTGGGGTCACTGGTCTTCTCGGCATCAGGCTTCTCAAACCGGACAGCACAAAATGGTTGCTGCCGACCAGAGACACATTTCTGCCCTCCTGCTGCTGAGCCAAGCAGGAGTAGGCAGGACAATAGGCATCCTGTCACAGTGAGGTGTGACCACCTCCCAGACAGAATTTAGTGTATTGGGGTGGGTGGGTGCACTTCCAAAGTTCCTAAAAGTCTGCAGTTGGGGCAGATGTAGTGTCCCTGTGCATAGCCCAGTTCAAGCCAGTCCTGGGAGCCGTTGGCTCCTGCTCGGGCGCGAAAGAGGACAAAGGACATGGGAGTATCCTCCCCATTATCTTGACCCTCTCCTGGGAGGTTCCCCTGAATCTGTCCAACCCTCTCCCGTGGGTACAAAAGGACTTACCTGGCTGTAGGACCTTAGATCCGACATGGATGAGATTCTGGTCAAGAAACCACTGACCTTTGATTGTCTGGACTTTCTGGACTTCGACTTGGCCCGACTATATCTCCCTCTCCGTCCAAAGCATAGTCTGTGCCCGTGCACCATACAGGCTCCGTGCAGGACCTGTGGAGCATCAAGGACAGCTGAAGTGTCTCCCTGGGGGTGAAGGAGTCACTCCCCTGCATTCGCAGGCACCGTAATGCAACTGACGTGTCTGCTGAACCTGAGCTCCTGCGGACGCCAAAGGATCCAGCAATACAGGAGGTGGGTTCCTATGTTCCTTGAGGTCGAGCTGCCCTCTCACCGAGTTTGAGGCCAGTATCCCTCGTGCGGACCGCATAACCCGAACCCCTGTGCACCGCGGACATTTCAAGTGTATATGCTGGTTGGCTTCCCTCAATTAAGTGCATTGGGCTATCGATAGCCCCAACCTCGGAGCACATTTCGGACAAAGGACTTTGGCCTCCTCGCACTCTGTGCCCTGCAAGCTGTTTTGTGAAACTGCTAGAGGTCCCTTCGAGACTCCTGTGCCTTCGGCCTGTGGGTCCATTTGAGGGACAACACTGCTTTTCTTGGGCTCCCCTGGTTGCTCCAGGCCTGCCCTGACTCCCCTTCCTGTGGGGAGTCTCCTGGTCCTTGTTGGGCCAGACAGTGACCTACCTCAACCTTCTTCGTGGGTTGCTACTGCCAAGGCTTGTTGGTGCTCCCACCGGACACCGACCCATCAGCACTAGACATCCTTCATGGGACAACTCTTATCCGGCTCCTGGTCGTCCTCGACATCTCCTGGACACCATGGCTGCAGAGTCATGGTCTCCATCTTCACACCTGAAGCTCCAAACATGGGTGGGCATTAATCTCATGAGCCCCATGTCACTCCTGAGTGACCCAGACTCATTCCCCTCTGCTTTCAGGTTCCTTCCTTCAAGAATCCATCTGTGGGTTCCCCCGTACACTTCTTTCCAGCAGTGGCCTTTCACTAAAGACTTCCATGGAGAACGACTGCGGTTTCCGACACCACTGCGACCCTATAGTTAGTGGGATAGTTAACTCCGGCACTTTGGCATCCATGGGTGGGGTGGCTCTCCAAAGTTCTATGTTCCAAAGGGTTTCCTCGTAATCCACTGGGAAGGGTCCTTAAACACTAAAACTGTAACGCGACTCTCCCACTGAATTGTACGTAGCATGCGGTCGCGTTCTAACACTGCACCCGTCCTCCGTGGGGTCCCTCCTTACTCAATTGGATGGTTCCTTGGGATCCCAGCAATTCTACAACCGCTAGACACGGTCTTTACTCTAGTTGTGGTTCCTATACCACTATTTTAATTTGGTCTACCTGGGAGCCCACTGCGTATTAGTACTACTTACGATTGTTTCTGTTCGACAGTGTGCTTTGTGTTTATCTGCGTGTAGCAGATACTGTGAGGCATTTAAGGTGTGTTCTAATAATAAATACATATTTTGATAACTACTGTGTGGTTCTCCTTTCATTTAACCAATACAATAAGATTGCATTCTGTTAAAACAAGCTGCTTAACATTCCTTCAAGACGAAGCCTGAAGGCTGATCTCCACAGCTACCACTTGGATAGCTTTCTTAGGTTATCTTTGACCTCTTAAATCACCATAAGGGTTGTTTGGACTGGTGCAAGGTGCCCACTTTAATTAGTGGACTTCATATACCAGGCCAACTTCTCACAAGTCTCAAAAGGCATTTTTCTAACTTCTAGTGCCACATGTATTCTGCTATGAATTGAGAGAGCTTGGTATGGTGTTGTCTACACTAAAAATATATACAATTATTTTAATGTTAAAATCACTTGTAGTGCACTGTTACCTCAACCGAGGTGTTCTGCCACTAAGATTACCACGTTTACTGACAGAAAGGAACTAGAAAAGGCAAAACGACCAGGTTTGTATTGCTTGGCAAAAGAGATGATGACCAGATATGTTCCAAAAGATGATGGCACAGAATTTGGAGGCTTTGGACCAATGTAAAAAAAAGACATGAGAAGCCATTGAGCTTGCCATGCTGAATCCTGGGAGAAAAAAAGGCTAGCATAGCTGTATTTTATTGTTTGAACAACACAAGAGGAATCTTTAAGGCAGCCTTAAAATAATGTAAACCAGAAAAGAAAAGCACTGCATTAAGAGCAAACTCATTATCATAAGTATCTCAAAACTAAAGAAATAATTAAAAAATGTCAATTAACAGCCCGATTTATTTTTCAAATTTTACAAAGAAGACAACAGGATTTAAGAAGAGTGTTGTAGGTTATTCAGCTGAAAGATAACAGAAGACTAGTTAAAGATACGTAAAAGAAAATAACAGTTGCCTGAAAAAGAGCTAGTATTTACAGGACAATACTTTTGATTTACGTTCCACGTGACTAGGAATTATAACCATACTCCGGCCATTTGGTGCTTGACAGCAGCCTGGGGATCACAATTATGGGCCTCTGGGAGATGAGACAACATTCCAGTCACTGTGAGTACACCTTCTTCCTCAAAGGTAGACTGAGTTCAGCAGCCTGCCCCTCTCCCACTGCCATATATGATGCCTCTGTGTGCCAAGACATGATCTTTAATTCAACATGTAGAAGACGGGAAATGAAAGAAAACCAAGCTACACATTACTCTTTAGTCAAACGTGCCAATAATATACCCTTTCTTCTGCTTTTAGAGACCAACTTAAAGGGATGGGAGCATAATAGAGGGTACGGGGTGGATGTGCAAGGCAGGGTGGGTGTTAAGGGGGAAGCAGCACAAGGGAAAATAGCAAGAAAATTAACTCCCATTTACTGTTCAAACAAAAAAAAAGTAGCTCCCTGATGTGAGTTTTGGAACGATGCAGGTCAACCAATCAAAAGGATAGTAAAGAAGCTATGCTCCAGGATAGGACCAATACAATTAGAAAAAAATAGAAACCAATTGAATAAGAAGCAAGCAAATGAGACTGATAAGAAAGCTCAATAGAACTGAGAAGCACTCCTATTTATGTCTTCAAACTTCTTATTTATTATTTTGCTGTACCTTACTTTCTCCTAATTCTTACAAGCATGCTACAATGGTGGCACGTCTTGTCTAAACTGGGCCTTAAACTTTAACCACCCTACCTTGAGTCTTTCAGCCCCTACCAGTGCGCACTGTTGCTGGGGTTTGTTACAAACTAATCTTACAAAATAATTACAATTTAAATGACAACTTTGAATACTATGCTAAAACTTTTCATAATGTAAACACAACACATTTAAAAGCTTGTAATTCAGCTTTTTACTTCTCACATGATTTCAACAAATAAATCATTTTTCAATAATTATATAAATATACACATTTGATTATTCAACACTCCAGAGGTATTCCAAGTTTTCCAATGACTGCCCAATGCATTTCGGGCCGAACCGGACCTTCTTCAGGGGCCTTCAATTACTCGAGAACTGTAGCTCAGTCTACATACGCTCTCCGCTGAAAAGAAAGCTACCAAATGAGCTGAGCTAAAGCCCACTCTGAGCATTGGTATTGTTCACACTAAGTCTTCAACAACAGACTGCCACAAGCTGTTGGTAGACAAGTCCTTAAAAAAAGCTCATTCTCTCCCAATAGCCATACAAAAGATAAGCAGCAAACACAATGTATTTTAAGATAGAAATGCAATATAAAATAATGTTAAAAAAAAACACAAATTAAATATGGGAGCATCTTGAGAAAATAGAGAAATATAAATAGTAACAATGCTGTCACCATTATGCATGCAGCATATGTTTATTTCACCCTACTTTCTTCAAGCGTATACTCCACTGCCCAGAGAGGGTGAAAAAATAAATGAAAGATAAACAAAGCCCTTATGTTGCTCTCCTGCTGCACACCTTTGCCTGCTTTAAGGCAGCTGTGAGTGTGTTCAGTTTGGGGTGACAGTGCGCAGGCAAAGGAGAGGATTCATTACACCCATGTGGAGAAGTGTGGCTCACTGGTTAGAGGAGGCAGACCTGGAAGCAGAGGTCAGCCCGGGACCAGGGTTCAATTCCCGGCTCGGCGGGGTCTTGAGTCCTAAAATGGCCATGGACTCGACAATTCTCGCTCCGGTGCCTACTCGATTCACGGGTTCACACTCTGCAACTCTGGGCAATAGCTTGCTTTATCTCCACAACGGCCCCTCGCGGCGGGATGCCTGGCTTTCACCTTGCAGATACCCTGCCGGGGTTCTCACAGGGGAATTCCAGGACGGGTTCCCTAAGCAAGCGCTTAGAAACCGGTTGGTGATTTGCACTATATAAATTCCTGTACATTTACATTTACATAGACCTAGTGCAGAGCATTAGAATTTCTGTGTGATTACCAGAGATCAGGTTATCTTCCAGCCGTCTGTGCAATACAAAGATAGGGCTACTCAGTGGGGAAGAATAAAAGGGAGTTCTGGGGGTCTGGTATTTTTCAGCCTGGGAGTTCTCTAGGATAGTACAAAAATACTTTTTTGGTAGTGTGATCTTAAAAACCTTTTTGCTAAGGATAACACTGTTTCAGAAACAGGATAACTCACTTGTGCGGGAGGGGCACGGGCCTGTGACTGGGAAGAGCCAAAAACTTAGGGATTAAGGGTACAGCACAGTGAATTCGAAACGCTAAGTTTTTAGCCAATTCTGCATTGTACACCCACACAAGTGATGAATCATTTTACTCGGGAGACTGAGGGGAACACTGTGTGGTAGGACATTTGTGCCGGCACGGTGATCCCACACAAAAATATGCAGAAACGTTGGGGTTTTTTTCAGCTAAATTTGAGATTTGCAGGGGTTTCTTGTTAGGAAAACTTTGGGGGATTAACACAAGCCATGCCTCCCTTGAATCACCCGGGTGTCTAGTTTTCAGAAATGTGAGGGTTTGGTAAGTTTACCTAGCTCGATGCCGAGCCCGGGGGCAAAAACCCAGGTAAACCCCCCCCCCCCACTTGCAAAACCAGGTTGTTTTGTGATAGGTAATATTTATATCTCCACAATACATTTTGGGTCCTTCCCGGCTGTGGGCACTTGGCCCACCAACACAAGTGAGTTACCATTTTTAGGGGGAGACTTTGGAGAATGCTCAATAGGTGAAATTTTGTGGATCCACATAGATTCAAGAACTTTCCATCACAGAAATGTTGGGAAAATGTGTGTTATTTTTTTTTTTTTACAAAGTTTGAGGTTTGCAAGGGATTCTGGGTAACAGAGCCTGGTGAGAGCCATACAAGTCCCCCCCCCATCCTGGATTTCCCTGGGTGTCTAGTTCTAAAAAATGTATATGTTTGCTAGGTTTCCCTAGGTGCCGGAAGAGCCTGGGTTCAAAATCCACAGCTAGGCACTGTGCAAAAAATGGTCAGTTATCACAGTAAAAATGTGGTGTGTTCACGTTGCGTTTTGGGCCGTCTCCTGTCGCAGGCACTACGCCTACCCACACAAGTGAGGTACCACCTTTATCGGGAGACTTTGGGGAATTTGGGGTAGGTGGAAGTTTGTGGATCAACGCAGATTAAAATATTTAGTAAAATGCCAAACCTGTGTAAAACATTTTGGTTTTCTGACAAAGTCTGTCTGTCCCTGAAAGCTGGGGAGATGGGGATTTCAGCACCACAGACCCTTTGTCGATTCCATTTGCAGTGCAAAAACCAGACGCTTTCTTCTGCAGCACTTTTTTCCCGTTTTTCCCCAAAAAATTAATAAATGTTGCTGTATTTTAGCTAATTTCTGGGTCCCCTCCAGTGGAATCAACAAACCCTGGGTACCTTTAAAATTCTCATGATGTTCGAAGAAAAGGACACACATTTGGCGAGGATACCTTATGTGGTCAAAAAGTTTCAGGGGCCTAAGCGCGAACTACCCCAAATAGCCACAAGCATTTGCAATGCAATGGTCTCTGCATCATTAAAGGTAGAGCTATTGGCATTGCTCATGACATTTTTTTTCTTTAAATCAAAAATAAAACTCTGCCCTCACCACCACTCTGCCCTCACCCACACCACTCTGCACTCTGCCCTCACCCACACCACTCTGCACTCTGCCCTCACCACCCCTCTGCACTCACCACCCCTCTGCACTCACCACCCCTCTGCACTCACCACCCCTCTGCACTCACCACCCCTCTGCACTCACCACCCCTCTGCACTCACCACCCCTCTGCACTCACCACCCCTCTGCACTCACCACCCCTCTGCACTCACCACCCCTCTGCACTCACCACCCCTCTGCACTCACCACCCCTCTGCACTCACCACCCCTCTGCACTCACCACCCCTCTGCACTCACCACCCCTCTGCACTCACCACCCCTCTGCACTCACCACCCCTCTGCACTCACCACCCCTCTGCACTCACCACCCCTCTGCACTCACCACCCCTCTGCACTCACCACCCCTCTGCACTCACCACCCCTCTGCACTCACCACCCCTCTGCACTCACCACCCCTCTGCACTCACCACCCCTCTGCACTCACCACCCCTCTGCACTCACCACCCCTCTGCACTCACCACCCCTCTGCACTCACCACCCCTCTGCACTCACCACCCCTCTGCACTCACCACCCCTCTGCACTCACCACCCCTCTGCACTCACCACCCCTCTGCACTCACCACCCCTCTGCACTCACCACCCCTCTGCACTCACCACCCCTCTGCACTCACCACCCCTCTGCACTCACCACCCCTCTGCACTCACCACCCCTCTGCACTCACCACCACTCTGCACTCACCACCACTCTGCACTCACCACCACTCTGCACTCACCACCACTCTGCACTCACCACCACTCTGCACTCACCACCACTCTGCACTCACCACCACTCTGCACTCACCACCACTCTGCACTCACCACCACTCTGCACTCACCACCACTCTGCACTCACCACCACTCTGCACTCACCACCACTCTGCACTCACCACCACTCTGCACTCACCACCACTCTGCACTCACCACCACTCTGCACTCACCACCACTCTGCACTCACCACCACTCTGCACTCACCACCACTCTGCACTCACCACCACTCTGCACTCACCACCACTCTGCACTCACCACCACTCTGCACCCACCACCACTCTGCACTCCCCACCACTCTGCACCCACCACTCTGCACTCACCACTCTGCACTCACCACTCTGCACTCACCACTCTGCACTCACCACTCTGCACTCACCACTCTGCACTCACCACTCTGCAGGAGGCACCGGCATGTGCGCAGCTCGGAGGGTATAGTTATTAGCTCCTGTGCACTATTTTGATATGGCCGTTAGCATTGTACTCTTATTAGTGTGATCACAACATATAGGCTGTACAATATACTTACAGTGTGAGCTTTAACCTTCAATGCGCACTCCCTCTGTGAGCTCAATTTAGGTGTGTACAACACAGTATCACTGTGTGAACGCAGTGAAGAGTTCACGAATGAGGACAATTTTCAGTGTATGTGTACCACACGTGTGTAAATTATCACGAAGTACCTACACCCAGATTTCCTAACTTTTGTTTCTCCGTTGACTAGGGTGGCTAAACCTTTATAAATCAAAAGATGATATGGAGGGGGGGGGGGGGTGTATAGTTCACGAAGCATGCACACAAAGACCTGCACTAACACACACCCCAATGACAGAGTGATGATGTGAGCCAATGGCTTGGAGTGGACGGCGTCATCCTTTCCCGTCTGGTGACGAGTGTAGCACTTATAGAACATTTCCAAATCTCTGCTGTAATATTGTTTCCCAAGTTCATCAGTACAAAGCGACAAGAGCCGCAGCGCCTCATAGGAAGAGAGGGGCCAGGACTGCTGAGTCACATCCAGTGCTGGAATGGTATGAAAAACCATACACTGGGTTTCAGTGTGCAGCAGAGAAAAGCGCGTGGATTCTCGCGAGGCAGACTGGTGAAATCAGGGTCTGACAGTCAACAAATACATTTATTTAAAAGAAAATAAATTGGCTGTTCCAGCTTATTCGTTCCCAGAGAGGCTGCGTTTAAAATCTCTCACAGGGTTAAGACACTCGCGGCCGCCCCGGAAGTCAGGCATGGTCGCCTGTGACGGGGGCGGGGCCACGTTCACACCGGAAGAGGAGGCAGGCGGAGTCGTAGCGTCTCGCGGCCCGGGGCTCCTGTGAGCGGTGTAGAGCCCGGGGCCGCGCCAGCAGGAGGTTGGGCGCCGCGTGCTGAGGTAAGGTAAGTTCCAAAAGGCTGGAGCGCGATTGGTGCACTTGTGTGTGTGTATGCTCGTGTGTGTGTGTGTGTATGTATGTGTGCGACGGTGACGGCGGGGGAGGGGGAGGGGGGGCCTTGGTGCACTTGTGTGTGTGCGCGCGTGTGTGTATGAGTCAGGGGTGGTGTCTCTGTATGTATGTATGTGCGTGCATGGGCGCGTGTGTGTGTGTATGCGCATGCGTGTGTGGTGCTTGCGCTTCCCAGGAGACAGCGCCTGGCCACAGCGCACGTTCCAGTTACAAATCGCCTGGAAGGATGCGCGTGGCCAGGACTGTCTCCTGGGAATGATAGTCGCTGACAAAAGATCTCGGCGGAGACGCGCTTCCGCGCGTTGACGCCGAGACCTAAAAAAGGGCTTAGCATGGGGAAAAGGCCTAGCAGCAAAGGGGTTAAATGATTATGCTCTCGCTGATCTGAGAAGCAGGGTAAGACCACTAAAACGCAGGACCAGGACAACTCCAGAAAAATAAGCACATCTCTTAAGGACACAAGAACTTCAGTGGTAACAAGATGTCTTTCAGGTTGTGAAAATCTGTCATCAGAGCTGTTCCACTGCCTTTGGATGCTACACGGTGTCAAACGAGGACGGAGTGTTGGGTACCATATGGATGGCCGACTTTCACACCTGCAGGGAACAGATGGACTTTCTTCACTTGAAACTTTTCTAGACGGAATGTTCTTTCAGCCTGTTTTCTGTAAGCCACTTCATAGAAACAAATAAACCTAACAAGCTCGTGTTCGGATTTTC
Organism: Lissotriton vulgaris; assembly: GCF_964263255.1. Lineage (NCBI taxonomy): Eukaryota > Metazoa > Chordata > Amphibia > Caudata > Salamandridae > Lissotriton > Lissotriton vulgaris. The sequence continues at coordinate 105,296,379 of NC_141698.1, forward strand.
AGAAGAGATCCGTTTACTAGCATGGCACGCCTGTATTTACAATCCGGGATGCATTTCTTGGTGAAAACGAATCTCAGTCTCACTTCATAACAAATCAGATGACAAAAGTCACTAAATCAGGCTTCACCCAACGAAACAAAGAAATGAACAGAAGACCATTTCTATTACGTGAGAAGAGTCTCCAAGCAATGGGAGTCACAATAATGTGTGCCCCTTTTATTGCAAAGACCCACACTTTGTTACTTAAGAAAGAATGACAAATGATTAAAGACTCAAAATGCTGCAGTCAAAGTGGTTGTGGAACTACTAAATAATACAAATGGATAATATATAAGATATGTGTGGCTCTGGGATAAGAGGGCGCATCAAAACCCTGTACTGAATCCACAAGTCCGAGATGAGTTGGCTCGCTACATACTCCATCCAACACCTCAAAAGGGACCACTAGGATAGATTTAAGATCTAGTGATGAGGATCTCCTGGTGTTCCCAAGCCACAGCAGAAGACCTCAGTCATGAAATGTCCTGACCTGGGGCATCTGGGCCATCGAACAGGTTCAGGATTTCTGCTGCTCTCTGAAGATACACCTCCACCACTAGGTGGCAGGATTCACAGGTGACCAACGCCTATGTGCTATTTAGTTTGCATACAGAGCTATGGAAATGCAAACAATCACTCGCTCACCATCAGTCATAGACTAGCTAACCATTCATTGCTTGACCTGGGTGAACAAAGATGTTCCATTATGAATATCTTTTTACACTTTTGGAATCAGGAGTACAGACACTAATATTCAGGCGAATCTAGTGACATCGGCAAAGACAATGCAAAGAGTGGCATAGGTAGCCTTGTAACACAGTTCCCCGTTTGCTGGGTGAGACTGGCATCTATGGCACGATCATTTACAGTAAAGCACAGTGGAATGTGGACAAGCACAACCTCAACTGAAGGAACAATCACAGGGATCACGATGTACGACAGCCCTCGCACTATAAATTGCAGGAAACTGCTTTTTGCAGATTTTGTTGGACTAGGCTAGCCATGAATGGTGCAAGAGCCACTACACGTCAACCCTAAAACACATAACTAGTTACACCTTCAAGTAGGAGAAGCCCTGCTCAAGGTGCTTTAAGTCCCTCTTAAAACACTCCCAAGTGGCCTCATCAGGCAATACCCTCTCGTTGGAGTGTCTTCACAAGCTTTAGAATGTTAAACAACGTCACAGTGTTCTCTTTCAACATCTGTTCGAAGAGGAGCGTTATTAAATAGGATTGGTCTTGAACAATATTTGATCCACCCAAGCATGTGCTTGGCAGTGCTCAGACACCAAGGGTTCTGAATGTGCTGTAAGTCCATAATGCAGAGCTTGGCTACAAAGGTTTTATGTCCTCTCCCCGCCCATGGCTGGACGGCTTATTCCACTTCATTTTATTATTACTGTTGCTAAAAGATGGATCGGAGAGAAACAGGGAGTGGAGCTATGCACATTGATTGCTTATGAAAAACAAAACTCTGCAGCTCTTGACTGAGCACAAGACGAATGAAGCAATTACATGCAAAGGGAAAGTCGGTGTAACTGTTCACGAGGGGCTCCAAGGGAACAGAGCATTAAGAAGGCTGAATTCCCTTTTGGTCTCTAATCCGGCTTCTTCTGCACGAATCAGAATAGAAGGAAAACGAGACAGTTGACAAGGGGTGCAGGGTGCGTCTGTGCCCCTGGGACTGTGGAGTCCGCAAAAGCCTGCCTCAAGCCTGTGAGGGGACTGCCGCTTAGTTGTGATTGTACTGTAGGTCCACTGCACAGATATCGCGAGGGCTCCATTGGAGTACCATACCTGATCATGGCGGAAGCAGCTATAGGACACAGAGCTGTGTCTAAAGAGGTGCTCTTGAATAAGCTTCCATGTTTGCGGTCTTACGGCTTTATCCAGCAGAAGGCTCAGTATTCAACAAAATCTTCATACGGGACCTGCTGCGGTTAACCTCCAGCAAAAAACGAATGTACACGGGGGCACTCTTTCTCTCATTTGTCTTCCCTCGTCACACCAATAAGTGCTGCTTCCCAAGACCCGATAAGAGCAACAGTGTGATCACTTAAGCATGTCTCCAAACCGATTTATGACGCAATGCATGCCGAAACCACGCATTCCTGAACAACGCAGTTGTAACAACAAATACATCTTAACCAAGCATTCCTTTACCATGCAAGTCTTTGTGACTTGCGTAAGGGAAGCAGTGGACTTTGGAACAGTACAATTTCCTATTCCAACTCCAGTCCACGCAACAGTAGGGTAAGTGTTGAACTTTAAAGTCCAACGCCGCTTTACCTAAGGCATGTTGTTGTAATGACCTGTGTGGTAAGGGATTGTGTAGTTAAGACACATTCGTTATTCTGACTGCTTTGCAAAGACAAAGTGTAGTTCGTCCATCATCGTAATTGCAGTTTACCCACCAAACTGCTTTCCATATGGTCCTCATGACTAGTAAAACACGCTGCCAACCAAGCCCTCCAACACACTGTAGCAAGCTGCTATGCACTCGATAATGTGCTTGTGCTTCCTACAGCGCAGTATGAAGTGCTATATCAATACCACTATACCAAAATACAATGAATTAGTGGAACACCATCTCCAACCAATCCACTAGTTCCAGTCACCAGAGCAGATATTGTTAGACGGAGGAAGACCTGGATTTCACAAATGAGTAAGGAGAGACTGAATGAATGATTAAAAAGATTCTAAATGTAATAAATCGAATCTAGATGCTTTAACGTTTGCCACCCATATATGTTCGATATTGGAGAAGAACCTTGATACAATTATTTTCCAAATTTTCCTATAGGGACGTCGCTTGCTGCAAGATCTTAAGTGAGGTTTGGTTTCATATTTGAGGATCTGCTACAAAATTTCTCTGGTAAAGATATGATTATATGGCAGCCGGAGAAGAATTGTTGCAGGTTACTATTGGGAATGGAGTGTTTACATTTTTTGCAACTAATTAGTCTTAGGTCTGCTCATGAAACACTTGAGTTGGCATCTGGGTTGGCATTGGAAGGGTAGCCAGTCTTAGGCTTAATACGAGGCTGTTGTGGTCGAGCTGTTTGAGTTTTTGGACCCAACATGCATAGTCTGCGGTTTCCATCAGCAGGGATTAGATTTGGGACAGGCGGATATAAAAGCTGATATAAAATGATCTATTGTATTAGAAATCGCTGTTCATGGAGTATGTTTCCAGGCACCCACTTGTGCTCATTGGATGACAGCCCTACACAGCCAAGCTGTTTGGTCAGCCTACGGGCTTCATACAGTATGAAGGGAGGCTGGGTTTTGTGTCAATGCGCTTTAGGCAAAGGTGTTGCAAAGTAATGTAAACCTTCAGCCTGCTCTTCTACTCCACTGCAGCCCACTTGGAAGTTCTCAGTATTTCAGTTAATGATTTCCACCAGCTGCATATATTTTTTACTGCCTGCATTTTCGCTCCCAGATACCCTGTGTGGATGTATACAAACCCTTTAGGCTACCAGACGTACTCAAACAAGGTCTCATCAGGTACAGGTCTCTGGAATATGCTGGAAAAAGTGTGCTGGGTCACCTTCTCCGCACAGCCAACAATGGTGGAGGCAGGAATGATGAGGCAAGATAGCCAGAAAAAGTCACATCAGGTTGGACAAGTGGGTTTGCGGGGGACGTGTGTTGGACAGGGAATAGAATCACTGGACAGTTAATCTGCAGCAGGAAGACTTCACGGAGTAGAATACTTAATTCCTGCTTGTAGCTGAACACTTGCGTTCACAAGACATACGACCCAGGTTTCAAACATTGATCTCAAAAGGGCAAGGAAAATGGTCTAGTTTAAAGCTCTAAATAGATCATTACCTTTCCAAAACGGTTAATTAACCTAAAGCACTGAAATACCACGATACTGTGCAGTGATTGAGTTAGACAAAATATTGCAAGAGGCCTTGCATTAAAATATTTATAACGAAACTAAGACATGATATGTTTAACACTGTGCCTACTACTTGGAGTTATTTAACTATTTATATTCTATGGCACTCCTGCGCCAAGATGGTATTTGGATGCTTCTCATTAAAAAGAATTCGAATATAGAAATAATTTTCACACCATAACGGGGACAACACTCTAGGAGGAAGATAAATTAAATCTGCACGAAAAGATCAGCATGCCCTAATTTGTATATATGACCAATATCTTCAGCTGTGTTGCCAAATTTCACCATAAATCTTCATTCGAGCTTCATGCACAGACTCCATTTCATTTTTCTTTAAAATGTTCCTTTAATTTACATCTTCTCTCCTCATAATAAAAACATTTCTTCAAAAGAAGCCAAAAGAATTGCCAACGTGTTTCGTCTCTTACATGAGACGTCTTCAGTGATCAATGATTGGGTCTCTTGATATTGACTGAAGCACTCATTGACCAGTCTGGTCTTTCAATGTATCCTGGGTTCATCTTCCCTCTTAATGCAATACTTTTATCTGTTTGCGGCATATTCCCATCACTAGCATCCAAACAGTTGAGTGGCAAAGTGCCCCTTGTTTGGACTGTTGTGAAGTCACTAGAAGTGATAGGTGCGGTTAACCATCTCAAACTAAATTTTCCTATAAATCATAGGAAGAGAAATTAAGTTGGGGACTTTGATGGGAATATTGTTACTTTTGGAATAACCTCTAGACGTGGGTTTAAAGTGGGGAATGAAGGACAGTAGATTAGCGATGACCTAAGGTCAACAGGAAGAGGGTTTCATAATGTAACTACACCTCCTGAAAACACTGCATTTCTGATTGAACAGTTGTGACCGCTGGTATTCCAAGCTCAGTAAATTCCTGATTCTGAGGCTCTTTGTCTGCCTGAGATGGAGAAAAGATTTGACAGACAGGGATCTTTATTTAGAAGCACTGTATTATTTTAGCCAGTCTATCTGTGGAAATGATACCGCCTTAAATGAGACGAGTGGCAATTGAGGCATTGGCAGAAAGTAAGACTTTGAAAAGGTACAATCAAGAGATAATCAAAAGTGGAGCTGTTATTTTTAAGTCGGTAGGCATGAGAAGTTACAAAATGTTCTTTAAAGAGTGAAGGTGCCATATCAAAGTGAGGAGACCTGAAAGGAGAGTCCTAAATATTTGACTATTGGGAAAAGGCTTGCAGAAATATTTTGCTTTCATGCATCAAGTATGATTGCATTCAATTCGTTCTTGAGCGTAATAAGGAACTCAGTTTTCTGTGGAAAGAGCAAAAAAATGTTGACCTATAATTCTTACGGTCTGGCGAGACATACTTAGTAAGAGAATATCAACATGGAGGATAATTTTAAGTACAGTTGAAGCTCATTAGCATAGTGGTGTACTGGGACTCTAGAATGCCAAACAAAATTCACTTTCTCACACTTCAACAAAACTGAAAAAGTTTTTATTTATTATTTAGGTGAGCTCTGATGGGATGACAAAGGAGTAGGAAATGGTTCAAAGTATACGTGGATTAAATCTTTATAAACGTGCAGATTAGTAACACTATAAACCACGGACTACTTACTGAGCTTCTGCCTGCTTGAAGGATGACATCTCAGTTTTTTGCAGTCTCACTACAGACAGCCCCTGCTGTCTGTCACCAGACTACTTTGTATAAAATACTTTGCTGAGCTTATCCTCGTTTAAGATTGGATGGTGTTCGTCTCAATCTTAGTTGCTGTGTTCCCATTTTTGGCCTTCTTTCCCTATATTAAACACGACCACATAAGCTTTTTTTTATTTATTTCAGAGAATTTGCTATTGTCTTGCTCCAATCTGAGCATTTCATTTAAGAAAACAGCCACGTTTGAAAACCAAAAACCAGTGTGCTGCCGTTGAGTGACGCCCAGTGGCCACTAGAAAAACTGCAGCAGAAACTTGTAAGATACAACCCTCATCTGGACAGACACTGAAGACTACTGCAAACAAGCAATGCCAATCACTCAATTGCATGTAAAGGTAAGCGAGACCAATTGCCAATCTTTATTGCTTTTAAGAAAGGTAGCATAGGGTAACCCCCAGATAGGACAAACTAACCTCAAAGGTTTCCAAGGCTAAGCAGTGGTTCACATGAGCCAGGGACCAGTTTAATATTAAACGCCAAAGTGGCCTCCGCATCATCAGCAGAAAGACAATAGAAATTTAAATAAGTTTGTTCCCTCCCTCACTCATGCTCACAAATTTAACTACATTGAGTTTTCAGACGGGATAAAGCTGACTGAGGTGGTTACATGATCCATTCCTGGTTGGAAAGGCAGGTTTCCAGAAGACCTCTGAAAAGGTCGAAAGAGGAGGCAAAGTCAATGTAGGAGGAAGTTCACATTAAATGGAGGAGTAAGTCATCCGAAACTATTTAAATAAAACCAAGCCAGAGCGTTCACACCGCCTTGAATATAGAAAATGGACCTTACGATTGTGCGTTATTTATTTAGATATTTATAAAGTATTTGTTTACCAATGTGGCCAAGGAGCACTGAACATGTCTCACTATGAATAAAAAGTAAGGTGAGGGCAAGGATTGAGAAACTCATGGCATTACGGAGTAACACTAGAGGGTCCTTAAGCAGGTGGGTTTTTGGACATTTTGTGAACACAACAAAGTGGTGTCTTATGCCTTCAGAGAGCACATTCTATAGTTTGGTGGCAGGAGAATGGTGTATCTGCAATGCTAGCTGAAGTTAACCAGGGATTTCTACAATGAAGAGGGTCCATCAACCCATCAGCTGCTCTCCACCTGCAATGGTGAGAAGGTGGTTGATTACCTTCTAGTGGAGCAGTATTTATTCCACCAGTGGTGCGGTATTGTGGTGAATAAGGAATTCTGAGATAAGGTGGCTGCATTAATTTTTTTTTTAGTCTTGAAATTCTTTATTAACATTTCTTAATGGTGTACAACTTCGGGTTGAGAGATATACCAGTGCCATACAGTATAATATCCAGGAATCGTGGTATAGTGAAGACCTAGGTCGCTGAATCATATATTAGAGGGAAACATGCATGGGGGGGGGGGGGGTAAAGGGAGGTGTATGAGGGTAGTCCGTGAATGAATATGGGCAGCAGTGGGGCCTGGTAGCCGTGGCGTCAGTGGAGGATCAGGAGCAGGGTCGGCCCACGTGGCAAGTGAGTGTTGGTGTGGGGTGAATGCCAATACCCATATTTGGAGGTGTATAGACAAACATATGGAGGGATATAGATGGGGGGTTGTGGTGCACGACATTATGAGGGAGGTGGCTGCATTAAAAAGTCCCTGGTCTCTTTTGTAGAGATGAAGGAACCTACGAGCCTGGGCCGGTGCTCCTTCTGCTGTCGGGTACTGGCTTCTAAGGGATCCCCACAATGTCTGAGGTTGCACTGCCAGAGGTGAGTCGCAGCAGCATATAATATCGGTGGATACCAGTGAGGGGGTAGGGGTCATTATGCATGCAAAGTCAGAGACGAAACCTCAATTTTTACACGTTTTAGTGAGGCAATTCTGTAACAATATTGTGCTGTGTGCCAAAGTGGCATTTTGACTAACAATTGCGCCACTCCACAATTCTGTTACAGGTGAGGATTTTCGCATTGGTTTCGCACACATAGTAAACACGATTCAGACAGGGAAAAAAAAGAGAACAAAGTCTGGTAATGGGCTTAAGAGACTATTTTCCTTCACAGCTTTTTGAGAAAAAATACATGTTGCACTCTTCCTACACTTTGAGCTACCCTTATAACTAAAATTTCAAATACCCAAAACAAACTTTTTGGGATAACGTGTGACCGGGAAGAAAACGTGTTACGAATAAAAACAAACAGCCAGCGTACGACAGAGCTTGCCAGGCATGCCCTCTAGCTACCAGTGAGCATGTACAGAAAGGAGTCCAAGCCCCATGAATACATTACACTGGTGTCGGAGAAATACACAGCGTGAGATTCGGGGTGGAGAGAGACCCATCCTGGCGGATAAAGGGAAAAACACATAAAAGCAGGCAGAGGCGGCACTAGAGTTAAAGGAGCAGCGGGAACGCGGACGTCCCGCGACTTCCTTCCCGCCAGAAACACACACCTGTCACCGCGGGAGCACAGCCAGCGCGAGTGCACGGTGATTGTGATTTATGAGCAGGAGTGGAGCGGCTGGGAGGGAGCCGCGTGACGTCCTATCGCAAGGCAGAGCGCGCGCTTCCCGCTCGCCACGACCTGTAAGGCTGCTTCCGGCGGATGCCAGATCTTGGCGCGAGATCACTAGATCCCTGCCTTTCAGTGTGCAAAGAACTGGCCCGAGTTATAGACTATTTACACGATGTATGTTCTCACGCTGGCCAACGGGATAGAGCTGGTTAAAACACCAGCAGGCCGGCTGCTGCTAGTTCAAATCAGTGACCATCGGTTAAAGTCAGCCCCAGAATGCATTGCAGGACTTGTTCAAGTGTGTTGTCCGGGAAACCTGCATTAGAGCCAATGCATGGTGACCCATGGATCTGCTTCAATAAACATCCACCGAGGAGAGCTGTTATCAGGCTACAAAACAAAGATAAAATCCAATGCAAGGTATCACAAAACAGATCGAGGATTGAAACCAAAGATACACCATCACAAAACAGATCTGTGATCCAAAGCCCAGTGTACACCATCACAAACGAGACTGAGGTTCTTAATCCACAAAAAAGTATAGCAATAATACATAGTGAAGATCTATTAACCCTTTCCATGCTGATGACGGAACGGTTCAGTCATCAGCGTCGGTTGAGCTGTGCTGATGACGGAACCGTTCCGTCATGACTCTGCCCGCGCAAGGCGGAGTCAGCACAGGCGGGGAAAACGCCTCGCACGCAAGGGGTTAAAAAAGAAAGTGGCATCACAAACCAATCCGCACTGGGACTACTGTAAGGAACAACTTTGAGGAAAGAGTCTACTGATGTAGTGCCAGCTCACAGTGAAAGTAGAATTCCGAAAATGCATAAATTAGTGGAAACTAAGCCAAGACACGAGTTGGGGATGTGAAGTGTTGAACAGCGAAACATCTTATTTAGTCTCTAAACTCTCCTCATTGAATTTTCAGACTACATGTCATGTTTCAGCAAACGAACAGTGTGAGCTTGAGGAGGCGTATTTTGATAGAAGACGCACACCAAAGACTGTATTTACATGCAGCTCCAGAGAATTTTGCTGCCAAAGGGAAGGGATGCTCTAAGCAGCTAACCATCATACTGGATGGTGTCAAGGAACAAACAGTAAAGAGGGGGCACGTTAGAAGCAACAGGTGTAGAGCCAAAACAGAACTCGAAACCCCAGCTGTGAGTACTCAAAAAGGAAGGCATCTGTAATAACCAATACCAGCATGGATCTATAGTTGGCTATGTGCGAGTAGTTACCAGCATGCATGTGTGGCCATCTACAAGTAGTTACCTACAAAGAAATGTGGCTGGCAGGGAGCAGCAACCTCCAAAAATAGGAAAGTGAGCAAAGCAGCCCAAGAGCTCTGTGGCTGAATCAGGGAGAATAGTTGCACAGAACCCACATAACACTGTGGCTGGCTTGGTGTGAGCAGCTAAATGTACTGATTTAGGACTGCCAATGTCTGAGCAGGCACCTAGGTAAGTATGTGACTGCCAGTCATTGACTGGTTCTGCATGAACAATTTTGTGCAAGGGCTTGCCAGCATCATTGTGTGAAGAGTTAACATGCTTAGGGCTGTGAGAAACTTGCACCGTACTGTGAGAAACTTGGAAATGAGCTAAGTGATGGGCTTAAAAACGTGGATGGCAAGGACATACAGAGCTCGATTTTCTTAGAAAATGTCAATTCTACACAGGGGGACATGTGGTCTTGCATGAGTGAAGTCTAATTACTTTTATGAGTTCACAAACGTTTCCCAAAATACACCTCAGAACCTACAAAATGTCTGTGAATTGCATTTTTGGGGATGTTCGAACTGGGGAGCTCTCTCCAATCGATCACAGCAGAGGTTGCAATCACAATCAAATGCTGATGTAAGATGCAATTCTGGGAGTCACTGGTTTAGAATCCAACAACTGGTGCTTTAACCTTCAGCTTATTCTCAAGGAAATCAGTCCTCACTTATAAACAATACCTAGAGATTTAATCCCTTCAACATCTGCTAGATCCCTCTATCTCAAACTAAGATACAGAATTCTTCCTCTGAACCATTTGACCACCTTATAGGTCTAGCTCCTTCACAAGACTGGCCTGCTACTGCCATAGCCAAGGAGGAATAGATGCATTTCCCCTTCTTTTCCCCCATCTCACCGCTCCCGGGACACACTGGATCAAACCCCAATTGATAATCAAAAGGTGCGCCGACAACAAGATCAGCCTAGCACTACTAAAACTCAACACCTCACGATTGGTAGTGTCAGTGTTGAACTATTTCTGCAAGATGCATGGAAATGAAGTACTTATTAATTCTCTGAAACTTGTGGTCAACAACCATGCATGATCCTGCTTAAAACAGGCGCGCTCCTGTACAAAATGTTTTCATTCTTTCTGTATTTTATAGCGATCATGATAATTTTTTAAGTTACATTTTTATGCCTCTTCAATTTTAAGTTTGATTTTTAAGTTTAACATCATTTAAGTCTAGCATATAGCTTGGTATTTCATCTATATGGTTTTATGGTGTTTGGCCCGAAATCAAGTATCTTTGACTTGGTATGTATAAGCAAATATACAATGGAATCATCCCATGCTACGTTTTTTCTCTCAATGGGGAAAATATGAATCCCCATGCGAAAGCTCTTCCTCCAACCCATCACAAATTTAGGTTAGTGTTTCCCTTCTCACTTCAGAAAGTGATTTACTCCTGTAATTGACAGGAATACATTTCTGCCCTTTTCCAGGTTGGGCATGGGTCAGAGACTAATCTGGGAATTCTCAAAAACGTGTAACTTTGCAGGTGTTCCCAAGCTTAGAGGGCACGCCTGCACAGTTACATCCATACTCCAACACCACAATAGCAGGATTCATTCATTTCAGAATCTTCATGTGACTAAATTTTTTTCAAGTGCAAAACCAATGTTTGTGAATTACCATGGAAGTTATACCTGCAGGATGTGGCCTAGGAAAACAAGCTGGAAAGGAGAAAACAAGCTGGAAAGGAGAAAACAAGCTGATTTACTGATCAGCGCCAGGATGCCCGCAGGGTTACAGTGCGCTCGACAAATGATATAAATAAAATAATCAGTAAAACCAAATTGGGGAATATTAGGAATGTGCAAGGAAAAAAGGACATGTGCAACATGAGTTATGTGTTGAGGAACAGATAGGCAAGGGGCAGCATAATGGGAAAAGAAGGGTGTCAGCAGAAGAAATGGATGACACAGAGCATGGCAATAAAATTCTCCCATACGAGAAGGGTGTGGCAGTATGAGAGGCAGGATACTAACACATCAAGAAAAACAAACGCTGGCAAAGGTGATAAGTCTTATAATGCAGTTGGAGAGCGCTGCAATGTTTGAGTATGGTTTCAAAACAGTAAAAAACAAATTCAGACTAATGGAAGAAAAACTGTTTATCGTATCTAAAAACGGTACACTGAAATCAGTGTTTTCAATCTTTATAAATGGTACTATCAAATAATGGTTAATTGTACTATATGCTATTGTGCTATGAATTGTATCATGGTTTTAAAATCCAATAAAATTGATTATCAAAATAAATGGTATAGTTTATTTTAAAATATTTTTCTCCCAGGAAGTGTCAGATAGAGGGAAACACTTGCCAAGATCTTATTTACTTTCTACAGGATTCAGCCATTTGCTCCTCTGCGGTAGCCCAGGAAGCATATAAATGGGTCTTCAAGAAATGTGTCATGCTAAGTACACCTGCCCCAGATGCCAGCTATGTGAGTGAAGCAAATTGACTTTCCCCAGTTCCATGAAAGCCTGTGTGTCAAGGACTGTGCTTTCATGCAATATGTGGAATGCAGGAGAGAAAACCAACATAACTGGTAAAGTCTGCTCCATACCTCCGTAAAAATATAGGTTTCTGTGCTTTCAGAGACAAGCTGGAGGGGTGTGGAGCAACACAGCAGGGGGTATCTGAGAGCTGAAGCAGCATACAAGAGAGAGAGCTAGAAGCAGATGAATTCTCATAGAGTGATGAGTGGAAAAAGAGTTGGCTAAATGTGAGCAGTGAAAGGATACTAGTTGGCCAAATCAAAAGGATCGAGTCTATGTTGTAGGCTAGAGACCAACAAAAGAAGATGAAAACAAGTCATCAAAGAAGAAGCAAAAAAACGAGAAGGCAAAAGAGAGACAATAAAGCCAACTAACGATAAACAATAGGTGGGTGGAAAGCCAACTGTAGGATTACAATATGCCTTTCACATTTTGGCAGCTTTCAGTCTGTAGGTTTCGAGTTACAAAGGGTATTTGTTAGTAGTACTGTTAAATTATGTACCAGCAAATTAAGTAGTTTACAGCATTTTCAGAAGATAGAATTGAAGTATGAAAATTGGATGACATTCGCTGCATGACTGGTTTGTGGCACTTTGACCAGACACCTGCATAGATTTTAGATTTGTACTTCTGAGCAGCTATCTATATAAATCTGTGATGGGCCCTGCATAAGGAGTTACCTCGAGAACTGCAATTGGCTCTGTGCGAGGCAGTTCTTGCACAGATCTGTGACACAGCAAATTTACAATGGTGATCAGTGTGCTGAAGACCAGCAAGTGGCTCTTTCTGGCCAGTTATTTCCAAATATCTATGCATGACTACCCTTGCTCCAGAAACCAGCTTGAGAGTAGTGTCTCTCCTGCGGACAACGTCATTCCAGTTCCAGGCTGGAGTTACTGCTCTTCTCGTGGTATTCGCATTATGAGCTATGCACATGGCCGCAGAAACTGAAGATGAGGAACAAGGAAGGTGTATACAAAGTTTAAGAGGGTTTGCTTAAGTTTTTCCCAAAAGCTAGTGTTCAATATCGGTACAACTCGTATTATTTCAGGAAGGGTCTGCAGCAAAACAAGCACTTGTACCACTCAGAATCCAATTTCTCACTTTCCCCAGAAAGCAACCAGGCTTGCACGGCCGGCGTGTGGCTTGCATTTAAAGGATTTTGAGCAGAGGCAGACTTAAACCAAGCAACATTAGAATCTGTTTTCTGCTGCTTATATTTTAACTAGTTCATTGGCGCTTCAAGGAAGAGCAACTCTGAACTGTAAGCGTGGCTCCTCAAAGCTGCTGCTTCGCAGCGCCGTGGGTGCCAGACACAGGCTGAGATTGATCTTCTCCCATCTAGAGAAGATCAGCTGTTGGACCACAGGTATCTTTGGCAAACCCACTGCCAGCAGGCTTCCAGAGTCCATAACATAAAAAACATAACGTGTATTTGTAAAGCGCACGTTCACCACTACGGGTATCTTGGCGCTGAATAACAGATGTTACCCAACTCAATGGTACTCATTTTATCGACCTCAGATGGACAAAAGGCTGAGTGGACCCGCCGGGATTTGAACCTGTGACCATGAGGTCGAACACAGGCCCCTGCAGTAGGCTCATTAGTCACTGAGCCACCAGACACAGAGTTCGCTGTGATTGTGAAGCATATAATGCAGAAAGGGTCACACCTCACCCCTTGTGTGCATCAATGTCTCCCTGAATGGCTTGTGCACGGGTCTATTTTTCGTAAGGGTCAAGGTAAGCTTATGATGCTTGGGTACCGGATGCTGGATCAGCAGCCTGTGAGAAGGACACTGGTCGTAATGCAGGCAAGGAAAATGGCTCCTATAATAGCCCTGGGTGGGTAGCGAAAGAAAGCCATTCCTGGGTACAAGGGCCCTAAGCACCTATGGAAGCTTACACCTGAAAGTGTACGTTTTGATATGGTTTGTCTTTCAGAAGGTGAGCTGCATCGTGGAGGACGGCTTTGAGAGTCGTTTGGGCTTAAACGGGCGGCCAGATAGCATAAGAAGGCTAAGTAGTGACCATCCATGCCTCTGAAAACAAAAAGATTCTACAGAATAGCTGTGTGCAGAGGCCTTTGTGTCCCTACGCTCAAAATTTGCAGGCAGGGTTCACAAAGTCCATCATTCCTAACATAAGCAGGCCACTATCAGGGAGCAAGTTGTGCCAGGATGTGCCCGATGCTTCATGGGGTATAGGGAGAGCAGTTAAGGTGCAGTGGGCATACTTAAGCTGGTGTGAGCCTTGAGGTTACAATCCCACTTAAGGAACGAGGATGTTACACTCACTCATCTGTTCATCTTTATAAGCCCTTCAATTCTGGATAACAGAGAACCTTAGTCCACTTAGGTTCTTCTTCCTTTGGAGCAGGAAGTGGCAGAAACTTACTAGGGACATCGGAAAAGCCCCCCACCCCCCTCCCCACAATATTGTTGCAGACTGGACACCAGTATGCTGGTCCAGCACTGTCCTGTGCTATCCACTAGACAACATGCAAGCCAGTTGATTTGTGCATCTGGGCCTGAGTGACTGCATCAACGCAGCCTAACATGCATCTCCAGTCTCTCTAAATGCTTGGTCTGTCACCTGCGTCCTATGGTGCTGTTCTCTCTGCAATGGTCAGTCTTAGGAGTGGCTCCCTAAATGGAGGCTGCCCTGTGAAATGCAAGTGCACTACTGGATGTCCAGCCCTGCTTGCAAGATGTAATGTACACAGACATTTGTAGAGCGCAGTCTATCACTCCGAGGAGCATCATGGCTCTGTGCAGATTTCTGAATACAAAATAGGGAGCTGCTAGGGAGCAAGGAGTTGGGTAAGAGTTCTACAGAGTACATTGGAGGATGAAAAGATCCAGGTTTTTAGGGCCTTACTAAAGAGCGTTTCAGATTGGATTTGACGGAGTTGGTTGGGTAGTTGGTTCCACGCTTTGATCCCTATCACTGCGAGCGATTTGCCTCCTTTCGAAACATATCTAGCCGCTGGTGGTTTGAACAGGTTAGCGTTAGATGATCTGAGACTCAGGGAGGGAATGTAATGCATGAATCTAGGTCGAAGGTAGTGTGGTCCTGAGGAGTGAAATATTCTGTAAGTGATGATTAGTATTTTAAACCGAACTCTTTTATGGATAGGGAGCCAGTGTAGTGCTTCCAAGGCCGCCGAAGCAGACGACCTTCTGGGCCATTTGAGCACTAGACGTGCTGCTGCGTGTTGGACCATTTGTAGTTTGTATAAAACGACTTATTGGCCCCTGCATACAGGCTGTTGCAGTATTCCAATATGGATGTGATTAGGGCCACAGCCACTGCCTGTCTGGCTGAGATGGGAAGTTAATCGAAAAACTTTGAGAGATTTTAGGATATGGAAACAGATTCCAGCGATTGCCGTTTGAAGGATACTGTAGTATCAAATTTGATACTCAGATTTCTGACACTTTTACTGTGTTTGGAGGCGGGAGAGTGTTACCTGGCCATCAAATCTCGGGGGAGAAGGTGTTCCCTTGTCCAAGAGGAAGTATTTCCGTCTTTTCAGAGTTGCACTTTAGGTGGTTGTTTTTAATCAACTGAAAAGTAGCCGTAAGACATGAGCAGAAGTTTTCTTCCGCCGGTGTGGTGTTTTTGTCTAGGACCATAATTAACTGCGTATCGTCTGCATATGAGATAGTCTCTATGTTGAATGACGATATCAAGCTAATCAGTGTGGCCATATAGGCATTGAAAAGCATTGAGCTAAGGATGGAGCCCTGAGGAAAACCAGAAAGCAGGGGTTTTTCTTTTGACTTGTGTTTGCCAAGGGAGATAATTTATCTGCGGTTCTGCAAAAACCCTTAAATCCAAGCCAGGACTGTGTGGGAAATGCCATAAGTTTTGAGACTGTCGAGGAGAATGACATGCGTGACCGATAGGTCTAATAGGACCAAGACCGCATTCTTTCCTTGATCCAGGGCAGCTTTGAGGGATTCAGCCGTAAGTAGTAGGGCTGATTCTGGTGAGTGCTGGGATCTGAACCCAGATTGGTTAGGGTGTAGGATCTTTGCTTCTTCGAGATAGGTTGCGAGTTGGGCATTAACAAGCTTTTCAGTGATCTTACCAAGGTTGCGAGTTGGGCATTAACAAGCTTTTCAGTTATCTTACCAAGGCATGGTAATAAGGAAATAGGTCGGAGGTTAGTGAGGGTAGTAGGATCTGCAAGTTGTTTCTTTTGTAGCGGCTTGACTGCTGCCAGCTTCCATTCTGTAGGAATTATTGCTGTTGACAGGGAGGTGTTGATTATTTCGTTGATGATTGGATTTGCAATATCGATAATGGCATGCAGGATCGAGGGGGGACAGGGGTCAAAGGGGGAGCCCGATTTAATAGCAAGGATTGCTTGGTGAGATTGGTCCAAACTAATCTGCTTGAAGGTTTGTAAAGTTGTTCTGTCTTTGCCTAAGACAACGTTGTTGTTGGCAGAGGGACAGAGAGGTAAGGTAAAGTCCTGTTGTAATATTTGGACCTTCTGTTTAAAATAGTCTATCTTATTGCAGTGAGACTGAGGGAGGAATCTCTTGTTGCAGTGCTCTGGGTTGGAAAAAGCATGGACTATCCTAAAGATAGTTTTTTGATTAGAGCTTGCCATTTTAAGCGCTTTCGTATAGTAAGCTTTTTTGGCTATTTTAACCTGGGTGTGGTAATTTTTGAGAGCCGTTTTGAATTTGGTCCATTCGGTCTGCTCATAGTTCTGTCGCCATCTGCGTTCTAGGAGGTTGCAATGAGTTTGTAACTCTTTCAGTGTCTTGGAGTACCATGGGGTAAAAGGTTTTTTTGGGTGGCTCTTTTGTGGACCTGGAGATGCAAAACAGTCCGTTAGGGTAGAATTCCACTGCGTGAAAAGTTGGTTATCGACTGTTGGATCTCCTGACAGGTTAGGTCTGCTAGCTAGCGCCGCTTGATGTAAGTCAGGGTGAGTTGACATCTCCTTCCACGTAAACTTCACTTGTTGCAGGGGCAAGGAGCGCCTCTTGGTATTTGGCTTATTCTGGAATTTCGTTTCCAAGGGAATCAGTTTGTGATCAGTCCAGATTACGTTGACTGCGGCCTTGACTAAGAGTTGAGATTAGAGCAAATACTGTCAAACATGTGTCCAGCATTGTGGGTGGCGGAGAAAATCCGCTGCTCCAGGCCTAGTGTATTCATGATTTCCTTGAAATTGTTTGCCCCTTTCTCGAGATGAATAATACTACCTCCTAATAGGGCGAAATTGGAAAATCGGATGGTGAGTTCACAATGTCTTCAATACTGTCCAGAAAGGTTCTCTAAGGGCCAGGTGGGTGGTAAAGGAGAGCTCCTGAAAAAGTGAAGGAGTCCTCTAATTGGAAGCAGAAGCTAATGGCCTCTGCACCTTTGAGGTCAGGTAGTTGGGCTATTGAACACTTTAATGAGCTGTGGAAGATGATGGCCAGGCCTCCCCCACGTTGTTCTGGTCTATCTAATCTGTGAATGAGGTAGCCGGATCGAGCATTTATAATGCCACCTCGTATGAAGGTCTGTTTGCAAGTATTTTCAGGTGCAGTTTCCTGTATAGGCAAGAGTTTATTTACAGTTCTTACAGCAAATGGGCCCCTTATACATGTAATTAAATCTAGCGGATTCTGAAGCAGTTGGTCCACATGCTCTCCTCAGTATTAGCGGTGTGAAGCTAATTCTCTCCAAGTTGCTGCAAGCTTCAAAAGTGCATACTGCACGACCTCAGTAATATGTCATCAGCATGTACACAGAGAACTCGAAAGATTTAATTTGCTTAGTGCACTCCTCAAGAGAGTCACCACCTGTTATTTTTTGTTGTTGCACTTTTATATAGCATGAACTTGACCCACGGGTATTACAGTGCATTACATACATATATATTGGTATTTATGTATTGTAGGCACAAGGAGATTAAGTGATTTCCTCAGAATTGACACAATTCCAAAGTCACCACGTCGCCAGTTCTAGAAATTAGACCCCATCTCTTTTGGGAATACAAGTGATCACATAAACAGGCAAGCATGTCGTTTGAGGCAAAAGAACACAAAAGAAGACTGTAGACAACAGGCAAAAATACATCTTGGTAGAACGACAAAATTAAGTGCCTTCACTGTAGACCCAAATTGACCTATGCTAGCAATGCCTACAGCTTGCACCACTCCAGTCAAAAGGGATTACACAGATTTTACGTATTACTAAGGAGGGTGATCTTAGTTCTCTCATTTTGATGTAAAGTTCCTTCTAGCTTTAAGCACCAGTTCATACTCTTCCATCCCTTAAAGTTTTCTGTGGTAAGGCAGTCGGTATCAAACGTAACCCATTCCAAGGGCTAATGAGTGAGAGACTCACTTAAACCCCAATTATGAGGGTTGGATTCAGCCACAGTTCTTGCATACCTATCTTGTGCTCGAGTTTTGCCTGCTCACAGACCAGCGGAGAGATAGATATTTTGGAACACAAGCTATCAACAGCCTGGGGCGAGACTCAAAGAAACTCCAGCCCATTATAGGTCTGTATAATGGGGGAGAAATGTGTGCTCAGCCTCTCTCCAACTAGGGTTTACGACGAAACAAGCAAGCTACATCATAACAAATGTGTGGGTGTGAGAACGATGTGTGTGACTCCGTTTAAGAGAAGGATTCTCCCCAACCGTTTACTGGTCAGGAGAAACTCAGTGGATCTTTGCTAATGAGAGAATCTGACAGCTCAACACTGTGTAGCCCAATTTCATCACAACTGTAAGAAACCAAGGAATTAAAGTGCCACTCCCTGACTTCTCTGCGAACGCTCCCTGCTGGTCCAGGATGCATTTCCTGCGGGCCATTCTATCCATTAAGTCAGAAGTACACTTTAAGCTTAAGCCGATCTCTGGCACGGGACAGTCCACAGTAGTCCGTGATTGACAGGAAAGCAGGTTCTGTCCTGCTTTCAACGTCTGGGAAGAACCCTCAAGGAGCTTGCATCGTTCCTATGGCCCTCACTAGGCACCCCGCAGAGTAACTCAAGCTTTTAAGGTAAGATATCTCTGCGTTGTCTGTGATGGTGAGTGAACTCTGGCTGGAACATTTCCTGTTCCTGCATTATCTGAATCTCAGTCACAGTTATTTCAAGTGCTCAGAATACCCTCAGTTACTTCAGACAAACAAGCCAAGGCCACTGTTAGGATTTGCATGACACAATAGCCCACTCACCACTTTACCTTTGCACATGCTCCTTCTGGTCGATTCCTCGTCCTACCCATAGAGACACATAGCCAACCCTTGATTTCACGTTTCTATAAAATCATATCCTTATTCTAGATTTTAAATTAATTTAAAATGCCCATACTGCAGACAATCCCCCCCCTCCCCCCCCAAAAAAAACATTACAAAATGCTGTTGCCATGCTTGTCAGGCCAAGCATGCCCCTTCGTCACGGTTTAATGACGTACGCAGAGTGGTAAATCTGACTTATTATAGGCCTGGGACTGAAGTTCATATCCACTTATTGCAAGCTCATAATTACCTAGATAAAGAAGGATAGCCTTAGCAGGCTTTTCAGGGGTAGCGATGCTGCTCAAAAAGGTGGACCCTCATGCTATGACATTTACTGCATAAATAAGTCACTATGCGTTAAAGACGGGCTTCTCAAGGAAAGGAGTTGGCACCAGAAAAGTGTGTTCAGATGTAGGCTACGACAGGGTAGCCTATTAGGACTAGATTGTAGAATACACCTTTATGGAGCAAGAAGATCCTAGCGGGATCGAACGAGTTACTTAAGAAAACTATGTTCATGTTAAAGATGTTTTATAAACCCTTCCCTGAAATAAGAGAATCTACCTAACACAAGATCTTCAATGCGGTCTTCTACCTCCCCAGCTGCTTAAGAGCAGAAATCAATTTAAAAACCTGCACCAATAAAATATTGAGCTTTTGTTGTTACATTTGGAAGTCACCCAAATACGTCATAAATCACTACCAAACAAAACAAGTACTATCTGGCTCGAAAAGCAGCTCCAAAGGAGATTATGCTGGGTTACCAGCTGATTAAGTCTGGATTCAACAGATAACTGCGTTAAAAGTCAGTTAGTTCTCTAACTCTTTCCATGAATCTAGTATAATCCTAGTCTGGATCAACGGAGTTCTGTGAAAGGCAAAAATTAGGAGGTAGGTTGACTAAATTATGCAGCAGGAAAAGGCAAAAACATGTAGAAGGCCTCACAATACGTGGCAGTATTAGATCGCCATTTTATCCCATATATGGATAAAATTCCACTTCATCAGAACCAGTTTACCACCTTAAAACAGTGGAAGTCAGTAATTTAGGCAGGAGCAGGGGGTGTGCAGGCGATGCGCGCGCGCACACACACACCCTCATTCATCTACATGCACACGCACTCGCACCACCATGCATTCACAAGCGTGCACACCTGTACTGACCTTTGTGTAGCACACACCCATTCACAACATGCGCTCACAAATAAGCATACTTACCGAGTGGGATTGGGTCAGGAGTGGCTGATCCCACTCCACTCTGTGACAGGGTATCAATGATAGCTGCTCACCCTGGGCACTTCAGGGCTTAACACTGAAGTACCCAGGTCAGAGGTCATCAGTGACGCTGCCCTTCGTCATGAGGGGCAGATCCTCCAAGCATTCTGCCATGCTGAAGAGGCCACACCCACAGAAGCTGTGACCTCTTCAGCCTGGCAAAGTTCAACTCCGGCTCCTGCACAATTAAAGCATATCTTGCTCCTCGCTGCCAGACCTAAAATAAAGCGTGTCTGTCAGGCTCATCTTTGTTCAGTCTGGCAGAAACCCTTTATGTTGACAAAAGGTGGGTGGGTGTGGCCCCTCTGCCCTTAAGGTTGAGCCGGTATTATCCGAATACAGCAATCAATAACTGAACAGGCCTATTAACGTTTGCCAAATTCCCACACTTGCTCCATAATACTTGTGGTGGCTTTCAGTAACTTGACCGGTTCGAGCCAGAAATATAATATAATAAAATTATAATATATATATATATATATATATATATATATATATATATATATATATATATATATATATATATATATATATATATATATATATATATATATATATATATATATATATATATATATAATTTTTTCTTTTTTTCTAATCTGAAAATTCGCAGCACAAGGTAGATTATGTGACGGTGTGGAAAAAACATTGTTATGTGGAGAACGCTGCTTCCCAGCAGTGCATCTTAGAAGTGAGGAGAGTCCCAGTGCTTGCATCAGCAGCACCGGACCCCCTCCCCCCCCCCTCTTCTCCGGTGTACTGCTGGGGAGATGACATGCGAGGACTTAAATGGGGGCGCCCCTCAAAACAGAATTCATAATAAATTTGAACTTTGGGCCTCCCCCTCAGTCGTCAATGAAGATAATACACTAAATAACTGAAAACACTTTACAAGTGTTTGGCTGTGCTAATTAGATTGATGAAAGGCATTTCTTTTTAATAAGCTTGGAAGTGTCACTGCCGCAGTGCTCCGGCGCGGCAGCCCTGGGAGGAACAAATGGGCCCGCTCTGAAATCAATGCGGACAATGCTCTGTAAATCAAGTCTGCCCTCCTCCTCCTAACGCGTTTACACTTTAACTGTATCCATATTGATTCTCCTTCCTGCCTGCAGCCTGGAATATTCGCAGGCTTGTAAATCTAGTTCATAAACTGAAGCAAAAAATGAAATTTACACTTCATCGCCTCTCTCGACAACAGCCAGCAGAGGCCCCGAGTGATATACAAACTAAACTATCAGACCAGAGTGAAGCCTCTCCACCCTAATGTGCTCATCCCTAGAGGAGGCCGACTCCCGCCTGGCTGCCGAAGTGCTCAAGGAAATGACGTAGGGGAAGATACCATCTCTCCAGGTGGAACTACGTTTGATGGAACTTATTGTTGTATAATTACCGTGAACCCAGTCTCTCAAGTTTCTTAACTGAAAATCCAGTCAATTTAGCTTCTCCCTGCATGATCTGATAGAAACAAACATAACTGACCCCACATGTAAAACTGCCTTGATCAGAGTTTACCAATTACATCAATGCAAACATAACTGACCCCACATGTAAAACTGCCTTGATCAGAGTTTACCAATTACATCAATGCAAACATAACTGACCCCACATGTAAAACTGCCTTGATCAGAGTTTACCAATTACATCAATGCAAACATAACTGACCCCACATGTAAAACTGCCTTGATCAGAGTTTACCAATTACATCAATGCTAGTTGGGGACTAGTCAAAAAGGGCTTTAGATTAGTTGATAACTATACGCGTTTACTGTGGCTGGAGAAGATAAACGCCTATTTAATTTAATCAATGAGTTATGCTTTCATTTTTATGATAAATTTGAACGCCCTTATCTAGTTTACGCTGAACGCCCTTAAATGTTTTCTTTCAAGCACTCCTCCCATCACTTTTTAGGTCGAGCCTGCGAGGCCACGTGCTACTCCATGCACTGTTGCTTGCAAACTATTTCAATTACTTTTGGCATAAATTCTAACATAGCAAAGTAATGAATCTGCATACGAGTCTTGAATTGGTCTTAAAATGTCAGAAAAGGTCTGGTAGATTAAGCTTCTTCTTGCTCAACATCACCAATGAACCTAAATGCAAAGATCTACCCAGGATACACCTTTGCAGAACCAAAGAGCATCCACCAACAACATTACTTCACTCTGATACGTCTGGCCGTTGATTCAAACAGACAAACTCATGTCAATATTAGAAAATATAAACACAAAGAAGATGCTATTTAGAAAGATGCCATGTGTACAAGACTGAGTCCACACAGTCTTTCAGAGTATTACATTTATTCTGTATGTTCTTTGACATATTTCACCTATAAGGTGAATAAGGCTGTTTAAGTGAATGTCTATGAAATCCTGGTCATACGTCATGCATTGGCCAAAGGTCCCATGGACCACAATTCAGAATGGAGTATAAAAACTTTTCAGAATTAATACTACTAATTTGTAGCCACTACAAAACATTTCCAATCTGGCCAGATGCAGACGGTAATGCACTCCAGAGACATTATGAAAGATTTAACAACAGTTATCAAATCGAGCGCAGCATAAATACGACATATGTTCTTCTGAAACATTGGGTAGATTATTTGATTATAGCATTTATTTATTTATTTTGTTTATGGTGTGTCAGTAGCTCTCGTCATATTGTTACCACCTAGTAGCGCAGTCGATTGAATGAAGGGCAAAAGGCTGTCATTTAATCGGACCAGATTAGGCAACTCAATTAATAGGTCTCATACGGTTCAGTGTGCTCCAAATATTTAAAACACCAATACTGTATTAAAACAATGCTGTCCAATGGATGAACAATGATAAACAAGTGTCCACTGCCAGCCATCTAACAATCTGTTTGTGCTCATTCGGTTGACCCTAAACAACAACATATTGGTATCCATGTCAAAACGTCTACTTAGTTGCTTACCTTCTGGCAAATATATAAGAGGCAGAGAGTAGGAGAGATTAAAAGTTAAAAGCATTTACACTTTGCAATAATAATTTTACATTTATTTTGTTATAAAAATACCTCAATTTTGGATAGTTCAACATGTTATCATTTCGTGAAGGAAAACGATCATTTAACACAAATATAAAAGAATATTCCATATCTTAAAGACCAACAAGCTTTGTTAGAGACTGGATTAAAGTGTAAAAAATTGTTTAAGCCATTTAAACAAGCAACTACATATAATTTTTGATCCTGGAACCCATATTCGTAGTTTGATACACATTGTATTTATGTGTGTGATTTGTATAGCTCAAACCTATCTTTAACTCAAAGAAACGCTGGACAGGAGGGCAATCAATTAGGGAAAGCTGGGGAAGAGTGCAGGACACATTAGATAAAGTGAGGAACATGAAGCTGAGAGAAGAGGAAATGCGTCGATGGCGTTGCAAAGGAAGGAAGGGGCTCATATGTTATACCGAAGAGGTAGTTTTTAAATGGTATTAACTTCAAACTGTGAATGGAGTCTTGCAAACCTTTGTTACTATGAACTATAGTATACCTGGGATCAAGGACCCATGGACAAACGTTTCTGTTAGAAATCTAATGACGTTTTATGTTTTGCATCATAAGAATGATTTGGTGACGTCTATAAAAAGTAGAAAGGTTAGCACTGTTTCCTGTGGGAGCAGAGTCCCTTCGGTGCACTCCAATAGAACGAGAGTTCTTTGACAAATTTGATAACAATTCTTGCATCTTATATTTAATCAATGTTCATTTTTATTATTTTTCAGATGTCTGAATTCCACATTATTCATTCATAATGACTTTATCCTTTTACTTTTCGCCCAATGCATTTCGGGCATTTGCCCTTCATCAGGGGAATTAAGTCTGAAAATAACCGGAGTAAAGCATACCATTAATCAATACATACTGCTAATTCAGTAGGTTTGCTACTTCATGTCAAGTGATACATTTAACTATACAAAAGGCGAATTTCGAACTGAAATCTGGTGGAATTGATTCTTGGATGTGCAAAAGGGTGTATTTGGGTAGCGAGATGAAAAATAGAATGGAAAAGAACAGAAACGTACATAGTTCATAGACAAGCCGTGCATACCTGAATTTGCATGCGAACGGTAAACAAGTGTGAACATTTGTGTGCATTCTTGTGAAAGAAATTAAGCTGGGTTTTTAGTGCGACATCTAACCTGTAGATTGAACTCGAGGTTCTTTCTATATTCTGCAGTGGTCTATAAAAGCCGCCTGTGAAGATATAAAGTTTTCGTGAGACTAGTGTAATACAGGATAAAAACGTCCCGTGAGAGAGTCTATTCAGGTGATTTGGCTTACCGTGATTTTCGTAGGTCTAGCACGTAAGGTTCTCCGTGAAAATGTAAAATGATCGAGGGTCGGAATGCTCGTACCGGCAAGACGTTTGGTTCCAATTAAGTCTCGTGATCACTGATAGGGTCAGAGTGTGATCATGTGACTGAACGTCAAGTCTGGCGTTTGTCAATAGGTGGAGATGCGTCAGATGGTATAGTGATGGTGCGCGAGAACGCGAGTTTAAAAAAAAAAAGTTCACGAGTTGGACCGTGACTTAACAATGCGGGAATGGTTTAAGAGGGTGTGAGAGAGGAATAAAGAACGAAGTGTGTGAGTGATGTGTACTAACAAGCATGGAAACACAATGGAAAATGTTATAAAAAATAATACAACAGAACATTCATAGTAATATCAACATGATGCATTAGTGGGATAAATATCCCAAATGGAACCAGTTACTAAATGTCCTCTTCATTATCATAAGTAACAACTGAATTCTAAACGTTCATTGAGTCCTTTCGGTTGTACTGATGACAACCGATGTATCCAAAAAAGTTCTCTCCTGAGTAGGTACTGCGTATTATCTCTTCCAGGTAATATAGGTACCATTTCTAAGATGCAATATCTCAGTTGACTGGGATTGTGGTTTTGTTAATTAAAGTGGATGGCCACTGTGGATTTTGTTGATTGTAAGCAAATGTTACTTTTGTGTTCAACAAGTCTCGTTTTTATTTTTCTGGCCGTTTTTCCCACGTATATGAGGCCACATGGGCATTTTAACATGTATATTAAGTTAGTACTGTCACATGTTCCATTGGTGTTAAGTTTGTTTTGGTCCCATATAGTGGGTGGGCGATTTCGTTCCCCTGGATGATGGAATTGCAGTTCCCACAATATGACATGGCAATGTTCCTTTATATGTTTTTGTGGAGATTTCACTTCTGTGATTTAATAGTTCCTTGATATTTTTAGTTCTTTCATAAGCGAATCGTGGGTTGATGGTGAATAAGCCTTTGAAATCTTCCTCGGATGCTAGTAACGGACACTGTTTTAGAATCACTTTTTTGATTTGTCGGCTTCTGGTAGAATATTTGGATACAAATACAGCTCTTTGTTCGTCTTTTGTATAAGATGGTTTTAACAGTTGATCTCTGTTTACTTTCTGTACTCTATCAACGGCTTCAACCAGTGTGGTCTCAGGATATTTTCAATCATGACATTTTTTCATGGTGATGTTTGTGTTATTCATACATTTCTTGTGTGGAGGCGATTCTCTTAATTCGGAGCAATTGGGAAAATGGGAAATGCTTTTTGAGTGATGGAGGATGACAACTGTGGAAATGAAGTAAGTTGTTTCTGTCGGTTGATTTTTGGTATACACTGGTCTGTAGTGTGCCCTGGTTTTAGGTAACCAGAACGTCCAAAAAGGATAACTGTGTGTCACTTATGTTGAATGTGAACTGGATCCGTTCATTCACATTGTTCAGATTTTGAATTGCTATTTGTAGTTCAGAGTGTGATCCTTTCCATAAAACAAAGATGTCATCAATATATCTTTTGTATAAGATTAGGTTGTCTTGCCATTCTTTGTTGGTTAGTATATGTTCAGTTTCGAATTGATGCATGAAAATGTTGGCATACGATGGTGCTGCACAATTGCCCATAGAAGTACCTGAGAATTGGGCGTAAAACTAGCCCTTCCATTGGAAATAGCTGTGAAACAGCGTAAAGTGTGTTAGCTCCATTAGTAATAGTTTCAGGTTTTCTTTGTCACTGTTAAGCAATGCGTTTGATGGCGGATAAGCCCAGGTTGTGGGGGATGGATGTGTACAATGCCTTAACCTCGATATAGCTGGTATAGTATGTATTGTTGTGTGTTGTGTGTTTCGAACTTAGAGATCAATCCAATTTATGGATTGTTTGAAACACAGTACGATTTGTGTGGATTGTCCGACTAGATTTTAAAGGGTAACAATGTCAATATCTCTTAATTATTTAAATATCTGTTTTTTTCTTCAGGTAAGTAAACAGGCTGTTTGAAGTGGTATTTATTAAAAAGAAAATACTTAGAAGTACCTTGAAGTTTTGTGGTTGGATACGAAGCCGCGATTAAAAGGAGTCTCACGTTCCCTCCGCATGCGTTAGGAGGTAAGGGCATTTCAGCCAATATGAGCTTCAATAATTCAGAATTAGTGACAAGCCATGTTTCTTGAAGGCACACACCACGTTGGGATGAGTTCCTAAACGAAATAGATCATGTTTTTTAAACTTCCTGGATTTTAGATGAAAGCGCCTTCTTTCTCTATTCCAAGTGTGTTTATCATTACAAGAGCTTGATCTAGAGCAGCGTGCTGGGGAACTTGTTTTTGCACAGTTTGTCAGTTAAAAATGTTTCTTTGAGTAAGAGTATAGATTTGGTATTAAGAGTGTTTTGAGGGATAATTATCCTTCAATTTATAACCTGCAATATAGCAGATGGGCATGAAGGTCATGTGAGATAGTAATGTAAAGATCCTGTTCAGAAAACTGTATAGTCAATATTTAAAGATAGTAGGAAAAGAAGAGTTATAAATAATGATGAGGGAGAGTGTTAGTCCATATCTGATGTAGAGGACTGTGCAAATAGAGGCCCAGGTGATAAGTGTCTAATGAAAAAGATATATATCAGTGGAGGGGGTGTCTGGGGTGACTGGATATGGAGTCCTGAGTAACTAACAGAGAAAAGGTGCTTTAGCGGCATTGGGAAGAGGCAGGTTATCCCTGCGAATGTTGGGGTATTGGGACATACTAATGCAGAAAAAAAGGAATATAGATTGGAATTAGTATATTTTTGATCTTGATACCAACAATTATTCAGGTAACGAGCTTGGTGATGCGGAAGATGTTAAGGTAGTTACTGAGAAGTCAGTAAGGACCCATTAGGTAAAAAGTTGTTTGGCCCATATTATGCAAGGAATCTTAAGTATGTGGCAAATTATATGAAGAGGATAAGGAGACCACTAGAATGAGATGAGTAATGTTATGAGGTGGAAGGCTCTAGACCAGTTGTTGGAGAAAAGGAGAATATGACTCAAATTTGGACCTTGAACAGATTACACATGTGTTTAAACTTGGAAGAGAACCTAGGAAAGGATTGGAGCGTGATTTGGAACAATGTGAAGACAAGTAGTTGGATGTGTTAGTTCTATTGGCACACATTTCTGATTTAGTGGAATAAGCCTAGATTAATGGAAAAGGACATTAAAACTGAGCTGTTTGGAGTCAGAGGGCTATCTGCTTTCTAGGGAACACAAAGACAGCCTCATTTCAATGAGGAGAAAGGAAGAATTTATGCACATAAGTCCAAAGTTGGGCATTTTAACACAGAAAAAAATCCGAGGCAAAAGGGCTGTTTGGAGAAATGTTGATAAAATCCATTGGAATGTATGCCTCTACATTTATTGCTTTGGATAAAGCGCAGACTTTAATGAGGAAAGTATTTAGTGGAAATAATTTATATAGTGGGGTCGACAGGAGAGGGAAATCTTTCGGCCGTGGAAATTTCGGGGTCTAATTTATACAAGGAAGAGGAACTTACACAGAATTTCAATATGGACAGGGATTTTATCCTCCAAGATATAGAGGTGGAAGAACAAGGGACGGAAGAGGTCAGCAAACCGCAACTACAAAAGGTGAGTACAAGGATAGTTGAAGAGGAAAAAAGGTATGAGAGTATGCTATTTCTGGTGGAGAAGCATAAGGGCTGGAGAGCAGTGATAAATCTGAGAACTTTCATTCATTTTGTAACTTACCAACATTTCAAAATGGAGGGTGTACATATGCCGAGATATTTTTCAGGAGTTGGATTGGATGGTTATATTGGATCTAAAGTATGCCAATTTGTCTGTTCCATTCGACAAAGTAAGTCAGAATTTTGTTCAATTCAGGTGGGAAAGTTAGTTATACCAATTCCAGTGTCCTCAGTTTGGACTTTCTTCAGCACTGTGGTGTTTCACGAAAGTCTTAAAACCAGTAGCAGGTGTCTTAAGGGTACAAGGCATAACAATGATTATATATGTAGACAACCTTCTTATCATGAGTCAGGAAGTGGAGATTTTGATGAAGCCTCTGTCTATAGTGAAGAACATGTTGGAGAGTTCAGTTTTTATTGACAACTAAAATCATTTAATATGCTGACGACACTCAGCTGGTGGTCTCACTGGCGCAGGAAGCTAACCAGACTACGAAAGGAGGGCTCAAGAAATGCCTAGAGGAAGTCAAAGACTGGATGTCCTCCTCCTCACTAAAAATGAACGGGGACAAGACAGAGCTTATGCTCCTGGGCCCTGCCGACCCCAACTCCCTCAGCACTCTATGGCCACCCTGCTTGGGCGCACCCCCGGCCCCCAAGGACAGTATTAAGAGCCTTGGGGTATGGCTAGACAGATCTCTGTCTTTTGGCACCCAATCCACCAAACTTGCGGCCACCTGCTTTGGCCTCCTCAAAGTGCTAAGGAAGGTCCTCCATCTCCTACCGATGGAAGCAAAACAAGTAGCCATCCAGGGCCTTATCCAGTCACGACTGGATTATAACAACGCCCTTTACCTCGCTGCCCCAGCATATACGATGCGGAGACTACAAACGGTGCAGAACTGCGCCGCGCGCACTCTTCAGATCCCTCGGCGTCAATCAGTCAAAAGTGGATTGAAAAAATTGCATTGGCTACCCATTCCCCAAAGAATACAATTCAAAGCCTTATGCATTGCGCACCAGGCGTTCTGGAAAACGGGCCCCCTTATCACCCTCAACCTAGTGTCGCACTACCAACCCACTAGGAATCTACGATCCAACCAGACCTATACGGCCACAATTCCCAGAATAAAAAAATCCAGAACTGGCGGTAGGACTTTCACCTACAACGCCTCCAAGCTTTGGAACACCCTACCCCTTTACCTAAGGAAAAACCCCAATCTCTCTTTGTTGGACTTGGCCTTTTTCCCCCAAAATTTTTCGCTTTTGACCCCCTTACCTAGGATGTCTCCCCCATGGGATTAAACCTGTATAGGCCATGAGTGGTGTGAGACCCCTTTTGAAAAATGTAATTACCTGACATAATGTGAGACACTTTGTGAAAATGTAAAATTACATGTTGTAAATGGTGCACTTGTAAATATCCCCCATTTTGAAAACGCACCTGACTGAAATGTATTGCTTTTAAAATGGATGCCATGGCCATGGGTTTTGCCACTGGACTGACATAGGTCAGCGGTCTAGATAACATTACCCAGCAACCCCTAGCTTTTGGAGGGAAAGCCTGGCACCCAGGGTGCTCACCCCCTCCCCTAGAACCAGTTTAGGCTAGATGTGCCAACATTCTAGAAGGTCCTGGCACTGCCTGGGAGGAGGGTATAAATAGGGGGAAGTGTCACCAGAGAGTCAGTCAGCGCTGGGACAAGGAAGAGAGGGGACCTGCTGTGAGGTGCTACCGCCACATAGGCCTGTGAGCTGGGCCCTGCACCCCTATAAACCCCCCCTCTGCTGTCCCCATGGGCCCCTGACAAGGGAGGGCCCCTACCCAGGTCCCTGACACTGTGGGAACCGGGAGTTACGCCAGCGCTGCGATGAAGAAGCGCCCAGGAGGTGAGAAATAGGATTGTCCACTCCCCCTGATGAAGCTGTGACCCTGTGGAAGTACTGGGTCGTGAGGAGCTGCCTGAAGGAACTGTTGCCCTTGTGAGGTACTGCCCGGCAAGCGCTATTCTGAGGAGGAGTGTGCCCTCGAGGAACTGTGTCTATTAGACTGCCCCTGGACTGCCTATCAAGCGCCATCTGGGGAAGAGTAGGCTCCTAGGAACGGTCACCCCCCTTGTAGGCACTGCCTGTCAAGCGCTATAATTGAGAAGCGCTAGGAACTCGAACTGTGCCCTGCATAGCGCTGTGTGGTGAAGCGCTGAAGAGCAGTGCGCTGTAAATAGCGCCATCTGCTGAGGAGAATCGCGCTGTGTGGGCTGAGGAAACTGAGGAGAAACAGCGCTGAGGAGCCTACCCTCGTGTCAGCGCGCTGTCTGCCTTATTAGTAATTAATTACAAGGGAGCCTACCCCTTATCGCCGCTGGGATTCACCGCCGCAGTCCGGCGTGGGTGGGACCCCCCCCCCACTGCTGGGGGCCTCGTTGCGGCGGCCCCCGGTGCCAGGAGAGGGCCGCCGAAGTGGAGTGAGGGCCGCGGAAAGCCCTGAAGCCGCCGTCTACCTCGTCACGTGACGGGGGCCTGACCGCGTCATCGGCCCGCCCCCGCCACGCACTGATTGGCCTGCGCGGCCGTGACCCCTGAAGGCCGCGCAGGGATTGGTTATCGGCTGAGAAGGCCGGGAGAAGGGAAATCGAAGCCCCGGGTCCCCGTGAGGTAGGAGGGGGACCCGGGTGAAGCCCCGAGAGAAGCGACCGTCGCGGGAGGCCACCCAGCTGGTCTGTGCCCCACGCGAGGGGCCGGTGGGGAAGGCGGGGCCGGGGCACGCTGTCGGTGCCGGCCCGCCAGAGCGAGGAGAGCGTCGCCAAGCCCTAGGTCCCCGTGAGGCAAGGGGACCCAGGTGAAGTGTTGGTGCGGGGCCCCCGTGCCGAGGAGGGAGCCCCGAATTGGAGCGACCGAAGCGGGAGGCCACCCCGCCGGTCTGTGGTCCTCAGTGAGGGGCCGGGGCACATTGTCGGTGCCAGCCCCGCCCCCTCCAACGAAGCCGTCTGCAGGAGCCTTGAAACGTGGGAGGAAAGCCAGGCAGGCTTCCCCCACGGGTGCCCAGACACCGTGTTGAAGCCCCAGGCCCCTCTGAGAGAAGGAGGCCCGGGTGAGGAGAGAGTGGCCGTCCAGAGGCCGTTTTGGAACCCCTGGGCCCCGGGTGACGCCGCGGAAAGGGGGGCCTCGAGGCATATTGTCGGTGCCTGGTCCCCCCCTGCAGAGGAGACCCCAAAGGACGCCCCGCAGAACCTATTGAGCCTGGTGAGTGGGGTTTGGATTAAACTGTGTGGAGGTCGGGGCACAGGGTCGGTGCTCGCCCCAGGACTTGTGCTAGCCCCTGGAAACTGTACTGAACTTCATTGGCCCTATTGATCTCCTTTTTAAGCCTCTAGACTGGGCTGGGACATTACTGAAACCTCCCCGGGATTGGTAGAGGGACAAGTTAACCCCTAGCTAGGTGTCAGGCCCTGCAGAGTGAAGGGCTGGGTAACTCAGCCTGGTTGTTAATGGCTTGTTGACCCCTGTGCCCTGCAATGGTTATTTGCCATGTTCATTTCTGATCAGGATGCTGGTTGCCTAGGGTAACGCAGCGTTTCATGTTACCTGTCCAGGTGTGATGCGCCACTGCGCCTAGTGTTATGGTATGCTGATTACCCTGCTAAGGTGGTTATGCAAATGTTATGCCTACACTAAGGTTATTGAGGCCTAGGTATACTGTGGTTTTACACCTGGTGGGTGATCGTATGCTTTTGCGCCCTGTTAGTGCCGTGGTGCCCCTATGCTGGCCTGAAGAGTTATTCCAGGCCCCTGTTATGCCCCTGGTTAATGAGCCTGCCGTACTGATTTCTTACAGGTGCTCCTGACTAGTATGTGCTGTAATGCTTTGTTGTTGTTTTTTTCCCTTACAGGGGTGGGGTTGGCGTTGTCACGCATGAGGTGTAGTTATGCTAATATGCAACTTACAATTTCAGCCAACCTCTCAAGGATGAAGGCCTGAGTAGGCCCTGCCTGATGTGTAATTCCCTAGGTGGAGGGGGGAAGAAACCTGATGTTTTATTACAGGTACTCCTGTCTAATATTAAAGGTTCTGTGATGTTCTGTTTTCCCTTACAGAGGTGGGGTTTGGCGTAATAACGCATAAAGTGTATTAATGCATAATATTAGAGTTTGCAATTACAGCCTACCCCTAAGGATGAGACCCTGAGTTGGCCCCGCCAGATTGGCCCCAGGTCTAATGTTCATTTAACCAACCATTTTTATTACAGCATGGACTTTGGACTCAACCCTTTTTGTCCCATGTAAATAATTCCCCAGGATGTACTTGGCTCTGGCGCCAGTTGGCGCCTTGTTGTGATTACCAGTGTATTTTTCCTTTTTGCCTTGCAGGTTGGAGATACTAAACTGCTTAATTTTCCAACTCAAATTGGTGTCCTGCCTCTTTTGTAGTGTGCCTGGTGTGTTGACTGAGGGTACTGCGTGAATGCTTCACATGTCCTCGAAGTTTGGCCTGCCCGCTTGATGCCATGCTACCCCCTTTGAGACTTGGGCAACCCCCATTTCCAACACTCTTCATTTAGGAAACAGCTAAAAACATTCCTCTTCAAAGCCCCCCAATAACGCCCTGGTTACATCCTCTCATTCTGTTGGTTTTTTTAGCGCTTGGACGCCCCTGGGCAGCAATCGCGCTCTATAAATCTACATACAATTACAATCAGGAGAAATTGATTATTTTTCCTTCTCAGATGATGGAGTTTTTGGGTTTCGTTATAGATATGGTAAACGTGCAACTTCAGGAGCTGGAAAGGAAGATAAAGATGATAGGAAGAGAGGTAAGTCATTTGAGGGAAAAGAAGGGGAGGAAACTTGCACGTGTCATTGGTCTTCTTTCGTCGACAATTCAATCGGTCTTTCCTGGACCTTTACATTACAGGGCTTTGCAGCCCTCAAAGGCAGTTGGTTTAGCGAGGGGTCTCTGGCATGGAGACAAGGAGGAGAGAACAGAGGAAGTACATTTGGATGCTAGGAATGGACTAGTAGTTTTTTGTATGGTTCCAGATTTTGTGGTAGAGTCAGATGCCAGCAGCTACGAACGGAAGCGTGATGTGCATGGGCCAAGAAACTGTAGGGAAATGGAATTGGAAGGAGAAGAAAAGCTAACTATCGGCCAATAAGTCTCAGACGCTGGACAGAAGTTGGTTGGTAGAGTTCTCCTGGAGAGGATCCTTTCATGGGCAGAAGAAAATAATATCATCTCACAGTTCCAGGCGGGCTTTAGGGCTTGTACAACCACGATAGACCAGGCATTTAGGTTGGCACTTTTGCATTGGAAGGTGGTTACCATTGGTAAAGGCGGTCTTTATTTGGCGTTCATTGACTTGAAGACCGCCTTTGACCTGGTCCCCCGAGACCGCCTATGGCTGGTCCTGCAGGAGATAGGGATCCCTTCGCCCATTTTGAACCTCCTGGCCCGTATGCACGATGGAAACTACGCCCGCATTAGGTGGGGATCACAGGAGCAAAAAACTGATAAAATTCCTGTGAGTAGAGGCGTCCGCCAGGGATGCGTACTGGCACCCACACTATTTACGCTTTTTGTGAACGGCGTAGTCTCCTTCCTGCTTGAAATTAATGCCGACGCCCTGGTCCTGGCAGGCGATAAAGTTCCCGCACTACTCTTTGCGGATGATACTCTGTTAGTATCAAAAACCCCTACAGGGTTACTGAAGCTGTTGGATCGCTTCTGTTTGTTTTGTAAGTTGAGGGGTCTGGTCATTAACACCTCCAAAACTAAGCTTCTCTATTTCAACCCAAGCAGATCGCCTAGATCTACTTTGGCTCTTGATGGGGTTCCACTGGAGCGTGTGAAAGAGTTTGATTATCTGGGGATTAGAATTTCTGATAAATTCAACTGGCAGTTACATATTGATAAAATGGCCCTAAACCACAAGCGGGTAGTAGGAGTATTAGGGAGGGAACATCGTGCATCTAGCACTAGGCCCATTGCTTCTGCTTTGGAAATTTATGCTGCCAAAGCCGTAGGCTGTGCCCTATATGTAGCAGAACTCTGGGGCTTTGGATGTGTAGACGTGCTAGTCAACTCAGAAAACAAATTCTTTAGGGAACTTCTCTCACTCCTGAGGGGCACCCCAACTAAGCCACTCTTGAGTGATCTGGGTCGCCGTTCAATTAAGGACCTTATCACTCTGCGTCCTCTCTTATATTGGGCCCGGTTATGGCATACTCCAGAGCTTTCCAAGTATGCCGAGGGCCTAAGAGAGGTCATGAACCTCTAAGGATCCCACAAGATCGGATGGTTAACTGATGTAAGGAAGCTCCTCTCAGCCACTGGCCTCTTACCTGCTTGGGAGTCTGGTGCAGTGTTATCAAAGATAGAAACCAAAAGAGCCTTTTGGGCATGGGTTGACTATCAAGAGCAGAGAGACCCAAACCAAGGCAGGCTGACTGAGGTATTTCGTCAACCCAAGCATACACCTCGCCTGGAGCTCTATCTGGACTTTATCACAAAGCCGAGAGATAGGACTCTTTATATCTAGTTCAGGATGGGTACCCTCCCTCTTCATGATCGTACCAGTAAATGGAAGCCCCCGCACCAAACTAATGTGGATTGTCCAAACTGTGAAGGTGTCGCTGAAAATATCCCTCACCTTTTCTTTGTCTGCCCAGCATATACAAAACCCAGACTGAAATCGCTTAAACCTGTGTGCCTGCAGCTTGAAACTAGGGACCACTCGGTTGCACTTAGAATACTTAAGGCTGATCCTAGTACAACTCTAGCCTGTGGGGTGGCTAAATTCATAAGCTGGGCATGGTTGATCGGACGAAAGGCTATATAAAGAATCTGTATAATTAACTGTTTTTAAATATTCGCAAAGCTGTTAAAGTTGAATACATTTTTTATCTACCCGGTGTTAAAAAGCCTCTTAGATGAAATTCTTTTTTAAATGTATTTATTATGAATTGTGTTTTTAATTTGTAAATGTGCTTTTAGGATATCAAATATCGAAATAAAGCTTTGTTGACTTGACATATAAATTCTTTGGAAAAGACTACAGGTCTTTTTGCTCTTGGCATTTTCAAGAACGAGTTACAAGGAGGATCTGTATTATGGAGAATGGACAATGTAACAGTGGTAGCTTATAAAAATAGGCCAGTAGCAAGCAGGTTCAAGGAACTGTCAGAGTGCAAAATAGTTATGGAGGTTTTGTCAGGAACGCAAAATACATGTTCTAGCTCAGTACGTACCAGGGAAGGGGAATTTAGTGGTGCCTGGAATTCGCAAAATTTGAGGGATTGAAGTGAATGGATGATAAGGGAAGATTTTTTAAAACAATATAGTCGTATCTGGATCCAATAAAAGTGGATTTGTTTGCTTCCCGTTTGATCTTTCAGGAGAAATATTTCAGCTGGTGTCCAGATCCAGGAGCAATGACAGTGGATACATTTACTTAGAGTTGGGTGGATATGAAAGGTTATGCTTTACCTCCTTTGGTGATGATTCAGAGAGTGTTAGTCCAGGTAAGGAGGCCAAAGTGTCAAAAAGAATAGGTGATACCTTTTTGGATGAAGCAAGTTTGGCTTCCGTCAGTGATGGAATTGGCTGTAAAAGGGCCTTATTTATTTCAGTTTTGAAAAGGGATGTTGGTATGTGTAGGAGGAGAGGACTATCCTCTGGGGGAATCTGGTTTGCTCATCCTTCTAGTTTGAAGATGCGAGGAATACAAGAAGATTCAATGGTCTTTCAGGAGAGGTATTGGAACTTCTTAATGAGTCATGGCCAACAGGTACAAAGAAAATATACAAGGAGGCATAGAATGTTTGAGCACGTAGGTGCTTGGAAAGGGAGTTGGATCCCGTGGAGACTGATGAAGTAGAAGTTACTAATGTTTTGGCATGCTGGTTTTCAATGGGGTTTTCTTCTAGTAAAGTTAATTGTTATAGATTGACCATTTCATAAAGGATAACCTGCTGAAATAGCCAGTCTATTGGGAAAAGTCCTTTAATATGCAGAATTTTGAAAGGTATTCATGTAAAGCACCACCCCCCCGGTCACTTTATGATAGTGTGTGGGATGTCAATGTGTTTTTAAGGATGTTTGAGACTTGGCCATTAAACAGGTTTTTAGCTTTAGAGATTTGACATGAAAATGAGCAACTTTGCTTTCTTTAATTTAGAAGAGTATCTGCTGTTCAGGCCTTCGATATTTCCAGTAGATTTTATCAACAAGAAGCAGCTTATTTTTTTAATTTGGATAAGGACAAATACTATTTCAGAATCCATTTTCAATCCAAGATTTGAGTCTCATCCAACATTTTGTGTGGTTGATTGAATGAAATGATATGAATCAACGAATGGGGAATTCAAGAGTGATGGTGTGAACCACTTATTAATTTCATATATAAAACCATATAAAACAGTTTGAGGCTACTATTGTTAGAAGGGTAAAGGTGGTCATAAAGGAGTCTGTTGTGGACATTGATGAATGTAAATCTGATTCTTTGAGAGGAGTGATGGCCTCAAGGGTTTTTACTACAAGGCCATGGTGGGAGGAAGTGATGAAAATATTTGATTGGTAAAATGCTGAAGTACCAGGGAAATTCTAATTCAAACCTGCTGAACGTTTAGAGTTTTACTTTTAGAGGTTTTGAATACGATAGCCTCCTGTTTTGCCATAAAATGCTGAATCTCAAAGCTTGAGTGTATAAAGAATTATGATTCAATTAAGGATAGTATGATCACTCCCTCCCTTCGCAGATGTATAAAGTAGTGAATGGGAAAAAAATGGGAGGCAATTTGGGTTTAAGAGGAAAGGAGTTGTATTTTGTAAATGAACAGAATTTTATTTAATGTAGAAAAATAAAGTATGCTTGGAATGTTTAGATTGTATATTTTTTCCATGGGTGGAATATTTCTTTACAGATATGTAACTTGTTTTTCTTTTGCTGATACTTAAAGAACAACGTTGGACACACCAGAAGCGGTGGTGAACTGGATGAACAGAGAGCCGCTCCAAAAGAGGGCGAAGACGGAATGTTGTGGGGTCTTATGGACTGAATGTTCTGGTGTTCTTTATGAGTCATTCGATGTTCTTTTTTTGGAACTTTAAAGTGTTTGCTGCTTGGAATAAGTGAAAAAGTTTATGCACAATGCTAGCGTCCTTGTTGTTAATAAAACCCCAATTCTCTATCCACTAAAGTTTTTAGAATTAGAATTCTCATATAAATAATAAATATGTTCATGGAACATAACTGTGTTGTATCCTTTCCTATGCAGCATTGTCGAATAAAAAACCAGGGAGTGCAGAACCGATGCATAAGATGGCACCATCACGTCTATGATTTTCACCTTCACAACATCGCCA
Organism: Lissotriton vulgaris; assembly: GCF_964263255.1. Taxonomy (NCBI): domain Eukaryota; kingdom Metazoa; phylum Chordata; class Amphibia; order Caudata; family Salamandridae; genus Lissotriton; species Lissotriton vulgaris. The sequence goes on from NC_141698.1 coordinate 105,334,220, forward strand.
ATTTTTGTGATGCCAAGGTGCAAGTATAGAGGTACCCCACAAAACATCAATCTTCTTTCTTTCTCTGATCAACAAATCCATTAATCAGACCACGGCCTTCACTCACTACAGGAGTCCTGGTCTTTTGAACATGTCACAAATGAAGGCACACTTTTTATACATGGGATTTCAGGGGTTTGGGAACAGCATAAAAAAAATCAATACCACTGTCGAAATCGTTCACATCCTAACCCCCTCAAACTGACAAGAACATTATATTAGATTTCAACTATAGGAGAAAGAAATAAAAAACAGGACCCTAAATCGTATAAAAATGTCAAGGCATAATACAACCAGATGACGTTGAAAGCCCTTTGACAAAAAACGAAAGACGGAATACAATGATGGCTGTATGCATCAAGTTGTGTCTACTATGAACTATATACAGCTGTAGGAGAATAAGTCAACACTGTCAGAATAGGCAGGCAGGTTACTTTTCATAAGACTCCTTACACTGTTGATGGAGCAGATTTCATCTGCAGTCAGGCATTGTTTTATTTTTTGTGCTTCAGACAGACTGCATTTAAATTGTCACGCACATTTTGGTGCAAGTTAAAAACATGACACATGAAAAACATGAAAGTGAGGCCTAGTCAGTCTGAAATGCTTTTGCTGAATTAACATGTGTTTTTTTTGCAGTGTAGAGAGAAAGTGGCCTTTTTAGCTTTGAAGATTAACAGAATGTGTTTCTCTCGTCCCAGCTCATCCCTTGTAATCTAAATCCACTATTTCTGTCTTGAAAGACTTAGACTGGTTGCATATTTTGATAAACATGTTTAGTTTAAAACACCTCTTTTTATAATGTGTGTGAATTAATAATGCACCAAACACTACACAGGGGGCTAAATGCTTTTTGCATGAAAAGCTATCTAAAACACTAAAGCATGTTGCTGTGTGCGCTGTATTAATGGTGTGTGCTTTTACATTTTACACTAAATGCATGAAAATGCTATGTTGCACATTGCACATTTATTTTGCATGTTGTCATAAATAATAGAAAAGCTGCTTTACACTAATAGCTTGGCTAGGTAAACATTTATAAGGGGTATTAGTATGGATTTGGGAAACATAATGGGCTGATTTACATAAAATTAATATTTTCTCTGTGTTTGTTTTATTTTTGGGCCTACCATTAAATGGCTGCCTGTGAATCCAGCAAGGGTATGGCTTGCATTAAAAGAGAAGAGAGCATGCGCAGACTGTGGCAGCTTTCCTCAAACCACGAAGAAGTCAAGGACATCTTGAACTGTACATTCTTGTGATTGTGCCAATGTACCAGTTAGTTAAAATATCCATCCTACTGCGCTGATAAAGGAAGAGAATTAGAATGAAACATTTTTCCTAGTAAATGTTGCAAACGTTTATAAATGTATTAAATAATTTGCGCTTCATTTGTTAAAACTGGTATAGTCAGGTTTTTTATAATGAGTCAGGGTAGTGAGAACTCATGCCATCATGACTGACCAATCACGTACAGGTTTTCCTGAAGATGCAACATTTTTGTGTAGAATGCCAAGAATTAGAGTATAAATAATTACCTCTCTGGAGGGGCTTTGGCTTCTAGGCTCATTAGGGGGGGGGGGGGGGGGGGGGAGGGGGAGTGTGAGCTCTTGAGAGAAGGAACAGATTAGACCAGACATTCTATGGGTTAGGTACGAGAAAGGTACCGGGAGATTGCTGAAGGGCGGAGTTTGCGTCTGAGGAGAGTCAGGGGGAGGTTTCTTGCTTTCACGTCATATTTTGGCACTGCAGGCCACATTCCTTTGAGGTCTGGTGAAGGAGGGGCTATCTCACTCCCTGCTGGCTCTTTAGACACAGACAGATGCAGAAGAACAGCAACAGGTAGAAAGGCCTTTTAGATTTAGATGCTAAACTTTAAGTTTATGCTTTGACTAATTAATTAGGTCTGAAAAGATTTGACTTATGCATTTATTTCTCTTAATGGGAGATTTTTGCAAACTATTTGATTTTTGATTAGCCTTGCAAGACTATTTTTCTTAGAAACTCTAAGAGATTTGACTGAAATTTTGCGCCACATTCTCTTTCCTATATGTAATGCTTATATGCAGACTAATATGTTCTGTATTAATGCTATTTTTCCTGTTTACCAAATTCTGTAATCTGATTGATAATTTACTAATGAATAAAGGGTCAGAGAAAAATTAACTTTTGACTAGAAAATAAAACCCTTAAAATACTCAACAACTCTCTTTATTGGCTTAAAATAATAATTGCATTTTTGACTGTTCATCTTTATTTAAAGTCTCCTGAAGGTAATACATGGTGTGAAGGGCCCAACACCTTTTTCAGCTGTAAATTAGAGGTAGCATGAGGGTTTTGCATTGAGAAATTACCAGAAGAAATTACCGCTCTATCACTGTAAGCCCTAGATCCATTAGCAGCTCAGGGAGAACAGTATGAAGCTGCTTCATTAGAACCTTTCGATGCTATAAATTGCAACTATATCCAGGGTAACACGAGAAAACGTGGGGCCCTCGTCATAAAAGTAAAGTTGGTCTTAAATGTACATTTACAATAGAATGTGAATTCCTGGCAGGCCTGAAACAGGTGCAAAGGGATTCCTGGCATGTATACATTTTTATGCATTTGGAGATCACGGTCATCAGTGCAACGTCCGCATGACTAGGAAATCCAACTTAAGGGGTGGAAAAATGAGCATAAACTCCTCTCATTCCCCTTTCAACCCGGAAAAGGCTGTTCTATGTGCTCCAGCCAAGCCTTGGGTAAAATTCATTCTCAGGGTGGGAAAGGAATGGATCAACTCCTGATTTGGTGGGATGTAGACAAAAGGTTTCACCACAGGAAAAAAATAGTATTCACAGCAGAAATAAATACACATTTGTACAGGGGATCACCATGGAGAACTTCATACAGAGGGACTGGAATACCGATGAGAAAGTCACACGAGCTTCCCAGGAATCCACATGGAGACATGCACTTGGCAAAGACACATTGACAGGACAATTTACCATGTGGATTTGTGCGAATGTTTGCGAACCCCAGAAAGTAGCAAATCTAAACATGCATGAAAGTATACATCAGCAGACTTAGAGTAAATACACTACTTTTTATGTGAATCAGGTGCTTAGTTTTCTGAAATGGAAGTTGTGAAAAGTCTGCCCTGCTAAAGCACGTGGAGTGTGGACCCCTATTAGGATCAGAGCTTGTTTAGCGGTGTGGATCTGGATACACCTTTCTGCATCTGTGCTGGAGGGGGATAGGACAGGTGTATTTTGAAAGTGTGTCTCTGTTCGCACAATGCTGTGCGGCCCGAAAATGGGCAATAAGAACTGGCCATCTTAGAACAAATTCAATTGAGTGATCCTACGAGGAAATTGAGGGGTGAGACCCCAGAGAGGCGGTGGTGGGGGGGCTTTGGAGGGTGGGGGGGGGCTTTGGACCTAGGCACTGCCTAAGCTGCTAGGCAGCCAGCTCTTCGCAATGCAACAACACACAAATAGCAATTGAGGCGGCCTCACATGTTATCTGAGAGTTGCTCAACTGTGGAAGAGGTGTAGCGCAGCGGCCAGGACGACTGACGCTGGAATCTGGGGCTCACGGTTCGATCCCCTGCTCCGGGGGCAGGTCAGTCCAGCACCATGCGACTCTGGGCAATAGCTTGCTTAATCTTCCCGAGGGCCCCCAGTGCCTGGACACCACTTCGGAGGTAGCTGTGCGCTTTACAAATACTGGTGTTTCATTTAATTTCAACTCAAAGGAGTACAACAGATGAGTCTCCACACAAGCTGGCAACATATCGGCGCACTAGTGTACTGCGCAGTACTTACTTCATAGTAGATCACACCCCCCAACCAACATAAAAGAAATTAGTAGAAATGATGTAGTGTCGGGACCATTTTGTTCCACAACACTGGCCTCATAATGCAGGTGAACTGTTTTCCCACAACAGGACAAAAACAGTGTGTCTTTATATATTTAGTTTAAGTTCTGAATATATCACTGTCAAAACCCTGAGCACAGGATGTTAGCGGATTTACAGTAGGTATAGTTAGCTGCAAAAGTCTGCAAATGGTTGAGTTTGATATGGTTCATGTTTCACAGAGGTGAGAGGTACACGAGGATTGTAGCAGAAAATACAAGAACATGAGCCAATCCGGCTTGACTCCCTACAATCACACGGTTGTGACTGATCTTAAGTTATACATGAGGGGACATACTTAAGACAATAAATCCAGAGCACACAACAGACAATAGCAGTCAGTCTATGCAGGTACACAGGGCTATCGGAAGTTGTATACAGAGTGATCCTAAAATTCTGTGGAGGGTCTCCGCTGGAAACAAAGCTTTCTTAGGAACTGTTAGACGCTTTGCTTGAATAAAGAGATCGAGGAGGCCTTTCTGGTGTGTGCTGGAAGAGTATTCCAAACCTTGGGTGCTAGAAAACCGAGATGGCTACGTTAAGCTGAAGCAGGGTCCTCATAAATTTGCCAATTTGCCAGAATTTCTGAAAGGGCCAATATACTCCACTTCAATCACCACTAAAAGCCTCTTAGCTAATGAATGTAACCTGTGAGTGCTCAATGAACATACAACTGGCTGCTGTGGTCATGATCATCGGGACTGCAACACACAGGGGCATAGCTGTGCTTTAAGTGCCGAGACATGTTATCCTTTCAAAACATGTCTTTGCCCAGATCAGAGTAGTGCCCTTAGAAAAGACTCCCCATTCCTGCATTCTTCCCACCTCATCTCCACCCACCTTCCAGGGAGGCCCGTCAGTTGTTTTAATCGTTAACATTTAAAGTCTGGATATAGTTATTAACTGATTCTCATTAAAAATGTCAGGGACGTTGAAAGATCTCCTAATTAACTGCTTTGCCCACAAGCCAAAGAAAAGGACCAAAAAAAAAGAACAGGGGGAGGGAGGCTTTGTGCTGCCAATTAAATCTAAATCAATCCTTCCGTCCTATTTCAAATGCAAGAAATTTACAATCCTTGTCAGATCAATGCTGGATGAGTTATTGTCTAATTACCTAACATTTCAACTACACACGTACCTTTCATTTGTATGTTTTATCTAAGTGGAACAAAACTAATAATAATTTGGACTCGGGCAATGTTTCATTATCAGCAGCCACAGCAAAGAGTCTTGGCATTCTTCCCGTCATGTAATTGATATTCACGACATATTAAAAATTAACATTGCAGGACACGTCTGCTAATTGTAAATAATGGGAGAAACAAATGGAAACAGACTAAAAATCCCTCGGCCAGAGAGACACAATTACTGAAAGAGTTGGAGGATGCTGGCCATTTTTGGTGCATATTTGTTTTGCCCTAAAGTAATCGACTGATATCTGTAAAAAAAAAATTTTAAAAAAACATCTATTCAGTGATTATACATTGGAGGGCCCAGGTGCAAAGAAGACTATGCGGAGACACTATTGTAAACCAAAAGTGCATATGGTGGACTGCAGAAGTATATGGGCCCCCATGAACCGGAAGTATGGTCCAAACACATTTGTGGCTGGGCCTTTCCTTCTAACTGCCATCCATGGGAGACGCATACAAGGTCAAGGTATACAACTGGGCTACATTCGGTCACTTGAGAATTGCCCAATAACTGGCATCTCTTTACTGATCTCAGGGCTATTGTGCGCCCATGTGTGCTTGCGGCCAATGACAGATGCTCCATTGCACTTACTTAATGTGCTAGGTCTTTGTACTGGGACTTCCATGGGTCCTGTTTATCGTGTATTGTTGGAAGGTGATGTAAAAGCCGGAGAGAAACTGGCTTGCTGGGCCGTTTCCTTAAGGAGGAACTGCAGTTGTGTCTAGGTAGAAGGACTGAGGTACTAGGTTACTTGTGTTCTGTCTCAGGGAGGACCAGGCTCAGTAGTTCAACTGGACTGTTCCCATTAAAGCAGGGTAAAGACTGATTTGAATATAGCTGGGTAAAGACTGATTTGAATAGAGCTGGGTCCGAGACTGAGTTGGCATTGGGTGCTACATAACAATGGTCTGGAATGGGGTCCCGAATGATTACCGGTGGCTGAGATTCATTTAAACAATCCATTCTTCACTTTCTGTATATGTTAATCTTGGCGCCAATAGTGTAAACATGACCAGCAAAGGGGTGAAGCTTCTCTTTTTTAAAATGCTGAGTTTTGCTGTGTTCCCTCTTCCTGTGCCCTTTGTAACCAACAAGCACCTCTTGCTGCTATTTTCTCAAACTGCTTTTCACGGTTTATTACCACGCCACCGTTGAGCTACATTTGCCCTCAAACCCCTTCCATCCTTAAATAATTCATGTAATGAATATATACCAATGAAACACCACTGTGCCCCAAATCCCTTTCGACTGCATTCCTGCTTTTCTGCCATTATTTTGAAATGGAATTTGTTTTCTATGATCTTGCCTAAAAAACGTTATTTTACTCAACCATTAATACTATGAAAGGTCATTATTTTCGTATGCTTTAGTTTCTAATAATTCAGTCACGTACCAATTTTCTCTCCCCCCACTTTTCCTTTAAATCCATTTATCTGAAAATGGATATCATGCCTTCTGTAGACGAGCACGACTTAAAAGAAGAGTATGTACTTCTGGTAGTACATTTCTCTTCTAGAAGCATGGACGCTCCTCTTCTAGAACTGGTGTAGTACACTGCGTCCATTCTTGCAGCCACCTTGGTAGCACTGCACACCCAAATGTCTGGAAGTGCATGCTACTTGATGCTGCACCAGGTGCCCAACAGATGTAGGTTTTTGCCCATCATCATCGGTCTCCGGTCTTACAGCTAACCTACCACTGCCATACGTATGCGCCAGGAAAACATCTTCTCACTCGCACACGTTTGATATTTGTTTCAAATTTTTATAAAACACAATTACATTTGATGGATGTCAGAAAGCTGTACATCAGAACATCATGCAGCTGATGGCAACCACTTAAAGGGAACTAGCAAAAGCTTATAAGTAAATTATCAAATAACAGACAGATTCAAGAACGGTCTCCGCAAAAAATATTGAATCAAAACCATCAGAGACTGAAATGATTACTATTCTAAGCCAACAGGCTGCGCTGTGAAAAATTAACCAGTAGCAGGATAGACATACTGGTGGACGTCTTATTGAGGCGGATGAAAATTAATATTTATCAAAAAGCAGATGAAGGGAAACTATAATACAGAGTATAAGGAGGCATCGGGTTGAAAAAAAAAAGCCTAGGTATGAGAGGAGGCAATGGCTACAGTAGGGGGTAGAGGTCACGAGATAGTTCACCCTTTGTTGCATAGAAAAGAAGGTGGTCGAGAGAAGGGTAAAGAAAGATGTGGAAAGACTGCCAAAGTGAGGTGGAATGATTAAGTGTCTAGGCCTAGGTGAATGTGACCAGGCCAGAGGGCATTTATGCAGATAGGATTTTAGCCTGTTACAGTATTAGAAGAGATCTTTTGAGCATTCTTAACCACTAGTAGTGAGTTCCAATTGGTGGGGGGCTGGAAGAAAGACCACTTTGCATGATCTTTATTTATCAATGGTTCTCAGATTCTTATGGCCACCCGACGTGAAGAGAAGGTCTGAGGTATTCCGGGTGCTGGTTATAGATAGCTTCAAAATTGATTGATGCAAGCTTGCGTTTTATTCTAGCTTCTATAAGATGTCAGCCGAAGTCTTAAAGAAACCAAAGAGATGCAGTTCTTTCTGGTTTCGGAGAGGAGTCTGGTCACTGAATAAAGACCAGCTTTCATAAGCACTAAAAAGGAGGCAGGATCGCCTAAAAGAAGGAATCTGCCATAGACCAAGCAAGATAGGTCATTGGCGTGCACATGTCCTAAGCACGCAAAAGACAGTCTCAGCAACCAAGATGCCGGTAAATCCATCAACATGCAAGACAGATAGTCATTTATGGTAAATGAAGATGCCGGAGGTCTTATAATGAGAATCACTTTAGTTTCCTCTAAAGTGCAACATAAGGAAATTCTTGGACATCAATGTGTGAAGATTAGCTTAAAAGTTTTTTGAAGTGCAGATGTCCCGAAGAGATGACGTTTTTTGCGTATAAATAAGTAACAAGTGCATACTGAACCACCATGCCAGACTTCAGCTTGAAGATACTTAAGGGATCCATGTACATGCCGAACAGGCTAGACACACAAGGATGCGTGTGAATTATGTGCATTTAACAATAAGGACATTACGCTCCAATGAACCCTAGCAACATTTCCCCTTCCTTTTTACATTACTTTGTATCAATGACTCGCTTTTAACATTTTTAACTTTTTTGTACTTAAGTATTGTGTTTTTCTTTTTAATTGTAATGATTTTAAGTAATCAAACAATATAGATTAATTCGCAAGGATGCCTTGAGTGATGCCACGTGCATTTCTAGTGCAATTAACTGCTCACCGTTCATTAGAAATGAGAACAAAAACCTGGGACCTTGGACACGCTGGATATCAAGACTAAGGGGAGTATCCGACGGCCAATCATATAATTGCATTGAAAGCCACTGATAAATTCAGAGTGATAAGAAGATAAACCTCGTCCCTGTTCAGTATGTAGTCAATATCATCCAATATTTTAGGTATAGGTCTCTTTGAAGGAGATCGTAGAGTCGCTCATTTAGTTCGGAAACTTTTACAATCTTTAAAATCTTTTTTGTTGGATTCTAAAGAACAGAGACTGAAAGGGTGAGTTCTTACCGCAGGGTAGTATTTGTATGAACTATGTTTAAAATGCAGGGCTTCCGTGCGAATCGGTTGCCTGGCTGGTCAAGAGAAAAGCTTCTTGTCAGATACATTTTTTTGTGTTTTTCAAAATGTCTGCCAACGGGTAATGTGTCAGAAGTGTCAAGCATGTCAAGGATGTGAAGCAGATCTGTTGTTTCTTAGCTTACCTCGTATTCTGCTCCTGTAGCCCTGAACTTAGAAAGGGAAAGTACAACAAGCACTATAATGCCAAATGCAGTGAACTAAAAATGTGTGGCCAGCTAACAGACCTCAGCAACACAAAACAACTTCAGACCTCTGCCAATAAAGTCACCCTGACCAGGCCATACCTGAAAATGGAGTCATGCTGCTATATGCACTACTGCCCCCCTCAATCATCACAAAGCGGAATAGAATGCTAGGGTGCAAACTACAATCCCTAAAGTACACTTATGACCCCTTCACATGTATTACTTGGGCCTTTCAATCTAATTAAATGTAAAACAACTGCAGCAAGTGAGAAAACATACTACATGCATAACTGCCATTTTAAATTGATTTAGTATTGTTCCTCAAAGGAAGCAATATATTTTTCAGAAACAGACAGAAAGCAATAATTTCTAAGCAGTGCGCTCAATACACAAAAATTCCTTCTACTGGGCAAAAACCAAGAGTGGTGATCACAGAGGTGTACAAACCAGAAGAAATAATTTTAAAACAAATATTTCAGTCAATACTTTCGATGGACCGAGGTGCAAACCGTACAGCAGGGTTCTGCATGTACTTGTAGTTTTAATTTTACACACCCCTTCTAATTGGACAGTAGCAGCACAGCCCGATCGAACCCTGGGTAGACCACCTTGTAGCCTCAGGTGCCCCAAATGAGGGATCAAACAGACCACTGTCACAAAACAAGATCCCCCCCCCCTTAGCACGAGCCATGGCACCTCCTTAGCCTCATATTATCACGTGCCTGTCTCTTCCGTGGCAACAAATGGACGGAATGCTGAATCAATCAAATAATCACCACCAGTCAAGAGATCTGGGTTAAACCCATATTTCTTTTGATCATTAAGTCACCCAAGTTTATATCAGCCATATGCAAATCAGTCTCGACCCTGCTCCTCAAGGGAACAGTCCAGCCCAAACTGCCAAGCAAGGTCCTCCCTTTTCCTGAAATAAGCATCCTGGGACCAGTTTCAGGGTATGACCCCTCATCAGCCAGGCTAGCTTGAATCCAATGGCACAGCGAGCAAGGAACCGTGTCTGGGCATACCATCCCACAAAAGGCGTAAAGTGCTGCTGCAAACATTGATGGATGGAATGCTGAATAAATCAAATATTCACCCCCAGTCAAGTGATCTGACGAAACAGGAGCCTAAAATATTTGAACCGGGCATGACTATAGTTCTCCTCAAAATTGAACTCTTCCTACTTTCCAAGTAGGATTACTCAATTGTATTGGTGTGCTGCGTCAACCAGGATAGCATTCTTGTGCTTGCTACACACAGTCTAGACTCTAGAGCATGCTTATGTAAAAGCCCATTTAAAAAAATAAAAATTTAAACAGTTTTATATACTGCGAACTTGACCCGAATCGGGTATCAGAGCGAAAAAGCACCAGTTTTTTGGGTTAGGCACGGGGAGATGAAGTGATTTGCCCAGAATCACAGGATGTTCAGCGTCATTGCCGAGACTCAAACCCAGTTCCCCAGATTCGAGGTTGCCCCCCCCAGCCGTTAGCCCAACTCCTCTCCCATTACACAGCAATCCTGAACAGCTGCAAATCCAGAGCTCAGTTTGGAAAACAATAGGGTGATTTGAGATTAGGATTAAACCATCTTGCAGTTTGATTTTTGTCACAAACACTGTGCCTGCAAGGGTTTAATGGAAGCATGGTCTGGGGAAGATGGCCTAAATGGCTAGGTTAGTCAAAGCCTGGACAAAATAGAGAGGGAGTCTCAAAAGGAAGTTAGATCCTGCAAGAAGGGGGACCTCCGTGCAGGAAACATTGGCCGACGTAGCAGTCCGGCATCCTAGGTCTCTAGTCTAAAGACTCTGATTATGCAAAGAGAAAATGGCAAGGAAGTTTCATAACCAAACACTGCAGTTGATTTGAGTATGCATGCTATTCGCGTTGAATTGTCTGTACCCAACTCCACCGGTACAGTCATCGAGAAAGCCGTCAATAACCAGCTCGCCGCCTTCCTCGAAGCCAACAAATCACTCGACCCCTCACAATCTGGCTTCCGAGCAAAACAGCACTGAGACCGCCCTCATCGCAGCAACAGACGACATTCGAACTCTACTGGACAAGGGAGACACAGTCGCCCTCATCCTCCTCGACCTCTCTGCAGCATTCGACACAGTCTGCCACAGCACCCTTCTACAACGCCTCAATAACATCGGAATCCAAGGAAAAGCACTTGAATGGATCACCTCGTTCCTCACCGGAAGAACCCAGAGAGTCCGCCTACCACCATTCAAGTCCGAGGCCTCTGAAGTCATCTGCGGCGTGCCTCAAGGATCATCACTCAGCCCCACCCTCTTCAACGTATACATGAGCCCCCTCGCGGCCATCGCCCGCCAACACAACCTCAACATCATCTCTTACGCGGACGACACTCAACTGATCCTTTCTCTCACCAAGGACCCCAGCACCGCCAAAACTAACCTACACGAAGGAATGAAAGAAGTCGCCGAATGGATGAAACAAAGCCGTCTGAAACTCAACTCAGATAAAACAGAAGTCCTCATCTTAGGCACATCCCCCTCTGCTTGGGACGACTCCTGGTGGCCGGAAGCCCTCGGAAAAGCACCCATCCCGACAGACCACGCACGGAACCTTGGCGTCATCCTGGATTCTTCACTCTCAATGAACAGACAAGTCAACGCCGTATCCTCTTCCTGCTTCAACATTCTTCGCATGCTCAGAAAAACATTTCGCTGGATCCCCTCCGAAACAAGGAAAACAGTCACCCACGCTCTGGTCACGAGCCGACTGGACTACGGAAACACCCTCTACGCAGGTACCACCGCTAAACTCCAGAAGAAACTCCAACGAATCCAAAACGCCTCAGCCAGACTCATATTAGACATCCCACGCAACGAACACATCTCCGGTCACCTTAAAGACCTCCACTGGCTACCCGTCAATAAGAGGATCACTTTCCGACTGCTTACCCACGCACATTAATCACTCTACGACATCGGACCAGATTGCCTCAACTCTCGACTGTCCTTCTACACCCCCTCCCGCCAACTACGTTCTTCCAGCCAAGCCTTCGCCACTGTACCTCACATCAACAAGACCACCATGGGAGGCAGATCCTTTTCATACCTGGCTGCTAAAACATGGAACTCACTCCCCGCTTATCTTCGCCTCACCCAGAACCACCTAGCGTTCAGAAAGCAGCTTAAAACGGGGATATTTGACAAATAATCCTCCTCCCCTTCCTAAGCGCCTTGAAACCCTCTGGGTATGTAGTGCGCTATACAAATTTTATGACTTGACTTGACACCAAAAACAAATTCACTTCTGCCTACACAACTTGATGTTACACTAAAAAGCAAGCTCAAAAGAGACTTAAGAGGGTAAGCAGGAAACCCAACGATGATGTAAAAAAAATATATAGTAAAGAGATATCCAATTATAAGGATACTGTTCTCTTAAAAAAAAAAAATCAACCAAACTGTAGGTGCCGAATTAAGTGAGTTCTTGTAACACTTGTGTCCAACTAAACAGCCATTCAGATGTGAGCTCATTAGCATTCCCATCCTAATTGATATTTCTCGTTCATATTGTCTCCCTGAAAAGAACAAGGTGTAATTATGGTAAAGAGAACACTTCCAGTTCTAGCTAAATCTGCGTCATTCATGCATCTCACGCAGGAGAGGCGCAGATGTCCTTTGCGCTTGGACAAACACGAGGCGAGTAGAAGAAGACGCTTTTAACTAAAAAGAAAAAAAACTTTAGCTCGTTAAAAAAGTTAAAATGTTTTTTTTTTTAAGTTAAGTAACGTTTCCAACCGTGCCTAGTATTTTTCTTTCTTTGTTTTAACCGTTCAATAGTATTTGAAATCTCAAAAGCTGCAGGAATTTATTTTGATTTTTCATTCTGAAATGAACAGCTGTGTTGAAGTCTAAATCCCCTTTTTGTTTAAACATACGGGGCCGGTAGGGGCGAGAACAAAGCGGCGCATTATAAACACTTGATTACCATGAAAGCACATTTTTCACAGAAAAGAGATGCGTAGGGGGGAGGAGGGGGAAATCGAGGTCTCCCTTCACATTTAATATTTATATTTTCGTGACTCAACAAAGGAAAACCTGCGCCCATTTACAGTGCTTAAACAAATACACGCCGTCTGAATACAAACCCCATCCCACTCCCCTGCACTCACTAGTAATTGAGAGCCAATGGGACGGAGGGAGACAAGCGTGCCAATCAGCGGCTTTTCAGATTCATTCCCACTACCCACTGTTACCAGGGGGGTTTTGTTCAGCATATGATGGCTGCTCTAGCCAGCTTTTCGCTAAAACCCCCGCTCCAGTCGCATTACTCACATGCTGCCAACATTGCTCGATACCAAAAGCTTCCTGTTAGAGCACTCCAGTAGCTGTGGTCTTAAGCGGTGATGGACAAGTTACTTATCTTCGGTAACACCGTACATGGTAGAGACATGATCTATCCACAGATGCCTTACGTTAGAACTTCCAGGCGTCTGTCTGGGTCAGGAAGATCTTTGATAATGTAATGTAATGTATGTATACTTGTAAAGCGCACTTACCTCGTTCCGTGGCGTCCTGGCGCTGTATACCGCTGGGGAACCCGTCCTGGCTTTCCCTGTGAGAGAGCACCCCCAAGGTGAAGCCAGGCATCCCTGGCGCTGCTGGGGCCGTTGATAGCAATACCCATGCACGCAGATAGGTGGGGACGGTCGACTCCAAGGGACGAAGGCATCATGTTCATTGTTGTCGTGACATCTGTGTTGTCTATGTAGGTACCATCTACTTTCCACGTCAGAAAAGCTGAGCCATGAAGTGACTGACCATAGTGTGTTAAAAAAAAAACAACTAGGACCCTGAAGGGGAACAGTCATGACACTAAAGACTGATCCGCAGTGCGGGGAGGATGGGTGAGTCGGTAAGGAATCTGTGGCTAGGTCATGTCTCTACCAGATAAGGCGCTACCGAAGTTAGTAACTTGTCCATCTGATAGAGACATCTAGCCGCATATTTATTACTTTAGAACAGATACCTAAGCAACACCACCCCCGGAGGAGGAACTGCGGAAAAGTGTTAGACCAGAAATGTATGTAGGACTGAACCGTCAAAAAGGTCTTCCCTACGGACCTGGATATCCAAGTAATAATGTTTGTCAAACGTGAGCAGGGATGCCAACATAGGCGTTGGCAGATGTTGAGAACAGGAACATCACATTGATGAGCTGTGGTGGCTGCTTTAGCCCTTGTTGAATGAGCCTTGTTTCTTTGCCAAGGAGTAACAGATCTTTATGCAGAGGATAACCCAACAGGAGATGGGCCTCTTCTGCACAGCACAACCCTTCTTTGCTCAAATGCACACTACAAAGAGTTGGTCATCCACCTGTAACTCTTTAGTGTGGTCAAATTATAATGATAACGCTCTTTTTGGGTCCAGACAGTGGAGATACTCCTCTTCCTAGGAAGAATGCGATGGAGAATAAAAGGTGGACAAGGTGATAGATTGCCCTTCATGGAAAGGTGTCACCACCTTAGGCAAGAAAGAAACCCTAGTGCGGAGCACTACTTTGTCCGGGAAGAAAGTCAGGCAAGAATACTGATAGGATAGAGCCTTCAATTTGCTCAACCACCTGGCAGAAGTTATTGCCACTAGGAAGGCTGTTTTGATAGTAAGCAGCTGGCGGGGCAATTGTGCAGTGGTTCAAAAGGTGCACACATCAAATAGGTGAGAACCAGGTCAAGGTCCCACGGTGGCATGATAAATGGTGAGGGGGAGGGGGGAACAAATGTGTAAGCCCATTCAACAATCTATGTACAATCATTGTCTTAAAAAGGGATAGTTGATCTGGCAACTGTAGAAAAACAAAAAGGACTGAAAGGTAAGTAACTCTGAGTGTCCAGAGCAGAGCCCTGCTGTGCCAAAGAAAGAATGCAAAGAAGACTGTCAGAGAGGGAGGCAGACGGGGTCAACACACCATTCTGATCAATATTTACAATATACTTGCCATCAGCAGACATATACCGACTTGGTGGAGGGAACGCCTGGCTGGCAGAATAACCTTACAGACTTCAGGAGGAAGGTAAATAGCTGTCAACTGTCGCTGCTCAATCTTCACACAAGGAGGCGGAAGGTCGACAGATTCGGGTGGAGAACACTCCCCTGCTACTGCAACAGATGATCCTCCCGAAGGGGCAGCCTGATTGGAGGATCGATGCTCATCTGCAGAAGCTCAGGATACCAAACTCTCTGAGCCTAGAACGTAGCTACAAGGAGGACTTGAGCCCGGTCAGTCTTGATCTTCTTGAGTACTCTGGACAGGAGTGGTACGAGTGGAAAGCATCCACTCGGACGTAAAGTGGCCTGTGCTCCACTGAGACGTAAAGCATAGTAGAGTGAGAGCCGCCTTGGAAACTCCAATGCACAAAACTGCTGACATTGCATGTTCTCTTCAGAGGCGAACAGACCTAACCAAGGCTCACCCCACTTCTAAAAGAGACACTATGGATTTTCCGGATGGAGATGCCATTCGTGATCTGCTAGGCACTTAAGGCTGAGTTTGCCACCATTGCAATCAGAGAACCGGCCAGGTGTTGAACCACCAGAGATATGTTCGGTTCCATTCAAGTCCAGAGGCATAGAGCCTTTTGACAAGGGGTCCACCATTCCACCCCACCCCACCCCACCCACCTGGTTTGTTGCAGTACCACAAGTCAGTGGTGTTGTCTGTCAACATCCAAATTAGCCTTCCTTTGAGAGATGGTAAGAAGGCTTTAATTTCCAAACAAATTGCTCAAAGCTTCAGCAAGCTGTTGTCTAGCCAGACTTCTGCCGCAGACCAGAGGCCTCTGATCTCCACCTTTCCAAGGGACTGCCCCATTCCAGAAGTGACGCATCTGTCCGCATAGTGAGCTCTGGTTGGGGAAGGGTCTACTAGCAGCATGCTGGAGGCCATTAGGCCCAGAAACCTCAGTCCGTCATACCGAGATCTAGGATAGAGGCTGAATCAACGGTATCATAGCCTGAATATCCCGGACTCACCACTCGAGAGATTAGGACAGAAAGTGCACTGTGTCCAGAACGGCCCAGATGAAGGGGAGCATCTGAGAGGGAGTCAGGTGTGACTTTGGCACATTGATAGTGAACCCCAGTGAATGCAAGAGGTTTGGCGTAGTCTGGAGGTGGGAGATGAATGCTTGGGGTGAGCCTGCCTTCAACAACCAGTTGTCGAGAGAGGGGGAAGACTGGAACTACTGATGTCCACAAACGGACTG
This sequence comes from Lissotriton vulgaris, assembly GCF_964263255.1. Lineage (NCBI taxonomy): Eukaryota > Metazoa > Chordata > Amphibia > Caudata > Salamandridae > Lissotriton > Lissotriton vulgaris. The sequence goes on from NC_141698.1 coordinate 105,350,448, forward strand.
CAACTAACGCCGTCGCCTTAGTGAACACCCTTGGGGCACTGGTGAGGCCGATGTGGAGCACGGTAGACAAAGTGCTTGTGGTCCACCGTAAACTGCAGGTAGAGCCAATGGACAGCCAGGATGGGGATATGGATATAAGCGTCTTGCAAGTACAATGCTACCAACCAGTCCCTGGGTCTAGGGCAGACAGGCCCTGAGCTAGAATAAGCATCTTGAAATTTTCTTTTCTGAGGAAGTAGTTGAGGGATCTGAGGTCGAGGATAGGATGCAGGCCTCCTTCCTTGTTTGGAACCAGAAAATAGCGGGAGTAGTAACCACAGTGTATTTCTGGGCCAGGAACCCTCTTCTATAGCTCCTGTGGGCAAGAGAGTTTAGACCTCCTAACAAAGTAAGACAAGGCGATCCTCCGTCAGCCAACCAAAAGTTGAAGGCATGAAAGGAGAAGTAGTCTCAAAGGGGAGGGAGTAAGGCAGAACCTTTTCTCATAGCAAATGGGAATAATGGCCCAAGAGTCATGCTGTGTTTACAGACAGCAATGTAAGGCTGGTGGAAGAGAAGATCTTACCAAAGCTGTCAAGCATTTTGGATTCCCTATCCGGAAGTGTGAAAGATAATCCACTACGGAAGTAGAGGTTTGGACCACCGAGCTTTCTGGGGTTGGGTAGTTGGAGAGGAAAGCTGGATTGCCTGATGCAGGACGATCAAGACGGGCTATAGTTCTGAAGTAGTGTGGCTCACTGGTTAGAGGCGGCAGACCCGAGAGCAGAGGACGGCCCGGGACCAGGGTTCGATTCCCGGCGCGGCAGGTTTCTGGACCAGGGTCAGCGGACTCGATAATTCTCTCGCCTCGGTGCCCACTCTGATCAGCGATCACACTCGGCAACTCTGGGCATTAGCTTGCCTCATCTTCACTAACGGCCCCACCAGACCGCCGGGGATGCCTGGTCTCACCCTGGAGATACCCATTAAGGGACCATCTCTCAGGGAAGCCAGGAAGGGTTTCGCAGCGGTCGAAGCGCCTTGGGACCCTACGGGTAAGTAGTGCGCTATATAAATGCCTATACATACATACATACATACTTGGCCCAGGTGCCCAGTAGAATATCTATCAAGGCCTCGTTAAATGTTAACAAGGGTTCTGAGGTGGAAACACAAGGCTGCAGGACCTTCATCAGGACATTGGTCTTGACTGCCACAGTAGGATGCTGTAGGTCCAAGTCCTCCACAGTCCTATGTACCAACACTGCAAATAAAGTCCCCTCCTCCGTAGCCAGAGCAGGGGAAGGCAGCATGTCAAGCTCTGGGGAGGTGTCCTAGTCGCTGGCATCACCCAGATCCTCATACCAGTCCATTGCTTCGTTGAAAAATAGGATTTCTAAGGGATCCTGCTGCCCTCCCAATACTCATCCAATTCTAGTCCTTCAGAACAAAGCACATGATATGGCATGGAGCCCAGCAGGTCTGTCAGTACTGGTCTCTGCGTCGGAGGACACCCAGCTGGCTCGGTGCCGTCTACAATAAGGATGGGGGAAGCGCCACCAGTGGCCGCCATCGAGAGTCTGGGTGTCGGAAGAGGCATCTGTGAAGGTCGAGTGATTACCAGCGCTGGACTGGATCCGGGATCGGATCCAAGAGGAGGCCTGGGCACCCTGGTGGGAGCATATGGTGCTGAACCCAAGGGAACTCCTTCTGCTGGGCTTGAGGGTCCCGAAGGCACACAGGCATGGTCAGACCGCTTAAATATGGCGCCATTAAAAGTATTCAACTGGGCGGGGGTCACTTCTGACCATGGGAAGGGAGGGAAACAGGAAGCTGACCCAGGCACACGTTCTGTGGAGTGGGCCCTTGAACATAGACTCCTCCGTCTCGTCAAGTGACAGGCAGGGCTTAGTCGAAGCATGCTTAGACTTCTTATGTTTTTTGTGGTGCTTCTTACCTGACCTCGACGACTTTGAGTAAGAGGAGGAAGCCTTGGATCCCCCTGGGTGGTGCTCAGACCATCATGAGGAGTGGGAACAATATCCTTGGCGAGATCTCCAAGGCGCCTGATGCCAGGCCGCAAGCAGCATCAGAGATAGCTCCCTCAGAGCTTTCGGCATCACGGCCTGGAATTCGGAGTACACTTTGGGCTGTGGTTGCACTCCAGGCACCAAAGACATACTAGATGGGGGTGTCCGTAACCGACATGGCGTTGCACGGTTTGAACCCGAGGCCTTCTTTCTAGACATACCTACACACAAAAAATTTTGACAAAAAGTTGAAACAGTGTCAAAAGTTACAGGAGGTAGCTCTCTACGACGGATCTGCGCTGGCTGGCGCAAAAAGAACAGATGTCAGTGTGCCAAGATGCCACCTAAATAGAGGACGGGGAGCGAGGCCAAATCTTTCCAGACCCACTTCTCTCAATTGTAGTGCTTTGGGAGAAAGAGCAATATCAAGTCCCCGGCTTATTTGGTAAGCAGCGTGGTATAGTCCCCAGTGCCCCCATACAATGTAGTGTAAAAACTGACAGCGATATTTGTGTATTTTTTGCTTTCAGCTGTCTGTTACTTAGAGGAGTACAGATCATTCTAGACTTGTGCCATCAGCATAAACATACGACAAAATAGATTAAGGTAATCCATTTCACTTTGGTTACAGCAAGCCTGTCCTCACATCATTGTTTTCCCCTTCAATATGGAGCCGGTGTATGCTATCTATTCCACACTACAATATTCTAGATGAGCTTTACACCTGGGAGAAATAAGTCCCTTTTTTAATATATCACTTGGGTGTTTTTATTGTTTATTTATTTATATTAGTGCCTAATCACTCCAAGAAATATGTTAAAAAATGTTTAAAAATGTAACTTTTGTTCCTATATGAGTGTCACAGAATTGTTTAATTAATATTCCTTAATATGTATATATAAATGTGATTGTTTTGATTTTAAAGACGGCTCCTAAAAAGCCCTAGTCCTGATGCGGCCCATAAATGTTTGGACTGAAACGCGTCGACATTTGTTATGAAAACCCCATCAAAGATTTATGATTATTAAAATTGATTAGGAGTACCTAAATAATAGAGGTTCAAACAAATATACCTCATAGGCTCCTATGTTTTTTGGTTGATCTTGTTTTGAAGGAATGCCCTTTATAGTTTTTGAAGCATCCTCTTGTTAAAAAATAAGGGCTACAATATACAAAGGTCCAAAATATATGTTAGTTTGTCAATGTAAATATTGTGGTATATATATTTTGTAGTTTGTATTGAATATATATATATTTGTTGTGGGTACATATACAGGTTTTGAAAAAGAAAAGAAAATAACTTTCTCTTACTATGAAAAAATAGAGCAATAACAAATAAAAACAACAGACTTACTATTGGCTTGACGTTTAGTTGCAGAGGAATATAAAACGCAGATTGGTTCGATGTGATTTAATCAATATAGGAAGGGATAAGATAATTTATTTCTCTCTCCTTTAATAGATTGATTACCATTTTCTAGGAATCATTTTCTTTATTCTATATAAATAAACGACGCGGACGTCAGGACTACAACAAACACGACACCTTAGTCGTCAAGCAGAGCCAATCAACCAACCTATTGGTGTGCATGGGTACTGCTATCAAAAATATTCCTGCTCGAGACTGGGGCCTGAAAGTTCTAAGTTAAGGAATCTGAGGATAGATGTCTATCTAATCAAAATGGTTCTCATTGATGTGATCATTCAGCATATTTAAGACCTACAATGAGTTACACAGCTACAATCAGACCCACTGGAATGGGCAGCACTCTGCTTTTCTCACACAGGTTTGTACTTTCCTTCAGCTTCAAGACATTCCTGCTACTTCCACAAAATGGATTCCCCTAAAGTGTTATGAATAAAAAAAAGACTGCTAAAGAAACATCCATGATATAGTCCGTTCAGTAGCTTCTTTTCATGGATAACTATGCCTATCAGAAACTTCACATGAGCAGTACTCAACTAATTTAACAGTGGGATCTTAAACATTTCTAAGAAAGCCTTGCAAACGGATGTATGTCGTTACAACGCATACTTTTACTCCGCGTACCATTACAACGCGGTATTTACAACGCATACCGCTACAACGCATAGCGCTTTGGGGTGCTGGATAGTGGTAAGTATAATTTACTATTCTAACTCCAGTCCCCGTGGACCCTAGGGAAGGTGTTGGATAGTAAATTAAACTTACCTCTTATCCTAGAGCGCCCCCCAGCGCAATGCGTTGTAACGGTATGCGTTGTAATGCCTGCGTTGTAGTGGTAGTGCGGAGTAAAAAATGCGTTGTAAGAGGTGAATACCCTTGCAAACCAACTAAAAAAATTCCAAACAAATGGGAGGCCAGAATTACCTTCAGGTATAATTATTCAGACAACACTGCTTGGCAAAGGTGTGTAAAAGTGACGGGGTTAGCACCCCACCCATCTTCTGAATCGGTGCATCCCTCTAGAGAGCCATAGGGTCTATCCAATATTTATAGAATGATGAATGAAATCTAAAATCAGGGAATTGTGGGCAAGTAACGAACACGGGGAGACTAAGTACAAGTGCCTTGGTAAATGGTAGTTCTTAAGTCAATTTAGAGATGATAAAAAGTCTTGCTCTACTTAGCCTTAGTTACGGAATAGATGAAAGACTGGAGAAGTACTAGTAAAGACCTTTTTAGACTATGAAGCGTATGCTGAAGTACATTGGCTGCTTATGCATAAAGCTCACTAAAGCTGCAAGCCAATGTAAAGAGTACCAAAGAAGAAACACTGCAGGATAACACGAAATAGGTGGGGAGCGGGGACGCCAAGGTTGTCTCATACATCAGCCACCGTGAAACGTGCAAAACTCATTAATGATGAGCTAGCCTCCTTCCAACTAATAGACGGCTAGTACAAAGTAATTCTTTGTGGTGATGGAGTGCTTCACATAAGACACAGTATGACATAAGAGAGCTTGCTATTGAACTTGAAGACCAAAAATATATAGCAAAATATTTTTCTCCACTCACCCCATTGGAAAAGGACAGCCATGGTCAAAACACAAAATCTGGAAAGCAGTACACCCAAGCATCCAATTATTTTAGAATGCTGTGATTTATTATTTCCTGAAGACTCCAACGAGTGTCTCCCAAGTGTCTTTGTCAGGGTTACATGTATATGTGTTAGATTTGGGGGTCTCTAGTTGGTACAGGTAGGTACTGGTGACAAATAGGGACCCTCTCCCCTAGTCAAGGAAAGGGGATTACACACCTAAAATAACCCCTGCTCACCCTCTAGGTTGCGTGGTGCGATCAGTCAAGGCTTATTTCAGAGGCGTTTTAAGTTAAGTGGTTGTGAACACATACAGTAACCCAGTGACAACGCTACAACTGGACACCACACAGGTTTTATATAAAAAAAATAAGTAGCCTTTATATAGGGTTACCACAAGACCATAAACAAAAATACACACTATGATTACTTTAAGATGGTAGCTTTAAGCTTAGTTCAGTTCTCAGATGCGACACTCTGCGACAATGTACCTTAAGTTGCGTTGCGCTTCCACGACAAGTAACGTCGCAGCAATGGGAAATGCGGCAAAGTTCAGATACAAAGAAATAAAGATATGAAGATCTTCCAGATGCTGCATATTCTCGGGGCTGCGGGAAGTTCTCGGTTCGATGCGTGGACTACAGCGGCTACACCCTTACAATGCGACTGCAACAGCTCCAGAGGTGACGCTCTTGTCCACGATGCGTGAAGCTTCCGCTCGATGAGACCGCTACAGCGGTGAAATCCAAGATGTGACGGCAGCAGCTCCGACGGCGGTGCACTTCTGTGGGATGAGAGGTGCTTTTGGTTGATGCGGTGCAATGCGACAGTTCCAGCGGCGACACCCTCCTTCTCCGGAGTTGGGTCAGCGGGCACAGCGACGGCGACACGCTCCAACCTCGTTGCGAGATTCTTCTCTTGATGTGGTGCAGTGTGACAACCACAGCGGCGACCCCCTCATTCGGAGTTGCGCCGGCAGCAGCAGCGACGGCGACACGCTTCCTCTACATTGCGGCAGGCTTCTCTACGATGAGGTGCAGTGTGACAGTTACAGCGGCTACACCCTCCTTTCTCCGGAGTTGCGACAGCAGGCACAGCGACTGTGACATGCTTCTTCTCGTTGAGTTGCGCTTCCAGCTCCTTGCAACACGTAGTTCCTCAGAAGGCCCAAAACAGCAGCAGGCACTTCCACAAGAACTCTGGGGAGCTGGGGGTGAAGTCTGTTGTCCATGTGACTTTAGCAGGAGGCAAGCTCTTTTCAAAGCCCTTGGAGATCCTTCAAAAGTTAAAAGCAAAGTTTCTCCTTCCTTTGGCAGTAAGGCAACCACTGCAGGCCAATCCCCCAAGCAGCACTTCGTCTTGGGAATAGTCTCTCTTCAGTTTCTTCAGGTTCCTCTTCTCAGCAAAGGTTTCTACTTGAAGTCCAAAAGTGATCTAATTTCATGGTATCAGGGTCCCAATATTTATATGGGAGCAAATGCATGCTTCGTGGCCATGGATAAAGCTGTTTTTGGTTGTCTGTTGCTATTTCAAGGCAAAGACTACAAACCACATGAACCAGGGTTAATCTGGGTCTGGTCACTAAGTGGACTCACTTGAAAACAAAGCGAAAACTCCGGTGGTAAATTTAAATTCTGATATAACGCTCATTAGTTCCATAACTACAATTGTTTCTTCATCGTTGCCCGTGTTACTCCACATCATGCCCTCTTTCCGGGCTGCCTCCTTCATAGCCCACTGTGCTAGAATAGAAGGATTGGAATTTATGAACTACAAGTAACAAAGGGATCTGTGTGTTAAAAGCAGTAACCCACTTACATAAAATAAAAATCTGTCAACTGCAGGTTACATGATGTGCCTTCCAGGAGAGACATTAACCTTCTATACTACTTTGATTCAAATCTGGGACTAAACTAAACTTCGTTCACTCCAGCACGTGTTAACCTCCAGAGTTATCTTACCATTATTATCATTCCCTGAGATTTACTGGGCAGACAAACATCTTAGCCGCGGGTGCCTTAACACCATACGATACATTAAAATGCAGACGTTGCAACCAATTAAACAGAACAGGTCTACTAGCATGTTTCTTCTTTTTGCAAATTTCGTTATGGCAGAGTTTTGGGGGGAAAAATGAATTGGCTGCGGCCCAGATTCTGCGTTGGGGCAATTTTTTACACAACCCAACGCAAAACGTAATTTGTTAAATCTTGCAATGCTCTTTAATGCACTCATGGTAGATCTGCTGTACATATGTGTGAGGTCTTGATGGGTGATGTCACTTCTTATGACGTCCCTTCCTGTGATGCCACGTGCGATGTCAAGCACCATGATGTCACTAGCATACTGCCTAACTTGTTTAGTCTCTCCCCCTTACTTCTTATTTAGCATTTGTCCCTTGCCACTACATGTGGAAATGGGTTTTTTTCAGCCGCAACTTCTTGTTGCAAGCGATATCACTGGGAGACAATAAGCAAATCATTAAAAAAACACACAAGGTAATTTTACATCCGCTCAGCATGCAAGGCTGCGACGTCTTCCATTTTATTTTGCAACCATGGCTGAAAGAAATGTTTCTTTAATACAATCAGTTTTGAATGGTGGGCTTCTCGATCTTGCCTGGGGAGCTAAGTGCCCAGGACTCAACGGTAGTAATTTGCATAGCTGATGCACATGAGGTAACAGGAACACTAGGAGTATGGAAGCCCATGTTATCGAACTGACCAACTAAAATTGTCTTCCTTAAACCAGCCCCTACTGTGGATTATTAATCAACGCTCTTTCATCATGAACCGAACAAAACACAACTGCAACGCCCATGAGATTGGTAAGAGGTAGCTCTGCAGCGCATAAGCACCACTGATTGTTTTTCCAGCCGGATGAAGGAGGGCTGGACTGCACCCCTGTAATTACACTCAATGTACAGACCTGAAATGATGAACAGCATCTACTGCATACAGCATGAGGCGGGCCAGGGCGACAAAGCAACCCATGCAATTAACTTATGCATACATAGGTCCTTCTATGCATATGCACACGTAGGCAAATTTGGGGCTGCTTTAGATGTTGTTCGTCAAACTTTCAATGCATTTGTAGGTACCGCCATGATGGCAGTTCCTGTAAATGCAAGAGAGGTCTGGTGGGCTGGTGGACATCTCTAAACGTGCCGGGTGGAATACCATCGCCATGGTAGAAGTAAAATACTCCGCCGTGGCAGATACGCTAACACAGGGCCCCAACATTTAAATCAGGCCTTTTATTTTTTTCGGGATACTCCATTGCATGGATCCAGGCCTCTAAATCTGGTTCCTCCCACAATTCCAGAACAATATTCTTAGCCATTGTCAATGCCCAACACCCACTTCTCTTTCTCTGGTGGGTTTATGGTGTCATAAATATGAAATACGGAATCGGTCCCAATGGGCGCCATTCCCTGATCTAATGTCACCAAATCTAGTGTTTCCAACTGTAGATTAAATGATTGCTATGCTCTCTGATTTAACCTCATCAGTGCTGGCATTTCTTAACTCTTGTTTGTTTCGTATGCTTTTTCCCCCCCCAACAGCAAAAATATATATTTCTTTTTTAAATGGTGAAAGGTTTTGTCAGTGGAGCCTGGGTTCGAACCGATGGCCTTGCAGGCGTTCTGCTGACTATGCTAACTTATTCCAACACATACAAATAAACATATTTCTAAAATGATTTCAACTGTTAATGTTTTTTTTATTTATTTGAAAATTTTTATATAGCGCTGGCTAGACCTGGAGGTGTCAGAGCGCTTTACATGAGATAGGACATTGCATAAGTTACAGTTGCAGTTACCAGAATATGCTTGGGAGGTAAATGTGAGCTTACACAATAATATAAGATATTAGCGCGTAGCATTTCCAAGACACACGTCATATGGGGAATGGAAGGTAGTGGGGGAAAGGTAAACAGGGGAGAGGAAAGCAGGTAGAGTCAGATCGATCTGAAGGGGGAAAGTACTCCAGGGGGAACAAAGCTGTCAAAGTAGTCAAAGAGGGAGACAGAAAAAACCATGAAGAACCTTGAAAAGCAATGTCCGATGTCCGGCTGGGTAGGTGACGGCCGATGGGATGACCCAGAGACGGACTCAGATATAGCTGCATAGGACAGCTCCACCGGGCAGCGGCCAAAGGTCCTCGGTAAGTACAAACAGTTTGATTATTTCAATGTATGTTATCTGCAAGGGGGTCAAGCTTATCCCATACACCTGAGATTCTGTTGTGTGTTACATTCTGCACTATCCGCCTGTGATCCTGGTTTACAACCGTTAGTAGCTGCACTGGGATGGGGCTTTTATTAAGGTGCCATTAATTTTTAGGTTTCTGCACGTTTGGTTGCATTCTGTGTTCAAGCTTGTCTATCCTCTCTCTGTACCAGGACACTTGAGCACTTAGAGTAGAGTGGGAGAGACTAAAAACAACAAGCATTGGAAAAGCCAACAGGTCTCACCTATGAGAGCGCTACTGGAGTTGGCAATGTCTTTTAGCCATATTGTACAGCAGTGTTTCTACTGTGCAGCATGGTTGGAAAAAAGAAAGTGGACATGGCCAGTGTCATAATATTTTTTGTATTGCTGGCAGGGCCGGAGGCAGCACAGAAAGAAGGCATGATGTGGAGTAACACGGACAACGATGAAGAAACAATTGTAGTTATGGAACTAACGTGCGTTATATCAGAATTTAAATTTACCACCGGAGTTTTCGCTTTGTTTTCAAGTGAGTCCATGAAGTGACCAGACCCAGATTAACCCTGGTCCATGTGGTTTGTAGTCTTTGCCTTGAAATCGCAACAGACAACCAAAAACAGCTTTATCCATGGCCACGAAGCATGCATTTGCTCCCATATAAAAAGGACAATAAAATAGAAGTGGGTATTAGAGGAAAAAAATAAAAACTAAAATGGGGAAAACTTACAGAAGGCAACAGCTGTTAATCCCTGAAGAAGCACAAGGTGCAATGATCGAGACATGGCACTGTAGGTATCAGGATGAGTGACCAAGTGCTGATTGCCGCTCCAAAATTCCTGCTCTTTCTCGTCTTTCCACACGTGATCGGCCTCACCGCTTCCTATGCCAAACTGCGGGACCTCTTCATTCATAAGTCATGGCTGATCTTTCCAACCACGTCTGAACTGGCAACCAATACACAACTTACAAACAACCAAGAGTCTGGAGAAGTAACACAACAGCATTCTCTGCCTGATGGTGACTGTTGTGCTGCAGGCTGTTCTGGCACTATTCGGCCACCCGTCTGAACATTTGATCGATCTCTGCTCGTGTGCCCCAGATAAATTTGTTTGTCAGAGCAGCGATTTACTTTATGCTCGGAATAAAGGCTAACAGTCTGGAACTAACACTGGACATCACACACGGCTCAGGCGGTCTGACGGTGATGGCTGCACCGCAAGTACTTGTAATCTTTGAACGATTATCCGCTTCAGCACCTACTTTTGGACCATGTTAAAAACCTTTTCTGGTGCAGAGTGGTGAGCAGCCTCACTTATCCCTTTCAAAGCTATATTGAGGCCTACAAATGCCACTGCCTTCATTAATGCAAAGCTTACACTTTGTTCTGAAGTCCTGAGTCTAGGCTACCCCACAGATAATATTAGCTTACTCCGTAAGAGAATGTGTGAGTAGCCCATCTTCCTACATGGGTGTATGGCACTTCTGCACCACCCATAACTATGTTGTGCATAGCTTAAGGGACAATTCTCTGCCCTGTGATTCCCATAATTATATCAGTTCTGCTGATGACCTGATAATTGTAGACAATGTTGAAACGTGGTTGACACTGCAAAGGAGAATGAAGCCCCTTTATATTTAAAGAAAAAGATGCTATGGATTTAATGTGATTTTACACTCTAAACATTGTGTTATTACGGGCTTTTTGTACCTACCACATTTTTAGTCACTAAACTGTTATTTGTCTTGAGTGAGCACAGGGGACATCAAGCCCCTGTCTATCATTTTATATGGACGATGAAACGATTTTCTTTAATTATTGGGGTTTATTTTAAATGGTTGCTGATTGATAGGGTAGCACCATCATTTATGGCTATAGAGTGTTGACCTGTATAGCATGTAAACGTTAAGCAAAGTCCCTAGTTTACCTTTGTTCTTAATAGGGAAGAACCAGGTTCGGACTGGGCATAGTGGCTAGCTCTTTTATTACTTATGCAAATGGTTGACAAGAGGACAGTATATGAAGAATGATGTATGCGGTCTTTGCATCCTACCCATCTTACCACTCAATCTTCACCAATTATAAATGTCAATAACAATGCTGGAATTAACTGAAAGGAGACAAACGGTGCTTTACAAAACACATAATTTACCACAAAGGTTATCAAGTTCAAATAAATCACTACCACACGAAAATAACAAGGTCACTGACAAAAACAATAACTTATGTGGTGGTCTTGTGTGTGTGGACAGGGCAACCAGTTCAGTGAGATACATACTATTGTGGTGCCTTTGCCCTTGCTGGTATATGGTCCCAGTACCAACTTTATCATTAAAAAATAAAGAGTTTACTGGAAATCGTACTCTTTATGGGGCCATACAAGACTAACCAATTAGGTTTCAAAAAGCTAGACTTCTCAAACCTAATAATAAGAAAAACCAACTTCCTTCAGCGACAATTGTCTTATCAGTGGTGGCTGGCACCCTAAATATATGGTGTGGTAACCACTAACTGGCAGCGCCTGGTCAACGCCAAAGCTGTCAGTCATGGTGGAAACACGACTGAGAACGCTCACGTTGAGATTGAAGGCAGTGCGAGTCTTACAGTGCACCAGTGGGGGTTAAGAATAATAAAATAAAAATTTACTCAGTCCCTGCATGCACTGGCTCTCCTCCGGTCCCTCTACTTCAGTCCCTCAGCGCTGCTCTGGTCTTCAGCATTCTCCACATTACTCTGAACGCTGCTCTGATGCTGCTGATAATGTTACAAAAGGGGATGATGGACGGAGCGTTTGAGCAAATCAAACACTCACCCCCAGTCAACTGATTTGGGTTTAATCCATCACCATTCTTTAGCTCACTCAGCCACCCCAGTTCAGACAAGGCCATATGCAAATCAGTCTGACCCTGTGCCTCATGGGAACAGTCCAGCCCGAACTGCCAAGCCATGTCTTCCCTGGACCGGAAACAAGCATCCTGCGACTGGTTTTGGATTCATAATCCTCAGCCAGGCTATCTTGAATCCAGTGGCCAAATGAGCAAGGACTCGCGTCTGAGCATACCCTGCCAACTTAGGGCGAACAAAGCGATACAAAAGGGGACGATGGACACTTTGTTCGCCATAAGATGGCAGGGTATGCTCAAACGCGAGTCCTTTCCTCACTTTGCCACTGGATTCAAGCAAGCCGGGCTGAAGACCGCTGAAATGCCAGAAACCGGTCCTCAGAAGCTTGTTTCCGGTTCAGGGAAGGCATGGCTTGGCAGTTTGGGCTGGACTGTTCCCATGAGGCACAGGGTCAGACTGATTTGCATATGGCCATGTCTGAACTGGGGTGGCAGAGTGGGCTAAAGAATGGTGATGGATTAAACCCAGATCTGTTGCCTGGGTGTGAGTGTTTGATTGGTTCAGATGCTCCGTCCATCACTAACCCCTTTTGTACCGCTGATAATGTTAGCAGCATGAAAGCAGCATCAGGATTGGCTGGAGCAGGCTGCCTCTCGACGCTCCCACAGGCACTGCACGCTTGTGCCTGCTCTCCACCTAGCAGGTCTTAGCTGGGTGGAGAGGTTTACACTGCGCATTTTAGGCTGGCTGTCGCAAAACAGCTGGCCAAAGTGAAATGTGCACTGTAAAATGGTGGAGTGAGCACCACTCCCCTGATGCTAGTCAGCCGCAGGGGTCCCGAAGCCAAACATGGCTCGGGCTGGGGAAAGCGAAATATATGATCATAAATTAATTATTTCACCTTTTGCAGTGCTGGCAGCAAGGGGGGCGATGCTTCTCTGCCCTAATGGAGGGTCTGTTGCCATTAGTGCTAATGTAGTACACAGATAGATGATAAAGACCCACAAGGCCGAAATATAGCTGGCACTCAGGATTTCCACAAACTGAACAAGCATTTGCAATGCAATTGGTGTCGCATTTGCAAAAGTTTAAGCTATCGCCATTGTAAATGACAATGCCTTTTTTTATCGGTTGTAAAAACCAACACACAAATAAACATGGTCAGAAGCAAAAACATGAAATGGTAGTTATTACCATTTTATGTTTCTGCTTCTCGCACTGCAAGAAAGCAGTGGGGCGATGCTCCTCGGCCCTAGCAGAGGAGCCACCCCTGAGCAAAAGAACCGGCTCCTCAGAAACCTGCTTTGCCGACCCATTAATGACAGACCTTTCAGAGGCGGCCACTCTACAGCACATGCGCTTCCTTAAGGGCAAAATATACATAGAAAGCAATTTTAAATAAATACAATCTGGGGAAAGCGTAGATGAGATTACGTACAATTCCAATGAAGCTTGTATTTCAAGAAATGGGAACATTCCTTCTGATATATGTATGAAGGGAATATGCTCAAATTCGAACGACTGAATAGAAAATACCACTAGATACAGTATCTGACAAATAATTCAATTCCTGGGATGCAAATAACTAACCCGAGTTCTTATTTTTTTCAATGCAATTATCAGATACAAATGTCAACAATGACTTATTTGCTATAGTGTTCTGCCGTTGACCTTCATGGGTGTAGCACTGGGAATAATCGCTATCTTTGTGTTCTCAGAACTTTTAATTTAGCGGTCGGAAATGTATGGTTACTGGAAAGGTTTCCAACCCAACACTTTCAGTGCCTACGAGGTAAACCCATTCGCCTTAACTAGAATACCTCTATATTTAGCACTATTCAATTTCCCAATAATTCCCTCCATTTAGCACTGTTCAGTTTCCCTACAATACCTACGCATTCAGCACTGTTCAACTTATCTACAATACCCCTACATTGAGCGCTGTTCGTCTTCCCTACAATACCCCAAAATTCAGCGCTGTTAGTCTTCCCTACAATACCCCTGCATTCAGCACTGTTCAGTTTCCCTACATTTCTTACGTATTCAGCGCTGTTCAGCTTCGCTACAATACCCCAACATTTAGCACTGTCCAGCTTCCCTACTTTCAGCACAGGTGAGATTCCCTCAAACGTTCCTACATTCAGCATGCTCAGCTTCCACCCTACTTTCCTGTATTTAACACTTTTCAAAAGAGTGAAGGTATCCCTCACTCACCAAGGTGACTGTCCCACCTGCTCTCTCCCATACCTTTACAAGGAGTGTGTGAGAGCTTAGAAGTGGCAAAGATACTCAAACAACAGCCACACATGGAAGTGAAAACGTACTCACCAGAAACGTCAAATGATCTTACGTTTTGTGAGACATCAAAAAAACTGAAGTCCCAAGGTCCCAAAAAGGTCCCATAGCGGGGTCGAATAGATATTTATATATGCATTCCCAGAAAGAAAAACTTCAGCTTAAAGTGCACTGCAGTCAGGATCCAAATCCCCTACAATTCCTTAGTTTAGCAAGGTTCACCAATGCACGGATCATGACCCCCCCTAATAACGACACAAATCATAAGATATTACTTATGACAACAAATAACACAGTAAGTCATCAACTAGCTGTTCACATAGAAACTATACAGGGAGGAAAGGAAAGGCTTTAATTTCACCAAACAGATTTCCTTAGAGATTGCATGGACATCAAATACTGCAACACCAGTGGCAGGAGCTTGGGGTGCTGTAAATGTATCTGGAGAAGAAAAGGGCGCTGCTCCATTCACAAGTAACCAGCATTAATGCAGATGTAAGGCAGTTGTACTGGCAACAACCAACTGTCCTACCAGAACTACAAAGAGAATAAAGGCTGCTGCAGACAGACCTAAGGCTGCATTACCACTGTCAAACATCAGATGTCCTCACAGAAACAATATTGTTAAAAGGGCCCACCAGAGAAATGCAGAAAGCTGGTCTTTTACCCATTTTTATATCAACATTCTCCAACAGTAAAGGTTTCCCAAGTATGGCTTTGTTCAATGTGATCAGGTTGAAAAGAAAAGTTGCTCCTTTAACTAAGGATGCGGCAGTTACAGTGACACACAAATATTGACTGGGTTTAACCACTTGGCCTCGGCGGTAATTCCGCCGCGGCGCTGGGGGGATGGGGGGCAGTGGGCGCCGGCATGCTCGTGACGAAACCACTCCATCACGAGCGCGCTGTGCTTTTGACGGAGTGGTTCCGTCACGGCCACGCCCGCTCAATAGAACGTGCCGCGCAGGTGCAAAATTGATGCGCGCAGGCGCGGCAGCCGGGCCGTGACGGAACTATTCCGTCACCAGAACAGCGCGTCAGAGGCTGGTGACGAGTGGTTCCGTCACCAGCATAAAAGGAGTTAATCTGCGACCCGTATACCACCTCAACACAAATAACTAATATTTCTCTGCTTTAGATCAAAAGCATCATTATGTAACACTTCACATCATGGATTGCACTTTACAAAACAGGATTCTACCACTATCCAGTAAAAATAGGTCGTTGATATCAAACTGCATTTAAAATGTGCCCACACTGGCTGCGGCCCAGAAAACAATTGCGCATGACAGGGCAAAGTTGGAGGATGGCCATTCCAATTAATTGCAAAGTAAAATAGGCTCTCTATTAAAAAAGCATGATACAAGGGGTGTCCATCATTAACACTGTCTCAAATGTCTTATATGTCGTTGTGGTGGATACTGGTATAGTATATCCTTCACTTTGAGCAAATAAATCATATTCCTCAGAGAGCTGAAATTGAAATACAGCACCCAGGATATCCAGGAACAAACATACATGGATTACATTTAAAAGGGCAAAGTGGCATTAAATAAAAAGGGTGAAATCAGAGGAGCCAGACTTCAGGAGCAATAATTCAATAAACAAAGCTTCATGGGAACAGGCTAGCTTGGGAGATGAACAAAATCAACTCCATAGCAGGACTGAAGGCAGACATTGGACGTAAGACTGAAATCAAAGATCTGAAGACAGGCTGATGGCAGAGAATTCAAGCAAAGTATAAGACTAGAACAAGGCCAGAAGTAAAAATCTGAAGGGCACAATGGTGGAGGGGTGTCGCCCCACTGGCTCAGAGCCAGCTAATGAAAAATAAAACAATATTTTATTATAGTTTCATTTTTAAGCAGCTGACTGAGCCAGCGTGTGTGGGGATGGATAGAGCCGGGCAATGGGAGGGAGGAGTGGAGTGCACTTATAAGCTGACATGTCTGTTTGGCCAGCAGTCTTAGGTCGGCCAAAGAGACACGCGCAGTTAGGTTTCCACAGCCCAGCCGTTCTCCATAGCTGGGTTGGAGAAACCGCACAGACTCCCTGTTCCTGAGCGAGCGTTAAACAAGCCAATCCCTGCGCAGCACTCATGCTACATGAGAGCGGCGCAGAGATTGCACAGTGAGTCTCTGATGCTGTCCCAGGGGGTGCTGGGACCAGGAAGCAGAGGAACATCGAGGCGCGAGGCAGTGAAAATAAGCAGCAGGTTCTTTTTTTTATTTTATTGTTACACTCCCCCACCCGTGCCCCACAACTGTTTATATGCGTCAGTCGCCATTGTGTGGAAGAATATACAGACCAGCAGTCTGTTGGTTAATATGGCACTGCCCGACATCCTTATAGCTGAACAAGGCACAGTCCTGGCAATCAAAAAAAGCAATGTTCTGCAGCCTAGTCCTGGTAGCCTAATGTATATGGTTCATGGTGCAGCTATCAATCAAGCAGCATGCGCAGCGGGCCAGAGGATCGGTGGGGCTGGGGCAACTACACTCCAAATAGGACTGTCCTCTTCTAATCAATTATGGACCACAGCGGCCAATTTTTCATATAGGCATAAGGCTCCATTGCACCAAGGCTATACTACTGCCAACATGCCAGTGTAGTAAGGATAACAGGGTGATGTTCCGACAGGTGAGATAATCAGGCAGGGACCAGCAAGGTGAGACGAGGCAGGGCTCAGCAAGATTAAGCAAGGGATAATCAAAATAAACAGGAGGCTCGGGAAAGGAAAACATTAACCTAGAGATGGAAGAGTTCATCAACTATTCTTCAAAGGGTCGAGCTTAAAATATGTCCTACTGTCAGAAACCCATTTTAGAATGGTGTTCCAATGATGTACAGATACCAAACTTGTCTCACTATAAATATGCTTTAAAAAAAGTCTTACATTTCTGCGTGCAATAACTACATATTATTTAGTACCCCTGGATTCAGATGTCCTATTGCCAATTAGGAAATGAATTGTATGCTGAGAAAAAATAGTGTGGTATCCAGAAGGTAAAAGCCATTTCATTCATAATAACTGCACACAAGCCGAAACAAACAGAACACGCCTAGGAGGCATCTATAATTGCTCTGCAAATTGGACTGTAAAAATCTTGTAAAATTTACTAGACGGACTTATCCACAAAATTATAGCACAATTGGGAAGATTTAATGCGTGGCAATTTAAAGTTTTATTTGTGCAGTAGTGCTACTGCACGTAGAAAAACTTATTTTAACATAATGTGAATATCGTTTTAGTTTCAGGCCACCTGGTGACAGATTCACGTTTATAACAGTGTAACCCGAGCTGTCAATGCATAGGTCAAGTTGTTATAAATTATTCAATAAGTATATTTAGACCACAGCTGTTTGAATGGCCCTGTAGGCCAACACTGTACAGCTATTTTTAGGTCGGGCTAGAGGCAACTATCACTGTATGTCAAAACACACAATCATCATCAAAACGAGCTTTAAGAAGCAATGCTGAGAAAGAAGTATGCCTAAGCCGCTATGCTAATCATCATTTGGTGGTAATTTAATTTTGCGCACTCAATGGCGGCTGCCAACATTTTGAACTGGCTGAACACCCGCAGCTGGGTCCGTAAGGCACCTGGCGCATGCGCACTCAAAATCTTTTAGAAGAGGTTGACACGGTGGCGTATCAATAGCCCTGCGGTTCGGAGACGCCTCCCCCAAGCTTCAGGGGCCCCCCCCCCCTCCAGCACTCTGCAAAGGTGGCGGGCCCCTGGCTTGAGAGCTCCGGACTGGGTCTAGAGCAAGGCGTGGTGGGGGAGGTTTGGGACAGCCGCAGCCGGCAGTGGGAGTACCTGCAGGGCGGTGACGTGGGGAGTGGCTGAGTGGGGAGTAGTAATGTATGGAATACGGAGTTTTACAGGTAAGTAAACACAAATAAATAAAACTAATTTCGTTGAGTGCACTGCATCGCATTTGGTAATGGAGTGCACTCAACGAAATTCGTTTAATTTATTTATCTATTTAAATGTTTACTTACCTGTAAAACTCCGTAATCCATACATTACTTCCCCCCCACCCTGCCCCTCCCCACGTCAACGCCCTGCAGGTAATCCCACTGCCAGCCGCGGCTGTTTGGGGAGGGCCCTCCATGTACTTTGCAGGGTGGCCCCCTCAAGTTTCTTTACGCCACTGGGTTGACACCATGACATGGTTCCAAATCCCACTGATCTCTTTGGACTGACCGGTTAATATGTTACAGTTACCCTTGAATTTCATGATAAAGCAGAGTTCCAGGCAAAGGCAATCAATATCGAAAGGCCCCAGTCCTTTGATATTTCTTTGGGAAAAAGAACCAACATTATTTTTCGTCTTTAAGTCAACACTACATTCCTACATCAGAGATTAGACCTCCTGAACAGGACTTTTTGTTTGCTATTGGCTAATCCTAGAAAGCTTGAAGAATGATCATTCAAGATTTGCACCAGTCATAAGAGAAGACATATAGCCATCCCTGGCATGTGTGCCCGCCTGTGTGAGAGAGACCGAAAAACAGGAGGTGAAAAAGAGGCACATGAGAGAGAAGGCAGAGGGGAAGATTATGGTCTGTGAGGCAAGAAGAGAGCAAGGGAGTGAGAATGGCAAGTACGAGGGGGTTGTAAGGGGAAGAGAATGTAAAAGAGGGAGGCAGTATGTGTGATGCAAGTATTTCAAAGAGCGGAGGCTATGAGAGAGGATGGGTTAGGAAGAAGAGTGAGAGGAAAGACAAATATTTGTGAAATTAAGCTGCGTTAAAGGAATATACGAAGGACTGTCAGACAGAGGGTGTTCTGGAGTGAGAATATGTTGTCTATGTCTGGAGACAAATGGAGCATGTAAACTAACAGAAAGGGGGAGGATAGCGTACGAAACATGCACAGGAACAGGAAGGAGGATAAATGGCAGACGTTCAAGACAGGAGGTGTGAAAAGAACAACATTCGGTTTGAGGCAGAAGAGGGGGCAGGGATAATTCTTGGGAGGGAAAGTAATAGATAGTCGACTAGCCAAATGTTGCACCACTGCTTAAAGAATAACACACAAAAATGTGTTTCCATTTAGGGTGACAAAAAAAATCATTGCACTGCCGTGGATGGTTTTGAGAAAGACAGAACTAAGCAATAGGACCCAGTAGGCGAGGAGGTTTAATGGTGCGTGATTGGGGAAAATAAAAAGGACAGAGTATCATCAAGAGGTTATGGTAGGAGAAAAGAGAGAAAGAGGAACAATTGTGAGAAAGATGATTATTAGTTGGTGTGCTTGTGGGACTTCAAGTGAGGTCACTATCCTGTTTCTGCTCCACTTAGGTTACTTTAATTGAAACCTTAGCTCAGTCCTCGGTAGCTGTGACACAGAGTAATCAGACTTAGCTCAAAGAAAAATATGAGTAAGTATCTTACCAATACTAAAAAAAAGTTAAGAAAAACACAAAAATCCCTCTCCATTTTATAAAATAAAACCAATAAATATTTTTCATTTTTAAATAGAAATAGAGAAAGATTTTTGGACGCTTTTTATTAAATCACTGCAAATCCCGCTAAAAATTTTAAGCATCACTGCCGATCACTTGTAGCAGTAGTCTATGAGCGTTGGACGAGAGGGCACGGGTTAAGGTCAAAGTTTCAGGCTGACCGCGATGGAGAGCCAGTCTGAGAGAGGAGACGGGTTGGTCCCTGTCAAACGGTTACCTGCACATGTAGACCTTTTTCTGGTTAGTTTTCTCATTTATTTATTTATTGAGCTTGTAGAGCGCGACAGCTACCCACAGAGGGTTTCCCGGCGCTGGACGGTCATTGACGGGATCCACTGCTGCTTGGATCTGGCGGTGGGCTTTATGTCAGAGGAAGGGAGAAGTCCATTGGCCCATTATGAACCTTGGTTATCGACAGGCGTTCGAGCCTATCAACAAATCAGCAAAGCATTTCTGTGGGAGTCATCTGAAGTCAGTGGCCAAGGGTGGCTTCATTATCTCAGAGCTCTAAACTCGCAAGCTGCAGTTCTTTTTAGGAGAAGAGTACATTGGCACAAGTCAAGGACCCAGGAGCTTGGAGGGAGTGGCACCATTTGGGGGCTAGGGCTTCATTTGGTTGCACCAATGGGGTCCAGGGAAAGTCCAGTTGTAACTGGTCAGCTTGAAATTTTGCAGATGTAGGGCTTCTTTAGCTTTTGTGTTCTTGGAGCTTAACAGGAAGCTAGCAAACTTGCCCTTAGACTTCACTCACTGGTATTAAAACAACAAAGCTTAAAAGGCATTCACTATCTGCCATGAAATACCAAAATCTAAGGAATGCCAAACACATCTAAACCATTTTTATGAAAAATATGTACTTTATACTATTTCGTCAGTGTTCACTGAGTGAAGAAGTTTAACATACTTGTAAGGTAGCTGAGTGAGTCAAGCTTTATACTACTGACTGCAAAGCAACAGACAAGAGGGACAACTAGCTACAAGTGAAAGGTCCACTTGTGGCCAGCAGGGAACAATGAGACATCAGATGGTTTGGTCATATCATCTAATGGCTGGCATCGGGTTAAGTGGTCTTTTGAAGTACTTTGAAGTTGAGGAAGTGGAGGCCGAGTGGCTAAGTGCAATCCCAGCTGATGTTGGCTTTTGGCACTAGCACCGTCTCTCAGCCTATGAGGCTTTGGAATTCAAGCCCTACAAGGAGAGTCCCATCTTCTCAGTGAGATATTACACAGAAACCAGTGGCACAGAAGCATGTTAAAAGACTCAGCTGTAACTATCATGTAATACTAGGATAAAGGGGATTTAATTTGTTGCCTTAGTACAGTACAGTGTAAATATTGTGTATTTTGTTTTGCTCTGCGGTGTGTGTTGCTATATGTATGAATTACAACAAAAGTTCTGGCTAATCTGATTAGGCCTTGCTTGACAGGGAAGCTGTAGTCAGACCTTATGTGTTCAACCTAAAAAAGATATTTCAGGAGTACTACAGAGAAGGACTTTGGCACAGCCAACATGTTGGTGGGCAGGAGTACATGTTTTGGCTGGGTAGACGCTGTGCGCTTCAACAACAAAAAATGCTTCCACTCCACGCAGCTGTGATTATTCTCTTTGTTTATCCAGCTGCCTGATCGAGCAGCATTATGTATGCCTAGAGAAGTCTCACTAACTGGCATAAATAAGCAAGCTTACAATGGGTTAGAGCCTGACCGATTAGAAACATTCAATGGTACTGAAATGCTGTTAAAGTGTATTAGATCAGTAGATAATTTACAGTGTTTGTTTTTCTCTGATGGAAGCACAGATGGAAAGAGGACAGTCAGGAGGAATGTACTCTATTATTCCAGTCCCAGCAACCTTTCCGTTCCATCATTAATTTTAGACTTCAAAGTGCAGTTGTCTCTTTGAGAGCAGCATGGATGCCCAGGGCTACACTAACGTACATGGATTTTTAGGTCTGGCTTGACAATGCAGCTGTCGCCCGACCTTGTCAACAAAACAATAGCTTTCACAGTACTACTGAGAGAGAGTGGCTTAGTACAGCATGTGATTAGCTTGTATGTGTGCTTTGACTAAAAAGAGTACTTGCATTGCACTTTGTGGCTTGTGGCATAGCTTAACTCCTCATTATTCTAGGAATAAGTTGGTTACGGTGACAAGCCAACGATCGCGACAGTGGGCCTGCCATATTTATTGTGAAAAGCATATGCTAAAGTGAATGGGCTTTTAAGGGTGGATTGTTATTACTCTATATTAGAGCCTATAGATGGGTATTTTGTTATGTGGAATCAGATTACAGTAGGGGGCCAATGTTTTGTTGGTTGAACACTTAAAAAAATGTAGATATCGAAGATTTACTCTTTGTGAATCCTTGTTAAGCCGGCTTAGGAGGCATAGTATTTTGCTTAGCCAACTGTAATTTTATATACCTTTCTAATTTTACGACTGAGTCTGAAGATTGACTTGTTGAAAAGCTTACACTCAAAACAGTACCCCAGAGTTTGTAATGGTGCCAAACTAAAGGCCTGGTTGGTTCA
Organism: Lissotriton vulgaris; assembly: GCF_964263255.1. NCBI lineage: Eukaryota > Metazoa > Chordata > Amphibia > Caudata > Salamandridae > Lissotriton > Lissotriton vulgaris. Next base: position 105,372,833 of record NC_141698.1, read on the forward strand.
CTAAGAAACGTAATGTCCTATACCACAGGTCTGGTCTGCTTTTTATGAAATGTAAGGACAAAGGCATTTGGTCTAGCTCGTTCATTTTCAAAACCATTTGGAAAGCCAGTAAGCCTTTAATGATTTTGATCAAATTGGTTACAGGCTTTAGGTGGGTATTGTGTTGCATGTAATTCTAAAGCTTGCCATAGCAGGTACAGGTTTTGGCGATGGCCATCCACCCTAACAAACCATAGAGGTTTTCACTGTGATGATTCTTGTTCGGCCTTATTGAGAGGGGTTGTAAATTGTTTTGCAAACTGTATTTTTCTATACATTTGTGATTTTACAACTGTATGCATGATGCGTACATGGTGATTGCCAGTTAATGTACATTTAATAGGCCTGTGTTGCTTAAGGTGTAAAGTCAATGGTAATGGCCTTATCGAGTCTTCAGGTAACATGTCAGATTCCATAAATTTAATCTGTATATTATGAAACATTATGACAAAGTCAGTAGACCTGCCATAACTACTGTAAAAAGTATGTTTTAAAGGCAATAGGCTTTTAAAGGTGGATTATTACACTGTTAAAGTAGGAAGCTATTCTCTTAACAGAATCTCACAGATTATTGTAATAGGCAAGGATTTTGGGGATGGTGACCCAACCCCCCCTCACCCCCTAACAAATTATGGGGATAGAAGATATGAACCCTGACAATCCTTAGAAGACTCTCCTAGAAGGGATAGTATTTTGCATCTCCAATTGCAATTGTGTATACATTTGTAATTTTATGATGGTATGCCTTATAAGAGTTTACGCACAGTACAGTAGGCCTTGGATGGTTGTGGTGACAAGACAATTAGGCCTTATTGAGGTGCAGGGAAATTCTAAGCCAGAAGCCATGGGTCTGGTCTATTTATTAAGACAAATTAAGACAAAGGCAGTAGGCTTTGCTTTTGTTGTGAACAGTTTTTGTTAAAGCCAATAGTAAATTGTTACCCCACCATGTCAGGAACAGACTAATTTGCATACAGCCAGGTCCTGAAACTGGGATGGTGCAGTGAGCTAAAAAACGGTGTTGGATCTAGCCCGGATCTCTTGACTGGGTGAGAGCTTTCTGCTTAATTCAGAGACTCTGTCCCTCACCACCCCTTGTTGTAAATATTTTTGTCCACCCTAAGCGTGGAAGGATATTCTCAGATGTGAGACTTTTGCTCATTGCACCATCAGGATTCAAGCAAACCGGGCCGAAGACGGCTGTAATGCCAGAAACTGGTCCCCGGGAGCTTGTTTCCTTCCCAGTGTAAGAATTGGCTTTTGTAGTTTGGTTTGCCCTGTTCCCATCATGCACTGGGACAGGAACAGACTAATTTGCATACAGCCAGGTTCTGAAACTGGGATGGTGCAGTGAGCTAAAAAACGGTGTTGGATCTAGCCCGGATCTCTTGACTGGGTGAGAGCTTTCTGCTTAATTCAGAGACTCTGTCCCTCACCACCCCTTGTTGTAAATATTTTTGTCCACCCTAAGCGTGGAAGGGTATTCTCAGATGTGAGACCCTTGCTCATTGCACCATCAGGATTCAAGCAAACCGGGCCGAAGACGGCTGTAATGCCAGAAACCGGTCCCCGGGAGCTTGTTTCCTTCCCAGTGTAAGAATTGGCTTTTGTAGTTTGGTTTGCCCTGTTCCCATCATGCACTGGGACAGGAACAGACTAATTTGCATACAGCCAGGTTCTGAAACTGGGATGGTGCAGTGAGCTAAAAAACGGTGTTGGATCTAGCCCTGATCTCTTGACTGGGTGAGAGCTTTCTGCTTAATTCAGAGACTCTGTCCCTCACCACCCCTTGTTGTAAATATTTTTGTCCACCCTAAGCGTGGAAGGGTATTCTCAGATGTGAGACCCTTGCTCATTGCACCATCAGGATTCAAGCAAACCGGGCCGAAGACGGCTGTAATGCCAGAAACCGGTCCCCGGGAGCTTGTTTCCTTCCCAGTGTAAGAATTGGCTTTTGTAGTTTGGTTTGCCCTGTTCCCATCATGCACTGGGACAGGAACAGACTAATTTGCATACAGCCAGGTTCTGAAACTGGGATGGTGCAGTGAGCTAAAAAACAGTGTTGGATCTAGCCCTGATCTCTTGACTGGGTGAGAGCTTTCTGCTTAATTCAGAGACTCTGTCCCTCACCACCCCTTGTTGTAAATATTTTTGTCCACCCTAAGCGTGGAAGGGTATTCTCAGATGTGAGACCCTTGCTCATTGCACCATCAGGATTCAAGCAAACCGGGCCGAAGACGGCTGTAATGCCAGAAACCGGTCCCCGGGAGCTTGTTTCCTTCCCAGTGTAAGAATTGGCTTTTGTAGTTTGGTTTGCCCTGTTCCCATCATGCACTGGGACAGGAACAGACTAATTTGCATACAGCCAGGTTCTGAAACTGGGATGGTGCAGTGAGCTAAAAAACGGTGTTGGATCTAGCCCTGATCTCTTGACTGGGTGAGAGCTTTCTGCTTAATTCAGAGACTCTGTCCCTCACCACCCCTTGTTGTAAATACTGGCTGTATATAGGCTTTTTATTAGATGCATCTCACATATTCCCATAGAAAACTAAGATTTTAGTATTTTGTCACCCACTGTGAAACACTGGGAACAGCAGATTTTTACTTAGATGATGGTTAGACCCTACCGAGAGGAATTGCAAATTGTTTTGTCAATTTTTGTAATTCTGTACATATTTTTAATTTTGAACTGTGTGCATGACGCTTGTTAGCTTATGTGCACTTCAGGTGGCCTGCTTTAGATATTAGTGTCAAACCAATGGTAAAGGCTACAGGCCTGATTAGTTCACTACGAAAAGGTATGTCAAGTTAATGAGGTGCAATCTGCTTATAAAGAAGTGTTATGACAAAATAAGTAGGCCTGACTTATTGTGAAAAGCTTGTGTTAACCCCTTCGATGCTCATGACCAGCTGAGCTCGTCATGAGGCACGGTTGAGCTGTGCTGATGACGAGCTGAGCTCGTCATGATAAATGGCAAATCATGGAAAGCAGCACAGGAGGGGAAATCCATCCGCATCGATGGTGTTAAAGGCTTTTAAGGGTGGATTGTCATATCTGTGTATTAAAGGCTACAGACTGGTATTTTGTTACACGAAGTGTCAGATTACCTGAATAGGGAAGGACTTTAGTGTTGTTTACTGCCTCTGTCAAACCTCAGGCATAGAAGATTTGCTCTGTAATAATTCTTCCTAGGATGTCTTCGGAAGGCCTAACAGGCTTAGTTGTCTGGATCTTGTAATACCAACAAAATAATTTATTAATATACACACATACATAAAAATGTATTTACATATAGATACACAGGTCATTTGGGTTAGCTCTCTTCCGCCATTGGTTTGTCGGAGTGTAAATTATACTCTGCTTCCATATAGGACTAGCGCACTGTATACAGTAGTGGTTCAGTCCACATCAGACACTGGCTCTCTGTGAATAAAGGCATTTTCTGATAGCACGTGCACATTCACCTGAAAATTAGTGCACTTCAGTGTCAAGGCTGGTTAGTTCACCAGTCCTTTAGTGTTCAATTTCTACTTTGAGATTTCCACTTTCATTTCTTTGTTCCTCTTGTCATTTTTCTAAAGAGGGTACTACAGCTGTCTATGCAGTAATAGCAGGTTACTTTCTTGCAGCTCATTAAATGTACAGTGTGCCGCATCCCAAGTGGCCACTTCCTCTAAATCAGGAAATCATTATGGAATACTTTCTTCAATAGTGTGTCAATGTTCTCCCATTTGAAGATGGACAACACACTTGTTCTAAATGTGGTAGTCATGTGGGAACTTTAAATCTAGGATAAGACTATGTGCAATACCTCAGCAAGAGGAAACACACTACTATGTTAAGTTTAATTACTGCTAGCATATGCCCACTGCATTTAGTCGGGAGCATGCTTTCTTTTTTGCTACTTGTAATCATTTAATTTATCTTGCATACTTTGTTGAGTTTGAGTGTAATTTACTGTGGTTGTGTTAGAGGGTGAATGCAGGAATCAGTCAGTGGATAGATGACAATGCATGAGGGAAAATGTGTGAGAGCCTGTATGAGGACTTTTTGAGAAAAGTTACTTTCATTCATAAGTCAGACCAATTGGCATTGCCAATGCTCGTTTTGGTGTATAAGGTGTTTGGCTGTACTCCAGTATAAAGATTTCTAATACGAGACACCTTCTGGAATCACCCATTTTCTACATGCGTTCATGTTCTTATGGTCAGGATAATCATTCCTTTAGCCAGGTTAGGTAATAAATGTATGTCCACAAAAAGGGTGTACGCTCACCGCAATAAGAGCCAAACTGGTATCAACCTGAGAAAGAAGGGCCACATAAAATCAGCACTAAAAACGATTCACTGGCTCCTATAGGCATCATGGATAAAAATTAAAGTTATTTGTCCTTTGCATAAGTCATTTTGGACCAGGAGTCAGGAAATCCTCTGAAAATGCATCACCGAAAAGGCTTGGACAGTGGCAAGCCACATTGCACTGTGAAAAACAGCTGAGAGCATGAATAACAAATATATATTTGACTCAAGTTCGGATAAAAATCTAGTCCTAGGGATCGGGCAGGATTAGTTTAACGTAGTTTAGTTTAACAAATCCAACATCAGTAGGGTTGTTTTAAAATACATAACTATGTAAGCTAAAGGATATAAGAATGCTGAGGGCCTGATTAAGAGTTTGACGGACGGTTTCTCCATCACAAATGCGACGGATTTCCCGTGAGCCGTATTAAGACTTCCATACATTCCATTGGATATAATGGAACTTGTAATACGACGGGCAGGTGTCACGTTTGTGATGGAGTAACCCATCCGCCAAACTCGAAAGTACACACTTGTGGAGAAGTGTGGCTTAGGGGTTAGAGGCGGCAGACCCGGAGGCTGAGATCGGCCCTGGACCAGGGTTCAATTCCCCGCCTCGGCGGGTCTTGGGCTCAAAAATTCCACAGACTCGATAATTCTCACTCCGGTGCCTTCTCGACTCACAGGTTCACACTCTGCGACTCTGGGCAATAGCTTGCTTAATCTCCACAACGGCCCCTCGCGGTGGGATGCCTGGCTTTCACCTCGTGGATACCCTGCCGGGGTTATCTCACAGGGGAATACCAGGACGGGTTCCCATAGCAAGCGCCGGGAAACCCTTTGTGGGTAGCTGTGCGCTATATAAGCTCAAATACATTTACACATTTACATTTACACACTGAGGCATGGCCACATTAACTGAAATGTAAGTTGGTCCTGTCCCAATACTGATATTTAGCCTCCAGCTCCTACTAAAATGTTGAACTAATACAGATTAGTTGGGCATCTAATCTCTACACAACACTGCCATAATCATGACTATTTTGTAAACTACTCAGTTAAGCCCCAATTCGTTACAAGTTTTCTGCTACTGTCGACGTTTTCGCTCACTGAAATTAGCACTTTCACTTTGAGTTACTCAAGGTTTTAGTTTACGTAACCGTGCAGCGTTATGATTCATATACATGTAGATGAACGTGTTTGTCCTCATGGCCCTCTTTGTACTAGATCTGAGTCTCTGGCTCTTGTACAAAGCTATTGTGTGTTTAGCTGTTATTCGCTGCGTTTGGGATCTTGTTGATCAGCTTTATTTACTCTGAAGCTTTTTTTCCACATTTAATGTCTCAGTCGATTAAACCCCGTCTTTATCCCATCATCAGCTAAATGACTACAATAGTGTTATTCATTACAGCAATCTAACCTGTTTAAGGCTATATGATGGAGGCGTTTGGACTTTAATAACTGCTAATAAGCCCTATACACTAATATGGTACTTTACAAATTGAATCCTCACCACGTGCCAAATCCCAGCATTCATTTGCACAATAAAGAATTGTAAGCAGTCTGGCGGGAAGCCTGGCACAGGTCGCTCTGCTTTCTTTCACACTCGTCTGCTCTTGCATGGCCTTGCTTTATTTTACAGTTTGTCAGGCGGCTCATATACAGACCTCTGGCACCGCTGCCACCACAGAGATGGAGATCAGAAATGCCCTGCTCGGATGGCTATTTTGATTCCTACTTCATGAGTTAGGGCTCCCGGTTTTATGGTATTTATTTTTTACATTTCCATCTGTATTTATCCATATTTCTTTTTCGCTAATTTTATCTGTTTTTATCCGTATTTATTTTGGTCTTTGTGAAAAAATGAAGCTGAAATTTGTATATTTCCACATTTATTTAACCGATAAATATGCACTCATGCTTGAATGCCTGCCAGGTTTCAGGACTAGTAACACCAGCCGAAGTTAAATCAATGCACTTCTATGAAAACATGCAAATTACAGTATCAGCCTTGTATATATATATATATATATATCTACTGCTGTTAAAGCTTCTTTACTAAAATCCCTTTCTTTTTTAACCCCCTATCTCATCAACTGCACAGCTATTGGCTTGGCAGTCATGGGAGACAGAATTTAGAATTACTCAAAAAACAACCCAATGTAGTTTTTATCCACATTTAAAAATAAATACAGACACAAAAACAAATGTTTTCTGTCTGTATTTATCTGTAAAAAGCACTAAAAACGGAACACAGCAAGCCCTATTCATGATCAACCAAAATCAAACCAACTGGCAGGAGAGCTGTTTGGGGACACCGGAAGAAGGTTACCATAGGGGGTGGAGAAGCAATATGTGGAGAACACTGAGCCATGCACAGTAATTACTTCTTCCTGAACCGAATGCAAAAATGGAGGAGAAAAGTTTTTTTTTTTTTTAGCTAGAGGCACCAAAGCAGAAAGAAAATTCACAACTCAGATGACGCATAGATCATTTTATCAAACGGATCATCGTGACTGGACCAGGTTTGGGTGTGATCAAGGAGGCCCCTGGGTGAATATCACATAAGTCATTGTATTTTCTATCCTATCAGGCTAATGCACAAGTGGGAAAGATTAAGTGAGCAGAAAAATATCTTTCACTTAAACATTAAAATGCAAACTGCAGGTTAGGATGAAGACAGTCTGCAATCTAAGAAGGTATTTAATGTATTCGTTACTTGGGAGGGTAACACAAAGGTTGTCTCACAAGTAGCATAGATGTTCCTTTGGGTCTGCCCTCTAGTCAACTTCCTATCAGCAATTAAAGACCGCACCTTTGCTTTAGAGCAGACTCATGGGATACACTGAAATACACAAAGAGCCAGGCACACCACACTGACAGACTTCCATCTATCCACGAGTTAAAAAAGTTATTTACCTTCAGTACCACCTTATCTGGAAGAGATTATCTAGCCACAGACTCTTTACCTTAGAAAGTTCTGCAGGTGTCAGACTGGATACGAAAACTTTTGGTGAGCAGCTCCCCTGCCTGCAGGTAGGAGGCGTTGTTCGGCACGGAGTGGCTTCATCTGCATCATCCATGCCAAAAGTGACATGCGCTGTGCCTACATAGGCACCACCCCAGTGCAGTGACATCAGTTTCTTTTCGTGACTTTCGACGGCAGAAGAGCAGCACCAAAAAGAAAACTAACCACTGGTGCACTAAGCTAGGACCCTTAAAAAGGGGAGAACACTTCACTCTAATATCCATTCGCAGAGCAGGGAGTATGGCTGGATCTTTAAGGACTGTCCGGCTAGATAGAATATCTACCAGATAAGGCATTAAGGAACATACATAACTTAATTATGTGATAGAGTATCCTGCCGCATTTTCAGTACCTTGGATTAAATACACAATCGCCGGAAAAGGGGACTGCGATATGGATTAGACTAAGAAGTCCTGTAGGACCGAAAGGGCAAAGTGACCGTCATGCTAAACCTAACTGTCTAGGTAGTAGTGCTTCGTAAACGTGTGCCAGGAAACACGCGCTGTTGCCTGACAGATATCCAGGACACAAACTTCAAAAGCTAAGCAGTGATCGCAGCCTTTGCTTTGGATGAGCTTGCAAGCCTTTAGGAGGTTGGCTTGTGGCAAAATGCGTAGCACATCTTGATGCAGAGCACCATCAGTGGTCAGTGTCGGCACTGCCTTCCCTTTCTTTGCTCGGACCTACCCCATGAAAAGCTGAACATCCACCCAGAAAGTTTTGTATGGTCAAGGTAGAAAGGCAGCGCTCTTTTTGGGTCCTGCCAATGCACTCTTTCTTCTTTACAGGGGTGGAGCGGAGCATAGAAGAGAGGCAGAGTGCTAGAATGGCCTACATGAACGAGAGTTATCACCTTCAGTAAAAAGATGCTCACGTCTGACGGACCAGCTTGTCTTCGTAGATGTAAACGTACGGAGTATGTGCCCTCTGGGCAGATGGTATTGCCACTAGGAAAGTAGTTTTCTTGGTAAGAAGCTTGAGGGGACAGTTGTGTAGGGGGCTAAAGGGGGCATACATCAGAAATGTGAACTAAGTTGAGGTCCCACTGTGGCATAATGAAAGGTGCTGGTAGGAATATATATGGTGGAGACCTTTCAGGAACCTATGTACAAAAGGGGATTAAAAAGGGATGGATAATCTGTAAACCGCAGAAAAGCCGAAATGTCAGATAGATAACCCTTTAAAGTGCCCAAAGCAGAGCCTGCTGTACTAAGGTGAGAATGAACAAAAGAACCTGGGAAAGAGGTTCCGATAGAAGGTCAACATGTTTATCTGTACACCATGCCAAGAACTTGCTCCAACAGCAGGTGTATACCATCTTGGTGGATGGACTCCTGGCTGCCAGTAGAAAATTGCAGATTTAAAGAGGAAAGTCACAAGCTCTCAACTGTCGCTGCTCAATTTACATGCATGAAGGTGAAGAGATTTCAGGTTTGGGTGCAGAAACCTGCCCTTTTGCTGCGACAGAAGTTCCTCCCATGAGGAGCAGGGTCAAGACTGATTTGCATATGGCTGGATCCAAACTGAGGTGGCATGGTGAGCACAAGAATAATTGATTTAACCCAGATGTTTTGACTTGGGGTGAATGTTTGATTTGTTCTGCATTCCATCCATCATTTGTGTCTCTTTTGCTTTCTCGCCCTAGCCAGGTATGCCCAGTGTTGGGTCCTAGGCTCACGGCGCCACTGGATTCAAGCTAGCCTGGCTGATGAGGGGTGATACCTTGAAACTGGTCCCAGGATGCTCATTTCTGGTCCAGGAAGGACATGGCTTGGCATTTATTTATTTATTTGTTAAGCGTATAAGGCGCACAGCTACCCAACAAGGGTTTCCCGGCACCGTGATATGGCACAGTAGTATGGCAAGGAATCAGCGGAACTGTTATTGATCACACAACCAGGTTTTGATGATTTTACGGAACCTTGAATAGTTTTCCTCTTTACGGATATAGGGAGGTAGCTTATTCCATAGAGATGGACCCAAGAATGAAAAATATCTGCCTCCCATTCTTGATAGTTTGAAGCTAGGCACGCAGAAATTAGCTGCGGAATGCGACCTTAGGTTGTGTTTGGGTATGTAAGGCTGGACTAATGCTTGAAGATATTTGGGTGCAGTGCCCGCTTTGATCCTGAACATTTAGCTCAGGGCTTTGAATTTGATTCTGTTTTCCACCATGAGCCAATGTAGGTCATGCAGATACGCTGAGATACTGGCGGTTTTAGGGATTCTACCCAGCAACCTGGCGGCTGAGTTTTGGGCTAGTTGCAGTCTCCGCACTACCGCTTTATTTGAACCCAGGTACAAGATGTTAGGGCTCGGCTCAACTGTTCCCATGAGGAGCAGGGTCAAGATTGATTTGCATATGGCTGGGTCTAAACTGGGAAGCATGGTGAACAAAGGAACAATGTATTTAACCCAGATCTCCTGCCAGAGGGTGTATGCTTGATTTGATCCCATTCTGTCCATCATTTGTGTCTCTTTTGCCTTGGAAACTGCAACGCGCAAAACTGCTGACATTGTGCATTCTCACAGAGGTGAACAGACCTATCCAAAGAACTCCACACTCTTTGAAGAGACCTTGTGCCACCTCTGGATGGAGATGCCATTTGTGATCTGCTAGGCATCGACAGCGGAGTTTGTCATCTCTGGAGTCTGGAGATCTCTGTTTGGAAGCTACATGGGTGGTGGTGGACTGGCCAGACTTCTGGCTACTTGTCCACATGGTCTGTGGGAACCACGTCCTCGGCCACAAAAATTAGATCTGCCGGCCGTGGTGGCTGGGTGTGTAGAGACGTGGTTGAAAGCCCCTTTCGTGGCCACGAAAGGGGTGGAAGGCAAACTTGGGTTGGCTTGCAGCCATGGAAGGCCCAGGACTTGGCCGTAGCCCCACCCTTGCTATCCTTAAAGTGTTCCAGTGCTGAATCCACCTTCACGCCGAACAAAAGAGAAACATCAAAAGGCATGCCAATGAGTGAAGCCTGGATATCCCCTGAAAAGCCAGAGGTTCTTAACCAAGGGCCACTGACAATGAAATCGCTCAATGCAGTGACTTTGTTCTGTCTAGGCCACATCTTATTATGAACTTGGATGCATCTTTCGCACCAGCAATTGTTTGAGAAAGTATGGCTTGGGACTCCTCAGAGACCATGAGGAGCACTTGTGCAATTGAGTTCAAGATTGTAAAGGAGTATCTGCCAAAGAAACATACGGTGTTCATCGACCACAGTGCCAGGCTGGCAGAAATCCTCTTCATGAAGGTATCCTGCATTTTGGGTTGCCTATCCAGTGGAGTGGTAGGGAATACAGCAGCATTGATTTTGGAAGTGGAGGCTTGGACCACCAAGCTCTCTGGGGTGGGGTGCTGGGTGAGGAAACTGGGATCCCCTGGAAGGGAGCACTGGTGGTGGGCAACTGTCCTGTGCACAGGAGCCCCGGTGCAGGGTTTGGACAAGGCCGCAGCTCGGTAAGGGCTTCATTGAATGGGAGTAATGGTTCAGTGGAGGCAACTCCCAGCTGAAGCACCTCTGTCAAGACGTTTGTTGTGACTGCCACTGAGGGTAGCATAAAGTTCAGGGCCTTAACCACCCTACGTACCACCACTGCAAGCGAGGAAACCTCCTCTTAGCAACAGAAGGGGGGGGAGAGACCAGGCCAGTGCCTGGGGAGGTGTCCACCAGATCTTCATACCAGTTGTCCTCAGGAACTTCTCATGTCTGCTATCCATAAGAGTTCACAGACTCCTCCCAATCATCAACCAATCCAGACCGGTCATATGAATAAGGCATTTGCTCTGATATGGGAAGCCTGCACAGGTATGCACCGGACAATATTCATCTGTCCCCGTATCAGTCTCTAGAATAATGATGGGGCAGCGCCTCTGCTGGGCATCAGTGGCACTGGGGACATCGGCACTTGGAGTGGGCGCCACTGAAGGTCGAGGTAGCTTGACTGGCTCCGCTCCGGACCAGTCAATGGATTACTGGGCCCGAATGACAGAGGGTGAACCGGACAGTGTAAGACCAATAGGTGCCCCTCCAGGAAGCGTGGGGCCCGAAGGTGATCCAGAGGGGTCAAGCCGCCCAAAGATGAGGTGCAGGGCTTTATAAAATTATTTAAGTTGAAAGGGGTCACCCTGGCTCCTGGAAATTCAGGGAGGCATGGAGAACGCCCAGTCACAGGCTCCACCATAGAGCTAGGCCTTTAGTGTTGACAGCCGAGCAGCTCATCCGAAGACTTCTGTGGTGATGTTGAAGACCACTTTGCCTATTTTTTCTTTTTGTGGGACTTACCAGACTTCCCAAATGACTTGGAATGGGACACCAATTTCAGAAACGACTTTGCAACGATCTCTGGACCGAACAATCTCTGGACCTTCTTAATGACAGAGATCTGGAGCATCATGGAGACTATCGGCGTCGGGCAGTGAGGAGATTAAGGGAGCGTGACTTCAGAACCTTAAAGTGTATGGTGCAGCACTCCTCCCATGTCTTGACGTTGAGGTCTCTCTCAAGACACCAAAGACAAACCAAATGCGGATCGGTCACCGACATCTGTCAGTGACAGGTGCCACATGGTTTAAAACCTACCTTTATGGTGGAGATCCTGCAGACCAAGAGACAAAATCTCAAAAAAATCTTTGATAAAAGGTAGATAAAAAGTCAGTCAAAAAGTGAATGGGATAGCCCTTCTCCGGATCTGCACTGACTGGCATGAAAAGAAAAAACGGAGGTCAGCGTGTTGAGGTGGCACCTTTATAGGCACCGCACGTTACTTCCGGCGTGGAAGGTGACGACGCCATGTGAAACCCCACAACGCCACCTACCAACGCGCAGGTGTACTGCTCACCAACATTTTCTGAATCCAGTCCGGTGCCTGGGAACTATTTTATGGTAAGGAATCTGCAGCTAGAATTCTCTATCAGATGTTGTTCATGTGCTTTGCTGTAACTCCGTTCACTCAATGCTGGAATCGTTCGCTTTTTGTACTTCTCATACTTGGCCTCCACTAACAATGTAGGAGCTGACAAACGCAGGATATGTCCGACCATTTGATGTGATTATGTGCCAAATCACTACAACAGGCTCCCTACATTCAAAGAAATGCATTCAGAGGGCTACAAAGGAACTGTGCTTAGTTCTGTAGCATTAATCTACTGGTCTAGTAAGCACCATCGCTCCAAGTGGATTGTAGCCGGAGATTGCGCTGTCAGAGGTGAAGGCCTATTACTGTGCGTACACAAGGATACAAACATGTGTTTGATGGTCGGGACAAGGCTGGTTCCACTTGGGTAGTCTGACGAAGATCCCTCTCCTTTCACTCAATAATAGACAGACTTGGAGCATGACAGATGACACAAATTCCCTCGCGTTCTTGTCACAAATATATTCTGTTGGCTTTTGGCAGAATGTACCCAACTGTTCTTCGTGACATTTCAAACACAGAAAGCTAATCAGATGCTAGTCCCAAACGACCTTTTGTGGCGCGGAAGGCACAGATCTATTCAATTCTGGAGCTGGCCCTGCAGGTCAAATGGCTTTCTTCAGAAACAATCACATTCTTAACTCTTTGCAAAGATGAGGCACCTGATGCAAGCAGGCTCCATACAGTGCCTGGCAGTGCCTGTGCAAAGATGCAGCCGCGATGAGATGGTGAGGGACAGGGTCAACCCACAGGACGGCTCGGCTAATGGAGACTGCCTCAAGACCTCACGTCCCTGACCTGTGTTTTTCTGGTCATATTCTACTAAACATTACTTGGTTTCACTTCTACCTGTATACCAAAGCTGTGAGTCTGTCAAGCGCCCTAATGCCACGAGGGTGCAGCAGCCCTCTACAAGCTGCACCATGCCGTATCCTGTTGTGGGAGGAAGACAACTGTGAATTACATAACAGACCAATGCTTGAGGAGGGCTAGCTGAAAACCCCTTGCTAGAATGTAAAAAAAATTACAAAAATCGAACGTGTTGGCTACCACCAGACCTAAACATGAAGTGAAATATTATCATTGTTTTTAGTGCCTCCTCGGTCCCCTGCCACAAGAATCAACTGGCCCTGCCGACGCTCGCACTGCAGATGGAGCACTGCTGTGCAACGGTATCTGTTGCAATTCACCCAGATCATCTTAAGGTTACCAAGCAGCACACTGCACCCTGGTAACACACACCAACAAACATTAACAGGCATGACGTGCAGAGTGTGCCTGCACAAGGCCATGGCCTTTTATGTCCTCCTGTATAATGGGACGACAAAACCAGAAGTTCATTCATTTGAATGTCATTGGTACCAGCTAACTCCCTACTGGTACAGTAAGGGTTAAGTAATTTTTGACTGCATGACACTAGGCATGCGTAGGACAATTCAGTGACGTCCCGGTGCCCGCTGCCCAGCATCCCTCACCACCCGCATGTCTCTTGAACAACGGAAACACAGCAGACACTGCCACTTGTATGGAGCCTTGTGTTATTTGTTTTACTGTTCTGTCCACAGTGCTTGTGAGGCGAGGCTAGTCAGTGGTGCAAGAAGGGAGTCAACCTCGCTATCTCACTTACCATTGTTCCTGGAGCAGCCAATAACAGGTGAGAGTGGCAGCTCTACTTTGCACACAGAATACTTTTTGAGTTGTATGTGAGGCGTTTTCTACGTTCTCATTTTATTTATTTATTTATGCGTTTTTATATAGCGCGGACTGTACCCGAAGGTGTCAGAGCGCTTCACAAAAGGAACAGAACTGATACATGAGAACATTACAAGTGAGCAAAAAACAAAAGCAAACTTTACATTGAATGAAGCAAAAATGACAATCGTGAGCCAACAAAATACATGAGGTAGCAAACGGTGCATTACGAAAGTGACAATTGTGAGCCAGCAAAATACAAGAGGTAGCAAACGGTGCATTACAAAAGTGACAATCGTGAGCCAGCAAAATACAAGAGGTAACAAACGGTGCATTACAAAAGTGACAATCGTGAGCCAGCAAAATACAAGAGGTAGCCAACTGTGCATTGCAGGAGGAAAAAGTGACGTGTGCAGGTTTCAAAAGCATACACAATAAACAGAGGTATATTACTGCAATATATGGCGGACACTCAAGCACAAGAACAAACGTTACGTAGGCACTGGTGTCACTTGTGTAGGTATCAAAAACAAACAAAAGTAAGAGGTAGAAAACAGTGTGTTACAAGAGAAAGTGATGGGTGCATGTTACACAAGAGTCCCAAACACAGGTAGAAGGATAACACTGCAATAAATGACAGACTCTCAAACCACAAGAACACAATGGGAAGACACTTTCATAGACCTGTAAAGTAGATTTTTCAATAATTGAAGGGCTTCCTTCAGATAATAGAGAGGGCATGGATTACATTTGGAAGTGTCTTTGAAGGAGGAGAACTTTGAGGTCAGTTTTGAAGGCCTGAAAGGAGGTGGTGGTCCGGAGCTGAGGCGGAAGTGAGTTCCAGATTCTCACTGCGCTGCCTGAAAAGGATTGGGCCATTGATCTTTCCTTCTTGAAAGTGGGAGGTTCAAGCAGTAGATTTTCTGCATTTCGTGATGGTCTAGAGCCTCCAGAGAGTTTCAGTTTATTCGCCAGGTAGCACGGAGAGGAGGAGTGCAAGGCTTTGTGGGTGATGCAGGCAGTCTTGATGATAGCTATAGCCTCGATGGGAAGCCAGCGGAGGGAGGATAACATGGGAGTGATGTGGTCGCTTCTTTTGGACCCATATATGAAACTAACTGCTGAATGTAGAACAGACTTAAGGGGGGATAGGTGGGACTTGGGGAGGCCAGTCAGAAGAGAATTGCAGTAGTCTAGTCTGGAGAGGACCAGCGATTGGGCCAGGGTTTTAAGGTCATGCTCCGGGAAGAAGCGGCGAATCCCCCAAAGAAGGCGCAGTTGGTATCGGGCAAACTTTGCAATTGAATTAATGTGGAAGAGTAGATTGAGTTTTGTGTCGAGTAGGACACCAAGGGATTTTGCGCTGTCGACAATGATGGGTTTATTGTTCAGCAGATTCATCTGGTCCATCCATGATTGAACCGGGGGAGGAGAAAGTGAGGAGGAGAGGAGGAGGAATTCAGTTTTGGAGGGGTTCAGAATCAGTTGATGTGTTGACATCCAGTTTTAAATGGAGTCGAGGGTAGAGCTTAGGACAGAGATCGTGAGTGGAGGCAACCTTAAGGTAGATTTGAGTGTCGTCTGCGTAGAGATGATTGTTGACCCCAGATTCACTTAGGAGATTTCCCAGAGGTTCCAAATAGAGATTGAACAATGTGGGTTCAAGAATAGAGCCTTGGGGAACACCTTGACCCACCGCCAAAGGCGACGAAAGACTGTCCGCTATTTTGATCATTTGGGATCTATCAGAAAGTAAAGAAGCAAACCATTTAAGCACAGTGCCCTCCATGCCCATTCTCTATTGAAGAGTGTTGAGGAGGGTGTTGTGATTGACAGTGTCAAAGGCTGCCGAAAGGTCAAGGAGAATTAGAAGACAAGACAAGGCACAGAATCCCAAGCAGAATTCTTATGTGTAAAAAACACTATTTTCATTATTTACTAATTTAGAAACAGTATCGATCATTAAAAAAATATTCTCAAGCTCATCTTAAAAAAAAAAAAACGTGATTTTACTGTACAACTTTCGTTTATACTTTAACAATGCATACATTTTGTTTGCCTTCAGGTTAGTCTGTTTATGTTATTGTTTTATATAAGTCAGATACAAATATTTTAAATATGTGATGTTTTAAAGTAGCTTCTTGGTGTGTCGATCTGTCGAGCATGCGGTAGTGTTTGCTGCCTGTCTCTCTGTGTGATGGTCCGAAGGTCGCACATTTTGAATTATCCGCTCACGGAGGGCCCTGCGTCTTGCCATACATGATGCTAACATTCTGCGGCAAAAGCCGGGCAGCACTGTTGACTTTAAAACTAATTTATATGAATTACAATCCACTTTTGCATAATTCGAGGACATCACAGTTTACTCCCTAGTCCCTGCAAATGCCTTTATGCTGATGGAATTTCTAATACAAAAGTGAAGGACGTACACGTTTTTAATGCGGCTTGGAGCAAAGTTAGAGGCTGGGGAGGGTGCATTTTGAACGATTAACGGGAGACTTAAGTCAGAGCACATTATAGGAAGATCTGCAATGAGTAGCAGAGCTTGATGGATTGCTACTCAACGAGGAGGGCTCCCTCGAATTCAGGGAAACAACTCGTGGCAGAATTACTCGGAGGCAGCTTTCAAACATAATCATATAAATTATTAAGGCTAGACCATAAAAAACGACAGAGAAACAAACTGCTAAGAGATCAGATATTTAGAAAGAAAGACTGCAGCAAATCAAGTCAGGCAGGGCTCAACAAAATTAGTTTCCTAGGTTGCGTGCACATTTTCGAGAGTCTGGGGCCATTTGACTGGGAGCAAAATGGCAGACTGAAATAAACAATGCACTGGATTCAAGGTGGTGTAGGGAGCATCACTGCACAGGCCAGGCAGCTCATCACAACTATATGTGTGGAATGACGCCCCACAGACAATCCGACACCCTTACAGCTACACTGCATCTTCCCCCCTACTTTACTTGAGAAAAAAGAAATTAGGACAAATAAAGGAAATAAGTATACGCAGAAGAGGTGAGAGGATAGTGGAAAGGACAAAAGGGAAAATGGGAAGAATAAAACAGGATATCTCTCACTCACTCTCTCAGACAGTCTCGTACTACCAACCAGGTGGTCATCTAAAACAGCCCTGCGATCTTGGTGAGACCATAGCTACTCCCGTTCATCAGCGACAACCATCAGCTGAAATCCCTTGAACTAGCACTGCAACTTAACCACTCGCTCCCCTCACCCTCCGTGCACTATACACCAGCATCATACACGACACCCCTGTACACTTAGTTTCTTCTCACGACACAAACCACACTCTGATGAGCCACACGCCTTTCGCGCCATTTTTGTCCATTCTCCAATTCCACCCAGTAACCAGGAACCACCTTCACCTTAAATGAACCTTTAAACTTCGAGAAACCTCCAGACAATCTACTCTCCTTGAGCTTTCACGGTCGCCCTTAAGAAGCCACACAAGTGGTTTCCACATTAATCTTGACATTTAGATTTAACCTAGCAATGTTTTGGATCAGTGAAATGGATTTTAAATGGGAACTATAAATGACGCACAGACTTCAAATGACTATAATTTGTGCTCCTCTGTACACAGTGCTGTCAACTCACTAGCCAATGTACTAAAACTATAACTCGCCATTCTACCATGCACAGTGTTCTCATAACTGGGGTCATTTGAGATGTCACAGCTGTTCTGAACACTATGATTTCACGTAGTGTAAGTGATGTAATATGAAAGGGTATAAGCAGTACATCGTAAAGGTGCAAGGTATAGTGCATGTAGTCTGGCTAACGAGTTGACAACACTGTGTACAGAGGAGTGAGAAATAGTTATTTGAAGGGGATGCCTACATTATAAATTTAAGGTATAACAATAACTTTCGAATTTCTCATGCTATGGTCGAGATAGGTGATGGCTACAGCTGAATGAAGATAACAATGAAGACCACAAATTAAATTTAGAGATAGTATGGAAAACGAGATCTGATGTAATAAACAGCTATTTCAGTACAAGACTTAGAGGAGGAATTTATTTTTCAAAGCAGTGGCTACTAAACTGATCAGAGAGAGGTGGCAGCCCGCTTGTGATCGATGAGGCACAGAAATTTGTAGGAAACGTCGAATTTTAAGCTCTGAAGAAGCGAATAAATTGTGAAACGTGCAGGCTTGGCTGTTGATCATGTGTGTTCTTTGTGAAGAATTCTTGGAAAATAAATAATATATATGGATCTTCGAATGAACACGTGTTTTTTTTCGCAGAACAAACAAAAATACCACACGGATTCTAAAGCAGTTCGGAATGCATGGGCAGTCGGTGAAGGAGAGCTCCTGGAAGGAATACAAAGGAAAGGAACGAAGAGGGGATAACATCTCAGATGAACATGAAAGGGCAGGAAGACCGTGTCAATTGACAAAAGTAAATGAAAGGATGGAGCGGTTCGAGCTCTCGAGAGTGGAAAAAGTAAAAGCAAGAAGAGCCGTTTCTGGGGGTTGAGGCAAATCAAAGCACAGGAGAGAAACAGTAAACTTGGGCTATTTGTTAAGTTAAATGGGTTTGAAAAGCGGGATAGCGTCACGTGCGGCGTCATGCCGTCTTCAGATCGAATAGGACACATTTGCAGCTGTTTTCGCCAGGAAAGGATAGAAATCCGCAGCAATGTCGACGCCAATAGCAAATAAAACAGGAAGCGTCTAATGGGTGAGAGACGGTCTCAGCAGGAAGATTATTGAGCAACTGAGGCAGCGTCTTCAACAAAACACCTCAAAGTCCCTTTTTATTCAAACCTGTGTGTGTCAGTGTGCGTCCACTGACCAGAATCCCTTCATTCCATGCGTCTAACAACAAGGCATTTCGGAGATACCAGGGCTCCTGACTCCACGCAGTGTGCGCCAGAGCTCCCTAACTACAATCAGTGTGCGCCAGGGCTCCCGACCTCAAGGTAGTGTGAGCTGGGGCTCCGAACCCCGCGCAGTGTGCTACAGGGCTACCTAACCCCAGGCAGTGTGTGCCAGGGATCCTGACCTCAAGGCAGTGTGAACCCGGGGCTCCTGACCCCGCGCAGTGTGCGCCGGGGCTTCCTAACCCCAGGCAGTGTGCGCCGGGGCTCCCGACCTCAAGGCAGTGTGCGCCGGCGCTTCCGAAGTCAAGGCAGTGTGCGCCGGGTCTTCCGACCTCAAGGCAGTGTGCGCCGGGTCTTCCGACCTCAAGGCAGTGTGCGCCGGGTCTTCCGACATCAAGGCAGTGTGCGCCGGGGCTCCCGACATCAAGGCAGTGTGCGCCGGGGCTCCCGACATCAAGGCAGTGTGCGCCGGGGCTCCCGACATCAAGGCAGTGTGCGCCGGGGCTCCCGACATCAAGGCAGGTTGCGCCGGGGTTCCCGACATCAAGGCAGTGTGCGCCGGGGCTCCTGACATCAAGGCAGTGTGCGCCGGGTCTCCCGACATCAAGGCAGTGTGTGCCGGGGCTCCCGGCATCAGGGCAGTGTGCGCCAGGGCTCCCGACATCAAGGCAGAGTGTGCTAGGGCTCCCGACATCAAGGCAGTGTGTGCCGGGGGGGCTCCCGACCCCCGTGCAGTGTGCGCCTGGGCTCCCAGCCCCAGGAAGTGTGCACCAGGGCTCCCATTCCCAGGAAGCGGGCACGAGGGCTCCCAGTCCCAGGAAGTGGGCACGAGGGCTCCCAGCCCCAGGCAGTGTGCGCCTGTGGAGATATGGGAGTGGTAAAGGAGATGAGGATATCGTTAAGTGGCTAGAAATAATGCAGTGAAGCTGGGATTTAACCAGCTCAGTGTTTGTAACGTAACTGCCCTTCTCCAAAGGCATGCGATTAGTGTAATGGTTTCTGTGGGCCTTTCATCTGCAGTTACTGTTGGCCTCCAGCTAACTTTTAGTCTGACACAGACTTTGCACGTTTAACACACACAGGGCTTTAATGCACAGGTCGAGCCTGAGTAAGGACTCCCAGCCACAACCTGCCTCACGTCAGCTTTACGTTCCCCCCATGTAGAACATGCACATGTACCCCGGCTGACAAAACTGCTGGGTGAAATTAGCCACCTGCGTGCTGGGATCCTACAAACGACAGCAGCTTGTAGGATGAAAAGATCTCAGGAGAGCAGGCAGGGCTCTCCTCTAATGATCTGCCAGTTGAGCCAAGTCTGCACCATGCGGCCACTTCAAAGAACTTGGTTATATAAATTCCAAGTATGAGGACAGTGGATCATTGATCCTACCTTTTCAATGAACGGTGCATTTGTGGATTAGTAAGGTGAAGTTAGTGCATTTGCCAGCAAGGGTAGAAGGTGTGATAAGGGAGCGGAGGTGCCAGGAGTGCCATGGCTCCTACTGCCAAGATACCTACAGGCCATTCTTAATGCTTTATCAATAAATAAGATACAGTGCAAAGGCTGGAATTATAATAATAATAATTCATATTTGTAAAGCGCAACCATATCGTCCCTTTACGTTTCAAGGCGCTGGGGGCCGTTGGGGAGATTAAGTGAGCTATTGCCCAGAGTCAAATGGTGCTGAGCTGAGCCGGCACCGGGGATGGAACCATGAGCCCGCGCTCTGGAGTCAGCCGCTCTGGCTGCTGCACCTAAGCGGCTCCTTTGCACCCTTCATCTGTCCCACAATTACTGACTGTGCCAACCAAGCAGATCTCCTCTAATACTGGCTTGCCCAGTTTGGCAGCACTCAGAGGCCGCAGGAAAAATGTTTGTGTCAAGCTATATTGCTTTTTTTGACAAATCCTGGATTAGTTACCTGGCACTGGATTGTGTTGCAGTGACTGGTCATCCTTTGAAAGCTCAGTTTTTTTGTTTTTAAATACTTTTGACTGCATTTTAAACAATTATACAATCGTGCAACCATGCAGAATCACATCCCCAAGATGCTTTTCCTATATGAAATACCAGAACACTTCCATCCTTCTGCTGCCAGCTGCACACCAGCATCCTTTCCACCCGGGTCCACTGCAGAATGCATACAGCCGAGACCTCGAAGGGCTGACCTACAGCTGTGGTTTACATCGTCCTTAGTCACCAGCTTTTCAACATACACATCTCACATTAGCCCCATTGGTGTCCAGCCACGCTGCAGTCTAAAGTTTAAAAGCTCCTTAAGATGTCCTCTAGACACGTGTCTGCAAGATGACAATGATCGCTCCTATTTTTATTTTTTTAATGCACTTTTAGTCTAGATCAAAACCTTCCCGACTCTTCTCAACTCTCTTTCAGCTACCACTTACTCACACTAGTCATTCCCCGTTTCGGTTCCTGTTCCTTAGTGTAGTCCTTATTCCCTCTTGTTGTTTCCTGCCACACCTCTATTCGGTCAGCTTTTAGTCTGAAGATCCTTTTCAGGTCGAGCATCAGCACGCATGCGCTGTCTGCAAGACCTGCTGTAATCATTGTAGCCGTGTAATCCCTCCTGCTGCTTGACATTGGTTCACTCCTACGTTGCTCTTCTTTCCTATCTCCGTATTGGGTGGTACTCCAATACATCTTTTCCGTTCTATGCCGAAGAGCACAGTCTAACTACAGTTTACTTACTCTGTAGTTGGTCATGTGTTCCTGTATGGACTACTTGTTTTATTTCCTACTAATGCAGGCACCCCACCATAACTTTTTTATACACGGACGCCACGCTTCATGTTATAGCACGGCGCCCGCTTTCATAGTTTTTATTTTTTTATTACAATGGCTGCTTTATCGGCTGCCATGTCCATTTCTTTTATATAGGCGTGTGCTGAACTTTATGCTCAGAGCAGCGCCCGCTTTTATGTTTAACAACCAAATAGTTCTAACTGTCGCAAAGGATAAGGAGTCCGGGAGTGTATGCATGTGTCCCGGCTGTATCTCTCCTGTGCTTCTCTCCCCCTCTTGCTCTGTGTTGCTGTCTCTCCTCCGTCTGCTGTAAAGAACTTCTGCAAAACTGCAACAGTGTCCGTTGGAGTTGGAGCGTCAGCCGCTGGCAGTACATTTCCATTTTCTTCTCTGGCAGTGTTGTGAAGCGGGCCCAAACCAGTACCTTTAACTAAGAACAGTGCTCTTGGAGTACTTTATGCAGCAAGTCTTGGCAGATACTGTTTGCATGTCAGGCGGGATCGGCGCTCGCGTACAATAAGCACCTCACACGCCTTGAGGGTGCCTTAGCACAAAGGCGTTTCCTGTGTTTGTCATGCAGGTCTGCACCACGCCCACACTAGTTATTCTTAAAATGGCGACCCTGCATGGGAGCGCAAAGTTAATGAGCAGAGTCCGGTTTCCCGTGCTGTCCGACTCCTACAGGGAGAACAATGTTACTATTCACATGGGTTTCAAAGGCGGGCTGTGGCTCTGTCACCTTGGGATGTGTGATCTTGAACAGTTGTCAGTAACAACTTCAGACGAATCGCGGTCTTACTCTTGATACGCTGTCCTGTTATCACTGCAGTCTAAGGAGAATGAGCGAGCGCACCATAGAGGAGTCTCTTCTGTTGCCAAACACTCAAGGGCAGTCTTGAAACAAGTTCAGCTGCAACAGGTGTCTGAATACAAGTACGCCGTGCTTAGTATATTAGTTCTCATATGAAAGGTTCCCCGAATATGATATTATGCTTTTCCTGTCGCATTTGCTGCCATAATAAAGGATTTGTAGTGCTAAACGTTATTACTCCAACTAGCAAAAAATTGTAGCAGGTTAGACGCAGAAAACTGCAGAATGAGCTCAACCTACTGAGCCATAGCATCCAAAGGGTTCAGAATTCACTACTGAGGTGAGGTATTTTTAAAATGGTGGGCGGCGAGTCCAGTTGAATCTTTATCCCCACCGCATCCCATATGACCCCGATTTAACGGACTTCGCTTTGGTTGCATAGCTCCCAGACAATGGACTCCCCCCGACCCCCGCCCACTCCCAGCTATTTGGCACCCTAGCGCTTCGAGGACAGCAAGGGCAGGAAGTTGCAAGAGGCTTCAGGTTGTGCACCACTACTGTGCGTCAATACTGAGCACCATATTGTAGTGCACATTGGTGGAGGCTTGTGCAGCGATCCGGTTCTAAGCACATCACTCGTGTACCTGGCCGTCTTACAGTGTAAGAGAGTTTTTCAGGAGAAGGGGCACGTGCTTATACCGGTCACTGTCTCCATCCGCATTAAATACGTCAAGCAAGCTGCACCAGTGAATGTGAAGCTTGGAAACTCGCAGAAGCAGCAGCAAAAGCAGGTAATGAAGAGTGTGAGGGAGGGGAGGTCATCACTTCCTGGGTGAGCAACTTATGAACTATAAAACGAGGACAGTGACAGGAAGCGGGCCCTCTTTTCATATTTCTGTGGTTAGTCTATCAAAGGGCCACTGCTGCTTTAACACACAGTCACTTCTGTTTTCCATTATGGAGTCCGTTCAAGACATGAATTGCAGATAATGGGGTTACTGGCACACCGAGGCTGAATTAATCAGGGGTCTCGGGTTAAACCCTAAGCTTGCAGTAAAAAATAAAGAATTCAGATTTAACTCCTGAGCATAATGTTAGCCTCCGGCTTATTATACGCTGTGTTATCGACTAAAATGTGCCCCCAAGCCCAGTGTCTCCCAGTTGGGAGAGACGAATTCCCAGAATCACTGCAAAGACTTCCATCCGGTGAAATCTACGCTTTCCTTTGTACACTTACCTTTCACAATCAAAGTCTGACACTGAGAACAGCAAGTGCATTGTGATTTGTTAGCATTGACTTCGGTGCAGGCGCGTTCAGAGATGAAGGATGGCGCACGGATCCCAGCATCCACTTTTGTTTTTCTGACTGGTACTTTCCCACTCCTGTTTCAGTCCTTGATTTCAACCCGGATGAAGCTTCTCGGTGTTAAAACATGTCTTATGGCGTCCAATCAGCTTCATTTTGTGCTGGGAAATGAGATTTTATTACAGTTTACTGCACTTTTCACTGCGGCGGCGGCCTGTGTTTATTTCTCCGATCGAGGGGGGGTGGCACTGCGCTGGGCTCATATTGGAAAACTCAAACTCAATGTGTTTTCTTGTTTCCGTCTACTTTCATTAAAATCAAAAAACAACGTTTATGCAAAATGGTTTAAAGTTTCCAACTCTTTACCTCGGGTGAAAGCGGCACTTAGAAGTGTGGTGAAAGGACCATGGACCATGGAGTTACTAAAAAAATATAGTTGTTTGGCTTTGAAAGGAACTTGAGAGTTATATAGGCTTTTTGCTTTGTAGCTACAGAAACCTAAGCAAGAATATTAGTACTATGTGCATTCCGAGCTTTCTGTGTCTTGTATACACTGGCACACACTAGCTGGCCATTGGATGCACCAAAAGTGGCAGTGCACACCAATTGTTCTCCAGATACAACCAGCACGCAGAACAACCCTCCCGTTAGCTAAGTATACAAAACCACTCCTTAATGCAAGTGCCCGGAGTGTGTTCCGGGCAAAGAGGGAAGGAAAAGACACTAGGATATTCAGGTCATTGCATGGGCAATGATTTAAATCCATTGCAATAAAAAGCCTGATGAACAGGGTACTTGCCATCGGTAAAGCTTTTTTCTGGTAGAGACCGCAGATTGCTCACCTTGTGAATTTCTCCCGGCACCCGACGGGATCAGGTAACTTTTCATCCATTTCCTTGCTTGTTGACAGGTGGAGTTGTGTGGCTCCACGTCAGATCTGTCCCTCTCTGGATACCAGATAGGGGTTCCATATAGGTGTCATCTCCACACACGGACGTCAGATTTTCTGATCTCTCTCTGCACTGTTGGACGCGGAGCAATGGAAACTAGATAGTGCAGTGTGTAGCTTTTTTAGTATGGCATCTTATTACTAGACAGCATGAGTTCATGCTACAGAACGAGCAGAAGGGAGGGGAGTGACGAATCTGAGGTTGGACCAAATTTACCAGAGAAGGAGTTACCGAAGGCAAGTAACTTGTTCTTCTGGGAAAGACTTCTAACCACAGATTCCTCACCTTGAGAATAGATACCAAAGCAGAACAGCTCCTCTGGTAGTGGGTCTGGGAGTGACTCGGACCAGGAATCCTCAGGACAAATCAAGTAAAGAGCCCATGCCACAGGACCCTACTATCCAGGCGTCAATACTTTGTAAATGTACGGAGAGACACCCACATTGCAGCCTCTAAAATGTCCAGAACTGGCACATTGCGCTCTAGCGCAGTGGTAGCAGTCTTTGTTCTGGTGGTGTAAGCGCACAATACTACTGGGGACTATTTCTTGATCAGGCGATAGGTTGTATTTTGCATCAAGATCTGCTATCTACCAATGGTCCTCTTTTGCACCACTTTACCTTAGCCCCAGAGAAACCAAAGATAAATTGCTCATCTTAGCCTCTATTTGGGTCTAGATAGAAGCGAAACACCTTCACGGGGGCAAGTCAGAAGAGCCATTCTTCCTCTTAAGAGGAATGAAGCAGTGCACAAAAGGCATCCAAGGGGATGGATTGCCCTATGTGGAATTTCGCTTTTGTCTGTAGACCTAATATGTCTGGGAAGAAATGTGAAAATGGTGGAAATACTGACAAAGACTGGAGTTCACTCACTTGCCTGGCCGCTGTTATGTTGATGAGAAATTCCATCTTGGTAGGAGGTAAAAATCCTAACTTTGTATGGGCTTGAAGGGAGTGTACATCAGGTAAGTTTTAAATTAAGGTCCTACTCTGGCCCGGACTGGCCATAGAGGGCACCGGGCAATCCCCCGGTGCGCCGCAAGGGTGGGGGCAAGTTTTGAGCCCCTGGGGGCCGATTTTGTTACAGGGCAGTTTTTGCAGCATAGCTGCAAAATCGACCATGCAACAATATCAGCGGAAACCGACCCTAGCAAAGGGCTCGGCGGCACCTCCCACCGTTCCGAGTGGGAAGGGGGGGCGGCCGAACACTTTGCCAGGGCCGGTTTTGGTTCCCAGTCCGGCCCTGGTCCTACTTTGGAATCACAGACAGTGTTCACAGGAACATGTGGATCAGCCCTTTCAAGAAACACATCACAACAGGTGACTTGAAAAGGGATGGCTGATCAAGTAAACATAGGAAGGCCTAGAGAACACAAAGTTTACCTTTAACAAATGCATTGGTAAGGCCCTTCTGAGCTAGGATAAACAAAACAGGAGATCAGCCGATGACTGTGCATTCAGATGTTGGGTGTTTTGACAGGAGCACCAAGCAACATCTTTTTCACAGATTCTGTGGATGGATGCTTGGCTGCCAAGATGACAATTACTTTAGGGGGAAAATGTAAAGCCCGCAGCTGTTGCTACTCAATCTCCATGCATGGAGGTGTAAGGTGTGCACACTCTGGTGCAAAATTCGGCCCTGCTGTTGTCCTCTTGAAAAGGCAATCTGATCGGCGGACAAATGCTCATGGCCAGAAGTTCTGGGTATCACACTCTCCTCGCCCAGTCCGGAGCTACTAGGAGACTAGGTCATGGTCTCTACTGATCTGTTTCAGTACTCCAGGTAGGAAAGAGGAGCAAAAAGGCATACACTAGTCCTAATCCCCAATGCTAGCTGAAGGTGCTTCTGAGAGAGCATTGCCTTGGGGACTCCAAAGCGCAAAAGTTTGGATACTGTGGTTTCTCGGAGGTGGTGAATAGATCGAGCCAGGATCCTGCCCATTGGTGGAAGATGTCCAGTGACACCTTCAAGTGTAACTGTAATTTATGATCCGCTAAGCAATGTCTGCTGGTTTATCAGCTCTGGCAATGAAAGATCCTGCCAGGTGCTGGGCACGGAGGGAGATGCCCTAAGGATTCAGACACTTTCAGCGATGACAAGTCTCCAGGAACAGAAACCAGGAACCCATGCCACCATGTTTGTTGCAATACAACATGACATTCGTGTATGTCATGAGAACCTGCAACCGAACCCTATTGATGGTTGGGAGGAACACCTTCAGTGCTAAGTGTATCACTCGCAACTCCACCAAGTTGATCTGAATGAGAGCCTCTGTCGAAGAAAAGTGTCTTTAGCTCTCCACCTCTCCAAGGTAGTCTCCACAACCCAGCAACAATGCATCTGTCACAGACCTAAAGCACTGGATGTGGAAGAGAGAGGGGTCCGATACCAGTCCATTTGTGGTGGAGAGGGTGACCCCGGCTAGGTATCGAATGGCATGGTTGGAGTCTGGGGCACATCCAGGCCAGCAGGGCCCCAACTAGCAGGCTCCTCAGTTTCTCGGGCCATAAGGTGCTCCAGTGGGTCCAGTGATGTACCAAATGTATTCTCAGTAGCCTCTTTCAACAGACTGAGTTTGTCTGATATAGCAGTCCTGTCAAGGGCAAACCGGAGCAGTAACAATACTGGAGTGTGTTCAGTATTACGGCTCCATGGCCTGGAGGGACTAAGGGAACTGCGCGACTATGAATGGTGCAAGAGACGGGAGGACAGGGAGCCACACTTATGCTTTGTGTGAGATTTCCTCAATCTACCCAAAAACTCCAAATTCGACTTGAAACTACATGCGAGCAGCCCAGGAACAAGAGTAGGTCCTTGCGTTCAACCAGGACTGCTGTTTCTTCTGCAGTCCGATGACTGACAACTTGCCATCACAGTTGTGGATGGCTTTGCAATTCATTTTTGCACAGCTAAGGCACAACTCTAAGTCTTGATAGGCCCAGAGGAACCAAAGGCCGATGTTGCGAGTGTGTCACCTACAACTGTCGGTGACCATCACAGCACAGCTTAAACCAGGCTGTTTTAGGACCTTATTTGAACACAGTAAATTTAGATGGTAAGAGAAATTTCCCTGAGGAAAAAGTCTGTCAAAAGACAGCACTGTTAACTACAGATCTGCATCGGAAGGCACTGAAAGAAACAAACTGATGTCTGTTGGTGGAGATGGTGCATATGTGGGGCCGAGGCAGCATATCTTGAGTGGGAGTGATCAAACGTGGTGACGCACAACGTCACCAGTCCACGTATGAGGGAATTGTTAAAAAGTTTCTGGTTCCGGCCTCTATGTAATTAAGTTGAGGAAAATGCAGTTAGAAGTCAATCAGAATAGTGCTTCTGCACCAGTGAATCATACGGAGGTCTGACCAGAGGGATGGAATAGTGGCAAGTAGGCTCACTCATAGGTTTCCCATGGGGTACTGGAGCTGCCTCCACTTGGAGACCGCTCTACAGAGAGCAAGCGGGGAAAACGGTCTTGTGACTCTTGCTAGTCTCAAAAGCAAGATGCAAAATGTGGAAGTAGTGGGGAGAGCAGGTGTTTCAGTAGAAGTTCCTACACTATGGAACAAACATTACTAGAAAATATGCTTACTCCCAACTCTCTACCAAGTTCCAGAAGAACTGAAGACTTTTAGTTCTACAAAATTGTAGTTCTGATTTTCCACCTAGAGCTGATAATAAAAATAGATTTATGCTCCTTTTTCTACCAATAGATGATTCAGTTGGTTAAACATGCAATATAAGTATATTTAAAAAAGCAATAATACTAGCCTACAGTAGGGTTGGCTTCCAAATGTGGGCAACTTTTTCAAGGACAGCCTGCTAAGAGGGCATCTATCCTTTTTTGGAGATGTTTTGATAGTCTCTTTGGCTCAAAGGGTTTGAGCAAATTTTCAAATATACGCAGATGACACTCAAATATGCTTCATAACTCAAGTATTACCTCGCAGGGCTTTAATCGCCCTTCTAGACCCAGAGCAAGTCAGCATTTTGGGAATACCTTTAGACGTTGATCTCACTTTTGCTCCCCAAATCTATACAGTAGCTAAGGCTGAGAGAACCTTCAGCTTTGCCAACTTCGAAAAAGTCTCCCACTTCTTCACACTGATTTACGCCCCCCACCAAGTCAAGAAAATGAGTCCTGATTCTGACACACCTCCATTTCTGAAACATACTCTAGTCTCTCCAAGAAACCCATCTTTCAGGCTATAAAGACTAGAACCAAGTAGTCAGAATATGCCTAAATCTCCATAGGCAGGGCCACATCAAAATCATATTTAAAACTCTTCAGTTTCCATTAGATGCTTGTATGAAATCTAAAGATGTGCCCACTCATAACAAAGGATACCCGGAAAAAGGCCCTAAGAAGCTGGAGAAACGGACACCTCACTAAGCCCCAACCAGAAACCAGAGTTCAATGTTCATTCATCTGCTTAACCAACAATGGTTCAAGAGGATGAGGCCTACAAGCAGATCACTGGGTGTTCAAGAATCCATTCTCTGGGATAATCCCCACCCCACCCCGAACCTAACCTTGATGACTGAACCCAATTACAGTCACTTCAGGAAACGTTTCAAGACTCAACTATTTAGACTTCCTTTCAAAAGAACAGCACAGCCAGGATAATCTGCTGAGGAATGTGGGACATAGTTACTTATCATACCCAACCTCTCTCTAAACGGTTTGTTTCCTTCTTTGCCAGTGATCTGAATTGAATTAAAATCAAGACTTAGCGCTTTATTAAATTCAATGATCCTCGCTTTGCACTTCAACAACGAACTTGCAAACTATTTAGTTATGTGGATGCATTGCGCGTAGAGCCGGCGCACTGAGACTAGTGGTCACAACTACCTCACATCCGGCCTTTTAGTTTAATCGAGAATTTCCACATTTTGATGTAAACCACCTCGTATAAAAAGCCCATTTGGAGTAACTAATGTAATGGTGCATAATGTATCTATCATTGATATCTTGAACATCTGGCATCGCCCCAGCCCCCGTGAGCTACCACTGGACAGTGACATTTTAACCAAATAGTCCCAGGTTCAGGATCTGCTTTGCTTTCGTCTTTAGAAGCATCTATTGAGCTCAGCAGTTCCCCCGTGCTCACAAGGTGAGAACGCACTAATTGGGTACCTGTTGCCTGTCCCTCGAGTTGGGCTTCTCTGTCGAGGTTGTTATCTCTACGTTTAACCATTGATCCCTACCTTTAGGAGAGGTGACGTGCCAATTAACCTCCCAACCCCAGTTAGGAGCCTTCGGGAATTCCAAGTGTGCACAACCCTCCCTGCGACTCTTCTGTGCCTGCTGTGCAGTGTTAAGAAACGTGGACAATGCATTCAGGTAACAGACAGACACAGGGAGCAGCACTCTGGCCTGCTGATAGCCATTCTGTCCCTGTAGTATTCTGTAGGCCAATTCTCATATCTATTTTAAACAGTGAAACTCTGTTTACTGTAGGCTCTCTCATACGATTTGAGCAGATTTCGGATATGTGGGGCTTCAGAATAATTCCCGGAAGTAGCCCTGGCAATCCATGCTATTCGTAGATATTCAGCAGGGTTTCTCTTCATCTTCTCACACTTCAGTGGGTTGTCTGGGATGGCAATCTGCAGCAGCATGTGTGGAAAAATGGGCATTACCACATTATTTCCTGGCAAAGAAACTTTCTTTCTCCCCTCTAATAATATATGGGTGTGCTCGTGGGGGCTTGTCCATCACCTTTACACACTTGGTATAGACATTCCCAGCATTTGATAAACAGAGCTTGAGGGAAGACAAGGGCTTGTGCTAGAAAGTGACAAGCACACGCGTGAGGAGGCAGAGGGGCACTTTAGGAAAACACGGGGGCAACAGGGAAATGTTCGGAGACTTAGAAACAGATTCTTGGCCCTTACGAGGGAGAGACAAAGATACAGCCACATGAAGACAGTCTTTCCTCCATACCAGACAGACTAGTTTGTGAAAACCCTCTTTCTAAGTGAAAACACCCTCAGAGCGCCCATAACACAAGGAGTCTACAGAAATGGCAACAATGCTATCTACCAACACAATTGAAGACCATCTTTATTCAGGTGGGTGGGGGGGGGGGCTTGTTCACACACTATATTCCTCCTGCAGGTTTTGTCAGGATACCACTGAGCAGAACAGGAGTAAGATTTCCTAAGCGAGTATACAGGGTATCCATTCTCGTATTAATCCGGATGGGACATGTTCAGGACAGTGAAAAAGGGGTTGGGGATATTTTTACCTCCAAGTACAATTCCATGCCAGAGCATCATTCACTATAGGTGGCTTCAAAGTCATCTAAGAGCGTGGATTCTCTTTCACGGTCACGTAAAGTAAGTGAAATGTAATTTAGAAATTAAAGTCAGACAGAACCTTTTTACAGTTAATGGTGTTTGGGACTGGCTACAGGAAGCAGCAGATTGCTTTACAGACATCATTTCTTTTGCAGCAGGAACACTTAAAAAGTGAGGTGTTGTGCGCCTACAAATGTGGGAGATCAAGTGAAGACCAGAATACTGAAACCAGGTTTTGTAGAGAGGGAGGAGAGCATTGGGTGCTACTAGAGCGCACACTATACAGTTGGGTTTCATATATTTGCAATTCACATATTTGTAATTTGAGTCCGGTGGGTGGAGAGAGGATCAGTGGTTTGCCCAGAACCACCGAGATCACCAGGTATTACATCAGCAAGTACACATCTCCAAACAGTAGATGGTAAAACCCAGAACCTTCCCATACCTGGAGCAGAGGGTTGAATCCTTCCCACCTCGTTGTAATAGCTATTCAACATATGGCCACTGAAGGGTTAATGTATACTTTTGAGAGTTTCTAGAGAAACCGTTATTAGAACAGTCACACTATGCTAACTGCCATGCTTTTGCTTTTTTTTATGTGTTTGTTTTGGTCCCAGAACAGCACCTTCAGAATATAAGATTTTTTTTTCTTTTTAGATTTTGTTCCGTCTATTTTTTAAATGTATTTCCTTCTAGCCTTGACTGGTGACCTTTGTGTTTTGGAATGTAGTTTGAGTGCTATTCAATTTCTCACCCTTGGATGCGCTCATTGATTTTGCGGCAGAGCAACAGTTCCATTCTGTTAATTTCAGAAGTTTGCTGAGGTAGAAACGATTCGGGCAAAGAGTGTCCGGTTCTTTTGCGCACCTTGTTGCAGTTTTTAACATTCTTGTCGTTGTTGGCTTCTTTCACAGTTGTACATATATAGGGGTGAATTTATTTGTCTACTATTCTATAAGGTTGGAAAGAAGCTCGCATAAACATTCAAACCATATCCCGACATTTCCTCACATATCTCCAGAAAATCTGGTGCTGTATAGATGTATACATGATAACTGTATTATACCTTCTTATAGTCATCACTTACCAGCTCTCACAACCCCCCTATACAGACATATTTGCTACGCACTAGAAGTGCAGGAACTCTCTCTTTAGAGTACCTGTTTGCTCCTGAAAAGTGCTGGTTCTCTCCTATTAAATGCACAGCAGCAGTGCTGAGAAGTGCTGGTACTTTTGCTTTCAAATTAAATAAGTGCCGGTACTCAGTACCAGACAGTACCTGCCCATTTCAAGCATTTAAAGCACTGGTTCCAAGAGGTTTTGTTCACAGCGACTAGCTGCTGAGCTGGCATGTAGTGAAGAGAGGCAGTCTGCAGTGTGATGTCTGAAGTCCCTGGCTTCCGAAGAGCAGCTGCAAGCTCTTACACAACTGGCCCGTTTCTTAACACTTTCTAAAAAGTTTCCTTCGCATCCATAAATCTTTTGAATCTAAAATCACTTCGTCGATTTTTGCTAATTGCTAATTTATTAATGAAGAAGCATTGAGCTTCGTTTGAGAAATCCTTTTTATATACACATCTATGGCTGTCACTGGGCAAACTGGTCCAGGGGGCAAGTGTTGGACCTTTGCAGCCCCTCTCTCTGCTCTTGGTTGTTAGTGCTACTGCTGTTGGGACTGTACAAAAATACTTTCTGAATTCACTCAGTGCAAGGGGATGGATGGCGGTTCTGACCACCAAATTAAACCCTGTGTGTGACATGGGAAATATAGTTTGGCAAAAACAGACTACCCAAACCTCAACTTTACATAAACAAATCCCACTAAAATTCTGATGTGCAACCAATCCCTCAGCCAGAAACGGAACTAAAAATATGATCGGACTTAAATGCAAATTAAAAAACAGCACAGTCCTGAAACATATGACAATTTAGTTTGTCCGGATTTGATGAATTAAATAGTCGAGATTTATGTACGGAGAAATTCATTTAAGATGAAAATTTTAGCAGGTTGCTTCTACAAGCATATTTTTAGGTCGAGCATTCAAGACCTCTTGTATATTTCAAGACCTCTTGTATATACTTTAGTATATTTTGGGTGTACTTTGTGGGCTCTGGAGATCAGCCCTAGGACTTGTCTGCTTCCGCTTAGGGACTTTTTTTTCCAGTTCAACTGCCTCCATTTAACTGTCTTGATAGAAAATGGGCAGTAGATGTCAGTAAAATACCAGAATTGCTTTCTGCTTGTTCAACTGCCTCTATTTAACGTTCTTGATAGAAAACAACCAGCAGAGGTCAGTAAAATACCAAATTCACTTTAGCATTCTCTAGATTCCAATCCATAGAAATAGTCGTCCATGAGCCCACAGACAATATTTTTTTCAAATCTTGGATTTTTAGTGATATGACCACCAAAGGCCCTGATTTTATATTAAAATTAGAGCTTTGGACTATACCATTTCCAGCTGAAAGGCAATATTTCTCTCCATGTGCTCCCATACCTGGCGTGTCACAGTTTGGGGCTGACTTTCCTTCCATGTTAAGGAACAGTAAATGTTTCAGCACCCAGGCTAATGTGCTGCATAGCTAAATACATATAAGGTCCCAAAGGCGAAACTGATTGCATTGCAAATGCTTGTTGCAGACAATTTTCACTGTCATGCTAACAATATCTAGAATGAATAAGGGATTTGATCATGAGCCATAATAGCAGAGTTCTACTCTCCTTTTATTAAAGCTGTGTTTTTCTTTGCACACTTTTTTACAGACCCTCAAGAAAACTATGCTACAGCTGCCATGTTGCTCTTGCGGTGGGCTCTAGCTCACGTTCTATGGGCATAACAAAATTAACACATCTTGTGAAGTACTGCAGACCAGCAGGAGTAGCCATCGGCTATTTACACTTCTTTCCATCAAGAATTGTAAGCAGTGTGACTATTCAATGGCCATAGCAGGCTGCTTAATTAGGTACTCAAGGATTCAGAACCAGGGGGCATCAGGCGATTACAAACCTCTTGATTAAACCATTTTTTAATCCACACCGTGAAACGGTTAACTTCACAAGATGCAATAAGAAGCGAGTAAAGCTCCATTATTTTCCAAGTTACAGAGATGACATTGATGTCATCAAATGTCTGCAAAAACAGCTTGTTTATTGACAGACTGAAGTGGAAAGCCAAGATCACACAAGCATTAGTATTTAAGGGGTTCCATCTAAGGAAAAGTATTAACATTGTGACTGCTATATCCCAACTTTATAGTGTGTAAGCAGAGAAGGAAAACACTTGAACTCCAATCCCCATTTTCGCTCAAACATATGCAGTTCGTTTCCTTTGACCCGATCCACCCCTGTTCTGCCTCTTAGTGAT
Organism: Lissotriton vulgaris; assembly: GCF_964263255.1. Lineage (NCBI taxonomy): Eukaryota > Metazoa > Chordata > Amphibia > Caudata > Salamandridae > Lissotriton > Lissotriton vulgaris. Next base: position 105,407,157 of record NC_141698.1, read on the forward strand.
CAGGGAGTACAGAACCTACAATTTACAGCAGACTACTATCATTTGACATACAGTTACAATGCTTCAAAAGGGTGCAGGGTTGAAGGGGGATGATCGAGCTGGTTAATTTTGCGAAAGTGAAAAAAGGCTTTATTTCGATACGTAAATATCTTAAAAGCAATACATTACAAACATGCAATTTCAAGCATTAAGAAAAAGGGACTTACAGTTATAATTTCATAAACCAGTCAGATAAAAAATGCAATAAATAATTAAAAATAGTATTCAATTGAAATGGAAAGCCTTTTTGTTCTAATTATCCAAGCCCATTTTAGGAATTTGGAGACAGCACAAACTGTAGAAGGGGAAGTATCAGTTAGTAAAATGCGGAGGGCCACCAAATGTTGTCTGGTGCCAAGGAGCCTGCACAGGGGTGCCAGCCATCGCTTCCTTGGGGCACAGTACTCGGGGCATTCGAACAAAAAGTGTGCCACTGACTCGACCCTTGTAGGACACGCCGCACAAAAAGCAGAGGGCTGAGCCGTTGTTGATCTCCACCTGGACACCAGGTCGGTCAGGGGTAAAGTGCCCACTCGGAATTTAAAATAGAGGGCCCTATCCATGGAGATGGAGATTAAATCCAGGTAGGGCTCGAATGCTACAGCGTCTTTAATTTGTAAAAATGCAGTGGTTGAGTTGCAGTGGCGGGGGTAGCAAATGAGTTTGTTGGTTACCCAGTCCCAATATATCTTCTTCAGGGTAACTTTTGGTGGGGCAGAACAGGTAACCCAACAATTTTCCAAACCCAACTCCACCAGGAGACTCTTGATGTCTCTTAACCATTTTATGCGATGCCATCCGTCCATTGCAAGTACTTCGGACAGACCAGCTGCATAGGAGGCTAGTTCCGGTACCCTCCATAAACGGCCCCAGAGGAGCAGTGGCCGCAATCGTGCCTGGTCCATGATTGAATTGCAGCCCGTGTCGAGGAGCACTGGGATAGTAGGTGTGCTGGTTGGGAGTAGCAAAAGGTCTTTCAAAAACTTGTTTTCTGCTTTCCCCAGTGCTTCTAAATTATTAGAGCCCCACAACTCCGCCCCATACAAAGCCGCTGGAACCCCTCTGGCTTTGTAAAGGTCTATTGCTGGGGAGATGCAATGTTAATTTAGCATTACTGTAACGAAAAGAACAGACGCAGACATAGAAGATAGATTCTCATGGGCCTGCCATAAGTGATAACACTGTAGCAAACATCACCTTTGGGTTTGCATTTGCGCCTCTTTGCAAGTACTGTTTCTTCTGATCATGACATGTTGAGTAGCTCCTTCTGTTACCAGGGGACCTCCACCGTAGAAATCCCTCCTGCGGATGAGATCCCCTGGTGATAGAACGAGGTCTGGGCCTACGGGGAGCGGCGGCGATACGTAGTCGTTCTAGCGGGTGACTTAACTTGGCACAATCGTGCTCTGGAGTTAACACCACGACCCCCATGAGGCACACAACACTGTCCTTTCTAGTTTTTCCTTTCATACAATTGGACGAAAGGACACCAACTGTAAGTACACAGGTGGGTTTTTGTGATCAAGAGTTGGGTACACCTTAGTGTGTGTGTACACCGTCCGGGTCACGCTCACTTGGTCCCGACGAAACACCTGGAAATCCCTTTTACAGGTTGAAACATGTAGACCTTTTTTGACACAATTTTTTCACTATTTTAGATACCAGAGGTCAATTAAACCGAAAAAGACATCTAAGAAATGTTTAAACATTGCCCAGATTGCCCCAGAATAAATTCTTCCCAGTGGGTTATCTGGCCAATTTTTAACCCACCTTTTCACTTTCACACACAAAAAAACAACCCGCTCCACTATAATCAGGTGTCGCAGCACACCAGGATGGCATTCGGAGCCGGGTGGAACCCAGATGATGAAGCATGTCACCAACTAGGTTGGTGAGTGAGGGGTCTTCTAAAGAAATAATTTTCTTTCTAGTGCAAATACTCCCAAAACTGAGACTTTGAGTCTCTTGGTGATACTCCTCCTACTGTTTATTATATAGAACGAGCTACTCAACATGTTCCCGCATACAAGTGTGAACAATGTTTGGATACTACCCTACCAGGGCGGCCCTAGAGTTTTATGCTGATGAAAAAAGGCACAAATATGCTTCAATGTGAAAATCAGAAAGTTATTCATTAACATATACATTCCATGCATTACTAGGACCACTAACACAAATCCACTTTGCAAGGTTTGTGCAGACTTCACACCTCATTAACAGAAAGCATATTTCGGCAGTGCCCATGGGGTTGGCAATGATGAAATACAATTTAATGATTAAAGTTTGCTTAAGAAGATATCCACACTTATTTATTTTCTAAACTCATCAACTTGAAGCAAGCAGTGGGTAAACACGTGTTACAGGGTAAAAGGCATTTATGTAATCAAAATTGGGTGGTAGTGATCAAAGAATTTAGCTTGCACATCACAAATAATCGTAAGTAAAGAATCAAATCAGGAGGAACATATGTGCTATACAAGGACTTGTTACACTATACCACCCGCCTAGTGTTTAAAACTATCAGAAAACTCCCAATACATAATAAATAAGTTTGTCCCAAAGCACCACCACATTTCACGCTCTTTATCTATTTAATTGTCAGGTCCAAACAGTAGTTTATACTTTGGGACAAACTATTATTTAAAAGGCATTTCTGATCATGTTAGGTATTTATTTGCACGCTGAAGCAGTCCCATCACTGCTCGCGAGGTAAATGAAAAAAATATATATACACACACACACACATATATATATATATATATATATATATATATACACACATATATACACACACACATATATACATATATACACACACACACACATATATACACACACACACACACATATATACATATATACACACACACACATATATACACACACACACATATATACATATATACACACACACACATATATACATATATACACACACACACATATATACATATATATATATATACACACACACATATACATATATACACATATATACACACACACATATATACATATATACACATATATACACACACACATATATATACATATATACACACACACACATATATACACACACACATATATATACACACACACATATATATACATATATACACACACACATATATATATACATATATACACACACACATATATATACATATATACACACACACACACATACATATATACACACACACACACATATATATACATATATACACACACACACATATATATACACATATATACACACACACACATATATATACATATATACACACACACACATATATATACATATATACACACACACACATATATATACATATATACACACACACACATATATATACATATATACACACACACACATATATACATATATATACACACACACACATATATACATATATACATATATACACACACACACATATATACACACACACACACACACACACACACATATATATATATATATCCAAGAGTACCCTTCCAAAGAAAAGAAAGGCAGAGGCCTCAGTGGGGAACAGTCTGAGCACTGGGGAAGGAACGTAAAAAAACATTTTTAAATTCAGAATGGTTGGAATCCCATTAGGGGTATTTATTATTGGTTAACACGACGAAAGTAGTCCTTTGAATGTGGCTCACTAATATATGCATCGCGTGGGACTTTAACTTAAAAGACAAACACCCCAGCAATATGGCAGTTAAGGTAGGGTTAAATGGTTTCCTCGCGTTAAAGGATTTTGCTGCCCTATCTCTTGCATGCCTGGGTAAAAGTTTGTGTGTGCTAGGTTAATCCAGAGTAGTTCATATACTAGTAAGCACTTTCAAAAGCAACATAGCCTATTAAAATTTGACTACAGCAATTGTACTTGTAGCTATATAAACGAACCTCAAGTCACAGCTCTCAAACTCTTCTGCCTTTTTTCAGCAAACAATGAGCACGCTGGAAATGGTAGGCTCACCCATACAATAGGAAGTATGAAACTACGGGTCCCGGCGTGCTCAGTACTTATAGTGTAAATGCCCATTAGCTCAAAGTGACACTGATCACAAATAAATAGGAAGAACCGAGCCAAGAGTCTAGCTAGGCTCCAAAAGGCCGAACAGGACCAGAGCAGTGAAAATAGTTGGCATTTAAATAATGTAACAATCATCATGAGAAATTATGAATGTCTTTTTAAATTATAAAAAGCGTTTCTTTAACTTGCAGAAGTGTTTCACCTTAATTCTTTTTGCTTGAATCAATTTTAGTAAGTTTTAAACAAGGTTAGGTAGAATGTTTACTAGGATAACCTACATTTACAATGATACACAAATACAGCATGCGAAACATTAACAATTTCTGGTAGGTTACAGAGAGCCCATTACATTATATTGTTTCATATAGCAGGACGGATGCACTCAACAAAAAATTAAAAACTTGGCTTTTTTAGCAGTAGTTCCTGTGCTGGTGCAATTTGTTCTGTGTTTCCGGGTCTTTCATAGGGCAGAGACACTCCCTGGAGTAGCCGTGCACTCTATAAATATCTTCTAACAAAGGTATAAAGAAAATGGACCGGCAAGTTGCCGGAGGCCTCGCTCCCTTTTTCCACCACTCTGCATATGCACCTACTGGCACACTACTAGTTGGGGGATTTGGTCCCCTTGGCTCTTTAGGGTGCTTGGGAGGGGCAACTACCACTCCTGGTACCTCCAGTAAGTCTCACACAGCTGGATTGCTGAGAGGTCACAGGCCATGCCCCCATATTCACCACTCTCCTAACATGCCTCCTGGCGTACTCCTACTGGTTAAAGGAAGAAGTCCACTTTTGCCCCGAGGCCCTCAGGAGTAAAGTGGAATTCATTCCCCTCCCAGTAGTGTGCCAGGAGGTGCGATTGCAGAGTGGTAGAGAAAGAGGGTGTGGCCTCCAGACCTCTCAGCAATCCCCCTGTGTTGTGCTTAATGGAGGTAACAAAAGGGCTTCTTGGCCCCCAAGGGGGTAGCATTGAATGTGGCCACTGTTTTCAGAGGGATCCAGTTAGCATTGATAAAGAGGAGAGGGGCTTGCTATCCAGTGGACAGAACCTTAGGGGCGGCCTTGTGAGGGTGAACAGCATCCTGATGACCTGGCATCCCAGGCACATGCATGCTGTGGAGGCGAGTGAGGCTGCAACAATGTGCAAACCGAGCAGTGTCGGCAGACTGCCAGATTTCCCGTCATTTCGAAGCTGTAGGGCAGACTTAAACGTTAAAAAAATTCCCTAGAGCTTTCTTTTAATTTAGAAAACACAACATTTCTATTAGCGTCGTGCCCTTGACACCACATCTCGCTGTTCATCAACCTCGGGTCTGGGGGCTGGGGGCTGGGAGATGCGTTCCAGCACACGCCGGAGACAAAAAAAAACAAGCATTTACAATGCAATGGTTTCGCCTTTGGAAAAGTTAGAGTTATTGGCATTGCTCATGACATTTCTTTTTTTTTTTTAACTTATAAATAAATGGCATTGTTATTTACATTGCCAACAGCTCTCACAGCCCACACAGCCCACACAGCTCTCTCAGCCCACACAGCTCTCTCAGCCCACACAGCTCTCTCAGGCCACACAGCTCTCTCAGGCCACACAGCCCACACAGCCCACACAGCTCTCACAACCCACACAGCTCTCACAACCCACACAGCTCTCACAACCCACACAGCTCTCACAACCCACACAGCTCCACTCCAAATTACACATAGAAGCAAGTTTTCTCAAAACAGTGATCTACTCTTCAACATTCTCCCCTTTTTCTCTGTATGCTCCCGCCAAAATAATATCTTTCGAGAAACGTTGAAGTCTTGGGCAAAGAATGCAGATCATGGTTTGGGCTGGACTGTTCCCATGAGGCACAGGGTCAGACTGATTTGCATATGACCATGTCTGAACTGGGGTGGCAGAGTGGGCTAAAGAACGGTGATGGATTAAACCCAGATCTGTTGACTGGGTGTGAGTGTTTGATTGGTTCAGATACTCCGTCCATCACCACCCTCTTTTGTACTGCTAGGATACAGTAGCGGTACAACAGTGCCTTTGGAGACAAGCCTCATAAATAACAGGGGAAAATCTGGCCTGACACTCAAGATTTATGAATTCAAAGCTTAACCAGCAGTCACCACCAATAACAGATGCTGCAAATCTGAAAACACACTAAGCATTACTGAGTAATAGGAAACACTTAACCGCTTCGCCGCGGCGGCTTTTCCCGCTGTGCGCGGCATTTTTAAAAATCGCGCGTTACGTGACAAAGCCAGCTCGTCATCCGCGCAGCGCAGGTAACGCCCATGACGAGCTGGCTTTGTCATCCGCGTCGAAGGGGTTAAATACGCACTGATTACTGTGTAATGAGGCACATTTACACATGCCATTAGGTTTAATGAGTGATGGTGAAAATATGAACATGCGTAAAGGATTACTGAGTGTTGGAGAAAATGGTAACAGACATAATGGTGGTAATGGTAATTCTTAACATATGATGGATTTCTTGCCACAGTGGTCCCCACTCCTGCATTGTGCTTGCATGGCACAATAATAGTATTTCCTAACATATTTTAGGGTTGCTTGGAACAATGGTCCCCACCCTTGTAACAATTGCGCTGGCACAACACTGTTAATGCTTGGCATTTTGAAATTACTATTACTACTGCTTGGAGGCCTCAACCTCTATGATCGTTTTCCAGTCTGCAGTAATACATGCAATCACTAATTAATCCATTCATGCACTGACAAAGTCTTTGAGCTATCAAGCAATGTGCTTACTCGCTCAAGTATTAATCGATCATGCAGTAGTTAATCTGTTCAATTGTTGACTCACTATCACATTAATCTACTCACCCATTCACAAAACCTCAAACATGAACTGGCCAATCAATGAAAAGTCACTTTCAATTATTAAATAGGCAGAAATGTTGTCTTTGCCATGGTTGTTGTTTCTGTCAGCCGTGGCTTAGTTGTTTTCATGGTTGGATACTTCTGAGTTTTCATCCTGTTTCTGTTGCCTTCAATCTACCTCCCTTGTTTCTCTGCCTGATTCTGTTAGCGCACCTACTGGTCTACCCTCTCCTGTCAGTCACCACTGATCTACTCCGGCTTCCAGTTTGCACTTGGAGACTCAGACCCGGAAGCTAATGAGCAGCAGGACTGTCAAGTTTTAGGATGTTTTATTTCCTTCAATTAACAAGCAAAAGCTGCTAATTTAGAGCTACTTCCAGGTGAGCTAACAGTAGTTCGCAAGCTGCTCTTTGGAGAAGCCTGGTTTACGCTTAGCGTTACATGTTAAGCGCGCATCAATGTTTTGTTGAGTCACAGCTGTTTTAAAAAAAATTGATTTTTGGGTAAAAACCAATTAAAAAATATTTCTGTGAGCAAAAACTGCCACGCTTGAGTTTGTTTACTGTTTCTAAGCTGACGACTTAGCCTTATATTAACAGGATCCATTCACTCGTTTTACAGTATTGTTTTCCACTTCTAAGTCTCACAGTCAGCTTGCAAGATTTAGAATGGTCAGCACAGCAGTCCTGCATAAATTAAGAGAGAGGGCCAATGCCTTATCTCTTGGTGTTTAATTTGTTTTGTTCATGTTCGCAGACAAATGTCCGGGGAAAAACAGCTTCTTTTTTAATTAAGCGTAATTCATTTGTTATTGTTAATCTCTTTGCTTCGGTGTTCTATTTTTCAAAGAAAGGCTTTAAATGCAACGAGAAATGAATATTTTGGATCTGCCTCATCTTTCCTCGAAATGCACAAAGAAAATTGATTTTGCAAAAGGGAGAAAGATCCTAAGAAGTAATTCTAGGTCATAGTCTTAACCGGTTTTCTAAGAGATTAGGTCCAAAAGTCTAAATGCTGCGGGCTTTCATAGGTTTTGTTGGACGAACTGAAAATATGATGACAGATGGTTCATTGCATAAGCTGCTCACGTGCTGTATTCACAAAACAATTTCGATAAAACATGTGTTTAGTGCCATTCCTCTTACTAAAATGACTCCAGCGTTCTGACAAATACACACGCCTTCCCTCCATCAGCACTGTCTCTCAATGCATTCACGGCTAAAGCAGCCAACTTCGAAGCTGGGGAACCAGGTTGGAGTCTGGCGGGAGGCTCACGCATCCTGTAATTTTGCGCAAATCACTTAATTTCCCATGCCTAAAAAAATACCAAAATGAATGTGTCAGTCTGATATGCAATTGATGCTCATGTAAAGCGCTCTGATATCTTTGGGTCATGTTCGCTCTGTATAAAACTCCAAAAATAAATGGGTTACGGAGGATGACACATGCTTGGGGATCAAAGCCCAACAATCCCAATAGCATTCACTACATCGTGGTGTTGAAATTGGGCATGCTGAGTGTAAGAAGGATCTTACCACCGGTAGCACTGCACCATTAACACCAGTAAGTGTATCACGTCTATTGCATGAAGGACTTCATCCCCCGAAATACAGAACCCATGGCCCTTGCGGTGCAGTAGAGGACGGTCAAGGACCGCTCCCTTTAACAATACTCTGGTTGGGGTAAGGCCGTGATGCGAGGGGCAGCTGTGTACCTTGGGAGGTGGAAGGCAGGGCGTAAATTATGTGACACTTGAAAGCCTAATTTTCAAACAGAGGCCTCCTTTGTGAGCGAGGTAAAGGAGTCACTCACACTACCAGTGCTGCTTGTAAAGAAAGGGCGGACACCGCCAGGAACCGGAGGCAAAGGCAAGAACATGTGGGAAGACGATCCAGTCACGTAGCACAGAAGCAAGACCTGGCCTGACCTAACACACGGCGGGAGTGCGAATCAACTCGGCACACTTAGCTCCCCTCCCCCCGCGCCAGACCGCCGACCGGGACCCAGCATCCCACGACCCGAACCGAAAACGCCAAAGAGCACAACGTGTGTCTGTCATAGCGCTGGGCTCATAGGCTGAATACTGTGAACCACAGAGGCGGCTGCAAGTGGCTCGCCCGCACAACACTGACGCTACTCCTCACCCCCCCCCCTTGGTCGCAACCATTGGGGCCCCGTGCAACCTGGTCATGCCCAGGGACGAGGCCGGGAGGGAGGCGAGAAAGCAGCACATACCTGGCATCGTCTGACCACAAGACGTACACGACGAACAGAGCAGCGCCGCACGACGAATAGACAGAAAGCGATCGTCTTCCTTCTTCCCCCGGGCTGCCGGGGGCGGGCACTTCCGGCCGGCCGCGCTAGGATTGGCCGGCCGGCCAGTCACGGGGCGGGAAACGGGAAGAAGAGACGCAGTAGTGCCGGCAATGCCGGACCAGACACGGGGGCGTTCCCGGCGTCCCGTGACGTCGGCAAAAGCCAAAGAATGTCGGGAACGCCCCCGTGTCTGGTCCGGCATTGACGGACAGGCCCCTCGTCCAATGGCAAGGCTCCGTTTACGGAGCCAGCCAATCAAGGACGAGGGCCGGACAAAGCCACCTTACAGTTCTCAACAGGATTTCGCCTGCGCCGAAAAGGATGCGCAGAGCGCATCCTTCGGCGAGGCGAAACCTAAAAAAGGACAGGCTTAGATGGATTTACTAATGAGCCGTCCACCTCCAACAGCAAATGCCAACCGGTATGTGTGGGAAATGCCAGGCAGGAGGCAAATTCCTTTCAGGCTTTGCCTCTAATAAACACCGTGTGGCTTGTCTAGTGCCGGAGCCTGATCTCTGAAGCCCACTGTCAGCTCTGTGTGGAGTGGAGACTGACACAAGGCCCAGAGCGCGGGGAGGGCGCGCGGGCGTTGGAGAGAAATCAAATATTTAATGAGAAGAGAATGTGGCTCCCGGCTCAGAGGCAGAAACAATTAGGTGGCTGCTTTCTCCGGGGCTCTTCGGCTGGATCCCGGGGTATTCATCATTTTGACTGCACAGTTGGATCGTGCTAGACGCCAAAGAGAGAGTTTAATAAACTGCCATAGATAACGTTTTGTTGGGTGACTAACTTTATGAGCTCAGCTGGGAAGAAGTGTATACAACTGCCGAGCTGCCTTTCAGTTCCCCAAACACCAACAGAAAAGAAACGCTACTGTGCAGGGTTTCTTCCACCCCACTCAGGTAAAATCTATGCAGCGGTGACATACTACTTGTTCTGGATGTGACTTTTGTATTGTACTGAAATAAAAAAAAATTTTAGCAACCCAAAAAATAAAAACGATACAGTGCTCTGTCATCCTAGAGATGGGCCCTGAAAGGACTGGTCGCTAATTGAGAACCTCCCAATACCACTCATGGAGCGTTAACATAAATCTTTTAAGGACAGCTCCTATCAAAGACTGTTGCACAGCCTGGTTCATTAGGCAGGACCAATGCTCAATGTCTCGGGAAACCATGTTACATGCCTCTCTCTGTAACCAGTCACTGCTATCAGAAGTGGTAGCAGCCATTTTAAGACTTAGTACCCCTGTTCTGAATTTTTTAATTTGTTTTATAAAAAAACATATGGGGGCGTGGGTAGTGATAATCCGTCCTCCGAGGCTTGGTGTTTAGTTGATTTTATTTATTTGAAATGTTTTATATAGCGCTGGCTAGACCCAGAGGTTTCAGAGCACTTTACATGAGCAGAAGTAATCAAGAAAAACAATTGTTCAGGGTAAACAAAACAAGCAAGTACATCTCTCATAAGTTAAGGGGGGCAAAATTCTGGGTGGTTCGCAGGTTATACACATCTAAATAATAAAATGGGGGGTAACAACTCAGGGCAGAGAAGAGTATCGACGGGGAAGAACAAATTGTAGATGTAGAGGGTAAGGATAGGAGAAGGGGGTGGCGAGCAAAAGAGGGTAAGGTCAGGGTAAACAGGATGATATGTAACAAGCATTTACAATGCAATGGTCTCGGCATTGTTAAAGTTAGAGCTATTGGCATTGCTCATTACATTATTTTTATTTATGTTTTTGTTTTTAAAACATAAATAAATGGCATTGTCATTTACACTGCCAATAGCTTAATCTCTCGTAAATGCGAGACCTATTGCATTTGCACCCACACACAGAACCACACACACTAAGGCACCCACACACACATACAGAGCCACCCACACAGAGCCACCCACACCTTGGGGTTATTTCTGTATTTTGGTACATTTTAAATAGAGACCCTCTCTTGCCCACTTGAACTGCTGAGCCAGGTTTATTCACTGCAACCCCTTGTCTGTCCAACGTTTGCTAACAGAATCACTATTGGATCACACCAGAGGGACCCTTGATATGGATTAGCGAAGAAGTCACCAGTACTTCCGCATGGTGAAGCCAAGCCAGCCAGACCAGCTGTGAAAACCGTGCTGGATTAATTAGTTCACATCAAAGTGGGTCCACCTCAGCTGGATAGTGGAGGCCTCCAATCTCAGCACTGAAGAACGGGGGCCTTTCCCCTGCGACTTCGGTGTATTTTTATTAAAGGTAGAACTAGAGTGTACAAGAGTAAAGGTATCAACACTGACCATAAAATTCATTGTGTACGACTTAAAGCAGCGCTGCAACCTCCCCGAGCGTGGAGTTTACTTTAAATACTGCCCATGGGTTTTACTGCGGCGTATTTCAGCAGTTTAGTGGTCGAACATTTTAACACTTGAATCCATTAGCACCTCCAAATGGATGCTGCCTTCCCAACCCACCAGCCGCCCCGGGGACTAGTTGACTTGCATCTGTCGGCCCTTTGAAGGGAGGAGTCGTTCTCCTTGACAGCCAAAGACCCACCCCACCCCACTCGAACGGGAAGGAGGCAGTTTGAAGTTTCCCAGGCTCCGTTCCACTCTCTGGCTCAGAGGGAATTCCTGCAGCCGTCCAGACCTTATGTGCTGCTGCAGGATAAGCCCTTTCTTTCATAGCTGAGGTCTCTAATGAGTTCAGCAGGCCTCTCTACCTCGGACTTCTCTTGCCCAGTCTCCATTTCAAAAGCCAGATACCTCCCTCACAGAGGGCTCCTTGCTTTCTTGGGAGACAAATATATCACCCAACTCGCTTTAAAGTTGTGCTTTAAACAATATCATCTGGAGTCATACATTCTCTATTCTAGCAAATATATTGTTGTAGAATTGTTATGGTCATCTAAGCTACTGGCACTCATTTAAACAATGTCAGCACAATGAAAGGCGGAGTTGTCCCTAGTGGGAGGCAGCGATAAAATGAGCACAAATTGTACTTGTACATACTTAGCACTCGCGCCATTAAGAGCTGAGTGCCAATGGTATTCACTAGTGGGAACTGCCCGTAATAAAGGGAAAACAGAACAAGTAGGGTGTGCGTGTGCCTCTCTCACTGCCTCCAGTCATTCACTGATAACAGACTTTTAGACGTATTTAGGGCTTCCAATAGTGTCCTATAATGCTGAGGCTCTTTCAAGAAACCGTGGAGTGCAATGCTTTCAAGAAACTGTGGCGTGCACTGCGGATGAGTGCATATTAATAGAGGGTGATGGATGCAGTACAAGTAGAGCTCCCATAACTGAGTTAGAGAGTATAGTTGATAGTACACATACAAGCACCGTTTGAGAGCCAAATGCATTGCAATATTTGGATTTCGATGGCTTTACTTGCAGATGGCATTTGAGATAATCTATGCTTACATCTGCTTGGCTTGTTCAGCATATTTTGAGTCTATGCTCCTTTGACTCGCAGTCCATATTTATTTGTTTTTGTGTGGCACAAATAAGATCCACAAAATATAGGGTGGGCAGCCAGGGAGAGCATCAGCCAGGGAGCGCATCGGCCAAGACGGGAGGGGCAGAGCCGAGGAGAAAGGTGAGAAGAGGGGTGGGGGAGAGGGGGCGACATCATTTTTGGAAGCTAAGCCCCGTCCTTTGCAGACTGGGGGGCGTGTTTTTTCAAGGAGAGAAAGAAACGAAAAAAACATGCCCCTCAATCCGAAACGGAAGGGGCTTAGCGACCAAAAATTATGTCACAGAACCCTCTTCTCCAATGGCTGGCCGCCGTTTAGGCAGCCAGCCAATGGAGAAGAGGGGCGGGTTCAAGCCTTGCTACTCTGAGACATAAGATCTCGCCAGCGAGACTGCGCATGCGCAGCCTACGCTAGCTGAGACCTAAAAAGGGAGAGTCCGGAAAAACAGAGAAAACCAATTCAGGGGAGACAGAAAGCAAGGTCAAAGGAGTGATTATAGACCCCACTATTTGTTGAGAAGGTGATGTTTTAGGTATTCTTTAAAGCAGAGGTAGGAGGGGTTGCAGCAGAGGTAGGAGGGGTTGCAGCCCAGGTCCCTTGGGAGGGCATTCCAGGTGTTCAGGGCATTTCCGGAGAAGGAGCGAGATGGGGTGTTTTTATATTTTTTGAAGCGAGGGGACCAGGAGGAGCGCAGTGGTGCTTCTCATCAGTCTGGAGCAGCCTGCTTTATTGAGTTTGTTTGTTAGGTACAGCGGGGATTGCTGGTGAAGAGCTTTGTGTGTGATGCAGGCAGTCTTATAAAAGCATCTTCCTTCGATGGGCAGCCATTTTAGGGATTTAAGGGCTGGGGAGATGTGATTGAATCGTTTACAGTCAGTGATGAGCATGGCCGCCAAGTTGAGCACAGCTCTAAGGGGGGCTAGGTGCACTTAAGGGGTTCCGGTGAGGATAGTGTTTGGAGAGGACAAGTATGTGTGTGGGGCTTCATCTTCCAGTTCTCTCTATCTGTTCAAACATAACCTGCCCAACATTCTACTCACAACACATTAACAATACAGTGAATGCTAACATTCCACAATTGTAAGATACCACACATCACCCTCCCTTTAACAAAAACAAAAAAATATTAAAACCAATTTTAACAGTGCATAACAAGGTGCTCCATGTCTATGTACAAATGTATCTTTAAATGTGCTATGAACAATTTAAATATAAAAGACCAACTCAACTGAGTATCAGATGGATACAAAAAAAGACCTATTATTCACCGACTAAACCAAGTTAATAAAGTTAGACATTCTTTCTGATAATTAGATTTCTTGCAACACCTCACTTCTCAATTCCTTTGACACAATGGACTAATCAGGCTCTCTATTCACACTGTCCTTACCACAAGAATCTGCCATTCCAGGCAGTCCCACTCCTTTGCAACTCGTGCCCTAAAGGAACTACAACTAGCTTCCACTCCATGCACTTCTAATTACCTCTCATATTACACCACTCATAACATTCTACGATATCATTGATAAGATCACTGTAACATCTGAAATGACATCACTGATGAAAACAGTACACACGGTGGTGGTGCGAGTTATAGTTACTTAAGATAACTATAACTGGTATATTTCAGTTGTTTAGTTTGCTTAAAACAGTATGTTTGAATTTACATTTTCAAATTACTATAACATTCCTTTAACCTTTGTTTTTTTCAGTGACTATATATATATTTAAAAATGTTTAAAAAACAGGCAGCACACACGAAGCAAGGAACTCTGGGTATTTCCAAAGTTTAGGTGGAGAGTAGCTCCTTTATATGGAGCACCGTACAACACCTACAATACTCTGAATCTGCTCACCTCAAATGTCTGTTTTTCTAGCAAAGATTTAAGCATATAATTAGCACAAGACCTGTACTTTTGGGAAGAACACTAATAGCTATACCCCAGGCTTCACCAAGAAGAAATACAACATAGAGGTCCAGTTTTCCTGCAAATCAGAGTTTGCTGTTTATGTGCTTCAGTGCCCGTGTGGCCTGAAGTACGTAGGCAGCACTATTCTTCAAGTACACAAGCGAGTGTTGCAGCACCTACGAGCAATCAAGAATGCGGATAAAGCGTACCCCGTTGCTCACCACTTTGAGAAATGTCATAATAAAGATGCAAGTGGATTGACATACTTAGTGACTGATGCTGTACCGTTAAACACAAGGGAAGGTGACCTACAGAAAACATTACGTAGGTTGGAATCAAGCTACATTATCAAACTCAACACCAAGACCCCTATGGGTTTTAATATGGAAGAAGATCCGTACACATACTTGTAAGAGTCCTACCAATCCTTTTGTTGTTTTTAACTGGTTTTAATTGCAGATGCACAATGAGCACTAGGGTGGTAAAGGCAGTCAACTAGATAAAAGACATTAGGATATTACATTCGTCCAAGGTTACACCAAATATGGATTTCAGTAAAAGCCCATTTGGGCATAATTGGCTCCTTAAAGAATGAGGCTTGAGCGCAGTAAAGGAACTGGAACAAGGTGTTCATGATAATTTGCGATCTATGTGATTTGGTCACGTGATTTTCGCAATTAATTGTAACCCATGACTGATTATGGCACTTTGGCCCACTGGGACAGTGAAGAGCATTAAAGCGTAATGAACAATATTCAGTTTTAAGGGGGCATTAATACGAGTTGCTGAGTGTTCCTTACGGCGCAATTGTGTTTTTTAAATGTCAAAATTTAATATTATGAATTTTATTATTTCATGAACACATGAATGTATATTGCACATGCATTTATTATTGTAACAAGGAATCCAACTTCGAGGGTAGGAACCTTTTGATTGGTGTAAATATGATGAATTTAACCAAATAACTACAAGTCTGTTCTCACTTTTTATGTTTTGTAGACCTCACATGACACGGCAACTCTTTCAGTTAAATTGACAAAAAATCTTTATTGAAATGTTAGTGAGCAAGCCTGCTGGGCAGGCGAAATGCGTCTGACATTAACAGCTGACAAAGCAGATTGTACTAAACGACACAGCATCGACTTTTACTGGATGGCTGCAGTATATATATATATATATATAAATAATTTACCTTTCTGTGTAGACAGACAGCAAGAGACAGAGAAATCTACTAGGAATATATAACATGGGACACATTACACAAAAAATGTTTAATGCAGCTGCTCAGCTTATTTGTTACTTTGTATTTTAACATACAAGCACCACAAAGGTCTTATCCTCTGCTTTCTACTCAGGTCTTTTCCCTGGTCGGCCCTTTTTGGGTTTTTTGGGACATTTTTCTTTTTTTTTCTTTCACTGAAGGTCACATTTCTGCAATCCTTTCACATGCTACGTACTAACACTACTGCATACTTGTTTTAACTGAAGTTATGCAAGTGGCTGCCTGTAACTTTGGTTTGAATGCCTTGCCTTTGAGCCTTCCAGCTGGACAGAGTCCCTCTCCTAGCATCTTTGATGTCTGGAGATTGCAGGGTTAGAGGGATCCAGAAATGAGAAAAGTGGCACCGAGTTCTCCTGGAGGACTTGCGTTTAGAAGACCTTCTAACCTTTCACACCACCCTTAAGTGTTTTATCATGGAAAACATAGGATATATCCGAGTCCGGTACTATTTATGCCATCTGCTTTAAAAGTTGTGCTTTACCAACTTATTTTAAGTACCCATATTTGGCAACTTCAATGGTCTGCAGAGCATATAGAGAATAACTTTACACATCCTAGAATTAATAAGCAGAGCAGACAAATAGTTGGTCTTAAGTCAGATGTCGCACACATAGCTGGCAAGGTTTCAGATTGCTGTGTGTGACATTTTCATACTTTCTGTGTAATTATGAGTGACATTTCAACGACAAGTGCCTTTCTAGCAAGCAAAATCAAGCAATGAAGACGAGGGAAACATTTAAATAGCAAAAATTACACCCATTTGAGCAGCGATAAACTCAAAGATCTTAAAACGACTGCAAAGCACCTGAAATGGAAAGGCAGTAACAGGAGACAGACTGCATTGCTCAGTAACTGAGGGCAGGCAGTCACTGTAGCTGCTCAGAAGATGATCTCAGTGATCTGATCCTTCATGACCAGGAACTAGCCTAAAAAGCAACGTTTATAGCATTGCAAGTGCAACTAGGAGATTATACGGTCACTCAGTCTCAGGAACTTACTTCTTCGCAAGAAAGAATAGTACCAGCTTGTTTTCTTATTTATCTTTAGTACTGGTGAGGTTTAGGAAGCAATGTGAAAGTACTTTGAAGAATGGTGGGGTGTTATATTCATATATTCTGGCCCTGAGGATGGCAGGAAGTAAAGTCTTGAAGGTGGTCCACTTGATAGACTGTAAACTGGCTTGGGGACAGCTTCCTTGGTGTTCTCCATATAGTGAATTAGCAAGTCTGATTTGTGTCAGAGAAAAACTGGTTGATGGCACTGCAGCTGTCGAGATCAAGAGCTATCCGCTGATCCGTAAATAGACTGATGCTGACGAAGAATCTGATTTTGTAGGAGGTTTGTGTCGTTCTCCAAAATATCACTAATTCCTGAACCAGAAATACCTATTGTTACTGACCTGTTCACAAGTCTATATCATGTACCCTTGTGCAAACAGCACTCCTTCTAATAATCCTACATAATCAAAATAGGCAAATGAGTATACTCATTAACAGGAAAACATTACAGCTTCACAAAGATATTCCAACTGATCAGCCATTAGAGTACCACGACCCAATGAAGCGCATAATCTGTTACAAAAAGAAAATGTAAATTTAAAGGAACTATAGTTAAGAACTAGCTGTACCAAGCTTCGTGTCAGCTCAAATTAAACGGGGTTAGAAGCCAGTCAAGGACTCCCAGTTCCCTCTATTCTTACCTACAAGGAAGTGACGAGCATTTGAAATGGTTAAGAAGGGCAGAAGAACAGTTCCAACCCATTGTCGAATGCAGAAGCTGGAGATAGACTTCCTGGACAGCAGTTCAATGACATAATGCAAGTGTGAATGCAACATAGATACTTTGCTCTTCTAGCCTCTATCAATGACAAAATTCCCTTCCCATCGCTCTTACCAATGACAGGGGGATGCCCGAGAGCTCGCTGGAGTATTTATGGGGGGGGGAGATCTTGCCGCCCCATAAAACTAGCCAACCACAGACTGTAAGGGAGCTTTAAACCTTGGTACAATGCTCCTGCTGTCCCAACCCAGAGAACTCTCGCAGCAAAGCTCCCATTAAACAAGAGCACTGCATGGGTGGAAAGAGGATTTTATATTCTAACAATCTGCATTAGCATTTTTCAATTTCGTGACTGGTGACTTCCCAAAGGACAATAAAACAAATACTTTTGTAGGTGTTATTTTCCAGGGCTTTCTTCAGCCTATTGTTGAAAGATATGCTTATGAAATACTACCACTCATATTTATGGGTCCATCCTCTTCATTCCATGTCCATAATTTCTATTTCGAAGCCGTCAATAATATTTCCCCTCTTAATTTACGAACTTCACTGTCCCTTACTATCGAAGGGAGGGAAAACACAGCACTTCAGTTTTCTTTTTCAATAAAGTGGGAAAATTCAAGGAGGATAATTACATAAAAGCATTCACAAAGCTAATAGGTTTGTTTTTTGTACTATGCACGCACACAGACAATTATACATCCTGACTTGTATGACATACATGCAAGGAGACAGCACCATAGCTACAGACAAAGCATCAACCACACCCACAACCCGCTCCAAACTTACAAGCACTTGTATTAGAGACCACTTGACTTACAGTAATACATACACACTGACAGACACACATGTACTGGTATGCTTTTTGCGTTTAAACGCTGCATGCTGCTCCAAGGCCCTGTCAAAGTGCAGTGACCGGAGAAAGGAAAGGGCCGAATACGAAGGAATGAGGAAAATGGCCTGTAAATGGAATGATATTCCCAAAATAGTAACAACGTCTAAGTCGCAATGAGGGAGGGGGAGAGGACAATAAGTTGCAGGGAAAGCAGGAGGTATTATGGGGACACAAACTGTGTGAAGAATTGCATCCTGGGCGGAATTCGGTCTGGTTGACTATTACATGCCTAGGTCTAGAGTAGACCAACAAGAGGCTCACACACATATAAATACCCACCACACACACACACATTTCCACACAACACCGATACAGTCAGACGACACACAAGACGACCACAGGGGTGTGAGTAGAGTGGCAGGTCTAATTGATGCTTACACCATTTACTGATTAAAACAAATTCCAGGTACAGGAATTATTGGGATCAGTGCCTAATCAAACGCTGCACTCTCCACAGTGAAATTGTTTCTACATCCGCAACAATGCAGCGCTTTCGGTTTGCCTGTTCTTTTCTTTACCTCTTTCCTACAATCATGATGAAAATATGCTTAAAATACAGCAAAGAGGCCATATAACATGGGGATGTTGGCATACTTCTATTTGTCCTTAAGTCTCTTGAATGTTTTACTAGTAAAAGGTAAGCTCTTGATGCCTGTTCCTAACAATAATATTTTTTGCTAAACATTTGAAGATGGACGCTTGGCTTGATTAAATGAAACTCGAAGATCATGGTGCCCAGAGTACAAAGAATCAGGCTAGCTAAAAATAAACGTAATATTCGCATTCACGATTTTAGCGTGAGAAACCCTTACACTCCCCTCTGTGACAAGGCAGCCTTAATGCACCTGTTATGACACTATATTCATGGTGTGCTCAGGCCCAATATCTACATTTTTGGCTATACCCTGTTAAATTTCAGCCACACGTTGCGGTGAGAGCTGACCTGACCACCCTGATCCCGCTCTCCACTGCGGTCTATCAAACCTACAAATCAACACGTACTGCAGCCAACACCATAGACTCTGTCAGGTGGGCGTGGGATTGGCTATGACGATGCGCGCCTCTAAATTGCATAAAAGCTCCTTCCATAGCCATAGTACTCAATCCTATGGTGCCAGCATTGCAAGATGACAGTATGCACACTCAGGCGTATAACAGACACCTATTCACATTTGCAGATTTATATCCAGATGGGCAATTCTGATCACCAACCGCGCCAACTGACACCATGTCCCACTGTGATGGACATGCTTGTATATCATTAACTCCGTGCTACCTGTTGAGTGTGACATGACACCTTCTCTGAGCCCCTTCCAACACTACATGCCCTAGAACACATACTGACCAATACCCCACATCGCAAGCTTGTCACCAGACTACACTGTAATGCAGGGTGAGTTGCCTGCAAGTACCCCTAAAGCACACACCCAATGACTGCTGGACACAGACCCCGCCTATATCGCAGAGCAAAGGTCATATTGTTGTGCACAAAACGCAGCTCTTACACCCATTTATATGCTGCGCCTCACACATTTTACATTTCTGCACCAATTATACCATATGCCCCTCCAACTGCATCGTATGGGATTAAGGGAAGAGGTGTGGTGTGAAAGATGTTTAGCACCCCAGGCCTCATTTCTACATTTAGCCTGGGAATGTCCTAGAATTGCAGCCTACTGGCGCGATATACTCTACACTTCAGCAGATTACTGGGCACCAGACTCCTCTAACACCGATAGTCAGCCTCCTTGGCTATGTTCAAAGATTTGCCACAGGCATCATGCAGTCTAACTGCAATGCTCCTAATACTGCCAAGCGCCAATTGGCTAAACATTGAGGGAAGAGCTTCCCCAATGTCCCATTATGGCTAGAAGTTGCTACGTACTGCCAAGAACAATTGGACACCTAATGAGAGCCGATGCCTTTTCCAGCCCGACCAAAAGACATTTTCTTATTTGAGTTTGCGTGACACACCCCCACCCTAGAAACATGCTGTTATGACTTGGTGAACTCCTGTATATACTGAAGATGGTGTCATGTATTATGAGGTAGTACTGTAAAGGGAGCCCTAATCCACAGCCTTGAGACATCCCTCAGTGCGCCAGACTTGTACCCGGAGTTCTTTCTCCGGTCTTTAGACCAGAGGCTTCTGATTGTTGATTATAGATGTGCTACCAATGTACAACTTCCTTTATTCATCTGGGTGTGGTATTTTTTCTTTATGACATTTGTATGCGCGGACTATGCTTTATCCCTCTCCCTTTCTACTATTTCCCCCTGCCTCTGAGTAAGCGTTGTAATAAATCCCGATAAATACAATTAACAAAGAAAAAAATCTTCGCATTCCAGATATAAAATTAAATTTGTCACACGAATTCATAAAAATAAAAGCTACAAGAAATCACATCACGTCATTTTATTGCCCTAAAAGTAAATCTGGTAAGGTCTTATTTCCTCAAGTTTCTGCTTGCTTGCCATTTGTAGCCACTATAGGGGTGATTTTGACTACTACCTAGGTGTGCAAAGGTGCCTCCGTTTATTTTCATTCAAAACAACAGCTTAATGCAATGTGTCACTGAGATGTCACGAGGAGAGCCCTGCTTTGACAACCACAAATGTTACCTCCAGTCAGCCATCCACACACTACCTTCGCAAGAAATGTGTCTCGATGTACTCTCTGTACAACACTCGACAGCAAAAGAGAGAAACCAATGAAAAGACCTAATGAAACGAGCCACGATGCTTCAAAACCCCTCTCTAACTCGTCGTTTCAACCAGTCACAAAACACTTCCTCATGCAAATCCCACTGTCGCTCATGGTTCTATATTGTGTGCAATAGTTTGATTGCATGGAGCAAGCACATTCATTTCAAATGTAATCAGCCAAGCTGTTTGTAAAGGCCACCAGGACACAGGTGGCATTATTGAACCATAAGTGAAGCTAAGCATTATCTATTTTGTAGTAAAATAATTATTTGCAAAGCGAATAGGTTTCACCTTTTGTAATGAAGCCCCTATAGTGGGCAGCGTGGCTCAAAAAAAGAGGAAAGAAAAGCCTATGAAGCGGCCAGCTGCATTATTTTGTAGGCGGCCACACCAAGCACGAAACGCGCCACAAAACGATAAGTGATTTTTTGGATACATGTTGCATTGGTAAACAAAAAGAAAAAATAAGCTGTGTAAGTGGATGGAGGAGCAATGCGGGTGGGAGGAAAGCAACTCGGGTGGGCGAAACGATGCGGGTGGAGGGAAGCAATAAGGCTGGGGGGAAGCAATAAGGCTGGGGGGGAGCAATAAGGCTGGGGGGAAGCAATAAGGCTGGGGGGGAGCAATAAGGCTGGGGGGGAGCAATAAGGGTGGGGGGAAGCAATAAGGGTGGGGGGAAGCAATAAGGGTGGGGGGAAGCAATAAGGGTTGGGGGAAGCAATAAGGGTGGGGGGAAGCAATAAGGGTGGGGGGAAGCAATAAGGGTGGGGGGAAGCAATAAGGGTGGGGGGAAGCAATAAGGGTGGGGGGAAGCAATAAGGGTGGGGGAAGCAATAAGGGTGGGGGGAAGCAATAAGGGTGGGGGGAAGCAATAAGGTGGGGGAAGCAATAAGGGTGGGGGAAGCAATAAGGGTGGGGGGAAGCAATAAGGGTGGGGGGGAAGCAATAAGGGTGGGGGGAAGCAACACAGAGGGGACAGAATCACAGAGGGTGGGGGTGAGGAAGCAACAGAAAAGCAGGGGAAGCACAAGTGTTGGGCGGGCAAAAACAACGTGGAGGTGCAGGGGGGGGTTACACGGAGGGCGAGGGTAAGGATACAAAGCAATTTATAATGTTTTGAAAATAATTGTGCTGGGTGAAGTAAAGTGCTTGGAGGAAATGCATGAACCTTCCTCGGGTGTCTAGAAAAAGCGTGGTCATAGATTTCCAAATTAGAACTATGTAAACAATAAGAGGAGAAATCTGGAGGAAATTGTATAAGGAAACAAAGCAATAGATCAAATGTTTAAAATGTTAAACCGCAGGAGAGCAACTCGAAGGAAGCTGTATAGAAGTGAACGCCTACGTAAAAGCAGCTTGAAGGACAAAGTTGTGGAAAATGAAATTTCTATATGGTTATGAAAAGAAATGTGCTGACAGAAGGGGCAAACATGCTGAATGGTAAGAATTCGTGCACTCTTATGGAATGCTAAAGAAAAGCTTAGCTTGGTTTACGTTTTTTAAATCCTAAAGTTGTAAACGATAAGGGATAACTTCACACAGCCCAATTATTTTCAAAACATTACAAATAAGAGTCCCCATAACTGTGTTGTATCAATTTCCGGCACTAATAGATGCTCTAATTAAAAGGCAAGTAAACCTGGCTACATGTTGTATATTTCTTTGTCCAGACAGACAGGGACAGAACATCTTGTAACAACATAACAAGAACACGGGCAGTAACAGTCTTGCCAAAAGCCTTGAACCCATCGTGGCCCTACCTAGGAGGCTGAACACGTTGACCATTATCAGGGTGAAGGGATAATAACTCACCTGAACACCAGTGTGCACAATTTTTAACCATACCAAGGGCATACAACATTAAAGGGATACTGGGGTGTCCAATTAGGTATTTTTACTTCAAAGCCTACCAGACAGCACAGCTATCTGGTTTGCTAACAACTGCATGTGGGCATTCTGAAAGCTTCTCACAGGAATGCATTTCGCCTGTTGCTTACCACTGGCTTTGTTCAAAGTGGCTTGCTTGCCATTTGCTGGCTTTGTTTGTTAGGCAGTCCAGCTTGAATCTGGCCCTCCTGTGGAGCATAACCTATTTACTCTATTCTTCAACAAGTGCTCGCTTTCCGTAAACAGGCCTTTAAATCTTGTTCTTACCATGTCACATTTAATGTGCTTTCAAAGATGGAGGTCAAATGTCTGTCTTCTAAGGGAGCTTGGTGTTTACTTTTCTTTTTCAGACTTCTAGGTGAGAGGGTGTAAAATTAAAGGCCTTTTTCTAGCACACAACATTTAAATGTCTTTAAATGAACTGTGCTAATATTTCAGGATACAGCAGAATTAGAAAGTCACAAATTAAGCACTCTTATGTAATTCTGAAGTGTGGTGGAAACATATTTCAATACGATCAAAACACATTAATACACTAGGTGATGACATTTCCACTCAATATGGTTAGTGCACAGTAAACTTGTATGCCTGTGCAAATGTAATGGTCATTTCAATTGAAAATGTGTGGCCTGTAATGACAGTGAGCTACCACACCATGCATACTCCCCGCTACACCACTCCAATCTACGCCACTCGACTCTACACCATCCCACTAACTTTTAGCCATGCTGAACAGCAGCCACACTGGTGTACAAATTGGCTAAAACAAATAACTCTTATAGATGAGACCTATTGGCTTTGCCAATGCTGGTTATACTATGGGACCTCATTGGAAAAAAATTATAAGTGCGCACTGGGAAATGATCGAGCCCATCCTTGTTTATGGGACCAGGATGAGAACAGTTATAAAAAAAACATCGTTCTTTCTAATGGGTTGAGTTTCACTCTTAGATTCTGAGCTATGGAGTAACAGCATAGAGTTATAGAATCCCTACAGTGCTATGAACATATGCTATCCACCGGTGGATTGCACCCCTCTCCAATTGACAAAGGCAAGACTACAGTCTTGTAAATCTCATGTGCATTGCTAAAAAGAATCTGCTAAATGCAAACCTGAATTTACTGCTGCTCCATCTTCCTTTTGGAGAAGGTTATTGCCAACACTCATGCCGTTCCTGCACTCTGGATTCTTACTACCAACTACTGCCATCAAATTGTTTGCGCAAAAGACATTCACTATCAAGTATCCACATGCTAGAGAAAGCTTGCACCAGATCAGATAAAAACAATCATAAGACAGGAAAAGGAGGAGGTTGCTGCAACTTCTGTGCAGTTTGTCCCAAATGAGGGTTTACAGTTAGCCACTTGATTAATAAACTTCAATGTATCCTCCTCCAACAGTGACACTTCACTTCTCACGCTTCTCCTTCTCACTTACTTCACCTTCACTTGCCTCCCATATTTTTTACCTGCTTCTTCTTTGAGCTTTTAGAATAGTAAAACTGTATTGTCACTGGTCCTTTTATGTCTGTGAATTTCAAATATAAACGTTACCTGCTGCCTGAAAAGTTGCTGTTCCTGTGCTAAAGCAGGCACTAGAAGGACGACAACAGCAAGGGGGCACCATATGGGGACTAGAGGCATCAACGCTGGCCTTTTTGCATCTCTCATTTCATTTAACAAAACTGGTTTAATCATTGCTTCCTGTAGTCCTACTTTAATGCCTCATGGTACAGCCAACACATTCAAACTCAAAAGGGTGTTGGATTCTTTATTGACCTTGAGTCCGGCTGGTCACTTAGTGAAATTGTTATACTCTGTCAGAGGCAACTCGCAACCCTCTGACAAGATTGGGACCGTGCTGGAGAGGGAGTTCTCAGAATCGGAATGGAACAGGATTATAGCACACCCCAGAATGTTTTCTCGTAATACAAGGTTAAATGCACACAGTTTAATTACTTACATACGACCTTTATGATACCCCATAGGCTTGGAGTTGCTTACGGTGGTGAGGCTAGTGGTTGACCGAGATGTAATTGACCGAGATGTAATTGTGAAGATGCAGATTTGTTCACATGGCATGGGTGTGCCCTGGTCTGCAGCCGTATTGGGATGAGATGGTGGCAGAGGTGAGCGCAACGCTGGGACGAACGCTCTAACCTACTGTAGGGGTATGCTAACTGGGGCTCTTCCCTCGCCCGCCTAAGCGGAAGGTCGGGAACAGATTTATTGATAAGGCTCTGGTCCTCGCCAGGAGGATAGCCATGGCTTGGATGTGACACATTGGACGTGGGCGGAGGGGAGGGCCTTGACCAGGGAGGAGGTGGGCGGCTTGCAGAGGCGCCCCATTGGAGAGCAATGAAGGAAAATCCTGGATGAATGAGAATACCCAGAGGATGAACATGACACAGAAGATGGAAGCCGAGACGAATCTCAGACAGGGGACGGATATGTGCCTACAGCCAGAGAGTCGGATCATAGGGAAGGCCCTTAATGAGGGATAATAAGAGGCAGTGGGAGTGATGGAGAGTGGGGGCGGGCTTGGTAAGTTAGTGCAGAGATCGGGCGGGTGTGGATGGTGGGTACTCTTCGGGGGTCTCTCCTAATTTTGTAGAGCTCTGAGTGAGCGGGATTGATGCCTGATGACTGGACTGCTCCCAGATTCCCGCCCAACAAGCGTTATGCACACCCATATATATATTTTTTCAGATCCAGGAAGATAGTATGCCCCTACTCATATGTTCGTTGATAGTTAAGTTTAAAAGGCATGATAAGGAAGATCTGCTCATTGGAGCACCTAGACCAGAGGGGTTGGACCATCAGATACTTATAGATTCATGAAGTTTGGAGAATACACTGTAGCAGATAGAACTTCAGCAGTGCAGCAGTAACCAGGAAACTTGGGCTTTACTGTATATGATGCATGATAGAAATGGGTACCTTTGTCCGAGTACGGGCCCTCCTTCCTAGTCAGGTTAAGGGGGATACACTTCTAAAATAACCCCTGCTCACCACCTTGGTAGCTTGGCAGGAGCAGACAGGCTCATCTCAGAGGCAGTGTGTAAAGCATTTGTGAACACACAGTAATACAGTGAAAACACTACAAATGGACACCACACTAGTTAAGAAAAAAAACGAAGTAATCTTTATCTAAACCAAAATAAGACCAAACAACAAAAATCCACATTACAGCTATCAAGATATCCTTAAAAATCGGTTATTCACTCAAATAAACTTTGTAACAACAAATAACTCCACCTGGAGTTATTACGTCGTGACAGATGAAAAATCCCGAAGTACGCTGTGCACCGCGAAGTGCGCGGCGTCATGCAAGGCGTCAAGCAGACCCCCAAAGAACAGTAGCTTGGAAACTATGAAAGCAAAGACAGTGCAAGGCATTGGTTCCTTACGACCCCAGGGGAGGTGAGGCCTTGGTTCCTTACTGTGATGCAGGGGAGGGGAGACGTTGGTTCCTAACTTGGTCAGAAAGGTGACTTTACGGTGGCAGCAAGGCATCTGTTCCTTAAGACAGTGCAGTCTCAATGGATTCAGGAGTCACCCACGTCGAGTATCAGCTCTGCGTTTATTGAGCACCGGCGTCGGGGCTGCGGAGCGAGTCGGGACGGTGCGTCGTGGATGTCACGAGCGGTGTCCTCGGCTCCGGTGCAGGCAGCGGCCTCAGTGTCTGCTTCGGAGTCAATGCGGCACAGCGCCAGCAGGAGTCGGGCCTACAGTGCAAGTCGGACGGTGCGTCGTACTCTTCACGAGCGGTGCCCAAGGCTTCGGTGCAGGTTATGGTGTCGCTCGCCAGCGTTGGTGTTGCAATTTCCTTCTGTGGCTGCTGAAACGGCAGTTCCAGATGCCGAAGTACAGAAGAAATTAAGTCTTTGTGTCCCCAAAACTTTAGAACAGGAGGCAAGCTCTATTTCAAGCCCTTGGAGATCTTCCTCAAGCAGGGGACACAGCAAAGTCCTTCTCCTTTCATTGGCGGAAAGTAGCCACTGCAGGCCAACCCTAGACAGCAAAACAGCACAGGGGCAATATTCCTCCTCAGCTTCTCCGGCTCTTCTCCTTGGCAATGGATCCTCTTGAGTCCCAGAAGTGATCTAAAGTTCGGGTCCCAATATTTATACTACAAAATCCTTGGTTCTCTGGTGGCAGAGAAGCCCTGTGCTCAGTCAAAACCAGTTCTGTCCTCTCTGGTGCAGCTTCATGGCAGACAGCATTGTGGAATGCAGACCAGGCCCATTCAGGTGAAAAGAAATCTCCTCCTCCTCCTACTCTAAATGCAGCCGCGGTCTATTCAGTCCAGCCCTGACTCAGACTCTCCGGAGCCACTGCACCTCCCCAGTCCCTGAGATTCCAAACCCAGACAGTCAATACACATCCTAGCAGAGGCACACTGGATGGCTAGCCAGAGAATACCTAATTTCTAAAAGTGGTATTTTCAAACACAGAATGTAAAAATCACCCTCACTAAAGATGCACTTCAACATTCTGAGTTCAGGCATACAAAACTTTATTTTCATACCTTGTTCCCAGGGGTAGTTAGGCTTATAAGATGTTATAAGCAAACTCCCCAATCAATTCTATGGGAACAGGCAGCCTTGCAATAGTGAAAAACGAAATTGGCAATATTTTACTATCAGGAATTAACACACACACCAGGGCATATCCTACCTTTTGCATACACTGCACCCTGCCCACAGGGGTACTTGGGCCTACTTTAAGGGTGACTAACATGCAAGAAAGGGGAAGGTTAGGGCCTGGCAAGTGGGTGCACTTGCCAAGTCGACATGGCAGTACTTGACTGCCCACACGAACTGCAATGGCAGGCCTGAGTTACATTTACAGGCTGCTTATGTAGGTGGCACAATGCGTGCTTCAAGCCTACTAGCAGCATTTGATTTACAGGCCCTGGGCACACAGTGCACTGTATTAGGGACTGACTAGTAAATCAAATATGCTAATCATGGAAACACCAATCCATAACAATGATTTACAAAGGGAGCACTTGCACTTTGCACTGAACAGTAGTGGCAAAGGGTCCAAAGCATCTAGACCAGCAAAACGAAGTCCAACACACAGCAAAAACCCAGGATGTCAAGGCAAAAAATACAGGGGAACCCCACACCAATGATGCCAGGTCTAACAATGCATATATTGTGAACCCTAACAAAGTACAATAGAGGACTGGGCCAAATACTGTGCAATGGAAACTGGTTCACTGCTGATGTGATGTACTGTAGTATATTGGAGGTGTAAAAAAAAAAAAAAAAGAATTCATTAGGTCGAGCCTACGCAGCGCGCATGCACGCTCTGCAAGACCTGTAGTGTTCAGTAAAGGATGTAGCTCTCACCTGGTGTTTACCATTTGTTGAGTGCAGTGTCTGTCTTATTTGCGGCCTCGTAGTCGTTTAGGCAGCCGTCATTTCCTTTTTTTTCCCCCCATGACTGTGTGTGTACTGGTGGTCATGTCCTACCTACTTCCTCATCATTGGGGGCAAGTGCAGCGCGTAACACTGCAGGGTGCACACAAGATCCAAAAGCCCTAAGCACACTTGTCAAGTGGTTGCTAAATAGGCGTATGACAGACTGACATGAATCTCACTGTGTATATAGGGACGAGCTGCAAATCACAGCACAGCAGGTGCACCATCTTGATTCCTCAAAGATTTCTTTTGTATTTTTATATTTAGTGCGAACTGGCGCAGGTAGATTATGTGATTTGTCCAGATTCACAGGGTTTTGAGCCGGAGTTGGGACTTGACCTGGATCCCAAGTTCTATAGGTCTACAGCTCTGGCAGGCTATGTGGACAGATTGGCCAAATAACACCATATCGAAGTGCCTCAACCCCTGCTTTCCTCTTACAAGTCATTGTTATTAGGTACATTGATCATAATATCTGGATTCTACCAAATGACTGCAATTCTCATAATGAGCTAGGTTTGAAATGCAGGTTCAGGACTGAATAAATTGGGCACTACCGGCAAGGGAACATCTGGCAACAATGAGTAATCTTTAACCCCTATTCCTATGTGGCTCGGACTGCTAGGGACCTTGTGTCCAAACTCAAAATTAATGTTATTTTCACTGGAAAATCCACTGTTTTTCTATGAAAAGCCGATCTAATTATACAAGTTTTTGTGCCCAACATTCTTATTTGCTAATCTGTAACTCCATAACCATTCACCAAAACAAATGAGTCTTTAAATGCTATGAATTGTACAATCAAACGCATATTGTTTTACTCATTTTGGGGTTTGTGAGCTAATCCTCCTTACATACTGCTCAAGTCAACCAATAGCAAAGCATTAACTTTTGTTACAGCATTCCGTTACCAATCAACCTCATGGTACCTCAAATTCATATATTCTCCACTGAGGCATTTCCACAGTAAACACTCGACTATGGACAACCGATATTAATCACACTGCACTTTTAATTTTGCTGTTACAGAAAAGACTGGCATAGAAAAGAGACAGCCCTAACAGCACAAAATGAGAGTGGGTATAGGAAACAGGTGTGGCTGATTGCTGGTATGGCTAAGGTTATCTAATGGTTCCACGTAAAAAGGCAAGCCAAGTCCCAGCCCTCATATGCCGCTTGATAATCTAATGAATTCTTGGGAGTTGTGGTCAGGATTCACCTCTTCTGAATCAATGGAATACAGTTCTAGATAACATTGGTTTGCTGAATGAAATACTGGACTGGAACTTGCACTCCCCAAATATATGGAGTCACCTCATTTCCTT
Source organism: Lissotriton vulgaris (assembly GCF_964263255.1). NCBI lineage: Eukaryota > Metazoa > Chordata > Amphibia > Caudata > Salamandridae > Lissotriton > Lissotriton vulgaris. The sequence continues at coordinate 105,437,055 of NC_141698.1, forward strand.
ATGTGTATCAAAATGCAAGCTTTCAGGCGCTTCGCCTACAAGACACCCATTACTAAATGTCATTCATTCCACATGGTTCCTTCAACCTTAACCATTGTACCATTGAGGAGAGGAGATTCTGTCTTGCTGGTCCCAATTGCACATCTCACCCCAATCCTCCTTCTAGCACAAACAAAAAAGTAACAAGTGTCTATAGCCATCTTAAATCCCATCAGCAAGTAAGCAAAATCCACACTTAATTTATACACTCCCAACCAGAAGAGTGCTTCAAAACTGTTTTTACCCACACTACAAATACTGCATTACAGTTTACAATGAGCTGTCCCTCAAAACATGCTCTGCTGATTGTTCGCTCCACAACCATGTGCACACAAAACATTACTGCATAGCATTTTACATCATTAAAGACAAATATTTATGGGGTGTAAAGGCCAGAGTACTTGTGCTGGACTTCACTCGCTCCTACTAACAGCCTCTGGCTCTGTACCCCTAGTGCATACAGTGTGCTGCCAGTTGGACGTCAGCAGGGACCTATAGTAATGCACCTTGGTGCGTATATACGGTGTTCTGCCTGGTTCACGCTATTAAGGAATTTTAGTGAGTAACTGTGGTACTGTGACTTCCGTGACTATACAGTGTGATGACACTCAACTCTAGGATACTGGCAACTGTCACATAGCAACAATCCAAATAAATGCACTCCAAATCATGCCATATAATTCCAATCAGAATAATTTCACTAAACACCACAGGTCCACACAACACAAATCCACTCCATCCATTTCCATTCAACACCACATAATTTGGCAACAAACCTGATAATGCAAAACACATTTACCCAACAAACCACATACATCCAATCCACAACACAAAATATCACATCATACCACAAAATTCAACAGAACATCACATATTTAAATTCCACAACAAATCACTACACAAAAAAATACCATTCCACACATTTACACTCCATAACAATCCCACTACACATAATTCAAGTACACTCAAAACCACATTACTTACTATCCATACAATTCAACAACTAACAATTCCAATACAACCCACATCATTCCACACCACACTACATACACACACTATACTCAAAACCAAAACACATAGGTAAAATACATTGTCATTTCCAACGCCAATAGCTCTAACTCTAGCAATTGCGAGACCTATTTAATTGCAAATGTTTGTTTCCGGAAGCGACAAGGGATATTTTTAATATTAAGAGTTAGATATCGGTCTACTGAAAGTGCGCCGCATACCTGGGCCCTGCATAGCCTCAGAGGCACCTGATGAATTGTTCAAGTTAATAAATAAGTCACTCAAGCTGATGGCCAATCAAGCTTCTTATTTTTATAGCATTAAACCCAATAGAGTTGGATGATGTCGATGATGGGCTCTGCTAGTTTTACAAGAGCTAGATACTCGAATGCAGCCAGCCAGCCTGACAGCTTCATTAACCATAAACCGTGTTCAAAGCTCATCCGCTATGCTTGCAGGTTTCTAATTCACAAAGTCAAAATACATAGGGTGAGGGGGTTCTTGCCACAAGCCAAAAATGTATTCCCACGTCAACTGTGTGCGTAATACAGCTGAAAGCACAAACTAAAAAGTTGCAATGCAGCACTAGATTCAAAGATGGAAACCCACAGATGATAGATTGATGCCAAAGTCTGAACATTGCACTTAGCAGTAAGATTTACAATCAAACTCACTCCATTCATCCATCTGTAGCAGGTGACATTTTTCTAATCCTGCAAGGAAGAACAGGTAAGGAATAGACTTACAAACATACCGCATAGAACGGTAGATGCATAGAGAGGCAGAAGCAGGGGAACACGAGCAGAATAATAGCCCAGAGAGCCATAAAAAATGAAGAAATACAGACAAAGAGGGACACATGCATTGAAGGGGCAACTGGGAGGACGAGAAGGGTGGAAGAGAAGAAAAGTTGAAGAAGACAAAATGGAAGAAGGTAGTGGGAAATAAACTTTGAAGCAGCGGGGCACATATGGATGCTATGCAGGTTAAAGTGATGGGAAGGCAGGGAGTTAAATTACTTGCCTAACTTAACAGCAATAAATGAAACATCCCACCAAGAAAGTACAGCTCATTTTAAACAAAATAGTGGATTGAGGAGGGTTCTGTCCCACTAGGACTTTAAGGATACCAATTACACTACTGTTCTAAATTCAGATTCTAGAATACCCGGTCAGTTACTCCTGTAGGTAGGTAGGTAGGAACCAAGGAGGCTTCACAAGCTTTGTAAAGGAAAGGAAAACAATCTAACTCTAGCCTCCTCACAGTGTTTAGTAATTTGGACCATTTTCTAAGAATCCCAAAGCAGGGAAAGGAAAAGGTTTTTGGATGGAGATTACACTAATTATTTTTTTTAAAAATAGTGAAACTGCCCAAGTACTATCACCACACAGAAGACAGAAGCACTTTCCAGGTTTATTATGCTCACTGTTTCTAACAGTTGATGTTGTGAAAGGCCAGTCTTCTGTATACTGAATGAAGCAACCATGAGCAGTTTGAGAGGCAAAGGAAGTAGTCAACATCTCAGTTTACCATAACCGTATCCATTTTCCAGTATCTCTCGACATTTTTTGGTAGGGCTGGATTGGGAACCAAAAGCAGACCTGTAAAATTTAACCGTTGCTACGGTAGTAAATCCAAAACAACACTAGGTGTTTGTGTTGGACCGCCTCCCACAACAATCTCAGGCGCATTATTACTCTGCAAGCAGGTAAATGGACTCCCATTGTGGTAGCCCACAGAGAAATCTCCTGCCTACTCAGTACAGCCCAGTCTCACACAGAACTAATCTTTGTGCAACCAAGGGCCACACACAAACAATCCCGATGCGGTCCCTGACTCACTCTGAGTCAATACCAGGTAAAGCCCCAGACTCACCGTGACTCAATCCCAGTCCAACTCCAGATTCACAAGCATTGGCCTAGTCCAGAGACATCTATAGTCAATATATGTACAGACTGAAGAGTCAAAAGTCCAAACTCATTCACCCAGAGGCCAATCCCTAAGTAGCGCCAGACTGAGCCAATCCAGATTCAGCCTGAGATTCACCCATAGTTAATCTGGTCCACCCACACTCCCCTCACTAAATTCCCAATCTAGCCCCAGACTCAGACAGCATTGATCCTGGCCCAGCCCCCAGATCCTTCTGTCACTTCCTGTTCAACAACACACCTGCATTTATCAAAACCCAAACTCCGCCCGAAGCCCAAACAGAAAACAGAGTTTTCCAGAATCAATCCATGCCACAATAATAAAGCAACTCTATTACTCAAATAAAGTGCACACCAGAATATTAGTGGATATCCTTCGTTGCTCATCTTTTAAACACAAATGTTTCTCAGCAATACCTGAAATGCTAATTTGAAGTTTAATATTGCAAGCCCACCGGTTCCTTTTCCCAGATTCGAGAAATCTTTTTCGCTCTAATCAGTAAATTATGATTGCTTGCCTGTTTGAAGTTTCCCAAGATGCCTCTGAAAGACAGAAACAGTTTCCAGTTTTACATTTATATAAATATTTCAAAATGGTTTAGGGTGCTGGGAAACATAAAAACCTCCCTGACTGCTATTTCACACTCGGGAATTCAGCTTGCGAGTTGCGGGCGAGAGGGGAAGAGACACAGAACTCTAAATTGGAATCGTTCCCTAGCCTTCCACAATAAAACAAGCCATTAAAATAACAATGAATATGTAAATAATGTGTTAAATATTAAGAAACAAAATATACAACAAATGAAGAAGGTCTAAATGTAAGTTTATTGTGACGGAAATTCATTCTCGGCTTGCATGTGATTACTAAGTAATACTGATATGCTTGGAAATCAGATTGGGTCGTCGGGTGCCAAGCTCACCCATTTACCACCACAGATGAAATATAGTCCCGGTCTCAAACTGCTCCACATCTATGGAATCCTAGCTGCAACTTGCAAAGAATAATGGTATGGTGCTGACAATACACCAGACTCAGAGGTAGGATAAACAGATGGCATCTTGGTATATGCTCCGGCAAGGCAGGTCATTTTAACTGGGTCCTTAACTTGTCAATTACGATGTCGTTTAGAAACTGTCCCGAACTTATCGGTTGCGGAATAGTTTCCAAACAAATCGGATCCTGTGAGTCCGGTCGACCGATTACGATGCCTACCAGAATCACATTTACTGCAATGGGAGCCTGTGTACCGTACGCGAACACAGGCTCCCATTGAGAAAAGGGGTGGTTGGAAAATAGCTTGCACCCGGTGGCGGGCACCCCATGGTGCCTGCCACATTGTGCATGGTTCGTAAAGAGGGGTCCATGGGTACTCCCACAGGCCACATTTGGACGCCTCCTGGTGAAGGGGGGGCTTGCAACGAGCCCCCAAAGGCCAGTTCTGAAAGCCATTTTGTTTCAGGCAAACCGGTTCTGAACAGCTGTCCGAATGGTTCATCGTGATCGCTCGTCCAGAACCCAGGTCCATAGAGCTGTATGTATCAATTCTGAAAGACTCCAGTTGTCCGGATGCCTTTCAGTACCAATTCGGTCTGCTCGGACAGGTTCCTGGCATCGATATCAGTCGAAGGGAAATCTGAACGATTCGGTAGTAAACAAGGGTTCAGAATCATATTTGACAATACTGAATCCCATCCTGAGCCCTTCCTAACATGGTAATCGGGCCCTTAGTTTTTAATGTACCATCTCTGAGAAGTATTTCACAAGTAAGGATCAGAAGCTTTGCACCTCTAACACAAACACATGTATACAAAAGTAATACACAACTAAAATGCAAAAGAAAAACCATGAGCTCTAGTCCACTTTTGACAATTTTTGAAAAAGTGAAAATATATAGCCACGCACCTCATCATTTAATACTCCTATGCCAATTTTACCACTACTGTGTGTTTGAGAATGAGACGTTCAAAGCATTGTAGTGAGCACCAGCACAGGGCTTCACCAACGTTGAGTTGTTTTTACACTACTTCAGACACCATTCATAGGCCACTGATTATTGTCGTATGTTTGTTGGAAGTGCTAGATTGATGATATTGCAGGTAGTAGTCTGTAGATACTCAGGAAGCTTATGCACCAGCAAAGCAGATGGCCACTTGACAAAAAAAATCTTATCGTTATCAAAAGAACCTGACACGTGAACAATAGATATATATTGTTAGATTCGGGGGTCTCTAGTTGGCACAGGTAGGTACTTGTGACAAATAGGGACCCTCTCCTCTAGTCGGGGAAAGGGGATTACACACCTAAAATAACCCCTGCTCACCCTCTAGGTCAGAAGTCTTCAAACTTTTTTCAGTGGAGCCCCCCCAGCTGAATTTTTTTTTACATGTTGCGCCATACCCCCCCCCCACTATCCGACTCTGGTACACTACATAATCGACCGCAATTCGCATACCCGATACTCCACCATATAGACGCCACCCGGACACATGACTGCCCTAGGTGTCACAGGGCCCACTCTGGGTTCATGCACCTGGCGTGGGAAAACCCAGAAATACAGCAGTATTGAGTTACTGTAGTAGCAAGACTCGTTTTTTTGCATAAAGTGAGATGCCCATCACTGTGTGGGGTTGGGCACAGGGCCTGGCCGGCGGCCAGCCTCTGTGCCCAAAACCCCAGTGGACACACAACCCCCGCAGTGCATTGGCTTTGGCATCCTAACCCCCCAGGAGTACCCAATCCCATGCACAGCAAAAGCCGGGATGAGTGCAAGATTGGTGCCAACCACGACTAAATAATAAAATTTAATTTAGCATTATTTCTTATGAGGGTTCATTTTAGTCCCTACAGGCATTATTGTCTATTGAAGGGTGTGGAAGCACCAGTGGTTGGCCATGTGTGTTGCTGGACTTACTCCACCTTTGAACTGGAGTAATTTCCTACGGTTTTGGGTCCCTTTTTGGCCATAGTAACTTTAGAATTGTATTTTTTGAATAGCAATGGACTTATTTTTTATGGTTGTGTACAAATCCCTGCCTATACCCCACCCCTCACCCTTCCTGGACAATTCCTTACTCTTATTCATTAAGTAGTAAGTGTGGCCCTTCTTCCAGTCACTCCCTAAGGCCCCTCTCTCCTTATAGGTTTGAAGTACTTCTAAATACACTAGAAAAATACAGTATGTGAATAGGCCCCTTCCTACTTGCAAAATGTTTACCTCACCAGAACAGAACAACTTGTAATTAGGGCCTAAAATGAGCAGTTCATCAGAATGAACGAGTGCAGACAGAGTAAGTGAAGACTAGGAGTAAGTGAAAGTGGCAGCTGCTAAATTAAGGAAACACTTAAAACAAGCATTAGAAATGCAATAGGTCTCGCAGCATTAGAGTTAGTGCTTTTAGAATTGTTAATGGGTTTTTTTGTAAATCTTTAGCATGAGGTTGAGGGTGAGTGAGGGTGAGGGGTTGAGGGTGAGTGAGGGTGAGGGTGAGTGAGGGTGGGTGAGGGGTTGAGGGTGAGGGGTTGAGGGTGAGGGGTTGAGGGTGGGTGAGGGGTTGAGGGTGAGTGAGGGTGAGGGGTTGAGGGTGAGTGAGGGTGAGGGAGGGTGAGGGAGGGTGAGGGTGAGTGAGGGTGAGTGAGGGTGAGTGAGGGTGAGTGGGGGTGGGTGGGGGTGGGTGAGTGTGAGTGTGAGTGAGGGTGAGTGTGGGTGAGTGGGTGAGGGGTTGAGGGTGGGTGAGGGGTTGAGGGTGAGTGAGGGGTTGAGGGTGAGTGAGGGTGAGGGGTTGAGGGTGAGTGAGGGTGAGGGGTTGAGGGTGAGTGAGGGTGAGGGGTTGAGGGTGAGTGAGGGTGAGGGAGGGTGAGGGGTTGAGGGTGAGGGGTTGAGGGTGAGTGGGGGTGAAGGTGTGTGAGGGTGAGGGTGAGTGAGGGTGGGTGAGTGTGAGTGAGGGTGAGTGTGTGTGTGGAGCGATATGAATTAAGGGACTAACTGCTTGCCCGCATAAACATGTGTATATTGCTCAGTGTTCACACCTTCCAAAATGTGCGTTCACTTCGACACTATCACTTCATTCCATATTCCTCATGAAAAGTTGCATACAGAAAGGAAATAACTAATGTGTAGAAAGATGGTGTTCCTTTGCCATATTAGTAGGAATAAATAGGACTTACTGCTGTGACCATTTGTTTGTATGTAAGTACACTCTTGCAATTCAGACAACAGGGCCTAGAATAAGGAGGCCCAGTAACCAGGGTGCAGCACGGTCCTCCTCGCACCCGAGGGCGTGTGAAGGACGTGCACCCCTCACCCTCGAGCCTCGATGGATCTGTCCCGCTCAGACTCCCTCAGCATAGGCCCGGGCTCCCATGGCTCTGTCAGATGCGTTGTACATTCTAGGAATATCTCAGCCAGAGGGCTGGAGCGACCGACGGACGGAAGCTGCGTGCACGAAGCGCGTCACTGATGCTTATATATCATATACGAACAGTAGCGTCTCTGTTGAGATAGGAAACCATTAATAACGGATCGGTTATGTGCACTTATCTAGACAGTGTGTACACACAACCCATGATAGACGGGGACAGCTGACAGACATCTCTTTGTGTTGCTTCACTGTCTTTATGCATTTATGCTGCATTTAGGTTTGAAGACTCCTATATTTGATCACACTTAGTACATTTGGATTTATTTTAAGGGCGAAACGTACATTACGTGACGGCTGATGTATGAACGTAAACAGTGGCAATTGTGGGAGAGGCGGGTGTGAACTTGCGTGGTGTGTGTCTGTATACGTGTGCTTGTCTGGTAGGGGCATGGTACAGAAATGTAAGAATGTGTGTGTGTAAGCGTGCGTGTCTGAGTGTGTATCTAAGTGCGTGTTTATATCTGTGTTTGAGCGTGTGAGGGCAATGTGTGTACGTCTGTGTTTTTGTGTGAGTGCATGTGTGTTTGTTAATAAGATCATCTGCGTTTGCGTGATTGTGTATCGATATATGTGTGTGTCAGTGTGAGGATGTTTGTGCGTATCTGCGTGTCGTAGAGGGTAGGTGTATGTATTCGTGTGTGAGTGTGTCTTTGGGTGTGTGTCTGGGTACTTGTTTGTTTATTTGTGTCTTTGGGGGCGTGATTTGCTATATATGTGTGTATTCGTTTTTGTGTATATCGGAGTGTGTGCCGGTGTATATGTTTGTGTAATATGTACGTTAGCTTGATTGTGTATTAGTGTGTGAGAGAGAGAATGTCAGCGTTGTTCAAATAATAACACTGTTTTGCAGGTTACTCTGTCATGGATTCAAAATTTCAGACCGGTTTCTAGAGCCATACGCACGCTGTAATTATGGTGTACATTGCAACTGCATAGGATTCAAAATTGAGGACCATTTCGACACTAAACAGTTTTTGAGGTATTTGCAGCGTTTACAAATGTACTGAGTAGGTGTACAACGTCTGTCATTGCCAGTGGGGTGTACATGTCAAGATGAAATTTGCATATTGTACATTGCTCATTGGTGAGCCTATTTAGTGCGGTTGTGTAGATTTGCCGGCGGTTAGAGTGCGCAGGGCCGCCTGCAGCGGGGAGTGAAGCCAGCAGGCGTGTGAGGCGGCCGGGGAGGAGTGCGGGAACAGACGGGAGGAGAGTGGGAGGAGAGTAGGAGGAGTAGGGGAGGCGAAGCCTTCAACAACAGGAAAACAAAAGGGGAACAGCGATACGAGGCAGACATCAGCAGTATTCAAATTATCGGACGTCTGCTCAATCTATACCCCAGACCCCGGGTTTACATGGGTAAATCCACGCAAACTGTATAGTACCTCATCGGCTAACACGCATCTCTGTCAGCGCTGCCGCGTGGGAGTTTCTTTTTGCGTGCATAACAATCAGGAGATTCCAAGCAGCATGCCAGTGTGTCGGAGTGCCAAAGGAGCGCTGTGTTCCGGACGGGGTGCATGCATGACGTCAAAGCGCACAGCCATTTTGAAAGCAAAAGTTTGCAGTATTTAATGCAGCGCACTGGAACAGTGATGTGCACACTTATTTGCATATTTTTTTAGCTGAACGTCTGAGGCACACGTTTGAGACCCCATAGAAGTAACACGGCGGGAAGGGGAGGGGGCGGAGAGGGGAGAGGTGCGAGTAAAATAAACAAAAAAAAAGAAGCCGGAGGGAAGAGAGGGGAGGGGGGAGGAGAAATGCGACACGGCGGGAAGGGGAGGGGGCGGAACGGGGGCGGAGAGGGGAGAGAGAGAGTAGGCAAGGCGACACGGCGGGAGGGGGCGGAACGGGGGAGGGGGCGGAGAGGGGAGAGGTGCGAGTAAAATAAACAAAAAAAAAGAAGCCGGAGGGAAGAGAGGGGAGGGGGGAGGAGAAATGCGACACGAAGGGGAGGGGGCGGAACGGGGGCGGAGAGGGGAGAGAGAGAGTAGGCAAGGCGACACGGCGGGAGGGGGCGGAGCGGGTAAACAAACACGGACGTGCACGCGCCCGTGACTTTTAAGGTCAATGCGCATGCGCATAAGCTTAATGCGCATGCGCATTGACCTTAAAAGTCACGGGCACTGCAAGGAATCGCCACGATTCCTTGCAGTTAGATAAAGAGTCGATGAGCCCCTATAGTCTCGCTTGCTCGATGCGCATGCGCATCGACAGGCGAGACCTAAAAATATTAAGGGAAATGTATAAAGGTAAAGCAAATTCACCCAATCATGAAAACAAATTCATCCATTCATTTTTTTTTAAAAGGCATGGCTCAAGACAAGTCAGAGGAAAAAAAGTAGAAAGTTAAAAGTGCTATGCAGAAAAATGTATACATCTGCATAGTACATCTGCATAGCTGTTGAACCCTGACAAAACATTCCTAAGCGCATCTGAGCCATTAGCGTTAAGAAACACAGCCCTTAACCCGGGACAAAATAGCGCCCAGTGACATCTGCCGTTTGTTCCTGTCATATGTGTTATTGAATGTACGTGTGGGCCATATAGCACAAAGATTCAGAAGTAATTTATCTCAAACGGCTATTTAAAAGAAAAGAAGACACTATGCACACAAAGTGAGTGAGATTTTTAAAGCACTGGAATGAAAAACAAAGAACATACACATGTGACACGGCTTGCTTGCATCAAGGTGCTGCTGACGGAAATGTTGGCTAAAATGGGCCCACTTTTACTGGACTTGTTGAGAGCAGATGTCAGGAAGTAAGCGTGTTACTGAACGGAGCTCCGTGTAAAGTGTCATCGGCCTTAGGGTGGAGTGCGCGCCCCCCCCCCTGTGATGGTGTCGCGCCCCCCTGGAGGACACACCCCACAGTTTGAAGAACTCTGCTCTAGGTTGCGTGGCGCGAGCAGTCAAGGCTTATTTCAGAGGCGTTGTAAGTTAAGCAGTTGTGACCACATACAGCAACCCAGTGACAAGACTACGAATGGACACCACACCGGTTTTGTATTAAAAATAAGTATACTTTATATAGATTTACCACAAGACCATAAACAACAAAAATACACACTATGATTACTTTAGGATGGTAGATTAAGCTTAGTTCAGTTCAGTTCTTAGATACGACACTCTGCGTCAATGTACCTTAAGTTGCGTTGCCCTTCCACGACAAGCAATGTCGCAGCGATGGGAAATGCGGCTAAGTCAGGTGCAAAGAAATAAAGACGTGAAGATCTTCCAGATGCGGCACGTTTCTCGGGGATGCAAGAAGTTCTCGGTTTGATGCGTTGACTAAAGCGGCGACATCCAAGATGCGACGGCAGCAGCTCCAGCAGCGACGCTCTTCTCCCACGATGCGTAAAGCTTCCGCTCGATGCAACAACTACAGCGCGACATTCAAGATGCGATGGCAGCAGCTCCGCCGGCGGTGCGCTTCTCGGGGATGCGAGGTGCTCTTGATCGATGTGGTGCAGTGCGACAGTTCCAGCGGCAACACCCTCCTTCTCCGGAGTTGCGACGGCAGGCACGGCGACGCGCCCCGACCTCGTTGAGAGATTCGTCTCCTGATGAGGTGAAGTGCAACCGCTCCAGCGGCGACAACCTCCTTCTTCGGAGTTGCAATGGCAGCGACACGCTTCCTCTTCGTTGCGGCACGCTTCTCTCCGATGCGGTGCAGTGCGACAGTTCCAGCGGTGACACCCTCCTTTTTCCGGAGTTGCAACAGCAGGCACAGCGACAGCGACACGCTTCTTCTCGTTGAGTCGCGCTTTCAGCTCCTTACGACACGCAGTTCCTTAGAAGGCCCAAAACAGCAGCAGGCACTTCCACAATAACTCTGGGGAGCTGTGGGTGAAGTCTGTTGTCCCTGAGACTTCAGCAGGAGGCAAGCTCTTTTCCAAGCCCTTGGAGATCCTTCACAAGTTGAAAGCAAAGTACACAAAATTCCTTTCTCCTTCCTTTGGCAGTAAGGCAACCACTGCAGGCCAATCCCTCAACCAGCACTTCAGCTTGGGAATAGTCTCTCCTCAGTTTCTTCAGGTTACTCTCCTAAGTTAAGGTTTCTTCTTGTAGTCCAAAAGTGATCCAATTTCTTGGGAGCAGGGTCCAAATACTTATACCCCAAAATCCTTTGTTCTCTGAGGGGAGAGGGGCCTGTGCCTAGTCCAAACCAGTTCCTGAGCACTCTGTTTACCAGTCTTCTCCTTTCTTTTCACAATGCAGGGCATGCACATCAGACGCCCCACAGGAGGTGGAGTCAGCATTGTGGAAGGCAAGTACAGACCTGGAGCACTTTGTTTACAGGACTCCTTCTCCTCTTCCAGTGTGCAGGGCAGAGACATCAGCGGTTCCCCAGGGGGTGGAACCAGCATTGTGGAAGGCAGGCACAGCCCTATTCTAGGTTCAGGTGAACTCCTCCCATCTAGATGCAGATCTCTCTATTCACCACTGGGTGACTCAGCCTGTCTCCTGGAATTCCCCAGCCCTGTCACTCTAAAAAACCAGACATAGGAATACACAAACATGGCAGAGGCAGGTTTGAATGGTTAGACAAGCAAATACCTACTTTCTACAAGTGGTATTTGCAAACACAGAATTTTAAAATAAACTTTACTAAAAGAAGTATTTTATTATTCTGAGTTCAGGCATACTAAACTCTAATTTCTACCATGTTCTGTGAGCCTGTTAGGATTATAAAATATAACAATTCTAACAGCCCATTCTGGCCTATGGAGTACAGGTAGCCTTGCAATATTGAAAAACGAAAATGCCCGCAGAGTTAATTGGGTGGGACAAAGACCAAAAGATATCAAGGGTGATTGCATTCTGATTAACTTCAGGGATAGAAGGGTGGTCGAGCATATTTGTCATTACACTTCATTGGGGTCCGGAGCTAGAATCCACTCACTCCAGTTGCTCTACTTCTATCCCCCACCCTCCTTTGAGCACCCAGGTGAGGGAGGGAGAGGGCACTGGGAAAATTGGGCAGGTCGAGAACCGTAAGCACAGGTAGGAAGTTTCCTAAACAGGCCTGGCATCTATGACTCTATTACCAGCTATTTTTCCAACTAGTAACAGGTTCAGCGTCCTAGACCAGGTCGATTGACAATCCATCGGGAACTTTCATCCATCCCACAAGGCGTGCCGGCCATCTCTCATTACCCCTAAAGTGCGGGAGGGGGCTTGCAAGTCGTCACAAATAACAATTAGGGAGGCTGTATCCAAGGAAATTTCCAAGGGCCAATCTGACCACGGCAGTGCACCGCTGGGTTGGGAAATGCCTATCGCTACTGCTATCCATAGGGGGAATCTTAAAGTACCCAATGAGATACCAGTGGTCGAAGGCCAGCAGACAACCAATGTTCCCGCACGTGTGGCTCAGACGGGAATCGATGGGGTCATCTCGGGGGTGGCACCAGAGTGTCTTTTACTATCTACATTGCAATTAGCTACCCAGCAAATACTGTTAATAACCCATCGTGTGACGCCACAGAGCCCCTGACTCCCTTGTTTCCTCCGGCAACTGGTTCTAGTAACCTTGACGATGCACCTAGGCATTGTGGAAACCTCAAGATTCTATTCTGGAACCTAGCAGGCATCAAGGCTAAATAATCCTCCCCCGAATGGGGTGTGTTTGTCGACCAATATGATGTCTGCCTGTTCTAGGAGACATGGGCAAGAGAGGATTTTGCACGGGTGGGTTTAGCCATCTTTAATGTACCAGCCAGTACAGGGGGGAGAGGAAGGCCGTCGGGTGGATTATCACTGTGGGTGGCCTCTCATGTGGGCTGTAATCCCACACTCTTGAATACCTGTTCTCCAGATATCCAAGCTGTACTCCTTACCCTCCCTTCTAAATTGAAGCTTGCTATTATTAATATCTACTCCCGCCCTGTATCATTCGCCCGGGAATCTAAAACTCTGGAGGAATTAAACCTCCTTATCCCAAGGGTGCCATCGTGCTCCGTCCTGATAGTTGGTGGAGACCTAAACTGCCACTTTGAACCACTGATAAGTTCAGTAGAGTCTACAACTAACGAGGAGGATTTGCAGTGGGTCATACCGGACCCCCAAACGTACCCCCCCCAAAGCCTGGTCGCCATTGGTCCTACAAATTAACGCCATTACACTAACGCACCCCTTCAGATAGACCGAGTAGGCCGACATTTTTTAGAACTGGCCAGGCCTCCCTCATAGATTATATTCTAGTCGAGTGCAGGTCCTGGCACCGGGTGAAGGACTTTGAGGTCATTGTACGAATGGACAGTGAACGCCCTGACCCTAGAGGCACGCACCCCCTGGACAAGGCAAGTGCAGGTGTCCATTGGCCAGCTGCTGAGAACAGAGACAAATGTTAGTCTCAATAGGATCACCATTCGAGAGGTCATCTCTGCGATAGAAAGACTCCCTGCTGGAAAAGCACCGGGGTTGGACAAACTTCCCGGCGACATGTTCCGGGACGAACCTTCAATCTGGGGCCCCTATCTCTTAGTTTTGTTCAATGCCATCATGAACGGAATGCCTATCCCGGACACCTGGGCAGGGGCTGAAATTGTTCCAAAAGGGTTCTCCACTACACCCAGCAAACTACAGACCGATCAGTTTGATCGATGTCACCCAAAAACTGTTTGCTCGGGTGTTATTGGATCGAATCCAGTGTTGGTTGGAGGAAAATGACATCATCAGCACCTATCAAGCAGGATTCACGAAGAACACCTCCACACTGGACCAGGTGTTTAGATTTCAGCTAATCACTTGGAAGACAGTATCAACGGAGGTTGGCAGCCTCTATTTCATATTTGCGGACCTGAAAACTGCCTTTGACCTTGTTCCCAGATCTAAAATGTGGGTGGTTTTAAGGGATTTGGGGATATCTCCATACCTACTTGATATTTTGATCAAATTGCTCGAGAACAACTATGCCAAAGTTAGGTGTGGAAGGGGAGGAGAGTTGACTAATAGGTTCCCCGTTGACAAAGGCTTGAGACAGGGCTGTGGGCTTGCACCAACCCTGTTTTGCCTCTTTGTCAACGCATTGATTCCACTTTTGGCAGAGCTACCAAACAACGATGCCCCAAAGTTAGCGTACTCAAAGGTGGCAGCATTGATGTTTGCTGACGATACACTTCTCTTGTCCAAAACACTGATGGGCATCCAGAGGTTGTTGGATAGCTTTGCCTTATTTTGCAACACTAGGGGCCTGACGAGTAACACCACAAAAACCAAATTTATGATTGTCAACCCCCCCAAAGACAACACGCCCGAACCCACGATTGAATGGCTTATGCCTGGAAAGGGTGTCTGTTTTTTAATATCTGGGTGTTACCCGGTCTGAAGATATGCAGTGGGAGCCCAAAATTGCTAAGCTAAACTCAAGCTAACACAGATTGCCGGGAGTATAGCCAAATTAGCCAGGGTATCTCCCTTTAAACCAATTGGCCCCGCGCTAGAAATGTATAGGGCTCAAGCACGTGGTAGGGGTAGAATTATGGGGGCACTGTTCGTCCTTTACCATCGCCGTAGTTGAGAATAGATTCCTAAGACAACTAACGGGCTTACCAATGGGCACCCCGCTAATCCCTTTAAGATTAGATTTAGGGATCTCGCCAATAGAAGACGAGATTGCCCTAAAACCATTAACCTTCTGGCGAAGATTATGGGCAACCCCCGAATTAGCAGCATACCAGGTAGAGACTAAAGAGCTTTTATCGCACCCAGGTTTTCTGAAAAGGGTCCCTTGCTTTGCTCACGTTAAACACGAGTGCGAAAAGCTCGGCCTACCCTCCTTGTGGAGCACCCCAAACATTACCAGTAATCTAGTCCCCCGAGTCCTTCTCTGTAAGACCTACCGCACCCTAAAAGTTGAAGGCATACAGACCAGTTCGAAATTGGGTCCCCTAACGACACAGTTCCTCTCAGTTAAGGACAACTTCGAGCTGGAAACCTTTCTGGTTGCAAAAAAAACTATATTTACAGTTTAGATATAGTACTCTGCCGGTACGTGCGGTGACCAACAAATGGGTTGGGCAGAAAGCGCTAGGCTGCCCAGTATGCACTACACAAGATAAAACTGAAATGCATATCTTATTTTTGTGCCCGGGCTACCAACAAGCGAGGCGGTATTGGCTCGTACCGCTCTGCCGTAATTTGGGTTTTGTTATCTGTAGGGAGGCCATTCGGGTTTTAAAATACGATACATCAAACCCTGTTGTGTTTGCCGTCTCAAGATACTGAACACCATCGCTGCTAATGGTTTTCCCCTCCTGTGCTGATTGATGTTGAAATCCCATTGTTCATGACGAGCTCAGCTCGTCATCAGCACAGCTCAACCGTGCCTCATGACGAGCTCAGCTCGTCATGAGCATCGAAGGGGTTAAACACGATATGGCGAAGGAGATGGGCCTTTGTTCAAAAGGAAAAATAAGCACAAATAGTTTAGCAGAGGAAAATTGTATATTTGAATTCTAGAGAATTGTCAAAGCACTGTTTTTTTATTCTTATATTAGCTTGTACATATTTTTATCTTGATGAATTGGATTTTATTGTAAATATTGTAAATAGTGTAAATTTTCCTTTTTTCTTATGTACATACAGATGTGGCTCCTACTTCTCTAGATAGCTGCAGGATACCTATGCTTTTTACACATTTTTGTGTTCAAACCTCGTCTCTCTGTCATCCTCCCCAAATGGTCTGGCAAACTCCCTTCCCATGACTTAAAATTTGCCTTTGCCCTAACTGTGGATTGTTTTGTTTGCAATTATGTTTTAAAATGTATGCTGTTTCTTTTATCTTGTCACTTTTTATGGTCCTCGTGACCGAAATAAAAGTTTTTGAAACAAAACGAAAATGGCTGTAATTCACTATTTAGGACATGCCACACACATCAGGGATCTTATGCTTACAATGCACCCTGCCCGTGGGCCTACCATAGGGGTGACTAATATGAAGAAAAGGGAAGGTTTGGGGACTGGGAAGTGGGTGCACTTACCCAGTCAGCATGACAGTACCTGACTGCATGCAGGCTCTGCAACGGCAGACCTTAGACACATTTTACAAGGCTGCTTCTGTGGGTGGCACAACCAGTGCTGCATGCCCACCAGCAGTATTTGGATTACACGCCCTGGCACACTCAGTGCACTAGACGCACAAGTTACTACTTGTGTAACGATATATCTGTAAGAGACATTAGTTAGTGATAGATTCCTTACCTTAGAATATCCCCAGGCGTCAGACTGGATCCGGAAACTTTTGCGTAGCAATACCCCTGCGCGCCGGTAGGCGTAGTCTGCGGCTCCGCGTCCGTCGTCGGCGTCGTGAGCGCCGGGATGACGTCGGAGTACTTAGACGGCGCCCATGCGCGCTGACGTCAGTTCTGACACACAGCTTTTCCGCGCCAGATACGCAGAGCCATGATAGAACTAACACTGGTGCCATGAAACTAGGGCCCTGAAAGGGGATGACCTTAACCCTAGATATCGGTTCGCAGAACGGGGAGGATGGGTGGGTCGGTAAGGAATCTATCACTAACTACTGTCTCTTACAGATATATCGTTACACAAGTAGTAACTTGTGCATCTGAAAGAGACACGTTAGTGATAGATTCCTTACCTTAGAATAGATACCCCAGCAATACCAACCCCGGTGGTGGGTCTGCGAACCAATATCACACCAGAAAGTCCTGGAGGACGGAACGTCCAAAGAAGCCATCCCTCCGGACTTGACTGTCCAGGCAGTAGTGTCTTGCGAACGTGTGCAGCGAGGCCCACGTAGCTGCCTGGCAAATGTCCTGCAGGGGGACACCGCGGCGCAGGGCAGTTGTCGTTGCCGTGGCCCGAGTGGAGTGAGCCCGCAATCCAGCCGGGGGCTCCTTCCTCGCCATGGAGTAACATGCTTGGATACACAAGATGATCCACCTAGAGATGGTCCTCTTGTGCACAGCCTTACCCTTCTTTGCGCCCACGTAACCAACAAAGAGTTGGTCATCCACCCAGAATTGGCGTGTGCGATCTAGGTAGTAGGAGAGCGCACGTTTTGGATCCAGACGGTGGAGCCTCTCTTCCTCCTTCGAGGGATGCGGAGGCGGAAAGAAAGTGGGCAAGGTAATGGACTGCCTGATGTCGAAGGCCGTAACAACCTTGGGCAGAAAGGAAGGTCGTGTACGTAACACCACCTTGTCAGGATGCACAGACAGGAAAGGTGGAGAAGAAGAAAGAGCCTGGAGCTCACTCACTCTCCTGGCAGAGGTGATGGCAACCAGAAAGGCAGTCTTCAGAGTAAGGAGACGAAGAGGACAGTTATGCAGTGGCTCAAAGGGAGCACACATCAGATAAGTGAGAACAAGATTCAAGTCCCACTGGGGCATCACGAAGGGAACAGGAGGGAACATGTGCGTGATGCCCTTCAGAAATCTACTTACAATAGGGGACTTGAATAAAGAAGGCTGATCTGGTAGCCTCAAGAAGGCTGATAGAGCAGAAAGGTACCCTTTAAGAGTGCCCAGAGCAGAGCCCTGCTGGGCAAGGGAAAGAAGAAAGAGCAGCACTTCCGAAAGGGGTGCCGAGAGAGGATCCACAGCCTTTGCTGTGCACCATGCCACAAATCTGTTCCACCGGCAGGCGTATACCGACTTTGTGGAGGGACGCCTGGCTGCCAGAATCACAGTACAGACTTCAGGAGGCAAGTCAAATGGCCTCAACTGCCGCCGCTCAATCTCCAAGCTTGTAGGTGGAGACTGGACAGGTTCGGGTGCAGGACCGTCCCCTGCTGCTGCGACAGAAGGTCCTCCCGAAGAGGCAGACGAATCGGGGGATCGACTGACATGCTGAGTAGCTCGGGATACCAGTATCTTCGTGCCCAGTCCGGAGCCACAAGGATAACTTGGGCCCGGTCGCGCCTGATCTTCTTCAGCACTCTGGGCAGAAGTGGTATAGGCGGAAAGGCGTACAACAGACCGCAGCTCCACTCGCGACGAAAAGCGTCTCCGAGCGAGTGCCGCCTTGGAAATTCCAACGCGCAGAACTGATGACATTGCGCGTTCTCTTCTGTGGCGAATAGATCTAACCAAGGCTCTCCCCACTGCTGAAAGAGACCTTGCGCCACGTCCGAGTGCAGACGCCATTCGTGATCCATCATGCACCGGCGGCTGAGTTCGTCCGCCCTGGCATTCAGAGAGCCTGCCAGGTGTTGAACCAACAGGGTCACGCCCTGATGTTCCAGCCACTGCCAGAGGCGCAGAGCCTCCTGGCAGAGGGTCCACGACCCCACCCCGCCTTGCTTGTTGCAATACCACATGGCGGTGGTGTTGTCGGTGAACACTTGCACTACGCTCCCCCGGACAGAGGGGAGGAATGCCTTCAGTGCTAGACGAATCGCCCGCAGCTCCAGAAGGTTGATATGGAGCCGGGACTCCGCCAGAGACCAGAGGCCTCTGATCTCCACCTCTCCCATGTGGCCTCCCCAGCCCTGGAGGGACGCGTCCGTCACAACTACATGCTCCGGCTGGGGTAGGGAGAGGGGTCTGCCACTGACCCAGTCGCAGTCCGTGAGCCACCACTGCAGTTGTCTCGCAGTGCCCTCCGAGATCAGGACATGATCGGACAGGTTGCCCTGATGCTGGGCCCACTGAAACTTCAGGTCCCACTGCAGAGCCCGCATCCGCCACCTGGCGTGACGCACCAGAAGGATGCAGGAGGCCATCAGTCCCAGAAGCCGCAGCGTCAACCTGACCGAGACCCGGGATAACGGCTGGAAGATGGGAACCAGAGCCTGAATATCCCGAACCCGCTGCTCGGGTGGATAAACCCGAAACCGCGCCGAGTCGAGAACCGCTCCGATGAAGAGGAGCTTCTGAGAGGGACACAGGTGTGACTTCGGCACATTGATGGAGAACCCCAGCAAGTGCAGGAGATCGGCCGTAGTCTGGAGGTGGCTGACGACTGTCTGGGGCGAGCCCGCCTTCAACAACCAGTCGTCGAGGTAGGGGAAGACGGATACCCCCTGCCTGCGCAGATGGGCTGCGACCACCGCCATCACCTTCGTGAACACCCGTGGGGCGCTGGTAAGGCCGAAGGGGAGCACGGTAAACTGAAAGTGCTCTTGGCCTACCGTGAACCACAGGTAACGCCGGTGGGCCGGCAGGACGGGGATGTGGAAATAGGCGTCCTGCAAGTCCAACGCTACCATCCAGTCTCCTGGGTCCAGGGCAGCCAGGACCTGAGCCAAAGTGAGCATCTTGAACTTCTCCGTCCGGAGGAAGCCGTTGACGTTCCGCAGATCCAAGATAGGGCGTAGGCCCCCTTTGCCCTTCTTGGGTACCAGAAAGTAGTGGGAGTAACAACCACGTCCTACTTCTGGCCCAGGAACGCGCTCGATGGCCCTCTTGGCCAAGAGGGCTGAAACCTCCTCTTGCAGAAGTTGCAAGTGATCCCCCGACACACGGTGGTATTGAGGTGGCATGGATGGAGGGGATGACTCGAAGGGGAGGGAGAAGCCCCTTCGGACAATTTGCAGCACCCACCTGTCCGAAGTGACTGTATGCCAGTGGGAGAGGTGATGGCGAACCCTGCCTCCCACAGGCGTCACATGGGCCTGAAAACTCGGACTAGGAAGGTTTTGAGGCAGGGGCTGCTGAGGGAGGTGTGGACTGGCCTCGCCGTTGGCCCCGACCACCGCCACGGCGGTTCCCACGTCCGCCACCGCGTTGCTGAACATTCTGCGGCGCGTGGCTGACGGTACGTGGTGGGGCGCCCCTTCCGTGGCCACGAAAGGAGCGAAAGGCACCCGATTGCTGGCGTGGGGCCGTAAGGCCCAAGGACTTGGCCGTGGCCCTGGAGTCCTTGAAACGTTCCAGGGCATGGTCTGCCTTGTCGCCGAAGAGGCGACGGCCATCAAACGGCATGTCCAGGAGAGTGGCCTGGACATCAGCCGAGAAGTTGGCGGACCTCAACCAGGCGTGGCGTCGAACCGCCACCGTCGTTGCCATCGCCCTGCCCAGTGAGTCCGTAGTATCCAGCCCACACCGGATAGAAAAGCGTGCTGCATCTCGGCCGTCCGCCAGGGCTTGGCTGAGTTTAGCCTGGACCTCCTCCGGGCATCTAGGCAGCACCTCCGCAACCGTGTCCCACAGAGTGTGGGTGTAGCGGCCCAAGAGACAGGCGGTGTTCACAGACCGCAGCCCTAGGCTCACAGACGAGAAAACCTTCTTCCCGAACTGTTCATATCTCTTGGATTCCCTGTCGGGCGGGGCCGACGGGAATGCGGTTTGGGAGTTTGAGGCCTGGATGACCAGACTCTCGGGGGTGGGATGGGTGGACAAAAAGCATGGGTCGCCCGGTGCCGGGCGGTAGCATCTGGCCACGTTCCTGTCCACAGGGGGGCCTGTGGCGGGCTTGGACCAAGTGCCCAGAAGAACGTCACACAAGGCCTCATTGAACGGCAGGAGGGGCTCCGCGGAGCCGGACTGCTGTTTGAGGACCTCAGTGAGGAGATTAGTCCTCACGGCCGCGACGGGGAGCTGAAGGTTTAGGGCCTTAGCTGCCTTCGTCAACACTACGCTGTAAGCAGAACCCGCCTCCGAAGCCACAGTCGGGGGCGACGTAAATTAGTGTCTGGCGAGGTGTCAATACCACTGGCCTCCCCAAGCTCATATGTCCAGTCCTGATGTGACAGGCAATCACGTGCCAGAGGGTCCTCGGACCCCTCCCATTGCTCCTCGTCACCTGGCTCCTGGAGACCAGGATTAACAGCCAGGGCCTCCTCGTGGAGATAGAAGTCTCCAAAGGCCGACGGAATCGGCGCCCAGCGGCGCCCTTCCGACTCCTGAGTAGGACCGTAGGAAACATTGGGGCGGCAACCACATCGGCTGCCGGGGACGACACCTGAAGGGACGGCGCCGGCGAGGTCGTAAGGTCGACCGGCGAGGTCCCGGATCCGGAGCCGGATCCAGCGAGGTCATGCGGCGCCGGGACCGAAGTCGCCAGCGGCGCCGGGGCCGAAGCACCCGACGTCGTCGGGGCCGAAGCGCCCGACCCGGAAGGACCTCCAGACGGAGCCGATCGGCCCGAAGGCGCCACGGGAACCGACTGAGGAGGGAGGGCCCTCATGGCCATGAGGTACCTCTCGACCTCCTCCTGCGACGCGCCGTGCCCAGGGACCCGAAGGTGTGGGGCAGGCGGCGACGCTTGAGACTCCCGCGGAGCCGCGTGGGCGGTGTCGCCCGAGTCCCCGGCCGCATCGTGCGAGCGTCGGGGCGGGTCGGAGGACCGATGGTGTCGCTCCGACCTCTCATGCCTCTTACCTGAGGACTTGGAACCAGACGATCGGTGTCCACTCCCGGAACGTCGATGACTCCGACCTCGCGACCTGTCCCTCGACCTCCCGTGGGACCGGGACCGGGACCTGGAGCGGCGCGGGGCCGACTGCCTCAGCTCGAGACGCTTGCGGGACCGCTCCCGCCTAGCCTTCGACGTCAGGGCCCGGCAGTCGGAGCAGGTTCGATCGTCGTGGTCGAGGCCTAAGCACTTCAGGCACCGGCGATGGGGGTCCGTGACCGACATGAGTCGGCCGCACTTCGAACAAGGCTTGAACCCGGGCATCCCTGGCACCGATAGTCGAGAAGTCGACTAAATAGAAGATCAAAAGAGTTTTCAGTCAAAAAGTGACTGGGGGTAGAGCTTCTTCCGGATCTGCGCTAGCTGGCGCGGAAAAAAGAAGAACTGACGTCAGCGCGCATGGGCGCCGTCTAAGTACTCTGACGACGTCATCCCGGCGCTCACGACGCCGACGACGGACGCGGAGCCGCAGACGACGCCTACCGGCGCGCAGGGGTATTGCTACGCAAAAGTTTCCGGATCCAGTCTGACGCCTGGGGATATTCTAAGGTAAGGAATCTATCACTAACGTGTCTCTTTCAGATTAGGGTCTGACAAGTAAACCAAAGTAGCCAAACATGGAATCACTAAATCCATACATCAATTTACAAAAGGGAGTACTTGCACTGTGGCACTGAATAGCAGTGGCACAGTGCCCAAAGCACTAACACAGCAAAAATACATGAGGCAACAGCAAAAAATGGAAGGGAGACCCACGCCAATGGTGCCCGGTCTAACATATATCAACTGATTTATCGTGGAAAAAAAGTCAAATTACTTGATAAAAGTACTCATTATTCCCAAAAAACAAAAACAAAAAAAAAGTTTAATTATTACTAAGTAAAAATGCTTCCTATTATCAAAATGAAGCTACTTCTTCCAGACGACTTTGACAGATATACTAGGCCAGCCCGTTTTGGCTATAACCATATATATCTCAGGTCCTTCGTTTTATACTCATTGATTTATAATGCATTCTTTTATTTTATTTATAAAACACAGCAGTCATCCCCAAAGAGACATCCCAACGCTGGGTCCAACACACAAACTATTCAAATTCATTACCACTAGAGAGGGTAAAGCCAGGCCTTAAAGCCCTTCCGAAACACAAAGAATCCCCCTTAAGACACAATTTCAAACGCAAAGAATTCCACTATAGTGCAGCTAGATGACCAAATGAGCAGCCGCACATTCTGGCTTTGCTGATTTGAAAGGTGCAGATAGAGACTGGATGGAAGGAGCACAACGCTCTGCTAGGTTTGTAAAATGCCACTTTTCCACACAAAATCGCTGGCCGGGCCCTGCCTCATGAAGTGACTTATGGATATAGCAGAGTAAGTTAAACATGGCTCTTTTCCACACTGGGAGCCAATGCAGCTGATTAAGACAGGCTGACGCTGAGCTCCTTTTGGGGCTTACAGATCAGTCCGGCAGCCTCACTCTGTATGAGGTGCAGACGACTAAACAAATAATCAGCCATCCTTAAAGAAAGGGTGTTACCATAGTACAGTCTGCTCAGAAGGAGAGCTTGGATAACTGTCTTGCAACAGGCAAAAGAGATCCATCTAAATAGCTTTCTCAGCCTGCGTAAAAGACGCAAACATCTCCCACACACGGAGTTTACCTGCTCTTGCATCGAGAGGGAATCGTCTAATATGACTCCCTAATGCTTGGCAGCTCTTTTGGGTGATGGAGCCATACTAAGAGAGGTGGGCCATCAAGTGCCCATCCATACTTCGTTAGCCCCTATAAACAGCAGCAACTTGTTTTGTTCTGTGTTTAGCTTCAAACAGTGTGATCGCATCCAGCTAGCCACATCAGAGAGACAGCCCAGAAGATTCTTGCGAATTCCTGGCTGACTCGTCGATAGAGATGAGCTGGGTATCATCTGCGTAGGAGAATGTGTTGAAGCCCCGGACTTAACAATGCTCACCAAGGGAGCGCCAGACATTGAACAATGGGAAGACCCCTGTGTTACCCCACAGTTAGACCGAAGGGGGGTTGATTAAAAGGAGCCAAGTAAAAAGAATGTTGGGCAAAAAAAAGCTCCAAACCAGTGTAAGATGGTAGAGTGCTGACCTGCTTCATGTAGCATATGGACTAATTGGGAGTATGCTAAAGTATCAAAGGAAGCGGAAAGATCTAACAACATCAGGGCAACTCCAATATCTTGATCAGCCTCTGATCGGATTCTGTCCACTACTGCCGACAGGGTGGACTCCGTACAATTATTGGCTCTAAAGCCTTTTTGAGACACCCCCAAGATGTTACTGGCTTCCAGAAATTGCAGCGTTGGCCAGTCTTTTGCCATATAGAGCAAGAGAGAGCTAGGGCGGAAGTTGGAAAGGACAGCAGCTTCTGCTCCAGCCTTCTTTAACAGTAGCAGCACTAATGAATGTTTCCAGCTCACTGGGAAATCATTTTACAAGGAGGATTTGAACAGCCAGGTAATATAGAGACTTAAAATGGGGGCTAGTCTTGAGAAAATAAAATGTGGGCAAGAGTCCAATGAAAAAACAGATTTCATCTTCTTTATGGTTCTTTCCACCATTTCATGCGTGGGTTTCTGAAACTTACTCCCAATGGATGGATGTACTGGGATGAGGATTGGCCCTATCCAGGAAAGGCTTTTCCAAGGAGGGTTGGGTCTCGAACATAGAGTAGATCATGCTGATCTTCTTGTGAAAAAGTTAACAGTTCGTCACACCACTGTGCTGAGGCTGAGATGTTTGGCTCAGGGCTACCGGATGGGATAGTTCTTTCACTATCCTGAATAGTTCCTTTGTTGAACCACAATTCTCCTCTAGTCTCCTCACAAAATGTGCTTTTTTTGGTTAGCCTGTGCTTTTTATGATACGATTTTAATGCAGGTCTGAATGCTAAGTGGTCCATCTGGGATATAGAAAACCGCCAACAACGCTCTAGGATTTCGCCCTCCGTCATCACAATTTTGAGCTCGCTGGTATATTTTTTCTCAGATAGATGTGCCCTGAGGAGGTTGCTGAGGTCTGCCTATCTAGAGACTCGACTACAGGAGTCTCTAGAGCAGGCTTCTCCAATGAGTAGCTCGTGAGCTACTGGTACTCTACAGCTACCTGTAAGTAGATCTCCTGTAGTCACCACAATTAAATTAGAAGATTTTGCTTGGCTGAACTAATATATGTTAACCAAAAACTGAAAAACATGCATTTGAAATATAAATGTGTGCATTTTCAATATTAATAAACTGATGCTTGGAAAACAAATGTTGCATCCAAAATATTTTTAAAGCTGATAATTATCAAACTATGTTGGGAGACAATTACTAATATTATTGACTTGCTGCTAAGGCACTTCAGCAATGGCTGTTATGCATTACCCATGTAGAGGTATTCCAAATTGACAAAGCATTTTTTACATCACTGATGGCAACCATCCCGGAAGCTTGGAGATGATCATTGCTAGTTGTCTTGCCTACAGTGGCCACTAATAATCTTGTTGAATGTTATTACTGCATCTCTAATAATATTAGTAGCTCAGGAGGATTTCCATTGAACACAAGTAGCTCTTGCTACAGAAAAGGTAAAGGTTGGAGACCCACGCTCTAGTCAAGTCAAGTCAAAAGGCACTTTATTCGATTAAATAAAAATCATAAAAGTATGCTATACAAATACATAAAAACATCATACAAAGCTGTAAAAATACTGTACATTTAAAATTCATTAACAAATACATATGGAATGACCTAGCACACAGGAATTACACTTATCAAAAATAATTCATATTCCATTATACAAATATATGTGGATTGAACCAGAGCCTAGAAATTAGTTCATACTACCAGGTATAGGGCAAACATTTACATTGACTCCATCTAAACTCGTATGGAGTCTCTTCCGTCTAGCACGGATAGATGCAATCAGAAAATTGGCTACACAGAACATCACCCGATGATTTTCCATTAATTGTAAAAACAACAGTGCTGGTTTCAGCTGTAGGAACCCCATTTCCCTCAGGAGAGGCTTAATATACTTTACCCTGCCTTCCGAGAAGAAGGGACAGAAAAAGATAAAATGTATCAAATCCTGGTCGGAAAAATTATCACATTCACATGGTGCATTTTCCATTGGAGTGCACCAGTTCTCATAAGTACCCAACAGAAAGTGTGCCTGATTAAATCTAAATTTGGTTAGCAACCAGCAATGATAAGGACGTGTAACAATAGTCAGATAAAGTTGCATTGACATTGAGTTAATCAGCATAAAATGTGATCTTTCTGTAGGTTTAGAGATTTCAATCGACTCTTTCCATTTCTCGGGTCCTAATGAAATTTTGTTTTACCCAATTAATATCATCTTTATTCATATTTTCCGGATTTAAATTTAGTTCCGGTCGACCAAGAAGTGCA
Organism: Lissotriton vulgaris; assembly: GCF_964263255.1. Taxonomy (NCBI): domain Eukaryota; kingdom Metazoa; phylum Chordata; class Amphibia; order Caudata; family Salamandridae; genus Lissotriton; species Lissotriton vulgaris. Next base: position 105,463,207 of record NC_141698.1, read on the forward strand.
GTGGTTGTTTTAATGTATGCCAACCATTTAATATCAGCCACTCTATCCCGCCCCAAACAATCCTTAATAATTTTATGATTCAATGTAAGTTTAGGGTTAAGCCAAGTTCTGATCCATAGTAAAAGCGGTGCCATGTTTAACATATCCGCAATATAACCCATACCCAACTCTGCATGGACCGCAAAAGATGAAGTGGATTGGGGGAGACCCAAGAGGGATCGCAAAAATTTATTTTCCTCTCTCTGAATCAAAGATAGATCTTTATAGCCCCAAATTGCTGCCCCATACCTGGCTATGGCCATAGTTTTGGCTCTATAGATCGCCAAAATTGCCTCAGGAGGTTTCCCACCCAGTCTTTTCGCAAAGCCAAGTATTGCAGCCGATGACTTTTTCACTGCTACTCTTTTATTGGCCACTTGGGGGGCCCAGCTGCCCAGGTCATCAAACACTACACCAAGATATGTGAAGATTTTTACTTTTGATATTACAGAGCCATTGCACGAGAGGGTCTTGGTATTATTCCTTCCTTTCCCTACAAACATAACATGCAATTTCTCCACATTAATTACAAGTTCCAGGTTTTGCATAAAGTTCCCAAAGGAGTTTAGGAGGCGTTGCAAACCTATGGGAGTCCTCGACAGCAGCACTGTATCGTCAGCATATAATAATACTGGCAATTTAGTACCCCCCATACACGGGACATCTACAGATGCCGCCGCCAAATTTGTACTCCGTGAATTAATATATAAAGAAAATAACATTGGGGCCAAAATACACCCCTGTCGTACTCCCCTCCCGGACTTAAAATCAGCCGTACACTTCCCATCTTGTGACATGCGTATGGCCGCTTTCAGGTCCCTATGCAATTCAGCCAGGAAGTACACCAATGCCTGGTCTAGACCCATATCCAAAAGCATGGTGCACAGCTTTGACCTATTTACTAGGTCAAAGGCTGTGGACAAGTCCATAAACGCTAGATAGATTGACCCCCCCTGCGGCCACAGTGTATTTACTGACTATTAGATGTAAGTTGAGGCACTGATCCTCAGTTCCTCTGCCAGATCTAAAACCATACTGTGCATCACACAAGATGTCATTGTTGGTTTCCCATGTTGCGATTTTAGCTAGGATAACCTTCCCTAGTATTTTAAAGGACGAATCCAACAATGATATCGGCCTATAACATCTTGCGTCCCCCCTCTGGCCCTTCTTAAAAATAGGGACTATTATAGACCGTGACCAGGTCGTAGGCAATCTGCTTTTATCGATGCTGGCTATATTGAAAATATTTGTGAGGGCAATTGACCATATGGAAGGGTTGGATTTATACATATCTGCAGGTACCCCATGTGGGCCCGGGGCCTTATGAGCAGTTGTGTCCTCAATAGCCTTTAGGACTTCTTTAATGGTGAACCGCAAAGGTGGCCCTGATTGTTCACTTACTGTTGGTACAAATGGATCTATCTGGAGGTTGCTCCCATATATTTTTTCAAAGTGGTTCAGCCAATCTTTTTCAGATATATTCAATTCCAGCGGGGAGTTTTCTTTCTCACTGAACAAGGGTGTATTTACGATTTCCCAAAATTTGGAACTATCCCTCAGGGTGGCCCTATCATAGAGGGAGCCCCAAGCATTTTTCTTAATCTCTTTCTTGCGTGTCTCTACAATAGATTTATAATTTTTCCTTAATCTGGCCACTACTTGGGTGTCCCGGGGTGACTTTTTTAATGCTGCCAATAAATCTCTGTGGGCCTTTGAGCATTTTGCGTCAAACCACCCATGCAGTTTTTGCTCCTTGTGTTTCGTCTTAGATGTTAAATTCGAGCTTACTTGTTTACAAATAATTTCGAAGGAGGTAATGTCACCTCCAAACCTAAGAGGGTCCAAACAGGTGTTAATTTCATCTCCCACCTTCTCAGTGAGTTCACAGAAAAAATCCTCTGGGATAATTTTACTCCACTTGACCCGCCTCCCCTGGTCTTGCACAACTAAGTCCATATGGGGGGCAGTCTTTGTATTTGTAGCAAGTATCGCTAGATTTTTATTACTTAATTCCATAACTACTAGGTTATGGTCACTAAAAGTAGTTTGTACAGCATTATAAAAAATAACATTTTGTAGCAAACCTGGGGACACAAATATGAAGTCAATAATAGAGTTTGAGTCTCTTGCACTGTAAGTAGCTACCCAATCATTAGGGTCGATAAACTCTGGCTCAGATAAATCGACATCTGACAGTAGTTCTTCTAGCGCAACCCCCTTTATAGAGTGTTCAAAATGAGAGTGGGAAGACAATCCATATCTGAGTACACCCTGTACTGACAATTTTGCTGACACAAATGTATATTAAAATCCCCAATCAAAATTAAATGAACAAAAGTGGTTTGACTCTCCTTATAGGTGGTTAAAAATTTCGCTAATGCGTTAATATTTTCGTTGCAGTACGTACCATGAGGCGCATTATAAAAGTTAACAAAGTATCTTGACATTGTTAGGTAAGGTTATTTCACAGGCTAGGAGATTATGAGATGTGGTGCTTATGATTTGCACAACTCCCCTGTGTTTGACAGAGATTAGAAACATGAGCCCACCTCGATCTTTCCCTGAACTGGAACTTTGGGCAGCTTTAAAATAAGAAGAATACCCATCCAGCCAGAAGTTACAATCTCTATCCCAAGTCTCCTGGAGCGCCACCACCTCATAGCCCCCTAGTTGTTCCAACCATATAACGTCATCTCTCTTGGAACGGAGACCAGCAATATTCCAGCTTGCGATTTTAACGGTCTCCCCACCTTCCCCATCAATGATGGTAATGGATTGAGTCTGGTCAGTATCAGCAACACAACCAGACAGTCAGTCATTTTCATCTAAATGAGACAAGGCAGTAAATCTGTTTGTTAGTGCTAAGGTAGCCCGGTTTGTAGGTCTAATGGGGTCAATATGACTAGGAGTAAAGTTAGGTGTTTGCAAAGCCCATGATGACAGCCCAGAACCCCCTCTGCTGGTACCATGCTGCTTTTCCTTGCCTAGGGGTAATTTGGGAATAGGTGGCGGAGGGTAAAAATAACCAAGTGGTACAGCTCGGATCCTTCCAACCTTAACATCCGTCGCATCCCAAAATAGGCGAGCAGCCTCATGGGGGCTGTTAAAATTAACAATGATGCAATCACCGGGAAGGTTTTTTGCCGTATACCCCAACCAGTCAACCCGTCTTCCCATGGTAATATGAGTGGATATATCCCTTGGCCCTGAGCAATTTTCATCACACCATGCTTTTATATTTGCTAACAGGGAACGCTGGGACTCCTCCTCCCCTGGATTCAAGTGTGGGATATTTACTAAGACAGCGACAAACGGGGTCGCCTCAGGTGGTAAATGAGTACGGGGCTTCCCCCATGGTCTTCTTTCCACCTGTGACTGTTCACTTTGACGTGCTATGGTATTCCCAGCTACATTGTTCACCTTATCCCCAACTTGGGTCCACACCAGATGATCGGTCGGCCCAGCCAAATTGACGGTGCGTTTTGAGCATGATGGCACAGGGGGAAGTGGGGGGAGAGTTGGTACATTTGGAGTAACACTCCCTATCCCCTCCATTGGTGTTTCATGTTGGTCAATGGGGGCTGGTATAGCCGTAGGAATCTAGGTTGGGCATGCAGGTACTTTAGGGCATAACAACATATTTAACCTATCACATTTCCCCACAATTTCCGAGACACAGTCTTTTAAAGTCTCCACAATGTCGTTAGCAATCTGAACAAGGGTACTTTCAATTTTATCAGTAAACATTTTTTCCACCATGTCCCTTATGCCTTTTTCAAATCTCCTAGACATGTAACGGGATGTGGCAACATGCTGCGTGGAGATCCTTTTTGTTCTCTTTAGACGCCTTTTGGTACGCTTAATAGCTGGGGTTTCAGGATCTTGTGGACGACTATGGTGATCAACTGCGCCCAACAAATTAGGTTCATCAGGGATTATAGCAGTACATAGGGGTTGTGATGCCCGATCTTTAGCAGTAGTGATCTGAACAGAGGGCTCCAAAGGTATGGATTGTCTCCCAGTCAGAGGGGGCACCTGGTGATCCAAAAGAGGTGTGTCTAGCCCCAGTTCACGTTCAGTTGCTGCAATCTCCTGGTTCAATTTCCCTACAGCAGAGGTTAGATAGGACATAATGCTGGCGGAGGTAGGAGCATTCCATGGAACCTTTGATTTACCTGCACCACCGGTGATAGATGTTTGGAGTTTCCGCTTACCCATGTTGTAGGTAGGGCTTTAGGGGGGTGACCGTCCTGTCCCTCTTCGTCCCTAGACGGCCACAGACGACCCGCCCTCTGCCCAGGCTCCGCCCGGCGTCGCCCGCGCGCGTCCCGCGACGCGGGAGGAAGGGCTCGTTTTTGTCCGCCTCCCTACGGAAGCCCCAGCAGTCAATCGGCGTCCCCGCACAGCAGGGGACGCTGGGAGTTGTAGTTTTGCCTTAAACGCCCCACTCGGCGGCCGCGTGTGTCCAGCGGCGGCGGAGGCGCTAGGAAACCCTGGAAGGCTGCGGGTAAGTGTCTTGCTGCCGGTATGGCCCTGATGCAATTTGGACCCCCGCTCCACCGGAGGAAGGGCTCGTTTTTGTCCGCCTCCCTACGGAAGCCTCAGCAGTCAATCGGCGTCCCCGCACAGCAGGGGACGCTGGGAGTTGTAGTTTTGCCTTGAACGCCCCACTCGGCGGCCGCGTGTGTCCAGCGGCGGCGGAGGCGCTAGGAAACCCTGGAAGGCTGCGGGTAAGTGTCTTGCTGCCGGTATGGCCCTGATGCAATTTGCCCCGCTCCACCGGAAGGGCTCGTTTTTGTCCGCCTCCCTACGGAAGCCCCAGCAGTCAATCGGCGTCCCCCGCACAGCAGGGGACGCTGGGAGTTGTAGTTTTGCCTTGAACGCCCCACTCGGCGGCCGCGTGTGTCCAGCGGCGGCGGAGGCGCTAGGAAACCCTGGAAGGCTGCGGGTAAGTGTCTTGCTGCCGGTATGGCCCTGATGCAATTTGGACCCCCACTCTAGATCCATGACATTTAATTCAACAGCTATGTTTGCATGTAGTGAAGGCGCGCTGACGTTTTCAACCAACTCAGGATTGACTGTCCTCCATGGCCTGGACATCGACAGAGGGGTAACATGGGTGGCGGGGGCTTATTTTGCACTATAAATTTAAAGTTGATAAAGAAATGGTCAGACCAAACAACAGGGTCAATAGATTTAATAAGGATGGAGGAGAAATTGGAGACCAGCAGATTCAGGGTATGACATGCTCTACGGATAGCAGCCTTGATCCATTTGGTCAGTTGAAGCATTAACATTTTGTTCTTCAAATTCCCACTTGAAAGATCTTCCTCCTTCTTAAAATGAACATTAAAATCACTCATCAGTACAAAGTGTTCCTACTTCAAAACTAGTTGGGATAGTGCGGCAGATGGAGCGGCAGCCAAATGGGAGTTATGACCTAAAGGTCAATAAATAAATGTCATCGCCCCACCACTCCCACAAAAAAAAAAAATGCATCACCTTTACTGTAGGCTCTAAGAATTTCAAGATTGACAATTGCATGAGTAATATAGGGCTGCAATAGGCAGTCCTCAATTTTGGTGGGAATGCGCTGTTTCTAAAGACCAAAAATGTAGCTCCATTTCATCCAAACTTATCCCAAATCCTTCTAGAGTTTCTCCCTTGTACTTATAAACTGACAATGGTTAACATGTCTTCTGACATCCCTCAACCCTCGTTTGGTCTTCTAATCTTGCACAGTCTACCTATATGTAGGACAGAAGGCACAAAGGAAATGAAACCCCATCATCCCCAAGTTCATTAGTGGCAAAGCTGCACAAAGCTACCATATTCTGCAACATACTGTACCGGTCTTCCTGCCTGCCCTCAGAAGAAACCAGCTTGAAATGTATTAGAGATCTCATTAGAACCACTTGTACAGAACATTACTTGATACAGCACCCACTGCACGCGGCTGTGCAATGTGTCAACATGTACAAGGTTATTCCACAGGTCCTTTTTGTGAATGGTTAATAAAATTGATCCTCTCCAGGATTCTGTATTTGTAAGTGAGACTGCAATATTTATAAGTACTTAAACCAGCAATACAGCCTATAAATCATTTCAGGGACATACTACACAAACTATCAGTGTATGCTAGTCTTTACAGTAAGACACACAAAAGTATTTACATTATTTGGGAACTCTTTACTTAATGGCCTTCTGGATTTTACTCCCATTTGCTCCTACATGCAAAATAGAATGGCACCATAAAGACTAACATTTTGAGCCTTTATCAAGGTCTAATATCATTGACACGCTTTTCCAATCTTTTTCGTACTTACTGCACAAATACCACCACACCTACATATGAGATGCACAATGTGCATGGCCTCAAATGATTCAATCCACCCTTAATTTAAACAGATCCATTTTCTTAGCACCCTGTAAAATATTTAGCTTAGTGAAAAACGGACTTAATTAAATCTAACAAATTAAGGGGCACTCGTGTGTGCCCTGGGTGCTAACCCTGAACCCAACCATCAAATCTCGAATTCAAATAGCTCCAATGCCAAGTGAGAGGGGCAGTCTTACTGGTCATCTTTGCCAAAGCCAAAAATAGGCTTTAGAATTCCAACGCCATATTAAACTACTACAAATTCACATTTGGTTAATAACCCTGCTTCTGTTGGGGTATCTGAAAGTAGTGGCAGGGCTGGAGGACCATCTGCACACTTAGTAGGCACTTAGATCTTGCGGGTGATCGGCATGCCAACTGTAAAGTAGTTTGTGTTAAGGGGGTACACTGCAATGGCACCCTAACTCAGGCAACCATATTCATTCAATTTTCAGGTATCATAAAGTATCCACTATCTAGCAATTCAATTCAAGCAAACCGTACTGGACTGAAATGAATGAAACAGCACACTGAACACAGTTAAGGCTCATTAAGAGATGCTCCTTGATTCACTCTAATGTGACACAATTGCAATCCACTGAGGGACTCCAAGTGACACCAGAGAAAAGCTTGTTCTGTCTATGGTAGGTCTTGGAAGGTCAAAATTATTAATACCCATATCTACACTTTTCGGTTGGGATTGCTCCCTCTTTAAAGATAAATCCATTCATCAGCTATGCATGGCGAAGGAGACATGTAGAGTAGGCTGTTCCTTAACGTGTTGCTTCTCCTACATCCCATGCAATAAAAGAAATAACTAGTGATATTCAATCTGCTCCTTATACATACCGTATTTTCCGGCGTATAAGACGACCCGGCGTATAAGACGACCCCCTACTTTGCCTGAAAAATTTTAGGTTTTGTGCTATACTCGCCGTATAAGACGACCCCCACTTCCAGCGCAGTCCAACGCAGTCCTGCATAGCCATTCCGAGAATGTACTGGTATTTTGAACTTACCGTATTAGTCTAGTCCTCCTCCCTGTGGGTGAGCAGTAAGGCTATATCAGTGGACAGTGTTACCTAAGCGTTTATTTTACAAACTCAAAGACTGAACTCAAACAAATTGGTTGTATAAACAATCTTGCTTTACTCGCAATATTTTTATTTAGAAAAATATGAAAAACTGTCACTTCTGAATATACCGGTACGGTACGGTAAACATAAATTAGTGCATGAAACAGTGCAAGTGGATTAAACTTCCCATAACTTTCCATAAATCCAAGGGATTTCTACAGGATTTACAACGTTCCCTTTAAAAGCCTTCAAAATCCTCCTCTTCGTCATCTGATCTCATAAGTAAGTCAATGAGATCTTGTGGTACATCTGTAAGGCAGTCATCGTATGGATCTGGTACCAATTCCGTATCAGATGATGTGGTCTCTTCTTCGGCATCCTCTTCACCTTCCCACAAATAGTCGTCCTCCACACCATCTAATGAATTTGATATGCCACACTTCTTGAAAGACTTTATTACAGTTTCTGCATCAATGTCGTTCCAGGCCTTTATAACAAAGGTGCACAAAACATCCAACTGTGGAGCACGCATGTTTCCTCCTTTTGTGAATGTTTTTTCACCGCTAACCATCCACTCATTCCACTGTTCTCGGATGCGATCTTTAAATGGCTTGTTTAGGCACACATCCAGTGGCTGCACCAACGATGTCAATCCTCCAGGTATAACTGCAGCATCTGTTTTTATTCTTGCCAGCCTTTGCTTGGTGCTTGGAGTTAAATGAGCCCTGAACATATCCCACACCAGTAGACTACGTCTTTGTAGAAGTCCACCTGGTCGCCTGCTCCATACATTATCAAGCCATAGCTTTACCCCTTCATCCATCCATCCTTTCTCATTCACATGCACAAAACAACCAACAGGGAACTTGAGTTTCGGCATTGTTTTTCTTTTGAAAATAACCATTGGTCTCAGCTTTGCGCCATCAGCTGTGCATGCTAGTACCACTGTGAAACTGGACTTCTCATGTCCTGTTGTTTTTATTAAAATTGTCTTTTCGCCTTTTTGATGGACAGTTTTGTTGGCAATCATATCGAAATTCATTGGAGTTTCATCCATATTTCCGATGCTACTTAGCGCATAGCCATGTTCATTGCGCAGCCTAATAACGTAGCGATGGAAGCTATGCATTTTGGCATCAAGATCCGCAGGTAATTTCTGGGCAATTTTTGTCTTTTGCTGCAATACCAGATTATGCCTTCCCATGAATCTGGTACACCAGGATACAGTGGCCTTAAATCTGTGGCTGAGATCTGGATTAGATTTGGCCCACTGAAGTGCAACCAATCGGATTTTATTTCGGGTCACGACATAACAGCTTTGCCGATGCTCGGCCACCATGTCTGCTACATGCTTTTCGAGTTCTGGCCAATGTGGGGTGCCTCTTCTTAATGCACACTTGCCCCTTGGCATACTCCGTAATGCTTTCTCATTTGCTCTCCAGGCCCGAACCATCTTTTCTGTCACTCCATATTGTCTTGCAGCAGCACAGTTATTATGTTCCGTGGCAAAATCCACAACTTTAAGTTTGTAACTGGCTTCATATTTCCTTCTTCTTGCCACTCCTGGAGCCTTGCTGGGTTCTTGACTGCCAGCCATTTGCACTGGATGCGCTGCTGGAGCCTTGCCGGGTTCTTCACTGTCTGCCATTTGCACTGGATGTACTGGTGCTGTACAGTATGAACAGGTGCAGAGACTGTCTTCAACACCACACGTACGGTACGGCAAATACGGCATGTGCTCACCAGACTGCCTTTCCTCTTCGCAACAACCAGCCAATCACGGCAAGTGCTCTACTGCCTTCGGTAACATTCGGGAACATTCTACAGTCCCCTTTCTATGCCCACGCCCATATCAAGCAGAGAGGGGCGCGTGCCAAAACGTGCCAAACGTGTCAACACACCGGGCGCTGCCATCTTCGGCGCTGGCTGCCCGTTACCATATACCGCATTTCGGACGTCCTGCTGCCTCGTCCTGCTGCCTCGTCTGCCTGGGGATGTGCAAGCGGTTGGAGGCGCGTGTACAGCGGCAGCGGCAGTCGAGGTAAGACTCATGGCGCCATTTGCTCGCTTGTGAAGCGGTTTGTCACCTTCGAGTGAAGTCCTTGCTATGAAAAAAACGCTCGCTTTCGATACCGTACTTCATGGCGCGGGGCCTGGGTGTGGACGTTGCCAGGGCCGGTGGCTGTATTTTTTAACATAAGGTGTGTTGTTTCTTGTTACATACGGTATTTCCTATTGTGAAGCGGTCTGACACCTTCGAGTGAAGTCCTCGCTATGAAAAAAAAAACGCTCGCTTTCGATACTTGCACAATTCATGGCGCGGGGGGTGGGTGTGGACGTTGCCAGTGCCGGTGGCTCTATTTTTTTAACATAAGGTGTGTTGTTTCTTGTTATTTCCTATTGTGAAGCGGTCTGACACCTTCGAGTGAAGTCCTCGCTATGAAAAAGCGCATGAAAACATACCATAACATTTTGTACCCGGCGTATAAGATGACCCCCGACTTTCCAGAAAATTTGAAGGGGTTAAAAAGTCTTCTTATACGCCGGAAAATACGGTACTTAGCCTGCTCTCGCTCCATAAGGTCTTTCTTTAAAGGCATACCCGCTGTATTCACACCCACACGCTGCCCTCCTGCCATCACCACATTTTATGAGCAAATGATTAAGCCAACAGCTTTGCCAACGTTTCGTTTTTTTCGCCCGATGGCATGATGTGAGGCATGGTAGCCATATTCGAAGAAATTTATTTTTCTCACTTTTTTTTTTTTTACCATGACCCACTGGTTTGAGCAAGCATAAATGGCAGCATCTTGGAATATTTTTTTCGAATAAAAGGCAAATTCTTCCAAGAGGCCTGTCATGCATATACATGCAAAGGTGGGACCTACCTTGGGACTTTTCTTTAACTTTACTTTTAATGTACCATTCCAAGATGGTGGACAGCAATCTTGACAAAGTAAACTAAAAAAAATAAGTACATGCGAGACGCATCATGGGGGAGTAGCTGGCACCCCATTAGCAGCGAGCACCTGCTGGTCTCTAGCAAAATAATTACATACATAAATAATATAAGGATAAGGCTTGAGTAGGACAAGGAATAAAGTGACAAAAGCAATCCACGCTCTAGGAGTGCTAAAAAGCAAATAAAGAAACAGTCAGCTCTCATCAGAAGTAGGAGGATACAAAACATCCAATCAAATACAGTAATGCAGCAATGCTTCAGTAGCAGGACAAACACAAGAATAGGGAGCAAAGCTAAGGCGTAGGAAGCAAAAAACGGAGATCAGCAAAACAAAAAACAAACAACTAATCATGAGAAAGGGGCTGACCCAAAGCCTATTCTATGCATATTGCATTTTGGGTAAGACAACAGACAGCTAAAGCCATCTGAGGGTCGACACCTAAAAAAAAGGATGACTTGTAATCCTACTATTCTCTAGTCTCAACGCAGCCTTCACCCACAGCAAAGAAAATATATTCTCAACTCACTTGGCGCCTTCCTTCACCAATAGCCCAGTGTTTCATTCTCATATAGAGCGTGGAAAGCAGGTGTTAAACTGGCATAAGACTGCACAGAGCCCTGACTTATGGAGATAAACCCAGAGTCTCACCACTTTCCTCTGCATCCCCAAACCCCCAAGTGAGGCACGACAGACCGCAAATGGATGTCTACCATTCCACTGCTTCCTCCAAGTATTTGGTAAGCGCACTTCGCCTCCCAACCATAAAGAAAGCGGTAAACTCAACTTTAACTTTGTATCTTTTTGGTGTTTAGTTCAACAGGCTTTTAATAATCAATAAACCCTAAAATGGAATATGCTGGCTAATTTATCTCATTAATCAGACAGAGGACTCATACATAGTAACTGACTTAGTGTAACACGTAAGGGTATATTATTGTACCTAATAGGAGTGATAGCCATACACAGACATCAACCATAGAGTGGTTTAATACCTTTTAATAACAAGCATCTGCAATGCAAGAGGTCTCGCATTTACACGAGTTTGAGCTATTGACATTGTAAACAACAATGTCTTTGATTTAGATTTTGGTTTGTAAATATAAATAAAAGGCAATGTCGCTTACAATGCCAATAGCTTAAACTCTCACTAATGCAAGACCTATTGCATTCCAAATGCTTCTGTTCAGAAAATAACACGCCAGATCTAGCGGAATTTACATCACGTACCTTTGACCTCCCTAAAGGCATCGCTGAGTTTCCCCCTTCTGTCTTACATTGCCCCTTAAGATCTCCCCGTTTGCGACGAGTTAAACAAGTTAGTGGTCACAACTGCCAATGAGAGCCCCTCTTGCAGTAAGAAAAACGAATTAAAGATAATAGTGCCTACAGACTAAAGGAGATGTACCGTGTAACTACCAAAGTAAAAGGGCTCGTCCTCCTGGGAGGTAACAAATGAAGACAAGGCGGTTCTAAGGAGGAATAAACAAGCCTAAAAACGAATCAGAAGCCAACATTTACGAAGGACAATGACACAAGCCAATGACAAATATGGGCAGAGGGTTGGCGGGGCTTCAAGTACATACTCCAATACAGCATGACTCGCAAAGGAGCGACTGTGCTACCCAGGCTCAACCTAACAATGTGTTAAAATCTGCAGCTTATGGTTTCAAAGTATTGGATGGTATCACACAAAAACAGGAGAGCTCAACAGAATTAAGTATATGGGTTCCACTGTGCATTTTGAGGTGATACAAGTCAAGAGAGCTGCAACAAACATGACCTAACTCCTGAAACATGCCCAGTCACACAAACCGTGAGGGCACCTGGTCAAGTTGCTAAGCATCTCAAAGTCAACGGAAACTCCACAATCCACTCCTGAACTTTTGGCCAATAGCACCTTACATGGTATGGGCTTGCAGACCTGTGCCTAACAAGGAACGTGAAAATACAAGATTCAGTCCTAAAAGTTATGTGGCTTAAAGTCCTTGACTAGATAAGGAATGAGCATTGTGCGAGGTAGAGTCGGTGGGAAAAATCAGGAGATAACCTTCGAACACGATTTCTGGCCAACCCATCTCCATTTAGTGCGCTCAAGTCTTTACTTCTATACGTAGCACCTACCGCACTATGAGGGCATTACAACAATGTACGTTATAAAAAAAAAAGGATGAACAATTGGCAGAGAAAACAAACAGAACCTACTCAAAGTTGTAAGGGCGCAGACATTGCTTACTAAACCTTAGCTCTGCTTCATAAGAGAAATCAGGTGCAAAATAAAGTAATGAAAATAATTCATCCAGAAGTGCAACACAGACTCTCAGACCAAGAAGATCTCTGCGCGACATAAAGCCCAGGAGGGACCTGTAGTTGAAAATCAGGGAGGAGGTGAAGGGCACACGTGGGGGAGGGAGGGCAGAAAAATGGCCGCTCAAGCACGTAAGCCTGACACCGACAAGCTGCACCTCGCAGTGACCTCGGCTGTGCTGCTGTGGAGAAAGGGCAGCACACCCCCGAGGGTGAAATGAAAGCATGGTCAGACTCTGAAGCCTACTGTAGATTGGATGCCCAGCAAACGTACCTGCCAGCTCCTCGTCACCTGGATCTGGAAAGCATGTAGGTACACAAACTGGTTATGGCCGCAAGCATAACCCGAGTGACAACTCAGTCACACAAAAACAATTACACTTTCTCAAAACTTTTATGAGCCAAGTGCCCTGCTGGTCACAAAGCTAAATCAAGGCAGTGCCTGCATGGAAACACCGAGAATCATTAGTGTGGCTACTAGTAAGTCATTGCTCACAGCAAGTATCCTCCTTGAGAATAGATCATTCTCCAGAAACCAGTACTCTGCAGATGGGTGGCCCTCAAGCATCATCCTGGGCATTCCCTGATTAATCACGCCTGGATATCTCTCTCAATCCTCCTCCCTGGATTCCCAGCAGTTCTCTGCCTCTTTATTTGACCTCACAAAAAAATTATCTGGGAATTTTGTGACTCACTATTATAGCAAAGCAAAATGAGCGATCCACATGTATACTTAAATAGACGAGACCTTGAAGCACCTGCCAAGCAGCCCTGATGGATGGCGATCTTTGCTCAGTCATGCGAAATTCTTGAAATAATGTATCCCATCATGCAAGGCAACAAATTAGCAAAATACCTTTCAAATTAAATAAATCAATGGTCTGCTGAAAATTATTAAATTTTGCGATTGTCGACCTAAAACTAAACATTTTCTAATACAGCAGCATGTTTACTCTCACTGAATAGAAACCACTGGTTTCTTACTGTCTGAAACCCTTCAAGAGGGTCACGGGGCAAGCAGGGGATGCTGGGCCCAACTGTGGTGGTTGAGGCCTTTTATCCCTGACGTACTAGGGCCTGAATTACTATGGATTCTGAGTAACTTGGCCAAGTACCCCTCTGCACTTACAGCTCAAAATAAGCATAGCAGCAATACATCGTTGTCTAGACAAATACTCACTTTAATGAAAAAATAGAAGCATTTTATTTCTACTGTTACCCACACAAAGCAAAAATATAACTTCCACAAACAACTACACAATTCCCCCCATCAGCAGCCCCCCACCCCGGTCAGCACTAAAGTGTTTCCTTGAAAGTCCCCTGTCCCATTTCCTCCTCAATTTAGCGATAGTGTCTATTTTCTGCACACTACTTGCATAGTGGCTATTTACTGCACACTATTGGCAACGTCCAGGGTATGCCTCACTAGTAGTCAGGGTCTAAAGAGTATATGACAATATTCTTAAAGCAAGTGTTCCAGCGCTGCAGCTCTAATTAGAAGCATGATCCCCCCAAATCAGTCTAACCCGTACTTCGCAGAATCCTAACACCAGAGTTCCTGAGCACGCCCCTACCACAGGCGCTGAAGCAGCAGCAGTCTATTGTCGAGTGGGCTGCACAAGGCCCCGAGTGGGCTGCACAAGGCCCCGAGTGGGCTGCACTCGGCAGTCGGAGTGTGCACAAGCGACCACGCATCTGCAGTGACCAGAGGTTTTTGACTGCTCGTCTTCACCGGGCAAGCCTCTGGTTCCTCCCACAATGGGGGGTGGGATTAAGAGGGAAATTTGAAGACCAGTAGCTCCTAGTGTAAATTCCTTAGCCCCAAGCCAGGTGCGCCGGCTAATCAGTGGCCTCATTCCTCTCTGTGACAACTCCAACCAGGTCACATGACTTTCTGGTCCCGGTCGGCCCCTTCTGACATACAAAGTCACTGTATCTTCACATTATACAAGCTCCAGCCCAACTGTCACAAGAAAAAACCTTGGCGGTGGCCCCTCCTTACATGTGAAGTTATAGCCCACTACTGCACCAAGGCTACAGCCCAGCACATGGCAGTCTTCTCATGGCGGTCCCTACTGATATCCAGTTTCCCCTTTCGCACTACGCACGAGCTCCAACCCGATCAGCACAGCGATGCACACAGCTCAATTCACAGCATCCCTCCTCTGGCATACGGGGGTCACCGACTTTTTATTCTGCACACGGGCAACAATCAGATTGGAGCAGCAGCCGATTTCTCACACCGTGCAGAGGAAGTCCACTCAACAGGGATCCCCACAGGACCTCGCTCCCTCCAACGCTCTCCTCTTCCTCATAGGGCACACTGGCCTTGGCAAGCAGGTACGCACTGGTGCTCCAAGCTACAGGGCAGGTAATCTTGGATTCCCTGGGTGTTGACCACTCAACCAGCAGAGAGACTGGCAGGCCTCGGCCCCCAGTCATGGTCACAGGCAGAAGTCTCACAGAGCTTCCCCATCTCACACCTACAGTCTGGCTGCTTGGCAGGTGGCAATTTTGGGGGTCTTAAATGCCCCTTCCTATAGTCCATTTCCAGACACGGAATGTAATTTAGAGTCTGAGTCTTTGATGTATATGTTGGAGGTCCGCTTCCTTTTAAACAGATTTTTCTGCCCTCTTCTTCCCCTTGAAAGCAGTGTGTCACAGCAGGAGTGACTCCAAAACTGATAGCCCTACAGCACAGGCCTTGGGAGAGACTACAGTTCACACCTGCATGTCAGCCACAGTGATGTGTATCAAAAGGTTAGCTCAAGCCCCCAGTCCTACTCTTTAGGATTCTCGTATCAGCTCCATCTCCTTCCTGACACAAACCCAGAACCCTGTTGTGTTTTCACTAATCAGTAGGGACTGCAAGTTTGTGAACAACAAACTTAGGATGGTGCCAGACTGATTCCATGTACCTCCGTAGGACAGGTTGTCCCCTGGACCAATTAGCTTGCGGTTCCACAGTTAGCATCCCCTCCCCCCCTTAAACCTGAACAGGGAGCAAACAGTTCTGGCAACCACTGAACATGACAACTCTGTTCCCTCAGGAACAGTGGTGACAGACTTTCGATCAATCACTCGTGCTTTCTTCTACTCAGAGAAATATGAAAGAATATATCAATGGGCGTTTTCAATGTTTATTGAACCGTAGTGACTCTTGTATAGAAGATATAGGCAGCGATGGTTTATAGACCGAAGCAGACAAAAGTTATTATAGGTGTCAAGACAGTGAATAAAACCAAGAGGTGCACCATCTTGATGCGACAATTATATATGTATACATATAAAAGATGATAATAATTTAGCGTAACCCTACATTACTAACCCTAACCTACGTGTCTAGGGTGAGAATGTATGCTCTGCCAAGAAACCCAGTCCGGATGATCTAACCCCTTTTACCTGATGGGTAAGAATGTATGACCCCGTCTTGGTCACAAACTGGACACCCCTCACAGAGATGTCAGTCAGCTGCTAGGCAAGACCTTTAGCATGTAGGGACCCCTTTAAGTCAGCAGAAGTGCCTTCTCTGATTAGGATAGGAAACAAAAGGCTATATATAGTAAATAGCATCCTTGTCTCAGGCCAAGACTGTGATCAGGCTACCATTGTTTGTTTGTTCTACAGATAGCTGCATTGTCATATGGATGTAATAATAAATACATTTGTATCAAGAACATGAGGGCATTGAACCTAATGCAACTGCAGTGCGATCGTGTTCTCACAAAGTATTTTTTGTCAGGAAGGTTGGTGCTTCCAAGAAACTAGTCCAAGTGTCGCAAATGTGTGGCAAAAGTTGATGTGGTGAAGAGAAAGCAACTTTAGGAAAGGATTGTGTACATGTAAGAATAGTGCTGATTCCTACTGGGCCTAAACCAGGCACAGGACAACCTTTCCTGGTTACCTATCACTGAATCAAAAAGCACCCTTTGAAGCGTACAGGGTAAGCCTGGCTCCCTCCTCTACAATGTGTGTCCCACACTGCTTACAGGAATGCAGAAATACACAAATCTGTTTTGGATAGCTTCTCTACCTCCTTTCTAAGTTTTATGATGCAGGCCTGTGTCTCCCAAAATAGAAACCAGGGCCCTCGATATATTGTGCCATTCACAGGCACAGTTCACCCAGAGCATGCGCACAATCTAAACACTGCACAGCCCTGTATTCTTCATTTACTGTACCACTCATAGGCATGCATGCATCCAATCCAGCATATACTTTTTTAGGCCACGTATGAGTTTAGCACACAGCAACAGAACTTTAGAAATGAGTGAGCCGGTAAGCATCGCTCCAGTGACAGGTCAAAAAAGGACCTGTTCACTACTCGTGTTGTTTAACTCCTGGTGAAGGCAGTAGCCTCACACCACTATGAGGGTAGAGCTCTGGGTGCATCTCCCGGTGCTATAATCAAAAAGCAGTATTAGAGACACAGACATCAGTACAGCTGGTCACTCAGGGCAGGGGTGGACGTCCACTACCATGCAGAGAACCTTTCAGTCCCAACACAGCTATTTACATTGAAGACTCACTCATTTGATGATGGCCATTCCAAGTAAGCAACTTAATATTGTTTACAGACTGCATTGTCTCCTACCAGATACTCCAGTGTCTTAAGAGACACAT
Organism: Lissotriton vulgaris; assembly: GCF_964263255.1. NCBI lineage: Eukaryota > Metazoa > Chordata > Amphibia > Caudata > Salamandridae > Lissotriton > Lissotriton vulgaris. The sequence continues at coordinate 105,480,594 of NC_141698.1, forward strand.
TAGAGAAAACACATCACTTAAATGCCACACAGTGAGGGTATGTCAATGGCAGCCAGAAGAAAACACTAACCGCTAATAGAACAATGCACAATCTTCTAAATGAAGGCACTAGCCAGAAATCCTTTCACATATTGACCACAACAGATACATTTTATATTTAGATAACGTGCTACACGACTTACATCACGATACACCACATACTAACATCAAACAAAACGCATTAAACAGAACTACTAACATAAATCCAATACAATGTAGATGTGACAATTTGTTTTTTAACACTGTACCCAAGTATCACTACGAAGAAACTCCTCAAACACATCAGCCTCTGGCAGGCAATGGGCTTAGCTACTACTACTGTGGCTACCACCATTTTTGGCTTTGTCAATGCTTATTTTGTCATGGTTTTCGCAAAACGTTATAGTTGGGCAAGCTGTCGGGACTCTGTTAAAAGAAAAAATAAGATTGCCATAAAGCAAAAATATTTTTGGTCTCTTAAAGCACATATTGCTGTAGCAGTACCTGGCACTAAAGGATACTACTTTGCATGTGGAGGTGCTCCTTGTGAAAGGGCAGAATGCAGTCATTCACATTGGAGAAAGAGAAAGAGAGAGAAAACAAAATTAGGAGATAAGCACTCAAATGTTCTTATATAGTTCGCAATCTCTTCATTCACGGTTACTAAAATGTCATCTATTGTATCAGTGATAGTCCAAACGTATCTATCAATGTGTTAAAAATACCAATTCTTTATATATTCCACTCATTCTTCATTTTTCTTTATAACATAAAAAATCAATTGTCAGCCCAGCCAACATTTTTTATCCCTTCAACAGGACTTCATCAGGGATCCATTATAGTCTTATTGGTTGTGAAAGACCCGCTGCACAGGTCGCCTCCTCTCCAAAGTCCATTATTTAGTGCTTCCTCTTGTATTATGGCATCCTCGTACCAGTTGCTATTCGGACTGACAGCATTGATGGCCTGAAAATTGGTCTCTTTGAACACATTAATAACCTGAATGTGGAACACTTTGTGACTGTCATTGATACAATAGATGAAATTATAGTCACAGTAGATGAAGAGATTACAACTATATAAGAAATACGTTTTGAGTGATTCTCTATCTGTGTTTGTCTAATCCATGGAAAGCCTGAGGTTTGGTGGGAGTGGGACCTCGGGAAATGAGAAGAGACTCAATTGATGCTTGGATCCAAGATCAATGAGGTGGAAAATCACCATTACTTCACATCCAGCAAGGACATCATCTTCAGCCACGCCACCGGACTCCACTGGACGGACCACAGCTGCATCCACTTCAGCTTCAGCAGAACCACGATCCACCAACAGGTTGCACGAAGAAGCTGGAACAAGATCACAGCCGACGAGCTTGCCGCATCCCTGAGCCAGCACCCTCCCGCCAGCTCAGCGAACCCCAGCCAGGCCGCCGACAACCTCACGAAGTGGATCAGCAGCTGCGCGGACGACCTCGCCCCTCTGAGGACCCCGCCCAGCAGACCCGGCAGCAAGAAGGCCCCATGGTTCACCGAAGAACTTAAAAGCTCCAAGAAAAACTGCCGAACCCTCGACAAAGCGTGGAGAAGAGACCCTACACCAGACAACATGTCCACCCTCAAGCTCGCCACCCGAAAGCACCATCAACTGATCCACGCCACCAAGAAAACAGCATTCAAGGAGAGGCTGGACAACAACGCACACAACAGCAAGGAACTCTTCAACATCGTGAAAGAGCTCTCCAACCCAAACGCCGGAAACAACGACATCACACCATCACAAGACCTCTGCAACTCCCTCGCCTCCTACTTCCACAACAAGATCGCGGACATACACAACAGCTTCAGCACACAACCAACACTCCCCACGACCGCACCAATGCCCCCCACCACCACCCTCAGCGCCTGGACCCTATTCAGCACCGAAGACACCATCCACACGATGAACTCCATCCACTCCGGATCTCCGACCGACCCCTGCCCTCCCCACGTCTTCAACAAGGCAGACGCCGTCATCGCACCCCACCTACCGGACATCATCAACACCTCCTTCGACACCGCCACCTTCCCTGAGAGCTGGAAGCACGCCGAACTCAGCGCTCTACTAAAGAAACCAACAGCGGACCCCACCGAACTCAAAAACTACCGCCCCAACTCGCTCCTCCCGTTTCCAGCCAAAGTCATCGGGAAGACCGTCAACAAGCAACTGGCCGCCTTCCTCGAGACGAATGGATCCCTCGACCCTTCACAGTCGGGCTTCAGGGCCAACCACAGCACTGAGACCGCCGTCATCGCTGCCACCGATGACATCCGAGCCCCGCTCGACAACGGAGAAACAGCGGCCCTCATCCTCCTAGACCTCTCCGCAGCATTCGACACTGTCTGCCACCGCACCCTTGTGCAGCGCCTCAGCAACGTCGGAATCCAGGAGAAGGCACTAGAGTGGATCATCTCCTTCCTTTGCCGGAAGGACACAGAGAGTCCGCCTACCCCCGTTCAGGTCAGAAGCCACCGAAGTCATCTGCGGCATTCCCCAGGGCTCCTCGCTCAGCCCCACCCTCTTCAATGTCTACATGAGCCCCCTCGCGGCCATCGCACGCCAAAACAACCTCAACATCATCTCCTACGCCGACGACACACAGCTGATCCTCTCCCTCACCAACGACCCCGCCACCGCCAGAGCCAACCGCAACACGAAGGGATGAAAGACGTAGCAGAGTGGATGAGTACCAGCCGCCAGAAACTGAACTCAGACAAGACGGAAGTCCTCATCCTGGGCTCCTCACCTTCCGCCTGGGACGACTCCTGGTGGCCCCCCGCCCTGGGCACCGCACCCAAACCGACAGACCACGCACGCAACCTGGGCTTCATCCTGGACTCCTCCCTCTCCATGACCAGACAAGTCAACGCCGTCTCCTCGTCCTGTTTCAGCATCCTGCGCATGCTACGTAAGATCTTCCGGTGGATCCCCACCGAGACCAGGAAAACGGTCACCCAGGCCCTCGTCACCAGCCCGCTGGACTACGGCAACGCCCTCTACACCGGAACAACCGCCAAGCTCCAGAAGAGACTCCAGCGAATCCAGAACGCCTCAGCGAGACTCATCCTCGACCTCCCCCGACACAGCCACATCTCCGGACACGAGAGACCTGCACTGGCTCCCGGTCAACAAGAGAATCACCTTCCGCCTCCTCACCCACGCACACAAAGCCCTTCACGTCCAAGGCCTGAGTTACCTCAACAGCCGCCTCAACTTCTACGCTCCCACACGCCAGCTCCGATCGACCAGCCACGCCCTCGCCGCCGTCCCCCGCATCCGAAGAGCCACAACAGGAGGAAGGTCCTTCTCCCACCTGGCCGCCAACACCTGGAACTCCCTCCCGACCCACCTCTGCCTGACCCAAGACCACCTCGCCTTCAGAAAGTAGCTCAAGACCTGGCTGTTCGAGCAGTAGCGGACCCCCCCCCCCCCAAGCGCCTAGAGACCCTCCGGGTGAGTAGTGCGCGATATAAATGTCTTTGATTGATTGATTGATTACCTTCTTATTTGTTGCTGATTTATAATTTTAGTAATGTCAACCGGTCATGGTGAACGCCAGACCTAAAAAAAACACAGAAGCAACGTAACTTATAGCAGGACACAGACCCTGGTGTACAGCACACAAATATGGTTAAGCAAGAAATACAAGATTATGATCAGGCCGTATGAAGGTTTCTCCTCCCTGACTTAAGCATTCAAGAACCTGCCCCATCAATACCAACATGGGTCTCCATGCCTTTGTGTTTAGCCCTACAAGTTCCGACTTCTTCATACATACTTTCGCTACATGCCCAGTTCGAAATCAAACAGTCCACAGCGTTTTGTTTTTGTACCTTTAGCTCTATTCTACAAGGGGTATGCACAAGTGGGTGTGTGCTTTGTGTTAAATTGCAGTCACTCTGTCTTCAGTTGGACAAACTGTGTTTTGCTCATTGCTTTTTTGCAAGCATAGAGCCTGACAAGGGTGAAGAAGCCAGATACTGTAACACCAGCATACGTTGAGCCAGACGATTGTCTATAACATTGGTTCTTGTGGTGAAGAGAAGGACATGGGAATATGTAAAGCAGGTTTATTCTCTACCTCAGTCATGCATATAAGGAATATAACAATCCTTCCCCCTCAAACTGTCAAATCCCCTCAACATTCCATGGTGAGCGCGCGCCTACACATGCTCACAGACATGGAGGAAATAAACAAAAGATCATCAACATTGTATTCGCATATGTGCAATTATGCAGATGTTTACATAAATGTAGGACATTCCATAATCTTCCTTTCTTCAGAGACATTACATCACAAAATCTTTGAATTTAGAAGGTATTCCTACATTACGTTTAAGCTTGTAATTTGATTCATCTTGAATACCAATCATTTGTTAACCCCTTCCATGCTCATGACGAGCTCAGCTCGTCATGCAGTACACTGCTCGTGTGCTCAGAACAATGGGAAAAAGGGGAAGGCAGCACATTGGGAAAATACCTCTAGCATTGATGGTGTTAATAACAGTTTACATCAGAACCTTGGGTAACATGTGATGACGCAGTTCTATTAATGTGTTCTTGGGAACATTTACATGCATCAGAGAAACTTGACTGATCACCATTGATACCTTCCTTCACTACCAATAGCTTTCCTAGAATCTTCCACCAGATTGGGAGTCACACGGGTAGTATGTGACATGTTACACCATCCAGCTTTTTCTAAGCAAATGGCCGACCCCAATGTTTTGAGACACTTTGTGGTTCTTCAGATTTAGTTGCACTTGTACTAATTCTAGGACATAATCACCTATATTTACCTTTGAGTCACAGCCTCTATCAAATCATAGTATTTCTTTGTTTTGACTTGCTTGTCAGCTACAACTTCCAGTACCTTATTTCTCTTACTCTGAAAATGTACAATACTAGTATTTTTAGCTCTAACCACATTACGTCAACTCAACTTTGTTGCAGGCACTCTTCCTCTCAACAACTCAAATGGTGCAATACCCTTAAAACTGTTGAAATTGGTATGGTAAGCCCACAAACATTTCTGTAAAGCCTCCCTCACATGTATCTTATTTCTCAAGCCGACTTTAGCTACGAGGCCGGAGCGGTTCATACGTAGAACAAAATACATGGGCTGAAAAACCTATGTTCACACAGATATAGCTGACTTTGTAATAGCATATTAAGAAGCCATTCAACAAGCGACCTGACATTGTTGGTGGAACTAAGATTAAGAGGTTGAACTGGCACCCCCAACTAGAGAGAGGAACCGAGTGGGACTACAGAAGTGAAATCTAATGAACTGAAACAAATTACGAATGTTGTTATTGCCCTGAAGTAGACCTTTGAGGTCGAAACGAGTTAGCTACAATCCTTTTAATGAAGAATATTGACAATAAAGAACTAAAGAAACTGGAACCTGCTGAATTGATGTGCTTTTCTTTACTTTGTTTGAACTTGTGAAAAATATCAATTATTACACATGTTGGAGCGCTGAAACATTGTTGATGTCGTAAATTCTTCAGGATATACCTGTACATATGTTAATGCAAACACATATGGTGCCTTACAAGGATTTATCATGTGTTCCTGTTTTGTTTATACCAACCAAGAATGTTCACCCCTTGATTCATAACATATTTTTGTACTAGTCACTTTGCCTTGGAAGTCAATACTAGCTTCAAATGCTCCTTCAACTTGAATTGTATGCCCTCCATATCCTCCTGGAACAATTCTACTGGGCGTGTAAAGGTGACCTGTTTGGTATTTGGTCAAATTCCTTTCTCAGTAGGATTGTTACACGAGATCCAGTATCCACCAAGATTTTCAACATGTGACCATCTATTTGAACCATGATTGATCTTGGCAATCTAAATTGTTGATTAGATTCACCATCAATATCAAGTCTTGAAGATGCTCATCCATATCATTATATTCATTACTTTCTTCTTGTACTGCCAGCACTTTCTTGAAACGTGAACCTGCTTGGCACACTTTGGCTAAATGATCCTTTCTGCTACATTTTATACATTCCTTGCCAAGAGTAGGGCAATTCCTGTACGAAGCCATGTGGTTATTAGAGCCACAACAATAACACTCAATTCTCAATGGTTGTGTCCATTCTACTTTTTGTTCGTAGTATATCATCCTTGTCTCCTTTAGACGTACGTACAAAGCTGATTTCACTAGACACACGCTCAGGTTTGCTTAACATTTTGATCCCTTTAGCCAATTGCTCATAACCCTTGATAGTACTAATCACAGTATCCAAAATAGGATTATTTTGACAAATTCTCCTGTGCCTTGGTGCATTTAGTGTGCATAACTAATTGATCCCGGATCATTTCATCGGTATTTTGGAAAGTACAGGACGATGCAAGCATGTGTAACTTAGCTGCATAAGATTCTACGGACCCTACAGGTGCCCGATTATAATAGAAATTATGCCTTTCCATTATGATACTTCTAGTTGTCTCACAATAGTATAGTCCCACATTATCTTTTTCTCCTCCATATATGTGTCTCCATATATTTGTCCCAGTCTTCTTTACCTTCTAGTTTCACAGAAAGTCTTACATTATCAAAAACACGTATTTTCTGTTCCCAGACTGTTCTACAACAAAGCAGTTTTGAACTCCGAGCGAAAATCTAGCCCATCAATAGCCACCAAGTGCATTTCAAAAATTCGTATATACTGTCCCCAGGGCTCTACAGGCACATCCCAAAAATGTGCTGGCATTCATCACCCCAGCCATCGTTATAGATGCATACCACTATTTCTATTAGTGATAATAGGCCTAAGTGTTAAAGAAACCAATAATTAGTAATAGTGCCCAATGTAGATTGAAGAGAGAACAGAGTCTTTACTTCTTCAGTGTGTATATGTCAAATCAGCTTTATTTGGAATATATGCAATATATCCATAAAATCATACTACATAAAAACAATTAATCACAATAAAATGTCATTGAATTAATTACATGTGTATAATTTAAAATACGGTTTCCTGTACACATAACATTTAGAAAATATAATAAAAGTAAGATTATTGTTATAGCTTGTCCTCACGAAACTGTCAAAAATTAAAGTAATTGGAAAATGCATTACAATTCGTCAGGGTAGGTAGCTATTCAGTTACATAAATCAACAATTCCAAATGTGAGAGATCCTTTCGTCTCTTTATAGCCAGTTGGGCAAAGAGGATAACCATATTGCATGTTGTTACATTTTCCAAATTACATATGTGATAAAAAGCAGATGTATACGTAAACAAACTTAATAAATAAAGGTTTTAAGGTTGCATTTCTGATGTCCCTATAAAATTTACAAAAAAGTGCAAAGTGGACTGAGCTGTTTTACCATCACACCGGCATTTGGGTAGATTAGATATCCACTTGCCCATCTTGGGAAAAACGATCTGAAAATGCAGAGTGCTCAGCTTTAATCTAGTTAAGTAAAATCTATGCTGTGGATTTCTAATGGCAATAAGATATGGCTGAATGCCTACCGAAATCGGGCCTTCGCAATAAGATCTAACAAGTGGTTTTTCCTTGTTTCAACCTCTCTTGCAGATTCACTGGATTCCAACAATCTCTTTTTTAACTCCCCTTTAGTATAATTCAAGATAGTTTTGGGGTCACGAAAATCGGTTACCACGTTGCACTCAGATAAAAGACTATAAATGTGCTTTAACCATGGTATCTTCCTAAATTGATCAAGTGTAAGACAATCCATTATTATATCTTTAGTAAAATGTGTCTCATCTTTCGACCATATTCTAAACCACAGCGTAAGGGAAGCCAAACTAATCAAATTGCTAATGCAAGATACGTTTAGTTCTTTATGAGAAAAGTAGGTTGCCGTCTTGTTAGGTACAGATACCCTCCTTAAAAATGTAATGCAGTGATATCTGTCCTACCCCATAATGCTCCACCGTAACAGGCCCCGGTAAGAGTACATATGTGTATACCTATGTATATATGCAAAAAAGAAGTAGAGAACTCTGGGTGGTTCTCAAATGTAGGTGGAAAGCAGCTCCTGTATAGAGCACTCAACACCAGCGACTCTCTAGATCTGCTCACCTCAAATGTCTGCTTTTCTATTAAAGTCTTTAAGCATAGGATTAGCACAGCGCCATCCACGCTGAGATAGAAAGGGACAAAGTCTTTTGCCATTTCTACATCAAAGTCTTAAAGCATAATATATATATATATATATATATATACATATATACCAGAGGCACAACTAGAGCCAAATTTCGGGGGGGGGGGGGGGGGGGGGGCTAACAAAAAATTTCAGGGGGGCTGAACCTTTAATCAGTATGCAGAGTGGTGCTGCAGGCGCTCTTAGAAGGGGTGAAACAACTGGAAGGCCTAATTACCATGCAAATGGTCTTTTAAAGACCTGTTAAACGTTCGGGTGCGGCTCTGTGTGCGCCCGGGATCTGTCTCATCCCGGGCTGCCACACACGACGGGGGGGGCTGAAGCCCGGTGAGTTCAATGGGTGTTGCGCGCCTGCTATATACATACACATACATATATACATACACATACATACATATACACACACACGCACATCTATCTATCTATCACTTTCCAGGTACATAATGTAGTCAAAGTGAGCGCAGTTCCTCTGATATAAATGTATTAGATTTTCCTCTGTACTTGCTTGTTCCACTAAATTCGATTAATCTGTACATTAAAATAGCAATTCACCGGAAGGAATAAGCTTATTCAAACAACAACACTTCCCAGCATCACATAAGTTAAGTGGAGTCACAAGCGTTTGGCTGAGAGTGGGATTACATGCCGCTGACAGGAACAAAGTGCCCCCACAGCGAGACGGCAGTATAATGGCATGGCAGCCCACACACTCCACACAGACCACCCCCCCCGCCAAAGATTCGGAGCGAAGGCAAACTAAATGACAGCTGGGACTGTCAATTACAGGCGATCCCTCATTCAGCTCCTGGAATAAGACTCACTGAAGAGTCTGCAGAGAAGTCAGCTCGAAGAAGCATGGTAATGCGGATGTAACTTTACCGCTTATTTAATAATCTCCATTACTGCCCACCCTCATCACCATTTTCCGGTGTAGTGAAGAGAGGACACATGAATATGCAAGGCAGTTTGTGCTCTACCTCAGTCATGCATGGAATGAATATAACCGTTATTTTACCCCCTCCCCCAACTGTCAAAAACCCTCAACATTCTACATTGAGCATGTGGTTCCACATGTTCCCCAACATGTAAATAAACAAAAGACCATCAACACTGTATTAACATATGTTCATTTAAGAAGGTTACATAAATATAGGATATTACAATACTCAAAATACGGCCACTAGAGGTCAGCAGACATTTCTTTGCGGCTCACAGATGTCCCTCTGGGACACCTGGTTGCAGCAGAAAAACCTGCTCAATGTCTGTTATTTGGGTAATTTTGCTAGCCAGGCAGCATCATTTTGCGATTCTGGGCTTTTTTTCTACAGTTAGTTCACCTTGTTTTACAAGCAAGGGTGACCTGCTCAGAGAACAAACTGACATGACTCTAGAAACAAAGCCCAGAATCTGGAAACCAATAAAAACATGTAAAAAATGCATGTTGAATTTGGTCCACTGTTTCACCTGAAACTAATCGACACTTGGAAAGGTACACTGAAATTACGTACAATGTTTCATTCCTGTGATTAACCAGACTGCTTTGCTAAGCGTCAAAAAGACCAGATCATTTTCATTCTCTTTAGATCAACTTCTTAAATGATAATGTGACATATCCCTGGCTAGCAAGAGAAATAATAATTGTCAGTACTGATACTTGAACAATACACTGTTGTTGGTGTAACAAGGGACTCAGAAAACCTAGCAATCAGATGGAAAGGATACCCCATTACTATCCCTTATCTTCAGTCTCTGCCATCTACCTCTCCAAACACCACCACTTCATCCACTGCTCAATGTTAACAATGCCGCGGAACATAAAAGGTGGATCGAGGATTTTGCTGCATATCACTTTCACTCCAACCTCCATCCTTGAGATAAACAGCTGGGCATCAGAATACATCTAGAAGGATCGCAAAGGGAGCTGAAAAACACCTGCAAGTTGATGAATGTAAATACTAAATAATGTGAGAGCGAAACGTCCTGTAGTCTAACAGGCATGGAGCTTCTCTGCACCTGGACTGGGAGTAGAAGATAGCTAGACAAAGGCCAGAGTCAACAGCCCATCCAAGTTCTGAGCAGATGGGTCACTGTTGAAGTCTTCCAGCCGCCTAAAGTCTAGTTTGTCTTTGTCAAATGTTCAAAGCAGCTTACCCCTGATAGCAGGAGCAATGAAGTTGGTTCCACTGCATGGTCGGAGACCAGATTTGTGAGGAGACCAGATTTGTGATTACTAGCTTGTTTTAACTGGCTATGCAGTTGCTGTGATACAACATTTTGAATTACTTTCCAAAAACATTTTGAATTAGATTTACAATGGCCCGGTTTTCAGGCAGTTTTGGAATATCTGGGGATCCATGCAGGAGCACTAACACACACAGACTCTAAGTCTTCTCCATTAGCATCAGTAGGTCTCTTAGTCAGAAATCTGCACAACTCTGTGCTTCAGGTAGTAGTTGAATTGTGACTCAAGAAAGCGTTTAACCTTTTGTACCACCAAATGTATGCATGTGTGTGATGATCTAGCACAAGCCTGCCCATAAAGCAACTGAGACCGAAGTGACGGCCAATATCCTTGCTTACAAATGGGAGGGGGTTGCTTTGTTGGCATCCATGTTGAGGCAAACAAAGTGATAACTTCTGGGCGAGGCGTTCCTCTGCGAAGGGCCTCTGTGAAGGTGGCCCGGACCTGCTTCACCATCCTTAAATGGCTCAAGAAAATCCTTTGGATGTTGCCTGGCCCCACTCCGAGAATTGTGGTCCAGGCTCTCGTCACTTCTAGACTGGATTATGGCAACATCCTGTATCTAGGAGTCAATAAGGATGTGATACGTAAATTACAGGTGGTGCAGAATGCGGCTGCCAAGCTGCTATGCCAGGTTCCCAGAATGGCTCCCATCTCAGGTTATCTTCAGGACCTTCATTGGCTCCGGGTGGAGAATCGGACTGGGCACCCTGGCCGCTGCGACCAGAAAAGACGGGAGCTGCTTTACACATGTTTTCCTGGATAATCGACAGCGATCATGCGGATTCCACAGATCATCACTGCTAAAATGCTCTGCTGGCTGCGCTTTGAAAACCACCCTAAATCATATTTCCCGGTTCATAGGGAAGAAGATGTAGCATAACGGTCAGAGCGGCCGACGTCGGCTCAACACACTGAGTCTGGGCAAATCTCTTAATAGTCTCCCCGAATCTGCCAAATAAATGAGTGTATCCTTGTGTAATTAATGTATCCTTGTGTAACGTAACTGGTGCTCGTGTAAAGCGCTCCAATGCCTTGGGGTCGAGTTCGCGCTACACAAAACTGCAAAAATTGAAGTAGGTTTTACAAGTGACATCCCAGAAAAAAAAAGTGTCTCGGGGTGTCCCACCTCCACATGAAATTTGTTAAAACGCCACGGTCTGATCTTAGCCCACAACTAAGTCTTCAGCACATCAGGGAAGTCCCTCGTGCTCATGGAGTCAGCAGTCGTGGGAGAGGCTTGGCTCACTATTGCTCGCCCATGGACTTGCCTTCAATAGTTTCAAATACTGCCTCCGTGATTTCTTTAAGCGACAGCTTCAGCTTTGCCGGGTCCGTGAGATAAATAAAGCTGCACGTGCTGAAGGCGCCACCCCGTGGCGGATGGGTGAACAACCTCAGCAGTCAGTGCTAAGACATCCGCCGCCGGGCTTAAGAATGAGCACCCAGCTTTCGCGGTCTTTAAACACGCAGAAAAAACACTGGCGTTACCGCAGGTTCTACGTCATTCCTTTGTCGCTATTTTCCCCACCGTTCTCTCCCCTTTCCCTACCTTTCTCCATCTCGCTCTGTGTCAACGAATGATACAAAATAGTTTCTGCCCCCTAGAAAATAATGCAGATGCTCACCACTGCAAATTAAGCACAATTCTTACTTGGTACACCGACGGCCTTAGACTAGATGGGAGAGTGTTCAGAAAAAGAAAGTTTATGGGCTACGAGTAACAGTCACCAGGAGGGTAAAACTCATTCTGTGCCGGGACTCTCTCCCATTGCGGACCTGTGGTGAAGGCTACAGAAAACCTACATCAAGAGAAGCAACAACATCAAGAGAAGCAACAGGCAGCCAAGGAGGTAAGCAAGCCTCTGGACCTAACTGCCCTGATCCTTGGTTTGAGGCACCAGGAGGGCAGGGCGTGAGAATCAAGTAAGGGGCCCGTGCAGCATCCCTACCTGGGGCTCGTGCAACAGCCCTGTGTAGGACTCCGCTTGCGCCATATCTGCAAAATGCCACTATGGAGGGCACGGAGGCTTGGAAGGAAGGGGTTTCTTCTTTAATAGAGAATACCGCAAAATACGGGATATAGACCACACGTAGAAGGCCAGGTGACCTGCTCAGGCAGAAGGTTCAGGATCCAGGCGCTATGGATGCTGGGAAGAATTTTCTTCATGGAAAGGCCCAAGTTGCCACAGCTCTACTTAGCCAACCAAGCCAAGTAGAGTGAAGGCCCCGGCTTTATCTTAAGCGATGACCGGGAACTTGTCTGTGTGTTAGGGGACATTGGTCGAACCACTGGGTGGAGGGCCTTTGAGGACCGGAAAACTGCTCCCGTCATCAATAATAGTAGGTGGAAGGCATGCACCACTTTGGCGCCCCTATGGGCCTTCATCAGTCTATCACACGGTGGAGGGAGGGACATTCCACCAAAAGGTATGAAATATGTAAGAGGTGGCATTACAGACGAGTTAACAGACATTTTTTGGGTGAGCAGCCCAACAACGGATTTCAATTAGGTAAAGTTAAACAGTGGGGGACTTGCATGTAGCAGGCCACGGAGGTCTTGCTCTATGCAGAACACTTCCAGTCCCGTAGGCCTCTGAAACCAATAGGCGGCAATGCAAGAGTAAGAGTTCTTTAGGAAGAAGTCTAGAGTCTCATTAAAAGATGGCCATTTTTTTTTTCAGATGGATGGCTCTGCCAGGCTTCTATCCTAAACAGTCACTATGCAAGGAATCCTTCTCGATCAGAGAAAATTAGGATGTTCAGCAATACAAGACTAAAGATGAACTGATGAACCAGGCCCAGTTTTGATCCAACCAGCTTTACTAAATGTCCTTGCCAGGGAGCCCCCCAAGTAGCAATACAACTGCACCTTTTACAGCGGCAGAATTGCAATAATTTGTGTCAAGACTTGCAGAGCTTCACGAATGCCAAAATCAGTGTAATATAGTACTCCCGGCCCACCCCAGTGAGCTGGAGAGCCTCCAGTGTTGCTGCCAGAGAAGCACATGGACGTACCAGTTCTTTAGATCTATAAAGTCTAATCCTTCAGCAGTTAGACTAGTGCTAGGACCAGTGCCAGAATCAGCTTAAATTTATTGAAATAGAGGGTATGGTTTAAATTGGATAAATAAAGCATGGGGCAAAGCTCACCTGCTTTCTTTTCACACTCATACGTCATGAGTGCAGCATGGCACCTCAAAGAGCAGAGCTGGAGATTGGCTAGCTACAGAACATATATGGACTTGGATTGTGTTGCCATTGGCCAGCACAGCGTTATGTTAAATTCCTGACATCATATGGATGTTTAAAGTATAGCGTACATGGTTACAACTGTCCATAGCAGGACACAGATTCAATAACCTGTTTTCCCTTACACTAAAAGTAACAGCTACTAAATGACGCACACCTCACTGAGGGTGGGTCTGCTTCAGAATAATGTGCCTATGAATGTATATGTACTTCTATAGCGCACATCTATCCAAAACGCAGCAGAGCAATATAAACTGTCAAAGATAAGCATAAAGTTACAAGTAAGAGGTGAAAGCAGGGTTGTAGATGGTTAGTAGACTGAAGTAACGTTCTTTCAAGAGGTGAAACCAACTCTTTCCTAAATTAGGAGCGGCACTGGGGCAGTCCCGATGCATACGAGGATGTTGTTCCAGATCCTGGGTTCACAGAAGGAAAAGGCCTGCTGTCTTGCTGTTTTTTTTCTTTAAGACACTTCTTACTCTGCGGTATGATGGTTTCCTGGCTGTGATTGAACTAAAAACCACAAGACAAGGTGATATTGTCAGCAAAATTAGCAGGGGTGCTGGTCGTGATGACTTTGTAAATGATGCAGCTGGGTTTAAAGATAGTGCGGGCCACCAAGGGGAGTTCCATCAGGATAGGATTGATATGATTATACATCTTCAGACCCTGAATGAGAGATGCTGAGGTGCGTAAGCTGCCTCTAAGAGGTGCCAGTGTGCAATCTGGGAGGCCATGGAGTAGGGTATCACTCCAATATAGCTATTGATCAGGTAAGAGGGCAAGCCCCTACAGTTTGGAACACTAAGCCTGGAAACTGGTTCAGAAAACCCGACCTGGATTAAGATAACGTTTAGGGACCATTTCCATGCAGGTATATTTGTAAAGATGAACTTATGGGACTGTGTGGTGTTGATAATAGAGAATTAGAGTGGATCAAAGTGGTGCGTCCACAGGGATATGAGGTGGTTCTGTAGAGTAAGTTGGCGTCAAGAGGTGCATAAGCTACAGCACTGGCTGGACTTTGACTGGATGGTTGGCAGCCGACGCAGGGAATGACAATTTACTGGTGAAATCATGGAATGTTGAGAGGAAGAGCCGAAAGGGCATGACCTGAGGTGTGGTGATTCAGCCATCAAAGTTTGAGGGAAGCGCAGGAGAATTTTGCTATTAAGATTGCTCTAACACCTGAAGCGACATTGGGGCATCTTGGTACCCTCACCAAAACTCCAGCGTCTTGGTTATGGCTTTGAAGCAAAGAACAAGCTGCTTACCTTCAGTAACACCTTATCTGATAGAGACAATCTAGCTGCAGATTCCTAAGAATAATCCCCAGGATCTGACTAGATCCAGAAAAATCTTGAGAAGTACCCCTGTGCAATGGTAGGTGGCATAGTTCGGCTCTGCTTTCGCCTTGTCCACATGCAAAGTGATTTGCACAGTGCCTATAAAAGCACCACCACAGCATGCCATCATCTGTTTCTTTCCGACCGTTCCATGCCAGAAGGATTGAGCCACGAAGGTTGCTGATGTACCAGTGTGCAGCACATAGGACCTCATAAAGGTGACTTTATGCAGAAATCCATCTGCAAGGCAGGGAGGATCGGTAAGGAATCTGCAGCTAGATAGAGTCTCTACAAGATAAGGCATTACCGCAGGTAAGAAACCTACTGATCTGATAGAGACTTCTAGTCTCCGATTTCTTACCTTAAAATAGATGCACAAGCAATAACTTTCTGGAGGTGGGTCTGTGGACTGATGAGACCAAAAAATCCTCGAACGAGCAAAGTAGCTTGTAATCAGAGAGCGCGGTTCAGGCGGTTGCACTCGGATCGCTGTTCCCACTTTGCGGAGACATTAACGCTGCTTCGTGCATATTGAGGATTGACCAACGGGCTACCCTCTGGAACGCATTAACATTTGATCATTCCCCATCCCCCTTTGTCTTGATAAAGACCCGCCGCGACCACCAATTGGGGCGCAACTTGGGTCGAAACGTCGACGCTCTTCCATTTGGCCAAGATAATTCCAGGAATATGGACAATAATTCCTTGCTTTCCTTGGAACTTTTACTTTGATGAAACTGGCCACTGAACGATAAAACAACGTATCGTCCTACCCTCTCCCTTCCCTTTGTTGCAAAGTGTATTGATTTAACGTTCTTGTATATAAGTGTCACCATATGTTTCACAATTGTCACTGAAATCACTAGAGTCACTTCACTTATATTTGTCAGTATTGTAGTGGAATGAAGTAATTCCATTTTACTGTTTCATTGGTCTTTGTTTTTAATATACATAAAAACTTTGGATATCAGAGAGTTTTGATTGTTTGTGTTTTAGAGCTATCTTTAGCCTAACCCTAAGAGATTGTATATTACCCGACAGAACCACTTTTTTGTCATACCCAAATATGAGGTTCATGGCCTCATGGAACTCTTTGAGCTTTGCAGGGGTGGCTCCAGTTCCTGGAAAGACTGGGAGGTACGTAATGGACCGGGCACATGCTCTGCGGTGGAGCGATGCCTCAAGTGTTGAAGCTCTGCACCTTGCCCGAGGACGTGGACCAGCGGGAAGAAGTTGAAGAGTGCCTTGACTTTTTGAACTTTTTATGCTTGTGAGACTTACCTGATGTCTTGGAGTGCGATGACGGTCGTTGGGAGTGAGATGTCCTGGGACCTTCCGCACAACCGGGATTAAAAACATCACAGGGGTCTATCAACGTCGGGCAGCAAAGAGCTTAAAGGAGTGTTCCTTCAGCGCCTACGGATTTAACACGTGGCAGTCTTTGCAGGCCTTGGAATCGTGGTTTTGCTCC
The DNA here is from genome assembly GCF_964263255.1 of Lissotriton vulgaris. NCBI lineage: Eukaryota > Metazoa > Chordata > Amphibia > Caudata > Salamandridae > Lissotriton > Lissotriton vulgaris. The sequence goes on from NC_141698.1 coordinate 105,497,110, forward strand.
AAGCACCATAAACCAAACAAGTGTGAGTCTGTCAAAGACATGTGCATCTGGCAGACACCACAGAGTTTGAAACTTGCTGGTTACTTAGGAGGATGGCCCTGGCACACCAGGAGAACAGAGCTAAAAAATATGGCTGATAAAATGTACAAAAAAGTCAGTCATAAATGGACTGGGTGTAAGTTTCTTCGGATCTGCTCTGACTGGAGCGAAAAGAAATGAAGTCAGCATGCTTGGTGGTATATATAGGCATAAGGCACGTCCCTTCCAGCGTGAACGACGTGAACCAGACGACGCCAGATGCCGGTGGCGCAGGGGTACTGTTCAAGATTTACGGGATCCAGTCTGACACATGGGGATTATTCTAAGCTAAGGAATCTCCAACTAGAAGTCTATCAGATACTCTGATTCTTTGGGCTCCCAGCAAGAGCATGATGCACAAAAGTAGTTATATCAACCAGAATGACAGACGGTTAAGTAAGAATCCAATACATTGTCCAAGATACTATCACAAAAATTGTTACTCAATTTAGTGACCTATGAAGAAAGGTTAGCTTAGTCTGCTTTGCGAAGATTAGAACTTGTGACCTGCAGATCACAGCCTGTGTCTGCAGCAAGCGCATTATTCAATAAACCATCTTGCTGGGCAGGTAGGACTCATTTTGAACTTCTAGTCAAGAAGAATGGGTTCGGTTGAATTTTAGTGAATCAATGAGGTCTTTGAGTGAACAGTCAGCTATGTTCACAAAACTTGTTGCTCCCCGTGGAGAAGGAGATAATCTTAGAGAACCCACAAATACAAGACCCTCAACATTTCCACCCTATTTCTCCTTCTGACTTCTCCTAATTACTCCCTCCTAAATACTACTTCATGACACAAAAGAGCTGGTTATGTGCTAGCATGAAAATGGTATTTAGAAGTGATTGACTCTCCTAAAGTACAAGTGTACATTTTTGCATAATATATCTTCAGTAATCTTGACACTGTACTACACTTTTCCAAAAGGGTAACCGTCCTGAACCACTTCCACGAAGGTACATTCAAATACAGTCCTGTTAAATCGTGTAGCATTACAATACAATCAAGGTTTAAACGATGTGACCCCAAAAGAGAATTATACACTGAGTTTTGCTACATGACTCAAAGTTTAACTTTGATTCCATATAACATGAATACCCAGTCATAAAATGAATAATATTTGACAAAACAACCAAACCCAATGTTGAGTTTATTGAGAAAGTTAATGGTTCATGCTACTTTTTGAAAGTTGAAAAAAATACTGCTATGTGAAGTTTGCTTTGAGACTGGACCACTAGATAGTTTTCGAAGACCGCCCCGCTCCTGGCCCTACAGATCTTGACCCATACGGAAAATAAATTTCAAAGACCCAATCAATAACGTTTGGGTTTTCTTGTAAATAACTTCTTGAGTGTTTGGAATTGCTTCTAAAGCTCTTACTCCTGCTGAACCTGGGTCTTCAGGGGAAGGCAAGGGCAAAAAGTCCTCAGCAGTGCAGAAGCTTCCAGAGATCACTCCCAAGCCCACAGACCAGAGATCCCTACCCGCCAGTCATCCGGCCAGAGCATTCGGTATAAGCAGCATTTAGACAGTCTGTCTCACTCAGTTTTATCTAACCGCAGTGTTTCGCGGCAATTAAAGCCCTGTCCAGGTTGAAAGAAGGGAAAAAGATTAGGAGAGAAAGTTTGACAGCCTCAATTTACATTAATGATCAATTCTCCAGGCAGCGGCCAAGTAAGAGGATGTGGCTGCACAGGCAGCTGATGGTTTATGACACGTATTGAACTTAATGACACTTGCAGAGATGGACAACCCGGAGTCCCTCGTCAGTCATGTTATCAGCACAAGACACCTCTCGTTCTTGATCCCTGGCAAGGATGAAGTCTGGAAAGAACCCTTCCCGTGGGCATTTTATCCATCTACTTTGCATCTCTGCTCCTTCTCGCTTCCGCCCATGACAGAGTAAACGAAAATCGCTTTTTTTATAATAGGACTGAAGTTGATATGGTCGTCTCTCCTGCATAATCTGTTGTCCTACAGTTTGCTCACCTGAAACTAGTTTGTCATGATTTCTCTGTTTTGCCTTAAAGCTACAGTTCACGCATTTCAATAAAATACATATAGTACCTTTGCTCTGCCAGCATTAGCCAGTGATTAAGACTTCCGTCACAGAAAGTTCGATTTAGGAGGCATAAACCCATGGACCGCCAGCATCTCTGACACAACCATCTGATGAAATTAACTCTTTTGCACAGTATTTTATCGTTCCTGCCCTTAGAATGAGGAGCAAACATGCTGAAACTGCTGACCAGGGCCAGGTTTTTCTCTTGAGGCTGGGACTATGCTTTGAGACACAAAGTAAAGACACGTGAGGCTACTTTAAGCCAGGTACATTGGGTCCGCCATTTAAAATGGACAACTGATTGGGTGGAACACCGCACACTGGAACATCATCTGAAATTATACCACAGAGCATGCAATGCAACAATGGATGTAGTCATTCTTTGAATAAATAACCCTTCCAACGGCGTTCTTATTAAGCATCTCGCTCTTGAGACCCAGGCAACACAAAAGCTATGTTGTCTTGGCATTTAGTATAGCTGGAATGTCACATCTCCAGGGTCTACTTCCGGGTCCCCACCATGCAGGCACTATCAAGCAAGGGAGTGTAATTAAGAGTAAACCATGTTCTGCAGCCAGCAAATGCAATGGGGCATCCGGTAGGAAGGTGTTGCCAACAATTTATGGGTCTTTTACTTGAATGATGTGCAGGGGACCCCCTCCCCCTCAAAAGTATGAACTAGTAGAAGGCAGAAGAACCCTTGGGGAAAAAATGAAGGACACAGGAAAGGACAGTGTGAGGAAGACTATGCTTCTACAAAAGATCCGGCTGTGTGTGAGCTCTGTGTCTCAGATCGTGCAGGCAGGCTGGAGTTCACTGTACAGTCAACCAGAAAAGGCCAATTTTTTTACTGGTGTTTTCTTGGGTGCCACATTCCGCCTGCGGGCCGCCTCAGTGACTCAATCAGAAAAATTGAACATCTCTCCCTTTTTATTGTACTCCTCTAAAAGAAAGAACTGTGATGCGGCTGGCATTTGAAGCTTAAGCTCATCTATTGCACTGTGGTGTGTTAAATCAGAATAGATTTCCTATAATAAAAGCTGCATCTCATTTTCACTCAATTTCTGCCTGTAGGCAAAAGAAAAAACTAAGGAAAAAACAATGCTAAGAGTCTCATTTGTGCCTTAGAGTAGGAGATTATTTCACTTATCATTCCTGTACAGGTCGCCTTCTCAGCCTCAAGTTCCACATACTCTGTAGTGAAAAAAGTAATCAATAGACACTCATCACAATCCGGTGTAAATTATGTTAAATTTGCTAACCATTCTGGGACTGTTCTCATTACTGCTTCAATGAGAAGTAGTTTGCGTAGCGGATTCCCTCATCAATGAGAAATCATTTGCTCGTCATGTTAAAATCTATTCCTCTCCCCCACAACCATCACAATTTGTATCTGACTACGCCAAATGCAATATTAAGCGTCCTGTGAGCTCATGAGCGCTGATAGAGAACAAGACCTCAGTGAGGAGTGGGTGAGGAGGTAGGTGGAAAGAAAACAGAACAGAATCCAAAATATGTGCCAGTTATAAAACAAAATGGATTGAAAGGCAAATCTGTAACTGAAATGAATACACAGAACACTCTGGGTCTTTGTAGCACAGAACCGAGCTTGTACCTCGTCACTGAAGGCAACTCATTGCAAACTTTTGACAACTGCTAAAACAAGACTTAAGTACTTCTACGTCCATCCCTGGGGCAAAACTCATACAAGTGGTCAAACAGATGATAACCAGGGGCTCACACCATTTATTCTGCGTACACAATGAGGCACCAAACAGACTCACGGAGTCTGGTGCTTTTAAGCAGTAGTCAAAGTTGATGCATGCATGGCTACATGACATTATGTTGATGTAGACAAGAACCCTCCATCACACAAAGCCAAGCGTGGATCACGACAGACGCTACAGAAGCACTAAGATCCAAGATTATCATAGTAAAGATGCTTTTTCTACCTCACCCACCTCAGGATTTGATTATTCAATTGGTAGGGTTTTGACTATCTCACACATGATTCTCCAATTTGTCAACTTTAGCATCATGGGTCTTAAAAATGACAGCACCCTCTGACCACATCCCAATAAACATGCAGGCTGCCCAGTGTTGGCTTTCCAAGGCTGAGGCAATGCCAGATTAGAAGGAAAAACACAGCAGTTACATTTATCTAGACTGACTTTCAACTGCAGTATTTCCCTTCGTTCAAAATAGTTTATTTTGACCAAAGATCAAACACATCACACACAAATCCATTAAAAAGTAAAATTAAAATATAGTCCACTAAAAGTACATCAAAAAAATACCTTATCCCAAAAGCAACCCAAAAGGTCAAAAACAGCCCTGCTTCAGATCAGTTTGTAAGATTTTTCACTCAAACCATCCCTAATACTTACGGCAGTCCTAAGAAACAGTGACTGCAAAGCAGATTTAAAGTGAATTAAGCATTGAAAGATTCAAAGGACGCTCTTCAATTTTTTTTATTCCCAGGTGAGATTTATACAGAGTGCAAAATTAGCATCTAGGGAGAGTAAAATATTGACACAAGAATAAAAGTGTGAAAAAGACTACCTACAGCCAGAGCCACCTGGGCAACAGGGTGTGTAGATTCTTTGGTTCTGGAAAAAATAACATTGCAGCTAGTATTCCCATCTTGAAATGCGATAATGAATTAAGATCCAATGAACTAGAAACCCAATTCAAATGCTGTTCTTAGGCAGCACACAATTTGGTCCAAAGCTGTGCCCTCACCAAGGGTTTCCCTATTTCGGTCCTAAATTCATATAAGCAAAGTTTGTTTAGTTCTGGATCCAGCATAACCACAGAAACTGTGATTTTACCACAACCCAGCTTGACAAAATTGGCAAATTTAGGGATTACAAGTCGATAAATGTGTTTTTATCTAATCATATATAATGCACCTAGTTTAAATGGTGTGAGGATGGATCCAGAGTGACACTAGTGTCCAAGTGATCCGTTTGTCCAAGTATGGTAGCCCAATTTCCAGGTAAGCACGCCTATTTAGAAGATCCAGAATATTCTTGAGAATCTTTTTCTGTAATCTGGAAAATGTTACATGTAGAGTGCATCCTGAAATGCCAGCGCCATTTGCCATACATAAGCCGCACTCATAACCCTATATATTTTCTGCCTCAAATGGTATACGCAGCCCCCCACAAGTTCTCATAAATTGGCAAATTCTACTACCTATGTTCACTAACTTACACCTGAGAAACTATGAAAACGAGAAGCAATTTAGTATGGCATCGAAAATCACCCCCAGGTCGCAAAAGACAGCACGATTCGACAGGTGCTCAGCATTAATATAAATGGGCTTGACTTTATAATTATTATGCTCACTAGGCCCAATCTTCCATACAGAGAAGAGTGAGCCCAACTTGCACACACTTAGAGACTAGATGCTTTTTTTTTTTTTAAAACAAAGACTAGATGCTTGAAGCTTCTTGGTGTTTATGCTAGCCATCCTCATAAAATGGCAGCATAGAAATTTCCTTGTACTTTAAGTGGATTTGTACTCACATCACTTTGAAAGGTGAAACGGAGGGATGCAAAAATACACCTCTCACTCCCTTCTAGGAGCAGAAAAGAGTGTGGCATTCCGTCCATGACCAAATATCGATGTCACATTTAAACCAATCTGCAGGGATGTAGACAAGGCAACTAGATCTTTGCCTACTGCTAGGGAAGTCAAAAATCCTGTGGAAGTCAAACATTCCCCACAGTAAAAAGGTGTCTACCATTTCAAAATCTACATACAGGCTTAAGTTTAGATAAGTGAGAGAATTCTTTTTTTACTGATCATGTACTTGCTTGCGACTAGTACAAGATTCAGCGTTTTAGGAATGGGGGTGCGGGTCGCCCCAGGTGTCATCACTCAGGAGGGTGACAAAATGGTGGGAAGAGTACGGATAAGGAAGGGGAGGGGGTGCTTCTTTCCGCCAAAGTCGGTCTCTGCAGTTTGCACTCTGGAGAGGGAGGGGCGGGGGGATAAGACATTTTCCGCACTGGGTACCACCTGACCTTGCTACGCCACTGACAAGATTCAAATTCTGATCAAGGATTTAGGCAATACCTAAAACCAAGTCGCACATCTGACAAGAAGCCCTTTTTATGGCCCAATCTTGCGGCCTGTCTAGTAGCACCCTCCCCACGAGTTTGACTGCTGATTTTCTGAGCGAAAATCAGTTGTGCTGGAACAGTCTTCAAACTGAGGATCAGTTCCATCACTGAACTGATAGGGATTCTGAAAGATCCAAGCATCACACAAAGAGGTGTCACAAATGAGCCACGCCCATACAGCAGGTGATATGGATGTAGAATGTAGCTGGTGTTCCATTTATGAAGCATACTTTCACAAACATTAATACAGCATGGGGTGGGCGAAGACTCAATTACAGAAGGTACATTTTCCAATGATTGACTAATATATTTGCAAAGACACAGTTTTACAAATATAACTGTATAGCGCACAGTGCGTGGAAATTGAGTTTAAGAAAATATTTCTCCTCTGCACATCACCTACTAAAGGGTCTTGATTTGTTTTGATCCTATTAAAAACTATTTCTCAATTACACTTCAGAATTAGGAACAAAAACGCTTCATTTGTGCTTTCCTAACTTTATTTTGAAATATTTGTACAGTTCATATATAGGTATTTCAATTTTGCTGTGTGGTCGACGAAAACCACATCCTACAGCCTGTCTTTTCGCACCAACAAGATTGTCATATAATTCACTTTAGAAAATCCTCTCACTTTACAGTAGGAGAAAGAAAAGTAAACGCCATGTTAATAAAATATGCAGCAATATGTAAGAATGCTAGACTAACATTTCACCTCCGTCTTTCAAGCACTGCAAATGTGACAAGATAGAAACAAAAATTGTAATTAATCTTTAATACTCATTCACCTTCTGACACCATCATGGTGATTTTGAGGGTGCAGCAGCACCCTGACTTCTAGCACCTATGGTGAAAATGGGTGTAAACAGCTGGCATAAGTCCTAATTCCATTTTTAAAATGGGGTAAATTGACGTCTCAAAGGTATGTGGGGAAAAAAAGTGAAAATGATCCTCACAAGAAATGAACAACCCTATTTTGAAGGGGGGATTTGATCCTCAAATCCAGTTTAGGTGTGCATGCGTCTGAGACCCTGCATCGGATTTGGAAGGAGGGCAGTCAGGCATTGACCGATGGGCCGGTGCCTAAGGGATACCAGTGGGCTAGTTTTTGTCAACCGGCCAACAGAGCCTTATTGTCTTCCCCACCAGACCACTGTAAGGGGAGGGAGGGGCAGCATCATGAGCAAGGAGGCTCTGAGGGTGTTGATATCAGCAGCGTTGCTAGACCTGTATTGTTATGTCCGCTGTAGACTTCATCTTGGCCTCCTGTGGGCAGACGCCCAGAAGCAATGCCCCACACCCCTGCTGTGGGCCTTATCACCTCGGCTCCCCTGGAGAAGCAGCAGCTCTGTGCTTTTCTTCACCCCTCCCCTGCCAGGCCATCACCCTGGGGCTAAAGTTGGCTGGGCAGGGGTGAGTAAGTGAATGGCCTTGTTGAGGGCCTGTGTTGGCACCTCGGCTACAGTGTCTTTCAGGGCTTGGTGGTGGTGGTTGGGGGGGCTGGTATGTTTGCATAAACCTCGCTGTTAAGAACATTTAACAGAGCGGAAATTTTAGATAATGTAATATTAGGGTCCGAGCTGCCGAATGTGGAAATATGGAAATAGGTTTGAGTCCCAGCCTCACCTCAACATCCTGCGCTTCTGGGCAAATTACTTAATTGCGTAAGGCCTAAAATAAAAATTAATTTGATCTTCTGTAATGTAACTGGTGCTCATATAATTGCGTCCTTTACCAAGTTTACGCTATATCAAACTACAATAAAAAAAAATAACCTCATTTTTTAAGAATCTTCAAAGGCTGGAACTTAATAATGAGAGAGGATTCTTTATTCAATAATATAAAAGTCTGTACTACTTCTTAACATGGCTTTTCTTCCTTTGTATAGTTTTAACTATCAGTCACAGATCATTAAAGAAGCTTTAGATCACATTTTAAACTGCTTTCACCTTCCCTTTACTGTTCAAACTTTTAAGTACATAATCGATAAGGGGAGAAAATACCAGGTTTAGGAATTTGTATTCATTTTCGTACTGGCATGGGCATTAAAATACTGGTAATGCTGGTAAAAAAAAAAAAAAAGAACAGGTGGCAAGCACAGCCATATCAGGAGTTGTGGCCTTTGGGCTACTTTATTTCACTTCGCCCGCCCCACCAAAATGTAGTGCTTCTAGTGTTCACCAATGTTTCTGGCTCTACGAGCTATAAAATACACAATTTATCAAACATTTCTCTAAAAGTGTGCCTGATGAGACTATCCAAATGCGGTTTCATGAACGGGCGTTATCCAGAAATGTGGGCCACTTTTTTGGGAGTGCCCGCGCCAAATTGTGATCCCAATCAGACTGTGCTGAGACCACATCCAAGCCAGGACTCATGTCTGAAGGGCTAGCTACCTCCACTAACGTAAAATATATTCAAATGACCTGCATGAGACTTAAGCAGCAATGCCATCTACTCAGAAGAGATGAAGGACTGGGAGCTGGAGGACTAAGGTATTAGTAGACAGCTGCTCAACAGGTTTACATAGTGGAACTTCAGAGTAAGGCTGCTAGCTTGGGCAGAGAGCCTGTAATGGCCAATGTTAGCCCCCCACTGTGTCCTTCAATGCTGTATTATTTCCTACATGGCAATTAGAAACGAAGGGCCTGGTTCATAGTTTGGCATAGAGGGTACTCCGTCGCTGTAGTGACAGAGTACTTTCTCCACCAAACTGAAGGTCTGTTGCTGTTGTGATGGAGTACCTTCTCCACCAAACTGCGGTGCTTTTGTCACATTTATAGTCCGATGGATGTTAATTATGTCAACAGCAGAAACTACTCCGACCCTGCCAAAGACAAACCTCAGACAGCTCATTTGAGTAATGGCTGTCGGATGGGTGGTAATATCTGGTGTTAAGGGGCAGTGAAAACTGCAAAATGCCACCCTCAACTTGAGAAATAACTCCCATGGCAATAAAGGCATGGTTTAAAAAAAACATTTTCCGAAACAAAATCCCACTTCAGGTTTTTGTTTTGGAGTAAAAAAAAAAAAAAACGTACGTTTTCCGTGCAGCTCCGTCATGTTGACGAAGCAGTCTGTCAAAATTTCAATTATTATTATTATTATTGCATTTATTGAGCGCACAGCTACCCAGAGGTTTCCCGGCGCTTGCCTTGGGAACCCGTCCTGGCTTTTCCCTGTGAGATAGCCCCTAGAGGGCATCCCCAAGGTGAAAGCCAGGCATCCCGCCGCAGGGGGCCGTTGTGGAGATTAAGCAAGCTTAATGCCCAGAGTTGCAGAGTGAGAACCCATGATTAGAGCAGGCACCGAAGCGAGAATTATCGAGTCTGTGGACATTTGAGCTCAAGACCCTGCCGCCTCGGGAATTGAACCCTGGTCCCGGGTCTGACCTCAGCTTCCGGGTCTGCCTGCTCTACACCGTGAGCCACACTTCTCCACTGACAGGAATGCCGTGACGGCGGACATCTCAGAATTTGGCAGACTTGGACACTGTCAGAGCATCTGAGTAGTTAACTCTGTCTCCCTGACTGAATAAACATCCGCCCACCAAATTATAAATCAGGCCATAAGAGAGTTTACGTGTTTCTCAATTGAAAGCAAAATCTAAATGTGTATACAAAACTATTTTGATTGATTTTGCTCCTACTTTTCAACTGAAGGATCCCTCTGAGTTAGAAACCAGAGGAATTAGCCTGAACTAAAATACCCCCATAAACATGCTGAAAAATTAATAATTCGAAAGCACGATCTTTGGATGGGGTCCACCCTTGGGGGTTTTAAGGACTAAAATAGGAGATTCTTTCTCTCGATTTAAATATTTGCAATTATGCTCCTGGTTTTCAGCAGAGAAAGAACATACAGGCGGAAACTGGGAGGTCTAATACATTCTCCAAAACGTAAATCCAAGAAAGAAGGAGGTTGGACTTTGGTATAGGAGTCTACTAGATGCTGAGGATGTAGATCTTTCCCTCTCCCATTTAGTATGGAATTCATCTGTTTTGGGCGGTCTATCTGTTAACTTTTACGCTCTGTCTCTCCAAAACTTATATAAATTTGTCAAACCAGCTTCTTTAAAAAAGAATCATTTTTATGTTATTAATAGGTTGTATTACACGCCTAAAAAATAGCACAATTTGCTCCAAGTCCATCTCCCAAGTGTTCAAGATTTGGTTTGGTTGAGGTGGATGATTTACAAATGTTCTTTGAATGTGCCCATTTAAGAGTTTTTTGGCAAAATGTGAAGTGTGCACTGGAAGGTATTTTTAAACTTAACTTGAACCTTAACCTTGCCCTAGTCATATTTGGTACGGATAACGACCTTACAAGTCAACTCCCCACCGCGCAAATGGGTTGATTTCTCTGCCTGATCCTAATTGCCCGCAGGGAGATTTGTAAATTGTGGAAAGACTCCAGATCCCCGCTTTATGAGAACTGGCTGGGTACAACATTGGGCATGGCTCGACTGGACCACAGTGAGGAAAACATCTGGCGACCATTGATGTCCTGGGGTATGGAAATGAGGCTGGTCTAAGGTCTCAATGATCCAATGATTACACCAAGCCTCGCACAAAAGAAGCTGGCCTGGTCGGCCTAAAGTGAATGCAAGAACATGGACCCAGGGCGCCCAGGTCGGAAGGGGTTTCCATTGTGAAAATTGCAACGCTTACGGTGAAATGAGGACTAAAGAAAAAAAAAAAGTAGTAAAAAAATAAATTAAAAAAATGAAGCACGATCACAGAATACATGCACAAATTCTCACTTGTTCAGAAGTAATAAAACGAGAAGAGACAGTGCGTAATCCTCTCAAGAGGTGTTAGAATTTCACAAATGTACACAGTCCTCACTCCCCCACACAACATGTCCGATAATTTTTGTCCACGAAACAGAAGTTCAGAATAGAGGCAAGGAAGGGACGGAGTGTAATTAACTTCCCAATGCAAAACGGGCTATGACAGACTTATAATAAAACTGAATAGGAGGAACTGCAGGCCATGTAATAACTTATTTAACACCAAGGGAGGTAGAGTCGAAGCAATAGCCTCACAGTCCCAATGCCCAAATGCCCGCTTATCAAAGTATCAAGTTTCGGGTTGTGCTTTTATGTTAATTTTGTGATTAGCACTGTGTTCAGTGACTTTAGTACCCGAGTAGGACATTTCCAACAGAGGTTGTGTAACTGTTTACTTAAAGTAGAACTGCAGAAACATTGCAGGTGAAAAGAAAGATAGACATCTGAATTCTTTCCAGTATACTTTTAAAAGTGCTCCTAGCAGTATATATAGAGTTGTAACTCTAAGACAACATATGTCTGAGATAATCATTTTGGTATTAACTTTATATGAGAAGATGTTGAATCCCAGCCTGGAACTTTGGTTATACTCCGCTTATTTTTCATAACGTTGGTCATGGCACTATCTTCTTTGTTGTAGGTTATCACTACTCCAAGATGGAGGCACTTTGACAAAACCGTGTCTATTTGCGAGGCCTTGTATTGTACACCCAAACCGTGAACAAGATCATGTGTCTTTCGAAAAGCATCATGAGCAGTTTCTTACATTAAAGTACAGTAATCACAGCCTGAAAACGTGCTGGCACCCGGTTAGCTCCGCGTTCGGGAGCGGATATATATATATATATATATATATATATATATATATATATATATATTCATATGAAAAAAACTACACTGGTTATGGAGCGTGGCCACCCACTGTCATGAGCTCAGTTTCAGAGACAGCATGCGTTTATTCTTCAAAGTGCTTTGAAGCACCCTCAATATGTTGTAGTCTACACGTTTCGGCTTCTTGATAAGCCTTGTTCACAGATGTGCGGTTAGCAAGTAAAATGACTATGTGCTTATTTGTACTTTTAAACCTTGTGCTGTCACCAGAGTCCAGATTCCAATGTCCTACTCATACCAGAATGCACTTGTTCAGTGTGATCAAGAGTCTTTTCAGTTTGCAGCTCAACTTAACAATACAAATTGCGCTCACATCGCTGTACTTAATTCATAAAAGTGTCATCAATAGAAAGTGCACAAGCAACCTAAAATGTATCTAAGTTCTTGCATGTCAACCTAAATCCATATGCTGTGCTGACATAGCAAACCATATCTTTGTAACACAGGTAGTCCGAAAAAGTTGAGTAGACGCCTCTCGTATCCCTTTCTCACCTTCACACTCTGGCATCTCAGGATAATCCTTTTTCTGGCAGAGGGGTGAGGAAATTATGCTCACCAAATCAAATCCACACAAAATCCTTCCAAGACGGGAGCCACCAGCCCTGCAGAGCGGCATCGGCATAAACAGGGTATGAAGCAACCCGTAATTAAATCCAACAAACAATGAATCGCCGAGCCCAGTTTCAGAGACAGCATGCATTTATTCTTCAATATGCTTTGCAGCACGCTCAATATTTCGTAGTCCTTATGCGTTTTGGCTTCTTCGTAAGTCTTGTTCTCAGGAGAAGCCAGTATAGATTGACCTCATTGTTGAACAGATATTGTTAATTTCGGGTGATTCATGCATCTTACAGTTGAGTCCTGATAGAATATACTTGAAGAAAAAAATTTAAGGTTGACACACCTTTGACAGGGAAGTTTCAGTTATTATAGAAATTATAGAAATGCATATAGTTTTTCTTCGACATTCAACCAATTTGGGAACTTTGTATCTATGTTGAATATATATTTGCATTCTAACTGCCTCAGCTGTTTTTCTGTCTCCTCTCCTAGGGGATTTTAGGATTGCATCAACTATATTGTATGCGAGGGAGGTTACATCATCGTTGCGAATATCGTGTACATGTCTGGATACTGGATAGGACCAGTATGTTTTTGACTGCTCCGAGATGCTGAAGAATGCAACAATATACTTGTAGAACTGTGCTTCCTACATATGCAAGTCCACATATACATTTGAGGACATACTGCAAATTCAGTTCTGCAGTTGAATGCGCCTTTTATCTCATAGGGTTTGACACTGAATGGTGTTGTGTACTCACTCCTGTTTTTGCCATAGTTTGCACGGATGGCATTTTCTGAAGCCCTGGCTCTAATGTAGCCATGGTCCAGATGTGACTGCTTCAGGGCTGCTGGGCACTAGAGCATCTTTAATGGAGAACGCTTTACTGAATGTAAATTGTGGTGACTTTGGCATAAGAGGCCCTAACATGGCATCCCCTCATTAGATGCCAATGTTGTTGCATTCTTTTTCTAATGCTTCCCTCTTGCTCATTGTATGTGGTTGTTATTCTCATTGCTTGTTCAGTCTTTTCCTTTTTTACTGTTTTTTGGAACATACTGCTTTCCCCTTCATTGGCTTGTACCTTATTGACAGCTGATGTCAGAGTTCGTGAGGAATAACCGTGTTCCTTAAAACGTTTTAGCATCTCATCTTTGCCCCAATACCAATCTTCGATAAGGCTTGTGTTTCTTTTAAGCCTCAGGAGCTCACCAAAAGGGATGCTAGCTTTTGGATGTTCTAGGTGATGGCTATCTGCAAGGATTGTGGAATTTCCAGCGTTGTGTTTTCTAAACTGTTTCACAAGGATTTGCACATCTAGGAATTCAACCTGCTTTTTGCTTGCTGTAGCACTGAATTGCAAATTCAGCTGATTGGGATTCATCTGATTGATGAACTCATTACCAGATCTCTCGGACCCATTCCAAACGACAAAAAGGTAGTCAATATAATGTAGCCATGTCACCACATGTTCTGCCCACAATTTACTGTGTTCCATGACGAGCACCTACTTCTCCCACCAGCCAACATGTAAACACACGTAGCTGGGGGCGAAGCAGGTGCCTATTGCGTCCCATGTATTTGTCTGTAAATCTGATTCTTTAAAAGAAAGAAGTTATTGGTTAGACAACATTCAATCATTGATAGTAGCATTTCTGCATGCCTATACAATGTTTCCGGTCTAGATTGTAGAAAATGTTTTACAGCACATATACCATCTGCATGCTGTATTCTGGTATACAAAGTAGTTACATCCAATGTCATTAGGCAGTATTCATCATTCCATGGTAGATCGTAGATGTATCTCAAAAAATCACAGGTGTCCTTTATGTATGAAGGCAAGTCAACGCGTTTCAACCTCAACAAGTCTTAGTCACAGCCATGAGGAAACTGTTGAGCTTGAAACGCATTGCCTAATAAATTGCATCTTTAACTGAAGCATTGAGTGCAGGCTTTCCGTGCCTCAGTGAATCATGAGGTTTGGCCTCTATATATTAACAGGACTCACACCCGCTGTTCTGCACCAGTCCAGCGAGGTGGATGTGACCTGGTTTCATTCTGCGGGACACAAGTGCAAGGATATATATATCAGCATCATGACAGCTGGTGGCCACGCCCCATAAACAGTGTGATTATGGAGCACATGATGGTGGAAACAGACATTTAAACTTCAGCACTTCTCAAAGTAGAAATGACATGGTACACAAAAGCATAAATATGGGACACAAGGAGTGACATGTGGGGCCGCCAAGCACGAGACAACCAATACCCGAGACAGAATTCTTTGGTAAGTGATAAAACATCCCAGACTATATGTAATAACAAGAAAATATTTTGTAGCAGAAAAGTTAATGACTGACAAATAATGAATGAACCAAACAACAACTTACAATTTTTGACAACTATTAATGTTCCTCATACATAGTGCACTAGACAATCATCCTACAGGTCTCGCCCTCCTGATGCACAATCTTTAGTGAGTTCATGGTCCGATTCCTCATCTGGTACTCTCAGCTGCCTCAGAAACCTAATACAAGCCCCACTAGTGGTATGAATGTCGACCAAAATTGCTTTTTGAGTATCCATGGGCGAAGCACTACGCTAGCGTAGTTTGCGAAGTTTTCGCTACTTCACACTACGTGAATTGCACGTAGCACAGTGCAAACACGCGTAGCGGTTATTTTTTGCTTGCTCGCGGTCCTCAAAGTCAAGTAGGCGACCGTGAGCAAGCAAAATGACAACAAGGTGAGACTTTTTCCTCGTTCGCGATCAGTATCATCAAGTTACCGATCACGAGCGTGGAAAAAAAAACTCCCGGTGAGATTCGACGCAGGGAGGTCAAGGTTCTCATCATCAGTGGTCTTGTATGCTCGCGACCGCTCACGATGAAAAACTACCAGTCCGGGTTGAGAAAGCGGCAGCTCGAGTAGAAATCTACTCGAGCGGCCGAAAACGACCACTTGCACTGTGCAAGATGCAGTTTGCACTGACTGCACAGTGCGGACAAGCATCCGGCACTGTGCAATCAGTGTGAACAGCATTTTGCACAGTGCACTGCGCAGTTCGCGTAGCACGAAGTGCACTTTGCGTAGCTACGCGTACCGAAACTTCACGAACTACGCCCAGTGTTATTTTTGAGGCTAAGATGGCCTGAAAATTCATGGCCAATTTGGGGGCCTACCCCGCTCCAAAATAAAAACTACTGGTTGTGATTTTGCTGGGAGGCGGTTGCAAGTCAGTGGCAAAAGAGGCAGTTTGATCTTTGACCCCCTCCCCTCTTTTAAAGGTGGTGGATTCTTTTAATAAAGGACAGTATTCCTACATAGATGCCAACAGCCATGAACTGTGCTATGCATTATCCTTATCATTGAGGCTCGGACTGGTGTCCAACAGTTGGTCCATTTAAAGAGAGCTGGAAACTAAACATTGCTTTAAGTAGAGATCGAAACAATAGGTAAAACAAGAGATGTGGTTGGATACCCACAGAAGGGTAGATATATTCTAAAGAGAAGCGAACAAGAGAAAGAGAAAAGGTGTGTTTAGGGTGGGACCTGCTGCCAACAAAGAGAATGTTAACAACATACCTGATTATTATAATTAAAGGGTAAAAGCAAACTCAACAGGAGCAAGGCAAAACAAAACTAATCTTCAGACACTTCTATGGTTTGGTCATGTTTCAGGTGGCAACTGTGATTCTGATAGGAACAGGATTAAAGAATCCTCAGATCAGATAGATCCTGGTTGGTGCCATTCCACACTGGACCACGCGAGGGGTCAAATGTAACTTGTATTGGACTGAGCTTCTCAGCACCAAGCGTACCATGGTCATTGAATTGACTAACTGGAATATGCAGCACGGGCAGTCCTCTGAGGAGGCTCTGTATGAAAGAGAAAGTTAATTACCTGTGGTAATAATCTTTCTGATGTATATTCTAACTACCTATATATTCCTCACTCGAAGAACACTCTCCAGGCATTAGACTGGATCCGGAAAGCTTCAAAGCCTTGATGCAACCAGTAGAGGGTGCTGGACTTTGTGCCAGAAGTGAGGTCAGGTAATGTCCCCTATGCCATGAAGAGCCTGCCCCAGCGTATAGCAGTCAGGTTCCCTCCATTTTTCCCAAGCCTTCACAGCGAGAGGGAGTAACAAATCGTGAGAGAATACAGCACCAACATGGAATCTTGTGAACTTTCCCTACGATTCAGCTATGAAAATGTGGAGGAGGTCAGTTGGTGAGGAATCTGCAGGTAGATCGAGTATCCACCAGAAAGATTATTACCACAGTAAGCAACTTTTTCTTCTGATGGATATTTCTACCTGTAGAACCGAATTCACAGCAATAACATGTCCAGGAGGGGAATTAAAGGAGGAGCCATACCAAAAAATCCTGCAAGATGGATCTAGCAAAGAACACATCCCTGTGCACCTCTGCATCAAGGAAATAATGATTCGTTAAGGTGTGCAAGGAAGCCCACAATGCCACCTCACACATTTCTGTAATCTGGACTGGCCTGTAAAGGATCCACACCATTGTCTGCATACCATACAACAAAGTTGTCCCATCTGCCGGCTTAGTGAAGGATGACACGCCAACAAAATAAAGTCAACCATTTCTAGTGGCAGCTGGAAAGAGTTCAGTTACCCCAGCTCAATCTCCAAGTATGTAGGTGGAGGGTCAGAGATTGGGGTGCATAACCAATCCCCTCGACAGGGAAAGAAGTTCCCGTCTAAATGAAAGACAGATCGAAGGACAGGTGGATTAGCGCCGGAGGTCTGGGTAACACACCCTACTTGGCCAATCCAGGATTATAAGAATGACTTGAGCCATGTCTTAGGGAATCTTCTTCAGAACCAGACGAATAAAGTGTACAGGGAAACATAATGCAGCTGAAAGTTCCACTTCAACAAAAAACATGTCCCCCCTAAGGATCCCCTTGACGGATAATGGAGGCCGCAGAATTACTGGCACTAACCACTTTGAAGAGGTGAATTAGTCCACCTGAGGAGTGCCCCACTGGGCAAAAATGACCAGGACTACCTCAGGTAGAAGACACCACTCATGCACAGAAATGACGATGCCGGGTCAGACTGTTGGCTCCGACATGAAGAGATCCCACCAGGTGATTGGCGGTGAACCAGAGCACAAAGGTTCCAGACAAAGGAGGGGTGATCCTACCCTCCCTTGCTTGTTCACATACGACACTGCAGTTGTGATATCACCTGCATTTCCAGCAGATGTATATGAAAAGCATGTGCCCCAGAGTTCAGAGACCTCTGTTCTCCAGATCCTCCAAATGAACTCCCCAGGGTTGAAGCATCCGTCACTGCCATAGTCCCTACCGGAGAGGAAGAAAAGGCCATCCCTTATGCCACGGTTGCCTCGATACCAACTAAGCCACATACTGCAGCACTGAGGGAGATTACGATAGAATCCAATAGGTCTCCACCCATACTTTAGCCACTGCCTGCAAAGGCACCATTTCAGAACCCTCACATGCCAATGTGAGAAGGAGCATGCAAGAAGCCAGCAGGCCTGGAAATCGAAGACTCAGGATGGTAACTCTTGTGCCTGACCATACCAAGATCGGATCATCTCCTGAAAGTCTCGGATCCTCCTTAGAGGAGAAAAGGTGCAGAAAGGTGGCGTCCAGTACGGACTCTGTGAATTGGGAGCCATTGGGAGGGTTGTAGGTGAATTTTGGACTAGCTGATCGAAAAGCCCAGGTCAAACAAAAGAGTGGTCATTGACTGCCAGTTGTGCAACACCATCTCTAATGAGCTGGCTTCGAGAAGCCAGTTGTCCAAGTTCGGGGAAAATCAGCACCAGCCATCACCGAAACGCGTTAACTCTAAGTTTGGTATATGGTTATATCCAAGGAACCTCTTTATGTCCAATAATATTATGAATTGATGGACTGAATTCTTATTGAGTGATTTTCTTTGGAGTAACCCTACTTTGATGTTTTGATTTTCTTACACTTCATTTGTCTCATGGTTTTTACTGTTGATTATAATTTTGATGTATTGTACATTTGTTATGCTTTTATACTAAAAAGATTTTTTAATCGAAATATGATGCATCAATAAATAAATGTTTTATTGTATCAATTTGAGTTCCTTATCCTTGTGTGTATCATAGTTGTTTGTTGGGTTCATACAGGAATATTTATGTGCATTCCATGAATATTTGAATGTGGCCCGAAGATATATAAATATATGTAGTGAAAGATAGATTTGTAGTAGTCCCAAGAGCGTTCTTTTTCCCACAATGATAAACCACCTCAATGGAAACTTAATGGAGAGACACAAATTTGCTTTTGATAATTTTATGGGTACACTAAATAAACAAGATAAACTGTAAATGTGAACACCTGCCATTAACACAGCTATTAAAGCAGCATGCAAGAAGCCAATTGAGAATGCAGGTAAGCGAAAAGCTATAAAGTTTTGCTAATGTGTCATATAAGCTAGTGAAATATTTATGCAGCTAATTATAAAAAAATAAGTTACGATGAATCCTGCAACGTGCCCATGCATAAATTATGTTTAGCCTCTAAGTGTGACTTCCACCAACACCAATTTGTGCTTCTCAAACCCTGGAGCCACACCAGTGACCCCGCCATTTTAGACTGAGTCCAACTCCTTACCGACTGATATTCAGAGGCCACATCTTTTCAGACGCTGTAGATGGACTGCCTCGAAGCCTACAGAAAGATATATCAGGCCTGCAGGAAGAACCAGAGGTAGTAGGTCAGGCCCAGCTGGGCCGGTTGGTTATTAAATGATATCGGTCTCAAATATTGCTGTAATGAAGCACCAAAGACTGCAGGGTGTTGGACAGATGCCCCCTGCAAGACAGGTACTAATGACAGTACAGAGAACACTGTGGTGTGCCAAGATGATTCAAGGTAGCACACCACTTCTGCATAACCACAAGGAGTGCCTCTTGCTCGTCACACCAGCATGCCCGGGTAAAATGTCAAGACAGTTTGTTTTTTAATTAAAACATTAGATTTATAGGAAGATGATCAAAAACCTTTTCAAGGCACCTTCGAATAGACACTTGGTTTTGAATATATCATGCAGTGAAACACAGAGAGCGATTTGAAAATGAGTAATGTTGTATGAACAGACAGTCGTAATTGATTTATAATTACAACTGTACAGTTTTAATCCAGGGAGACAATGTTCAAACCAGTATATAGAATACTACAGTGACGAAAAATGCATCGTCCTTAAAAGTACCCTTCACAATTACCGGAGTTGTAAACTTAATTGAAAAATATAAACAACAACAAAAACTCTTATTTCATGTGTTATTCATGTTGCACTATGATTTTTTAACATTACCACTGTTTCAATATTCTTTAACCCCTTGCATGCTCATGACGAGCTCAGCTTTTTTTTTTAAACAGGAAACAGAACTTTAATAACCCTCCGTCATTAAGCTCACCACCCCCCCCCCCCCTCATCTTCTCACCACTATCAATCTGTATGAAACATTCCAAGATCAAGCAGATCTTTCAAAGAATGTTTTGTGCAGATTAGTCAAACCAGACTAAAGTTCTGAGCAATTCAGAAAGCATTTAGAAAAATGACTATTCTGAACTATAACTAGAGAGTAAGGTGAAGGGAAAGAAGAGACCGAGCGAGAAATAGGATGGGTTGGAGGGAAAGACCGAAAGACTCCAAGAGGATGTGGATGGAGAGCGGACAAGAGCTCACTTTTCCAATACATTATTTTCAGCTGGGCACAACTGGCTGGATGTGACACAATCCACGCTCTAGCAATGTATAGATTTAACAAACAGTGTAAATACAAGACTACATATTAAAGCTTCACGTGTTTCTATCATTCCAAATATAAGAAATGTAGTCCTTGCCATAAACTCCTACGAGGGCATGCAATGGTTTCGATGACATTCTATACTACAACATTTGAGTGAAATATTCTTTAGCAATCCAAGCACTCAAAACGTCTTCCTGTTGCATGCTATGGTCATACCAAGTAACGCTCCTATGAGTCCACTGCAGCTAAGTTGAAAGACGAACTTTCCATGTGTGCGATGGGCCTGGCGCAAAAGGCATTCCAGGTATTAGACCAAAGAATAGCTGCATTCTGAGAAGCAGAGACAGGGTTCTTTGTAATTTTTTTTTATGTGAGAGATGTTACTCAGTGCTAGGTGCATAGCTTGCACTTCTGTGCAGAGTAAACAATTTGAGAACAGTACCAGTGTACCTATCATTCTTACACGTAGATCTTCACCAACAATTTGTGTTAAAGAATGTCAGTTGCAAGACTGAGAATAGATGGTGCTCACAAAGGACTACCGCATTCCCCACTTTTTCTTTCTCTGTTTTTTCATCCTTGGCCATAGAAGGAAAAATACCAGGTTTCCTATAGAGCTGCCCCAGAAAGGTGCACCTGGACTTCTGCAGAGGCCCTCCATTGCATACGGAGGACCATCCTAGATTCCTCTCGGAGGAGAGAAGTTGTGACCAAGCTTGATAGGCTGAGCCCATGGTACCTGGATGAGCTCTCTGTCTTCAGCAACACATCACACAGAAACCAAGAGGAGGGAGGATTATAAACCCTCCATCTTGATGTGTACTGATCAAAGCCAGCTAGTGATCACAATGCACATTGTTAAATTCTTTTAGAGGTTGCTATTTGTAAGAATTACTGTAACGGGAGCTTCTTCACAGAAAAGTGCATAAAACCACATGACTGACATTGCAACAATTGGCACCGAGCCTTTGCTGGGCCTATTTAAATGCATATAGAAAGACATTCCGCAAGGAAACTGCTCCAGACCATTGACTTCAATTCAACCGCAAGAACCATTGAGTGCACCCAACGCTTTCAAGAACCTGCTCCTCTGCAATTAAATCGTGAAGACGCCATGATCACGTAACTTTGTAACTTGTCAGCTCAGAGAAGATAATCAACAGAGAACTATTTCAAACATGTAAAAAAAAATGTTAAAAAAAAGCAGCCGGAGGGAGAAAAGAAAAACTGCGGGAAAATCAAGATGCCAGGACGCCAGACTTAGATGATCAAAGAAGGAATAAAACATTTTTATTTTTAGAAATTTCCCTGCGTATCTGGTGCTACTTGGCTTTCAGTCTGCATCATTCTGACGCACAGGTCACATTCCACCAGGAGCAAAGTGAAGCAAAGCCCTGGCCATTTCTCCGCTTGCTGTAGCCAACTTTTATAGAAGTGCAGCCCACAGTTTGCTGAGGAATCACAGGTGTTGTGGCCCCACAATTTAAATTTCAAAGGACAACTGGTCTTATTGGGAAGTGCTGAGTGAAGTACAAGGTTTCCACTCCAATGAAGCAGCACTAGGGATGAACTTTGTATTACACAAGTGTAGGTTTGCCTATTTCTTCATTATTGGTGTTCACGTTATTCAGAATTTCCTGCTTTCTTTTACCTACAACCAACCATACTTTTTCCACACGCTTGAACTGATCCCCATGGTTGAAGTTAATAGAAAACAAAAGTATGGAAACAGAGACTAAGTGCCATTTGGGCTGGGTCAGCGAGGGTGGAGCCAGAGCCAAAGACGTGTCTAGAAAGGACAAAATGTCTGTAACTATTTTCTTAGTCTTTCACCTTCAGGTAACTGCATAGACAATAACACACAAACACCTTAAATGAAAAAATAAATGCAAGTTAAACTGATCAGTGGAAAATGCACTGTTCAACTGTTATGAAATCTCTACTGGATGTCAAAACAGAAGTCTGAGACTGTATGTATATATTGGACATAATATATAGAGATCCAGTCTGACCGTATGGAAAGTGAATTTAGGAATTCTTGCCACCCCACCCCGTCCCGACCACTTCAAAGATAAGCATATTACAGCAATCCTGAAATACATTAACTTGCAATCTGAGATGCCAATTACACTGTGAATCCGGTATTAGACATGTGTTTGTATGTGACACCCATTACATCACTGGTGCCCTTCTTTTATTGCACTGCGTAAGCCCCAGGTCTGTTCACCGGAAAGGACGAAACATGGTTGTACTTCAAGCATTGAACAGAAGAATAAAAGAAGCACCTTAATGCAATCAACGGACTACCTCTTTCTGAATGATCTTATACATAATGTTATACCCTATAATGATTTAGCCCATCACAGCCCATCATGAGAAGGTGTTCAGCATCCCATTGTTATACATATTCAGTAATGTGTGTGTTAGACCTGTCAGCCCTGGGGTGGTCTTGCCCCTTTTTTTCCGTTTGCGTCTCATTTTTGCCACCATCTTTTTGTTGGACCTAGGCCTCGGGGCGCCTTACCACTGCCAAACAGTGCTGAGGCGCATGTGATCTCTCCTAATAACATGGCTGCCACAGGCCCCTGCTACTGCGGAGTGGCCACTGAACATACACGCACTAGTAGTTAGGAGCAGGCTGGGACATATTGCTACTGTATCTTTGCTGTCCCACATTTTTGTCCCATAGACAGACATGTAGAAGCTCCTGGAACCTTCCAGCCCAGGGAGGAGTTATGCTTTGCCGCCTTTCAGGAGGGTCACCTGACCTAGGGGTATAAGAGGAAAGGAGGGAAACCTGACTAGTTAGTTGGGGCACCACTGGACCTGGGGGAACCTCTGCCGGAGTATAGGCGTCTGGGCCTAGGGGGGATCCTACACTACTGAGACTGACTGAGCTTAGGCCCTGCTGTACCCAAGATAGCTGAGGGACTGACAGCCTGCTGACCTTGCCCAGTGAGGAGGAAAGCCTTGAGACCAACTCAAGTGTGCTGCAAGGAACCATCCTGCCTCTTGTGCCTGCCAACTCAACTCCCTACCTCCCGCCCCCCCTCAGAGATACTGCAACCAAAGAAACTGCAACTAAAGATACACTACCACCTGTGCTAGGACTGGGAAGCGCTGGGAACGCCCCAAGGTAAGCGCTGTGCCAACTAAGCGCTATATTGAAGGAACTGTGTCCTGCGAGCGCTCTGGCTGTGCCCTTCAGCTGCTGCCGGTTGGCGCTGCTGCGAGGCGAACCAAGGCCCTGCTTGTCCCTCACCTACGAGCGCTGTGTCCTCTGAGCGCTATTTGCCCCAGATCACCGCCGCAGTCCAGGACCCGGCTGATCTGCCACTGAGCCCCCCCCCCGTGCGCGATGTGCGGAAAAAGAGAAGCGCTGGCGAGGGGGACTCACCGCCGCTGGCAGGGCATCCACCTGCAAGCGCGTTGACAGAGGGAAGCGAAATGCCCAAGAACACCACCGCGGCCCAGGCGCCGCGAAGTCCGAACCGCCGCGGCCCCCTAAGCGGGGGGAGGGCCGCTGCGGGTGCTGTGTAGGCCGCGCTAGGCCTTGGAAGTGCCCGAGGAGCATTGCAGGGCAACCGGAGTTCCAGTAGCGTCACAGAGCCGCGCCCTCATTGGCTCCCGGGCAGTGGAGAGAACCGGAAAGACCGGAGTCCGTCCAGACATCAGCGAAGGTGCTCCAAGAAGAGCGGGAGCGCCCTACCTCCCCAGGCCGGGTCTGAAGTAGCGTTGAAGGCCAGAGGGGGGAGCGTGGGAGCAGCCAGTGCCTCGCAGAGCATGCACGGGCCTAAAAGTGAACGAAGCCTCCAGGTAACACCCCGAGAGGGAGGCAATTTCAGTATTAATGGCGGGGATGCCAAGGAGCCCAATTAGATTGGAATGGCAGCCCTGTGACCGCCCCTCACTTAGAGAGACTTAGAACAAGCATCGAAGGCCCCGTTTAACCCCCTGTTCGCCAAAGCGGACGTGGGCTGCCCCCGACTGCTACCTGGAAGGGGCGCAGCCTAGAACATCGATGAGGCCTCTCCCCTTTATCACAGGGGAAGCTTAAGGGGATTCTGGGGCGTGAAAAAATCTGTAAAACACTCCCAGGCCCACATCAGGACTATCTGGGGCTGTCTTGCCTACCACATCTTGCCTACAGTGAATGCAAACCTAGGAAACGTTGTGCCTGTTGCCTATATGATCCCCATGTATAGGAAATGTTACTGTTGTTGCATTCATGCCCACAAGTGTTGCATTTCATGACTGTGCATCTAGGAAATGTTGCCTATGTTGTCCCTGAATACCAGAAATGTTACCCGAGTTGAATTTATGCCTAAGAAGTGTACTTGCATTGATCCGTGGTTATGAGAACGGGTTACCCTGTTTTAGGTGAGAGCCCAGCGTTACCTACCTGAACCAAAAGTAGATAAAGAGTCTTGTTTTCTAAACCAGCCTGGTGTGGTGTCTCTTCTTTGCGTGCGAGTTACTGTGTCAGTGTGAGTGTGTGATGCACCACTGCTTTACACATTGCCTTCGGGTGCCTTCCTGCCTCACGCCAAGTTACTGTGTCGGGATCGGTGGCCCCGGTTCTAACAGTGTGGAATAGGGGCTTTATCCACCAGTGTTGGAATGCTAATAAACAAGAACCAATCTACTTTAAAGTTGCCATTAAAACCACTACTAAAGCTTTTAAATACCCCAATTCCTAATCATTTTGATAAATGTCTTTTCAAAGGACACCCTCCACAACTCAGCTGTAACACCATTACAGTACCGCTCGCAAAGCATAACTGGCACCTTTAAGGTTCAAGTTATTGCATCAATCAAAGTCTATACTGGCTCTCAAGCAGTTTTAACAGTTCCTGCTCAACTAATTGCAACACATACCTTTCTTGCACCTTGCAGGCGGTGTGTCTTTTTTGTCTCTAAGAGGCCTCATTTTTACAGCACAGGATACACTGCTTTCCCATCGCTATTAGCTGTAGACACCTGAAGTTCAATACTTACCGTTCAGGGACAATTACTTTGTAACAAAAACAGTTTCTATAATTTTTTGTAAAACATGGGCATGTTGTTTCCCATAGATCCCGCCCACTCAACCACTGCATCCATGCAATAAAATGTCACAAATAATAAAACTTACTTTACGCCCTCGCTCCTCTTCCATTCTGCAAATATGGAGGTGGGTGCTTTTTGCACCAGAGTACAAACCTTGTTTTTTTTATTTATTTATTCACTTGCAAGACAAAATCACACCACATCTCGATCGTAGCACTGAGGCCCAATTACATATCCCTTCCATGGACTTCATTTAGGGGTTGCCAGGGGTTCCAGCTGCGATCGCTGGCTTCCCACTTGTAACCCCTGGCACTCTCTTTGGGAGCCCTGGCCTCAGAGGTGGCTAAGTCAGTGTCAACAACACTGAGACGCGAACTCTCTATTTCTGTACAGTTTTAGTTATACTAATAATGAATAATAAAGTATTACTCATTTTGTGTAATAAACGGTGCTTGCAAGTCTGTTGTTGTCCCGGTCATACTGAATATGATCCTCGTCTTCTAGAGACACCCGTAGTAAAATGTTTCTCAGAATTATAATATAGGTGGTAACTAAAACAGATATTTGTCTGTGTTGCGTTATATTAAGCATGTAGTTATTATGACACTTCAGCAATGTCAAATATTATTTCATCATGGTTAAGGAGATGTGATGACAGTGGAAAGAATCAGTGTCAAGGGTCACATGACATTTCCTGTGATGTCATTAATGCCCAAGAGTATGTGATGTCACTTCTGCGACCCATGGCATGTTGGTGAATCGCCGCCGATGATCCCTTCGCACATTTTACATACGTTTTGTAAGAAATCCATGAGCTGCATGAAAAAACACCACATCGTATTTTCCCAGCCCTAACTGTAGCTGACGATAATGCTAGTGATGGAACAGAGTCGTTTGAACCTGGATCCACAGCACTCCTGCTTGAAGTAAATGGGTAACACATGCTGGGTCACCACTATACAGGCTGCAGCCCGGGTGGACCAAACAGAGCACACGTGGGACTCCTCTATTCCACGGGTCACTTACAGAACACAGTTGCCCCAAATGAGAAGAGACATACCCAAATATTCGGTGGGCCCATCAGTCATAAGAAAGTTTGCCTCTTTCAATGGCTCACATGATCCAATCATTTCACAATCAAATAATTTCCTGCAACCTACAGAAGGTGAAAGACTCCTCAGGTCACTTTGGTCTTGTAGAGGTACCCCAAGCAAAGTGAAGACCACCTATAGAAACGTATCCTGGAAAGACAATAGGTTACTAGTGAGTGTGCAAATTACCAGTGTGATTGCCTCATGTTTGTGAGAGATTCAGTGATCTAAATGATAGTGGAATTGTTGTGTGCATACATCGAATTTAACAGATCATAACCAGTTGATGATCTCATTGCAGGTACTGAAACCGTTTATGTTGGGCACCCACACATTTACAGCCCCCCATTTGTGATAAAGACCAGAGTGTGGAATATAAAATACTCTGAAAAAGTCTAACTAACGTACGTAGGGTTCCAAGATCACAACAATCAGGTGGAAGCAATGATATGAATAGTACAATTGTATTTGCTCCAAGGAACAAAACTGAAATAAGTAACTATGGTTTTTCATCTGGGGCTCAGCCAGTGCGGAGCTATGTAAACCAATACAGTACGATCTAAGTAATCCCGGCTACATCATTCAAGGGTCTGTTAGCACTGCCTCCAACGCCAATGTTTGTAGCCTACTAAGACGTAAGTAGTAGTTACTTCTTTAAGGCTGCGCCTCTCTTAAGACCAGGTCATGCTCTCTGCCCACTCTCTAGTGTTCCGCATTACCATTTACTCCAGAACTGATCTAAGAGAAATATCAGGTGAAATCACAGGTGAAACATTATCTCAATCTCAGCACTAAATTACACAATGAGCAAGCTCAGTTTGCTCCTTCCCAAAAAAACACCCGTGGCAGAAAGACACTTTTCTTCCCCCTGGAAGAGTGCAGAACCACTGCAGCTGCCTATATCACTGGACACAATCGTACGGAGGAAGGTGAGAATTGTTTGGACTCACCTATTAGTCGTGCTGGCATTCTTCTCCTTCAAATCCAACTCCCTCTGCTGTAGGGCAACGACGTACCTTGAAAAGTCATCTGGAGTCCTGGATGATTCAAACACAAAGTAAAAACATCAATTTGAGGGGTGTACACAATTGGGAGGACAATATTAGTCAGTGCCAGAAATCTTTCTAACGGCAATCAATTTTATTTAAGTACGTTTAGGCTGCCATGCTTTTCGTTGTTCACCATTTTGGAACATATCCCTGTCATTGGAACATATCAAAATGCAACCCAATGTTTAATTCTTAGTTCATGGCTCTTCGGAGAGACATTCCTTCGTTATTGGTCTTCGCCAGTTCCTTATTTTCCCAACTTACTGATTCAGTCTACTAGCTTTTTATCAGATAACCTGCAATGAAAATGTAATCTTGACTATACAAAAGGGACACCAGGTCTACCTAAATCTGGTAAAAGGCTTCATTTAAAATTATTAAAAAAACATGTAATAACAGGCCCAATCATTGAAATATCAGCAGTGATTTGCATTCCTACAACATGGCAAGTACAAAGTCTTGACATAATTACTAAATTGAAATACTTGGTTCCTCCTTGCCCAAACTGAAGGTAAAGTTGTGAAAGGACACACAGCCCAACATTTGATAAAAAAACAAAATAATGCTTTATACCATATGTTGTAAAGAAATGTGAAGACTAGGCAGTACTTAGCTTAGGCAGAGATACCCCCAAATAATCTGAAAAACATTTTGAGGACGTAATTTTGCACAAAATAAAATTAATATATATAGGTGGCAAACAAATGTGTTGGGCAAAGGATAATGTACTGTATTCTCAGAGAGTCTAATCGTGCATAGTACAGTAATCTACTTGTACTTTGACATCTCAACTCGTTTGGAACAATTGTTCTCTTGTTGCAAGGTAAACTTGCAATCCGCAAGGAAAGTAGAATATTCAATACATATAAACTACTTATCCCTGAGACACAGGAGAGAATCCAGAATGGTTGCTGACAAACTTGACTTGAGCCACAGTGTTGGCAGCAGCCATTCTGCCTGTGTCAGTAATCTGAATAGGCCTTTAAGTCATTTAAGCAGAGTTGTGGAAAATATATTTTTATATTTCTAGTAGGCATCGGGCAGCACAATAGTAGTCCCTGCTAGAGTCCTCTACTTTTCATATAGATCCATATTTGTCTATCCTCGAGTCCTGACGGACATCTGGAAAATCAGAGGAGATCTGAAAACCTGACTCCCCAAGTAAGCGTTTTCTATAGTATAGTAGTACATCCAACTTGGTGTCCTTCCACATTTCAATAAATACAAATAAATAACAAGCTTTTACAAGGCAACGGTCTCGCTTTTGCCAAAAGTTAGAGCTATTGGCATTGTAAATGACAATTTTTTTATTCATGTGTTGGTTTTGAAAACAGATAAATAAATGGCATTGTCATTTACAATGTCAATAGCTTAATCTTCGCGCTGCAACGCCAGGCGAGCCCTAAAAATGATAATGGCTTTATAGTGGCCTCATTCTCCAGTCCATCGGCCCTACTATCTTCAGGTCACCAACAAAGCCCAGTTTATTTTTTATTTACCTCTGAATCGTGTAATTTGCGCAAAAGGTACTCTGTGCTGGTAAGAGAACTGACAACTACTAATAATGAAGTAGGATTGGCGCTGTGTTTGGCAGAGAGCTGGTTTTTCCATGAATGCTTGTTGTGTATAGTTTTGTAGGATCTCAATTGTGGTGTGGACGCGTCCAAGCTACACAATGCAGGTCGACAATTGCTCATTCTATGACATTACAGAAAAATAACTGCTTTGTTCCATTTCAGATAAAGTCTTTCAAAGTGTCACACATTAAGGTTTGAAATGTCACACACACACATGCTAAAATCATGAAAATGTCACATAAACCAACTGAAAACTTAGCAGCTATATCTTAACTGAGAACTGCAGTAACGCACTCTGTCTCCGGTTATTGCCCTTCCATTTCTGGTGCTTTGCAGCAGTTTTAAAATCTTCTCAGAGTTTCTTGTAGCTCAAATGGGTATAATTTCTGGTATTTATATTTTTCCCTCATCTTTAATTCTTCATTTTGCTCGTGAAAGTGTCACTCACAATCGTTGAAATGGCACTCATAATTACTATGAAATTAGGAAATGTCACACAGCAATCTAAAACCTTGACAGCTATGCGCCTACCTCTTCACAGATGTTACCATTTACTTATTGGTACCCTTACGCCACTGGTACATACCCTCACACCAGGCGGGCAACTAGAGCCAAATTTCGGGGGGCGGGGGGGGGGGGGGGCAGTACGAAGGGGTGAACACACAACAAAAGCCTCATTTACAAATAAATGGTCTTTTAGAGACCTGTTAAGTGCTCGGGTGCGGCTTCAATTAGTTGCTCACCAGCCCGCGAGGCGGTCTCCTCCCGGGCTGACAAACACGACGGGCTGTTCTTGGCATGATGTCGGTGTGCTCCTCTTTAAGCTTTCAAAAGTTATTATTTGGTGACTTTGAAAGGGAAGATATATTATGAAAGCAATTTACAAATATATGTAATACAAGAAGTGTGCAAACTTTTTTTTATTATCGCACACACCCTTTGTAAGCACTGGTTTAATGACCTTTAACAGAGTTATAAGTATGTGCTCCACCCCCCAACCACCCAAGCTAACAATCACACGAGGATATTAAGTATATTTATTTCTTGAATAGTAGTTTGGTACGCGCACACTGCGAACTCCTAGCACTAATGTTGGAACCTACGCAACTTAAAGTTAATACAAGAAGCCTGCAGACATTTTTTTTAATCACACACACCCTTTGTAAGCACTGCTTTAATGATCTTTAAAACTGCAAATACATTTTTTTTAAAAACACGCACACTCCTTGTAAGCACTGCTTTTAGGACGTTTAAAACTGCACACATATCCCTGAACACCAACGCCATTTGATGCAGGATTATGTTGACAAGAGTACAACACCCAGTGGCAATGGAAGTATATTCGAACCATTGTCACAATGAAAGTTGAGCTTTAGAGTCCTCACCCTACCTGCAAATGCCTTGCATTAATGGCTGACTCACTCTCACTGACACACACTAACTCTCACTCACACTGACACACACTAACTCTCACTCACTGACTCGCCCACTAACTCTCTCTCACTGACTCTCCCACTCACTCTCTCTCACTGACTCTCCCACTCACTGACTCTCCCACTCACTGACTCTCCCACTCACTGACTCTCTCCCACTCACTGACTCTCTCCCACTCACTGACTCTCCCACTCACTGACTCTCCCACTCACTGACTCTCCCACTCACTGACTCTCCCACTCACTGACTCTCCCACTCACTGACTCTCCCACTCACTGACTCTCCCACTCACTGACTCTCCCACTCACTGACTCTCCCACTCACTGACTCTCCCACTCACTGACTCTCCCACTCACTGACTCTCCCACTCACTGACTCACTCACTCACTGACTCACTCACTGACTCACTGACTCACTCACTGACTCACTGACTCACTCACTGACTCTCCCACTCACTGACTCACTCACAACACATATTGCATTACAAATGTAATAGGTGTCACATTTGCAAAAGTTTAAGCTATTAGCATTGTAAATGACAATGCTATTAATGTATCTATTTTCAACACCAACACAAATAAAAAAAGTGTCATTTACCATGGGCGTAGGAAGTGTGGGGGACGCGGGGGATATGTCCCCCCCCAGATTTTGGAGTGGGGGGGGCTCTGGGGACAAGGGTTTGGGGGACGAGGGGACAAAAGAATTTCCCCTCTCCCTTCTGTTATTCAGCAGGGCCATTAGCACGCGAACACTACCTAATGGCCGTGACCTGCCTGGAGTCAAAGAGGCCACCCGCCCTCTGCCCTTTGTTATGCTGCAGGAAGGCTCCGAGTCCTGGGAAGAGCAGAGAAGGGGGGGAAAAAACGGTCTCTTTTCCTTCATACCCATTTCTGCCTCTGTCTCGCTCCTGCTTAAGTTCTGATTTCAAGAGCTCTTATTACTCTCTTGCATCTCCTTTTCTTCATTTGTTTCTCTGTGAAATGGATCCAAAATAGCCGACACTTTGGCTGGATATTTCCTCATTTACTGACCGTTTTATAATTCCAAAGTAAAACATCGGGATGGAGAGAAAAAAAAAATGAAATACCTAAATTAAGCAATACAGAGTGGTCAGCAGACAGGCCAGATTGTTATTTACACCCACACACATTAGAACCACTTTACAGAGTTTGCCAGTGAAAGCGCTACTTTCTTTTTTTCTATTTTCTTGGAACAACATTGTTTTCCCATGGGAAGTGCACAATTTCTAAAGGGACTGAAATACCTGGTTGATGAGTGGAGTGAAAATGTTTAAAATGATCGTTTTCAACTGTTTTAATTATTTTAGCTTATACAACGTGTACTGCAGCTCTGTGTTCGGGGATGTGATTTTTTTTAACCGAACTGCTTACATTTTGAAAGGATATGGTCCTGTAGCCATGTCCTGAATTTTTCAGGCAAAAACACTTACTGATTTCTGAAAAATTAGTTTAAAACTGTTACGGTAACCATGTTGTTCCTGAATACATTTCACATAATTTGCTTATTCTTGCATTCCTTATGAGTGTTTGCTTTTTTCAGGGTGTTATTCTTTTTTTTTCAGGCAGCATTTTACTGTTGTCTAGTGCATAATTTGAATTTAGTTGCAGCATAATTAAGTTGTAGCTGAAGAGAGTGCAAGTTTCTCTCAGTGGGGCACTATGGTGTCCAGTGTGGGAGAGGATGTGGCACTCTGGCCAGAGCTACTGAATTCGGAACTGGAACACCATTTTCAGCCTTCATGACCAATCCACCAGACCGCACTCCTGACAGAGCTCATTCCGATGCTACACCTTAGAAGGCCCGATAGACCTTAGAAGCCCTGGTGTCTTAGCACCCGCAGGGGGACCCCAACGGTGGCAAGGGTGAGTTAACCTGGAAGGCCTGTCCACCACAATCCATACTGCAGTTCACCTCCAGTCTTGCGAGCAGGCATACAAAGAAGCACACCCTAGATCGAAAGTGACAGTCACTGAAGTCACAAGATCCTTGAGGCCAGTCCACCGCACCCATTGGTACCTCCATTGGCCTTTTTCAGCAGTAGTGGTGCAACTTACCAGGGGTTGACAATGTAGGATTTGCATGCACACCAAACTTAGGGGGTGATTATAATGAAGGTGGAACCGCCACGTCACCCAATCAATGGCGGTCCCACGGCCATCGGTGACTGCATCAACGCCAACCATATCACAATGGCGGGTGCTTTCCTGGCGGTCGGAAAGACCTACCGCCACACACCCTACTGGCTACTTGAGCCCGCCAGTGCGGCGGAGGGGCTCTTGCTTCCTACAATGCTGGTGGTGCCTACCAGGCACCACAGTAGGGCTTACGATACCCCTTAACCGCCAGCCTATCCATGGCAGTTCACCCGTCATTGAAAAGTTGGTGGAAAGGGACATTGGAGGCCCATAGCGGGCCCCTTTCCCCTCAGCCCCCAGACATGGGACCTGACAGAGCGTCCGCCTCCCCCTTCAGCTCCAAAACCTAGATAATCTGCGGTGTACTCCAAGGCTCATCCCTCAGCCCAACGCTGTTCAACATCTACATGGCACCACACGCCCACGTTGCCTGACAGCACGACACGCATCATCTCCTACGCCGACGACACCCAGCTGATCCTCTCATTCACCAAGAACCCCCACACTGCCAAAACCTACCTCCACGAAGGAATGAAGGCTGTCGCCGACTGGATGAGGGACAGCCGACTGAAGCTGAACTCGGACAAGACAGAGATCCTCATCTTCAGCTCAACCCCATCTGCCTGAGGCGACTCCTGGTGGCCAACGGCACTAGGAACACCCACCAACCACGCACGAAACCTAGAGATTATCCTCGACCCCACACTCTCCATGACAAAGCAGGTAAACGCGGTCTCCTCCACCTGCTTCAACACCCTCCGCATGCTTCGCAGGATCTTCAAGTGGATCCCCACCAAAACTAGGACGGTCACCCAAGCCCTAGTCAGCAGTAGACTGGGCTATGGCAACGCACTCTACGCAGGAGCCCCGGCCAAACTCCTGTCATGACTGCAACGCATACAGAATGCCTCCGCACGACTGATCCTCAACATACCCCGCCGCAGCCACATCACACCCCACCTGAAAAACCTGCACTCGCTCCCCATCAATAAGAGTATAACCTTCAAGCTCCTCACCCATGCACACAAGGCACTCCAAAACACCGGACCGGCACACCTCAACAGACGACTGCTTCTACACCCCAGCCCGCCAGCTCCGCAGACCACGCCCTCGCCATTGTCCCCCGCACCCGAAGAGTGACCACCGGTGGCAGATCATTCTCCCACCTCGCCACCAAGACATGGAACACCCTCCCCATCGGCCTACGACAAACCGAAGATCTTCTAACCTTTAAGAGACTCCTCAATCCCTGGCTCTTCGAACAGTAGCAGTCCCCCCCCCCCCCCCAGCGCCTTGAGACCCTCACAGGTATGTAGTGCGCTTTACAAATGCTATGATTGATTGACATGTCAGTTTTTACATTGCGGCAGATGATGCAGCCAGCAGCACCTGCTGCAAAGTAAAAGATAGGCACTGCGAAAGCCATAGAGACGGTTGCATTGTAATGCCTATCGTCGGGCCGCCACCTTGAAGGCCAGCGGTCCCATTCCCCGATTCGATGGCAGACGGACTGAAGTCCGCCTGCCTTCTTTATCAGCCCCTAAGTTGGCAAACTTCATGGTCTCTGCTTCCTGCACAAACACTTTTAACATGTGCAGCCTTCTTTCGGGCCATTGGAGTTATGCAGCAATGGAGGCCAAAATTATGTTGCAGTGTTGACTAAAGGATGCAATAATAAAAAGGCTGCAGAGTAATGCAGTGCATTTTAAGATACTTTATTATTTTAACATATTTATACATACTAACAGCCTCTGCAAAGCTTTTGCCTCATTAGTACCTGTGTAACATACAAATGCAGCACAGGTAAAGGTGACCAGTCAACCTTTGCAAAGGGCCCTACACTTCACAGCAACATAAGTCACATTTCTTTTAATAATTTTTGAAGCGTTTGAGCTACAAAATTGTTTTGGGTCAAATCGTTAGATTATGCAGCAGATGATGTATTATGTGGCAAATATGATACAGCCATAGTTAAGTGGATTTTTTTTTCCACTTAACTTAATTTTGCCCCAGTATTGTAGTTGATCAATTTATAAGTTCCCAAAAGTCGAGATTGGGCACAATATGCATTTTAAAAGCAGTCCTACAACACAGGGCGACTTTTAAACTGACCTCAGGCTTCAGCAGTGCACACATGCAAACGCAGAAAGGGCTGCTGGCCTCTAAACTGCCATGCCCTAATATATTCTAGGGACTTAGTTACTAATCTCCCTGCCCTATTATGAACTAGGGCCTTATAGGAGAGGTCATGCCAATCATAGGGGTACCCTAACCCATAGTGCACCCTAGTGTATGTAGGTGTTTTCACAGTATCTTTAAGTGTCTCTTTCAGAATAGTACTGGCCCTGTGCCTTTTTAGGCAGAGGACAGGGTCAGTCAGAGTCAGGTGCCACCAGTACCAGTCAGCAAAACGTTGGGGAGTGCCCATGGCACAGGATGGCTTTGCAACACTAAAGCAGCACACACTCAGAATTTAAAACATAACACCAGGGTTGGGGGGTTCTCTTTAATAATCAGAATTTATTTCTATCCTAATGAACCCATTTTCCAACATTAGGATAAGGAAATATTGGGGAAAACTCAATGTTCTAATCTATACCTTGAAGTTTTCATGCAGCTCTTGGATGACGGTTAATAGCTCACTGTTCAATGTTAGGATTTTAACTTATAAACTGCAAATACCAACAGAATCTCTCAGACAAAGGCAGTAACTCACTTACCAATTTACATGATAGGCATTTTGTGATCTGCGTGGTACACATTCTTTGCAGCATGCATATTAACCCACTGTGCCTACCTTACCAAGAGTCAAAACTTCTACTAGACAAACCTTCGATCTCTCTCAAAGAACATTAATCACCAAAGTTATCTTCACATTTTTATTGTTGCCTGAAAATTGCTGGAGACCAGGAATGCAGCAGCAGGTACTTTTCAAATCATAATGCACTTGCAAACACGACGCCCCCACCCTATTCAGCCACCTATGTTTGCTTGGTTCATCAAGATGATTCATATACATTTTTAACATTTGGTCTAATTACTATATGAATGTAAATTACAATAAAGCATAAATGGAAATTACTACAACATGCCTGCTTTTCGTAATATTTCACTTCGAAAGTACGCGATTGTATTTGTTTAACGGGCGGTGATTTGTATAGGGTCCCTGGAAAGTCACAAGGTTGTCCCTGACCCCCCCAGAATTTTAGTGTCTCCTACGCCCTTGTCATTTACAATGCTAATAGCTCAAACTTTCCTAATGCGAGACCTATTGCATTGCAAATGCTTGTTTTTTTGCCCGGTCATGGTTTCACTCTGCAGCGCAGGAAGTTGCTGTGGCGCGCTCTGCCGCCTGCTCCTGCCTGGGCTCTGACGCGCTTTGCGCTCCGCCGGTTCGCGGCCGTAGCCGGCTCGTCAGGTGCGGCTCTCTTTAATAAACCGCTGGAGAGCGCAACCGCGCCTCCCCGTCTGTCTTCGGACTGGTGCCTAATCAAGGCGCCTGTTTTCACTCAGCTGTCCGTGAGCCCACAGCTCGGCTTAACAACTCGCAGGAAAATGAATTACACGCGTCCCCAGACACATGTAAATAAAATAAAAAAGTAGGAGAAATGTCTAATTTACAGCTGCTGCCTTCAAACTCTCTCGCCGAGCTTGAGGAGGATTAAAAGGACTTCAAAGAAGCCAGGCTTCCAATTAAACCAGTGCGACCACCCCGGGGACGCTAGAATATTCCCCTGATTAGCGAGATGCGCTCTTTGAACTGTTCGGCTAAGACAGCCTTTAGAAGTTTAAAACAAATGTGGTAATTCGCACTTACTTTCTACACCTACACCGCTTCAATATAAGCTTTCGGTTTTTAATATACTTCAGGACACGTCAGTGCTAGGTGTTTTCAGGATAGCCTTTTTAGTGTCAACCACCAGGAAAACTAACCCAAAGAGACAGAAAATATTTATAATCAACACCAAACAATGGGGAAAAGTGATGAGGGATAGCTCCCCAATGAAACGCTTGGTCAAGGTCCACGCTGGAACAGTCTCCTCCTTAGAAAGAGATGGCAAATCACTACCAAACCACACAGTCTTCATTTCCCATCATGCACCCGTATTTAAGGTCTGAGGATATCATGTGCATTAGCTTATCACTGGTAACTGAGAGTATCCAATAAATGTACGAACTTCGAGGCGGCTTGATCACCACACCGTTTACAACTACCAGTCACAGATGAAAGATAGTGCAATGTAGGTGTCACTAGGACCACATCAAATACACGACGTTTAGTTCGATCATTACAGTAAATTTCCCAGAAAAGGTAAACCTGTGTGCCAGACTCAACTGTGGGCACAATTGTGTCTTTTGGGCTTCCAAATTGGCCCGTTTATAAGAACATTACACCAAATAATCTTGGTCCCCCGGCACATCCTAAAACCGATCACCCATTTTAATAAAACCTGCTTGGTCCACTTCCACCGCACTAATTCTTTTAAATATGGGCAGTGCATTAATTCAGAGGAGTTGATGGGCAGGCTGATCTTTCCCCAACTCCCGCTATATCACCCACCAGCTTCAGAGTAAGATGAAGTAATTACAACTTCATGTCTCGGCCACTGGATAAATATAATCGGCAGAACTGAAATCAGAGGCTCTCCAGAGCCAATTAGAAATTACTAATATTTCAATACACAGTCGAGGGAGTAGATCCCGGTCTAAAAACATTCTAGTTTCCTGCAAGGACACCGATTCACAACTTCAACCATCACGCTCAAAAACACAACTGGCCTGTGTTAAACGAGTCATGCAGTGGTCAAGCCATCCTGAAGTATAGCCCTCACAGCCTATTAATACATTTCTTATAGATTTATA
The DNA here is from genome assembly GCF_964263255.1 of Lissotriton vulgaris. Taxonomy (NCBI): domain Eukaryota; kingdom Metazoa; phylum Chordata; class Amphibia; order Caudata; family Salamandridae; genus Lissotriton; species Lissotriton vulgaris. The sequence continues at coordinate 105,534,633 of NC_141698.1, forward strand.
ATGAGCATTTATTTGGACATACGAGTTCAAATTCACTGTCCAGAGCATGACCCATGGCCAAAAGGCTAATTAGATTCACCATAGACCTACGGTGACCATCCTTACATGCACATCTCTCACACATTATCAAGACAGTGAAAAAACATTATTTTGATAGTTACAGGCAATAGCATGTCCACTCATTCACCGATCTTTGACTGAATTCTCCTCTAACCCATCATTTCCAATATTACGAGCACAGCCTGATTGCCCATGATTACAAAGCCAACAAGTCCAATCCAAGAGCTGAAACCAATGTTGTGCAAGCACATGAGACAGATTTTTTAAAAATGTATTTTAATTATTTACCAAACAATCATTAGTAAAGAGCCTCGTCTACATACATAATCATATTTAAGGAAAACATGTCTCTGTGTCACTGTTTTCATAACAGTATGGAAACAAACCAAAGTGAACCCTTATCAGGGGCTTGTTTGCATATTTGTGGAATTTCATTACAAGCGTACACTATTTTAGAAAGAATTTCTCACAACGGCAACTTTACAGATTTCGTCCATCATACACAAATAAGGACTACAAGAACCTCAATAACTTCACTTCCTGTTAAAATTGAAATATTTAAAGCAATGTAATCATAAGTAGAAATGAGAAATACCAGTCTGATCACCAGCGGCGTAACGAAACTTAAGCCCCCACACCCCCTGCAAAGTACATGGAGGTGCTCACTTCCGGACTTACTCATGAGCTCTCAGGCCAGGGTACTGCGCTGAGGGCTCCCCCAGGTGCTCACCCCCCCCCCCCCCCACCCCCGCACTGTGGGGGCCTTTGCTATGCCACTGCTGATCACAACAATATCGCAGTTGGATTGAATTGTAGAGTGTTTGGTTCCTTAGTCAGGGAGCTTTTTTATTCTTTAAACTGAGAAACCAACCATTTTCTCTTCAAAACAGTTTGAGCAGGTATAAGCAGAAACATTGATGGGCCAGTATACTGCACACCAAACCGCTTACCCAAAAAGAGGTCAGAGTCCCATCAATGCAAATATTGGGTTTGAATTTTAGGCACCATGTTTGTTCACTAGCAACAAAACCTAATGGGACAATGCAACCATCCACAAAATACGAAGGCCTTGATGGGCAGTCCCATCTAAACGAAGAAAAACGTAAGGCACAGAAGTTAATTAAGGTATTTTAAAGTTGGCAAAAAAAAAGTTTTAGCAACTCAGTCACGATTTAAATTACATTTTCTTTTTAGAAAAAAAAAATACAAATGTTATTTGGCCCTGGCGGGGTCCCTTGGGGACACCAATACCAGGGCTAAGGGGCCAGGGTATTCCTATCCTGACCCATTTTCTTTAATTTTATATTTTTATTTGGGGACTCGGCTAAGGCTGAGCCTCATGATGGCTGCCAACGTTTCCCCAGTTGAAATGTTGGCAGCCAATCAGATCTCTGCACAAGAGCGTGAGGATTTGAGGAGGGGCCGCCTCCCTGTATATACACAAATGTATATTTCTTTAAAAGAACTCTAAAACTGCTGAACGGATTTACACCAAATAACAAGCATTTGCAATGAAATAGGTCTCGCGTTAGGAAAGGTTGAGCTATTGGTAATGACAATTTTTTTTATTTATGTTTTGGTTTTGAAAATAGCAAAATTAATAGCTTTGTCATTGACACTGCCAAAAGTTTTAACTTTCCCAAATGTGACACCTATAGCATTTGTAATGCAATATGTTTTGTATTTACATGACTTCGATGTATTGATATTACAAATAAAAATGGCTTTTAATTTTTTTAATAATTAAAACTTAAATAAAAGTTATTGCAATTTATAATGGCAATAGCTTTTGTAAATACCTTCCGTGAAGATTATATTCATTGTATTTTATTGTGACGAAAATCCAAGAACAGAAGTGAAATATTAACATTTTTGTGACATTTGTAATAAAGTTTGAAACATTGAGAGAACATATTTGAACCAGTTGTTGAACGGTTGCACAGATTAATGCTGTGGTGGCGCTGAGTGATGTTGTGGTGGCGGTGATGCTGTGGCGTTCAGTGGTGCTGTAGTAGCGCAGAGTGATGTGGTGGTGCCCCCCGAGTGATGTGGTGGTGCCCCCCGAGTGATGTGGTGGTGCCCCCCGAGTGATGTGGTGGTGCCCCCCCGAGTGATGTGGTGGTGCCCCCCGAGTGATGTGGTGGTGCCCCCCCGAGTGATGTGGTGGTGCCCCCCGAGTGATGTGGTGGTGCCCTCCGAGTGATGTGGTGGTGCCCCCCGAGTGATGTGGTGGCGCCCCCCGAGTGATGTGGTGGTGCCCCCGAGTGATGTGGTGGTGCCCCCGAGTGATGTGGTGGTGCCCCCGAGTGATGTGGTGGTGCCCCCGAGTGATGTGGTGGTGCCCCCGAGTGATGTGGCGGTGCCCCCGAGTGATGTGGTGGGGCCCCTGAGTGATGCTGTGGTGATGCGATAGAGTGAGTGCGATAGATGGAGGGAGGGCGATAGATGGAGGGAGGGCGATCGATGGACAGATAGAGTGAGGGCAATAGATAAAGTGTATTTATGTTGCATTGAGTAGAGTAAGTATGAGGTGTGTAATTATACGGCACTGAGTGGTATTATGTGGAGTGTATTTATGTTGCATTGAGAAGAATAATTATGTGGCGTGTAATTATGTGGCACTGAGTTGTAATATGGAGTGTATGTTGTATTCAGTTGAGTGTAATTTTGTGGCGTATAATTATGTGGCACTGAGTGGTATTTGGAGTGTATGTTGCATTGAGTGCATTGTAATTATGTATCATAATTATGTGGCACTGAGTGGTATTGTGTGGAGTATTGCATTCAGTAGAGTAATTATGTGGTGTGTAATTATCTGGCACTGAGTGGTATTTGGAGTGTATGTTGCATTGAGTGCAGTGTGATTATGTAGCATATAATTATGTGGCACTGTCTGGTATTATGTGGAGAGTATTTATGTTGCAATGAGTAGAGTGCAATTATGTTGTGTGTAATTATGTGGCACTGAGTGGTATTTGGAGTGTATGTTGCATTGAGTGCACTGTAAATATGTGGCATGTAATTATGTGGCACTGAGTGGTATTGTGTGGAGTATATTTTGTATACAGTAGAGTGTAATTGTGTGGCGTGTAATTATGTGGCACTGAGTGGTATTGTTTGGCGTGTATGTTGCATTGAGTGCAGTGTAATTATGTGGAGTGTAATTATGTTGCACTGAGTGGAGTATATTATGTGGCACTGAGTTGTAATATAGAGTGTATGTTGTATTCAGTCGAGTGTAATTTTGTGGCGTGTAATTATGTGGCACTGAGTTGTATTTGGAGTGTATGTTGCATTGAGTGCAGTGTAATTATGTAGCATATAATTATGTGGCACTGAGTGGTATTGTGTGGAGTGTGTTGCATTCAGTAGAGTGTAATTATGTGGTGTGTAATTATGTGGCACTGAGTGGTATTGTTTGGAGTGTATGTTGCATTGTGGCGTGTAATTATGTGGCACTGAGTGGTATTGTGTGGAGTGTGTGTTGCATTCACAGTAGAGTGTAATTATGTGGTGTGTAATTATGTAGCACTGAGTGGTATTTGGAGTGTATGTTGCATTGAGTGCTGTGTAATTATGTGGCACTGAGTGGGATTGCATGCAAGGTCCCTGTGCTTGAATAGAAATAAATTAATGTTATGATGGTCTTACATAGCGCAAATGTGAGCGCTTTACAACACAGCAAAAAAAAGCCAAAACATCAAAGCAGCGACACAGAGTATACAATCGAGAGACAGCTGACTGGGGAGCCAGGTTCGAGTCCCGGCTGCACTGAACCTTTGATTCTGAGCCAATTGTTAAATCGCCCCGTGCCTAAACCAACAAAAGAAAAAAATGTATGTAAGGTCCCTGTGCTTGAATAAAAATAAATAATGTTACAATGGTCTTATATAGCGAGAATGTGAGCGCTTTACAACACTGCAAAAAAAAAAAGCCAAAACATCAAAGCAGCGACCGCGGCCATCAGATGAAGCGCTGCCGGCTTTGTGAGCAGGAGGGAGTGGGAGTGATAGGGGGGAGTGATAGGGGAGAGTGATAGGGATCAAAGCGATTTGCCGCAGGCTGCCAAATGGTGCGCCCCACAGGATGTGACAGAGGCTTTACTTATGTGCACAGTGAGATGTGCTATGGTTACTTAGAGTGCTGTGTCTGCACACCAGTGTTCTTAATAGAAGCACTCTGTTATACAACACATCGGTTCTGTTAGGGCTACTAGAGCAAAGCAGAGTATGGACGATTACCAGGGACATGTCTATGTGTGCCTGTATACTCGCCGATGCACACGCGTGTGCATATCTCAGACAAAGAGCATCTCGTCTGTTATCAGTGCTGCACTTTGGTATTACACATCCAGATGTGATCCGATAGCAGCTTATCCGCCTGCATCCATTATTTTATGTACATATGGATAAAGTGATTGTGTGAGCAAACCTGTGCCACTTGTTCTTGTACAGTGCTGCATGACTTTTAAATCTGCACCCAGAATGGGCACACTGAGTATACAATCGAGAGACAGCTGACTGGGGGGGCAGGTTCGAGCCCGGAGGCACTGAACCTGTGATTCTGAGCAAATTGCTTTATCGCCCCGTGCCTAAACCAACAAATGAAAAAAAATGTATGTAAGGTCCCTGTGCTTGAATAAAAATAAATTAATGTTACGATGGTCTTATATAGCGCGAATGTGAGCGCTTTACAACACTGCAACAAGCATTGGCCGTGCGCTGTGCTGAAAGTGAAAAAACAAGCGAAGAGCTGAGAACATTGTTGCGAAAGGGTGAGCAGGAAGCGTGGTGCGCAGCAATCAAATGGTGTGCACGCAGGAGGAAGTGGGAAGGACAGGGAAGTGACAGCCATGAAAGCGCTTTGCTGTTCTCAGTGTGGTCGCAGGCTGCCAAATGGTGAGCGCGCGCCTAGCGCACATGCATTGGCCATAATCCGCATTCCAAAGCCCTCTGGGAGAATTTCCTGGTGCCCCTACATAAGTCTCGCCGGAGCAATGCGCCAGCGCATTGGCTCGGGCGAGACCTAAAAAGGTTTCTTTTGAGATCAAGAGCAGTCTTCGTTCCTTGCTTTTTTAAGTCCCCTCCCAAATATCACCTTGCAACATGCACAATTCAGAGATGTTGGCCACTGAGGAACATCTTAAGCCCAAAAGGGATCCTGGGAGGTGTCATCCATACCAAGTGAAACAAAATGCTGACTGCAGCCAAAGAACAGTAAACATAAAAGTGAGAAAGGAAAACTTAAAGCAAGTTACCATCTGCTACCAAAGGCTCTACCTTTAGAGATGATATTCAAGCATCAAGACATAATAGATCATCCTGCCTACTGGAACAAAGAAAGTGGTAAATGAAGCATCGGCACAATTTGAAAAATGTGCTCGGAATAAAGGTGTGCAGGTACGAAGAGTTAGGGTGACCTGGACAAGATGATGGGATAAATTGCATACATTGAAAGAATATTATCTGCAAAGAGATGTGCATTTACTCTTTAATATACCCCTGAAATGTAAATTTGTATTGTAAAAGGCATAATGGTGTATGAAAAGTAACTGGAAAGAGGGTAGTTTGGCTGCACAAAACATAATGAGCTTCAAGTTTACTATAGGAATGACCTGCCCGTAAAATAAATAAATATATATATATATATATATAACGCGTTTCGGGAATGAAATCCCTTCGTCAGTGTTAACATCGGAATGTACTGCGCGGCACCATTATCTGTGTTTGCAACCCTTATTGACACAAACAACGGACTTAGGTGGTTACACACCAAATGCACGCCGTCTTGAAATATGTTAAAATTTCACAAATTACCATAGAAACATATCGCATTTTTGCTGTATCAACATGCAAGTCATTTCTAACCATTTACTGTTTCTTCGACTTAATGCACATTAAGGCAACATTTGTCATAAAACGGTTATTTGATAAACAATTATGCCGTGAATCGGCTACCCATAACTGCAGCTTATAAAAGATCATGTCCTAACTATTTAGTATGTGCAAATAACCACAACACATATCTCTGAGCTAAAGTAGCATCGCACAAGACAATGCTCATTCTATACTGATGTATCATATTTATATTGTTATGTTAAACCAAATCTCGCCGTGGATCGGCAATTGCAGCCTTTGTGGCCGCCGACATCTCAGAGTAATGTTAAGAAAAAATGACAAACTTTACATATAGTTTCCATGGTCATCAAAAATTACATTGGAGTACATCCTCAATTAAAGATCAGAATTTACATCACTCTTGTGTTTAGAATGGCAGTTTGGTCATGTCATGTTATATTTCATTTCAGGTTTCAACAAATGTTATAAACACTTCCCTTCATGCATTTAAATTAATAACATTTCTCATTGGTCATTACACCAAATTATCATGCCACCAGTGCCAAACACGGACTGCCACTGGAGCAGCACCGCAGGAAATCCAGGTTTCCTTTAGTAACAGAAAAATATCGACACACCGAATAAAATTATCACGGACTCAGCGGGACTTCAATAACCATCATGCCGTGCAACCATCACCAAAGATGTCCACTAGAGGGTCGACAAGTATACAAGAACACTTAGATGTTTCCCGCTGACACGTCCGTTACTACCTGGGCCAACCTTTGAGAAAGTTCACAGTGAAGGTGAACGAGACGAGTCAGGACTAAAAGAACTGCCCATCTGTACTAATAAAGTGCTTCAAGCAAGGTGTTGTACGTGCATCTCACTTCCCCACCCCAGGAGAAGAAATTGAGATATATATATATATACATATATATACACACACACACACACACACACACACACACATATACACACACATACACATATACACGCACACACACACACACACACACACACATATATACACACATACATACATTTATAAATCTATGATAACAAGCTAGATAGATATTCTGCTGCTAGTACTCCGGCCAGAGTCAACAGCTGGAATATATTCAACATTGTTGAACACTGTGAATGATGCCTCCATCTTTACCACAATATAGCATGTCTAGAAGCATTGCACCAGGACCCCACCCTTCCCCCATCAGGGAGAGGAATCGCTTCAATACCTCTGGGTCGGAAGAGGTTTGACTTCTCTCTGAGGTTTTGGAGATATCAAGGCATAGGTGGTCTTGCTGTGGTGGCTGATGCAGCAGTAAACTATAGCCATTGCAGATCCCCAAGGAGTCCAATAAATGCCTTGGCAATAATGAAATGTAATTTCCGCACTGAAGTGGCACAAGATTCTTCAGGTGAAATGCCCGAGGCCTGGGTCTGATGGGTGAGGGATTTTTAAGGACTTATCGTGTAGTTCCCACTAATCTGTAGACTTGTGCGTTTGTTGTACAACAAACTTTGGGTGAGGTGCCTAGACTAATATCGTTGAACATAGACTAATATCGTTGAACAACAAAAGAGAATGCCAATACTGATACTCTATTTGAAAAAGTAAGTTGACACAAATGCATAGACCACAGTTCAATGCATCCGGGTGCTAGTCAATAGCTGTTTATTTAAAAAAATAATTTTTTTAAAATAAATAGTTTGAAATTTAGAATACAATTCCAACAAAATTATATAACAATGAACGTCTACACAAAAATAAGCCAAGGAATCACACATACCATCATTCATAAATCTTCAATCATATCACAGTCATACCTCACACATTCATTCAAACAGCTACTCAAACAAATGGAGAATGTATAAACTAATTTGTGGAGTACAAGGTCTGCCTGCAAAAGAATAATGAATGAATTACAATGTGTACTGTTCAAAGAAATATACCATATTCAATTGAATTAAAGGACAAAATTCATTCAAAATACAACACAATTCGGTGTATAATTGCCAACAGATTAACAAAAATTAATTAGTAAAAGGGCAAAAAGGGCAGACCCAACGGCCTATGCGTTTCGAATCCTAATAGATCTTGGGATTCTCCTCAAGGCCAACCAAAATCTGTGGAAAAAAAAAAAAAAAAAGTTTCCAGCCAATCTTAAATCAAAAACCAGAGAGCACTACAACACCATAAAAAGCACTCCAGCTTACCAGTGAATAACAATCAAGCCTTGTTAGCAACAAACGTAATTTGTCAAATATGACAAGAAAAGAAAAAAGAGAAATGGAAGAAACCAATCAGTGAACCCATATCAAAGCCTTCTATCAACTAGGTTATCTAATGGCCAAAAAGGCGCTTACCTTAAAAAAGTCTAAAACAAGCTGTTTTTTGCTAGACTGAATGTTCAAAAACGGGGGCGCGGGTCACTAGCCCCTGGAGGGGTGGGGGTAGCCTGTCGACAAACAGGAGGAGATTATAGGGTGTCCAAATCAAGCTGTCCGTTTCTTGCAACCAAACATATAGTCAATACGCTGGGGAGGGGGGCAGACGGCCTCTTTCCGGAATACGTCACAGGTGAACTTTCCTTCATGTCACACTACCCAAACAAAAGACGAAGGATCGGAGCTTCCTAAATTCGCCACGCTGTAAAAAACGGAAAGGGTATACTGAGATGATTACTATCTCAAAGAAAGAAATCAACAGCAAGGTGGCAGGGTCCGCGTTTAGAGTTACCGGTATCTCAACGCTACAATGACCGAGTCGCCATGTCAATCCGGACCGGGAGCAACAAGGACGCTACACCAATACGTGTGCACGTTCTCAGGGGAGGTTGGGTAATGTAGTCCAAATCCTGCGCGTAAGTGCATCACTAATGACTCAAATCTCAGAACCTAATATTCAACGGTCAAAAAAAGAAAGTTTTTTGAGCCATCCAAATACAAAGCACATGGAATGAAGTAGTTTGCTAATAAGGGCATGGTCATTATCTGATCTTAGAACAAAGTCGCCATGAAGCAGTCTGGAGTTTGTAGTTTCATGGTCGGTAGCCGAAGGCGTCTCATGAACGCGTTGTAGAAAAACATGGTGTGGAGCAATTACGGAACACACCAAAACGTGGCGCGGGCTGATTTATCGAAAATGCTGCTCGTAAATGGGCCTAAATGGAGGAGGGTCCAGACAAATAACTATTATTGGTGCAAAAACGTATACCAGGGATACAAGTAAGTCGATAACCACATACAAGCGAAATTCTAGGCGCTATTACATATTTCTGAACAAGACAAGGGTGAGACAAAGGGAGGGGTATTTTTGGGGGGAGACCAGTGTGACAAGGTCGGCCCTGTACTAATAAGGTCCATTCCTAGTCGAGAGGGTAGCTCAATGGGTTCAAAAATATTAAAAACAATGCTTGGCTATACAGAGGCTGTGACTACGGGAAAGATGAATATGGAATCTGGGCAATCAATACAGAACAGGGGAGCAGGGAGGGTGGACTTGTGGGGGAAGTACAAGATTTACCGTTTGTAAATTTCTGACAGCTCGTTGAGACCTGCCACAACCGTGTCAAATTTGACAATCAGAAGAGACTCTTTTGGATAAATTCAACTACAAATCCCCCCCGGGGATCACGTTCAACTTTGGAAATGACCGTCCATTTGAAGTAACTGATCAAACGATTATTTCTAATCCAGTGGTTGACTAATGGTGCAGTCTCAACCTTGTTCTTTATTCGAGATTTATGCTGGGAAATTCTTTGGCGAGCTTCCTGATTGGTTTTGCCGATGTATAATTGTCCACAATGGCATGTTATTCCATAGATAACGTATTTGGATTTGTAGTTACTAAAGGAATCGTGTATCCAAAAAATTCCTCTGTGTTAAAACAATGAACCTTCCATCGTGAGGTCGCAGCAAACACATGTGCCGCATTTGTGGTGGCCACTGATAGGGGTTAGACCCATTAGTTGTCTTAACCACATGGCTGCTAGGCGTTTTCCCGTCCTGCGCTAAAAAAACATAAATCCCATAAATCATGACGAGCTGGCCTTGTCATCCGCGCACGGCAGGTAAGCGCCATGACGAGCCCAGCTCGTCATTAGCTTCGAAGGGGTTAATGATGGTTGCGCCTGAGACTGATCTCAGAGTCCCCAGCAGGATATGTTGGTCTAGAGACCAGTTAGCTCACAGTGCCACCGTAAACCCCCCTAACCTTACCAGGGAGCGAATGGTTTCTGGCAACCATTGAATATGACAACCCTGACCCCTCAGGGATTGTGGAAACAGATCAGAACTTTTCGCTTAATCACTCGTGCTCAGAGAAATATACAGAGAGTACACAGTGGGACGGTTTCAATTTATTTATTGAACCAACGTTATTCTTGTATAGAAAACATGTGCTGCGATAATCAGACAAAGGCAGATGAATGTGATTACAAGCACCAAAAGAGTAAATAGTAGATACAGCTCTACCATGGTGCTAAAACAGGGCATATATATATGCAGGCATACAAAAAAACAGTAATCAGGCGTACTCCTACTATGCAAACCCTACTCCAAGTGTACCTAGAGTGTGTTTGGGTGTAGAGCCAAGAATCTCCCCAAGGGACATTCCCACCCCATTACCTGATGGGATAGAATGAAGGACCCTGTCTTGGTCACGAACTGGACACCCCTCACAAGATGTCAGACCGCTGCATGGCGAAGTCTCAGCAAGTAGGGATCCACGGGGTCAGCTAAAGTGCCTCCTTTTTTCATTGGGTGAGGAAAACAGCACTGTTCGATTTCCCCGCTTAAGGGGATGATGCTGGACTGTGAAATCAAGATTGAAAAATAAACTGCATAGGTTTAGGATGAAAGATAGCTCTTGGGAAAGCTATGGCTAACTGGAACAGTGAATCAATGACTTTAGTCTGAGCCTTCGGCTTCACATCTAAATATGTCAGTCAATCCTGGAGGCTCCAGAGTACACTGATCCACCTGAACTTTGCAGTAATGTCAAAGACGTCTATCCTGAAATTCATCAGTGTCTCAGCTATTCAATCACCATAAACGCATACTCCATCTAAGTATTTTAAGAGGAAAAAACAAATTGGTGGTACTTGGTAATCTGTAGCTGATCATGATAGTAAGATATGTGGTCTACTTTAAAGGGAGCAATCCCAGATTGTTCAATCTCCCAGCAGTTGAATGCTTTGTTTTTCTTGTCCTCCTGAATGGCAGAGCCTTAGGTCTCAGGTATGCCACCAAAATGTATGTGCGTGTGCTGGAATATTTCAGACAAAATACGTTGCCCTTGGGTGCTCTGTATTGGTTGTTCACAATTTTGGACAGGGCACAGTGTTAGGGTTTCATCTATTTACTTGAGCCTGAATGAGGATGCAAAGCTTAATAAGGTGATAGATGTACTGGGAGAGTAGATGTGGAAACTAGAGGATAAATGTCCTTTTAGACAGATACAGAGTCTAGGTTTCGAAGGGGAGCACCTAGAGTCCCTTTAACATGGTTAGTAAATTCTCTACAACTTATATTTCATGCTTTGTCCATGTGTGGATCTTGGCATGGTCAATTATTTTTTTTTTTAATCTAGAAATCATGCAATCTTCTGGAGTGACAGGTGTTAGGAAGGCATTGATCAGGGCAGCCTAAGTTCAGGAGAAGGGGCAATGACTGCGAAGGGGGACAACACGGGGCTTAAATTCTGAGCCTGCTGATTAACCAAATCATCGTAGTGATCAGACACTTTATCCAAGGTTTTAACCTACTTGGACAAAGAAGCGCTCAAGGCGGGTCCAAGTAGCAAAAGGGTCCAGTGTCAGTGGACAGTCCAGTCACAGAGGAGAGATACAAGAGTTTTGGAATAACAATCAAATATGACAGCTAATTGAGGAACCAGATATTCATAAAGAGGCCAGAGATTTTTAATTCTCGGTTTTTAGGTGCATTTGGGACCTTCACTTCTGTGGTGCGAGGAGGCTTGCTACCAATATTTGTACTTTGGTCCCATTTCCATTTGTGCACTCACTTTTAGATGAGCAAACAGAGAGAGGATGAATAAAATGCTGAACTGTGAGAAAGTGGAATACTAATTGAAATGGATAGTATTACTCTTCAAGTAATAATGGCACTTCCTAACTGGGTCCAGTGAGGGCTCAAAAATGTAAACCTGAGTTCTACCCTTGGTAGCTGTAGCACAGAGCAGAAAGGCTCATCAACGTAGAAGAAATGTGGAAAGCATTGCCAGTAGAAAACTAGATAAAAATTAGAAAACAGGACAATAAAAAAAAATCCCATTCCAATTCATAAAACAATATATATGTTAATCAACAAATAGATGCCAAAACAAGCACATTCGGCTGTAGGGATATGAATTTTCCATGGTTTAAATGTTTTTAGCACCAAAAAGCCCAAAGCCCTGACTGGGTACTTGGTCCCACAAGACTAGGTCAAAGTCTGAGACCAACCTCAATGGAGTGCAGGTCAGATACAGGGACCAGGTTCGTCCTGGTAAAATGTTCACTTTCTGACTTAGTTCATTTTCTGGAGAAAAGTCCTCGTCGACAGATCGCAGTGCCAGCTGGATAAAAAAAGGGGGCTCGTCAACGGCAGCCGGTTGAAGCACAGGACCTCAGTATTGAATGTGGGAAAACTCCGAAGCGGTGAAGTCTAATGCTGCACGACAGGAAGGTGTCAGTCATCTGGGTGCTGCTAGACATTGAACCAGTTAAATCCTCTATGTTTGGTCATAGAACATTTTTGGGAAATATGGACTACTTTCAGCATGATAAAACTGCAAGTTAAGTCAAACCAGCAGTTCAGCAATGGTACCGGTCCGGTGGCAGCCTCTGTTTTTTTTGTGGTTTTTTTTTTGCAGGGGTCCAGGACCTTTTGCGCAACAATTGGGGGTTAGGACTCAATCTCCCAGAAATGACCAGCAGGGTCCCGGGCAAATCCAGTTGAAAATTGTTACCTGGGGAGCAGGTCCAACCTCTGCGGTTTCTCTCCACAGCTTAAACAGTTAATGTAGTCTTTCTTCTGCCTTTCACAGGTGGACATTTGTTCTGAAAGAGGGACTGGCGGTGCCACTCTACTGCCTAGCCTCAGTTGGTGGGTGGGGGAATCTCCCGACCACTCCCTCACCAATGGGGAAACTGTTCTCAGGACTGTCCATATGCTCTTTTGCAGCAGTTCCGGTGGTTTACTGTAAACTATCCCACAGTGCTCCTCTCTACCTAAAACCAATATAACTCAACCTTTCTTGAATTGTGCAGATTTCTGGGCACAACTCTGAGGTGTGTTCTAGGGAAATTACACCAATTCTGGTGTCGCCGCCTTCTCCCCCCTTTTTTTTTACCACTGGGACTGGTGCACTGTGTGTTTGGACGACAACAGGCTTAGGGGTGAGCTACATCTGGCACTGGTAGAGAACGCCTCTTAAAAGCTTGTGCATTTTGTGGACAGATCCCCCAAACATCCTGCTAGGAGGAGGTCACACCACCTTCCAGCCAAGGCACTTTTGTTCCCTTTCCTAGGTGTCATTGACATCTCCTCGCTGTGACCAGCAGGCTGTTAGTTTATGGTGGGGGTTAAGTTTGAAAAGGCCACTGGATGCGGTAGGGAGAAAAATGCCACTGTTCTAAATGTGGCATTTTCAAAATAGTGTTTTAAAATCAGACTTGACCATTACACTTTATTTTAAAATGACCATTAGTTAGAATCCTTCAATCTTGGTTATAGCTATTCCTAAACTGACGTTATGCATTATAAGGTGTTATAATATAACCCTGTCCTTTTCTATGGTAAAGTGAGCAGTGCCATAGTAAAAAGTTTCAGGCCAGGCCATTTCTACATGTTTTGTAGGGCTCAGAGCACATACGCCTGGCACAGGAAAGCAGTACCCCAGTGTTCAGGGTCCATACACCAGCAAGAAGTCTATCAAAAAGGAGAGATGGATCATGCAAAAAAGGGTCTTTTCTTACATTCACCAAGTAAGAATGTTTTGCTTCACTAGACTTACTCTCAGATAGCCATCAGAAGGAGAGCCAGTCTTAATTTGCTAAATTGACCTCAGGGACGCACGTTTCCAGTCATATCCAGGGATAATACAATCATGACTACTCTGTTTAAGAGACTGTTTTCCCACAGACATGTACAAAACCCTGCAGAAAATATGTATTAACTGCAATATTTTGTTATGCAATGAACAGACTCCAAAATTTCTCATGTACTCCTTCCCCCACCATTATACCGACCACCTTTGATTGAACGTCTTCTTTCCCTCATCAGCTAAACCCTTTAGAGTTCGAAATTTAAAATCCATTTACTTCATTTCCTTTGCTGTGGAAAAGTAGAAAGATTTAAACCTCAATGAAGAGCAATGTCAAAAAAATAAATTAAAAAGAGGCAATCAGACATCCTCATCTGACACAGAGGAATAATCAGGATGTTGTTAATTTAGGAGATGGCACTCGAGAAAAACTGTAAATTATTCATCATCTGCAGCACCTGCAAAAGTGTACATTGACAAGAATGGTCGATCCGTACTTTAAGACAACCACTTCAGTTAATGCGGCATGGTAGGAGCTGGTGGCCTGAAGTGTGAGAAAGATAGGGGGGGCACACCATTTTATACGGATAGACAACCAGCCAAACTAAGAGGTTAAATACAGGTATGCAGTTTAAAGCAAGAATATTGGTTAAACAGAAAGCCATGCAAATACTATCGTAGTCGGTTACAAAGCTTGTTGCTATTATAGTGCATTGGATGCAGAGCCTGGCTGAACAATGCATGCTTCTGAGAATTAAGCATTAAGAAACTCATGTACTAGGGCATAGAGTGTTGTGATGTAATTAGAAATTCGGTGTTGGGTCAAAAGTCATATGAATGGCATTTACAGCAAAGCAGTGTTATTTTTGACCCCCTAAGAACTCTACAGTCCTATCCACCTACGTAACATGTCCCGGTTACTTTGTTTTTATTGTCATTAGAGCTTGGCTCTGAAGTGAGTAGTATCCAAACGTGCACCCTTATTTGCGAGTGACTACCGTCCCATCTAACCAGGATGAGGTACTGACTGTGATGAAAAAGTGGAATCTGTTCAGGAGCACGGGTCTTTTCACCAGCACCCTATTGGTGTAAACTGTCTAGCAGCATCACCCCCATGAACTATCTGTTCCGTTTCTTATAAGTGGGGTCTTTTGGCCTTCATCATGTCTGGAGCATGTATGAAGCATGTATGAAGCGTGCCTCGACTCAACTGGGCATAACATGCAAGCAACAGAGGGAGAGGTTTTTTGTTTTTTTTTAACTGTTGGGAAAGGACTAGTGCTGGAGTCTGTAGTGAGGTTCAAACAGGCAATGCTGTGAAGTAAGCAGCTTATTGTATACAACCTGGCACGGTACAGCAACAGCATCAACCTCACACTCAACACCCTTCATCAACTGACTAGGGATCTCACACCAATTCCCCCTACTACCTGAAGGTTCAACATGATATCATTCAGACAATTACAATACTTCCAGTCAATAAAAACACAACAGAGTCCATTGGACTCCACATGGGCGTGCTTCACAAGAGGGTCTTCTGTTATTATGCAGGAATAGTGGGGGTTTTTGGTATACCAGTCTACTCTTGCGCATCTTCTGCCACCTTCATTAAATCACGAGTGTCTGCTAAGTTAATGGTTGGCAATCTGCCCCTTCCATCGAAATAATTTTTTTAAAACTTTCCCCATTTCCTGTTCATGATCAACATCCCTCATTAGGCAATTCAGAATCCACCTTAACAGGTCTCAAGGGTAAAAGAGTCTGTACATTCGGGCCACAGAAGAAAAAAATGCTTTCACAAGACTGGAGGACCATCAATATATTTAAAAGGTAAAACCTCCACAACTGGCAATATTTGGCCACAAGAAGGTAAGTACTGGCCTTCTCGGTCATTACTTTGTTCAGTGTGTTGACTCAGGAAGGAAGAGGTCCTGAGCACCACTGTCAAACCAATAAGATGGAAGTGACAGGAGCGGAATATTTGCTGTGGTTACAATCCCTGCTCTGGACTGAACCCAAATTCAGACAAAACCTGTGGGGTCACTGGTTTGCTTGACTCGTGGGAGAAAGGATAGACTTATCTGGCTGCATAAGGAGCTCACTGCCTTTGTCAGGGGGAGTGAGTTCTGTCAATTTAGAAGAACCTTAATGTGAACATCTCAAACGGACAGTGGGTAGGATGTAACTGTTCCTGGTGCAGCTGCCTAGAAACACAATGGCAACCAGGTAGAGGAGCCCCATCTACTGTCTTCATACATCGCGGATGGAGAGTCTGTTCTGTCCCATACAGTCCATATTCCTATACAGGGCTGTACTTGCCGCCTCCTCCACCACCCTCTGAGGTCTGGAATAATCAAGACTCCAACTCGTGAGCCGAAGTTTCATCCTGTGGGCTATATATATCACATCACACTTAAATTGAAGCCATTGGAATCTGCTTCCTAGCTGTTCTAGTTTCAGAAATATTTCCAGATAAATCAATGGTCAATGCTTTCTTAAATAAAATAATAGTTAATGGACCATTGATACCTACAGTGAAGATTGTGGTACTCATTGACTTGATTCAGCTTATTGCCTACAGTGACCCACTCAGTGGTAAACTTGCTAAAAACCGGCAAAGTGACAAGTAGTCCAAGCAGCCTATGCGTCAGGATTTGCTTTCCTGCAATTAAATCATCCAAGAGTAGACATATCTTAGAACACGCCAGAAAATCAGTAACAAAGCATTCCAGACAGCAAGTGGAATATCCTGCAAAGTAGGTGTTTAAAATCTGCAAACACAAGAAACAGACATTACAAGGTCTATCTGGGAAAATTCCTAACACTGTAATATTTAGAAACAAGATCTTTCAAGATTCTGGAGGAGTAATCCTTTTTGCTTGTTTGTGACCTTATAGACGCCAGCACAACTGATCTTTGATGCACATATATGTCTTGCTAGTCATATAAGTCTTCCACTCCTGAAGCCAAGTCTCTTTAAGATGATCATTATTCTCCAACAAAACAGCAAGCTCACACTCCTTTATCCATGGAGCCTTAGAAATGAACTAACCCACACTAGTGACTGCATTAAACCACAAACCTCATTTTCACCCTCATTTCTGGCATATTCAATTGCAGTCTGCAAGTGCTTTTCTACTACTTGTAAAGATCCCCTAACACAAACTTACTCTTGCATGACAATTAACCACCATAATATGGATGGTATGAGATTTCTTACGCCTTTGGTGGTCAAAGATTATAAAAAAGCTTTATTATCTAATCACTTTAAGGGCGATGCTCACAATTAAGACCTGAAACATAGCATTCCTCAACAATATTCCAGAGGATGAATTAAAGGACAGAATATCTAGATTTAGCTTTTTTAATGGCATGTGCCTCGAAAGCTATTGTCTGCTCCTCAGCAACTGAACTTATGCGGGGACAGGCAGCATGCATGGCATTCACCATATAATATGATATCACATGACTGTTTTATAGGGTTAGGGCACTGATTACAGGCTCGGAGTTTCTAAAACATCATTTGGCAACCCCCATGCCACCATTACATAACCCTATATGCAAAAGACTTTGCAGGTGATTTTCCCCATCATATTGTGAAACAAATGATGTTTCACAACAATCAGGGAGGGGAGGGAAGAGCCTTTACTGGTTATTCACATAGGTACATTGACTTGACTAGGACATCTGTAATACAATCCTTCCCTTAGAAAATATTAAATTAAACGAAAAATTAGCTTATAAAGCGCACAAATATCTTGAGGAGTCTTAGCCCCAATAACCAACAAACCCAGACAGAGAAGATAACAGAAGAACCTAACCTAGTCATCATTTCAAGTTGCATAGCGTTGTCATGTAAGAGAAGGATTTATCTCCACCACCCTGCCCCATAGACAGTTTCACTTGCAGAATCGCCACAATCTGTCCGGTCAGATGATCGAAAATCACATCTAGTACTATGCCAATGAACCATTGATGATAAGAATGTTGAGCCTGTATTAGGTTGAGACTTATGTGAAATGCAGAGTGCTTTTAACACGGCGCTCTTCTGTACTGGTAGTCAGTGTTTTCCTTTCAACTCCTTCGAAGCTGAGGTTTTCGGTATATTCAAAATAAGACTAACAGTCACATTCTGTGGTAACTGAAGACTCTTCTAGGACACCTGGTTGAGTCCCAGATAAAGAGAATCACAGTAGTTGAGGCGAGAAGAGATTAAAGTATGAACCACTGCTTTGCGAGAGGGAACAAATTAAAAGATCTTTGAGAGATCTAAGGTTAAAGCGGGAAGCAGAAACCTGGCTAACCTGGGCTGAAAAGGCCAGCGAGTCATTTAAGATCACTCCTAAGTTTGTGACTTGCATAGGTTGAGTGACAAACACGAAAGGCCACAAGGAAATGGACCATTTAAATGAGACTTTACCATGCAGTAGGACCTCATTCTTTTCAACACTCAACTTCAGACAGTGGGATACAGACATTGATTTCATGCACACAGTTGTAAAACCTTGCTGGCCACTGACTTATTTGCCCTGGATACGTCCCACCTAAACTAAACATGACATTATCAACGCTTTAGTGTACTATCCTTGTTCCCCAGATTTTGAGTACCATATTACATCTCTGGATCTACCTTCGTATGTGCACTAACCAGGACGTCAGCCTAGAATTAAGTCATCCCTCGTATCATCTTAAATAGGCTGTTCACCAACCTCTGAAACAGCAGATATAGATGCAGTCGAAAGGATACACACCGCAATTTAAATCTCACATAACCAGTGATAAGATGTCAAATTCCTCAGAGGATGCAACACCAACTCATGGTAGGCAGATGGAACATGTGAAAAAATGAGCTTAAACGATACTAGTCCACAATTCTTTGATGTTAGACCCAGAATAATTATCTACTCATGCATCATGTTTACATCTTTCTGGTCCAAGCATATCCTAAGACCGCCAATGGACTTATTCGCAATCACAAATGGTGAAACCCAGTTATTGGTTCATTTTCTCCTCTCCTTACTAATCTACACATTTTCGGAGGTAGAGGTTCACTGGGAGGTCTATATTTGTGCAAAATTAGAATATTGTCAGTTTTATGACAGAACTGCTTTAGCCTCCTCAGTTTAAACATTGGTTGCCAAGACAGAAAAAAAGGTTTTCCCTAAAATGGCTACCAAATTTCTCAAAGTTAAAGCAAAACATCAAAAATTGAAAGATCCAATAAATCGAAAGATCCTTTAACAATTTTTTTTAGGAAATATAGAAATTTAAAATCAACACTCGAGATCAACTAATCACATCAGTGACTAAAGAATATCCATCTGCAAACCTCAATT
This sequence comes from Lissotriton vulgaris, assembly GCF_964263255.1. NCBI lineage: Eukaryota > Metazoa > Chordata > Amphibia > Caudata > Salamandridae > Lissotriton > Lissotriton vulgaris. Next base: position 105,553,919 of record NC_141698.1, read on the forward strand.
AAAATAGGTAAAACACCAATTCGGTTCTTGTATCAAATATTGGTTGTGAAGAAATCATAGACTAGGCTATAATAATAATCAATGTTTATGTATTGTTTTTTATGGTTTAGAATACCTTCATCGCACAAATAAAGAAAAGATACTGGTTGTACAGACAAACCAGATTGCGTCGTCGAGTTGCATGAATATATTCCGTGGTTTTTAAGTAAGTGACCTTATCTATGATACAAATACATTGTACACTAGTATTTAGGTCCCGCTATGATAACCTCTTGATAACTGCTACCATGAGTGTGTTCTATTTTTCATCGTTAACGTCAATTATATGACCAATTAGAGAGATATAAATATCAGAACCCTCGCATTAGCCATCAGATGTAAGAACCCTCTAACCTCCAATATTTAGGAATGGTCAATTCAATACTATAAGACATCCTCTTTTCGACCATTACTACAAATAATAAAATATGAGTTTAAATGATCTACTACAGTCGCTGATTTGTTGGATGATCATTAAGGCAAGGAAATGAAATCCTCAAAAGTATCATTGTAATATTAATAAGGTTGGTCACAACAGAATGGAAAGCCTGAGACTATTAGAACAACATTGGATTGTTTTAAAGTGTCTTTTATGTTACATAATAAGAGTGATGCAAGATTGTACATAATATTTCTTTTTATGGCATTTTCCTTTTTTAGATACTATCGTGGCTGCTCCAGAAGAAGGCGCTGGTTCGCCGAAACGCGCGTAGAGATTAATTTAGCCACATTTTTCTCTTAATAATTGTGTTTATTTTAAGTGACCTCTATTTGTTGGATCATTTGCCTTTTTTAACAATGTTGTTGTATATTCTCGATCTATTGAGTTACATATGTTAAATATAATTTGTGAATGTGCATTATTATTTCAATGTGTTTTTAAAAATTTGTGAATAAAATTGTACTCTCCCTTTTTACAAAAAAACAATGTTTTAGCTCAGTTCATTTCGACCACTTATTACGCTCTGTTGCCTAGATTGATACATATCAATTCATTTACCAAATTTCTCAATTCACTAGGAGTATCAGATATTTACCATATTTAAGAGTGCCACTCATGCGGGATTTATGATTGATGGGGTGCTCCCCTATATCTACTTGGCGAATTAAAAAAAATAAACAAAACACACGCAATCAATCTACTTGTCTCTTTTGGTGCCATTCAGTGAGGTGACTGTTCTCATTATAGCAAGAGGAGCATAGGCAGCCCAGGGAATTAGAGTAGCAAAAAGGGAAAATCTTGAGTGATATTTCCTGGAAGAGTGATTTACTTAAAGGACGAAAGATGGCACCCATCAGTGGTAGCATTCGCCATCATATTTTCTGGAGAATAGCTCTAGGTATGCCTTGGAAAGTAGTCTGCCTGGCCTCCTGACAGCAGGTGATCCCTGCAGGATAAAGCTGCTCAGAGGAGGAGCACCCCTACAGCAGCTTGGCAGAAGCACTGCTCTGAAGCAGAGACTGAACCTTTACACATTGGTCATCAGAGCTGCCCTGAGCGGAGGAAGCGCCCCATTATGTAATGCATGGCCCCACAGGCTGCTCTTTCCTTCTTTACTTACACACGTAGACAGCAGTTTGTGTTATGGATGCAGCATATAAATTTGAGAAGGGGTGTTAGGCTGTGGAAAGTGCACGTATCTTCATATCAAGCCTTACCTCGGGCGTGGTGCAGTTTGTTCTTTTTCATGTTTGTGGATGTGAGAAGAAGCGTACTCCACTGTTGGCTCAGTGGATCTGTGGGGTGTCTGTGAGGAAGAGGGAGGCGGATCGAAAGTGTCTGGTCGGTTAATAGAAGGTCAGGCGCTGTTGATGTATGCTGGTCCTTCCTTGTGAAGGGCCTTGTAGGCGTGGTCGGGCATCTTGAACTGGCATGTCTTCTGAATTGGGAGCCAGTGCAGTTTCTTGAGATGGGGTATGATGTGTGTCATCCGAGGGGGGGGGGTGGGGTAGGGTACGCTTCTTGCCGCGGAAGTCTGTATTGTCTGGAGTCTTTTCAGGAGGCGTGCAGCGAATCCTACGTAGAGTTTGTTCCCGTAGTCCAGTCTGCTGGTGATGAGGGCCTGCTTGACAGTCTTTCTGGTTTTGACCGTGAGCCACCTGAAGATCTTATAGAGCACGCGAAGGGTGTGGTAGCAGATGGATCAGACGGTGTTGACTTGTTTCTTCATGGATAGCTTGAAAATACAGGATGATGCAGAGGTTGCGTGCATGGTCTGTTGGGGTGGGCGGAGCTCTGCAGGCCACCATGTGTTGTTCCATGGTGAGGTATTGTTCCTGTAAAGATGAGGACTTCCGTCTTGCTCGTATGGAGTTTGCGACAGTTGTCCTTCATCCAGTATGTGACGTTAAAGTATCTGCAGGAGTTAGCGTTTGTGGAGGAGGGGTCTTCAGACAGTGAGAGGATGAGCTATGTGTTGTCGGGATAGGAGATGATGTGGAGTCCATGCTATCAGACTGTCAGCCAGGGTGATCATATAAATGTTGACCTCCGCATATGGTCTTCCTGTGCTCTGTGGTGAACGGTGGGAAACGTATCCTCTGGGTTCTGCTGGTGTTTCATTTGAGGGCATTTCCTTGGATCCCGATGTGGTGTTGTCTGTTGATCAGGGTGTGGCGGGAGACTGTCAAATGCAGCGGACAGGTCCAGGAGGATGAGGGCTGCCATTTCCCTGCAATCCAGGTGGGTTTGGATGTCATTGATGGCTGCAATCAGGGCTGGCTCGGGTCTCAGGGCTGTGGTTAGCTTGAAATCTGGATTGGGAGGAGTACAGGAGGTTGCCATCTACGTCCTGGGTGAGTTTCTGGGTGATTGCTTTCTTGAGGACTTTTGCAGGATAGTGGAGCAGAGACACGGGCCAGTAGTTCTTTAAATCGGCTGAGTCGCGGGGCGTTTCTTCAGGAGGGGACGCACCACAGCGTGTTTCCAGTCCTCAGGGAAGGAGGCCGCGGTGATGGAGGTGTTCATGACTTCCCTGAGCTTGTCGCAGATTGACTTGCTTATGAGGTTGAAGATGTGGTGGAGGCTTGGGTCTGTGGGTGCTCCCGGGTGCACAGAGTTTATGATGGAGATGGTGTTTTGCCTAGTGAGGAGGTTCCAGTGGGTGAGACGGTTTGTGTTCATAGAAGTGAGCTGGTTGATGCTCTCTACTGCAAAGGGTTGGTGTCCGAAGTTCTCATAGATGGCAGAGTTCTTATCGTGGAAGAAGTGAGCCAGGTTGCGCACAGTTCCTGAGTGGAAGTGATTATGTTCTTGGTGGCTGCAGGATTGTTGAACTCCTTCACGATGGGGAAGAGTTCTTTGATGTGGTTAGTGCTGGCTTCGATACAGGCAGTCATGGCGTACTTCTTAGCTTCTTTCAGGAGGCGGTGGTACTGGTTGAAAGCGGTTCTGAAGGCAGTGCAGTCTTCCATTCTTTTCTGAGGTGCCACTTCCTTTCAAGTTGTCGTCAGTTGCAATTGGTGGAGTGCAGTTCGCTGGTGAACCAGATAGGTCTTTAGCTTGGTTCTTTCATCTTGGCTGTCTTGGAGGTGATGGCCTCTATGTATATTGAGATCCACTGGGAGAAGTTATTTGCTGATTGTTCTGGGTCGTGTGTAGAGTGTGGATGGTTGGATTAGCAAGAATAGTGCTGTGTGGGGCAGCAACAGCTACAATGGAGTCCTTTGTGTTGTAGCAGGAGATAATGCTTTCTTGCAGGTGTTTTGTTCACCTAAATCCATGCGAAATGTAATATTTGTGTTGCAGCCAAGAATGCATAAAGGCAATTCAATTAATGTGTACTCATTCTAAAGCTATTTAGAATGAATGTTATTATACGCTTCACCTTTGAAAGTCCAGAATTATGTTGGTTCCCGATATTGGAAGGATACGACATCGCGCCCGGTTTCCACACGTACTATGGTGTGAAACCATTAATTCCTTTGCTCTGGCCCACCATATTGGAGTGTGACCGGATCTTTTTGGTGCTTGTGGACATAATTCTGGAAATCTGATACATACCTCTACGCCTCGATATTGTATACTCATCAAAAACGGAACACCAATCGATCCATTTGTCCAGTCTACGGCAATACTTGCATTTTGATCTTTCTCCATATGTACGGATATTTTGGCATCATATATATTGAGGAGCGCCTCAACTATGCCCTGAAGAAGACCAATATCTTTTGACAAAACGCATTGGCTGACTGACTTGAAAAATGTGTTTGTTTAATGAAAACAAAAAAGGATATTGTAAAGAACATCTCTGGACACACATATATGTGTGATATTACCTGTAGAGTGGTGCACCACTTGCTTTGTTTTTGTTTGACATTGTAAAGTCCAGTAGTTTGGACGGCATCGCAGCAGTGGGTGCTTATAGTATGTGCACACAATTCTGGGGTATTTCCCATCCCTTATATAAGCTTGGTGATAGCAGGTTAGGTGCTAGTGTTCATAGGGTTTCACTGTCAACGATTGTTTAACTTTCATATTCTTGCTACTGCAGTCAATAGACAAGGAAACAATTTGGTATCTATTCAATGAATAGCTTTGACTGCATCCCAATTCAGGAAGGTGTGGGCTAGCCAATCATTGCCTGGGTTTGACATCCTGTAGCAGAATGGCCACCCCACAAACTGAATTTGGACTTGTATCTTGCATGTTGGCGCCTTAAGATAATTCTTAAAATCTTCCGGATCGACCCCTCCCCTAGTTGTATGGTTTTCGTATTACCACTTATATACTCATTAACCCCTTCACTGCGGCGGCTATTCCGCCGCAGTGCTAAGGGGGCGGGGCGGCCGCATGCTGGTGGAGCTCGGTTGAGCTGTGCTCATGACGGAGCGGTTCCGTCATGGCCCGCCCCGCTCAATGGAACGTCCAACGCAGGCGCGGAATTCGCGCAGCGCAGGCGTTCCGAGCGGGCCATGACGGAGCGGTTCCGTCATCAGCATCGAACCGGTTAACACCAGTGGGGAAATATGCTATTGTGTGTATCACTATGTACAGATTATGCCTCGGTGTCGCTCTGTGAATACCTGCTTATTGATTCTGCTGTAAGCCTATGTTTCTCAATGCAAAACTCCAATAGAAATAATACAAATTAAAAAAGGAAGATCATTCTTAAATGTGCACTGGGATCGAATTAACTGGCTTTGCTGCTTAACTGCCGCCTCTTCCTGGGAGCGATGTTATGTTAAGTGACTGCATAGTGGCACAAGCACTATTTAAAAGCTCCCAAATATATGCTTACACGATGCAATGTAAATGAACAACCCTTATGTTTGGAGCAGAACATTCAATGTTTGCACATAGTAGCAATAAGTATATAGACGTCTAGTAGGAATAATGTGATCAAAAGACAGAAGGTAGAAAAAATCGGACACATCTAAGCTTTCCCGCAACTCCACTCTGCCCTCTAACTCAAAAATACCCACAACAAGCATTTACAATGCAATGGTTTTGCCTTTGTTAAAGTTAGAGCTATTGGCATTGCTCTTGACATTATTTTTATTTATGTTTTTTTTAACATAAATAAATGGCATTGTCATTTACAATGCCAATAGCTTAATCTCTCGCAAATGCCACACACAAACACCCACAGAGAGCCCCCCCACACACACACACAGCGCCCCCCCACACAACCACACAGCGCCCTCCACACATACACCCACACAGAGCCCCCCCCACACACAGCAGAAGTATGCTACATTTAATGCGAGTCACAGGGCTTTAGATCTCATCCACTGAGGATACCAGACCCTTCTGGTGTGCATTAGTTATCATTCTGCGCAGTCTGTATTCGATCCATCAATCTCGGCGTCACTGGAGAGCGCGAGATACCCGGAAAAATAAACTGCGCGCGCATGACGCAGCCCCCACCTCCCAATCCTGACAGGAGCCGTTCAACACCCCCTTCGTACGCTGCGCTAGCCTCCAATTTTAAAGAGCAGTTTAGCTAAGAAATGGCACTTAAGTGAGGCACACTGATATATCCGCGGTAAACACAAGTACAATAACCGAGAATATGAAAATATATTTTTTTTAAACCCAGCAATAGAAGCTAAAGAATTGAAGCACTGAACATACAAAGTAAACTGTCGTAGTAGGTGAATGCACAACAATACACAGTGGGCAAAACTGGACTGCAAACCACAGGAAGACTGTCACAGATTGGGACGTCCTCCAGGATGTGAACAGGAGATACCACGCCACCAACAGAGATAAGAACACCACTTCGCCGAGGACACAAAGCAAAACGCACTTTAATAAAAAGCTGCCAACAACAACATTACTGTTTAAGCCGGATTTGTTTATTTTTATCTGTGTGCCTGCCAAAAAAGCTGCATTTCTAGCGCGACTACCACGCCCCGGGTAAAATTATTCCCTATTCTGCTTAAAATAACGTTTCCCATTCAGTGAAGTAATTTTCGGGGGGGGGGGGGGGCGGTGGCCCCTCCACGCTGAATGTGTCCTTTTATCCATTTCAAAATTCAGATAAATGTACTAATAAACACGGTGACTCAAAGTGGAGCATTTCCAGAATAACAGTGAAAAACGCAGGCAACGCCTGATGACAGATCTCAAGTGGTCACGTCAGGTGTGGATTCGTTTCCAGGGACTGTTTACCTGGGAATTCTGGAACGTGTGGTTGTGTATTTATTGCCATGGCGAAATGCACGTGTACAACAAGACGTTTGGCTTTTCCTGGCAAAAAAATGTAGTTTTCCAACAACAACTATAACTGACATAGAAACGACTGCATGAGCTTCTGATGCCTGGCAACTTGCGATCTTCGAGTGCTGACTCACAACTGATACACACTTACTGGTGATAGCAGCGGTGCGTGCGCTACAGACCAGATTTCCTGGAACACGCCATTCTTTCCCAGGACCTTGAACCTTTAGCCCTGTACAAGAAACAGCAGCTTCAATTTTCATTAAAAAGAAATAATTTCTTTCAGAGTGAAGGGCAATTCAACATCACGCAAAGAGGAGGTCTCTCGTTAACTGATAGAGCTATGTGTGTCTATATCCTCGAGCCACAATAAAAACAGCAACACGAGGGTCCGACTGAACACCAACCCCCATCCCCACAACATTAATAGACAAGAGCTGGATTGTAATCAAAAGTACTTGCAATGCCTGTTGCTCAGCAAAAACTCGCTCCGGGACCACGGTTGACACGAAGAAAACAGACAACAGCACAAGGCAAATTAGCTGTAACCCTGTTACTGCTGCCTGGTGTTTCAGGCAAGGAGTTTGTTTACACTACAGCATGTGATCTAAACTTGAACGCCGTACACTTTACGGAAACGTTACCGGTTTCCAGGGAAGAAGAAGTGAAAGCGCGATAAACAGGCTTCTAAAGCAGGCACACGCATTCATTGTTTGCCCTTTTTTCAGACTCAAGTGAAGTAAGTAAAGTTCAGACTTGGTTTTGGATATGTCTGGCTACGTACACACGGAGACACTTAGGCGGTTTCGGCTATTTGAAAGCGCGAGCCACCGACACACACCAACCAGCAGGAAATAAAATATGTCCACGGCACTTGGAAAGTTGACAAGCACACACAGCTCGGCGTACTGGATTGCAGGTTTCACCTACCAACAATAGGGCGCTTGCAGGCCGTTCCCCCTCCGAAGTGGCAGCCTTCCGACTGAACGGCTCTCCGCTGTTCTATGAAGAAGTGGAACAAGTGCTCAAAATCAACCAGGCAGGTGCAGCCCCATTACTATTGGAAAAAGTATTGATAAAAAGAGGCGAAGTTGGACTGAAGGGAGGCCTCATCCTCAGAAAATCCATGAAGCACCAGCCATTTGTTCATTTGTAGTGGACCAAGGATGGAGAGGATTGCTGTTTACTGGTCACCAGCGGGAGGGGGGCGGGAACGGGGACGGGAGACGCTGCGAGCAGGAGGGGGTGGGAACAACGGAGACCAGGGGGAGGGGAGTCTGCGGGGAGCGGGCCTGGCTGAGACAACAGGAAAGCACGGTCACCAGCGGGAGGGGGGCGGGAACGGGGACGGGAGACGCTGCGAGCAGGAGAGGGGGTGGGAACAGCGGGAAATTAAAGCAAGCACTCACCTGGACTTCTTCCGGGTGCCTTCAATGCCGGACCGGATTCGGGGGCGTTCCGGCTTTCGGCTGACGTCGCGTGACGTCGGCAAAAGCCAAAGAATGTCGGGAACGCCCCCGTGTCTGGTCCGGCATTGACGGACAGGCCCCTCATCCAATGGCTAGGCTCCATTTATGGAGCCAGCCAATGAATGACGAGGGCCGACCCAAAGCCACACTACAGTTCTCATCAGGTTTTCGCCTGCGCGAAAAAGATGCGCAGAGCGCATCTTTTTGGCGAGGCAAAACCTAAAAACCAAGAAACAAAAAAACGACTTGCTTAAGGGCACTCAAAGACAGACGCCTTTGACAATACTTTGCAGCTTTTGTTAAAAAAAAAAAGGTTGGGTTACAAATTTGCTTCATTTACAACTCAATTCCAAAGAACATTAAAAAGCACTTAGTGAGGTGAGCAGAGTACCCGTTCTCAAAATAGGCTGATGCTTCATTTAAAAAGAAATACAGAAGAATGGCCAGTCACTTCCTAAACTGCCTGGAGGTTGGGGGAGGGAGAGAGAGGGATATACTCTACCACTCCTACTTCTTAGGTATTTTTGCTCACTGGCTGAATCACTTTGAAACTTTTGTTTATTAGATTTCAGTTTTAACAGTACTAATATACCAATAGAGTCCGTCTTTTGAAAAGGATTTCAGGTTTGTAAAGGCAAAATGATGCAGGTTCAATAAAACTACTCCAAAAAGAACAGATGTGAAATAGATCTACAAATTGCACGCCAGGCACCAAGGCAAGAAATCCCCATGGCGCAAGCACAAGGGGGATTTCCTTTTACACGTTTTAACCTCTGGAGCTGTTCAAGAGCTTCCCCCAGCAATCAAGGCTGGTTTTTGTTCCCCACAGAGAAAGTGTAATGAGCTGATCAGGCAAACCAGGGTCAATGGCAGTCACCCGCGGGACAACCAATGACCTTGGTTTGATGCGTACCTGTCATGGGTACTAGGCCCAGCGACACAAATAGGGTAGCATTTTTATCAGATAGAGGATGAACTTTAGATGGTAATTCCAGAATTTATGCCACAGTAATTAGAAAATAAATTTTAAGCATAGTTTGAGGTTTGTAGGCCATTCTGTGTGAGAAAACTTTGTAGGATCCATGCAAGACACACCCCCCCTCGTTGTCCATGATTGTCTAGTTTTCAGAAATGTCTGGCTTTGGTAGGTTTCCCTGGGAGGCCAATGAGCCCGGACCTAAAAATAATAGCTTTCCCTATTGACAAATCGGGTAATTTCTGTGACCGGAATTATTGAAAAGATCTCCTGCATTGTGTTTTGAGCCCTTTACTGTTGCGTACACTAGGCTTACCAACACAAGTGAGGTACCAATTATTAATAAGGAAACTTAGGGAAATGTAGGTCATAGGAAATGTGTGGCTCTCCACATATTTCAGAACTTTCCAGCACAGAAATGTGAGGAAAATGTGTTTTGTTTAGTCAAAGTTTGCAAGGGCTGCTGGGTGAGAAAATATGGTGCGAGTCACACAAGTCATCACACCCTGGATTCGACAAAGTGTCTAGTTTTAAAACATGGGCAGGTTTGTTAAGTTTCCCCAGGTGCTACCCGAGGTTCGGCCCAAAATCTACAGCTACCCACACTGCATAAAAGTATCAGCTTTCAACGACCTGGGACCTCCTCTTCCTCTCGGAGTTGACCTCGTACAACCTCCCGATTGTCGCCGATTGTACTGCTTTCTCTGGTGGAGAATCAATAGGCCTTGGCGTAGGAGTTGAAGGTGAAGGATTGAGATAGTCATTCCATTCTGTATCAGAATAGATGAATTGAAGAGTTTGAGCAGAGCTCAAAGGAGACTCCCTAGCACAACGTGCGGTAGAAAAATCTGAGGGGCAGAAAGTTCTCTCAGGAGTGTTCTAGAGGGTGAGGAGCTCTGATTGGTTCAGGGAAAAGATTGGGCCTTTTTTACATAACAAAGGCTATGGGTTGCAAAAGGGAAATGGGCCTAGGCCTCTTTTCAGTTAGCTATACTGCTAAGCTTTGCTTTTCTATATACACTGGAGACTCCCGTCTCTACGACGGGGAATGAATCAGTCATGTGAATCTATGAAAGTTCCAATACTGGAGTAACCCAATTTCCTAAAACACCCAACCTAAGCACCTCTTTAAATACACAATTCTCAAAACCTGATGAATGGATTTACACCAAATAAAGCACACATTTTGAGTAAAGCTCCCCACCATTAACCAGAGAAAAACTCAAAGCTACACACTGGAATCATGCTAATGAAATGGAGCTACTCACTTTTAGGCGGCAATACTTGGATACATGCTCGAATGGATCAAACTAGAATCAGAGAAATAGTGGTGTTTCATAGACCGCTCAATAGTAGGCATGCACATCTGGAAGGTCCTGTGGCTCCCCCGAAGGCATTGCCCTGAAGAGTATATGTGTCACCGGTTTTGAGGGCCCCCATGGGTGTGTGGGACAGAGTACAGGTGCCATACGGATCAACCCCAGTGTCTCCTCTGACCCCATTTATAGGCAATTCCGAATTTCTACCACCACACACAGGGAATAGCTTTCTCCATTTGAAAGAGGCCAACTGTAAAAGTATTGGTGACCTGTTTGATGAACATGGTAATGGAGTTCACTAGCCTCACCGAAGGCTTCAGGGTGTCCCAGAAGGCGTACTGGCAGTATCTGGCCCTTCGCCATTGGGCTACCAAACCACAGATATGCCCCCATGCCGGTCGCACATTAACAAAGTTTGAGAGATGGTTCATCACTAGAACGTCAGACCAACGGTTGCCGTCAGACATTTACACCTTTTTAAACACTCCCAGGCAGTACAGTAAATCCCCCGTGTAGCGTAGGTGGGAATCTGAATTGGAGTAAGTTCTCGCCCAAGGAAGGAGTGATATTGTACATAGGGCTAGAGCATCTTCATGCAGCACAGCGGGCAAGGAGAGGTTCTTAAAGATCGCACATTATTGGTACTACACGCCGGCAAGGTTACTTAAATGGAAACCGGGTGGGAATGGGCAATGTTGGCGTCACTGTGGTCAGCTGAGCACGCACACCCATATTCTTTTGTCATGTCCGAAGATACGTGAATTTTGGGAGGTAATTCTTTGAGACAGACGACATTTACCACAAGATTTACCCAAACTCCCCTCCTACATACTTTTGGGGCTTTCCAACACCTTCATGTACCCTCTCAGATCGGTTGTGCAGGGCGATCGCTCTAGCGCTGGGTGCGGCTAAGCAGGTACTACTGGCTAGATGGGGCACAGCAGAGATACAGTCTCCTTTAGACTGGCTATATAAGCTATGGGAACTACTGGGAATGGAAAAGATTACAGCAGGCCTACACACTCCCTCCCTAAATTTGACAAAACATGGGGCACCACCATAGAATTTTTGTCCAACGAATTCACGGAACTCACTTGCCAAACAAAGTATCTCAGAGTGCTCCGCCTCACTAGTGCCCCCCCCCCCCCCGGGAATGAAGACAACACCTGGCTCAACCCGCCCAGTTTGCATATTGGAAGCCTACCTGTCCCACCACGCACACATACAGAGAATGGATCTCCTTACCCTTCCACCCTCTTTCTCACTTTCTTCCCTCTATGCTTTTATCTCTAGTTAAAATTAATGATCCTCACCGGCGGGTGGATGTAGGTGGCGGCTATTGTATTGCTTGGCCTTTCAAAATCCAATTAAAAGAGTTAAACCATAAACATTCAGTCTTATGTGACTGTCAAACTATAAAGAAAGGATACTCACAGAATGCCTTTCTGACCTTCATATGTGGCCCCCCTAGGCTGCTGATCACTGGACTCCGCATGAACATTAAAAAGATGTTAAATAAACAGGGAAGCCTTTATTTAAGATTAATTGAAGTAAAGGAAGAAACTATGTAGCCCTGCATCACTTAACTTTAGGAACACTATCCTTTTCAAAGCCATCTTGTAGCAAAAGTGCAGAAATATGATGTCTCTTCAAAAGTACTTCATTAAAAAACAGAACCATTTCACCTTAGAATATCAGATTGTATAAGTGCATTGAGAAGAGTTTTTTTAAGAGAAAATTTTCAAATATGAATTTAGAAACATCAACTCCCCCTACATTGACAATATTACCAGTAGTGAACTGTCAAGTTAGTTGTGTGAACTCGTAGGGTGGCCTAGGTTCCTATTATACATGAATATTATAGTTTATTAAATCAAACACAGAAGAAGTTTTTGTACAGCACACATCCTGAAGTCATATATATGGTGGTCCTCTTATATGTAATAATGAAGAAAAAGGAGGAAAAGTGAAATGCATCAATTGCCTAGGATCACACAATTTGGTACCTCACATTGTGCCATTTAGCCACTAGATGTATATTCTTTGCCTCCACTACACCCCCCTTATTGCCTGTTCCCCACGGATCACCACCCTGCTAGGATCAACACGGCCCTCCGTCAAATCACAGACCAAACTTTGTGGCCCTTGGGAAAATGTTTTAGAGTACTGCATTAAAGTCATTAACTTTTGTTTTTTTCAAGTGAATATATATTTTGACCTAACGAGAAGCGGACCTTGACCCAAAATATCTCCAAGAAAACTGATTGCAATACCCTTCTTCCAAGATTCTTTTGACACAGTGCCACTGGTAACCATTACGGTCTTGCTTCTCACTGCCAAATACACACATTAGAATTAATATGAATGAGCAAGTGCTCGTTTCTCCAAGGATGTCACCTTACACTACTGGGGCGAAGATAAGGGCCAATGTCAAATCTCGATACTCTAAAATGGCGGTCTCCATAAGAGTGAACTGGCATCCTCGGTGCTTTCCTTCGGACTCTGTGTGGCTCACACTGCCCCATCACATAACTAATAGTATCAGCAAACGTGACTGTGAGAGGATACACTCTCGCACGTTCAGCCTTTGTAGAGACGAAATGTGCACCATATCCAGGCAGTAGACTTTACCACACCCGCATTTATTACGAACCAGTCCATACAAGGAAAACAAAATATAAAAACAGCATTCCTCTATCGATCCTTTTTTGCCAGTGCTTCTTCCCGCCCACTCTACGTTACCTCACTCGCCCCGGTCTGTACACTGACACTAAATAAGCATGAAAGCTGTGAATACATAAACTCAGCTGCCAGCCCTGCGTTATTTCCTGGAAAAGCCATCAATTATCTAAATTGGTTGTGTTGCGGAAAAGGAAAAAAAAAACAAGGCGGTCAGGTCTCCGTAGAAAAAAATTCTCAATGAATAAAAGAGCGCGAATATAAGAGCGCGAAAAAAAGAGGGGTGAGGAAGAGGTGAGCGAAGAGGGCTGGGGCAGAGGATTCAAGACCTGTGGGTTTATAATTTATTCCACCATTTCCACGGTCACCACAGCGTCCCGCGCTGGATGCCGTTAATAAACGTGTTTTAACTTTCTTTTCAACGGGTCTGAAAAACCGTACGCAAATCCGACCGTAATTAGGTTTAAAAAATTCCATTTCACGCGATAATCAGACTTCAAAAAACTCAATTTTATTTTTAATCAGATTTTAACAAGGATATTAGGCCTTTCCCGTTCATGTGAGGGAGAAGCGATGGGTTTAACGCAGAATGTATTCAAGCTTAGCCTTGGGAGATAATTAAATAACATTCATTTCGCAAAGGACTGTCTGCAAACGGAAAAGCCCCAGTGACAGGAGCGGTCTTTCTGAAAGAAACAAAACAAAATTATCAGACAAGCTCAATTCTTTGGTCAGAGAGCACTGGGGTCAATACAGAGCAGCGGGGCTCCGGAAGGGCTGTCTTTGGTCTGGCTTGGTGTCTGCACTGGAATAGAGAGTGGGCTTAAGGAGTGAAAAAGAAAGTGGCTAATCATGCGTTTTACGGTATGTGTTTTTAAAGAAATAGTGGTTGGTTAATTAGAAGCGACTGACCTCCCATATTTTCCTGTCATGCCGTTTCTTCTCACTAAATTCATGGAGACATCACCATGTGTCAGAGTGCCGAAGTCTACATGAGAAGGACCCAAAGCAGTTATGAACCAGACTCCCTTAACAGCTGCATGGGATTTGTGAATGAAAAGCAGACTTCGCAAATGCAAAGTATCAATGTAGAGTACACAGACAGGACTGCAATTCACAAGCGCCTGTCAATCGCAATGACGCATTGGAAATCCCTACAAGTCGCTGGGGTGCAGAGAGGACCGGGGCGCACAGGCTTGAGCCTTGCAAGGGTAGTCAGATGAGCTCTGCGGACGGTCCCTGTGGTCGCAAACCACTGAAATGTCACCACCTAGTCAAAGAGGGGGCAACTACCTGCGTAGTGCAAATTATTAATGCGAGTGCAGGCTTAGGGCATCAGAAGAGGTCCCATGGCCCGCTGCATGCTTCCCCCAAGAGTATAAACCAACCCCATAGCAAGTAAACCTTTATTTCACATTTGCTAAGTTTATATTAAGGCTATGCGTACTCAGAAAGACAAACTATGCAGTCTTTATTTTTACACAGAAACTCTAAAAACGATGATATTCAAAGTCTGTAATTTTACATGTCTAGTTCAAAAGAACACAGACTCTTCCCACGAAGAAATACATTCGATAGTTGGGACCAAGGTTAGGTAACCTGTAGACAGGATGAATGGATAGAATCACTACATAACCTTTAGTTCACATTACACAAATTGTGTGGCTACACATTTTTTTCTAATGTGAACTCAAGGTTATGTAGTGATTCTACCATGTATGAATGTATTTCTGCGCGAGAAGAGTGTATGTTGTGTACTTTTTAACTAGTCATGTAAAATTAGACTTTGAATATCTGTTTTTTAGAGTTTCTGTGTAAAAATAAAGACTGTATACATTTTCTGAGTACACCTAGCCTTCATATAAACGTATCAAATAAGAGTATATAAAAGTGGAGTTGCCTAGGGGTTTGTTTATACAACTGTGCTTTAGCTGCCCTACAAACTGTTACCAGTAACAGGGGGTCCTGATACATACATTGTTTTCCCACAGGGCCCATTGACAAGACACCGCCAGTAGAACTTATTTCTTTGAGGAAAACGGCACAGCAGCCACACAATACACAGATGGAAGTCAGCTGTCCCATGCAGGTCTATATCCCCAGGTCTCAGCATTCAGTACTA
Source organism: Lissotriton vulgaris (assembly GCF_964263255.1). NCBI lineage: Eukaryota > Metazoa > Chordata > Amphibia > Caudata > Salamandridae > Lissotriton > Lissotriton vulgaris. The sequence continues at coordinate 105,569,187 of NC_141698.1, forward strand.
ATCTTGGCACCACTTTTCACATAAACTTACCCAAGGTATCAGACGACTCTCTGGTTCCATTGTAACCTGTAACCCAGCCCCTTTATACAGCAAAGGAATATTGAATCATTTGCTCTGCAGTGCCTCTTTGAGAACTGGGTCCTGGGTATCTTTTGTTCACGGAGCTATCCAACTATCCGCACATTAAACATCCAAGTTTGTATCTCAGATTCCTTAAGTCAGCGTGTGCAAGGCCTGCATCATGCAGAGTCTTTAAATGGATCTTTTACCGGCTTATCTTACAAGTTACTTTTCGTTCCTCTATGAACCTTTAGATCTGCAAGGGCGGTGGGGAACGGGAATGTTACCTGTCCGCAGTTAGAACATGAAAGCAGGTGAATTACACTTAACTAGATTTGGCGTTTAGACAGAATATCGGAAACAAAAACATTGTGGGACAAGATAGTGTCAAGAAGATAGAGGACAAAAATATTGTGACATAAGTTACTATAGATAAGCAACGTTTTACTATATAAAACGCCACATGTATGCATGTGACATTTATATATCTCGATCTCTTCAAGGTAGCTAGATGTGGAGTGAATAGTAAATCTATACATGCCTATTTGCACTTACAGTCTCAATATTTCGGTCCTCAATATTTGACACTATATCCTGTCTACACAATATTTTTGTTTCTGATATTCTGTCAGTGATGCCTATATTTTTATCAAGAAATACTGTTCATGGAAACAGATACTAAAACCTGCCCTTCTTGACTACTACCACTAACCCCACCTTCCCTTTTGTTATGGATTTAATTAGAGGAGTACACCTCTCTTTGCCCTTGTACCTGCATGTAAATACAAGTATTGGCAAATACAAAAAGTATCGCCTAGGGAAACCATTGGCTTAGTCAGTGGTACCATATTCTTTGCATCATGGGCAAAGGAAAAAAAAATTAAAAGCCTTTAAAACAGCTGCCTGCACCATTCTAAAGGCATGTGCATCATGCATGCTTGCGCATACAGAATGACATAGGTGCTTTTTTTCCTGTTTACTTACTGATTTGAGTTGGATCGGTGACTAAACAGGCATAGAAAAACAAACAAAAGTAAGAAGGCTTCTTTTTTCTTTTAAAGTGTTTTTTTTCAGGAACCTCCAGGGGAGGCAGAGGCAAAAAAAAGGGGGTGGGGTGAAGCAACACAAGGGATTGGGTAGTGGGAAGGAAAAGCAATGGAAGAGATAGCAACAAGGAGCAGGCGGCGGTGGAGCACATGGGCAAGCCGGCAATGGAAGTAGTACAGGGGTTAGTTAGAGAGCAACATGGAGAGGATGAGAAGCACACAGGCGAGAAAGCAATGGGGGAATGAAACAGGGCAAGAACATCTTGGAGGCGGGATAGGAGAAGCACATGGATGCCAGAGTAACAGAGTGCAGGAGAAGAAAAGTACACGAGAGAAACAGCAGGAAGAACATGCACTCTCATGGAGTGCTTAAACAAAAGGAAAACAAGCATTTACAATGCAATGGTTTTGCCTTTGGAAAAATTAGAGCTATTGGCATTGTAAATGACAATTTGTATTTGTGTTGGTTTTGAAAACAGATAAATAAATGGCATTGTCATTTACATTGCCATTAGCTTAATCTCTGCAGTCACTCTCTACTCTGCGCACTCTCTACTATGCGCACTCTCTACTTCACACTCTGGGCACTCACAACTTCACAATCTGCACATTCTGCACTCTGCGCACTCACTACTCTGCGTACTCTCAACTTCACAATTTGCACATTCTGCTCTTCGCACTCACAACTTCACAATCTGCACTCGGCACATTCTGCACTCTGCGCACTCACTACTCTGCACACTCACAACCTGCACTCGGCGCATTCTGCACTCTGCATCACAGGGAGCCTGTGGTAACAGAGCCCCAGATTTAAGCATGTGTCTCTAGTGAGGTGCATGGAGATTGCCCTTTCCCTTGCCATCCTCAGCTGTTTGTGGGATGCTTGTTAGGTCTTGTCTGTAAACTATGCAAGCGCTGTCTCGTGGAGACTTTGTGGGCTTCAGCCAGCCTATACGCTACCCATTTACTGGCTTTGTCGTTCCCTTATTCGTGCTCCCCAATTTGTCCATGGCATGCATGTGTCATGCCTCTTCCAGGGTTTAGCCCTCCCCGACAGCAGTGACCAAATCTCCTAAACATATGCAGCGGCCATTTTAAGGTAGTTCTTCCGGACACCTTTTTATTTATTTAAAAATGCTTTTCAAGAGTGCTTCTGTTTTTACTTGCACTGTTCTTTGTTTCCTGCTAGTGGACCTTGCGAGTGCATGTGTTTGACCGGCAATTATCTGTGTGCACAGCGACCTTGCAAGTATTGACTGTATGTTTAGCATTTCCGTACGTGTAGAGATGCATGTATTTGTCCGTCAGTGCAGCAGTTTCTGGGGTCTGTAGTATAGCTTGTGGTTATTTGTCGTGTGCATTATAGCATACTTTTGTTTGTACATAGTGGGGGCCCCGGTATTTACCCATTCATGTAGCAAAGGTTGTGTGAATTTGGCCCCATATGCAACAGAGGCAAGTGATTTCTGGAACTTCTAGTTATTGGTCAGTTATGTGCAGCAGAGCTTGGAGAGGTTTGTATGTCTAACTTAGCTTGTATGCATAAGTCTATATAGCGGAGTTTGCGGTTATTTTGCCATGTGTACAGAGGAGCTACTAGCCTTTGTCCATCTGTGCCGCAGTTTCCAGGTACTTGCCATTGTATATAGAAGAGCTTGCGGGTATTTCACAGTGTGGGCAGCGGACCGACACACATTTGGCACACCATCTCCCATGCCAGAAAAATGGTCTTGTAACACACGTCCGCCCTGACAAGTCCAGACTCGACTCTTCTCTCTCTATAGCAGCCTCTGCTCCGTCTCCTCCCTGATATAAACTTAACCTTGAAAGAGCTTTGTGAGAGATGTCTGTATACAGCTTGAAACCACCAACTACAAGCCATTATCTGCGACAGCTCACAGACTACAACACCTACCACCTCGCTGCTCTCTCCTTCTCCTTCTCCAATCCTCTGTCTCTCTCCCTCCCTCCTCTTCTCCACTCTCCTACCCAACCATCAAGTCCCTGGAATCATTATCCTCATCACTACAGCCTCCTGGATGCGAGGCCCAGTCTACTTTACAACCGCCACACAGCTCAGGATCCCAGAAGCCCAGGAGCCCAGAAGAACTGAACGTTGCTGGGGATTTTTGTAGCATTTGCTGCAAAACAAAATGCATGTGTGCGCACTTCTACAACGATTAAGTCAGAATAGAAGTAACTGCCAGAATGCTCGGGCAACGGAAAGTGCCACGGGCCAACTTCCATGAGACTGGAGTGCACATAGCGCTTTGAAGCGCACTATGGAATGACTTGGGTATGGGTAATTTTTTTTTTTAATTTGCCTGGTACAAAGGTTTGAAAAAAATACAGGTAAAACACCAGCAGTTTGAAAAAGAAAACCTTTAAAGCCCAAAAAAAGCCAGCAAGTAAACACAAATTAAGATGCACGAGGGTGGTGCTTACAGTCTAAATTTGACTAGCATACCTTTTGAGGGCCACGGAAAGCGAATACATAATGTATTTCGACGCGCTCGGCTTAAAGCTCAAGGCAAAAGGAAGCGTGTAAGCCACAGTAGTTTTATTCATGTTCTGGAAGACTGGACACCCACAAAGCCCGCAATGACGTCCAGCATACACAGTGAACAAGTGACTATTTGAAAGCTTCTCACCACAAAATACACCTACAACACAGAGACTTTCCTCAAATTAGCAGATCCCCAAGCACACACGGGCATCTAGCTTAATAATATACTGTATAAAGTAGTAGCTACCAACATAAAATAAAAAAGGCATCATATTTTAAAGAGTAAAACACCCACAACTCACGTGAACAGACGAGTCTCTCAGACAACCCACGCACAGCACAAGCAGGGCACAGGCATACACAACACACAACAGCACTTACAGGCCCACACGACTCTCAAACACACAGACAGTGCAACACTCGCAGAACATAGACAGACACCACAAAAAACAGCACACCCCACAGACCCACATACAGGACCATCAATATATTACACCACCTGGTGACACGTAGGAAACAGGACATAGACAAAAAACAGCACAAAACACACACAGACAACCCATCCGATTTAGAGGTAGCATATACAGACACAACACAACGAGATGCACACTAGACACACAAATCAGCAACATGATGCAGACCCCTGGTAGCGCTCTTACCTGGCATGGCCGGCCGGCTAGCTGTGCTGGGTGGGCATGATCTTGAGCCCGTTAGCGCTGGGTCGGTTAGCGCTCGATAGTCAGGTGTTCTTCGGCCATCCTGGGTACCTGGTGTGGCCATGATCCACGCGGGGGACCGGGCGGTGGACATGGTGTACCTTTTCTCCACGCTTGGTGCAGCTCTGCGTTCCACAGTGGAGAATAAACCAGCGAAATCGTCCCGGGCTCAGTACCACCAGCGGAGCCCGTGCCGTGATGTCGTCCAGGGCAATCTGACCACGCACAAGCAAACTCCCCGCAGCAGCGCGTGAGTGAGGACGATGGTCCAGGCAGGTCCATGGGAGCCGATCCCAGGCTCAGGCAGCAGCGCGTGAGTGAGGACGATGGTCCAGGCAGGTCCATGGGAGCCGATCCCAGGCTCAGAGCAGACAAACACATCTGGGCAGCATCGCACAAAGAAGGGAAACGTAGGTAACGGGACAAGGCATTCCAAATCGGCAGAGCGTCAAGGCAGCGGAACCTCGAAGGATCTCGAGGCACCTCTAGCAGAGCACCGTGACGATCGGTCTGGGAGGCGAGCAGCGCCGGGGTTCCCTCCAGGCCACGGGAGCCCCGCGGGCGCCGCCATACTGCTTGCCGTCTTCCTCTCCTTCTTCCCCCGGGCTGCGGGGGGCGGGCACTTCCGGCCGGCCGCGCTAGGATTGGCCGGCCGGCCAGTCACGGGGCAGGAGAGACGCAGAAGTGCCGGCAATGCCGGACCAGACTCGGGGGCGTTCCCGGCGTCGCGTGACGTCGGCAAAAGCCAAAGAATGTCGGGAACGCCCCCGTGTCTGGTCCGGCATTGACGGACAGGCCCCTCGTCCAATGGCAAGGCTCCATTTACGGAGCCAGCCAATGAATGACGAGGGCCGAGCCAAAGCACACTACAGTTCTCATCAGGTTTTCGCCTGCGCGAAAAAGCTGCGCAGAAAGCGCAGCTTTCGCCAGGAAAAACCTAAAAAGGGGCTTGAAAAGCAAGCCATGGAAGTCAATCAGATGGATAGCAAAGAGGCAATGCTCCATGGGAGTGACCAACACTATTGACAAGCTAGTACCCGAAGAAGAGCTGGCAAATGAGTGACAGGAAAGTAACCAATGGTAAGCAATGAGCAGCCTCCAAACTCCTGTATGTTTCTGATAAGCCCATAACGTGTCTAGCAACAGATCACGCCTGCGCTGTAAAGTAACCTAAAAAAAAGTATGGTTACTGGATTCTTGGTGCAGTTTAAAGAGCATATGTTTGGAAACCGTAACTGTTCATGGATTACCAGTCTTAATCTGTTGCACGCTGAAAATTGCAGAGGTGGGAATATTCCCTGTAAGTTCCATTCAAATCGATTCAATTCTCCCTAGAGTGATCACTTCTATACATCCTCTCCCACAGACGTCCTTACTGTCATCCATATTCTGACTGCCCCCATCATGGCTATCTGTTCTCTCACTCAGACACAACCACTTCAGACCATCCTCTTCCATAGGCTCCATTGCTTCCATCCTTCTATTCACACCGCTCAGTCAATGCTACGCATCCACTCCCACATCCTCCATCACTACTATGCGTTCTCTCCGCTAGCTTCTATCATAGTGATACCACTCTTCCACGGCCTCCATTACAGGTATCCACCGTGTCACAGAGCCCCCTTTCCCACTATTCTTGGTTTCACACAGCTTCAACTACCACAGGCCAATCTTTCCCACTCCCTCAGTTAAAGCTATCCATCCTCTCCCAAAGCCTCCATCACTATAACTCAGTCTTCCACAACCTCCATCACCAATAACTAGTCTCTTACTCAGCCTCCTTCACTGCTACGCAACTTCACCAACAGGTTCCATCACTATTATCCAACCTCATCTAGAGCCTTCATCACTACTTGATGTCCTTTCCTACTTTCCACATCAGTGCTACACATCCCCTTACACATTCCCCCACAGCTTCTATGCCTGTCAGCCTCTCCATTTGCCTAAATTAACGTTTATACCTCCTCCCTTAACATCCGCACCTGCAGCCTCCATCGCCCCATTCCTCAATTTCCACAGCTCCCATCACAGTATGCTATTGTCTGCTACAGTCTTGGTTCAGTCGATCTATCCTCTCCTAAATGTTCCGGCACTACTACTCATCCATCCCCAGACTCCATCACTGTGATCCATCCTCTTTGATGGCCTCCTTTACGGCTGGCCATACATTTGCACCTCCATCAGTGCGATCCATCCTTCCTCCACAGGCTCGATCAGTGCTACACATCTTTTCCCACAGTCTACATTACAGTTATCCAGCTCATCATTGTGCCCCCTCATTACTATTCATCCTCTTTCAAGACTTTCATCCCCCACTCCTTATCATAAGCTACACCACAGCTACCTATCCTCTTCCACTGCCTCCAGCGCTCTGACCCATCCTTTCTCACTGGCTGCATCAGTGCTGACATAATCTCCCGCATCCGCGAATCCCGCTATCCATTGCCTCCCACAACTTCTGTCACCAGGAGGCACTCTCTCAGTCTACACATTAAGGATATTTGCCCTCTTTATACATCCTCTCCTGCAGCCTCCATCACCCCTATTCCATGTCTCACAGAGCTTACATTATGGTGAGCTATTCTCGCCACTGCCTTGATTAAGTTGATTCACCTTCTGCAAAATACTAGTCAGTGTAACTCATTCTCTCCCACAGCCTCCATGACTGCTATCCATCACACCATGTTCTTCGACACCCCTATCAGACTCCACAGCCGTCCTCGCCCATATTCACTCTTTCCCCAATCAGTAGGACCATATGCCATCCTACTTAATCCATTACTCTTTCGCACATTCCCTTCAGCCTCTTCCTATTTGAGCTATCCCATTACACCTTGCATAATCTCCTGCAATCCTTCCTCAAAGCCCCATACACTTTTACTCATCCTCCCACAGGTATTATCAGTCATAACAACGTGGGCTTAAAAGTTCCATCATACAGTACTTGTCCATAAAAACCTTCTGCCCCATGTTCTCAATCGGCATCGGTCACTTGTGCTCCACTGTCTGCCACACAAAACCATCACACCAGACTCCAAAGCATTCATATCAATTTCCCTCAGAGCAATCTCTGCCCATCCCACCTGTCCCCACCTTCAATTCTTACACATGTTTGAGGTACCATCAACTCATTATTTGCCCTCACATACTAAATCATAGGAGCCTTTGCGAGTCATTCTTCACAGATTTCACAGTTGAACAATGCCCCTAGTCTTCCCCAATCATGATCATTAGCCTCGATTAATAGTTCTGTACAGTCTACTCTGACAATAATTAAAGTACAGATAGGATCACATTCCTTTGAAGGACCATAAGCTTTGGCCAATCTACAAAATTGTTTTTCCTGACTGAAGCCCCCTGTACTGTGCAAGACATCCAACCTCTTTCCTTTCAAAATGCAAATTCACACAAGCCAGATACCTTCACTGGGGTAGCTGCCTACCCCATACTCTTAATAGGCCGACCCTCTACCAACTCAGTACAATAAATAGATGTTAGCTACACCACGGAACCAATTCTGGCCATACTCGGAAGTTAGAATAGTTATACAAACGCAACAGTACAACACAACTCTTTAAAAAAAGATTCCAAGACATTAACTCCTAGGAAAGGACAAGAAATTAAAGACACTTCGTTCCAGACAGGCTTTCTGTAACTTGCAATACACATTTCATGAACCTCCCTGGCGGTTAAAGCTCCTATGTATGCATAGAATAGAAGTCTATGTATTTGCACGGTTTCGGGGATGATAAATCTTCTTGATAACAATCATATCAGAAAGCACAGCATTATCTCTTGTAATATAACATGTCATTTATCATTAGAGAGAGAATGTCATACTCTGGAACGTTTCTTTGACACAAACATGAAATGGCCTCTTAAATTATGCTGGAGCAGTATAAATAGAACAACAAAAATGGTACATCACATGCATACACCACTATTTGCAATAAATAACTGCCTGCTTACGCGTACAGGCAGCCATTTTAGCACAGATAAATAGACAAATAAATGAAATGCCAGTCAGATAACTTCAAACTGACTAGAAGGCGACTGTATTGGTATTGTGGGAATTGTTAGTATTAACCAAAGTTCAGCTGAAGTAGATGAGTGGGCACCCTCATGAAACCAATAAAATGAAGACTGCTCCTACTTCGGATTATAAGTGGACCCCCAGCTTTAGGAATGCAGAGAGATGCATGCTGTAATATAAGGAGGAGGAAGGCAGAGTTGATGGTGAATCCAAAGGGTAGTTTATTCATTCAGTATAATCAGAAGTATATAGTTCCAGGAATTGTAGATAAGGTAGCTGTAGAAGTAGCCATAACCCCACCGGGAGCAGCATCCCAGCTGCTCAGCCCACATACACCGACTGACATTTCACTCAACCAGACACAGGTATATTCCATGACATCACTCACACAAGGGCTGAGCAGCAGGGCACAGAATACAAAGATAGGACTAAACATCAAGAGGAGCAGGATACTACACATGTGTATTCCCTTCAGTCTAAACTAGAGCACAGCTCTTAAAAAGCCAGCAAGATACAGCTAAGAACAGGGGTCTCCAGCCTGTTTTATAGTACAAGCAGCTTATGTTGAATGAAAACCATTGCAAGATAGTAAGTAATATTAGTGTTGTAATAGTGACTACCTCAGACACAATTACATTAGTGGCCACTGTATGCATGTTTACTAGCAGTGATCACTCAGTGAGCCAGGAAGGGTTTTCAGCATGCAAATAAAAGGTTGTGTCAATTTTGAGTGCCTTTGCATGTGTAGTACATAACCATGGCTGTAATTCCCCTGGCACCAAGGTAATGATGTTAGTAATGAGTCCATCTAATGACACATGATTGATGACTCAAATATCCGCTTTACATTTATTTTGGCAATTGATCCATTGTTTTCCTACAAACATCAGCTTATGATCTTTGAAAAGAAACACATTTTAGTTTGCAACACACATTCAATTTTGGTGGACTTTTATTAATTTAACCAAGCCAAAGCTTCTAATTTAGTGGGGTGAGCTGCACACATGTAAGCTACTCACAGACAGCTTAAGAGCTACCAGTAGCTTGAGAGCTATTTGTTGGAGAAGCCTGGCTTAGAACCCAACTCTCCTTCACCCAGAAAGCCACATTTGACAAAGAGCTGCAGTATTGTCACTTCAAGTAAGTGATGACTCGGGAAAGGTGGATCGGTTTCATAATTACTACTTGTCATGTATAGGAGCACCCCTTCAAATAAGTGTACATATTCACAATTACATTGGTAGCCTCAACAGTTTACAAAGGCAGGGTTAAACCCAACAATGTTAAAAGTACTGCATCATCCGGACGTGGTCCACAACTGACTGCTGGAGCCTGCCTTCAGCTGCCAGTTGTCTAGGTATGGAAATATTGGAATTCCTGATTGCAGAAGGCAGGTCGCAACCGCTGCCATCACACATTTGTGAACACGTTTGAGTCCAAAAGAGCACAGCAAACTGAAAAGACTCTGAGCCCACTTTGAACCACAGGTAATGCGGGCGAGACTGCAGGAAGGGTATGAGAATACTCCTCCATCAAGTCTAAGGACACTATCCATTCGCCAGGTCCAGAGCAGATAAAGCTGCTCAACATGAGCATTTTATATCTGTCCTTCTATTGAAAGACCATGGGGGGATGGCCTGAGGTTCCAATCCTTTTTGCGGGATGAGGAAATGCCTTTCTCATAGTCCGGTACCTTCTCAAAGGCATCTTTGGAGAGCAAGAGGAATACCTTCTGTAGCAGTACGGGTAAATGCCTTTTTCAAATCCATTCGGGTGTGTGAGTAACAATGGGCAGGGAGGAAAGAAAAAATAGGGCATGGTGCATGGCCCACCTTTGGGATGTGATGGCTCGCCATCCTGCCTCCCACTAAGTGGGCATACGTCATGGAGGGCAAACTAAAGCAGATTGTTGGCCGTTGTAGCAGGGGATAAAGAGTTGGAAGATTTATTGCCCCAGCTAAATTGCATGTTGTCTGACAGATCAGCATCCAAAGCACCAAAAGTAGTATTTAATCACTGGTTGAGAAGGCCATCTGACTAACCAGATCTCTGGAATAGCCTTTAAATAAAAAATAAAAAAAAACGGTTGAGGGAATTGTTTTGTAAGAACATGCTATATAGCTCAACTGTCTTTAAAGCGTACCAAAGCGAAGTCTACCTTATCACCAAAGACGTGTGACCCTTCAAAAGGCAAGTCGATCAGCATAACCTGGACACTGCCAGAGAACCTAGTGGACCTCATCCAGGAATGACCACACTGGCACCAATCGCCCTCCCAAGCCAATGAGTGGCATCTAAACCTGCACAGTAAACATGTTGCAGCATCCTGTCCATCATTTACTGTCTGGGCCAAAGAAGCACCAAGTCATCTAAGATCTTGCTGGCCCTGTCCCTAGGGGCATGGGTATATCAGTCCAACAGGTAGACTGCGTTTACAGACAGCAAAGGAAGGATAGTTGAAGGACACATCGGTTTACCGAAGGCCTTTCCTGGATGTCGTCTGATCAACAGACAACTGCCAGACCAATATAAAAGATTCCAAGCATAATACACCAACACACGAGTTAGAGTAAACAAATATTCACTTGTGCCACTAGGGACAACACGTGTTGGGTGTATACTATAAGAAAGTAACTAACTCAACTGTGCAATAATAAAGACACTTCACTCTCAATATCGTTGCACCTTTATTTGTTCTATGTTAATAACATTGAAGACCTGGTTATGAAGAAGAAGTATCTACATGCTCCTTTTATTTACCATTTTCAAAACTTTGTTAATCCTTATTAATGTTTAGTGGGAATGGGGTCCTTACCACTGATTTGGAAATGTGTACACTTATTCTAACTCAACAGTCGCCGCTCAATCTCCAAGCTTGTCGGTGGAGACTGGACAGGTTCGGGTGGAGGACCGTCCCCTGCTGCTGCGACAGAAGGTCCTCCCGAAGAGGCAGACGAATCGGGGGATCGACTGACATGCTGAGTAGCTCGGGATAACAGTATCTTCGTGCCCAGTCAGGAGGCACAAGGATAACCTGGGCCCGGTCGCACCTGATCTTCAGCACTCTAGGCAGAAGTGGTATAGGCGGAAAGGCGTACAATAGACCACAACTCCACTCGCGACGAAAAGCGTCCCCGAGCGAGTGCCGACTTGAAAACTCCAACACACAGAACTGATGACATTGCGCGTTCTCTTCTGTGGTGAACAGATCTAACCAAGGCTCTCCCCACTGCTGAAAGAGGCCATGCGCCACGTCCGAGTTCAGACGCCATTCGTGATTCATCATGCACCAACGGCTGAGTTCGTCCGCCCTGGCGTTCAGAGAACCTGCCAGGTGTTGAACCCCCAGGGTCACGCCCTGATGTTCCAGCCATTGCCAGAGGCGCAGAGCCTCCTGGCATAGGGTCCACAACCCCACCCCGCCCTGTTTGTTGCAGTACCACATGGCGGTGGTGTTGTCAGTGAACACCTGCACTACACTCCCCCTGACAGCGGGAAGGAATGCCTTCAGTGCAAGTCGGATCGCCCGCAGCTCCAGAAGGTTGATGTGGAGCTGGGACTTTGCCGGAGACCAGATACCTCTGATCTCCGCCTCTCCCATGTGTCCTCCCCAACCCAGGAGGGACGCATCTGTCACAACTACGTGCTCCGGGTGGGGTAGGGAGAGGGATATGCCACTGACCAGATCGCGGTCCGTGAGCCACCACTGCAGCTGTTTTGCAGTGCCCTCCGAGATAAAGACATGGTCGGACAAGTTGCCCTGATGCTGGGCCCAATGAAACTTCAGGTCCCACTGCAGATCCCGCATCCGCCACAGGGGGTGATGCACCAGAAGGATGCAGGAGGCCATCAGCCCCAGAAGCCGCAGCGTCAACCTGACCAAGACCCGGGATAAAGGCTGAAAGATCGAAATCAGAGCCTGAATATCCCGAACCCGCTGTTCGGGTGGATTAACCCGAAACTGCGCAGAGTCCAGAACCGCTCCGATGAAGAGGAGCGTCTGAGAGGGACACAGGTGTGACTTCGGCACGTTGATGGAGAACCCCAGCAGATGCAGGAGATCGGCCGTAGTGTGGAGGTGGCGGACGACTGTCTGGGGCGAGCCCGCCTTCAACACCCAGTCGTCGAGGTAGGGAAAGACTGAAACTTCTAACCTGCTCAGATGGGCTGCGACCACCGCCATCACTTTGGTGAACACCCGTGGGGCGCTGGTAAGGCCGAAGGGGAGCACGGTAAATTGAAAGTGCTCGTGGCCTACCGTGAACCTGAGGTAACGCCGGTGGGCCGGCAGGACAGGGATGTGAAAATAGGCGTCCTGCGATTCCAACGCTACCATCCAGTCTCCTGGGTCCAGGGCAGCTAAGACCTGAGCCAGAGTCAGCATCTTGAACTTTTTTTCTGGAGGAAGCCGTTGACATTCTGTAGGTCCAAGATAGGGCATAGGCCCCCTTTGCCCTTCTTGGGTACTAGAAAGTAGTGGGAGTAACAACCACGCCCTACTTCTGGCCGAGGAACGCGCTCGATGGCCTTCTTGGCCAAGAGGGCCGTGACTTCCTCTTGCAGAAGTTGCAAGTGATCGCCCGACACGCGGTGGAATTGCAGTGGCATGGCTGGAGGGGTCGCCTCGAAGGGGAGGGAGTAGCCCCTTCGGACGATTTGCAGCACCCACCTGTCCGACGTGACGGTGCGCCAGTGGAAGAGGTGATGGCGAACCCTGCCCCCCACTGGCGTCACATGGGCTTGAAAGCACGGACTAGGAGGGTTTTGAGGCAGGTGCTGCGGGGGAAGGTGTGGACTGGCCACGCCGTTGTCCCCGACTGCCGCCACGGCGGTTTCCACGGACGCCACCGCGCTGTTGGACATTCTGCAGCGCGTGGCTGGCAGCACGTGTGGGGGCGCCCCTTCCTTGGCCACGAAAGGAGCGAAAGGCACCAGTTTGCTGGCGAGGAGCCGAGAGGCCCAAGGACTTGGCCGTAGCCCTGGAGTCCTTAAATCGCTCAAGCGCATGGTCTGCCTTGTCTCCAAAGAGGCGACGGCCATCAAGCGCCATGTCCAGCAGAGTGGCCTGGACATCGGCCGAAAAGTTGGCGGACCTCAACCAGGCGTGGCGTCGTACCGCCACGGTCGTTGCCATCACCCTGCCCAGTGAGTCCCCAGTATCCAGCCCACACCGGATGGAATACCGTGCTGCATCTCGACCCTCCGCAAGTGTTTGGGCGAGTTTTGCCCGGACCTCATCCCGACACTGTGGCAGCACGTCCGCAACCGGTCCCACAGGGTGTGGGTATAGCGGCCCAAGAGGCATGCGGTATTAACTGACCGCAGTCCCAAACTGAGGGACGAGAACACCTTCCCGAACGGTTTATACCTCTTGGATTCCCGAATGGGCGGAGCCGTCGGGAATGTGGTCTGGGAAGTGGAGGCCTGGATGACCAGGATCTCGGGGTGGGGTGGGTGGACAAAAAGCAAGGGTCGCCCGGGGCCGGGCAGTAGCGTCTGGCCACGTTCCTATCCACAGGCGGACCTGTGGCGGGCTTGGACCAAGTGCCCACAAGAACGTCACACAAGGCCTCATTAAATGGCAGCAGAGACTAACTGGAGCTTGCCTGCGGTTTAAGGACCTCTGTGAGGAGGTTAGTCCTCACAGCCGCGACAGGGAGCTCAAGGTTTAAGGCCTTGGCTGCCTGTGTCAACACTACACTATATGCTGCCCCCTACTCCGTAGCCACGGTGGGAGGGGAGATAAATCCAGTGTCTGGCAAAGTGTCAATGCCACTGGCCTCCCCAAGCTCATATGTCCAGTCCTGTGGTGACTGGCACTCCCGTGCCAGAGGGTCCTCAGACCCCTCCCAATCACAATCGTTACCCATCTCCTGTAGCACAGGTTCAACAGATGGGTCCTGTTCATGGAAATAGAAATCTCCAAATGCCGTCGGTAGCGGCGCCCATCGGCGCCGCTCCGGCGCCACAACCGGACCGGGGGTAGGATCGGGGACAGCGCCCATAGCTGGCGCCGGGGGTGACACCCATAGGGCCGAGGTCGACCGGCGACGAACCGGATCCGGAAGCTGATCCAGAGAGGGCCTGCGGCGCCCGGACCGAACTCGCCGGCGGTGCCGAGGCCAAAGCACCCGACGGCATCGGGGCCGAAGCACCGACCCGCTAGGCCCTCCAGCCGGGGCCGTTGGGCCCGAAGGCGCCACGGAACCCGGCTGAGGAGGGAGGGAGCTCTTGGCCAGGAGGTGCCGCGCGGGTGGTGTCACCCGAACCCCTGGCCACATAGTGCGAGCGTCTGGGTGGGTCGGAGGAACGATGTCTCTCAGACCTCATGCCTTTTACCTGAGGACTTGGATCCCGACGACCGATGTCCACTCCCAGAGCTGCGAGGGCTCTGACCCCGCGACCTGTCCGTCGACCTCCCGTGGGACCGGGACAAGGACCTGGAGCGGCGCGGGGCCGACTGCCGGTGCTCCAGTCGCTTGCGAGACCGCTCTCGCCTAGCCTTAGACGTCAGGGCCCGGCAGTCAGCAGGTGCGGTAGTCAAGGTCGAGGCCTAAACACTAGAGGCACCGGCGATGGGGGTCGGTAACCGACATCAGTCGGTTGCACCTGGAACAGGGTTTAAATCCGGGCATCCCTACCGGCACCGTAGGAGTCGAAGACTCGAGCAAAAAAATTATCAAAAAGATCAAAAAGTTTAGTCAAAAAAGACTAAGGGGTAGAGCTTCTCCGGATCTGCGCTAGCTGGGGCGGAAAAAAAAAGAAGAACTGACGTCAGCGCGCATGGGCGGCGTCTAAGTACTCCGACAACGTCATTCCAGCGCTAACGACGCAGACGACGTACGCGGACGACACCTGCCAGCGGGCAGGGGTATTGCTCCGCAAAATTTTCCAGATCCAGTCTGACGCCTGGGGATATTCTAAGGTAAGGAATCTATCACTAACGTGGCTCTTTCAGATACGTTTTTACAATTCACTAAAAGGCCAAAATATTTGGATTACATGTGACGGGCTTTTGGCCATCAAGAATCTATGAGACAATACATTTTCCTAACTCCATTCAGATGCGAGCAAGATAAAAGTCTTGCATAAGAACTAAAAAATTCAACATTTTGGAAGAGTAAGCAGTTTCAAAGATACCCAAGTAGGGAGATAATTTGATATCATTCCTTGAAAGCGGCCTCTCAGATGCAACAGGAAACGGAGAACCGAGATGAGAAAAAAAGTGGACAAATACATCAGAGATAATATTCTGAAGGCAGTTCAAGATAGGAAGAGTGACAAAAGGGGAAAGTTTGATATACAAGGAAAACACTGGAGTTTTTGAAGAGAGACTATCAAGGCAAGTGAGACTCATCCTATACCCAGCCACACCCAGTATTTTACTTGAGTAGCAAATGTATATGTTCCAGACAGAATGCAACCGCTTGGGAAATGTTCTGGTCAGAATACAGATCCAGGCGTAATCTTATGATGTGCGGTCTTGGAGCTGGCAAACAACATGACAGAATACGAAAAGAATATTGTCAAAAATAAAAAGAATATGTTGTAACTGATACTTAACAGAAGGTAGAGTGCTGAGGAAACGTGACCGAGGATGCACTGGTGAAGTTGCTGAGAAAGACTGAAGTAACAATACCTAAATGCCCATAGATCTCACAACACAGGTGAGGAACTGAAGTAGATTTCTTGGCCTTTGCTAGTTCCTGCTGCTGAAACTCCCTAACCCATAAATAAACTAAAAACCTATCCTCGCATAACCAATTCTGCTGGACTAGCTTTCTACTTCTACTACCTCATCAACTCAACCTACTTTCATCACAGTTTTGGTAAACCTCAAACGTAACCAGCCCAATTAACACAACCTATGTAAGTATTATTTAATTCCACCTATGATACGGGAGTTCTGCGTGGGCTACCAGATAAAGCATTCACCAAAGCCCTTCTAATTGAAGGGAACAGACTTATAGGGACGGAAAGCGGTAGGATGGAGCCATGTATTCACTTAAACCAGAGTAGTAGTTGGAGAACAAAGTAAGTTGTCATTACCTTAAATTGTCCAGCAAACTGAAGCTTCTTTAAGACGGACTTTAATTATATGCTGGGATATAGTGGCATACACTACTTAGAAAAAACACAAACCTTTAAAACAAATTAAAAAATAAGTTGAGAATGCAAACGCATATTGTTCTCTTTCAAATGAGCTCCCTTTCCCCACATTAAACTATTTATTTGTGAAAGAGGTTTAGTGATTTTCTTTAATATGAGCAAGTCACATGCCACGTTAATGATGAAAAGGATAGACTGACTATGTGTCTACAAAACATGGGAACAAGTTATCAATGGGTTTTTGTACCAGAAAAAGGCAAACAATTTCATACCAAAGTAGGCAAAGTATGGCATGCCCTCCTCATTTCATGAGAAAACGCTTACAACAGAAGAGTTTCCCTTTAAGAAATTGTCTATTTTAAGAGTTGAAGCAGAAGTTTGCGCACCTCTAAAAATCTATAAAGAAACTGAACTAATTGAGTTCATGGGGACTACAAGCAGGCTAAATATTACCAACCTCTTCCTCCAAAATGTACACCTGCTCTAAACTTTATGGTCGTTCAAGAGATTGAGCTAACACATAGATGTATTTTAAGTCTTTTTTAAATTTCCTTACATTCCCAAAAAACACAGTTGCCTGACATTTGGGCCTTAAAGTAGGGTTTTAAGAGCTTTTGTAGCCATTGCCAACCTATCTTTATAACTCTCAGTCAGTCAGCAAACCCATTTGAAATGAGTCCTTTATTAAATAGGAGTGATTAAAAAAGTTTAGCTAGGCGGAACTCCCAACAGGCCCTATACATAGACACTATTTGGCCTCAATTGGTAAAATCAATGCCCAGGATTAATTACTGTTTCATCAGAAATGTATTATATCGAGTAGTGTCTGGGTTAAGAGTGTTTTTCTAAAAGGTATGTCTTTTGAATTCCAAAGGTTAAACTGAAGTAAAATTTCAGAATTAAATGTTTGATTTGAAGGGCACCCGTAATTTTTTTTCCCTGGGAACAGCACTGTGGTGGGTATCATGGAGAGCTTGGTATGTCCCAGGGGTGAACCTCTTTGATCTAGGAGGTCGGGCAAATAGTTTTAGAAGGTAAGTCACCCAATATTCGATCACACAAAGGAAGTGCATGGAAATTGGAGCACAAGTTAGAAGCTGACTAAAGTCAATGACTGTGGCACAGAAAAGTCAGTTTCCAAGCACTATAAAATGTATAGAGATGTGAAAAACAAATCAGAGTCTAGATAGACTACAGCATGTCTCTTCACCAATCTCACATTGGCTGCACATTAATTTTAGATCTTCTCTTTCGTCCAGAAAGCAGGACAGATGCACGCTCTGGAGGACAAGAGATACACCGGTCCTGGAGGCAGGAGATCGTACAGAAGCCAAAGATCCACTGCAAACCCATCAAGTCAACTTGGGAAATCAGTCACAAACATATACCCACACAGTCGGACTGCACAATTCAGGCATTCCAGTCCAACAAATGAAGTAAAGATTATAGGAAGTACTTTATTCCAGAAGATAATCGGATCTAACCCATTTTAGAGTAAAAAGATGGTCTTCCAAAAGCCAATACACTGCATTCCCAAACATAATTAAAGCAACTGAAATGTAGTTACACACTGTAGAAAACACTCTCTCTAGAATTCTTGTCAGCACAGAAGCACGATAACCAACTTTTTCACATCGACACAGGTACCAATTATCAACAAACACAAGGATTTAGTGAATTTATTTTAAAAAGTGAATGGGTACTAGGTTCCCTGCTCCTTTAAAAAAGCTTAAAATATGGATACAAGTTGGAAGATGCAATTTACTGGATCGAGTAAGCCCTGAGAAAATTAGGAAACTGATGTAACTAGGGTAAAGCATAGAATATCAAGAAAAGGACTTCATGAGCTAAAGCAAACAACGGTGATGAGCTGCGAATGAACTATAGAAGAATGTTTAAAGTTCCACCCACTTACTTGTAAAACAAAGAGTCCTCTGAAAATTACAAATCCTAAAGTTGATAAGAAATTTAACCTCAGTGGAAACAAAGAGGGAAGGGATGGGACGTGATTGCCATGGCCCCTGGTAGCCCTTTACCTCGTCTTATGATATATAAATAATTCATAAAATGCCTTAAAATGCAGTTGTGAAACCAGTTAACAGGTCTCTGTAGACAGGAAAGATTGAAGAGTTAAAGAGCCTACTCCTTAAAAGCTGTAGCAGGAAGCAGACTGCCAAATAAAGTGAAGTCACCAAATAACCTTTGATTGTGACAGTAACTTACATACAGGAAAAAGCTGCTCAACACCTCAAAATCAGTTGCTTGCACTATTACAGCATTATGGTTTCACAAGCAGAAACCACAAAACTTTAAGAGTCTCTTGAATGGCCAGCCACGGAAAAGAAACAAAACTCAGTGATGAATTGGAGGCACTTGGATGTCATCAAAACCTTCAATAAAGTTTCACACAATAGTTATAAACACATGAATCGGCCTTAATATTCATCGGAGTCCTAGGAAGCAGAATGGGCAGAAGTTGTTTTGAGGACCTGGCGAGACAACAAAAAGTTGGTTCTCAATTAGTGCTCTTTAACATCTTAGGAAGCGATGCTGCTAAGGAGCTATTTGCCAAGGATATGAACAGATGCCATAGAGTTACCATCGCAAAAAAAAAGTGGGAAAAGGGCTTGTGGATAGGCAGGAAGAATGGATTCAATGCACTTACAGTACAGGAGGAAGAGTACAAGGTGGGATGTGAGAGGCCAAATGTCTGGGAAGGAGTCCCCAACATTAATGAACTTATTGAGGCAAAAGAGTGAACGAGCCGCATGGAGTTCAAGGACAATATTGGGCGATTTGGAACTAACTGGAGATTGGATTAGAAGAGGCCGCCGGGAGATGCACTACCCTATTGAAAGAAGTCCATGGGGCGTGTTAGCAATGGGGTAGCGTGGTGCAGAGAAGGCGGAAATGTGTAAAGCATCCGCGTAGCAAACAGAGGCGACACACAAGGCACACTACAAAAAGAGACCACACCAGTTAAGATGAAAAACAGTATCTGTATTGTAAAATAAACACATTAGAAGGGAATCACAGGTGCAGATAAACTGTGCCCGCCGGGGAATAATTCACAGGGGGACTATATACATGGCAGCGCCAATCGAGCCGCTGCCAGAAACATCACAAGTCCAAGGATAACTGAAAGTCCATAAGCAATAACGTCTCACCGGCCGTACCTACTGGTGAGTAGACATGCACTTGGCATAAATCACTTTAGGCATTTGTCAAGGTAGGCCTAAACATGAAACCAGCCACGTAGCCATTATGGAAAAACAGTAGCATAAAGGCATGAATCATGACAACACATTATGCATAACTTCAGGTATAAATCATCGTTGCCGTAGCCTGGAATGGGAACCTCAGGTGAGGCATAGTATGCAGAACACCAGCATTGCAGTCTTGGGGAAAAAAGAAACCATTAGCACTAGGCATAAAACACACAGTGGTCAGGCATAAAGCCTGAATCAACACCTTAGACCTACCGTCACAGTGGACCTGAAAACACAAATACATTGGGCATAACGGGTGAGCATATTCTGCATATCATGAGGCACACCATACTCAGCTGGGGCCTAAACCATGGGAGCATTAAATCACCTTAAATTAGGCTCTTTACGCAGGACCCCCACAAGGTAGTATTAGGGTAAAAGCATTGCCAGCATTAATTCATTAGGCATACAAACAGTATGAATAACCTATTAGGCTGGAAAAGCATTAGGCATCAACCTGTGGGTATAAACATAGTAGGCATGAAGCATTAGGGTAAAAACGCTAGGCAACATCACCTTAGGCATTAGCAGATGCATAAGGCACCTCCTCCGGTACATGGGGCCTAATCATATTAGAATGGGGCATACACTAGGCATTTCATCATTGCACACATTAGGACAGAACATTAGCATAATGGTGCATCCCTAGTAACCCCCCAAACATCCTGTAAGCATTAGGGGGGAAAGAAACAATTAGTGATATAACCACATGCAATAGGCATAAGCAACATTAACAGAACACTTTATGTAAATACACCTGGAATAGCTGCCCCAAAGTTGCAGATTCGCTTCTGGCGCTACTGCGCCTGAGGAGCCCCTACTCGGGGGCTATCAAATTACCAATGGCCCAAAATCAGCACTGCAAACCGGAGGAAAAAGCATTAGGTATCATCCTAGGTACAAATGCATTATGCAAGAATATTATGCAAGAAATCATTTGGGGCAATAGGCCATGCCAGCATAAACACAGTTCACCCCAATCGGGGGCACAGCACTCTGAAACTTGCCCCAGGCCAACGGGCCTCTCTGCGGGGCTCAAATGCCCTATGTCCCGCAAAGTCAGGGCTGGCTGCAAAAACAGCAAAAGCAAAGTGCGCAAAGCACTGGGGCAGGGCAGGAGTGTCACTCCTCTCTCTGCTCCTGAGGAGTACAATGCCCCCCAATACGTTGCAGCTGCCCACTGTCAACCAAGCAGGCAGGGGGGAATCCCACACGCCGGGATCCCCTCGTAGCGCTTTAGAATCCCGGCGCTGCAGATGTCCGCTCCTCTTCTCCTGGGCACAGTTGTAGCGCCTTGGCAGCAAGCAGAGCACAGCCAATGCGAATAAGGCACTCTGGCAGCACCCCAATGCAGCACACACGCAGGGGAATTTAAATATAGCACTTTGAAAGCACAGCGCTGCAGGGGTCAGCTCCTCTTCCCCTAGCACCTTGAATATAGCGCTTGCGAGGCACTATGTCCCACTAGAACTTCAGGGACAGAAGATAGTGTACCTCTTCTGGTAATCAGGAAAACAGTGCCCACCAGGCGCTAGAGTGCAGGCAGAGCAGCACAGTCACTTCAAATATGGCGCTCACCAGGCGCTAGGTGACTCACAGTTCCCGGGGTCCCACCGGTGGGAGTAGCGCCCACGCTCCTCACCTCCTTGGAGTGCAGGCAGTCAAAGTATAGCACTGATGAGGCGCTAGGACAGCAGAGCAGGCAGGCCAGACTGGGCAAGATCAGCAGACAGTAGCACTTATCAGTACAGGACAGCAGCTCCTAGAAGCAGTCATCTCCCATAAAGTGGCACTCAGTCGGACACAGCAGTCTTTACTCCAGCAAAGGCTCTCACCGGCCCGGTGGAAAGCAGAGGGGTACAGATGGGCTCAGGGGCTAGCACACAGGCCCATGCAGCAGTATCTCCTGGCAGAGTGTTCCCTCTCAATCCAGTCCACCCTCAGTCTGAGCACATGGCATCTCTACTGCTCTACATATACATCCCTCCTCCCAACTACCAGAAAGGGCTGGAAGCTTATAGAAGGCCCAAGGCAGTTTTAGCCTCAGTGTCACTGGGGTAAGTGTAGAGCACCTTGTCACTTTAAACACTACACCGCCAACCCACCTCAGGCAGGCGGCACAAGCAGACAGAAATGGCGTCCTTTTTAAAAGTGACATTTCATCACAACAATAAAAATAAATCAGCACCCGCCATTGCGCAGCAGGCATTTTCTCACACCTGGTAAAAGGCTAGGGGGAAAGGCAAAAAGTTTCAGGATGACCCTGCAAGCAGAGCCAAGTCCAACAGGGCCCATCTCATTTATCTCTAGGCCTGCTACACTCTTGCAACAGCAGCTACACTGGGGTAAATGTTCCATGAAACCAATTCTTCTTCCAATACTGGAACTTCCTCCACTTATCAGCTGAGCAGAACCACAAACACATATGTTAGCAGCAACACAAAAGAGGTTTAGACCTTTGCAAGTACAACAAGACTAAGGCCATTATAAAAGAGTCCTGATAATACAGAACGGGGCGGTCACAGCATTATCAAATTTAGCGCTCCTTACTTCTGCTTTTTTGGGCCAACAAGAAAGCAAAACTCCTCCAGCGTGGCTATAAAATACTACTGGAAAACTACGACCAGTCTTTAGAGGTGAACAAATACCCAACCCATAATTATCAGAAGGACTGGATCTTAGAAAACAGCAGGGAGGTGGGCCCCTTCTCTTCATTCTATAGCAATTCAAAGAACACAAAGCTACTTATTCTCTGTTCAGTGTTTCAAGTCCACTTCTGGCTCCACAGTGGTGCCACATCAAGGAGAACCCTCCACAACGGGCACAAGGGTGCTTATCACCATGGTTTTTAACCTAACAAGAAAATGTGCACTTGCCTACTGAAAAGCCTACCGAGCAAGAGCTCTTTAAATCGGCTGCATGCACTAAAATTCTCCCTGGAAACTGTGGAGGGGAAAAAAAACACATCAGCAAGTGAAAAATCAAGTAGCTGCTTGTTTGTTTTTTTTTTTATTAGATTTTATTTTTGAAGTGTTCTGTGACCCTTGTTATATGTAAATGGCTTGAACTCCGGCACTCAGTCTGCCGTGAAGGAAAATGTTCTGAAGCGTAGACATTTCAATGAAACGGCTTCAAGGCAGACAGACTCCTGTACTAATGGAACGAAAGTGAAATTATCATTTAAATAGCATTGGCTAATCACAGAGGGCCACCGTGCTCCCTTGGATAGGCTTGGAAACTCCTCGCAGCTGCTAGAAAATAAACAAACCTAGCTCCTTTTTTTCCTTCCCATTTCACCGGTCTCGCTCAGCTGTTTCAGCTCTGCCATGAAAAACAAGCATTTGCAATGCAATGGTCTCGGCATCATCAAAGGTAGAGCTATTGGCATTGCTCATGACATTTTTTTTCTTTAAATCAAAAATTGCACTCTGCACTCTGCACTCTGCACTCACCATCGTGTTAAGCATGCACTATAATTGACGCCAAAATAGTCACATTATCTCCTAATAAACAAAAAAGCCTTCAAGATGAAATAGCATCCTATGTAAGTGGCGTACAATACAAAGTACGACAAAGTGGGTGTAGATCTTGGTTTCAAAACATGAGCGAGTTAAGTGGGGTGTCTTAGAGCCGAGATTGTCAAATACTTTCCAGTAAAGAGATATATGTATTGATGTGAGTTCTACCGAGCGGTGGGGCGGTTGGGAGGTGCTTAATAGCTTAGTTTTAACCCAAAAATATATTTGCACAGAATGAAGCTATAGATAGCTGAATGAGAGTAAGTTGTAAAGAAGCAGGCCACGTCCTGGTGGTTAAAGTAGGAATATAATAGCAGCTCGATTGGCTTCGAGGTGATTATTGATCATTAGTAATTGTGTAACTATGACAATAATAGTTATCCTAATTCCTGTGCTACCTCATTGACCGTGTTCATTTTTCCCCAGGCTTGCCCTATCACACTCTGCCCATCCTCCCCTTTAGGTCACAACATGCCTCGTCCACCCACTGCAGGACAATGTATTATCACCCGCAGCGTGAAACAGAGTCAGGTTCGAACTAAGTATCAAAGCAGCTGCAGAAAAATATTGGGTTAAAAACAGAAGTTATGATGTGTTCGCGCCAGGCAGCGGATAATGTGTCTTTGCTCTGATCACACCAGAACGGAAACCAATGTGCGCTCTGCCCACGGCTGCTGCGCAGAGGAAACCCCGGCTCATGCGCGGTCTTAATATAAAACAAGCCTATTCATTTCGCGGCCGCCCCGGAAGTCAGGCACGGTCGCCTGTGACGGGGGCGGGGCCACGTTCACACCGGAAGAGGAGGCAGGCGGAGTCGTAGCGTCTCGCGGCCCGGGGCTCCTGTGAGCGGTGTAGAGCCCCGGGGCCGCGCCAGCAGGAGGTTGGGCGCCGCGTGCTGAGGTAAGGTAAGTTCTGGAGCGCGATTGGTGCACTTGTGTGTGTGTATGCTCGTGTGTGCGTGTGTGTATGTATGTGTGCGACGGTGACGGCGGGGGAGGGGGGGCCTCGGTGCACTTGTGTGTGTGCGCGCATGTGTGTATGAGTCAGGGGTGGTGTCTCTGTATGTATGTGTGTGCGTGCGTGCATGGGCGCTTGTGTGTGTGTATGCGCGCTTGTGTGTGTGTATGCGCATGCGTGTGTGGTGCTTGCGCTTCCCAGGAGACAGCGCCTGGCCACAGCGCGCGTTCCAGTTACAAATCGCCTGGAAGGATGCGCGTGGCCAGGACTGTCTCCTGGGACTGCTACTCGCGGACATAAGATCTCGGCGGAGACGCGCTTACGCGCGTCTTTTAGCCGAGACCTAAAAAGCTGCAATAGTTTGCCACATGCCAGAACGGGGAAGAACATTTCGTTAGTGGAGACATTTGAGGTGTGCCGAAATAGGGAAGTACTGGTTGTGAAGGTGCGAAACCAGCTTCCGGTTCGGAGGTTAAGTAACTCAAGCCACAGACACCTCTAGCAGGGGCTGCCCTAGACTGGCTGTCAATCACTGCCACCCTAGGCGACCCATGCAACCAGCAACTACACGCCCACACTTTTTACCCCAATATTCATTTTTTTACCCATTTCATTTTTTTTATAACCACCATCGAACTTAACGTGGAGATGTTGGGGGTCTTCTATATCACCTTTGACCTCAGAGTACACATTTCAAATTATCTTCCACTAAAAACTATAAACATTGGTTGGCATCGCCCTCCCATGGACAAACCACATTAGTATCCCCATTACAGATGGTCTTCTCGAACTCTTAACAGGTAGCACCACCAAAAACTACAAGATGGGCTACATCCCCAAAGCAATTACGTTTGCCACTCTTGTACAACAATAACTGCCAAAGAACCACTCCAACAAAGAAATCCACCACTGCCAACCCTCTACTATACTCCGCACTAGTCAACCTGCCCCTTCTGTAGAAAGTACGTCTAAAATGAAAACAGCATCCAATACAGTTCCCCATAAAAAAGATTGCCAACAAAAAATTGTAAAAGGCTAATTTACCTAACAAATTTTTTTTTTTTTTAAATCAAACCATCTTCATACCTCTACAAAACCACCTCTACCAAAAACCATAAAGCCATTTTCACTGGAAAAAGCCATATGCCTTAAAAAAAAGGTGAACACTCTTAAAATATATGGATCACAATAATCCACGAGGAATTTCACAAGAATTAAAAAAAAGTCTCTTAAACGCCACCCCACCCACCAAATGAATGCCAAATAAGCCCAGCATCCATTGAGGCCTTTTACATCTCACCGTATATTCCCAAAATTACCACCTTCTACTTGATTTCACCTGAATTTCCAACATTAAGTCTCAAAGTTCTTCCAATAATTCAGCTAACATAAATGTTAAATAAATGTTAAATGTCGTATACTTGTAAAGCGCACAGCTGCCCCAGCAAAGGGGCGTCCCGGTGCTGTATACCGCTGGGGAACCCATCCTGGCTTTCACTGCACAATTAAGCAAACAACCAAGATTATTTCATTCTGGTGAAGAGCCATAAGCTGAAACTTGGCATCTTAACAGATAAATGCAGTGTTTGACTGGGACCATTTTTCAAAAGAGGTAGGACTAGTGTTAAGAAATGGATGCCAAACCGACAGATTTTTCCAAACCAGCAGAGCTTTTTTGGGATTAATCTGAGGTGGTGAACAGGAACAGCTCATGCTGCCTCACTAATAGCAGTAGTACTATCAGACTGCCCAATTGCAAGAGGATTCCAGGTAATTGGAGCCTATACCCCATCACTTCAGGTCTAACAACGCATTGTGGTAGTTGGAGTCTTACTTTGTAGGTACTGATAATCATTGAAATCTGGTACCTTATTCCAAAGGGTACCAAGGGACGTGAAAGACTACAGCATTCTGCCTTGATTGACACAAATTCCTAAGTTAACCATACTTGAACACAAGTTACTTACCTTGGGTATGTAACACAAATATTTTCTTCTTTTACTGACGGGTGATGTCTAGATACTTAAAAAACTTCCCAATGGTACAATAATGACATACACTGTACAAAACTGTCCTGCAGGGCTGTGTAATGGAACAAGCATATGGGGTTTGTCAATGTTCTTTTTACATGTTGCACAGCAGTTGATCTGGTCATTGCTTAAAGTTGGAAAAAGAAAAAAACGGAAAAAAGGCATCTACATCATAGCACTTTTTTTTTACTGCATCATAACGCTTTGTTTTTTCTTTTTACTTTAACCCATTAGCTGCTGCCATCGGCCAACGGCCGTCGCGAGCTCTACGTCGGTAGTGCTGTGCACGTCCGTAGGCCGACGCGGCCCCGCCCGCGCAATAGGACGTCCACAGCACGGCAGATTTTGCGCCGGGCTAAACCGGTTAAGCTAGGTTGTCCAGCTGCTCAACTGCAACATGTAAATAACATTGACAAAGCCAATAGATTTCACATTGACGAAACCTACTGGCTTTGCCAATGCTTTTTTATTCTGTGCCATAACATGAGGCTGGTGCGTGGGAGGAGGGAAAGGGGGCGCAAATGAAGGATGGTGATGAATGGTAGACAATCATGCGATTAGCAAAAAATACAAACAAGTCAATGGGAGAAAGGGGTGGGGAGAAGGGATAAGCAGCAAAGTAAAAGGGGGTGGGGGACAGGCAAGCTAAGAGTAGGGAGGGAGGAAGAAGTAATAAGACGTTGGAGAGGAGACGGCCTGTAGATACATTCGTATGGAGCGCAAGATACCAAATTCTTTTTAAAGTACCTTCCGAAGTGTGTAGCCAGTGGAAGTATATTGACCACTAGCTACTGGCCAGTGACCGGAAGGTGTACTTGGGCCATGCTGCAAGGCATACACAGGCAACGGAGGAAGACGCGTAAGGTGAAAGTAGATGACGCGCTGACCAATCAGAAACATGAAAATTAGAGTTATGTTGATTTGAACGAATGTTAAGTAAAGGTAACTAACTAATGAATGATTTCTAAGCTCCTTTTAAGATTTTTTTTTTTATTACGAGAGATTTTGCCAGCGCTGTGTAGGCGAAATCTAAAACGGGGCTGCCAGGTCAATAGCATGACCACAACTTAAGATACATTTATAAAACTTAACTGGGATGCGCAGACTAAATTTAATACAAGATATGTACACGCAGGATTCGTTTCAAAAGAGTTCACTGTGTATGTTTCACACAAATTACATTTCCTGGGAGGTAGTAAGGATACTGTTAAAATGAATGGTGTTGCTGATCTTGCATTGAAGACACAATTGTTAACATTTTTAATAAAACCAGATTAGCTCTAGGATCACATTTGTATACTTCAGTTTAAATGTCAAAACTGCTTTATGATCATACTACTTGATGTACTGAATAATATGCCATTACCATAGTATGCCACACACATTGCTTGGACGAGCAGCATCATTTGCTTGCCTTTGTAATTAAGCCAACCTGCCACTAAATTAGTCCATCCACTGCCACATACCCATGTGGCTATGTCATCATTTGGTACGTGATAATGGAGACAGGGGTAATAGTGGGCTTTATACATTTTTTAACAGAGCAAGCTATGCCACCTTTGATGGAGTTTTCCATTTCACTATTGTCTATAACCTTTTTATTAATAGGAGCTACTTATGTTCAATGAAAGCATACCGAGCCTCTATGATTTTTTTTGTATTTTAAAAGAGATTACGTCAGACAAGATTACATTAGTGGATGCCACATGTGAGATTTCCCACATTGTTCCTCAGTACATCAGACAGGGTTGCCATCAAAAATTTGATCAAGGCTTCATCAGTTTGGACCGTCTCTACAAGGGTAATACATGGCAGCCATAGCTGCGGTGACTCTGGCATCAGGGTAATAATGTGGGTAATAATGTAGGTAATATGTCTTCCCAGTGCCTCATGTTTTATCACTCAAATATCAGCTTAAAATATATTATAGAAATTCGACCATTTTCTTCCAAACTTCAGGATAGGAGTTCTAGAAATACACACATTTTCATCCTGAATATACACTATTCAATTTTGGGATCAGTGTGTTAATCCAACCAAGCAAACAAACAAATTTAGTAGGTTGGGCTGCGATCAGGAGAGCTACTTGCAGGTAGCTGGAGAGATACCAGTAGCTCACGAGGCACTCGTTGGAGATGCTTTTGCTTGCTGCCAACTCCCTACCCCTCATCCGGTCAAACAATGCAGTTAATCAAATATACCATGTGCCACGAGTTCCTTTTATGTTGGATCCTGTCCTACACCACCTGTATCCTTTAAAATAGTGTCATCTGGCTGTATTCTAGTGACACGAAGGACACTTAAGAGGCTGCTATTTCACATACCTGCATTGTCTTGTTTATCATTAATTCACTCTCCCAAAGCGATGTTCCATTGGGGACTCTCCAATAAATCTTTTGCATTTAATGGTTTCAATTTCTCTTTAACAAAACGCAGCCTCTTTCCTTCCATAGCCACCTTCTCTGCCTATCAGTGCATGCTAGAATTTCATCCGGAGAGTCTGGCATATTTATTTGAGTAATTCCAGTGACTGCAAAAAAGGAGTTATTTGCAATTGTGTACCCAGTGGTGCTGTGCCTAAATTTAATCCAAAATGAACAGCATTCTTTCTCTCTAGTACCACTAACATTAATCATAAACCCATCTCCTTTAAATGCACTTTGTGAGCGGGAATGTAGTTTGTTGGCAGTAAACATATGAGGCTGGCGCACTGTCAAACAGCGCCCACTTGGGGACGGTATAGAAACTACACCACAACAGTAAACAACCCAAAGCGCTATTGGATACGGTTCAGTTAGTGAAAGTGGCCATTGTAGAATCTATGCAAACTTCTGGGTCATAGGTTCGAGTTCAAACAAGTCTTCTTTCAAAAGTTGTTTAAACAAGTTCTGTTTTACCACCTATATACAGGGCACAAGTCCTAAAAAAATAAATGGGAGGACTAACCAGGTTAGGCAGTATGCATGTGAAATCATGATGCATGCCATAGCGGCGCATGTTGTATCGACGTGTGACAGTGCATGTGATATCACAGGAAGTGACCTCACTGGAAGTGACATCAGATATTTAGAACTCTCACATATAGTTATCAGGTATATCATGAGTAGATTTAAGCGCATTATTAGATTTAACAAATGAGATTTGGCGTGGGGTTGTGCCAAAAAAGTGGTGCAATCCAGACGCAAAATCTGGGAATCAACTAATACATTAATTTTTTTAAGCTCTGCCACAAAGAAACTGGCAACAAGGAGAAGCATGGCAGTAGACCTGCTCTGCTTAATTGGTTGCAAAGTCTACATTTCAAAATATTTTATTGGGTTAAGGCATCTGCTGTAAAGGTGCTCAGTAAATCTCAGGGAATAGTAATACTGATGAGATAACTTTGGAGTTAAACACATTTGTGGGAGAGATCTGTTTTATGTGAAGTCCCAGATTTGAATCAAAGTAGTATAGGTTTAATGTGTCTCGAGCAAAGCACATCATGTAACATGCAGATGACAGATTTTTATTTGATGTAGATAATAAAGTGGGTTACTGCTTTTAACACAAGGATCCTTGTGTTACCTGTAGTTCATAAATTGTAATCCTTGTAATATAGCACAGTGAGCTATGAAGAACATGTGACTCCTACACCTTGTAACCCTGTCTCATGTAACTCATCCTGTACATTGATTTACACATGTTCATGATTTACTGTCAATGTAGAATGTGTATGTTACGTAAAGAGCTCCGACACCCTGCATTGGGTTGCATAGCGCTATAAAAGAAATAAAATAGTGCTACAGAAATTGTTATTTGTGTTAATAGGGGGACAAACCAACACATCTGATATTCTTACAGTGCACGCACCTCTTATATAGAAGGACTGAACAAAGGCAAAAAACCATGCCTCTCTTAAGTACCTGTGGAGAGATACCAAGCGGTTTACCTTGGTTTCCCCTTCGTGGCATTTACATTTAAAGAGTGAGGCTCCAGGCCGCCTCCAGTCAGGATACTCAAACAAAAGGAGGCCTGATGGCCCCTTAACTTAGACCCAGCTAGAGGGGAAAAAAAGCTCCCTCGCTACCTGCATGTTGCTGCTGGGAATTTAAAGCAGACAACGTACAGGCGTGTCCCAGTGTCTTACAGCATATTTCCCAGTGTCAAGTTCAGCATATTTCTGTGTGGCCCAACTTCTTGGCAGGGGGGACAGCGTCCACACTGTGAAAATAGTGTGTGGACGCCTTGTACCTGTGTACCCTTGACTTGTGCCCTGGTTATATATCAAAGAATGCTCTTTACTATTTTTACAATTTAATCTGAAGATAAACCTTCCAAAGATGGAAATCAATGTTGTTAATTTTAAAGATAGAAATAAATCACGAGTTACAAAAAAACTCTTTAAAATGAACTACATTTCACATTAACTGCTGAAAAATGTTTTACATTGGGAGTTTGATAAGAAATTCTACTTTTAGTATGGTGACACCCAAGCTTTTTTGACTGATTCTGCTGGATTTTTGACTCCTTGTTTGCTAACCAGACCTCAGTGCCTGTGCCCTATCCCTAAAGTGTATGTCCAATTGGATGTACCCAACTGCAAATGGCTAACTTATCTGTAAGTTCTTACTATATGGTACCCTGGTACCAAGAGCATGCAAGTTAGAGAGGTACCCCAGGGCTTGAGACATTGGTTATGCCACCCTGGAGGTCCCCCTCAAGTAAAACAAGTCCCCCTGTCCGCCACTGCAGCCTGTTACAGCAGTTGAGCACTGCTAGCCCGACTTTGCCATTGAAAGCAATGGTAAAACCACCATTTCTCTAGTGATACTGTCCTAGTCACCGCCCTGGCAGGCTTAAAAGCAATAAATGGAGGGTGCAACATTACTTTGCATGTCCTAACAGTAAAACACGCAAAACTACAGTTTTTACTGTGGAAGGACTTGATCGCCCAATTGGTGACTACAGGTTTCCACGCTGACCCCTCAGCTGTGTTAACTCCTGAACAGTGCAACAATAGTAGGCCCTCTAAGGTATCAAACAACTTGTTACATTAAGCCAGTCTTGTATCTCAAGTCGAAATTAATGTAGCTTGTTGCACTTTGTTGCCTTTCAAACCCCTGCACCCTTCTGGGCACATATGGAGCCTGTGACACAAGACCGTGTTCTGCCCTCCCGCAGTAACGTGACAACTCTCAGGAAGGAGAACAAGGAGCGACTGCAGGCCAGGGAGGGGTTACCTCCCTCCTGCGGAAGCCACTTGAGTGTTCTCTCCAAAAGGCAGGCTTCAAAGGGGATGCCACCTTTGAAGGGCAGGTGTATCACACTAGGGAGGAGAGCTGTTTAGGTAGACTGGGTGGCATGGGAAGCAGAGAGGGTAAACCGGTTTAAAAAACTGTTTCCCAGACCCCATGAGTGAGCTAGTGAGGTTTTTGAAAACAGAGGAGGGGTCTCGCCATCTTGGGAGTGAGCAGTATGGTGCATCCTGGGATAACCAGATGCCATACTCCACAAAAAGGGGTCACCAGATGGGAAGGAACCTAGTGGTCCATTGGCTACCAACTGTACCCTCCCCCAAGGGCACTTTCCGAGAATAAAGTGGGTACACAAACCTTTCAACATGGAAGGACCAAATGAGGACTGCTCTGCTGCACCGAGGGACCAGCAAAGAGGTTACACCGTCGAAGACTGCACCTGCTGGCTAGAGAAGGGAGGGACTGTGCCTGCTGTGTCCTGCTCAAGGGGAAGCTATACCCAGAACATAGTCAAGCCAAAAGAACTCCAACGGCCAGTTGACCTGCCTCCTGTTCGGAGCACAGAGATACAAAAGCTGAGGAAGCCGGGCTGGGGTAAGTTGGTAGCCCAAAGTTTTCAAGCTGCTATCGGCGCCTCCGTGCAGCACCGAGGACCAAGACCCGATGCATAGAGTTACACCAGAGTTCGCTGAGCCCTGGAGTGTTGTTAGAGAGTTGCAGAGACCCTCAGAATGAGAGTTATCGACCCAGAAAAGATTGGCTAGTGACCACGACAACAGGCGACTGGATTTCAGCCAGACCGGAGAGGGCTTGGTGGGAGGTTGGCCATGCAACCAAGACCCCCTCAACTTCTAGGAGGAATCCCTGCAGATAGACCCTTGTTGATTACATCGCATCCACAGCACCTTCTACATCATTCATCCCTGGCATCAGGACCACTTCATAGGAAGACACTGAAATAAAATGCCTGGAACTGCTGAAGGGCTGCTTCTTCTGTGGAGGTAACGTTTTTGAGGGCCTTTCTGGTCGCCCTGACTAGATCCCTGCTGGTATTGGTCACTCCAAGTACTTACAACCAACCGCATTAACACTTAGAAACTTTTTCAAAGAAAACTTAGGCAAGTGTCCAATTTGTTGCCTTTGGCAAGGCTTGTGCGCCATGGAGTGAAATTGATTTGACTTATTATCATTTGTAAAATCAATATCTCCGTAACTCTCTGGTGAATCTTTTTATTTATAGTGTCTAAATTCTTGTAAAAATACAATCTAATTTTTTTAATTGGTGTCTGATTTCTTGAGGGCCATGTGGATTTCTTATTAAGTTGTTTTGGTGCTGATCAAATGCTTAACACCTGTTCCACTGTGTAAGCCTTGCTGCTCACTCCATTTGGACTATATACCGTGCTGTGCCCTGTACACAAGGCCACACTTATAATCTCTCAGTTTAAAAAACAACGGTACTTGAAACATCATGGGTTTGAACTGTCACTTCAGAAGCCCCATTCTGTACTACAATTAGGTCTGAGGAAAGACAAGCCTGGGCAGGAACCGCCTCAAGGCATCAACAATAAAAGGATGTGGTGGGTGACCTGTGGGAGAGGAATGAAGTGATCCCCTTTGCCCGACTAAAAGAACTCTATGAGCTCAACGACCGGGAACTCTACAGGTACATTCAGGTCCGTCACGCACTGCTTGCAGCCATTCCAGCAGACACACTACTCCCAGAGTCTTCACCCTTGGAAGATCGCCTACTCACAGATTGCATGTTAGAACGAGCAACATCCCTCATTTACCGTAAGCTCCTCAATAACAGCCCTGAACCCACATCACACCTGAAGGAGAAATGGGAGGGGGAGGTTAACGACATGGATGAACATGATTGGAACGCAGCTCTTGGGTCCCCTAAAGAAATAGGCATCTCGGCACGCATGCGGCTGGTGCAATTTAAGATCCTGCACAGGGTTTACTATACAAGGACAATGCTGCATCGCATACATAGGGCGCCCCATCCCTACTGTCTGCGTGGGTGTGGGGAGGAGGGCACGTTCTTCCATACCATATGGGACTGCCCCAAGATCCAGGAATACTGGAAACAAGTACTACGCACACTTTCACAGGCATTAGATCGCTCCATATTACCTGACCCGAGGAGGTGCTTGCTAAATATATGGGAACCTACTGACTTGACCCGATACGAGCAACTTTGGGTCACGGCGGGGCTAATGGTAGCGAAACGCGACATAGCACAACGCTGGGGGGCAGCAGAACTCCCAACCAAGTCCCAGTGGTGCTTGAACATGGATCGAGTGATGTTGACCGAGCGAGCAGTGTACATCAACCGAGCCTGCCCCGGGAAATGGAATAAGATATGGCTGAAATGGAATGAGTATAGGGGGGACATCTGCGAACCCTTGCGAGAGGATGATCTGGATGAATCTGACGATGAGGGCGAGGAGGGCTAAACCTGGGCGGGAGGGGGGAGTGTGAGGGGGGCCTGGGCTGCTGTAGGAGGTCGCCCCTTAGAGCTTAGACAGATGAGTCAAAGGGGGTAGGGGCGAGTGGGGAGAGTAGAGGCATGTGCGTACTGTGTAGGGCTGTCAGGTTCCCATACTCCCAAGAGGCACTAGAGACTTGAAACGCACTGATTCGTGTCTGACCACACTGTCATTCCTAACTGTTGTTGTTATGAGTTTGTTATTTTTCAAAAAACGAAAAAACTCCATCAAAACCTCAATTCCTGCAGTGAACAATTGCTCAATTGGCACTTTTATTCTTTCAGCTCTCTCCATCAAGAATTTTATTGTTACTGTGGTATGATTATCCGTTTTGTTGAAAATCTCTGTATACAATGTTCCTCCAATAGCGGCCGGCCCTCGGGGTTGAAGGCATTCCGCTGTGTGCTATGCAAAGTGCAATAAAGGTTTTGAAAAAAAAAAAAAATAATAATAAAAGGATGCGCAGAATAACCATGCAACACCTTGCACAATAGCTATCTTTCTTGCAGTTAAACTAAGAGGGGAGTATGTCATCTCTCTATTTATTGCTACCCAGCAGGCTTGGAGAGGGGACTAGCTGGAGGAAGGAGGTCTCTTTGCGACCTTAGGGCATTTATAGACCAATTCAACAAAAACATTGTCTGCGACGCAACTTCCAACAATGCATAATGTGTGCTATACAGCTGTCATCAAAGCAGCAAATTACACTCTTACCAGATCAGAATGTTAGGCACCGGATGGTGTCGCAGCCGGTATTTATTAATGCAAGTCTCCGACTTTTACAAGTGGCTTTGGACTCATTTATATGATTACATCCATGCTAAGACTAGCCAGTTTAGTCAGGTGTCCGACAGCAGCCAGCGGAAACCAGTCAGCCATTAAAAAAAACACAATTATCCTGGTTATAGACGTATTGAAAATAAGAATGCTCCAAAAGCAAACACTATGATAAAGTCAACAAATGAGTCCCAAAGTTTGTAATTTTACTGGCAGAGAAGAGGGGTGGTGTGGTAGATCCTTTGGTGTAGGGGGTAAAATAAGCTGCGATAATTGGCTAATAATTTTTTGTTCTTTTTGAACAAGTTAGTTACCTTTGATAATGCTCTTTCTGGTGGGTACTCTAATAGCACAAATTCCCACAGGTGTCAGAATGGACTGGAAACTCAAAAGCAGTACTCAGGCATGCCGACAGGTGGTGTCGTGCAGCTCCGCACAAAAATAGTTCTGCTCCAGAAGTGACGAGCGAGTCGCATACACACAAGCAGGCGTGCTGCCACAGTTGCTTTAGAAGGCTTGTATGCACCCTCAGATGCAAAGTCCATCAGCAAATTGTCCTGACCAGGGAGTATATCCATGGTTTGCGACCTTATTCAATGAAAGAAGAAACCATTCCTCAGAACGGGAAGGATAGATGGTGAATGAGGAATCTGCGGTTAGAAAGAGTATGAACCAGAAAGGGCGTTATCTTAGGTAAGTAAGTTGCTATTCTCATGGATATGTCGAACTGCAGATTCCTCACATTGTAAATTGATACCACACCAGTGGATCTGTGGAAAGGCTTGGAACAAAAAAGTCCTGCAGGACCGAACAGTGAAAAGGCCCTTCCTAACAGAACAGACTGTCAAGGCAAAAGTGCTTCATGAACATGTTCACTGATGCTCATGTAGCGGCCTGCTCGATATCTAAGACAGGTACTCTGCGTGCTAGCCTGCCTGATAAGGAAAGGTGTTACTAACCTTGGCAAAAATAGACCTCACGTTCTCAACACCAGCTTGTCTGAAAAGAATGCTGTTTAAGACAGCTGGGCTGAGGGCACCTGCAGAGCACTCTCAAGACAAGCTGAAAGTATTGCAACCAGAAAGACTGTTTCAGGGGCAAGAGACGTAGTGGACAATTGTGCATTGGTTCAAATGGGTGCACATTAGAAAAGTAAAAACCACACTCCAGTCCCACTGAGGCATAACAAAGGTTTGTTTTGCAGAACCATATGTCCTACACCTTTGAGAAATCTCATCACAACAGGTGAATTATACAAAGTGGGCTGATCCGGCAAACTCACAAAAAGCTAAGAGGGCCAACAAATAGCTTGTAACAGTACCCAATGCAATTCTTGCTGGGTCAACGACAAAACACACAACACTCCAAACAGTTTAGTTTGTAACAGGTCAATGTGACAAGTGCCGTGCCAAGCCACAAACTTGACTCAGCGCCTTGAGTACATCAATTTTGTAGATGATCCCCTGGCAGCGTCAATAACATGAATAACTTCAGGAGGAAGAATTCCACGCATAGAGCTACAGCATGTGCACAGCCCTGTCCTATTGGTGTGACAGTAAATGCTCTCGAAGCAGCAGCTTCATTACATGCAATTTTATCACGCCCAAAAGGTCTGGGCACCACACCTTTCTGACCCAATCCGTTGCGCATAATACGTCCTGAGAACGGTCAGTCTTGATCTTCTGAAATTGAGTCGAGTGGTAGAAAAAGAAAGGCATATAAGAGTTCTGAGCTCCACTTGAGGTGGAATGAGTCCCAAGACAGCCTTTCTTAGGAACTCCAGCTTGTAAAAGTACTATGATTGTGAATACTCGCCGATAGTGAAAAGTTCAAGCCAATATTCTCCCCATTGTTGGAAAACACCCTCCGTCACCTCTGGGATGTAACTGCCTTGTATGATCTACTTGGCATGGCGATTGAGTTCATCCAGCCTTGTGTTTAGAGATCCCACCTAGTGGTTTACAACTAGGGAAAGGCTCTGGCGAGTCAGCTACTTCCAGAAGTGAGAATTACTAACATTGGACCCAAGGTCCCACTCCGTGTTGCAGAACCACACAGTGAAAATGTCTGAGATTTTGTGTATGCTTCCCCTGGAAGGATGGTAGGAATGCTTTCAACACCAAGCAGATCACCCTCAATTCCAACAAATGGATGTGAAGGCGGGTTTCCATCAGAG
This sequence comes from Lissotriton vulgaris, assembly GCF_964263255.1. Classification (NCBI taxonomy): domain Eukaryota; kingdom Metazoa; phylum Chordata; class Amphibia; order Caudata; family Salamandridae; genus Lissotriton; species Lissotriton vulgaris. The sequence continues at coordinate 105,606,113 of NC_141698.1, forward strand.
ACCTCTGACAGTTACCTTTCCCAGATGGACTCCCCAACCCAGTAGTGATGCATCAGTCACAATCCTCAGTTGTGTGTGGGGTAAAAAGTGAAATCTGCACTATATCTTATATAGTCTAATCTGAAACCATGATAGAAACATGGAATTCAGGTCACACTGAAAAACCCACATGTGACATCTGGCGTGGTCGACTAACAGGATGATGGAGGCCAATAGCCCCAGCCACATCAATGCCATCTTCACTTCGATCCAGGACAGAGTCTGAAACATTGTGATCAGGACGAAATATTCCGGGACCTTTATTCAAGCGGGGAGAAAGCCCAAAACTTCACCGTATGCCTAACAGCTCTGATGACAAAAAAACCTAGGCGAAGGAGTCAGGTGTGACTTTGGCATGTTGGTAGTGAACACCAATGATGTTAGCCGGTTCACTGCCATCTGGAGGTGGTCAACAACTGCCTGGGTCTGAAGCCCGCCTTCTACAGCCAGTTGTCAAGGTATGGGAAGAACGGTACACAAGACCTTTGACGATGTGCTGAGACCACCACCACTTGGGAACATCTGAGGGCCTCTAGAGCCAAAGGGGAGCACAACAAACTAAACATGCTCCTGCCCGCAGAGAATCACAGAGCCTGCAGGCCCAGAATATGGAAAGAAGTGTCCTGCTGGTCCAACGCTATAATTTTGTCTCCGGGATCGAGGGCAGACAAAACTTGGGCCAGTGGGAGCATCATCAATTTATCCTTCTGCAGGCATGGGTTAAGAGGGCAGGGATCCAACAGGATGATGAACTCCCTCCTTCAGAATATGGAAATTACAAGACTAATCAGCAGTTCCTACTTCTGAGGCCAGAACCCTCTCTATGGCTCCTTTGGACAAAAAGTAATTCACATCCTGCTGCAAAATTGATATGTGCTCCTCTATCAGGTGCGCTGATGAGGTGGAAGATGCAGAGTAGTAGAAAGAAATATATGAGGGCTAGCTCAGTTTGACAGGTTGGAGGACCAATGCGTCCGAAGGGATGGCTTGCCACCCATGGAGATAAGGTTTGTTCGTACCCCCGACTTTTCGAAAAGGAATACTAAAATGGATTTGGGTTGTGGTTGTCGAAGGAGCGTGGATCATCACTGCTCATTGCCCCTGTTCCTAAACATTGTCTCTGGGAGCCGAGGCCTCGACCACAAAGTTGCCGAGAAGGTGGTTGTGCTGGTGGCACGATCTGCCATTGGCAATATTGGAAACCCCTGCATAACCATGAAAGGTGCAAAGCAAAATAGCAAATTGCCTGGAGGGGTCTGTCAGCTCCAGGGAACATCTGTGGCATGACTTTCTCTAAAGTAGTAGTCTTCAAACTTTTTTATGCTGCACCTTCTCCAATGTTAAAAAATAAAAATCATTGAGGCCCCATTGAGGTCTTCATACATTTAAACTCGCTGTCAGAGAAGGTCGCAGGAAATGTGTTAGGGGTAACTCTGCTGATGGATGCCTTGACCATAAGACTCTCTGGGATAGGGTGCTAGTTTAACCACATGCGCGCTAGCGGAATTCTGCTCCTACGCTGAGATTTTCAAAAGCCCATGTTACGTGACGAGCTGGGCTCGTCATCAGCATGCGAGGAGGCTACGCCATGACAAGCCTAGCTCGTCATCAGCGTGGAAGGGGTTAAGAAGTCAGGATGATCCCATTGCCGGTCTGTGGCAGCATGCTATTTCACCACTGACTTCGTGCCTAGAACATGGCTTTGCGCAAGTGCCCACAAGGGTATTCTAAATGACGGGAGAAGTTCACCATGGGCCTGGCCAGGCTTTAGAACCTCCGTCACAACCTTAGTTTTGACCTATAATGAAGAGAGCTGATGGTCTACAACCTCTGCAGCCTTGCATATGACCATGGAATAAGAAGCGCTGTCCTGCGGCAGAACCAGGGAGATGGACAAGTTAAGTGTTTTGTTCAGGGAGATTTCTAGGCCTCTAGCATTCCGCAATTCGGCATACCAATTGTCCTCATCATATTGTGGGATAAATGTGTCACCCCATCACAGTCATTATTAGATCCTGAGCCAAAAAGCTGATGTAAGTTATGAGCTCTGTCACATGGTAAAAGCAATTTATTAAAGTCAGATGGGTTGGCTATAGGCTGTGCTATGGTAGAATCAGAGCTCCACCCACATCAAGCGAAGGCTAGCTCAGAGTTAGAAACCAGTATAGGTAACTGATTGACTTGAGGCACAGTTGACAAAGGTATCGATGTGAAAGGAACCAGCACAGGGAGTGGTGATGAAACCAAAGTCGTCAACAAGGCTAGTGTGGAACCCACAACGAGTTCAAGAGACACAGACAACACGACCGGTGAGCCCTTCCAAGGAACCAGACAGGAGGCCTCTGCGGATTCTTGGAAACTGAAGGTAGCCGAGGTGCAACTGAAACCATCCATTTGCTGAGACAACACCGATGGACCCAGAAATTCAGGTTGCTTGGGGGACTAAACTCTGAAATGGCTCATCAAGAGTGAGACAAAAAGGCACGTTGACAACCTTGCACCCTTCTCTAGTGTTCAACTGTGGTAGGAAAGGGTCAATTCCCACTTTGGCACGTTGTGCTTCTTCTTCAACTTAACAGAAAATGTCAACTGCAATGAGAACCTGACTTGTAAACTACTTCAAAAGTGGAAGCAGGACCTTACTTTCGACTGGTCAAAGACCGAAATCTTCCAATGCAGAGTTTCGCCTCACGGTCCCGTATGGGCTTCAGGTTCATCTGGGTGCAGTCGTCGTGGGCCCTAGGGTCATGCATAAACTCCAGGCACCAAGGCTTTTGTGGGTCTGTCATACATATTTACTTAAGACAGTCCCTTCAGGGTTTAAACCCTGTAGTTTTGGGAGGAGACAGTATTCCCTTGCACACTGGTAAAGATAATTTTGATGGAAAAAAACGTGTCAAAGACGAGAGGAATAGATCTCTGGATCAATGTCTGACAACTCAGAAAGAATAGAACTGATGTTACTGCACCTGGGTGGCACCTACATGCAGCCGCGCTTGTCACTTGCAGAGCAGCACGACACCACACACCAGCACGCAGAGGACAGTTTGAGTTTCCAGATCCAGTCTGACACCTGGGGGAATAGTCACAAGGTGAAGAATTTGCAGTTCGCAGTAGCCATTTTAAATACCTTAGTGGTCTTCCCGGATGAGATGTGGAAGTAGGAGTTAGAAAATACAGTAAACAGACAGAAACCAAACTCCAGAGAAGCTGGACGCTGGGGCATATTTCACTCACCTTGAGCCTTGAAGACTCATTGGGTCAAGACGATCAAACAGCACAAGCGGTCTGGCTGTAAAATAACTATTGTGGGCTTAACAAGAACTTACAGGAGCTTACATCCTGCCTGTTGCTTACAACTAGTTGGCTTTGTTGTCACTCACTTGCTTGCTGCATATTGGGTGTCTTTCCTTGTCCATGTTGTGCTTGTCAATCCAAAAGGGGCATAGCCTATTTACCATCCTCTTGACTGGCTAACTTGTGTTTTTCCACTGCTCATTTTTAGAGAACTACTTATTTCTTCGTGGTTAAGCACTCCCTCAAAGTACAATGTGTTTATCAGCTCTCTCCATCCTGTGTTTTCCCCTCCCCTACCCCGCTTTGTGTTTGTTCTCTCACCTGTGTACATTCCCAGTGTTGCTGTCAGCCTAGTAGGTTTCTCCATGTTTTTGCCTGCCGTGTGTGCTTCTTCCCCCAGTCCTCTGCTGCTCCCCCACACCCCTCATTTTTTGCAAATACTAAACAGCATTGGCACAAAGCATTGCCTTTTAGGAATGTTGTTCAGCATTGGCAAAGTCAGCACGGCCAAAAGGTATAACTGATTGTGTCTACAAATGCTTTGCTTTTTTGTAATGTGAATTAAAGAGTTGAAATGACAATTGTAGGACTTGATGGGAGCAAGCATATACGATAAAATGAAGAAAAAAAATTATGTAATTATGAAACTTTGCAGACAAGACAAGTCATTCTCACAAAATAACAGCTGTAACAGCAGCGGGTAGGCTGCATAATTGGATTGCATTATAAATACATTTATGAAGCACAACTAGCAATAAGAAAGAACAAAACAGGGCACACGTCCAAAACAGCTGAGCAATAAAAATCAGTTTTTTTAGTCTTGTAAAGGATAAAAAGGGTTTATAACCAATTATGCAAAAATGTATCCGGAGTCAACGGGCATTATACACTCGCCAACTAATTCACTCTGATAGCTGTCCATATGGTGTGTTTTGAGGGTTGGAAAGGGGAACAATGAAGGTGTAATTCTACAATCTTAAAATTGACGGTGTGATAAATTGTGCCGTAGGGAGTAGTTGCACGCCGAAACCATTGCCTTGGGGGCTCATCTCACAGGGTTGACTCAATCATAGGATGATGTATGGTATGATGTGATGACCAGGACTAGATCTCCCAGGCTCCCCATCAATGAAAGAGTATTGGCCAACTTTTTACCCTCTTTCATCCCTGGGATCTTTGAAGGTTGTTCCAACAGAGAGCTAGCATCCCCTTCAAGCTACACATGTTTATCTCAAACAGCCACATTATGAGCTGTATCAGTCATTCATCCACTAGTTACTGGTACAGCAGTTCTGTATAATTTATAAGCACAAGATTGCAACAGTTTGAACATTGCATGTTCATGCCACATTAAATAGGAAATTGAGCAGAAGGGGTTAAATCAATGCATAAATGTGCCTCTGCGCAGCTTAAAATGTGACTTGTATTGGAGGGTATTGCCAAATGGGTGCCATGCTCAACTCAAAACTTTCCTTTTTTATTAATCAATTTTATTTAGTTTTTAAAAGTGAGGCATATGATCAAACTTCCAAAACAAAAAGGTACATAATTAACAGTCGGAGAACATCAAATAGTTACACGAATACCAAAGGGCTGAATTTAGAACTTGGAAGAAAGCCAAAGCTACTGGGGAGCCAAAATGGTCAATAACTAATCTCGAAGCCAAATGGGCATCCGATAATGAAATCATTGGTATTTTCTTGCCCTGCACGCCCCATTCTTTAATTGATGTGATTCGTAGCGGAAGTCACAAGAGGCCGGAGAAAGCTGGTCGCCCAACTATTGGTCCTGGGCCAGCGATATGTGGCCAGGGCCTGGATGTAGGAGGTCCTAGACCCAAGACCTGTGGCTGGCTGGGGCACGTTGTATCCTGCAGTGAAACTGCCAATACATATGCAATGCTACAGGCCCCAAGAGCACCCCCAAAAGATATTTGTGGGCCCTTCAGAGACTACATGGCAGGGCAGATGGAGAGTGGTACTAGATCTGCTTCTGGGGACACTGCTCAGGATGTAATTGCTTAGCTGAATGTGGGTAGGTTAGTACCTGCTTTATTCCCTTAAAGATGACTGCACAACGATGATTGAACGTGTCTGCCCCAGTTGTGTATTTTAGGTTGCAGACTACCAGACAGTGCAGCTATTTGCGTTTGCTAAAGAAATCTTGGAGACTTTCAGAAAGTTGACCTAAGAATGCATTCTGCCCGTTGATTACCATTGACTTTGTGGTTTGTAACTTACATTTTCTGGCTTTCTATTTGCTGGCTTTATTTATTATGGGCTTTACATGTTCAGTTTGTCCCCAACCATTGCCTAAACCGCGTTTACTGTTATTTTTCAACGAACGTGCTTTCTGTAAACAGGTATTTAAATCTTGTTCTGATCTGGTCACATTTGCTGTGCATTCAAATACCGATGTCAAATGTAAATTTGTGTTTTTCAGGCAGCTTTGTGTTTATTTTTATTTTCCAGACTTCAAAGTGAGAGGGTTAATGTGACAATTATGCTGGCTAGTGTGGGACTGAATGAGGAAAGTTGTACAGATAGTCTTTCTTTTCTAGTACACAACAAAATGTATGTGTCTGTAAATAAACTGTGCGGGAAGTCAAGTCAATACATTGGGTGAATACATTTCCACACATTATCGTTTGTACGTAGTATACTTTTATCAGTAAAAGGTTTGTGAGTGCAAATGTAATGGCCATTTCAATTGTAGATATGTGGTCTTTAATGGCAGTACGCTATCATACCATGCATACTCCACGTTACCCCACTGAACTCTACCCTGCACCACTCCATACTATGCCACTCCACTCTGCGTCACTGCACTCTTCTCTACACCGCTTCACTCTACGCCAATGCATTCCACTCTACGCCTCTCTACTCTACAAAACACCACTTTGTCAATGCACTTTACACCTCTCTACTCTACATTACACCACTCTACTGTATGCCAATGCACTCTACGCCACTAAACTCACGTCGCCAAGCCACTCGCTCTACGCCACCAAGCCACTCAACTCTACGCCGCCAAGCCACTCAACTCTACGCCGCCAAGCCACTCAACTCTACGCCGCCAAGCCACTCAACTCTACGCCGCCAAGCCACTCAACTCTACGCCGCCAAGCCACTCAACTCTACGCCGCCAAGCCACTCAACTCTACGCCGCCAAGCCACTCAACTCTACGCCGCCAAGCCACTCAACTCTACGCCAATGCATGCTAGTGCTTCCAAAACTAGAACCACAACCCAATTTTTAGAACTACAAACTTTTGCAATCCACCACACTTCAATGGACATAAACAAACGATGCTTTCAGGGGCGGCTCCTCCGTAATGGCGGAGGAGAGTCACCCCACAACTTAGAGTCAGTTAGCAAAAAATAAACTGATAATAAAACGATATTTTATTTTCCACTGACTGCGAGCCATGGAATCTAGAGTGGGCGGGTCCATGGCAGGGAGAAGGAGTGATGGGCACTGTAAGTGCACATTTATTTCAGGTTTGGCCAGCCTAACCACCATGCACACTTACATTCCTCCACCAGCTCGGAGAAGAAATTGCACAGGCTCACATTTCCGACGTTTGTTATGCTAGGTAAAGCATGAGAGCAGCATCTGTATTGGGTGGGCAGCCTATGCTTTGTGCCCTAGTGACTGCAGAGATGAGAAGAGCAGAGGCGGCTGGCAGCAATAGGTAGGTGTTTATTTTTGTTTTATTATTAATATTCCCCTAAGCCACACAATTTTAGATTTGCGGCAGCCGCCACTGAATGCATTAATGTAAATAAAGCATTGTGTTGTAGTGCACTGCCATTTATAGACAGCACATTTTCTACTACATTTACACAAACACACTGTTTTACTGACTATAAACTATATTGCACACAAATAATGTGTGGAAATCAGGTTTCAGTGAATATTTATCATTTGTGTACCACCAAGTAAAGTGTCTTGATTTGTTTTGATCCTGTTAAAATCTTTGTATCCTGCACACTTCAGAAATATTTTTTTAACTGCTTCATTTTTGCTTTCCTCACAGCTGACTTTTTACAGCTCCTTTCCGTGCATTTCCATGTTGTTGAATGTTACAAAAATTACATGCCACAGCTTTTCATTTCACACTCGGTGTAACCCAGCAAGAATGCCACATAATTCAGTTTACTTTTCTTTCTCTGACTGCAAAGTGAGAGGAGCTTGTAACTACCAATCTCCAGATTAAAAAAGCATAAACAGCAATTTGTCAGCAGCCCTAGCGTTACATTTGACCTCTGTCTTTGAAGTGCATTAAATGTTAAAGGATAAATATGGAATTTAAAGCTATCTTTATTTATTGCTTAGACTTTTGAGACCCACCAAAAATGTGCTCACAACCCACCAGGAGCCACAGTTTAGGAAACCCTGCTCTACGCCAATCCACTCACTCTACGCCAATCCACTCAACTCTACATCACTGCACTTTACGCCACTTCACTCTACTCTGAAGCAATATACTCTGCCACTGCAGTCTACGCAACTCTATTGCACTCTGTGCCACTCCACTGCACACCACGTCACTTAACTCAGAACCAATACACTCGACACTAATACACTTTATGCCAAGCTATCCAGCCCCACTGCACTGTAAGGCACTATACTCTCCACTGCTCTATTCTACACCACTCCACACCAACACACTCAACCCCACACTATGAACCACTCACTCTACCCCTCACTAATCTACACCACTCTACACCAATGCACTTTACGCCTCTCTACTCTATACCACACCTCTCTACTCTATACCACACCTCTCTACTCTATACCACACCTCTCTACTCTATGCCAATCCACTCTACACCACTTCACTCTAACTCACTACATTCTGCTCTGAAACAATCTACTCTGCCACTGCAGTCTACGCAACTCTATTGCACTTTGTGCCACACTACTGCACTCTACTCCACTTTTCTCAGAACCAATGCCCCACTGCGCTCTATGCCAAGCTACACTGCACTATATGGCGTTATACTTTACCACACTCCACTTTACGCAATACACTCCACTCCACTCTGACACTGTGCTCCACTCAACTCTGCAACCCTCTACAACACTGTACGTTACTCCACTACACTTATCTCCACGCCACGCACCTCTACTGTCCGCAACTCGCTTTAAAAAAAACCACACAAGAGCAGCCATGCTGCTTAAACAAAACAAGGGTTGCAGGTTTAGGAGAGATCATGTCGTGGGTGCAAAGGAGCAAAAGTCATTAAGAAAATAGTTCTTACAGACAGTAAATAAAACATTCCAAGTAACAACACACGTAAGAGGGCCAGTCCTCATGGGAGGATAATAAAAGAAGACAAGGCGGTACTAAGGAGGAATTACTAAGTCTATTAACCAATCACAAACCACAGTTAAAAATGGACAATGACACAAGCCAATGAAAAATATGGGCGGAGAGTGGGCGGGGTTTCAAAGCCATACTCCAATACTGCATGCCTCGCAGCGCATGGCTCGACCTAAAAATTTACCAGAACACTCACACGCTATTCCCAGGATGTAAGCATGAAGGAGTGTGTTTATCACATGACCTGTCCCTGTCCCCATTGATACTGAAATATGGAGTGATGTAATATGGTCATACATGGGTCTAATTCCAGAAGGACTCTAATTCGGAAATCGAATGCCGGGCTTGAGACCTAGTAAGAATAAGCATTGGCAAAGCCAACTAATAGGTCTCGCCTATGGTAGAGCCATTGGTTTTGGCACAGTGTTTTAGCCATTATGAACACCAGTGTTGCTGCTGTTTAGTATGACTAGAAGTTAGTAGTGGGGAGTGAAGTGTGGTAGATTGGCATACAGTGGAGAGGGGATGGGGTGGGGGAGATTGGGGTGGGGGAGATTGGGGTGGGGGAGATTGGGGTGGGGGAGATTGGGGTGGGGGAGATTGGGGTGGGGGAGATTGGGGTGGGGTAGATTGGGGTGGGGTAGATTGGGGTGGGGTAGATTGGGGTGGGGTAGATTGGGGTGGGGTAGATTGGGGTGGGGTAGATTGGGGTGGGGTAGATTGGGGTGGGGTAGATTAGAGTATGGGAGTTGGGTATATTGGAATGGGGCAGATTGAATTGGGGTAGACTGGGGTAGAAAGGAGTAGGGTAGATGGGTAGAATGGAATGGGATACATTTGGGTAGATTTCAGTAGGGTAGACTGGAGCAGAGTGGTGTAGACTGGAGTGGAGTAGACTAGATTGGAGTTGGGTAGATTGGATGAATTATAGTAGGGTAGAATTGAATTAAGTGGGGGTAGTTTGGAGTGGGGTAGAGTTAAGTGGCAGAGATTGGAGTAGGGGGCGAGGTAGATTGAATTGGGGTAGATTGGGGTGAAGTGGGGAAGACTGAGGTGAAGTTGGGTAGACTGCTTGGAGTGGGGCAGATTAGGGTAGAGTGGGGCAGATTAGGGTGGAGTGGGGCAGATTAGGGTGGAGTGGGGCAGATTAGGGTGGAGTGGGGCAGATTAGGGTGGAGTGGGGCAGATTAGGGTGGAGTGGGGCAGATTAGGGTGGAGTGGGGCAGATTAGAGTGGAGTGGGGCAGATTAGAGTGGAGTGGGGCAGATTAGAGTGGAGTGGGGCAGATTAGGGTGGAGTGGGGCAGATTAGGGTGGAGTGGGGCAGATTAGGGTGGAGTGGGGCAGATTAGGGTGGAGTGGGGCAGATTAGGGTGGAGTGGGGCAGATTAGGGTGGAGTGGGGCAGATTAGGGTGGAGTGGGGCAGATTAGGGTGGAGTGGGGCAGATTAGGGTGGAGTGGGGCAGATTAGGGTGGAGTGGGGCAGATTAGGGTGGAGTGGGGCAGATTAGGGTGGAGTGGGGCAGATTAGGGTGGAGTGGGGCAGATTAGGGTGGAGTGGGGCAGATTAGGGTGGAGTGGGGCAGATTGGACTAGATTGAAGAAGAGTGCAGAGGATGGGGGTAGAATGGAGTGAAGTAGGGCAGATTGGCGTGTGGTAGCTGGAGAGGAGTAGGTCGAAGTAGGATAGATTGGGTGGATTATGGTAGGGTAGACTGGAGGGAAGTGGGGTAGACTAGAGCGGAGTTGGATAGAGTTGGGATGGGATGGGGTAGATTGCAATTGTGTAGATTGGATTATGGTGGGATCGATTGGAGTGGAGTATATTAGAGTGAAATAGATGGTTTTAGATTGGAGTGGGGCTTATTGGATGTGGTAGTTTGGAGTAGGGTAGCCCCGATACAGGGTGGAGTAGGGTAGATTAGACTGGGGTAGATTTGGGTGGCATATGATAGATTACAGTGAAGTGGGGTAGATTGGGTAGAGTTGAATGGAGTGTGGTAGATTGGGGAACAGTGGGGTAGATTAGGGAGGAGTGGAGTGGGATTTATTGGAGTGGGGAGATTGGAGTTGGGTAGTTTGGAGTGGGTTAGAGTGGAGTACATTGGAGTGGAGTACATTGGAGTGGAGTACATTGGAGTGGAGTACATTGGAGTGGAGTACATTGGAGTGGAGTACATTGGAGTGGAGTACATTGGAGTGGAGTAGGGTGGGGTAGATTGGAATGAAGTGGGTTGGTTTGGAGTGGGGTAGATTGGAGAGGAGTAGATTGGAGTAGGGTGGATTGGGTTACATTGGAGTGGGGTAGATTGGAGTAAAGTGGGGTAGACTGAAGTGGATTAGAGTATTTGTGGGGTATATTGCAGCGGGGTTGGGTGGACAGGGTGCATTAGAGTGTGGTAGACTGGTGGAGTGGGGCAGAGTGGAGTAGGGTAGAATGGAGTAAGGTATTTTGCGTGGAGTAAGGTAGATTGACATTGAATAGGGTGGATTGGAGTGGAGAAGGAGTTGGATAGATTGCAGTGGAGTTTGGAGAGGGGTATATTGGAATGGAGTGGGGTAAACCGGAATGGCGTGGGGTAAATTGGACTGGGGTAAAGTGGAGTAGACTGGGGTAAAGTGGAGTAGACTGGGGTAAAGTGAAGCAGAGTAGAGTGCAGTGGAGTTAAGTGGATTGGAGTGGGGTAGAGTGGAGTGGGGTGGAGTGGTAGAGTGGGGTGGAGTGGTAGAGTGGGGTGGAGTGGTAGAGTGGGGTGGAGTGGTAGAGTGGGGTGGAGTGGTAGAGTGGGGTGGAGTGGTAGAGTGGGGTGGAGTGGTAGAGTGGGGTGGAGTGGTAGAGTGGGGTGGAGTGGTAGAGTGGGGTGGAGTGGAGTAGACTGGGGTAGATTGGAGCAGAGTCCGGTAGATTTGAGTGAAGTGCAGTAGACTGGGGTGGAGTGGGTGGGGTTGAGTGGATCAGAGTGGGGTAGATTGGGTTAGAGTAGGGTAGATTGGGTTAGAGTAGGGTAGATTGGGTTAGAGTAGGGTAGATTGGGTTAGAGTAGGGTAGATTGGGTTAGAGTAGGGTAGATTGGGAGAGTAGGGTAGATTGGGAGAGTAGGGTAGATTGGGAGAGTAGGGTAGATTGGGAGAGTAGGGTAGATTGGGAGAGTAGGGTAGATTGGGAGAGTAGGGTAGATTGGGAGAGTAGGGTAGATTGGGAGAGTAGGGTAGATTGGGAGAGTAGGGTAGATTGGGAGAGTAGGGTAGATTGGGAGAGTAGGGTAGATTGGGAGAGTAGGGTAGACTGAATTGGGGTTGACTGAACTGAGGTGTACTGAAGTGGAGTGAAGTGGAGTAGAGTGGAATGGGGTGGAGTGGGGTAGATTGGGGTAGATTGGGGTAACTGAATGGGGTTAAGTGGAGTGAAGAGGTGTAGAGTGGAGTGGCATAGATTAGAGTGTCGGAGGAGTGAGCGGCGTAGATTGGAGCAGCGTGAAGTCGCATGGCATGACGTATAGAGTGGAGGCGTATAGAGTGGAGGGGCATAGAGTGGAGGGGCGTGGCATGAAGTCGAAGGGATTAGAGTGGAGTTGTGTGGAGTATGCATGGTGTGGTAGCTAACTGCCATTACAGGCAACACATTATCAGCTGAAATGACCATTACATTTGCACCGAAAAAAGGTTTTACTGAACACAAACAATTATGTGTTCAAATGCCATCACCTAGTGTATCGCTGTGTTTTGATTGTATTGGAATATTTGTTTCCGCCACACTTCAGAATTAAAAAAATAAAAATAAAAAAAGTGCTTCATTTCTACTACGGTACAAAAGGGGGTGGTGATGGAGGCTTGTACCGCTTTTGGCCGCCATAAGTGTGGCAGGGTATGCTCAGACGTGAGTCCCTTGCTCACTTTGCCACTGGATTCAAGCAAGCCGGGCTGAAGACGGCTGGAATGCCAGAAACCGGTCCTCGGAAGCTTGTTTCCGGTCCAGGGAAGACATGGCTTGGCAGTTCGGGGTGGACTGTTCCCATGAGGCACAGGGTCAGACTGATTTGCATATAACCATGTCTGAACTGGGGTGGCAGAGTGGGCTAAAGAACGGTGATGGATTAAACCCAGATCTTTTGACTGGGTGTGAGTGTTTGATTGATTCAGATGCTCCGTCCATCACCACCCCCTTTTGTACCACTTTTGGCCGCCATAAGTGTGGCAGGGTATGCTCAGACGTGAGTCCCTTGCTCACTTTGCCACTGGATTCAAGCAAGCCGGGCTGAAGACGGCTGGAATGCCAGAAACCGGTCCTCGGAAGCTTGTTTCCGGTCCAGGGAAGACATGGCTTGGCAGTTCGGGGTGGACTGTTCCCATGAGGCACAGGGTCAGACTGATTTGCATATAACCATGTCTGAACTGGGGTGGCAGAGTGGGCTAAAGAACGGTGATGGATTAAACCCAGATCTTTTGACTGGGTGTGAGTGTTTGATTGATTCAGATGCTCCGTCCATCACCACCCCCTTTTGTACCACTTTTGGCCGCCATAAGTGTGGCAGGGTATGCTCAGACGTGAGTCCCTTGCTCACTTTGCCACTGGATTCAAGCAAGCCGGGCTGAAGACGGCTGGAATGCCAGAAACCGGTCCTCGGAAGCTTGTTTCCGGTCCAGGGAAGACATGGCTTGGCAGTTCGGGGTGGACTGTTCCCATGAGGCACAGGGTCAGACTGATTTGCATATAACCATGTCTGAACTGGGGTGGCAGAGTGGGCTAAAGAACGGTGATGGATTAAACCCAGATCTTTTGACTGGGTGTGAGTGTTTGATTGATTCAGATGCTCCGTCCATCACCACCCCCTTTTGTACCACTTTTGGCCGCCATAAGTGTGGCAGGGTATGCTCAGACGTGAGTCCCTTGCTCACTTTGCCACTGGATTCAAGCAAGCCGGGCTGAAGACGGCTGGAATGCCAGAAACCGGTCCTCGGAAGCTTGTTTCCGGTCCAGGGAAGACATGGCTTGGCAGTTCGGGCTGGACTGTTCCCATGAGGCACAGGGTCAGACTGATTTGCATATAGCCATGTCTGAACTGGGCTGGCAGAGTGGGCTAAAGAACGGTGATGGATTAAACCCAGATCTTTTGACTGGGTGTGAGTGTTTGATTGATTCAGATGCTCCGTCCATCACCACCCCCTTTTGTACCGCATCTACTACATGGTCACTCAATTCCAATAGATTTGAATGATGCAAAGCAAGCCATCCTTCACTGAAGGTCTCTGAAACACTGGTGAACTGACTGCAGTTAGACAAAGCATCCTCTACTGCATCAAACTCATAACATAACTGACAGGTCAAGAAGTCAAACCACCAATCAAAATCAGTTACATGTTGGAGGTAAATAAATAACACAACCAATAATAGGTGCAAGATAACTATGCGACTAGCTGCAATTTCTGTCTGGCAGTATCCAATGTGTCACCTTCATAGCTGGCAATACGTCCAAAATAAACTTTCACCCAGTCCTGGATTTTTAAACAACAGCAGGTGTATCGTGGGGGGAATATTATTCCCACTTATAATAATGGGCTTAGAAATCACAGCATGCAAAGTATTGCTGGATAACAGGCCAGGAAAAGCAACATTTGCCACACAGTATAAGGCAGCTGTGCATCAGTTTTGATGATTCAGAAAAGGGGGTGGTGATGAACAGAGTGTCTGAATTAAGCAGACCACTCTTACCCAGTCCAAAGATCAGGGCTTGATCCATCACCGTTATTTATCTCACTGCACCATCCCAGCTCAGAACCTGGCTATATGCAAATCAGTCTGTCCCTGGCCCAGTGCATCATGGGAATAGGGCAGACTAAACTACCAAGCCAATTCTTCACCAGAAAGGAGACAAGCGACCGGTTTCTGGCATTTCAGCCGTCTTCGGCCCGGCTTGCTTGAATCCTGATGGTGCAGTGAGAAAGGGACTCATGTCTGAGTATACCCTGCCACACCTATAGTGGCCAAAAACGATTCAGAAAAGGGGGTGGTGATGAACAGAGTGTCTGAATTAAGCAGACCACTCTTACCCAGTCCAAAGATCAGGGCTTGATCCATCACCGTTATTTATCTCACTGCACCATCCCAGCTCAGAACCTGGCTATATGCAAATCAGTCTGTCCCTGGCCCAGTGCATCATGGGAACAGGGCAGACTAAACTACCAAGCCAATTCTTCACCAGAATCAGTTTTGTGCACCAAGAGTCAATGAGTTCCATTAAAGGCTTATTAGTACTATTCACAAGTTTCCATACACCATTCAATGTATTTGACATTGCAGTTTACCATTTATCAGAGAACAGTGAGCATAAAAATGTCTCTAATGTAGAGGCGAGCTCCTGAGGTAGAACATTCACAAGCCCTTGATATTTATTCATCAAGTAGATATATTTTCTATAGTCGGCGGCTAATCTACACAAAACGTCTTAGGGAATGTTTGCAGCGAGACAAAGACTGGCCTTTGTGAAAGTGTAAATTGCAAGATAGAATTAATTCAGATACACTACAAGCGAAATAACAGCCTGTACAGAACATTGGAATTCTCCTCGGCTCACCTCATTCGGTCGCCATTATCCCCTACGGGGACACCCATTACAGTCACGAATTTCAAAGGCGGGAGCCAGGGCATCTGACCTGCTCCAACTGTAGTGCACTAATCCAACATCTAGCCCGCCTTTCTATTTCCACAGAGAAGAAAGTACGCTCAGAAGGAACATTACAAATCGATTATCTAGCACACGTCAATGTCCAGGTCAAACGCGTTGGAAGCTGAACACTCTCGGTGGAGCACAGAAACCAACTCCTGGAAGTTTCTTCATAAATCTTTGAAAACAATTAATCAACAAAGCCCTCATCATCAGCATGCCAACCACTAATAGCACAGGTGAAGGTTACCAAAGTGCAAAAACGCCTCGGTCGGCTAATTTGAAGATTTCATAGAACAGCACACTAACCACCTGCACTCCTTAATTGGTCTTGCTTGCCTCAAGCAACCTGATTCCTAAGCCTCATCTAGTCTGTTTACGGATGCACCAGGTGAAAGCTAAAAGGTCAAAACCTAAGTGCTGCTGGTGGCTGCCGATCAGCGTCAGCAATGACTGTCCACAGCGGGCAAGGACAATGGGCCAAGTCAAAGGCACCACCCAATGTTGGCACCTACTACAAAACGCTCAGCATTTCATCTTTGTATTATGAAAACCAACAATGCCAATAATTACTTCAGGTGCACAGTTTAGTTCAGCCCTTAGTCAGTCTTATCCCCTAAAAGCAGGCCTTCCTGCTCAGGAGAACAGGGAGCAGAGATGAGTCACGATGAAGGGAACAGCATTTTCACATGTGACTAGTTTGTATGTACTGAAGCTGCTTAGAGCATCTTTCATTGGAGAAAGTACTAAATAGACCCACCTTGAGTCTTTACATCGAACTTGTATATTATGCATATGGGATCCTCCTTAAATATGCAACACTAACACAGAACTCGTTTGGAGGGAGGCTAATCGTACCATGTCTCTTGGCAAATCATCATAGGGCAACCACTAAAAAACAAATGGGTTCTTGTAGGGCAATTATACAAAAAAAAAACAAATATCAGATAAGCACATGTGGAAACAATTTACTGCAGGGAGATTTTGCTAAGGCAAGGAGTACAGAACAGACAGGTCCTTATAGGACTTTTACAATAGAACACAGATGGCTTCATATAGGGTACAAAGCAAGGAACAGATCGATTCCTGTAAAGCATTTACTATTGAACATAGACGTGTTCTTGTAGGGGCTAGGACAACAGCACAACGTGGTGTGTGTGAAGCTACAGTTCAATCGGGGACTACTAAAGAACAGACGGGTTTTCATCGGGTCATTCCAAAATAAAGTAGATGATTTTTCATTTATCACACAGCAAGTGCTCTATCCAGCCTACGTTTTCTGACGGGTTAATGCAGCTAAAAAATAAAAAAAGATAAAACTAAACTAGGTTCCTCGCAGCAGTTATGTCCCCAAACTACCCCCATTTTGATATGCCGCCTGCTATATTGATTTGCTTCTATTACGGTCTCTTCCGCGCGCGCGCTCAGTCAATATAGAGTCAAACAAATCTGAACCTCGAGCTCGCACATTCAATCATCCAAGTCATATTGTCGACAGTGTCTGCCATGAGCCACCTGATACAATCAGAGCTCAGGGAACAGGGACGGTCTTCCTTTAATGGGCACCCGAGCTCAAAAAATTGAATGTCATAACTTTTTTTTTAATGATCTATAAAACTGAAATATGCACCGAAAAGCTGCCCTTGCGTTCCACGGAGGCATCGGGAAGTGAAATCTGCTCAGTTCTGTTGCTTCAAAATCTTCAAAAAAATTGGGACTTTTATCTTATCAGGTGGAAACCTGGTACCTCGGAGTGATGTGCAAATGATATAGGAGAGGTGGCAGGCCTACGGCCTATTCCTGACGTAAGCACTGCCACGACTCCATTAGCAGAGCTACTTCCTGTTTCAGTCTTCGACAACCAATCACAGAGTTTAATCTGAATTATAATGAAACACTTCGCAAAATGTCCATCATTGTTGAGAGCCACTTATCGTTTCTTAAAAAAAAAATTCATTCACCCGTCGAGTAATAAACCACGCTGCTGGGAAGGGCCAATGGCGCAGCAGGCTTGGTGAATGAATCACAAGAAGGTTAGGAGAGGCGAGCCTTTATCTGAAAACGATCACTTCTCGACGTGAAAACGTGGGGAAAATACATCTAAGAGGCAGCCGGATTTCCAGGTTATCTGCCTGAATCGAATTGGTTTTGATCAAGCACAAAGCCACCTCAGAACGAATAAGAAAAGTGCGGCGCAGCAAACCGTGGCCCATCTAAAATACTGGAATAAAAATCTGCAGAAATGCACCGACGGCGCCAGACTATTCTTGCCGACTACATCCGCGCATCTCGCGGGGTCAGCGCGACAGACTCAACTCGACAATTCAATTTTCAGAACCACAATGCATAAGTTGGGCTGGTAATGCAGTTTGCAGGCCGTGTCGGTTTACACCACGCAAAAACCCATCAACGCCTTTTACAAAGTATGCGCCTTCCATAGGTCTGCAGATACCGCTACGCAGTCTCCATTTTAATTCATATGTCTCAGTAATGAATCTCCTAACTCCAAAATCTCCATTGCTTTTTCAGTTTCTTCAATGCAATCAGCAAGCAGGGCCAGTTGCACAGTAAAATATTTTTTACAAAGAAACCGAGCTGCTTCTGCACCGAGAAGCTACACAACTTCTTGTTGTACACACTATACAATCCTACCACAATGTATTCATTAAGGGTGGGGTATGGCATCTATGGAGAAGAATGCTGCGCTTTTTGTACAATAATAATAATCCTATTATTCGCTGACTTTGTTGTTTGCTGGTCTTTAACAATGTGCAGCATTTCACTTTGGCCAGGTTCACATTAAAGAAATACCATAAACATACTATTTCTGGTAGTTGCCATTAAGTAATCTTGTGCACTGATTGGGAAAGAGGGGGGTTTTGGAGGGTGGGGGTGTGTGTATATATATATATATATATATATATATATATATATATATATATATATATATATATATATATATATATACATACATACATACACACACACACACACACACACACACATAACCCTTTGGCCATGGTGAACCCAGAGTTGAAGAGCGGGATTGGAGGGGTGTTGCTGGCAAGATTCCAACGATTGCCACCCGCATTGTAGAGGGGGATCTAGCAATTGCCGCCCGAGACGGCAGGTAAGAGCGGGAGGAGGCTGCGCATATATATTTCTATATTTTTATATTACCTACTGGCGGTCGCCAGTAGGTAGTTATAGTTAAACGGCGCAACATTCTATCTGGAATAACTTTGGAGCCGGTTGACAAATCTTCATGAATTTCTCCAAGAAAATGGCCTGTTCGCTCCTTCCCTGAAAGTTCTGGGGTGATTCGTGAAGCGGGGGCAGAGAAAAAAAAGAGAGGGGTCCCAAAATGCGTTTTCCCCATGCAATTTTCCATAGGACCTTTAGCCAGGGCTATAGCCCGAACGGCTGAACGGAATTACACCAAATTTGGCAAAAAGGTAGAGTTCTGTTCGCAGAGCACGCTTTTTGTTGAGTGGTGTAGATCCATTCAGTAGTTCCTGAGAAAATCATAAGTATATCTATAGCAGATAACTGAAAGCTTACTGTACTCTGTATCTTCCCGAGCACGAGCTGGATGCTAATTGGCTGTCAACACTCCAAACCAGGAAGTGTTGGCAGCCATCCTACCGAGGCACAAGAAAGCTGAAAACAAACGCCCAAAACACGCAAAGGGGGCAGGGTAGACACACCCTGACCCCCTGGGCCTGCTCAGGGGGTCCCACAAAGACCCTCAAGGCCAAAAACAAAAAATATATATTTTTTTAAAATCGTGGGGTACGTGTACGTACGCGTACCCCGTGAAAAAAAAACAGCTTTTTTAAAAAATTAGCCCCCGGGGGGATATTTTATAAAAAGTGAGGCGGGGGCCCCCATTCCCCCCCCACACTGCACTGGGAACCGCCACCCCCAGGGGCAAAGTTAGTATGCAAGCAGGGGGCACATGGCCCCCCGCAGCCCGCCAACCCCGGGGCTTCATTTTAAATAAAAAAACCTGTGTGGGGGGCTCAAGCCCCCCCACACGCCCCGGGGACCGCCACCTCACCGGGGCACTAACATGCAAATAGGGTGGTCCGTGATGGACCCCCCCAGCCCCGAGGACCCCAACCCCCCGGGGCTTCGTACATGTTGGGAGGGGGGGGCGCGGCCCCCCTCCTGGAGCCCTTGATGGCCCTGGGGATCGCCACCCCCCAGGGCCGGCTCCTGCAGTGTCCTGGGGTTCCCACCCCCGGGACACTGCTGTTTGCTGTGGTAGGGCGGGAGCTTCGTGACTCCCACCCTACCACAGCAAACTGCTTTGATTTTTGAAAGAGAGCAGGAAAGCTGCTCTCTCTTTCAAAAATCAAAGCCGATTGCTTTTCTGTACGGGGAGCAGCATGTTAGCTGCTCCCCGTACAGAGAAGCAATGCCAGCTCCCGCAGGATGCGGGGAGCCGGCAGGGACCGTGGGGGGCTTGGGGACCCCCCCCACGGCCCCCAACAAGGAGGGCCTGGCCCCGGGGATGGTGTCCCAGGGGCCAGAAGTGGCCCGGGAGGGGGGCCACGTGGCCCCCCTCCCTAAAACAAAAATAAAAAAAAAAATTTAAAAAAAGGGCCGGCCCCGGGGGATGGGGTCCCCGGGGCCGGAATTGGCCACGGGTGGGGGGCCGCGCGGCCCCCTTCCCGATTTGAAAAAAAATAAAAATGCAAATTGGGGGCAGGCCCTGGGGGATGGGGTCCCTAGGGCCCAAAAGAAAAATTAAAAATAAGGGGGGCTACACAGCCCCCCCTTCTTAAAAGTTTTTTTTTTTTTTTTTAAACAGGATCGGGAGGAGGCCACGCCCCCTCCCTGCACCTCTCTGCAAAAGCGCCCCCTGGCGCGTTTGCAGATGGGGAAGTAATTCCCCTCGCATACTGGGGCTCCCTGGGGGCCAACTAGCGCACCAGGAGCCTCCAGTATGGGTCAGGGGGCTTCCTTGCAGAGACGTGTAAAGAGACCACGCCCCTTTTTACACCTCTGCATTGGAGCCCCCTGGCGCATACTGGAGGTTGCTGGTGGGCTAGTTGGCCCCCAGGGACCCCCAGTATGTGAGAGGAATTCATTCCCCCTCTGAAAAAGTGCCAGGGGGCTGCTTTGCAGAGAGGTGTAAAAAGGGGGCGTGGCCTCTTTACACCTCTCTGCAACACAGCCCCCTGGAGGTTCCTGGTGGGCTAGTTGGCCCCCAGGGACCTCCAGTATGCAAGGGAATTAGTTCTCCCTCTGCAAACGCGCCAGGGGGCTGCGTTGCAGAGAGGTGTAATGAGGCCACGCCCCTTTTTACACCTCTCTGCAACGCAGCCCCTTGGCGCATACTGGAGGTTCCTGGTGTGCTAGTTGGCCCCCAGTATGCAAGGGGACCTAATCCCCTAACTTGGAACGCGTTACGGGGCATGTTTGCACAGTGGTGAAGGTAGGGGGCGAGGCTTGATGTGACATGTGTGCAAACACACCCTGTGGCGCGTTTTAGGTTGGGGAATATATTCCTCTTCAATCCAGAGGTCCCCTAGGGGCCAACTAGTCCAACGGGTACCTCTAGTAAGTGCCACTGAGCTGCGTTGCAGAGTGTTGTAAAAAAGGGGCGTGCCCTCTGAACACCTCTCTACAACAGAGCTCTCTGGCGCTAACTGGAGGTACCTGATGGGCTAGTTGGCTCACAGGTGACCTCAGGATTGAAGAGTAATATATTCCCCAAACTAAGACATGCCACAGGGCATGTGTGTGCACACATGTGTCCTCAGGCCTCGCCCCCTTCATTCACTATTGAGCGAAATATTCCTCTTAAATCAGCCAAACTACGAATTCAGATTTACTCAGCTATTTTGAGGAGAGACCTCAGTGCTGCATCTTTCAGCTCACTACTGTTCCTGAAAAGAACATTTAACTGTACTTATCAGTAACTTGAATTTTCTTCCATAGGATATCATTGCCTGCTATATAAAATATATATAAATTAAATATAAAAAAATATAAAAATATTAACATTTCAATTTTTAAAAACATTTTTCAATTTATATAAAAAATATGTAATGCAAGTTAAAAAATATATAATTTAAAATAATGTATTTAATTAGTATAAATAAAATATAATAATACATTTAAAAATTATCATTTACAAAACCTTTTAAATTCACTGAAAAAACCATAGGTTTAAGCCACGTTATAGTTAAAAATGAGCATTTAATAAACCTTAGAAATTCACTGAAAAACCATAGGTTTCACACGTTATAGTTAGCTGGACATTTCACTCATACAAAACCATTGAAATTCCCCCGATATAGTTAACTATAACTCACGCGCCCGCAATCTTAGCCCACAGCCCACTAAGGCTGTGCCCTGTGTAGTGCAACTGCTTAATGGTCTCCACGTTCTAGATCAACAGCTCTTTCTATAGAGCCCATCAGACTGCTCTTTGCACAGTATGTTATGGGCAGAGGATCTTTTCTTTGGCCAGGTACGAAGGTCAGTGCCACAGCTCGCGTATCGGCTTAAGCGATAACAAATATGATATGGTAAGAGTGCATCCGCGGTGTCATTTAAGTCTGCACTGGTGCCATTTGTGTTATGTGGGGTCAGATTATTGCTCCATAGCTTACAGGAACTTATTTATTTCTTTTGTTTTGGATCATATCCATAATGTCACTTCAACTTGCGTTTTATCCAAGAACTTTATTTTCCTGATCTGAACAGAGAACCATAAGGTCTCTTTAACAAACTTTCATTCAGTGAATTTTCTCATCTTTAGGTCTGTGCTGGGGACCCTCACCCAAGCAGTCCTGATCTCAGGAATAGCAGCATATGGCTTTTGGTAGTGTGCTTTCCCCTTTTGGATTTCGTACCCATCACCACCACCCCAACCTACCACAACCCACCGCACCCTTCATATAGCACGGACAGACCCTCACAGTGTGACAATTGGAGCTGTAACAAAAATATTCACATTGTGGTAGCAATAAAATCGTACGGGTACACATTTTTTGAGAGTCCATGGAGCACGAAATGGCAGACAGGAGCACTCTCCATATTGTCCAGTCAGCTCTGCTTCAACTGTTATTTGCAATGGAACACAATCCTAATCTAAATATACATAAAACTAACCTTTCAATAAAGTCTTCACCGCCCAACCGGCTCCTTTTTGTAATGCCACTTTCCATTTGCCAATTCATTAACTAATGAACAGATTTACACTAAACTACAAAAAAGGCAAATTATGCATTTAGTTACACATTCATGCCAAGTTTATTATAATTCCCCTAAGCGGTTGTTGCTTTAGGAGAGAGAGCGGGGAGCAGAGCTATGGAAGAAAGAGATTGAAGGATGGAGAGGGAAAGGGAGAAAGAAAGTGTGTTCTTTAAAATATATTTTGTATGTATTGTACACTCAAACCCGGATAGCAGATCAGCCAGCTAATGACCTTGTAAGACCACCAACATACTATCATTTAATGCACAGTGCGAGAAGTTGGCCTGATATGTAGTGTTTCCAATTCTGGAACCACTTGGTATCAGTCCAAACAAACCCCAAAGATGTCAGGTTGTAAGTCAACCTTGTTAGACAAGCTATCCTAGTGGTAGCATGGACTAAGCAGCCTTAAAGGCTTAACTTAAGAGGTCGTGTTAAGCGAGCTGTTTTACCACATACAATCCTGTAATCAAATGAAAGGACACCACACAAGTATATATTATAAAAATATATGTGTTTATTTCTACATTAATCCCCAGTACTCTTTATGAGGAAAGGGGCACACGCGTTAAATCAAAAGCACAGTATAACATACAAAGTTGCACAATTTTTTGAGAGCGGGTGGCCACTCAAACCATATACTAAAAAAGTGGTATAAGAGATACCAATCGAACAGTGGTTAGGCCTAGGGCCTAGAGAATCGCTGGGAGCAGTCAGGACTAGCAATGCTGAAGTCGGGAGTAGCCCACGGAATTCGGGTGCAGCACGGAAAGTGCGGCTTGCACCAATGCAATGTCAATGGTGCGTAAAAGTTACATAAAGTGAGTTTAAAGATACTTCCGCTGAACCCAGAGGAACAAAACTTAAGACACAGACCCTAGAGGTGTGGACCAGTGTAGGAACACTGGCGTTGCAATGTTACCTCACCCACAGGAAGTGGGTGCACAGGGTCGAAGTGGCGTCGGGTTTAGACACGCAGGCTCTTGGTGCTTGGAGCTGAAGTAGCTGCAGGCGATGGAAAGCAGAAGTGTCCGGTGTGATCCAAGGGCGGATCGAAGTCGAGATGTACCTGAAAGCAGAGGGGACAGAGTCTGGGTCACTCAGCAGTGACCAGGGTGGAACCAGGACGGAACCAGGCAATGTCGGGCGCAATCAGGTGGTTGTCGAGAGGCTTCTCTCCGCTGTCACGTGGGCTCTGGGGCATCTGCGACGTCCAGGAGCAGGTCACGATCTGTCCCACGCAGGCTCTCGTCGTCAGCACAGTCGGCTTCAAGATTGCAGCAAACAGCACTTGGCAAAAGCAATCCACGCGGAACCGGGAGATTGCTTCTCACTCGAACCAGGAGGGTCAGAGTGGGGGCTCCTTTTCACAGGAGCTGGTGCAGATCTGGAGCAACCAGAAAAGCAAGTCGTATTCAAGTTTTCGTCGGCACAAGGGCCACAAGCCAGCTGGCAAGTGACCGGGCCAACGCGTCGAGCCAACACAAGCAGAAGGGCCCCACGCAGCACTCGTCGAGTGTGGAGGGGGTAGCTTTGGTGCAAGTGTAGCTCGGGGTGGGGGCTTCTCAAACCCCGGTGTACAGCTTCGAGGGTCACTCGTGGGCTGCACGGTCAGCGTCTCGTGGCCTTTTCAAGATGGCGTGCCCCACGCTTCCGGTCGCCTCCACTGGTCTCAGCTCTGCAGGGACTGTGGATCGGGCTGGGAGAAGGCAGGCAAGCTTGATCTCGTCGGTCTCTGTCGCTCGAGTTCCGGCGGGAACTGCAACAAAGCAAGGGTCGAGGGCTGGATGGTGCCCGTTTGCACAGGGTGGTCACTCCTTGACCACAAGGGAGATTCTTCAGTCTTCTATGTTGAGTAGAATGTCGAAGGGTCCAGAATTCGTTTCTTATGTTTCTTCAGGATGATCTGAGTGGCATTGGCACTGCTCCCACTCTTATTCCAATCTGAGGGGTGGATCTCCTGCTAGGCCCCTCCCTATGGGTGGGACCAGGAAGGGGGCGGTTACACCCCCTTTCCTTTGTCCAGGTCACACTGGAGCTGGGGCTGGGATGCCCCAGAACCGGTTTGACCGGATTATGCAAGGGGAAGCCTTATGCTCCCCAGGCACTGTCTGGTTTCTTTCAAACCTCCCTGCTACAATCCACTATCTCCTGTCTGGGGTGGTGTGACACCTCCCTGTGACAGGAAAGCCTTTGTCCAGGCCTCCTCTGCTGAGTTTCGGTCAGCAGCAGGAGGTCAGACATGTGTCTGTGGCAGAAGCATCCATTTTGTGGATCTGAGGCTCTTTTAAAAATCAACCGTGTTTTAGCAAAAGTAACATGTCGTCCCCTCTAGAGGGGTGGAATGCTACCCCCATCGCCAGGACTGTCGAGGGGGTAGTATTCCAAATCGTATGACACCTTACACGACATGTTTTGATAAAGCCAAACCAAAGATGACATATAACCGCGAGGATTATAATGCACTTAATAGGATATGGTTTGGCATTATCCCGGAACAGCTAAGGGAATTGCTCCCGACAGCTGCAGACAGGCTCAGCTCATGCTAGAGCACCATCTCACATTAAACCATGCACTCTGCCTTCAGGATTGTTAAGGCCTGCCATAGGAGTGGCTCACAGGTTTATGTGTGTCCAGATAGGTTTAGATATAGGCATACTATATCTAAGCAAGGGGTGATTACACCACCTTACCCCAGCTGAGTGATCAGCCAGTTGTGTCAATTTTAGATAGCCAGCCAGGGGTGGCAAAAGATATGCTGCAGCCCCTGGTAGGCCTTGGATGCACCTATGCCCTGGGCACCTATAGTGCTCTGTACAGGGGCTGATAAGGTGAACCAAGCCAATCTAGTTATGCACCTAGGGTACATGGAATCCATTTTACAGAGAGAGCAGATAGTTGGCCTGGTTCCCTGCTAATCAGGGCCCCAGGCTAAGTCGAAAACCAGCTAAACACAAGGCAAAAAATCTGGGGTAACCATAGTCAGGTGGCCACCTTCCTACACACAGATTAAGTGTGTTCGATAAAGTGAAGCAATACAATTCAGTAGCTTAGGGTATTTGAGTAAGTGATCTATGCCTGGGTATTGTCTCCCCTTCATAGGGTGCTGCTAATTATACCCAGTATCCGCCCTCTCCACAGAAAGAAATCCAGTCAAGGAATTAAACTTTTTGTGACAAGCTTGTTCCAACTGTGCACTGGAAGAGAACTCCTAGCCGACAATAATAGTACTCTCAATTGCAGATTCCAACTGTGTTGAAACAGAGTAATTGAGCCCCTGCAAGGGCAGCACAACTTCAGTGCCATATAGCGACTTCCTTATTCTTACTCTATTATCCTCTCTTCCCTTTACATCTGAGTTATTATACTCTTAGTACTGAGATAAAGGACAACAGGCTAGCCAAACCAATCACAAACAGAAGCAGGGACACATGCACAGCCCAGCCTAGGCAACAGACCCACACCATCCAACCAGTTGTCAAGGCTACTACTTCTACCACGATGGTTTCCATATGCTGACCCAAGGAGTTGGGCTGCAGATATCCGCTGCCAGTCCCTTTACCAGGTATACCTGTGAAAATATAGCCATGCATACATAAGTCCTGTACAGAGTAGCGATCTAGTACATAAGGCAGATCACAGAAGGCAGCACAGAACCTAGAAGCAATTTTACTTGCATCCTGTTAATTTAGCAAGCCGTACGTTAGGTTGACGGTTAAATGGAAAGTGCTTTGAAAATGTACGCTAGAGAGCCGGCTCTAGTTTCAAAAGAAGGATTAGGAAAACTAGCAATGGGGAGGATCTCCACTTCATATAAAATCCAAAACACCTTGCATTAGGAAGTATGGATTAGACCAAAGGAACATCTTATTTTCATATAGCACATAGATGGTTCTTCAGAAGATAACGTGTGAAACTGCTCCCTTGGTGAGCACAATTCTAGACTACTAGAAAGCCTGTCCAAGTCATCCTAGCTTTACAGTAACTGAGTGTATAGGTTTCAAGGGTGTGTAACAAAAGACGACAAACTGAACAAGTGGTACAAGGATTAAGGGCCCAAGTGACTAAAAAAACGGATGCTATATTTACCTATTAACAGAGCAACCTGAAATCTGTACATCTACCCTCACACGGTAGTACATAAGCAAAGGAATAACCAATTCCAGAGCAAAGTAATAGAATTAAATCGTTATGCCGCCATTTAACATACCATGTTCTGACCACATAAAGGGACAATAAGGATCTTAATAGGAAGAGGCAGCCTTCAGAAGTGCTGCAGCAGGAAAATGAGGTTTCTATGTCCGTGTTGGATAAAGTAGAGCCGAACAGCATGATTCCACACAGAGAGATTTCATTGTATTTGTGGAACAGCAAGGGAACTAAGCGCAGTAAATTAAACTTACATATTTACAACAAGGGGTGGTGAGGGACAGAGTCTCTGAATTAAGCAGAAAGCTCTCACCCAGTCAAGAGATCAGGGCTAGATCCAACACCGTTTTTTAGCTCACTGCACCATCCCAGTTTCAGAACCTGGCTGTATGCAAATTAGTCTGTTCCTGTCCCAGTGCATGATGGGAACAGGAACCAAACTACAAAAGCCAATTCTTACACTGGGAAGGAAACAAGCTCCCGGGGACCGGTTTCTGGCATTACAGCCGTCTTCGGCCCGGTTTGCTTGAATCCTGATGGTGCAATGAGCAAGGGTCTCACATCTGGTCCCCGGTAGCTTGTCTCCTCTCTGGTGAAGAATTGGCTTGGTAGTTTAGTCTGCCCTGTTCCCATGATGCACTGGGCCAGGGACAGACTGATTTGCATATAGCCAGGTTCTGAGCTGGGATGGTGCAGTGAGATAAATAACGGTGATGGATCAAGCCCTGATCTTTGGACTGGGTAAGAGTGGTCTGCTTAATTCAGACACTCTGTTCATCACCACCCCCTTTTCTGAATCGTTTTTGGCCACTATAGGTGTGGCAGGGTATACTCAGACATGAGTCCCTTTCTCACTGCACCATCAGGATTCAAGCAAGCCGGGCCGAAGACGGCTGAAATGCCAGAAACCGGTCCCCGGTAGCTTGTCTCCTCTCTGGTGAAGAATTGGCTTGGTAGTTCAGTCTGCCCTGTTCCCATGATGCACTGGGCCAGGGACAGACTGATTTGCATATAGCCAGGTTCTGAGCTGGGATGGTGCAGTGAGATAAATAACGGTGATGGATCAAGCCCTGATCTTTGGACTGGGTAAGAGTGGTCTGCTTAATTCAGACACTCTGTTCATCACCACCCCCTTTTCTGAATCAGTAAATTAAACTTACAGCAGCTCACCTTCTAGGAAAACAGTTTTTCAGGACCAGGATGCTGACCCAGACCAGCACTTACACATTCTGAGTTCACAGTGAGAAGAAACTGGTTTGGAGAAGAGATGACATCTTCCTGACTCTCACTGGTTCACTTCTTTTAAGCGATCTTTTAAAGAATAAATGCTTATCAACAGGCGCATCTCTATAATGGGTAAAAGTTCCTGAAAAAAAACAAGTTACACTGCAAAACCCAGGCAGGGGAGCTTGAATCGCCTCTAAGGAAAGTCTGTGGTGTTCAAGTTATCTAGTGGGTCCCAAGCAGAGGATCTTTACAGTTATGCCATTTGCAGTAGTTTAAGGTCTAGGCTCTGCATCAGTTTAAGCAAAAAATGAATAATTTTTGCTTTCCTGGGCAGGTGGGATGAGAAAAAGTGGTAAAATATTGTTTGCAATAGCTCTTGAATACCTACCGGTTTTGTAAAATAAAAAGAATGGACAAGAAAATATATATTTTTTTCTTTTAAAGAAATAACTATTTCAGCTGTCAAGTGTGGGAGCTCTTGTCTACCGACAGACTAAGAAGCTGTCAATCAACCAGAAGCAGGGACACAATTTTGGTGAAATACATATGACTTCACATTCGGCTAATTTGATATGCACCTTATGTTACACAAGAAGGCTTCTGGAATTCACGTGTTGACTGCGTGAATACTCTGGCAGGTAGTAGCAGTGTTGGAGACACTTAGGTGGGTCAGCTTCACGGCCACGTGCTTGGCTATTTTTTTCATCTCCATAGACAAACGATACCAAAACACAACCCCCTGCCTCACAAGCCAGTCCACCATCGAGCACTGGGTCTTTTAACTGCATGAGAGGATATAAGAGGTGGGCGGGGAAGGGTACAACTATGAAGATATGGACACCTGCGAATACACCAAAGAATGCAAGTAAATGAAGTGTGAAATTGGGTTAGAATAGGGAGAAAGATTGAGAAAAGAAAAAAAGCAGCGGGAGTTTCTTAGGGGCCGGGTGGTTGGGCGGTGAGAAGGAAATTGGGAAGCTCAAACAGAAAAATATACTTTATTTGATAACTAGCAGTGTCAGGGTCATACTAGTATCTATGACATCCCTAGATTTTGTTTTAAATCTCTTGCCCACATGAAAGGGGAATCAGTATTAACAGTCTTGGCACCATGGAGCTCGAAGCAGCTGGGTTTCATTCAAGCTTCAATGCTGCTGAAACAGTTCAAAAGATGGACCTGTGGTGCGAAGCAGAAGCCTCCTGCAAATAATGCTCATATTAACAGCCAATTTGTCACAAGTCTGTCCCAGATAAGGGAAGGAGTGTAAGACGGGGCACAACTGAGAGTCTCACGGTACCAAACAAGACACATGAAAATGAATTAATAAAAATAAATAAAAAAGGCCCAAGAATTACCTGGAGACATTGCATGCTAAAATGATTTAGCAAACTACAGAAGTGCATGTTGAGCAATCCAGCAATGAGATCCCAAAACACTGAAGCTTGTGTACCAAATACAACATTCATGATGAGGTCAGATAAAATAAATATTTCTAACCCATTGAAAATCTGTGGGCAGTATGCCACACTACTGCCATAACAGTCCCAAGCCCCAATGCATCAGGGCAAGATAGGCATGGAAGCCAGCACAGTTCACCACAATCCATCAATTTCAGGGGGTCGGTCCAAATGGATGAGGGATACATTACGACCTAGTACTAAGGGATGGAGATATAAATTTCCAACAATGTGCGCTTGCGCATTGGAGCGCACTCAACATCACTCCACCATCAGGCTCTGATTTGCAGCACGCCTCTCTGCACCACTTTTCATTAGTTTTCGCCGACGCGTTTCGGGGTAGCAAGACCCCTTCTTCATGGGCTCAAACACAGGGCATTACACTTGCCGTCTTTGCACATCCAGTTTTATTTATTTCTGGTAATTCAAATTAAGTTTTACCCGCAGTGGGCGTTTACATAGTGTAATTAGCTGTTTAAGTGCATGATGGAACACGAAGTCCCACAGCGAGCATCCTTATTCTTTTAGTAAGTTCAAACGTCACCATGTGCTTTAAAATTCATTAATACCTTTGTAGGCAATGGCGCAGACAGGCAGACTCGATCTGCATGAGGGATGTGCTGATCCGTTTCTGGATCAAGGGATATATAGATATATATATATATATATACACACACACATATACATATACATATACACACACACACACATACATACACATATACCTATACATATACACACACACATATATACATATACCATCCTGAAGCATATCCATCTTGCAAATCAGGCACAGACCACAGCGCATAGTTGAGTTTTCAGTGCTTCAATGCAATCTCCCACAGCATGGCGCGTTTCGACTAGGTCACCCCAGTCTTGATCACATCTATAAGGAACTTCAATACCGGTCATTGAGAAGCCTTATGACAACAATAGAGTGCTAACTATAACAATGGGAGGAAATAAAATTAGCAACACCTGGACAGGCAGGCAAGCCTGGACCAAGGTCCAGTGGGCCATCACTAATGTTACAAGTTGGATTCAGAATCGAAACAGTTCCCTCATTTAGCAGGTTATTCAGGTACCAGGGATACTTTAGAACAACCTGTATTTGACAATTCAGAAAGCCACTCAACTAGCAATGTTAGCATTACAAATCTACTCAGCATTTCAAATGTATTTTATGCAACACAAATCTTATGGAGGACTTTTGTTCTAGTTCCACTGCAAGGGAGAAACACGTATTTTTAACAATTAGATTGAGCTTTAGAGCTTTTCATAAACTTGCCAATTTCCACTCCCAAGTGGGGCTGCTTGGCCTAAAAATTACATTACTTATGGAACATTATAAATCTATTGTTCTGTTGACAGGTGGTTTTGCCACTTAGCTTCACCACATCCTATCTGTTCCCGTATCTTGAGCTGCAATGTGTACCATGAGTCTGAATGGCTCTGCTCCATCTCACACTGACCAGGGCCAACTCATGTTACAGCACAAAGCCAAACATTACAACACTTGGAAAGTCGGATGTCACACAATGAAGAATAAAATGTGCAATTTTGACCAATTATAGATTAAGTTGATGGCATTTCATAACAAATTGTGGGTAGGCCTTGACATCCTCTATCAGTCACTCCCTTCCATCTTCAATTCCCATCAAATCTTAAGAAATTATCGTTATCAGGGGAATAAAATGCAATCAATTTTTTTTTCAAATTTCAAAGCTTTATTCGACAGCATGTCATAAAAGCAATTATTCATCCTAAAACTGCACTATAAATACTACAAAGTTAAAATACAATCCTAAACAAGCAGGTATACATATCTCAGAAATATTAGACTTGAGTTCTGGCCCTAAAGTGAGATGATACTGACATTTGTGAGAACCAAAACTCCCCATCTCAGAACATATAATCCCTACTCGATTTATTATTGTGACAATCTGCCTAGAGAATTAATGGTCCAGAGGAAGGGGATGAAGGGAAATGAAATATAGGAGCACCACAAGGGTTTCTAACCAGAAGGGAGATGAATACCACCAATGTAAGCAAAAAGCACTCAATCACTGTTAGTGCACTGGATGGATTAAAATAGAACATCTCAGCAACTGTTTGAAAATATCTCATATCCAAAATGTCCTTCATACTGTTCCTTTTTAGAAGAGTCCTACTCCAAATAATAATTATCAGACGAGCATTTTTACTGAAAACAAAGCAAACCGGATCTCTTTAATCACTGATCGCAATTGAATGTTTTGTGATACGGCAGGAGCAATAGGAGAAGTCTGGAGTAACCAAAACGGGTCAGGGAGCATTAGGAATGGATGGAATATCTACGAATGACAAGGAACTTAAGTGTATGATATGCCACAGGATAAAGGGACCCCCAAATTATTATCTGATAAAATTGTGTCTTTTGATAGGAAAAAAATCGCCTTTCTGGGTGCCTTATTTTGAACAAACCATATTTCTCCTATGCAACAAGCACCCCAATGAAATACTCCAAGACTTACCCTGTGAAATAGGCAGGCCACAGCATGTAAGCAGTCGCCCATCAGGGAAAAACCACCAGCAAGGGGATTCTGGAATTGGAGTCTTAGTAAGTCGATACAGGTAAGTTGGTGTGTACGATAGAGCGAAACATGATTGCAGGCAGAGATCGACTGATCCCAAGGATAGATACAGGTAATTTCAACAAGAAGCTGCACTTTGACACAGTGAATCTAAATTTACCCTGCTATAGAGGAACAAGCATTGGCATAGCCAATAGGTCTTGCATTTGGGAGCTTATAAGTGTTTAGCCAAGCAACAGTTGCTGTTGTTGCACCAAGGATATTCTGCTGCATGACTAAATACTTATAGGGTCCAAAAAGCAAGACCTATTGGCTATGCCAATGCTGGTTTGTTTTTTGTTGCTGTTTTGCTTAAGTTACCAGATCTACAATAGCTGGACATGGTTTTTGTTAACAGTTCTTTGCATCAAATGAACTTGTTTTCATTGCTCTGAATGTTGTTTCCATTCTGGTTGTAGGAAGCAGTCATTCCCAGGGTGTGGGGGCTGCCTAGCTGTGCGCATGCGCCAAACTTTGCAAATGAGAAAAAGCTTGGTGCAGGCACAATTTACAAATGTGGAGTGAGTGAGCCCCAGACAGCATGACTCACTCACATAGGAGTTCATGCACTGCACCTGCAGACTCAGCATGGTTCAGGAAAACGCGACACACTCCCTCCCAGGCATCGAACACATTTACCAAGAAACTCTGAGAAGAGCCTGCCTGCTGTACGGACGGGTGGTGGTGTGTGTGCCTGTAAATGCGTGCACTGACGGCTGGTGGTGGTGGTGGAAGCGTGTGGTGGTGGAAGCGTGTGGTGGTGGTGGTGGAGGTGGTGGTGGTGGAGGTGGTGGCGGAGGCTGTGGCGTGTGTGTGCCCCTAGAGAAAGTGTGCACTGACGGCTGGTGGTGTGTGCATGATGTAAGCGTGCACCAATGGCTGGTAGTGTGTGATGGCTAGTGGGGTGTGTGCCTGGTGGAAGCGTGCACTGACCGCTGGTGGTGTGTAGCCTGGTGGAAGCGTGCACTGACAGCTGGTGGTGCGAGTACCTGGTGGAAGCGTGCACTGACAGCTGGTGGAGTGTGTGCCTGGTGGAAGTGCGCAACTGACGGCTGGTGGAGTGCGTGCCTGGTGGAAGCGTGCACTGATGGCTGATGGTGTGTGTGCTTGGTGGAAGCGTGCACTGATGGCTGGTGGTGTGTGTGCCTGGTGGAAGCATGCATTGACGGCTGGTGTGTGTGCGCCTGGTGGAAGCGTGCATTGACGACTGGTGGTGTGTGTGCCTGGTGGAAGCGTGCACTGACGGCTGGTGGTGTGTGTGCCTGGTGGAAGCGTGCACTGACGGCTGGTGGTGTGTATGCCTGGTGAAAGTGTGCACTGACGGCTGGTGGTGTGTGTGCCTGGTGGAAGTGTGCACTGACGGCTGGTGGTGTGTGTGCCTGGTGGAAGTGTGCACTGACGGCTGGTGGTGTGTGTGCTTGGTGGAAGCGTGCACTGATGGCTGGTGGTGTGTGTGCCTGGTGGAAGCGTGCACCGACGGCTGGTGGTGTGTGTGCCTGGTGGAAGCGGGCACTGACGGCTGGTAGTGTGTGTGCCTGGTGAAAACGTGCGCTGGTGGTGTGTGTGCCTGGTGGCAGTGTGCACTGACGGCTGGTGGTGTGTGTGCTCGGTGGAAGCGTGCGCGGATGGTGTGTGTGCCTGGTGGAAGCGTGCATTGACGGCTGGTGGTGTGTGTGCCTGGTGAAAGCGTGCACTGACGACTGATGGTGTGTGTGCCTGGTGGAAGCAGGAGCATTAACAGTGATAGAAAACACAAATGAAGCTGACGAAGAGGGAGGGGGGAGTGCGAGCAGAAGAGCATGATTCACAGCTAGAAGACACAAATGAAGCTGACCAGGAGGGAGGGGAAAAGGGAGGGGGGTAGTCCAAGCAGAGAAGCCGGATTATAGTAATAAAAACAAAGATGACAGCTGTGCACAAGCTCGTGAACGCAAGCTGTAGGACAGCAAAAGCCTCTGGTGGCACTTTTAAAAGCCACTTATTAAATGTCTCAAAGATACAGCACATGCGCGGTCTCAGGCGAGATCTAATAAGAGATGCATGCTAGAAAGAGCCAGCATTAGCAAGGCAAAAATTGGGGAGAGGAGTTGGCCTAACGGCTAGGGCGGTCGGCCTCGAATCTGGGGAACTGGGTTCGAGTCTCGGCAATGACGCTTAACATCCTGTGATGCTGGGCAAATCACTTAATCTCCCTGTGCCTAACAAAAATGAATGTGTGTCCTCACATAACGTAACTGGTGCTATGTAAAGCGCTTTGATACCAGATTTGGGTCAAGTTTGCGCTATATAAAACTCCCCCCCCAAAAAAGCCAATAGGTCTTGGCAATCCAAGAGCTATTGAGAATGTCAATGTCTTTTAGCCATGTTGAATAGCACCACGACCGCTGTTCAGCTGAAGCCCACATATTGAACACAGCATGTCTGTTCAAGACAGCGTATGCGCAGTCAAGCAGAGACCTAAAAATCATCTCAAGTTGAGCGTGCCAGCTGTGTATATTAGGAGAACAATGCAAGCCATGTCCTTTGGCACAAATACACAACGCATAACACAGAGCAATAAAAATAATCTAGTAGCCCACTATCCAACATAGTTCATTACTAAATAATATCTTGTTTCATTCTACAATTGCTGGCCATTAACCAATAGGATTCAATTTTATAAACTGTATTGCGCAAGTTAAAAACAAGAACAGATATTTTTGACATGAGTCAAACTATCCTAAAACACAAAGGGAACCCATATTGTGAAATTACAACTGGCCAATACAGTGGTAGAAATGGACCACGCAAACAAAAATAAAGTATATTACATCAGTTCACCACAAATCTGTAAACAGAGGAATTATCTAGTCGTATCTCAAAATATCAGTTTTTAAAGCGTCAGGTTTGTACAGTTTTTACCTAAAAATAAGGCTTTAATATATTAAAAGTGTAAAATGTAATTTGTAGTATTCACCATAGAAGTTTACAGAACTAAAGAAAAGGAAAGAAAAACAAGCACTGGCGTTGCCAATAGGTCTCGCAGTAGGAAAGTTGGAGCTATTGGTTTTGTAAATGACATTTTATATTTATATATTGTTATTGACAATGCCAATAACGATATATAAATATAAAATGTCATTTACAAAACCAATAGCTCAAACTTTCCAAATGCGAAACCTATTGGCAAGGGGGAGGGGGAGCGGTGACAGAGGCCAGTCGGGTAATGGAATTAGAGGAGGGTGAGGTGGTTTGATGGGGGGATGGGGGGAGGGGGGCGGGTGGAGAGAGGAGGAGAGAAAGGAGTCTGTGAGAGAGGTGCATTTGGAGACAGAGGGGATGGTACGAAGCAGGGGAGTAACCGAAACCCCTTCAAGTAAGGCTGTGTGCCAGGAGAGAGAGGGGAGGTGCAGGAGCTGCGGAACAGATGGCCGTGTGCAAAGCACTTGGAGAGTGTATGCTGGGAAATGGTGGGGGGGGGCGGGAATGCGAGCGAGCGGAGGCAGGCTGGTGTGGGAGGGGGGAGGTGCTGGTGTGGGAGGAGTGCTGCTAGGGGAGGGGAAGCCTGATGCCGGATGGGGGCGGGAGAGCCTGGGAATGCGAGAGGCTGGGCTGGGCTTGCATGCGATTTAAATGTAAATCTCCCATTATCTAGTCCAAATCATTCCAATGATTGAGTTACTGGCTTTACGGAGCATACAGCACAATTGTAGTTAAATAAAATAATACTAGTTTATGGGTTTTTTTATTTTTATAAAGTATGCTTCATATCATACTTCTGCTGTTTCCAAATCTTGTAAGTTGAACAGTGTTACTATTACCCAGTTTAATGGTATACATGTGCCTATGAAAGATGGAAGGCAGAGTTGGCCTAGTTTGGATATGAACGTGGAACCAGATAATCAGCATTCACGTCAACAGCAAGTGTTTAGCTCACTTAGCCAGCTAAGTGGGAAAATAATGGCTGTTGAAAAGGACATCTTCATCTAGATACATAAGAAGGAGCATAACCTCTTAAGTGCTGCGCCTATACCAGCGGCCGACGGCACCACTACCTCGGAAGTGCTGCCGTCGGCCGTTGGACGTTCCAGCTGCACCTGCACAATGGAAAGTTCAGCACTGGAGCTGGACGTTGCGAAGCAGCTAAGGTGTTAATATTTAGTTAGACCCCTTTTGTTATTGCTAGATTATGAGTTGTGAAGGAGGAAAGAGGGTCAGGGCTAAAGGGTTATGTTTATGAGATATTTATGAACAATCTGGGTTTTCAAACATGGTATGTTCGCAGGGGGCGTGGCCAGCAGCCGACAGGAAAGGCTCCGAAGCCCCTGCCTAATATCCGTCACCAATCTGCTACTGTACTTCGTTCCAAACCCCAAGAAAGCAATGACCACAGCCCCAGTGTAACCAGTATCAAACTCCATCCACAGACCTACCAGATCGAGCGGTGGAGCCGTGCTGGAGGCCTTTGACCCTGGGAGACACAAGATGGCGGTGACGTCTCCAGAGTAGTTGTGTAGACGAAATGCAATCTGGGCTGAGCATGGGTCTGCTGTACTGAGCGGGGAGAGCTGTACGTAGTCCCGCGCTGAACGTCGAGACTCAATAGGAGATGAGACATCGAGATAGTGCAGTGGGGCTCGAGGTGTCAGGACAGTCCAAAGCAGGGGTGTTGCCAGGGCCAGGGGGCTGAGAGCAGCAGAGAAACGCAGCCGCTACTGGGAGCAGCGAACAAAGGTGCGGGCGTTAGGCGTGGGACCAATCACTGAGAGAGCAACGGAAGAGAGGATCGGGAGGGGAGGCCCCTTCGTCCAGAGTGTACATGCCCTGCGTCACTGGGGAAGCGCAACAAGGCTGAGTAAATCCTGCAAGATAGATGGAGGAGGCAGGGGGTGCTGCACTCCACAGGTCACACTGACGACGTGCCTTGAGAGGTTAATACCACATCAAAGTGCCCGCAAGGGGGGGTCATGCCTAATACATCTTTGACTGGACGAGGGGTGGGGTAGGTCAGCGCACATACGTGCGGGTTTGCCCTGGTGGTAGCAGAGTCACTGTGGTGTGGGACAGAACCAAAGTGGGCCTGTACGAAGCACTTGGAGAGTGTATGCTGGCAAATGGTGGGGGGGCGGGAATGCGAGCGAGCGGAGGCAGGCTGGTGTGGGAGAGGGAGGTGCTGGTGTGGGAGGAGTGCTGCTAGTGTGGTGTGGGACAGAACCAAAGTGGGCGGGAATGCGAGCGAGCGGAGGCAGGCTGGTGTGGGAGGGGGAGGTGCTGGTGTGGGAGGAGTGCTGCTAGGGCGGGAATGCGAGCGAGCTGAGGCAGGCTGGTGTGGGAGGGGGAGGTGCTGGTGTGGGAGGAGTGCTGCTAGGGGAGGGGAAGCCTGATGCCGGATGGGGGCGGGAGAGCCTGGGAATGCGAGAGGCTGGGCTGGGCTTGCATGCGATGCGCGTGCATGTTCACGTGAACTTGATTAAAACCGCGGGGCTGAAAGCCCTTTGGTTTAAAGATGTTTTCGCCACATGAATTCTCGCTCCGCTCGATGCGCTTGCGCACATCGATAGGTCGCGAGACCTAAAAAGTCATCCTTTAACGGAAAACAGAAAAGAATTCCAAAATTAATATAATTTCTTTGCATCACCTTTATTGTCTCGAAATTAGTACACAGGAATTTGTGTACTACATCATAGAAGACTTATTTTAAATTGAATAAATCTTAAAAGGAATTGCCCATGTAAAGCGAACAGACACCGGGACCTAAAAATGACCATTTGCTAAATTAATATTCTTAAAAAGGTTAGACACACGTCCCTACTCTACTAATCGATCCCAACTAGAGGACACTAAAAATAATCTTGGCTCAGGCAGAAACAAAGGTGAAGCTATCAGAACATCACTTGGTACTCCTGGTATGCAGACTTGAAAACTGAAAGCAGGGGAGTTAACAGAGTAACCTTAAGTCCGCGTGGGATCTGCGACAGGCTCCAGAGCCCCTCTGGAATGGTTGAAAGACCACCAAGAAACAAAGGAGCAGGTGGATGTCAACCAATGGTGTATGCTCTTAGCGCTAGTTGAGGCAGGTGTCTTTGCATGGACGAACACACTTGCAGGACAGCAACAGCGCCTAAAGGGGGTCTGAGACTACCATAGTGCAGTGCACGTCAGTTATTTGCATCTGATGAACCCCAAATATGAACAATTAAACCATGTTAATTCTTGCTAATGTTTGCTTATCCTATCTGTATCTAATACTACACTAAAGAAAGCATAGCGGGAGCACCCTCTGCCAGGTCTATTGCGATAGTCTAACACCCATACCTCAGTTTTGAATGTCAGTAAGCTGGTCTCATTGTTCAGGTTATCTCCCTAAGCAAGATGTAGGTCTGCTTCAGCAGGGCTGCACCCCGGTCACAGTTCACAGCAGTTGCATGATCACCCCGGCGTGGAAATGCTACTCTCACCGAGGGTTAGCGTGGAAGCGGTTTATATGACAAAGTACTGTTCGTATCAAACTGTAGCACAGGCACAGAGAAGCTCATCTGATCTGGTGTGGTGAAAATGAAGTGTCTCCTAACGAGCACAGAAAGAAAGGACAACAATGGCATTGTGCCCTTCATGTATGTATGACCCTGGAACTAACTGTACAGACTACAGGGCGTCAGGGCTCATTACGGATGCACATACGGAACATTCATGCATTAGCAGAAAAGTGTGTCAAGAGTCACCAGAAGAAACATGTCAACTTAAAGAGTTGAATCTAAAATGGAGACCACCCATGAGTCATGCAACAGATGTGCAAGTCTCCCTCACCAGTTTTAGATTGAAAATCACCGCTTTGGGTTTTTTTTTTAATAATGGCCCAGAGGTTAGAGTGTGAGTGGCATGTAGAAGCCACATATAATAACAGCTTATTTTGGATTCGAGGTTTCAAAAAGACAAGGGACCTGGCTCGACTGTAGAGTGAGCTTTGGTCTCTCACCCGCCTCTAACAGGTAAACTTGATACTCCAGGTCCCAGTGTCGCTTAGGCTGTTGAATGAAAACCAGAACAGCCTTAAAGTCCCTTAGTACCATTGGTCAGTTGGCCGCTTTCGAAAGCAGACCTTCACACGAGCACTGTGTATCACACAGTATCTGCTCCCATTAGACAGTCACCCAGTGAGGAGCAGCTATCCCTCGGACTGCACATAATGAACTGGAAGCCCTTGCAGAGAACCTGTTTCAACCTACTTGTAAACGTTATAAGTTTTGTTGGGTTTTTTTGGTGTTGGAGGGTGAAAGTGGGGAATTTTTCAAAATGCCCCAAGCTGTGTTCTGCACAAAACTCCAATCGCTACTTACCTGAATAAAATTATTTACAAGGTCGTAGGTCTGCAAAATGCACTAATTTAGGTTGGCCAATTGTCCCGCATTTTGCAGGTTTGTCCTGCAATGAAGGCTCGGGTTCCATAACCCGCAGGCAGGCACTGTTGGACGCCCTTAGAAATGCATCCCACCCAAAACATGTTAAGACTAGGACAGTACTGGCTGACAACTGTCTTTCGGTGGCTGGGAGGGAGGACTTTTAGCACAGGAACTTTCCTCCACAACGCAGCTTCAGGAGCACTTTCAGCTAATGAGGGGCACTTCTAGCCACCTGCTGATGCGCAGCCATGAAAACCATGCTGCGGGCCTGTCCTGGGAGCGTGCACTGGGCGTGTATTGCTTCCATTAAGCAGGTTTCAAAATCCTGACACGGTCAAATTAGTGGACAGAGGAAAATGAGTGGGGAGGGGGGGGGGTGCTTTTTGCCCAGGGTCAAACAGTTTGTGAGTTTCTTATATTAACACCGCTACGTGCTGCAAAGGCTGTATGTTTACCATTATACTGCATTTTGGAGAAGATTCCATGAGACTGAGCACTTCTTTGCCCCAGGTAATATCAGAGGATTTTTTTTTAATCACTATCTTTCTAACAGCTTTTACATTAATTCAAAATGCTACAAACTTACAAAAAAGGGCAGAGAAAAAAATTCAAAAGAGGTTGCCCAAGACCACACAATTTGGCCAAATCTGAGGCCAGAATTAAAAACCAAGGCTCCTGGTTCTACATTTCCCTAGTCCAATAGATCACAACTGTGTGACTAGTCACAACAGTGATTCTAGCAAAGCAATGGGGCTGCACTTCCTGGGGAAATATCACTGTGTTGTGACCCTGACCAGGTTTAGAATAGTGTTTATTTTTACAGCATATGTAGGTGAGGTGGTAAGACTGAGTAGAGGTCAAGCAGCCCAGTCCCATGGCTAAAGCGTACCCACAGGGCCAGGCCTCTTGCGGTAGGTGGGTAGCAGGAAATAGGAGTGATAGATACAGATTTTTTTTTTGGGGGGGGGGGGGGGGCATATTTTATTGAGTTTAAGTGGTACTACCTGGGCCGCGGCCCAGCATAACACATACGGTGACATCGGATTAATCAAAAGTAGATACTGATTTTAACTTATGCATTGCAAAGCTAATAAC
This sequence comes from Lissotriton vulgaris, assembly GCF_964263255.1. Lineage (NCBI taxonomy): Eukaryota > Metazoa > Chordata > Amphibia > Caudata > Salamandridae > Lissotriton > Lissotriton vulgaris. The sequence continues at coordinate 105,646,572 of NC_141698.1, forward strand.
AATTTTGTTCCATTTGGATACCCAAGTTGTTCATTTTCTTAACTAGTCTTTCAAAAGTGGCAATATCGAGCAGTCAAAGCTTGCTCTAGGAGGAATAGATCATTTGTGCAAACAGTCCTGTAAAGTGGCAATGGAAAGATGGACACCCTACACTAGCTGGGCTAGGGTAAAAAAACAAAAAAAAAGCCAGCTTCAAACAAGTGGAGGTTAACAAAGGAAAAAACACAAAGGTAACCCGACTTCTTGTCCTCACCGAGTGAGTGCATTTCACTTTCATTCCAGAGCAACAAACCTAAAACAATGGACCTGGGCAAAAAATCACTTGTGTTTCATCCAAGAGCGCGAGCGCCACCTTGTGGTGAACGAATCGTTATCACATGTGATGAACAAGGAGAAGACTGAATTCAGCCGACGCCGGGTTTGAACTTGGTTTTCCAGTTCCGCAACTCCGATTGCAGACTCCAGGCGGAGGCATATTTCAGAATTATTAAACCTCTGGCATTAAGTCAGTAGTGGTCTTCTGGCTGTGCTGGCCAGATCGGTGGATAAGACATATATATATATATTTTTAATAGAGTATACAAATGCTATTGCTTCTTGATGAGACAGACGAAACAACCCTCTAAGTCTTAGAGGGTTGTCTAAGACCACAGTGAAAAGATAATTAGAACTGGAAAAGTAATGATAAAAACTTAGGTTTTCAACAGTTTTTTGAATGTCAATGAAATTCCAAGAGCTGATGGAAAGGCATTGTATTCAAGTTTTAATGCCACTATCGAAAAGAATCTGTCACCGCGGGTTACTACATTAGTCTTGGGAACTGATCGAAGGAAAAGTTGGGGAGCGCAAGGCCGCAGAAGAACTATGCCATGAAGCCCTAGAAGCTAAAAAAGCTTGTGTCTTTCAGTGAATGGCTTTCTGTACTACAGCCACAGCAGTTTTCCCAGACCTGCCGGATATTGGCAGGCTGTTATGGATCTTAGCAGGGATAGATGCCAAAATGAGCAGTTTTTTATCTTTAAAAAATCTAAAAAAAAGCACCATGCAGATGAAGTAGTTTGGCAATGGGCTACATGTACAAAAGTGGGGCAAGTATGGAACCTTGCAGGACAATGACCTCTTTGGGTGAGAAAGGAGGGAGCACTACTGAGTTTTCATCCAACTAAGAAGAAAGTCCATGTCAGGACTAAGCCAGGCTGTACTGGTAAACTAGAAATCCCAGTTACCCTAATGTGAAGTGGCTGCCATCCACCTATCTCTGGTATAATGTCTATGAAAGGAAAGATGCTATTCTACAAAGGATTATCGTACTGGCCTAGTGTTCAAGACCTGGCCAGCCATGCCGTATTGCTGGCTCCTTCATGCGAAAGATCTCTTAACCATGAAGGGAGTGGAGTTTGGTTAAGAGAATGATTCTAAAAATCTCCTGTGCATCATGGTCTTCAAGTTGGTACTTCAAAGGAGGGTGTGAGCATGTGTTGCTGAGGGATGATGGAAAATGGGCAGAATATTATACCTTTAGAATACATCTATTTCAGCGATGAAGTTAATGGTTAATTCCCTTTGAGGGTCATTGTAGGAAAACTCCCTCCTTTTCGTCCTGTAAACTCCGCTGCTATAGTTCTGGAGGTACCTCAATATGGGGCACTCACAACAAAGATATTGTTGATGTTATGTGGTGCAGGAAAATTTCAGGAGATACTCCAGTGCAAGACATCAAGGCCATCCTCCGTAATGCTATCGATAAGAGCAGTTCATTGCTCTCAGGCAAGGTAAGGACAATTAATGACTCCCTGCGACAATGTGGCTGTCAGCGGTCTCGTTGAAGAAGCCATAGGATACCAGGGTTCGAGTCAGGGTACCACGCGGGTGGACGGCGTCCCCCCACTTATTTTACCGGGAGCTCGATAACTGGAGCAAATGGAGCCCCACATTCACTCTTTGGCCTCTCTGGGGTGAGATCAGAGCTCATTCAGATCGCTGCTCACACACTGACTTCTCCGATGCAATCGCATCGAAGGGGTGAGCGAGGGGAGGCAGGGAGTCTGATGGTGCAAGCCACCTTTCTCTATGGGCCCATCTCTGGGCTCTTTTAGGAAGGCAGTGAAAACTTGGCTTTTCACTGCGGCCGGTTAGGCTATCCGTCCCAGAGGCCTGCTGCCTGTAGCGCCAAGACGCCTTCGGGCATTCGTGCGCTCTATAAATGGATAAATCAAATCATAAATCAATCTTTCGTGACGGCACTTCCTGCCGTGACGTCAGCGTCCCCCCTCTTCTTTTTTTAGGACTTGGGCCCTGTAGGAAACTATGGTCTCATAGACATTGAAATTATTAATGATGGGGTGGTTGAGGAGGTGTGATCCGCAGGTCACAATTTGGGACTTATAAGAATGTTGGTTCCTCTTTACCAGAGGACAGACCCATAGAGGCCATACAAGATAACCCATCATCCCAGAAAGAGGACTGTGGAGTGAGCCTAACAGGGCTGAAACAGAGTGGGAAAACAGAGGGGTGAGAAAAAAAAACTTAGAGTTCCTTATTCAACAGCTGAAGAGACTGCTGTCAGCAGCGGCATATTCTTTTGTCCAAATTTCGCTTGAAGATGTTAAACACAGACAACGAGGTAAAGTAGCTTGTTATTTTGTATCAAAAAATGGGTGTACAGACTTCTGTGATGCATTTTATCACATATTCTCCACCAAACAATGTAGACTAACTCAAGCATGTGAATTTGTATTAGATGGAGCGATCAAGAAACACTAACACTTCCAGGTCTGGCTCAGCACACAGGAGCTTTATTTATTTTACGGACTAGTAAAGCATGCAGTTGTCCAAGAATAAATTGTGGGCAAGTCCTTTGGGACCTTTTTGGGATCCATTGGCAAAATAATTCCCAGCCAGTCAAGACCTGAAGCAAACCCTTTGTAATGAGCCCTGTGCAGATGTCCACCTAATTTAGTATGTGCTTTCTAGTAAAACACAATGTTTGTCACCAGCGGGGCCCATAGAGAACTTGGGGGCAGTGGTAGCAGAATGGGGGATTGAGGGAAAGTAATGGTTTTTTTGTCCCGATCATGAAACATCTACTGGTTTGTACTCTTAGATGTAAACCCACTGACAAAGATTGAGTTTCTGGAGAAGGGACAGGGACGTATGTACTGAATAGACCAGCACTACACTGGTTCGAGCTATCAGCCAACCATTTTCCAGAGGCAAATCTGTAGGCAAGCAATGAGCTGTCTGGAGAGAAGAGCTGTTTGGAATCTGAACCTGCAGGCCCTTGCAAAGCTGAAGGAAGCAATGCGTGGCAGGTCACCACTACAGGGCTACCAACCCAGGTAGATGAGATAGGGCACACGTGGGACCCCGCCCCCTTCTCTTTTTACCGGCATGAGCGCAGGCAGACAGTGCCAGGTCGCAGCTTGCCCGCCAGGTTATGCCTGACCAATCAGTGGACCAAAACAGGAGGTTTAGCCCCACCCACCAGCTCACATATCACATCACTGTCTGGCAGTTTGCTGTCCACAGCCCAGGGAGCTGTTGGTATCCATTTAAGAGCGGTATTAAGACAGCTGGAGCAAATGGTACGTTTGAGAAAAGGTGTATGATGCACGGAAAGTGCAATTTCACGATTTGTATGATCTTCTGGCACTTCTGAGGTCTTGGCCCTCATTACAAGCCAGCCCGTGGCCCTCACTCACTACAAGCCAGCCTCACTACAAGACAGACAACCTGTGGCCCTCACTACAGCCCGTGGCCCTCACTACAGCCCGTGGCCCTCACTACAAGCCAGCCAGACCATTGCCCTCACTACAGCCTGCCGCCTTCACTACAATCCTGCCAATCAGTGGCCCTCACTACAAGCCTGCCAATCTGGGGCCCTCACTACACGCCGGTGGCCCTCACTACAAGCCTGCCTATGGTAGGCGTCCTCAGTGACAAGGACCCCCGTTAATGAGAGGCCAGTGGCGCCCCTGCGCCTCTCCTGCTCTCCCGGTCGGTTCCATCGCCTGCTCCACTGCCCTCTCCGCCATCTCTCCTCGGCTTCACTCCCACCCCTCCTCGGCTCCATCTCTCCACGGCTTCACTCCCACCCCTCCTCGGCTCCATCTCTCCTCGGCTTCACTCCCACCCCTCCTCGGCTCCATCTCTCCTCGGCTTCACCCCCACCCCTCCTCGGCTCCATCTCTCCACGGCTTCACTCCCACCCCTCCTCGGCTCCATCTCTCCACGGCTTCACTCCCACCCCTCCTCGGCTCCATCTCTCCACGGCTTCACTCCCACCCCTCCTCGGCTCCATCTCTCCTCGGCTTCACTCCCACCCCTCCTCGGCTCCATCTCTCCTCGGCTTCACCCCCACCCCTCCTCGGCTCCATCTCTCCACGGCTTCACTCCCACCCCTCCTCGGCTCCATCTCTCCACGGCTTCACCCCCACCCCTCCTCGGCTCCATCTCTCCTCGGCTTCACCCCCACCCCTCCTCGGCTCCATCTCTCCACGGCTTCACCCCCACCCCTCCTCGGCTCCATCTCTCCTCGGCTTCACCCCCACCCCTCCTCGGCTCCATCTCTCCTCGGCTTCACTCCCACCCCTCCTCGGCTCCGTCTCTCCACGGCTTCACCCCCACCCCGCCTCGGCTCCATCTCTCCACGGCTTCACTCCCACCCCTCCTCGGCTCCATCTCTCCTCGGCTTCACCCCCACCCCTCCTCGGCTCCATCTCTCCTCGGCTTCACTCCCACCCCTCCTCGGCTCCATCTCTCCACGGCTTCACCCCCACCCCGCCTCGGCTCCATCTCTCCACGGCTTCACTCCCACCCCTCCTCGGCTCCATCTCTCCTCGGCTTCACTCCCACCCCTCCTCGGCTCCATCTCTCCTCGGCTTCACCCCCACCCCTCCTCGGCTCCATCTCTCCACGGCTTCACTCCCACCCCTCCTCGGCTCCATCTCTCCACGGCTTCACCCCCACCCCTCCTCGGCTCCATCTCTCCTCGGCTTCACCCCCACCCCTCCTCGGCTCCATCTCTCCACGGCTTCACCCCACCCCTCCTCGGCTCCATCTCTCCTCGGCTTCACCCCCACCCCTCCTCGGCTCCATCTCTCCACGGCTTCACTCCCACCCCTCCTCGGCTCCATCTCTCCTCGGCTTCACCCCCACCCCTCCTCGGCTCCATCTCTCCTCGGCTTCACTCCCACCCCTCCTCGGCTCCATCTCTCCACGGCTTCACCCCCACCCCGCCTCGGCTCCATCTCTCCACGGCTTCACTCCCACCCCTCCTCGGCTCCATCTCTCCGCGGCTTCACTCCCACCCCTCCTCGGCTCCATCTCTCCTCGGCTTCACCCCCACCCCTCCTCGGCTCCATCTCTCCTCGGCTTCACCCCCACCCCTCCTCGGCTCCATCTCTCCTCGGCTTCACCCCCACCCCTCCTCGGCTCCATCTCTCCACGGCTTCACTCCCACCCCTCCTCGGCTCCATCTCTCCTCGGCTTCACCCCCACCCCGCCTCGGCTCCATCTCTCCACGGCTTCACTCCCACCCCTCCTCGGCTCCATCTCTCCTCGGCTTCACTCCCACCCCTCCTCGGCTCCATCTCTCCTCGGCTTCACTCCCACCCCGCCTCGGCTCCATCTCTCCACGGCTTCACTCCCACCCCTCCTCGGCTCCATCTCTCCTCGGCTTCACCCCCACCCCTCCTCGGCTCCATCTCTCCTCGGCTTCACTCCCACCCCTCCTCGGCTCCATCTCTCCTCGGCTTCACTCCCACCCCTCCTCGGCTCCATCTCTCCACGGCTTCACCCCCACCCCGCCTCGGCTCCATCTCTCCACGGCTTCACTCCCACCCCTCCTCGGCTCCATCTCTCCTCGGCTTCACTCCCACCCCTCCTCGGCTCCATCTCTCCTCGGCTTCACCCCCACCCCTCCTCGGCTCCATCTCTCCACGGCTTCACTCCCACCCCTCCTCGGCTCCATCTCTCCACGGCTTCACCCCCACCCCTCCTCGGCTCCATCTCTCCTCGGCTTCACCCCCACCCCTCCTCGGCTCCATCTCTCCACGGCTTCACCCCCACCCCTCCTCGGCTCCATCTCTCCTCGGCTTCACCCCCACCCCTCCTCGGCTCCATCTCTCCACGGCTTCACTCCCACCCCTCCTCGGCTCCATCTCTCCTCGGCTTCACCCCCACCCCTCCTCGGCTCCATCTCTCCTCGGCTTCACTCCCACCCCTCCTCGGCTCCATCTCTCCGCGGCTTCACCCCCACCCCGCCTCGGCTCCATCTCTCCACGGCTTCACTCCCACCCCTCCTCGGCTCCATCTCTCCGCGGCTTCACTCCCACCCCTCCTCGGCTCCATCTCTCCTCGGCTTCACCCCCACCCCTCCTCGGCTCCATCTCTCCTCGGCTTCACCCCCACCCCTCCTCGGCTCCATCTCTCCTCGGCTTCACCCCCACCCCTCCTCGGCTCCATCTCTCCACGGCTTCACTCCCACCCCTCCTCGGCTCCATCTCTCCTCGGCTTCACTCCCACCCCTCCTCGGCTCCATCTCTCCACGGCTTCACCCCCACCCCTCCTCGGCTCCATCTCTCCACGGCTTCACCCCCACCCCTCCTCGGCTCCATCTCTCCACGGCTTCACTCCCACCCCTCCTCGGCTCCATCTCTCCTCGGCTTCACTCCCACCCCTCCTCGGCTCCATCTCTCCACGGCTTCACTCCCACCCCTCCTCGGCTCCATCTCTCCTCGGCTTCACCCCCACCCCGCCTCGGCTCCATCTCTCCACGGCTTCACCCCCACCCCTCCTCGGCTCCATCTCTCCTCGGCTTCACCCCCACCCCGCCTCGGCTCCATCTCTCCACGGCTTCACTCCCACCCCTCCTCGGCTCCATCTCTCCTCGGCTTCACTCCCACCCCTCCTCGGCTCCATCTCTCCGCGGCTTCACTCCCACCCCTCCTCGGCTCCATCTCTCCACGGCTTCACTCCCACCCCTCCTCGGCTCCATCTCTCCGCGGCTTCACCCCCACCCCTCCTCGGCTCCATCTCTCCTCGGCTTCACCCCCACCCCTCCTCGGCTCCATCTCTCCACGGCTTCACCCCCACCCCTCCTCGGCTCCATCTCTCCTCGGCTTCACCCCCACCCCTCCTCGGCTCCATCTCTCCACGGCTTCACTCCCACCCCTCCTCGGCTCCATCCCTCCTCGGCTCCATCTCTCCTCGGCTTCACTCCCACCCCGCCTCGGCTCCATCTCCCCGCGGCTTCACTCCCACCCCTCCTCGGCTCCATCTCTCCTCGGCTTCACTCCCACCCCTCCTCGGCTCCATCTCTCCGCGGCTTCACTCCCACCCCTCCTCGGCTCCATCTCTCCGCGGCTTCACTCCCACCCCTCCTCGGCTCCATCTCTCCACGGCTTCACCCCCACCCCTCCTCGGCTCCATCTCTCCACGGCTTCACCCCCACCCCTCCTCGGCTCCATCTCTCCACGGCTTCACCCCCACCCCTCCTCGGCTCCATCTCTCCTCGGCTTCACCCCCACCCCTCCTCGGCTCCATCTCTCCTCGGCTTCACTCCCACCCCTCCTCGGCTCCATCTCTCCACGGCTTCACCCCCACCCCGCCTCGGCTCCATCTCTCCACGGCTTCACCCCCACCCCTCCTCGGCTCCATCTCTCCTCGGCTTCACCCCCACCCCTCCTCGGCTCCATCTCTCCTCGGCTTCACTCCCACCCCTCCTCGGCTCCATCTCTCCTCGGCTTCACTCCCACCCCTCCTCGGCTCCATCTCTCCACGGCTTCACCCCCACCCCGCCTCGGCTCCATCTCTCCACGGCTTCACTCCCACCCCTCCTCGGCTCCATCTCTCCGCGGCTTCACCCCCACCCCTCCTCGGCTCCATCTCTCCACGGCTTCACTCCCACCCCTCCTCGGCTCCATCTCTCCACGGCTTCACTCCCACCCCTCCTCGGCTCCATCTCTCCTCGGCTTCACTCCCACCCCTCCTCGGCTCCATCTCTCCACGGCTTCACTCCCACCCCTCCTCGGCTCCATCTCTCCTCGGCTTCACCCCCACCCCGCCTCGGCTCCATCTCTCCACGGCTTCACCCCCACCCCTCCTCGGCTCCATCTCTCCTCGGCTTCACCCCCACCCCGCCTCGGCTCCATCTCTCCACGGCTTCACTCCCACCCCTCCTCGGCTCCATCTCTCCTCGGCTTCACTCCCACCCCTCCTCGGCTCCATCTCTCCGCGGCTTCACTCCCACCCCTCCTCGGCTCCATCTCTCCACGGCTTCACTCCCACCCCTCCTCGGCTCCATCTCTCCGCGGCTTCACCCCCACCCCTCCTCGGCTCCATCTCTCCTCGGCTTCACCCCCACCCCTCCTCGGCTCCATCTCTCCACGGCTTCACTCCCACCCCTCCTCGGCTCCATCCCTCCTCGGCTCCATCTCTCCTCGGCTTCACTCCCACCCCGCCTCGGCTCCATCTCTCCGCGGCTTCACTCCCACCCCTCCTCGGCTCCATCTCTCCTCGGCTTCACTCCCACCCCTCCTCGGCTCCATCTCTCCGCGGCTTCACTCCCACCCCTCCTCGGCTCCATCTCTCCACGGCTTCACCCCCACCCCTCCTCGGCTCCATCTCTCCACGGCTTCACCCCCACCCCTCCTCGGCTCCATCTCTCCTCGGCTTCACCCCCACCCCTCCTCGGCTCCATCTCTCCACGGCTTCACTCCCACCCCTCCTCGGCTCCATCCCTCCTCGGCTCCATCTCTCCTCGGCTTCACTCCCACCCCGCCTCGGCTCCATCTCTCCGCGGCTTCACTCCCACCCCTCCTCGGCTCCATCTCTCCTCGGCTTCACTCCCACCCCTCCTCGGCTCCATCTCTCCGCGGCTTCACTCCCACCCCTCCTCGGCTCCATCTCTCCGCGGCTTCACTCCCACCCCTCCTCGGCTCCATCTCTCCACGGCTTCACCCCCACCCCTCCTCGGCTCCATCTCTCCACGGCTTCACCCCCACCCCTCCTCGGCTCCATCTCTCCACGGCTTCACCCCCACCCCTCCTCGGCTCCATCTCTCCTCGGCTTCACCCCCACCCCTCCTCGGCTCCATCTCTCCTCGGCTTCACTCCCACCCCTCCTCGGCTCCATCTCTCCACGGCTTCACCCCCACCCCGCCTCGGCTCCATCTCTCCACGGCTTCACCCCCACCCCTCCTCGGCTCCATCTCTCCTCGGCTTCACCCCCACCCCTCCTCGGCTCCATCTCTCCTCGGCTTCACTCCCACCCCTCCTCGGCTCCATCTCTCCTCGGCTTCACTCCCACCCCTCCTCGGCTCCATCTCTCCACGGCTTCACCCCCACCCCGCCTCCATCTCTCCACGGCTTCACTCCCACCCCTCCTCGGCTCCATCTCTCCGCGGCTTCACCCCCACCCCTCCTCGGCTCCATCTCTCCACGGCTTCACTCCCACCCCTCCTCGGCTCCATCTCTCCACGGCTTCACTCCCACCCCTCCTCGGCTCCATCTCTCCTCGGCTTCACTCCCACCCCTCCTCGGCTCCATCTCTCCACGGCTTCACCCCCACCCCGCCTCGGCTCCATCTCTCCTCGGCTTCACTCCCACCCCTCCTCGGCTCCATCTCTCCTCGGCTTCACTCCCACCCCTCCTCGGCTCCATCTCTCCACGGCTTCACTCCCACCCCTCCTCGCCGCCATCTCTCCTCGGCTTCACTCCCACCCCTCCTCGGCTCCATCTCTCCTCGGCTTCACTCCCACCCCTCCTCGGCTCCATCTCTCCACGGCTTCACCCCCACCCCGCCTCGGCTCCATCTCTCCACGGCTTCACTCCCACCCCTCCTCGGCTCCATCTCTCCACGGCTTCACTCCCACCCCGCCTCGGCTCCATCTCTCCTCGGCTTCACTCCCACCCCTCCTCGGCTCCATCTCTCCTCGGCTTCACCCCCACCCCTCCTCGGCTCCATCTCTCCTCGGCTTCACTCCCACCCCTCCTCGGCTCCATCTCTCCTCGGCTTCACTCCCACCCCTCCTCGGCTCCATCTCTCCTCGGCTTCACTCCCACCCCTCCTCGGCTCCGTCTCTCCTCGGCTTCACTCCCACCCCGCCTCGGCTCCATCTCTCCTCGGCTTCACTCCCACCCCTCCTCGGCTCCATCTCTCCTCGGCTTCACTCCCACCCCTCCTCGGCTCCGTCTCTCCTCGGCTTCACCCCCACCCCTCCTCGGCTCCATCTCTCCACGGCTTCACCCCCACCCCTCCTCGGCTCCATCTCTCCTCGGCTTCACCCCCACCCCTCCTCGGCTCCATCTCTCCTCGGCTTCACTCCCACCCCTCCTCGGCTCCATCTCTCCACGGCTTCACCCCCACCCCGCCTCGGCTCCATCTCTCCACGGCTTCACTCCCACCCCTCCTCGGCTCCATCTCTCCTCGGCTTCACCCCCACCCCTCCTCGGCTCCATCTCTCCTCGGCTTCACTCCCACCCCTCCTCGGCTCCATCTCTCCACGGCTTCACCCCCACCCCGCCTCGGCTCCATCTCTCCACGGCTTCACTCCCACCCCTCCTCGGCTCCATCTCTCCTCGGCTTCACTCCCACCCCTCCTCGGCTCCGTCTCTCCTCGGCTTCACTCCCACCCCTCCTCGGCTCCATCTCTCCTCGGCTTCACTCCCACCCCTCCTCGGCTCCATCTCTCCTCGGCTTCACCCCCACCCCTCCTCGGCTCCATCTCTCCTCGGCTTCACCCCCACCCCGCCTCGGCTCCATCTCTCCTCGGCTTCACTCCCACCCCTCCTCGGCTCCATCTCTCCTCGGCTTCACTCCCACCCCTCCTCGGCTCCGTCTCTCCTCGGCTTCACTCCCACCCCGCCTCGGCTCCATCTCTCCTCGGCTTCACTCCCACCCCTCCTCGGCTCCATCTCTCCTCGGCTTCACTCCCACCCCTCCTCGGCTCCGTCTCTCCTCGGCTTCACCCCCACCCCTCCTCGGCTCCATCTCTCCACGGCTTCACCCCCACCCCTCCTCGGCTCCATCTCTCCTCGGCTTCACCCCCACCCCTCCTCGGCTCCATCTCTCCTCGGCTTCACCCCCACCCCTCCTCGGCTCCATCTCTCCTCGGCTTCACCCCCACCCCTCCTCGGCTCCATCTCTCCACGGCTTCACCCCCACCCCTCCTCGGCTCCATCTCTCCTCGGCTTCACCCCCACCCCTCCTCGGCTCCATCTCTCCTCGGCTTCACTCCCACCCCTCCTCGGCTCCATCTCTCCACGGCTTCACCCCCACCCCGCCTCGGCTCCATCTCTCCACGGCTTCACTCCCACCCCTCCTCGGCTCCATCTCTCCTCGGCTTCACTCCCACCCCTCCTCGGCTCCGTCTCTCCTCGGCTTCACTCCCACCCCTCCTCGGCTCCATCTCTCCTCGGCTTCACTCCCACCCCTCCTCGGCTCCATCTCTCCTCGGCTTCACCCCCACCCCTCCTCGGCTCCATCTCTCCTCGGCTTCACCCCCACCCCTCCTCGGCTCCATCTCTCCTCGGCTTCACTCCCACCCCGCCTCGGCTCCATCTCTCCTCGGCTTCACTCCCACCCCGCCTCGGCTCCATCTCTCCTCGGCTTCACTCCCACCCCGCCTCGGCTCCATCTCTCCTCGGCTTCACTCCCACCCCGCCTCGGCTCCATCTCTCCTCGGCTTCACTCCCACCCCGCCTCGGCTCCATCTCTCCTCGGCTTCACTCCCACCCCTCCTCGGCTCCATCTCTCCTCGGCTTCACTCCCACCCCGCCTCGGCTCCATCTCTCCTCGGCTTCACTCCCACCCCGCCTCGGCTCCATCTCTCCACGGCTTCACTCCCACCCCTCCTCGGCTTCACCCCCACCCCGCCTCGGCTCCATCTCTCCTCGGGGGGGGTTTCAGGGCCAGGAAGTGCCCAAATGTCAGCATTACAGAAACACCATAAATGAATAAACACAGCTACTATAAAGCCGACAAAACAGCGCATGTTTTTTCCGATTCTTAAAACACCCCTTGGGAAATACCTTTTTACAGACGATTACTACAAGCCAGAAACACGAAGCGACTACGAAAAGATTCCGTTACGCGCCATTAATTTTCCCATGACAAATGAATGAAATGCACCTTCAGAAACTGTGTCAAATGTGGTTAAATCAAAAACCTCACTCGCCGTTTCAAGTGAATAATTTGATTTTCAATGAGGACGTTAAGAGGCCTGAACAAAAAATAAAGTGTCACCTATTTCCATTTCTCTCCTACTGCTAAATGATGCCATTAAAGCCTGAACAGCTTGGGGTAAAACAAGAAAAGTAAATGGCTTAGACATCAACGTCGTATGAAAGCCGCCCTCAGTAAAGTGGTGGGGCACGGGGAGAGCTGGAGGCCTGTTCCACTGGTGTGGGAAGATCTGAAGGAGGTGTAACCAGGATGACAAGATAAGTGTGTGGGTGAGGGGTGGGGGTGGGGGGGCATGTGTACGAGTTGAACAGACGCCTCCCCGAGGCTTCCCGCTGTTCACTATCAACTTTATTGTTCGATAAATTCATCAACTTTGCTTCAAGTGGTCCCTGCGCTGAAGCCCCTTGCCCTGTCCCGCTACAACCTACAACAACCTAAGCAGCACCCCTCAGAAGGGCCTTTGCTGAGCCCAGCAACCTTGCAACGCAAGCCCTGGAGGGAGCTCCCATGCCCGATTCAAGATGGATTTAGGCCCAGATCTCTGTACTGGGGTGAATGTTTGACATTGTTCTGCATTCTGTCCATCAATTGTTATTTTTGCATTTGTCACCTTGAGTGGGGCGGTTGCCCAGACCTGGGTCCTGTGCTCTCCATGCCACTGGAGTCAAGCAAGCCTAGCTGATGAGGGGTGATATCCTGAAACCGGTCCCAGCATGCTGGTAGCCAGTCTAGGGAGGGCCTGGCCTGGCATTTCGGGCTGGGCTGTTCCCATGAGGAGCAGGGTCAACATTGTTTTTTATATGGCTAGGTCTAAACTGGAATGGCATGGGGAGCAAAAAAACGACGGATTTAGGTCCAGATCTCTGTACTGGGGTGAATGCATGACATTGTTCTGCATGCTGTCCATTAATTGTTCTTTTAGCATTTGTTACCCTGAGTGGGGCGGGTATGCCCAGACCTGGGTCCTGTGCTCTTCCAAGCCACTGGAGTCAAGCTAGCCTAGCTGATGAGGGGTGAGATCCTGAAACTGGTCCCAGGATGCTAGTTTCCAGTCCAGGGAGGGTCTGGCCTGACATTTCAGGCTGGGCTGTTCCCATGAGGAGCAGAGTCAACATTTCTTTTATATGGCTAGGTCTAAACTGGAATGGCATGGGGAGTATAAAAAACTATGGATTTAGGCACAGATCTCTGTACTGGGGTTAATGTTTGACATTGTCCAACATTCAGTCCATCAATTGTTCTTTTTTGCATCCGATTTAAGATGGCGCAAGGGATATGTCGCTGTGCCAGCCGCACAGAGACCAATGGTACACCAGACCGCCATAAAGCAACGGGGGCCATGACAAGCATTTGACCTGCAACAGCGCCAAGGGATTCTTCCCTATCAGAACACCCAACCCCCCCCCGCCTCACCCAGGGCCGTTCTTTAAGGGGATGAACGCTGAAGACAGACCAGCATATAATGGGATGGGCATACATTTTCAGAGGGACACTCCATTCCACAGGGAGGCACAGAAAAGAGAAAGTGGGCATACATGTAAGGGGGTGAAATGTCTGTGCGCCAATGTTCATGGGCCTAGGTTTGGTTGGTGGCCTTCCTCACAGTCCCCATCCTAGTCGGAGTTTGAATGAGGGGAAATAGTAGCGATTAGAGTCTTAAAACCGGCATGGGAAAGGAAACTGGAAAGGTCCAGATGGTTTATTTTATTTATTTATTTATTTATTTGCAGGTTTGTAAAGCGCTGTGAATAAACTCCCGTAGGAGTATCTCCGCGCTGGTGACACCTGGTAGAGAAGCTGAGAGGAAGCCACAGGGTTAGAAATTGTGTCAGAAGAACTATTGAGATCCAACAGGATAGATATTAAAATGAGCTAAACAGAAAGGTTTTCAGGCATTTTCTGAATTTAAGGTGATTCCGACATGGTCTTAAAGAGAGCGGGAGAGAGTTCCAGAGGTTGGGACCTACCACGGACAAAGCCCTACCCCCTAACCTAGATTTGGTTATCTTAGGAATGCTTAACAACAGCTGTTCACTGGACCTGAGGGTACGGGTAGGAGCGTATGGAACAAATGTATTGGCCAGATACTCTGGTCCCAATTCATTAAGGCCTGGGACTAAGTGGAGGGACAGGAGTGGTCTTGGTGAAAGAAGGCAATAAACAACTCAGATGAAATATGCAAGGCAGTCCATGAACTTTCTAATTGTGGAGAGAAGTCAATACGAACTCTGGAGAATACACTCTTAAGTCACATTCACAGGCCATATTAGAGCACCGTTTGTATTCCTAAGAGTAGCACCACTGATGACGGTCCCATTACAAATTCTGGCCATGCCTCACATTCGGTTTGCTTCCATCTAGGCCAGGGGTCTCCAACCAGTAGCTTGTGAGGTACTGTAGCTCTCCAGGTAGTTCTGAGCAGCTCACCTGTGTGCAGCTCATCTTATTAAATTAGCATTACATAAAAGAAAATCAATTTCACGAGGGTAGGATGTCTTGCTTGGTAATGTGGGACTAAAGTAATTGTTCAAGGCACATTTCTGGACTGGATGTCCTATGTGACGCTCCTACAAAGCCTCTGATGCAAAGACTGAGGAGGAGGAGAGGTCTCTAGAACTAAAGGACACTCTCTCTAGTTCACTTACAGTTTTACAGAGATAATTGGGGTTTAGGGGCCAGGTACACACTATTAATGCCATTAAGGAATTATGAGATTCTGTGGCCCCTGGATTTGACGAATTTGCCACGTAATCCATCATCTGCTGCATATTCTGTAGAATTTATCCAGAAAAAAAGTTCTGGTTCTCGCTCACTGGGATCAAAAGTAACAAATCATAGCAAAAAGTGTTTCTGCACACAGGAAGGCCCCTAGCAAAAGGTTAACTGGTAATTATCAGTTGCTTGTTGCTGTATTTAGGTGTTAAATCGGTATTAATAAAGGTGAAATATTTTCTCAGACAGCGTCACATGTGTAAAAATGACCCAATAATGAAGTAATACTATAACAATATGTGAAGCATTAAGCCGCATAACTTGCACTTTATTGCTGCACAATTTATTCAAATTTGCAGCGCAGAATGGTCCTCCTCGCCCACATAATTCCAGTGGCCCTGGGAGTAGCTCACATTCTTGCACCATAATTCGAAATATTATAAGCAGAGCAACAAGTCTGACAAACTTGGCTCATAACCTTTCCTTGAAGACTAAGAAAAACGATATATGCGAGAATCTTTTCTCCTCCGCAAAGCCAGCTCTTGAAGAGGGAGGGAAAGTGAAGTAAACTTAAAGATTGACTAAATCTTTACACGCAGCTTCCGTTAGTTCAACCAGACTTAGAAGTTAGCAAAGTAATTGAACAAGAAGCCAAGAAAAATGAAGGATAATCAAGTCAACCAACGGGTACGCAATGTGTGGGCTTTAGGCCCACTGTAAATCCGTGGTAAGACAACAATTGGTCTATTACGCCCAGCCATTTTGCAATGACTGGTTGGTGAGACCTAACAATGGCTAAAAGCAAAATATTTTTGGGGTATAAAATACACATATTGCCATATAACTCACTGGCACTGAATAGCACTTATTTATATGCAGATGTGCTCTTCTGAATGAGACGAGTCACTCACAGTGAAGTTAGCCAATGGCTGAAGTTGGGTGACCCAGTGCTTCATGCAGTGGTGGGCGGAAGAAGTGTATTGACACAAAAAGAGACCAATAAATGAAGAGGGCTGGCTGAAAGTCCGAATAACTATAACTGTTAAAGGTCTTGGCTAACGCTAGACCTAAAAATGTGTTACAAACTGCCAAAGAAGAGGACTTTTTCAAGCAGTTGCACATTTATGACAAAAACATAAATAACTGGCCAGTATTTGAAAGACCTGCATATGCATTCATAACTGCTCTTATCTTGTGGGCACAATTCACGTGGCTGAGCTGCCAGTGCTAAGTTATCTACTTCCATAGGAATTTTGGAATAGATTTTCAACTTTGTAGAGATCCACCAGAAACAAAAACACTTCAGTGTGAGTGTCAGATTTATAGCACTCCCATTTCTGGCCATAAATTAATCCTGTAGATTTTCCAGGAGGTGAAAAGTCGGCAGGAGGGAATCGCATTGAATTATTCTTGGGGACAAAGACATTTTATTCCTTCAGAAGGAGATACTTTTGGTCGTGGAGAAACCAGACGCCAAACTCCTACATGACAATAAAGTAGGGGTAGGCGCTAAACTCCACACCTCCGACAAAGTTCTGAGCTGTGCCCACTCTGTGCTCCGCTTGGAGTTTCAAAAAAACTGTCAACCGCCATGCAGCAGAGTTTTTTTCACTCATGGCCTGTCAGCGTTCAGTTGGTTAGTGCGAGCGAGAATCAAGGGTTAGACCACCTCCTGACGAGATTTCTCAATGAGGGCAGTTGCGGCAAGTCACCACTGCTCACATCGAGACAGCTGCCGCTTGGGTGAAGAAAGCTTCCGCCAGAGTAAAAAATCTACTCGAGCGGCAAAAAGAAGCAGCGCCCTCTGGCTGTGGTGCTGTTTATTTTGACTTTATGATGTGGGACAAGCTCCTGGCACAAAAAGAAAATCAGTGCAACATACCGAACTCTGCCACTCACGAAACTCAGTGGAATCTCACAACCTTTGGGTAACTCCATGCAATTCTACAGAGTGAAACAAATGGAGTTCTACCCACCTCCAAGGAAAGGGGCTTGCTCCTTTTAACAGGAGTAATTCTGCATTAGCTTCGGAGGGAGAGTTAATCTTCAAAACGTTTGTGAACACAAACACGTCTGTGATGGTTTACTCCATTTGGCGTTCTCCATCACATACACAAACACCCCTTTACCCGTTATTTACAATGGAGTAAATGTTGCCATACTGGTAGACTCTCTACCGTTTAGATGTTCACAGTGCCGAATTCAGACGATCAGGGCAGGGAGCTCTGAAGCACAAATTATACACTGATGTACAAAAAGTGCTGAGGATTTGGCTCTCGTGTATAAATGAAACAGGGCCCTCAATGTAATAAGAATCAACGATCTTCCAGGTTATTCAATAGTATATTAATCTGAGTTTTTATAAATCGTTTTTGCAAGGTTTGCATTTTGTTTTTTAGTGATGTGGGTTTCTAATTTGAAATCACTTTATGGAAAGTATTGCTGTAGTGAATGAATACCCATCAAGTTGGTAATAAATCTTCTTTATTCCTCAAGATATGCAGTACAGATAAAAAGGTGCTGCCAGCTTGTAAACGAACTCCAGACTGACCAGCACTCCATACACAAGCATAGTGACATACACACATTCTATGCATGACCTACAACAGTTCTATCATTACTAAAGAAGCACTTCTATAAATAACATTATAAGCATTACTACACATCCTCCTCCTAAAATAATAAAAAAAACAAAATCAACTTAAAGAATTATTTACAGACAAAATCATTTAAAAATCTTGGAGTAACAACACTTCTACCACTTCTGGTAAGAACAAGAGGTTGCAAACTCTCAGCGACAGGAGGATTGTGATCACATTGAATTAGAGAAGAAGATGGCACAGAACAAGGCTCTTTACCAACGTTCTGAGGTTCTTCGACCAAAGACTCAGATCCAGGAAATGGAGTTGAAGACTGACTAACAATATTGTCACCGTCAGAGGGAGTTGAAGACTGACTAACAATATTGTCTCCGTCAGAAGAATCTGGGCTGGAATCCAAGGACACAACTGGAGTCAACCACCAAAAGTCACCACACACATCCCCCTTCTTGTTTTTACAAGGATCAGACCCTCTGGCAAAAGCAATCTTACTCATGTGATGAATGGAACCATCATCTAATAAGACGGTATTACGCATTACTTTAGTGATTGTCTTGGGATCTGAAAATCTAGGTTGTAACTTCCCAATTTTCTTGGAAGATTTAACTCTAACCAATTGGCCAACTTCAACGTGAGTATCTTTAATACCATGTTTTCTATCATAATACAATTTGCTTTTATCCTGAGATTTGCAAATATTCTCTGTGACCTTGTCAGAATTCCAAGCATACTCTTTGCTTCTCCCCATCCACACAGGATTTAATTTGGAATACGGAAATCTGCCTCTCATTAAACCAAAAAGACTTTCACCACACGTTTCATGAATAGTGATTCTATAAGACCATAACATTTTGTCAAGTTCGCCATACCAATTTTTTCTGTTCTTGTTGGCTAATTGCAAGGTTCCTTTAATAACCCTGTTGACCCTTTCTACAACAGAATTGCCTTGGGGATGATAAACAGCAGAAAATCTTTGCTTGATACCAGATGATTCCATAAAGACCCTCATGGTATCAGATTTGAACTGAACGCCGTTGTCAGTTAGAATAGAAGCAGGAAGACCTTCTCTGATAAAACACTCATCCAAAAATGATATAACAGTTTCAGTGTTGACTCTGTTAACTACTTTCAATTCGATCCATCTGGAGAATAGATCTACTAAGACTAAGATGAACTTGATAGAACCATCTTGCCACACAATAGGTCCCATAATATCTAATGCTAATTCCTCCCAGGGTAATTTGGGACCTTAAGAGAGGACATTGGGGGATTAAGCGTTTTTTGACTTTTGTCAGAACACTCACATTGCACACAGTCTCGAACAGACCTTTCGATCTCCAAGTCAATGCCTGGCCACCAGTACAAGGCTTTTATAATTCTTTTTGTTCTGGATATTCCAGGATGTCCCTCATGGCCCAAAGAGATAATCTTTTGGCGTACTCCTAACGGTGGTATGAGTTTGTCACCACGACATAAGAAATCACCGTCAAGACTGAGCTCATCTTTGACCTCCCAGAATGGCTTCAATTGACTGTCAGTTTTAGCTAAGACAACCCAACCTTGGTTGACTTTTATTTTAACTGTTTCAAGAACATCATCCTTGCCAGAAGCTGAATTCCACTCATCCTTTGATAAGCCATGAGGATCAGAAAAAATTCCAGCAACACAACAATCATTCCAAGAGTTCAAATCAATTTCCTTCATTGGTAAGGGTAATCTACTTAAGAAGTCAGCGACCACATTCTTTGCACCAGGTACATATTGAATAGTGTAAATGAAATCTTGGAGTCTCATGGATAAACGAGCAATCCTGGCTGAAGCTCTGGACAAACCTTCCGTAGTGAGGAGCTTGGTCAGAGGTTTATGGTCTGAACGTAAAATAAACTGTTTACCCCAAATAAATTTACGAAAATGCTCCATTGCCCATACCACAGCAAGCGTCTCACGCTCGATCACAGAGTACTTTTCCTCACAAGGTGACAAGGATCGTGAAGCGAAGGCTATGACAACTTCATCACCTTGTTGAGAAATCTGTGAGAGAACACTCCCCAAACCAACTCCACTAGCGTCAGTGGTCAAATAAGTTTTGGCGCACGGGTCAAAACCTTGTAGCATAGGCGCATTCACTATGGCATATTTGATTTCTTTAAATGCAGCACTACATTTCTCATCCCAAACAAAAGGTGATTTGTTCTTCATGAGAACACGCATGTGAAATGTTTTCTGTGAAAACTGATTAACAAATTTAGAGTAAAATTCAGCCAAACCAAGAAATGATCTGAGTTCATCCTTGGACTTAGGTTCAGGTGAATTCACTATTGCTTCAACTAATTTTGTTTTAGGTCTTATACCTTCATCACAAATTTCATGACCTAAGTACGTAACAGAGCTCTTTGAAAATTTGCACTTGCTGAGCTCTCCAACCAAACCATTATCAGCTAAAACCTTAAGAACTCTTCTCAGGAGATTGTCATGGTGATCTTTATCCTTTCCCATAATTAAAATATCATCCTGGAAAAAGATTACCCCTTTGATGTTTCCAAAAAGGTTGGTCATTAGCCTCTGAAATACTGCCGCAGCAGAGGCTAAGCCAAACGGCATTCTTTTAAATCGAAAACATCCAAATGGGGTAGCAAATGATGTAAGATGTCTACTTTCTGGATCAAGAACAACCTGATGATAAGCTGCTGATAGGTCCAAAGTGGAAAAAACTTTTGCATCTTTGGTTAAGGACAACATTTCATCAATGCGTGGAAGTGGATATTGATCAACCAAAATTTGACTGTTCAAATATCTCAAATCCACACATAAACGGGCCTTGCCATTGGCCTTGCGTGCGACGACCAATGGCGAAACCCATTCAGCTGCTTCAACAGTCTCAATAATATTAGCATTTAACAATTTATCCAGTTCGGATTTAACCTCATCCCTAATGATGAGAGGAATATTCCTGGCTTTGTGAATTTTAGAAATAGCATTGTCTTTAAGTCTGATTTGATGTGTAAAACCTTTCAGCTTGCCAATAGTGCCAGTAAATACAGAAGGAAACTCATCAATCACCCATTTCTTGGTGTCTTCACTTATGCAAGAAACCAACACTTGTTCCTTGCTATTGGGATCCAAAATTATGTGTAGACTTTTTTGATCCCTCCAACCTAACACTGAAGGACCATCCTTCGACACATACAACTTGCAAGTGGCATGCATACCTTTAAACTTGAAAATTAGTAGTCTGAACCCTAAAATCTCTATTGTGTTGTCGGTATAACTAACAGGTGAGATATCAGAAGGTTCCAACCAACTTCCAATTTGGTTAACAAATTTCTGATCCCAAACATTCTTGTTCACAATAGTATAGGGTGATCCAGAATCTGCAGCAAGTTGCATCATGACTCCACCTAATGAGACTTGGCATAAGGGTTTACTAGAATCAATATCAGAAATGTTCAATACTACTTTTTTTTTAACTGCATTTTGTACAAGTAGAACTTCTTCATCAGAAGATGAGGTACAATCCTGTGCTACCTCTTGAATGCAAGCAATCTTACCTTTTGAATTTTTAAAGACTTTTCTTTTACAGACCTTAGCAAAATGCCCCATAACCCCACAGTTCAGACATTTAGTGTTCTTAGCAGGACACTTAGGATAATGAGCAAGGTGAGAATGACTACCACATCTATAACACACAGGTTCAGAGGTTTTCTTATAGTCAAAATTTTCTTTTTTAGCATTAGTAGACCTGAAATCTTTGTTACTTCTAATAAAAGATTTCCCTTCAGAAATTTTGTTTACGATTTCAGTTTCCTTTTTCTCACTGGACAGAGAAGCCTTTGCGCAACGTTCTGAGAGTTCAGCTTTTTTAACCATGGCGATAATTTCTTTCAAAGTTCCATCACCTTCAACCCATAGTTTATTCTGAATGGTTTTAGTTTTAGTGTACATGACAACTTGATCTCGAATAAGATCATCATGAAGTTGAGCAAATTTGCACTTAACAGCTAATTTTCTAAGTGCGGAAACGTAATCCTCAACTGATTCGGATTTATCTTGCTTGCGTTGAAAGAAGGAATGTCTGGTGACAGCAATGCAAACACAAGGAGAGAAATAATCATCGATATCCAAAAGTGCTGAATTGAAAACATCAATGTCACCAGCAGATCTATCAGTCTTGTCCAACTGATTGTAGATTCTTAATCCTTCAGGGCCAAGACCTAATAATAAAATCCTTTTTTTTCTTTCAGGAGTGAAAGGTCCACTAACATCTTCAAGATTTGCAACATAGTTCAAGAAATATTCTTTCCAATCTAACCAAGCAACAGGAGGATCACCAGGAACAACTAAAAATTCTCTTGGAGCATTTAGGGTCAGGCCATGTACAGGCTTTTCACCAGAAGAAGTGGCACTGTTAGTGTCAGGCATAATGACACAAGCCCAGAAAAAAAAAAATATAAATATCAATGTATATCTGTTTTATCTTATTGAGGAAAGACACAAAAATTATTGCAGGCAGCACCTTACTTGAATTTGATATTGTCAAAATAAATAATACTGATAAACGTTTATAAATACCAGAAAACAGCAATTGCCAGTGTCCAGAATCAACTTGGTGTGAAACGCGATGAAAATGAAGAAAAATCGGCATAAAACCAATCTAAAATGGCCGCCGACGTGACCTTACGTGGGGTCGTACCCACAATTCAATGCGCGAGTATCCACAATTCCATGCGCATGTAGTAGTGATGAGCAGTGCACTGACGCGCGATGACAAAGGAAGGTTCTGCAAGATGCCGCAACGTTCAAACTCACTGGAGCGGGAGCTAACACGCTGTAGCGGTTTGTAAAACGGTGGCGTTTGAAAGATGCAGAGTGGGTAGGAAGTTAAAATAAAGTGGTTTTCTTCATTTTTTTTTTTGAAAAGATAAATGAAAGTCTCACCGCACTAAGGCACAGTTGTTTTGAAGAGAACGAATAGTTTTCTTTGAAACGAAGATTTTTCTTTGAAACGAAGGTTTTCTTGAATCCAGGAAAACAAATGTAGAGTTGTATGAAACAGGATATCAATTTCTTTAGAAAATTGCCGGTTTCCCTCGTCGCCAAATTTGTAGTGAATGAATACCCATCAAGTTGGTAATAAATCTTCTTTATTCCTCAAGATATGCAGTACAGATAAAAAGGTGCTGCCAGCTTGTAAACGAACTCCAGACTGACCAGCACTCCATACACAAGCATAGTGACATACACACATTCTATGCATGACCTACAACAGTTCTATCATTACTAAAGAAGCACTTCTATAAATAACATTATAAGCATTACTACAATTGCCTACAATAAAAATGTATAACCCAACCATTCCAATAAAAATGTCAAAATTCATTCTCTCATATTTCAGTTTTAAGCCCATTTTTGTTTACTATAGAAACATTTTATTCTTGCTAGTATAATGTGAAAGAAAGACAAGAGAGCATAACAATAGGCCCCGCAGGAGGAGTTAACACGAGGAGTACTTATGTCAGACTTCTGCTAAATATACCATGCCTGACAAAGCACTACGCAAAAAAGACTCCATGCATCCAAGGCTCGCACATTCATTTAACTATATATGTCCATTTCGGATTGTAAAACAATTGGTTTAATTGATCCACTTGGACTAACTCTTGCTATAAAAACGATTTGTAAAAGGAAAGGACAGGATATACGGTGCCCTTCTGACATTGAACATGTTTCAGCTGTACCTATACACCCTACGTCAGAATGATTAGCATAATTTTAAGTGTGGCCATTACTCTCCAAGGTGTGGGACTCCCAAATCAAGCTAAGGGGTCGAATACACAGCAACACAACGACTACGATCGCAGTTCAAGCAACAAAACATATATAAACAAACACCAAACTGTCTCCCAACTAAACACTTCTGGCACTTACAACTGGGGGTCCCTGGGCAGTTATGCTTCGACTCCGCATTTACTTCTGCCATATACATTTTTCGCAGCTGCAAGAAATGACCTCTCTAAACCTTGTTTCTGTCAGGACATGGCTATAATGACCAATGCACAAGAAAAGGTGTGTGGCGAACACATTGTCAAGTGTGTTCGACATTTGCACTAGAAAAAAGAAAAGCAGCCATGCAGTCAAGTGAAACGCAAGTCCTCTGCGCATTTGCACTCTAACAAATTGAAAGCGAGGAAGGCTCGGAAGGAGGCCCACGAAGGGACACCAGCAACCAGGATTCATTTGAGAGGGCGGGTAATCTAGCAAGTGGTTTTATTGAATGGTCGACAGAACCAAATGATGGTTATACCATTTAAATGCACTCTTTCTGCATGAGAATCTAACACCCAACAGAACCCAATGCACAAAACAGCTCACTAACATTCAAAAGAGCATACTGGATAATACATCTCACATACATCCAACACAGCACAGAACTGCTGCAAAGGTGGCAGACACATTGATGCCAAAACCACTGGCATCAAGACTCATCACAACGACAGACACAATAACGCACAAACCTACTTCAACATAATATGGATATTGCCGTAGAGTCCAGCATCATGTTGCTCCGAACAACTCAAGCTGGTAGCATCGTGTGGGCTAATAGGCAACATGCTATCACCTATGGAAGACACAAAATTAAAGCCATCTGGCCTCACATCTTGCAGCTAAAAACCATGCACTCCCTCTCAATAAAGAGGGCGTGACTACCCGACTTTCTAAAATAACCACTTGTGGTCCACGTGCCATTGAAGCAAATGCTCATACGACATATCCCACAATGGACACAACTGTGATAGGGATCGACTAGAACACAACACCCTTAGTAAATCACCAATGTGCCACATGGCCGCAATACGGTTAGCCGTACAATAGAGAAATTGTGATAAAATGGAAAACTAATCCAGTGTGCATTGAAAGGATGCACATGAGTTTTGGGGAAAGGTCTGCAATAAGATCCTCAAGGTGACGTTAAGCCCAAACGGCGGCAATGAAGAGAAGATGGATGTACAAACATTACATTATGAGCACATCCTGACTCCGCAAAACACATCTTCATAATTGCTCTCCACCATAGCAACCTATTTCAAAAAATATAATAATCACATGTGGCAAACACAGCAATGTTGCAATAATGGTACATCTGGAGAAGCGCCAGTACAGCTGATTATGTGTGTTGAGAACTGTCGTGATATCCTCCCAAAGGGTCTGTCATGTGATCCCTATCAAAAACAATTCACATGAAGACACTGGCCACTAAATGCTCAAAGTTAAGGCCTCGTAGAGCCAAGTTCTTCAGGCGAAGATGACGCCTTAGAGAGTAAGATGTCGGTGTATAGAGTTGCCGTTGCGTAATGGGTTTCAACATGTCTTTATAAGAAAACACCAAGTCTTATTACTCAAAGGCATGAACAAAAGGCTGTTAGCAAAGCTTTTCTTTAGAAAAAATGTACACAACCGTGAAATCTTTCAAAGCCTTGTACAGTAAATGAAGCACCCAGAAAAAGGCCATCCAAGCAATGTGCTACAGAACACTGCCGCAAACACAAACTAGTTAATGCATTTAGCTACAGCCACATCATGAGATGAAAAAAACAATGATTCTAAAAAGGTTACAAACATTAGGCATGGCAGAATCTCTATACCCAAACCACCAAAGGAAAGAAACCACTTTTTGCAACACAGCAATACAGGTTAAAACTCAATGTGAGGCATCTATGCCAGTTACTATGGTCTAGAATTTAGAAAGTTTAAAAAAAAGAGGTCATGCAGCAAATAACCTGCAAACAAACCCTTTGTACAAATGTTGATCTAAGAAGTCCCAACAGACAACTCCCAGGAACAAAAGAATCGAAACACATTCAACCATAAAGTATAACAAACAATACAAGTTTAGACGTTCACACATACCGTATGTTTAGCCCAGTTAACTTCTCCATGTTCTCCCAGTTCTTCAGCTTCCCCAAAATTTTCTGAAAAATAATAAAAAGGTTCATATTTAGATTTTGCTTATAACATTTTAGAGAGAGATAGATAGAGATAGATAGGATAGATAGATAGATAGGATAGATAGATAGGATAGATAGATAGATAGGATAGATGTTTGAACACAAGATCAAAATTGTGTAAAGATGATCAAGGTGGCAGAACTCTTCTCGAACAAAAACTGGGTACAAAAAAAACCCAGAAATTAACACAAACTGGAGGACATTGGGCAAGGGTGTTCAACAGATAGTTTAAAATATCGACGAGAAAAATAACAAGCATTTACAATGCAATAGGTCTTGCAGCATTAAAGTTTGAGTTATTGGCATTGTGTATGACAATGCGTTGCATACAATTTTTCGAAAACTATGAATTGGTGTATAAAGATGATTTGCAAACTGTCAGATTTGCTCAATAATAAGGAAAGTTGGAAATAATATTGTCTGCTAGTTTGTAGCTATGAGCATATATTTTAAGTATGTGTGTTATGCTATGCTTTGTTTTGCTATGCTATGTTTTGTTATGCTATGCTTTGTTGTGTTTGGTACGCTATGCTATGTTTTGCTATGCTATTGTATGTTTTGTTGTGTTTTGTTAATCCCTTTCTATGCTGCCGTCGGCCATTGGCCAACGCGGACCCGCCTCTTTTTTTAAAACCGCCGCACTGCCGCTAAATTGCGGCAGCAGCCAAGGCATTAAGCTATGCTATATTTTGTTGTGTTTTGCTAGGGTTAGGTATGCTATGTGTTGTTGTGTTTTGTTATGCTATGTTTTGTTATGTTATGCTACATTTTGTTCTGCTATGCTTTGTTTTGCTAAGCTATGTTTTATTATGCTATGCTTTGCTAAGCTATGTTTTGTTATGCTATGCTATGCTTTGCTAAGCTATGTTTTGTTATGCTATGCTATGTTTTGCTATCCTGTGCTTTTGTTATGCTATGCTATGTTTTGCTATACTATGCGAGTGTGAGTGAGTGAGGGTGAGTGAGTGAGGGTGAGTGAGTGAGGGTGAGTGAGTGAGGGTGAGTGAGTGAGGGTGAGTGAGTGAGGGTGAGTGAGGGTGAGTGAGGGTGAGTGAGGGTGAGTGAGGGTGAGTGAGGGTGAGTGAGGGTGAGTGAGGGTGAGTGAGGGTGAGTGAGGGTGAGTGAGGGTGAGTGAGTGAGGGTGAGGGTGAGTGAGGGTGAGGGTGAGTGAGGGTGAGTGAGGGTGAGTGAGGGTGAGTGAGGGTGAGTGAGGGTGAGTGAGGGTGAGTGAGGGCGAGGGGGGTGAGGGGGGTGAGGGGGGTGAGGGGGGTGAGGGGGGTGAGGGGGGTGAGGGGGGTGAGGGGTGTGAGGGGGGTGAGGGGGTGTGAGGGGGTGTGAGGGTGAGGGAGTGTAAGGGTGAGGGGGTGGGAGGGAGTGTAAGGGTGAGGGGGTGGGAGGGAGTGTAAGGGTGAGGGGGTGTGAGGGGTTGTGAGGGTGAGGGAAGCTGAGGGGGTGTGAGGGAGGGTGAGGGGATGTGAAGGTGAGGGGGTGTGAGGGTGTGTGAGGGTGGGAGTGTGTGAGGGTGTGTGAGGGTGTAGTAGGGATAGCTTCGCATGTGACTTACTGCCAGTTCTCTTGTGAGGTGTACATAGACAGAAGAAAAAGAGTAACATACAGGAGCTGATTAATTGCACACACACCTCAGGAACTGTGACTCCCTCCCTCCGCAATTTTGCAGTACATAAAGTAGTCCATTTGTATGCAAAACCTGAAGTGACCAAACCATTAAAATTACAAATATTTCCAAAAGGCTCAAAGTGTTGGAGACACCAGGAGTATAAAATGGTTTTCGCCAGCGGAGAGGCGTTTCTAAAAAGTATAGTGCTCGGCTAGACGAGTGTGGGATGGACGCTGAAAGATTTCTCCGTGATAGTGTCAGGATTATAAATATCGTGATGCGCATGCGCGAAGCATAAATCAGTGCGAAGTGACGAGTGTAAAAATAAATACCTAAGATCAAAGGGTAGTGTCCCACACTCGTCTAGCCGAGCGTCGTTCACCGGTAAGAGCAACGCCAACTTTTCAGCACGCACATCACCCTAATGAACACACGCTGGGGACTCGATTTCTTTGTTGTCCTTTTGCGCCGTTTGTTAACTCTTGGTTATCCCGGTGTCTATGCACAAGATTGTTTTGTTACTCATTTGTTCACTTGAATCCTTGTATCCTTGTTCAGCCACTTTCACACACTCTGGTTGTTACGGGTCTATAGCTAGAGAACCACTTCACACATGGGCTTACAAGAGTTTATGTAGGTCTATCACATTTTCTGACAAGTTTTGGAAGATTAACATCATGTTTGACCCAGATCACCATATGTGACACGCTTATGAATCTCCTGCAATCGTGTACTTTATGAATAATTTCATTTGATTTCAATGTGTCTATTTCCTTATCATATTACAAGCATTTGTCTAGTTTTACTTATAGATATAATGTATTTCCCCTGATGAAGTGCTACGGCACGAAATGCATTGGGATTGAACGTATTTAATTTACAATGATATCTTGGATAGGATTAAACGTACACCAGAATCACTTGGATTATGTTTGCGAACTTTAAGAAACTGTGATGCAACAGTGAACTGACCCATCTGCAACACCTTGATTTTTTTTCTCGGAATTACACCATACAGACTATTGATTACGCCTCTTGAAGACATTTTGTCTCACCCAATGATACAATGTCATGCACCATAGTGTTTTGGAATGAAAATTATTGTGACTTGGTAGGAATGATTTGAAGAGCGGATAAGGTGCCAAAGGAACAAAGTGTAGTAGTGGTAGGGGTAAGATACTGATCACGAGTGTACACTAAAGTTGGTACTTTTAATGCTGTTAGGGGATTTCCATCTATTTGTTGTGTAGGGTCGTTTGGATGTATTTTTAATAGAGATTTGTTAACATCTGATGATGAATGATTTATGCTGGTTAATGTGAAAGTAAAATAAGTTCGATCCTGGACGGATCTCTCTGCAGTGTGTAAAATACATCAACGGGCTTAGGAAGGACTGACGTCCGAGGAGGGCGAAGAAAAGGTTTGCAGCAGTATTATCAGCTCATATTCAGTTTTAGTGTATGGGTAACATACCTCCAGCTCTAGATTATAAGCACATTTCAAGTCACCAATGAGTTTGGTGACCACGCAGAGGCACAAGGCCACAAGCATAGTGATTATACATGGTCCTAAAACAACTCCAAGCAGACTTGAAAAGTTAGAGGAAACGTTATTCCATACATTAGTTGTGTATGTCTACTCTCCCAGAGAGTAACTGGTTCCTGGTCAGACAGGAGTTAGTCGTCCAGTCTACTTTTCATTCTGGGATTTGTAGTACTATTCACATTAACCAAGCCCGTCCCTTCCTAAACAGCCATTAAAAACCATAATGAATAATCTGTTTTTTTTTTTTAGTTTTAGCCTCATTTCCCCTTCACGCCTGCAATTTTTAGTTGAGGAAATAGCAGGGCCCACATCAATCTAAAATTACAAAAAATAAATAAAAAACGAACTTATAAAAAATATAATTGTTTTAGGTATCAAAAAGCAGACATTGCCATAGTAGTCGCTGCCACATAAGGGAACTACTTTTGTGTGAGGACGTGTTTCTGGTGAAAGGGCTGAACGCCGTTACTCATCATAGTGAAGTCAGCCAATGTCTGAAGTGGGCTGAACCACTGCCCTATGCAGTGGGCAACGGAAGAAAAACGTGAATCACAATTTAAGACTATTGTATGAAGAGGGCTGGTAGAAAGATCCTGTAAATAAAATCATTACATATTTAATTGGAGTGTAATCAAGAGGGCAGACCTAAATTAACAGAATAAAAAGATAACGGCGGCTCGGGCACGAGCACACTCGCTGTTGGGGGGTCAAACTATTTGGGCTGTGCTGTCAAGTAGCGAGTTCCGTCCAGCGCCAGGCCCTTTTATTCATACGCGTTGCTAGTTGAAAACATAGCGTGCACGACAACGAATACCATCTTGTAAAAGACATTTTTATTGAGCAAAAAGACTTAAAATTCTGATAATGTAGCATTTATGCGCCGTCCAAAAATGTATGGCTTCGGGAAAGAAAAGAAAAAAA
This sequence comes from Lissotriton vulgaris, assembly GCF_964263255.1. Lineage (NCBI taxonomy): Eukaryota > Metazoa > Chordata > Amphibia > Caudata > Salamandridae > Lissotriton > Lissotriton vulgaris. The sequence goes on from NC_141698.1 coordinate 105,676,157, forward strand.
CTTCCATCCACACGGGGGCGCTCTAGCATTTGGCGACAATTATAGTTTCCTTTTACAGCCAGACCCACTAATAAAGCAGCTGCTGATAGTCTAGGGCACATTCAAATCTGCACTCTGTACTTGTAAGCAAGGTATTCCGCACCCAATAAATATTTCACCTGCAGCAGGTTTAGGAGTGCTTCGCTGCTCCGAGATTAGGATTGCCTTTAATTTTGGTAAAGTATAAATATATTCCGTTTAACTTCTGATATCAGACTGTGGATGGTGCACCGTGCAGGGAAGAGGATCACATATTTGAAAGAAAAAAATATGTCTTCTACTAAATATTGTGGAAAAAGCTATTGTTTCACCACTGAATGAGTAGTCCAGCGCCTCTCGATCTTTGCGAATGTATGTGACGTTGCAGAATTGACTGGGGCATGTTGTTGGGAGAAAGACTCAATAAAAGACTGACAAATGAGGCAACTTGAAGGTGACAATTCAGAATCCTGGCATGGCACACAGCATTCATCCTTCCGAAGAGGGTAAATGCAGCACACCATAAAATGGGTATAAGTAACATCGGTTATATTCAGTTGGTAGAAATCGAAAAAGAGTTATTTAGTGCAAAAAAACAACCATTTACTATGATTATACATAGAGAGTAGGAACCAGGACCAAGGAAGTAGTAGCCAAGAACTCCCAACTTTGAACCACAGTTTTCATGTTATTCAGGTAGAAGGGCAGACATGCTAGAACACAATTTTCAAAAGAGTTCATTAAAACGAAAGGTTATGCAAGCCGTTCTGAAAAGACATCCACAGCATACTTTGCTAGTGTGCGAGACAAGCCTGAATTTTCCTAAATAATCGGGGAATGGGACGTGTTGTTGAGGTGTGGGTGCTCGGGGGTAAACCGTGGAGCACCTGAAGAAATGTTTGCAAATCGGACAGAAAGTGCTCAATTTGCCACGTTTTCTGCAAACAGAAATGCCTAAAAATCAGTAACTTGACCAGGCAGCTAAAAAAGCCATGGTATGTATTCTGACGTTATCCACCACTTAACAGATCTACATATCACCTTTCCGCACGTCTACCTTTCCCCTTACTTTTCTTTATAAATAGATTTTCAGTGATATATTAAGAATCTAATCCAAGGGAGCAAATGGGAAAATAAGATTACACACACCACTTCATCTCCGTTGATGGCAGTAAAATTACTAAAGTAAGAGACTGCATAATCTCAGACAGTGCAGCCACCAGTCAGGTTACAGACACCTTACAGATTCCAGCAGTAAAATTATCACCAAGTCTTAACCTCCCCCCCCCCCCCCGATACTGGAACATCTTAAAAAGCTTTAAAAATCTAGATGATTAATTCCCTCCACATGAATCATTAAATAATAGCACGCTTAGCAGCAACTACCTCCAACCATCAAGGAAAGTGGCTCAACAACTGGTGTCCCCAACCTAGTACACATTACAATGGAGATAGCAGCTATCAGAATATTATAAAAGTACAATACTTTAATCACCAACAATGAGAATATTTCCTGACAACAATGCACATATAATGCCACAAAATGCCAATGAAGTCCACCTTAACACCTTGAGCCAAGATTGTTATAAGGCATAGAATTCCAAGGAGCCCCAACAGCTGGATTAAGAGTCAAAGGAGGATCACCACCGACATAAGACCAGGTACAAGGCACGGGTGCCAGCGGTCACCCTTCTTGTTTTCCTAACCATGGAGACATTCGCAGAACATGTCTGCAGAGACCAGGCCATACAGAGATTGTACATTGGCAGAGATAGTTAAAAATTACCCATTTATTTAGACTTTTTTTAACACTGACCTAAGATCATTTATCAATGACAGTGATGGAGGAACCTAAGATTTTTGGGAAAGCAGTAAGGTTCAAAGTTAACCCTCAGAAGTCTCAAGCGCTTAACATATCGGCAAGCCCACATCTGGTATGAAATCTTTTAGAACATTTCCTATTATGACGGGCTAACGACTGAGTAACCTAAATAGGGCACAATCACATGCAATTTAGAGACCAATGTAAAAGCCAACTATGGCCCACTACTACAGGAAGAATATGGACTTACAATTCTTATATATGGGAGGTTTATCCTGGTTGGCACATAGTAGCAGCGAAAACGGAGCTTACATCATGCCCATCACAATATTTCCGGACTTTATTTTTCTTTATATCCGAATGGACAATGAGAGGTTGGGAAACATTCGCACATCTATTTGGGATATCCAGAATCAAGCCCTTGGAGAATCTCCAAAAGTGATTTCCTTAACCTATATATTTCTCAGCTGCGAAAATAAAGTGGAGAATTCCCCAGTGGACAGAAGACTAGCGACAGAAATGCAAAGACAGTTCAGTGAGAAAAAACAGGAGGCTATTTACACCAAAGGGAGGATTTCAGCTAGACGCTCCACAAGCAACAGGCCATGACAAAGCTGATAGTAGACTGGGATTACATCCCTGCCAAGCTACATGGTTTGGGACACCACTACTGAGAGACATTTTGGAGCCGATGTGGGGAGACAGGCGCATTGGGCGCATATTCTGTGCAGTGATACAGACCTACGTTGGAGATGTGCTTGACCACAGAGGAAAGGGTTATAACCTCCAAATAGAAATTCCTTGCATACATCATGTTAGATTTGCCACCTAATGAGCACACACTTCCACTTCACTGACTAAGAAGTAGACAAATGTCTAGCGATGTGAAGAACGAAGGAGCCTTAATGTCGCGAGTGCCGGACGTCAAATGGCCAGTGGTGCACAGGATCTCATGGCCTTGGAAAAGCTTGTGATGTTCTTGGAGAAGAAACCAGAGGCTTTTAAATCCAAATCAGCCTCCATTTCTGGGTTATCGGATATAATAATTTAGGTAACTCAGTTATACCAACAGTCTAAAAATTTTTAGACTGATTCCACTCGTGATCACAGATGCTTCAACGAAAAGATGGTACTGAGTCGGACTGAGCAGGGACGTAAAGACAACGTTACAAGACAGGTGGAACATCAAGGACTTCCGAGCTGTGCGGAAGTCCGGTGGTAGGGTGATTTTCACGCTGTTATTGTGCCTTTTTATTTATGAAGGATATATTCCTCGCATGTGTCAAGGGTTATATGCGGGAAACATCCTTTACATCGCGGTAATTACATCGTGAAACAGTTAGAACGAAGCCATTACAAAGCAAGCGTTACATCGACTTGCGCTGGATGGCGCTATAACTTAAGGAATAGGATGTTTTACTATTCCAACACCTTCCCTACTGTATGTAGACTGGTGTTGGAATAGTAAATCTTACTACTCCCAAGTCCAGCGCAAGTCATTGTAACGACTTGCGTTGTAAAAACTGCGATGTTACATACCGTGATCATTTTGATCGCGTTGTAACATCACATATTCTTTATAGGTGAGGCTGTGCATAACGGTAGGATTTAATAATACAAATATTTGATCCATAGATTACAATCCATGCTACTTTATGCTAGGTGCAACATAATATCTTGAATGGTACAATATACAGATTGCCTTAAATAGCCGTCTAATCTCTAAGGGGATAAGGATTGCATACCAGGTCAACCTTATGCCAGGGCCACCCTCATGCCTGGCAGGCCCATGATATGTAGTGGAGAGTAAGCCAACTGCAAAAAAACAATGTCTAGAATGCCCACCATAATTTCTACCTGTTAGAACAGTCACATTAAATCACCCAGTTTCCGTCATATCTTCACATTTGATCACCTCAGTTTCAGTTTTCTCCTCCACTTTTTCCTTAGCTACTGTGACCTAAACCTTCATCACCCACATCATTCTGTACTTCTCACATTGATAAGCTACTCATTCTGCCAAACTTCTCATACTCCTCTTCCTTTATATCCCTCTCCTATCATTTTTCTCCTTAACTTTCTATTTTCTCGTCTGTACTTTTCTATGTTGTATCATTTCATTTCTACACTCCTCCTTCCCGGTTCTCCATCATTTTGACCTTACTGCATGCCTTTGTGTCTACATTGAGGTCTTTCTCTGTTCCATTCGGCTTTCTTTTACTAGCTCGGTTTCCTTTTTTGTCATTCCTCAATTTATGTTATCCGTTCTTTCCTTATCCTTTGCCAACATCCACGAAACGTGCTATTTCAATAGCAATGCCTGCCCTCATGGGCATCTGAGGGCTACTGATTTGGGATGAAATTAGACAGAACAAAGGAAAGGCAGAACAAGCGCATTAGACAGAATGAGCCTTGCTGTGAGACACTACAATTAATGAAAAGAAGAAACAAGAGTGAGCAGACCCTCCTCACCTCTTTGTCCAGTTCCAAATTCACCATCTCTTCCTTCATTTTGTCATATCGTTCCTTCATCCGTCTCAGGCTCTCCACCTCCTCATTCAGCAAAGCATTGTTTTCTTTTACCTCCCTAAAATATCAAGGGATGACAGTAAAAAAAAAAAAACATTTATATGCATAAAAAAAGCATCTGCACCCTTCTATCTCTCTAAGAAGTTTAAGATAAGCTTATAGAAAAGACTTTAAGGAAATTAACCCATTTCATTACAAACTCTTGCAGGATGTGTACATGCTATGCATATGTAGAGGACATCCATCAATTACTGAACATCTCAAACCCTCGGATCTGTAGCACTTGGTAACGGAAGAATCTCACAGTAGCCCTGGGGGAATGAAGCCTAGGAACAACTAGGTAAACCCACATTGCTCCAGATTGTGCTCTACACGGTCCTGCGTAGTCCATATGCGACTCTGGGTCGAGCGATGGAAGTAACGCACCCCAAAGAGTGTTGGGTGGCTAGTATCCTTGTCACGGTTTAACCTTTACGAACCTTAGGCTCATCTTACCTCTAACATAGCTAAACAACTGACTCACCCATCATATAAGCCCTATCCACTTAGCTGTGAGGTACAAAGAGAACAAGCAGAGGGACTTGAACCATTAAGGAAACAGTGCCTTAGACAAAAGGGACAGTATTCACCCAGGAAGTCTGGTTTCAGAGGCGGGACCCTGACCTGGCAATAGGTAATGGATATGTGAAAATTTGATTTTGAAGACAATTCTCGCCTCGGTGCCTACTCTAATCATGGGTTCCACCCTGCAACTCTGGGCAATAGCTTGCTTAATCTCCACAACGGCCCCAATAGCGCTGGGGATGCCTGGCTTCACCTTGGGGCTGCCCAGTAGGGAGCATCTCACAGGGAAAGCCTGGAAGGGTTCCACAGCGGTATACAGCGCTACGATGCCCCGAGAAGGGGCGGCAGTGCGCTTAACAAGTATACACACATTTACATTTACAAGACATCCCTTACATTTTCTTTGAACCATACTCAAGGTACCCAAAATTAAAGATATATTTTGCGTTTACCCTGAGGAATTTTTAATGTATCTTGAGCCCTTGCAGTTCAACCTTATACCAACACCCTCAAAGTGTTGAATCTGTCCTTGTGATAGCAGGATGAGTGAAGGGGACCAATGATGAAGCATGCCACAAATATGGGTTAAGTGCCCATTTCCATTTTTTTTTTTAAACGCAAGCTACACTAGGGGTTCAATATCAGCGTTTTTCTATCTGGCTCGTATCTTGCTATGTATGACTTGGAAAGGCAGGCCTTGCAACAAAAAACCGTTCATGTTTCTGCTTACTCACTCTGTGGTGATTACAGGACCCTGAACTGTCGCTCACAATCTTCCAAAGAGAATTAAAACATATTAAAAAAAATTCCCCTTCTGTCCAGAAAAGAGAGACAGGAGACCAAGAGTGGAACTAAGAATTAAATAAGCTCTTCCCAGTCAGCCACGTGTTGGTCATAGAGGGGAGGACTTATCCAGCCATTCCACACTTTCTCACAGAAAACTAATGTATACGGGTGACCCCCAGGCTTACTGGATTTAAACCATTTTTAACATTAGGATGCTGTCAACTTCATTCATGATTTACTGAAGTCAATGAGAAAACAAATCAATTCAATTGGGAATTTTGTACATGCTACAGCTCCAAAGACCACTTCCCACATCCTTAGATAACCAAGCTAAAGGATGTAGTCCATCAGGTGACGCCTCAATGATGCGAACGTAAATTTACTACTCTACACTAAACACATTTGTGCCCAATCTATTCCAGCACACCAAGAGCAACCACTGATGAGTTTGAGCATAGGTATGAAAATGCAAGGTTGCAATTTTGATCCGAAAGAACCAAAAGAAATAGATTGAACAATTCAGCCACTATCTCCTCGGAAGGACAAGTGCATTTCAACCCAAACTTGCCTTTATTCCACCAAGAAACACCAGAAGCACCACAGGTAGCAAGATGGACGTCTAATCCTAAAAATGCAGCATAGATTAAAAACAAAATTGTAGCGGCATGGAAACTAGCTACAGACGTCACCGTCTTTCCACATCACTCAGGGTTACATTGTGTCAACTCGTATGCTAAAAGCTATATGGACAGTTTGCCGAAAACCTATTAAAAATTCAGTCTATCATACCAGGAAGACCACAATATCCCATAGAAAGCAAAGGAGGAATTCAGGGGGACAATCAACCCCACTCCTCAGTCCACAAAAGCAGAACAAATGTTCTACTAAAGGCACTCAATCAAAATTGCCTACATTTCTTTCACTTGGTGGGGTGCCAATAATGTCAAGATAACCATACACCCCGAATTTCTTGTATGCTAAAGTTGCTTTCTATCGCCAAATATATCCTTCAAAATCATCAATAATGGATCACCAACTTTATTTGGAAGGGAGAACAACCAATCTGAAGTTTATGGAAACAAAACCCATACTAATGGGGCAGATGCAACTGCCCAGATTTAGATTTCATAACCAGTCACAAATATTTAATCATTACAATAAACTCAATGCGACAGAACAAAACCGTGTTCTTTAAGCCAACAAAACTCCTTATTGATAACGTGACTGCAGTTTTCTTTTGAGGGATAGATCCAATGGGGTATCATTTATCCGTAATGTTTGGCTGAGAGATTATGGCCAGAGATCAGACTTACCTTCATGTTTTTCGTCATAACAGAAAGGGGCTGTGAGCTGATTCACGCTACCTCTACACCTCCTTATTACTAATCTATGATGCCAACTTGTTCAAAGCAGTTGGTAAATTATCGAGCTCACTTCACCAATCACGGTGTCAAAAACGCAAAACCAAAAAGTGCAAATTATTGGCAAAGTGTGGACATCGTAAAGCTGTATTGTGATCTAGTAATATTCGATTATAAAGATGAACTGTGGTCCAAGCAACTATTTGCGCGGCATTCTTTGGCATCAGAGATTGAAAGCTAAAAGGCCACATTGGGCTAATCAAAGTTTAAATTGACCCCATCGCAGCGATCTAAGTCTAGTAACTTTTACAAAAGAAGTCAAACTCTGGAGGGCATTCTTCAGGCACCCAACAGTACCATCACAGATCTGATTTAGCAAATATTTGGTCTCACAGGAAGGTGCTCGAATGCAGCATGCCAGTTTGGATTACTGGTCTAAGTTCTGGTTTTGTTGAGATGGTTGTTGCCATGTACCATAGAAATTAAAAGTGGGTTATTGAACAACTTTAGAAACAAGCTTTGTTGTGTTCTGCAGTCACTCGTAAACCAATTTTATAAAAGATAATTTAGACAAAGCTAACAATATTATAGTTGGCAAATAATCTGTGACATTATGCAAAGTATTATTCAAAGTACATGACTGTGCTTCCCATGGTGAATAATGTCTACAGAATACTGTCTTATTCAGTAAGTGTTTCAGTTAAAATGAACACTCATGTCAAGATAATCTTCAAATATTGCTTCGGAAATTGATCACAACATAGTTTGCTGCAGGGCAAAAAAACAATAATGGCCGCATTACTTTAGCATATATTTACAAAGGAACAAGTGAAAAAATTAAAACAGCAAGTCTACAATTAACTAAGAAAAACCTGCACAAACATACGGTATTGATGCATTATTGGTAAAATAGGTTTGGTACACATTAGTTTAAAAGTCTGAGATACAGTATCACATGACATTAAAATGTTGAAGTTGAACACAAGCAAATAACTGAATGATATCCCATATTACACATCTTCGATAAGAAGGCTGAAAAAGTATGCAGAGCCATGGTATGATGGACCCCAGAACATCAGTGGAAAACGATCTCAATCACCATCGTTGTGGTGAAGTAACCCCTGTCTGCCATGTAGCCCAAATAGGGTCAGATAGTACCCTTGAGAAGGAGTAGTTTCTGTCCTGTAACTCCAGTTCTGTAGTAGGGGTATCTCTGTTATAGTCATAATCTAGTGACTAGTCCCGCCCATGTGCGTGGACCCCGGCAATCAAAAATAATCTAAGTTGTCAAAATAATGCAGAAACTGCAAAGACACTTAAGAGAGAATTTAAAGACAAATAATTCAGCCTATATCCACAGGCTACACTGTCCAGTACTTCAACTAGAAAATTCCACCAAAAAACATCACACATAATACAGCCTGCCCAGTTTCTACCATAGAGAAACTTGCCTCCCCCAGTAAAAGACTCTGGAATGATAGAGAGGAAGGTAGGGACAGACAAGCCCCATAGGCTGCCATTATGTGGCTTAAATAGGATACTGTGCCTTTAATAGAACTTTCCAGAACTTCTCCCAGTATCCCAGAATGCATAGCAGGTCCCTCTACTTTCAGTTCTTTTTGAAGGCGAAGCATGCCAGACCTGTCGCATTCTTTACATGATGACATATCTCCACCGGGGAGGAGGGCGGGCGCTTATGACTAAAAAGAGATACCCCTACTACAGAACTGGAGTTACAGGACAGAAACTACTCCTTCTGTAGTAGGGGATCTCTGTGTATAGTCATAATCTAGTAAATAGAATGGCAAGCCCATCCCCACACCAAGCGGCGGTGGAGAATAAACACATAACGCCACTACTGTGAGAACAAATTCCGCAGCGAAGCCTGCCCAACCTGAGCGTCTGCCCTGGCGTCAGTGTCCAGGCAGTAATGCTTAGCAAAGGTATGAACCGACTTCCAAGTGGTTGCCTTGCAAATTTCAGCAATCGGCACGTTACGGAGCAGAGCGGTCGTGGCAGCTTTGCCCCTGGTGGAATGAGCCTTAGGCTTACCTCCTAAGGTCTTATTAGCCTTTTGGTAACATAATTGTATGCAGGACACAATCCACCTAGAGATGGACTGTTTAGAGGTCGCAAGACCCGTCCTGACCGATCCATAATTGATGAACAACTGGTCAGACCTACGAATATCTTTGGTTTTATCCAGATAAAATTTCAACACCCTCCTAACATCCAGGGAATGGAGAGATCTCTCCGCTGGGGATGAAGGGTTCTGAAAAAACGTAGGCAAAGTTATAGTCTGGTTGACATGAAAATCAGAAATAACCTTGGGAAGAAATTTAGGGTGAGTACGCATAACAACCTTAGCAGCATGAAATACAGTATAAGGTTCATTACAGCACAACGCCTGAATTTCACTCACCCTGCGGACAGATATAATGGCCACGATGAACGCCGCCTTCCAGGACAGGTGCTGCAACGAAGCCTTATGAATAGGTTCAAAAGGCTCCTTCATCAATCTGGACAGCACCACATTCAATTCCCATGAAGGCGAGGGAAGCCTGACAGGAGGGAATACTTTCTTCAATCCTTCCAGAAAATCTTTGATCACAGGGATCTGGAAAAAGGAAGTCTGTGAAGGACATTTCCTGTAGGCAGTCAATGCAGCAAGATAACCCTTAATGGAATGAACATTAAGGCCAGTCTGCGCCAAATGTAAAAGGTAAGGAAGGATGGCATCTTCCTTACAGGTCGTAGGATCATGGTTCTTAGACTGGCACCAGATACAAAACCTCTTCCACTTGTAAGCATATGAAGTCCGAGTCGAAGGTCTCAGACTCTTTCAGTATGTCCATGCAATCATCGGGCAGATTCAGATGGCCATATTGCACTATCTCAGGAGCCATGCCGCCAAACTCAAAGACGAGAGGTTGGGGTGTAACATCCGTCCCCCGAACTTCGTGAGAAGGTTCGGCCTGCACGGCAACCGAATGTGAGGAAGGAGAGACCGGTGAAGTAGGTCCGTGAACCACCACTGCCTGGGCCACTCCGGGGCAATGAGTATCATCCGAGCCCTGGACTGGGCCAGCTGGATGAGCACCGCCGGAATCAGGGGAATGGGAGGAAAGGCGTACAGAAAGCTGTTCGTCCAGTCTATCTATAACGCATTCCCCAGCGTCCCTCTCTGGAAGTACCTGGAGGCGAAGTCTCTGCACTTGCTGTTTTCGGCGGTGGCGAACAAATCTACATCTGGAGTTCCCCACCGTGCGAAGACCTCTCCTAGTACTTCGTCGTTTATGACCCATTCGTGGTTTTCCTGAACCAGCCTTCTCAGTGCGTCTGCCTGAACATTCTGCACACCTGGCAGATGGGTAGCCGTTATCGTCAATCCTCTGGCCAGGAGCCAGTGCCAGTGCCAGATCGCCTGCGCCTCCTGTGACAGAGTGCGTGATCTCGAGCCCCCCTGCTTGTTGAGGTAGTACATCGTGGTAGTATTGTCCGTCTGTACAAGCAGAGAGTTGGTCTGGAAGGACGGAAGGAAGGCCTTCAGTGCCAAGTGAACAGCTCTGAGTTCCAGGAAATTGATGTGATACGTGGCCTACAGCGGCGACCACGTTCCTTGAATCTGTAGAGTCCTGGAGTGCGCTCCCCATCCCAGGAGAGTAGCATCCGTCACAACAGTCTGCGTGGGAATGTCCTTGTGAAAGGGAACCCCTCTGAGGAGATTCTCCGCCGAACACCACCACTTCAGAGACTGAAGAGCATGCAGCGACAGTCGAATCTTGTCGTCCCAAGATCCTTTCCTCTGATCCCACTGGTCCTCCAAGCACTCCTGCAGCGGTCTCATGTGCAGCCGTGCGTGTGGCGTCAGGAAGATACAAGAGGCCATCGATCCCAGTAGAGAAGACACCGTCCTCACTGTTGTAGATTGAGTTGTCATAAGAGCCTGAGCCTTCCGAAGGAGAGATAATCGTCGCTCTTCCGAAGGAGACACGCTTGCTGACAGTGTATTGATGGAGGCTCCGAAGTACTGTATGCATTGGACCGGAGTCGGGACAGACTTGGCCAAGTTGATGTGCAGCCCCAGCTTGTTCAAGAGAACGCACGTCTTCCGGAAGTGTGCTCGCGCTTCCGAGAAGGAGGATGCCTTGATCAACCAATCGTCCAGATACGGGTAGACGAACACCTTGTTCTTCCTCAGGTGTGCTGCTACCACCGCCATGCACTTAGAGAATGTTCTCGGCGCAGACTTCAGTCCGAATGGGAGTACTGTGTATTGATAGTGATTGGTGCCGACTAGGAACCGCAGGAACTTCCTGTGTTTGTGTGCAATGGGCACATGGAAGTAAGCATCCTGTAGGTCTATAGCACATAGCCAGTCTCCCTGTTGCAACTTGAGGATAAATCGGATGCAACGACAGCATGCGAAACTTTTCCCTGCGAATCCATTTGTTTGCCTGTCGCAAGTCCAGAATGGGCCTGAACTCGTTCTTGTCCTTCTTGCGAACCAGAAAGAACCGGGAGTACAGACCTCTTCCTCTCTGAGACAGAGGTACGTCTTCTATCGCCCTTTTCCTCAACAGGATATCCGCTTCCGCCTGAAGCTCGTGCAGCTGCAACCGCGAGCTGACTGGTGGAATTGCTGGAGGAGGGCTGGTGAACCGAAGACTGTATCCATTGCAAACAATATTCAGCACCCACTTGTCCTGAGTAATTTTTCTCCACTCTGCCAGAAAAAATTGAATGCTTCCCCCTACCGGAGTGGGTAACAGATCCGGGGGAAGTAGGTTCCTAGGGCCTAGACCCAGCCTGGCCCTTGGGCGCCGGAGACGACTGCTGGCCTCCCCTGCCCTTCTGGCGCTTCTGGAACGGCTCACGGAACTGTTGTTGATGTTGCGATTGTCCCGAAGCCTGGCCACGTCCTCGGCCTTGCCCACCGAACCGCCGCTGGAAAGGGCGGTACGTCTTCTTGGTCTCTTTAGGCTTCTCCAGGCCCACAGCCGTGAGCGTCTCGGCCTCCGCCTTCATGCGGGCCATGCAGGCCATCTCATCGTCCGCATGCTTCCCGAAGAGGTAGGTTGGCCACCCTCTGCTGTGCGTCCGGTTTCAGGGACGTAAGCCGGAGCCATGTGTGGCGTCGTTGGTTGACTCCATGGCAAAATCCATGAGCAGCCAACAGGGAAGAGTCCGCTGCAGCGCTGATAATCTGGTTAGCCACCAGCATCCCTTCATTCAGCACTTCCTGGAAGTCCGCACGCTTCTCGCGAGGTAAGTGCTCTGCAAATCGCTCGAGGGAGTCCCAGAGGGCGCGGTCGCATCGGCCAACAGCGCCGTGGCACTCGCAGCTTTCATGGAGGTAGCGGAAGTTCCACAGACTTTCCTACCCGCCTAATCCATCCATCTGGGCTCCTTATCCGGGGGAACCGTGGATGACGGGGTGGTGGCATGTTGTTTGCGGGCCGCCGTCACAATTACAGAGTCCGGAGGGGGTTCCGTTCTCAGAAAGGCCGGATCCGAATCGGGAGCCTGGTACTTTTTCAGCAACCTCGATGGAGCCGCCTTCGTCACAGCAGGGGTGAAAAAAAGGGCCATAGCTAGTTCCTCCAGGCCCGGCACCAGAGGCAGGAGAGGACGAGAGAGGTGTTTTTGATGCAATGTCTCAAAAATGACTGAAGTTTTCGGAGTAGGCACCGTCAAGGATATGCCCAACTTCGCAGCGCCCCTTAAAAGGACGTCATGGAACACCACCAGGTCATCAATCGGGGACACCCTCGTGTCCGGTGACTCCGACAAGGTAGGAGAATAGTCCCTGGTACCAGAGGACCTTGTGTGGGAGCGAGATTCGCGCCTCCTATGGCGGCGTCTCGACCTCGTGGACTATCTGTGTCGCGATCTCTCCCTTCTCCCAGAGCGAGAGCGAGACCTGCCAGTCCGTGGCCGCTCCACCGTTTCCGTGGCGGGGTCTTCCTTGGCTCCTCTCTGGGTTTTGGTTTTGGGGTCCCCTTAGGAGGTACAGGCAGAGACGGCAGCGAAGTGGACCTCGGCGGAGGAACCTTCGGCTGCGGGGCAGGCCTATGCAGAGGGACCGGAGGTGGTGGTGGGTCGCCTGAAGGAAGTGGAGGTTTGGGTGGAAGATCCTCTTTAGGAACAGGTTGGGGAGTTGGCGACCAAGGCCGAGATGGCGTGTACACCTCGGAGTACACCGAGCCCGGTGACCCCTTAGGCGAAGGGGGCTGAGATCCAGCCCCTTCAGCAGGTGATCGCTTCCTCTTGCGTCCTCCACTGGAAGCAGCGTGACTTCTGGGACTAGAATCCCTCTTGCGCCGTTTTGGAGAGGCTGAATGACTCCCAGACGCCGACCTCTTTCTGCTCGACGCAGAGCGTCGCTTTTCTGGCGTCGAACGACGCTTCCGTGACTCCGGCGTCGAACGCCGCCTCCGCGACGTCGACCTCTTCCTCCGTACGCCGCCTCCGCGACGTCGAGCGTTCCGTCTTTAACGACGAGCGTCACCGTCTCCGTCTTGATGCTCTCGACGTCGAGGAGCTCCTCTACGTCGACCGGTGCCTCGACGGTGATCGACGGCGAGCGTCGATGCTTGTCACTTCGCCTTCGGCGTCGATAGGAAGACCTCGACGTCGACGAAGACGATGACGTCGACGGTGGCTTCGACGGCGACTTCTCCATGATCTTAGACGTCGAGCCGTCACGCCGTCTCGACCCGGAGCCCCGGGGAGAAGGGGAGCACACCGCCGTCATCCCTCTCGACGTCGACGGAGACCGGGACCGTTTGCTGGGCTTCCTGCCTCTGGGGAGCCCCCCAGAGGCCTCAGCAGAGGCAGAGGGAACCTTCCCAGCCTGCCCAGACCCACCTGCAGCCTGCAGACGCCTCTCCTCAAGGCCAGAAAGCCTGATCTTCATCCTGTCCCTCAGGGTTCGAGCAGTAAACTGCTGGCAGATGACGCAGTCCTCAGGGACATGATCCTCAGGGAGGCAGAAGATGCAGACATCATGGGGATCACTCTTTGCCTTCTTCCTCCCACATGCTGGACACTTATCAAAAAGGCCAGGCATTTTAGAGCCCTAAAACGCCTGAAACAGCACACAAAAGAGAAAGAGAACACCAAGAGAGTAAACTGAAACACTTTTAGAACACAGAAGTGCCAAAATATCCAATAAACCCTTGAAACAAGGGAGAGCTCAATGCCAGGGTCCTGTAAGCAGGAGCCGGAAAAAAGAACTGAAAGTAGAGGGACATGCTATGCATTCTGGGATACTGGGAGAAGTTCTGGAAAGTTCTCTTAAAGGCACAGTATCCTATTTAAGCCACATAATGGCAGCCTATGGGGCTGGTCTGTCCCTACCTTCCTCTCTATCATTCCAGAGTCTTTTACTGGGGGAGGCAAGTTTCTCTATGGTAGAAACTGGGCAGGCTGTATTATGTGTGATGTTTTTTGGTGGAATTTTCTAGTTGAAGTACTGGACAGTGTAGCCTGTGGATATAGGCTGCATTATTTGTCTTTAAATTCTCTCTTAAGTGTCTTTGCAGTTTCTGCATTATTTTGACAACTTAAGAGATTATTTTTGATTGCCGGGGTCCACGCACATGGGCGGGACTATTCACTAGATTATGACTATACACAGAGATCCCCTACTACAGAAAGATATATTGCCAGTTTGGCACTATTAAAAAAAAGTATCTTGTTCACACTGAAGTTAGGGCAAACTGCCTGCAAAGTTGGAATGTTCAAAGACAAGAAGCCATTCATACCGGTGATAGGCATTTTCCTCCTTGAGCTCCAGAAGATCCTTCTCCATCTTAGGGAGACGTGCCAACTCAGTTTTCATATTTCGAACGATAGAAGCATCTTGCTCCTGTGCAGCCAGTTTCTGCTCCAGCTCCTAAGAGGCAAAATAGACATGTAGATGTTGGTTAGCCATTAGAGACACATGGGTGAGCAGTTATTCTAAGCACACATAGAGCCATACTTTGCTTCAAATATCAGCAGTAAAATAAACATTTTCATATATAATGAGACAAAAGGAAGGCTTTTACACTGTAGGCATCTGTTCTTGGCATTTCGTGCTGTAGATTCACAGGCTCTGCATACTCCTACCATCTAGTGTTGGGACCGGATGTGTGCCAAGTCGTTTTTCTTCACCTTTCTGGCTCAAGTGATAAGATCTTGAAGTTTCTAAGTTCTTATATGCAGACGACACGCAGCTTATTACCCTGGGGGAAAACCCTTAATCCACCAAGATCAGATTCAGGGATTGTAAGGAGAAAAAAAAGAAGCCCTATGGATGCCTTCAACCAACTACAGGGAAGATGGAAAATCTAGCTTTTTGGAAAAGCTCTCTCCTATTGGTCTTAATATTGGTGGCTGCTGGAATTGGGACCAGCCCCACCCACAAAAAAGTAATGCGAAATTTGGGCATACTGATTGATGATGCCCTCTCTGCGAGAGAAAAAATAAACTCAAGTTGCTTAGAAGTGCTTTTCAACGGCTGCCTTTTCAGTCCAGACAATCCATTACTCATGCACTTATTATAAGTCGCCTAGACTATGGAAACGGCCTTATGGTCGTGGCAAATTAACCTTTTTTTTTAGCTAAGCTTCAGGTGGTACAAAATACTGCTGTCTGTCTGATCTGCAAACTGCCATCCCACTCTCCATCAGAGCCCACATTGAAACGCTTGCATTGGCTTCCGATAAAAAAGTGCTCTTTATTAAAACTTCTCTGCCGTGTACATAAGTCCCTCTTTGGAAATGGCCGGCTCCATCTACAGAAGAAAGTCCAGTTATAAGTTCCTATGCGCAACCTCAGATCCAGCTGACAATTCATACTTCATCCCACCGTATTCGCACTGCCAAATACGGGGGAAGAACTTCTTATATACACCTCTCCATCACTGGAAAAAGCTACCCTTACATACACAAGCTTGTACAGATTTTGTCTCAAGAAATTTCTCAAAACATGGCTTTTTTTCATTTCCCCTGGTAATTCAGGGTTATTATAGAAAGTTTAGCGTTGAGACCCTCTTGGGGGTGATTCATTTGTGCTTTACAAATATAATTAACATACATAACTCCTACTCTTCGTGATAAAGCCCTTGGGCATCGACTCAATTATTAGACCGTTTTCCCGCAGGCGGTGAGAATGGAGTGTAGGTATGAGTCAGTAAAGAGATATCTATGCATATGCAAAAGTAAAGGAATTGCAACAGCCACAGGTGTACGGGGAGGAGGGTGTGTGCATGTAAATCTACAGCACTACATACCAAGAACAGATGCTAACCGGGTATGATGACATAATATGTTTAAGGCATGTGTGGTTGTAGCTACACATGCTTTGCATAAACTGTAAAGCAGTGACCTCCAAAAGCGGTGGCTAACTTGTGGGGTTGCATTTGTTTGGAAAAGTGTGTGTAGCACTGCCTTACATACATTATCCAGTTGGCGTGATAGAACATCCACACGTTAGTGTTTGCTGAAAGTGTGTGGTGTAGACCATGTAGCTGCTTTACATATGTCAGCTAGTGGGATATTGCCCGGTAAAGCTGTGGAGGCCCCTATTTTGTGAGTAGAGCGTGCTGTGTGGGCGTTCATAAAGACCTTTTGGCGTAACATGTTTGATTGCATTTAATTATTCATCGGGCGATGCCTGATCTGGATATGGGCTTTCCTTTGTGAGGGGGCAAAAAACAACAATGAGTTGTTCGGTTTTACGAAAGTCTTTAGTTTTGTCTTTGTAATACATCAAAGCTCTTTTAACATCTAATGTATAAAGAGCTCTTTCCGCAATTGTGTCTGGTTGATGAAAGAATACTGATAACTCAACTGATTGGTTAGGGTGGAAAGGGGAGACAGCTTTTGGAAGGAATTCTGCGTTGGTGCGAAGAACCACCCTATTCCTGTGTAAGTAGAAGAAAGGTTCTACTAGGGTTAGTGCCTGGAGCTCACTAACATGTCTAAGTGAAGTGATGCCAATCAAAAAGGTGATCTAACAAGATAGAAACTGGTGGGAACAATTACATAGTGGTTTGAATGGTAGGCCCATAAGTCTTGTGAGGACAATGTTAAGATTTAACGTAGGTGCAGATGGAACTCTAGGTGGAATCACACTCTTATGGCCTTCCATAATAGCTTTGATGACAGGTACTTTAAACAAAGAACAGTGCTGCCTATTTTGGAGATGGATGGCCACTGCAACGATATGTAATTTTATGGAAGTGAACGCAAGGCCAGAGAGTTATAGATGTAGAAAGAAACAGTGTTTTGTATTGTAGAATTATGTGGATTGATACAGTAATGATCAAAACAGACAAATCTTTTCCATTTAACTGCATAGCATGCTCTAGTAATAGGCCTGCAATCTTCTTTGAGAATGTTCACCCAAACAGGTGTGAGACTGAGATAACCGAATTCTACAATCTCAGGAGCCAAATCGCTAGGTTGAGTTCCTTGGGTTTTGGGAGCCTTATTCTCCGTGTTGAGGGGGAAGCTTCTTGTGTGGAACTACTGAGAGTTCAAGAAGTGTTGTGAACCAGGGCTGTCAGCCCATGTGGGAGCCACCAGTATTAGTGCGAGATGTTTACCTGAGCTACTGAACCAGAAACTGAAGAAGAGGGAGAAGCGGAAAAGCATAGGCAATTCATTCATAGAGCATTGCCCTTGGGTAGTGGTTGTGGGAACATGGAGGCGAAGTCTGGGCATTTTGTATTGTCTGCTGTTGCAAACAGATCTATTTGTGGAAACCCCCACTTGTGGAAGTAAAGGAAGAGGACTTTAGAGTTTAGTTCCCACCCGTGGACTTATTGATGCATTATGCTGAGGGCAGCAGTTATCTGCTCCTGGGAGGTGTTCTGCTAAGAGATTAATGTTGGGATGTAGAACCCACCACAAAATGGTCTATGATAGGCGTGATAACTGTAGTGTTCCCCGCACCGTTTTTGTACACAGTGCATGGTTGTCATATTGTCCGTCCAAACTAAAACACCATTGCTGATTTGGTGAGGTAGAAACACAATACTAGGTGAACAGCCTGAAGCTCTAGGTGCTTGATGTGAAGATCCCAGTGTTTGGTGTCCCAGAGACTTTGGACTGTG
This sequence comes from Lissotriton vulgaris, assembly GCF_964263255.1. Taxonomy (NCBI): domain Eukaryota; kingdom Metazoa; phylum Chordata; class Amphibia; order Caudata; family Salamandridae; genus Lissotriton; species Lissotriton vulgaris. The sequence goes on from NC_141698.1 coordinate 105,694,344, forward strand.
AAATTCAGTAAGAGAGCACCCCAACCTGTGAGCGATAAATCTTGCCAGGATGAGGAGAGTAACATGGTCGATGAAAGGCCGTCCTTGAAAAAAGGTTGTGTTCCACCATTGCAGAAGAGAGAAGAGTTCAACGGTCTATCAACAGTAGATCCTCTAACTGAGCCTGTGACTGAGACCATTGTTGTGCTAGACATTCCTGCAGCATACGCATGTGTAATCGTGTTGATGGAGTCAGAAACATGGTAGTAGACTTTGGAAATGTTTGATTGCTGTAGTGGGATAGGCTGATCACAGATGTGTGTTTAGGATAGCCCCTAGATGCTGTTGAATCTGTAAAGGCTGCAGATGCGATTTTTGGAAATTGATGGTGAAGCCTAGCTGATGGAGCAGGTCTACAGTATTTTGAGTGTGTTGTTGGCACAGAGGAAGAGTGCTGGCTTTGATAAGCCAGTCGTCGAGATATGGGAATACATGGATGTTTTGTCTGCATAAATGTGTTGTGCTACCAATGTTTGGCATTTGGCGAATACTCAAGGGGCAGCAGTCACTTCCAATGGGAGGAATTTGAATGTGTAATGTTTGCCTGCTATCACAAATCTTAGGCATTTGCGATGCACCGGATGTATTTGAATGTTAACTTAGGCATCCTTCAGTCTAGGGCTGAGAGAAAGTCGCCTTGCTGTATAAGTGGGATCACATCTAGGAGAGTGACAATATGGAAGTGCTCCGACAGGATGTAATGATTTGAGGGCCATAGATCTAAGATTTGCTGAAAATATCCATCTTTTTTATGGGAATTGGGAAGTACAGGGAGTAAACCCGACGTTTAAGAGGGACGGGTTCTATGGCTACTTTGAGTTGAAGAGCTTGAACTCTGTTTGAATAATGTTTGGTGTTCCAGAGAGAGCTTGTGAGTATGAGGTGAAATGTTTGGATGTGTGGTGAGGACCTCCAGACAATAAAAATGTTGGATAATGTCCAACACCCATTGATCCAATGTTATGGATCGCCAAGCGGGGAGAAGCTGTTGAAATTATCCCCCAACAGGTGTGGCATGATGGAGGGGGATGATGGGGGTCTGGAGGAGAGAGTCACTGCTTTGTGGTGGGTGCAGCACCATATGGAGAAGCACCTTTGTCGCTATCCCTTGAGTTGTTGCAAATGTAGTAGCCTCGGGGAGAGGGGTGGTGACTCTTCCCTCAGTGGTATGAGGAAGAAGCGTCGGGAGATCTTTTTGAGCACACCCTATAGGAGGAGTAGTGAAGGTAGCCACGTGGAGTTGGTGTTTGTAAGGCACCCATTGACTTTGCAACTTCTATGTCCATACTCATCCTCAAGAGCCTGGTCAGCCTGAGGGCAAAACAGGTGTACCATATCATCTCAGAGGAATCTGGGTGTCATTTCTGATGACCGCCTCACCTTTCACCCACATGCCAATCACTTCCTCAGCCTTTTACAAACTGAAACTCATTAAAAAAAATCTCCCTTTTCTTCCAGACAAAGCTGGTAAAACCCTGGTCCCTTCCCTAGTGCTGTCCACTGTGGACTATTGCAATGCTTTATTCCTCAATGCACAAGAAGGAGTCTTAAACAAACTGCAAATAATACAGAACTCAGCTGCCAGGCTTTTGGGAAAAATTCCCAAACATCAATCTGCCTCAAATACCATCAGAGTTACACTGGCTATCCATCAGAAACAGAATAAAGATTAAGACTCTATGCATTGTGTATAAGGCTCTGCATAATCTAGGACCAGCCTATCTCATCCACAATCTGATTCCCTATCGCCCGTCTAGAACACTACGTTCTTCTTGTCTAATTGATCTTGTGGTTCCCCGCACTAAAACTGTTTCATGGGGTGACAGAAGATTACTGGTGTCGGCTCCAAAGTTGTGGAATACTCTGCCCCACTTGATCAAAGCCAGCCCTTCTCTCTGGTCTTTTCGCAAGCAACTTAAGACCTGGCTTTTCAATCAATAGATCCCGCTCCTTCCTCTCAGGGTAAATAATTCAGATACTTAGCGCCGAGACGCCCACGGGCCTTTGTTTGCGCTTTAGAAATATCAAAAATAAATAAATAGGGTAGATTTAAAAGGCTTTGTTGCACTTCTGGCATAAAGCCAGATATGCGCAGCCAGGCACGGCGACGCAACAAAACACTAGTATTAATGCCCCTGGCAGCAGTGTCTGTAGAGTAAGGGAGCACCTAACGAAGGTATTAGAAAAAAGCTTGTCCTCTGCTACAAGCTCCTGTCCTCTCCTTTTATGCTCCTCTCAAAGGAGCTGGAGGAGCACCTCCATTTCGTCCCAGTGGACACGATCGTATCTGGCCATTAATCCCAAGGTATTAGCAATACGCCAGTGATTGGCGGACTGAGCTGCTACAATTTTGCAAAAGGCATCAATAAGCTTACTTTCCTTATCAGGAAGTGGAGCTTCACTGGAAGCCTCGGAATTAGCCCTCTTACGGGCGTTGGAGACAACAAAAGTCAAGTGGAATATGCCTTCTGACATAAATGGGGTCAGAGGGTGAGGATTTGTCTTTCTTTAATAACATTTTTTTTTAATTAAAAACACACTGCTCATGACCATGGGAGTGATAACACAGGCTTGCGCAGGATCTTTAAATAGCTCATCGGTATGTTTCAGCATACCCTTCAGCATAAGGAGATATTATGTTGCCATGTGTGTTGTGGAAAGAAGTTCAAAAATGAAATCCTACTCTTTAGGCTCCTAATGGAGTGTTACCTGATGGTAAGTTGCAGCCCTGCCAATAAGCTTCAGATAGGAGTAGGTGTCATTAGGAGGAGGTGGCCTAGTAGGGTACAAGTTTAAGTCAGCGTCACCTGGAGGGTCAAGGCCGTAGGCCGACTTAGGATCAAGGGGCTGTGGTGCATCAAAGGTATCATTCTCTGTCCCATGCACACCTGGGAATGAATGTGGGGACCCTTGACGACTGATGTCTAATGGATCACCCATAGAATGAGGGGAAAGGGTAAAGGTGGTGGTGGTGAAGGAGAAGATGGTGTAGAAGGGTGCAATGAACTGGTGGCCTAGTCAGACTTCTTAAATTGCACCAGTAATCAATGGCCTCTCCCAAAAAAGAGTTGGCGCTTAGATGGAGGTGGCACAAGAACCACAGTCTTGGCCAGAATTCGCCCAGTGCAAGGCTGTATTTGGATTTGCATCTGGCAGGCATAGAGTTTCTCCTGCATTTTGTGGAGAATCAGTTTCACTGGAGTACCAGCACCAGATCTCAGTGCCTGTTTCGAAATCTTCGGAGCAAGATGGATTCGTGTTTCATTACTGAAGATGGAGCTGGTCGGCTCGGTACCTAAGTGGCTTGCTTCAGATGGAGTTTTGATGCCAAAACTCCAGGGAGCTGCAACCAACTCAGATTTTCAGTGTCAATCATAGCCTGCTGGCAGTGGTGGCCCAGGAGCCTTATGCTTAGTAGGAGGCAAATGTTTTTTAGGTGGTAGAATGGGGACTTTAGTACTCCCCATTACGCTGACCCAGTGGAAGGTCCTGCATCTCAAGGTTGATTTCCAATTCAGAGTCTTCGATGGAAAAGCCCTCTTTCTTGGCTGAAGAGACCTCATGGAGTTCATCCTACTAGTCATCCTGGTGTCTGGAATGTCGTCTATCTCTCTCCGCTGGAACTCCCTGTGACTTACACATCGATTCTGTAGAGTTTTCTTCGACAAACAATTGGCAGGCCCTTCAGTCCTCTTCCCCATCTTCAGGAGCCAAACACAAGTTCCAGACCTGGTGAAGGTCTATCAGCGGGTACTTAGCGTACCACCTCGGGCAGAAACGTTAAGGGCTAAGTTCCATCAGCAGGTCACTGTATGGCAAAGCCAAAGGGGATAGCAAGATAGGCCTAAAGGGCGCTGTTCGATATCGTAGAACCAACAGGCAATAGTTTTTCAATTTTTGAAACGCAAAGGATGGGAATGTGTTCGAGAACACTACAGACAAAGGTAAAGGTGAAACGAGAACCGAAAGGGATCCGAAACGGTCTCGACTGAGCGCAGGCACAGATGTCCTAACCAGTCGCGGGAAAGAAAACCTGGAGTTATGCCCATGCGCATTATCACCAAGAAGAGGAGCAGGGATGAGGAATTCCTATAGCCCAACGCCCAGGACATATTGTTTGGGGTCAAGGGCAACAAGTGTACATGTGTATTTTGTCCTTAGTAGGCCGAACCCCCTGCAGCACAACCCCTTTGGCTGCCAGTTTGCAGTACCACATTATGGATCAGGGAAGGGCACTGTCTGCAGATAAGGTAATATTGCTGTTCAAACTTGTATATATGGTTCATTAATTGAAAGCCTTTATTATTAAGGTGAGATCTCTAATTAATGTTGTAAGCTCTGACTGCATTACTGACAGTGGTTCCAGTATTAAAATGTGTACACATGTTTTCAAAGTTTATCAATAAGAGGCTATTATAATGCTCCCAGAATGCTCTCTGATTTGATGCAAATATCTGCAGAAGCTTGAAAGCAAGATTTATTCTTTGCTTTGAAAATAAAAATGTTCATAAACAAATGAAAGCAGAAAAAAAAACTTCTCTAAACCACTGAAATTTTAGCTACAGTTTCTTTGCAGCATAATTTATTAACGTGTTACTGCATGCTAGTATTTCCCAAAAATATTCATAATGGAAAATCAGTGTAACCAGTTTCAATAAGATTATGGGAACCAAAAATAAACAAGCGTTGGCAATGCCAGTAAGTCTGAAATTGATGGTCAGCATTTTAGTTTTGTCAATGTGTGACTTGTTTTGGCATGGTTTTTGAAAACCTGATTGGTGTGGGAGGTTCCGGGCCCTCACCATTATAACAAACATTGGCAAAAGTTATTTTTGGTCTCAAAAAGCACACAGTCACATAAGTTACTGGCACTGAACAAAAATACTTTGTGTGTCGATATGTTCCTTGTTAAAGAGCAGAATGTTGTCACTCACCGTGAAGCCAGACGATACAGTGAGACAATATTTTAATAAACTCAAAAAGTCACGTTCAATGCCAGACCAAAATAGGGGCCCAATTATTGAAGAAAGTCTCCAAAATGCCCCCCCGGTACAGGTCTTTGAATCAAGGGGAACTATACTGCTTTCGTGAATTCCCAAGAATTTACAGAAGTAGGACAAGAAATGGTACTCCTAGAAAACATTTGTGAATTGTATTTTAGCATGAGCAAAAGTTGCATAGGTAGATTTGCTCATGAGAAAATCTGAATGTTTACATGTTCACTTTCCCTCCAAACACTTTTGTGCCCAACTCTGGAAGAAGGTTTACGTCTGTCATGGTCAGGAGTAAATTGACAACATTTCTCAGTATGGGAACAGGCTAAAAAAAGAGATGTTGAAAACCCTTAAAACGTGCAAGTTAGTAGGTTTGGACAGAATCAAAAGGGCATTCTAACCCTGGAACTATTGCTTACCACTCAATTTCAGCCCTAGTATGTAGATATGTGGAAAGGTGGCAACATAAGGGGATTGAAAGTATTCAATCACCACTATGGTATGAGCACTTGCATAATCAGAGAGGCTATACCAGAGTTCTTATATAATTAGATTATTGCCATGATTTATCGCTGCAGTACATGGCACCTAAGGGACAAGTGGATTTTGTTACAGAACAAGTAGATTTATTACTTGTTCTGTAATACCACCAGTCGGGTCCCTCCTATCTGTCCCAAAGGTTTGGAAAATACACCCCCTCTCGATCACTCAGGTCCTCCAACCTGAACCTACTGGTGGTCCCTAGATTCAGGCTCGCAACCAAAGGTGGCAAATCGCTAGGTTTTTTGGGAGCTAGAGCCTGGAACAAACTCCCCTCCCAGATGCGTCAGATCCCCTCTGAAATCCTATTTCGCAAGGCCCTCAAAACCTGGATTTTTAATGCGCCTGACACGTTAGTTCTAAAACTAATCTAACTTAACTCTCTTTAGTTTCAGCACTCCCCCCCCCCCCCTTTTTTGCCAGCACTTTCCCTCTTTCTTTCCGATGACACTCTTACCACTAGCGCCAAGATGCTCCTTGGAGTGTAAGCCGCGCTTTATAAAAACTATATCATATCATATCATTAAATTCCACAACCCTGAGGAGTTACTTTACCTCGTGACTCGAAAGACTTCTTCAAGAAAAACTATTTGCACACATACAGACCAAACACTAGATGGCAGGAGTATGCAAAGCATGTGTATCTACAGCCAAACATGCCTTTAACATGTTTTTCCAGGACACCAACGCTACAAAATCCGTCAAGGAATGGCTAGAATCTAAGTGAAATCCCAAGACACATCACAGAGTAAAACAGACTGGTCTGCAATAGGTGATCCTCTTCTACAAAGTGAACCTCTTTCTGGTTTTGCCATATCTCAATTAAGGCAAGGCTTTTCTGGCCAGGGTAACAGCATTACAGAGATTCCTCAGAGTCCATCAAAGAGCGTTCTACCTGCAGCATTCCTTCCCATCAAAAGCCTTAAATAATACGGATTCAATTTCCACAAAAAGATCTTCACTAGCTTCCACACACATCTAAGAACTGCTGCATCAGCTACAAGGCTATCGGTAACACTACACCAAAGTAATCAGCACCAGTACCACCACTAGACTGGAAAAAAGGATTGCAAGCAAGCAGCAAACGACTAGATGCCAGCCTTTCTCCTTTGAGCCAAGCGCATGGACACCATCCCTGTTCAAGCCACCACACTCATTCTTTTTCAAGCTGCACCTCCTTGCATTGTAAGATGCAGCTGCTGTACTTCGAGGAACATCCCTCCCACAGGCCCCAGTCAATCAGACCCTGTCCCATTATGCCAATTCCCTATACTTCCTTCCAGGCGGGCAACTAGAGCCAGATTCCGGGGGGGGGGGGGGGGGGGGGGGTTGAAAAATATTTCCGGGGGCTAATTCTTCCAACCATAGACAGAGTGGTTGTAAGAAGGGGTGAACACACAACATAAGACTCATTTACAAGTACATGTTCTTTTAAAGACCTGTTAAGTACTCGGATGCGGCTGCAATTAGATGCTCACCAGCCTGCAAAGCTGTGTCAGCCCAGGCTGACACACACGACGGGGGGGGGGGTCTGAAGCCCCGTGAGCCCAATGGGTGTTGCACGCCTGCTTCCTTCTAGGACTAGCAGGTCTCCCTTTACCATCCTCTACCTACATACTTCCTTCCACCATGCTTCGCATAACTGCCCACCCAAGCCTGGCTACATAGTACAATTGTGTTGCTTTACACCTGAAAGACGGAAGAAACAATATAAAAGGCACATAAAAAAATTACCACAACATGGGCAACTCAGAGGTCCGATTGCATAAAAGACAAAGGAAATCATCTGTTTCCAAGAAACTTGTCTATCCGATAAAGATTACACATTTATGGAAACTTTGAGCTAATTGTAATTTGAATAGTGTGCTTGCATTCATCTGACAAACCTAGAGTCAGAATATCCACAGAATACGTTATTGCTAGGGGTGATCTTAACATACAGGGTGTGAAAATCGCTCTAGAATAGTAAAAGCATTTGCAAGTTTTAAATCTCTTCTGACTATTTTGACCAAGCATTTCTTGCTACATTTTAAGTCCTTCTATAAGATAGAGCAAAAGACAAGAGAGAGAGAACAAGAGAGAGAAAGCATGACAGCATTACAGAGAATGAGAGAGAACAAGATTATGAGAGCAAGCAAGTGCAAACAGGAAGTGAGAAATTCCCAAAGAAAAAGATCTACAAAAACAAATAAAACATAAAAAAGTGACAGAAGTAGACAAAAGTGGCTTACCTTTATCTTCTGTTCTTGCTCTGCATTTAAGGTCTGGCATGCCTGCAGGACCTGCAAGGTCTGGTTGGATTCCTGACCTTTCCTGTAATACAGCCACATACACATTAACCCTTCCTATCCATTTCAGCAAACTGCATAGGCAGAAGAGGCATAAAAAACCGTATCACCACTATCAAAGTTTGCATACAGCATCAAATTCAGAATACCCAGGCCACGAAAGCCCATCTGCTGATCATTCACATACAAATAACTTTCCAGCATCCGACAAAAACTTCACAAAACAAGAATGCAGCGGCTACAGTTCCTTGCTGTAAAGAAAGAAATAATTACCACACAACAGCAAAACTGTAGTTAATTTGTGCTTTTCTCATCCACGTTTTCTTTCTGAGTAGCTTACACTGTTCCTGATTTGCAATGACCCTCTCAATGTAGCGGTTGTATGAGCTGGTAGACCCAATTGCCACTTGTACTAGCTTGTGTTGTCTATCTTATTAACTACTTCCTAGTCACAAACACTGCTACACAGCTTCAGATCCATTCTTTTGGATCCTTCCCAAAGTATCATACAAATTCCGGACTGTGAGAAATTGGATTGTTGGTTGACTAGAATATGAGCACTGGTCAAGCAACTGGCACAAAAAGTCACCAAATTGACCTGCACTTAACCCTGGGTAGCTTGGCACAAAAAGCAGTCAAGCTTAACTTTAAGGCAACATGTAAAGTATTTATGCAGCACACAAACAGTAATAAAGTGAAAACACAAGAAAAATTCTTTACCAACTTAGAAAAGTAGAGTACATTTTAATAAATTATTTAACACCAAGATGACAAATCTAATCAGTAATACCAGAATTAGGAATTTTTAAAGCTTTTAGTAAAAAAAAAACAGCGCTAAAAAGATAAAGTGCAAACTATGTATATTTAGTTGTGCTGGACCAGGTCAAAGTCATACTTTCAGGCCGATCGTGATGGAGCGCAGGTCGGCAACAGTAACCAGATTAGGCCCGCTGAAGTTTACCTTCTCAATTCAGTGCCTATATTCCAATTCGTGGAGAACAGGGCTACGAGGAGCAGGAGGCTGCCAGAGTAGCACGAACAGCAGGCAAGGAGTCACGGACGGGCAATGCTAGAGCTTTGCATTGGCAGTCCTCGTGAACGGTCTATGCTTTAACGAGAAGAGGTGGCTGCCAAAGCTTCACATCAATTAACGTCACAGGTGGCGAGATCTTGGTGTAATCAGGCCCGTTCCCGGTCTTAAAGAGCCAAAAAACTTCATTACAGGTCTCCGCTACCACACCAAGGGTCCAGGACCGGAGGGGCACTACTTGAGCATTAGGAACTTGCTTTAGCTGGGTCCAGAGACTGGCGCTGGACGTTAAGAGCCTTTTATTTCCTAAAGGCTCAGATCAAGAGCAGACTAGCCCTTGGAGTCACTCTGGTATCCTGGGGCAAAGGTTGAAGGTCCAGTTCTCTTCACCCTGGCAAAGAGGCAGCACAGCAGCAGGCCAGTAGTTCAGCAGACCAGCAGTCCTTTGAGAGCACAGCAGTCCTTCACGGCAGAGTCCAAAGGTCCAGAAGTGTACTGTAGAGTTGGATCGAAGGGTCCAAAAGGTATACCTGGTGTGCATCTTGATGTGGAGGAGGGATCCAGAGGTTTCAAGTCCTCCCCCCACCCCCACCAGAGATGCTTGGAATTTCCTGCCGCCCTGGCCCCAGATTGTCACAATAGACTGGTGTCAACCAATTTGTCAGTGTGTTCAGGCAGAGCCTTTGTGATGTTCAAATGAGGTAGTGATAGTCTGGCTGTCTTGTTAATAAAAGTGGACATCCTGCCAACACTGATCTTCCCTTTGTCACTGTCTGGAAGCATTACACAAAGTCAAACTGCCAGCAACACTTAGTCATGTGACCCAAGACATGCTACAGACACTAAAGGGCTACGGGCAGGAAAATGCCATATTTCTAAAAGTGTTACAGCAAACAAACGATGGACGGAATGCTGACAATGCAAATATTCTCCCCCAGTCAAAAGATCTGGGTTAAATCCATCGTTCGTTAGCCCACTACGCCACCCCAGTTTGGACCAAGCCATATGTATTTCAGTCATGACCCTGTGCCCCATGGGAACAGTCCAGACCGAACTGCCAGGCCAGGTCCTCCTTGGACCGGAAACAAGCATTCTGGGACCGGTTTCAGTGTATGTCCCCTTCTTCAGCCAGTCTAGCTTGAATCCAGTAGCATAGTGAGCAAGGGACCCACATCTGAGAATACCCATCCCACTTAGGTCGAAAAGTGTTACAGCAAACAAATGATGGACAGAAGGCTGACAATGCAAACATTCTCCCCCAGTCAAAAGATCTGGATTAAATCCATATTTCTTTAGCCCCCCTACGCCACCCCAGTTTCGACCCAGCCATATGCAAATCAGTCCTGACCCGGTGCCCCATGGGAAAAGTCCAGACCAAACTGCCAAGCCAGGTCCTCCTGGACCGTTACCAAGCACCCGCGGGCCGGTTTAGGTCCAAACTGGGGTGGCGTAGTGGGCAAAACAACGATGGATTTAAACCATGGCAATTTAAAACTGCATTCAGGCAGGCCTGGGACATGTTTTAAAATGCTACTTAAGAGGGTAGCACAATAAGTGCTGAAGATCTACTAGTAGCACTTAATTTACAGGCAATGGGTATATGGTATAACACTATACAAGGAACTTGCTTTACAAGCAAATTTAATATGCAAATCTGGTGAAAGTCAATCAAACCATGTTTAGGGGAGTGGGCACAGACACTTTACTACTGCTAACCATAGCTAAAGTGCACAGTCCTAAGGCCAACAAAAACACATTCAGCAAAAAAGTGGGAGGAAAGGCAAAATGTTTGGGGATGACTGAGAGGACCAGGTCCAACACGGACACTAGTCTACAAACGCAAGTACAAATGAATCCATATAATTTAAGTTAAAGCTTAAACCAGCCATCTTTTTTAAAATTATATTTTAATTTTGGGGGGGGGGGTGCGGGGGGGGGGTTATATAGTGTGTACTCAACCTGAAGGTATCAGCTATCAGAGCGCTTTACATGAGCACCAGTTGCGTTACAGACGGACACATTCATTTTGTTAGGCACAGTAAAGATTAAGTGATTTGCCCAGAATCTCAGGATGTTGAGCATCCCTGCCGAGACTCTAACCTGGTTCCCCATCTTCGAGGGCGACCGCTCTAGCCATTAGCCATCTATACCTCTTCCTATCCTTCCAACGACTTGCCACAATGACATTGTCCTAAAATCTATTTACACTTCCAATTTGGCAGGCCTCCATCATTGCCAAAAATGGCCTTTAGGTAAAATGAACCATAGACTTTCACAACCTTTTCTTTAAGTTACCAATTAAGACTCCGAGCACTAATCCTCGGTGACAATCCTGAGCTGTAAGTGTATAAAAGAGTCCTACCCAGCACCAACCACTATTGTGAATCACTAGCAGTTGCCAGTGCTGGGCCATTGGGCTCTGTTTTTTTCGCTCCTGCACATATGTTCTCAAAAAGGCTTAGGGAGAACATAGCTTGTTTAACTAATCTACTGTACTGTGAATCACATTTGTTTATCCCTGCACCCTTCATCAGCAGGATCCTACGATATACATGTGCACCTTTATTACCGCCAAATAAAGAATGTACTAAACAAAACATGAAAGCGAAAATTATTCATCTCCTGCCCCATTATGATCAACTTCTTTCACTTTATGCCGAAGCTACTCTCGCATACCTTTAGCCTTTAGACATACATCAGGATATGGATAGCAAGACCAAATCAATTAAAATTTCAGTATGCATGGTGAACCGTAAGATATAGCACTAATAAAAAATCTCTAACAGAAAATACAGTCCACTGAAAGCAATGGCAATCAGTAGAGAAGCAACTGCTGCTACAATTCAAAAAGTAATATGGTGTGGCTTGGCAAGAGGGATAAGTGTTGTCACTGTCCAAATAAGAGCAACATGGACCTGGGAGTCAATCACACATGGCAGTTACATTCCCTTATACTTATGTAGATTGTGCACTCCTAGTTTAATTACTGTTTTACTCTCAAGTCAGTGATACAACCATCAGTGTGCTACACCTCTAAGGCTTCTGCCTAGCATGTGTTATACATAGAAGAACAAGGCCAAGTCCCAGAAGCAACTTGGACAAGGCGTGCACTACTATAAAGGAGTGTACTTTACAAATTCAACAATTTATGAACACGTGATTATCATATGATTAACCAAACTACATTTATTTCAAATTACTGCCTGCTCAAGTTTATTTGTTCTTTTAAAATGTTGTTATTAAATGCTCATACAACATTATTTCAACATTATTTCTGGTACACAATATTTAAATTTGGGCTTCTATACACAGAAAATAAAAATTGTTCAACATCTACAATTAGTCCACTTTAAATGACGTGTGCCCAATACATTTTTGGGCTACTCGTCCCTTCTTCAGGGGTAAATATGTAAAAAAAAGAAGAAAAACACGAATGTACAGACATGGTCGATATACAATATACATTACGCTTACATTCATACTGTTGTGAACCATACGTTACTAAATTGCAACCTCATGTTCTGAAGGCATCTATGTTTATCAATACTAATCATGATTATCCTGGGTAATTGACACCTATTGTCTTACATGCATCTCATATCAATACCAAATTGCAATTGAATGGCAGTAATTTCGGAACCACAAAACACCTCTCAGTACACCTAGTAGTTGTGGGTCTTAAGCCCATTCCGGCGGGGATTCAAGCACCATGGTTTCCGAACCACCATGCATCACATGCAACGAAAGCACAGAGATTAGACCCCTGTGATATCTGAACAGCCGTGCATGACATGCAGCGAGAGCATACTTACTAATATCACGCAGTGTGTCTATCAAATGAATACTGGGACGATCAATAGGTCAATCTGCAAGAATAGTCGGAAAAAGACAAATGGCTTCAATGATAATTCACCCTTATAATATATTAACTGGCTCATACCGGCTCAATGGCTTACAGCGCACATACCTCATGGTGCTATGGAATGCTCAAACGCCCGGGTCTCTCTGTATTATATGCGGCATTCTTTGACAACACATACCCAAACCATCCTGTCGCGAAGCGAACTAGGAAGTAAGCGAAATGTATTACATTCCCACTACTGCGGGTTCCAAAGCATACCAACAAGATATTTTTTTTGCACTTACCAATCACATCTCCATCTAACTCTGGTACGGCGTCCTGTCTTAGTCAGTCAGTTGGTGTCAGTGCTGTTCGTTGACTACAAATACAACAGTCAGCGGAAGGGCACTGCGTTCAACTCGCCTAACGACGGACCTGGTCATATTACAACTCCATGTTTACATGAGCGCCATGTTTACATGTAGCAAATGCCACTAATGTCTATAAGACAGATTTCTGAGAGCCACTCTTCCACAAAATCTCATAACAAATCATTAACCGCAAAACTTTTATGAAGTACTAGAAGCACACAAAACCAATCTTTGATGTGCTGTAAGACCCAACACTCTAGTGATTCATCCTGACCAATGTTCATAGCATAAGTGCATTTCTGGTGGCCCCTAGAGTAGTAAGTGATGTGTGTGGCTGACAGCCCTGATCTATCTAAAACGTTACTTAATGAATTATTACATCTAAGGCAATAATGCCATTATATTGATTGACTGTCACCTCAGTCTAAAACAATGGTATTTTCAAGGGAAACATCCCATATCTAATTTGTCATTGAGTCCCGTGGGGTTCATTGTGTCTAGTATCCTGATCCAGTATATTTCTTTGTGATAACATTGAGGTTTCTCTACCGGGGATTTTTTTAGGTACATCTATGATCTGGAACCTCATTTGAGCAATAGAGTGTCTACATTCAGTCCAGTGTACAGCTAGATTTGAATTAACATGGTTGTTGCGAATTCTGTAGTTGTGCTCCAATAATCTGATCTTAATTTTTGTCTTGGTCTTCCATAGATAGAGCAAGTCACACAGGCATTTGAAAGGGTAGATTAAATTGCTGGAGTTGCAATCAGCTGAGTGAGTCAAACTGATATTTTCTTCTGTCCTTGGATGCACCAAAATATTTCCTGTCCAGATATGTTACTGCAATGAACGCAGTTCAGACTTTTTTAGTACCCTCAGACATGAGCTTGAATGCAGAATGCAGAGCACTGTCCTGGAAACTCAGGATGCTCATGCAAAAGAAATCAAAAGATTAACCGAAAAGGGTAGCTTTCACACCTAAATTCTCCACAAAATCAAAAGTGATTAAAAATATAATCAACAAACTTTGGGAACTACAACAACATGAACCAGATTTCCACGGGCTCTTTGAACAAAAAACATTATTTGCGTACACCAGATCAAGAAATTCTGTCCACAAAGAAACCATCCCATGATCACCAGGCTGAGGGTACTAAAAATGTCTGAACTACATTCATTACAATAACTTAACAGGAAATATTTTGGTGTATCAGAGAAAATATCAGTTTGACTCAATCAGCTGGCTGCAACTCCAGCAATTTAATCTACGCTATCAAATGTATGGCTTGATCTACATAGGGAAGAAAGACAGAGGAAAATTAAGATCAGATTAACGGAGCACAAGTGCAGAACGCGCAACGACAATGTTAATTCTAATCTAGCTGTACACTGGACTGAACATGAAGACTATTGCTCAAATGAGGTTCCAGATCATGGAGGTACTTAAAAAAGTCCCCGGTACAGATAAATCACTAGAGAATGTTACGTCTTACAGCACATCGCAGATTGGTTTTGTGTACTACTAGTACTTCTTAAGAGTTTTGTGGGTAATGATTTGTTGTGAGATTTTAGGAAGAGTGGTGCTCAGAAATCTTACCTATAGACACTAGCTGCATGTATCGGATTTCTGTATCCACATTTGCTACTTTTAAACATGGCACTCAGGAAAACACGGAGTTGTAATATGACCAGGTCTGTCGTAAGGCGCGTTGAACTAAGTGCACTTCCGCTGACGTTGTATTTGTAGTCAGGAACAGCACTGACAACGACAGACTACGAAGGAACGCCATATTGAGTTAGATGGAGATGTGATTGGTAAGCGCAAAATAAATATTTTGTTGGTATCCTTTGGAACCCATAGTATTGGTAAAATATTAAATTTCGCTTATATTCTAGCTCCCTTCGCGGCAGAATGGTTAGGGTATGTGTCGTTAAAGAATACCGCATAGGGTACAGAGATACCAGGGCGCTTGAGCATTAGATTGCACCATGAGGTATGTGCGCTATAAGCCGTTGAGCCGGTATGAGCCAGATAAGATATTATAAAGGTGAATTATCAATGAAACAGTTTGTCTTCTTTCTGACTGTTCTTGCAGATGGACATATTGATCGTACGCAGAATTCATTTGATAGTCACACAGCGTGATACTAGTAAGTATGCTCTCGTTACATGTGATGCATGACAGTTCGGATATCACTGGAGTCTAATCTCTCTATGCTTTTGTTGCAGGTGACGCATGGTGGTTCGGAAACATGGTGGTTGCATACCTCCCGGAGCTGGCTTAAGACACACAAACACTAGGTGTACTGAGAGGTGTTTTGTGGTTCGGAAATTACAGTGATTCAACTGCAATTTGGTATTGATATGATACATATAAGACACTAAGTGTACATCACCCAGGATAATCATGATTAGCAATGATAAACCTTCAGAACATATGAGGTTGCAATTTAGTAACACAGGGTTCACAACAGTCTGAATATGTAAGCGGATTGTATATCTACCATGTCTGTAAAGTTGTGTTTTTCTTTTTTTTTTAACATATTTTCCCCTGAAGAAGGGTCAAGTAGTCCTCAAATGCATTGGGCACATGTCATTTAAAGTGGACTCATTGTAGATGTTGATAAATTTTGATTTTCTGTGTACAGAAGCTCAACATTAAATAGTGTACCAGAAAAAATGTTGAATGAGCATAACATGTTGACCAAGCAGTAATTTGAAATAAATGTGATATGGTAAATCATATGTTAATCACGTGATCATAAATTGTGGACTTTGTAAAGTAATTTCCTTTATAGTAGTGCACGCCTTGCTAAATTGCCTCTGGGACTTGGCCTTTTTCAGTTACATTCCCTTGCCATATTTAGATTCTCCAACCTGAAATTAGGGCCGTAAATGCTACAGCCTACATGAATGTTGCGAAAAGATCAGAGAATGACATGTGCTGTAATATCTGCCAGATTAACCATAATTGATGAAAATTAGATACCAAATTGAACAAAATACGAATGATTAAGATGGTAAAGTCTTATATTTTTAGATTGCTCATTGTACATGCAACACGTGCAGAAACCTCTTAGCCTCTGTAGTCATGAAGTGCCATCGCACACTTTGAAAAGTAGCAAATTACCACACAAAGGCAGCATAAATCCTTGGTCTGATAAAAGTAAAATATAAATTAACTTTTATTATCTGTGATTGATCTCAGAGCATTGACCAAGGACATAGACCTGTTATTTGGCAATTGTTCCTCTCATGAATGTATAACGCTTCCTCTCAGACTTAAGTGAAGAAGGGAGGGATCCATATGATGCATACATATTCCTCAAGTCAGTAATAGGCATAAACCTTCCGAGAAAACACGTGTTCTTCTCTCTTTTTGGGCGGCTTCCGAATCCTGACTGATAATCCACAAGAAGTCACATGCAATATGTAGGGGAGATGCTTGCAGTAGGGACACTTTCATGAAGGTGAAAGTCTGTCTGAAGGTCCACACTCTGTGCCCTACTCTGGGATCTAGTTAGTGCAGAGTTTGATCAGTGCATAAGTGCTACAAGGAGTTTCTCAGGGTAAATGCGGCAAATTGGGGGGACTGGGCTCATCTTAGGCTTTCTGGAGTTGCGATGATAACCAACTCTTTCTCCCTGTTCTCTCTCCAGTATAAAGGCTTGGCCTTTATACTGGGTTCTTTCAGCTTGACTACCAAAATCTGGAGACAATATGCAATAATTTGCAATAAAAAATGAAGTCATAACCAGTCTACCACGTCTCACTACACATGGCACCAAGATTTCCAACCTAAGAAATGAATGACCCCGTGTGCTTTAATTATATTACAGACTGAGTGGATTTAGGGATACATACATACAGACACAGCAAGCATGAGATACGAATTCACAAGTAAATGTGACCGAGCCGGATTTCCCAGGTGGGTCTCAGAATATGTAAATCGTCACACCTGCTACAGAAAATAGACCGATTGGGTTGCATCATTAAAGGAAATGGTCCATGGCGAGATATATTTTATCCAACACGAACACAGGTTGCAAATAAAAGCGGCTCTAACATGCTTTTTTACTCTAAACTCATTTTGATGAGATGTGCCATGCAAAGTCACTATAGGATATATGGTATGCACAAGTCCATTGCCATTTAAAACAAGCATTTGCAATGCAATAGGTCTCGCAGCATTAAAGTTTGAGTTTTTGGCATTGTATATGACAATGGGTTGCATTAAATTTTTAGCAAAGTCTGTATTGGTGTTACTAATAGCAGAAGGATTGGGCCAATCAGTATTATACGTTAATATGGTTTCAAAAGAATGTCTTTGTTGAGGAGATTTGGAAATCAGGTGAGTTTCCCTTGAAGAGGGTAGGACCGGATAGTGGTGGGTAAGGGTGAGGCCCTCAATAAATGGTCGGAAGTCCTCTTTCCCTGCTTTGTTTTTGTGCTTGTGGCCCCTGAGATGCTATATTCTTTTGGATGATGTCACTGAGGTTCAAGACCCTAAAGAGTGAGGCAAAAATCTAACCTCTGTTGATGTACCAAAGTCTAAGAATGTACCATTGAAGTATGGGTGGTGAGCAGAGATGGAGGCTCAGGAGACCAGGCTGAGGGCAGTTGTATCTGAAGGGGAATGGGACGTCAGGACAGAACTTTCCATGGAGAGAGGCTGGGGTGGGAGCAGAAGCAGGGGGTTTTGAGGATTTGATCGACTCTTCTGCCTGTGCCTTGGGTGTTTCCAGTTTGCTCAAGCCTGTATTAGCTTTGCCAATTGCCTTTGGTGGGGCTGCAAAGCATTGAGATGCTGCCCACAATCATCAAAATAAAAATGTATAACAAAATGCCCACACAATGGCTGTGCAGTTATTCCACTGTCAAAAGCATGCATCAGAATGTATGCGCACTTCGCTGACATTACATAGGTGTGTTTTGCTCCAGTTTTCTTTTTTTTCCAATTCAGTTTGGAAGACGGCAAATAGAAAAATAAATATTTTTTAGCACAAAAGCTCCAATTAAAATAAATAAATAAAAAAGCTGGTGTGAGGTAGAGCGGTCGTAATGTAGGAGCGGGTGGGAAACGGAAACAAGTCAGCCCAGCACCATGTGACTCTGGGCAATAAATTGCGTAATATTCCTGACGGCCCCCAACGCCGGGATGCCTCCGGGTAACTGTTCGTGCTTTACAAATACTGGATTTACAACTCCCCTTGACTGTCTTCAGCTTGGGGACAGGGGAGAAGGGAAAAGTATGTAAAAGGAAGATGTGGAAAGACCGCGAAGAGAAGGTTATGTGTGGTAAGGGGCAAAGAGAAGGTGGGGTGAGGGGAAAGTAGAACAGAAAAGGGAGAACACTGAAGGAGCAGAAAGGTGGAACACGGATACAAGCACTGTGGAGAGAGAGGAAAAAAACAAACGAGAAACCACACAAACCCGGGAGGAGCACATGAGACAGGAGGCATAGAGAAAGAAGAGGTTGAAATGGAGAAGAAGAGAAGACAACTGGGCAAAGAATGGGATGAGAGGAAGAGCGTGACTGAGTGACGCTGTGTGCACACGCCTAGGTGCCTTGAAGCGAGCAGCAGCGCAGTGCCTGGTGACTCTCCTTGATGGCGGCAGTGTGTTTGTAAGCTGGCAGGGCACACTGCACTTAATTACTACCTCTAGGCGCGGTCTAGTGTGTGTTGCGGCTTCCAATGCACACTGAGGTAGTGACGCTTTGTGCAGCGCCGAGAGTGCATCTGCCATTACTGCAAGGCGCTGTCCATACCACGGGGCCTGCGTGAGGGTGCTACGAAGGCAGAACTGTCACTGATGTCAGCACAGCGCTCTCTGCTGCTGCCAGGCACTTTATCGCACATGACCTCCACTCTGCTTCTCTCCAAAAGTCATCCTATGTTCTTTAAACCCTAAGACACAATGGATCCATCCTCGCACACAGCAAGAGTTGACCAGTGTGCTCAGACTTGGTCCTCGCAGCACTAGAGCCTCGCAGCCCGATTCAGAGTTTGATGGAAGCGGGACATGTGCCAAGCCGCAGCGAATGGCCCTCTGTGCACTATAATAGAGCGGATGGGACGTCCGTCGCAGCTTGGCAGATGTCCCACCCGTGCTTTCTATGGTCTCGTGAAGTTTATACCAGAGAGGAAAGAAACAGCCGAACCTTCGTTGTCTGCAAGAATCCAATATACATGTGACTGGTGGGACGGCGCCTGCAGGGACATGTTTTATTGTGTTCACAGCGCCGCCAAATACCATCCCAGTAATTAACATGCATCGAATTGGAAGTCACCCATATGTGATACGGTTATTTAGAAGTCCACATGTTACTTTTAATAGGTTGGTGACTGCAACAACCCGAATACATGTTATTACTTACTACAAGCCACATGGACAACGATAGGGGAGATGGGGCCCCCCGCATTTGATAAAAGCAGGTGCTGTGCTGAAAACTGAAGCGCGCAGTCCTCAAAAGTTTGATTTTTGAAGGAAATATAGTTAATAGTGCTGCAGAGGAAGGACAAACGAATACAACTTTAGAGGCACAACTTGACCTTTGTCACTGAGAAATACACTGCAGTACAGGACCATACCAGCGGATAACTAGAACCTATACCGCAGCCGTCAATGTAACTACTATTTCAGCTTCCAATTGGTCACAGCAGCTTGCGCCCTACCTTTCATTGGTTTACTGTCTCTCTGTAAATTACATGCCCCGCCCACATGCATTAGACACCCCCAAAAAGTAAGTCACGTAGAACTTGCCGCTCCCTTACCGTGTAGTACGACAAGAGACCCGCGTTGTAATCCAGCACGAACCAGCGGTACTGCCAACCTTTCATAACGTTCGTCCATTTGCTTAGCGGACCTTCCATGATAGACGCCATATTGGGACAGAATAACAACACCACCAGCGACGTCACGTGGCACGTTTTCTGTCGGGCGAAGTGATGACGTGATGACGTGGACTGTGGCGCGCGAGGAGAGGGGATGCATAAACTGGTGTCCTGCGCAGCTTGTGCACGAGATGAGGGGAAAGACCGGACTGGCGGTAAGTGGGATGGGGGGCGGTGCGCTTGTGTGTGCGAGCGTGTGTGTGTGTGCAACGGAGGAGCGTGTGTGTGTGTGCGCGACGGGGGTCTCTGTATGTGTGCGTGCGTGGATGTGTGCTTGTGTGTGTGTCTGTGTGTGCGCATGCGTGCAGAGGGTGCCTGTGTATGTATGCTTCCCAGGAGACAGACACGGCGAGCGCGTTCGCGCGCGCGCGGCCGGCGGAAAAGGCAAAGCGCGCGACCCAGACTGTCTCCTGGGAAGCATGCTCCCTGACATAAGATCTCGGCGAGTACAGCGCTGACGCGCTGTATCGCTACGAGACCTAAAAACTCAAAAAGGCATCAGCTCAGCATTTAGACGCTATAAGGAAACTCTGTAGCATTATATACCTTTGATCATCACCAAAGTCCTATCCAAAAATCGAAACCTCTATTGAACTTCTGTCAACATGATATCTAACAGACCCATTTGAATGTTTTCCTAGCTACAAAAACATAAAAAAATAAACACCTACGACCATACCAGTTCAAAGAACTTGTGTGCCCAGTGGAAATATGCTGTCCTATCGCTGAGCTGCACCACAATGAATCATTAACTCTCAACCCAAGTATACAGCTGGTCCAGGTAGATGAGCATCCGCAGCACCAGATTGGAGCACCAAACCCACGGAGTCAAACACCACACTTTAATAGGAACTGGCCCACAACACATTGTCAAGGCTCCAGTGTTTATAATCCATTGGGGATATACTTAGCACTACTATCTCTCTGGCCATTAAGGCTGCGGCTCTACCTAACCCACTACATTTTCCCAATGTCATGCAAATTATACTTGAACGTGAGGACCCATCTAATTCGTGTCATTAGCTACAACCTAGTAGCTCTGGACGATTACTAATGAATCAACTAAAGTTAAACATGTCAGAACTGAGATAGGTAGTCATTTTAACACAGACGTATCACTGAAAACCAGATAGTCTGATAAGTTTGAACCATCAAAGTCATTATACCAACTAAGGAAGCTAGATGTGGTTATGGATTTGAACCTCTCCCGGTTCCCTTAAGTAAATCAAGTTCAAAATCAATCATTGCCTCATAAAATGGCCTTGGTCAAGTTTTCACTTATTTAGGGATCTCTGAAAGGATACAAGCCACCAGCAGCCAACTACTCTACTCTATAGACCATACCGCAGGTCATCTCAGGGGGATACCAAATCTACCGTCAATTCAGTCTGCTTCTGAAAGCAAACTTCTTATCCTCAATACATGGACAATCATTTCACTGGTCCCTCTGGCTCTACACATGTTGTCTGTGTCTAGATCCATCATTTTCTAAGCAATGTGCATTGTTTTTTGTTAATTTCCGAGCTCAATTTCGCTCTTCTTTTAACAATCTCTGTACCAACCAACATACAAACAAACAAAAGCAGTTTGATATGTTGGCTTCACTCTTGACCTTCCCTTGCTTTAAACATCTTCCATTAGTTGTAGCTCTTCAGTTCAAATGGCTACGATGGAAATTCTTCCCTGATAGAGTAAGATTAATTCACAACCATCTCCAATACCGTCGAAAAATAAAAACATGGGTCTTTACGCCTGTCTCTCAGTATTTTTCAACCGCCCATGGTTTCCCAATGCATGTTACTGTAGGTGCATACAGTGAGCACTGGAGACTGCTTGCTTTATCTAACTGGAGGGGCACATCACATTTCAACTTTTACCCTGCATGTTCTTTGTCCTTGCACACCAGCATGTTATGCTGCCAAAGGCGTTTCTGAAGAATTCTCCTGGATGTGCTGCGGATCAGGAGGTGATTGTGTGACAGTCCTAGGGGTCACTATCCTTTGCTAAATGCGGCCTGAGGGTGTAAATCCTGTATACTACCTGTGTCAGTGCTACCGCGGCCTCGCTGCATCCTACTGTCTTGTATTCACTGAGTGAAGTGCAGTGGACGCCCTGGCCATATAGGGAGGAGCAGTGCTGGTATTAAAGCGACGCATCGTGCTGCATTATCGAGAACATTGGGAAGCCGGATAAGCAAGTGCAGCCAAAGCTATCTTTTGAATCAAAGCGCCTTAAGAAGACGATGCTACAAGCTGCATCAGACACGGAGACAGACATGGAGGCCGCTGGCACGAGTAGGCTGGAACAAATGTTGCTGTCCATGCAGCAGAGTCTACAGACCATTGAGAGTAAAATCGACACGTTCAACCTCCGCATGGACAATATGGCAACCAAAATAGACAAGCATGGACCACGCCTAACTGAGGCGGAGCAACGTATCTCCAACGCTGAGGATAAAGTGGTTGGCACCGTAAAATCATGCGCCCAGATGGAGAAATTGCCGTCTGTGATAAATGCGAAAAATGAGGACTTGGAAGCCAGGTCCTGAAGTAATAATCTGCGCATTCTTGGGATCCCGGAGGCCATGCATGTTGGGAAGATGGAACTGTATATTGAAGATATGTTCAAAACACTGTTTGGCGCAGAGAACTTCTCCAACATGTTTGTAGTTGAGCGGGCGCACAGATCCCTAGCGTCACGGCCAGTGCCCGGGGTAACCCTCAACCCATAATCGCCAAGTTGCTTAACTATCGGGATTGTGATGCAGCACTACGGCTAGCGAGGGAGATGGGCACTATCAAGTACCAGGGAAGGAGGTTCAGCTCTTCCCGTATTTCACAGCAGCAGTGCAACAAGTTATTGAATTTCAACCGGTTAAGAAGCGGCTGCAAACACTGGAGATCAGATACGCCATGCTCTACCCTGCACGACTCCGTATCCAGCATGGCGACAAGACTAGGTTTTTCACATCACTCCAAAGAATGCTCTGCACTTCATCAAGCAGCTTGAGCGTAGAGGGTGAGCGTAGAGGGTGAGCAAGAGTGGATGGAGCAGAGGCGGACACGGATAACTGACAGACTGGGTGGCTGTCTTGGTTGCATTGGTATTGTAATGGGAAGGGTGACCAGCTGTCTCATTCGTTTGGGATTGTTGCGTTATTTAGATATCTCACTGACTTGATAATGAGGTTGGGATGTTATACTATTAACGTCTTTTAGATACGTTGGACACCATGGTAGATTAGGTATTGTTCAGCAAGGTCCTCTCATTCATGGCTGTTATACGGGAGCTGTCATACGCAGCCGTGCCTCTTATAGAACTAACTTGCTGTCTGTTTTGTTATGATGGATTGTTCAGGTTTCAAATGCTATAGCTTGGATGTTGGGGTGGGTGCCGTAACCTACAGTGTCCCACGTAGGGGCCTCTAAGGTAGCCTGATCTGGGTTCCAGGAGGATCGGGTTTATTACAGAGAGCTCTAAATAAGCCCTGACCCCCTTATTACATCAAGGGGGTCATTGGGTGACTAGTGTCCTTCATGAGGGTGTTCCCCGAATGGTTACAATCTACAGTTCCCCACAGTGAGCCGATTAGCTGCATGCTGTGAGATGGGTGGGTGGGCTACTCATGGTGGGTGTGATTTTTTTTACTACTTTTCCTCTGTTGTGTATTATGGGTTTCCTCGGCATTGTTGGGGTGCTGGGGTGGGTGGGGGGTTTCTTTGCAGGGGTGTTTGAATGTGCAGCTGTGCAAATCAGGTTACATGACTATTGTTTCGCAATCATTTGTTTTACATGGTACGCTACTACTGTTACATGTAGTACTTCAGTAGAGTAGGTAATGGCAGAGATCAGGAAACTTAATTGGCTCACATGGAACGTCAGGAGTCTAAATTATCTAAAGAAAACTAGGCTGGTATTGGCGTATCTGGATCGCCATTATGTGCAAGTCGCGTTAATGAAAGAGACTCACCTCAGTGGCCATGCTGCCTCTACCATAGCCCGAAAATGGACGTGTGTAGTTTTGCCTATTCAACGTATGCGCGAGGTGTGCTGGTGTTAGTCATGTATCCCCTTTGTTAGTAGTCATGAGGATATTGATGTGAATGGTCGATATGTTATAATACAGGGTAGGATGTATGGTACCTGAATTAAGATTGTGAATGTCTATGGGCCGAAAATAGACGCTATATGCTGCCATTATATGTGGGGGGGTTTTAATGTTGTGTTGCATCAGTAGGTCCAGTTATTAAAAGAGCTGCATGGGCGGTTCATGAGGGCATGCATGATCTATCCCTTACGGATGTTTGGAGATTGCGTTATCCTGGGGTGCGGGAGGGGACGTGCTATTCGTATACCCATAACACATGGTCACGATTGGATTATTGGCTCACCACAAATGACATAAATGCATGGACTTCCAGGGTGGTACATTTACCGCGTACCTTGTCTGATCATGCACCGGTCCTGCTAACAATGCAGATGCCTTCCTACACTTCAGCCCCATTTCAATGGAAGCTGCAGCCCTCAGCACTGCGGAACCCAGTCTTTCGAGAAGGGGTGCGTGAAGCAATAGAACACTACTTTACTGATAATTTGGGCTCGGTGCAGAGTTTATGTACTATATGGGAAGCTTTTAAGGTAACTATCCTTGGGCGTGTGTTTACAAGCAGGCATGCTTAAATCTCTGCGGGAACCATGAAGATGATTGAGCAAGATCTGGTACGCCTAGAACGGCAATATGAAGAAATGCCAGATAATGCTGTATTGGTGGCCATACAGGCGCAGGTTACTGAATATAATGAGCTGGCAGAGTAGAAAGTGCGATATACGTAATGGCGCTGTAAAGCTAGGTACTATGGTGAGGGTGGTAGGCCGGGGTGAGCGTTACCTGCTAAACTTACGGAACCTTGGGCAAGAAATTGCACGGTGCAGGTAATTTCAGAGGGCGGCACATCGTACTCTGACACTGCGGGCATTCTTGATCGGTTCGTCACACATTATAAAGATATATATAGGAGCAAGCCTACAGCTAGTGAAGACGAAATAGCACAATATTTAGAGGATGTTGCTTTGGTCTGGCTGTCAAAGGGTCAGCAGGATTTCCTCATGCATTCGTTGACGGCTGATGAACTTAGAGACGCCAATGCTGCCCTGCCTAATGGCAAAGCAACAGGCACTGACAGGCTCCCTGCGGCGTTCTATAAAGAGTACATGGATGTATTGTTGCCCCATTTAACGGGCTTGCATGATGAGGCTTTTGAAGACCAAAAACTTCATGACACGCTTCGGGAAGCCTTAATAGTCACATTATTGAAGCCGGCTAAGTCACCAGAGCGTTGTGACTCATAGGCCACTATCGCTCATGAAAATACTGATGTAAAGATCTTGGCGAAAGTGTCAGCGACCAGGTTGCGTCTTTGTGCTGCCGGTGATGGTATTACCGGATCAATTGAGGTTTATCCCCACCCGTTCTACGGCGCAAAATTTACGTACGCTGTTCGCTGTAATGCATCTTTTGAATCCTAAATTACCAGCGGCGGCAGTCCTATTGGATGCCGCAAAGGCGTTTGATTTGATTGCTTGGACTTGTATGTTTGCGGGGTTGCATCGCATGGGCGTGCCTTTTTGTTCAATAAATTGGATTTAGATTGCTTTACACAGACCCGGTAGCCTGAGTGAGGGCAAACGGCCATACGTCTGATGCATTCCTAGTCAAGCGTGGCACCCGATAGGGTTGCCCGCTATCGCCCCTGTTATTTGCGGTTGTGTCGGAACCTCTGGCCTGTGTGTTGAGACAAAGACATACAGACGGCACTGAGTTTTTACCAACGTCCGTTAGCGAAATCCATGTAAGCAGATGACATGGTCTTATATGTGAGGGAACCGGCACATTTGGAGCAAGTGATTCGCGAATATATCAGATTTGAGTGGTACTCTGGCCTCACCATCAATTGGAATAAGTCCATAGTCTTCTCACTTACAGCTTGCACTGAGCAGTTTGACCTTAATTACCCCCTAGAGTGGACTACTGACCCTGTTAAGTACCTGGGGGTTTGAATCCACAGGGACCAGCAAGAAGTTATAAGATCCAATTATGGAACAGCGATATCTAAGCTGGAAGACAAGGTGGCCCGGTGGATTAGGCTTCCTTTGACATTTGCAGACAGTGTCGCACTGATAAAAATGGTAATGCTGCCGAGATTTTTGTAATTGTTTGTAAATGTACCTATCATTGTTAGGCAACATTTCTTTGTTACGCTTCGGTCATTGCTGATCACTCTAGCTTGGGGGGGGGCGGGGGTGAGGGGGGGGGGGGGGGGGGTAAGAAACCACAGGTTGGTTGGGAGACATGGACGAAACCTTATGGGATGGGTGGTTTCGCAGTGCCTGATCTTCACTTAAACTACCTCTGTGCACAGGCGCAATTTGCCTATTACTGGCAGAACGGACCGCCATTCACGCTGCATGTTGCGGTTGAAGCTGGGGCTGTTCCTCCCATTCCTTTAAAGGCAATGATTGTGAATACGAATACAGTGTTTCAGTGGGATGAGATAGACGGTGTACAGCCCGTGCATGGCACTCATTAGGGAAGCGTGCTCAGACTTCCACTTTATGCACCAGCTATGCCTTTATTGCATCATACAGCACTGTTACTGGGAGACTGGCTCCCTTAAGGTCTTACATAAGGCCGGGATGCGGAATTTCGGGAAGGTCTTTCCTGGTGGGGTGTTTATTAGTTTGCAGGACTTCATAAAGGATGAGGTGAATGTTGCTATGTTGACATTTGTTTAACTAGGCTACACTGTCATGCGGGTCCTATACCCATGCTTTCCTGAGGAGCCCTCAACGTTGAGCGCTCTGCAACTCCTTTATACTGCACAGTCAAAAATTAAATGGGTCTTGCGCTTGTACGCTGCCTTGCAACTAGATGAAGGTGCTGGCGCGACGAGCTCCAGGGCTAAATGGGATGCTATTCTGCCGCAGTCTCTAATCGATGATGAGTGGGAAGAATGTTTTGGGATGACCGGTCGCTTTGTGATAAATGGCAATCTCAAACTTATTATAAATACGTCCATCAGATGCATTATAAACCAGCGCAGTTATATAAATATGGTTTGAGAGACTCCCATTCTTGTAGAAGGTGTGTGGTTGAAAACGCTGATTTTATACATTTAGCATGGGCTTGTCCTTGTCGTGTTCTTATCTAGGACCCTAATTCGATATTCCCGATTTATGCCCTTGTGAGGTTATAATCAATAATGTCCTGACAAAGGCATAAGAATCAGATTCATATTCAGTAATAGCCCATGCAATCCAAAGCACAGCATGGCTACTCCCATCAGCTCCTAGAAAGCACAACGCGTTCTTTAAACAAACCAAGCCTCCAGCAGCCCGGGAAAACCCCCCCTGCTTTTGTTTTGATTTGAACAAGAACTCCTGAAGTCCTGCAAGAACTGTTAGTTCTTGGTGACGTCTTATGTCCAACCTTACGTCAAACCCGGCACCTTTCAGGTATAAAATACCAACAGTTGCCTTAAGCAAACACACAGTGGTTTGGAGCAGAGCGGCTATCTACTTGCCCGAGAGCCCAGCTGATGAGTGCCTGCGGAAGCCGCCCCTCCTGTTTGACGCACTGAGAGAGACGCAGTCTTTTTCTCCAGCCGAGAAAATCCAGCTCCAGTGTTTCCAGCCTACCCTTGCGGGTTGCTGGAATATCGAGTCCGGAGGAAAGAGATACCAGACCTCCCACATTCTATTACCAATGTACGGAGCGGACTAAACCCTTAGGAGAATTCTTGATGCAGATTCTTGGCAAAATTATCTTAAACAACTTACCATCGCTACTTGTCCCTTCCCACGTATTAGGCTTAGGTCAAGTACACCAGGGTAGGCGTAGTTAGAAGCACCAGTTGAGCCTTTTAGTCAATGTATTTATGTATGTATATATTTTATCCATTTTAAAGTATCATATGGCTAAGAAACCATATCAATGCTTTTACAGTATTATTTCATAATACTACTTTTACTGTACGCACTCTACTTTAAGTATTGCAATTGTGGCAATTTATTTCTCTTGCATGAGAAAGAAGACTGCTCAATAAATAACACCTTTTTATTGAAAACGCCCGTCTCTATTTCTCTGCACTCTGGTGAAACTAAGTATGCACTGCTGACTGAGTGAAATATCTGTCTATTGTTTTCACACGACTCTAGAGATATACTCTTATTCTGAGGGAGCAAAGTTGTCATGTTTATGCGATTGTCGGAAACTGAATTCCCTTCCAGTGACCTCTGAGCTAGCTGGCGCAAACCTAAATTAGGTTTAACATAGTCAGTAGAGACCTAGATGACCTCAGTCCTACGTCTACACTGCTGTTCATGTTATTAAATGCGCAGAGCCTATTGGGAAAATAGGAACTACACTACATCCTAAGGTGGCTGCTTTTTGGGGAGATGTCAGCCTTAACTGAAATGGTGGGGAAAGTAATTGAGTGTGATGTGAAGTTATACCTGTTGGGTAACGAAATGAAACTACCGTACAGTATTAGGAAATTAGTGGCAATGTCTGTACAATTGGCCAAACGCAGAGTTGCATTACACTGAGATGGTAGACCGGCGCCCCAGCTGACAGAGTGGTTGCATGATGTGGCTTATTGCCGTGATCAACCTTCCTGTTATGTGGAGGAACTGCCAAGTGCCTCGAGACCTTTGTGATGTGTGGGTCCATTTACTGCCTATATGTTAAGTCATTCCGCCGCCTTATGTTACGATAATGCCAAGAAAAATGCTGATGAACTTTGCTGCCTCTCATTTTCTGCTGTACTATGTATAGGTCATATTTTTTATTCTAGAATCAAAGTTGTGTATGGGACACAGTTTGTATTAAAAATGATCAGCTGCACAGTGTTTTTTTGTTGTTGTAACTCATGACTAAAAACTTTAAGAAATAAAAAAAAAATGTGTATGTGTCTACACAACCTATTTTATACCACAGCGTCTCCAGCGCTGAACCTCACTGCCTCCACTGCTCACTTCATTGCAGATTTTTTCAATATGATGTGGCAGTGCTCTTTGTGACACATTACTGCCAGCTGATAACCCACTCAATCACTCGTGTCCTGAGTAGATTGATTGAGCTGGCACCCAAACTTGCCCTGCTGGGCTTCCTGGATGAGGTTGGGGAGTCAGTCAGGACCAGACGTTTGTGGGCTTTGCAACAGTGGTCACCAAGAGGGACATTACGCTCAAGTGGAAATGTCAACACCCTCCAACACCACCAAAGGACTAGTTTGAATTGGTGTGCCGAGCAGGAGGTGTGGATCAATGTCGCATGAGGCTGTACCAGCAAATATAAGATATGGGGCAAATGGGGGGAATATGGCCTATTGGTTTGGGGGTGCGACCTTTGACATTGGTGATCCATTTGGATCTTTCTGTGGACCTGGGTGTTAGTGTGAAGTTATTGTATTTTACTTTGTTGTTGTAACTATCCTTAAAAAAAAAACAATAAAATGTTTATAATAAAAAAATGATTATGCGACTTGTATGATCACTTTTTGCCCGCCAGCTCGAAGCTCAAAAACTTAACTCATGGGCACGTTATACTGCGAGCACATATTGCTCATTGGTGGAGGGGTCTTGACAGTGTAAAGCCACACGTTATCGCAAAATAACTACATTCTGAAGTTGTTTTTAGTTCTGGAAACAGCAGATTATGATCTATATGAGAGATATTATAATCTGTGATCAACCATGGTTACTATCAAGATAGCCCATTGTGCCGACTGCAAAGGTGTTCCTTATTTCTCAGTTATGTTGATGTCTTTGCATGCAAAACCCCATTGAATGATCACCAGTCTACATTCTCTGCAGTTCGAAGAGGCACCTCTCACAGTGGTTACATTTAGAAGCAAAGATATGGATATTTTGTTTCTGCACATAACGCATGCAACTTTACAGAAGACAGGCAGAAGACAATACAAGCAACTAAAAAGACCCATAAGACATTCATAGTCCACTGCACTCCTTGTTCTTGTGTGTTGCTTAATAGAGTAAGCTAACAGGTGATGAAGAATTGCAATCTGTGCTACTCAATTGTCAGCTATGTCACGAAAGACCTTGAAATCAGTCAATAAATTAATTTCCATAGTGGTCCAGAGACTGGGGGAGCCACTCTCCCTTTGCAACAGCCCCAGAGGAGGTAGGGGAGAGAAACAGCGTCTCATGAACAGGGCACCAGCAGCTTCCCAATATCATGCTCGATGGAGAGTAGCAGGAGTTCTTGCTCCAGACTCCAAGAAGGTTTACTCCACCACTAGAGGGTCTCTGCTCTACCTTGGCTTATGGCTGTGTTTGTTACTTCTGCATGAGCCACAACTCTGAGTGTCTCAAAGTCTGATTAACACTCCAAGTACAGGAACACAATCAGTTACTCCTCTGGCTCCATTAACTCCTGAGCCATGCTCTCAAGGGCAGCCTGTGGTGATTTCACCAGAAGGCAAGCCCTCGCAGGTTGAGTCCGAGTTTGGCAGTGCATGCTCCGTAGCAGGAGTGGTGGGAGAATTCTGGTGGGTTTGGTTTTGCCCTTGATGGGATTAGTTGGTAGGGCAGATTTCAGCATTGCAGGCGGTAGAGGAGTTGAATGGTTCAGGTTTGGCCTGGAGTCCTCTTAAGGGTGGGGTCAGGGCAGAGTTGGCCAGCGGCTGCTCATGAGGTGCCAGGACGTGAGTGGACATGAGGGTCAGGTTTTGCCTTGGACAAACTGGTTGGGGGGGGGGGGGGGGGGGGGGGGCGGGTAATAGATGGTGGTTTAATAGATTGTGATCCATGCTTCAGGGTGGCCAGGCAGGAGAGAACAGGAAGATCATGGTTTGTATTAGGTGCCCTGAGGGAGACACACATTTTAGTTATCAGTGGCTGCTCATAGAATGTCAGGGAAGGATGAGACCGGCAGGTCAGGCTTTGCCTTCGGTATTTGCTTGGACGTGGGGATGGGCGAATTAGAGTTTACTGGTACATGATTCTATGGTTGAAGTCCAAGTTTCACTTTGGTCACAGATACGCAGTGGGACACTCCTCTGCCAGTATCCATGAAAACAATGGCGGAATAATTCCAATGTTCATTTTAATTTACATCCCACACTGCAAATGGCATCTTATAGGATTATTTCATTCCCCCCTCGCACTCCTGGTAAGGTTCATTTCCATTACCAATGATATAGGATGGCATTATAAGCAAAACAATTAAACTTTTACCTTAAAGTCACCACTATGTGGCACAATTATGGTCAGACCCAAAACGATTGGAGTCTTATATCATACAGTAAAGAAATCTCACATTCACAGGGTCCTTTAGACGTTAAGGTATTGTCCAATGCAAAATAATATCACGAATAGTATTTGCAATGGACTCTGGTGTGTATTTGGAACTCTATTAATACGAGCCTGGCAAAGAATGGAGAATAAGGTATTTGTGAAAATTTGCTATTAACTTTACTGCATATATCAATTTGACTTGTTGGCACTTGCTTGCAGAAACCACAATGCAACCTCAACTACCGAAAGAGGCTAGTGCTAAAACTGGCTCGCCCTGCAGACGCGGATCCTTTCAGGACACTTACTAAAGGTCAAATCAATATTATGGTCAACTGTAACTTACACAATAGGCCAATGTTGCCATTATTTTGAGCAGGCTTTTACAATGTAACTGGCCCAGTGCAGCATGCAGTACACGTCTCAGAGCTCATGGATTATAATTTTGATAAAATTCAAGTGAAGAATCAAGATCAAGTAAAAAAACATTTTTTCTCATCAAAAATGGGAAGAATACTGATCTGCATGGTGCAAAAGCTTGAATCTGCTCTTCAACATTCACTTGCCCCAATTACATAACTACTGCTCAGGACTCACTTGCGAAGCACATCAAGTTGCTCCTTCAGCTCTTCCCTTTCTGTCTCTTGGGTTTTAGTTTGCATCTCTTGGTTCATCATCTTCCACTGCAACTCAGACAGTTTGTCCTTCAAATCAGTGATTGCCTGGGGAGTATTACAAAAGAAAAAACACTGAGGTTTCATCAGAGGTGATACTAGAGCATATAGAAATCATCGGAAGAGACAAGTCCTGTCATTGACTTTGTAGATTGCCTTACTTGGCTCTTTAGGCATGTTAACCGACTGGTAAACGTTTGCTTGAAATACTACTAATGTTCACATATCTGTGAAAGAAGCCATGTTAATGTAGTTTAGAACGCATAACATAATGGTCATTTCTGTATTTTTCAGTGGAACTTTAAAAGCTTGTGAAAGGAACCAAATTGTAAAACTGAAGAGCAGTCATTTGCAGCAGTGTAAGAATATCCACGTTGCAGCAGGGTAAGCATATCCACATTGATGGCAAGCAAGCAAAGACACTTCAATAACATGCCACACACTCATAATCCTTGACTTCCAAGAGCATGGGTGCCAAATGGCCCTAATTTTCACTGTGTCTTTGTATAAGTGAACACTTGCCTACTGGAAAATTACATGTTTAAGAGTTGAACTTGTAGAAGCTATCAAATGGGAAAATTCTAAGCACGCTGAACCTGGGTGGCTTCAGTTCTGACCAAGAAGTTAAAAACTTGGCCACTCTTTGACAAAGCGATTACCCTGCCAAGTCACATGGTTACCCAATGAACTCATGAGTCAGAAGCACCTGCATAAACTCACTCCAAACCATTCAATTCACTCTTTTCTACTTCGCCCACCAGATATGCGTCAGCCCCATGTGTTTAGTACTCCTTATCAACCCGCCCCAATTATCCCCATTGGTCATATGAATCACTCATGATGTATCCTGTACACTCTTCCACCTCGCAGAGCTATCACCCTGCCTCTTCCTTCATGAGCGCCCAAACACCCAAAGAGCAATTGGTTAGTCATCAGTTCTGCATTTCCTACACTATGCTCGCCCGCCCAGAGACCAGCTTTGCATACTTCGCCACTGTGGCTAGATATACATACTTCCACATAAACAGCGCCCAGTTGTTCTCTCTCTCTTTTCATCTAAGTGATTATACCTGACAATTAGTGTTTTGTGCCACCTCACAAACATTTATTTTTTATCAATTATCTAGTTCATTAAGTACAATTATCATTTTTAGCCAGTCACTTGCACATACCACTGAAAAGGAATTCTTTATTTAGTAGTAAACAATCACAAGAAGCTCATTACTGAGTCACAGAAAAAAAACTGGTATGCAAGTTTATTAATTGTCTAAGGTTCATTAAACTCAATAGCTCAATATTACCCTCAAGACTTCATGATTGAAATTATTATCTCATTAGTTGGTCTATGAGGCTCAGTAATGTAATCGTTTTATCTCAAACTTAATGGTCTAAGGAGCTCAAATATTTCTCCAAGAAGCTTGTTAAATTGATTCAAAGCGACTCACTAGTTCCAAAAGTTCATAGGAATTCCTTAATTATTTATGTGAGCCCCAAATGTTTATGTGCCTTTGATCAATCATTACTTTTGAATCTACTTAGAAGCCCACAAATGTAATTCTCAGCAGCTGATGAACAGGTTGTAAAAGTCAATGTACTCCAAAGTGTATTAAGTGATTAAAGATCATTACTTGATTTTTGCTCACCATTACTAATGCTCAACAAAAGTGCCATCACACTAATTGCTCAGAAACTCTTAAGGTGGGGTGTGTAGCTTTGGTGGTCCCTCTGTAGAAGAGCTCAGCACTGACGCAACAATAATACGCCTTTCTTGGTGCCTTACCCAAACTCTCCATGCCGGATTGAGCCCCCAGAGGATGATTTAATTGTGAGTGGTCCGACATCGATGACAGGGGCAGCCATGTGGCCTAAGCAGTGCGAGACTGAGCCGCGAGCAAATGGAGGAAGAAGCTGATGACTGAGAATTGAGGACAGCCACTTCTGGGGCAGTCTTCTGCTTGGTCCTCAACCCGCCTTAACCAGTGCCTTACCTCGGGGCTCTCTAAACAGGAAGGAGCCCAGGGATGTGGAATGATATCTCTTGCTGGACCCCACTGAAATAGACTCAATTACATGGGGCCCAACACCGCCGATTGAAGGGGATGGTAGGGTGGCGCCAGCGGTTATGGGTGGGGTGTGGACATTTGAGTAGCGAACACCTCTGGAGACAACTCCGGCTTGGCCTCTACAGTTGCTGGGGACTGAGGGGCCAGAGAAACCAGGGGGCTACATTGAGTTTCATGGACCGGGTGCGTCGACATCTGGCGTTGCAACTCACGGTTATGGAGGGCCACAGACTCGCTGCAAAGAGACGCTGTCGAGGGACGAATCAGTCGGCTCGCAAGGGGGTCCTTGTACATTCGGCACGCGGATTGAGAGTGCCTGAAGATGCGGGCACGGCCTGCACCCAACCTGGGATGGAAGAGGTTCTGGGCCCCCTGGTGACATTGCATTTTGGAAGCCAACCTCTGGCTCTGGTGTGGGGTATCAAGCCACGGGACCCCCTGCTGCAGCAAAGGCTAGTGGCTGGGACAGAGTAGATTGTGGGACCCACAATGCCACTCTCCACCCCCCTAATTTTTTTCCGCCTCTGCGCCCTCTTTTCCTGCGTCATCAGCAGTTTCCTGATGCTGGGCACTGGTGGTCCACTGGTAGAGACAAGAGCAAAGAGGGCCTCCCCCAGGGAGAGCTCACCGTGTACATGTTATTGTGTTGTACCTCTTCTGGCACCATCACTTGAGAATGCTGTTCTTTTCCTCTGTGCGACGGTGAGCTACTAGTGTTCCCCTCCCTGGGATCGGTAGAGCCGCCGGGCCGTGGGGCATGTATCTGGGGCCCATCGCCTGGGCTGTGAACCAGGGCGAGGTCTCCGGTCTCTGTGTAGAGCGATTCCAGAGGGGCACTGGGACGCAGCTATGGCTGGATGATGCCCTTTTGAGACCCAAGATGTGGCATTAAGTGGCGAGTAGCTACAGGCGCTACCCGGTGCGCTGTGGAGTGGTGCCCATGTGATGAGTCAGCCTCCAGGCAAGAGGCGGGGTTGCTCACTTTGGGTTCCTCTCAAGGGGGAGGTTACACTGCCTGTACACCGTTATGGCACATGAAAAACCCTCAGTTCTTGGGCTAAACAGAAGATTCATAAATATACCAAGCAGACCGCGACATTGTAGATAGCCGGTGCCAGAGGAGGAGGTAATGTCCGTTCAGAAGGCCCCCAGAGAGCCTCTATCCTCCAGGACATCCAGTACCTCAAAGTAACGATGAAAGACAAAAAGGGAGAGCTCAAATTTGACTAATATTTAATTAGGCAGGACTTACGGAACACAGTTAACAAAGACAAGGAAGTGGAAAGCAGGGTCTCAGAAACTGAAAACACTGTTAAGTTACAGGAATCCAGTCTAGCTTCATTACAAAAATTGGTCATTCAATTAGAGGTAAGAGCGGAGGGTAGGGCACGACCCACAAATTTGCACATTGTAGCCATCCCAAAAGTGGCAGAGAGGGCCACTCCAACCACCTTCATCTCGGAATGGCTGAGGAGCTGGGTGCTTACTCCTGAGGTCTCCTCTTGCTTCCTAATGAAGAGGGCGCACAGGGCTCTTCTAGCCAAGCCGGCTGTGGGCTCACCGTCCCAACCTTTCATTGGCTGCATTCTCAACTATGTAAATTCGGACACCATCCTTCGAGCTGCAGGCTCCCTTAGCAACTCATCCAATCAGTCTTCCAAGGTAATGATTTTCCAGGACAAAACCTTGAAGATCCAGCGGCAACGGACATCCTTCCAGAAGGTAAAACAGAAGCTGAAGGCCTTGAACATTTGTTATACGCTCATTTTTCCTGGTTGAATGAAGGTAATTTATCAAGATAAAAAGTTCATATACCAGAAGCAGCATGGGATTGCGCTGAAGAGCGACCTAACCCGAGGAACCGGGGAACATTTCTGGAAGGAGGGAGGGAGGGGACACATCATGGATGGTGGAGACAAGAAGCCTCCCAGAGATTGAAACACTGCCCCACGATGAGGGAATTGACACCACGAGAACAGAGTTCACTCGGACCAGATTGCTCGCAGGCAAGGTGGTCGGCTTCAGAAACTGAGATGGATCTTACACAGGACGCTGCTGCTGCACCAGACCCACTGCCAGTCTCCCGGGGCCCCAGGTTTGACTCAGTTAATCAATGTTGGATGCACAAATGCTTGTTATAAGATGGAGTGGTGGTCTTAGGGTACAGTTGGTAATCCATGCCCCAGTTTGATTTCTCGGTTGTTGTTTTTGTTTGTGTCTGTTGGAAGGAGTGGTGGGTAGTGATAGGGATTGCTGTGGTGGTACGTTGCACAGTATGGGAGGAGCACACCTTAGTTTAGCCCAGATGGCTTTCATCCCTAGTTGTAACACAACAGGTACTTCTTGTTGGTGAAGTATTGGCATGGTGGGGGAGTTAGTTTGGGGTAGGGGAGATTTCTTTGCAGGGATTTTCTTGCTTTCTGTCTCACTCTGGCTACTATTCCTGTTGAGTTAGTTGGCACACAACATATGCACTCGACCTTAGGACATTGTCATTGATGAGACATCCCCTGGCCCGATGAATGACAAGCAGGATTATATGGGGAGGCTCATCGTTATTTTGCTAAACATCAATGATCGCCTAGATAATATAAAAAGAGGGAGGGTCCTCAAAAAAGCACATAAATACAACCCAGATATACTCCTCCTTCAAGAAACACACTTATTAGGTAATAATGTTCCCTTCCTGGCATGTAGAGGGTTTTCACAGGTGTTCCACACAGGGTTCCACTGCTGCTCGAAGGGAGTAGCCATCCTGATACAGACACACATCTGTTTCATGGTGGCGAAGTTAAGGCATGATAAGTTGGGGCGCTACGTCGTAGTGACCGGG
Organism: Lissotriton vulgaris; assembly: GCF_964263255.1. Taxonomy (NCBI): domain Eukaryota; kingdom Metazoa; phylum Chordata; class Amphibia; order Caudata; family Salamandridae; genus Lissotriton; species Lissotriton vulgaris. Next base: position 105,731,228 of record NC_141698.1, read on the forward strand.
ACACTGCAGGTATTTCCGTTGTCCCTGGTTTGAGGGTACTTTGTGAGGCCTTAAAAGGCAACCCTGAGAGGAGAAATTATCAGTTACAATAACAGCCAGAGAGGAATGTTCCAACAAAAGACCTTTGAATTGGAATCCTGCATAAGCGAGCTGGAGCGGCTGTACCTCACAGATGAGGAAGACTATTTTTAGGGATTCTGCATACCCAGACACTCCTGTGACAGGAGATATGTAGGGTGACTGGCTATGCGCAGCCAGTTACAACAGTGGGGAGACAATACTAGAAAGGCCCTTCCGTGGCTTTGCACACCCTAAACTGGACTACGGTTTACATATCACGGCAGTGCCAATATAGCACACAACTTTGCCACACACTATCAACAATTGAATAACCCTGACCAGGTAGAGAGGTGGCCTGACCTGTAATGCTTCATTGCAGACCTCCCAGTGACCAAATAAGGATTAGCGAACAGGTAAATGTTAGGCACAGATGTCAGCCCGTAGGAGTTGGGGCAGCCCTCGCACAGCTTCATGATCCGAGTAAGGCACTAGGGCCCAATAGACACCAAGCAAGGTTTTGGAGAATCCTTTGGCCCTAGGTAGGTACCTTCTGGCTGCTGACATTCCAGGAAGCTCTAAAAGGCAAACTGTCTAAAGACATGTGGGCGGTGGTCATAGTGGTGCGCTGTGAGGAATATCATCCAATCTCACTGCTAAAGAGGGAGACCAAGACCTGGGAAAAAGTACTGGCCAATGGACTGTCCGGAGTGATCGAGAAACTGATTTACCCAAGACCAGTTGGGGCTTATGCCCAGAAGAGCTACTAGGCATAATATTAGAAGAGTCAACAATGCCATTGAAATGAGTGCTACCAGGATACCAAGCCCTACTCATGGGTGGCTTATAGAACATGTTTGACTCAGTAGACTGTTAATATCTTTACACACTTAACTCATCTAGAAGTTGGTCCCAAATTAATTACTTACATTAGACTGAGCTCAAGCTAGAGTATGGATTGGCCGCATTGTCTCTCCTGTCCCCATTGGGATGAGACCCCTTTAGGGATGCCCACTTTCTACCCTGCTCTTTGCCCCAGCGAAAGAGACCCTGGCAGCATGGGTGAGGCAAGATGCTTTGCTCCGCCGTTTCCAGTGGTCGACAGTGAGCAACAGAATCTCACTGTACGCAGATGAAGTTCTGTACTTACTGGATGATCCTCCCAGCTCTGGGCCAAGAGCTCTGCGAATCCTGAACATTTTTCGGACCTACTCAGGCCTGAAGATAAATACAGCTAAATCTATACACCCCATAGCCCATCTCAAAATGGTCCTGTTATGGGCCCCAGAGCTACATGTGCTCCCACAGGGGTACAAGTACCTTGGGGTGTTTGTAAGTGAATGGCATATTTCCCTCATACAAAGGATCAATTATTCTGTGATGCAGCAATCCTAAATTTCACATATACAAATACAGATATAAATGCCACGTATTACAAAACAAGTCGGATGTTATTTTACAAGCTGCATCAGCCAAAGCAACATAAATGCCACGTATTACAAAACAAAGCGTATGTTAGTTTACAAAATACAAAAGCCATAGAATGATATAGAGCATAATACATGACAAATAAGTGATATATAAATATATTTACTAAAATAAGACGTGGACATAATATTCCTTATAAATAACAAAATGTATGATTATATATATATATCAGAATCTTAGTAGCCCCAACTTATGAGGAGCCAGACCCAGAAATGCTACAAATGTGGGCGGAAAATAGCGCAAAGTCTTCAGAAAACATGCTGAGAATTCTAATCCAGTTCGCAGACAGTGATAGACAGAAAATGATAGTCCGTATTAAGGAAATAATGCAACAACTTGAGCAAAAACCAAATCAAGACGAGATCACCAAGAGTCTAAATGAAATCAAAGAAAGAGTTTTGAAACTAGAAACAGAAATAAAAGAACGCAAAGCAATTAAATTTCAGCGGGACCGCAATGATTATTTAAGTGGGAGAATATACACTTTTGCTAAGAAATATGACCAAATAAGAAGGCAATCCCCCCCCCAAACCACAAACAAGTGGGGCAAACACAACAGTGGAACAGAGCGAGAATGAATTAAGTTCGGAATATGAAACAGATGGGGAGGCAGGCACTGGCCCTCCACCAACACCCGCACAAGAATTGGCTTTTTTAAGACTGCAGCGCCTCAGAACACTGAGGCCCCGTTTCCCATCAAAACAGGACTTGGGAGCAGACAAAGGAAAATCGAACAACAAAAAGCAAAAACAACAACCAAAAGCAGGATAAGAAAAAACAGACGGTGGAGAAAAACAAGGCAAAAATCAAAAACAAAACAAAACACAAAACAGACGCTACAGACGCCGCTAATGGAAGTACAAATTGAAATAGACAACACAGTCATCAATTTAACTAACATGGAATTCAGTACACAAGAACTTGAAATTTTATCTCTGGGATTGTCTTACTGTTCTAACACTAACTTTGATTATGCCCAAACCCGAATCGATTTGTTTCAATATGTCCGAAAACTAAAATTGCAAAAATATTTCATTAACGCCAAAAAACGACCGATCTCAACACAGTTGGGCGAGCATGCTCAACAACTGTCAGTGGCAAATATGGAAGCTCTGCAGGATTTAATAGACCTTGAACAAGAAAATATAGGTGAAGGCATAACACCTAGTGGAGCAGCATCCACATCGGAAATTAACATTTGCGCATCAGTCAAGACTAATTTCAAACCCAAGTCCCAATTCATGCCAATAATGGGTAAAGACAACCTGGACCTATTCTCAGACAACGTCATTATAGATCTAAAAAATCTGTCCCTACAAAGTACAAAAGAATATTGGCAAGAAAACCAAGACCACAGAAGGAAATACAACAACCTAATGACAAAGATCAAATCAAGATCAGATGTGGTAGTCAGATGGTCAGACAAGGGGGGCAATGTGGTACTGTGGCCCCTCCAAATGTACAACCATGAAGCCCTAACTCAACTTCAAGACAAGGATTGCTACATGAGGGTAAGCCCTACTCACAACGTAGGCGTACAAGAAAAGTATCACAATGAGTTGTATAGATGGAAGAGAATGGGGCTCATCAGTAAGGATGAATTTAATTACCTAAAGAACAACTATCCGATGACACCTCAACTTTACTTAATACCTAAGGTTCACAAAAATGAACAAATACCACCTGGAAGGCCGATAATATCAGCAATTGGCAGCCTTTTTGAAAAAACGAGCATTTTCATTGATTCTTTCCTTCAACCAGAGGTCAAAAAACTCCCTGCCTACATCAGAGACACAAGTGACTTCCTGGCAAAAATCTTTGATGTTGACTGGCATGACAATTACAGGTTCATGACACTGGATGTCCAGTCACTCTATACCAGTATTAGACATCGAGACGGCCTCAATGCCATGAAATACTACCTTGGAAACAGACCCATTGAACTTTACCAGCACACACAAATGGTATTGGAAATGGCCGAGTGGTGTCTGACAAATAACATCTTTATTTTTGACAGACTTCATTACAAACAACTCCAGGGATCAGCCATGGGTACTTGCTTCTCCCCCAGCTATGCGAATCTACACATGGGCTGGTGGGAGGAGCAGGTCCTGAGAGTCCAACACAGAGACACTATGTTAAACAATGTGGTGATGTACAAGAGGTATATTGACGACATTTTCATTTTATGGCAAGGTAGTGGTGATGAAGCAGAAAGATTTGCACTGGCTCTAAATGAAAATGTACTGAACCTAAAGTTTACATGTAACACAAATGCTGTCAATATCCAATTCCTTGACTTCGAACTGTATGTGCAAGACAACAAAATACAGACACGCACATATAGAAAACCTACTGCAGGAAATGCCCCGCTACATGCGCACAGCTTCCATCCAACACCATTAAAACAGTCGATTCCCTATGCAGAGTGCCTGAGAATGACACGGAACTGTTGCACCAATGAGGGACTCTCCAATGCCAAACTAGAGTTGTTTAAAAGACTATGAAAAAGAGGGTATACTAACAGCACTTGCCAAAGGGCCGAAGACAAATGTAGAGGTAAAAATAGGAAAGATCTAATTTTCCCTGTGACTACAACAAAAACCACAACTGAGCCCAACAGTAAAGATCCTCCCAGACTAATAACTGGTTACAACAGATACCATAGTAACCTACGCAAAATCCTGACAAGACACTGGCCTCTAGTTCGGGGAGACCCAAGCATAGGTGAATCAGTGGGCACCAGCCCGTTAATAAAATTCAGGAAAGCAAAATCTATGAGGGAAGAACTGGTATGCAATGCGCCAGCTCTCAAAAAGACCAAAAATTGGTTAGATTCCCAAAGGGGCTTCAAAAAGTGTTCAAAATGCAAAGCCTGCACCCATGGCGTGAACACTACCAAAGTACAAGTCCCGTTCAGGATTAAACCGTATGTTCTAAGAGACGCATTCACATGTAAAACAGACTTCGCAGTTTACGTGCTAGCATGTTCATGCGGTAAAAAATATGTAGGTTCCACTATTCATCCAGCACACGTACGGATCTTACAGCATCTGCGAGCAATCGCCAATAATGATCCAACGTACCCCGTAGCCAGGCATATACATGAGAGCCATAACGGTAATGCTAAAAATATCCAGTATTTTGTAAATCGATAGCATTCCGAAAAACATGAGGGGAGGCAACCGCACCCTAGCGTTGCGCCGCCTGGAGTCAAGGTACATTATACTCCTTAACTCCAAGATCCCATTCGGCCTGAATGCGGACGAAGCCTTAAGTGTCCACTTATTTCACAAAATTTTTTATTGAGAGAGTTTGGTAGTGATATGAACAGAACAAATAATAGCAGATAAAGTTCATGGTACAGGTACATAATAAGTCGAGAAGCGGTGAAGTAACATAATATGGAGTAACATAACATGCGGGGGAAAAATAAACAGGTAAATAAAGAAAATGATAGTTAAGCATCAAGTCCGTACAACACAAAGGCATATGTCAGCAGGCAGATAGATCGGTTATATAGCACAGTAGGGTGAAGCACGACCATCAAGTAACATAATGAGAAATTGCTTGCAATAACAAAGTTTTAGGTGACTCACGGAGGTTTGAAGAGATCAAAGTGAGCGTCAAGTGAGGCCCATATTTTCCTGTGTTGTGGGCGCCAGGGGTGAGAGGCAAGTGCAATGGTATCGGCACCCCTGAGGTTAGAAACCCAGTTGAGCCAATGGGGGAAGGAGGCTTTGGCTGTATCTTTCCAGTTGGACGTTATGACTTTAACCGCCGCTGTCAGTAAAAGATCAAGTAGGGCTTTGTCGTTTTCATTTAAAGTGACAGCTTTGGAAGAGCCCATAACTAGAGTAGCAAATTCTCTCGGGAGAGAAATGTGCAGGGCTTTGTTGACAAAGTCAAATATCCTGTCCCAGTATGTGGTAACCCGGGGGCATTTAAATATCAGATGTTAAGTGTCCACTTATAACCAGTAAACTTTGATACATCTATGTGGCATCCCTCTTTCCCCCAAGTACCAATTCGTGAAACATCTGCAGTTCATCTACTACACAATTCCCGGGTCACATATGGGCACAACTTGAGCACATCTCAGACATAGGATTATGTCCAAGTACACAGCACTCATCACCCTATTCCACACCTTACAATTCACACTTAGACACTTTGCCTCAGGTACCCCCCGTCCACTCACTCTATACATTTTAGATGTTTTTTCGTAAAAGGCACACGCGCTAATACCCCAACCCCAATTCCAGACGTGGCATAGTTTATAATATTAAACGCTACTGACTTTAAACTAACAACAGTGATTAACGTACAAACCAGTAACCAACGTTAATAACTGTAACTGCCACGCAATACCAAACGAGTAGTTAAGCCCACTCGGGCAGCACTACATAGAATTTGGCCGCATGATTACAAGCGGCATCAATGGGCATGTAAACACATGTAAACACATTAGCAGCCTAAGCGCGCGCACTACTTACAGCGGTATTTCTAGTCTGCGGCACGACGCGGCTAACCTGGCTGGCGGGCATGTCCAAACAGACACGCTGACATGTTTGGGAGGTCTGTACGATGGTGACACAGGCAAACCAGAGGGCCTACTAAAACAGGACCTTTTATTAGGAACATCCATGGCAAGTACACGGGGAAACAGTAGCAAAGTGTGCTAATTAGTATTTTTCTCACGAGAATTCCATGCAATGCTATTTACCTTAATGTTAGCTGTGATTATTAACATGCTACATGACGAAAAGGTTGCAAATATTATTTTAAACACATGTTTTGGTGATTTTAAGAATTTATATCATGTTTGAAAAATATTTCTGATGTAATGCGTGTCATATGTGTAAAAACTGAAAAAAGACCTTTTCAAAATACAGGTTAGCCTCAATGTAACCATGGCAACATCTGGATTGAACCTGTATGCTAATTGATACACGCCCATGACTCTTTTTGTATATATTTAGAAACGAAATGTAAATGCAGATGTAGTGAACAAGGCGGCAACGCCGAAACGCGTCTAAGCAGATACTGATCGAATAAATCTAGTTTGGATTCAGATTCATGGTGTCAGCGCCTTCTTCAAAATGTACAAGTTTGGCAAGACTGGATATATATATATATATATATATATATATATATATATATATACACATATATATACACAAGCGGCTGTGTGCTGCAAAATGAGTCTTGGCATCGGGAAAATAAAATCATCTTCAGCACTTACTCTGAGTCTGTGTCCAGCGTTGCGGCGAGTGGTGCTGGATATAGTGCGAGCCAGCGATTTGTATTTGAGAAATAATATATATATATATATATATATATATATATATATATATATATATATATATATATATATATATATATATATATATATATATATATATATATATTAGCAATGGCTCTGCAATAGAAAAGCACTCGAGCAGCAGTGAGGTAAAAACTCTCTTTATTTCATAGCGGTGATGAACAGCCTCCGTAATTTTAATCTGGTCTGCCCAACGAGTTTGAGCTGTCCGCTCCTTCCTCGTGGGCAATTCTGGCAGTGCGGTGTTTGTGAGGCTCAAGTCGTCCCATTTAAGGCTGTCTTTAGTAGTAACAGCTTCACATTTCATCGCTTCAGTAGCGCATTGATTCCTGGGACTTGTAGTCTTGTATGCCACTATTCACACCCACAGTGGGTCCCGCAATATCAGATTCATTTGTCCAAGTTCGCAGTGGAAAGTACAGAACCACTGGCCTGTCAGCACACCATCCATTTGAATAAAACGTGATGCCCGCAGCTTCCCTCCCATCCTACTTAAGGATCTTAATGACAGTAATGAAAGTGCAGACACGCCAGCCTACTCAAGGTTACCATTTTATTTCACTTCACAGGACTACGTTGACCATGAGTCCCGCTGTTGCCAGACTCCACCCACTCAGGGAGGACGACGCCAGCTGTTTAAACTAAAACGCGTTTGACCAGCGTGAAGAGAACATGGTGTTGAACTGCGCACAGTCCATGAGGAAGGGGCGTTTGTGGCCCCGAAACGCGTCGGACCCAATTTTAATTCAGGGGAACCTGTGAACATTGCAGAGGAGCCAAACACAGACCGGAGGGTCAGATGAAGCGGTGAGCCCTCCTGAAGCGCTTGCGCAATTTGCTCTACTATACATATACATACATTTTTTTTTTCACAACGTGTCAGCATTCGTTCCAAACTGAAGACATGGAAAGCACTCTGGCCATCAGATTTTAACAGTGTTTATTGCAGATCCCCTCCCCCTCCAACAGACGCGTTTCGCCTAACGGCTTTGTCAGTGTTGGCGTGTGTAACTAACGGAAACCATTTGTCCACTTTGTAAAACTATGAAACTATGTTCTGTACTTACTTTTCTTTGAATTTTCCTTTTTCCTACTACCTCACACTAGCACTTTTCTTCTGCAGTCTTTTTAGAGTAACCGTCTTCTGAAATATCTTTTATATGTTTATTTTTATTGATTTTGTTGTTCCATATAATAAGAGAATATACATATCAAAAATCTATTTAGTTTTGTCTTTCCCTGTTGTGTAGTAAAGAATTTTCTGTCACTTGTATAACAATTATTATGTGTAAACTTTTCAGTGACTAAGTTGAGAGGCCACCGCCTTTTTTGGTCCATCCAATAAGGGACATCAGGACCCTTTTGTATCTTTACTACATTGTACCCAGGTCCTTTGACTCATCATGGATTATCCCATTAGTACAGCTTCTGGTGCTAAAAAACTGGTGGGTTGAGGAGTTCGGGGACCCGGGCCTACGCTGTGGACAGATTGGTTCTGGGCCGCAACTGGCCTCCACATTTTCTATACAGTGGCAACTGGCTGCGCACTATGGCCACTTCCACACAAGTGGTATTGACAATATGGAAAGCGGCCATGAAAGTTGCAGGATGGGCTAACTGGTTGATGCTAGAGACCACACTATGGAGGGAACAAGACTTCCCCATCTATCGGCCCTTTGGGGATTTGCCAAATGGGGTGCCATCGGCATCAGGACACAGGGGAGTCCTCATACATAGGTCCCTTAAGGCTTTATCAGAGCTGCAGTTGGAATACCAAATTCATTGCTCCAAGTGTTCATTATCTCCAACTTCGACACCCCCTCACCCCCTATTTAACATCAGATACTGAAATTCCAGCCTGTTCAACTGTAGAGGCAAAAATCATGCTGACTGTCAAAGTGCATAAGCTGTCGGCTCTCTATCAAGCACTGTGGCATCACCAGCCAGACACTATGGTGACAGTGAGGGAGACATGGTCTCAGGATCTAGACCAGACTGAGGACAGGGACTGGAGGAAGGCAACAGAAGCTCGAAGGGAGTAAGTGGTGGCTGCTCATTTAAGTCTTATGCAACTTATATTACTGCACCGCAAATACAGTGCTCAGACATGACTATTAAATATGGGACTGATAACCTCGGGGAACTGCCTGCAATACAGTGACTTTAATGGCGATTTATTACACACCTTTTGGAGCTGTCCCACCTCATCACTCTCCTGAGAGTAAGTGCTGAGAACCTTGGAGACAGTGTTGGGTTGAATGATCCCCAGGGAGCAGAAACTGGCCCAGTTACAAATTGCAGAGGATGTAGAGAGTAACTGATGTCAGAGGGTGCTGCTCAGGTTGGGACTACTTGGTGCCAATCGAGACCTTTCGAGGGCATGGAAGAATGTGAAGGGACATTCCTGTGAAGGGTGGGCAAAGGACATGGATTTCTGTATGGGCCTGTAACGTCTGGTATATCAGGTTAGAGGGTGCTCCTGCAAGTGTATCAAAATATGGAAAGACTGGGAAGATCATCAAGGAAGCTTCTTTCAACCTAGCTCATCTAGACCTGGACTCCTTGACAATGAGTTACGCTCCGAGCCCATACCCAGTTGACATTTAATAGTGGCGTCTGATTTCTTGGCTTACTGGCTTTTTCAAGTGGCACGACCAGAGGTACGGCTCTCTGCTTTCTAGGATATGGACATATAGCTTTGAGTGGAATTGTGGAGCGAAGAAGCAGAATTGCTAGCATTACTTGCATGTTTTGCACAAGGCTTGGCTTTTGCTCTCATTTAAGCAAAAATAAAAACGTATTCAAAACAACAAACAAAAGAAGAGAAAATAAATTCATAAGGTGAACCATGTTTACATGTTTAAAAACATTCCATAGTTGCCTCCTCTTTCTCTAGTAGTTCTTTCCTTGAGCCACTGGTACAAGGTCTCCACGTCTGATGGATACAGGTTATCTTTGTGAATCTAAAATGGTTTTGAGAGAGCTGCTAACAGAACAATGGTCATGGTTGCATAATTCTAGTGCCATGGGTACCTCTTTACTTATGTTATGCAATTATTCAAAGGTTATGCTGTTTCTAAGAAGAAAATGCTACCTGCTGTCAAAACCGAGACAGCAGCAACACTATCACATAGGTAAAGAAATAGTACCTTTATCTACAGTGCAGGTGTGGGTTCCTAGATTGTCACATTCAGCAACACCCAACAAAGCCCTCTATCGTAACTGTGCTATAAGCTGCTGGAATGAACACTGTACCAAACACTATGCCTTGCAGTTCAGTGGGTCACGGGACACAGTCAGCTATGCCTTTAACGTGCTGGTCCATAATACGAGCGGGCATTTTAGATAGGCCCATTATTCATTGTCTGCTATCAATTCCTCCCCACGTTTTAGTCATAGTTGGTAAGGTTCCCAACAAAATAAGGAACCCTCACAGATACAATATATTGACAGACTGTTCTTCAACAACAAGATTAAAAATCAGAAAGGCTAGTGACTCCTTCGTGACTTCAACCCCTTAAGGCACAACCTTTACCTTGTTCGCTTCAGACAGTTTGCTCTCCTTCTCCAGCAGCTTCTTGCTCTGAGCTTCCATGCTCTTCTTGAAAGTCTTATTCATCTCAACTTGTTCCACCAGCTTATTATTGGCTTCCGTTTCTTTGTCCTGAAGTTGCTTTATACGATTGACCAGATCCTGGTTACGATCTGCCTCTCGCTGAAAAAAAAAAAAAGCAGAGCACTACGTGAAGGAGGCAGGTCATGATATCTGCTAAACATCTTTCTTGCAAAGCACTAGGAAGTGGCTATTGAACAAACCTTAGTGTTCTGGTCTTCAGATGCAGTTCAAGATTTTGAATATATTTTGTTAAAGGGAATGGAGAGATTTTCCTGCTTTTAAAAATAGCAGGAAACATTTTTCTAGAGCAAGAGACCAGATTCTAAAAACAAGAATGTAATGATGAGAAGTCCACACGTGGAGTAGTATTTCGTGATGCTTTATTCCAAGTTGTATAGAGAGACCCCACCAGGAGCATCCAACATGGTGCTCAGCCCAGCCAACTGTAATCTGTCAGGCAGATCACCTACATTCTGATAGATGCATCACATGAACATTCCAATAGAGGTAGAGAGGGATAGCATTGAGAATACCAAGATACTACATTATCCTATCTCCTTAAACAGAAAACAAAAAGCTAAAAACAGGAACGGAGAACAGAAGAAAATGAAAGTAAGTAAATTGAGCAAAAGCGGAAAAAAAGAACAGTAAAGAGGAAACACCCTTAAAAAGAGAACAAGAGAGAAGAATGGAAAAAACGTATAAACCATCCACCCTTCTTACACCATATAAACCATCCTCTCTTCTTACAGAACTTTAAAAGGAAGGAAACAATGGAAAGCAATAAGAAAAGAGACAGAACAAAAGAATACCAAGATACTACAAAGTCATGTTTAGGGTTACATTTATTGTTTGTTTACCTTGGAGATCTTGTATTGCAATACTACCAACATAGCTACAAAATTATTTGTATTGCCATAGATCGTTGATTGGAGGGGGGGTATTATGGTTGGTAGGGAAGGGGACATGATGTCTCATCTCTAACGTTATTGCTTACGATTTTCTCTCTGCATTCGTTGAGATGTTGACTAAAATTAATATAATTGTGTTATAAAAAAAGTAGGTTATTACATTTAGTGTAAATCTTGATGTTGACATGGAGATTGAGGGGGGAGATTTAAACCCACTACTCACTCTTACACAGTAGAGCAATCAGGTGGCTAGAACTATAAAAAGCTAGCCTTATAACCATAACACAAGACAAAATCTCTTCGGGGGGCGGGGGGGGCGGAGGGGGTTGCCCAGTAGTAAAAAAAACGACAACAAAAATCTGAATCCAGATTCACCTATTTACAGAATCACAGAGGATTGTGTCGAGGGAGTGACTCCAATTCATTGGACTGCAATGCATGCAATAGAATCTAGCGAAGACATGCGTGGAGAAGTGAGCTAAACAACGATGATGGATTCAACCCAGATCAGTGACTGTGGTGAGGGTCTGAAAGGTTTCAACACTCCGTCCATCATTTCCTTGTGTTCGCCCTAAGTTGGCAGGGTATGCCGAGACGTGGGTCCCTTGCTCAATTTGCCACTGGATTCAAGCTAGCCAGGCCGATGAGCGGTGTGACCCCAAAACCGGACCCAGGGTGCTTGTTTCTGATCCAGGGAAGAACTGGCTCGGCATTTCAGGCTGGACTGTTCCCATAATGAACAGGTCAAGACTGATTTGCATATGGCTGGGTCTGAAGTGGCGAGGTGAGCTAAAGAAAGATGATGGATTCCACCCAGATCTGTGACTGGGAGGTGAGTGTCAGGAATGTTTCAGCGCTCCTTGTGTTTGCTTTGCAACAGAATCTAGAAATAAATATGAGGAGTTAGCAGCACCTTGTGCACTGCAGACTATGGACTACCTTAAAAAAAGCTGCTGCCATTATTCAGAGAGCTGCAAAAAAACAAGGTATGCAGAAGTGGTCAACAAATTGGCAAAGTCACTGCAGGAGAATCACCCACACCTAAAGTCCATTGCCCCATGGAGAAGCATCTGCAAACCGGTCCGTTACCAACTATCAGGCATCTTTGCACAACAGATGTGTTCCATTTACGAAGGTGCCATACAGCCATGGAAATATCAACTTTAATCCTTAAAGTGACTGAATTTGTGTGATCAGAACCAACTACTCCCTTGTAAGTAATATATTGTCACAAATGAAAGCATTGTTTATGATTTAAGTGAATTCCCCACCCACTGGCAGGGCAATTTGAATAAATCAGTCCTGGTTACGGCTGCCGTAGCTAGTGGTCCGATTAATTTGGGCTTCAGATCACTACCTAAAGAGACATTCTAAGGTCTGTATCAAAGCATTTATGAAAACAGCCACATCTAGATTGTTTGCTAATTTTGATTCCACTAATAAGGCATCGCAAGGTAACGATCATGGAAGTTCCCCTAAATAAACCCCGGCAAATGTACCATTAACTAAGGTTCTATTATAAATCTTTGCAGATGAGGGTTTAAGATTAGGCTCCGACCAGCTATTGCGGATACAGAGTAACCAAAAGGTGTTCAACTCCCTGTAGGGATTCAAGAGATCATTTTAGAATACTTTGCTACTAGTTGGAAAACACAGACTTGTTTGAACAAATCAAGAACCACCACTATTTTAACAAGCATTTACAATGCAATGGTTTTGCCTTTGTTAAAGTTAGAGCTATTGGCATTGCTCTTGACACTCTGAAGCTCCACTCTGCACTCTGAAGCTCCACTCTGAATCTCCACTCTGCACTCTGAAGCTCCACTCTGCAGCTCCACTCTGAATCTGAACTCTGAAGCTCCACTCTGCAGCTCCACTCTGAATCTGAACTCTGAAGCTCCACTCTGAAGCTCCACTCTGAATCTGAACTCTGAATCTGAACTCTGCACTCTGAAGCTCCACTCTGAAGCTCCACTCTGAATCTGAACTCTGCACTCTGAAGCTCCACTCTGAATCTGAACTCTGCACTCTGAAGCTCCACTCTGAAGCTCCACTCTGAATCTGAACTCTGCACTCTGAAGCTCCACTCTGAAGCTCCACTCTGAATCTGAACTCTGCACTCTGAAGCTCCACTCTGAAGCTCCACTCTGAAGCTCCACTCTGAATCTGAACTCTGCACTCTGAAGCTCCACTCTGAAGCTCCACTCTGAATCTGAACTCTGCACTCTGAAGCTCCACTCTGAAGCTCCACTCTGAATCTGAACTCTGCACTCTGAAGCTCCACTCTGAAGCTCCACTCTGAAGCTCCACTCTGAATCTGAACTCTGCACTCTGAAGCTCCACTCTGAAGCTCCACTCTGAAGCTCCACTCTGAAGCTCCACTCTGAAGCTCCACTCTGAAGCTCCACTCTGAAGCTCCACTCTGAAGCTCCACTCTGAAGCTCCACTCTGAATCTGAACTCTGCACTCTGAAGCTCCACTCTGAAGCTCCACTCTGAAGCTCCACTCTGAAGCTCCACTCTGAAGCTCCACTCTGAAGCTCCACTCTGAATCTGAACTCTGCACTCTGAAGCTCCACTCTGAAGCTCCACTCTGAATCTGAACTCTGCACTCTGAAGCTCCACTCTGAAGCTCCACTCTGAATCTGAACTCTGCACTCTGAAGCTGCACTCTGAAGCTCCACTCTGAATCTGAACTCTGCACTCTGAAGCTCCACTCTGAATCTGAACTCTGCACTCTGAAGCTCCACTCTGAATCTGAACTCTGCACTCTGAAGCTCCACTCTGAATCTGAACTCTGCACTCTGAAGCTCCACTCTGAATCTGAACTCTGCACTCTGAAGCTCCACTCTGAATCTGAACTCTGCACTCTGAAGCTCCACTCTGAATCTGAACTCTGCACTCTGAAGCTCCACTCTGAAGCTCCACTCTGAAGCTCCACTCTGAAGCTCCACTCTGAAGCTCCACTCTGAAGCTCCACTCTGAATCTGAACTCTGCACTCTGAAGCTCCACTCTGAATCTGAACTCTGCACTCTGAAGCTCCACTCTGAAGCTCCACTCTGAAGCTCCACTCTGAAGCTCCACTCTGAAGCTCCACTCTGAAGCTCCACTCTGAAGCTCCACTCTGAAGCTCCACTCTGAAGCTCCACTCTGAAGCTCCACTCTGAAGCTCCACTCTGAAGCTCCACTCTGAAGCTCCACTCTGAAGCTCCACTCTGAAGCTCCACTCTGAAGCTCCACTCTGAAGCTCCACTCTGAAGCTCCACTCTGAAGCTCCACTCTGAAGCTCCACTCTGAAGCTCCACTCTGAAGCTCCACTCTGAAGCTCCACTCTGAAGCTCCACTCTGAAGCTCCACTCTGAAGCTCCACTCTGAAGCTCCACTCTGAAGCTCCACTCTGAAGCTCCACTCTGAAGCTCCACTCTGAAGCTCCACTCTGAAGCTCCACTCTGAAGCTCCATATGGCACGAAAAAAGGGAAGCAGAGGATGAGTTATGGGCCAGACTTCTACATGACGCAAAAGGAATCAACACGAGCGGTAGATTCTGGAAGACCGTCAACAAACTCCAGTATTCTAGAAACACTAGCATAGACTCCCACTTAACTGAAGATGCCTGGTCCAACTACCTTCAGGCCCACTTCAACACAGCAAAAGAGCCGGCAACAAACAGACGACCAGAGGAGGGCAGAAAAACTCGAGCTGGGCCCCCAAAACAGGACATTACTGCATTAAATCCTACCGAAAAACAAATTATAAGCAGGATCGTTAAAGGAAAAGCGGAGGGAGCACCAGGCCCCAACGGGATACCGCCAATTCTCTACAAACAAAACCCAGAATATTGGGCTATGGTCTTACTACCTCTTTTCAAACAGGTAATAGACACCACAACAATTCCTGCATCGTGGAGAGGCTCGATACTAGCACCAATTCATAAAAAAGGCGACGCAAAGGATCCCAAAAATTACAGACTAATAGCCTTAATTGACAACGAGGCCAAATACTATGCTGGCCTTCTACTAGAAGAGCTCACAGAATGGTCGGAAGCAAATGCAGTAATTCCCATCACCCAGACAGGATTCCGAAAAGAACTGGGCACATCAACAAACATTCTGGCCCTCTCACTCCTCATCGACGCCTCGAAGACAGCTAATCTGCCCTTGTACTTATGTTTTATTGACTTCGCCGCAGCGTTTGACAACATCAACAGGAACTTGCTATGGTCAAAGCTGGAAGACAGGAACATTCCATCGGGATTACTAACACAGCTAATCTTATTACATACGGGCACTTGGGTTCAAGTCAAGTTAGGAACAGGAGACCTCCTATCAAGGAAAATACAAACCACAAAAGGCTTAAAACAAGGGTGCGTGCTGGCGCCAACATTATTTAACATCTTTATGTCTGACCTAGCACAGAAGCTGGATGAAAGCAACTCTCATGCTCCAAGCATAGGTGGCTTCACTCTCTCAAATTTAATGTACGCTGACGACATTGTCCTAATTAGTAGAACACCGATAGGGCTACAACACCTAATCAGCACAACCTTTAATTACGCAACAGAGAACAGCCTAAGCATCAACCTCACAAAGACCAAAACAATGAGGATTAATGCCAAAAGATCATCAGTAGGGCACTGCTGGCACATGGGAGGGCACACACTTGAAAAAGTGGAGGAATACAAGTACCTCGGCGTAATTGTGGACATCAAGGGCTCATTTCAACAGCAAAAGGAAGCAATCAAACGAAGGGGTATCAGCATAGCAATAGCACTAAGGGGCCTAAAAACGAAAGTAGCTGGCCGAAGCTTTACCCCCCTGCTTCAAGTATTTCAGGCAAAATTGACACCAGCCATAACGTATGGAAGCGAATGCCTACGAGGGAGAGACGCTCAGCAATTGAATAGCACAATAGTGAAGGCGATCAGAATGATATTCAGTTTGCCCACTTACACCTCGCCGGCACAAATAAGGCTGGAATTTGGCCTAAGAAACCAAACGCTGGAGCGAATGGGTGCCTATGCCAAAAGATGGCACAAAATCCAGAGAGGAGAAGCTGCTAGTCTCAACTTCTACCTATGGAAAGAGATAGAAAGAAAGAGCAACAGCGCGGCCGCAAAATATTTAAACCAATCAATAAACACCTTGTGCCTACAAGAAGCCTGGAAATGCAGCGGGTCCCATAACACCTTCAAACAGCTAGTTAACAAATCTGTTAGAGCTATCTCATTTATAGAGGACAAAGCAAGCCTAGCCAAACGTGCGCACGGCTGGATGGTCATTAAAAGCTACACAAGCAGCCTCAACCAAAGTTACCTAGGAGCTGGGTTTATACCAGGAGCATAAAGGAGAAGTTCTTGCATCTACGGCTGGGCCTACTCCCATCTCAAAAACACCTTCCTCCATGGAAAAGGTCCAAAGCAACAACCAACTGCCGAATATGCGGGAGCGCAAAAGAAGACATTCAACATCTAATTTGCACCTGCAAAGGCTTGGACACAGAGCGCAGATTACATCTAAAAGTGCCCTTTAACAAGCTGGGCATAAGAACATGCCGGCAAGCGGTCATGGCTTGCTTCGATGGAAAAAACATCCAATTAGCATGCCATTTCGTAAAATTTCTAGAGAAAGCAGAAAAGAAACAGGAAAGCCAGATGGCAGACACCAGCTGCAGTAAAAATCAAGAAGCAAATTAAAGTTGCACATTACAACAAGGCTTAAAACCCAGGGGCAATGCCTTCTACACAGTCACCGCAGGAATATAAGGGACCAATGCAACACAAGGGACTTACGGATTTTAACTCACGTTTTGTGGAAAAGCGGTATAAATTTCTGCAGCAATGACCATTAACATCACGAACCTATAGTCATTTTATACTTTTATAATTTTATTTTTTCCCATGTACTAATATTTGCAATGGTTTTAATTAACTGAGCAATAAAGATTACTTACTCACTCTGAAGCTCCACTCTGAAGCTCCACTCTCCACTCTGAAGCTCCACTCTCCACTCTGAAGCTCCACTCTCCACTCTGAAGCTCCACTCTGAAGCTCCACTCTCCACTCTGAAGCTCCACTCTCCACTCTGAAGCTCCACTCTCCACTCTGAAGCTCCACTCTGAAGCTCCACTCTCCACTCTGAAGCTCCACTCTCCACTCTGAAGCTCCACTCTCCACTCTGAAGCTCCACTCTGAAGCTCCACTCTGAAGCTCCACTCTCCACTCTGAAGCTCCACTCTCCACTCTGAAGCTCCACTCTGAAGCTCCACTCTGAAGCTCCACTCTGAAGCTCCACTCTGAAGCTCCACTCTGAAGCTCCACTCTGAAGCTCCACTCTGAAGCTCCACTCTGAAGCTCCACTCTGAAGCTCCACTCTGAAGCTCCACTCTGAAGCTCCACTCTGAAGCTCCACTCTGAAGCTCCACTCTGAAGCTCCACTCTGAAGCTCCACTCTGAAGCTCCACTCTGAAGCTCCACTCTGAAGCTCCACTCTGAAGCTCCACTCTGAAGCTCCACTCTGAAGCTCCACTCTGAAGCTCCACTCTGAAGCTCCACTCTGAAGCTCCACTCTGAAGCTCCACTCTGAAGCTCCACTCTGAAGCTCCACTCTGAAGCTCCACTCTGAAGCTCCACTCTGAAGCTCCACTCTGAAGCTCCACTCTGAAGCTCCACTCTGAAGCTCCACTCTGAAGCTCCACTCTGAAGCTCCACTCTGAAGCTCCACTCTGAAGCTCCACTCTGAAGCTCCACTCTGAAGCTCCACTCTGAAGCTCCACTCTGAAGCTCCACTCTGAAGCTCCACTCTGAAGCTCCACTCTGAAGCTCCACTCTGAAGCTCCACTCTGAAGCTCCACTCTGAAGCTCCACTCTGAAGCTCCACTCTGAAGCTCCACTCTGAAGCTCCACTCTGAAGCTCCACTCGGTATAATCTTCATGCCTCCTACTTTCCCTGCAGCCAACCATCTCCTCGGATGACGGGCTGCCGGCGATACCTCCCTGCAGCTTGGTTTGACCTTCATGCCCTTTCCCGGCGGGTGCCCTCAATCCCGGACCAGATTCGGGGGCGTTCCCGAGAAGAGGCTTTCGGCTGACGTAGCCAAAAGCCAAAGAATCTCGGGAACGCCCCCGTGTCTGGTCCGGCATTGACGGACAGGCCCCTCGTCCAATGGCTAGGCTCCATTTATGGAGCCAGCCAATGAATGACGAGGGCCGACCCAAAGCCACACTACAGTTCTCATTAGGTTTTTGCTGCGCAAAAAAGATGCGCAGAGCGCATCTTTTTGGCGAGGCAAAACCTAAAAAGGTGTACTAATTCAAGTGTATTACAAATTAGAATACCAAATCGTTTTGGAATATTTGTAGTTAAAATTTTCACACTAAAGTAGGTTAATCTTGGAATATTGCTAGATTAGCTAGAAATATGGGTGATCGAGATTGATGGCGCTAGATCAGAATTTTTATTTAATTGTTAACGCTATAGCTGCTGCTTTATTTTGGAATCCAGGAAAGGAGACAGAGCTTCAGGGGGCTGCTGAACTTGCAGCAGAGGTTGTTAACTAGCACACAATTTTGAGCTTGTAAACAGGCACCAATAAAAACACAATTGCATAGTTGCAATTGACTACACTGAATCATTTTGGGACAGTGGATTGTTAATTATTGTATCTTTAGTCAAGTTAAAAATCCCAGTTTTAGTAGCCAAAAGGGACCACAAAGCAGGCCTACTGATATATACACACACACTCCACAATCCCTCTACGTTGTCACAACATGATCAAGGCAGACACCAGTTGCAATTTCATGGTTTTATTTTCCTTCGCTCGCAATTACGCGTTTTGACAGTCCCTGTGGTCTTGGTCACATGACATGGCTGTGCTACTAATGTTTATAGGTAGTCACATCACTTTCACAACATGAACATAAAAGACATTTCATTTGTTTTGTTTCAATTCATCAGTTTTTTGTTGTTAATCACACCATCTAAAATGCAATAATATAACTTATTTCATTTGGACTACCTTTCATTATGTGAATCCAATTTTACTCTCCACATTGTGACCATCTCTATTTTGTACCGATCACCTCAATATAACACATGGACTCTTTAATCCCTAATGGGGAGTATCTTTTCACACATTATTTTGTTTTGCTTACACAGTCATTTGGCAGTACTCATGGATGATGATTGTCACTTACGCCACAGTGGCTTTATTATTGATATGACTTCCCCACTCAGGGATTACAATCCTACAGTCATGTAAAGCTGTGAACATACATACATACATACATACAGATCAAGGCAGGGATCTGCCGAAACGCGTCGTGAGGGTTTTGGTGGCGTCTGAAAAATAAAATCAAAGCACCAAACTGGGTCTGCCTTGTCTTCTATGTGAATCCGGCAGGAAGTTGCAGTTGGAGCAAGCGTTGTTGAAATTTATATATATATATATATATATATATATATATATATATATATATATATATATATATTATCTCCAATCCTGACCAAACCAGTGACAATCAGGCGCTGACTCCGTGGGGTCATGTTCAGAAACAAGATTTATTTTCTCAGTGCAAAAAGGATTGACGCGTTTCGACGGTCACAGCCGCCTTGCTCACAACACAGAGCAAACAGTGAGTCATTGCTTTTAAACATGTCAGCATTTCATTGGATCTCAGTTTGGTTTCCCCGTAGTCATGGTTACCAATTACACACTCACCAAAGGATTTTGGCGTTACTTGTAGTTTTACCGCTCTTACATTTTAAAAGCATTCTGAGGTTTAACCACATGTAAATCATGCTATATAACTAATCGACAATTAATCTCATTGCCGATTGTGAAATATTAGCCAAAGAACATTACACTTTTCACAAATTATTTAAAGCAAATAAATGTATACTTTATATCATTGTGTGTTTGAAACGATTAAATAAATTGCATCTGCATTACAAGTACAAAAAACCTTCGTTGTACTTAAGAAAACACAATACTGGGTCTAGTGCCCGTTTTGTAAACACGAACCAAAAGTCACGGGGTTCATTGTGTATGTGTGACACACTAAATTGTTTTTATAAAACAATTTGGAATTCAGCCCAAGTGGGCAATGGCAACACATTGTGTGATTAAAATCATATACATATTACATTAAGCTAATTGTTATTTGCACCAACTAGTAATGTTCAAAGCAGTGAGGAATTGCAATAGATTTAGGGGACAACCAAAATAAATTTTTGTGGGCATATACAATTATAGTACAATTCAGATAGGTGACATGTAGAGTGTATACTTAATTGCATTTCGATCTCTGTTATCGGAGGACTGGTTTGGGAACTTCATGGAACCTGTTTCGATTCATATTATTATGGTAGTCACAAATGTACACTAAGTGCTTCATCTGCATTAAGGCCATGCGGCGTCTTACTGTCTAGGAGAATGATGTATCGTGATTCCAGTCTCCTAAGGGCTAACTGTCTGTTACCCCCTCTTGCGCTTTTCTTCACATGGTCTATTACAAAATATTTTATGTTGTCTGCATTGCCTTCGTGTGTCATATTGATATGTCTCACCACTGGATACGTAGGGTCGTTATTTTTTATGGCCCTTAGATGTTGGAGCACTCTTACGTGGACTGGATGTATAGTGCTACCCACGTATAATTTACTACAGCTACACTGCAATACATAGACTGCGAAGTCTGTTTTACATGAGTAATTTGCTCGTATCTCTAGTGGGGTTTTTCTGTGTGGCACATTTACCTGGGTAACATTGGTGCCATACTGACACGCTTTGCACTTAGTGCATTTGAAAAAACCATTTTTGGTTTTCAACCATGGCGGTTCCTTCTTTTTCAACACTGGGGCATTGTTAACTAGCTCTTCCCTCATGCTCTTTGCTTTCCTAAACGTGAGTTGTGGATTCCTAATGCAGCATTTGCCTATTATCGGGTCATTCCGAACTATAGGCCAATGTCTGTAGATTATGCTTCTCACTTGTTTATGGTAAGCGTTATATCCCGTAATGAGGCGTGGGATTCCTGTGTTGACTTCAGATTTGTGTTTCGCAGTTTTGACATTGAACAGTAGTTCTTTTCTGTCTTTTGGGTCACATTTTTGTTCTGCTTTTTCTAGTATTTGTTCAGAATACCCTCTTAGTTTTAATCTGTTAAACAGTGCAGTTTTGGAGTGACTGTAAGAGGTGGCTGTACTACAGTTCCTTTTCATGCGGAGACACTCTGCATATGGTATGCTGTTAATTAAATTTGGAGGGTGAAAGCTGGAAGCATGCAGGATGGTGTTACCTGCAGTCGGTTTGCGATAGGTGTGGGTTTCAATTTCATTGTCTGTGGCTGACAATTCCAGATCTAAGAAATTTATCCTATCCCTACTCGTATCACAAGTAAATCTTAGGTTTAGACTGTTTTCATTGAGCCTTTCAGCAAACTCTCGGGCACTGGATTCACTGCCTTTCCAAATTAGGAAAATGTCGTCTATATATCGACAATAAAAAATTACATTTTCTGTCATTTCCTCCATATGTTTCACCCTGAGTACTTGCTCCTCCCACCAGCCCATATGCAAATTAGCATAGCTGGGGGCGAAGCAAGTACCCATGGCCGTCCCCTGTATCTGTTTGTACAGTAATTTATCAAAACTGAATGTGTTGTTTTCTAAACACCACTCAACCATTTGGAGTAACATTTGTGTATGTTTGTACAGATCTAGACTGCGGCCTCCCAAAAAGTGTTTTATAGCATTTAGTCCATCATGGTGTCTTATGCTCGTATAGAGACTTTGAACATCAAGTGTGACAAAAACATAATCTGAGTCCCATCTGATATCATAGATTTTTTTCAAAAAATCGCCACTGTCTCTCGTGTATGAGGGTAGATCCTTTACAAAGGGCTGTAAGAAAGAATCCACAAATCTGCTTGTATTTTCGAAAAGACCTCCAATGGCAGAGATTATTGGTCTTCCCGGTGGGCAAGTAGGGTTCTTATGTACTTTCGGGATTAGGTACAGGTTCGGCGTAATGGGGTAGTTGTTCCGTAGGAACTCAAATTCATTCTTTGAAATTGTTCCCGCCGCTTTCCAGTCATACAGACTTCTGTGGTATCTTTCCTTTATGTTGATGATATTTGTTTCACTAATCCTTTGGTAGCATTCTCTGTCGGACAATTGTGATAGCGCTTCAGCATTGTACATCTCTAGTGGCCAGAGAACTACGTTACCACCTTTGTCCGACCAGCGCACAACTACATCGCTTCTTTCTCTTATTTTGGTCATTACCTTTTCATAGGCCAGTCTTTCATTAGCATGAGATTTATTGAAATCATTGCTGCTTGACCACGACAGTTTTTTGAGATCACTAATGACTTTTTCAGAAAAAATGTCTATGCAGTCTTTTGGCATAGTTGGACAGAATGTGGATTTGGGTTTAAAATCCGTTTTTGATGAACTCCCAATATATACTCCTGCATGCTCTGCTGCTTCTTGGGTGTCCATTACTTCGCTTGTTTCATTTTTGTCCAGTTCTGCCATTGCCCTGATGAACGTCATATCTTCTACTTGCCTATTACCCAATACTATCACCAGGGAATAAAATAGATCTATTCTCAGAAGCAATAATAAAAGAACTGGACAATCTCTCTAAAGTTAGGAACAAGACACGTGAAAATCTTTCAAAAGTTGAACGTGCAGCTATCAAAACACTAATGAATAATGACAAAGTCACCATAAAACCGGCGGACAAGGGGGGCAACATTGTCCTCATGAAAACATCTGACTACACATGGGAGGCAATGAGACAACTAAATCAAGAAAACAATTACCAAAAATTGGAAATGAACCCGTTTGCAAACATGAAGAAAGAACTACAAGAACATTTGGAAGTGTGGTACAAAAATGGTTTAATAGATGAGGAAGAGAGAAAATACCGAACTATTGACCATCCAATAACACCATGTATATATTTTCTCCCGAAAATTCATAAGACCTTAAATCAACCACCAGGGAGGCCCATTGTCTCTTCATGCGGATTATATGAGAACATTTCCAACTATGTTGACAAATTTCTAGCCCCCATTGCCCAAAGTCTTCCATCGTACATAAAAGACACTGGTGACTTTTTGAGAACTCTGATGAATGTAACCTGGAACCCTGAATTTCTGTTAGTAACCAATGATGTAGTCTCACTCTACACCTCAATCCGCCATGAAATCGGAATGCAGGCCTGTGAGTACTATCTCAAAACAACGCAACATCATATACTTAGACCACTCGAAAATGCTAATGAAAATGGATTGATCTATGCCTAAAGAACAATGTCTTTCTTTTCAACAAACAACTATTCAAACAAACTTGTGGCACCGCCATGGGCATTTCTCTATCACCGAACTACGCTAACATCACCATGGGGTGGTGGGAAAAAACCATAGCATGGAATGAAGAAAACCATCAAGATCTGGAACGGATAATGTTATGGGTCCGTTATATTGACGACCTGTTCATTATTTGGCATGGCACGGAGGAGCAATTTCAAATTTATTTCAACAAACTGAATAAGAACGAAGTTGGGCTACAATTCACATGCAACACGAGCACACAGGAAATAGACTTCTTGGACACTAAAATATATGTGCACAAAGAAAAGCTGGAATCCACTCTATTTCGAAAAAAGACAGCTACAAATAGTGTGCTTCATGGTACAAGTTTTCATCCCGCACCCCTTTTGCGCAGTATACCGTATGGTGAATTCACAAGATTAAAAAGAAATTGCTCAGTACCAGAAGATGCAGAGAAAGTCATTGAAGAGAGCAAATGCAGATTCAGAGCGAGAGGCTATGAAGAAAGAGTGTTAACCAATTGCAAAAGAAAAATCAACCTAAAAACACGTACTCAAACACTGATGGAACAACCTAAAAAAAGTGAAACCCATACCCCTCCAAGACTAATAATGACCTACAGCAAAGAAAGTTCAAACCTTGCCCGCATAATGAAAAAATATTGGCATTTACTGACAAAGGACCCTGACATTGGCACCACCATCGGCAACGCTCCACTAATAACATACAAAAAAAACACTTCACTCAAAGACTTACTGGTCAAAAGCCACTTCCAAGAGAAACCAAAACAGAACTGGCTGGAAATGCAACGGAAAGGATTCCAACCTTGTAACTCATGCAAAGCTTGCAAGATTGGCAAAAGCATGAAAGTGATCGAGGAACCAGATGGCAAGTTAATGAGAATAGAACAACAAATCTCATGTACCTCAAAAAACGTTGTATACATAATTGAATGTAAGTGTGGAATGAAATACGTGGGGTGCACAACCTGCATGTTGAAAAAAAGAATTTTGGAACATATCCGAGCGGTCAAAAACTCCAACATGCAATATGCCACTGCAAAACACATGAGCGCATGCCAGAACGGAGATTGGAGACAAATGCATTTCTTCGGGGCAAAGGTACTGGATAAAATGGAGAGAGGTGGTGATGTGGTGCGAAGACTGCAACAAATGGAGTCGCGCATGATAATCAGACTCAGAACTAAACACCCGAAGGGGATGAACTTTGAAGAGGATCTGCATATTCATCTGGAATAATAACCTCAGAACAAAATTGGGTACTATACCCTCAACAACAATCAATAAATAATAAACATTGATGAAAGAAAAGGGTACTATACCCAGTATTAAGAACACTATATAACTGTTACCATAGTGCTATGATTTAAAAGCATGCAAAGTCTTTCTTTCTTTTAATTTATTTTGTCAGTGAAATGTAATGAAACTACAGATCCCATAATGCCTCATAAATGGCTAACTATGGGCTAGTATATATAGAAACATAGTAGATGGACTAACCAACCGTGAGCAAGGCCGAGTGAGGCCGAAACGCGTTGGTGGGGTGAAGTCTTGAAATAAATAAGGCTGAAAAAAGATATCCTGATTGTGCCGCCTCTTGTTTCGAAAAAAAAAAAATATATATATATATATATATATATATATATATATATATATATATATATATATATATATATATATATATATATATATATATATATATATATATATATATATATATATATATATATATACACACACACATATATATGAAAAGTTGTGAGGGTGATCTCCACATAAGATTGGTTAAGTTTTCCCAGGATTAATATCCGTATTTTTCAGCTTTTGATATGAAGGACAAAAACATCTCGGTTTGCAGCAAAGTTTCTTTATTTTAATTCATGAGATAAGGACAGCCGACACGTGTTTCGCCCCCTCTAGGCGAATTGCGCCGGGGCTTTCTCAAGGCTAAATTAGTTAATTCACGTTGAAGAAATCCTTTTTCAAGATTTATACATAGTCCGTGATACAAAAATATAATTCTTCAGTAATAAAAGCATTTCTTTTTGGGCTAATGCCTACAATCCTAGAAGCCTCCCGGCAGGGCGATTCCTGGGTCAGGTCCTTTGCGCCCCGGCGCAATTCGCCAAGAGGGGGCGAAACACGTGCCGGCTGTCCTTATCTCATGAATTAAAATAAAGAAACTTTGCTGCAAACCGAGATGTTTTTGTCCTTCATATCAAAAGCTGAAAAATACGGATATTAATCCTGGGAAAACTTAACCAATCTTATGTGGAGATCACACTCACAACTTTTCAGAACTGTTTCCCTAACCCTGAAGCCCAAGAGGTCCAGAGCTTCGAGTGTGTCTCCATCCACCGAATAACTACGCTTATTCAAGTGTTGTCTAAAGCCTTGAAATCCTTGGGCCTTCGCTACCTCATCCACACACATATATATATATTTTTTTCTTTTTACGGAGTTTGATATAGTACAAACTTGACCCAAAGGTATTGGGTATTAGAACGCTTTTCACGTGCACCAGTTGCGTTACATGATGACATTCATATTTCTTTTTTGTTAGGCGCGACCGACTGGTTAGTGACAGCTGCTCTAGAATGACGAAGCTGCAGGTGGTATCGGACAAAGGGTTCACAAGGCTAGATACCTTTCCAAAAAGGAGATGCTGAACTGGATTTGTTGCTGCAGAGCAGAACATATCAGGAGCTACCACAAAGTCAGGCCAACAAGCAATGCATCTCGAGTGGATCAGCGAGCCGGTTAAGTCCCTGGTCTCCTGTGGGTTCTCAGGCCACTTTTTGGTGGAAAGTTTTCTGCATCCCAAGTTTGATATTGGTGGTTTGGGCACCTTTAGCAACACTCTGAAGAGTCCAAGACTGGCGGTGAGGGCAAGAGTCACTTAAGCCAGGGTCCAGGTGCAGGTTCAAGGTTGGAGGTTCAAGGTTGGAGCTTTTTGCGTTCCAGTAGCTCAGAACGAGAGGCCCGCCAACTAGCCCTGGAGTCACGGATCGTCCTGGGATCAAGCAATAAGGCAGGCCTCAAGCAGCATGGCAGGCCTTGGTAGCAGAAAGGCCGCACTTTGTGGTCAGCAGGGCAGTCCTCTGAAGTACATGGCAGTACTTCTGGGGTCCTCTGCAGCTCCAGACGTGAACAGGAGAGTTGGTATAAGGGTCCAGTATTTATTACCCAGGGCCAGCCTGTTGAGGTGTGAGAAACTTCTAGGCCCTTCTACATCTAGTTTCTGGAAATGTAAACCCTTGCCACTCCCAGGCTCCATGAGGTCTGAAATCTAAGTGGGGCCGGGAACAGGTCCACTCCACTCCACACATCCTGGCCTGATGGCCTATCCTGTCCATAGGTAGTCTCCCTTTGTCTTACTGTCAAGAAGGAAGACAGAGGTGATCACATGTTAAACACAGTCTTGTGACCCAGGACATAGGCTCCAAATGATCACGCCAGGAAAATGCCATATTTCTCAAAGTAATATAATCTACAATGTAAGGAATTGTGTGTCCATTGTGATTTCTTATAAAAGAGTGTTGCACTTTATGTAACATGGTTCACTTACGTCACTTATTCTATGTTGTTTACTTTGGGATTCATATATGTGACAATATGAATTTTTTTTCAAAAACATAAAATGGTAAATATATAAGTGTATATGGAGTAAGATTTTTCGTGTGGTTTGTTTGACTCGCATTCAATGTTAAAATAATTGCCCAACACTGTTTATGTTAAACAAGTTACTACGCTACATTCTTGTGGTATTAATTCCTATTTATACTAAGAAACTGTATTATCCAACAGAACACATTGTAAAATATATTGCATATATTCAGGTTCTGAGCGACACTGGATTACCCAGTTATTTTTAATAATCTTTCTAAAAGGGGCTTTTTTTGGATTGCAGCTAAAAATCTGACTTTACAAATAAGGTGGGCTTTAGATTAAAATTCTTTTGAGGCTAAGCATGATATTTCTACCAGTTTCCAAACAAAAGCTAACACTTATTAACTGCAATAAGATCGCCCAATGTTATCCTATTGGAGAGGTAGGCCTCAACAGTGAAAATGGAACGTGGAGTGGTGTGGCTCACTGGTTAGAGGCGGCAGACCCGGAAGCAGAGAACGGCCAGGGACCAGGGTTCAATTCCAGACGCGGCAGGGTCGTGGACCAGGGACAGCGGACTCGATACTTCTCGCCTCGGTGCCTACTCTAACCAGGGATCACACTCGGCAACTCTGGGCATTAGCTTGCCTCATCTCTACAACGGCCCCCCCACATTCGCCATGGATGCCTGGTTTCACCTTGGAGATACCCAGTAGGGACCATCTCACAGGGATAGCCAGGACGGTTCCCCAGCGGTCTACAGCGCCACGACGCCTCAAAGCAGCAGTGCGCTTTACAAGAAAACATACATTAGGCGTTTTTCACTACCAGGACATGTAAAACTTAGAAGTACAACTTTTTAACTACAATGCACCCTGCCCTATGGACTGTTTAGGGTAGGGGTGTCCAAACCGGTCCTGGAGGGACGGATCCATGCCAGATTATTAAAATAACTACATGTATCTCAATGGGGATATCCAAAAAATCTGGCATGGGATCCGGCCCTCCAGGACCGGTTTGGAGACCCCTGGTTTAGGGCCTACCCTAAGGATGATATATGTGTTTAAAAGTAGCTAGGTTCAGGCCTAGCTACATTTTTATTTCTGGGTCGAATTGGCAGTTTAAAACACACAGGCTGCAATGGTAGTCCTAAAACAGGATTTGAAGGGCTTATGTGAGTAGAACAATTGATGCAGGCTCACCAGCAATATTTAATTTACAGGTCCTGGGTACATGTTGTACCACTTTACTAGGGATTTACAAGTAAATTGAATGTGTCTATTGGGTGTAAGTTAAGAAATGAGCACAATCACTTTAGCACTAGTTCGCAGTGTGCACAGAGTCCTAAGGCTACAACAAGCATTGGAAATGCAATAGGTCTCGCAGCATTAGAGTTAGTGCTTTTAGAATTGTTTATGGTTTTTTTGTTGTAAATCTTTAGCATTTTTGTTTCCTGTAGCCAATGCTAAAGAATTACAAATCAAAAAAGCCATAAACAATTGTAAAAGCTCTAACTAAAAATCCTCCGAGACCTATTGCACTGTGTGAGGGTGAGGGGGAGTGAGGGTGAGTGAGGTGTTGAGGGTGAGTGAGGTGTTGAGGGTGAGTGAGAGTGAGTGAGGGTGAGGGTGAGTGAGGTGTTGAGGGTGAGTGAGAGTGAGTGAGGGTGAGGGTGAGTGAGGTGTTGAGGGTGAGTGAGAGTGAGTGAGGGTGAGGGTGAGTGAGGTGTTGAGGGTGAGTGAGAGTGAGTGAGGGTGAGGAGTTGAGGGTGAGTGAGGGTGAGGGTGAGTTAGGGTGGGTGGGTGAGGGTGAGGAGTTGAGGGTGAGTGAGGGTGAGGGTGAGTTAGGGTGGGTGGGTGAGGGTGAGGAGTTGAGGGTGAGTGAGGATGAGTGAGGGTGAGTGAGGGGTTGAGGGTGAGGGGTTGAGGGTGAGGGGTTGAGGGTGAGGGGTTGAGGGTGAGGGGTTGAGGGTGAGGGGTTGAGGGTGAGGGGTTGAGGGTGAGCGGTTGAGGGTGAGCGGTTGAGGGTGAGGGGTTGAGGGTGAGGGGTTGAGGGTGAGGGGTTGAGGGTGAGGGGTTGAGGGTGAGGGGTTGAGGGTGAGGGGTTGAGGGTGAGGGGTTGAGGGTGAGGGGTTGAGGGTGAGGGGTTGAGGGTGAGGGGTTGAGGGTGAGGGGTTGAGGGTGAGGGGTTGAGGGTGAGGGGTTGAGGGTGAGGGGTTGAGGGTGAGGGGTTGAGGGTGAGGGGTTGAGGGTGAGGGGTTGAGGGTGAGGGGTTGAGGGTGAGGGGTTGAGGGTGAGGGGTTGAGGGTGAGGGGTTGAGGGTGAGGGGTTGAGGGTGAGGGGTTGAGGGTGAGGGGTTGAGGGTGAGGGGTTGAGGGTGAGGGGTTGAGGGTGAGGGGTTGAGGGTGAGGGGTTGAGGGTGAGGGGTTGAGGGTGAGGGGTTGAGGGTGAGGGGTTGAGGGTGAGGGGTTGAGGGTGAGGGGTTGAGGGTGAGGGGTTGAGGGTGAGGGGTTGAGGGTGAGGGGTTGAGGGTGAGGGGTTGAGGGTGAGGGGTTGAGGGTGAGGGGTTGAGGGTGAGGGGTTGAGGGTGAGGGGTTGAGGGTGAGGGGTTGAGGGTGAGGGGTTGAGGGTGAGGGGTTGAGGGTGAGGGGTTGAGGGTGAGGGGTTGAGGGTGAGGGGTTGAGGGTGAGGGGTTGAGGGTGAGGGGTTGAGGGTGAGGGGTTGAGGGTGAGGGGTTGAGGGTGAGGGGTTGAGGGTGAGGGGTTGAGGGTGAGGGGTTGAGGGTGAGGGGTTGAGGGTGAGGGGTTGAGGGTGAGGGGTTGAGGGTGAGGGGTTGAGGGTGAGGGGTTGAGGGTGAGGGGTTGAGGGTGAGGGGTTGAGGGTGAGGGGTTGAGGGTGAGTGAGTGAGGGTGAGGGGTTGAGGGTGAGGAGTTGAGGGTGAGTGAGGGTGAGGTGTTGAGGGTGAGGGGTTGAAGGTGAGGGGGTTGAAGGTGAGGGGGTTGAGGGTGAGGGGTTGAGGGTGAGGGCGAGTGAGGGTGAGGGGTTGAGGGGTTGAGGGTGAGGCATTGAGCGTGAGTGAGTGAGGGTGAGGTGTTGAGGGTGAGGCGTTGAGGGTGAGTGATGTTGATAGTTGTTGAGTGACGATGATTGAGAGTGAGTGTGAGTGAGGTGTTGAGTGTGAGTGAGGTGTTGAGTGTGAGTGAGGTGTTGAGGGTGAGTGAGGTGTTGAGGGTGAGTGAGGTGTTGAGGGTGAGTGAGAGGTTGAGGGTGAGTGAGAGGTTGAGGGTGAGTGAGAGGTTGAGGGTGAGTGAGAGGTTGAGGGTGAGTGAGAGGTTGAGGGTGAGTGAGAGTGAGGGTGAGTGTGAGTTAGGCTGAGGTGTTGAGGGTGGGTGAGGGTGAGGGGTTGAGGGTGATTGAGGATGAGTGAGGGTGAGTGAGGGGTTGAGGGTGAGTGAGGGTGAGTGAGGGTGAGTGAGAGTGGTTGTAAACCGTCTCTGTCTTGCAAGTTGGAAGTTGGTAGAGAATGGTGGTAACTGAGCAGGTTGATTGCAGGAGAAGGTGACGTTTTGGGGACTTTAAACTAGGATAAACCGAGAAATGGTGTAATAAAAAGGTGAAAAATAAATGTCCACTTTGATGCAGCAAAATTCCTGGGGGTCTGCGAGAGCGCAATCCCATACTCGGTGTTCCACCTGTTTAAAATGTTGCGGTCCTCCGATACTACATTTCAAGCAACGAGTCTGACGCTTTAGAAACTAGTTAAAAAGAACGCCGAGGAACGGAAACGTGATGCCCCAGTGTCACACAGCCATTTATTTCTCCTCAAGTGCCTCTTGCTGACACGACCACCTGTACTGTTTCCGTGGCTCTTTGGGAGTAAG
Source organism: Lissotriton vulgaris (assembly GCF_964263255.1). Lineage (NCBI taxonomy): Eukaryota > Metazoa > Chordata > Amphibia > Caudata > Salamandridae > Lissotriton > Lissotriton vulgaris. The sequence continues at coordinate 105,762,473 of NC_141698.1, forward strand.
TAAAGCACCCTCTACCAAGGGACGGTTGATCTCGATGTGTCTCTACACCCTCCAAACACGAAGACTACTGAACACGTTACAAATGTAAAGTCTCGGCGCACTCTGAAAAACAGCGGCCCTCAGAGATTACAACAGTCATATCCGGGTCGGCTAGCGCTGTCATGAACGCTTCCGTCACTTCCGGGACGGGCTTTTCGGTTTTTGGAGCAATCGCAAGCTTTGCTGGGCGGAACAGGCAGTCAGCCCCGCCTAGTGTCCACCCTTAAAGTGTCAGTTTGTAATCCCTACTGTTCTGATAGGCTTGCCAAGCCCCCAGCTCATTAAATACTTTTAGAATTGAAAGCATAGCCGATCAGAATCGGATTGTGAGACCCTCCTCCGCTAGCATACGAGAGGTAAGCGTAGTAGGGTGATGATCACACCGCCTTTTTCGGGGGAGTTGGCAATCAATACGGTACTTCGGCACTCTGATCAAAATCAGTTACGATTGATACGAGAGGGATGTATTAGCTAGATACTAGGGCATATGACTCACCTGTGACGTTTACCTATGTTACTTGTTCCTCCATTTTCTTTTCACATACGCACTTCCTTCTGTGTATTCTGGAGGCCCAAAAGAAAGCCGTGGAGTGGAGAGCGGGCGGGCAGAGAGAGTGAGGGGGCGGAGCGGGGTGTGGGAGGAGTGCGGGAACAGACGGGTGGGATCCTAGGACAACAAGTGAACGGGGTAGCTGGTTAGTATTTTAGAAAGGGTATATGCTGGATCTGTGTCACACGGCGGGTAAAATAAACAAAAAAAAAGAAGCCGGAGGGAAGAGAGGGGAGGGGGGAGGAGAAATGCGACACGGCGGGAAGGGGAGGGGGCGGAGAGGGGAGAGGTGCGAGTAAAATAAACAAAAAAAAAGAAGCCGGAGGGAAGAGAGGGGAGGGGGGAGGAGAAATGCGACACGGCGGGAAGGGGAGGGGGCGGAACGGGGGCGGAGAGGGGAGAGAGAGTAGGCAAGGCGACACGGCGGGAGGGGGCGGAGCGGGTAAACAAAGACGGACATGCACGCGCCCGTGACTTTTAAGGTCAATGCGCATGCGCATAAGCTTAATGCGCATGCGCATTGACCTTAAAAGTCACGGGCACTGCAAGGAATCGCCACGATTCCTTGCAGTGTTGCCAAAGAGTGGATAACTCGCAATACTCTCGCCTTGCTCGATGCGCATGCGCATCGACAGGCGAGACCTAAAAACAGATTTCAGTAAACAGGAGAAGCAAAAGGTTTGGGTGATTGGCACCCCAAGAACTGGCATGTCTATCATTCGGCATCGCTTTTAAATTGAAAACCTAAAAGGCAATTCTCATGTATTATAACTATGTTAGGGTACAACAACATTAGACGTTTATTTTCTACAGCCTACATATTCAATTCACCCACCTTGTCTATACCCAGTTTTATTCTTGAAAATAAATATTTTTATAATGGATAGATTATATATATATATATATATATGACGTGTATGCATTTTCGAAATAAACCTAATCATTGCAGGTTATCAAAAATACAATATCCCAGTGGGAAAAAATATAGCAGTGATATAGAAATGGGGGGGGGGGGGGTAGGGGAAGACGACGACGTACTACGGCAGTCATACTCTTATCCATTCTTTTGTATAATTTCAAAGACAGTATTTTGAGTAGACAAGATCATATCTACCTCGTAATTCCTAGCACTGGTAGTGGCAGCCTTTTCCAGCTCAATTCGAGCCCGTTTGTGACTGTGCTCCATCTGCAACTTTTCTCTTTCGATCTGCAGGAGGTTAGACTTGGAACGGATCTGTTCAGCTTGCTCTTCAAGCTAGACCAGTGGGAAAAACACACAATTAAAAAAACAGGAGCATTTGAATCCACTTGTACAACATAGGTAACTGAAAAGCTCACCTTCACAAAAGATTTATATGGCTACCCAACTCATTAGTACTCATTTTATGAACCTTAGGAGGAAAAAGGGCTGGTTGGACCCACAGCAAATCAGACTTGGGACCAGATCCCTAAAGTCAATGCATTAGTCCACTAAGCTATCAGACACAAGAAACTCATTATCTTTCATTCACAATTCCACAACCAATACTAAACATCACCTGACACTCAAACATTTCTTGGAGACACCAGGACAAAAGAGTCATATCGTACTTCATGCTCATCATGGCACTTCACTGTCTGCCACTGAGCTTCTTTTGAGCCATGCTAACTTGTAGCACTGCTTGGAAGTCCCACGTAACCTATTTTTAATGTATTACCCACCGCAAAGCCTCAACTTCGATGTAGTTCACTCTTTTGCTTAATAGCCAGGTCCAAGCTGTAAACACCACATATATGCTAAGTGCAAACACATATTAAGTCAGATTGATACACTCCATACAAATAATGAGACCTAAACTGTAGAAGGGTTGAGTTTACCAGTACACCAAGCAGAATATCCCTCGTTAGAAAGACCAGGAAATATCCAATAGGGAGACAGTCACATCTCCCCAAATTCTCTATAGGCTCAAACTGTAGATCTTTCATTTGCAACAGGGGGTTTCAGAATGCTAGGCTTTGTAATACTTGTGGATATTTGAGCACCTGGCCATCAGCAAACTGTCAAGATGTCAAGACTGTCATTTCTTCTCAATATATCTTTGCGTGGTTACCTTTTGCTCATCACTGTGTAAATGCATATACTGATAAAATAAATTAGTTATCTCTATCAGAATTTTTCTGCAGGATAAATAGTGTAGCTGTATCTTTTGGGGGTTGTTTGAGTCATCAGCTGCCTTTGCAAATAGTTCTGAGATTTCCATTACAAACGGGTGGCTGAATTACTTTATGGGGACATGCTGTTTGTTAGTAAAGTGAAGCAATGAGCATTTGTCAGCCAAATATACCCATCTTCGAGAGTTGGGAGTTTTAGGTTGAAGACTGCAGGAGTTTAACAAGGCTGTTTACGTATCTTCTTGAAACTATCAAAATCCCAATTGACTTCAGCTTACAGCAATTCTCTTTCTTGGGTTTAATGGTGGAATGGAAACATAAGGAGAGAAATGAAAGGGTAGATTAATATTAAAAGTAAAAATCGCAACAGGTTGTTTGGACTGTCCTCGTATCTGTGGAGTCACTACTGCGTCTATTAACCCCTTCCATGCTCATGACAAGGCCAGCTCGTCATGAGGCACGGTTGAGCTGTGCTTATGACAAGCTGACTTTGTCATGAAACTATAGTATTCAAGCATTTTCAGCACAGGAGGGGAAAACCCCCTAGCCGCCAAGGTGTTAAACACAAATAGCACAATGTACAGTTATTGTGTGGGTGTGGTCTTATGAACGCCGATCAGGAGTACCACACTGTGTAATAACGCTCTAACAGCATCAGTTACCCCTCCCCAATACGTGCAGCAAAACTCAGAAAAACCTGTCTTCCCATGCAATTTCACAAGGGGGGGGGGGTCAATAGGGTGCCACATTTACACATATCCTGCAAACACAAATTGCACCCAGGATGGGGTCCTAAATGCAAGAGCAATATTGAATCGTATTAAGAGGGAGTGAGCTCAATTGAGAAAACACAAAAAATGCATCTACACTTGGGGCATCATTGTGAGTTTTCCTATAATCCAAATTCATCATTACCTGAAGAGTGCAATCGGATGTGGACAAAATTACCATCACCTATTAAAATGTCTAAACAATTTGAATGCGTAGGCAGTACTATGAGGGCTACACTTCATCGATGTAGTTACTTAAAGCAGAGCTCAGAAGGTAATAATAACACATGAGGAACAAATTAAATCTAATTAGCAAGCTTGTATTGCTATTTATTGACAAGAGTGTTTGCCTGTATCACAATTCACAAATAAGCCTGCAATACTAGTTTAATCTGGTGTACAGGCGGAGAGTTCAGTATTAAAGACACTGGGGATATCCAATATATTTGTCATTACTATGAAAGGTCATTTTAGGCGATGATTACATTTGCTTCCACCAGTCTCCTGATTTCAGGAAACAACTAGGATTGTACATTGGAATCGATACAAAGAGGTTAGCATAACCTCAATATTAGAAATGGGGGTCTCTAGTTGGCAATAGTTTGCACCGTTGTCCAAGTAGGGACCCTTCTTCCTATTCAGGGTAAGGGAGATACACTTCTAAAATAACCCCTACTCACCCCCTTGGTAGCCTGGCACGAGCAGACAGGCTTGTCTAAGAAGCAGTGTGTTAAGCATTTGTGCACACATACAGTAATACAGTGAAAACACTACAAATGGGCACCACACCAGTTAAGAAAAATTAACAATCTTTACCTAAACCAAAACAAGACCAAAACGACAAAAATCCACAATAAAGTACTAAAGATATGATTCTTAAAAAAGGTAGAAACAGTTTTGATGTAAATGCCAATAAAAACACAGTTAAACCTAAAATAGCTTGTGTGGATTGAAGTCAGTATTAGCATTTTACTCTTAGGAGATCCTTCAAGAAAGGTTGATTCACCGTCACAAATATGGATATATACTATATGGTAGCACAGACTCAATACTCAGACCACAAGCAGGATGACACTTGTGACTCTGCACCACAGAATCTACTGATTAAGGCTATGTAGGTATTTGACCATTTATTAGTACGGTCTTCATTACATTCAGAGTTCAAAGGTTTACGCTATGTTTAATGGAGACATAAGTAATACCTGAATCATAGAGATGTGTGACAAAGAGGAAATAATGCTCTCACCCCATAAAAAAAAACACGTTGATGCGAGCCACTGACTGAGGGATGGTGACAGCAAAGCAATTAGTGTTTGTGACAGCATCCGATGGCAGATTTGCTGGGAGGATTCAGATTGATCAGTCCCACTGAGGTCTCATCCAGCTAGTTATGATAGAGATCCACATTCACTAATTTAAGGGTAAGAGTATTCCACTTGCTGCGAGGATCGGATATGGATGGTAGGTTCGCCCCAGTGTAATAATATATTGGGCAAGCTTCCCTATAATCTTGATGAGAACGGATATGGACTATGACAGGATAGAATACAAGACTAGGTCTACCACAAGATCAGCTGAACACTAAAATGAAATGTTGTCCACCCCAGGTTAATGGCATGGAGGAGAGTTTGAGGTTTGTGAGGAAGAGGTTTTACAAAACAGATTTTAAAGAGTAGGAGTTTACATCCGCTGAAGATGATGGGGATGACAGTTGTCCAGTATCTTGTAAGATGCTTCAATTTAAGACCTAATTATCTGAAACGCAAGTAACACTGACAAGATGTGAAATTTAACAATTTTAAAACTTAAACTAAGATGGACTAATTGCAGGGAAACCCTAACAAAGTGTGAAGTTTGAAAAGCTTTACATGAAAATATGCTTAACCAGTGAGCCTGGAAATTGTTAATTCGCTAGACACACACAACACAGAATTTGCTTTTACCCACATTCAAGAAAGTGACAGATCCCACGTAAGTGTACCACTTAGAAAGAGGTCTCACTAGTGCACCGCTTTATTGTAACTGTTTAAATGTTGAATTTTACCGCCTTACTAAATACACGCCTTATAGTTTTAGGCGCCCGAAATTTTCACAGCGAGGAACACGCACAAGCAGATCCCCTCGCTCTGTGTAAAAAAACTCTTCAAGTAAGTTCTTCTGCCCCATCCAGCTGGCATAACTAAGTAGAATTATTTACCAAAATATGATACAGGCTCTAATCATCATGTTTTATGTTTCTTTAAAATCAAGTCCAAGTAGGACCCTCTTCTAATTTACAGTGACAGAGCGCTACCTGGATCATCCAAATTGAGAGGCACTTTTGATTAATTATTATGTAAGTTCCTCCACTCCTTACTTATGTAGCTCTAATTATGTATCCTTGGTTTTAATAAAATGCCCACCTCATCTTTTGACAAACAGCTTGACATGCTGACGCTGCCTCCGAATATATCTAAGTCCTACTACAGCATTTACTCTCAACTCTATGCTTGCAAAAATATGGACAAAGTCATAAACTTTTGTGAAATTTTATATCATCATCATATTCTCTCTAGAAAGCAACCTCCAAATCAGTTTCAGCATCAAAATATCATCCTTGCCTGCGAATGCCTTGGCAAGGTAACTAAAATAAATTAATCATTAAATGTTTGCAATGATCTTAGTAAATGCATGCATCCGAATATGCGTCCATGTACAGCCACAACTTAGCCTTGGTTGTATATATGATATAAATGCTACACTCCTAGGTGAAGAAATTATACCCCGTCACCTTTGATAATTCATCTTCAATGCGCATGTGATGAAACACAAACATGTGCATGTTATTTTATCACTCCCGGGGAGCACTATTAAATACAAGCCTAAACAAATAAATATGTAGGTTAAAAACGTGTAACTAAAATACCAACTCTTACAGTTTCAGGAAGCTCATCAGTCCTGATGATGATCTAAAGCAATATAGATCGAAACGCCGTCGACATAACCAAGGATTTTTTACTCATTCTATTGTATATAATTGTTTTTTAACCTTGTTGTTGTTGTGTGACAGTTCGTTCACTTTGTTCACTTTTGTCACGTCCTGCACCGTATCACTCACCTGAGCACCTGAAATACAGTATAAATATTTATGTATATAAAAAAGAAAAGATTAAAGTAATTTTTCTACCTACACCTACAGTCTCTGCTCCCCAGCGTTTATTAAATACTCGCTTCATATACCTTTTTCTCCAGGACCTAATCAGGCCAAAAACTGAACCATTGTGACTTAAAAAACACCCCAGGTTAATGGCATGGAGGAGAGTTTGAGGTTTGTGAGGAAGAGGTTTTACAAAACAGATTTTAAAGAGTAGGAGTTTACATCCGCTGAAGATGATGGGGATGACAGTTGTCCAGTATCTTGTAAGATGCTTCAATTTAAGACCTAATTATCTGAAACGCAAATAACACTGACAAGATGTGAAATTTAACAATTTTAAAACTTAAACTAAGATGGACTAATTGCAGGGAAACCCTAACAAAGTGTGAAGTTTGAAAAGCTTTACATGAAAATATGCTTAACCAGTGAGCCTGGAAATTGTTAATTCGCTAGACACACACAACACAGAATTTGCTTTTAGTGACACTGACCGAAGATTGATCACCAAAAAATGGGGTTTACCCATTTTTAAACAGTTGTTATCTGGGTAAATGTTTAAATAAAGAAAACACCAACAGCATAGAATAGGTTCTTTCTTGAGCACAAACGTATAGGTCACACTGAAGCTCCAGACATTAGACGGTGTAACAAATGACTCCTATTTCCATACTTCAGAAGTTAGTATATCAAAAGAGAACCACACATCATGGTCTCCAAAAGAACAATATTACTCAGATTTCTATTACAATTTATAGGAGCTTTATGTAAACGGGCACCAACAACTGTGAACTCACAAATTGAAACCAGCAAAGGAGGGTAATTACATTATGAACGAAATTGCACAATTCCAGGTGATGTTCCATCCTAAATGTGGTAGGGAGAAAGCATGGCTATTGCTAACCCTTTAGACTGTAGAATAGTAAAATACATGCCTCATTAAGGCACCCCACCTGAACGCTCTGCTGAAACTGCAGCTGCAGGGACCCATGGCCGGGGTTGGAAGAGAACAGGCTAGCCGCGCTGACTTCAGACCTCTGAGACAGGAAGTTATTGAAAGAACGCAAGGTGGAGAAGACTGTGGTGTTATCATCGAGATCCTCCATAGTGGTGCGTGCTCACCCAGGTGGTCTGGCCTGAAACAGGAAAAGGTTATAGTTTATTTTAGGTTAGAACTTCAGATTAAATGCAACAAGAGATCTAGCTACACCTCATGCATTGTTCCAGATCATAGGATCCATCACAATTTCAGCATCTTTCTGGACGAGAGACGGTCATACAGACACACACGCGTACACACACTCACAGGACTAGACCAGCCAGTGTTTTTACACTGATCACCAAGTATACACCTGAATGGGGAACACCACTTGAGGTGAAAGAGCATTGCTGCAAGTTAGAATTAACTTTACCAGTCTACTCCAGTTCACCAAGGACACAATAGTATGGTCCTGGACTTCTCTGATATTTTTTCTTGAATTCAATATGGTCAACTGAATTGAACAAATACTACAACTTACAGGCCTCAACAAATCTACTCGCCCACTTGCTTTGGTGTGTCCGATTTTATTAGGGCAAGTTATATTTAGGGCCCACTCACCCCTTCTGGCGAGCTGACAAACAAGTCTTCTGTTTACTCACAAAGTGAAGTTGCATTAAAGAAGCTTTTAAATCTTCTTGTTATCTTGTCAAATGAATTCTGTTTGAGGTAGCGGTCAAAAGTCAGTTTACATGTACAATTACTTGTCTCTCTGACTGCAAAGTTCAAGGATTTTATAAAGTGAACTGTCTGAAAAACGTGCTGTACAAAAAGTGTGGAATGAAAGGCTGTATGTGATGTTTTATTCTAACATAATGAAATAGCTAAGAAGTGAACTGTAGAAACATTTCAAAACAAATGTCAGTAGTTATGAAGGTTTTTTTTTAATTATTTATCAAAAGGAGAGAGAAGAATTAGGGACCATTCCTGATCCCCTATGGTAATCTGTTTTGATCAATGAGAACTAGTCTATTAATACGTGTAGGGAGTCTCAAGAAGTATGATTGAGGATGTATGTAGAAGGAAAAGTGTTTTTCAGTTTTATAAATCCCTCACCCACCAACCTAGTTGGTGGAATACTTCATCATCGGGCCCACCCGATGACACCAAGTGTGTCCCGGGTGTGCTTCTACGCCTGTTTACAGCGGAGCAGGTATATTACTGAGTGTGCAGTGTTGGTGATGTGAGAAATGAAAGGTTTAAAAACTGTCCAGTGGTCCCAAAAGGAATTACTTTATTGTTTTAGCCTCTGGCAGTAGTAAAGCAAGGCGTTGGATGTAGGTGGAGTCGTATTTAGGGTACTCCTGCATCCAGTGGGTGGTATACATGTTTCAGCCAGGCCTTGAATTGTGAACTGGCTTTCCTCAGGACCTATGTGAATAGTGATTAAGTGAACTATGCTACAGTTTGTGACATCGAAGCAAACAATGTGTTGCACGCGCTATGGTGCATTATGTGTAAGAAGGGGTTTCCCTCTCAGGACATTACTGTACAGACAAAACATACAGGACATAACAAACATACAAAGATGCAGGTTAGCATGATATGCATTATCACGTCTAGTCATATGAGCCGTTGCGTTCAAGTGGTTACGGAACTAGCGGCGGGGTGAGGGTATTTACTGTGAAAAAACCAGTATATGCGATAAGGTGAGTGACGAAAATATTGAGGATAAAGATAGTGAGAAAGAAAGACTTGTTTTCTCACACAGCGATTTGCTGCTGGAGCCCCATGAGTATCCGGCAGGGGTACTGGCTGTTAAGGAGAAAGGAAAAAACTGGAAAAGGGATTGGCACGCTGGCCAATGGTTAAGGTCTGAAAAGGATTCTGTGGTGGTGGTATTTTCTGGAAGGAAGCCTTAGGAGTCCATCAGCAGTTCACCAGCAGCCCAGGTAAGGCCCAGGCGGGCATTTTTTAAAGTTATTACGGGTCAGATGCAGTGAATTAATACTTCTGAAACACATGGCTCAAGACAGTTTATTACGAAGCCCAGCAAGGACAGGTAAGAAAAGTGCGTGTAAACTAGCTTGGCAATATTTTGAAATTCAATATTTCTTGGAATGGACACCGCCAGTCTTTGAGTCGGGTCACCCGGCTACTGCCATGAAACTGGAGGTCAAACATCAACCTGGCTGCCTTGGTACTCTTACACACGCACAAGATCATTAGGCTGGCACTGAAGGCAGCAATTTGATTTTCGTTTTAATAGGCTGTTGCCAATCTTGACATATTACAGATTTCATTACCATTTCGAAGGCATCTGTTTGCGATCCAAGCTGGATGTGTGCACAGAGAGGGACGTTCTGCATTAAGTCGCTTCATTTCAATTACGTTGATAATAACCCTGCACCTAAATGAATAATTGCACAACTCCCAGACCAAGTGAACCCTAGCATATGTACTTCCTCTAGCCGTACTCACACTAAATATAACGAGAAAGCCCCCTGCTCCCTAGAGTCTCTCTTGCCACAGGTTTAAACTAGAAAACAGGCCGCATGAGGCCGGGCACAAAAACATGTTGAAAGGCTGACATGTCCTGCATTTTTTTGTCCCGCTGCTCACTTGAAACTTGTGTCAGATATATATCCTCATATCTTCATATCATTAGAAAAGATGTGCTGATAAGACTTCGCCCAATTTTATTTTTAAGCATTATTTCAGTCAAACCACAAATTATCTAACAAATTCAAGCTTGCATTTTTAGGTTCTGCGTTAGGCGACCGTTTGTTTTAATAAATACATATATACTGTACATACGTACAGGGAAATCAGTCAGCCCTCTTGATCCATTGGTTTGCTGTAGTGTCATTCACATTGTGCTTCTGCCCACCCACAGCTTAAAGCGCGAAGCACAGGGTCAGCTCACTTCAGCCACTGTGATTGACAACATTGTGCACTTGCACAGTGTGTGCTTCAGCACAACAAGTAGTGCATGGATTAGTGGTGCAAAATGAGCTACTCTATAAAAATATATGCCTTTTGGCTTTTGAAAAGGCTTGCTTTCATACAAATTGTGCCTTCACACACAAACTTTCACAAACAAAAAAAATCATTGGCAAAGCCAAGAGGTTAACATTAAATGCCAAACCTGCTGGCTTTGACAAAGACTATATTTTCTTTAAAGTGTGCATTGTTTTCTGGGTTCCCTGTCATGAATAGTGCAAATTAGGCTGGTCTTAAGTGTAGTTGTTGCGGTTTGTAGTTGAGAATGTATGCCCATATAGGAAGACGAGTAGTGTTTGGATTGAGCTAGATCGTTCAAATTTGTATTTATTGAGTGTGATTATGCATAGAATTTGCATCCTATAGTGTACGTGTATTAGTAAATACTGCTATATGCCATTAGGGTTCATCTGTGAACTCATTTTTAGGGCTCGGACTCCTCCCCACTGTAAAGTGGGAGGAGTTTCGAGAACTAATGTTAAAGAAGAAAAAAAAGTATCTCCTAGGGCTTTTGCCGAGACAAATTCCACACATTCCTTTGCGTGTTCTGTCATCTGGCCAGTGATTCGTGTTCGTTGTGCTGTCGTTTTAATAGGCTTGAAGTGATAGGGTAAATGTAGTTTTGTTCCGCCATTTTGGGCATATTTCGTTCGTGCTCGCGCAAAGAAGTACATTAATTATATTTAGGAGCCGTCAGGGTGCCTCCGAAAGTGAATGCAGATGGCCGGGCGCCTTCACCATTCAGCAGCGCTCAGCGCGCAGCTGCTGCATGCCAGGCCGGGAAAGGGCTTCATCAGCCTCACTCATCACCATACTTCAGACCAGAATACAAATAAATATATATGCTCACTCGTGCAGCGTGGCCAGTGCCTAGTCTGCAGGCTTCAAGCGTAAGACTGCTTTCATAGTCTCAATATTGTTCCCGTTCTAATAAATTTGACCGCGCCTCTTTCAAGTCCATGCTACATTACATTCCACGGACTACATTGATTGGTCCGTTACAGCAGATTATTATATTACGTGTATCCCATTTTGGTCCAAAAAGCTTGAATACGGTGGAAATTCGTGGCCAAACGTCCATTTGGTTGTGGAGTTTTTATTTCACGCTTTCATATTTCTAGGCTGTCCGAGTTTGTGGTGAGTCATGCTTTTGATTTCGGCAGTCCATTGTGAGCAGAGTTTGTTCGGATCTGTGAGTCATAGATTGAGCGCAAGCACCTTCTGAAAGCTTGCGAAAAGCGTCGGGCCAGCTTCCAATTCACAGCTCGGCAGGAATATTAATGTGTCCACGCTCTTAAAAGTAATGGTGTGAATGAGGCACTTATGTGCTGTCTATTTAATGCTGAATCAATGCCACATTCCCTATGATTTTATTTATTTTAGAAATTCAATGAAATCCCGGGTGGCTCGGAAAGTGCTCAAGATGATTGAAAAAAATGCTCTTTAACGTGCTATGACCAATTGGGAAGGTGGGCAGGTGTGGATGTAATTTAAGTCATAATGTGATTGGTGTGAAGGTACGGTACTTAGGTGTGATGTGATCCACACAGCGATTGGCTGCAACAAGGGGCATGCTTGGCGGTACCTTAAGGGGCCATCCGGTGAATGATGTCAAAATATGTCTCAAAGCGCAAGCTGACATCATCAGACAAAGCAGCATTCTAGAATGATTATTGTTGGTGATTGTTAGTGATGCAGGACTGACTGAGGAAGGAGAACTGTTTGTTTGTCTACACCAGGTCACCATTTTAACTGCTGTAATTGATTGGAATATGAAGGCGGACTTTTATTTTCTCCAAAACTGCTCTAATTGGGTGGAACCAGATAGATCGATTACTCGTATGAGATTTTAGGTGACAAAGTATGTGGTGATGTCATTGACCTGTTGGTACATGGTCACAGAATCAATGATAAACCTAAGGGTATTGGGTTTTTTTTGGTTTCGTAATTGAGGCCAAGACCGAACTTTGCAAAAAACACAGGCTGTGAACACATTGTGTGTGTTTTAATGTTGCACTTCGTTGTAAATCCTTGACATACCTTTTTTTGCACTTTGGCTGCAGCTTGTATAAAGAGACTCGCCATCCTAAGTGTGCAATTCATTCCTTTCTTAGTTCGTCTCACCTCCTCCCTTCTTTTCTACTCTCCCCCCACCCCTCCTATTTTCTTGCCATCGCTGGTTGCACTCTCTCCTCTCCGCTACTAGTAATACCCGATGCAGAGTGGCGGCGCAGAGTGGCGGCGCAGAGTGGCGGTGCGGAGGTGCAGAGTGGCGGCGCAGAGTGGCGGTGCAGAGTGCAGAGTGGCGGTGCAGAGTGGCGGTGCAGAGTGCAGAGTGGCGGTGCAGAGTGCAGAGTGGCGGTGCAGAGTGCAGAGTGGCGGTGCGGCGGTGCAGAGTGCAGAGTGGTGGTGCAGAGTGCAGAGTGGCGGCGCAGAGTGGCGGCGCAGAGTGGCGGCGCAGAGTGGCGGCGCAGAGTTGCGGCGTAGAGTGGCGGCGCAGAGTGCAGAGTGGCGGTGCAGAGTGGCGGTGCAGAGTGGCGGTGCGGAGGTGCAGAGTGCAGAGTGGCGGTGCAGAGTGGCGGTGCAGAGTGGCGGCGCAGAATGAGAGTGACAGTGAGTGCAGAGTGACAGTGAGTGCAGAGTGACAGTGAGTGCAGAGTGACAGTGAGTGCAGAGTGACAGTGAGTGCAGAGTGACAGTGAGTGCAGAGTGACTGCAGAGACAGTGTGTCAGGGTGCACATTGTGTGAGTGTGCAGAATGAGTGTGCAGGGTAAACAGTGTGTGACTATGCAGGGTGACATTGGGAGTGTGCGGGTGAGCAGTGTGTGAATGTTACGGGGCAGTGTGTGAGTGTGCAGAAAACACCACACACACATAACGCACACACAAACCACACACCTCAGTCTCTCAACACCACACACTTGTCACCACTCAACACAACACAGTCACCACCACACTCACTCCCCAGGCTCACCCCCACAGACTCACCAGCACACACTCACCAGCACACAGAAAACAACACACACAACAACACACCCCCAGCCGTCAATGAATGCTTTCACCATGCACAAACACCAACAACCATCATCCATCTGTGCACGCTTTTACCAAGCACACACCCACCAGCCGTCAGTGCACCCTTCCACCAGGCACACACACCTCCAGCCGGCAGTGCACTTTTCCACCAAGCAATCGCAGTATGGTACACTTTACTTTTAAACATATTCATATAAAGCACAGCATGCCACCATTGGTAAAATTACAATTCAACCAACATACTTCCACTACACACCACATGCACACACTCCATAACACATGGCAAAAAGACATTGGCATTTACAATGCCATTAGCTCAAACTCAAATAAATCCGAGCCCGATTGCATTTCTAATGCTTGTTAAAAAGTGGGGAAGGTTTTTCCTAGACAAATTAAATGCTTTCCACTGAGTCTTTTACAGGGCAGATGGCATGATGATTTATCTGTGATCTTATCTATTCATGAACGAGGAGAGTATTTTCATTGTTCATGACGACATTGGTACAGGTTGGCACTGGTTAATAGGCACTCTCATGAATTCCTAGGTGTTATCAGCATACTTGTTGACTCCCTCCTTCCTCCCCACGCCCGAACATAACCAATATTTTAACCATTAAATACTTAATGATTTAAAACAACGCTGGACAATCGTGGCCGTGAGATAACTCCACATAGATGGTTACAGGAAATTGTAAAATGTCCACAGAGCCCACGTGGATCTTTTGTTACAGAGTGTCAAATTCTGCAAACAAGTGTGAAGCAGGGCTAATATTGCCAACAAGTTTCAGGTGTCATCCAAGAGACAGGGTGCACACTTCATTGCTTTCCTGAAGATTAAAGCTTGACTTGTTGTTAGTCAAAGGGGATTCGAGTGCCAATGTGTTCATGGAAATATGTTTGTGGACCAGTATTTTGTTGACTTTGATATTTTTTTTGTTTCAGATTGCATTATAGTTCACAGTTTGCACAGTGTCTAGTTCTAGATCTCCAGCAGAATGAATACATCTTTCTTATGCTCAGTCCATTACTTTGCCCAATACAAGTGAGAGATAGCTTTATATGGCAGTCTTTCCAAGAGTGGGCACTACTGGAGTCAAGAGAATATATTTCGTGTATAATTTGTAAAACAGGAAGCATTAATGCCAGAGCCTAAAATGTTTTTGATATGACCTATGCTAATGGCGTCAAACCATAACCACATGCACTTTACACTTCACAGTCCAAAAGGAGGTGAGCGTTGGTCTAGACAAATTTGCTTGAAAATGCACCATTTGCCCAGTTTTCAAAATTTTCTACAACACTCCTTAGGTCGTTCAGGCTCGCTCGCTCCGCTCACTCGCCATGGTGTGCTCCACCATTAATTTTACGCCCTACCACTTTTAAATGTCACCAGCCGCCACTGTACGCAACCACTTGAACGCAACGGCTCATATGACTAGACGTGATAATGCAGATCATGCTAACCTGCATCTTTGTATGTTTGTTATGTCCTGTATGTTTTGTCTGTACAGTAATGTCCCGAGAGGGAAACCCCCTCGTACACATAATGCACCTCAGCGCGTGCAACACATTGTTTGCTTCTATGTCACAAACTGTAGCATAGTTCACTTAATCACTATTCACATAGGTCCTGAGGAAAGCCAGTTTACAATTCAAGGCCTGGCTGAAACATGTATACCACCCACTGGATGCAGGAGTACCCTAAATACGACACCACCTACATCCAACGCCTTGCTTTTACAACTGCCAGCGGCCCAAAGAATGAAGTAATTCCTTTTGGGACCACTGGACAGTATTTAAACCTTTCACTTCTCACGTCACCAACACTGCACACTCAGTAATATACCTGCTCCGCTGTAATCAGGCGTAGAAGCACACCCGGGACACACTCGGTGTCACAGGTGGGCCCGATGATGAAGCATGCCACCAACTAGGTTGGTGGGTAAGGGCTTTATAAAAAGGAAAAACACTTTTCCTTATACATACATACATAATCAATCATACACCCTTGTGACTCCCTACACGTCTAAATAGACTAGTTCACATTGATCAAAACAGTAGTTATGAAGGCCCATGTGTTGAAATTCTGTGGATGTAAAAAACTATAAAAAAAAATCCCCTCAATAGGATGAAAACAAATCAGAACACTTTACTTGGTGATGGCCAAATTATGAATGTTTGCTGAAACCTAATTCCCATGGATTATTGTTAATACACTGCATAGTTTAATAAGTAAAAAACTGCATGTTAGTTGAAATGTTTTTGGTCATTTCAATGAAAAATGTTCTATCTGTAAATGACAGTGCACTACCACCTCATGTTTTAGTAATATATCTATTATAAGTGATTTTTTTTAAAAATATGAACTGAGAAACATTCCTGCCCCTGTCCTGGTGACAATGCTATTAGTGAACTAAGAGGCAAGTCAGGGTCATGGGTACCCCTATATGTGTGTTAGATTCTTATTATGCATGGAGCAAAAAGGTTTAGTCTATGAAATGAAATAGTTTTTTTTTTTTATTACAGCAGGAATGCTGAACATACATATTAGAAGGTGCACTCATACGTGAAAGAAGATGACTCTGCAAAATAAATATTTGTCTAGGATGAATAATGAGACCAGTTTATGGGTCAATGCATTAGATTGTCAAAAGCAAATATGATTACAGCACCTTGTCCTTGATGACATGGGCTCATCTGGTAACTTTAGATATAAGCACCACCAACACTTGCTTGTACAAAGTCAGCAGTTTCCAACATTGTGCATTAGAATGCAAATATAGTGTCACTGTGGAACAGAACGGCTAATCTAAAACAATTCATTGCTTTCGGTTTAACAAAGCTTATGAAAGAGTTGTTTTATTGAAAGCAATGGACAGTGATCCAGCCATGTTTTAATATTTCAGGGCAAAGAAATATTTCCTTGCTTTAAAGGACGTTACAAAGAAGGATTTGCAACCAAGTAACAAGTTCATACTGAAGAATTGTGGCTCTGGCTTTTGTCGTCCAATTAACAGGGAGTTTGATAGAAACAATCCATGGCAACTAGATTGCTACAAATCTGTAGTTACATTATAACCCATCTGTAATGCCTGTGTTCTGAGAATCATTGTATCCCCGTGAGTGGCTGCCCCCCCTACGTCACGGGGTGCAGATTTAGACATATTGAGAGACAAAGGGGCAGAGAGCGCCCACGGGGTCCTTGTGCCGACCGCGTTCACAGCCCGAGCCGCCAGCAGCCCGAGGCGGTGTACGAGGCTGAGTGTTATATTGTAAGTGCAATTATAAAACGTATTGTAAGAGCATATATTAAACACTGGCCACCCCTTTATTTTAACTCCAATTATAAAACGCTTACCGTCCCTGACGAAACGCTTTAGGCGGGACAGTGCTGCTCCGGGAACCCAAGGCCAGTTCATTGTTTACTGCCGCCAGAGCAGCACTGCCCCGCCTAAAGCGCCTCGTCAGGGACAGTAATCGTTTTATAATTGGAGTTAAAATACAGGGCTGGCGACTAACGTTATGAACGCGGTCGGCACAAGGACCCCGCGGGCGCTTTCTGCCCGAGACACGAGCCATGTCTCAACAGAGCATGCGCAAATGGCATTTGTTAGGGGGTACATGGAAAGATGGTGGGCGTGATGGCACGTCATTGGGCCGCAATGTGCGCATGCGTGCGCTTGCGCAAAGCAGGGGGGTCCAGTGCCTCACGGGGGGCAGCGGATCATAGAACACCTGCACCAACACAGAACACCGTATGAAGTTACCAATGATTTCTGTGACAAAATACATGGTCACAGATCGATTCCTGCGACAAAAAGTATGTAATACCCAAGATGGTTAGTGGAAATAAATCAAGTTGTAAATAATACTCCTACAAACCAATTCTGAAACGGATCAAGTTATAGAGTACAAAGGGTTTTATTTAAGCATGCATTTTATTTTACTCCTTGTGCACCGGATGAAACAAGATCAAATGCACGGTTGGTTATATTATATCACCAGTTATTTGACGACTACAATTTTCCTTGTAAGCATACTTCTTTAAAGCTGTGATTTGCTTACCCAGGTCAAAAGAGGTGCTGTCTATGCGAAAAGGACTCTGTTGGTATCCTTTTCATACCTATACATTATAATTGAGCTTGTGCTTAAACAGCAAAAAATGCTGTGCATAAAAATAATGGACGAAATGCTGAACAAATTCACCCCAGTAATGAAATCTGGGTCGAATCCATCGTTCTTTTGTTCACCATGCCACTCCAGTTTGGACATCGCCATATGCAAATCAGTCTTGACCCAGTGCCTCATGATTCCAACCTCAATTGCCAAGCCAGGTTCTCCCTGGACCGGAAACAAGCATCCTGGGATCAGTTTCAGGATTCACACTCATCAGAAGGCTAGCTGGAATCCAGTGGCACAGTGTGCCCGGGACCCATGTCTGGGCATACCTGGCGCACTTAGGACGAGAATGCAAAAGACACACAGATGACGGACGGAACGCAGAGCAAATCAAACATTCAACCCCAGTCAAGAGATCTGGGTTAAATTCATTGTTCTTTTGCTCACCATGCCACCCCAGTTTAGACCCAGCCATATGCAAATCAGTCTTGACCCTGTGCCTCATGGGAACAGTACAGCCCAACTGCCAAGCCAGGTCCTCCTGGGCCATGACCACGCATCCTCAGACCGGTTTGGTTCTGGACAGTTCCCATGAGGAGCAGAGTCAAGATTGATTTGCATATGGCTGGGTCAGAACTGGAGTGGTGTAGTGAGCAAAAAAACGATGGATTCAACCCAGATTTCATGACTGGGGTGAGTGGTTGAAAAGTATCAGCAGTCCGTTCATTTTCTTGTGTTTCCTTGATTAAGCAGCAGGGGCAAGGGCCCACGATAAGGTGAGAAATGCATACAAACGGGGATCCGGAGGCATTTATGTCAGCACAAGTAGAACATTAGTACTATCAACTTGTTTTTTATGTAGCACTTAATCAGTGACCAAAGAAAAGTGTAATGCATGTCACTGTATGACTATGTCAACAATGGTTCACTCTATCTGCCAGTATCTATTGTAAAGTGTGTTTTGTGATATAAAGCACTCCACTTGGGAAAGCCTAAATACTGGACTTTTAAACTTAGCGTGTCAGATTGGAAATCCAAGACCTACAATGAAAGCTCAGCCAGCTAAGTTTCTAGTATAATTATCTCTTTTTCTCAACGTGTACAAGACCTGAAAGACGGAGATAGTTTCACATAGTACAGAGACAGAAATCAAAGAGAAGAGAAATACATTTCACCTGGGCAGGGTACAAAGATGAACATATTATGGGTCTGACATCAGATATGAAGTACCGCCTTAAAATACCAGAGGAAATAAAATGAATTCTTTTCCCATTAAAAATGATTTAGTGTATCTTAACACAGAATGAACTTCTGAACATAGAAGGGTGTTGACAGAGTCTACAGTACGTGTCATAAGCAGTGGGAGAAGTCTTTTCAAAATTGTATTGAATGGTGTCAGTATGGAGGTTGGACGCGTTTCCTTACCAGCATTACTGCTATTGTTGGAAGTGTTGCTGATAAAGCAAAAATGTATGGTAAATCTTTTAAGCTGCTAATTAAGTTAAAGTTGGAATGGCCTCTCTTTGCACTTTTTTCCTTTGAAATATTTAAATGAGCTCACACAGGTTTTGGAGGCCTATGTTGGCACATTTTTCAGCAAGACAAAGCAAACATTGCAGACTAAAAACCTAGAATTTGCAGTACTTTCACTATAAGCAGAAAATGTGCCTGTTACAAAAGTACAGCTTGGACTGTTACAGATAGGAACTTTGGTTGAATCGGAGACACCAATAAACAGATACTTCACTTCCTTATTTACAAAATACTCCTCTAAATCCTTCTGTACTCATTCATTGGCATGCAGAGAATGTCGAAGAATAAAGTGATGTCAGATAAATACGAGAACGCATTGGAACAAATGAAAAATATATAGCTGAATAATTGTAAAGTTAAAATTAAAAAGTACTTAATGTGTTGAAATGGTTTTTACAACATTCAATTAGGAATGCAGATCTCAGAATTTACAGGGGATGATGGGTAGGACTGTACACAAACCACCAAGCGGAAGGTCTATGCAACACTGCTGAAGACTCAGCCAGGTCACCTGCTGGAGTGCCCAGCAGCACCTCGCCTCGTAATAGGAAGATATCCTACTTCACAAAGGCTATGGGGCCCCAGAAGTGACTATTAACAGTTTTGACGGGACGAGCACTGGAGAAATAGGGAGACCCTTCAAGCCCAGTGCATCCATGAGAGGACCCACGAAGAACGTGGCAGTGGGATATTGGGGCCCTAGAGAAGGGGATATGAAGATAGGGGACGGAGAAGGAATGGGAAGGTGGGGTAGAAGTGCCAGGGTAACGGGGAGAGCTGGGGAAGATGTAACAATTGGATACTGGAAAATGGAGAGACCAGGGTAGCCACTTCTCTCGTCGGATGCTCACACTCCGTTTATTGGAACAGCAGCAGCGCCAACAGGAGTAGGATAGGTCCCAATTTATTTCTTCATTTTAATATTTATTGCATATGCTTTTGCAAAAATTGAAGGATTTTTATGAAGTGAAGATTTTAAAAATATTGCAAAACGCAAAATGGCAATTTCCAGGGATAATGGGCATGTTACGTTTTTCTGCAGTTTTTCCCCACATACTGCTTATCAGCTAAGGGATATGCATCTTGTTGCTATGAACAGTGCTCCAGCGACAAACTAGGTTTCATCTTTCACCCTCCCCTGCTTTTCGTAAATCGCACAATTACCACAAAATCAGCTGATGTGCACGGTGCCTGCAATTTTAAGCCTGGGGCCTCCAAAAGATAGTCTCCTGAAGTTTAGCTTTGGAGTGGTTTCAAGTGCAGACTGCCTACTCGCTTTGCATGTATTATGACAGGGAATAGCAAAAGCCGCAGCAGTGCAAGCTTCCCTCATACCACAAACCAGATACAGAATTAGCAGCAGTAATGGCAAGCCCTCCTACTGGGACCTAGACTGTGGCTAACCTTTGTAGCAGGACTGCCTTGGCTTCCACTTTCAGTAGAATATGCTTCCTGCCAAATTTTCCACTTATCAATCCAAACTTGGGCTAGAAAAAAAAAAGTAGCAAAGACCCTCAACCCTCTCTAAGGTATTAAATATGTATTTGTAGGATTTTAAAAAAAAAGTATGATTTTTTATTATGTAGCTACTGGCGCAAGTCTTTGTAAGTGACATAATAAGCCAAAATAAATGAAAGCTGTGTAATCATTACTTTGCTTGAATGGCTTTTTGAAATGTACTTTGACTAGACTGGCAAATGAGTATCAATCCACCAGCATAGATTACATTAAGAGGCATTGTGGGACAAGGGTCAAAAACTACATGTGGGCCTCCTTCCTTCTTTTGATCCCTAGAACTAAAGAAACAGCAAATAGAGAAAGAAAGATTGACTATAGAGATATGCACCGAGTTGATTGATGGATTTGTTACTACTCTTTTTTTGTTCATAGTGTGAAATACTTTTTTTTATAATTGTCTTTTTAGATGCTTTGATTGATTTCATCATTTTGTCCTGACGAAGGTAGAGTAAATCGAAAACAAACCACCGAAACACTGCGTCAACATGCTTTTGTGATTCATGATTTGATAATCTGTAATTTGTGTGCGATATAAACGTTGATATTTTTATAAATAGAATGCTCGGTTAAACAGGTGAATAGGTATAATTATTCATACAACCTGAAAAAATTAAGCTCATTGGTAGTATTCCAATACTACAGTGATAAATATGGTCATATAGCACGGATATGGTCTCAAAAACACGTGTTATTCAGCCATAATTAGATAATACATTGTTTTTATCATCAGTTTTAAATATTGTTCATGATACACTGATGAAATAGTACTCTATGAAAAATGTTTAAATGCAGCGTTTTCTAGAGATTTTAACTTTACATATATGTAGAAACTGTCTTTTAACTGAGTTTTTTACACATAAAGGAAGACATTTTTGCATTAAATCAATACAGTGATGTGTGCGCGAGGGGTATGGATGATTTCCCATAATAAGGTGAATTTAGTGGTTGATCTATACAAGACTGTTTTTGCAAAAGGGATCATTTTGTTGGTGTTGGAAGGCATTAGAAGGCCCATAAGCAGTCTGTCGACCATAAAGTGCAGCAGCAACTTACGATAGCCCGAAAGCTGCTTCAGGCGCTAAACGTGGATAAGGCAGAATATGCGCTCCTTCGATCTAAACAAAAATACTACACTGGAGGCAATGAAGGAGGCCGTCTTCTGGCACATCTGCTAAGCACTCCGGTGCTCAAACAGAGAATTACAGATACTAAAGGGTCACAGGGTGCATCAGAACTTGCAAATGGCTCAGGATTTTGAGCACTTTGCTCTACATATTATATGACAGAGGCGCTTGATCTAGGAGACGCCATGACTTACTTAGCCTAGGACCACATGAACGATGCCTTGCAACTAGACAATGACATCCATCCAAGTGAGGTGCTCATGGCCATAGCTGGCTTGCAGTCAGGTAAGTCACCTGGTTAAGACAGTAACATTTCTGAATTTTGTAAAACATCTGGAGGTCCCGCTGCCAGACATCCTTGCCCGTCTCTACAAGTCTTTCAGCGAGTTGGGCTACCTCACAGACGCTAAGAGAGGCTACCATTTCAGTACTCCCCAAGCCTGGAAAAGACCCATGCTTTGCTCTTAATGCCGCCCAATCTCACTGTTAAATGTTGATTCTAAGATTTTAACAAGCATATTGGCGGCCCACTCATAAGCCCTACATGCAAAGCCTGTTGGACCATGACCAGGCCGGGTTCATTCCTGAAAGGGGCTGTAGTGATAACACTAAACACATTTTCAATCACATAGATAAAATTTGTCATTCCCACACGTCAGTGCTCCTTCTCTCAGTTAAATGACGAAAAGGTGTTTGACCAAGTGCACTGACCATATCTCCAGTTAGCAATAGACAAATCCGGCCTCTGTGCTAGATTCCAACATTGGATTGGGTACAGTTATGCCATTCCTACAGCTGTGGTCAGAGTCAACGGGCTAATTTCCGATTATTTACTGTAGCACTTGGAACTAAACACGGGGCCACTTGTCACCACTTCTCTTTGCCCTCTATATGAAGCTGTTCACAGGGAGTCTGCGTAGACATGCACACAAAGCAATCATTACCATGGGGAGTCAGGAGCATAAACTCGCTTTATATACGGACAAGGTCATAATAGCATTACACAACTCTTGACACCCAACCCCACACTGATACAGGAATTAGAAGCCTATGAGAGGGCCTCTGGCTTTAAGGTAAACCTCCAGAAATCACAGGCTGTTAACCTAACCATTCCACAAGCTTAAACTAGAATGCCTCTTCCCCTTTACCTGAGCCACCTAGAGAGTCAGCAATTTAGGCCTGCAAATATTGTTGAACGGTAATAAAATGTATTCTGTTAAGTTAGCCTCTCCGCCTCTTCCATTTTGTCTACCAGCCCCCATTTTTGTGTTTCTGCAGGGACTTTCATAAAGTCAGAAGTTACGTGTTCACTGAAAGCTGGTTATACTGATAATGCTTGTGTGTCATAGTAAGTACCCCTGACCTGCCAAAGGGCCTACGTGCACACATGTCTAATCTGTTTGCCCACAAACACCTGTAACCTCCCTTGCCTATCTACAAAGATGACGTGGGTAGGGAGGTTATCAGGATTCCACAGTTCAGCATGTAAGCATTGTGTAAGGGGTTGTGTAAGCGTTATGTAAAATGCAATAAGAGGGTTATGTAAAGTGTAATGTAACCATGACAAAGGGGTGTTTGGTGAATTCCTATGGCACCCTAAGCATATAAAAGGCAGGTTTGAAACTTTTCTAGTTCGTTCCCTCTCAGGCACTTGTAGTGTCTGTATGACAGAGCCATCTCATGAGATATAATAAACTTGTGTTGTGTTTCCACTCCAGTGTTGATCCTCATTTTGTGAGCCCGTAGACTAAGGGTGTCCCTGCACCAGTAAGACAGATTAAAAAAATCTCACTTCTACAATATACTCCATGCTACAGCGAAGAGTGGGCGCAATTGCACTGCCTTGCTCTCCACTGCCTGATCGGATCTACAGTCACACAAACGTCACAAACTCCAAACCATCCAGAACGCTGGAGCCAGACTCGTACTCGGGACACCACGTCATGAGCACATGTCCCAACACCTACAAGACATCCACTAGCTCCCCGTCGAGAAGAGGATCACCGTCAAACTCCTCATCCACACCTACAAATCCCTCCACAACACCGGACCCAAATACCTCAACGAGAGTCTCCTTCCACGTACCAAAGAGGACCCTTCGCTCCGAAAAAAAGCTTCAATGGCCCTTGACTCTCTTCGCGGACACTCCGGCACCCCCTGGAACTGCTCTCTAGTAGCGCTGATTTTAGGAACTCTTTCTGCCTTCAGCTGCCTTGCAGCGGCCACTCTGAGCCATTCAGATTGCACTTTCTGCTGTACTGTGGCAACGACGGCAGGGATGGGGCCCAAAATTGCCAGCGTAGCACAGAAGGGGTAAGATTGCTCTGCTCACCCCCCACGTGCAGGCTGAATCAGGCTCGGTAAAACATGGGAGCGAGAACGCAAAAGGGCCGACTCCACGGCCAGGCGGACGATGTGCTCCGTTGACCCAGGATGCGGAGCCATCTCCAGAGAGGAGGGGGAGAGGCGGGGCTGCAGGCAAACAATTTCCAGCCAGCCCTACAGTGGTTGATCTCGTCTCAGAGGATCAGCAGGGAGACAAAACCTGAGAATGCCTGGAGCAAATTAATCTGATCGGCCAGATATCGCAGCTACAGCATCCTAGACGCCAAAGGATGCAGTCAAGCCCGGGACTCTAGATGGTAAAAAGTAGGCAGCAAGGCTTCCCACCCTCTACCAGTATGAAGGTATGCCAGCACTCACTCTCTCCCTGCCCCCGGTCCTTACTAAGGAAAGGGGAGACGGGGCCCTACTTCTCCAGCGACTGACGGTCGAGGAGGCAACAAATTGTGCCCATAATACATTAAATGCGGGAGATGGGCTCTCTGCGATTGCGGAGGGCCTTGATTACCCAGGGGGTGACAGATTTAGTCGATATGCATTTGAGGGCTGTTTGGAGCCTTGCTCCCTCAAGCTTATCTCCACCCGATATACACAACAATTCCCCTGACTTGACAATTCATGATCAGTCTTGAAGCTCTACACAGCAAGGGCTACAGCAGGGGGCGTAGAGATTGGCAAAGGCAACCCGGAAAAGGAGCCGAGTAATTGTTTTTTCTCGCTGTCCGATGGAGCAGAGTGATCGGTGGATGGGTCTGACCTCTTCCGATTTCAGCAAGAATGACAGTGACCCAGAAGATGGCAATAGGGGCCCTGCCTCGACAGCTCACAAGATGGACAAGAAGGCCGGCCGGTGAATTTCAGAAGGCAAGGATTTAGTTTAGGACTATACACCCACAAAACGCCTATCCAGCTCCCCTTCAGGGTCTCTAGAGGGAACCAGTGGTTCAGATTCCCCTACACTGGAAGCTATCTATCAGGCAATTTTAATGCATCACAAAGAAATGAGTAAAGAAAGCCGTAGGGTTCAGACTGCACTAAGAAAAGTCCAAGGGGTGGTTAGAAAACTCACTAAGGCGTTCAACATCGGTGAACGCTTAACAGATCTTGAAACAAGAATTACCACAACAGAGACAGATCTTGTCACCACTCTGGTACAATCAGAGGTGCATGAATCCCAGTTGGTTGACATACAATGGAAGCTGGAAGTTCATGAAAATCACCAGAGGTTGTGAGAAAGTGCCATCTTTCTTGCATTGGTATGCCCCCACTTTTTTCTGAACTGCTGATGTGCTTTGACTGAGTGTGCCCTGGGCTCCTGCCAACCAAATGCCCAGGCCCTGTGTTCCTTCCCTAAAACTGTATTGAACCTAAAACCCAATTGGCATCTCAGACCACCTATCAGCCCCTAGTAAATGGTACCCAGGGTCTGGTGACCAAAGAAGACCCCTAAGGGCTGCAACACTTATTGTGCCACCCTTAGGGGCCCTGTACCCAGACACCCACACACTGCCTTTGCAGGCTGTGTGTCTAAGTACAGAACTAAACAAAGAGTCGACACACACATCCATGTGTGCCATGCCCACAAAACCCACTTCCTGGCATACCTCAGTCACCCCTCTAGCTGGGCGCCCTATGCCAGTGGTGTGGGCACAGGTGCATGAGCCCTGTGCCCCTAGAGTATCCAGGGCCACTCCTGGGCACTGTAAGAGTAGTGATGCCATTAAGAGTATATGGTGCTGGGAGGTTGTCATTACGAACTCCACAGCACCATAATGGCCACACTGAAGACTGACAAGTTTTGTACCAAACTTCTCAGCACATTAAACCAGCACTGATGCCAGTGTAGGATTTAATGTAAAAATCACCAGAGGGCATCTTAGAGATGCCCCCTGAAAACCTAACCTACAATCCACGTCTGGTCCGAGTGGCTGCAGAGGCTGCCACACAGCAGACATGTTGCTGGACCCCTGGGTGGAGAGCCCCCGCTCTCCTGGGCCTGTAACAATGCACATCCTGGGCGAGGTGCAAGGTCTCCTCCCCCATGATGGGCCAGGGGAGGTTTCAAAGGAATGCCACCTCTGTGAGCTTCTCCAGACCATTTGCTGTACTCAGCAACTGGCCTCCACCAGTTCTAACCCCCACTCCGGCGGAAAGACTGGGGGAAACCCTACGTCAGGAAGGGGGTGTGCCAGCCTGTGCCAACCCCACCCCTCAGGTGGGAAAGGCGACGTGAATCCCATTGAATAACATTGAGCGCCCGATGGCTCAAATGCACCCAGCCGCCAGAGTGCCTATGGCCGTGCACCCTGTGTCCTAACCTACTTCCCCTTTTGTCCTGAGCAAGTGACCAGGAGCCCAGCTCACACAGCCGCGTGGCCTGCTAGCCAGCAGCCACCAACCAAAGCACCCCTGCCTCTCATTGGATAACATTGGGCCTAACTACCTCTGCACCAGGCTGCCCTGTGTGGCTGAGGGTGTACCAACTATACCTACCTGACCCTGGGGGACCACTGAGTCTATGCCCAGAACCTTAACTTCACCAGTCGAGTACTCACCTGGAAACCGATAACTCACTTTCCTGCCATAGGATAACATTGACTGGTTTGATTCGAAAAATCTTCTATGTGTGAAGTTTTGAAACTCTAAAATATTCCTATAAAATCAGCCGAGTAACGAATTTTGAAATACTCACCTGGGATCAGGAGAGGAGTCAGTACTGTATCTTTCAGCCCAGTGCTGACCTGCAAAAGTGATTTTAAACGTACTTACCCATAACTTGAATTTTCTTCCATAGGAAACCATTGACTGTTTTTCTCTGAAATTTCTTCTGTCTACTTTTGAAAATTGCAAATATTCCTTAAAAATCGTACCAACTACTGAAACTTAATTGCTTACCTGACTTATTTAGAGTTCCTAGTGCTGGACCTAGGAGCCCAGTACTGGATTACAAAAGTAACGAGAACCTACTTTACCTGTGACTGGAATTTTCTGCCATAGGATAACATTGCCAGTTTTTCACTGAAAAGTTTCTAAGTGTCAACTTTTAAAATACCTTTTATTCCTTAAAAATCATTGCAATGACAAACGTTTTTACTAAAGTGTTTTCAGCTTAGACCCGAAGATTGAATCCAGGATCCAGTCCTGGAATTATAAAAGTAATCTATAAAGTAATCAACTGCATTTATGTATGAAAACCCATTGTGCTCAATGTTAAATTGTGTTCAGATTTGTGTTGCCTACTGCAACACCTGTACCTATTGTGTTTACAAAGTTTATTGCCTTTCTGCAAAGTACTCTTTGGAGATTACTCCTATTGAGAAAAGTATATTTTGATACCTGTGGTTCTAAAATTTAAAAAAACAACTATATCATTTGATATGATAACAATTGGCCTGGAGTTGAATAAATAAATGAAGGGAGTCTTTTACCGCGCAACTTAGCCCAAGGTTCAGTCCTCGAGTGCGTGAAACCTTTTGCTGACTGAGTGTTTACAACAAATGCTTTACACGGTCCTCTGGTACTGCCTTACTGCTCGACCAAGCTACCATTTTGGAGAGTAAGGTCACACCTGACTTTAACCTCTGTTATTCCTCTGGGGATTGTTGACTCTATACACCCTGCACCTTACTTTGGTCCAGTATATATAGAGCCACTTCCTCACGGAGATGTAACAATCTTCAATTGTTAGGGGCCCCAGAAGGGATAGAGAGTTCTGACATCCCGGCCTATGTGGTGAAACTACTGCGTGCAGCCCTACCCGAGCTAACAGTTTGCAACTGGTCACAAGAAGTGCAGTGGGCATACAGAGTACCCTTTGTACTGAGGCAGCAACTAAGGAAGGATTCTAAGCCACAGGCTATTCTTGCCTATTTTGGAAACATTCTCTTAAGACAAGAATTCTTTGAGAAAGCATCCATTGGGGAAGTCTCGTTTTTTTGTGCGACCAGATTTCTGTCACACTACGGCTAAGAGACAATGGCACCTGCGGCAGTTGATTAACCCCTTCGCCGTGGGGTAAATTCCGCCGTGGTGCGAGGGGGGCGGGGTTGGACGTGGCACTCCCGTACTCTGGACGGCTCCAGGCTGTCATAAATCATGGTGGGCGTGTGCTCTTGACGACCGGGATTAGTCTGAACTCCGCCCACTGATTAATTCTCTCGCACAGTCAGGGAATTAATACCGTGTGGGCGGCGCGGCAATGTTCGGACAGCTCCCGGCCGTCATGAGCACACGCCTACTGTGACTCATGACGGCCGGGAGCCGTCATGAGCACTCAATGAGTTCAGTCCTTTCAGGACAAAAATGCATACGCTTATTTGGTTAACCTGCATGTTTGAAAGTGGTCGGGGGCAAACTTGATTCTTTATTTCTGAGATTAAGGCAAAGGAGTTCCTAGACGGTTTTAAGCCATAAGAATTGTAAGAATAGGGTTAAGTGTGTAGCTAATCCATGTATGTATTCAGGTTTCTGATACTAGAACTGGGTTTAGAATTAGGGCCTGCTTTCTTTCCCTTATTTGGTCTTCCTTTTTCTTTTCATTAGTAAGAAATGTTTGTATAATTTCACAGGTCACATCTCCTCACAGACTGCACTGCGGTCTGGTAGCTTTTCAGGGTTGGGGGGGGGGTTACGGCTGGACCGGAGTGTGTAAAACAAAAATCTTACCCAGTGATGGAATTAAGTCAAACACAAGGCTTTTTTTTTTTACTTTGCACAGTTGTGCTTAACAATAAGGTATTTTGAGTTTGGACTAGATGGGTAAAATAACTATATGCTCGGTAAATGTGGGAGGGCTGAATGACAGGATGAAACGGTCAAGGGAGGTAGAGTTTGTGAGGTCGATTGCTCCCGGATATCATGTGCATGCAGGAGACATATCCCATGGGATAAAATGGAGCGGATAGCAATAAGTGGGTACAATCTGCTCTCCTGTTCCTCTCAGAGCTCCAATACTCGGGGGTGGCTATTCTAGCTAAACCTCAAATAGGGTCAATTAGGCATAAGCTTTCGGATACGCATTGTAGGTGGGCACTAGTTGAGCTTGAAGCAGAACTCTCAGTTTGTGTAATATATGTGTTGAATCAGGATGACACGAAGATATTTGAGGATCTCGTGGTCTTGCTAGCATTCTGGCCGCACTCGCTTGTCATCTGTGGAGATCTCAACATGTACCAAGCAGTTGAGACCTGGCGAGCCCAGCGTTATCAGGGGGAAAAGACTCAAGTTTATAGGGCCTGGTCTTCCCTCGTGGACAGCCAGGGCATGGTAGACACATGGACTATCAAGCATCCCAATGATCCAGGCTAAACTTACTTCTCCTGCCCTCATAAAACATTTGTTCAACTTGATTATTTTTTAATAGCAATAGGTCTGTTAAGTAAAGCTGAAATTAGGAAGCTTATCTCAGACCATAGTCCTCTGATTTTGGAGGTCTACGCCAAAGCGTTTGCCTAACGCAGTCACAAGTGGACATTTCTTAGGAAACTGCTAATGAATAACTTTTGTTGAGCATATCGAGAACGGGACATAGGGGTTCTTTGACACCAATAGGTATAGTGCTCCATGAGATACCGTTTGGGTCACCGCCCATGGCGACCTGATGGGCGAGATTATCAGCTTTGTTGCCCACCCGAAGAGACCGCGTAAGGCTGACAATGAGAGGTTGCTAGGGGAACTGGCCGAGGCCGAACAAGAACATGTGACACGGATTGCATGGGGGCAAGGGATGGCACAACCCCAGCTTTAAATTATTGCTTTAAAAGTGGAGATTAATACCTGGCTTACTCAGATCGGCCGAAGAATTTCTAACTCATAAGAATGGAACATACAAGTATGGAGAATCAGTTGGGAGAAGGCTTGCGCAGTGCACACAGCAGAATGCAGTTAGAAGCACGATAACCTCAATTAGGAAAGATGGAAGAATCTATTCAGAGACTATGAACATACTTCGTGTGTTTCAAGAAGGTTATCATTTATAATATAAGAAAGATAGCGTGATGCCTCTGGATATCTCTCAAGTAGTGTCAGAGGGGGATCTTGTGGCCACCCTAGATCAATCCGCCAGGAATGACCTAGATGCAGATATAATACTTGAAGAAGTCCTGGCAGCCTTACACTATCCCCCTTCAGGGAAAGCTGCTGGCCCTGATAAAATACCTCTTGAAATCTCTAAGACACTTCAATCTCAGCTAGCCCCTATTTAACTAGACCTGTTCCTGGGGGTGCAATACAATGGGCTCCCACCAGAGTCTTGGGAAGGTACTGAGATTATATTTCCCAAAAAGGGCAAACCCCTGGACAACCCGGACTTGTATAGGCCGATATCACTGATAAATTCTGACACCAAGATTAATTCCAAGATACTGGTGTGGATCAGCTGGGGCGGGTCATAGCGCAGCTGGCGCCAGCTTAGCAGCATGGCTTTATACCCGGCAGAGGGAATACTGACCAAATATGGCGGGCTATAACTCTGTTTGACATCACAGCGGAGACAGGGTGAGAGATGCCTATGGCCCTCCTCGACGCCAAGAAGGCAATTTATCAGGTGGCCAGGAGGTTTTATGTGGAATACTCTAATTAAAGGGTTTCAGCCCCCGATTGATCACCGCTATTAAAGCTATGTATTACAACCCACAAGCATGGCTTCAGCTAATGGGCGAAGAGTCGGAAAGTGTCGAGGGGGACCAGGGAGGGGTGTCGCATGAATTCCTGCAGCTTGAAGGAGATCCCAACATAACGTGTATTTGTAATGCGCATGTTCACCTGTGGGTATTTTGGCGCCGACTAACAGAGGTTTATTGTTGCCCAACTAAATGGTACTCAACTTCAGAAGGATGAAAGGCTGAGTGGATCCGCCGGGATTTGAACCTGTGAACATGAAGTCAAATTCAAGCCCTTAAAGTGGACGATTTAGTCCACTATGCCACAACAACAGGCATAACTCCAGACATGGAAGAGAGGAGGATAGGGACTGGGCTGCCTTTAGAAATTCCATGAGGTGTATTGTTCGCAAGAAGCTGCTGATTAGTCTTCCAGAGAACTGCCATTTGGTGGATGTTCTAAGGGTGAGGCGCGGATCTGCATTCTCAGTTGTCAGAGGTGAGGATGTTCCTAAGCGAGACCTGTCCTTTTGTCTGTCCCTCATTACTCCTTCAATTGGGCTGATGACAGCCAGATGCAGAACACTCACGTGTGCCTCTGTTGTGGGTGTTCCCGGCTGAAGACAGCCCCATTGGTACCCACAGTAAGAAGCATGTGAAAGGGGATACACCCAGAACCAGTTCTACAGTTTGAGAAAGTAAATCGATATGCCCTGTCTATATGTCGTGTATGAAAGTGGAACCCAAAGCAACCCACCTTGTTCCATTTCCAAACCCTTTAAGTTGGAGGGAAGAGAGTGCTCTGCAAAATTCTCAAGGGACTGCTGTTCCACCAGGGCTGGATTCTTCCTGACAGCCAATCTGAAAGAAATTATGGGACGTCACCTGAATTATTACTTTTTGCTGGAGAAGCTGACATTCTGCACTGAAATACCTAGAGTCTGTCTGCTGACAGAGGAAACAAGTCTGCTTGGCCCTGGAAGAGGAGAATGGGTCTATATGCCTCGGTGACTGTGGGAAATCTAGAAAAATCGGACTGCACAGGAGCAATTTATGTAGGACCCATGCCTCCTTCACTTCTTGTCCTTGTTCATAGACTAGAAAAAAATCTCTACAGCACGATTATCTCCGGCTCAGACAGAGGTTGTAGCTTCTGTAATTGCCGTAGATCAACAGAAAGTGAGCAACCCAAAATACCCTTGAGGGCTTGGGTGATTAGATAGAAAGGTATAGATGCCTTTCAAGGGAGTTTGTTTGGAAAACAATTGGTAATTCAAGCTGATTTTGAAGGATAAATTAATGATCCTTACAAGCAATCAATTCAACAATAAAGTAAATATTTGATTGAGTATATAGCCTCTATTCGGTCAAGACATATAAACAACAAACACAAAGGTGTATTAGAAAAATAGACTTTTATCAAAGAATCAGAAGGTAAGTAATTTCATATACAGATGGGAATGATACAAAAATGATTAGGGCTGTAGGTACACAAAAAAGTAAATTAATAAGTGACTCAACAGAACCTAAAAACACCTATCCCAGCAGGGATAAGATGACCTTCGTCTTATCCCTGTTCTGTTTTATTCATTCTATTACTGATCAGGATCTTCTGCGCAATTGGCTTATGGGAGCTGAAAAAAAATGTTTCTTTATCTCAGCTAGACGTTTGGGACGCTGCCCTAGTTTAACCCGTTGCGTGCTGCCGTCGCGAGTGCTACCTCGCTGGTGCTGCGCACGTCCAATGGCTGACGCGACCCAGCCCACCCTTTAGAACGCCCGCATCGCAGCGGAAAAAACGCCGCAGTTAAGGTGTTAACAAAATGCTAAAATTTGGGAACACACAATACACAGCGCTTACAAACAATGAAGGAAATTTCACAATGAAAAAACCAAAACTAGCTACAAAAATGCATTTAAAAAAATGTCACTGTCTCTATAAAACCGCTAGCGCCGAATTCTATTCTCAAAAGATTCGAAAGGCCCAAAACTGTCCAAAACTCTTTAAGTTAGTGAAGGAACTATCTGACCCCGGGAAATCTGAAACCTCCCCAGCTCTCTCACACAGCCAATGTGAGGAACTCGCTTTCTTTTTTATTAATAAAGTTGTTAATATAAGCTCTCAGCTGCAGAGCAAATGCTCACAGGTTGTGCAATTAGACTAAGCTAACCCGTCTATTATGTTGCAAAACTCTAGGCTTACTTATGCAGCTGATTCCCCACACAGCGCTAGCCCCCACTTAAACTAGATACCTGGGCCCCCCTTGACACCATTTCCTTTAACCGCATCCTTCACGCCACCAAATCAGGCTCCTCCCTCGATTCCCTACCTTCCCATTTGATTGGCTAGCTGGATCCCTCCATACTATCGATTGTAATGGATCTCCTTAAAGCCTCTCTGGAGGAGGGTATAGTCCCCCAAAGATGGAAACATGCAATGGTACCCCCTCCCTCCTAAAGAAAGCGAACTTGTATCCTTCCAACCCCTCTAACGTTCTTCCCATCTCTAGGCTCCCCATTCTCTCAAAAAGTCTGGAGTAGCCTGTTAATGGCCCACTGTCCTCCTTTGTGGACACCCAGAATTTTCTTCATCCTTCCCAATCTGGGTTTAGAGCTGGCTTATCTACTGAATTCACCTGTTTGGGGGTTACAGAAATGTTAAGGCACCACTTCGATGAGGGTGAAACTGTGGCACTCATCCTGTTAGATCTTATAGCGGCCTTCGACACGGTGTCCCACCATATCATATATATATACACAAAACTTTAGCTGAGGTTGTCTCTTTTTTCCTATGTTGACGATACCCAAATTCTGTTCTCCCACTCTTTGACACACGGACATGGGCCATTGAACCTTAGTTTGGGTTTGCAAAAGGTCTCGCTCTGGGTGCAGAATAGTCTGCTCAAACTCAACGGAAACAAAACTAAAGTTATGAGTCGAGGCAAAATGCTTGATCTCTGAGGGGCCACAACACTGGCAAGCCGAACTGGGAGCTCTACCTACTAATTCTAGCAGCGTTAGGAATTTGGGGTTCATTGTGGATGAGTTACTATCCTTGAAGTATCAAGTGGCCAAGGTGACGTTGACCTGCTATGCAGTCCTAAAATGGGTAAAACCAGATTCTCTGGCTGATTCCCCTCTCAGCACAGAGGACGGTGATCCAAGGTCTTGTGATTTCTAGACTGGATTACCGCAATGTCCTGTATCTGGAAACAGACAAATCCACCCTTCATAGAATGCAACTTGTCCAGAATGCAGCTGCCAGGCTTATCTACCTCCTACCCAAGTTCACCTCGGTCTCCGGCATTCTTCGTGACCTACACTAGCCGACTGTGCCAAACCGTATCAAGTTCAAATCACTTTGCTATATGTTATGGGTCAAATCTGGATCTGCTCCTAAATACCTTCTGGATTTAGCCCACCTATACCATTCCAACCATCCCTTGCGATCCACTCGACAGACTCTGTTCGTGGTACCAAAAACCCAACTGGCCCGCATTAAAGGTTGTTCTTTCTCATACCTAGGGCCAACACTATGGCCAGCTTCCCTGGGAGACTCAACAACTCTTCTTGCGTTCCGCAAGGGTCTAAAGACATGGCTTTTCTAAATTGTTACCAGATTTCTCCCTTTCTGTTTCTGACTTCCGCCCTGTGGTGGGAAATCCCTTAGGGTAGCTGCACGCATTACAAGTTCAGAATAATAATTAAGAGACAAACAAGAACTGTAAACATACCACACTTTTCATTAAAAAATGTAAGACCAAACATACAAACTATGCAATTGGGGGGCGGGGGGGCTGCAAGCTGCATGTGTGCTTGATTCATGCTTTTTCCTGACTTCCAAAGATGTAGGATCCTGAGCTCGGGGGAAAGTGGGCAAACAGGAAGGAATAATAGGAGGTGTATGTATTAAAGGGTGAGGGGAGGGCGTAGCACCTTAAAAAAAATAGCACTCAAGGATATCAACACGTATGATTGAGACTGTAGTATTTAAACTATGAATAAAGTAATGTATTTCTTGCAAAGACCAAAACTGAGCTGGACATTGAAATAATTGCGTCCCTTGGTTAATTGTTGAGTACTGAGCACCAGCACTACCCCTACCTCCTTGGGTAGCCTGTGGATGCTCACCCTCTCCACTCTGATAGTGAAGTGCAAAATTGGTTGTACTTGACCCAATATGCAGAACCAGAGTAGGAATGGTCGTAGGACAATGACAAACACCCTCAATTCCCATCGGCGAGGCCCACCTGCCCTATTGCCTCCAAAACAGGGTCTGACAAACTCCCACCTCAACAACATACACTTTTGAAGGAGCCCACAACCAGAAATTCAGACGGCGCACACCACCAATACAGCACAGTGAAAAATTCATTGTATCACTCACCCCCAGAGCTTTAAAGGTGCAGGTACTGTCCGGTACGGAGTACCGGCACTATTTTAGTTTGAGAGGGAGAGCATCAGCACTTCTCAAGAGAAATGCTATACTTTTAATTGGAGTGTACCGGCACTTCTCAGAAACAAGCAGGTGCTCTAGTACAGAGTACCCCATTACTAAAGACCGTGGTCCCTAGGCAGTTACAAAGTTTGAACAAATAATAAACATAAGCTAAATAATCTGTATTTTCTTTGTCCAGCCGGACAGAGTTTTAATTAAACAAGTCAAAATATTAAAGTAAAATCACGTACAGTTGCAAGTGGGACACAGCCTGTATCCAGTTTACATACATAAACACACAACAGACAAGTGTAAAGGGAAGTTTTTTAGAAGGCGAAGAAGGAGCGGGTGTTTCTGCATATCATACAGTTAGGCAGATTTGGATCATACTAGGAGTACCAATGTATAACTTAATCTCATTGTTTATAATATATATGGTACGTTTAGTGTCGACGACGAGATATTTTGACTTGTTTAATTAAAACTCTGTACAGCTGGACAAACATACAGACTATTTAGCTTATGTTTATTATTTGTTTAAACCTCGTAACTGTCTAGGGACCACTGTCTTTACGCACCCAAGGTCCGTGACCTACTGCCTTAGGGTTCCCTTGTTGTTCAAAATAGCTAGTACAGAGTATCTGCAATTCTAATTTTCCATTTCAAGCACTGCTCAACACACTACCTCCTTATTCACCTGGCAGTTGGAACATGTCCACACCGGAATCCATCTAACTGCTGCATGCGCGGATGAATCAGGTACAGCACATTCATATAGCTTTAGAGATTAAGGACAACGGAATCACTGGGCTACGGAGACGATAACCACAACTAGAAAACACTATTATCCAAAAGTGCAAGAGTTAGCAGAAAACACTTAACATTCATCTTGTATGAGGAGACAAAATGCTCCTTGAAAGCATATTGTGGCAACCAGCACGTCCCTTCTCATGCCCCATACAGCTAACTAGCAGGTTCTGGTTGACCTCATGCAATGTTTCTCACTCCCACACCGGTACCCACTACCTCAGTAAGAGATATCTCTCCTCTCAACAAGCCTCGTCTCATGAAAGACTGATTTCCCATCTCGATAGGAGGCAAATTCTACTGCAATAACAAACTTCTCCACTAGAAAAATGCTACTTTTGCACCACCCAGCGTTCTCAATGAAGGGACAGCAAGCTCCTTCTTGTCCACGTGAGTGAGAGAGAGTATATGGTAGGTAAAAGGGTTGACCTGGATGGAACGTCTCGGGTGAACTGCTAAGGCTGTCAGGCTATGTCGGTGTTAAAACACATGCTACACGAACCTTCCAGAACCAGTCAGGCGATAGCGCGCCTTACCTCTCACCAAAGAGGTTAAAAGTGCGGTAGCATCTGTATTCGCTGCTGCCTCCAATTCAACTTCAATACAGCAATTTAAAATCTTCGGCTTGGGGAGGTGAGTTCAGGGCTTGTTTCATGCTGACTGACAGGCCTTGAGACCGTAGTTTCAGAGTCTGTATGAAAGGACCGCCCCTTAAATCCTGCGATTGGTTAGATGAAAAGTCCCGCGCCAGAGAAAACTGTCCGGAAGACCGCCCCATCGCCCCGGAAGTTATTGCCGGCTGCACCAGAAGGGACTGTGCGATACTTCCGAGCCGGTATTTAGGTGTGTTCGTAGCCAGCAGGTGATTCTGACACCTGGGCTGATGAATTAACAGTCTACGCTCCGGGAGGGCCAAGTCACGGCTTCAATTGAGCAGATGCACGTGGTCGAAAACATTACAAATAGTAGGCTGCCGACATACCACAGCAACAGCCCGACAGCTACTTTGGGATCATGACCTCACAGCGAGGCTTATTTATGGGCGACAAAGACGGTGACAGTAGTTAGGACCTATTTATCCATAGCGCAGCAGGTGCAGTGGCACCGTGGTCTTGTTGCACCGCAGTTATGACAGTCTTTGGCTACCCAAGCAAGAGGAACATTTTTCTTTACATGGATTAGAGACCATGACACCCTTGCGCCCTAGTAGGGTGAATGTCTTCTACTAATTTCATGGACCCTCTGTTATTTCAGGCGAATGTAGGTTGCCCATTATTGATCTTGTAATAAAGGCGTTTTTTCATGATTTTAATGTTGTGGACAGTTTCATATCAACCACCTATCTCTTAAATTGGAGTGGATCTCTCACCTGTTCACAATAACTCACTCTGCACTACACTTCTCTTTGTCTCGTTGTCCCAGTTCTGCGATAAATGTAGAGTCTGGTGCTCGTGCACAGCAGTTGGTCTTTTTTGGCTTTGGTAGCCCATATTCAAATAGTGTCACATTGAGACATGAGATGTGAGACTACTGGCAGTGGCGTAACATAACTTGAGGGGGGCCCCCAGCAAAGTACATAGATGCCCCCCCCCCCCCCCCCCATTCTCCGCACCACTCAAAATCTCTCAGGCCAGCGACCTGCCATACTGCAGGGGCTGCTGGGGCTATTGCTACTCCACTGGTACCAATAAGGCCGTTATAAGTAAACCTGGATGGTGGAGTTAACAGTTGGGCTTAGTCTTCCTGCAGTCTATTATAGGTGGTGGTCTATCCAGTACAGGGTCCCTGCCATCAATACGCTGGGGAAGTTTGCCCTGTTTTAGGTGGTTTTCCTGATACATACTTCTGTCATGATATGTAACATCGGGCCCACTCTTCGTTTGGTTTTGCCAAAAGTGCATCCACTGCTCCTTCTCTTTCACACC
The DNA here is from genome assembly GCF_964263255.1 of Lissotriton vulgaris. Taxonomy (NCBI): domain Eukaryota; kingdom Metazoa; phylum Chordata; class Amphibia; order Caudata; family Salamandridae; genus Lissotriton; species Lissotriton vulgaris. The sequence goes on from NC_141698.1 coordinate 105,800,541, forward strand.
TCCTTCCTCCCTCTTGCTTTCTGTCTCTTCCATTCCATTATTTCTGAGCATCCTATCTTTTCTTCATTCTCATCCCAGCCTGTTCCTTTCTATACTCTATCACTTTTATCTCTAACTTTTTCTCTCCCATCCTGTCAAAATCATTTCACTACGCTTTTCTTATCTCCTGTGCAGTATTTCTCTCCCTTTATTTGCTCTTTTTATGCTATCTGCTTTGTATTTCATTCGTCCATTTTCTCACCCTCTCCATTCCCTACCTCTCTTTTCCGCTTTTATACTGCAGCTGACCTTGTCCCTATAGCACCTCATGATTTCTTTCCTTCATACTTTCTCGCTGGGTCCCTTGATTAGCACCTCCAGTGCATTCTTATTTATCACTATCGCCCCGGAAGTTATTGCCGGCTGCACCAGAAGGGACTGTGCGATACTTCCGAGCCGGTATTTAGGTGTGTTCGTAGCCAGCAGGTGATTCTGACACCTGGGCTGATGAATTAACAGTCTACGCTCCGGGAGGGCCAAGTCACGGCTTCAATTGAGCAGATGCACGTGGTCGAAAACATTACAAATAGTAGGCTGCCGACATACCACAGCAACAGCCCGACAGCTACTTTGGGATCATGACCTCACAGCGAGGCTTATTTATGGGCGACAAAGACGGTGACAGTAGTTAGGACCTATTTATCCATAGCGCAGCAGGTGCAGTGGCACCGTGGTCTTGTTGCACCGCAGTTATGACAGTCTTTGGCTACCCAAGCAAGAGGAACATTTTTCTTTACATGGATTAGAGACCATGACACCCTTGCGCCCTAGTAGGGTGAATGTCTTCTACTAATTTCATGGACCCTCTGTTATTTCAGGCGAATGTAGGTTGCCCATTATTGATCTTGTAATAAAGGCGTTTTTTCATGATTTTAATGTTGTGGACAGTTTCATATCAACCACCTATCTCTTAAATTGGAGTGGATCTCTCACCTGTTCACAATAACTCACTCTGCACTACACTTCTCTTTGTCTCGTTGTCCCAGTTCTGCGATAAATGTAGAGTCTGGTGCTCGTGCACAGCAGTTGGTCTTTTTTGGCTTTGGTAGCCCATATTCAAATAGTGTCACATTGAGACATGAGATGTGAGACTACTGGCAGTGGCGTAACATAACTTGAGGGGGGCCCCCAGCAAAGTACATAGATGCCCCCCCCCCCCCCATTCTCCGCACCACTCAAAATCTCTCAGGCCAGCGACCTGCCATACTGCAGGGGCTGCTGGGGCTATTGCTACTCCACTGGTACCAATAAGGCCGTTATAAGTAAACCTGGATGGTGGAGTTAACAGTTGGGCTTAGTCTTCCTGCAGTCTATTATAGGTGGTGGTCTATCCAGTACAGGGTCCCTGCCATCAATACGCTGGGGAAGTTTGCCCTGTTTTAGGTGGTTTTCCTGATACATACTTCTGTCATGATATGTAACATCGGGCCCAGTCTTCGTTTGGTTTTGCCAAAAGTGCATCCACTGCTCCTTCTCTTTCACACCTCCTTCCTCCCTCTTGCTTTCTGTCTCTTCCATTCCATTATTTCTGAGCATCCTATCTTTTCTTCATTCTCATCCCAGCCTGTTCCTTTCTATACTCTATCACTTTTATCTCTAACTTTTTCTCTCCCATCCTGTCAAAATCATTTCACTACGCTTTTCTTATCTCCTGTGCAGTATTTCTCTCCCTTTATTTGCTCTTTTTATGCTATCTGCTTTGTATTTCATTCGTCCATTTTCTCACCCTCTCCATTCCCTACCTCTCTTTTCCGCTTTTATACTGCAGCTGACCTTGTCCCTATAGCACCTCATGATTTCTTTCCTTCATACTTTCTCGCTGGGTCCCTTGATTAGCACCTCCAGTGCATTCTTATTTATCACTATGCTCTTCATCAATCCTTTACAGACCTTATTGCCCTTCTTCCTCGTACTCTCCCAGAACCCCTAGCCTCAAAGGTTGTATTTGTTTACTCCAGAGTCTTCACTGGTGTCTCTAGAGAGGCCAGATGGTGCCTGTTCCCCAGTGCTGTTTATCCTGGTGCCCGTAGTGCCCACCACCACAGCTGCTCAATGTATTGGGTGGCAACACAGAAAAAAGAGACACTGCACCTTGCCAACACACACATACGTTTCCAACTACCTTTTGTAGCAAATCAGAGCTGTTTGAATACTTTGTTTGAATCTGTCTCTCTCTCTCTCTCCAACTACATACACACACACAAACACACCCTCACACACATACAAAAAGACCACTGGTGGAGGAGAGGATTTTGCTGGAGTGGGGGACACATCCTTACCTCTGACCCACCACATGTACTTTTTGTTTTGGGCCATGTATAATAGCCTTGTTCAAACCCCTTCACTTCCCATATCACTCATACAACATTCTCATTGTATTCTGTACCATGACATAGTAAAGTTGTTGTGGACTTTTATGAAAACTAGAAAAAGGTCCACCACCAGGTCAATACCTCATACCCAGATACATCCACATTGAGACAACTCCCGAAACCCACCAGGCATATTCCAACATAGGAAAAGGTAAAAAAAGAGTATAATACATGAGGGGCATCTATTATGTCAGCACATTGGCTTAAATGGAATGTACTCTTGTGCTCAGAGTACGTTTATCAACATTTTCCATCAGCTGTGACATTAGTAAACCTGGTCTTGGAATCTCTCCCTGCTGCCTTTTAATGTTGCTAATTCATTGGTGTTCACACTCTGATAATAAATTGTAAAGACCAGGCAGGGCTAAGGTTTTTAACACATGCAACTGTCTATTACCATTCTTGGACAGATGTATTTAAACAGTCCATTGTTGTATTTCCTGGATGCTAACAACTCGCTCTTGCTGCTTTTTCAACCTCCATGCCACTTCCTCACAAAGCCATTTACTGAAAAGCACTACTATCGATCAAGGACAAAATCACCCCAAAAAATAGGCTGTGTTCCAAACCCACCCCCACCTTCCCAATATCTCACTTTAAAATACTCTGCAGTGGTCTGTTCCATTTAATGTTTGACAACAGCCCTTGAAACAGACTTCCTGTAGAGCATCACAACCCATCCAATCTTCTACTGTTCAGAGAACAACTCAAGGATCTCATGCCAACACCCAACCTACCAACTCAAGACTCACAAGTTTCCCCAACTCCTGCCTTATTGATCATCATCCCAAAAGTAAGACCTACCTCTTTCTTCAACCTACTGTCCTGCAGAAACAATCCAAGGTGTCTTCCCCAAATTTCTCAAAATCAATAAAGACAAAGACAACCAGTCACAAACATAACCTTTCACACTGTGCAACTTTCTCTTCCAGGGTGTCTGAGAGACTGACAGACAGACACACGTTCACTGTAGAGTGAGTCTCAGCACTTCTCTTGTCAATTGACAGAGACAATGCATTTGATCGAGTGCACTGGCCTTTTTCTGTGGAAAATACTGGATAAGGTGGGACTAGGTACACAATTCAAAACATGGGAATTGTGCACCTACTCTAGCCCTGCAGCTCAGAAGCTGAGCTGGACTTTCACTCCATCCTAAAGAAATGGAGTGACATCCTCCACAAAGTGTACTCCTCCTCATTCTGTGCCTCAGGAAAAGAAGCAATGCTCAAGGTGACGCACTATTCGTACCACACCACAGCCAAAAGGTGAAATGGAAACTCAACAGTCCTAATGGCTGTTAACGCAACTTTCTGCCACCCAGACACACTGACTCGTCTCCTCTGGTTCTGTCCCAAGCTCAAATGCTACTGGTAGACAGTCTGAAAGATATCAATGAAATGTTTGCAACAGATATACCCTGTCTTTCTAGCTACGTCATACTAAGCCTCACCAATTCCCCAACACACCCTCTACACACTAACAAAGGGAAGGCAATAATAATGGGTTTTGGCTTTGTGTGGGGCTAAATATTTCATCAAAGCCAAATGGGACACAGGTACATTGTTGTCTCACTGTGATTGGCTTCATAAACTGTGGGACCTCACAGGGATGGAAAAGTGTACTGCTTCCCTGCAGAACAAGTTGCTACACTTTGACAAAATGAGGGGCCCATGCATCCAATCTCTGTCACAAAACTTTTGGGTTTTTGGAACAAGAGAGGGGCCCCTTAAAACCAAAGGGATTAGGACACTTACAAAGTGAAAGAAGAAAGATCCCCTTGGGTAAATTTCTTAAAAGAATCGAACCTACCTTCAACTCACATTCGCCCTAAAGCACTCTTATTCTCATTCATCACTATCCACACATTTCAAGATTAAACCATATGTAATAGGGAAACCACTGTAACACTTTGTATTAAAAAAAGATATCACATATATTTATTGTTCACAATGCAAAATTTCTCAATAAAAACACGGGAATGACCCGTCAATCAATACATTTGATGTTACAAAAGTTCATAAAAACACAATGCAATTAAAATATTTATCACAGTATGCATGAAAGTATAAAAAGAGTGAAAAAACAAGAGCTAGACAGCAAAACTCAGTCTTAACAATTTACACATCCGTCATAATGTCATATTAAAGGCATGGAGTTAAGCAATGTATAATTAGCTTTTTTGCACCAATGCCCAATGGGTGGATTGCGTATCAAGATCTAGCGTTGACGCGTTTCGATGGAAAAAGTCTTATAGATCCATCTTTCTCAAGACTCAAGTATAAGCACTCTGTATCTTGTTAAACATTTTCATGCAGACACCTGCTTCTATCAGGGAGACTCCCTTAGTTGAACTCTTTCTTAATCTTTACGTTGGGAATATCAATAGAGGCCCAGATTTGGCAGGAAGGCTTTTTTCTAAAAACTTCCTGTTAGATATAGCGACGGTCGCAATGGGCACGGAATACTTCTATTTCAAGACTGATAGTATCTCATTCCTGGATCTTCTCTATATTTTTCCTTTAACATAGAACCGAAGAGCGTAGTAGAGTGACCGCTTGATTCTATTGGTAGTTCACCCTCTGACTGATTTTTAGCCCGTTGGGCAGTATTATCGCTATCGGTCCCTTTAATACTTAGGGATCCGCGCTTGTATGTTGCTCAGGTATGCGGTCCTCCTCCTCGGGTCAGCCTGTGTACGAATAATATCTCTTTCTGTGCCAGTCAGAAAGGCTGTCCCCCTTTTGGATGACTGCTTTCCAAAGTCCCACCCCAGGCTGCTTGGTTGATATCCAGGCGATTTCACTAAGAGAACAATGTTTTTGGCCATGACAGTTTTTTCATGCTTCCTCCTTTTACAGCGTTTAATAGTCCCTCCTCTTATATGCATTGCGTCTTGCTGAAGCCCTGTCTCCCCTGCTCCTCCCGCTGCTCGTACGATGGAATTCCGTCCCCATAGTTTTGAAAAGGTTAATACTTTGCTCTATGTTTGGGAGATTATTCACAGATAAATACCGAAGCTATCTCTTTAAAAACAAAAAGTGCTAGATATTATGAGGACAGTTAAAGTTTTTGTATGTAGCTTGACACAATCTCACTCCAAATAATTCCAGGACACTTCATACCACATAATTACTATCCACATAATTCCACAGCACCCATTCCACATAATTCCAATACACAAATTCACTCCAAGCCACACAATTCCAAGCCACACAATCACAGAACTAACTAATTAAATCCAACCCACATTATTCCACAACAAATCACATGCATACACTCCGTAACAAATAAGTAAAAAACATTGCCATTTACAATACCAGTAGCTTCAACATAAACAAATGCGCAGACTATTGCATTTCCAATGCTTGCTTACCTTCCAATGCGTCCCAGCTGAGTCCTATTCCTGGAGCTGCAAACTTATCCTGGCCAGAGACGTTTTAAGGCGTGGGCAAAGTGGCCTCTGACCCAGGGCCCCGGCCTTTCAGGGGACCCCGTCTTAGAGCTAGGTCTTTTCTGCAGAGTCTTGTCATGGTGACATTGAGTAATGCTCAGACATTTTGTTTTAAATACCATTTTCCTTTCATTTATTTTTAATGTGGGTGATGTGTGAAAGTTTATTACAGTTATTTTGCTGAGAAATGTTGTGTTTGTGTCATGCAAAATCCATAAAAAAGGTTCTTTTAGATCAAAAGGACCCCTGAGGAAATATTAGAAATGGGAGGGTGACACAGAGGTTATTTGCAGTAACATTAGTGAGCTGCTGCTGTGTTACAATATTAAAAACAGAAGTCACTATCCCTTAATATTAGTTGTGAACACATTTTAGAATGTGCACTAGTGTGCCTGTGCACTGTCAGTGATCTGGCAAAGGGTGCACAAAAGAGCTGAAATTGGATCATAAATTCAAAGCTGTTCCAAGCAGGAGCCCCCAAAATAAGTTTGACCCAGGGCCCCCAAAATCCTTAAAATATCCCTGCTCCTAGCCCTGTCAGCTCTGTGCTGCCTCTTTTCAGAGGAGCAGTGCTCTGTGGTGAATGCTCTTGCTCAGGGCCTGCACCCCCATCCTTTTTCAGGGCCTGGCTTGTGGCTCTGTCTGAAGAGAAACACTGTAACTTGTTACTTTGTTTCTCTTCAGTCCTGGGTCAGCGAGAGGAGCTCAGAGCAGGCTCCAGATTGCTTCTACCGAAGAGCTGAGGCGGCCCCCTTCATGTACTGAAGACTGGCCCCCCCCCCCAGCACCGCAGGGGCTGCGGGGGTGTTTGTTACGCCTTCCTACTGGTTGCACCATCCTCTCTGCTTTGTTTCTGCACTTGCAAGTATTGTCAAGCAGTCTAGGGTCACAGACTATAAATAACCCGTCCCCTTTAGGCTCCTTTGCCTTGCAGATTTATTTTCTGCACTTCTTTAGCTGTCACCAAAATGTCAGAGTTTAAAATATTGCATTGCAATCATACTGGGATAGTTACCTAGTATCTGTGCCAATTACTGATTCATCCATTAGATATAAGCAACAAGTCACTATAACAAAATTCAGATACACTGTGTTTATCAACATGGAAATAATGAAATGTTCAGCTGATTCTACCTGGATTTGTTCCTTGACTTGTTAGGTAACATCGTTCTATGTAACTGGGGCAGTAGCCCACATATACCAAACCTCTGAGTTGAATGCCCTAGTTAATTTTTCGATTCTATATGACCACTATTTCCCTTTAGCCAAGCCAAGATCCGCCCAACCCTCTCCTCCCTTTCCCAAAGTATTACCACACCTGTAGGGACGTCCTCTCCACTCTGGAGTATCTTGGAGAACAATTTCCAAAATGTTTCTCTTTTTCCTAATCTATCACCATAGACAGAAACTTGAAGGGTGTCTAGTCTGATACCTGTTTGCAAAGCTTACTCTGACGCTGGCTCTACCTCAAGTCATATAGCTCAGACTGCCTTTCATGAACGTGTAGATCTTTTTTAGGTCTCGACTAGGCAGTGCTTGCGCTGTCCCTTCAAGACCTGCTGTATTCAGGTATGGACTTGAAGCCCCGCCCATTTTCCGCCCATCTTTTTAATTGACGCCTGTTACTGTCCATTTAAATGGTTGCTTTTGATTCGTGAATAGCATTAATAGTCCCTCCTTAGTACTGTCTTTTCTGCTTTTGTAACCTTCCATGAGGACTGGCCCATTTACTTGTGTTATTACTCAGTATGTTTAATTTACAGTCGGTGAGCACTATTTTGTTAAAGGAGTTTCTCCTACCTGGTGTTGGAAGGCACACTTTTCGCTTCCCAGCTAACACAATGCATTTATTTCCTGCTCATCATCAGAGGCGTTTGGAGGGTGCCTGTTCTGTGCACTTCCCTCCCGCACCCCCAACCCTGCTTGTTTTTTAATAATTTTGAATATACTTTATCAACGCTGCGCCCATTTCACGAGCGCTATGCTGGTTTTGCTTTCATTGTGTATTTCACCGGCTCTGTCCCACTTTCTCTGCTCTCCCTCCCCCTCCATATCAGTCAGCAGCTCCAGCCTGGCCTGCCTCACAGCAGAGCAGTGGAGCCAGGCGGACAGGGAGCCAGGCAGACGAGGGGGAGGGTTGTGCTGCAGCCTGCCTCTGAGCAGGGGGTACTGCTGTCTGTGCCTGCTCCTCGCCGCTGCCCCGGCTGTGGACTGGCTCTGGTCTCCGCAGAGAATGGCATGTTCTTTCTATCATACCTATTGGCAGGCGTGCAATTAAGACCGACGCAAGAGGGCATTTTGATACTATTCCATTTCTAGTCGGGTCGGAATCCTTCAGTATCTGAGCACTTGCGCATTGCCTCAGAATAAATTACACAAGGTAACAGAAAACATTATCTACAGGCGCCATGAAGCCTTGGGTTCACATTCTGGAAAGGTGGGAGGAGAGCATTTAGTAATAATACTTGTCTAATACTGCAGAGAGCTGAGCAATGGGAATAGTACAGTTCTTTAACTCAAGGAGGTTGTCTTGTGGCTGTGTTTGGTCTTCGGAAAATATGATTGAGTTCTGTCTTCTTCAGGATATTGATTAGTGAGATCCTACAAAGATAAGGTTAAAAGATCATTCCTTGTGAGTGGGGCAGCTTGTTTCCAGTGTAGCATGGGTGGGAAGAGGGCTTATCTGGTGGAACACTATACCCGAAGGGCAAGGCATGTTGGAGTGTGCGCTGTCAGTGCCAGTCTCCGCTTCGGCACCCTGCAGTTCTACCTGCGGCCGGTGTCTGGTGCAGGTGGCTCCCCGGGGGTAACTTTACAGCTGCTTCCTAAGTGGTTAATTAGCTGGGAATGGCCGGCTGCGCCCTGCTCCCGCCGCAGGCCAGGATGCTTGTCCTGCGCACCTTACCTGTTCTGTTTACTTTGCTGGTAGAAAGCTAATCCTTGGGGGTTATCTGAACAGCGGTGTTTGAAGTCCCATACAAGGAAATCTTTGGCATATTGTCATTGGTCATGCTGGAAAAAGTAATATTGTATACTCTAATAAAGGGTTGTAATGTTCATTGGCATTAGCGGTCTCCGAGTGTACCCAGACCATGTTTCCTGTCCTCATATGCTTCTCTCGTGAAGTGAGTTCTATGGACTTGCTGATGATTCTGTTTCTTTAGGAATCCAGCTTGATGTGGACTTTGAAGCACTATACCACAAATTATATTAAATACGTGCCCCAGGACACCAGTTTTTCCGAGCTGATCTCGTTTCTAGATTGTTACTCAACAATGTAAATGCATTCAACGGTGTGATTCCATGAAAGAAAACATATGGCATGCAGGATCGATTTGAGTGCCCCAAATATGGAGCCTCTCAAATTAATGGGGGAAGTTTGTAGACTCGTAGCTTTTTGTGCCTCTCCCGGCCCTTCTATGCTTCATGCTCTTCGATTTGCCCCACTTTTATCTATTTTTCTGTTATTTCGTTTAATTACTACCCTTTTCTCATTGACCCAACACCCACACTCTCCCTTGTACCTTCCTTCTTTTCCTTTCTCTTCCCTTCCTTTCTTCTCCTTCACCCTATGTTTGTGTTCTTCTGTCATGCTCTTTTACCACCACCTCACCCCTCCCATCTCTATCTCCCCCTTTTCTTAAAGAGGGGACTTTGACCCAAATGTAGTTCCCCATACAACTCTTGTATTGCAGCAGTCCTGCCTGGCTGCTGACATGAAGTACGAAGATAACGAGGGTTAAGTGGTAGTAGACATAATCTGGGTTGTGCCAAGGTCCATTTCTGCCCAGACATAACTGTGTATCAAAGCACTTTCAAAATGTAAAGTTAACCCCCGCCGACTCCCATCCCTGTAATGTTTGATGTGTATGCACCCACACAAATTCACTCTACATAATTCCACTACAGTTCATACCATTTAATTACTATCCACATTATTCAAAAGCACATTGTACCACATATTTCCACCACACAACTCCACATCACACAATCACACACCACACAATCCCACAACAAACAATTCCAAAACAACACATCTCAAACACACACTTCCACTAACCCTATCATCTCTCCACCACACACCCACTGCCACTACACACTCTCATACCTCCCTCACACTCTCTGTCTCCTCTCTATACTACTTGGTCAAACATACTACCTTCCTCTACCACCTTGTGTTGTGCAAAAGTCCACCTCTTGCCCCCCCAATTTCTAGGTGCCCCTCATACTCCTTCCTCTCTCTCTCTCACACCTCTCTCAAGCAGTCTTCCCGCCACTCTAATATTAGTTCACGTCAGGTCTTCAAGCACAATTTTTTTTCTGTGCCCTATCAACATTTCTGTCCCTCAAACCTACACTCTCCACTTCTTAAGCTCTCTTCAGCAAACACAGGTGCTCCCTATTTATGCGTCTGTGGCCTGCTCCCCCTTTATTCTTTTTTTCTCACACACTCTTTATGCTCTTCTATCTAGACTTCATTCACCACTTTGTGCACCCACTGCCTATCCTTCTCTATTCTATGCAGCTCTCACACATATCTATTCATTATATCACATATTCCAAAACACAAATACACTATACACCACGCAATTCTACCTTACACTATTTCACAACTAACAGTTGTTATTCAACCCACTTAATTCCACTCCAAACCATATACATATAATCCACTACAAAACAATAGATAAAACACATTGTCATTTACAATACCAATAGCTGTAACTCTCGCAAATCCGAGAGCTATTGCATTGCAAATGCTTGTTTATGTTGCATTTGTTTTCTGCACTTTACATTTTCTTGCATATTGCATTTTCACATTTGACTTCTGGAGCTAGCTAACTGCCCCTTTCCCTGGAAGGGGGAAGTTGAGAGCATTTTGCTGTGCAACGGTTTAGTTTTTTTAAGTTTGAAAAGCTTTATTGAGTTGAAGAAAACAATGTAAAACATCAGTACAATAGCACAAATAAAGAGCAATAGGAATTAAAATAATTGTGGAGAATAATGTGCCAATAAACAAGAAAGGCCCCAAAAGGGGAAAACGCTATACAAAGAAAAAATGCTTTTATAACTTTCATTTTGTGGGGAAGGAAGAGAGAAATAAAGAGGGAAGAAAGGGGAAAATGGGGGAATGGAAGGGAAACATTAATAGAAAAATATATGGTAAGAGAAATAAAGAGGTATGAAATACAGAGAAGTTCACAGTAATAATAATAACAGTAATACTAAATATAACAATAACATGAGATCAAGAGGCACTTTTAGATAAAAAGTCTGTTAAAGGGGACCAAAGTAAATCACGTTTTATCAACAATGGAATAGAAGAAGCACATGCACGATCTAGTCTATGATGATGGCAGAGCAAATTCCACCAAGCATTATAAACCACGTTTGTAGTGTCTTTCCAATTAGTTGTTATAATTTGAAAAGCGATAGCTATGCAAAGATCAATAAATTTACGAGTATGGAGTGGGACATCCCAAACTGGGGCCAAACCACCCAGGAATACAGAAGAAATAACAAAGGGAACATTAGTAGATAAAATCTTATTAAGTGTAGACCAAATGTGGGACCACATAAGTTGGACCTTAGGACAAAGAAAAAACATGTGAATAAAGTCACCAGGAGTGCATTACCAGGACCAACACTTCTTTGTGTCTAACAGTTTAAATTTAAACAAGTCACAGGGAGTATAAAATAATCTATTATAAAAAAAATAAAGGGTTTGTGTGGTACTAGCGGAACGAGAGGTGGAATGAAGTTTGGACCAAATAGAGTCCCAGGTAAGTGAGGGGAAAGTTTGATTGAGGTCAGATTCCCAGATGAGTTCAAGATTAGTTTTAGGCCTGTCAATAAGTGAGGGAGAAAGTAATTTATAAATAGCAGAGGCCTTAAGGGGAACCTGAAAGTTAGGTGGAGAGGCAAGGAGAGGAGGTGAAGAGGATGAAGGAGTGTTGTGTAGGATAACAGTGGATAGTTTGGGCAGAAGTTCATGAAAGTGTATGCAATATTTGTTAGAGATACCGAAGGAGTCACGAAGTGCTGGAAAGGTTAATAAGGAATTGTCAGAAATAAGATGGCGGTAAGTGAGAATTCCTTTGTCAATCCATTCCTTCCAAAAGAGCGCACGATTGCGTAATTTAAGAGATTTATTATACCAAAGTGGGGTATTCATGTGAAGAGTAGATGGTACAGAGAATGAACGAAAAAGGGCGAGTGTTAAAGCTTTGGAGTGTTTGAAAATAGGAGAAAGTAGTTTAGGAGGTGGTTGAGTGAGATTGGAGGCAATAAGGAAGGAGAAGGGGTGAAGTTGAGCCAATTCCAGAGAGCTCCAAGCCGTAGTAGGAGGAGACGAGGTATCAAGAAAAGGCCAAATTTGCTTGAGAGTAAAAGCAGAATGAAAGCGTGAGATATTGGGGAAGTTGACACCACCAAGATGTTTAGGTTGTTGAAGACGGAGGAGAGAGACTCTAGCCTTACGCTTATTCCACAGGAATTTGGAAAAAAGACTATTGATAGACTTAAAAAAGAAATGGGGGAGAGAGATAGGAAGCATGGAGAGACAGAAGTTCACAATAGGAAGGAGCATCATTTTAATAGTGGAGAGACGACCCCACCAGGAAAGAAAAAGAGGGGACCAACGTTCTATTAGAGAAGAGAGCTTTTTAAGGATATCGGAGTGATTAATTTTGATAGTTTCTCTAATAGTGTTAGCATATAAAACGCCAAGACATTTGATGGAGCCAGAGTTCCATTGGAAACCAGAACCCTGAAACATGTGAGGAAGACAGAATTTATTGAGGGGAAGGACTTCAGTTTTATCAATATTTAATTTATATCCAGAAACAGAGGAATCATCATGTAATAAAGAAAAGAAAGCGGGAAGGGCAACAACAGGGTTAGAAATATAAAGCAAAATATCGTCTGCATAAGCAGTAAACTTAATCTCAACATCTTTACAAAGAAAGCCAGAATAGGAAGGGGATTGTCGAATTTTCTCAAGAAAGGGTTCGAGTGCCAGAATAAAGAGAAGGGGGGAAAGTGGACAGCCTTGTCTGGTTCCTCTATGAAGGGGAAAATAATCAGATTGCATACCATTAATCCATATAGAAGTGGAAGGAGCAGAATAAAGCAACCGAACAAATTTAAGAAAAGTGGGACTGAAACCGTGCCAGCGAAGGGCGCCAAACATAAAATCCCAGTTGACACGGTCAAATGCCTTCTCAGCGTCTAGAGTAATGGCAGCCAAGGGACTGTCCATTTTAGCAGAAAGATGAATGATATTAAGAAGGGTTCTAGAATTGTCTGTAATGGATCTTCCCTTAACAAAGCCGGATTGATGAGTGTTGACCAAATCAGGGACAATGGAATTAATCCGTAAAGCCAGAATTTTCGCAAACAATTTACAATCAGTATTAATGAGGGAGATGGGTCGGTAATTTTTACATAGGGAAGGGTCCTTATCTTTCTTAGGGAGAAGAACAAGCATAGCCTGCGAAAAAGAACCTTTAGATTCAGCAGAGGAGAGAAAATGGTTAATTAACTGAAGAAAATGAGGAATCAAGATAGATTTAAATTGGAGAAAGAAACGAACAGTAAAGCCATCAGGGCCAGGTGTCTTATCTTTGGGGAGAAGAGAGAAAGCAGCAAGAATTTCCTTTTTCTGAAAACGGGGCATCAAGAGAAGAGAAATCCAACGAAGGATTGGAAGATTTAGGGACAGAGTTAAAGAAAGAGTCTAATTGCTCCGCAGAGGGGGAAGACTCAGGAGTATAAAGAGGAGAATAAAATTGAACAAAGCAATCCAAAATTTTGGCATCAGAAGACTGGAGCGAGCCTTGTGAATCTTTAATCAAGACTATTTTCGATTTCTGTTTTTTAATTTTGAGATAATTTGCCAGAGCCCTACCAGCTTTATTGCGACCACCATATTTCTTCGCATTAAATTGAAGAAGCTGATTGGAGGCCGATTCCCAGGAATGTTTATTAAATTGCAGTTTAGCGGAAATGAGAGAGGACAGAGAATCAGGAGAGTTAGAAGTGTAATGAAGATGCTCTAGTTCTTTAATGCGTTTTAGATAGGAGGAAGCCTGGGATAGTGCTTTCTTTTTTTTACGTGAGACAAAGTCAATAATACAACCCCGAGCAGTGGCCTTGAAAGCATCCCAAAGAAAGTGAAAGTCAGAGGTGGAGTGTAAGTTGGTAGTGAAAAAGTCATCCATGAAATGAGTGAAGTGTTCAATGAAAATAGGATCAAGTAAAAGGGAGTTGTTAAAGCGCCATCTGCGGGCCTGAGGCGTGGGAGAAGGGTAATCCATATCTAAAATAACTGGGACATGATCCGAGATGAGGATAGAGCCTATTTCTGAGTTGGTCATAAATTGGAAAGCATGGTGGGAGAGAAATATATAATCAATACGGGAGAGGGAATTATGCACAGGAGAAAAAAAGGAAAAGTCCAGAGAGTCAGGGTGGGACAACCTCCATGAATCTATAAGGCCTCTGGAGGAGATGGCTTTGTGGAAGGACTTTTGTATTTTGTTGGGAATGTAGCGAGCTTGTGATTTGCGGTCCAAAAAAGGGTCCATCAATTGATTACAATCTCCCCCAACAATCAAATCTTCATTAGCATTAGAAGAGAGAAGGGAGGAGAAATCATTCCAAAAGGAAGAATCAATGCCATTCGGACCATAGACATTACAGAGAGAGAGATGAACATCATTAACAATGCAATCAAGGAGCAGCCACCTGCCATTAGTGTCCATAGTTTCATTTAGAATTTGAACAGACAACGTTTTATGAAATAAAATAACAACACCATTTTTGCGATTAATAGCAGGAGAGCAAAAAACATCCCCAACCCATTGTCTACGTAACATCGATAACTCTTGAGTAGAAAGATGTGTTTCTCTAAAAAGGCAATTTGACATTTTAAACGAGCAAGATGAGATAAAACACGTTGTTTTTTGATAGGGTTACGAAGACCCTTAACATTCCAGGAAATGAGTCGGAAACTTTTCATAAGAGGAGATTTAAGGAAAGTAAAAAGAGAGAGTAATACAGGTAAAACGAGAGAATATATGGAGAAAATGTCAAGGAGAGATGGAAACTAGCTAGATGAAGTAAAAAGAAGAACGACGGAAGTAATAGAGGAGCCCAAGTAGAGAGAATAAAAGGAAAGAGGAGCAAGGCCATCATAGGAAGGTGAGATGAGAAGAGAAGAGATAAAAATGGAGGAGAAAGGGAAGGAATGACTAACATCACAGTGCCAAAAGAAAGGATGAGAGGAGAACAACGGTTTAGTTTAAAAAACAAATATTGCTGTTTTATGGCAATCCCTTCCGGGTCATTCATCTGGAGGATCCTACTCCATGTCCCAGCTTGATGTGTGTCTGGCAAATACCAGGGGAGTGAGGCTAGTTTCAGGGGGTAGGCTCACTCCTTTAACACCTTTAACACAGAGCCCTGACACTACACAGCATGCTGCGGTGCACTTTGCCGTAAGTTGCAATGCATTATTCGGAGGTCTGCTGGTGTGGAGTAGTTTAATTTGCTGAGTGCGACAGGGCACTGTTCTGGGAGTGGTAAGGCACTGTGCTGGGAGTGGTAAGGCACTGTGCTATTTGTGCTGATGCCGTATGCTATTCAGGGTACACAGTGCAGTGGCTAGTAGTGCACTGTGCAGCACATGGTTGTGTACTGTGTGCCACATCATTGGTATGCTGAGCGAGTAATAAATATATGGGATTTTCAGATTGTTGAATGTGCTTCTTTTCTCTCTCCCTAATCAAGGGTTTTTGGTTTTACCTCAAGTAGAGGGCAAGGTGGGCCATATGTTATTCAAATTATTTTAACTAGCACAAGGAGAAGAAGTCTCTTAAGAAACTCCCTGGGGAAATTATAAGGCGAGATGCAGAACGTATAAATATTGTGTGTACTGGAAACCGCTATTTGGAACAGAGACTTTGAAAAAGCGCGAGATCTAGACAAGTGCGCACTTAGGGCCCGCCCCCCCCCCCGGATCCCCGCTACACCCCCATAGTCTGTCCAGTAGCCAGTTGGCTACTGGACATGAAGTCCTTCCGGGTCAACCAATGACGCACTTCCGGTGAGATTCCACAGGTGGGGAGGGCGGAGCCAAAAGGGGCTATTTAGCCCGAGGTACACTTCTGGTCGCCCTCTTTTATTTGCAGCTTCAGAAATGTTTTATAACTCGTATTATTAAAATGTATTTACATAAATGTGAACAATGATTAAAGATATGTTAGAAACAAAAGAAGTCTCTTAACTCAATGTTTCTTAATCTTTCCATATATGTGTAAGAGTGTGATTTTTTTAAATTACATCACTGTTATTTTTTTTCCAAGAAAGCTTGGCTAGATTCTGGTACATACTGTGCTGTAGGGAATCAGTTTATTATTGAACAAGGAATAAAAGGGCAATGTAGAATGTAATATGCCTAGAGGCAATTGCATGTAAAACACAATGAATAAATAGCATACGTTAAAATATGGTAAATATTTGTACTGGTGAAGTAGTAGGGCATGGTCTTCTCCTCAAATGTATCTAAAAAGCTGACCTTTTGTCCCCATTTCTGTCATGAATTTTGACCCTTTGTCCTGAATTATGCAGTCACTGCCCAGAATTTGCCTGCAGTCCAGGGGGTATGCCATTCCTTTGAGAGTCTGTCATGCTGAGGCATTTATTCTTCTCAATGTTTCGCTGTGGTTGTGGGGCACATTTGGATGCGACAGTCAGAACGATAGTGGAGTTTCTCACTATGCAAATATCACTTACATAAGTAACTACTTTTACAAAGATGATCATTTGTTGTTGAGTCTTATGTTCTTTTTAGGTCTCGGCTACTTACAGCTGCATCTGTCTGTGGGTAAACTTGTTTCCAATACATAACTGTTAGAACTGGCTATTTCTGGTTGGCTAAGGCTGACGCCAAAGCTAGGCAGAAACCACCATTCTAGTCAGGGCAAGGGAGTCACACGCCAAGATAACCCCTGCTCACCCCCTTGGTAGCTTGGCACGAGCAGACAGGCTTATCCCGGAGGCAATGTGTAAAGCATTTGCGCACGCACACAACAGCAACAACATCCTAGGCACACCACAAAAGGAACTCCACACAAGGTTATATAAAAATAACTTTTGTATTGTCAAAACACATCAGATAGTAATCACACAATATACATGGTGCCAACTGGCACGGGCAATATTCACAAGGGATTATTTACACAGGACAGGGCCATGTGGGCGCCTGTCAGAATCAGCACTTAGTAGAAATAGCACTTCTAGAACATAGAATATAGGATATAAAATCACTGTAGCACAAATTAGCAAATATAGCACACAACCAGTAACCACTGGTAACAGGTACCACCTACGCAACC
The DNA here is from genome assembly GCF_964263255.1 of Lissotriton vulgaris. Taxonomy (NCBI): domain Eukaryota; kingdom Metazoa; phylum Chordata; class Amphibia; order Caudata; family Salamandridae; genus Lissotriton; species Lissotriton vulgaris. The sequence goes on from NC_141698.1 coordinate 105,817,799, forward strand.
CTAACCACCTTAGGAGAATGTCACCCAGGGAACCAGGACCTCACTAGGACCACCTGTACTAGAAATAACAACCACCTAAGTATCACAATACAATTAGGGGTATAAGCAAGAACACATGATGCATCACAACATTCAGAGGTGTAGGGAAGGAAAACACATGATGCATAAAACATACATTCAGCGGTGTAAGAACAAGGTGCGTAATCATATTAAATGCATTACATTTCCTAGCATGTATACATAAACAAAGTGGAATCCACTCAAGGTGGTGGTGATCCCTAAAGTGATGGGGAAACACACAGTGTTGTTTAAATGCCCCTCACACACCAACAGGCCCCTTGGTGTCATGCTTCATCATCGGGGCCTTCGCACCCCTCTACGGGATGCGGCGTGCTACGACTCGCGGATACGCAGGAGCACTTTGAAGTGAACTATGTGTGGGGGTGTGTGTATAGAACCAAAATGTGAGTGAGGTGAGGTGAAAAAAGTGAAAGGTTAAAAAATACCTGGCACGTGGGAGGAAATTTTTTTTTAAATTAAATCCCCGGCTGGTATTATTAAAAGAAGTGCAGGGCGTGGTTAGATAGATACGAGTTAAGGTATCGAAAACCACTAGTAAAGTGTCAACATGTTTCGGAGGTCACAGCCTCCTTCTTCAGGACAAGGGTTATGCACTTACCCTCCCCTTACTCACATGCAGAATGTTAAAGTGTATTAAAAAATTTACAAAATTACCACAATGTGTAATATTCCTAACAGTGTTTTTTAATGTTAGCGAATGCAGTTGCGCCCAGTTGGCGAAAGAACCTGCGGAAAGAAATGCATAGGTAAATACATGCAAATGTCACAGACAGATCAATGGAGAAGAAGAAACCTTCTCTGAGTATCACCAGGTCATACCAAAAATAATGGGACCATGTGAGGAAAAGAAAAAACACAAGTGGACATAACAATACCGACACACACACATATACAAAACACAGAATTACTCTCTGCTCTGATGGAAAGAGAGCACATAATAAGAAGGAGAAAGTCTTACTTAGAGTTCTAAAGTATAAGACCTCATGAGCCTAAGCGTATATTGGAGATCCTTCCTTCCTGCTCAGAAAAGACCTAAAAGTATTAATGAACGAGGTTCAGTTGGAAAAAAGGCACTATATTGAATCTACCAGACTACAGGAAAATGCTAGTCTTTGTCACCCATAAACTCACGGTTACTGCATTGGCAATTCGCCTGCCTTCCCTCAACGCGGCTCCGATGAAGTGAGCCTGTGTAGCGTCAGGGCCCTTATATATACTATCCCTCTTAGGCCTTGAGGAGCTAAATCAACAAATGAAGGATTTCGAGGCAACTTTAAAACAAAGCAAATTTAATAAATTTAAAAAAGATAAAGATCGCTTTACCCCTGAGAGAGCCTACCCCTACACCCGAGCTGACTATGTCATGAAGGATAACTCAAGTGATACTGACAGTGTCAACTCTGATAGCAGTAATTCAAGCAATAAGTCAGGAGGTTTTCAACAAAGAAAACAACGGGGAGGTTTCCGACAGCAAAGGGCCCAATTCCCACGCCAGAGAGGCTGTCGAGGTTTCCAAGGACCTCAAATTAATCCTTATCAACCGCCTTTCCAATTCCCACAATACCAGTTTGTACCACCACAAATGGGACAAATGTACCCCCAATGGGTCCCGGATCAAACCAATGCCCCCCAGAACCAACAGCCTTTTTTATCCTGGGGCCAAGGATCCCGCAGAGGGCGGAACAAGAAGGGCAACAACGTCAATTGGCAACCCGCAGAGGAGGCAGACCCACGGGTGGTGACGAGGAGCATGACGGCGAATCAGGCGTCATCGAGCAACAGGGGGACCTAGTTATTAACATAACTCCCTGGCCCCTCACAGATCTACAGAGGGAGGTACTGAACAAAGGCCTGGGATATGTCCCCACGAACAAACCAGACATTTTCTTATTGCACAAAGAAATGCAGGAGTTTATCAGAACTATTAAACTGCGGGCGTTTTTCAAAGATAAGGAACCATCCACAGAGACCTCTGACACCGGTCTGAAACCGAGATCCACTTTTACACCGTTGGATAATCAACTCCCGGTTGAGGTCCTGGCCTTCGAAAAAGCCGTAATGCAAGAATTAAAATGTCTAGAAAATAAACAGAGGGTTTTTCAGAACATGTCGAGAATGGAAAGTGAGGCCATCAAGGAATTGAGGATGAATAAGAACTTGATTATAAAACCTGCGGATAAGGGTGGCGCAGTAGTTATTCAAACCACCTTAGCCTATGATAAAGAATGCAGGAGGCTCCTTTCTGATAATAGGAACTATCAGATCCTCACTGAAAATCCAACTGAATCACTGAGAGTTCAAATAGGAGGCATGGTGGAAGAGGCACTGGCCCATGATTGGATTACCAAAAAAGAGTCGGAGTTTCTGATACAAAAGAACCCACGGACTCCATATTTTTACACCATACCCAAGGTGCACAAAAACCTTGACAATCCTCCCGGTCGCCCCATTGTTTCTGGCATCTCATCTATTCTGAAACCATTGTCCAAATTTGCGGATGCCTTTCTTAGACCAATTGTGCAGGCCACTAACACATATTTGAAGGATACGAAGGCAGTACTTCAATTGTTGAACAACCAAACTTTTGATCCCAGCTCCCAGATGCTCCTCAGTCTTGATGTGCAGAGCCTCTATACGAGTCTCCCACACGAGGAGACTTTACAAATCATTGAGGAGGTACTACACTCTACAAACTGGAAATACCATACCCCACGAAATGTAGTACTGGAATGCATCTCCTTGGCCCTTACCAAAATTTTTTTTGAGTATGAGGGCACCCTCTTCTGGCAAAAACATGGGACCAGTATGGGCAGTACTTTTGCCCCGAGCTTGGCTGGACTGTATGTCCATCACCTAGAGTCCACTAAAATCCTCCACCCAGACAACCCATACAGGACGAGGATTCTTACCTGGCGGAGGTATATAGACGATATTTTGGTCATCTGGGAAGGAGATATGACTACGGTAACTGACTTTACTGTCTGGCTTAACAACCAAAATGCCTTCTTAAAATTTACTCACCAGATGTCTAACCAAAGCATGGTCTTTCTGGATTTAAACATCTATTGCGAAGCAGGAATGCTCAAAACAGAAACACATTTCAAACCAACGGCCAGGAACTGTCTCCTCAGATTTGACAGCTTCCACCCACGTCATCTGAGGGAGAACCTTCCTTATGGACAGTTCCTGCGTCTTCGGCGGAACTGCAGTGACATTGCTAAGTATAAATCTCAGGCTAAGGATCTGAGTATGAAACGCATACCATTACATTGCATGTATGGTATGTATTGGATAATGTAGGGGTAAAAATTACTATTCTAACTCCAGGGGGTGCAACAGTAGGGTAAGTTTTGGATAGTGTAAGGGTTAAAATTACTATTCTAACTCCAGGGGGTGCAACAGTAGGGTAAGTATTGGATAGTGTAGGGGTACAAATTACTATTCTAACTCCAGAGGGTGCAACAGTAGGGTAAGTGTTGGATAGTGTAGGTATGCGTTGTAATGTATGCGTTGTAATGACTGCGTTGTAAAGGTATGTGTTGTAGTGGTATGCGTTGTAGTGACATGCTTTGTAAGGGTTCGTTGTAATGGCATGCGTTGTAATGGATGTTGCGGTGTAAAATTTTTGTTGTAAAGGTAGTGCCTTGTAAAAGTTGCGTTGTAAGTGTTGTTTCCCACCCGGCATGTGAGGAGGCAGGGTGGGCTCCCGTCCTCCTCCTCACACAGCTTCCTCTTGCTGCCGGCTTTTCCTCTTCCGTCTTTGACCCCGCCCACAACCAGGCTGGCCACGGCAGCGGCCATTAATAAAAACGGGTCGGGCCGCGGCAGTGACTTCTTTCGGGGGTAAAGAGGAGTAGGCACCCTCGTAATTAAAATATGAAGCGAGGTGGGCAGTCGCGTTTCCCCATGCAATCCTGGGCAAATGCCGGGTGGGCACCGGCCTACAGCAAACAAAGCGCTCCCAAGCGCTATAAAGGCAATTACAGCGCTCCCAGCGCTAGGACAGGAAAGCAGTGCTCCCAAGTGCCAGAAGGACAGACAAAGCGCTCCCAGGCGCTATAACAGCAAACAAAGCGCTTCAAGGCGCTCTAGGCTACAACAAGCCTTGGCAAAAGCAAGAAAAAGTTCCCAGGAGTCTGCAAGCAGGGGACCACAGGCAAAGGTCCCCAGGGAAAGTCCATCAGTCTCCAAGTCCATCAGGTATCCAGGGGCTGGGCAGGGCCCAGGGAGGCAAGCCTTCCCCTGGGCCCAAGCAGCAGCACGCCCCTGGCAGAATTCAAGTCAGAAACAAGAACATTTTGTAAGGGGACACAGCCCCTTTTTATACAGAGAAATCCTTTGTCTAGCAGGGTGCAGGCAGTGTGAGAACCAGCTACAACTGGTTATAGGGAACTCCTTACACAGGCCAGGCTAGGGACATCAGATGCACCACAGGGGGTGGAGCCAGCATTGTGTGGGGAAAGCCCAGCCCTATTCAGGCCCAGGTGCACCCCTCCCCTCACATCAGCATGCTAAACACTCCATTCACCACCGGGGCAGACCCTCCCAGACTCTTGGAGCCAGGCTCACCAGCTAATCACACGCCAGACACAAATTACACAAATATGCCAACTTCTCAAAGGGGCACTTCTACACTAGACACAATCATGCCGCATATATCATTGCGCAGCATTCAATCTCACGAGTTCGCACATACCAAACTCGACCCTGCACTCCCCACACACCAGGAACTACCATGGTCATACATATTCCCTATGCATTCCTATGGGAGGGCAGGTTACTCATCACACATATACAGAGAGCTCACGCACTTTACACTGTACCACAGTGAAAAAGTGCGTAGAGGCCTAAAATCACCAACACCAGGTCACAGAAACAGGCTAGGAAAAAGCAAAAAGTCTCGGTGAACCTGCCAAAAGGGCCGGGTCCAACAATAACATATACATAGAGTGGCCTTTAGGTTAGCTCCTTGCTCATGACAGGTTGCCTTTGTTGTCTATCCAGAGCAGAGGTCTTCAAACTGTGGGGTATGGCTCTCTGAGGGTCCGTGTGTGCATTCATAGGGGAAGCATGAATGCGTCTGCAATTACTTGTAAATAAATGAAGATAGCCTGGAAACGTGACTGGCTCGTTCCAGGCTGTCTTCATTTACATGTAGCAAAGTGCAAAGAAAAAGTGTGGGGACTGTGAATCTGAGTGCCATGGAGGCAGAATCAGTTAGTGAAGTGATGAGGTCAAAGGTGTCTAAAGAGAAGAAAATAGTTTTCATTTTGTTGTTTTCACCTTCAGTTAACAGCATATAAAATAACACGCACACACTTTAAATGAAAAACATAGGAAATGTGTTTTTTTCTTTTTTTTATTACAATACCTCTCTTGTTTAGTGTGATCTCTACACATGTCTGTGTGTGTGAGGCCAGAGAGTCACGTAATTAAATCCTAATCGGTGCAGTGAGGAATAGGACATATTTATTTATTTATAGTGCTACAAGATCCAAGCCTGTGACAGAAATCACAGTGAATTTGTCATGCTTTTAAAATTGGATTACACAGTATAAAATAGGCTGCAGACAAACGTAGTATTTAAAATAAAAACAAGTGCTTTAAAAATGAACACTTTTGTAAAAAGGAATCAGAGAGTATCTAGTCCAAATATTTTTATGTGTCCATTAAAACAGAACTCAGCTGAAACCGCCATAATATTACTTTCCAAAAAGAATACACATTGGTCACCAAGAAGCTTCAAGTGACTCCATCAATTTAAGTTTATGCTGACTACAAAGCAGACTTTATATGTAATGATAAGATTAACTGCAAAGAATTGACATTTCTTTAAGGTACTGAGCACCCTGGTGAAAAGTGATTTTTTTTTTAGCTCTGTCCCTCTCTCTACTTCAGAGAGCAGGAGCCTTACTTGCCCAACTGTCAAAAGTGTGTGGTGGGGAATATTCCATGCTAGTATTAGGGCCCAAGATACCCTTGCTGCACACAAAAAAAGGCCCAGAGGTGGGAGGGGGAGCTAGATGTTTGTGTGTGTTTTTTTCTTTTGTAAACAAAGCAGAAGGCGGCCTGCTTTGGGCCTAGGAGAGATGTCCCTGAGGAATAGGCAGAGTAGACAGCTTGGTTCACAGAGCTGTAGGTATCATTAGTGCTGCACCTACCAAATTATGGCTGTCTTACTATCTTTCCTTTCTTGCACCAGGGGACCAGTGCATACTTGCTGCTCAAGTTTTGGTTTGGGCGTCGGAGCAAAAGCCCCCGGGAAGGGGAATATTGAAGAAAAGGAGACACCTTGGTTTAGGCATCTGCAAGGTGAAAGGGAGAGGGATGGCATGAGGTAGGAACCCATGTTAACAAGAGCAGAGGAGACAGCCTTCTCCACAAGGCAGTAGCTGTCAGTGAAGCAGATGCAGAGTACCTTGGACCTAGGGGTCAGCCGGGCCACTCCATCCCAATTATGAATGTCTTATTTTAACAAGCATTGGAAATGCAATAGGTCTCACAGCATTAGAGTTAGTGCTTTTAGAATTGTTTATGGGTTTTTTTGTAAATCTTTAGCATTTTTGTTTCCTGTAGCCAATGCTAAAGAATTAAAAAAAAAAAGCCATAAACATTTCTAAAAGCTCTAACTCAAATGCTCCGAGACCTATTGCACTGTGTGAGGGTGAGGGGGTGAGGGTGAGGGTGGTTGAGGGTGGGTGAGTGAGGGGTTGAGGGTGAGTGAGGGTGAGGGGTTGAGGGTGAGTGAGAGTGAGGGTGAGTGAGAGTGAGGGTGAGTGAGGGTGAGTGAGGGTGAGTGCGCATAAGAGCAGGGGGCGTGAACACTACCAGGGTGGTGAAGTAAGAGCCTGGACATAAGGTTGTGTGTCAATTCTGGGGCATCTGGGTGAGTAGGCAATTGGTAGGGGAGCAAGGGCGGCCAGGTGGGGGGAAGGGGTGAAACACAGAGTGGCGAAGAAGCTCACGGTGGCTGTGCAGTAAGCGGGAAGAACAGAATGAAGAGAGTAGCCTCAACGTCTGCAATCACGTCATGGTAATGGGCTAGGAAGCCGGCAGGTAGGTGAGTCTAGAAGAACATACCGAGGCGGAATAGCGAGAGGCAAAGGACCCGAACTCGCGATGTGCAATTAAGTCAGACTAAGGGTGACAACGAACAGTTTCAAGGTGGGGGCCAGGAATGGGAAGTACAAAAGCCGTGGGTTAGTAAGGTCAAAGTGCAGGAGGAGGGATGTCGAAATCCTGGGGCTGATTCACTCGCGTAAGGCATAGTATCAGTGTGGCGGCATCTGGAAGTAAGCGCTCAAACCATGGCCAAGTTGTCGGACCGGGTGGGGTGACATACCGGAGCAGTGCGAAAGAGAAGTGGCCAGATGAAGCGCTTAGGCGGCAGAGTTACCTGGAAAAACAATGTAGATCGGAAGATCAGTAATTAAGGTGCTTCCAGTCGGATGGGCAACATCTGTAGTGGGGGAATAAAGGAGTGGAATGAGGGACGAGGGAACATTGGTGAAGCCGGGCGGGTGAGCTGGGGGGAGCGTGTAAATACCTGAATAAAGCGGGAGGCACAGCGCGGGCGATCGGTGCCACATCCGTGGACGTCAGGTGCTTCGCAGTCCGGCGTTCCACGCGTTGTGGTAGAATACCTGGCAGAGGAAAGGGAGGGGAAAGGCTAAGGATAAGGACTGGTGGAGGACGGTCGAGGAGAGGGGGGGTAAAAGAACACGGCGGGCTGTGTACCTGAGTCAGTAGAGGAGCTCTCATGGAGTCAATCCAGGGGCCGTTGTTGCTTCGGCAGGGTTACTGTGGAGCCGGTCGACAAAGTTGAATACCAGGAAGTGGTGTGTCACGAGGGGTGTGATGTGGTAGCAAGGGGCCAATCTGGATGTGGTGAAGGGGCGGGGCCGGGGAGGGGAGTGGAAAAAGGGGAGCCTGGCTCTGTATAACAAGCAAATATTTTATTCAAACTGCTGAAGTAAAAAAAACTCTAGCAACTGAATAATATTTATGGAAACAACAAACCTTTGCAAGTCGATGGTTTTCATAAAGTTGTTTTTAAGGAGGGAAGAGAGGGGAGGGGGGAGGAGAAATGCGAGACGGCGGGAAGGGGGCAGACATGGCGGGGAGGGGGCGGAGCGGGGGAGAGGGTGTGTGTGTGTTGTTAGGAGGGCATTGCGAAATGTGAGACGGCGGGAAGGGGAGGGGGCGGAGCGGGTAAACAAAGACGGACGTGCACGCGCTTTTAAGGTCAATGCGCATGCGCATAAGCTCAATGCGCATGCGCATTGACCTTAAAAGTCACGGGCACTGCAAGGAATCGCCACGATTCCTTGCAGTGTGGATAAAGAGTGGATAAGTCGCAATACTCTCGCTTGCTCGATGCGCATGCGCATCGACAGGCGAGACCTAAAAAGGGAGCATGGGGGCTCATTTTTCTTGCTAACATTAGGGGAGAGGGCGCCCATGCCCCAAAAAGGTGGGAAGATACAGGAGTTAATTTTTTTCCGGAAAGGGACGGACAGTCTGTTTCCAGATTGAAGTGGTAGTTCAGCATGCTGTGTAAGGGGTGAAAGACGACAAGGAGATAGCCTGCTTCTCAGTGCCACAGTTATAATCAGGGCAGCAGGTGCTGTTGCATTGGGGACTAAATAATAGCACAAAAGAGACCCTGCAGTAAATTATTCTGTCTGTGTCTCTATCCAAACAAGAATGTAGGGAAGAGGTTAGAGAGTAGTCATAGAAGGGAAAATCAACAAATTTGTTACTCGGAGACGGAGCAAGGAGAGAGGAGAGGGCGTGACCGGAGCCCCGGGGGCAGCCGGAGTTACACAGGTGAGGATTGCCCCTGGCGGTGTCGGGCTGCTGACGAGACCTGCTCGCATTGGCCCAGCAGGGGGGGGGGGCATCCACCGGAGTGCATCCTGTTCCCCCCGCCCCTCCCCCTCGGATTTGCTGGAGGGCCCTCATAGATGTGGGAGAGATACAGTGAGGCGTGGTGTGTGCTGATGGGGTGGTAGCAATTTTGAGACCTGCCTTCACTGCTTGCTATCTGTTGGGGGGGCTGCAACTCCCCTTCTGGGGCCCGCGCTGATTCCGGGTTGCAGACCAGTCTGGATTCCTGTGTGGTGGCTGAGCAGGAGGCGTCTGTACTCTCCGCGGGAGGCGGCGTTGGCGCTGGGACGTCCCCCATCGGGCGGCTCAGCAAGGGGGAGGCCCCTGCTGATTCATTCTTCTGGCTCCCGGATGGTGAAACTGCTACCTACGGTGGGGGGGGGGGGGGTGCTGCGGAGGCACAAATATACTGTGAGCTGAGCCTGCCAGAGATCCCCGCTGTGATACCGGATCAGCAGATGACCCACCACTCGTGCTGGGCTTGAGGTGGACCCCGGGGGGCCCGGACGAGGGGGACACAGGCTGCCGTGATTACATTTTGACCCTTCTCTCTGGGGCGACAGTCTGGGGGGATCTGATTGGGGTTCCTGGATTTGCAGCTCTCCTGCGGCCGACCAGCTGTTACTCAATGGTCCTGCCGTTCTCATAGGACTGTAGCTTCAGTGTTGTACGTGACCGGTGACTCGCGCTGGAACTCCGGCTTATTGAATGTGTGGGTAAACTGCTCATCGCTGCTCTCCAGTGGTGGTTTGTGTGGCGTCGCTGCACTTAGTGGAGCGGGGTGGCACGGAGGCCCTTTCAGATGGCGACTAAACAGGATGCCAATAAGCAACAGTCCAGATCCTCCAAGGGGTCTCTGCAAATTCAGACCAACAAACTGGACCGGTACACAATGCCTAGGGGGTCTCCGCTGGAGCCGAAGAGGAATCAAGCAGCGGGAGGGGACCCCGCTGGTCCTCTGACTGAGCAGACACTGCTTGACGTGATGGCGGCTTTCGATGGTGTCAAGTCGTCACTCGGGCAAAAGATGGAGTCGCTAGACCATAAACTTGACACAATGACCATCGAGGTCAATCTCATCCGGGCTGACCTCACCAAAGCAAGTGAAAAAGTAAACTCTCTGGATACCAGCTTGACGGTTGATGTGGCATTGCTTCAGCAGGAGATGCGGGACCACAGAGCTTCTAGTGCCCTAGCGAGTTGGAAACTGGATGAATATGAAGGGAGAGCCTGGCGTAATAATGTTAGAATTATAGGTGTTCCCGAGAAGGCTGAAGGCCCGGCCCTGACCTGTTTGTCGAAGACATCATCCTTAATCATGAAGCCCAAGGGACTGGGTCATTTTTTCATGATTAAACGGGCACACAGGGTGCCAGGGGGAGACCCAGGCCTGGAGCCCCCCCTCGCCCAATGATCGCGAGGGTGTTGAACTTTCGTGCAGGCTTCCAGGTCGGTGGGCCCCCTGAAATATGAAAACGCAACTCTTACCTTTTTTCCTGATTTCACGCAAGTTGTCCAGAAGCAGCGCCAGAGTTTCCTTGGAGTGAAAAAGAAAGTCATAGACAGAGGTTTGAAATATGCGATGATGTTTCCGGCCCGGTTGAGGGTGGAAGTCGAGGGGAGAGTCTGGTTTTTCGACAATCTAGCAGTGGCTTTGGACTGGTTGGAAAGCCATCCCTCGATTGGGCCAGAGGGGTAGGGCAGAGGCAGAGATGGTGGTGGTGGCCTGCAGGAACAGGAATGATGGAAATCGCAGTTGAACTGAGACTACTGAGACTGTCAGGTAGTGGGCCTAACCCATGTACACATCTACAGATCTGATCCTTCATTGAGTGAGATGCTGCAGGCGTAGGGTGGGGTCATTCTGAGGAGGGATGGGGGGGAGGCACGAGGCACGGGGTCCTGCTTTGCTCCTCTTTTCTACTTTAGTTAGTCAGTAGGTTAGAACATGGGGCGACAGGCACACTGCAAGTTGGGGATGGGCGGAAGCCATGAGCAGGGGTGCAGGGAGGGGGTATGGGGGTTGGGAGTTCGTTGTTTGGAGCATTGTTTGCAGTTTGTCTAGCGGTTTCAACATCAGGTTACAGGGATGTGGTCATGTTGAGTTCATACCAGCATAATGTCAAGTGCTAGATGGGGATCGGGGATAAATGTGCTTCGTTGGAATGTAAACAGACTGGGGGATAAGATTAAGAGAGGAATGGTTAGCCAATTTGTTAGACGACACTCCCCAGATGTTGTGCTATTACAGGAGACGCTCCTAGTTGGGAATCGTTGTATGACCCTGCATAGAGGAGGCTATAAACTGGTGGCACACGCGGGTTTCACCTCGGGGTTGAGGGGGGTTGGTGTGCTGGTGAAGAACTAATTTCCCCTGGCTAGTCATGCTACTTGGACTGACAAACGAGGTAGATACATTGGAGTGTCAGGGCAGTGGGCGGGGAGGACGGTTACCTTTGTTTCCATCTATGTGCCGTCTGGCCTCCAATCTGACACGTTCCAAGACTTAGGCTCTATCTTCCTGACTCTGCCCCTGGGCCTCCTGGTGATGGGAGGTGACTTTAATGTAGTAATGGATGGTGAGGTAGATCGCCAACCCAATCGGATGTTGACACCGGCACAAAGGTGGCTCCCAGATTTCCTGGAAACGGCGGGGCTCGTGGATTGTTGGAGGGTGCGCAATCCGGGAGGGGTGCAATATACACACGTTTCCGCCGCACACCATAGCTTGTCTAGAATAGACTACTTACTGGTGCCAGCAGTTCAGGCTTCTACAGTTCGGGAGGTGTGACACTTGGGGAGGGGCATATCGGACAACTCACCGGTTTGGCTCACACTAGAGATTGACCATTTCAACGTGGGTAAGGTGGCGCCTATTAGTGCGTGGCACCTTAGAGATCCCGCTATTAAGAAAGAAATAGTAAGGGCTACGGACAGGTACTTTGAGGAGAATCGAGGCACAGTAGATTCAGAACTGACCCTATGGGAGGCGTATAAAACTGTTGTCCGGGGGGAGGCCATATCTCTGATTGTCAAGAAAAAGAAGGAACGGCAGGCGAACCTGGAAAGGGCGGAGATGGAGGTGGTGCGGCTGGAAAGAGAGGTGTCTCAGGCGGCGACTCCAGAGGGACTCTTCCGGTTACAATTGAGACAAGACACATTCAGGGGCCTCGCTGGGGACAAAGCGAAAGCGCAAAATGAGGAGACACAAAGTAGGATCTATGAGCATGGGGATAAGGCTGGGAAACTGATAGCATGGCTGGAGGGATGAATGGGCATCGCAGCTGGCCCCGGAGTTGCAGGGGGAGTACTTAGGTAAAATCACGGATCCGCTGGCGGTGGCAGATAGCTTTGCGGAGTATTATAGTGGTGTGTACACTTCAGCAGAGACGTATACTGAGGCTGACAATAGTGAAATGATCAAAGATAATTATTATTATTATTACTATTTGGAATCTTATATAGCGCACGGTTACCCTCGGGCATCCCAGCGCTCGTTCATGACTCAGAGGAATGGAGCTAAGAAAAGACAGCATTAAGCGGGGAATAGGTGGGTCTTAAGTAGCTTTCGAAACCGAATAATACCAGTCTCTGTCCGTAAATTCAAGGGCAGCGCATTCCATAACTTGGCTGCATTCACCGAGAATCTTCTACCACCAGTCCGGGCTCTTTTTACTCTGGCCACTTGTACCAAGGATTTGTGGTCAGAGCGGAGGGTTCTAGTAGCCTTGTAGGGGAGCACCATATTATCCAAGATGGGAGGACCTTTCCCTCTCAGGATTTTATGAGCCGTACAGAGAGTTTTAAATTTTATCCTCTCCCGTACTGGAAGCCAATGCAGTGCTCGTAATGCTGGTTTTGCTGACTGTCTCCTTGGAATATTCATCAGCAGCCTTGCTGCTGCATTCTGCACTTGTTGAAGTTTATTGAGCGTTGCTTCCGGAGCGCCCCAGAAAAGGGCATTGCTGTAGTCCAACCTCGAGACAATCAGCCCCTGGATAAGAAGTTTCCTGGAGGTCGGGGGGAGAAGGAGTAAAATCTTACGGGCTGATCAAAGCAGAGCAAAGCAGACTCCGGCAGTTTTTTTGCATGGGTCTTGAAAGACAGGTCTTGTTCAAGCCACACACCCAGGCTTTTGATCTCCTTTTTGGGGCTTGGAGAATCGCCAAGGCAACTCGGCCAGCTGCCTGGCGGCAAAGAAGGCCCCGCATGTCCCAGCAACATCAGCTCTGTTTTGGAGCCGTTCAATTTTAATGCTGAGTTGCCCATCCAAGTGTACACCTTTGATAAACAGGAGTGCAACAGGTCCAGATGATCCCCCAATTGGGAAAGGGCCACCACCAACTGGGTATCATCAGCTTAGCTGATTATTTTGATACACAGTGGTGCCACCACATCCTCCAATGGTGCCATATAGACATTAAACAACGTGCGGCTCAGGGAGGAGCCCTGAGGCACACCACATTGTAGGGGGATGGGGGCAGATTGTGCACTACCTTCCCAGACTTGGTAGGTGCGTTGGTGCAGAAACGACGCAAGCCACTTCAAGGCCATTCCAGTCAAGCCCACCTCTGACAGTCGTTGGAGCAACACCTGATGGTTTACGATGTCAAAAGCCGCACTAAGGTCCAGGAGCATCACTGCCACCGATCCTCCTGAATCCAAAATGCTCCTGGCTTCTTCCACGACTGCCAAAAGGGCAGTATCAGTGCCTTGGCCCGGCCTGAATCCCGTTTGGGAATTCCGCAACAAGCCATTGGACTCCAGGAACTGTGACAGTCGCCTGTTCACCAGTCTCTCCGCGATCTTACCAAACCCGGGCAGCAAGGAGATCGGTCTGAAATTAGCCAGGTCCGATGGATCTAGACCGGGCTTTTTCAGAAGGGCCTTTACAACCGCTTTTTTCCATCTAGGTGGAAACAACCCCTGCGCAAAAGATGCATTGATAAGATCTATTACTGGTGCCGCAATAGTAGTTGCTATCTGCTTGAGGTATCTCATCGGGACAGGATCCCTCGGTGAACCACTCTTCATGGCCCCTAGAACCTTGAGGACTTCGTCAGAGGTCACTGGACCAAAGACGTCAAGCTTAATCTGAGCATCAGCTCGCTGTTCGCCTATATCTGATTCCTGGGCTGGTTGTGGTAAGGAACTTATGATGTTTTCTACTTTCATATGAAAGTAGTTAGCCAGTTCCGTACATTTCTTTTGAAGACTCTCATGGCTCACTGGCGGTTCCGGAGTTTTCAAAAGGTCTTTAGAAGAGTTAACGAGTTGCCAATTCTCTCCTCGTAGAACTTGGCTTTGGCGTCCCGGAGAGTGGCTTTATATCCTCTCATTGCCGTACGATACTCATTCCGGGTTGCCTCTCCCCAATCCTTTCTCCACATTCTCTCTAGCCTTTTGCAGCCTTTCCTGAGAGTTCTCAACATCTGGGTGTACCAGGGGGCTGATCCCACTCTTTTCTCTCTCTTCAGCATTTTCTTTTTGGGGAGGATGGCGTCCAAGGACCTGTTTAGCCAATTTTCCAAGTTTATTTCAGCAATTAGTGGATCCAACACCGGGCGCGGGCAGGTAGCATCTAGGTTAGCAATCCAGCGCTCTACTGGTAACCTGGACCAAGCCCTGTCAACCGAGTAGGTCCTAGGAATAGTTACATCCGTTAAATCGTACTGCCAATTGAAAGGAACCAGAAAATGGTCTGACCACGGTAAAGCCAAGGGAGTCGTGGCTTCAATCCTGTCCATATTCGAAAAGACTGGATCCAGTAGGTGGCCCTTACAATGCGTGGGCCCTGAGTTGATTAGGCTCATATCAAAGGCTTTCAAATCACCCAGCAAATCGGCAGCGAGTGTGTCAACAGGGTCGTCAAAATGGAGATTAAAATCTCCAAGTTCCACAAAATTGGCAGTCGACGATGCCAAAAGCGTAACAGTTTCCATCAATGAACTGGTAAAATTGCCTACACACCCCGGAGGGCGATACACTAGGAGGCCTGATATGGAGGTCGTGGCTGACATTCGTAGTGAGAATTGACAGCTCTCACAGTCGAGCACCCCTCCATCCTGGGCTCTACAGACCAGTGTGTCCCTATAAATGATAGCAAGGCCACATCCTCGTCCAATAGGCCTATCTAGATGATAAATTAGATAGCCAGGGGGGAGAGCTTGCACCATATCTGGACCCGAACTAGACGTGGTCCAGTTTCTGATAGAAATAGGATATCCAACTCAAAATCCAGTACTAGGGAGTTAATTTCGGTGGAATGACTAGGGAGGGACCTACATTCAGCAGAGCCATTAGAAGAGGGTTATTTCCTATGGCTCTCTGGCCCTTAATGCATCGACTACAAGGTAAATCATTTTTAAGGATTAAGTTGCAGGGCACTTCACCAGAAGGGCGTAATGATATCAAATCATTTCTAGTGTATGCTATACCGACCTTAGGGGAAAAAGCCAGCGTATCTAGCCCTAAGCCCGTCTGGGCCCGGACGGGCACAGACGGGCTGAACTCTGGCGCAACTCCGGCGGAATGACGGCGGACCCGCTGCGCGTACCCGCTGCGCGTTAGCATGGCCGCCTTTTGTAGGAGGTCTAGCATCCTTGTGACGACTAGACCATGTGAGGAATCGCGTCCCACTTACCCCCAAGATGGCTGCCAAAGTCGGAATCAGGAAGGCAGGGAAAAGGACAAGGACCCGCAAAGAGCGGTGGGTTTTCCAGATTACAGTGCAAGTGAGTGGGTATTAAAAGCAGGGGATAAGGTACAACTCTAAATGAAATTATATACAAAAAAACGGGCGTTTTAAAATTAGTCGTGAAATACTGCTTGTAAATTGCACTGAAGCTCAGCACGCTTAAGCAAACAGCAGCGCGTCCTTCCTACTACCAATGCCCCTTCGAAATAAACATCCAATTGCCCGCGTTTTCTGAGGATGACCGGAAATATCTGGAGTCCCTGCTAACTAATGACGAGGTGGCACAGGCCATAAGGAGGGTGCGCTCAGGAAAAGCCACAGGTCCTCAGGAAAAGCCACAGGTCCTAACGGACTACCCATAGAACTGTATAAGTTGAACGCCAATGGAATTGCTCCATTCCTCAGATCCATGTTTAAGGAAAGCAGGGAAAAGGGTCAGCTTCCATATGACCAGCGTGTGGCGAACATTGTGGTAATTCATAAAGTGGGCAAACCCAAGACATGTTGCTCCTCGTATAGACCTATCTTGTTATTGAACGCCGAGCCTAAAGTCCTGGCGAAATTGCTGGCGACCAGACTGGTCAAATCAAAGTTATCACCTCCTTGATACATGCGGACCAATCCGGTTTTATGCTGCGTAGGAACACGCCCTCATTTTTAGTCGGCTACATGGTGTACCGGGTAGAACCCCGCCTATCCAGGAGCCAGCGGTGCTAGTGTCTTTGGACGCTACTATGGCATTTGATAGGGTTGAATGGCCCTATCTTTTTGCCGTCTTAGAGAAGCTGGGCTTCGGTCCTGAGTTTAGTAATTGGGTGTGCCTATTATATGCCGCTCCCCTGGCCAGAGTCGTCGTAAACAATCGTAAGTCGTCTAACTTTTCCCTTGGCAGGGGCACAAGACAGGGATGTCCCCTATCCCCGCTCCTCTTTGCTCTGTCTCTGGAGCCGCTGGCGGCCTGGGTTGATTGGGACCGTTCCATACATGGCCTGCGCTGGACGTTGGAATGGGAAGACAAAATCTCATTGTATGCGGATGACATTCTGCTTTATCTCATCAACCCGAGGGGGTCCCTGATCTGTTTTATGGACGTGCTTGCAAGTTTTGGGAGGTACTCAGGCTTTGCAATAAATTGGTCAAAGTCTGTACTTTTTGTCCTTAGTGGTGATCCGCCGATAGTCCCTAATTCGTGCCCGATACAAATTGAGCCGGTAGGGTTTAAATACCGAGGCATCTACGTCACACTTGACCCGAAACTACGATTTGCTAATTACCTGAGCCCCCCTCTGAATCACTTTAGAGGATATGTGGTCTGTGGCAGGCACTCCCACTCTCCCTTCTAGGTAGAGCGGTGCTTGTTAAGATGATGGCCCTTCCCCGGTTCTTGTATGCCCTTTAAAACGCAATGGATCCTGTTCCGGCGTCCTACTTTAGGAAAGTGGAGGCTCCACAGAGGCAGCTTCTCTGGGAGGGCTAGCCTCGCATAGCGTTTTCTAAACGTACTCTTCCCTGGTACGATGGAGGGATAGGACTGCCAGATCTCCGCAAATAATATTGGGCTTCTCAGCTGGCGGTGAATAACGCTATATACGTGTCACCTGGGTACCCCGGATATGCAATGGACCGTTGGCAGGTCCCAGGGGGCGAGTTCACTAGAGCGCTATACGCCAGACCCCATTGGTTCCCCCTTACGGGACCCACAACTCATACAGTACAGGTGTGGCATGCAGCCAACCGATATCTCAAATAGGAGGGGAGGCTCACGCTCTCCACTCCGCTGTGGAGCTCGGAGTAGCTGGGAAGTCTAAAGCCTTTGACAAATGGGACCTCATCGGGATTACTCAAATTAAAGATGTCTGGGGAGGGGGCACGGTTCACACGTTTCAATCCCTTAAGCAGCAATACCACCTTCAAGAGAGTGAGCACTACAGTTACCTTAAGGTTAGCCATGCGCAGAGTGCACATGTCCCCAGAGACACGATACTCCCTGAAGCTTCCCCCCTCGAGGACCGGGTGTTGGATGGTCACCTCCCTGAAAAGACCATCTCGCTAATCTACAAGAAGCTTATCAACAACATGGCGGACCCATTGGCACTTATAAAATCGCGCTGGATCGAGGATGGGCTGGAGTTAGACGATGAGGATTGGCAGGAGGCGGTCTCCTCTCCCCGTGTGGTAGCGATACAGATGAGGCTCAGACTTGTACAATTGAAGATCCTACACAGGTCGTACATCACGGGGCCTCGTTTAGTTCGTATGGGTCGCTCAGAGGGTGGGGAGTGTAGGAGGAGGTGTGGGGAACTTGGTACGTTTATCCATATACTGTGGCACTGTACTGAGATACAGATTTACTGGGGGAGGGTTCATGACAAGTTGCAAGAGGTCTTGGGGGTAGAGCTGAGACCCGAGGCCCGCAGATGTATCTTGAACATTTGGGAGCCAACAGATCTGAACACATATAAGAAGCAATGGGCGACTTTGGCATGCATGATAGCTAAGCGTAACGTTACCCAGTTGTGGGGAGCGAGCCAGCTGCCCCGCATTGAGAAGTGGATGGAGGACCTGGACTGGTGCATGTTTAGGGAACGAGCAGTCTATGTGGCTAGGGGGTGTCCTGGGAAGTGGGGGAAGGTTTGGGAGGCTTGGAATCATTACCGAGGAGATATATGTACACCCCCAGCACGCCTGGAAGAGGAGGAGGCGCAGGTGTCCCCTTGATCCAATATCGCTATTTTGTATCATTGTTTTGATGTATGAAACGTAATGATGATCACCGGACGGAGCTTCCTTTGTCACCTGTTGAAATTTTTCTTTTTTGTTTTATTAATAAAAAGAACTTTAAAAAAAATAATAACAAGGGGTGTCTATGAGTAACTACTCCTTAACCCCCACTGCGGTTACCAACATGTTTCAGCCATATTTATTTACCCTACTGAGTCGTTGGCCTTCCTCAGGGTATAGATTCCTCTAAAATCTGGTTCTTATCACAATGCAAACGATTGTTAGAAACAAATGGTTAAATCAACCTTACTTGTTCTCCGTAACACACTTGTCACTCATATCCAAGTCTCGTAAATTAATCTCTGAACCCGGGACCATCGTGGGGACATTGCTTTGTAGTCACACATTCGTCAAGGGACGGTGTACCCTTTTTAGGCAACTCTGCGTCCTCCGACGATGAGCAAAATATGAAATCCGAATCCGCACTGCTTGACCAATGTCGAATGGACGATTCCATGTGGCTGTACTGTTCAACAACCTGTCATTTTCCCCCACTTATATATAGTTTTGTTTGGATTGTACTGTTAAATAAAATTGCATTTTTATTTTGGTTTGCTGTTTTATTTTATAAATATAAAATGTAATTAACAATTCAGGAGTGCGCTTGAGAAGATGTAGAATGCTTAAACATTTGCTTGCCTTCAATCTCGAAGTTTGAACAAAAAACATGCAATGGTTCACTTTTTGGTGCATGAAAAACGTATCCCAATTCATGGATGTATATGCAAAGATTTGGGCCACAAAATCATGATCCATAATGTTACAATAATATGTGACGTCACACTGTGGTCAGAGATGTTCCCATTAAGCAAAGGATAAAGGATGTGTATAGGAACTGCATCGGTCTAAACAGCATGAGTCTGTAGATGATTGCGGATGTGTAACCTGTCTGTGTAAAATCTGTTATCTGTTCGATTGGAATTACAAGATCAACAGTTTCACTGCAGACCCAGTATTTTCCTCCCAGATATTATGTCTGTCCAAAGCAGATGAGATCTCCGGTAAGTAAACTGGAGGACAATGATGGATTTCCTGGGGCGTTGGAAGCAGAATTGCAGATTCCATGGTATATCTATTTTTTCAGAATCATAATCCTCATTAATTCAACTCCCCTGGAGTTACCGGTACCCATAAAATGGCTTGAGGGCTGGTCATACATGGCGTGCTAGGTTTCAACATTTTGGCAGGTGATAAGAATTATCCCCCCTAAGTGGCCTTCGACTACAACACTGCTTGCTAACCTATGTGTGTCCAGGTAGCAGAAACCTCATCTTAACTCTGAATTGCAAAAGTAAATCCGGCTGCTGTGTCCTGCCCCTCAGACCCTTGAAGGTGGTCTCAGAGGCACATTGTGGCCAAAATAATATATATTTTTTGGACAGACGCGATCCTGCTGGACTCCTGCAGAGTCATGGCTTTTAAAAACCAAACGCCCATCCGCATTTTTATTACAAGAAATATGACCCCAGGGAGGGCCAGGGGTCTTTACCTATATAATTTTTTTTGAGGGGGGGCGGGCATTAGGTGGGCCTCCTTCTCCAAGCTATCGAGGACCCTGAGAATTACAACCTCCAGAGCCAAATGCTAATTTAAGGGAAGGTGGGGCAAGCAGTCCACCCTCCCAGAGCCACAAATGGGTCTCAGGAATGTCATCCACTGGAGCCAAATACAATAAGAAGGGGTGGGGGGCGTGTGTCCCCTTCTCCTCCCTGTACTGATATCATCCCCACACAACGCTTGGGGTGTTTGTTGGCTGCTAATCCACTGCTGCATGCAGCCGAAGTTCTCAGAAAACTATCACTTATGTCTTAAGGGAACTAAAACACACACCCTGCCCTGCATAGCTAATTACTACACACATTACATCACTCATGATATGCTCTATAACATCAATGATAACATCACTGCAACATTTGAAAGGAAATAATTGATGACAAGACTATGCATTGTGGGGGCGTGAGTTATAGTTATCTTCGGCACAAGTTATAGTTACTAAAGATAACTAGAACTAGTGAATATCAGTGGTTTAATATACATACACATACAAAGTATAGATGCTGAAACACATAGTTCAATGTACTATATATTACCATTGGTCATTGCTGGTAGAGGCTATGACTCACAAGATGAAATGTCTCAGGTGGGTCATACTACCCCACCTTTAGTAGGGTTAATGAACAGCACTTTACTCCCTGCAAATGCCTACATGTCTCATGTCATGCTCTTCTTTCATGTGCATTAGTTAGAGCAACATAGATTTAAGTACATTCAGAGCGAGAGACGGTGAAGATCAAGGGTCTGAGTGATGATTAAGATCCATCTCACCTTTATTATGGGTTTATGATTTGAACCTTGTACTGTAGCAGTACGTGTTTGAATCTGAATGTATTACTGCACCTGCTTCAAATAACACGTATGTTAGGGCCACATTTATTTTTACAATGAGAGTATTAAAATAATTTCTGCAACAAAAGTATGAAAAGGCCATTGAATTTTTATTGCAAGCTGAGCAGGTGGTAAGCCCTGGAGAATGAACATACTTTTTCAAACGTGGCTCGCAGATTTCTTGCTTTGCCCACAGGGAAAGGTGGTGAGTCCAGAAACCATGGGAATTGACATAGAAGGTGTGTCTAGGTGCCCATGTCTAAATCTTATTTCCATTTAAAGGGGAACATGATGATAACATTAAAACTACAAGTAACTTTATGACTCGTGCCTTTCCTCCACATTCCAGGGGACTTTTTAAAATTGCCTAAGTTTAATTCAAAAAGAACAACTGATGGAAAGAATGCTGCACACTGTCAAACATTCACCCCAGTACAGAGAGCTGGGCCTAAATAGTTTTCTTGCTCCCCATGCCATTCCAGTTCGGACTCAGGCATATGCAAATCAGTCTCGACTCTGTTCCCCATTGGAACGGTCCAAATCGAACTGCCAGGCCAGGTCCTCCCTGGACTGGAAATAAGCATCCTGGGACCGGTTTCGGGGCATCGCACCTCATCAGCCAGGCTAGCTTGACTCCAGTGGCATGGAGAGCACTGGACCCACATCTGGGCATACCCGTCCCACTCGGTGTGTCAAATGCAAAAAGAACAATTGATGGACAGAATGCTGTACAATGTCAAACATTCACCCAAGTAGAGAGATCTGGGCCTAAAACCATCGTTTTTATGCTCCCCATGCCATTCCAGTTCAGACCCAGCCATATGCAAATAAGTCTTGACTCTGTTCCCCATTGGAACAGTCCAGCCCAAACTGCCAGGCCAGGTCCTCTCTGGACTGGAAACAAGCATACTGGGGCCGGTATCTGGGCAAAAATATTTTTTTACGATGGGTGTAAATCCTGCAAAAGATTGTGACATCATGGAGGCAGTCAGCATGTGGACAATTTCTTGGGAAACAGGTTTATACTGGTGAGCACATTTCTTTATACTCTTTCCTACTCATCCCCTGCTCACCCTGACTCACAGGTAAAATCAGACAGGATAAAGGGAGGTCCTTCAATCAGCAACATGGTATCTAGAAATATGAACCTTTCCTCCTATGCACCGGGCTAAAGTATTTGTTGTGCAAAATAAACCATTTAAAAAACAAACATCACTATGGGCCTAATTATGATGTTGGTCGGATGACACTAGCGTAAACGGGACAGCCCGACATGCAGTCGGCAGTCTTGCTGCCATCATTACAATGCGACCGCCTTCACAGCGGTTGTAAAGTGTATGTTTTAAATTGGGGCTTGTGCTGCGGGCTGCAGCACAAGACACAATAGAAAAAATACACTTTCAAAACATCCATACACTGTGTGGCAGGCACCATAGCGGAGGACCAGGGGGGAAAGAGGCCACCAAAGTCACTTTCCACCTGCCTTTTCATGGTGGGCGGACTGCCATGAAAGGGCAGGCAGAAACAGACATCGTAATCACAACGGCGGAGCCAAGGCTGGCTCCGCTGTCAATTTGGGATTACTATTTTGCCCGCCGCGCCGACAGGCTCTGTGAGCCCATCAGAAGCAGAGCATAATTCCCCCCAGGCGGCCGGATGGAAACCTATGATATTGGGCGGAAAGACTCCAATGAGCTGTCGGATGACTTTCCGCTGACATCATAATGGGGTCCTAAGTGACTACATTCATATGAATTTTTTAAAGACAATAATACAATTGTGCAGACGGAATTTCTAGGAAATATCCACTAAAATAATTGTGAAAAGCTTTATATCCTTTTGGGTGTTGGCTGTCGCCTCCAATTGGTGATTTGTCACTTTAATTATATGCACAGAATTTAAGAAAATGACACAAAGCCATTTCTCCACTTTTGCAATTAAGTAGCATGGACCATTCAATGTTCCAGGGGTCCTTTCTGTTCTTGGTAAAATGTTGCCAGGTAGAATGTTTCCGCAGACTCTTTTCTGCTGGATTGAGGTTTCAGTGTCCTCACACTACTGAAGCACTGAACAAGTTTATTTCTGAGGATAGTGCTTTCACTGCCATCCCACAACTTGCAGAGTAATGTCCCACCAGGACGCAGGATGCTCTGTGCGAGATCTACAAGGGTCAGACAAATCCCAACAATCTTTTGATGGTCTAGGTCTCGAATCCCAGTAGCATTAGGTGCCATATCACTCAAGATGACGTCTGCCATTCCCCCTGGAAGGATGTCTTTAATTTTGTCCTGGGTGGCTGGATCGGTGATGTCAGCATTTGACAGAAAGAATGCTCCATCCAGTGGGGTAATACGTTGAAGATCCACGCCAACTACAAAGCCAACACTAGCATTAGAGTCTGCAAGAAACAACATGGATTTATTTACTTTACAGGTACAAAAGAAAACTGGATTGAGTAAAATTACTGTGGGTTTGGGTTGGGACAAAGCTTTGCAGATACATTTATTTCATGAGCATCTACAGCCACAACAGCCTTCTGTAACTTCTAAGAAGTGTACTGACCATCGCAGGCACGAAGTAAATCGTAAATCATACGTACTTATATAGCGCCTTTCACCGTAAGATTTAAACGCGCTTGCTTTAGGAACCCGTCTTGGCTTTTCCCTGCAAGATAACCCCTACTGGGCATCCCCAAGGTGAAAGCCAGGCATCCCATCGCGGTGGGGCCGTTGTGGAGATTAAGCAAGCTATTGCCCAGAGTTGCAGAGTGTGAACCCATGATTGGAGTAGGCACCGAGGCGAGAATTATCGAGTCCGTGGACATTTTGAGCTCAAGACCCTGCTGCGTCGGGGATTGAACCCTGGTCCCGGGTCTGACCTCTGCGTCCAGGTCTGCCTCCTCTAACCGGTGAGCCACACTTCTCCACAGTGATAAACCAATATCACATCAGGCATCCTTGAAAGCCACTGTATCAACAAACTATGTATAGAATGAAATTCACAGCTGTATTGACCATTTGCTTTAAAATCTATATTGACCCTGACAATGACAAGTAAAAATAACTCTACACCTAAGCATAAGCCTGCGCTAACCTTAAATGTTTCACTATACCCAAGTCTTTGCCTAACACCAACCGTCAAATTAGCACTAGCGCTAACCATTGTTACAAATGAAAAAGAAATCCCTGAGGTTCTAGTAAAATAGTTAAAAACTAAATATATTTGCATGGATGGAAAAAGGTTAAACGTTTTTAGAATGTATAGCAACTTTTTGATAAAATGTTAAATATATTTTTTTAAGCATGTATGTATATGTATTAAAAACAAAGACAATATTAATTTTATAAAAATGGCATGCTGACAAATAACCATGTCGATGGGGTGGTGTTCAATGTACAGGTAGGTCTTGGGGCAGTGCCTTCCTTTTATTGAAGTACAGATAAAGTAGCATATCTGATAAAGTTGAAGTACACCTTCAAGCAGTTCATAATAAACATTAAAATTACTCTGTTCCCTACACGCAGGGTCTTGAGCACAAAATGTCCACGGACTCGGTAATTCTCACTTCGGTGCCTACTCGAATCACAGGTTCACACTCTGCAACTCTGGGCAATAGCTTGCTTAATCTCCACTACGGCCCCCCGCGGCGGGATGCCTGGCTTTCACCTTGGGGATACCCAGTAGGGGCTATCTCACAGGGAAAAACCAGGACGGGTTCCCAATGCAAAGCGCTTTGAGACCTGGCGGTGATATTGCGCTATATAAAAACCCATCCATCCATCCACACTGACCCACTCTAAGGAGAATCAGGATTCACCTCATACTTATCCCCACTCTACATTTAACACATGGCTAGTTAAATGCATATACTTACCCAGTCCAGCTGAGTTTACCCTCTGGACGGCCACCTGACTCCATGCACCAGGGGCAGCGCCACAGTCCACGACAATGTGTCCCGGGTACAAAATCTGATGCTTCTTGTCTATTTCCAAAAGTTTAAAGGCACTACGGCAGCGATAGTTCTGTGCATGTGCCGCTTTCACAAATGGATCTTTTAGTTGTCTAGCTACCCAACGATGTTCTGCTCCCGTCTTTACTTTTCCACATTTTGCTGTTGTGTGCAGCATTCGCCAGTGATTCAGTGCCTTCGCCATTACTGCACTAAGAAAAGAAAACAATTACACTATTAATTAGACATTATGGACATATGAATGAAAGTAGGACAAGTAAACATTATTATGGCAAAGGAACATTTGTATTATATGTTTTGGTGCTTGCATTAACTGCAGTGGTATAAATACCCATTGTTTACAGGAAACCGCCAAAATATTTTCCATATTTCAGTGTCATCATAAAGACAGCCCCCAAACCACTCTGCAGAGCGTTACCATGTTTGGGGCACTGGCATTATGCAGTATTGATGAATAAATTGTGACACAATTTTATTGAAATTCTGTGGCATATTTTATAGCAGTAATATGTTCATCTGTTTAAGCTAGAAACAACTTTTGTGAAATATGCAAAGGATGTGATTCATTATGTGGCAAATGCAATCAAGTCATAATTATAAGGGTAAGTGCTGCAGCCACAGCCATCATATAAATCAAATGGCCTTCACAAATAAGCATTGATTGAACTATCGATAAAATAAAAATATATTATACAAAATATTTGACAGGATCCAGTATTGCCATCTTGAGACTCTAGGTGTATATCACCAGAATTCCTCGATGACAACACAAGGTGATATTACATTGTTATCCATTATGCATCTTACATAATTAAAATGAAACTAATCAAGTTATAACCGCCATGGATAGTGTGCTAAAATTACCAATGCATTATGAGTAAAAACATGAACACCTAGTCAGATTTAAAAATATGCAATAATTCTTCTGTAGTTTTTGTAAAGACAGTGGATGCAAATGTATATGAAATTCCCTTTTTCTGACCTGTAACATTTGTGGAGGTGTATCTTGATTTACGCAAGATGTTAGCCTGGTTGGTTCTTGAACGTTTAGCTTGCTGCATTAGGAGCGCCCCCATTTATGCACCCCAATAAGAAACCTACTATTCAGATGCATTTGATAAATCACCCAATGACAACTTCTAGTTCACTTATAACTTTAGACCCTCATGCATCTTTGTGAGGTGCCATAAAGCCAATAATATTCATCTTTGTGGTGGGTCCTGCCCATTTTGACATTGCCTGTTTGAGCATGCATGCACGGATATCTTTAGTTCCCACTGCAATACCAAGCTCTCAAGGGAAAATTTTAACCTGGCCATTGACTGATGTTATCTAACTACGCTTTGAAATGAAGCGGCAATCAATTTATTTGAGGACTTTCTTACGAAATAAGTTTCTGTGTTGTTTGTGGAATACTGTCTAAAATCCCTACTTCATTTTCTTTTAAATGTATACATTTTTTTAAACATATCAATATGCAATAAATTGCTAATGGGTCCACGTAGCTATCTATGACTCAGTAAGTTAGCCAGTTTTCTAGCAATTGTACATTCATTTCATAAGGTTGTTCTAAATGTTTTTACATTACAACCTGGAAGTCATTTGGAAAGGGGCGACCACTCGGTCCCCCCGAACGTATGGCGGAGTACCACGATCCCCCCGGGAAGCCATCTTGGGCGGGAGGCGAGTCTCGGCTGGTATGCCCGAAGCGGCGTAGCCGGGGCGCGCTTTTTCCCGCCCTAGAGTGGGCTGGCCTAGACACTGACGCGGCTGGCCACGCCCTTGGGGCAGGCAGGGGCGGGTTTACGCCCGCCCTGAAGACGGATAAAAGGAGACGCCAGACCAGAAGGCATCCTCTTGTTCCTGTGCTCTGAAGCTGCACCTCCTCGCTGCACGTGAGCTCGAGACGGAACGAAGAGCCAATTTTGAGCGTTGTAATCTTTCTTTTGTCTTACAGATACTCTGTCGGAGAAATGCCCAAGAAAGGCGGGAAGAGAATGACGACTGAACAGATGCTTCGGGTCCTCATGAAGGAGATGACCGAGCTGAAGAAGCGGGTGGCGGAGAGAGAGGGGGAAGGGGGGCCGGAACGTCCTTCGGCCGGAGCAGCTCCAGGAGGAAGAGCCAAGAGGCCAAGGAGGGGACCGGCTGGGGGAGACGTCCCGGTTCCCTGTACCCCGCTCGAAGCGCCAACCCCAGTACCGGTGGAGGGGAATCCGATTCCCGTGGTGGTCACCCCTGTGTCCAATGAAGATATGCCGCCCGAGCTGGCAGCACAACTTGCAGCGTGGTTGGGCGAAGGTAGTGAGGGCGCCACGGCTGTCGACGCGCAGGCGCTGATGAAGCAACTGCGTGAGAAACGGGATGCAGCCAAGGTGTCCGCGCCGGCTGCAGTAGTCGAGAAGCCACAAGGGACGATTACGACCGCAGAGGCAGCGTCCGGTGCAGGTAAGCGGCCATTGCCGATTGCGAGGGACGAGTCAGCACCCTCTCGTAGAGAAAGGTTGGGTCAACATGTGCCTTTGGCTATTAAAGAGAAGATTTGGGCGGGGGAATATGTGAACATCTTCTCGTTGCTTGTTGATCATTATGAGGTGGAGCATGTTAAAGGCCAGAAAGACCTCATGCATCCGAGTGTTTGGCGCGCAAAAATGGCCGCCTTTAAAGTAAATGAAAACATTGGCAATTGGGGGATTTTTACGTCGATCTTGGGGGAACGAAGGCCCGAGTTGCTTTCCGAGTTGCCGACCTATCAGTCGCGAATCATGGGGTACTCGACATCACACCAGGGTAACCATTGGTTCTGCTACGATAATCTTTTTAGAAAGGCTAAAGAGCATAATAAAAGCTTAACCTGGGATTGTTATGATTCTTTGTCATGGGATAAAATGAAGGAGACAGGTATGTTGAAAATGCCATTGGTAGGGAGTAATGTTGGCGAATCCTCCCGCCAATATGCGGGGACGCCCTTTCGATCAGGTACGGGTACCGACGATTACTCGAGACCTGCCGGCAATACAGGGAAAAGGGGGTTTTGTTGGAATTTCAACAGAGGTAAATGTACTAGGCCCCAGGGATCGTGTAAATTTAAACACGAATGTAGTGGGTGCGGGTCGTCCCATCCTGAGTCCACGTGCAGAGCCAAAACGGGTGATAACGGGGGTAGAGGAGGCGCCAAACAGGTCTAACATAGTCCGAGGGGCGCCTTTACCTACCCCGATTGATACCTTGGCGATGATTCCCTGGCTCAGTGAATACCCGGATCGTACTTCTGCTGGGGTGTTGCGGAACGGGTTTTCGTATGGTTTCCGCATCCCAGTAGGGGACTTTCAGGGTGTGGAGAAGTGTAAAAATCAACTTTCGGTCCTGCAGCATACGACCGTGGTACAGGATAAGATTCGGAAAGAGGTTACTCGAGGTCGGGTCGCCGGCCCGTTTAGTGTACCCCCGGTGCAGAATTTTGTTTGTTCTCCTTTAGGGGTGGTCCCCAAGAAGGACCAGGGTGAGTTCCGACTGATTCATAACTTATCAGCTCCACGTGGTTTTTCTGTAAACGAAGCAATAGACCCGGAAGTGTGTTCGGTGCGGTACGCATCCTTCGATGAGGCCGTAGCCATTTTGAATCGCCTGGGGCCCGGGGCGCTGATGGCGAAGTCAGATATCGAGTCAGCGTTCCGGTTGCTCCCGGTACATCCAGACGATCAGCGTCTCCTGGGTTTCATGTTTCAGGGTCATTATTACATGGATAGGTGTATGCCGATGGGGTGCTCTATATCTTGTGCCTATTTCGAGAAATTCAGTAGTTTTCTACAATGGGTCTTCACAAAGAAGACGGGTTTCCAACATGTAATGCATTACCTCGATGATTTTTTGTTCCTTGGGGCAGCCGGGGATCTCGAATGTGGCCAGGCCTTGGCCGAATTTTGTGTGTTAATGAAGCAGTTTGGTGTGCCATTGGCGCCAGGTAAGACGGTGGGTCCTGCGACTTGCCTCGAGTTTCTGGGGATCGAGTTAGACTCCAGTGAGGGTTGTTTCCGTTTACCAGCTGACAAAGTGTTGAAGTTCAGGGCAGCCCTGCAAATGTGTATAAGTGGATCTAAAGTTACGCTGCATCAATTACAGCAGTTAGTTGGACAGTTGAATTTTGCCCTGAGGGTTATACCAATGGCCCGCCCCTTTTCCCGTTCGATTGCCCAAGCTATGGGCGGCCTAAAGGAGGGTCATCATCGCACGAGACTATCGGCTGAGGTCCGCCAGGACATGCGCATTTGGTTAGCATTTCTGGCGGATTTCAATGGTCGAGTCGTCTGGAACAAACCGGCCGTGTCCTCTGAAGAGCTGGGGCTATGGACAGATTCGGCAGGTAGCATAGGTTTTGGTGCCATCTTCGGCACGAAATGGTCGGCACAAAGGTGGCCGGCATGGTGGCATGACAATGGACTGACAAGTAATATTGCTTTCCTGGAACTTTTCCCCATTTTGGTGGCCCTGAGAACCTGGCCCGAAGGGTTCAAAGATCACTCTGTGGTATTTTGGTCTGACAATATGACCGTGGTCGAGTGTATCAATAGCCAGGCAGCACGATGCAAACTGATCTTGAGACTGCTCAAAGAAATTGTTTTACTGTGTATGCAACTGAATGTGCTATTCAGAGCGAAACATGTCCCGGGAGTAATGAATCAGGCGGCTGATGCACTGTCTCGTTTTCATATGCAGGCTTTCTCGGGTTTCCTGCCCACAGCGGACCCGGAGCCGGCACCCTTTCCCGAAGCTCTCTGGTCTCTCGGTGCCCCGAACTTCGTCACCTCGTGGGAGAGAGTTTAGCACCAAGGACGAGGAAGGCATATGAAGGGGCGTTCCGGTCCTATTTAGCCTTTTTGGGGACTGATGGAGAGGGGCTTTGGGGCCACGAGGAATGGGTAGTGAATTTTCTGATGTCTTTACATATGGCTGGGAAATCGGTGGCTACGGCCCAGAGGCATCGTGCTGCCATTTCCTTTGTTGCCAGGGCTCATGGTATCCAGGACCCGACAGCGTCTTTCGTTGTGCAGAAAGCGCTGCGTGGGTGGCAACGCCTTGAGGGTCGCAGAGTAGATGAGAGGCGCCCGATAGGTTTGGATAGGTTGGCCCAGTTGTTATCCACACTCCCTGCCACATGTTCATCTCAGTTTGAGACAGTGTTGTTCCGAGCCGCTTTTACGCTGGCATTTCATGGGGCGATGCGGGTAAGCGAACTAGTAGCAAGGAACAAACAGGATGTGACAGGGGGTTTGTGCCAGGAGCACGTTCAGATCAGAGGAGAGACAATGACTGTCTCCTTTGTCAGGTCCAAGACCGATCAAGGTGGGATGGGTGACTGCATAATCATACGCAGGATTCCCGGGTCCTCCATGTGTCCGGTAAAGTGTTTAGAAGACTACCTAGCACGAAGGGTGGCATCATGGGGGGGGACCTTGTTGAGACACGCGGACGCCACCCCACTGACAAAATTTCAGTTTCAGCGGGTGCTTGCGATGTCAATTGCCGCTGCGGGCTTGAACCCGGGCGAGTTTGGGACCCATTCCTTTCGGATAGGGGCTGCTACAGAAGCTACAGCCAGGGGTCTTAATGTTGAACAAGTGAAACGTGTGGGGCGTTGGTCCTCCAATTGTTATAAAAGGTATGTGCGGTTGCACATGTTGTGAAGCTGTAATGATGTACTCACGCTTCTTGTTTTTGTTTGGTTTTCAGTTGCGCAAGCCTACGAGGCGGGCGGACTATGCAGTCGACCCAACACCGGGCCAGCGGTCAGACATCACCGGCTGTGAAAAAGGAGGTGTGGGTCGTGGGCCACTCATACGTGAGGCGTGCCGCGGACGTATTCAAAGCAGGTGACATGATTCACGTAGCTGGGGAATACGGGTACAGTGTGTCCTTCTACGGAAGAGGCGGTCTCTGTATTGACCAGTTTCAAGCATTCTTCGAGGGTTTGTTAGGGCGGACGAGGTCACCGCCGTCTATAGTCATAGTACATCTAGGGGGCAATGATTTGGTCACCACCGGTAGACGACTTCTCCTGGAGGCAATGCTTTCCACTGTAAGTTGGTTAGCGAGGAGAGTTCCGGGGTGCACAATTGCGTGGTACCATATGATCCCACGAAAGGTGTGGCGGGGGGCTATTTCTGTTCCGGCTTTGAATCATTCTGTTAGAAAGCTTAATAACAAAGTGAGTAGGTTGTTCCGTTCCAAGACATTGCATTCTATTTCACATGGGTGTATTAATAATGACAGTATGTATTCGGGGGATGGTGTGCATTTGTCTCGGGTGGGGAATGAGTTACTTATAGGAGACTTCTTAGCATGGCTAAAAACGTTATAACATGACCTTTAGGTAGGAGTTTTGTGGGGGGTCCGGATAGCCGGTCAACTATCCGGCCTGTGGCGGTAAGGTCATGATCGGTGAGCACTAATTGGAAGATCCCTATGAGTGGGCGTCACCCAACACGGATGGGAGCGCTCGGGGGAGGTGGCCATTGGCCCCTCAACGGGGAGGCGGTCCCTTCTAAGGATGGGTCGCCGAAAGAAAAGGAAAGGCGGTCAAGGCCCCTTCCTGGGTAGGAGGGGTTACAGCCCCCTCCTGGGGAATTTCCCGGGGCCAGGACGTCTGCGACGGCAGATGTGATAAGTGGTGTGGGGTTTGGGGGGGGGTCTACGGTACCTTCTAGATACCTCACACGAGTCCTCGGACGACCTTTAAGTGGCGTCGAGTTTTATTGGGGCCCCCGTCAAGTCAAGGGAAATTGGTAGTTGCACTTGAGGTACGCCTCTGTGCTGTCGCCCCTCACAAGTGGGGGGGGTATTTCTGGTTTAGGGATCTTGACACCGGTTACGACCTTGCCGTTGGCCCTTAAACGTTAGGATGTACAATTTCAAAAATGTCAAGTAAATGTTTTGTAGGATGTTAGTTCGGCTAGGAGAACCTCTGTATTAGAGAATCTGTTAAGGTTAGCCAAACATCGCAATGTGGTAATGAAATTGTACATTAATATGGAACTGTTGATTTAATGTTTTAATTTTGTTTTAATAAATACGGCCGGGAGGGTCACTCCCTCCCTCTTCCAAAAACTTCAAGAACTGTTTCCGGTTTCCCTCCTTTTGGGATTGTGTTGAGAGGGGGTGGCGGGTATCTCAGCCATATGGAAAGGGGCGACCACTCGGTCCCCCCGAACGTATGGCGGAGTACCACGATCCCCCCGGGAAGCCATCTTGGGCGGGAGGCGAGTCTCGGCTGGTATGCCCGAAGCGGCGTAGCCGGGGCGCGCTTTTTCCCGCCCTAGAGTGGGCTGGCCTAGACACTGACGCGGCTGGCCACGCCCTTGGGGCAGGCAGGGGCGGGTTTACGCCCGCCCTGAAGACGGATAAAAGGAGACGCCAGACCAGAAGGCATCCTCTTGTTCCTGTGCTCTGAAGCTGCACCTCCTCGCTGCACGTGAGCTCGAGACGGAACGAAGAGCCAATTTTGACCCACCCACCAGCCCCTGAGGACAGCCAGTTGTTTTTGAATATAAGTTGATGGATAACTCTAATTTCGTTTACAGGTTGTGGTATTACCGTGATGATTTTGAGTGTATAATAAAGAATGGTCTATTTCGATTATGTTTTTGGAATAAAGAAATTCGGCTTTAGTGTTCATTGGTAAGCATGCTTTTAATACAGTTGTAGTAGTCAATGTCTTTTTAGTTAGTAAGTTAGTTAGCATTGTCGTATTTATTTTGGTCGGGCGGTAAGGTCATGATCGGTGAGCACTAATTGGAAGATCCCTATGAGTGGGCGTCACCCAACACGGATGGGAGCGCTCGGGGGAGGTGGCCATTGGCCCCTCAACGGGGAGGCGGTCCCTTCTAAGGATGGGTCGCCGAAAGAAAAGGAAAGGCGGTCAAGGCCCCTTCCTGGGTAGGAGGGGTTACAGCCCCCTCCTGGGGAATTTCCCGGGGCCAGGACGTCTGCGACGGCAGATGTGATAAGTGGTGTGGGGTTTGGGGGGGGGTCTACGGTACCTTCTAGATACCTCACACGAGTCCTCGGACGACCTTTAAGTGGCGTCGAGTTTTATTGGGGCCCCCGTCAAGTCAAGGGAAATTGGTAGTTGCACTTGAGGTACGCCTCTGTGCTGTCGCCCCTCACAAGTGGGGGGGGTATTTCTGGTTTAGGGATCTTGACACCGGTTACGACCTTGCCGTTGGCCCTTAAACGTTAGGATGTACAATTTCAAAAATGTCAAGTAAATGTTTTGTAGGATGTTAGTTCGGCTAGGAGAACCTCTGTATTAGAGAATCTGTTAAGGTTAGCCAAACATCGCAATGTGGTAATGAAATTGTACATTAATATGGAACTGTTGATTTAATGTTTTAATTTTGTTTTAATAAATACGGCCGGGAGGGTCACTCCCTCCCTCTTCCAAAAACTTCAAGAACTGTTTCCGGTTTCCCTCCTTTTGGGATTGTGTTGAGAGGGGGTGGCGGGTATCTCAGCCATATACCTTTTTGCGCTAGACTAGTTTTCTTAATGTGGGTGTCATGATATGGAGAGAAGGACACACACTTACTCAATCTTCATTTTCAGGAAAGGTTTTATTCCATTCAATTCCATAGGCATGTCTATGGTGCACGATACTCAGCAATTGCCATTTGTGCACTAAAATACAAACAAAAACAGAAAGAAAGTCTAAAAGAGTCTAAAAGAGACAGGTTTTTAACTTTCCTTATTGACTGGTGACGCAACGCTCTACTTTACAGTAAGGCTGTGCCACAAGGAGGACTCCTGGTATAAGAAATGTCGTGGTCCATAATGTTTTTGCCTAAAAGGACCTGTAAGAACGTATCCATTGATCAGATCACAGTTACTATGAAGGAATTTGCCTACATTTCAAGCATGCCTGAGATTTTGCAAACAACAATTCAACAACCACAAAAGTGCCAATACTGACTGACTATTTGTACACACTCAATTTTTGTATGAACACTCTATTTATTAATAGTAATTATCATATATATTATTTTTTCTTTTAATCATATAACTTTAAAATGTATCATACCCAGAAGCTTATTACGAACAAATCATACATGCAAAGTACATAAAACCCACCCAACATATGTGCACAAAAACTGTTACAAAGAATAATGAACAAAAATAAATATACAATTAAGCTGTAACAGTACACATGAAAGCTCACAGTTCTGAATTATAATTGCCCAAACAGGAGTACTCTAAAGTTAACATCAATTTTATTCACTTTTCTACTCCAAAATTAATGGGCCGAGCAACCTAACAATGCACTGCTCTTGTAACCAGGGGTTTGTGTATCAATCTAATTTGTTGTTATTATCCGGATTGCAATGCCACATTTAATGGCTTGTAGGGTGCCTGTTGTCGACACATTTCGAACCTGTGGCTTTATTTAGGCGTTCTCTTCAGGACGCAGAACCAATAAATAATAAAAGCAAAAAGACACAATAGCTCTGTCACTACTTGCAATTTATCCAGGAGGTCATAAATATTATATCTCCATACATATGTTTACAACCAATTGTTTACCTTGGATTGATATATCAGTTTATCATGTGACCAGAAAAACCATCTTCACTTCTCCAATAATAAAATTTTGACAGAGCAGATATGGGCTCTAATTGGTATTAGAACGCTTATACTAGTAAATCATTCAAAACCTGATACTCTATGAATAATTACTCACAAAATTCACAAAGACCAGTACACATACAACAACCCACTATGGAACGATGACTTCAAACTAATTCTGTAAATCAATCATGTATAAGCCAATCCCGCATCGGAAAGCATATATAAAATTCCAAATAACCCAAAATACTACGGGCAAATTAGCAGTATACATTTTTTTAGTAGTATAAGGCTTTATTTCGATAAAAACATATCATAAAAAGCATCACATTTTATAAAACACATTTGCACAAGAAAAAAAATAATCCATTTACACCAAATTCTAAATTTAAGAACAATGAAAGATAAAACCACAATTAGAATTAAAAATCATGATTTGGTCAGATTCATTAAGATTAAACACTTTTTATAAGCCTTTTTGCTCTGATGGACCATGCCCACGATAAGACCTTTGAGAGACCACAGACGTACAATGTCCGTGTGTCTGACATTAAAATACGGAGTGCCGCATTTGATTGTCTAGTGCCCAACAACCGACATAAAGGTTTGAGCCACATTTTCCTCGGCTGCCCATATGCCGGGCAGGCAAATAAGATAAGGGCCACAGATTCCATTCTAGTTTGGCAGATGGGGCAGAAAGGTATTGTTTGGGACGGGGGTTTCCAGCGAGCAGTTAAGGCGCGTACTGGAAGAGCCCCGACCCTAAATCTAAAATAGAAAGCCCTGTCAGCAGATTTCCAAGCAATGTCTAGGTATGGTTCCCGAAATGGGACATCCTTATGCCTTAGGAAACTTCAGTTAATCTACCAAGAGTTGAATCAGTATTAGTTCTAGAGGCGACCCATTTCCAATAGAGGGTCTTTAGAGTTGCCTTCAGAGGGGAGGCCCTACTATCCCAAGCTTCTTTAAGGTCTAGCTCGCCAAGTAGAGTTTTTACATCTTTTAGCCATTGACATTACTTCAGCTAGCCCCTTCGCATACTTGGCAAGTTCTGGTACTCGCCACAGCCGGGCCCATAAGAGCAACGGCCGCACTCTCGCCAGATCATTGATAGAATGACATCCTAAGTCAAGTAACAAGGGTATCATTGAGGTACTCTGCGGGAGTGACATGAGGTCCCTTAAGAATTTTTTTTCGGACCTCGTCAGCTGATCAATGTTAGAAGTGCCCCACAGCTCTGCCCCGTAAAGGGCAGAACTGACCCCCTTCGCTTTATAAATGTCAATGACGGGGGCAATTGGTCTGGTCGAAGAGGAGCGCTGTTCCTTAAGGGACGCCCCTGTAACCCTTTTATGGCTTAACAACATTTTGCAAAGATCTGGGGTCCACTGCATGGTATCAGAGATGCGAATACCTAAGTAGTCAAATACAGTAACCCTTTCCAGGGAAGCATGATTTAATATCGGAGGTCGCCCAAGTTTTTTGGGGGGGGTTCAACACCAAGTACTTTGTCTTATCTGTATTTATTACTAGACCTCGTTGAATACAGAAAGCCTGAAAGTTATCAAGGAGGCTTTGGAGGGCCACAGGGGTCTTAGATATTATGAGCGTGTCATCGGCGAATAAGAGGGTAGGAATTCGCTCCCCCGCCAGGGATGGGGCATCTGATGGTTTCTCTAGCAAGTGCTCAACCACACCATTCACATAAAGTGAAAAAAGTGTGGGACTGAGAACACATCCCTGGCGGACCCCTCTCTCCACCGGAATTCTATTGGTTTTCTGACCCTCGGAGCCCCACCTCACTTGCGCAAAGTTACCCTCGCGGAGCCTCACTAGAATGGACAAGATATTGGAAGGAATCCCCATATCGGACAACACTCCCCAAAGACGTTCTCTAGGCACGAGGTCAAAGGCAGTCTTTAGATCAATGAACGCCAAATAAAGACTGCCTTTGCCTAGGACGACCACTTTCCAATAAATTAACAATAGTCTAAAAGCTTCCTCTATTGTCCCAGTACCAACCCTGAAACCCGCTTGAAAATCAGAGAGAATCTCATTATCTTTAGCCCGTTGTAGGATTCTCTCAAGTACCACCTTCCCAACAACCTTCTGTGTGGAATCTAATAGGCTTATTGGGCGGTAATTAGAGGGGTCGTCCCTATGCCCCTTTTTGAAAATAGGGACGACCTCAGCCCCCTTCCATGATTCGGGGATGGCGGCACCTTTATCAATAGCAATAAGTAGAGTATGGATAAGCTTCCCCCATTTCAACAAATCAAATCGGAGCAGATCCTCGGGGATGCCATCCGGGCCAGCTGCCTTTTGGGGCACAATACAGCTGATCGCATATTCGACTTCCTTAATTGTAAACGGGAACAATGTATTTTCTCCTTGAGTTATATGGGGACTACATGGAGCAGGATCGCTAGCAACTCCTTTCTGGCAGGTGTACAATTTGGAAAAGTGGTCAAACCATGCCTGACCAGTAATATTACATGTAATAAGGTCACTAGCAGGCCTATTCCTAGCTCTTATAGTGTTCCAGAAGCGACCCGCATCCCTCCCAGAGCTTGCTTCTTTTAGCCAATACAGGTCCTCCCACTCCTTTTTAGCATTTGCTATCACTAATTTGTACTCTTTCCTGGCGTGCTGAGTCAAAGGTTGTGATTTCGCCTTAACAGTCTTGATTAAAGCAGACTTCATTTGTCTGCATTTAGGTATATACGACCCCTGCTTACCCTTGGCCCTCTTGTGACCTTTCTCTCTGGCCCCTCTCGTTTGTAACAGGAATAGGTTTCCTACCGACTTGATGGTATCCTGAAATACCCCAGTTGCTCGTGAAGGATCAGAGTGTTCTAGAAGGGTCATATCTAACTCACTTTGTGAGGCTACCAATAACATTCCTATAGCCTGAACTTTCTCCTCATCCAGGACCACTTTGCACCATTTAAGGCGCCTTCCACAATTAGATGGAAGAATTCTTGAAGTGGACTTTTCCTTACTTGGAACTACTGCGCCATTTTGACTTGGCCACAAATGTTTTAAGCTTAAAGAAAGCAAGTTGTGGTCACTCTCTACAGTGGGTAAGATTATCATATCCTGGACAGATTGCCAAAGCGTTATGTCAAGGAGAATC
Source organism: Lissotriton vulgaris (assembly GCF_964263255.1). NCBI lineage: Eukaryota > Metazoa > Chordata > Amphibia > Caudata > Salamandridae > Lissotriton > Lissotriton vulgaris. The sequence continues at coordinate 105,855,353 of NC_141698.1, forward strand.
TAATCAATGCTTGATGTGTGGTTGGCCCTATTATACGTGTGAGCACCTAAAGGGTCTGAAACAGTTCTACCATTTGTTGCTCTTAAGCCAAACTCCAAGGTCAGAGCATTCAACTGGATCACCCTTTGTGACCATCTTTTTATTGGTTCGATTGCTAACGTGGGTATACCCCTCCTTATATCATCGTCAGCAAGGTCTAGGATGTCCTCTGTTGCAAGGGGCTCAAACGTACACTTAATGTCCCCCGCGATCAGCACTTGCGTGCCATCACGACAATCTCCGAGTGCTCCTTCTAGCAGCGCTACTGTGGGAGATATTGAGCCACCTTTAGTACCCCTGGCATATATATTAAATATGTCAAGAGTTCTCCCCCTTCTTGGGCCTGTTAATGAGATCCTAAGGATATCTAGCGAATTGCATTGCTTTTGTGCAATACTGCAACCCAAACAAATGCTCACCCAAATTAGAAGCCCACCCGAGGATTTGACCCCTCCCGGATGTCGGGAGTACTGCCGGTAAGAAATATGTAGTGTAACCCACTCTATGGTTAGGTTCCAGGCTCCAGGTCTCCTGAAAAATACAAATTTGATATGACTCTACCAGGATATTCCAAACTGGGATGTCTAGCTTTCTGGCAATACCTGCTATATTCCAACTAGCAATCTTCATCATCGAACTGTCTACCACTACTTGATCCTGAGAACAATTTGGTCGTACGCTAGATAAAATCGATTGTTCCTCTGCATTCTCAAATGGCAAACATGGAGGCAAAAGAACATGCAGCGAAGAAGCATTACTCTGGTCAGTAGGTAGGTCTGTTGGTGTCATACAGGTGCCATTAAGGACAAAATGTATATCCTGGCCATTGTACAAACCAAGCCCAGACTTAAGGTTTTTGGCTGGATCCTCCACATCGGGGCTCCAGCAATTAACCTCCTCAACTTGGGATACCAACCGTACCTTTCCCCAGGGTGTATAACTTCCTGGGGGGTTAAATTAGGGGATTTAAGAGACATACCAAAGAGTACAGTTGGAGACCTGCACCCATAAGGCCTTTTGTTGTCAACAGGGGCAAGGAAGATATTAACCACATGGCTGCTAGGCGTTTTCCCGTCCTGCGCTAAAAAATATAAAACACCATCAATCATGACGAGCTGGCCTTGTCATCCGCGCAGGGCAGGTAAGCGCCATGACGAGCCCAGCTCGTCATTAGCTTCGAAGGGGTTAATAAGCGGATGGACGCTATGTCAATATCCAATATTGCTTTCATGATAAACGGACCCTCTGTGATAAGCAGTGTTATGGTAGTCAAGTCAGTCAAGTCATAACATTTGTATAGCGCACTACATACCCAGAGGGTTTCAAGGCGCTTAGGAAGGGGAGGAGGATTATTTGTCAAATATCCACGTTTTAAGCTGCTTTCTGAACACTAGGTGGTTCTGGGTGAGGCGAAGGTAAGCGGGGAGTGAGTTCCATGTTTTAGCAGCCAGGTATGAAAAGGATCTGCCTCCCATGGTGGTCTTGTTGATGCGAGGTACAGTGGCGAGGGCTTGGTTGGAAGAACGTAGTTGGCGGGAGGGGGTGTAGAAGGACAGTCGAGAGTTGAGGCAATCTGGTCCGATGTCGTAGAGTGATTTGTGTGCGTGGGTGAGCAGTCGGAAAGTGATCCTCTTATTGACGGGTAGCCAGTGGAGGTCTTTAAGGTGACCAGAGATGTGTTCGTTGCGTGGGATGTCTAATATGAGCCTGGCTGAGGCGTTTTGGATTCGTTGGAGTTTCTTCTGGAGTTTAGCGGTGGTACCTGCGTAGAGGGTGTTTCCGTAGTCCAGTCGGCTCGTGACCAGAGCGTGGGTGACTGTTTTCCTTGTTTCGGAGGGGATCCAGCGAAATGTTTTTCTGAGCATGCGAAGAATGTTGAAGCAGGATTGAGAGTGAAGAATCCAGGATGACGCCAAGGTTCCGTGCGTGGTCTGTCGGGATGGGTGCTTTTCCGAGGGCTTCCGGCCACCAGGAGTCGTCCCAAGCAGAGGGGGATGTGCCTAAGATGAGGACTTCTGTTTTGTCTGAGTTCAGTTTCAGACGGCTTTGTTTCATCCATTGGTTTTGATTGCTCTGTCCCTGGTACCTGCCCGGTGGCCTTGAGTAGAAATATCCCAGATCATGTGTGCTAATTCCAGAATCAACATACCCATTCTGCTGGTTGCAAATGGTACTTACAACTCGCATGTCCCTAAAATTAACTAGGATAAAATCACCTGGAAAATTCTTAGTCCTGCTTCCCACCCAGCTAACTCTTCTAACAAAAAGAACCTGGCCATCGAGATGCCTAAGAAGGGGCCTGTTGTTGTTCAGCCAGAATGTAGTTTTATTTTTAAGTTCAGTATATGAATCTGATTTACCCGGCATTAGCTGTGGAACTCCCGCCAGAACAGCTACAAAGGGCAAACAAGCTGGAGGCAAATTAATTCGAGGAAGACTAGGTTCAATACTATCAGCCAAATCAGGCTTTGAGGGTAAGTCTTTTCTCTGCCTCACTGCATTGCTAGAAATCTGTTTGCCCTTCTGGCTCTGTGTGGATACATTGTCGCAAGTTTTCTTATCCCCTTTGGTCGATGTTTTATTTGGTGGTTTACTGGTCTTATTAGTTATACCAGTTGACACTAAGGGATTAGTTCCACTCGGGGGCCCTGATACACCTTGTTGATTTAAAGAAGCATGTTTGCCCGTTTGTAGGGGATCGTCCGATGGAGTTTGCTTCTGTGCAACTGTATTAAGGCTATTTTTAGAATGTAACTTTATTAAAGCCTTTACAGAAAAGAAATTATAAAGGGTCCTGTGTTCAAAGCGATCTAGTCTTTCTGCTAGGACTTTTACCCTCTCAAGTACCGGTAGTACGAGAGACCTCACAACTTGCTCAATGTGAGCAACAAGAGGGGATTCTTTAACAGGGTTTGGAGGGCACACTATGTTTGGGATAGTATGGAGTGACGGGCAGTATTATTACTCGCTAATCCACTGCTTACTGGGGTATTATAGGATTTCTCTAAAAGAGTCTCCATCCTTTCCCAGAAGAATGCATCAGATGATGGGCCTCTGCTATTTGTTTGAATAGTTGTAATATCAACTGGGTCGCTATTAGTATCCTTCCCCTTTGTTATATTCTGTTTAGCAGTTATTTTCTTTTGCTTTATGCCACCTACATTCCCCTACAGCTTTTTACAGTTGGCCATTCCTTAGTAGCGTGTTTAGAGTTGCGCCTGGCCAACTGCCCTCTAGTTGTTACACGTGGTCCATTGCCACTTATGCTTAGCTACGAATCCGAAGCCGAGCTGGAATTTAAAGACGTATCGTAGCACCCATTGTCGTTAGAAGCCGCTACCTGGGAATGGAAATCGTCAGCGGCCTCATTTTGGAAAATAGAGGGGGACAATGATAACCTTACAGATAGAGGGGGAATTTCAGGGGCTGCGTTGTCCACCATAGAAATCATATCCTGAGATATTAGGATATGGCCAACCCCTGGAAGAGCAGCAAAAGATGGTGCTAAGATCGAGTCCTGGGAATTAATAGTGAACATCGAAGTATTAGTAGAGGGCAAAGGGGGAAGCGAACCAGGAGGAAGCGAGAGGCGGCGTTCTATGCTTTCTATGGCATTAGCCACCACCCCAATGGTTTTCTGCAGCATGCGATCTATTGCTGTCAGGCTAGGAAGCTGGGGGTTGGCAGCCGCCTTCTTTGGGGCAGGAGCAGGTGCGACAAGGTTATGCTTCCCCATTTTTTATCACTATGGGTGCGTGGAGAAATAGTATAAATACAAATGCTATACAAACAGTTGACACTAGCAAATACCACACTAGCAAATACCACGCAAACTATACCACAGTGTGAGGCGCTAAAAAGTTGCGCTAATCGGACAACAAATGCTATGTGCTTTAAGACTTAGTTAATGACAAGCTACAAGAGCACAAATGCAAAGGGTCAAGAGAGGTGGCCCAGCACAGCCTCACCCGGCCACTAACGGTCACAAAGGGTCCCGCCCTTGACCCGGGCTTCTCCCGGGACGCTCCTGTGCAGCGGCTGATCGAGCTTACTATATACCACGTGTATGGGCCTGTGGGCGGGGCTGGTTGCAGAGCGCTGGAGCAGGTGTTCCAAATCAGCGCAGGGACTCCTGGAACAACGAGTCCCTCCTGGCATCCGTTGCGCGCTCCGTCTCCTCTCAGCCCCGGGTGTCAAGCAGCAACACAGTCCAAGTCCACAATGTCCCCCCAGCTCACGCAGCGACGCGGCACCCGCGAAGTGGGTGCGGCTAGCAGTGGTCAGAGAGGTTTCCCAAAGGCAGGTAAAACGATAAACACTCCTCACTCCTTCAGACAGGTAGCAATATAATAGATAATTCGAAATACACCATGCAGTTGCCTATTACTTCAATGATGCATATCTGACAACAGCAGACAGCCACCATTTTTACAAATCGAACCATGTTAGTGTACCCCCTGTTTACATCTAGAGATCTCAAGCGCGAATTCACCCTCTGTGCGTAAGTCTCCCATTGACAACCCTAAGCCTCAATCTTACTTGTATCACAAGTTTGAGAGCTTCGGCGGGAGCCAGGAGTTGCTCCGTCACCCTCTCATGCTTCTGTTCAATGTCAGTCACACGTTGCTTTCGTATTCACTCTGCCTCAAAGCATTAACTTATAGTTCCAACCTCCAGGAGAAGTAATTACAGGCACTGTGGGAGATGTAGTTCAAAACTGAACCTGACAATTGAATAAAAACCGTATGGAAAATACTTATCTTTTTCTCACCTCATCGCGTAAAGTTGTTGCTAATCTAAGGCACCATACGTACAGGAAACAAATGCTGAACTTCAGCCATTTCATTAAGACCATGAGAGGCAGTTTTGAAACACAAAATATGGTAGGCTTCTTTTTGGCTGAGTTTTAAGTGGACATCTCCTTCCTGAGGGGCAGATTTGATGACCATTGATACGGTAAAGCTCAAATCTGCTTCAGAATGTTTTTTGTCAATTCAATGTTGAAGCAGTGGTGCATTCTAGACTTGTGCTGTGTGATCCTGTGGCGGATTTCATGATTAGTATTACCAATATACACTAATCTGCACGGACATATCACCACATAGACTACATTTTTTGGTTTTACAATTTGTAAATGTTTTACGCGACCATTTCATATTTTTATTTTGAAACACCAAACCTGCAAATTTTGTAGCAACATGTACCACACAATGTGGACGGTCGTCTGAATCCGTCGGCTCCACATCCCTGAGGGAAAACTAACCAGCCAAACTAGCCAGATCCTGCCACAAAACCCAAAAACGGGCGAGGGAAGATCGGCGCTGAAGGATAACGGGCGGAAGAAGGAGGAAGAGTAGCCACATCACAAAGGAATCAGCCCTCACACCCACCACGGACAAACAACAGCGTGAAGCACAAGATGGCGCCCTGAGACTAGTGAGAGCCACCTACAGGAAAACCAACGGAGAGAGTAGCGAGAAGACGCCACTGCATTGAGCCAACACTCCCTGACAACCGGAGCCGGAGACCCACCCCAAACGTGCCAAACCCTTACCACGCCGAGATTCGATGTCCATGAGGGAGAAGGGTGTCCAGGGTGTCCAGCGCCAGTGATCAACACGGACACTGCGAAAGGGACAGGCTGCATCATAGGAGACCCAGCGACCCCACCAGGCCATCCAAGGGTGTCCCACCGTAGGAGGGTAGGTGCCTAACCGGAAGTAGCTGCAGAGAGAGCGCCATTGCCGGAAGTCTTCATCGACCCCAGGCGGAAGGCAGAAGCAAGAGACCGGAAGCGGAAGAACAGCCAAACCGGAAGGCGTCGCACGAACTAGGAGGTGTGCAGAAACCAGCACCGGAGGCAAGAGCGAAGAACCCCCCCACAGGCGAGAAGCAGGCGGAGAGAGCGCGAACACAGCAGCGCCCTACCGGCAGACCAGAGAAGGTAGGAGAGCCCATGGGGGAGCGTAGCAAGAGGCGCACGGCGGAAGCGGAAGAACAGCCCAACCGGAAGGTGTCGCACGAACAAGGAGGTGTGCGAGATCCAACACCGGAGGCAAGAGCGAAGACCCCCCCACAGGCACAAACAGGCAGAGAGAGCGTGAACCCTACCCGGCAGACCAAAGAAGGTAGGAGCGTGCCCGGGGGAACGTAGCGAGTGGCACACAAGAGCCGGAGGCTGCAACTGGACTTTAGGGGGGGGGTCTTTTGGGGGAGTCCAGAATACCACCACAAAGAACCCAGGCGGGCTCTGAAATCTGAAACAAACCCCAAGACTCAGCCAAGACTCAGCCACGGGCACACTGCACACGGGGGCAACCGCCAAAATTGGACACGACCTGCCAGGGGGGAAAGAGGCACACCGCCTCCTACACACACAAGGCACGCAACGCAACGGAACCCCCGCGAACGCATGCGCCTGGAGACTTGCGAACACTACGGTCAAGCAGCACTCAGGCCTGGGAACCCCTGGGAAGCACGCCAGGAGCAAATAGAGAACTAAACCTAAGCGGAGGGCGTGTGGGGGCATCAAAAGACACGCAGCAGGTCAAAAAGGGCGCAGAAACAAGCACACAAGACGTAGAGCATAGCTAGCGCCTAGAAGATAAATAAAGGCACGCGAGTCTTGAATAAAGGGGAAGCGCAACCAAGAGAGCACATAGAGTCACAACGCCAAACCAGAGAGACACACAGACAAGTGCTCAATAAGACCACAAACCACACCAACCACAAGAGCCCCAACATCTCCTGGACGCATAGGGTCCCTGAATCAGGTAGTGTGTGGGCTGACCAGCCGCGAATGAGAAAGCACACGCTGGCAGGACCAAAAGCAAAGACCAGGACAAGGCACATCAGAGAGCCCAGCAGATACAGATATCAAGGGACCCACGTGGTGTCAAGGGCGATAAGTATACCAAAGGAGGTCCTGGCAGAAGGACACCTAGGCAGCACCCTATCCAGAAGAGGCACTGCAACAATGACGGGCAACGAGGGGAAGAAAGGAGAGGAGCAAAAAAGACCCAAAATAGACAATCAAGGATCCCCCTCAAAAACCAAAGGCGAAACAGTCACCTTAGAGACCATCCTAAGGAGAATAAATGAGGGCAATGAAGTGGCGAAAGAGACAAAACTCAAGGTGGAGAATATGCAGCTTGAGCTGGCGGCTATAAGAGGGGACCTCCACAAAACAAACACAAGAATGGAAGTAGCGGAATGCCGAATAAGTTCAGTGGAAGACGAGACAAGCGAGAACACCAAGGCCATTGCAGAACTGCAGAAAGTCACGAAAGCCATACAAAAACAACTAGCGGAGAAGGACGACAGGGCAAGACGGGGCAACGTAAGGATCCTGGGCAAACCAGAAGGAGCAGAAGACAAAGCGGGCTTGTGCGCAGCCATGCTAGAGGAGATGATCCCACAACTCAGGGGCATCACATTTGAGAGAAGGTTCGAGGTGCAAAAGGCCTATAGAGTACCAGCAGGGAAAACAATGACAGGCAAGGGGCCAAGGGCGATAATTTGCAACCCGCTCAGGATGAGCCAACCAGAAACCATCTTTGCTTTTGCCAGAAAGAACCAGAATCTGACGTGGGCGGGGAGCAAGATTGTGCTAATCCAAGACTACTCGAAGCAAACGGTGGAGTCAAGAAAAGGGTTCCTAGCCCTCAGAGAAACCCTACGCAAGAGAGGCGCCACGTTCAGCTTCGTTGGCCCAGCCAGATTCAAAGTAACAGACAAATGGAAAACAATGATCTTCGAATGCCCAGGAGATCTAAGGAACTACCTACGAGGACCACGGGTGGAAGAGATGGAGGAGATAAAATGTCCCGGAGCAGCAAAAAGAAGTGCATCACCAGACGTGAGCGGGCAATCTGAGTAAGACACACCTCAAACCAAGAAATATTTAGAACACAAGACAACGAATCTACCTCAAGCTACCAGGAACAAACAAGCAGGAGCTGTAAATAGACAAAAGGGCCGGGGGGTACTCCCAAGCAGATACAAAGAGGCTTACCGCCGGACAATGGCAACCCCAGCGGCCCACTATGCAACAGAGACAGAACAAGACAATGTTTTTTCTTTCCATCCTACCTCAAGGCTACAACAAAGGAAGAACACAAAATCTACCTCAGGGATGATGCGGGGCAGAGGAACTTTGTCGTCGCACACCCACTCAGCAAGTAAGGGAGGGCGGGGGGTGGGAAGGGAGGGAGGGGCGGAGGGACCAGGGGGGGTGGGGGGGAGCGGGGAGCGTATACATGGGCTGACTTTCTATCATCTTTTCTTCTTCTACTATCTTCCCCTCTATACCTTCATGTCGAGGTCCAGCAAGCGCAGGCATAGGTACCGAGAAATTTATACAACACAGAAACCACAAGCACGCAAGGAAGGGCCAAATAGACCGCGAAACACGGACACCATAAAATGACAAACACTAGCCAGAGCAGCATCGCGACAGACATTAAGATAGTGTCCCTAAATGTCAAGGGTCTTAACAGTCCGGTCAAAAGGAGGAAGGTGCTTGAGCACCTTAAGAAACTCAAAGGCGACATCTATGTGCTCCACGAAACGAGATTAGAAGCAGCAGACATTGGGTGCATAGGTGCGAACTGGATAGGCGAGGTTGTGGGATCTCCGGCACAGAATAAGAAGAATGGGGTAGTAACATTTATCAGCAAAAAGTCCCAGCTAGCAGTGGTAGACTCACAAGCAAGACACCCAAGGAAGGACACTGGTGACCACTCTTAGAAGAGCGGGAGAAACATTTCATGTAGCGAACATATACGGTCCCAACACCGAAGATAAATCATTCTGGGAGGGGTTGGATCACAACTACACACCCTACCACTAGAAGACCTGCTGATAGTCGCGGGGGACATGAACCAGGTTCTAGACTCAGCGATTGACAAACACCAAACAGGCCAAGCCAATCAGCAAACAATCCCAACATCCTGAAGAATCTCTGCGCCAAACTCAGACTGAGAGACCCATGGCGCCTAAGCAACCCAGACGCCAGAGAATACACATTCTACTCCAACCCACACAACTCATATAGCCGAATAGATTATATCCTCATGTCAGAAACACACACCCACCTCATAGACCACATGGAGATAGGACCCAGATCAGTATCAGACCACTCGCACATAAGTCTAACCTTGGCGGGCAGGCACAACGAAAAGCCAACCCGCAGATGGCGATTCGATGACAGCCTACTCCAGCACGTCTCAGCGAAAGCTGAGATAGAGGAGGCGATAAAAGAATACTTGCTAATGAATGACGCACCAGAGACAAACAGGGAGGTACTATGGGACGCACTAAAGGCCACCGTACGGGGAGCAGTCATGACAGTCAAGGGCAGATTGAACAAAGGAAGGAACAAAAAAATTGAAGACCTAGAAAATGAGATTAAAAAGTTGGAGAACAGCCACATAGCCAGAATGGAAGATAAGAACACACTCACGGCCCTGACCAAATAGAAGTACGAACTCAATAGAATACTGAGTGAGCGAGCAGGGACTTGGATCAACAAATATAAATCTATTAACCTCTGCACTGCAAACAAAGCCGGCAAAAATCTAGCATCCTACTTAAGAGGGAAACAGCGACAGCACACGATAGGAGCCATCAAAGACAGACAGGGCAAGTCCATGACTGCAAACAAAGATATACTAGAGGTTTTCAGAGATTTCTATGAGGGGTTGTACACCAGGGATGAAACACTAAAGGAGGATGGGGGCAAAGAGCTGCTAGGAAGCATAACCACACCTACATTATCAGACCGTGAACGCGACATCCTAGAGCTAGACATAACGGAGGATGAGATAGACAAAGCCACGGCAGGCCTCAAGGACAATAAAGCACCAGGGCCAGATGGTTTCACAGCTGGCTTCTACAAACATTACCTTCAAATTCTCAAACCCACAATGAAACAGGTATTCACAGAATGCGCCCAGGCTGGACACATGGCACCCTCGATGGCTGAGGCAAACATAATTGTCATACCAAAGGAGAGGAAGGATACAACTGAGGCGAAGAACTTCAGACCGATCTCCCTCATCAATGTAGACTGCAAGATCTACGCTAAAGTACTTGCTAATAGACTCAACGCATACCTACCCAAACTCATACACAACTCTCAAGTGGGCTACCTCAAAAACCGCATGTCCCACGACAACACGAGACTACTATGCCACATAATCAACCACTCCTCCAGGAGCAACAATGCCGCAGTCATGATAGCCCTAGACGCGGAGAAAGCTTTCGACAGGGTCTCATGGCCTTTCTTAGAGCACTGCATGGCGAAATTCGGTTTAGGACCAAACTACAGGAAGATGGTGATGGCCCTATACAGCAATCCCAAAGCCAGGGTGGTGGTCAACGGAGGCACATCGAATATACTCAACCTAGGCAGGGGTACGAGACAAGGCTGCCCACTCTCACCAGCCCTATTCCTGTTAGCCATTGAACCACTCCTTACGATGATTAGAACAAATGAAGATATAGTAGGGATACCAATAGGGGGAGAAACTTTTAAGCTAGCGGCGTATGTGGACGACGTTCTAATAGTCACAGAAGACCCGGAAAGATCCATTAAAGCACTGACTGACACTATTGACAAATACGCCCAAGTCTCGGGGTACAAACTCAACAAAGATAAATCAGAATGCAAACCCCTTAACATCCACACGACAAGAGAGGTACTAGGGACATCCGGATTAACATGGCAACAGAAGCCTATAAAATACTTGGGCATCCTTTTTGAGAGAGACCTAAGAACGACACTGGAACACAATGAACAGGCAACAATCCAGAAAATTAAGGATAAAGTGGAAGGGTGGTCGCCCAAATTCACAACATGGTGGGGAAGGGTAGAAGCGATAAAAATGATGCTAACACCTGTGGTCAACTACATGCTAACCATGCTCCCATTGTCTAACACAGAAGATTTTCATAAGAGACTAGACAAGATACTGAACAACTTCCTGTGGAAAGGGAAAAAACCCAGAATAAGCCTACACAAGCTCAGGCTCACAAAAGATCAGGGCGGTCTGAACATAATGAACTTCAAAAGATTCCAGGTAGCATGCATAGCTAGACAGGGACTACACTGGCTAGACCCAAAAAAGGAATATACCCCAGCATGGCTAACACTAGAACGTGGTCTATTAAAAGGCATGAACCCCATCACCCTCCTCACAGCTACCCGACACCCAGCAGTCAAGGAGAACCCCGTCCTGAAGAACACGAAAACAGCTCTCCTGAGTGTCGACAAACTATTGACATCAAGCATAAGGGGTAGCCAACTCGAATCCATATGGCACAACCCGACATTGAAATACAGAGATAAGGTCGTAGACATGCACGAATGGTATAGACATGGCATCTCCACTGCCCAAGACCTTCAGAAACAAGGTGCGTACACAACATTCGACACCATCAAAGAAACACACAACCTACAAAGCATAGAGCTCTACAACTTCCTGAAAATCAAAGTGGCCATCAGAAAGGCAAACCTCAATAGCCGCACACCATCGCTCAATAAACTCGCAACCAGTCTCAACACAATAGGACACCAAGTAGCACACCTATACAAAGTCCTCCGCCCCAAAAACTCCAAACTAAACGATAAGGTCACAAATTTCTGGGGGGTGGCAGCAGGAAGGGAGCTAAGTGAAGCAGAGAAAGCTGAGATGTGGAGATCCTCCACTAGGAAGAAAATAACGGCAGCGCTCAACCAGACCAAATATTGGCTAGTGCACAAGGCATACTGGACACCGGCCTGCCTGGTCTCCCTGGGGATCCGCGACAGCGATACATGCTGGAATGTCCACAAAGGGAAGGGAGACCTAGAACACCTTCTGCTCAGCTGCCCTAAGGTCAGGGGATTCTGGAACAGAATTGGAACACTTATCAATGAGATCACAGGAGTAGACATACACATAGATTTCCCAAACCTAGTCCTAGGCTTTACGTCTCCGTCAATCACAACGACAGAAGATCGTGACCTCATTGACCTATTGCTGACGGCGGCAGTAAAAACGGTCCTAAGTAATTGGAAGGACACCTCTAAAGCTGCGCCCCAAGCATGGCTCAACTGGGTCACGTTCTTAAGGGGGACAGATAACATCACAGCGAAACACTCACCGAAAACCCATAGGCAGGCGAACATGTGGGGACCCCTAGACCACTACCTAACATCACAAAAACCCCCATAGGCGCAGAATCCAGACAACAATAGAAGGGACACACTTTCCTGCGGACCCGAGCACTCTCTCTCTCGACCTCGACCTCTATCCTCCCCCTTCCTCACTATTGCCCGGGGCTTGGGAAAGAGATACCAACGAACAAGAAGCGTCGCAAAGGAGGAGGCATAAGACAACGACCAACAGAACTTGGACAATTGAACTATTACCCCCCCGGCGCTCTTTTCTTTTCTTCCTTCTTTCTCTGGCCTTCCACTCATGTATATCCCATGCTCCATGTAAATATATATTTTTTTACTCAATAAAAAATTACAGAAATAAAAAAAAAAAGAAATGTCCTTCCAGTGAAGTCATGTTCCAAAATTGGCGCAAATAATTTTTACTTGGTAACATGATGTATAGGCTCCGACGATTTGGCTACCAATAGTTCATTCTTTCTTTAGGGTAAAAAGTGGTTTCATGAAGGATTCATCTAGTTTCTCAGTCAGATGCCATTTTTGTCTGATAACCCTTTTAAATTGGTTAGTCTTAGGGAAAAATGTTGAAACACAAACCAAGCGGTCTGTCCTAGGTTTTTCTCTTTTTCCCAATAAGGTCTCTCTTGGGGTCCACAAAGCTCGTTTCATTTGAATCTTTAACAATTTCTTAGGATATCCTTGTTCTTTCAGTTTATTCTTCAATGTAGTGGTGTGAACAAAATATTGGCTTTTTTCAGATCAATTGCCACTCACTCTAAGGAACTGCCAGTAGGACAAATTGTCTTGAAGACTTTGTGGGTGATGTATAATGTAGAGCATTATTTCGATCTGTAGGTTTGAAAATAAAGTCGTTCATTGGTCTGGATAACCACAACATCCAAAAACGTAATGGTGGATTTAGTGCTCGTGATAGTGAACGTGATGTCAGCAGACCTATGATTTAGCCATAAACAAAATTGATTCAGGTTCTCATCTTGGCCATCTCACACACAGAAAATGTAATAGATGAATCTTAACCACCTCACGTGCTTGTGTGCCACAGGCACTACTATGAACTTAACCTTGGCCCTAAACAGCGGCTATTTTAGGTCTTGGTAATTTGGTGGTACGTGCATGATCTTGGCGCGTTAGTCATAATACATACCACTTGATTCTATTTCAGGAATCAGACTACCCAGCTTATAGAAAGTTACTACAGTCAAGCTTAACCCTATAATAGCTCCAGCTTTGACTTCTAAATTGTTGTGCACTTAAAAAGCTATATGTGATACAATTTTGAGCACATTCAGTTAACTTGACAGCCATAGTCAGACAGTAGTCAAACTAAGCCTTAGAGTAATTGTGCGTAGCAAGATTTAGAACAAGAACGTAATTCCCAATCAACTGCAAAATCACTTGAGTGTCATCAACATAGGTCGGAAAAAGTGTTCCCAATAACTCCTTAGCTCATATGTAATGGTTGCACATAGGTGTTAAACAATGTTCCTTTCATCATCCCACATGACAATGCTCTCCATTTAGAGCCAAAGCTGTGAAAAGAAACACAGCTAAGGCACTGTCAAGAATTCCAATGCTTTATCAGATATTTTTACTATTTAGGCAGCTTATCTGACAGCACCTTATGACTAAAGCAATGTCTTACTGGAGCCCTACTTAGTACTGGACAATGTTTTAATTTTGTTATTGTTTAAAACGCTTTGAGCACTATGTATCGCCTTATTATTTTTAACACATGGAGCCCCTCATGGAGACTAATAAAGGTGGCTAAACTGGAATCCACTTAAAAGATCACGCTACAAAACCTGCAGGTCTGTTAGGTACTAATCTATGGTGTGCCAAATGGCTATATTGGCCAGAGGGCTATTACCACCTCTTTGTAAAAGATCCTTAAGGGTGGATGTCTCTGCTCTGCAAATATCCTACTAGACTACAACACAAAATAAGAGAATTTAATTTAATCTATGGTGTGCCAATTGGCTACATTGCCCAGAGGGCTATTTGCACCTCTTTGTTAAAGATCCTTAGGGGTGGACGTCTCTGCTCTGCAAATGTCCTGCTAGACTACAACAGAAAATAAGAGAATTGAATAACAGCTGGTGGGCTCATTTCCTCGGGTGCCTTGAACTTGTTTTCAACTTTTTGTTCTTTGAACGAGCCAACTGACCAACAAGGCAATGATGGGACCCGATCTATGCCTATTCTGACCAATTCAGAAGATTGGCGATACCAAAGGTTCCTGTTCTTAGGTACCACGAGCAGTGTGTCGCCATAGCACGCCTCTCTTCGGTCATAGCGCCTTTTTAGTTCCTGGCCTCTCTGTTGAAACTTTTTCCCAAGTAGGATTAACCTCCCTTTCTCTGAAAGAAATCATGCTGCTAATGACTAATAATGATGACAACTTCTCCTGGGTGTGTAGATGGCATAGTCTTCATTGATATGGGAGATATGTGCAGCAGTTAGCGTGGGCGGCCTTTGGGAATGTATATATTTTTTCAACTAAAACATATGATTCTGAGGAAAAATCCATGATATGCTTTAGGGTCCTGCAAAAGTGAAAAGTGAGCACAGACTGAATTGGATTTCTACACTTGCGAGTGTAGTATCAATAAAAGAGCAGTCGTGGTTCACAAATGTGTTACTTTAATTATTGCTCCAAAACTGGAGACACCTTGGCAGTTTGAAAGGAGGCGTTTCACTGTGTCGAATGTTGCACAGTGGCTTGGGTGTGTGGTGCACTCTGCCACACGTTGTGGTTCACTGCTCTGAGGGGCAAGGTGGAGAGCGCCCCAGGTTGGAGTTTGCTGTGCACAGCGCAATGGAGCACTGTTCTGTGAGGGGTAGTACCCTGTGCTTTAACGACTTTATGTTTCTCTTCTTCTTGTACTTTTGGTACTATTACTGTCTGTAAGCTAGAAGTACAGCTGGAAGACCACGTTGCTCAGCAGAGTACATTGTAAGATGGCAGAATCGTGAGGCAACTGTTCTTTAAGTCGACTGTCAGATTTTGCATAGTGTACATATTTAGGTCTCGCCTATTAATCCCGCAAGGGATAATAGGACGAGAGTATAGAGGCCAAACCAAGGTCTGAAACCATCGCGGATTTCCTACAGTTCGTGTGGTGCACTCGTGCGGAAAGCGCGTCCACATCAAAGCCACCAGCCTCCCTCCCACAGGCATCTGAAGCTTCCCCCAGGGTGCACTCGGCCTCAGGCTGTTTCACTTTCACGGCCGCGAGGCCGTGCTTCAAAGGGATCCGCTCCCCCGCCCCGCCCCGCCCCCTGCTTCACACTTTAAAGGAATGCTCTCCCCCACAGCAATGCCAAGAGCTTGTTTGTGGCAGCGTTTAGCTGCGGTGAAAGCTGCTTGCAGAATATCTTCCTTCCCACCCTCGCCATCTCCAGAGTTACCCGCGGCTGCATTGCAAGCCTGTGCCTCTGCTGGTTTAATTTTACCTTTGTGCAATGTCACTGAATTTCTCCACATCGTAATTACCCTCTTTGCTTCTGATCAGCATAGCTGGCCTCGAGCCACGTTTAGCTGAGGTGAGAGCTGCTTGCAGAATAACTTCCTTCCCACCCTCGCCATCTCCGGAGTTACCCGCAGCTGCATTGCAAGCCTGTGCCTCTGCTGGTTTAATTTTACCTTCGTGCAATGTCACTGAATTTCTCCACATCGTATTTACCCTCTTTGCTTCTGATCAGCATAGCTGGCCTCGAGCCACGTGTCATAGCGTAATTGCGCAGTCACCAGTTTCAATTTTAGCACCGCCATTCTACCACTTTGTTCATATCTTTGTGGAACTTGTTCTTACTTTGCTGTTTATCCATATTCCCTCTCTCCAGACTCCACTGATGTCTTCTTTTTATCCCTCAGTTTTCCACTTGACAATTACTTGTCGTAAGCCAATGACCGGAGTTTACCTTATGCCATTCGGCTGAGTGTTCCTTCTCACAGAAGAGTGGGTTGCCCTGTAAGTAGACCTGAAGTAGTGTGTACGGCCCTCATTTCAATCAGAGCATTTTTTGTATAGCGCACTACTCACCCGGAGGGTCTCAAGGCGCTAGGGGAGGGGGGGTCCGCTACTGCTCGAACAGCCAGGTCTTGAGCTGCTTCCTGAAGGCGAGGTGGTCCTGGGTCAGGCGGAGGTGGGTCAGGAGGGAGTTCCAAGTCTTGGCAGCGAGGTAGAAGAAGGATCTTCCCCCTGTGGTGGCTCTTCGGATGCGGGGGACGGCGGCGAGGGCGTGGCCGGTCGAGCGAAGCTGGCGTTTGGGAGCGTAGAAGTTGAGGCGGCTGTTGAGGTATCCTGGGCCTTGGTTGTGCAGGGCTTTGTGTTCGTGGGTGAGGAGATGAAGGTGATTCTCTTGTTGACCGGGAGCCAGTGCAGGTCTCTCAGGTGTCCGTCGATGTGGTGGTGGCGGGGGATGTCCAGGATGAGTCGTGCTGAGGCGTTCTGGATCCGCTGGAGTCTCTTCTGGAGTTTGGCGGTGGTTCCGGCGTAGAGGGAGTTGCCGTAGTCCAGTCGGCTGGTGACGAGGGCCTGGGTGACCGTCTTCCTGGTCTCGGTGGGGATCCATCGGAAGATCTTGCGTAGCATGCGAAGGATGTTGAAGCACGACGAGGAGACGGCGTTGACTTGTCTGGTCATGGAGAGGGAGGAGTCCAGGATGAAGCCCAGGTTGTGTGCGTGGTCTGTTGGTTTGGGTGCGCTGCCTAGGGCGGGGGGCCACCAGGAGTCGTCCCAGGCGGAGGGTGAGGATCCCAGGATGAGGACTTCAGTCTTGTCCGCGTTCAGTTTCAGGCGGCTGTCCTTCATCCATTCGGCTACCTCCTTCATCCCTTCGTGTAGGTTGGCTCTTGCGGTGGCGGGGTCGTTGGTGAGGGAGAGGATCAGCTGGGTGTCGTCGGCGTAGGAGATGATGTTGAGGTTGTGCTGGCGTGCGATGACTGCGAGGGGGCTCATGTAGACATTGAAGAGGGTTGGGCTGAGCGAGGAGCCCTGAGGAACGCCGCAGATGACTTCGGTAGCTTCTGATCTGAACGGGGGAAGGCGGACTCTCTGTGTCCTTCCGGCGAGGAAGGAGATGATCCACTCCAGTGCCTTCTCTTGGACTCCGGTGTTGCTGAGGCGCTGTACTAGGGTACGGTGGCAGACAGTGTCGAAGGCCGCGGAGAGGTCTAGGAGGATGAGGGCCGCTGTTTCTCCATTGTCGAGCAGGGCTCTGATGTCATCGGTTGCTGCGATCAGGGCGGTCTCGGTGCTGTGGTTGGCCCGGAAGCCAGACTGCGAGAGGTCGAGGGATCCGTTCGTCTCGAGGAAGGCGGCCAGCTGCTTGTTGACGGTCTTTTCGATGACTTTTGCCGGAAACGGGAGCAGCGAGATGGGTCGGTAGTTCTTGAGGTCGGTGGGGTCGGCTGATGGCTTCTTTAGTAGGGCGCCGAGTTCGGCGTGCTTCCAACTCTCCGGGAAGGTAGCGGTGTCGAAGGAGGTGTTGATGATGTCCCGGAGGTGGGGCGCGATGACAGCGTCGGCCTTGTTGAAGACGTGGTGAGGGCAAGGGTCGGTCGGAGATCCGTAGTGGATGGAGTTCATTGTGCGGACGGTGTCTTCGGTGCTGATCGGGGTCCAGGCGCGGAGAGTGGTGGTGGGGGGCGGTGGTTCGGTCGTGTCGTGCGTCGGTTGAGTGCTGAAGCTGTTGTGTATGTCCGCGATCTTGTTGTGGAAGTAGGAGGCGAGGGAGTTGCAAAGGTCTTGCGAAGGGGTGATGTCGTTGTTTCCGGCGTTGGGGTTGGAGAGCTCTTTAACGATGTTGAAGAGTTCCTTGCTGTTGTGTGCGTTGTTGTCCAGTCGTTCCTTGAATGCTGTTTTCTTGGTGGCGTGGATCAGTTGGTGGTGTTTTCGGGTGGCGAGCTTGAGGGCAGTCATGTTGTCCGGAGTTGGGTCTCTGCGCCAGGCTTTCTCCAGGGCTCTGCAGATCCTCTTGGAGCTCTTGAGTTCGTCGGTGAACCATGGGGCTTTCTTGCTGCCGGGTCTGGTAGGCGGGGTCCTCAGAGGGGTGAGGTCGTCTGCGCAGTCGCTGATCCACTTCGTGAGGTTGGTGGCCGCTTGGCTGGGGTTCGTTGCGCTGGTCGGTGGGTTCTTGCTCAGGGAGGTCGCGAGCTGGTCGGCAGTGATCTTGTTCCTGTTCCCGCTTCTGCAAGCAACCTGTTGCTGTTGGTGGTGGATCGTGGTCCTTTTGAAGCTGAAGTGGACGCAGCTGTGGTCCGTCCAGTGGAGTCCGGTGGCGTGGAGCATTTCAGCTGCTGGGCCAATAGCATCTTTTCGTGTAGAAGCTGTCCCGTTATCAGCCACCATTTAGCTATCCCTACAACAGTAGGCTCTTTAAAAATCCCCAATATATCACTGATATTTCCCCAAGGACCCGGTGGACCTTCTGTTGGATTCATTGGTGGTACACATGCCTGGACACTCACAATTCCGTCCATAGTGTTGCACTTAAAAAAAAACAGGAGGCACAGATGGAAGTTGTATTAAGTGTATTACAGAAGTCAATTGAAACCCCGACTCCTGCCAAAGCTCTTTACTTTACTGAGTTGCGGAACCAGCTTTCCACCCACCCTTTCCAAGATTCCAGACTTGTGTAACTGCTCTCTGAAGTGCTGTAGCATTTTGTCATGCCATCCAGACAGACCCCAGTCCCCTCCCCCCCCGGGACACCGCTCTGTTGTTTGGGTTGTAAGTTCTGGCAAGTGAAAATGCATGTGAAAATGCTTGTACATCTAGCTAGTGGCCGAGGTGCTACCTCTTGTAACACGAGGTGGGACATCTCCTGCAGGTCTTTCAGTTCGAGATTTACCAAACCTCCCAAGAGAAGTAAAGATGCAGTCTTCCAGTACCTACTCTGGCACCAGTGCTCGCCGTGCACTTCGGGCTTTCTCGCTCCCCACTCAGTAATAAAGATCTGCACGTTTCCACTGTCCGTGTTTTTCTATCTGTTCACTTCCGGATTGTCCGTGGGTGAAGGGCTCAGTAACTGCCACAGATGGCCCTCGTGTCCAGCAAGCCACAGACTGACAAACTGGCTCACGTTTGGCCTCCGCTAAAGCGTGTCTAGTTGCTCGCATCATGCCACCCTGCACACGGCTCACTGATCTTTTATGCAAATGAATGTTGAACTGGGATCGAATGAATTGGGAAAGGACTAAGATGGGCCGCAAGGATGACCTGTCCTTTATAATACCGGGGCTTTACGTTAAATGCATCCATGTATTTGTTTAGCTGTCACGGTGCTTCATGCAGAGTGACATCCCCTCCTCTGTATCTGCATTTCCCAACGGCCCCAGCTCACCCTCCAGAGACACATCTTGGCCACACGCATGCATGGGCCCGCTGTGCACTGTTTGCTAAGAGAGTACTGTGTGTCTATTTTTTGTGCCCTTTTGCCCTCTGTTAGACTCGTTTTTCCCTTGTTTTTCTGCCCTTCTGCCCTCTGTTAGGCTCGTTTTATGTGCCTTTCTGCCCTCTGCATCACCACATCATCAGTACCCCAGCATCACTCAGCACCACCACATTATCACTTAGTACCACCACATTATCACTCAGCACCACCACAGCACCACTCAGCACCACCACAGCACCACTCAGCACCACCACAACATCACTCAGCAGCACCACTCAGCACCACCACAGCACCACTCAGCACCACCACAGCATCATTCAACACCACCACAGCACCACTCAGCGCAACCACAGCATCACTCAGCTCAACCACAGCATCACTCAGCTCAACCACAGCACCACCACAGCACCACTCAGCACCACCACATTATCACTCAGCACCACCACAGCACCACTCAGCACCACCACAGCACCACTCTGCACCACCACAGCACCACTCTGCACCACCACAGCATCATTCAGCACCACCACAGCACCACTCAGCACCACCACAGCACCACTCAGCGTAACCACAGCACCACTCAGCGTAACCACAGCACCACTCAGCACCACCACAGCGCCACTACATTATCACTCAGCACCACTACATTATCACTCAGCACCACCACAGCACCACTCTGCACCACCACAGCACCACTGTGCACCACCACAGCAACATTCAGCACCACCACAGCACCACTCAGCACCAACACAGCACCACTCAGTGAAACCACAGCATCACACAGCACAACCCCAGCATCACTCAGCACAACCCCAGCATCACTCAGCACAACCCCAGCATCACTCAGCACCACATTATCACTCAGCATCACCACAGCACCACTCAGCACCACCACAGCACCACTCAGCACCACCACAGCACCACTCAGCACCACCACAGCACCACTCAGCACCACCACAGCACCACTCCGCACCATTCAGCACCACCACAACACCACCCAGCACCACCACAGCACCACTCAGCACCACCACATCACTCAGCAGCACCACTCAGCACCACCACAGCACCACTCAGCACCACCAAATTATCACTCAGCACCACCACAGCATCACTCAGCACCACCACAGCACCACTCAGCACTACCACAGCACCACTCAGCACCACCACAGCACCACTCAGCACCACCACAGCATCACTCAGCACCACCACAGCATCACTCAGCACCACCACAGCATCACTCAGCAGCACCACTCAGCACCACCACAGCATCACTCAGCACCACCACAGCACTACTCAGTGCAACGACAGCATCACTCAGCGGAACCACAGCATCACTCAGCGCAACTACAGCATCACTCAGCGCAACTACAGCATCACTCAGCGCAACCACAGCATCACTCAGCGCAACCACAGCATCACTCAGCGCAACCACAGCATCACTCAGCGCAACCACAGCATGACTCAGCGGAACCACAGCATGACTCAGCGCAACCACAGCATCACTCAGCGCAACCACAGCATCACTCAGCGCAACCACAGCATCACTCAGTGTAACCACAGCATCACTCAGCGCAACCACAGCATCACTCAGCACCACCACAGCATCACTGGTTCAAATATGTTCTCTCAATGTTTCAATCTTTATTACAAATGTCACAAAAAGATGTTAATATTTCACTTCTGTTCTTGGATTTTCGTCACAATACAATACACTGAACATAATCTTTGTTAATGTATGTACAAATACAAAAAATAAAAAAACAATCTAATTTACAATGCCAAAAGCTCAAACTTTTACTAATGCGAGACCTATTGCATTGCAAATGCTTGTTTTGCTAATATCATACGTTAAGTAATTCCAGTTACAAATGAACAAAAAAACATAAACCTACTTGGAAGTGTAAGTGTATGGGTCATCTCTTCACTTACTTTTATATTATTCCTTGACCTACTTAGATGTGTCCATAAAACTGCCTTATGTCCTGAATTTCTACAATCATTACCCGGAATTTGCCTCCATGTTACAGGTCACCCTAATCCTACTCTCGGTGTGAGTTTGTACCTCTGGCAGGCGCGCAACACCCATTGGAATCAAAGGACACATTGCCCGTGGCACAGCCTCTAGTCTGCTCTGACACCATCCCTCACACTGACCTGGCGCATGTCCAGGCACTCTCCTGCAGGTTCGCCGGTTGCTGTGGGGTTATCAACTCTACTGCTCTCTCGTCTCCGGTCTTGTTTCACCCCGCAAGTCAGTGCCGTTACACGAACCATAACAGGCAGCTACCCGGATCACAGCATGCCAAATTCCTCTAGTGTCCAGGAAGTGGCAGGCACAGCCTGGAGGGGCGGCCCTCCTGCGGCTGGGCTAACAACTTCCGGAGCAGCAGCGCGAAAGGTTTTTCCCGGGAAACGTGGGTTATTCTTTTTCACCAATTGCGAGACTGAGAAAAACTGCAGCCACAAAGCTTCGCCTGTCACTCTGCACGAATCTAGAATTCCAGTTTTGTCTCGTTGGTTCCATTTAATTGAAGTTAAAGTTCAAAGCAAAGGTAATCGAATTTTAAATATCTTCTGGCAGAGATAGGGTGCACATTCGGTAACCTGCCTCTTGACTGTGATTTACGGCGGGAGGTGGGAGCATGTATTTATGCAGTTCAGCCTTGCAAGCTTAGCATATTAAACAAACTTTCCTGTAGGAGTCCCGTAAGACTGAAGGGCATGATATATATTGTGTTTTAGTTAGTAGTTGAAATTGAATTAAAGGTGTAGGTACTCACTGTCCCAGAGTAGCTGTGTGCAAGGGAGCAGCCAGGAAGTTAAAATAACCCCACTTTGCAATAATGCTCTTATGGCAGCAAGCAAGTGAGCCCCTTCTGCACTGGAAGAGCCCATTGTCTCTTCCACCCAAGCAATCTGTCCATTTAGCCTTTCACTGTTACATCGATCCCCATGATATCCACGATTTAACCTTTACATTCTGTCATCCATCATTCAATCTTTCCATATTCCATCCATCCATCCACCCATCCTTCTTACATCCATCCATCTGTTCACTCTGCTATCCATTCGCTCATCCATCCACTGTGCCATCTGTTCACTCATCATTTTGGCCATTTATTCTTTAACTCTGCCGTTCTTTCACCTGTCTTTCTACCATCCATTTACTCTGCAACTTTTTCACCTATCCATCCACCACTCATCCATTCACTCGTCCTTTCACCCAGTCATTCAATCATCCACCCACTCATCCATCCTTCCTTCATTCAATATTCCTTCCATCTCTCCCTTTTCTATTCCCCCGTCTTTTGTTCTACCTTGCTTTTCTATTGAGGCTTAATTCTTTTATAGCATTAATTATGACCTTTTGTCTGCTGAGTAGCAGCCAGAAGAGGCCCAAAAAGAACCCCATCCTTGCTGTTGCTGCAAAAGTGGGGGTCCACAACGTCCCAGGCTGTGTGCTTTTGAGAAGTGCAGGTACACTCTCATTAATTGTATTGGACGCCCACTGAGAAGTGTAGTACTCTCCCTTTTCAAATTAAAGTAGTGGAGGTACTCAGTATACCTATGAGTATCTGCCAATTTAAAGCACTGGTTATATTCCTGCCTCTTAGCCTTTCACAGCATCTTGTAGGGTGAGAGCTAATATCCATGCCCCTTGGCCCAGATGACATAACAGAATATTTGACAACAACCCCCTTGCCAACATAGCATTAACCCCTTGGCCGCAGAGGTAATTCTGCTGCGGCGCTGTGGGAGAGGGTGGTCCGCGCGGCGCCGCCATGCTCGTGACGGAAGCACTCCGTCACGTGCCACGGGCGCGCTGTGCTTGTGACGGAGTGGTTCCGTCACGGCCCCGCCCGCTCAATGGAACGCCCGCGCAGGCGCAGAATTCCTGCAGCGTGGGTGGGGCGGCCGCGCTGTGACGGAACCACTCGGTCACCAGCACAGCGCGTCCGTGGCTCGTGACAGAGTGGTTCCGTCACGAGCACGGAAGAGGTTAAAGAAAGAGATGTGCATTTGATGCTGTAACATCCCAGAATGTGACATCCCTTGCTCCTACAACACAATTCTAAAATATCACAATAAGTTAAGATAGTATTCAACAGGAAATAAATGAAAAGTAGATCCTTTAAAACGTGTTGACCAATGCCTTCTTAAACCATCCCCAGGTGTATCAAGTCCCTTGAGTAGGTCCACAAATGGCATGCCTCGTTTGGCCCCTTCCTGCTTGCACCGACTATCCACCTCCATACTTCCTGTGAAACAAACCTGAGTATATTGCTAACTCAAATGGATCAAAAGATACTAAAAATAGGGTGCGCAGCCTACCGTCGGACAAGATGGCCACTTCCTAGAGCGGCTCCCGCCATCCGTCTGTTAAATCCCCCATCAATCTGTTATATTATCCGCTCCACTGGTTGATGGACCCCTGATCGGTCCCCTACATGCTGCGGTGATCCCTCTGCTGTATTTATGTGTAAGCTGAGACATCTGGAGGTGCAGTTTGCAACTGGGCCTGTACAGCGCAACGCAGCCCTGACCTCGAGTGGTGCCTGGCTGTGAGAGGAGCCGCTTGCCGTTTGGAAGCATATGGTCATCGGAGCTGCCTGGGTCCTGCAGCGGTTACCCCAAGGGGGGGTGACAGACGGCCCTACCTAAAGCCTGGACCTGTTAACGTGGCAGAGCAGCTGCCATATGTGGGCCGTCAGGCACAGCGAGTGTCGCAGTTGAGCCGGGAAGGTTAGCTGCTCGAAAAATAGGAGAGGCGACATCGTGACATGCATCCGCCCGACTGAGCCTCGCAGCAGTGCTGATCGTCGGGCTGATGGAGTTCCGGCCTGGGAGCAGCACTGTACCTTGGATGCCGCTCTGGTGTGGTGGGGACAGCCTCCGCAGTGCGATAGACAAGGAGTATCGGTCCAACTGACATCAGCGGACAGTGACGGTGTGTACCCCCTACCGGGTGTTGGACTCCGGGGGAAAATTGGTGGCTGGAGAGCACTGCAGATGCTGAGTCCCCCATTGCATGACTGGAGTGGATTGGAGACTGGGTCCTCCCCCCACCTCCTGTCCGGCTCAGCGACTGTATGCTGGTGAGAGTCCTGCCGATACCTGCTCCCCTAGAGCGCCCACAGTGGAAGACAATTGAGCGGCTATAGTCACCCCTATTCCAGGGCTCCCTGTGGCCTAATTAATAACTTTTGAAAGCACCCAGCTGGGAATTGAATTCATGATATTATAGCTGACCTTGCGACAATGTTCATTGACTCCAGCTGATTCCTAGACGTGCAGTGTCATTGTCAGACGACCTTGTGTTGTGAAAGCTGGTACAGCATTGGTGCAGGGTGGGGAGCTGGTGGTGTGCGCGCCAGGAAAAGTGCATACTACTTGCCCAAAAACAGACAGCAGTGAGTGTTGGTGTTGACCCCTCTGGATCTCCCTAATCAAATTCTAAAGGCCAGCCGCCGCCCTAATGGTGGTCTCCACTGTGGAGGATGACAGGCGGAAGGGGAGCATGCACTGCCCATCAGACGAAACTGGATATATTTGCTATCCCCAAGGAGATGACAGTGATGAGCATGAATCGGGAATGCAGGCCCCTGTGGACCAAACAACCCCTGAGAATGAGACCCTCTCACTTCATGACATCATGGCAGCACTACTGGGGGTGCGTTAGACCCTGGAGACCAGTATTAACTCTGTCACTATGGAGGTCTTGCTAGTGAGAGTGGACATCCGGAACATGGGCGGATAAGGGATGTTTTGCTCTACAGGGAGACACAAATGCCCTGAAGGCCCAAGTTAAGGAGTTAAGCACCCTTACCAACACCCTAGTGCCTAGAGGCGCACTTGGAAGACGCTGAGGGCTGTTTGCATTGCAATAATATTCGCATTATAGGCGTCCCGGAATACTCTGAAGGGCCTGCGGGGGATTTATTTGTGGAAGATATCGTCTTGAAGATGTGACAGCAGTGTGGATTTTCCAAGTTCTTTTCGGTGGAGCAATCTCGCAGAGTTCCTTGTACTCGGCCAAAGCCAGGGGCCTCTCCCTGACCGAGAACAGCCTGCATCTTCAATTTTTGTGACGGAGATGTCATACTCCAGACAGCCGGCAGAGCTTAACCACTCCTCTATGAGAACACTTCTATCACCTTTTTCCTAGACTTCACACTCAAAGTTCAAAGAATGCGCCGAAGTTTCATAGAAGTCAATAGGGCCCTTGAGAGAATGTGAAATTAAGTGTTCAATGATTTCCCCGGCCAAGTTGCGTATGGTGGCGGAAGATAAAACCTGATATTTTGAAAGTCCAGAAGAGTCATGGGACTGGCTGGATGGTTGGAGAACAGTCGGGGGATCCAAGTCAAAATGGCACACCAAACAGCAGCATCACCGAGCCGGCACCTCCGAGCCTCAGCACACAGAGGGCGACAGGCGAGAGAGGAGACTCCCAGCAGAAACTGGTTCCCTGAAAACTTTTACGCAGGTTTTGATATGTGCTGGCAGCTACATCTTTGCCCATCCTGCTCCATGCATAGAACAGTTAAGAACTGCATGTTTAACTCGCCATCACGAGGGCTAACAAGATGGCGGCCGCCCCGTGAATCGGCGGATGAGGAGATCGCAGCAACTTGGGAGAGGCAAGAGAGCCTAGCGAGCAGCGAACAGCGGGGACCCTGTCCGGGGGCCCACTTGAGAGGAAGGCGACACACTGGTCCAAACGGGGCACGATCCGCTCGACAACCGGAAACCAAAGCGAGGCGTGCCTGACAACGCTACGAGCGGACTGGAAGAGTCCGGCAACAGGCGGGTGAAGAATAACTTCCGCTACTGTACCGGGATTGAGGGGGCACAGATCCGGACAGCGCTGAGCCTGACGGTGCCGCTGGGGCAGTGAAGGTGAGCACTCTGACCGGCCTGGGGACGTGGAGAGCCCCGGAGAGAGGACTGGATAAAGGCGAATTTGGGGCTAGACCGCCTACGCCTGCGAGAACACACCCTGAACAAACGGCTCCGGGGCCAGCACTGTTTGCAGGGGGGGCTCTGGGACTACACCAAGAAATCCTAAAGCGGATTGACCCTGAGACCCAGGCTGCGATAGTGCTTGGAGGCCTGGGAGGCACTGGGCTCTACAAATTGAACAGCGGCGCGAGCTGGAACACAGTGGTAGCATGAAACCACGTTCCACATCAGAGGTGAGCGCAATTACACCTATAAAATGTAAAAAAGCAACTCCAGTGTATTTCTATGGGAGAGATAGGCTTTTCAGTTGTGAAAAATGTGTAGTGTAGTTCCTATATTCCCAATAGGCTCTGCGCATTGGAATAACATAAACTGCAGTTTAGACGTAGGACTGAGGTCGACTAGGTCTCTACTGAATATGTTACACTTAATTAGGTATGCTAGCTAGTTCAGAGGTCACTAGAAACCTTCTCGAATGAACAGGGAGGAGTTAACTTCCCTGATTAGACAAGAAGGGATTAGCTTCTGACAACCGCATAAACATGACAACTTTGCTCCCTCCAGAATAAGGATTCAGAAAAGGGGGTGGTGATGAACAGAGTGTCTGAATTAAGCAGACCACTCTTACCCAGTCCAGAGATCAGGGCTTGATCCATCACCGTTTTTTAGCTCACTGCACCATCCCAGCTCAGAACTTGGCTATATGCAAATTAGTCTGACACTGTCCCAGTGCATCATGGGAACAGGGCAGACCAAACTACCAAGCCAATTCTTATACTGGGAAGGAAACAAGCTTCCGGGGACCGGTTTCTGGCATTTCAGCCGTCTTCGGCCCGGCTTGCTTGAATCCTGATGGTGCAATGAGCAAGGGACTCATATCTGAGTATACCCTTCCATGCTTATGGTGGACTAAAATGATTCAGAAAAGGGGGTGGTGATGAACAGAGTGTCTGAATTAAGCAGACCACTCTTACCCAGTCCAAAGATCAGGGCTTGATCCATCACCGTTTTTTAGCTCACTGCACCATCCCAGCTCAGAACTTGGCTATATGCAAATTAGTCTGACCCTGGCCCAGTGCATCATGGGAACAGGGCAGACCAAACTACCAAGCCAATTCTTATACTGGGAAGGAAACAAGCTTCCGGGGACCGGTTTCTGGCATTTCAGCCGTCTTCGGCCCGGCTTGCTTGAATCCTGATGGTGCAATGAGCAAAAGCGGATTGACCCTGAGACCCAGGCTGCGATAGTGCTTGGAGGCCTGGGAGGCACTGGGCTCTACAAATTGAACAGCGGCGCGAGCTGGGCAGACCAAACTACCAAGCCAATTCTTATACTGGGAAGGAAACAAGCTTCTGGGGACCGGTTTCTGGCATTTCAGCCGTCTTCGGCCCGGCTTGCTTGAATCCTGATGGTGCAATGAGCAAGGGACTCACATCTGAGTATACCCTTCCACGCTTATGGTGGACTAAAATGATTCAGAAAAGGGGGTGGTGATGAACAGAGTGTCTGAATTAAGCAGACCACTCTTACCCAGTCCAAAGATCAGGGCTTGATCCATCACCGTTTTTTAGCTCACTGCACCATGGTGCAGTGAGATAAATAACGGTGATGGATCAAGCCCTGATTTTTGGACTGGGTAAGAGTGGTCTGCTTAATTCAGACACTCTGTTCATCACCACCCCCTTTTCTGAATCCCTCCAGAATAAGGAGTATATCTCCAGAGTCGTGTGAAAACAATAGATAGCTATTTCACTCAGTCAATCGTGCATACTTAGTTTCACCAGAGTGCAGAGAAATAGAGAGACAGGCGTTTTCAATAAAAGGTGTTATTTATTGAGCAGTCCTCTTTCTCATGCAAGAGAAGTGAATTGCCACAATTGCAATACTTGTCATAAAGTAAAGTGCGTACAGTAAAAAGAGTATTATATAATAATACTGTAAAAGCATTGATATGGTTTCTGAGCCATATGATACTTAAAACGGATAAAATATATACAATTACATACAATGATAAAAGTTGACTAAACGGACTCAACTGGTGCTTCTAAATACGCCTACCCCAGTGTACCTAACCTAAGCCTAGTACGTAGGAAGGAGTAAGGGAGTTGCAGTTTAAGTTAAGTTAGTTTTGCCAAGAATCTGCATCAAGAATTCTCTAAGTATCTAATCAGCTCCGTACCTTGGTTTTAGAATGAAGGAGGTCTTGTATCTCGCGCTCAAGTCTCGATCTGCCAGTAACCCGCAAGGGTGACTGGAAACACTGGAGCTGGATTTTCTCGGCAGGAGAAAAGACAGCGTCTTTCTCAGTGCGTCAAATGGGAGGGTCGGTTTCCTTCGGCACTCGCATCAGCTGGGCTTTGGGTAAGTAGATAGCCGCTCTGCTCCAAACCACCGTGTGTTGCTTAAGGCAAATGCTGGTATATTTATACCTGGAAGGTGCCGTGTTTGATGTAAGGTTGGACATAAGACCTCAATAAGAACCGTCACTAGGAACTGGCAGTTTTTTCAGGACTCACAGGAGTTATAGGACAAATCAAAACAAACGCATGGGGAATTCCCAGGTTGCTGGAGGTTTGGTTTGTTTAAAGAACTCGTTATACTTTTTAGGAGTCTAAGGAAGTAGCCTTGCCGTATTTTTACTGCATTGGCTATTACTAAATATGGATATGATTCTTATGCCTTTATAATGATATGATTTGTTATAACCACATAAGGGCATAAATCGGGGATATTTAATTAGGGTCCTAGATACGTTTACAACAAATGAATTTAAGAGTTTTCACTACCAAGTCATGTAAAACTTAAAAGTACAAAGCAAACACAAGGAGATGATGGACCGAGCACTGAAACTTTTCAGACACTCACCCTCAGTCACAGATCTGGGTTGAATTCATCATCGTTCTTTAGCTCACTTCGCCACCCCAGTTCAGACCCTATATGCAAATCAGCCATGACCCTGTGCCTTATGCGAACAGTCCAGCCCGGACTGTCAAGCCAAATCTTCCCTGGACTGGAAACAAGCATCCTGGGACCGGTTTTGGGGTAACTTAAAAGTACATCTCCTAATCATGCCCACTCTGAGAATATATAACTGCGGGAGGGATTGAAATCATTTGAAGCCCTACAAAGTGAATATGACCTGTATTATAAACATTATGAATATATTTACGTGGAGAAGTGTGGCTCACTGGTTAGAGGAGGCAGACCTGGAAGCAGAGGTCAGCCTTGGACCAGGGTTCAATTCCCGGCTCGGCGGGGTCTTGAGTCCTAAAATGTCCATGGACTCGACAATTCTTGCTCCGGTGCCTACTCGATTCACGGGTTCACATTCTGCGACTCTGGGCAATAGCTTGCTTAATCTCCACAACGGCCCCTCGCGGCGGGATGCCTGGCTTTCACCTTGCGGATACCCTGCCGGGTTATCTCACAGGGGAATACCAGGACGGGTTCCCTAAGCAAGCGCTTAGAAACCGCTCGGTGATTTGCGCTATATAAATTCCTGTACATTTACATTTATTTACAACTAAAACACGCCCTGCAAGTGGAACACTTGGACTGGGCCTCGATCCCGAGGCTACTCCCCTGGCTACCTGGGTGTCTCAGATCTATCACAACATACTGAATAATAAGCCGGATACCCCGGGGAATCTACGGGCAGCCTCGGAGAGATACGTGGGGCCTATGGAGGGTGTGGACTGGTAGGCGACCTTACTGCACCCAGAGAAGTAGCTATTCAATCTAAACTGAGATTAATTAAATTGTAATTCCTTCATAGAATTTACTACAATAGAAGCTGACTGAATAGGATGGGCAGGACAATACACCCGCAATGTTTGTGCCGAGGGGTGGGAAGGGGATCCTTCTGGCATACTCTCTGGTATTGCCCTGGCATGGCCCAATATTGGACGGCTATTAGAGGAGCTAGAAGAGATATTGCTATGTACTGTTATGTTAGGGTATCCAGGCACTTACCGAGCAGGCAACAACTGGCCCCGAAAAGACAACAGATCACAGGCATGGGCTTGTGCATTTAGGCAGAAATAGCGGCTTATAGTGCCAGAGGATGCCCCCAAAAGTTCAATAAGATTTGGGGAGGATGGTGAAGCCACTATGGACTTGGTTAAGGATTGAATGTTGACCAATCCTGACGTATAGATGAACTGGACGATTGAGAAAGAACTGATTGGACTCGCGAGAGAGCCACAGGGTAGGAGAATAGTGACCGGATGGCAAAGGGAGAAAGCCAGGTGGGTTCTAACCCAAGGTAGGGAAGAGTGGAAGGGTGGGGAATGGGAGCACTGTTAAACTGGATGTTATTGCTTCCATCATGATTCTATTGCAATTGTCGACTGTGTGTGTACATGGTACAACCAACAATAAAACTAGTATAAAAAATAAAAAAAAGAGAGAGAATCTAAAAAGGTGTGGAAAAAAGGCCACACTGAAAGCATTAATGGACGCTTCTGCTGTCAGCAAGCCCTATTTGAACTAAGAGACTATGAGGAGGTCTGTCACAGTAAAAACGCTCTCATCCACAATGTAAGCGGCTCCTGAAACCCAGCAAGACCACTGTTTTATATGTCTTTTTCTGCCTGATGCCACGTCTCAATTTGGAGTATTGGGTTTGCTCTAAGTTACTAGTAAATAGTGGGAGTTAGCTCATCCATGGGTTTATCATTCTGGATCTACCCAGATTCATAATTGGGTGCTTCACTCATGGGATGTTCAGGTGCTTAATTGGAATCGTGTCCGACGTAGCCCTGTGTGTGTCGGCCCCGCAGCCACATCAAATGCCGAAAAGACCTTTGAATCTTAGTGGAACTTTTTTTACAGTGCTGAGAAAGACCGAGTTAGGGGAGTATTAAAGTAAAAACACTGTACATTTGCCTAGATGTAGGGCATGAACAAATGAGGATATCGAACCCAATATATGTCCCTGGGTGGGAGAACCAGGCAGGGGTGTTCTCTTTCACCCTCATTCCTTTCCTTGGACACAGAGTCTTTAGAATCTTATAACCAAACATGGCACAGGGTCACAATTTGGTTAGACGCAGTGCACTTCTCTATATGTCAATATACAATTACCCCCTACCAATGCTTTCTAATATAGAGGAATAAGGGGTATGCTTCCCATGAGAATAAAATAATACAGCTTGTAGTTTGTTGCACAAAATCTTCCCCGGACTGCATTGTGGAACCCTAATCTAGCACAAAGTTGAAATGGCGACCATTTGTTCAGGATGCAAGTGAGAAGGGACAAAGACAGGCCTATAGAAGGGGGATGTACACATTGGCTTGGCCATTGCACCCACAGTTGAATATTTTATCTTTTCTTTAAATAATATTGCTACGTTATTTAAAGCAGTATTGATTTTTTCAATATTTTTAAAATACTTTTATGAATTAACACATTTTAAAATGTCCTGTATTTGCCTCAGTTGTGTTTGTTGATGGTTGATTTTAACCTAGATAATTGAACTGAGCTAACCTGACAACTGGATCAGGCTGCCAATAACCTTAGTAAGCCTTCATACTCTTAATAAAATGGTTAAACATACTAAACAGTTTATACATCTTCAAGGATGTCTCTGGTGTTTCCCACATCCCATCAAAATATTTTAATACAGTGAAATACAGGTTGATCAAGCTCATGTAGGTTGATTTTTATCAGGGAAACCCTGGTGTGACCTTACAGTGTGTGGTAGTGGAGTTACTGTTTGAATTGTATCACTGGAGTTTGAGTACTCAGTAGCATTTGTTATGTTTGGACACTGTCAAGTAAAGTTAAAAAAAAAAACTTTATTTGGTTATTCCTAACCATAAAGTGCATTTCTTTTAAAATGTACATTTTTTCACTGTATACATTTTCACTTTCCAAAAGTTACAAAAAAATATTTATTTTGTCCTTAGCCTAAAATACTTTTCATTATATTTACATTTGCATTCTTGCCTTACATAAAATCACTCACCCCCAGTTTACTAAATAATTCACTACAGTTCATTAGAATTAATAACAACATGTATCCATTGACACTGATGTACAGGTTATCTGCCAGGATGATAGTCCTGGACTACATGGACATGTCCTCTCTATTGTGCTTTGATCTGGGGCCTTGGAAATTTCACAGCAGGAGCTCACACTTGATTGTAGTCTCCACAAAAATCAATATAAAAAGATAAATTATGGTATAATGTGCAGAATGCCAATTGCAAAATTGACACAGAGAGCTCCAAAACTATTAAAAATAGTTTAATAGCTCAGAATATAAAAAAATAATTATAACATCTCAATAGTTATCCAACAAAGAATTGAAGTCAAGGCTCTGATAAAATCATGATTAAAGTAGTCATGATGTTGTAAGGAATTTTTGCCAGGAAACACTGTCACAGAATAAACCTGCTTCCCTCCCTTTTATTACCCTCTCTTCCAAACAATATATTTTTACCTGGTTTGTAATCTATTGCCAGCTCTAGCTGAGGAGGTTTCTGAGTATCTAACCTTTGTCCTGTAGCACAGTCTAAATTTCAGCCAATATTCCCTGGCTTTTTATTTCCTCTATAAGCGGAGTAAAAATGCAGTCCACGTCTTTAGTTTTTTTATTAGGCAACTGACAAAGGCTGGACAACCTATGTATTTAGGCAGAGTAAATATTTCTTACCATGTTTTTCTACCCAGTAAGTGGAATTGACAGATGAACCCAGAACTTTAGATTCAGTTTTACCTTGTTTGTTACCCTTTCCTACGTTAAAATAAACCATCAGCTATGACTTTGCAGCTAATACAACAGCCAACTATGAAACCAGTTTGACAAATCACACTGCATAATCTACTTCATGATTTAAAAATTGATCATGGAAGTTCAGACTGTGTGGCTATGGCGGTGTTACACTAACAGCGCCCCACTACTTCCTCTTTGGGTTGATGGGCCAACAAGAGTTTGATATCTTGAGTGAATGACTTGTATAGAAGGACGTAATGTTACCCAGGGGATTTGTTTAGGAGGAAATGCAGAAACTGTCCCCGAGTGGCAGGTTGGTGGTTTCCCATCAGAACATACTTCGGTGAATAGATTGGTTCCCTTTCCCACCTGTAGGAAATACAAATAAACAATAGCTGTACACAGCCAATCCCGAAGGGAGTAGATGACACGGTTCAAGAGAAGACTTGGGAACAGTAGGAGAACATCAACCGCGACCAGGAAGACGTAACATAACACTTCAAGTCCACATAAGCAAGTTTAAAAGATTGATAAAGTCAAGATAATAGGTACTTAAAGGGTAATTGTAAGGCTATATATTTTCTTGGCAGCTAGATGGGCAATTCATAAGGAAGAATCACTTTGTTGGTGTTGCTGTGGACCAGGCACGTAATTTCTTATGGCTCACGTCTTCAGGGTAAACTCTATAAGGAAATCTTTAAGTGTTAAAGAAACTACTTGCCCACAAGCTTTTTCAGTTTTGTATTGTAGAAAGTATTGTTACCCCCAAATTCCTCGTTAGAAGCCTAACCTCAGTGCACTAGAGGACAGAATTAACGCATGTTTAATGAGTTGGAAAACATAACACTCTCAAACACCCCATTTTGGGCTGTTGAATCTCTCACTCCTCTTGCTGATTTTGCCCTTTTCAGCCACAGACCGTGCATACTGTCATGACCTCTCAGCGTCACACGCTGTTCTTTGCCTAACAGACAAAAGTCTATGACCAGTCCACTGACCTCCAGTCACAGACCTCTCACAAGTAGAACACTCTGTCCACTGCGCTTGGTCTCATAGTAAGTGGCTTTTACATTACTGATGGCCTCTCCCGCGCTCCTCGTAATTCTTTCCTTTAGCCTTTCTGTCACAGGCCTCTACCCTGCTCAAAGCCGTCCACAGGTACAGGTATTTCCTCTGGATTACAGAGTGTGGTCAGGTTGATAAGCAAGGATTGTGGGGTAAGAGGTCTGAATTCATAGACTGCAAATAATGCACTGGATCTCATTTTCTCCCGTTGATAAGTTTTCACTTTTGACTTATTTGTGTATTAGTATTACGTAATTCTAGCATCTGGTGGCCTGGCACCCTGCAGCCATGACCCCAGGTCTTTGTTGTAACAAAAATGGATAGGAAGCAGCTAATTGTCAATTTACAAGAGGATTAACCTTAAAAAAACCTTTTTTTTCTTAACTGTTTTTAGAAGGATGAGCATATTTACCTCTAAGGTGTTTACACTGGTGCTGGTGGTGCAGCCCAAGCAGGTTCTGTTGGGCATGAAGAAACGCGGATTTGGTGCAGGACGATGGAATGGCTTTGGTGGGAAGGTTCAAAAAGGGGAGACCATTGAAGAAGCGGCAAAGAGGTAACCATTAGAGTCAGTTCTGTTTGGAAAAGTAACGCTGCTTGCAGAATTAAGCATGTCATCTTGGAAAGTTACTCTGCTGTTTGATGTGAAAGTCAAGCCGGCAGCAACGTTGACAGGGTCTTAAAAATGTGACATGGCAGTTCTAGCAATACTTAGTTTTATATTTTGCTAATTTCTAATGCTTCCTCATAGAGATCTGCTTTCATCGTGTTGGCTTGACCCTGAAAGTGAATGGCCCTCTTGCAAGATGGGTATGTGTAGTGAGGAGGTCCGCGCAGGAAGGTTGTAATCAAAAATGATTTATTCATGCAGGTAACAAGTAGTATAACAAGTAGTTAGGTTGTGAAGGAGAGCCCCACCAGGAGCAGCCTGAATGCTGCTCAGCCCATGTCCAACTGTCACTTCACCTCTCTGTGTCCCAGCATTCCGAGGCTCATCATGACTCCAACATTCTATTGAGCACAGAGCACATGCACTGGCTGAGCAGGAAGTGTAAAATACATCACAGTAGAAATGTAGGATACTACAGTATGCTTAATATGAAGGGGCTTTTTGTTTTAGTCATAGTTATACTGTGAATTTTATTTTTCTCAGTACTCTCTATGGAGAATCAATTATGCCTAGATACATGTGAGATTAATTTGGCTACATAAATCACATATTTCTAAGCTTTTATGACACAAAACTGTTGACTGACTAGTAAAGTGATGTTTGATGACAAAAGATTGCAATTATGAGATTTTGTTAGCCAAATTAAGTTACTGTTTTGTCACCATCTCCAGACATTGAATATTTATCTAATTCTTGTCTGCTATGTTATTTGCAATATTAACAGAAATTAAGAGTGGTTTCCTTCTTTTATGAGGGAGGGTGTGGTTCCTTAATAGAGTGATGGCTGCTAATTGTTATGCCCTGCCAGTGACTGCTTTCGTCTAAGTGCTATTGTGGTATTTAATTTTCAGTGAAATGTTTATTTTAAAAAAATCCAGATATTAATCACTGGAAGTGCAACATCCAACCAAATTGATGTTAGTGGAGACCTTAGAGTATTTGTCCATCTAGTTGTGTCGTCAATCTACCTTGTAGGCTGATTATTGACCTCTCAGAGGTTCCACAAAATGGGCCCTTTAACCAAGAGGTTTTGTCAAGGTCTTCATTTCTGATCAGGAATAAAGTGTCTTAAAGGGCAAATTATCAAAACTGCATCAATCACCCTACTTAAAATTGTGGGAAACACTCTGAAGTGCCCGAAAATGGATTATTCCTATTTTGAGAATTCAACAATGCCAATGGTGGTTAGTACCAATTGAACTGAAATCATGTAAGAAAAAACAGAAGCTGTACATTTGGTCCATGAAAAACTAAATCAGCCTTTTATTGTCATTTTGTTTGTTGTACATGGCCATATCATTGTTTAGACTTTTGACTCCCCTGTCTCTAGAGGTCTCTGGTGCACATTTAAGCAACTTCAACCAACTTATTAATAATTACTGTCTGCTTTTTCAGACACCAGTAAGGAAGGGGGGGCTGTTAATAGGGGATTGTTAGAACGGGTGATCCCTGGGGGGGTCAGAATCTATTCTCCCGACCTTCCCGTGATCCACCTCTTCCAGGAATGCTGCCGAGTCCTAACGTGAAGTCCTCGCCGGGGAGGACGCCGGGTCTAAGATCGTACACACTGAGCTCACACCACACTTATGAACGGACACCACACCGTGGTTTTCAGTAAGCAAGTTCTTTATCAGCAGTAGAGCTTTAGGAAAAATGAACACTTATTCACAAGCGATCGAGGGATCGTAAAGTCTCGGTTATGGGGAGCAAGGAAGCGGGACAGTCTCAGTATCAGGCCAGTACGAAGCGTACCCTGCGCACAGCTCTCAATCCTCGAGCCGGGGGATACCGGCGATGGTGGTCGTTCTAGCTGCTGTACTCACTCCTCTCGCTTCAGGTCGTGTTGGTAGCGTTGATGGTCCAGCCGGACCAAGGTTCTCCTCGAGCCGCGACGAGGTCAGCAGGGCTCGATCCGGAGTGAACAGAGTGTCTGTCAGTTCTTGAGGAGCCGCGACAACGTCAGCAGGGCTCAGGGTGTTCAGCGAATGTCCTTAGAGTTTCAAGGATGAGCCGCGACGAGGTCAGCAGGGCTCCAAGGTTTCAGTTCCGTCTTCACGAAAATGTGCAGCGTCTGCAGGGCTCGATGAGTCCCAAAGTTCAGTCTTCTTCTCAAGGGGTTGAGCCGCGATCAGATCAGCAGGGCTCTCTTGTCCAGGATACAACTGCCCGCTAGTTCTTGGGCGCCCCTTGATATAGTGCAGTGGCCCTTTGATGTCCAGACCCACGCAGGCGGAGATCTCATGCCTCGGGGCTGGTCGTCAGGGAGTTCCGTCGGCTGGCCCTTTGATCCTCTTGAAGATGCGTCTGGGGATTCCCAGACGCCCAGCAGGGTCTGGAGCCAGCTCTCGGGAAGGCCAGAGGTGCGATCGAAACCAGCCCACGGGGGAAGGCCAGAGGTGTGAGCGAAACCAGTCCCCCAGGGGAGGCCAGAGGTGCCATCGAAACTCTTTGGTCCTATCTCACTCAGGAAACCCTTTACCCCCCCAGCCGGACCTGGCGCGTCTGCAGCCTAAGTTTCGCTGGGACCGGGGTCGGGCAAGGCTATGGGGTCAGGGACCTCGGGAAGGGTAATGGCAGCCGTTGGCCCTGTGGGGTGATGCAGGTTCAGGTTGCCCGGTACCGGGAGGAGCATGCAGGGATGGTCGTCCGTTGGTAGGGACGTGTAGGGAGCGGGGCAGACAGGGAACGGGACGACCAGGGGTTTCGGGGTGCAGGGCTGGGCTAACGGGACACTGAGGAACGGGGGGAACCACGCCACGAGGCCGGGTCCAACAGGGATTTTCATTTTCAATAGTTTAGGAACTTTCTATGGAAGGAATTGACAAAATACCATAATGAGAAAACATAGATCTTAAATCCTGATAATAAATCCCTTATTAGTGTTCCAACCGTAATGTATTCATAGCAGGCTTGCTCCAAACATTACTTTTTTGCAGTAGCGTTAGGGATTTCTGACCACTCCATTCCCAACTGGTAAACATCCATAGGTACAAGATGCCACCTCGTCTTAACAAAATTCAGAAAACCATAAAAATGCCAAAGGCATCAATACAGTTTTTTTTAATCCACCACAGATAAACAGCCTTTTTATACTTTACCTAGGACTCTAAAGCGCTTCTTCACCTCTAGCCTATCATCAAAAGTAATGTCTTTGGGCACATGCTTAATGTAAGCAGGAAATCTGGACTTCCGTCTGGGTGGATGACGTGATGGGAGCAATCTTGTGGATACACGGACTTGTCCATGTTCTCCATTTTATTGCTATTGTATACTTGATAACGAATGGCAGCGTGTCGACTAAGTGTTCTCCCCTCTGTACTGTGGAATTCTGTTTCAGTTTAGTTCACCATTCACTTGTTCCTGAAAACATGTGCCTGGAAGCTTGTTCATGGTTGTTTAGTAAAATTGACTACTAGCGACAGAGCTTTCAGCATTCCCCCTCTGTACTAGGTTTGCTTTGACTCTTGTGGAAAAAGAATGTTCTCACTTTAGTTGTCTGCTTGCAGGGAACTGTTGGAGGAGAGTGGCCTGACAGTGGATGAGCTGCACAAGATTGGAAACATCAAGTTTGAATTTGTCGGCAGCACTGAGCTGATGGATGTCCACATTTTTCGAGCAGACAATTATTCTGGCGAACCGACAGAAAGTGAAGGTACAGTGTGTTGATCATAGAATACTAGAAATTCACAGTGGAAAGCTTATTGAAATCATTGTTTTAGACATTTAGGAAGCATAAATACTTCATGAGTAATCTGGGGTGTAAGTTCAAGGGTTATGATGTTATCAGTGACCCATGATCACAAAATGTGTTTGTGCCAGTTTCTGTGCTGCTGTTAATTCTGCATTACAGAGAGGACTGCAGCTATTTGTGCGGCCCTTTCATTAAAAATTATTTCATGGACACAAAGTCAGCACACAGTAGATAATAGTCATTCTGCATTTTTATGCAGATGCAACGCCATTTAAATGAAGACATTCTTTTGTCTCAGAGTATACCTTTATACTGTTGAAGGAGGTGAAGTGGCAAAAGGGTAATTCAGTATGCCTCTCTGGTCGCCTGTGGAAAGTGCAAAGGAGTATTCTGTGAACATTCTCCTTCGTCACTTCCTCCCCAACCCTTGTTTTGTACACAGTATTACTGCATCCATGCTGAGGATAGAACACATGGCACCAGTTTGCACTTGAGCACACACAAACTTGTACCACATGCACCTTGCATTTTTGTTTGAGAGATTTAACTATATAAATAAATAATACATGTTTGCCATTTTGAAGCAATAGCTAATATAAACAGGAGAAAACAGTAATTACAATATTTTGCTCCTGCTGAAGATAACTGAAAAACAAGATCCCCATTATCATTGAAATCTGATTAGTTTGCATAAAAAAGAATTAAGAAAAGAGGGAAAAGGAGGTCAATGTCCTTATGATACGTTGTGTGATTATACAACAAAGCTAATAAATAGCAAATAGGTTTTCCTAATCGATGCAATTCAAGACCAATAAAGTATTTTCTCAACAATTAGCTTGAATAATGCTTTGCCCAATATACTTGAAGGATCATAAGCAACGAACAGTAAATATCCATCAGTCAAAAGGGTTTTGATGATTATTATTATTATTATTATTATTATTATTATTATTATACCGGGCTTCGGGATAGAGAATATATTCATGGAGGCCATAACATAGCTGTTTTACTTGCGAATTGTAGGAGAACATATTTAATCTGTTTATTTTATGATTAAAACAAATACTGTTTCAGAAATGTAATAATAGACACTTTTGCTTTATCTTTCCAGTTTATAGTTATTTGTTGAACAGTCACAGCAATTAATATATCAAATATTTAACATTTTGATGGAAGGATTTTTCAGTATTGAATCAAACTTCCAAAAAGGATATTCCCGAATGAGGGTTGAACATTAGAATTCAGAATAGCATTGATTATTCTCCAAAAGTGAACCCAAAATAGATTTTCTAAAGAGCATTAAAAATTCATGGGGTCTAGGCTTCAAATATGAGTAGAACAAAGCCAGTGTTGTTCAGATATTGAGATATTCATTTTATGAAGGCTTCGTGCAGTATAAACTCTTCATTTATATAGTGGTTGTGTGATGTTAGCAGCTCAGGAAGTAGATGTGTTTCCAAATATTTTTACTAATGTTGAAGCAACATACCACTAAATCTTTTTCCCATTCTAACTGGATTTTTGTTAACCCTATTAATATTCATTGTCTTGAGGAAACTTAAATATTAGAAAGCATTGGGTGTATATCTGATTACCAGATTAATAATACTGATAGTATGTACACAAGACCAACAACAATTCCCCAACCATTTTTTACTCTATTACATTGTCTAGAAAAAAAATGGGAATTAAGTATGTATCCTGCGGGTAGCAAAAAATATATAAACTATTGCTTTCAAATAAATGTGCACAGGATATACCATTGTGGATCTGTTTTCTCCTTTTTTAGACTATCACTACATTATTAATTTTAATACATTTTTTATACCAAGTGGGAGAGCAGATAAAACCATCTCCGTTTTTAGAAAAATGCAAAACATCTGATAAGGGAAGAATACACAAGTTCTCCAAAATAGAGAGATAAAAAGAAGTTGGTCTCTGTGATAAGCAAAATAATACATTACAAGAAAATAAGATTTTTTTTTTTTTTTTACAAATGAGCCCAGTTTGGGATTTTATAGCGGCAAGTGATCTTAAACCGTTCCAAGCTTGTCTAAGACAAGCAGCTGTAAAATATCGGGAGAAGTTAGGAAACCATATTCCACCTTTCTCTTTAGATGCACTCAATCTGTACAAAGAAATGTGCACCTGTTTATTATTCTGAAGAAAAATTATACAATATTCGATCTATATATTTGAAAAATAATTTCGGTAAATTAACTCGCAGCATTTGAACAGAGTAAAGGATTGCTGGGGCAAGTATCATCTTTACGGAATGTAAGAGACCTCCGTAGGACAGATTAAGAGGAGTCCTATCCTAAAGGCTTGAACCTTTTCTTTGACGTATTCAAAATTGAATCTGATAGTGTCTATATCAGTGCTGGAAAGCCACACTCCTAAATATTTAATGTTTTTACTATTCACAGTTAAATTATCTGTCTTCCCCCGGAGATCACCAGGAATTACAATCCTATTCACCTGTATAATTCTATATATTAATAATATACAAAAACAATGTTGTCTGAAAATACAGGATACTTTATTTCATGGGATTCAAATCCTATAATATGTGTCTTAAATTTTAGCTGAGAAAGATTCTAAGGAAAGAATGTCGCCTGCTCTCCCCTTCTTTCTCTCTTTCTCACACACACACTCTTTCTGCTCCTCTGTCTGGGATTCATTCACCACTTCCAGCACAAACTACCTAGCGCTCTCTCTTCCTTTCTATCTATTATTTGCAGCCCTCACCCCTATCTATTCACCATGTACATAATTCCACTACACAATTCCACTGCACACCACACAATTCCAATACAACCCTCATAATTCCACTTCAAGTCAAAACACATAGGTAAAAAACATTGTTATTTACAACACCAATAGCTCTTACTCTTCTAAATGTGAGACCTATTCGATTGCAAATGCTTGTATAATATAGTTTAAACTTTTAGAAAGTTAGGTCCAATGCCATGGCAATATAGGCCATTTTCCATAAAACTTCTAACGAACAATTGCTTTCTCAGCATATAAAGCACAAGCTGCATAGGAGACTTCAAGTAATGGAGCTTTGCCAGTGATATATATAAAACTTCTC
This sequence comes from Lissotriton vulgaris, assembly GCF_964263255.1. NCBI lineage: Eukaryota > Metazoa > Chordata > Amphibia > Caudata > Salamandridae > Lissotriton > Lissotriton vulgaris. Next base: position 105,897,177 of record NC_141698.1, read on the forward strand.
TTGCATTGATGACAATCTCCCTTTAACAAATGAAAATTGTTAATTTTGACCTAAGTGCAGTATGAACAATTCCAGTCCTAGAGCTATAATCTTTACAGAGATTTAACCGTAATCTCATTTTCCAATAAAGACGGATCAAGGGATTCATAATAATTTCTGGGAATATCTTTGAAACAAATAGTATTGTATTCAAGTAAAGAAGAGAACTCTTATTTCAACCAAGTGCCAGTTTCAGAATGAGCAACTTTTACATTGTCATTTTCATCAAGAATGGATTTAATAAATGACCTTTCTTTATTTTTAAGTAGTAGGCTAAAAGTTTGCCTATTGCATTTCTTCCTCCAAAGCAGTTTGGTTTTGCTTCATGTGTAAATTAACAAGGTGATTTAAAGCGGCATACTCCTGTTTTAAAGATTTATTTTTTGCCAAATATTGTAGACATTTTCTCATACACTTTTTCGTCTACTAGCCCAATTAATATCTTTTGTCGCAGCTTGATAAGATTCCCAGTTATTGCACACACATGTATTGGAAGATGTTCTACATTTAAGATAAAAATATGCAGTGAAGAATTGAAATTCTGCATTGAACTGGTTGGCTACCTTTCAGAGAAGAGGTGTTGAATATCCACCTGTTATTGCCTTTGCTAGAAGGAACCAAGTCAAAGTCTGATATCACTGGTGCATGGTCTGTTTTTCTTATCTAGAGCAGGAGAAGCAGATACCTTCCCAAACCAATGTTTCTAAAGCCTACTAACCAAAACGTCTGACAGATTAATCTCCAGGAGAAGAGCAAAGTTTGCTGTTAAACTGAATAAGTGGAAAAGAACTCTGAAACTCTTAATAGGATAGCCAATTTCCTTGACCACCTACAAAAGTATTTGTACTATGCTATTCAGAATGAATGTGTAATAGTTCACTGCTCTCTAAAGCATGAAATGTTTGAAATAGACACCAAAAATAGGGAAATAACAAGCATTTACAATGCAACGGTTTCGCCTTCGGAAAAGTTAGAGCTATTGGCATTGTAAATGACAAACTTTATTTATGTGTTGGTTTTGAAAACAGATAAATATATGGCATTGTCATTTACAATGCCAATAGCTTACTCTGTCGCAAATGCGAGACGTATTGCATTTGCACACACACACACCCACACAAGAGCCCCACACACACACAAGAGCCCCCCACACACACACGAGGCCCACACACACACCACACAAGAGCCCCCTACACAGACCACACAAGAGCCCCCCCACACACCACACAAGAGCCCCCCCACACACACACGCAAGAGCCCCCCCACACACACGCAAGAGCCCCCCCCCCACACACACACGCAAGAGCCCCCCACACACACGCAAGAGCCCCCCACACATGCAATAGACCCCCACACACGCAAAAGCCCCCACACACGCAAGAGCCCCCCACAGACACAAGAGCCCCCCACGCACACGCAAGATTCCCCCACACGCAAGAGCCCCCCACACACACGCAAGAGCCCCCCACACACACAAGAGCCCCCCACACACAAGAGCCCCCCACACACAAGAGCCCCCCACACACAAGAGCCCCCCACACACAAGAGCCCCCCACACACAAGAGCCCCCCACACACACGCAAAGAGCTCCCCAAACACACGCACAGAGCCCTCCGCTCCATTTGCATCAGGTGTGAGGCTCCTGACTGCTGACAGCCAGGAGACTCCAACAAAAGGAGGCTTATGACCTGCTATAGGCATTGTAAATGACAATGCCATTTATTTATGTTTTAAAAACAAAAGCATAAATAAAAATAATGTCATGAGCAATGCCAATAGCTCTAACTTTAAGAATGCCGAGACCATTGCATTGTAAATGCTTGTTCCTTTATGTTAAAGAACTCCACGTGAATGCATGTGGTCCATTCACATTTGTTCTGAAAGGTTCCCAGCCATTTTTTTGATTGACCATCGAGCGACTCTAAAAAGCAGCATTGTCCATAACAGCGTGAATTTAAGGAAGAATAAAATAGAGAAAGTTGAGATGGTTTCCTGACGAACGCAACTGCCGAAACACGCGTAGTCTCCATCTACTGCTGACCCTCCTTTCTGTCCAAGAACCATCTGGACCCTGTTTTAAATACATGACAAGTGCTGTATTAGATATAAAAAGTGTATTGTCTGTCTTTTTTAATGATATGATCATGCTATAAATTGTCATAAATTGCTTGATGCATTGAAGATTCTAACGAAATAGAGATTTTTTTATACTAAAAAAACGATAAAACTATGAAAATAAAAAGATTTTTAATAATATCCATGCACAGTGTTCTTTGATTATATGTTGTCCTGATAGATCAATTGTTTTGAATATTGTCACTTGCATATAGCTTGTCATTTTTCCTCTTATGTGGTTTCCAGGTCCTTCAGTTGCCGTTCTTGCTTTCTCCCTCCCACCTTACCTTACCATTCTTGCATACCCACCAACCCCATGTTCGTTTGCTCCTCCAGCCCTGCACATCCACCCTGCATTGTCGGTTTGCTTCCCCAGGCCCTCCTTTGCACTGTTGCCTATGTGCTGCTTCTGCTCCCCCCCGTCCACCCTCCATTGTCAGCTGGCTGCCACAGCAACCGTTGTCTGCTTCCCCAGCTCTACCCAGAAGCGCTCATTTTGTTAGCGTCCCCATCCTCATGCCCACCCACTTATTGTCTATGTGCTTCCCCAGCCCCTCCTGCCCACCCGCAGTTGTCCGCTTGCTTCCCCAGTGCCTCCTGCCCATCCTCAGTTGTCCGCATGCCTACCCAGAGCCTCCTGCCCATCCGCGGTTGTCCGCTTGCCTCCCCAGCGCATCCTGCCCATCCTCGGTTGTCAGTGTATTTCACCGTTGTGTTTCACATGCTCCCCCCTTACCGGTTTCCTTCTGTCCCGCTCTCCCTTTGTGTTACCTTTCCCCCCAACCAACTCCCCCATTTGTTTTGTTTTTCATTAAAAAAGCGAATTAGCCCTGGCAGCATCATAGGGTTTTAAAAAAATGTTTTGCTGGACAGCCATACTGCTGTACTGCATGGCTAAAATTAATTGCCAATAGCTTTCCTATGTAAGACCTATTGGCTTTGCTGTTGCTTTTTCACCCCTATAATTCCCCGTAACTGGAAAGAATTTCCAGTGGAGGCTGACACAGCAAGTATATCCAGTGTTATCCATCATTAAGCAGTGCTTTAGTCTACTTCAGCCCTGTCTGCATGTCCCCTGCATGACTCACCTTTAAACAAACAGAAACTGGAGCAAATACAATATCAACTGACCAGTTTGACTTGGGTCATTGAAAATCCCAGAACATAAAAGGCCTGAGTCCAGGAACCAGCAGCACAACGCAATGAGCTAAATGGTCAAACAGTGCCTCACAAGACAAATGCAGATAAATGAAGTCACCACGGAAACCCCCAGTAATAAAGAACATGTTTTAGATTACATTTCATAAGGTTCCTCAGAGGCTTTTAGCAGCATCTGAACACTGACTGTCCCAGAGTTGGTGCACAGTCTGCCCGTCCTATAAATGATTCCTTCCCCCATGCCAAGGTAGACTCCCGTGTTGCTGTGAGAAACCAAGATTACAGCACCCAGAATGCATTAGATTATCACAGGAAAGTCAAGCACTGGGAGTGGGGTGGCCACTTTGCCCTTACCCCCTTTCTGTAGCAAAATGCAAAGATGGCCGCCGGCATGGCCACCCTTGCAGGTGGCACTCTGGTTCAGCGCCCCTCACGGGCCTAGCAAGTAAAGATGAGTTATTTTATACATATTATTCGCTCTCACTTAAAAACCTTACAGCCGCTTCTGCAGTGCTCATTAAAACAGTGGTATCGAATAACAAGCAGGCCTCCCCCATAAGTTTATTTTTCATGTAACACCCCTTCCACCCACAATACCCCGGCTAATTCAGGCCTCCTAGCAGTAGCTGGTGCTGCGCAACAAAGCGTCTCTTTGTGTTGGGGGCATCGGTGGCGCGGGCACAGAGCGCCCTTGTGTGCGTGTAACCGGAGCGCGGGTAATTGTGCTTGCTTTAGCCTCCTCCGTGACTGCGACCTCGGCGGGACAAAGGCGCGGAATGTTGGCACCGGTGCCCGGCCGCGGGCAGAACCGGCGCTCCGTGTCACGAGGGCGCACTGCGCGTGCGCGGGAAGCTCTGCACGGGAGCCCGGGGTCGGGCGGCGGGCACACAGTGGGCTGGCTTTCAAGACTCTCGAGTGGGGATTCATTGCATATTATGAAACAAGCATTTACAAGTACAGCCCCCCCCCTTTGAAAGCACCCGCACTCACCGGCTGTCTTCTGGCGGGCGGGGCTAACCTCCTCACACGGGAGCCTTGCTCCCTGCAGCACTCCTCCGGCGGTCGCTTTGGGGCCGCGGGCGGGGTTCCTCTCCTCCTGGGCTCTCCTAGATGCAGCAGGGCTCCCTCGCATCACGGGAGCCCTGCAAACCGGCCGCCAGGCTTCTTCTTTCTTCCCCCCGGGCTGCGGGGGCGGGCACTTCCGGCCAACCACTTCCGGGTCGCTGCGGGCAGCGCAGCGGCCCTTCTCCTTAGGCAGGCAGGCGGGGGCTGATTTTATCGGGCAAATGCCGGGTGGGCACCGGCTCTTTAAAGATAACAATCAATCGAGGTGGGCACTCGATCGGCCCACAAGTCCATACACGGGGGGGGCGGGAGAGGACGAGGGGGGCGGGCGGGAGAGGACGAGGGGGGCGGGAAAGGACACGGACGTCGGGAGGGAGGAGGGAAACGTGGGGACGGCGGGAGGAGGGAGGACAGCAGCAAGCACGGCCGGCCGGACCAGACACGGGGGCGTTCCCGGCGTCCCGTGACGTCGGCAAAAGCCAAAGAATGTCGGGAACGCCCCCGTGTCTGGTCCGGCATTGACGGACAGGCCCCTCGTCCAATGGCTAGGCTCCGTTTATGGAGCTAGCCAATCGGACGGGGGGGCGTCTTCCATAGTGCTTACTATACTCATTAGATTTCTCTGGAGGCGGAGCCTAGCTCCGCTCACCAGCGAAACCTAAAAAAGGATCTCAAACGTTACACACCTTAGACTTGGTTGACTAATGTTGACAGCCTACCCTTCTTAAGAAATACAACAAAAATACTTTCTCCTTTACGGGCAACATCATATGACCCATGCGGTGTGGTACATCTCAACTATGAATATATAGTCCGATCATGAAACTCTTCTGAGCTAAAAAAAAAACTGATAAGGAATAACATCACTGCAGCAGCGAGATGTACATATTTTCACTCAATGCCTCGGTACTATCTTCGGTAAACAGTAGAAGTTTCCCAACAAAAATAACTATCTTGTAGTGCAATAGTAACATATTTCCCTTTTTCCTATATACCACACACAGCAAGAATAGATAGCCACTTTCTTCAGAAAAAGTTATTCATTTTAATGATTGAAAATATGTGAACAACAAAATGACCGTCAAATTCACGATACAGATAAAGTCACTAAATTCCTTTTACATATATATCCAGATTTTATTGCTTGTACATATATACTCTGTCCATGAGAAATTCATTTTACAGCTCTGCTGGTTATAGGAGGCCTTGCATGTTTATAACGTTTACTGTAATCCATTTATTTCAGATTGAAGCCACAGTGACACTAAAGCTGGCGACTTTGTTCCAAAGCATGCAACGTTTTCAAATTCCACTAGATGTCAGTATAGCCATGTATCCAAAAACACCTTCTTTTGTTCACGAGCCACAAACTTAAAATACATTTCATTCCGAACTAGTCATAAGCATCACAACACGTGCGTCTGATATACGAGATAATAATAGTGCACGTTGAAAATGTCCTGTAGAAACGGGACAAGAGGGAACAGCAACATCTAGTTTGTTTCCAGGCTGGACAATGCATATCATGCAGGACAGCAGATGTTCCGTCCGGCAGAATGCTTGCTTTCCGGTCCATAGCAATGAATGTACGCCCCATTAGTAGTGTCTGGTTAATAAAGTGTTTTGTGGCCCGTCGGCGTTTGTGAAGGCCTAACATGCTACTTACTAGCTACGCAGTTGTAATGTTCCTTATTCCCCCACAGGAAACTCTGAGACAGGTATGAGTGTGGAACTCACGTTTATTTAATGTAACAGGTAAGTATAGAGCCAAGGGCGCCGAGCGTCTAACTATAACGAGCTCCGGTCGCCAACTGCCGTTTCTTAGCGTTCGCGCCTTTCCTCACACTCATCTGCGCATGCGCGCCTCTCCGCTCTAGCCTACGGCGTAACGCGTCATCACGTGTACGCGCGTAGACTAGAGCGCATACCACATATCTCCCCCCTTTAATGAAAACAAAGTTATAACATTCCCCCCAACGGAAAGTGTCCTCCAGCTGTGCAAATTGTCTATGTGGGGCACCTTGGGAGGCGGCACCAAGCTAGTGTCCATCCATCACAAAGTCACTATAACGAGAGGGCACTACAACTGCCCTTCCGCTGCGGGTGTGTCTTACCGGCATGTTCTCTCCCGCCTCTGTCTCTCCATGGGACACCCCAGCTTCTCTCACATCTGTTCTCTGCTCTGCATTCGCCTGTACTCCTCCTCCATCGGTCGGCCTGGCTCCCAGGACAACCGCTTCACAGTCATCGCCTGCACCTTCCCCTTGGTTGTCTATGCCGTGCTCAGAAAGGGGTCTAACCTCCGGGTGATCCCTGCATCTTTCGACATCCTCGGCCTTGGGCCAGACTAATATTTTGTTGACTCTGGCCATGCGATCTTGTGACCAGACCTTGCCGTCACTGAGGAGAGCCGCCCTGCCACGCACCTCCTTAACTTGTAGCGGCTGGCTGAATTTACTTTCGCCCTTCTTTTGTAGGGTGGGGAGTTTGATCCTAACCCACTCCCCTTCTTCCAGCGCCGTTTCCTTCGTGCTGCGTCGCTTGTCATAGTGTGCTGCATAGATCTTCTGTGCCTTCTCCAGATTGTGCTGCACCACCGCTGGGGACCACTTGCTGGTGATGGTCTTCTCCCTCCATGCTACGTTGTCCCGGGTGAAGGGATGCCGTCCTCTTAGCACTTGGAACGGACTATACCCCACTACAGAGGGCGTTATCCGGTAGGCCCATAGCATGTTCATTACTTCCACCTCCCAGTCTTTTCCTTGCGATATGGCTGCCTGGATGGAGCCCATGAGCACCCTGTTGAACCTTTCGACCTGGCCGTTGCAAGCTGGATGGTACACGGCAGTGTGTTTCACCTCGATCCCGTTCCTCTTCATGTATCTCCCCCACTTGTCCGACACAAATTGCGGTCCATTGTCGCTGAGGATGGTTTTGGGTATTCCCTCTCTGAGGAACACCGAGGTTAGGAACTTCAAGATCGTGTCCGTGTCCATCGACTCTTGTATGTCCACTTCTGGCCACTTGGAATACTTGTCTATTATCACACAGATGTACTTATTCACACCTCTACTGTCCAAATCGGGCCCCATAATGTCTATGGCCACATCCTCCCAGGGGCCATGCGGGGTGTCGAACTTCCCCAGTGCCGGACGGAGTGGGCGGAGCACCTTGTCCGCTCCTTGGCACTGCCCGCACTCCCGCACTTGTCTCTCGATGTGGGCATCCATTCCTGGCCACCAATACATCTGTTTGACCAACGCCTTGGTTTTCACTATGCCCAGATGCCCCTTGTGGAGCAATTTCAGCAGCCGGGGTATCAGTGTCACTGGGGGCACAACTCTCTCTCCTCTGTACAAGAATATCCCCGAGTCACTCAGGGACAATTCTTCTCTCATTTCGTAGAAACGTCGGACACCCTCCGTTAGCTTCTTCTTGTCCGGCCACCCCAGCGTGAGATGTTTCCTCACTTCCATCTTTTCCTCATCGAGCTCGTAAGCTGCCTGCCATTCCTGCGCACTGATCGACGTCTCGTGATACTCTATGCCGGCGACCATCTCCTCTGTGTCCGGGGTCTCTCCCGGCGCCTCTTCCATGGCTGCTGCCCGGCTGAGGTAATCCGCTACCTTGTTCTGCGTACCTGGAAGATATTCTACATCATATGTATAATCTAGCAACTTCAGGGTCATTTTCGCTATTCTCGGGGTGGCGGTGTCATGGCCCGATGACGTCAACACTTTGATGAGTGGCTTGTGATCCGTTTGGAGCCTGAATCTCGTGCCCCATATGAACTGACGAAACTTGTTCAACGCCCATGTGACCGCCAGCATCTCCTTTTCAATTACGCTGTACCTTTGTTCCGTCGGGGACAGCGCCCGGGATGCAAAACTGATTGTTTCTTTGGTTCCGTCCTCCCTTTCCTGCGCCAAGACAGCCCCCAAGCCCTTGTCGCTTGCGTCTGTTGTTACAATAGTCTTGCCCGTGGGGACATACCCCTGCAATGGGATGGCATGGCTGATACAGTCTTTAATGGACTCAAATTCGGATTGGGCCTCCATGTCCCATTCGAATTTTGTATTTTGCCTGATTAGTTGTCTCATCCTGTACGTTCTCGTGGCAAAATGTCTGACAAACTTGCTGTAATACTCGGCCATTCCAAGGAATGACCGCACTTCCTCTTTGGTTGTTGGGGCTTTGGCGTCCTTTATTGCCTTCACATTTTGCTCCTTCGGCGAGATGCCATGCGTTCCTATCTCGTGCCCTAGGTAGGTCACTGAGCGAGACCCAATTCTGCACTTGCTCCATTCCGCCGTCATTCCTTTGCCTTGCAGCACTCCCAGCACCTGATGTAGTTTCTTATCGTGCTCACCTTTGTCTGAGCCCATCACTAGGATGTCGTCTTGGAAATATTGCACTCCCGATATGTCCTTAAACAACCTGTGCATCAACTTCTGGAAAACAGCCGCAGCGGATGCCAGGCCGAAGGGCATTCTCCTGAATTGGTAGCATCCAAAGGGCGTTATGAAGGCTGTGTACTTCCTGCTCGACGGGTGCAGTTCTATCTGGTAGTATGCAGACGTGAGGTCTATGGTGGAAAAGTGGGTGATGCCTTTAGTCCTTGCTAGCATCTCCTCTATTCTGGGGAGCGGGAACCTCTCCACTATGAGGTTTTTGTTGAGCTCCCTTAGGTCCACACAGAGCCTGACCTTGCCATTGGGTTTTTTAACTACTACCAAGGGCGATAGCCATTCCGCACTGTCCACTGGCTCGATGATATCTAGCTCTTCCAACTTCAGTAGTTCCTGGCGCACCGCCTCACTCGTGGATATCGGTATGTTCCGGACCTTATGCACCACTGGTACTGCTCCCTCCTTAAGGACCATTTTATGCACGAATTTGTCCAGTTTGCCAACCGTGCCCTCGAAAACCTTGGGGTATGCTGCCTTCCAGTCTTCCTCCTTCGAGAGGGGCCATTCGTCTGTTAGCAAAATCTGTTCTTTCCCTCCAGGATTGAGTATGATGCCGAGATCACCTGCGTCTCTCCATCCCAGTACCGATGGGCCCTTCTCCGCTACATACAGGGTGCACGTGGCCGACCGTCCTCTGAATTCGAACTCCAGGTCCCTGCATCCTACCAGTGGAATGGAATTCTCGGTATACGAGATGGGTCTGATGTCCGGCGGCATTAGGTCGGGTCCTATGACTGGCGCGAAGTCCTCTTCCCATATCGACCTTTGCACGATGGTCCAGGGGGACCCTGAATCCACGGCCACATGTACCTTGACGCCCCCGATGAGCATGTCGGTGCGGGGCTTATCCCTTCGCTTCCCGGATACATCCAGCACTTGATCCTCTATGCACAGCACCAGATCATCCTCTTCCGGGTCGTCTTCCTCACTTACGTTGGCCGTGGCCGCGTCGATGCACTTGACCGTGGACTTCGTCCCTTTCTTTCGACAGACCTTTTCGAAGTGACCGGTCAACCCGCAGAATGAGCACCTGGCGCGAAACGCGGGACAACGCCTGTCCTGGGCCGCGTGCGCTGCACTGCCACATCTGTAGCACGCGAATTTTGTCCCCTGGCTGGGGCGAGCCATCTGCTTCCCAGACCCTCTTGTATCCTTCCTCGGGTCTCCGTAAGCGCTTTTGGGCTTGCTGGATTGTGGTGCCTCATCAATCTTGTTGATCATCTGTCTCGGCCCACTTTCCCTTTTTGCTGCGTCTGCGCCTCTTTTCGACATTTCCGCCTTCTTGACCATCGCCACAACTTCTTTCAGGGTTGTGTCATTCATCGCCCATAGCTTGTCTTGGACTGCTCTGCTAGTGGTGTGCATTACAATTTGATCTTTGATGTATTCATCCTGCAGGTTCCCATACCGACACGTGATTGCTAGCCGGCGGAGAGCTGCCACATAGTCATCGATGGATTCTCCCGCCTCTTGTTTTCTCTGTTGGAAGTTATAGCGGTCTATCGAGACGCAAACTGCTGGGCGGTAATGGCAGTCCAGGTCGTCCAGTGCATTCACAAAGACATCCGTCTCCGTTGCACCCCTCTCCTTGGGCACCAGGTTCTTAAACACCCTTACCCCTTCGGGGCCTAAGTTGTGGAGCAACAGTCTCTTTTTCCTTTCTGGCGTGTATTCACCTTCACTTTCATCTCCAAGAGCCTCAATGTAATTGAGGAAATATTCTTTCCAGTCTTCCCATTTTAGTTGGGGTTCCCCTGGTCTGGGTAAGAACGGGACAGGTGCCATTAGGGCTGACGCTTGATTCGCCATTTTGGCTTCGCCTCTAGGTCCTCCTTCCTGGGCCCTTCGGGTAGGCTCACCGGACGCTCCTGCGCTCTCTGCCGTGTCACCTTGGCCCCTTGGGCTACCTGGGGTATTATCCCTCGTAGTGTGCGCAGTCTGTACTGTCTTCCCCCCTTCCTCTAGCTTGGGGGTGTCTCCCTTGGTTGCCAGGTTGCTGCCTGGGGGCTCCTGGAGTCTTGGGTCACACTAACCTGACTTGTAAGGCTGGTGTTTGGTTCCTTGCCGTGTTGCTGCGCTGCTGCCACGCCCTTTGCTCTCCCTTGCAGGACCTGCCTTGCTGGCTCGTGGTTGTGGGCTGTGGGGGTGTTTGCCGTCGTCCACTGCACCGGGTGGTGTCCAGATCTCAGCCTCGTCGCCACTGTAATGTTCCTTATTCCCCCACAGGAAACTCTGAGACAGGTATGAGTGTGGAACTCACGTTTATTTAATGTAACAGGTAAGTATAGAGCCAAGGGCGCCGAGCGTCTAACTATAACGAGCTCCGGTCGCCAACTGCCGTTTCTTAGCGTTCGCGCCTTTCCTCACACTCATCTGCGCATGCGCGCCTCTCCGCTCTAGCCTACGGCGTAACGCGTCATCACGTGTACGCGCGTAGACTAGAGCGCATACCACAGCAGTTTAGGTCCGTTCGGCCTGCGGCTCTGGTGAGGGTGTCCATGACCCCCGACCAAAGATGGCGGGCCACCGGAAAACTCCAGAGCATGTAGCATGTGTCCGCTCCATTTGCGTGACAACGTGGGCAGCCCGACGATGCCTAGGGCTAGATTTTGTGAAGTTTGGCCGGGGTGAGGGTCGCACTGTGATTAATTCAAAGTTCATCACTATTGGTGTTTAGGCATCAGATCATTCAGTATTATTTTTCTGTGGTTCCCTTGCTCTCCAAGGTATTAACGTTTAGCTAGTTCCTCAAATTTCATTTTCAGGATGCCTATGTTTTCCCCTACTCACTCTTAGCGCAGTTACATTTTTTTTTTGTGAGCAGCAACTGACAATTTTTTGTTTATTGTCATGTAGTTTGAATGTACAGTATTATTGGCAGCAACGTGGACACAGTTAACTAAGTGTTGATTACGCTTCTTTTTAGAAATGCGCCCTCAGTGGTTTGAGCTGCAGGACGTCCCCTTTGTGCAGATGTGGCCGGACGATGCATACTGGTTTCCAATTATGCTTCAAAAAAAGAAGTTCCTCGGCTATTTCAAATTTCAGGGACATGACACAATCCTGGATTATAGACTGGAAGAAGTGGACGAAATCAAGGAAAATCATCTTATCCTATAGGTCACCTAAGACTACGAAAATCAAAGGACGCGAAACACGTATGCCTTGAGGCCTTAAAGTGAAATGTTGTTAAACTACTGTATGGTCGATACTGGCTTTTATTTTTTCAGTTTCTCCTTTAAAAAGGTGCATTGTTCTGAGTTATCAAAATCCTCTTTTTGGACCCTGTGCTTCAAATGTAGGTTTTAGAACCAATACCAGAGCCAAGGTGACTTTTTCTTTTATATACTGTTTTTTTTACTTTGTATGTACAGAGAAAATGTGGAATCAAACCTTAGACCTTTACGTGCCACCTAAACCTGAAAACGCGGACTTCCTGTCATAATTATGTTTATCCTTTTTTTAAGGAAACTGGGATTTTTTTGCTTGTGAAGTTGAAATCAGATCATATAACGCAAATAACAATTTTAAGTGTATACATTTCATTTGGTTACAAAAAAAGTGAGCACTTTGTCTTTGATCGTTGCGATTTTAAAATTGTTGTGCTATATTTTACAGTGTTGGGTTGCTTTAGAAATTCAATGTTATCCTTGTTTAGTTGAAGATTTAAAATGTCCCCTAATATACTTCAGCCGAGTTTCCTCTTTTTTTCATTTGTAATACAATTCACTGATATGAATAGGTCTAAAATCTATGTAGACAATTCATAGTAAGACATTGGAGAATTGAAAGCAATTTGCAGGTGTTCATGTAACCACCAGACATGTTGATTATTTTATATACTTTACATTCTAGACACCTACTAGCCCACTCTATCTTGCAACAGCCTTTTCCTAGTTCCAAGTGGTTTAGTCGTGTTTTAGCCCAATGTGTAACAGTCAGATTATTACAGTGGGATGTCACACTTATCTGTACGGTAACATTGGTTGGAAAGCAGGCACTCACTACTGCCCCCTGAAACGTAGTAGAAAGTAACAGTAGTCTCACTTTCAGGAGTAAATAGATGTAAACGACAGACCTGGTTTATCTTTACCGTCGCACTGTGAATATATCCATGTGCACATCAGTGCCATGAATAGGTCTCAAGACGGCCACTATTCCTATGCATGGTGCTCGGTACTCGTAACATCTTCTAAACTGCGTTAAATTCAAGGGAATAGGCAATTGTGTTCTCCCAGAAAACTGATGGATTTGTACTGAGGGTGTAGACTGGAACGTGAAGAGATCAGATAAACAGTGGAAGCTGAGAGTACACCAAACCGGGGAATGCAACAAATTTACACCTAAATGATGGGGATTGAAAATCTACTGGAGCAATTTGCACCCGGGCTGTGAGAAAATGGAACCAGGAACTACTCACTGTAGCACTCAGGAGCCTCAAGTGGCTCCTCATCTACTACGGTGCCTGTGGCTCCTCCCCTACTAAGTTGGCTTGTGGATTGCCTTCGAGATCTTTGTAAGTCCTACACTGTTTCATCAATTTGTCTTCATTTGCCAGTCTCAAAAGGAAAGTCTTGTATAATGTGCTACACTCATGAGACCCAGCTGGGCTTGAGGTTTGATGGGAACACTGACCTGGTGCATAGTAACTTTTGGACCTAAATCATGGCAGTTCACTAATGGATGGGTCACAACTGTCTGAAATTAAATACAGACACATCTGAGATGGTGCTATGGCGAGGTCCTCCTCATATCTGCCTTGTGACTGACTTAACTCTCAAACTATAAAAAAAAATAGTATTTTACTTTAGTGACAAATTATTATTTATACCTTTGCTGGTGAAAGACTCCAAATCATGCTTCTTCCTTCTTAAGGTTTTGAATAAAAGGCCCCTGTCTCTGCCTCATTCTCAAACCCAAGGGGAGTAAAAGATTTTTTTTAATTCTTTATCTCTGAATCAAAGGGTTCTAGGATGCGATACCGGTAAAATCTGTCCACCACCCAAAGCTGAGGTGAGGTCATAGCACTCCTACGTCTTACAGCATTACCAAGCTCACACTGCTGAGTTTTCTATTTTAATATACAAGCAGAGATGCCGGAAACAGTGGTGATTCGTAAACCAAATTCTATTGTTTAGATCACAGTTGGAGAATTATATATTATTTATATTAAATGTTTATTTTGGTTCAGTCAGCTTGAAAAAGGTGAATTTAATAATAGGCACTGATTGTAATTAGGATGCTCAGGTTGTGAATACATTTCATGGTTACATTTCATGATTTACCTTTCTTGAATACATTGCTGATAAAATATTAGGACAGGGTTAGAGTCAATGTATGTGGGTGATTCTGTGACTGCAGCATTTACAGTGTAGCTATGGATTTACTACATGTCCAATAATTTGCCACACAAATTGCAGAGTTTGCACATTTCACCAAAAATGTTGCAAATTATTAAAATTAATACGGATGGAGAATGTGTCCTATAATTAGAATTTTCCCCTCATAAGCTGCATAACATTGATGCATAATTTGGTCCTCCATGCCACAATCCTGGAAGCTCTGGCAACTTAAAGCTCTGCAGAGTTGTTTGGGGGCTGTCATTGTGATGATAAAATCCGTATTTCATACTCCGTTGTCAGAACTACACTGCAAGATCTGAACACACAATTGAGGGGCTGCTAACTACATTCCCTTCCTCTTCCCATCCCTTATGGAAATGCTGAACTCAAACTCAGAAAATTAGGACAGGAGTTATCAATGGAAAAAAGTGTGGATTTTCCAAAGTGAGTGATCTTTTCCACTAAGGCATAAATGTTACCAGATATAATTGGATTATAACCTCTAATAGAAGAAATATGTTCGTCCCTTTTAAAACGTACTGCATGGAAATACAGATTCTACACAGACTGATACAGCCAAAGTTCTTGCAAAACAGTATACTTTGACCATCTCAGAAACACCCAACTGGAGACTGCAGTTTTTAAGGAAAGAGGAATTTGAAATCTCTCCTGATGAAAAGCAGTGGGGAGAAATCTTTTAAAGGGCTAACAGTTATTCAAATATGCCAAACTAAGGGAAACAATTTTTAAATTATTTTATAGCAGGGGTATTGTACACATAATGAATAACAAATTTCAGACTCCTTGCAATTTAATTTGTATTTGTTTTTCTGAGATAAAAGCAAATCATAAAAAATTGCTGTTTTTATGATTTGATTTCTGGCAGAAAAACAAAAATGTTTTGCAAATTAAATCGCAGCAAATCCCCCAGCTCCTTAATGGTTGTAATGTTTTCCTTTCAACATTCTCATGTTTGAGAAGGAGAAAACAAATTTAGTTTTCTCAGAAATTATGGCCAAAGTGAGACTATCTGTGGGGAAACAGATTTACCACCAAGTGCTATTCTTAGCATATGCGCAACAGAAAAACAGAGTGTGCAATAGCAGAAACAAAAATGACAGACTAGGACCTTAAATTTAAAACGTGTCAGAATATGTCTAAGGTACTATGTATAGGATAACATATGAAGAGTAAAACATAAGAAATATTGCACAAAATACATTTATGTGAGGAAATCAGATGGGATGTGGAGCTCTGTGTTTTTTCAGGGATCCTTCTCGCATAGTTCTGATTATCTGAAGGACAGAAAAACAAGATCTCCAATGGTAGAAAAAAAGAATGACAGAAAGATTTATTTGAAGCTACAAACCCGTGGAAACTATTAAAAAAATAAACAGTTTGAGCAGCAAAGCTGCCACGGGTACTTTAACATTGCTTTTATTTTCACATGGGAGTTTTCTTATGCAACTGACTTAAAAGAAAAACCAAATGTAAAACAAATGTTGCTTTTAGAAGAGACATTATTTTTTATTTTAATGGGAGATTTTATTTTCTCTCTGTAAAACTGTGATCCAGAAAGTAGGCATAGATACAGTCTTGCTTATGAATATTAGTTAAAGGAAACTGTATTACATTTAAAGGAGCCAACTAGTTAAGAGAAAAACATTGTTCTCTTTACCCAGTCCCGCCTGATGAACAATCAATAAGGATTCTAAAGTGTTGCTTTGACGTCAGCTACGGGTTTAAAGCTCTGTTGTGACATCATTGTTAACTGGATGGCTCCTTTAAAATAGATGCAGCTATTTGATTTTGTGACATCATGGACGACAACCATTCATTCTTAAAAATTAAGCCAAATAAACCGCATTCTGCCTTGAAACAGTCATATTGATATACATGTGGGAGTGTACTTCTACACTTATTTATCCATACACTTCTGACCCTTTGAGCACCAGCCCACAAGTAAAACGACACACAGAATACACAATTCAAGGCTGTTTATTATACAGGAGTTTTACTCTTAGACTTTATATATATTTATCTATATATTTGTATATGCTGGTTTTAAACATTGATTTGTATACGTTTTGGCAATACCACTTTTTGGAATGCAATAGAGTTTGTAAACATTAGCATCTACAGCATGTGGTAGTATAAATTCTCTAAATTTAGGAGGCAAATAAAGTGCTTCATATGAACTAAAAAAGCTAAGCAGAAACAACATGTCATTCAGTAAAGGGAGCGCAACAGATTCAACAAGCTCACATTATGCTGAGGAACATGAACATGCCATTTAAATTCAGTTTCACATACATATATTTTTGAGCAAGGAGGATTGAGTGGGATATCATAAAAACATCACCTGCTTAAAGCCGTCCTGACTGGGAGATGAGCACCGCTGCCCTGCATTAGGGCTCGCCACAAAAGGCAGCACTATTAACTGGACAATTTATTGTTTACTCTTCTTGGGTACTTGTTGACAGGATTTGGTTTATTAAGTACAGACATACACATTTGGTTTAATTTTCCATTCTGTTATGAGTAGCAAATGACAAGAGTTACCACTGAATTGGGTATTTTTAGTATAAGATGCAACCTAGTGGCCAAGATCTCAAAACCTTGTACCAGGGATCTTTCAATGTCTTTTCCCTATTTATAAAGCAACTTAAACCCCAAGTACCAGTACTCTGTACTGGTGAGCTCCAATGGAAGCTATACCAGCAGTAAATTAGTCCCAACTACAAATAAGATTAGGAACCAATAGGAGGATCGTTGAGACAAACAGAAATGCACAGATAGGACTGTCTAAGCAGCTGTTGTGGACTAAAGGAGATCAGTCAAGGAGCATTTGCCTCCACTCACTCAATTGATGAACTACAACAATATGGAGATAGATCAGGTGGCGGAAAGGACAATGGGTGGAAACCTCCAGGTGCTGAATCGGATGAGAAACTGTTGAGCAGTGTGCTGTATGCCTTCTTTTTCTGCCTTTACACAGAATGATTTATGTGACGTGGAATATGCTCCAGATCTGATCAGTATCTGAGATTTCCCTTGCTAGCCATAAGAGCTAGGGCAATGCCCTACCTATATTTGCTTCTTAATTAACATTTCCATTATGTTGTTGAGGCAAATAAAACCGGTTTCCTCTGGATAATCGTACATAATTATTCCAGGAGCCCAAAGATCCTTTATGCTTTAGGCTCTTAGGCTAATGCTGGAAACTTTGCCCTCCCCCAACCCAAACACCTCCAAAGAGAAAATGTTTGTAATAAACTAAAAATGCAGAACAAAGAAAGTCATTCAAGTTTGAGCAACGCTATCATTACAGAAGTTAATTGAAATGCAATTCTTTTGTTAAGGATTCACATTTAGCAGCCACTGCGAGGCGACATACATATGTTTGTCTTTTACGGAGTGTGGTTTGTGGAACTACATGGACACAAATATGTAATCAATCAAAAGGGCTTTTTTGATTCAATAAACAGCTGCTGGTTTGTTACCTTTTAAAGTTGGTGGTGAACTACTTGTTAGATAATATGGTCAGCGGAAAAGGGAATGTTGCATATCAGCTGTTTCTATGAACACCAATAACCCAATGCTTTTGAAGGAGCAGCACTACCCTCAGCGTTAAGAATGAGATTATCCAGGTACAAATGTACAATGCCAGGGTGTGCAGACAGGCTTGCACACATGGAAAAGAATACTTGTGACATTCTGGAAAGAGGTTGCATGTATTTGTTCTAGACCGCAATTGATGAACCCAAGGAATTGTTTATATCCCTTCTACATAGTTTAGTGTGAAAGAAGACAACAAAGCCAGACTCTCACCTCTGTTTAAGCGGTCATAAAGACGGATACAGAGTAAAGTAGTTTTGAATGTCTGTAGAGTAAGACGTTTGTTAGCTCTGAGGAGGCCTTGGGTGTCCATAGCATTGAATCTTTTTGGCAATAGTAAAATATAGTAGAATTACTTCCCCCAGAGTTGTTTCCAAGACACATAAATTAGCTACACGTCTAAAAAGGTCTGGGGCAATTCCAGTAAAACCTTTTACAGTAGAAGGAGGACTCTAAAGGAAAGCTAATTAGGAATCCCAAATTGCTTGGGCACACTGACAGATGACACAGGATACTTCAATGCTCCTCTTCACAAGACACTCCCTTAGGCTAGAGTATTCCGGTAAGACGCACTGCTACGTACAGTATTCACAAATGTCACAAAACAACTGCTAGATCTTCTCCATTGAAAATTAGACACTAGGCCTTACATTTCAGGGACCAGAGTTTTGTAAAATGTAAAGTAAAGTTGCCTGCAGCCTGCCGAATCACAGAAAAGAACGGCAATCCTTTCCAGTACACAGATTCCCAATCTGTCCTACATAAGGAACCTATCATTCATTCTCTATTGTGACAGATCACAGAGCAGACTTCAAGGAAAAGAAGCATTGTTAAAGCTAGCCATTGAGTTAGGGTGGCCAGTCTTGGATCAGTACTGGTAAATCAAAGCTCAATATCTTTCACAGAAGGCACAGTATGAAGGAATAACACATCTATGGTTCATGTACATATTGTGAGGAGCAGTTCCTTTTACATTTGCCTCCAAGTTGCAACACAGGTGTAGCTACCCTCTCAAATATCACAGGGCAGCCACATGGATTAATTACTCTTCCTCACGAAGAATACCCAAGTTTTATCAAAGCTGTACTAATTAAATCGTAACACGTTTATATATGTAGACCATCCTAGATGTATCCCTGAAATACAACAGATTGACTGACTGAACTTGTCCCTCATCCTTTAACTGGAACCATAAGGGAAGTGAACATTAGTGCTAATTTCTTCTGCTGGCAGGAGTTTAAGCAAGGTTATTTAAGAAAAAGGAAGCTGTAACAATGTGTAAAGGAATAAAACAAAATACAAAAATAGTGTTAGCATCTCCCAGGGGCGCTGGTGCCACCAATTTGCATCATCAGTGCTGAGTTCCCAGTAAAGCCTCTCTCTTCAAGAGACTAGACACCCATCTCACTTGCAGAAGTGAGGAGCAATTTTTCATCAGCATTGTTTTGTTTTAGTGGTTTTAAATACATTTACAATATTTTAGTGCCCTCGCAAAGTATAGTCTTTTAAGGTCTACTTCACAATTCATTGTATAAATATTTGCTTTCATCAAATGTTTTGTAGTTGTTTCATTTTCCAAATGATATTGTTATCTGTAGTAAAAGAACTGCGATCCTGAAGATTCACTGAGCTTGAAAACAGGATTATTGTGCATTCTTCTGTTTATCCAGAGAGGATGTTTCCACTTCTTTTCCCGGTCTTGTTATGAATCACGTGCAGTTAGCCTCTCCTATAAGTTGGTAAGCATTTAAGGAGTTATACAGTCAATTAAAGCCCACCCTCAAACAGTGAGGGAGGAAACAAGCTTATTTGAAAAGGTGCAAAAATGGGTCTGCCATTGCTCGCAGTTTGTCTTGGCAGAGGTTTTATTTTTTTACAAAACCCCCAAAATATAGATTTTCTGTGTTTCTACTTTTACCAAAAAAGAGGTATTTTGAAGAACATCTCTAAACAAGTGCTTCAGTTATCTTAAGCTTACTGGTGTGGACTTTGTGCGGTTGCAGGCATTGGCATTCTCAAACGTCTAAGGCGTAGAGCTGGACATTAACAGCTGTATACTTAATATGCTTACTGCTTTTTCCAATATTGGTCTTTATTTGGGAACTCATTTGACAAGATTCCAGCCACTGGGAATGTCCAAATTTCAGCCATTCATTTGTAAATAATCTGTACTGTTGTGTAGGTCTAGTTAATTTAAGCTGCCCAGTTTTGAGCCTGCCAAGAGCTGTTGTCCAAAAACCTTTCCACATTGTCAGTGTCTTGAAGATGTTCATTGTGCTTTGCCTTGGTCTCCAATGCCAAACAAATTTAAGATTTAATCCCCAAGCAGGTTCTTTCCGCAACGGAGAACACATGATTGTCTGCGGAGTGCTAAAATGGTGAATGTCCTTCCCCCATTTCTTACTTTTACACATGACACACGAGTCATGAGGGTTAAGTCGAGAAGAAGGTCCCTTCTTGGGGCGAAAGAGGTGGAGTGGGCATGCTTCCTGTTCCCATAAAAAGGCAATTCAACTTTGGCTTCAGTTCGTTCCATACATGACTCATCTAAATGATAGAAAATAAGTCAACACTGTTGGTCAGGATTGCAGTACAGCAAAGAGAGCAATATACACCAAACCATATTGTTTAATATGGGGTCACTGGTCTTGTCAAACAGAAATGGTAATACCATCACAATAAATGAGTGTAGGAGAGAAAAGTTGGGAGGCAAAGAGAAGTAAGACCTAACAAACTAGGAAATGCTCACCTCCTTGTGGCCCTGGATCTGAGAGTTCACAAACGCCCCCAAGATGTGAGATGTCAGAGGTAAGTAGATGTGTATTAACTGCGTCTCCTGGTGCAAGCAGAAGAGAGAGAAGTAGTTCCTTAGCTCCATGGTGAGGATGGCATTTTCTTGCTAAAAAAAGATAAACATGATAAATGTAAGAACATATTGCTGTTGAGCCAGGACAACTCATTGTTAAGGTGGCAGCACAAGGGTTAATTCTACAATAAAAGCCTTGCTGCCCCCAAGAAGGGCTAACGGCTATTACTGCAGTTCAACAAAAGCTTATGTGCTACACAATGTAATAAGTGTATCTGAACGAACTAAAGCTTTAAGAACTATCTTTTCTTGAATATGTAGAAAATTATCTCTGAACGATTCTTTGAGCTTTCCTAAAAGCAGCCACGTCAAATGAACCCACATGCAGGCATTTACTTTGATGATCAGAATAAAGGAACTACTTTGATGTAAAAAAACGAAAATTCGCTCAAAGTAATAAATATTTTCAAGAAATGTTTGCATAAAATTATGAGAGCAACCTGACTATTGGCACGGATTGAAGGCACCATAGCCTTTTTCGCTTTCCGAGTCACGATAATATGGGATAGTAAACTGGACATTATAATGACAAAATAAAATAAATTACTGTCATAACCATATTCATATCCTACAGTTACTATCAGTTGAGGTGACCAGACTTTAATACCTGGATTGTAAATAGTATTTAAGACAACCGCCTAATGTTTGGCTGATTTATACTATACAGTAAACCCAAACCAAAGGGGATGATGGACGGAGTGTTGAACAATGCAAGCACTCACCCCCAGTCACCTGATCTGGGTTTTCATCCCCTTTGGTTTTGCTTTGATCCCTGCCTCCACTGTGGCTTCCATGCCAACAACCAAGACTGTGAGCAGCAGCAATCGGGGATGCAGGATCCCTTTGATATTCTCACCGAATACCGTTAAATACCCCAACTTCCTGTACTGTTTCTTCTGTGCATTGTCCCTCTTGTCAACCATGGGGTCCTTTCGTGTTTTAATGGTTTTCATTGAGATTTTAAGTGTAGTAAATGCACAGGCAGTAGTCGGAAATAAAAATATCACCAAACAAGTACCCAAATCCCTCCACCCGATCCCACCTCCACACCAGGTCAGTCACGTATTAAAAGATTGTACCTTACACTTTGGTACCTAAAGTTATGAGCTGAGTCCAAGCTATGCAACAGCGCTGGTTCGGGCAGGCCCCAGTACCAAGCCTGAGGGCATGCCTTACTCTGAAAATCTGAGTTTGAATAAGATAGAACCGGGTCCCCTAGTTTGTGGGAGAGTTGGGGCTTTTACACCAGGTCGTAAGAAATGTGTTTGCATCTCATCAGCTGCCAAAGCTTCAAGAGTCAGAGTTTATATGCAGGGGTAGTGGATAGTGTGTTTTGCAGCTATGAAGAGATGGGAAAATTGTTTGCCTGCGTAGTAGAATAGATTGTCGCCAAAATGTTGTAAGGTAAATTCCAAAGATGACCAGAGGTAGCCAGGAGGTATATTTCAAGTAGAAGGTTATTGGTTAGTTCAGTAGAAGTAAGTTACAGGTCTTATAGAAATCCCACCAGGAGCAGCATTGTTGCTGCTCAGCCCACTCTCTTCAACTGTCACTCTCTCCACACAAGCAGGCACACTAACATTCCACTCTCTTACTCATCAGGCATTCTAAGATTCCACACAGTCATCACATTCATTCTGGCTGAGCAGCTAAGGAGGGGATGCACTTGTAAGAATCAAGGTATAACAGAATCTTTTGATGGGTCTGCCTAAGAGGCTATATCCAGGGAAATGGGTTCCTTTTAGCATGTTTCTAGCACCTCTTGTAGTGCTCAGATATGCCCTAGTTAAGCCTTCCTCTCATTTTCCCAGCCTCAGTCCCTCTTGCTTAGTTTTGTTTGATCGCCACTATGGCAGAGACCTTCCCTCAAGGCAGCAGTGACTGGGCCCTGCCCGTAAATTATTTTCACTGCCAGAAAATGGTTAAGTCTGAGCACTGCTCCTCGTGTCCCTACCTATTTATTTTCTCCCAGGGTATCCAGCCTAGATGACCAGATAAAGGGAAGAGAGGATTAAGGCCATCTTCATGTGGCATCTTCTCTGCTAGTGTCTGGCAGCGCCTTGTGCCAGAATCCCTGCCCTGATCCCCTAGGAACCATACGCCCAGTGACCACTTCTACTATGCTGTAACCTAAATACGCGCACTCTACAGTGATGGAATCCCTCTTTCATTGGTTGCTTAATGTCCTTATCCCAAATTAGTTGTACTATCATTGAACCTGGGTCGTGACCCAAATCCATACTTGTCTGGTGTATGTGATCTTTGGATCTTTCCTCTGCCAGTGCAGGATATATCCTCATAGCATACACTATAGCTGGGCTGATGATTGCTACATCTGGGTGGACTCCACAGGCATATACTATGGTGTGTTGTGCAAGGAGTGCTCCTCAGTGGACATACTATGGCTGGTAGTGTAATGGCCATTTCTGTGCCCATTTCTACAAGATGCTCTCGATGGCTGGTTATATATTGTCCATTCTCATGGACTTCTATGCTATTCCCGAATGAACCCTTCAGACCATCTATCAAGTCTGGGTGTTTAATGACCATTCCTATGAACTTTTTCCCTGCCACTCATGGATGGATTTCTCCACCTATGTCAGACAGCATGGCTGGTTTCAGAAGGCCCATTGCCAGGAGTTGCTCCTTAGCATCTCATATGGTGCCTCCCCAGAACATATCCTAAATCTGGTTGAATAATATATACTTGTTTGAAGTTCATTGGTGGACTCCACAGAGCACATATTACAGGCAGTATGAATAATTTCTCCTACCCATGGGCTGTCCCTTGCCACTTCTGGGTCAGCTCCTCCTAGTCATACCTAGGTTGGGTCCCGAAGCATTTACTGTAGCTGGCTGCCTAATGGCTACTCGTGTGCCACTCTGTGGGAGACGCCGTAGAGCACATGCTATGGCAGTTGCATAATGCGCATTCCTATGGGCTGATCTTTTCCACACCTTAGAGGACTCATCCGGCACAAACTTTGGCTTGTCCTACAATGGTCACTCCTCTGCTGCCCCATGATGGCCATACTATGGCTGGTTTTATAATGCCCATTTCAATGGGCTGCTGCCTACTGCTCATGGGTGGATTCCTAAAAGGACATACCATGGCTGGTTGCATAAAGCCCATCTCAAAGAGTTACTTCCCTGCTGCTCCTGTGTCGACCCTTGATCATATAAGACGTATGATACAAGAGTGCGCCTCTGAAGGGGAGCAGCTGTCACTTCAAGCACTTTGCTATGACAATATTAATTGTGGTGTAAACTGTATGGAACACCGCACTCATAAAAGTTGAGAGAGGTGTATCTGCAAAGACCAGCTAGTCTCTAACCTCATCTTTCGCCTAAACCCATGAGTAGGTGCAACCACACTTCAATACAATTTAAGCAGTCTCCACCAAAACATTCCCCACATAGGCACAAGTGCACTCACACCCTTCTATCTATCCATACACTACCATCAAACAAATACATATCCCAACACTGTCTCGTGCTACAGTACCATCCAACACATTTGTGAAAACTGAATCCTCTGAATAGCTTGACATTTAAAAGGAAAAATATGCATTACATGTAATCACAGCACGTTGAAAATAGGCACATTGATTTAAAAAAAAAAAAAAGAAAATACTTTCCCACGAGTGACTGTAACATTTGTTGAAATGCAACAGCATGCTATCAAATGGCTTAACTACTCTGAAGTTAGGACTATCAATGAGGAGCCTTTAAAAAGAGAAACGTTAATGTAACCAACTTTGCTTCAAATCTGGCCCACAATGTTCAATATTATCAATGAACAGTGCAAAATCGAGAAGCTTGAGGTGTGAAATAAATCAAATTTATCAAATCAATAGGATCTATTTTCCCATTTAATTGTAAGTAGTCAATAGATCAATTAACTGATAAATTGACTGCATAATGCAAACTGTAGTTGACCGTTCTGGACAGTGTGGTACATGTGTTAGGATGCAGCAATGCAAAACAATGTTAACTATCAAACCATTTTGGCAAGCTATTGGGTTGTATACATTATTTGACGTCTAACTGTAATTGCCAACTTTAGGTCTGGACACCTTCCAGGAGGTATTGAACAATGTCTGCTTCTGCCACACTGCCAGGAGATTTGAGCATGCTTCAACCTCATTTACTGATCCTGTGACACTGGCACTGGTATTTATATGGGGCATAAACTAGAAGGGAAGCAACAGAGAAATGCACGAGGGTTGCGAATGCCTGGAATTGATTTAGCCAGACAGAAAGGGTAGGGTACAGGAGGTGTACGCGTGGGTGGCTGATCTGCTGGGGTTGCGACTGATGTTCGATGAGCTAATCATATAAGTAGTATATGTATTTATGTATGTCTATGTATGTTGCTATTTAGATCGTAGAAACCTAGCTGGCCCTTTCAGGACCGTCACTTTGCAAGTCCACAGAAGCATGATATATGTTCTTAACAGTTCCAAGGGTGCATACACTTACCGCTACAATTCGCGACTCCAGCTGTTCCACGGATTCTGGCTCCTTGTTCTGTACAGTGGCACTAATCATTTGTTTCTTCATGATGCTGTATGTGTGCAATGCTTTCTGATGCTTGTGCAGAACACCCTTTTCATGTCTCTCACATAGGTCCTTTGATCAGCAGTAAGTGAAACCAAGACAGAAAGGGAGTCTCAATGCACAAATCATTAAAGAATCATCCACATGGCTCATCTCACACAGCACACACCATAACCCATAAAACAGTAACACTATTGCAGTTTGCAGCTACATAACCCCCTTTCTGAAAAGATTTTTTTGAAACTAAAATATTTTAAAAAAGAGAAATTCTTAAAACAAAAATATAAAAATCATACACCTACATGAAGGCAATATTTTTTTTTTCATTGTGCAGGGCAAATGTATACAATTTTTTATCATATACCACTTTTAAAAGAAACACAAATGAAATTGTTTCCATTGGTGGCAGCCTCATACAGAACAAAAATTGCACTAACATCTTAAGCAGCCATGGAACCTACACAATCCCAGCATTCAGTGCAGTGATAGGCATTCAATTCATATAGATAGACTAAATACTTCTCCATTCCAATACCTCCTTCTAGGAGAAGGTTGGATTGTATATAACGTTAATGAAAATAACCAGGATAAAGTACCGCGGTCACAGATAAATATTGTTCCCTTTTCCTACTATAGCATCGTCCTTAATATTCATTACATGTGGAAAGAAGACCAGGCCCACCCCTCCCTAAAGGAGGTTTTAGTGGAAGAAGCAAAAGAAAACCTTCCTCTATGGCCAGAGTACCTGAGATATATGAATTTCAAGTAGGCTGAGGTGTTTTAGAGGCAGGCTTGTAGCTGAGATTGTGAACGAAATTTTCCTTTACTACTCGGACTGCAATTCTGACCTCTTGACTGAGGGCCTGATTTAGATCTTGGAGGTACTACCGCTGCCCTGCCACGGCCGCAGTCCCAAGTACTTCAGCAAGCTGATGGCGGTCCACCCGCCATATTTAGATATTGCAGCAGGAGACAATAAGTAGCCTAAAGGTTAAAGCCTCTTGGAAGGTAGTCTCTGGCGGGATGGTGGGCGTAAGTGCATGCCAAATTTGGAGATATCTGAATCTTTCTGTTGGCGCCATTTCGTACTTGAAGTTGTTCAAATGGGATAACTCTACCCTTAATCCAGAGGTAGCCGACCCTTGAAACTCCAATAAGATCCCATTGTTTGAACCTACTGCAATCGCCAAACCTGCCCAATTTCCCAGAGTGGGGTGAACTGTATTGTTATGTTGTACCATCCCAGCTTCTTGTAGGGTGTATGTCATATGGAGTGTGTGTGCAGTGGGTCCCATGATGCTTCTACCTTGAGCTTTGTTGTAGAGTGCCCTCATAACCCCTCCCTCCACCAAGACGTATCGGTCCATACGGAATGCAGGTTCCGTCTGGGGCGAATGAATCCACTAGTTAAGGACAACTAGCTGAGCGGCCCAATAGTACATCTGTATGTTGGGAAGCATGCGTAGCAGTCTTGTTCGTTGTGTTCCGGGGACAGACATAAGTTGCACACTTCGTGCAAGTCAGTGCATGGATGCATGTCCCAATACCCGGGACAGAATTTAAATGGAGTCTGTTCCATCGACTACGAGCTGACCCGACGCGGTTATGCCCAATGGCCGGCCACAAGTTTTCTGATCGAAGATTTCTTGAAGGATACAATACGCGAAGAATGGGAATGGGATGGTGAAACAATACTGTCGAGGGTAGTGGATTGTGCACCAAGGAGAACATGAAAACGGTGTCGAACCGGAGAGCAGCAATTCACGTCCGAACCCGATGGCGGAAAAAAACAATTTAACAATAAAGTTGATGCCCATGCGCACTATCACCGAAAAGAGGAGTCACCTACCTCGTGACTGGAAAAGACTTCTTCGCAGAAAAACAAAGTGCAAACATCAGGACTCAACACTAGATGGCAGACTATGCAAAGCATGTGATGTACAGCTCACATGCCTCAAACACTATATTTCACTCTTCTTTTAGTCATAACACCGCCCCTAGAATTATCTTCAATCTCAGCATCAGAAAGTTCTGCATATTAAGTAGCCCACTTTTCAAACTGCCACTACCCAAGTAGTTACAAAATAAACTTCTTATTTACAGTAGTTAATTTTTCATCGTTACATATTTCCAGCTTTACACAATTCAATAACACATGGAATACCCTTCCTACATATCAACTAATTAAATAAATATGACTTAAAACGACATTAACAATATCATGTTGCAGTATCTTCAGTTAATCTGAGTATTTTTCTGACTCCATCCAGAACTCATTAAATCAAATCCACTCAGGATGCAGTCAATAATCTAAAGCGATTTCCTATTCTTTGTAAGCAGAGCTCTAAGGACATAAGAGGATGTTGTAAATAGATTGCCAGGTGCATGTGTTAATTACACTAGAAATATGGGTTTAAGACCGACACCTGGATGTGAAACGAGTCACAATTTGCATGAAATTAGTATTCATATTTCTCAACCATTTTAATAATAGGATTACTCCGAGGCGGAGCTAGCGCACGACCGTAATGGCCGCTTGAGCCTGGAGCTCCGCTGCGTCAACCAACTATCCTGCAATTATCCTGCTGCATTTGAGACTCTTTACCCACCCACTTGATACGCAAGCCGTCGGAAGTGGAGAGGGTGCAATTGAATCCGTCGGATCAGGAATCCGATGAGCTCTGCCGTAGTTACAGCGATGAGCTGAGGCACGACTGGTAGGCTGCCGATCCCCGGGCTAGAGTGAGGGAGGAGCCCGAGCAACGTCGCTCGACGTGTGCCGAAGCATCGTGGTGCGCGCCGCAGGGGATCGAAGCGCTGTGGACCCTGAGCGAGTGGATTGGTTTCCTGGCATGCCGGGGTACCCCTGGGACCCTGCATTGGAGGCACTGTGCTATTCTGGTGGACTGAGGTGATTGAAGGCGCCTAGAGCTTCGGGGACAGTGCGGAGTGTGTGGCGCATCAAATGGTGATGTGCTCAGAGACAACACGGAAATTACAGGAACCGGGCAGGGTAGTGAGTCGAGCCCGGAAGACAATGAGACGGAGCAGATCGGCAGTTGCTCACAGCGGCCGGGGGGGTAAATGGATACTGGAAGAGAGAGGTGTGTGTGCGGCGGCGACCGGCAGCGGGAGGAACCCGTTGCTGGTAATTAGGAGGTGCGACCTGAATTGAGCTGCAAGGCACGGTAGCCCAGAGACTGGGCCAAATGAGTGTGGGGAAAGGCGGCGAGAACTGAGCAGTGGCATTGTGCACGGAGTTAACGGCCAAGGCAGGAGGCATGTACTGGACAGAGGCCATCCCACGTGCTGCCAGGAATGCTACGAGGGGAATCGTGGCAGCGACACCAGGAGTCCCACATTGCTGAGAGGGGCGAGGTGCAGTCTGGAACTGCCAATGGTAGGCCCTGCTGCGACTGGAGCGCGACACTCGTTGCGCCCTCACACCACAGAAGCTAGTGCGGAGGAGGGTACCCTGGGAGTTGTTAACGGCGCAGAGTAAGTCAAGAGTCATCCACATATAATTCCCTAGTAGGGAAGGGGCATCAGAAGGACAGCGCACAGTGGCGGACTGTTGCTGCAGTAGTGGAGGAAGCTTGCGCCAGTGGGCCACAAACTGTGCACATCTATTGCACGGTCTGGAGCGTGCGGAACCCCATTCCCCCCCACTGTAGTAGAAACAGCGTAATGGTCAAAATGGGCAGGGGAGATAAGACACAGACGAAACTTGCCTTTGATCAGAAGCGATCAAAATCCCATGACGCCACCACTAGTGAGGACGCGAGGTTGCCGCTCCCAGTGAGTGAAGACTCATTTTCATTTGGATTCTTTATTCGATGATTAAAAATCACCATAAAAGTACAAACATTCAATATACATGGAGTTCATTTCTTTTAAAAAACAAACCATCAAATTAACATGTAACCTGATGTAAGTGCAACAGCAAAGTCAACGTGAAATGAATAAAACATTAAGGGCCATTAAAAACAATCACAGAGTTCTCACAGTTCTCACAATTCTCACAATTCCCCCCCCCCCCCTCTAGTTGCTCTTAGTCGGGCAGCTACTTTAATAAAATGAATAATGCAGCACAATGTAAGGGGGTCCGACGCCTGTTGTAAAAAAATCAAAGCCTCTTTAGCACATTTTATATTTGATTTTTTCAAAATGTCTACCAAGAATCTACGCCTGGGTTCCGATGCGGATATACCTAGCATCCTTAATTCGACGGAAAAATCCCTGCAGAGTGGCATCTCCTCTCTGGGCACTAAAATGGATGCCCTCACATATAGAATGGACAGAATGGCTGTCCGCCTTGACAAACACGCAAAAAGGCTGGATATGTCTGAGAGGCGCCTGACTGAGATTGAGGAGGCACATACTTCTTTAGAAGCGGACCACAAACAACTCGGAAAGGTGCTGCTTACAGGACAAGAAGGAGGATTTGGAGGTGCATTCCCGTTGATGCAACCTGCAAATCACTGGACTGCCAGAGACAACTTCCACGGGGAATATGGAACAATTTGTGGAGCGGCTGTTGGTGTCACTATTGGGAGAAGGTGTCTTCTCCGCGATGTTCGTGGAGGAGAGGGCGCAGAGATCTCTGGGCCCTAGACCACCTGTCGGCCCCCCCAAGCCCCCCCCCCCCCCCCCAGCCAATCATTGCGAAGCTGCTTAACTATCGCGACCGGGATGCGGCGCCCCGTGTTGCCAAGGAGAAGAAAGCCTTGAGATACGAAGGCTCGGAGCGGTCACTATACCCGGACTTCAGTGGACGTGTTCAGGAGGCCCGCAGACATTTTGTTCCACTTAAGAAGCAGCTTCGAGACCTGGGTGTTGATTATGCCATGCTGTACCTGGTGAAACTGCGTGTCAATAGACAAGGGTGGTCGCACATCTTTACTGACCCCAAGGCATTACAGCAGCAAATCAAGAGTTGGTCAAAGGAACAGCAGGAGAGCCCGGAGACCCAGCTACTGGACAAAGCAGCAGGAGGCTCGCTAGATGACCAGGACTGATGCGGAAAGGCGATGGTCACAAGGGAAGTAAGATGTCATGGTGGGGAGGGGTGGGGGGACGGGGTTTGGGGTAAGGCCTGACCGCATACGATGGGAACTGCAAAACTGTGGAGTCCGGAGGTCGTCTTAGTGCTATTATTGCGGGAGCCGAGGAACAGTGTTACTTGGACTGCGCGGGGAGTGGGTTAGGTCTGCTATTGCAAGAGTTAAAACTACGGAGCAGGGGCCCGGCAGGCCTAACAAGAACTCACTGGGGTGGGGAGTGGACAGTATGTGCAGAGACTGGGGCGACTTGCCCGCAGGCGGAATATGTTTACTGGTACATGATACAAACTATTGATGTTGATGCACTAGGAAAGGTTGATGTTGTTGATTGACGGAGTTCGGCACGAGGAGCTACCTCCGCCCACGAGTGCCTGGCACTGCTGTTGCATTTTGAGAGGGACTAAGGGAGGGAGTGAGGGGGTATGTTTGGGGAGTGCATGCGACCAAGTTGGGGGAGGTCTGAGGTGGGAGGATGGGGGGAATGTTGAAAATGGTGGGTAGCTCGGGGTTGATTTTTATTTATGCCTATGGTACACTACACACGAGCACACAGCGAGCCTGACCGCACGATGAGTGTTGACACCGGAGATGATGGCACATAATACACAAGATGCCAGTGACCCAGTAGGCAGTTTGCAAGCAGTGTCCTGGAATGTGAGGGGGCTTAACGATCATCGTAATCTCCGGAAAGTGCTTTGCTACTTAAATAGACAAAATGTAGATATTGCACTTTTACAGGAAACGCACCTACCACAAATGAGCCCCATGCTGCGCTGTAGAGGACTGCTTGGGAACACTAACTTGTCACGCTAGGGATGTACTGACCTGGATCAATCACAGAACACCTTTCAAAATCACGCAGTTACATGCAGCCGGAGAAGGTCGTTACGTAATATCCAACTGCCAAGGTCGGGATTGGACTTGATCATAGTCAATGTGTACGGCCCCAACTATGACAACCCAGAGTTTTTTTTAGAAATTTGGCTAACATAACAAAATCCTATTGGAACGCACAGTTTCTGTGGGGAGGCGACTTCAATTTATTGCGCAACCCAGATTTAGATGGATCGGTGGGCCCCTCTAGAAAACCGGTGGCGGCTGCGAGAGTGTTGGACAGCGTAATGGTCTGTATGGACTTCTGTGAAGTGTGGCTAGTGCGCAACGGCGACAAGGGTGGCTAAAAACACTATTCAGCGTATCACAATATACACACGCAAATAGATTACTGGCTGGCCTCATCTTCATTAATTGTCCAGGTCTGACAATGTGCGATTTTGCCGCGCAAACTTTCTGATCATTCCCCACTGTTGTTAGTTCTAGCCACGCCAAAGAAGTCCTTGCCACTGTTTAAGTGAGGATTTCCCCCTTATTTACTGCTAGACCCGCTGTTTAGGGAGGAAATGGCGGAGGCCATAGAGACCTTTTTTGACACAAATATTGGCTCTGTAGATGACTTCCAGACCATTTGGGAAATATTTAAAGTATACATTAGGGCTATTGCAATGGCTAAGCACTCGGGTGTGCTAAAGGCCATATGGAAGAGGTTATCGGACCTAGAACGCAAGCTGAAAGACCTAGAGCAGCAGAAGGTGGCCGGGGGAGTGGCATTAGACCCAGAGATTAAGGTGTTGCTTGAGAAGTACCATGTAGCTGCAGATAGCGAGGTGATGCATATGGGCAAGTACGCAACGGATAGGTCCTATGGGGAAGGGGACAGGTCAGGTTCGGTTTTGGCCCGGATGATGAAGGCGAGGCGTGGTAAGACACAGGTCTCGGAGATTAGGTCTGCGGATGGGGTACTACTGACTGAGGAAGCGGAAACACATACGGTTACCATTTCTCTCGAACACGCACAGGGACCTCCTAATGCACCCAATAGAGAAGGATGACATCACAGAAGCACTAGCGGGGATGAGAGCCAGCAGCGCCCCGGGGACGGACGGTTTAACGGTCGCCTTCCACAAAGCCTTATAGATTTAATACTCCCCCATCTAGCTACCCTGTTTGATGATATGTGTGTCACGGGCACAATGCCATGGACGATGAGGGAAGCCCTTTTGGTTGCCATCCCCAAATCAGGAAAACCACCTGAAGAGTGCAGCTCGTACCACCTTCTCTCTTTGCTTAATGTGGATACTAAGATATTTGCTAAAATATTAGTTACCAGACTCGCCCTTATGTCTAATATTCTGGTTGCTCCAGAGCAGGCAGGATTTATTCAGACCACAAACCTTACATATAATATACGCACGGTGTTTGGTACCATGCAGCACGTGAGACAGGAAAAGAAGGCGATAGCAGTTTTTCTAGATATGGAAAAAGCCTTCGACTCTGTGGAGGGGGCGTTTATGAGGCAAGTGCTGACGAGATTGGGACTGGGGACGGTCTTTTTACAGCTGATAGGAATTTTATATTATAGGCCTAAGGCGCATATTCGCCTGGGTGACTTGGTCACGGACTCATTTCCCATATCTAGGGGGACAAGACAGGGTTGCCCCCTGTAACCACTGCTATATGCCTTGGTGGCAGAGCCCTTGGCTTGTGCAATGCGGGAGTACCATGGCAACGAGGGAGTTGGATTCCCGACGTACAGGATTGTGGTATCGACCTAAGTGGAGAAGTGTGGCTCAATGGTTAGAGCGGCAGACCCTGATGGAGAGGTCTAGCCCGGGACCAGGGTTCAATTCCCCGCCTCGGCGGGTCTTGGGCTCAAAAATTCCACGGACCTGATCATTCTCGTCTCGGTGCCTATTCCAATCATGGAGTCCCACTCTGCAACTCTGGGCAATAGCTTGCTTAATCTCCACAACGGCCCCCACAACACTAAGGGATGCCTGGCGTCCACCTTGGGGGTGCCCAGGAGTGGACGCCTCACAGGGAAAGCCAGGATGGGTTCCACAGCGGTATTCGTACAAGCGCCTTGAGACGCTTGCGGGTGAGAAGTGCGCTATACAAGTATCAATTTACATTTTTACCTATGCCGTCGATACGCTGCTGTATGTTCGGAATTCTGAAAATAACCGGTCCTCGATCATCAAGGAAGTCATCCACTTTGGAGAGTTGTCAGGGTTGAGAGTTAACTGGGCGAAGTCGTTAGTACTCCCGCCACGGCGGAATTTGATATGGAGTACCCACTGCAATGGTCTACTGATTCAATTAGATATTTAGGTATCAAGTTGCATACTGATTCTGAGATAGTATTTAGGGAGAACTACGGCACAGCCATAGATAAACTTGAAGATGATGTTGAGCTTTGGTCCCGACTTCCCTTATCTCTGATGGGACGAATCTCAATTATGGAAATGGTGGTACTGCCCAGGCTACTATTTTTGTTCAAAAACATACCGAAAGTCTTGCCGCGCTCCTTCCACAGACTCTGGCAGCCAATGATAAAACTGGCTTGGGCAGGCCGGCGAGGGTACAGTGGAATGTCCTTACACTACCATATCACATGGGTGGACTTGGGGCGCCACACTTTGAATTATATTATAGGGCAACACAGGGAGCTCAGCTTCACGCTTGGATACATGGTGAGGCGAATATTCAGTTTCTACAGATGGAGAGACTGTTTGCGGAGCCGTTCCCACTGCCAGCCACGATATTGGAGCCCGCAGATTGGGGAACTGGTATCTTGGACTCCATAAACTCCACCCGGCATGCCTGTCTATTACAGCAGCAGGCTGGAGAATTATTATATTCCCCTGCCATGCCGAAAGAGTGGATGCGATGGCTGGGGCCATGTAAAGATAAGGGTGTGTTGCAGGCGTTGCGCGTATGGACAGTGGAGGTGTCCAGGGTTCTCTTTTTAGATGGAGTGGTGAAGACCTGGGAGCAGGTTGAAGAGGCTGCGAGTGAAAGCACACTGTTGAGTAGATTCCAGTTTCACAGTGTGCGGGGGGCCTTGCGTGACATGCTGGGAGATGACTTGGAAGAACCCCCAGAAGTGCGGGAGCAGACTCATGTGATTAAGACTAAGTCTCCCCGGAAGATGATCCCAGCTACATACAAACTAGCCATTGCACATAGGGAAAACAGATACACAACGGCCAGGCTAGCGTGGCAACGGGATCTGCAGATACAGTTAGATGACTATGTGGGCCTACTGCTGCACGAACACTAGAAAGATCTCGCTTCACGGCAGGCATAGGCTTGTACACTTCAAGTTCATTAATAGGACCTATTACACCCCAGAGAGACTCTGCAGTTACAGCCTACGGGAAGAGGCGACTTGCAAGAGATGTCAAACACTGACTGCGGATTTTTTGCATTTAGCGTGGCAATGTCCGGGAACATACTCGTTTTGGGTGGATACTTTTAGAGAGCTGGAGAGAGTTGTGGAGATAGACCTCGCGTCTGACCCAGCGACGGCGCTTCTGGGTTATACAAAGAAACTACCCAAGGCGATACACAGTATGGTAGATATGAGGCTACTAATGGCCAAGCAACAAGTCACGATGTGTTGGATGAGGGGCCTAGTTCCGACACTACGACAATGGTCACACGATATGATGTATTGCTGCACACAGTCAGAAAATTACAGCGAACTGCTCCCGCCTAGGAGCCGGCCGAAGAATTTTTGGGGACTATATACTACTTATAGGCTTAACAATGCAGTGGAGATGGAGAGGGAGGCAGAGGAAGTAGACAGAGCGGTGGGGACAGGCCCTATTGAGTCTGCTGGCGGAGTATAGGGTGTTTGCCAGATGGAGGCGCTACGCGAACCATAGTGAGTAGCTGCAGTTAGTGATTCGGTTTAGGGACAAAGGGAGGGGGGAAGCCGGTGGGAGTGGGGTGCGGGGGGAACTAGGGGAGATTGGAGAGTGCACGTTGCAGTCCCAGGAACACTGAGATTGGTTTTTGTGCGCTCTGTCTGCAGAACGCATGGGCCACATATTTGTTTTTCGCCACCAGGGACACAAAGCTGAGCGACTGGTAGTGTAAACACAGGATCCTAATGGTTATCGCAGCCTACCCGACTCGGGTTGTTGGCATTACGGCTGTGTAACACATTCAGAGAGTGCTATCTGTACGCCAGAAGGAAGTTGAAGTGTGAGGATGTACCATGGCATGTTGTTGCTTGGTGATGCAATAAAACTATATAAATAAAAAAATTATAATAATAGGATCACTCATGCACAATTGTTACTAGCTGAAGTGACTTTGTGTGATAGCAGTAAATGTTATAATAGTATGTTTTGAGTCACTCTTAAATATGTTTTTTCCCAACTACGATTTTGTTATAGTCAGCTTGACGTGCCATATAATGCTTATATGCTGCAGAATTTCTACCAGGCTTTAACTGCTGAGGATAATTTGAAGACATTGGTATGATGCAAAGGGGAAGTTAAGCACAACAGGAGGAGTTAAAGGCTGGTGTATCACCATGGTGAGGATCCACTAACAAAGCTGAAACACCTTTGTCGGCTGCCATTTTTTGAAATTTACCCAAGGATGGTGATAAAGTACAGCCTGGAAGGGTTCTTGGAACTTAAATGGTTCAAAGAACATGCTGGTATTACAAAGTGTGTGCAAGCAGCTGCAGTGCTTCAGTGCAGTGGCTGTGTAAGCCCTCTGCCTGTAAGTGTGGGGGCATGGACTCAAATGCTGCACTGGGCTATCACAGCAGAGCAACAGAATATAATTTGTCATGAAGGACTCCTTTGTTTCTATTCCCAATGTAGACTCCTATATTTGTGAGCAAGCTAAATGCTCTCACTAACAGTGCCTAGCACTGCAAACACCCAATTTCTATCAAACGGGTAGGCCTAACGTTTTAAAGACAGCAATGGATGAGGAGTGTTGACAAAGTTTCCCATTTTATGTGAGTTAATCTAAAATGTTCTTGACACTTTAACAAAGCAATAACTAAAAAGTGCTCGCCTCAAGTTTTTTTAATGTATAATGTATAAATTAGATAGAATATGTTCGCAATGAATGGTGCAAGTGCAATTATACGTCTAACTTAAAAATGGTTTGCTCTCGAAGCTTCAACTGTATCGTAATATAGAAAAAACAATCCTGCAGGGCTTTGAAACACGTCATTATTGAATAGAGACCATCAAAGATAGGTGTACAATGTTTTGCCCAAAATGCTAGGATCTGTGTGGCACAGCAGGTTTCGGAACCTGTTGTGGGACTGATAAGTAAAAGTAAAAAAATGGCTCCTCAAAACTTGGAAACAAGATTACTTTGCCATGTGAACACAGGAAACAGGGCGGCTTTGCCAACACTTTCTCTTATCAAATCAAATGGGTTCATAAACGATGTTCACATCATTACATGCGTAAACCAAATGTCATGGACCACACTGACATAGCTTACTCAAGAAACCCAAAGCAGAATTCAAGGAGCTCAAGAACTTCCGGCCCATCTCCCTACTCCCGGTCCCAGCGAAAGTCATCAAGATGATCGTCAACAGGCAACTGACCTCCTTCCTCGAAGAGAACAACATCCTGGACCCAGTCCAAATCTGGATCCGCAGCAACCACCGAAACATCCCTCATCACCACCACTGACGACATCAGGGTCATGCTGGACAATGGAGAAACCGCAGCCCTCATCCTCCTGGACCTTTCGGCTGCCTTCGACACCGTCTGCCACCACACCCTCCGGACACGCCTCCACAACGCAAGGATCCATGACAAAGCCCTGGACTGGACCACCTCCTTCCTCACCGGCAGAACCCAGAGTGTCTGCCTCCCCCCGTTCCAGTCTAAAGACACCAAGATCATCTGCGGCATACCCCAAGGATCGTCCCATAAACAGACACTCTTCAACGTCTACATGGCACCGCTCGCCAACATCGTCCGATCGCACAACCTCAACATCATCTCATACACCGACGACACCCAGTTGATCCTCTCCCTCACCAAGGCCCCCACACCGCCAAATCCAACCTCCACAAAGGAATGAAGGCCATCGACGAATGGATGATGAACAGTCGCCTGAAACTGAACGCGGACAAGACGGAGGTCCACATCATCGGAACCACCTCCTCCGCCTGAGACGACTCATGGTGGCCAGCAGCACTGGGATCTGCCCGGCGCCCACTGACCATGCACGCAACCTGGGGGTCATCCTGGACTCAGCGCTGTCAATGACCCAGCAAGTAAACGCGTCTCCTCCTCCTGCTTCAACACCATCTGCATGCTCCTCAAGACCTACAGATAGATTCCCACCGGAACCAGAAGGACGGTCACCCAGGCCCTCATAAGCAGCAGACTGGACTACAGCAACGCTGTCTAGGCAGGAACCTCAGCACGCCTCATCCTCGACATCCCCCGCCACAGCCACATCACAGCCCACCTGAAAAACCTGCACAGGCTCCTAGTCAACAAGAGGATCACCTTCAAGCTCCTCACCCACACTCACAAAGCACTCCACAACACCGGACCAGCATTACTCAAAGAACTACTCACCTTTTACACCCCGAACCGCCAGCTTCGCTCAGCCAACCTCGCCCTCGCCACCATCCCTCGCATCAGTCGAGCGACCACGGGTCGCAGATCATTCTACCACCTCGCCGCAAACACCTGGAACACCCTCCCCATCCACTCATGCCAGACGCAGGACCTGCTGGCCTTCAAGAGACCCCCGCCCCCGTGCCTTGAGACCCTCACGGGTAAGTAGTGTGTTCTACAAATGTACTGATTGATTGATTGATTGACATAGCATAAACTGTAATTCATTGTGTCAGAAAAATAATCCAAGGGGGAAATCCACTTGACCACACATGGGAAAGAAATGTATTTTATAAGTTAATACAGTTTTCCTAGATCCAAATGCTGATATCGCCATTATAATTTTGAAGAGGCCATCAATGGAACCAGATTGAATGGTGTATTGCTCTCTACACCATGATGAATAAGCGAATGAGATGAAAACAATCAATGGGGTATACATACATCACTCAATGGGCTTCTAGCTGCAGAATAGGGGGGGGGGCTTACCTGTTATAAGGCACCTCCAACCCTGAAATCTTCCCTTAGAATGCATGAAATAAATAGAAGAAGGTTGAAATCATTGTGGTTCAAATCAACAGCTCTGAATATTAATCTTTAATAATTCCTTTGAAGACATATTAGCTCTATAATGGTTTTAAGAAATGTCTCTCCTTTAGAGAAAAATCTATTGTTTAAAGCAACTTTAAGCTTTTATAAGGACAACTCAAACCATAACAAATGCATTTTGACTTAAGCTTCATATGAAAATAGCCCTCTCTCTATTATCAGAGAATGGTCTGTTTACACCTCTTCAAATATTCAGGAACAAACACTGTTTAAACAGGAGGTGAACCATGCAGATTGTGGTCTACACAGAAACTGAAGGCAAAGCAGTCAGGAGAGTTTCTGGAAGAAGTACACATTACCTGCAAATTAGTCTCTTCTTGAATCCCTCCAGGCGCCAGACTGGATCCTAAAAAATTGAAGGAGCCCTGCTCCACTGCTCAACTCTGTCTCAACACCTGGCCCAAGACTTGACATGACATCACTAAAGTCATATAAGGGCCATACTGGTACACCAATATAAGTTCTGTGTCTATTTTTTCCATATCCAAATGTCCAAAGAGGCAGTGATGAGGTCAAGTAGAATGACAAACCATGCACTGCACCAACACTAAAATGTGACCTAATTAGGTGACCTAAACCATTTATCAAAACAGGGAGGCCGGTTGAATTGGTGCAGAATCTGAAAAATACTTCTAACTGCAGATTTCTCACTTGTTGAATCCATACCAGAGTTGAATGTCCAAGGTGGTGGGTGTGAGGAAACGGTAAACCAAGAAGGCCTGCAGAACAGACCTGGAAAAGTGGCCATCTCTGTGGACTGCAGAGTCAAGGCAGTAATGTCTGGTGAAAGTGTGGCCCAAAACCCATGTTGAAACCCAACTTATGTTCAGAACAGTAACACCACTGGACATTGCCGAAGATGAAGTTTGCACTATATAAAAAAGGATAAATAAATGAAGCCTTTGTCCTCATGGAACCGGACCCAATGCCTTGGAAGAGCATAGCAGATCTTAATGCAAAACGCAGTCCAACTAGAATGGCCCTACTCTGTTTGTCACCAACATATCCAATAAATAACTAGTCATCAATCCGTAATTCTGAAGTACTGTCCATGTAGAAGCTCTTAGCCCTGCAAGGATACAAATTGTGGACCTTTGGTGAGAGGAGTAGGCTGATAAAGGCAGGCAGGGTGACAGACTGGCTCACATGGAACGGCTGGTCATCACTTTTGGAAGGAATGAAAGCTATTGTTGTCCATGATCATCCCTGTATTTACTGTATTCCCTGCACTAGCCCAGGAATTGATTTAGCTATTGTACGAGCTGTGACCCTGCCGAAAAGACGCGCACCTGGAGAACCTGCAAACCTGTAGTACTCCCTGTGAAACTGATGGAGCAAGGATTCGCACGAGAAGCGACTTGCTTGTAATCATGAACCTCGAATAACGCTAACTATGTAATCAACATGTTTGTCTTACTAATTTACCCCTTTTTCATCATTATTGGGTATGCGAGTGAAGCTTGCTTATGTGTTTTACTAATCCTAATATGCTTGCATTTAAAATGGCTACTGCTACGCGGGAATTTAGTCTGCGCATGCGTCTGTCATACCCACATGACATGACGTACTCGCAGCTTTGAAGGGAGACTGTCGCATTTGCACATTAGAGCTAATGAACAAGTTACTTACCTTCGGTAACGCTTTTTCTGGTAGATACAATATCTGCCTGTGGATTCCTCACCTTGTGAATATCCCCCTTGCGTCAGCAACATTCGGAAATTCTTTCGTAGCTTTGCGCCAACGTGGGCGACGTCATAGAGGCACGGCATCGCGCGCGACTCCGCTGACGTCACCGACACCATAATAGGCCCACGCCGGCGTGATGACATCAGTTCCGCCCTTTTTTCCGTGCCTTCGAGGCACACGGACGGACCAATGACAGTAGAAATATACATAGTATACACAGTACACAAACATCAAGGTAACACACGCAGTGTGAAACAAATGCAATAAAAAAACTGAATTAATCAATTCCTTGACATTAAAGTAAATATATAACAGTAACTCTGGTATAGAAGAGAGGACAACGGGGAGGCGGGTGGGTCAGTGAGGAATCCACAGGCAGATATTGTATCTACCAGAAAAAGAGTTACCGAAGGTTAGTAACTTGTTCTTCTGATAGATACATCTGCCGGTGGAATCCTCACCTTGTGAATAGATTCCCACAGCAGTCCCCACTCCCGGAGGAGGGTGTCCACTCTTCTATACCAAGAAATTCTGGAGGACAGAGCGTGCAAAGCGGCCGTCCCCTCTCACTTCGAAATCCAAGCAGTAATGCTTCGCGAAAGTGTGGAGGGAGGCCCAATTCGCAGCTCTGCAAATGTCCTCTACAGGCACACCTCTAGCCAAAGCAGATGTTGCAGACTTTGCTCTAGTGGAATGAGCCCTTATACCCTCTGGAGGTTCCTTACCCGCCAGGGAGTAGCAGATCTTGATGCATAAAATTATCCATCTTGATAGCGTGCGCTTGTGCACTGCCTTCCCCTTCCTGCAGCCAGCAAATCCGACAAACAGCTGGTCATCTGACCTGAACTCACTCGTTCTGTCCAGGTAAAAGCTCACCGCCCTTTTAGGGTCCAGACGGTGAAGTCTCTCCTCCTCTTTAGAGGGGTGAGGGGGAGGATTAAAGGTAGGAAGGGTAATGGACTGCCCCAGGTGGAAAGGAGTTACCACCTTTGGCAGAAAAGCAGCCCTGGTCCTGAGAACCATCCGATCAGCATGAATGGATAAAAACGGGGGCTTTGAACTTAGAGCTTGAAGCTCACTTACCCTCCTTGCCGAGGTAATTGCTATCAGAAAAACAGTTTTAAAGGACAAAAGCCTCAAGTCCGCAAAGACCCAACAAACTACCTCTGGATGGAGCCTCCACTCGTGGTCGGCCGAGAACTGCCGACTGAGAGTGTCTGCACGTACATTCAGTACCCCGGCCAGATGACTTGCCATCAGACAAATCTGGCGGCCCTGAACCCAGGACCAGAGACGCAGAGCCTCTCTGCAGAGACACTGGGACCCCACTCCTCCCTGCTTGTTGACATACCACATCGCGGTCGTATTGTCCGTCAGAACTTGAACTGACTGACCGCGAAGGGAAGGGAGGAAGGCCTTGAGTGCCAAACGTATAGCCCGCAAATCTAGAAGGTTTATATGAAGCAACCTTTCCTCTGGAGACCAAAGACCCTTGACCTCCAGATCCCCCAGATGAGCACCCCACCCTAGAGTGGATGCATCCATTATTACCGTGGCCACCGATGGAGGTAGATGAAAAGGCTTTCCTTGAGACAGATTGCCTTCCACACTCCACCAAGTCAGATCCGCTGCAGTTTCTCTGGAGATCCTCACTGACTCCTTGAGATCTCCGTTGTGTTGAAACCACTGCCTGCGGACGCACCACTGGAGCGCCCTCATGTGCCAGCGTGCGTGGTTGACCAGCAGTATGCAAGAAGCCATCAGACCGAGCAAGCGAAGGACCTTCAGGACTGGAACGACCGCTCCACTGTGAAACAAAGGAATCATTTCCTGAATGTCGCGAATCCTTTGAGGTGGTGGGAATGCACGACAAACAGTAGTGTCCAGTACCGCACCTATGAACAGGTTGCGCTGGGAGGGCACCAGGTGAGATTTGGGTACATTTATCGAAAAACCCAACCTGTGCAACAACTGAGTTGTCTCCTGCAGGTGATGGAGCACCTTCTCCGGGGACTCTGCCTTGATCAGCCAGTCATCCAGATACGGGAATACAGGAATCCCCGACCTCCTGAGATGTGCCGCCACCACTGCCATCACCTTGGTGAAGACTCATGGCGCAGTAGTAAGGCCAAACGGAAGGACCGCAAACTGGTAGTGTTGCGACCCAACCGTAAAACGGAGATAATTTCTGTGCGACTTCAAGATGGGAATATGAAAATACGCATCTTGTAAGTCGATTGACACCATCCAGTCTTCTTCCATCAGCGCCTGAAGAACCTGTGCAAGGGTGAGCATCTTGAACTTCTCCTGCTTCAGGTAAAGGTTCAAGATCCTGAGATCCAGGATTGGCCGAAGCCTGCCATCCTTCTTGGGGATCCGAAAATACCGGGAGTAGCACCCCTGACCCCTTTCCTGCTCTGGAACCACCTCTATGCCACCCTTTCTGTACAGCGCCAGGACTTCTTCCTGCTAGCGAAGCAGGTGCTCCTCCTTACAATAACCCTGGAAAGGAGGGTAATTTGGGGGAAACTCCCGAAAAGGAAGAGCATACCCATTCCCCACGAGATTGAGAACCCAAAGATCCGATGTAATCAATTCCCAATCTCGTAGGAAATGGGTAAGCCGGTCCCCCACTGGGCCCGCATGATCCGGAATGGCGGATCTAGGGCTGCTTTGCTGCGTTGGTAGGGGGCTGGGAAGGAGAAGAGGAAGAAGAGGAGGAGGCGACTTGACGACCTCTGGGGCGTGCTCTCTTTCTGCCTCTGTACGCCTTATACAGAGTGTTTTGCTGCTGCTGAGGCTGCTGCTGATTGGACTTGAAGGAACGAAAAGAAGTTCTGTCAAAACCTCTAAAGCGTTTTCCAATAGATCCCCTGGTCTGAAGGCCCAACGACTTAGAACGTTTTAAAGACAGCAGGGCAACAGCTAAGGCAGCATCTGCCTTTTTGCCAAACAGACCAGATCCGTCAAATGGCAGATCCAATAATGCAGACTGGACATCCGTGGAAAACTCAGAAGACTTTAGCCATGCAGCTCTCCTCGTAGCCACCGAAGAGCCCATGACCCTAGCCACAGAATCCGCTGTGTCTAAGCCACTCTGGATTACCTGCCTTGCCGCAGCCTGAGTGTCCGAAATTACCTCCTGGAAGTCCTTTCTATACTCTTCCGGTAACTTTGGCACCAACTGTTTCACAGTGTCCATAAGGGCGTGGATATAACGTCCCATCAGACAGGTCGCATTTGTGGACTTTAACGCCATGCTGGCAGAGGAGAAAATCTTTTTAGCAGCCCGATCCTGTTTTCTCAACTCCTTTTCTGCAGGTACCTGTGGGAATGCTCCCGTTGACTTCCTGGAACAGGCAGCCTGCATCACTAAACTCTCAGGCAGAGGGTGAGTGGATAAAAATTCAGGGTCATCTGGAGCAACTCTGTATCTCCTGGCAACAGCCCCAGATACTGCAGGAGCCGACAAAGGTTTCTTCCAAACATCCAAAATTGGCTCTGTCAGTGCATCATTAAACGGCAGAATTGGTTCAACCACTGAGGATGGAGAGTGAAGGACCTCCGTAAGAAGGTTTGATTTAAACTCAGCAGTTGGTAGAGTAATGTTCAACAAACTTGCCGCCTTCCTTATCACCATATGGTACGGAGCCACATCCTTAGAGGGTGCATCCGGCACTGAAATTAAATCCCACTCAGGAGACAGTTCAAGGCCACTAGCCACTGTTAGGTCATCAAATGGGTCCTCAGACTCCTGTAGCTCACCCTCCTCCAAATTACCTTCTCAAAACCTTTCTTCCTCCAAAAGCCTCTGGGCTTCACGCCTCGACCTGTGCTTCAAATACGAGGCCGACGGATCCACTGTCGACTCCAACGGCGCCGGCATCGACGTTGGACGAGCGACTTTCGTACGAGGTCGATC
This sequence comes from Lissotriton vulgaris, assembly GCF_964263255.1. Classification (NCBI taxonomy): domain Eukaryota; kingdom Metazoa; phylum Chordata; class Amphibia; order Caudata; family Salamandridae; genus Lissotriton; species Lissotriton vulgaris. The sequence goes on from NC_141698.1 coordinate 105,941,149, forward strand.
AGGGATCGGCATCGGAGTTGATGGATTCGGCGTCAATGGCTTCGGCGTCGATGGCTTCGGAGTCGAAGGCCTCGCCGGCGTTGGAAAATGCCAATGCGGCGCCGGAGCCGGCATGAAGGGCATAAAGGGCGCAGGTGCATAGGTCTGGGGAACACCCAAACCATACGCCAACGGACCCGTGGGACCAGCAGGAGCCCCAGTGGAATACATAGCCCTGTTATATATCCCAAACATCGCGTTCAGGAACTGCGAAGGATCCTGACCTGGAGCCGGGAAGGAAGGGTACATACCCCCGGGCTGCTCATGAGGGTGTGGAGTTAATTCAACGTCGACCTCCTCTTCGGGCTCGTGCACCGGAGTCGACGGACCTGCTGGCAAAGGAGTCTCTCCCTCACCAACCACCTCCTCCTCACTTTCATCCTCCCGGCACCATCCCATCCTTCAGGTCGGAGATGGATTCGCTACCTACACCGGTGAACCTGGCGAATTCGCAGGCGACACTTCACCCTCGGCGTCCTGCTCTTCCAAAGCCGAAGACACCATGACCTTTTCAACCAGCTTCACCTGCGACTTCGGCTTTGAACCCGAGTCCTTCCTCGAATGATGCCTGGACTCATGGGTTCTCTTCTTGTGTTTCTTCTTTGAAGAATGTGATGCATGGGCCGAAGTCGAGTCCGAGCGTGACCTCGATCGAGACCTCGACCTCGAACGCAGAGTTCGCGACCTCGAACTTTTCTTCTCTTTTCTGCCTTTAAGTTTTGCCACGAGAAGCTTGGTTTCTCTCTCTCGGAGGGCCTTGGAAGCCATTTTCCTACAAGACTGGCAGTCCTCGACATCGTGGTCGGAGCTTAAACACCATATACAGCACTCGTGTGGATCTGTAATGGACATAGTCTTTCCACACTCGCCACAAGCCTTAAACCCGGTCTTCTTCGAAGACATGTCGAGTGAGAAGACAAGAAGCACAATTAACACAATGTAACAAAGTTACAGCAATTGCTACGGACGATCCCTAGAAAACCGTTAGCGTCGACGACGCGGAAAAAAGGGAACTGATGTCATCACGCCGGCGTGGGCCTATTATGGTGTCGGTGACATCAGCGGAGTCGCGCGCGATGCCGTGCCTCTATGACGTCGCCCACGTCGGTGCAAAGCTACGAAAGAATTTCCGAATGTTGCTGACGCAAGGGGGATATTCACAAGGTGAGGAATCCACTGGCAGATGTATCTATCAGAAATGGCTGTTCTGTGTTCTCACATGCGAGAGGCTTGCACTGCTGCTTTTGCTAAGCTGTTCGTTCTGCCTAATCCTAATGCTATAGTCTATTATAAAGTAATGGCTATAGAGTAGAAATTCCTGGTATACATTGTATTCATTTATTCTGTGTTCTAAAATTGTTTCTTTTCCATTTCATGCTACACTTTGAAAACTGGCCTGTCTCGTAACGCTGTACTCCATCTTTGTTGAAACTGCGACTGCGCAAGAATCGCAAGTCTCTGAAACAGTGACCTTTGGACTATTGCCAAGGAGCTGACTGACTAGAAGATGCTCCTGGGAAACTTTCCCGATGAACTCTAAATTGTATACATTGTAATCGTCAATAGAACATCCATTGTTAGGTGGAATGAACCGGCATGAGAACCTGAATTTGATGGGCGTGGACATAAATTTGAATAAGAAGACGGCAAAAGTCTAAAATTTAGGTGGTGTGATGATCTGTCCTCCCCTCCTTTGTTCAATCGAAATTGAGGATCCTTATACTTGCAACATTGGGGGGTGGTACACTGACCTGGAAAACAGTATAACTACGGTAGGCTTAGTTAGTTAATTGTCGGACTTGTCCGAATAGCTGACCTGTCACTGACCCAACGCACTCAATAGATGACTAAGAGCAGAGGGCTGCGGAGCACTCTGTCGGGAGGTTCGAGAACCCAATCGGGGTTCTGGGAAGCTGAAGTGCTGGGGAAGCACTTTGCTGGTGAATGCAGTAACCCAATCGGGGTTTTTGACTAATTCCTTGCAGAGAGGGAGTAGCGCAGGTGTTGCAACCGAACTGCGGGTGCTGGTCTTAACCTTTGGTGGTCCGGTCCTGATCCAAATTCTGGAGTTATCCTGTCCTGATTTTCCAATCTGCACCTGCTCGCCTACTGGCACTGAAATCTTTGGGGTTTTCTCCTGTCCTTTCCAACTGACCCGTGGCCAGGGTTGGTCTTCACACCACAATATAAATCTGTGTGGGTAATTGTCAGTATAATTTGCGTCATTTTCTTTACCTTCCCTGATTTGCAAAGCTTTGATTGCATATGTTCCTTTTCTTACCCTTCCCTTAAGTAAATGAGAAATTCATGTTTACGGTTTATTAGCGTGTTCCACTTTTCTTACCCACCTTTAGGTCTATGATTGCAAAAATGTTCCTTCTCTTTACCTTTTCCCTTTAAGAAGCTAAGCTTGATTATCTGAATTTATAATATGTTCCAATTTTTACCTTCCCTATAGTTATATGCTAAAATTTAGTTTCGATAGTGCACATGGTGTTCCTTTCCAAACCACTAATAATTGCAAACTGTTGGTTTAGTATGATCCTTTTCTTTACCCTCATTTAGTCAAATTGCGAAAGTCTGTATCTGAAAATAGTATGTTCCTTGTTTTACCTTCCCTTTATTTCAAACTTTTCTAAATGGTTGGCATAATCTATCTTTTGCATAGCTATATCCTGTTTCTAATCTTGGTTATTGATAGTTTAATTACTTTTAATCTGTGGCTTATGACTTTTGACGATGATTAGATAAAGAGTTTGAACCTACCCTGAGTCTGTGGTTATTATATGAGTGCAAATGTTATTGTATTTTTGCCTGCCTTCTTTACAACTAACTCCCTGATCCATGTGGTCATAGGTACCAGTGACAAGGATTGGTAAATCAATGGTATAGGAATTAGTGGAATAAAATAGACTGGTAGTAGAGTGTGGGTTACCTGATTGAATAAAAATGTGTATTTGAATTATGGGCCCAGGTGAGTATTTGTAAAATTTATAGTCGGGTGACCTGCGCGCTCTATCAAAACTGGCAGACAAGAGAGGTCAGCCCCTGTTTGAATCGTCAAGTGTCAAGAAGACCTTCTTTCTGAACAGACAAGCAAATAGTGACATGCTCATTACAGCAAACAATACCACTGCCCTGTGGGGTCCCATTTGCATTTTTTAATACCCTAAAAAAGGTGCTAAAATGGGTCCTACTACGTCACTGAGTAGAAATTTCACAAGGATGTTCATCCTAAAAATCCCTGAACCCACCAATCCACAATATTACCTCAGTCACATTATGGCAAAGCTCCTTCACAGACTGTCGACCTTGGGATGTTGTGAAGTAATGTGCATAACCCTTATAGGTATTGTTATCTTTAATTAGACTTTCATTCTCATCCAAGTCTAAAAATGGGAATAAGCTGTGAAGACAGTGCCTTATGCAGTAATGTTCTTCAAAGAAGTAAGGACATTCATTGGACTGCTAATCACCCAAGTTATTTTTTGGATCAGGAATTCCTGCAAAACTGTAGTCTGCCACCCTTAATACTTGCTCTCATGCTAAGAGATGGCTTCAGTGAGAGATCAAATAGGGGATTAGCTCTTAAAGGTCATTTTGTCTGGGTAGAGGTTTGATGAGAATCTAAGGGAACCTACTGAACAATTAATCTTCTCCTATTACAGATAAAATATAAGAAATAAGGCTGGGCCCCTATTCAGAATCCAGGTTGCTCAGTTGTGCAGCTTATTACTAGGTATTTGCACTGGCGCAATGAAACATGAGCCCCCCCCCTGCAGGGTACGTGGAGGGGTCCCCTTCGGACTCAATTGGGAGCTCCCAGGCAAGAGTACTGTGCCCAGAGTGTCTCCTGGTGATATATTGATTTGTTTGTCTATCCTCCTGACAGCCTTTCTAGAAACAGGGAACACTAGCAGTGTAAATGGAGCTACCCCCTCCCCTCCCCCCTGGAAAATTATCTTGTGTTCTTCTTTGCATTTGAACTATTTACTTCACCTTTGGCACGTCCCTTTTATTATATTGTGTGGTAGAATTGTGTACAGGTCATACACCCTCTGTTCATCACTTTCTGATATCCTGAAGCCTGATTTTACACCATGAGTCCTTCAATATTCTGTGTATATTGCAAATGTCTGGCACTTTCTCGTCCTTTGATGCAGCCATTGATTTGGCCTGTGCAAAGCTCTAAAGAGAAGGCAACCCCTTTGGACTTACAGGAAATGCTCTTGAATTAGAGAGCCTCCAGCTGACTTCTTGAATCTCCTTTTGGGGACTTCTGAAAATACAATACAATTCAATCTGTTCAGGCACTGCTTTCACATGAAGGGGCTCACAAAATGATGGGAAAGCCTCTCCGATACCTGTTTGAGCTACCAAATGGTGGAACGGAAGGTAGGAGTATAGCTTTTCCATGACCCCCCGTACGCCTAACAGTGGAAAAATCAGACAACTATGAAGGACAATTGCAGCTCTGGCCCAGGAATGGTTATAACAAATTTTCCTTCAGCTTGCTCATGTCCTTGGTGAAAAAACACCATGTCGGATTACAAAACATGCCAAAGCAAGAAATAAGTGTAGTAATCTATATATTCACAATCAAGTCTCACTCTGATAGCAACCCCTACAGAAAACTCTGGTCTCCGCTAACAGAGAAAATTAGGTAAAAACAAGTTCAACTCCAGCAGCTAACTATCATAACATCATGTAATGAATAAAATATGCTTTGTAAAAATTAAAACATGGCCCACAACAATGTGTGTGAGAAAACAGATGAAAGCACAGAGTTTGGTGTTCTGTTTTACAATTTGATACAGAGTTCCTGCTTAAAGAGATGTAAAAATAAAAAATAACTGATGTCACTGCACTTCATGCTGGGATTGTGAATGTCCAAGCCTGTTGAACTGGAAAGAAATGTTACCTTTATAGAGATATTGTTTGTTTTGCTTTATTTAGAATTATTTTTTTCTTTCTGTTTGAGGAGTGTAACAGGAATAGGCACCCATTCAGACATATGTAGCATTTAGAAAGTTTAAGAAAGCATTTCACTTCAGGAAAGCAAACATAATTAGAGTAAACGGGTGTAATTTGAACAAAGGCTACATTGATAAGGCAATATTACATTTACTACCACTGACACAACAGTGCTGTTAGCTGACGTTTGCTTTTTTGTGGAATAAAACTCACTTTATATGACTGTAGAAGGTCCAGGAAAAGATTTAATTTGTCCACCACATCATTCTCTTCCTGTTTACCCTAGGAAATAAGTGTCAGGTCAAGTACATAATGCAGAAACACTGTGCGACCAAATCATATCCTACACCACTTTCCAGATAGCTTAATAAACCTACCCCCCCACTGTAGATGTTAAAGCAATCCAAGTTCATCTTGCTACATTAGAAATCTGATTTTAGAATTGTTAAAATAATATGAAAGAAAATTAAACTATGAAAATGAAATGCAAGACTAGGAAAATGAAATACATAGAGAATATAGGATTAACAGACAACAACCTACAGGAAAAGCCTGAAGGGGAGCTCTATTACCACAATGAGAGTTATTTTTCTTTTTTACGTAGTGGGATAGAAGGGGAACTAAACCCACTTAGGATTTAGTGGAACAAGTATATGCACCAACACTGGATTTTAGAAAATTACTAAACCCTTCCCAGCACCAACACAAGCAGAGGATTTGTTACACTAGAGAAGCTCACCTGCTGGGCAGCTTTATCTGCAAGCAGAGCAAATTCCACAGACAAACCCTTCAAGGCTTGCTTCAGTGTTACCCATGTACTGCTACTCAGGGCTGCCCACGAGGGAAGTGGTGTGGTATCAGAGCCTAGAGCACTGTAAAAAAGAAAAGGGATTTCTTAACTTTAACAGAAACAGTCAGTAAGACAACAGGCATCAGCACGCAATCCAGTGGCAGTTGGCACGGCTCAGGGGTGGGGGAGTAAGGGGGTGTAAAAAAGCAGGAAGACAAACGTACTTCCTCGCCGTGTCTCTCCTCTGTCGTCCTGCCATCGTCTCTCCCGGCCGGAATGGAACAGGAAGTTCCAAGGCTTCCCTGAGCCAATCACAACGCTGCAATGTCGCATTGTGACTGGTCTGAGCACCGTGGTTCGGCGCTAAGACAGGGAATGGGAGCCTGGGCATGTTCTCCACCTAGGCTGTACAGCCTGGGTGGAGAACATGCAAAGTGCGCATGACTGTTTGGCCAACCCCAGACAGCTGGCCAAACAGTCGTGGGCACTTACAGTGTGCCACCAGATCAGCCCTGCCCAACCCGCAAAGCTGCGGCAGCAGGAAAGAATAAAATGATAATAACCTCAAGTTCTCATTTCATTTTTCCTTTATTTCACTGCTGAAAAAGCAGTGGGACGACGCTCCTCCTCCTTAGCAGAGGAGCCATCACTGATGCAATCTACATTATCAACCATTTACTAGATTCTCTTCATTGCTTTCCAGTCTTCTACAATTTGCATACAGCACATTTGAAGACATGTTCAATAAAATGTCCTTAACCGTTAAGTTACATATGTAGCTAATCGTTCCCAAAGACCAAAGGTTTCCTTCACTTATCAACCACAAGGAAGTGCAATCACTAAATGGCAAGTAAGAATGTACAGCTGAACATGATGAGGTCACCACACAAGCGCATGTCGTCTGCAGGACTGCTCAAGAAACCACTTATGTAGCCCATGCATGTCTCACTCGGAGTCCCGAATAAATATTCACATTCAGCTACAGGCAACAAACAAAGGAACCTGAGGCAGGGACAAGGATGAGTCCTGGTAACATGAAAGGGCCTGTAGACTAGAAGTACTGCAAATAATATGACAATTAAGAACAAGGAAAACTTACCTGTCTATAATCTAGTTCTCCGTCACAGATCTGCTCTCTGCATTCATAAATAGTAGTGTGATGTGGGGGACCCAGAAACACATTTTAAATACTTCCTTTACATTTTAAAATTCATTCAAAGAAAGGAAACATGACTGAAGGAGAAATGTTCACTTTCTTTAGCCATGGTTTGGCAGCTCAGCTGTCTGCAAAACCTATTGTTAACACTAGACAATGGACTGAGTTTGGGTCAACCCACCTTCACCCACTGGCTTGTTTGGAACAGCCTCTTTCAGCCACTGGCTTAAGACTTTGTCAATCATGTCCTAGATCAGTCCATCTTGCTCACTGTCATGCTACTGGCGTTTGGAGTATCATTCCGGTACCTAAGGAGTGCTTGTCTTGCAGTTCATGTTTGACTTTTTTACGTCTAAAGTACATCAAACATCAAACTGCTTGTCAAATAATTCTTTCTCATACATGTTATATAAAAGAATGAAGACCTTGGCATTAGTAAATATCAAAAATAACCCTACCCAACAGTAAAACCCCCTCCTTCACCCTCCCCCTAAGTACTCAGTAGACAGCTAATGAGCATTGAAACAATAGAAATCGTGACTCTGGATCTCCAAGTAATATTCCTCGTCAGGGCTGGGGACATAAATTCAGTCAGGTGGAGTGTGTGTAAATATTCGGGGCATGTACGTTTTCAGAATTCCTTTGAGAGAAGAGTCAGGTATGGGTGCAAGAGCTTTCCAAATGAAGCACCCTGACTGGGGAGGGAAGAGTGTAATCTTTTCCATACCCAGTATGTACCATATGCGATTATGCCACCCTAGGCGTGTAGGTATATGGTTTGTCCCCCAGTAAGTAAGGATATTGAGGATAGCAGTTCCGAGGGCTAATCCTATCTGCCTTCCTCGTCTAGATTTTAGTGGAAAAGAGAGAGGATTAGGCAGGCCAAGAATTGTGTGAATGAGAAATCTGAGAGTTGTGTGTCAAGGTGTAGGTCAATATAAATCAAGTACTTGAGTCCAATAGTCCAATATTTGGGGGCAATCCCATAATAAATACAGTAGTCCGTGGTATACCGGGGAGGGGGGGGGGGCAGAAAACGCAGGAATTATCACCAGCACCTCCCCCGGCACTCTTCAGCACAGCCGCAAGGCGAGAAAGGCAGAGGCCGCCACGGGAGGCTAAGTGCCTAGCTACACCACTGGCAGTGGTGTGTTCCCCTTGAGCCACACCCCAGTCAACAGTCTGGGCTGCACTGTGGGTTGATATTATGCAGGCACACTGGTGTAAAATGTGACTTTGGTAGCTGTTTCAATGCTAGCCGTATTGTGTGCTGTATGTTGTGCTCTATATTAAATCTCACCGCATTCTTTCGTGGTCTACAGCCTATCCAGTTCAGCTTCCCGGCGTCTCTGGCTGGCGTTTGGTAGAGACCTGTGGGGCTGGCCCAAAATAGAGTATAGGTCCGAGATAAGTCATTTATCTATGTTTTGGTTATCAATCATTTCTCATAGGGCGTGATGTGTCTCTGCACTCCAGAACATTTGCTGGGTGTAAAAGCCAGTGACTTAATTGCATAAAATTCATTCGTTCTGATTTGGGGAGAGTGTAGTCAGAACGTATCTGGGTAAATGTGTATCCCGCCATGCGACAACTCGTCTGTCGCGACATAGTAATTGTTCCGGGCCTCAATACCTGGGGAGAATCAGAGGTCTCAAATAGTGGTGTCAAAGGGGAGGGGATTGTTGTGAGGCCCTGTTTAGTTCCACCTGGTCCCAGGCCTCCGTAGTCACTCTAGTAACAGGGGACAAGTATAGACTTCTGTGTCAATGTGCTATCTTTAGAAAGGTTATTCTACATAAATGTGAACCCTCTATTGCCCTATCCTGGAAAAGCCAGTGTCTCCGACTCTCCACTCTGCGAGGTATCGCAGTAAAGCCGCCTGGTAATATTGTTTAAGGTTCGGTATGCTTAGGCCTCCTGCAGCTGGTGGTAGATAGCTCATGTCTTTTCTCATTCGGGTCTGTTCCCTAACCAGATGCACTGATTCATTTCATTCTGCAGTGTGTGAATCATACCTGCAGGGGGTGTCACAGGGAGTGTCTCGAAGATGTACAAAGTGTCTGAGACTTATTAACATTAACCCGGAATCCAGAGGAGCGATCAAATTCTTTCAATTCAATTAAGAAGGCTGGGAGGGCGATGAAAGGATTATCTAAGGACACCAGGACATCATCTGCATTTAGGCTTCCCGGAGTCGATCGTGAGCAACATAATCTTCCTCGCGGAGCGCTTAGCTTTAGCAATAATGGGTAATATACGTTTGGTGTTATCGCTGGGTTGTCTTTGGGAAATGAACCCTGCTTGGTCTGGATCGATGATGTGTGGCATATGGGGGCCTAATCCGGTAGCTAGTATGCTAGTAAAGAGTTTTAAATCTATGTTTAAATATTGGGTGATATGTGCTACAATTCTGTTTATCCTTATTACGCTTGAGGATAACCACTATAGCTGCCATCAATTTCGAAGGAGGGATGGACCCGGTCCAGCAAATGAATGAAACAAACTAGTCAGAATCGGAACTAGAGCATGGGGGAGAAAGGTGCAAGGCAGAGGTGAGAAGGGTGCAAGGCAGAGGGGAGAAGGATGCAAGGCAGAGGGGAGAAGGGTGCAAGGCAGAGGGGAGAAGGGTGCAAGGCTGAGAGGAGAAGGGTGCAAGGTAGAGAAGGGTGCAAGGCAGACGGGGAGAAGGGTGCAAGGCGGAGGGGGAGAAGGGTGCAAGGCAGAGGGCGAGAAGGGTGCAAGGCAGAGGGCGAGAAGGGTGCAAGGCCGAGGGGAGAAGGGTGCAAGGCCGAGGGAAGAAGGGCGCAAGGCAGAGGGGAGAAGGGTGCAAGGTAGAGGGGGAGAAGGGTGCAAGGCAGAGGGGGAGAAGGGTGCAAGGCGGAGAAGGGTGTAAGGTAGAAGGGGAGAAGGGTGCAAGGCGGAGGGGGAGAAGGGTGCAAGGCAGAGAGGAGAAGGGTGCAAGGCAGAGGGGAGAAGGGTGCAAGGCAGAGGGGAGAAGGGTGCAAGGCAGAGGGGAGAAGGGTGCAAGGCAGAGGGGAGAAGGGTGCAAGGCAGAGGGGAGAAGGGTGCAAGGCAGAGGGGGGAAGGGTGCAAGGCAGAGGGGGGAAGGGTGCTAGGTAGAGGGGAGAAGGGTGCAAGGCAGAGGGGAGAAGGGTGCAAGGCAGAGGGGAGAAGGGTGCAAGGCAGAGGGGAGAAGGGTGCAAGGCAGAGGGGAGAAGGGTGCAACGCAGAGGGGAGAAGGGTGCAACGCAGAGGGGAGAAGGGTGCAAGGCAGAGGGGCGTAGGGTGCAAGGCAGAGGGGGAGAAGGGTGCAAGGCGGAGAAGGGTGTAAGGTAGAAGGGGAGAAGGGTGCAAGGCAGAGAGGAGAAGGGTGCAAGGCAGAGGGGAGAAGGGTGCAAGGCAGAGGGGAGAAGGGTGCAAGGCAGAGGGGAGAAGGGTGCAAGGCAGAGGGGAGAAGGGTGCAAGGCAGAGGGGAGAAGGGTGCAAGGCAGAGGGGAGAAGGGTGCAAGGCAGAGGGGGGAAGGGTGCAAGGCAGAGGGGGGAAGGGTGCTAGGTAGAGGGGAGAAGGGTGCAAGGCAGAGGGGAGAAGGGTGCAAGGCAGAGGGGAGAAGGGTGCAAGGCAGAGGGGAGAAGGGTGCAAGGCAGAGGGGAGAAGGGTGCAACGCAGAGGGGAGAAGGGTGCAACGCAGAGGGGAGAAGGGTGCAAGGCAGAGGGGCGTAGGGTGCAAGGCAGAGGGGCGTAGGGTGCAAGGCAGAGGGGCGTAGGGTGCAAGGCAGAGGGGAGTAGGGTGCATGGCAGAGGTGAGTAGGGTGCATGGCAGAGGGGAGAAGGTGCAAGCCAGAGGGGTGCGGAGTCAGAGAACTGCATATTCATCCCGATCTAAACGTATACATGCTAGCTGTGAGCGAGCTGCCAGCAGTTGGCGCCAAACTCTTGGAGCCCCAGTGCACAGGTGAATATGCTCCAGCTCTTTCATTTGGTGGGACAATTGATCTTGCTTTTCCCTACGAAGCTTATTATCTGCTGCTGGGATGGCTATTAGCTCACCCCTTAAAACTGCTTTCAAAGCTTCCCATAAATTAGCCATAGAAATGTCTGGAATTTCATTCAACTTTAGGCATGTACCTATGGCCTAGTTCATCAGTTTCACCACCTCTGGGCAGGGTAGAAACTTCTCACTTAGTCGCCAAGTCCACATGGGCCGTTCCATTGAGGGAAGTGCCATAGTAATTGAAACTGCTGCTTGATCTGAGAGGGTAGAGGGTTCTATTTCAGAAGCAGTAGCCAGTGTGTGTATATCGTTCGTCTCAAGAAAGTAATCTAGCTGGGCATATAGTTTATGAGCATGTTAGAAAAATGAATATGTACATGTATGTGGGTGAAATTCTCACCATATATCTTTTAGTCCCGCATCAAGCAACCACTGATGACCCCCTCAAGAGAGGGCCCTGACCATGTCTGTGCGCTGTTCTGTCAATGTCACTGTTGAGCGCTAGGTTAAGATAGCCACCCAGAAGGACTCGCAGCTCTGACGTGGGCAACACCTCCGTCACAGGTCTTACCCGTCCGCTTGGCCACACCCCGAAAAAAGGATTTAGCAGGCATGTGTGCAATAATGAGTGCACCTGATCACAACCACCCAATGCAGCAGCAACAAAACAATACCATCACACATAACGTTAATACCAACACCAACAATACAACACCCTATTACGACCAATACCCCCATCACAATACCAGCGTCAACACGCCGGACTAACAACGCAAACCAGCCCTGACAATTAAGTCAGACTGGCCTGGGGAGGGGGGTGGCGATTTGACTGAAGGGAAACACTGCTATTGCTTATTCCAGCACTGCTCCAAAAACAGCCCCCACTGCTCCAAACCTGACCCCCACCGTTCCGGGTATCACTGACTTTTTAAATGTATTGGTGCCCATTTCATTTGACAAAAATATTAATTTGCACAAAAAAGAAATTGAAAGCTCTCTAATGTCATAGTAACATGCAAAGACCACACACTCAAATACAGTTATTCCATTTGACTCCAAACATGAGACTTTACAGGTACTTGCCTTAACTCCTTCCCAAACATGAGAAGATCTGCAGCATTCTCAATAGCTCGAGACGCCATCCTCTCTGCTCGGTCTCTTAACTTGTAAAAGCTGTTGTAGATGTTTCGAATCAGCTCTTTGCTAGCAGCAAACTGTATTTGGATATCAGCTGGGAGAAAGTCCTAATACAGAAATCAAGAGCTTGATAGTTTAAATCATAAAGATGTCAGCATATAAAGAGAGTCAAATCAGATTAGTGAAGCCAATTCAGATCTAAACATTGTAAAGTGGCTTTCATACAGTTACTTTAAAATTCAGGGCTTTTTCTGATTTGTGTTTGATGAAGTATTACTAATATTTTACTGTTTATTTTCAGTTACTTTCATTTTTTTAGGTCTCGACTGCGCAGCGCACATGTGCTGAAAAGTAGGAGACCTCTTGTAATCGATTCGGTTTTGAGGCCAAAAACGGGCATGCATTGCATTGCTTTCAATGGCAACGTGTGCACGTTTGGCGATTCCTTTGCGGGATTGAGCTTTGAACCCATCTGTTAGTAATTAACTTTCAAACAGATGGTGCCCTTGCTCGCTCTCGCAAGGGAAACGCTGTGTGTCTTTGGGCCGCTCTCCCCCCACTGCTCCCACTTGGTTTATTGCCTCCTGTCACACGCCCGTCCTCATCTTAACCTGCCTTCCTTCTCCCACGCTTTCCTTCCCCCTTCTTTCCGTCTCTCCTGCTCTTTCCCTTAGCTGCCTCTTTTTTTTCTTCTCCCTCCCTCCCTCCCTCTCTCGCTCTCACTCCCTCCCCCACGGCAGGACGGTTTACAGATGCTTCCCCTCTTGAGGGACCGTTCATGCCAACATCCCTTGTCTGGATGCCGGTCAAGTCAATGCATGGTCTCAGGCCACCTGAGGAAAACATTTTCCTTTGCAGCTGGGATTATCCCCCGCGCAGGCCACGCTAGTCCGCCCTGCTGTAGTCCACTACTGGGCAGCCTCCAGGGCTTTAATGCCCACGTGCTGCTATGTGCTCCCGTGGGCGTACGGCCCAGGCGGGGTGGCATTCCAGGCGCTTGTGAACTGGAAACTGTGACCTCTTTACTGAGGTCTCTGGCGCTGCCCGGTGAAGGTAGGAGTCCTTCCTCTGGTGCGTCAGAGCGGAGGGTCATCGTTCTGACTAGCCAAAGCAGAGCGGCATGCTTCACCCGGAGCACCACTGGGGCAGTCGTTGACTCTACTGGCACGAATGGGGGCAGTGAGGGAAATCTACGCAGAGAGCATGGGTACTGAAAGGCCCATGCCTCTGTTACCGCAACGAGTCTAGGGGGAGTAGTGGAGTTCTTGTGGCCACTACACAGCAAGGCACCCATCTCCAGATTTCATCCGATGTCCTGGTCACGCCAGAATATATGATTATTCCACGATTTCAGTTACCACGCATGGCTTTACCACGCGAATTTTACCTCGCAAGTGGCTTTACCACGCTGGTATTTACAACGTAGCATTTTACTACGCGTTGCAACGTTTTACCTTCACGTCTTTCTCCACGAGCCCTTACTTCCATCCTCCTTTGAAACAAGCGTCAAAACACGTATACCAAAATAAAAAAAGGACTGTTTTTGACGTACACGGCACGTCTTTGGGGGAGGCTCTTTCCTCTTTCTTTTAATTTTATGTTGTTTTTTTGTTAAAGTAACCTGCTTCTTATTTTTGGGGGGGGGAGACCCCCCCAGCCCCCCTCCGTGCCCCCCCCCCTCCCTCTGCCCCCCCATGCCCACGCAGATCGACTTGAAGGAATACCACGTCTCCCCCCTAGCCCGTGGTAAAGACGTCGTGGAAGGTACCCTGCGTGGAAGGCACCCTGCGTGGTAAGTGTCACGTGGTAAACGTGAGTAGTGGTAATGCCTTCGTGGTTAATGATGTTTCCCGTCACGCCATTCTGACGAAAACATGTCTTCTGATAACACACTTATCTCAGATACTCATTTGAAGCTTTTACACCAATACGAATAAAAGCACTGATGTTTGACGTTAGTTCTTTTGTGTGTGTATGTGTCTTTTAAAGCGCACTGCTGCCCTGAGGCGTTGTGGCGCTGTAGACCCCTGGGGAACCCGTGCTGGCTATCCCTGTGAGATGGTCCCTACTGGGTATCTCCAAGGTGAAACCAGGCATCCCCGGCGAATGTGGAGGGCCGTTGTAGAGATGAGGCAAGCTAATGCCCAGAGTTGCCGAGTGTGATCCCTGGTTAGAGTAGGCACCGAGGCGAGAATTATCGAGTCCGCTGACCCTGGTCCACGACCCTGCCGCGTCGGGAAATGAACCCTGGTCCTGGGCCGTTCTCTGCTTCCGGGTCTGCCGCCTCTAACCAGTGATTTGTGTGTGTTTTGTTCTAAGTGAAACAATGCGTTTCTTGTGCAGTCAATTAAATTATCATAGCTACGCTCCCCTTAGTCAGGACCCAACCAGTTGAATGCCGGGAAGCCCAAACCATCAGTATTTCAAATCTGCGCATGAAACGTGGGTAGGATGAGCCATTCAGCTCAGAAAGGGATCTTCATTTTACATAATTTGTATTTAATAGAATTGGGGGGCAGGAGAACACTCTCACAATTGAGAAAGGGATTCACATACACTGGCGACCGCTTTTGAATTGGCTTTAAAACCATTCAAAGATGGCTGCAGCGCCTACATGGGATACAGTGGACTAAGTGGCAGCCAGAGCATGATAGCACTGCTTGTCCTTTAAAAAAAAAAAAGAATTGGCATAGCCAATAGGTCTAGCCTTTGGGACCTTATAAGTGTTTAGTTATGCAGCACAATATCCTTGGTGAAACAACATCAATTGTTGCATGGTTAAGCACTTATAGTGTCCCAAAGGTGAGACCTATTGGCTATGCCAATGCTTGTTTATTAAGTACTGTATTTACCTGCCATGCACACATTCTGTGCAGTGCACGACCCTTTACTGTGCTCAGCAGGGATTGGCTGCTGGGCCTCCACCAAACCCCTGTAGGCAGCCACCCCAGCTGCGCACAGCCTATGACATCAAGCAGGGTTTGCTGCAGGGCCTGGCCTTTGGCGGAACCATCAGTGAAAGAACAGTTGCTTGGCTTTTCTAACTCACCAAGTCTTTTCTAAATAGCGATGCAACACAAATTTAGCACCTTTCAATGAAAGAGATTACAAAAAGGAGCTGTGGATGAAAAGGAAGGAGTCTTTTAGGCAATAAATTTGGCACTCACTATATTGGGTGCACATGACTAAGGCCTTCTTACTGGAGACATTACCGTTTAAGGCCTACTGTTAAATCCCTAATCACTGGATAGTGATCAAGCACTGGCAAAGCATATAGGTCTCATCTTTTAGCTTTTCCAATAAGTTTTGCCGAAGCTACTCAGCATCAGCAAAAAATAAGAAACAGTTAATGAAGATGCTGAACAGCATTGGCAAAAAACAATACTCTAGTGTACACATACTTTACCATGCATGTGTAAGCATATGTCTTGAGTCAGCAACATTTCCCCTTTTTGTTTTTTAATTAAGCATTCAAAAATAGCAAAGTCCATCTTGCAGTGGTAAATAAAGAAATAAATTAATAATATATGGGTGAAAGCGCATTTAGAGAAAGGCCCAATTGCAAATTGCATGACAAGGCCCTTTTAAAAAGGCTTTAAAAATAAATAAATTGGGGAGAGTAAGAAAACACGTTGAGTGCTATGCACTCAAGAGGATGGCAAAGAAGCTATGTTCCATGGGAATACGTGGAAAAAAAGCAATCGAGCAAGAACCAACAAAAAGAGATGGACTGGGAGTCCACCCAAGCAATGGGCTGGCCCAAAGCCTACTGCAAGTATTAATACTGTAAACAATAGGTCTTTCAACATTGGACATCAAAGGGTAGCTGTCTGTAGACAAGACCTAAAAGGGAAATTAGGAAACCATTTTTTCTCTCTATTGTGATAGATGCCAGGACTACCTTGATGAAAGAAAAAAGATTTCAATTATTTTATTTATTTGGTGAACAGTAAAAACAGACTGTCTGTGGGTACCTCAGAAGTACAAATTTAGTAGTTCTAACACAATAATATGTATGTATGTATGCAACCATGGGTTAAGACTCAGATTTCACTGCTTTTCTGAAGCAAAACAGGGTAGATTTCGGTTTACTACCTTCTGGCAAGTACATTTTTGATTTATAAATTGCTATAAGAAATAGAATTTTATGCATGAAGCAGGTAACTATGCAAATATATTTATCTATGTATGTACATGAGCCCAAAGAAACCTTAAACTAATGTCTCACAATTTACATCCGAGTGTCAAACTGGGGCATGAGTCAGTTTATTAATCTATCTGGTACATTCGTAACTCATAATGGAAGTTTTCATATTGGCACCAATTAATGCGCCTATTTGTACATTGTACTAGCTATTACTCTATTTCTTTTGAATAAGAATATTTCATGCATTTAGCAAACGTAAATGAAATTCAGAAGTCCTGTAAGATGGAGTTAGAAGTAACCAAATTTCAGATTAGAGAAAACAAAAAAAACAGGTTGATTCCATTTGCACATATTCAACTTGTGTGGAAGCAAATAGCCTAAAAAGTATTGATGGCAAATACAGCCAATTAATTTGACACTACATTTGCTGAGTTAAAAATAATACAAAGTTATTAAAGTACATTTCCCCTGCTTTCAAAAGTGAAATACAGGTACATTTTAAGATGAAATCAGTCTGTACGGTATTGCACAGGTAGCAAAAATAGTGCTAAATGGGTTCACTTTTTAAAACAAGCATTGGCAAAGTCAATAGGCCTCAGCATGGGAAACTAGTGAGTTTGCCAAGACCTTTTGACGATGCTGTACAGCAGGGGTTCTTAACATGTGGTCCTGGAACCCCTGGGAGTCTGCAACACCATTTACTTATGAAATCAAATAATATTAACAGAATAATAAAGTGTATCAAAATAAACAAGCAAACTGTAACATTTAAAAAGGTAAAACATTATTTAAATGTGAAGGAATTTGTAGTGAGCACGCAGAGGCAGTAGGATACTTCTTGTAGATTTCATTTAACAGGCTACACAGTTGAGGAGCTCAGAGGTCAATGTTCCTCCATCAGTAACAACACAAACCAACGACAATATTCAAAGCATAACATTCTAAAATGTTATATTTACTAAGTTACAAGAAAGTAAATTCCATAAAAAAAAAAAAAAAAGCAAAACAACAATTGTAAACAAAAACTATGTCCAAAATCTACTCCGAGTAACAATGAATCTAAAGATCCTTCTCGGAGCTAATCGTTGGGGCAACACAGGAACTTCACTGAGACATTCTGTCGAATAACACGGTCTTTCACACTTGCGCGGTCAGGACTGGGCCTAACCTTAACAACTTTTGCTAGATTCCACAAATGCCCTCCATCCACCTGTACTGCATTTCCCTTGATCTTAAGTACTCGGATTGGTTCACCAAACTTGCTTTTTTACTTTTCTTGACATGTACAGGAGATGATTTTATTCTAACCATGCCCCCATTGACCAACATAACGAATTTGGCAACCATTTTCTTATCATACCACTCCTTTTGTTTCTCCTCAGATTGTGTCATGTTTTCCTTCACAATGGATTTGAAATGCTTAATGTCAGAATCAAATTTGAGCCATTTCGGCCTGGTCTGAAGCTGGTGTTCACCCTTCTCCCTATCAGGAGCTCGAACGGAGTCCCCTTTGTGAACGAATGGGAGGTAATTCTGTAGAACAAAATCATGCTATTCAAAGCAATGTACACATCATGGTTTCCAACCTTAACCCACTTGATACATTCCCCCACAATAAGTCCCGCAGGATTCAAGAAACACACGCTCCTCGCTACTTATAAATTTGTGTGCCATTATCCGATACAAGAACTTCAGGGAAACTTTCCCTCATGAAGACTTCCTTAAGAAACTTTATTACATTGCTGGCATTGGGCTCTCTCACCATCTTGATCTCAGGCCATTTAGAGGCATAATCCATGAGCACTAGAATATATCTGGGACCTCCTGGTAGAGAGTCATAAGGTCCCCTAACGTCAATGCTTAGTTTAACCCACCCATCAATCTCAGTGTCCATGCCTGGCCACCAGAAAGTCTATTGGACACGACGTTTGGTTTGAGTTGCTCCCAAGTGACCCTCATGGAACTTCTTAATGACGGTATGTCTGAAAGTAAGAGGAGGAATGAGTTTATCTGATCGCAACGCATGATATTTTCTAAAGAAATTTCCCTCTTATCCTTACAGTAAGGATGAAGCAAGGGAGATAAGACTTTTCACTGGGCCAGCCAGTCTTGACTAGTCCACACATATGTTGCAGAACCTGGTCATTATCAAAAGCAGCTAACCAGTCCTTTTCTGAACCCATTTTTAACTCTGGTATCTCTAAGGTTGCAATCAAACAATCCTCACAGTCTTCATCGAGAAGATCACTACACTGAATTTCATCATGTTCATCGATTCCAAGAGGAAATGAGAAAGAAAATCCGCTCTCCCATTCTTACCTCCTGAAATCTGGGTCACATCAAAATGATACTGGGAAGCTTGGCGACCATCCTTAGAATCCTGGGGGTGCAACACTTGCTCACACCACCTCTCGAAATGCTGACAAGGAGCTTGTGGTCAGTTTGCAACACAAAACGTATGGACAAACTTTTTTCTATGACCCACAAGCATGCCAAGAGGTCTTTTTAATTACAGAGTATTGTAGCTCTGCCGCTCTCAACACTCTTGCAGCAAACTCCAAAGTAGTCTCAATATTTCCTATTTGTTGCATCAAAGTTGCCCCTATCCCTACCTGGCTGCAATCCACGGTAATGCAGCAGGGATAACCGGGATGAAAAGGTTTTAGAGCCTTGCTGTTTCCCAACATGGACTTAACTAGGTCGAAAGCCTCCTTACAGTCATTGCACCACACACATTTGACACATTTCTTTAATAAGTTGCTGTTGAGACGTACTTTGGTCACAAAATCGGGGATAAATCTGGGGTAATACTCGCACAAACCCAAAAGAGATTTCACTAAGGTTATGCCGATGGGGGGTGGTGCATTAACAATGGATGACACTAAACCTGGCCTGGAGCGGATACCTTCTTGCGAGATCAAATGACCCAAATATTCTCATAGCCAGAAATTTGTAGTAAGAACGTAGAGACAGTAGGTTGCTTCTTGGAAATGTTATGTAACCGGGTACACGGTTGAGTAACGACAATATTCAAAGTATAACATTCTAACAATATATATTCACTAAGTTACAAGAACGTACATTCCAAGGACGGAACCCCATTACCTCATCCAGCATTGCATAAAATACGCTATCAATATTACAGAATTTGAAGTTCTATGGTAAAAATTAAGCTTGTGTTCTCAGTTTGATTCATGGAACTCGTGCAAATGCATCACACAGAACATATTCTAGACGATGGGTTGCCTCAGTTACAATTTAGAAATTTAGACAGCCCCATCCTTTCCATGATTTTTTATTTTTTTACATTGGTTGTGAATTAAATGAAATAGTTCATAGTTTGTGTATTTGTTTGATAACTGCTTGTTTCTGTATTTTTCTGTATTGTTTTGAGGTTCAAATCATCAACATTACTTCAGCCGTGGTCCCTGGTTTTATTAATGATTCAGGAGGGCCCCCGGATTCCAATAATGATTTAGTCTTGGTTCCCGGATTCCCGTAACGATTAAGTGTGAGTCTATAGAGTTTGAAAGCTTAAGGACCACTGCTGTACACATTAGCAAGAGTATGTGGAGCATGACCAAAAGTTTTTTTTGTCTTTTTTAAATCAAACAAGAAAAAGAAAAGGTTAAGATTTTGTAGGCACATGCATGCATCATTATTATTTCGGTCTAGTTTTGAGACGAGCATAAAAGCAGTGTTTAATAATTAAATATACATTACAGTTAATAATACTTGCCACCCAAGCTATTTTTTTAGCTTTGGGTAGCCTGGAAAAGTCTGAAATGTCACACTTGTAGGAGAGTTGATGGTTGGTGTAGGAGAGTAGGGTCTGCAATCCTATGATCACCCAGATTTTTTGCTTTTGTTTCACTGGTTTACGACTTTCTCTGGCTGTGGGCCTGCCAATCAGACCCACAGCCTGGCTGTTCTCTTTCTAAATTACAACATGTACCCTAGGTGCATTTACCAATTGGTACTGGGCCACCTTATCAGACCCTGTAACTCAGGGCATAGGTGTACCCAGGGCTACCAGGGGCTGCAGCATGTATTATGCCACCCCTGACTGGCCTCCTAAATTTGACACAACTGGCTGCATGACAGCTGGGGCAAAGTCGTGTAATCACCCTTTGCTGTAGGTGTAGTATACCTATACCTAACCCTAAAATGGACACACAGATTCCTATCAGTCACTCCTATGGCAGGCCTTGACAATCCTGAAGGCAGAGTGCTTGGAATCGTGTGAGATGGTGCTCTGGCATGAGCTGAGCCTGTCTGCAGCTTGCGGAACCAAGTCCTAATAGCTGTTCCATGATATCGCATACCATATACTCTTAAGTGCATTATAATCCTCGCGGTTAAATGCTAACTTTGGTATTGCTTTATCAAAACATGTCGAGTAAGGTGTCATACGAATTGGAATACTAACCCCTCGCCAATTCTGGCGACGGGGTTAGCATTCCACCCTTCTAGAGGGACATGACATGTATGTAACTGTGAACCCCGGTTAAAGTTAACTGAAGCCTCAGCTCCACAAAATGGATGCTGCCACCACAGACACGAGTCTGACCTCCTGCTGCTGGGAGTCCTTCCAGCGAGGGAGGCCTGGACAAAGGGTTTCCTGTCCGGGGCGGTGCTAGCACCATCCCAGACATGGTTTTGTGTATCCTGGGTAGGCAGGGCTTTACAGGAAGGTGACTGCTGAGTGGCACCCCGGTGCTCACTACGCATAGGCCGGTCTGAACCAGTTCCAGGGGCACACCAGCCCCTGGCCTGGGGAAGTCCGGCAAGGCAGAGGGGTGTAACCACCCCCCTCCTAGTCCCACCCATAGGCAGGACCTAGTCACCGGGTCAGCCCCCTTTTTTAGTATAAAGATGGGAGCGGGCCCCCTGTTCAAATTAGATCATCTTTGGAATCAAGACACGACTTTCTGCGAAAGGACTTCACGATTTCTTCATCAAGATTCTCCCTTGTGGCTAAGGAGTAGTCACCCTGCATCCGCAGGCACCATCCTAAAGAACACTGCGGTCTGCTGCAAGTCCTTCATCACGAATCCGACGACCCAGCTCGACGAGACCCGGCTTCCCTGGCACCTCTGACCTCTACTCACCTCTACAGCCAAGCTGAGAACCGTGAGTGCGACGAGACCTCGAGGGACCGACGATCGCCAAGACTGCACGACATCTTTACAACAAGCCCACCGTGTCCTCCACGGGTGAGTGCTTTGGGGTCCAAGAAGCCCCGACCCTGCGCAGCTCCAGCACCCAAGGTCAGCCTCCCTGCATCTCCACGATCTGCGTGGGGCCCCTCTGCTGTTTGCTGTGCACTGCGTTGTTTGGCTACTAGCCGGCTGGCTTGTGGCCTTCTGAACGACGCCCGACGACATCACTGCTGCTGGTCTGGTTGCTCCAGACTGGCCCTTGCTTCCTTCTTGAAGAGAGGCACCCCGGACCCTCCTGGTCCACTCCAGACGCCATTTTAGGTCCACCGCGTGGGCTTGAATTTGCCAAGGCTTTGTTGCCCAATCCTGGGTCCAGCGACGCCGACAGCTTCTATCTTCGTGGGACAGCTCGATCCTCCTTCCTGGTCGCCGACAACGCCTCCTGGTCCGTGAGATCTTCGAGCACAGCGTCACCCACACGCCTTGTCGAGGTGGCTACCATCCGGTGCCCTCCTGGTGCCCACTGACTACTGGCTAGTAGTCTCGAACTTGGTCCCCTCTGCTTTCAGGTGTCATCTTCCATCGATCCAGGCTTGGATCCACCGAACTTTCTTCACTGGTCGCCTGCCAGCAACTTCTTTCTTCCAGGCTCCTGGTCCGTCAACGAGGATTCCCGACGTCTTTTGAGTCCTATGCAGCTGCAGCCCCTGGGCTAGGTAACTTCGGCATTTCGGTGCCCCAGCATAGCCTCACTATCCAAGGGTCAGAATCTACTTTCGTTTTCTTCCTACCAGGTCGGGTTCGCCCGAGAACACTAACTTTGCAATTTCTAGCTACCATAGACTTTGTCCCGCATCTCGCGTGAGAGTGCACACACTGCACCCGAGTCCCCGGGGTCTCCTAGAAGTAATCTAACGATCCTATAGTCAAGTCCTAGCGATTCCAAAGCCTATTAGTACTGTACTTACCTGCTAGTAATTTCGCATTCCACTTTTCAAGTATATGGTTTTCCGTGCCCCTCGGGCATTTGTATATACTGTGCTAACTTAAGTATTTTTGTAAGAGTTTTGGTTTGTGCTTAGTACCCTGTCCTCATAAAGAGTACAGGGCTGTTGTGATTCTTAATAAATAACTGTTTATTTTCATAACACTTGTGTGGTGTCCTTTCACTTGGTATTCAAGGGGTATATGTGTGGTAAACAGCTGGCTTAACACGCCCTCTCGAGTCGTTAGCCTTAGACTGCTCGTATCCACGCTACTAGGATAGCTGGTCTATAAGGTTGACTTACAACCAATCATCAATAAGGGTTGCTGGACTGATACATAGTGTTCACTAGAATAGTGAGCACTGCATATCAGGCCACCTTCTCACAGTTGGTAGTTGTTTTGGTACCATCATTGGCAGCGCTGGCAGGGTCAATGGGTGTGGCAAGCTACAGGGGCCTCCTGACCAGGGCTGTGGCACTTTTAAAAAAAACAAATTAAGCATTGGGGGACGCAAGGGGGTGGGTGGGGCAGAGTAAAAGCAGCATATGAGAGAGCAGCATGGGGTAGGTAGAAAAGTACATGAGCTAGAAAGCAACTTGGAGAACAGGGGAAAGTACACACAAAGGAGGTTGTAACAGAGGGAGACGGCAACATGGAGCATGTGGGTAGGTATTTGACGAGCTTAGAAGGACACAAGGGAGACAGCTTAGAAAACACATGAATGCTCATGGAGTGCTTGAGCGTAGAAAAAAAATGTCTACTCTAAAAGCGAGCAGCAGAAGGCCAACCAATCAGAGATTGTGCGGAGGCGATATACTCAAAGGGATGGACAAACTGGTACAAGGAAAGCCATTAAATAGGAAGCAAGTAAGTGACAGAGCCAATCAATGGTAACTGATGGGAGGGAAGTAATAATAATCACAAAAGGGTTTCCCTAAAAAAGGATGTATTTTCTGATGTATGTATTATTCCTTTAAAATTACTAATAAGCAATGCATGTTGTATAGGTTTTCCCCATTTGTTTACTCCGTTTGTGCGCTGGTGCAAAAATCCTTCTGTGATATGGAATAAAGCAGAATCGTTCGATATTACACAGTCATCAAAAATGGTAAATATGTGTTAGCCCTTTTTTTGCACGAGTGCTGTGTTTCTGTAAGAGAATGGATAGGAAGGAGAACAACCTAGTGAAGAGAGGCCACTTTCACTTTTAGAAGTGGGGATACTTCATAAAATAAAGTAAAGTATTTTAAATAAGTTTTGGTTACCAAATAAGCGTACTTGTGGTGCCATTAAAAAAAAGTGGTGAAACGAAAATGGTGAAACGTGAATATCAGGCATTCCTATATGGAAGAATTAAAAAATCTGCAGATATGTTTGGCAGTCGAAGAGTGGTACCTTGGCTCGGGTGGCAAGCTTACAAGTCATGAATTCATCTCCTACTGCCCGTGCAGATTCCCGCATATTGTTCTGAACTTCCTGTAAAAAGATAAAACCACAAAAAATATTTCCATGAATAGCAATTTTGATTGCAGTGCACACTCCATGCTTTGCCCCTCCCAATTCTCAGTTTCTCATTCATTTAAATCACTTGATACCATTAAGCTCTTATTTATGGGGTTTCTATATACTGGAATATATTAAAATAACATATTAAAGTTTTTTTTTGAGAAGCCACAGCTCACCCACTAAGTTTGAACTGACACGCAGATCTAAAGAATACATGGAAATGCTACTTTCCTTCAAAAACAGTTTTCCAATATATAGTCAGTCAGTACAACAATATCCTATATTGTCAGGCGATTCGCTTGGATCTGTTTTTAAAGACTCATTTACACGAAGGTTTATTTTTGGGGTAAACTCCAAGATATTTTCTGATGTACACAAACAACTAGTCGGTGGTGGTAGTCTTCATGGAAATCTTGGTGGGCAGCCTGTCCTCACTACGGTGACTAAGTAAATCACTCCATCTCCTTGACGGAGCTGCTGCCTGCAGATTTAGAAATGTATGCATTGTTAAGTTTGAAGGACGACATAGGAAACAACTTTTTTTTATTTAAAAAAAAAAAATTCCAAAGCAAGATTTTTTTAGGGGAAAAAAAAGAATTATTGCCCCTCCCCTCCCACACCTCCCTCGCCATGGGAGTTTCCTACCATGATGAAGAGGGCACTGTGCACGTTTCAGTGCCCCTTACTGTCAAGTTTTTCTTGGTTGTGAGTGACGGGCAGTACAAGACAGCTGTATATCTGCCCATCTAAATTAGGCGGGCAGACAAAGGCAAACCTACCAGAGTCCTTAAGACCCTCGGAGGAGTCTGACCGTGGCAGAGACAGGGTAGACTCCACTGTTGTGAAACTATGATCCACTTGAAGTTAAAAATAAAGCAGGAGTTCCATAATGTAGATGGGAAGGGAACTCCTACCGCTTTCCGACAGAGTTCCATCTTCCCCGTGATTTTAATGAGTTCCTTAGTCTCCACTTTGTAGCAGATCTGGCAAGGCATATCTTCTTTTTCAGGAAGGGGAAAAGTCAAGGTACATCAGTTTAACTACATATTTAGCACCCTTCATTCTTTTATCTGTATAAAGTTCAGGATCATTTTTTTTACTGGGGCGGGGGGGGGGGGGGGGGGCATTTTCAGGTCCCGGAAACCCCATGCTCAAGGGCCTTATTCTTATTTTAAGGGAAGGGGGAGTTTGTCCCCTCTCCCCAAGTCTTTACAGGCCCTGGGGACCCTGCGCTTCCCCAAAACACACACATTCTGGACAGGCATTTTACATGCTCTGATCGCATTCGCAATCTCAGTTTTCCTGCTTATAAGAGCGGGGCCAAGAAAACTAATGTCTGCTCCCAGAGAGGTTATCCCTGCGGACATGGTAACAGTGTTCTAGGGATAGGATCCTCGGGACAAAAGAAGTACGCTGGGTCCGAGAGGGAAGCCATTCCCTCCCTCCCCTAAACATACAATATGCAGCACCCCTTCGACCTCAACCCCTGGCCCTCCCCAAGGTGTTGTGCTTTTGGCTGTGGATGGAGACCTCCAGGGACCCCCTTCACCTGGCCTAGTGGGGGTAGAGTATCCCTACTCTGCCCCCCTTATAGCATTGTTTAACCTTTTTTCTAAGATTCAGGACTCATTTTAAGATCGCTGACACCCAGTGGGAACTTTGTAAAAAAATAAGTTCCGGGGATCTTGTCAAGAAGCAGCTTGCACCAGCCCATTTCTCCTGCTAGCGCCGCCCAAAACAGAACCAACTACAGAACCATGAAAGGGGGGGGGAGGATGTGGCCTAATGGCCAGAGCTGTCAACTTTGGAACTGGGGAACCAGGTTAGAGTCTGGCATCGGCTCAACATCCTGTGATTCTGGGCAAATCACTTAATCTCCCCGTAAATTAATGTGTCCTTAATTGCTGCTCCTGAAAAGCACCTGAGTTGATGATTAAGTGCCGGTGCTGAGCACCAGAAACCACCGGCTCAAATTAAGCACTACTGCCACAACATCGTTGTTAATGTGGTGGCACCCAATCAGATCTTGCCTGGAGATGTCGTCTCAGTGGACCCTCCGCCATGTGAAATCTCTATATTGTTTACCCTTAATTTCTCAAAAACTGCTTAAAAGGATTTACACCAAATCACAAAATGCACGTTTTCTCGACCTAGATCATCCTTCCTACCAAGTTTGCTGTAAATTTGTTCAGGAGGTTTTGCGGTATTGCGATTTAATTTTCCTATAGAAAAATAAAATGAGAAAATAGGTTTTGAGACCACCCCCTTTTTCTCTGCCCCCACTTCACGAATCACCCCAAAAGTATCCAGGAAGAAGCGGAGGAGGAAGGTCTTTTTCTTTCAAAGTTTTGTGAAGTTTCGTCAAAAGGCATCAAAGTTCTACGCAAACCAAAAAATGCTTTATAAATCATAACTACATAGTGGTAACAGCTTCTGTGTAATATTTATTGATAGACAAACATAGCTATAGATGTATTTAGATAGATTGGTAGTTCGGGCTGGACTGTTCCCATGAGGCACAGGGTCAAGGCTGATTTGCATATAGCCATTGTCTGACCTAGGGTGGTGTGGAGTGCAAAGAAACGATGGATTTAGGCCAAGATCTTTGTACTGGGGTGAATGTAAGACAGTGTTCCGCATTCTGTCCATCAACTGTGTTTTTTTCAATTTAGATAGATCTATACATTTATTTGTATGTGTGCAATTGTGACTTCATGGTGTTTTAGATTGCATTACTTAAAGAGCATCTGAGTTGTATTAAATCATTGGACAAATATAGTGAGACTTTAAAAGTGGCCTTTATTACATCTCATTATTTACAAACTGTAGTAAAGTGCCTCTTTTTGCATGGTTACCCCCTACGTTTTTGCTTGACATCTGATGCAACCTGACTTGATGTGCCCTTGGTCCTTGCCAATCAGGTTCCCAGAGCCTGTGTGCTTTCAAAAGACTGTAACTTTGTATACACAATTGGCACATCCCTGGCCACAGGTAAGGTCCTTGTAAAAACACCATGCAGCACCTATTGTGCCACCCTTAGAGGCCCTGCAACTTAACCCACACACACTGCCACTGCAGGCTGCATGTTTTGGTGCAGAGAAAAGTGAATAGTCAACACGGCACACATGCCTGTGTGCCATGCCTGCAATCTACTGCCTAAGGCCTAGGTAAGTCTCCTCTTTGGCAGTGTGCATTAGCCCTAGGTTGAGGGTACAGAAGCATGAACTCTGTACCCTTACAGTGTTTAAGACCATTCTCAGACATTGTAAGTGTAGTAAAGCCATGAAGAGAATATGGTCTGGGAGTTGGTCACGACGAACTCCTAAGTTCCATAATGGCTTTACTAAAAACTGGGAAGTTTTATAGCAAACTTCTCAGCACATTAAACCCACACTGATGCCAGGGTGGGATTTAATGTGAAATGCACTCAGAGGGCACCTTAGAGATGCCCCCTAAAAATTGGCTAGCCTTGGTGTGGTTCCTGCCACCACCAGACAGGTTTCTGGACCCCTGGTAGAGAGCCTCCGCACTCTGGATCCAGAAACAAAGCCCATCCTGGTCATTGGCCCTTGCAGTGCTGACCTTAATCCCAGGAGCTCGGTTCCCACAACCAAGTGGCCTGCTAGAAAGCAGTCCCTAACTGAAGGCCCCTAGCCCCATTGGCTAACGTTGGGCCCATGCACTCTGCACTCAGCCGCCTCAGTGCCACTGGTGGTGCAACTTGAGTGCCCATCTAGACCATGGGTAACCTTGGTATTAACCCCCAAAGCTCACCTTCGAGAGTCGAGTACTTACCTCCAAAACTGATAACCATTTTTTCCCCTAGGAACCCAAGTTGAAGGGTTTGGGGCCTCAAAATGTTTTAAGTGTGGAACTGCTAATATATGGAGAAAAGTGAACTCAATTGCAAAGTATAAAATGTTGTACTTACCTTGTATGTAGAAATAAAGTGTGGTATCTAGGCATACCACCCCAGTACTCAAAGTAATCCAAAGTACCTCAAACGTGATCTAAAAGTATTTATTGTATGATACATACTGCATTGAAAATGGATACAAACTTGTAACAAATTTAATTTCAAGCAGAACTGCATTACCTTGAACAGTCTTGCATTTAGAAAGTATATATTACTCACCTGTGCCAAGCCCTGCATGGTTCTAAAATAAAACATAAGTATATCTTTTTTATACATACTTAATTGCTATCAGTCCTGGATTGAGTGATTACAATAAATGCTTAACACACCCTTTAGATAAGCCTACACTACCACAAAGAGAGCGGTTAGCAATTAACTAATTTAGCCTCTGCTACACCTCTGGGGACTCCCTGGAATCTCTGCACACTATACCTTTCTTTGGTATAGTATATACAGAGCCAGTTTCCTACACAAACTATATTTAGAACCAATATTTTGTGTGAGTAACATATCCAAGGAGTGCAACTTTTGTCACTGAATGAACAAAGCAGATCAATAGCTGTGTTCTCCTGATCAATAGATAATCAATAAAAGCTATCTTGATTATGAGGCACATGATCATTTGAAGTGCATTTAATAATGATTTCTGATTAATAACATTTTGATTAACATATTGAAATACGTTTTTATATTTCATTGACCAAAGACCAATTTCGTTCGGGAAGGTAACTATGCCGAGGAGGGTATGGGGTAGGTTTTAAGGAAGTGATTATGCGTGAGTGAACCGGGAAATATGGGATACAGTACAGAAATAATCAATAAATACGTTAACTGGCGCCACATACCTGTCTTGATAGACTAGAACAAAAGATTTAAAGTTTAGAGGAGCAATATGATCAGACAGGGAATGTGCAGCACCCCTTGGATATAACATTTAAAATTGTGGACTTCAATGAACAGCTAAGGAAGTAATTAAACACTTACTGAAATATGCAAGTTACAATGCATGAATGTCTTATATGAGAGGCCAAGGGCCTATTATGCAAGTGCAAACGGTTTTGTGGCCCGTTTGCGTATGCAAAATACAAAAGGGCCATGTACTAACCATAATTAGCGAGTCGCTAAATAGGATTAGCGACTCGCTATTGGAAGAGGTGTTCCGAAGGCGTCCCTTCCTAATAGTAGGCCTGGGCGGTAAATTCTGTTCCGCTCACGGAATATGGGTAAGTTTGTGTTCCGCGGAGAATGCGGAATTGCCAAAAATTCCACGATCCGCGGCTTCACAGAATGTTTTGCTTGTTTGCGTTTTCAAAAAGAGCAGTTGCGAGATATTTCCCCTGAGCACGCAAATAGCATTCGCGAACAGGAAAAAAGCATTGCGAACGAGCGGAACAAGCAATTCCGCGTGATCGAGGACCTCTGTGTGCATGCGGAGATTTTTTACCGTTTCGTGGAGCTGTGCGTAGCGCAACTATGCAAATTCCACCCACCCCTACCTAATAGCGATTCTGAGCCCTACTTATGACTGTTTTGTCGCAGTTTACCACCCTTCTCAGAAGGGTGGTAAAGCACTCGCAATAGGGAAGGGGTCCCCAGGGAACAGGCAGTGGTCCCAGGGACCACTACCTTCCCTTAAAAAATGTAACAAAAATGTTTCATTTTTCTTTTTTTAAATGCATCCCGCTTTACTTTAAGGAAAATGGGCTGTATTTAAAAAAACATAAACTGCTTTATTTAAAAGCAGTCCCAGAAATGAAGGTCTGCTGGGCTCAGCAGGCCACCATCCCTGGGAGGGCAAGCCATTCCCAATGGGGTTGCAAATTGCGAGTGCCTCATTAATATTTATGAGGCGTGCAATTTGTGCCCCCATTGGGAATCGCAAACCGTGTCTGAGACACTGCTGTACATTGTGATTTGCAATTCGCAATTTTGTTGCAGCTTGCGAGTCGCAAATCACAATGGTCGTACATCTGGCCCCAAGGTCCTACCCGGTCTATCCTTCTCCTTGCAGAGAGAGGACACTGAATATTTCAATCACATAGCACTCAAATTACTTAACAAACTCAACAGTTTCCGGCTGCCTGATTACTATAGACCAAATTGACAAAGTTATCCCTAGCTTGTTCAGACGCAAAGCACTTCGAGAAGATGGATTTCTCAGTGAATTTCATAAAGTTTTCTCTGCATTACTTGTACCACGATTGTTACATTTCTAGAATGACACAATAAAAACTGTAGCTCTACATCCTTCACTTAGGGAAACCTTATTGGTAACGCTCCTAAAACTTGGCAAACTCCCAACCCTACAATGCAATTCATTTTGACTGCTCTCCTTAATAAACACACATATTAAAATCCAAGCCAAAGTCTTGGCAAATAGACTACTTCTTCTTCCACACATGATCCTGCAAGACCAATCAGTGTTCATTCCTGGGGGATGGACCACCCATAACCTATGCCCTCTCTTCATTTTAATTTATCAATTAAAACCTGAAATTGAAGGGGTGGCAGATTTTTTTTTCAAACACCACCCAAGCTTTTGGTTCACTGGAGTTAACTTTTTTGGTTACTGTATTTAAACAGAATGGGATGCCCATCAGACGTTTTGGGGTGGATCCAGTTTCTTAACTCTAAGCCAACCATCAGGGTTAGTTTGAACAAGCTCCTCTCTGACCCAATAGAAAGAGGAAGAGGCATCCATAAAGGATGTTCTTTATCTTCACTGTTGTATGCACTTGCCTCTGAAATCTTGGCATGTGCTATTAGACAACAGCATGCCAGGAAAGGTTTGAAGTTCAGCTCCTGAAACTTATTATATGTGGATGACATTACCCTATATTTCTAAAACTCAGCCCAAAATGTTAGCCCAGTCATAAAATAATTTACCATGTTTAAAGCACTGCCAGGAATTTCCATAAACTGGAACAAGTAGACTGTATTCTCCCCGACACTTGGGAAAAACATCTGTAGGCATAATTTTCTCCTCCTGTAGAATCATGATGCATTCAAATATTTGGGAATATGGATAAGCTGTGACAAAGTAACTGTCATAACTGAAAATGATGGAATAAGAATGCATACAATTGAAGATCAGGGAAGATGAAGGATCCCTCTTCCCATTTCTCTCATCAGTAAGGTAGCATTGATGAAAATGGTCATCCTATCTAAATTATTATACCTGTTCTCCAAAATACCTACACCCGCCTTAATAAAAGCTTTTTCAAAACCCTTAGATCACATATGAATAAATGTGCATGGGCAGGTAAGCAGCGTAGAGTTAAATGGGAAAAACTGACTTCACCGTATGAGCAGGGAGGACTAGCTGCCCAATATTTTTAACTGTATTACCTATGTAACAAGCTCTATATGCACATTTATGAGCACACCCACCATACAAGGGCCACTGCGCATTCAACTTCTCTAACCCAACTAATTGGATTGACCTCTAGGTATATTCGTTCAGAAATAAATTCAGTTGTCACCACACAACTAGCATGAGAGGGACTTGGGAAACGATTACTATAACAAATTTGATATGCTCCTAATCAACCCGAGAACTTTGTGCTTTACACCAATTAACGGGGGAGACTTTCTCCCTACTTAGAATATGTAGATTGGCAGTAACAAAGATTGAATACCTGTTTGAACAAGGGACATTCCTTAACTATTCCAATATCAATGATAGAGTGGAGACCACCACTCAGAATTTGAGCGATATGCAAAGCCCACTACCTTTCCTTTCCTCAAGAACATTCACTATGTAGAGGCTTATTGCTTCTCATGAATCTTGCCTTGCCCAGACATATTGTTAGTAGACATTACATGCAAAATGATGATCTTGTAACCCAACCAACCACAAAAATAAATCCATGTTAGCGGTTACAGGTAAAGAATGGAAATTTTGGTGCAATCAAATGGGTTGCTGTCTCCAAAATGTAGACCGTTTACTTCATTTTAGACCCTGTTAAGGTTCACAAACCATATCCCGCAATCAGTCTAAATATTTTCATCTATAGCTTTATTGTTTGCAAATAGAAGCGTGGCATTCATTTGGGGCAGAAAAAAAGTCCTATACCAATGCATGGTTGGCAGTCCTAACTTACTGCAATGAACAACTTTAAGTATATTACTCCACCCTTCCATCACGTAGTACACCCAAAGATATTTGGCAACTACTGCACAAGTACCTGGCTACTGCTACACTTTAGTTACCCATGAATATTAATGCTTGGGAGTACATTGTTGCTTAAGTAATGAAATTATGACAATATGATTACTGGGTATTGGTGCAACTTGTTTGTAACTTAACTTGTAGATATGTATCAGTCATTTGAATGTGGCATGTACCATTTTCTCTGTGTCAAATATTTGCACTGCATATGGCTGGTGTGAGAAAAATGATGCCAAGTCTTTGTATTACAATAGATTTTTACTCCCAAAAGATAAGATTGTCCTATCAACTGCATTTACCCGGTCATGAACATTTTATGAATGATATGACTGTACTGCCTTTTTTGAACGTCAGCTA
Organism: Lissotriton vulgaris; assembly: GCF_964263255.1. Classification (NCBI taxonomy): domain Eukaryota; kingdom Metazoa; phylum Chordata; class Amphibia; order Caudata; family Salamandridae; genus Lissotriton; species Lissotriton vulgaris. The sequence continues at coordinate 105,973,483 of NC_141698.1, forward strand.
TTTCGTTGTGATGTCAGAAAAGTTTAGTAAATAGATCATTTGAAAAAAAAAAACATTTGTGTGACCCTAGGCGAAATAAATTAATATATACAAAAAACCTTACTTACACTGGGATTGCTGTCCAACATCCAAATTACCAGCTGATTTTGTTACATATCAGTAAGATAATAGATTCCTTTTCATCTAAGAATATGCAGGTAAAGAGACAAAGACACAACAGTCTTAGGTTTTACCTCCTTCAATATGGTTATTTCACCGGAAAGAAGGGGAATCCTGCCTCGGAATCAACAATGCCTTGCCTTTTCAATACTGTTTTATAATAAAGATAAACACCCCACTTTTTAATTTGCTACCAGATACACCACACATACCCATTTTGTGACAAAATGCTGGCAAGGCCAGGCTTCTTAGCCTCATGAACTCGACATAAACAAGCTCACTGTGACAAACAAGATCATTCACTGTTCAACAACAAATATTGCATCTTTGAAAAAGTCTGAAACAAGCAGGTTTGGCCCGGAGAAGCCTGTGCTTGTTATGTGCAAATAGGTTAAAAGTAATACAAAGTACACTTTCCAGTGTCTAAAGGTGACATGCATGTTTGTGTTTAAGAAAAAAACTCTGTGAAGTGGAACTGAAGTGGGATACCTTTCAGGCAGATGTGCACAAGCAAACTAGCATCACTCGCAGTTAAAAGAGCCAAATGTGGAAGCTGTCTGGCTCATTGCCCCATACTGTCCTGGGCAGAAGCATAAGGTGAGTGAGTATATTTCTCTCATGAATGCTTTAAAAAACAGGAGGCTGAAGGAACAGGAATATCTGTCATGAGGCTAGACCAAAAACTGAGGGCACAGAAATAAAAATACAGTAGTCAAAGATAAGTAAAACAGAAAAGTGGTACAAGAAAAAGAGTTTACAGAATGACTAGGCCCCATTAACAACAGCATGATTTCCAAGAGCCTTCTTCATTGGCACACAACACAAATCAATCTTTTTTGGAAAAATGTAATTCTCCTTTAACAACTGCAATAATTGAAGTCTGCATTATTTGCTTAAAACTCCTTTAAATTAATACAAAACTGACATTAACAGTAAGTGGCATTTCTTTAAGATGAATTCACTCCATTTATTCAATTATAGACAACTGACAATTTAGAAGCTGATGTGCAAAGCTATAGATTAATTGTAGGACCAGAAACATCAAGAGCACAAATTTAAAGTGTACTCACCGGGCCATTAAATGTAAGGAAGATGTTCAGAGCTGCATCGTCCCAGAAAAATGGGTGCCGAGCCACAAGATTAATAAAGCGTTTCAGAGCTCGTCGTCGCGACTCAATGAACTCTCGATCAGCTAAGGAAAGAAAAAGTAATATTTGAAGTGCTTAATTTATTAAAATATCTCCTGGTAAATGCCTTCTCCTGAAATAATGATATGTTTACATAATTTGTTTTCTCAATTGAGATGCAAGTCTGTTTATCTAATTGAAGTTAATAACTGCCACTAATATACTCAATTCAGTCTGGCATTTGCTAAACACCTCTTAAAACTATTGTTAGGGACAAGAACTAACAAACAGCCACACTAAAGGAATATTATCAATGCCTCCCATTTGCCAAGCCCAGATCAATCTGAGCATTAAAGATCGTAACATATCGAAGAAAGGTCTTCTTGATGGAACTATCGGCAAGTTCGATAAGACGGACAAGAACATCAGTATGGCTATCATTTTAATATTAAGAATTCTGCATGTCCCAGGCTGTGGCATGAGTCAACTTTGCATTCCAACCAGCCAACAGCAACACCAGTTTTTTTCTAATCAGTCTAGAAACCTCTTTATGGATCACTAACTCCAGGTATCTAAAAGAGTTTGCATTCCAATCCAGGTGAAAGTCTAGTTCTATTTCCCATGTTGAATTAGTGAATGGAAACACTTTGGACTTTTCTCAGTTAACACATAACTGGGGGTCACATGTCCACATATTATAGTTAGGAGATATTTCATTGGCCTACTTCTTAATGTACAATAAATATCATAACACAAAGATATTGAAAGATGAGGATGCCCGAATACAAAACCTTTGTGAGCATGAAACACTCACAGTAAATAGGCCATCAGTTCCACAGCAATGGTGAGTAATAGTAGCATCAGCAGCCACCCTTGAATCGTGCCTTTAGATTTTGTAGTATTGTATGGGATTCTCCCTTTACAAGAGGTTGAGCGAACATCAGCTTAATTAATTTGAGGAGTAAGATTCCTACCCCAATCCAAATTTACCCCAAATTTAGAAGAACCACACTGAGTGCATTCCACTGTAAGATGGGAGATACATATTCAATAGCCCTTACAAACATCTGAAGCAAGTATGGTTCTATTTTTCAGCACACTCTATAAAAGTTTCAGAAAGGACAATCTGAATTTGGGTCCTTCCAAGCAGCCAATCTTTTTGTTGCACTTATTACCTCACTCAACGTAAAAAAGCCCCATCAGTGCTATTCTACTAAAAGGCGTTATGCATGCCATAGTGCCATCATTCAAGTGGAATCTTAGCTAATCCTGCAACATCTTTACTTCAGAAAAGTATAGAATCTGGGTAGCAATCAGCCAAAGTTTTGATGACAACTTCATTGTTAAAGGGTGGTGTTCCACAGCAGTATGTACGCTGATAATGTTATCTTGCAAGTTGGCATTTTAAGCAGTCATGCCAAGGTCTTTCTTGGACTATCACAGCAACATCCCTTGTGCTTTTGCTACGAATCTCACGACAGTATCAGTCACCTGGCATAAAGCATCCAATCTGTACTTGATTTTGGGAAGTATGGTACATCTTTAGCCCCTTAGTTACTGTATTTCAATACAAAACGCCTGACTTTCAAGTAATCTAACTACCAAATGAGTGGCTTAATAACCATGGTCCACTCTGACATGCACATAACGCTCAAATAAACCTATATCTACTTACCAGAGAGCCAAAGTCAACATCAATATTAACGAATTTTACAATTGCTTCCCTAATCTCATAACAAAAGACAGAGGGCCTGATTTAGATCTTAGCAGATCTGGTCCCGCCGTCCCTTTTCCGATTGTTTTACTGCCTGCCTACTTGGTGGTCCACCCGCTCTATTTTGCTGTTGGTGGGTCCTGGATAGAAGATCGGCCGAGTGCCGCTGACTCCGCCAGACTTTTCCTCTAACATCAATGGCATCATAGGCAGAAGCAGCTGTCGGAGGGAGTCCAGCTACGATTACTGCAGGCCCAATCATGGTGTGCCTTTCCGTCAAGGAAAATGTGGCGGGAATACCTCCGACCTTGAGTTGGGGGATTAGAACATAATCAGGTGGAAACTTAACTTTTTTCCTGTTTCCTAAATCCGGTTCCGTCTTGAGCCCTATTGTCCAGGTACCTCCTTTGCTGCTACTACTACTTGATCATGATGCTAATGAACTCTGTTGTTGCTGAGATCTAAGGTAAGCTTCTGTAACACTTGACTTCCTATGAATTATGTGTTGACAATTGCTTTAGCATTGTATATTTTTACATTGCTCTTAAATGCTATTTTTTTCTTGTGTAATACATTAGTGGTTATTTTACAGCTTATCAAGGTAAATGAACACACCTGTATTGACACTTAAAACAAAAAATTATGTTGTGGTGCTTGTGGGTGTGGTGCTTGTGGGTGCTGTGCTTGTGGTGCCTGTGGGTGTGCATTCAACAGTGTGTTTGTGTGCTATGCAATATGTAAAAAATGGACATAAAATATCACCTAAATATATATTAGAAGCAAATATAACATATATGTGTATTGACACATTAGTAAGTAGTACTTACCGTTCTCCACTCCACCAGGGAATCACTCTATCAGCGAACCCCAGCTAGGACAATGCCAGCACAACATCGACATCTAAATAGGCTTGGAGCAAAACCGCCAACCTGACGGCCACGGAGTACTGTTAACCAGCAGAGGAGACTGCTGTGTCGACAGAGGTGAGCCATGTACGCAACAGAAAACAGTCTGTTAATCCAGATGATGATTCAGCCAGCCCACATCTATATATGGTGGGCAGGACTCTGTCAGCTTGACAGAGTACTTGTAACAACCACCACAGAGGGACGATGGGAGGACATACAAGATCTAAATCAGGCCCAGAGTGACCTAACAATTAAACTTATAAAAGGAAGAACCACGCCCTTCATTTTACCTGAAGAATTCAAAATACTGCGCTACAGGAAAATATTCAGGTCATGGGGAGTATGTCTAACTTAGAGATGTGAACCACAAGGATGCAAAGTGATCAGACTACCAGAACATTTACTTTCCGCATATCCATGGTTTGTAGCACAGTTATCATGGATCTATGGAAATTCAGATTTAATGTAGTAAAATGCATCCCCATATCAGATTTGGGACTGCAAACCCACAGCATTTAGTCAGGAGTTTAACATACAACTCAAAAGTGTCAAAGTTAGTAGCATATAGTTTTATATCTTTGTAAGCATAATAACAACTGATCCTAACTTACAACTATTGCAATTTGTTCCCAGTTTCTGCTAATGTATCTAGAATTCAGAAGTCAAGACTTTCTATGTATTAATATGTTACAATACCTCTAGAGTTGGTGCAGAATGGCGTAAAATAACCAGAACACCCTACGTATTAGCAAAGGCTCTGTGACCAGTAGGAAAGCAACAAGTTTCTTGATGGTGACCAGGATGGCAGCTGGTCCAGGAGGAAGTAACTGGTACATTAATTTCTTAGTCAAGGCTAGGGGTGCTGGCTTGTTCTTCCCACAGAAGCATCTCTTCTTTGCATGCTTGCTTCCAGAGAAAGAGGGTGGACTGGCTGGAGTTCTATGGCCAGGGTTGGTGTTTGTGGCAGAGAAGTTATAACTACCAAAGCATAGATGTCCTTATCCTCCAAAGCTGGCAATATGTGTTGCAGTGGAAAGGGCCTCCAATACACTGGCTATGACAACTTGGCTGGGGGCTACAAATTCAGGCCTCCAGATCGAAGTCCATCCCTTCAGTTTACATGGCATGGACCTTGCATGCAGATCAACATAACTGCCCATCCCTGAAAGGCAAACAGTTGCGGCGGAGCCCAAAGTTGATACTGGCTCCAGGAACAGATGCAGGGAGAGTCATGGGGACTTCTGCAGGAGGGTAAGCTCCTAGTGTTGGAATCTGTACCCGGTACTGAAGTAGAGGTACCGGGGGAAACTGAAAGCTTCATCAGAACTTGGGGCTGCCTCTCTTTGGGACAGGATTCTCTCTAACCTCTAACCTTTAACTTGCCATTTGGACCATAAAGGAGAGTGCCTGGATCAAAAAAGAAAACTGCATGAAGCTGGATCCACACTATGCTGGCATGGGTCTGGTATCTGCACAGCTGCTCCTGGTCCCAATCATCATACGAGTTTGACTTTCCTTCAAGGAGTCCACAACCTTTAAGGAAGAACAGCCGGAGAGTAGGTTGGGGACTGTGTTCTTAAAAAATGGACTTGAAAATACTAGGTTGGGTTCCTGAGAGCCCAAACACTATGTTGGGAAAAAAGAGCCAAGAACTGCTCCTCAAGGAGGTGGATTTCAGGGACAGGTGCCGGGACAGGTTCTGCTTTGTCCATGGTGCCTCCACTTTATTGAGCAACCTCCCAATAGATTTGTAGTGGGTGGATTTTATGGTAGCTAACTTAATGGTGGCCAGTGCTTCTCTGTTCTTCTGTCTTCTTTTGTAGCTTGTACACTTGTGAGTAGAATCCAGGTTCTTGAGCAGTGGGGGAGAGCAGACTCTCTCATTCACCAAGACTGTGCTCACTGATTGGGTGGTACCACCCTCTCAAAAGCTACCAGAACAGTGCAGGAGCCAAGATCGATTGTGGAAGCAGAGAAGGAGTCAGGAGTAGTCTGCCATGTCTGCCAGAGACAGACACACCCCAGAGGATGAGCTAAGCTCACTCCTAGTGCAAGTCTCTGTGTCACTGGAGCAGTTGGGCGCTTCTGCCCTGGATTTATGCCAAGGGAAGGAAACAAGCAACAGAACTGCAGCACCACAACCAGACCACTAGCTTGACCCTTTACTGCAACAACAGCATGGCGTATTTTCACCCAGATGAGTAGATCTTGATTCAACATGTTGCATTGCACCTAGTAGCTAGGAACAACAATCTGCTACTTTTTTTGTCAGGGAGATGTTGAAAATAGCAAGATCTTAGCACTTAAAATGTTTTTTCCTTGTGGTGGATGAGCAGCAGCATCAGCACCACATCAATAATCTGCCCTTTAATCACTCCTCATCGAAGAAGCAGTATACCTTACACCACTTGAAGCATCTGGTCTCCATGGGTTTTCAGCTGTTTAAACACTGCTCTGAGCATGCATGACAGTCGGTCTCCCTCTCCTTCAGTACACAGCAACAGGAGCCATTCCTTCTCTAGTCCTCTCCCGACGCTATTGGAGGGCAGCAGATTTTCCTGTCCTGTTTCAAACCTTTGTCCGCGATAGTGTACAGAGCTTCCGCTCAAAATCAAATGGCTTTAAATACCTAACATACAAGACCACCTTACATTCTCAAACAATATCAAAGGTGCATACTACTCAGAAATGGTGCAGCACAATTTTGGAGGAACTCAATAAAGTTCAAGTGCATCTTCCTTCCGGTACAAGTCAGCTCTATGGCAGTGGACATACCATGATAATAAAGAATCTGATTGATGGCAGAAATTCCATGATGTTACCTGCTACAGGGTATTTCTCTTAAGACAGTCCTTCAGCCAACCTAAGGTTATTGTTGGGCTTTAGCCTCCGGGCAAAAGAGAAGCTCAGGATGTGGAAAATGATCATACATCAGGGTGAAGGACTCTGTCACATTCCTAGTTAAGGTATTTCTTCACTCAGAACACCACTTTCTCCAAAACTGACTGATCTACCACCTGTCCATAATGGACTGATTGAGTGAAACAGAAATAGTCTTTCCTGACTCACTAATTGTATTAGTTCCGCTGAACTAGACACACGACAACCTACCTTATGACCTGTGCTTGGAGTATAGAGAGGAAGAAGCCAGGTAGAGGGAACATGCTCAGAGGCAGCTACCATAAGGTCTATAATGTCTAATATAGAAACACACTTTCTTGGGGTTGCACATACACTTGCAGGACCCTAGCCTTGGTTACTCAAATCTTTCAGTAATACAGAGACATGGACATACACAGGGACGTGTGAGATTGTAGTAATAGCCAGCTTTGCAGAATTACCTGGGAGAGCCAGACCGCAGTTTGCCGAGTCTGGGGAGCAAATAAAAAAAGCCTGTGCTTCACAACTATCTTTCAGCTGCCACAAAGTATAGGTTATGTCACATTGTTGTTAGAGACAGAGTCACCCATGTTAAAAGGCAGTTCACGTTTGGTGAACCAAATCTCTGGCACAGTTGAGTAACCCACGAAGCAACTTGTTACTAAAATATATAAAGCACCTGCAAGCCAACTCATAATGTGAATCCCCTTTGCAGGAAAATATGCCAGGTCAGTTAGAAATGTTGAAGTGCAGCTCCTGAGAGCCTGAGCTGTTATCTTTACTGCTCACCTTGCTCCACATCAGGTACAAAACTCCAGCCCACTTTCTATGTGCCATGGCTTGGCAAGTACTCACAAAAAACCTAAACACCTTGCTCATTACAGTACAGTGGAGTAGTCCATCTGGCAGGCCCGTCATACATAGGGGCCGTGACTCATGCAGTAACCAGCAGCGCACGCATCATCTTAGACTTGCAGTATTCAACAGGTAAAGGGCAGCCTCTAATTCTTGTCTCAAGAAGTGGGCTGTCTGTGGTTGCATTTTATTTTTGTGTCATAATTTTTTATTGGAGTTCAAAGATAGGCAGTTTCATAGGTTACAAAACAATATAGTAAATATAAATCGGTATGTGACAAATAATATACACTTGTAATAAATTAAGGAAGAGGAAAGAAGGAGGGAAAGGGAAAAAGGAGAAGAGAAAAAGCTACATATAGGGAAGGAAAGAAAAGAGAATTAGAATTTCAGGAATCGCAAAGAAAGGGGGTCCACAACTGCTGGAATAATTGTTCTTGGTCTTGTATCCTATGTATGTATGTGGTTGCATTTTAAAGTATCCTATTCACTCACCATAGTGTTGGCACCAGAAACTGAAGTACTGCACTGGTACAGGCGATGTGGAGAATCAGAAGCAGGCAACAAGTGGAGGTCAGTGAGGCATGATTGCTCTCAAGCACATTTGACACTTCCCTACAGTTATTTTTAAACTCTTCTAGCTATACAATGGCAACCTACATTTATTGTATTTAAAAATTACTGTAATAATGCAGGGAGGGAAACACTGCACCTCACTTTAGTGGGAGGTACAACAATTAACACTGAGTTTTAATCAAACATTCTGTCTGGTATACCTTACCTCACCACTATAAAATACACATGCACAGAAAGGCTCTCAAGTGGGCTCTCTCTCACTCATGACTTCCTCCTAGCTGACAAAATACATATCCTCTATTTCGTAAAGCCAAAATATATTGAAGTGATGTACTAGGTGTTCGACTAGAGGAATGCACCCCCATAATGTTAAACCACTGCTGAAACTCAAGTAAATTGGGTACATTAAAGATTGAGTATTTAGCCTACTTGAAACATGACAAAATATCAGAATTTCTAAGCACAAAGAAAGATTTCTATTTGAATATTTTCGTTTTTTTATTGACAGTAGGAAAAGGTTCCAGAATTCATACTACCTAACAAACTATATGCCTGTGATTTAGTGTCTCAACTTCAGCCACTATTTTTTGTTTCCCATACAGGTCCAAGACACAATGAATGGCAAATCTTACAAGGTTTCTGTTGGGGGGAGATGTGTTGGGATCTATGCTTCTTGGAATTGTGGGGATGTTGCTAGGAGGTTAGAATGTTATGATGTGAATAGCAGACAGTACAGAGGAAGCTGTGGAAGGAGCTGGAGGTCTCTTCACTTCTGACTAATAAAGACTTACTTCAACTATATAACCTGGATTGAAGATATCTTCTTTACAGTTTCCTATATTGGAACTACTTACCTTACTTCATTCCCTCTGCCTCCAGCCTTTTCAAAATCTCCTTGACCTGCAGCCGTATTAACAATATACCAAGCATCTACACACCTACCCCTTATGCGTCCGGGCTAGAACTTGCTTTTTCCCCTATTGCCCTACTTTTCTAGCACTAGTTCTTAATACTTTTTTTAAAAACATATATTTATTGGGTTTTTGGGAAAAAATTCAAAAACAAGGGGGAAAGGAAGTTCCAGGATGATCTCAGGCTAGATAAAAGAAAAAGGAGGGGAGAACACATAATTCGGATCATCATATCTCAGCAGCAACCTGAACAACATACAATATCTAGTGAAATAGTCAGAAGAATAAGCATACTAACATCACGTAGGCAGATCGTGTTTAAGACTTTTTACGACTTGCCCGACCTCTTTCGTAATCCTTTCACAGCCAACCTTTGAACCAATGCATTAATTTTATGTGTTGAATATCATCAATTTTCCCTTGACTGTTTCACTGTCCTTTGCAACATCTCAAATGAGGCTTCAAGGCCTGGACCTCTTTAAATGAAGGTTAACATATCACGGCTTGAAGAGTTCTCACCACCACCAGGCCACTGTTTAGCCCTAGTTGCTTGCCTTTGCCAGCAGAACCACCATACTCAACTAAGTAGAACCTCGATAGCGTTGAGAAGAATCGTGTGGCGATACATCAATTCCTCAATTGCACTATCTCAGTTTGTGAGCTCAGTGAGAGCATTTCTTTCACACCTGCCCACCAGAGAATCATAATTGCTCACATCTCGATTGCTGCACATGCTTCTTCTTGAAAATCTCAGTTTTGCACATGGTGATGTTTGAATAATGTAAAGAAAATCCTAAGAAGATACAGCAAACTTTATTAGTTTGATTATGATCTAATGTGGCTTTGGAGGGCATTTTAACTGTGCAATGGTTCATCTTTTCCTTTATAGCTATCCTCCAAGATTCAGATCCTTGCCATCAACACTTGGCAGAGCAATGGTTTTCATCAGTGTTAGCCTTTTAGTTGCTGTAAATCTGGCTTAGGGCAGAACGTTCCATTCAGATGGCACAGAATTATAACATGAGTTCATGGGCACCAGAGTGCCAAGTGTCATTTTAAAACACTCCACTCATAGTTGGTGTTGCAATGGGGAAAAGGAAAAAGACCTTCACTTCCTGGTAATCTCCAACATTACAGCCAGCTGCTTGAGGCACAATCTGCTGAACATCAGTCAAGAGGGGACTGAGAGTGGTGGCAGTCATGTAACACTTGAAGGAGCCCTAACCTTATGGGTGCTTTAGCGCTATAAGGGTGTTCCACTCGCTTTGGATCAAATATTCTAAGTAAAAAAAGACAGGGGCAAAGGAGGGCCTTTATAAAGTTAGGGAGGAAAGCTTATACTAGGGAAGAGCACATGACATCCCTCGGTTCTCATCAATAAACCTTTCAAAAGGTACCATTAAGAGTTTCAGTGATCCTAAAGAAAGCGAAGGGACACATTCGAATTTATTTTCCATTGCCTACTTCTTTCTTGGATGCCAACTTTCCAATTGGATGAGGGAGGCATTCTGCCCTTCTGGGTGAGATGCTGAAGCGGTGGTGTGGCTTTAAAGGGCCTGCACAGTAATGTGTTCAGTGAGTGAGTAAAGTGTAGGTAGACAGGAGCAGGCATGTGTTTGGAAGTAATCAGTGCTTTCAATGGCGGATACTGTCGGTGAGGAGTACCTGCACTTCTCTATTTTGAGAGGGAGAGCACCAGCACTTCTTGGACGCAAGTAGGTACTCAAGTATAAGGTAACGCACTTATATTTTCACATTTCAAGCACTTAAAGTAATGTAAACTGGACAGGAACCTGCAGAAAACAAGCACTTCAACTAAGAAACGTCACAATTTACAAAAAGAAAGGTTAACAAAACAACAGAGGTCTGTAAGATGAAACATCCTGTCACAAAGAAGGTTTTACAGCTTATCTTTACCTCCCAGCACTCTTTTCGGGGGAAGTGAAGGCACCATGCGATAAGGGAACTTCTGCAGAAGCAGCTCCTGGATCACCACAAAATCATTGTAGCGCCTGAACACGGTGGACTTGAAACGCTGCAAAAGAAGAGAAGAAAAGGGGACATGAGAGGAGAATAAAAGATGGTACCTGTACTAGGGCTAGACAAAGCATTTGCCATCTTGGCAGTCATTTCACAGGGAGGAAACCTGACTAGCCATAGGTAAAAATGACACAGTTGGAGGGAGGTCCCGCATGCTGCACGGGAATAATAATCAGCTCTCCACCAAATGTGACAAAGTGCTGGGGTGTGCAAGGACTGAGCCGTAGTTCGAACCTTTGTGCCACAGGAACCAGATAAAAAAAACACATCCTTCCCTGAAAACAATGCCTAACGTGACCCTTGCCCTTCACTTCTGGGAATCACAAAAAGACAAACAAAAAGAAATGGCCGAGATTTTTGGGTAATAAATCAATAGAGCAGTTTCAGAATAAACCAAGTACAGAACATATTTCATGTTGATAGGAGAAACTGGGTAAAGAGCCGCTATGCTTTGAATGCATTTATCAGCACAGGTCTTGTAGTGACAAACTACTTCTCAGGCGAGATTAGTACTCTGACCAAGTCAATCCAAATAGCAGCAAGTTACATTACTTTTTTATTGAACTGCATATTTCCACATACAAGTATTCCAAGAACGACCTTCTAAGGGCAGGCTGTCAGAGAATTCACAGTCCCAATGCTGGAAGGGGGCTGTGAGCTGGGGTGGGCGTACAAGACAGCAGTGAAGGAGTGTCATCCACATCAAACGGCATTAGAACATTGGAATGTTGGGAGCTCCATTGAAAACAATGGAGTGCTCTGGGCTTATAATGGCTGGTATAATCCTGGAGCTCCAACATTCCAATGTTTCTTTGTACACAGCTCTGGCTGTGAACAAAGGCTTCAGGGAGCCAGAGGGGATTCCAATTCCCTCGCGCTTCCAAAAGGCTTTGTTTTTTTGTTAGAACATTCTGCCCTCTGGTGACAGAATGTTCTAATAGCCTTATAGCCCTTCGTAGATGGGCTATACCGCTATTAAAGTCCCTCTCCCTTGTTAAAGGCCCTCGCCTTCGGCTCGGGGCCTTTAACCCTGGAGAGGGCCTTTAATAGCCGGTATAGCCCTCTACGGCGGGCTATAAGGCTATATTACAGCCAGTATTCCAGTTGTGCCATTCGCCACTAACTGGAGGGCCAATCTACTTTTCCCGAGGGCCCACTTGGAGTAATGAAGGTCCTTATTATCATCCTGCCTACTTGAGTTGTGACTCTTACTACCAATCAGTAAATACATAGAAACATATATGGAATGACCTCAAGTACACGTTTGGTGATTAAAACGAAGCCAAACTTGCACATTGGGTAAACACAGATTTCATGAGGTTGTGTAAATAACATGTCTGTTAAAGAACACGGATGAGGCCTTAGTACCATAATGGCGGAATCTGTATTTACTGCATGTGTTAAATACTGATTATGTGCTGCATAACATATGTTGTAACTACAGCAGTCGATAAATAGAATGCACAAAATATTAGCAAGTGCCCATTTCATGCACTGGGAGTTTCTGAAGTGAGAAAATGAATCCCTAAAAACATACAGAAGGACCTCAGGACAAGTCCAAAGTATACCAACAACTCCGTCCTTTGTGGGAGTGCGCTGGTATTCATTTTGTGTGGACAAAGCACCCTGAAACAGACAAACGGAATCCATTGCAATCCTCTATTATCACTCAGTCATCACAAGCAGAAACCTGCCAAATTTTTCCATCATGAACCCCAGAAGAGAAAGGAAGTTCATATCGACAGATCCTGAGCTGGAGCTCGTTGCCAAGAAGATGGTAAGGCACCTTGATTCGCTAATGTGCAATCTCACACTGAAAATCCCACCAAAAACAAACAAGAAGATGGTATACTGTCTTTTAAACTATCTTTTTACCGCTTTTCAGATCCGTAGCAAATATTAACTACTGTTTATAAATGTATAATGTCTGTGTATGTGGACATGTTGGCTTTTAACGTTTTAAAGTGTAAAAATGTATGTGCAATCTTTCATGGCTCTTTCAAGAATCGAATAAAGTATTTTCTAAACTCATCTGAAGTACTTATGTCAGTTGCCAAGCAGAAACATTTAAGCATGGCAACTGGTAGTAGCTATTCATCTCAGCTCTACCTTAAGGGTGGGAAGAAAAAAATATTATAACCATCCATAACATGTCTGAAGTGAAGATATGAAAGAAGGCCTTGAGGTGGAGGAAACCAAAGTAAGAGATAGGATAGCTGCAATGGAAGTACATGTAGTACTTAAAAAGTTGACTTGACTGAGAATCATTATTGTGAACAGTGACAGTTGTAATTTGTTACATATATTCGCACTGATCCCTGTATGTGCTGCCATAGAGGCGAACAAATCTCTAATAGTACTGCCAACATGTATTGAGATTTGACTACAATAATCATGACACATTGGGGTGTTGCGTGGGGGTGGAGTTTAATTTTAAAAATTAAAATAACATTTCCTTCCTGGGTCCTGCGCCGTCTCTGCTTCTGGCCTGATCTAGCATTTTCCTGCCTCCGGCAGGAACAGGAAGCAGGCAGTCTCCCCCCCCCCTTCCCAAAGCCAATCACAAGGCTGCAATGGCAGCGTTGTGACTGGTGGGGACGCCGACCAACCAGGCGTCTATGGGGAGGTCATATTCTCCATGTAGGCTGCATGCAGCCTACATGGAGAAAAGGGAGAGTGCACATGACTGGTTTGGTCAGCCCCAAAAAGCTGACCAAACATTAAGGGCCCGCAGCATTGGACAAGACACTCCTCCCCTGCCCCCCGAGCAGACCCGCCCACCCACCCGCCCCCAACCAAACCCTTCTGCTTTCTCACTGAGAAGCAAAAACATAAAATGGTAGTTTCACCATTTTATGTTTCTGCTTCTCGTACTGCGAGAAAGCAGTGGGTGATGCACATCCGCCCTAATGGAGGAGCCGCCCCTGCACAGCTATTACTTTCAGGAAGGGGAGATGGCAGTGGATCGCTGTGTTGGGCTCCAGGGTCTCCATAATGATGAAATAAAGTTTTGCATAGGGCCTATATTGAGCCTGTATATCCTATTGTAGTGTAGTGCCTATATTCCCAATAGGCTCTCCGCATTGGAATAACAAACGATAGTTTAGACGCAAGACTGAGGTCGACTAGGTCTCTATTGAATATGTTAGACTTAATTGTGTGTGCCAGCTAGCTCAGAGATCACTAGAAACTTTCTCGAGTAAACAAGAAGGCGTTTTAGCTTTTCTGAATAGACAAGAAGGGATTAGCTTCTGACAAACATATCACATGACAACTTTGTTCCCCCTGCAATAAGGAATATATCTCCAGAGTCGCGGAAGCAATAGATAGCTATTTTACTCAGTCAATCGTGCATGCTTCCTTTAACCAGAGATGCAGAGAAATAGAGAGACGGGCGTTTTCAATAAAAGGGTTATTTATTGAGCAGTCTTCTTTCTCATGCAAGAGAAATGAATTGCCACAATTGCAATACTTGTCATAAAGTAAAGTGCATACAGTAAAAGGAGTATTATGAAATAATACTGTAAAAGCATTTATATGGTTTCTAAGCCATAAGATACTTAAAATGGATAAAATACATACAATGATAAAAATAATAACTAAACGTACTCAACTGGTGTTTCTAAGATATGCCTACCCCAGTGTACCTAACCTAAGCCTAGTACAGGGAAGGAGTAGATGAGTTACAGTTTTTGCCAAGAATCTGAATCAAGAATTCTCTATGGGTCTAATCAGATCCGTACCTTGGGTATAGAATGAAGGAGGTCTTGCATCTCTCTCTCAGGACTCAATCTCCCAGTAACCCGCGAGGGTATCCGGGAAACACTGGAGCTGGATTTCTCGGCAGGAGAAAAGACAGCGTCTCTCAGTGCGTCAGCAGGGAGGGTCGGCTTCCTTCGGCATTCGCATCAGCAGGGCGTCGGGCAAGTAGATAGCCGATCTGCTCCAAACCACCGTGTGTTGCTTAAGGCAGATGTTGGTATATTTATACCTGGAAGGTGCCGAGTTTGACGTAAGGTTGGACATAAAACGTCACTAAGAACTGGCAGTTCTTTCAGGAGTTCTAGGACAAATCAAAACAGAAGCAGGGGGAATTCCTGTGCTGCTGGAGGCTTGGTTTGTTTAAGAACGCGTTGTACTTTCTAGGAGTCTATGGGAGTAGCCTTGCCGTATTTGGACTGCATTGGCTATGACTTAATATGGATATGATTCTTATGCCTTTATAAGGATATGTTTTGTTATAACCACATAAGGGCATAAATCGGGAATATCTAATTAGGGGCCTAGATACATTCACAACACTATGAACCACATGCTTACTTATGTTTGAGTTCCAGCATTACTCTTTCAATTTTGGCTCTCATCCTGCATTGCTGCGCCATATAAGATCATTGACTGATAGCCTGGTTTCCACCCTCATGCTGAATGTGTTATGGTAGAAGAACAGGGATCCGGCATAGCATGATAAAGTGGCCTTGAAGTGCTCAATCCATGGGGATGTACTACAGAATTGAAGCATGAGCTGCTGCAATCAACATTTGAGCTTCACCTGTCCATGGAGATGTATGAAGGTCTGGCCCTGAGCAGGTATGTGTGATTTAATTTTTGCAGCTCTAAAAGTGCATGCACTTAGTTATTTTTGTTATTTTGCATTATTGTCTAGGTATTAGGTTGGTGATATTTTTTTACAGTGGTTCTTTCCCTCCCTACACTCAGGAATTTCTACCACCTGAGTTTGACTTGAGCTATTATAAGGTAATATTTTCCACTGGTTTTCAATGACCTCTCATACTTGTAATTGAGTGTTATTTATGACATTCATTCTTTTTCGTCACATGCTAAATATCACATGCTGTAAATAGCCAGTGATAAATATCACATGTTTTTTAACTCGTGATCAGACGAGGCAGTAAATTCAGGCATTATTTACCCTGCTGTGTGGTAATTACCACAACGCCTAACTCATATTCAGGGTCAATTTAGGTTAAGTAAATCATTAAACTATGGATTCAACTGGGGAGGATGGGTGGTCTTGAAGTGCACTATTGAGAGTGCAGACTGGGGGAAAAATGATACCTTGCCCTACTTGGACGCTCACAATTTAATTTAAAGTACAAAAACTCAAATTAGTAGTTTACGTTTGGCACTAAGCATTCAACCTCCGCATAATTAGCACTAGTTGCCTCTCTGGTGTCAAGGATTTGAGGTTTTAGGCCTGCGGCTCCACCCGTAGAGATCTGGCGGTGCGGGCACCATAAAGCTTTCTCTCAACCCAACTACCAGAGAAGGTAGCAGGGTTGTTTCTACTGAATTTTCGTCGAATTCCCATTCCTCCATCCTAGAGGCCAATCAGCTGGCTTACTACAAAGCGGCTGGAACATTCAGCTCCAGTGGCAAAAAGTTAGCCAGCAAAGAAATAAAAGGTCCAGGAAACTGTTTTCGCAACAGTAAAAAAGTAAAGGAAGAACCACAAGAACAGGCAGACCATAACAACTGAAGTGACAAGTGACAGCCAAGACTGGAATTCAACTGCAGAAAGCCGGAATACTAAGCAGATTCTGAGGAGTAAGCAGGTACGTTAAAGTCGTCCAAGGGGAGAAACTACTGTATTAAAAAACAAAACAAAAAAAACTACTATTATGCACATTTACCCTGATTAGCACAAAACCTGGAAGGAATGTTAATTGCACCAACGAAATATGCAAAATTCACAAAGTTCACATTCTACCAAATTCATAATATTTCTCGAAATTATGCCATAATGGATTTTGCTTTTTTTTTACCTGGGTGTGCACTTGCGAGATAGGGAGTAATGATAAAACTAGGAGGAGCACTTCAAATACACAAAAAGTACCCGTAGGGGACACAGAATAACTCAAAAATAATCAATGCTCAACAGTCTGAAATAATAATGATCGAAAGTCTGAAGCTACAACACAGGGGCAACAGTTCGCTTTAGAGTAGCAAAAAATGATTGTCAAATTCAACCAAACAGCACACACAATACACCACTGCAAGCATTTGGGATGAGCGACTGCAACTTATTGACGTTGACAAGAGTTTGAATGACGGAGAACTCTTTGCTGCCGTGGGTGTCAATGCAAGACAGTGATATTTCATTTAGAACTTCACAGTACAAACAACAGCACTATGTAACCTTTTGGTACAAGGATGGACAGAGCCAAGACTATGAAGTGGGCAAGGAATGTTTATTCGTAGCACAACAGTCCACTCAATGAAAGTAAACAGGGGTACACAGTGTCTCTCTTGGGGGCTGTCCTGGGGGCTTCGGTCTCCACCTTGGCTCTCTCCCTGGGGGTCCGTCTTCCAGCTCTCCCACCGAGATGCACACAAAGAAAACAAACGTGGCTGTTACTACACAGCACTAAGAAGCACTTGATATGGAGGGGGAGTGAGGGAGTACGTTTCGTGATTCGCACAGACACCACCACCAAAGCTTAAGTCACCCGAGGGTGTAGTGCAACCAGATGCCTTATCTTGTCTGACGCCTCCCTTCCTACCCGGTCCCTCCCCGCTTGAAACTGAACAAGGTACGCAAACGGTTACGCACGTGAGGTAGCCACGCGTCCTCCTGCGCGTGGCTGGGCGGTCGGCGATATCGTTGGCCTCCTGGCTTTCTTGGCTCCTCTCCTCGCTGTTGTCCTCGCTCGGGGGTAACCTCCTGCTCCTCCGTTTCGCCTTGGCTTCTCCGGACCTCCGGACCTTCTTTCGACGGCGGCGCTGCAATTCCCGGATCCTCTGGGTGGACACCGTTCGATGAAGCCTCGTCCTCCGGATTCTCCTCTGCTACTCTCCGTCCTCCGTTCGTGGCGGAAAAGTCCCCGAACACCAGCGAGACGGCGTCTTCCGTGTCCGCCCTTCTATTCCCAAAAGCTGCTCCTGATTGGAGCACATGATTTCCCGTCATAGAGGCGGGGCCGACCACCTCGTTGGCAAAGCAAGAATTAAAGGGGCCAGTCCAGTCCTGTAGGGAAGAGGAAAAGTCCGTTATGGGACTGCAGTCCTCGACCCTCTGACACACTAGCAAATCAAATCCATATAGTAGGACACATGGAAGATTAACTCAAAATAAAGAGAAGCATCTGGGACAACTTAACAAGTGCACGACCCTACCTTGGGGGATTTCCTATTGTTGTCATAAAAGAATTAACAAATGGGACAGGTGAATGACGCGTCTCCCCGAAAATCATAATGAGAGAATGCCACAGCACCCCCCACCACTGATAAGATCATCAGATTTAACCCCTTCCATGCTGATGACGGCCCCCAGCCGTCATGCACTACGGTGCTCGTGTGCTGATGACGGCTGGTGGCCGTCATAAACCCGCCCACTCGCGATTCTGCCGCACTGGCGCAGAATCGCGGCCGCATGGGAGGGGTTAAAGGAAATGCAATAGTTCTGAAATGGTTCTAAATGTGGCGTATTACTGGATCAAACTCCAAGACTGTTGGTAAAGCACCACATTCTACACACATGTAGGCTTGAGTCTGTAGCAATGTCTTGTTCTCTGCTTTACACGAAATACGTTCTAAAATAAGGTTCAAGAGTGTTAACAGAGGCTGTGAAGGGTACTAAGACTCCGCAATGACATCTGCATACATTGTGTACAAAACAACACAATGCCCAACAGAAAGATTATAGGGGTGTGGACCATTGAGATTGATAAACCGACCATAAAAGTCTTCATACTTCCTCCCACCTGAGGGATTCAAAACAGATTAAAAGAGAACACAATTAACATTCCTCCTATTTGCTCCAGCATGGAAGATGTGGGTGGGTAGTTGGACAGGATGGCACGTATTGTAACAGACTTAAATCAAATTTAGCAGCCATCCCTGAAACTCTACGCAACCTGCTAAAGAAAGTCTCACTTTGGAAGTGAAGCTAAGTTCATGTAGCGGAAAGGACCCCTTTTCCAACTAACAAGTGTAGGCACTACAAATGGTAGATGCCAGGTCCTTTGGGTTAGTGGTCATCCAAGAATCCGAAATGAATGTGAGGCCTTATCTATCCTGTGGGACCATCAGCACTTTCATTAGCATCATAATGGGCTATTAGCTATTGCATTCATGGAAAAAAACACTGGTACCACTCTTCAAAGCCTCTGCTGAACATTCACCTCAGAGGATAGCAATATGGGCACTCCTACAGCAGGAATAGTGGCTAACTATCATGGATTGGCCACGCGCAGATACTACCACTAACTTTTTTTATGTCATCGCAGAAAAGCCACCACCCAAGAGAAGTTAAAGGAAGAAAATAATGAAGAACATATTAATCATCACAGCAACCACTCTACCCAAAGGGATCAGCATGTCGTGGAAGTGTTCATGCTTCAAGGAACCCTCACTTGTGATACAATCCCTCTACTCGAATTCAATCAGTAAGTAGCCTGCATGAATCCCTAAGGCATGATGAAGTTCAAGTTAAGAATGCTGGGAACATGCTGGCTTCCTGCAATTAACCTACAAGTGATACAAGAAGTATCCTAAGGTCTCATGCATCAAAGAAGGGCAAGCTCCCAATGTATCCTAAAAGGTCTGTGAAAACTCATGGAATAAAGTAAGTGCAACCTTCTCGATTGCCATAGATAGGTGCCACTTCCTGCGTGCTGTGAGCCAGAACATCTTTTTTTTTATAAATTTAAAAAAATCAAAGTAAACAACAACTCTGCTGTGAAAATAATTCCAAAGATGCAAAAGATCACACACCCTCGTGGAATTAGATAGGAAATAATGACTGATAATTGGCTGCTCGTCCAGGAATGCCAACAATACCTCTAGCAAAGAATTGGTCAACAGCATATAATGGCACATTAGCCCCAATGGTAAAAAGCCTGACAAGAAATCTCAAGTAAACACTCTGCATTGCCGAGGAGCAATCCAAGGATCCAGAACTGGAAATATATTAGCTCAGCTCCTGTAAGCGAGTAGTTGACTTACTCACCTACTAACTTATTCTTTACAGCTGGCATGACTCACTGACCCAAACGGGGCACCATCCCATTGAACCCTTAATGGAACATAGAAGCCATCGACCATACAATCAACCAAAACAACCCACTGAGTAACAATGACAGAATGAAGAAAATACTTTGAAGTATCTAGACCTCTAACCAACAAATCAGAGATCGATTTGTAATTCGTGAAGGTCAGGCAGCAACAGCTTCCGGATGACTTTTGAAACAAATCCTCTGCCAGTCAAAGTGGGGACACAGAGAAGGTATGCAACATGTATGGGTTTAAGAACTATTTGGGACCGGAACTCAAACAGATGGCTACTACCTTCTATGACCCACAGCCTATGTGATGAATCAGGAGCAACAGAGCTGTGGTGAACCCTTGACATGGGCCCAACCGATCCACCCTCAACAACCAATAATCCACAGTTTCTTGCAATTAGCAAAAACACTGACATCCCACCTAATTACTGACTAGCTATTGCATGCTGTTGAATGAACTTCATATGTAAGATGGCAAGAGAAGCTATGTTTTCAGTCTGTGTACAGCACAGGCATTTACTCCAACCCATTATAAACCGTTAATTTATCTTGGAAACGAACAGGAGAATCAGATTACTGTTTTCATTTTGACATCCACAGAGCTAAATGGCAGATTTGATTTCATGTAATTTCTAAAGCACCAGAATCAAACCCCTAAGGGGTATCTCCGCGTTCTGGGAGATGAGACTCAGGACTAATGGAATCATTTGCGGAAGAGTTCAGTTTTCAGAAGTTTTGTAAAAAGGAAGAGGTCTGCGCACTTTCGAGGGTGCAAAGGCAGAAGATTCCAATACATGGGAGCAAGTTAGGAAAAGGCTTTACCAACGTGTGGGATTTCTTAACGCAGGGGTGATAGGGGGGGATTTCTCCCTCGAGCGTAAGGATCTGCTCGGCTGATAGGGGATACGTTTCAATTAAATAACTAGGTCCTATGCCATTTAGTGCTGTATGCAACATATCTTAAACTTAATTATCTGGCATATGGGAAGCCAGTGTAGATGCTGGAGAGAGGCTGTTCTGGGTGCCATATACTGGACCAGACGGGCCGCAGTGTTTTGAAACACCTGAAGTTTATTTAAACCAAGAGGCATTAAAAATAGATGTTGCTTAAGAAATGTTGAAAATCAAAAGACTTCATGACATAATCCTAGTATCTGAAATGTAAGATTCATGGATTAATGGTGAAACAGGAGAGTTGTTGTTGAAATAGTTTTATATATACAATTGTTGCAGAATCCTTACAAGGGCTTTTAGGAGCACCTTCCAAATTTTGTACACTTTATTGCTGAAAATACAGACGGGCTTTTCACTGATTCACTGTTTCTGGTACATGGAGGGTGCCCTAGAATAATGATGTTAGAGAAGACTCATGTTCATGAGAAGATAAGACATCAGACACTTTTATTGAAAAGTCTATGCAAATAGAAAACGCTTCTCTGAGCTCCCAGGTTACCACTATCGGACTGTGATGAATGGGCAATTTGCACTCTGAGGAATAGCGCTTCATGCCAGAGTGCCCCAGCGCCAACATATTGCATACATTTGCCTGTCACATATTTTCTCCTCTATGCACTCCGATTCTACCTGATGAGAGCATTTGCTAAGGTGTTGTTGAGGCTCATACCAGAGATCCCATGTTTTCTTGTTTTCTAATGTTAATCAAGCATGCCATATTGATTCTGTAGATACGAACATCTGTGCTCCTGACAAAAGGAAGAAAGGCTTGAAGGCTAACCTTACTGCCTTAAGTTCCATCATTTTCATAGGTAGCTTATTCCTTTTATGCCAAATGACTGTATGTTGTAAATTACTAAAGAGGAGTTCTCCATCACTTGAGACTCTCCTTTGTGGTCAGGACAAATTGGTTCTCGAGTTGATGCCGATTGAGGTTCTTGAGAGGATGCTGTTTGCTCTGCCCCCACTCTCAGTGCTGGACTCATCCAGTCTGCAACTTGCACAGTGTTGTGCTGATCGCTTGAGAGTTGGTGACACTGAACCTCTATTTCTTCCTGGATTACGTGAATTATGAGGATGAGAGAAACAAACAAAGATATGCATCACAGTAGGTATTTTTACTTTCTGGCTGCACAGATAGTAGGATATTGTATTAACTGAGCTAGTAGCTTGAGTCAGTTTCTCTATTCTGCCAAAAGCTTGGCCTTGGTGTCAAACACTGGAATTTCAGTCCAGAGAAAAACCATGGATTTGGAAAGCGTGAGGTAATTTGCTGATACTGAGAGTGAAGTCAACTGCCTCATGACATGAAGTGATCTAGCTATTGCTATGGTGATCTCCTGCAGAGATGAATCTTTCAGTAATCAATTGCCCAGATAGTTATACATTTGCATCCCTAAACGAAAAAAAGCATGCAACTTTAAGTGGTATACAAATGTTGAAAATTCAAGGTGCAGATTTCGGGTTAAAAGGCAAAACTTCACCTGCTACTGTGGACGGTTTACCATAAAAAAAAAGGTAATGGCAGTATATCGAGTGGTTTAGAATAGGAACTATGCACCCTTTCAGTCTACTGAGGCGAGATAATCATTCTGATGTGTGTCATGTAGGATGTACTTTACGTTTTCATGTATAGGTCTCTTGAAGACCTCTTTTTAGCCTTAGGTAAGTCTTTTGTTACCAGGAAAATTCTTCAGTAGAGCCTTTGGTCTCTTAGCATCCGTATAGTATCTTTCAGTAGCATTCTCAGGATCTCTTCTTGAAGAGCATGGAGGTGTTGGTGGTATTTTTCATTCTGAGGTACGCATAGGAGTTTTGCCATGCACTGCAAGGAATGCTCATAACAAATTATACCCAACACGTAACTTTCTGTGGTAATGCCCTGTCATACTAGCAAATGATGCTGAATTTTTACCTACCACCACCAAACCAGCAGGGACATGGAGGGGGTGAATTTTCTCGACCAGTTAGGTTCTTTGTAGCTGGGCTTGCAATCTGATGAAAGGAGCACATCTACGTTTGTATAAATGTCATGTGGTACTTTATCTCAGTTGTGGTTTTTGGTGTTTTAAATATTATTTATAGTGGGCAAACTTTCTGTTCTTAAAATGTACTGTGGCTCATACAAATATGTCTTTCTTTTAAAGTTCTCTGGGATTTGACTGGTTTTCAATCTGTTTTAAACGCATAAAAACCCTCCAACTAGGTATATGTCAAGTAATGCTTGGGAGTCAAAGGTCTTGTATAGAATTCTGGCCAGCACCTCCAGCCTAAACTAGATATTGCAAAGCCATCTGTAGTGCCTCAAAACCACCCATTAGTAAGTGGCGAACATTTGTGTTGGTGGAATTCATCCACATATCAATGAAAGCTTACCATCCTTCAGAATATCCTCAGACTCTGCTCTGAGTTTTTCTAGAACCTTGCCTAGAAGCGTTGCAATACTGTTCCATGAATGTCCATCATAACAAGTTAGATTTTTTTTTTACAACTTTATTATTTTGAGTAACTGTATAATACACACTGAACAACAGTTACCGCTTGAATTTTCTGTCAAATGCAACTTACGTTACACCCACATCTTTCTCATTTCACACATATATTGTTCTGATACCCATCTAACTTTTCAAGGATGTACTGTTCTGTCTGACTGGCCATACCACGTTTTAAATATCTGAACGTTCTAACCCTTCCTCTCATAGTTCTGCATTAACTGTCATTTCAGTGGATAGATAGATAGATGTCACTTTTTCTCAGTAGGTTACTGATGCCCTACAAGCCCATGTCGCATGCAAGAAAGAAGCATAATTGTGGGCAAGCTAGGGCACAATTCGGATATCTCTTTTTCAGTTACTGTGATGTTAAATACATGTGATGTAAAATATTAAAGATTATTAATCTGAACCTCGTGTTGCTGGATTTGCCTTCAAATGGGTAGGTTATTATCAGTTCATTATCATTAAGAGGTTCTTGTAGGTCATTTCCCCACTGCTGCTTAATGTTCAGATGTTTTTTACCTATCTAGCTTCAGTTTTATATATCTGAGAGGCCCACCTCCTATATTGTCCCATACCTACTATTGAATTCAAGATCTGCTTTCACATGCACATTGGGGAATTCCTTTCAGGTATTTAGCTCAATTCCAGCTAATTCGGTATATCAAAGGAATTAACCAAGTCTCCCTCCGAAGTTGCCCAACATCTCTAAGAAGGTAATGAAAATATCACTATATATATCAACATATTTTGGTCTTATACGTTTAAATAGTTGCAGAGACCAAACCTCTATCTCTGGAAACAGGAGATTGGCAGAGAACACTATCCGCACCACACTAGCTGGACTAGGTTTGTTGGTGGTTCAATATGGTACCCCCACCACCATGTGTATTGCCACTAGAAATTCCTCTTGTGTGGACCCACTCAGTAATGATTTTTCACAGTTATCGCTTTCAGCACACCATCCGGTTGTATGCTGAAGCTGGTAATGCAGCTCAAAGTTCGATAACCCGAGCCACCCTCCTCTGAGACCCTCTTCAACATTTCCAACTTAGCCCTAATTCTCCGGCCAGTCCAGAATACATTTTTCTTCGGCACATTCAGTTTTTTGCTATGGGGCACACGGTGTTCTGTGCAGTGAACAGGCATTTTTGTCATAAAACTATCTTATCAATAGCAATCCTACTTAGAATGGACAATGGCAATGTATTCTAGACTTGATAACGACCTAGAATTGCTATTGAATATGCCGCTCTAAAGTTGCTACAAAAACTCTAATGCACTTGTCCACAGCTCCCTCCCTCCCTCCCTTCTACCCTGTCACTAATGGGGGCATGGTGCAGCAGAGTTACTTGACCCAAGTTGAGCCGCAGATACTATGACTGAATCCATTTTATCTTGGTGCATTAAGCTACCCGGTGTGTTGTTAGATCCCTTCTATTTCTTTTCTAGAGGACAGATATTGGTGGAAGATATAGGTGGAATATTTTTAAACATCAATAAAGTTTAATATAGTGCTGCTATTCACCCGATGGTGAATTCACATGCTTCAAGGTCCCGGAAGGCTTATTCGAACAGCCAGGTCTTGAGGGTCCTTCAGAATTCCGGAAGTGAGGTAATGGTTTGGAGATTAATGGGGCGGCTGTTCCAGGTCTTTGCAGCAATGTAGAAGAAGAAGTGCTCTATACTTCTGCTTCGGTGAATGAAGGGAGTTTGGGCAAGTTAAAGGGAGGCAGAGCATAGTCTTTGATGACTGGTGGAAGCTCAGGCGCTTGTTAATGTAGGCAGGTCCATGGTTGTGTAGAGCTTTGTGTGCGTGGGTCAGCAGCTTGTAATGGCATCTCTTCTGTACGGGGAGCTAATGGAGGCGCCTGAGGTGGGGTGTGATGTGGGTTTGTCAGGGGAAGTCGAGGATGAGTCTGGCTGCTGCAGCGTTCTGTATGGTAAGTCTATGTTTGAGGTGTGCGGCGATTCCTACCAAGAGAGCACTGCCATAGCTCAGTCTGGTTTTGATGAGGAACCTGTGTCATGGTGAATCTCGTGTGCTGGGGAAGCCACTTGAAGTTCTTCCGTAGCATGCATAGAGTGAAGAAGCAGGAGGAGTAGATGGTGTTAATCTTTGAGTTCATGGTAAGCTTGTTATCAATGAGGATTCTGAAGTTTCTGGTGTGGTCAGCAGGTGTGGGTACCGGTCCCTGATCTGACAGCCACCAGGAGTCATTCCAGGTGTTGCTGTTGTTGCCAAAAGATCTATACTTCCTTCTTGTCCGTGTTCAGTTTCAGGCAGTTGTCCGTCATCCAGTCGGCGATGCTTGTCATGCATCTGTGGAAGTTGGTCCTGGTGGAGGTAGGGTCATCAGTGAGGGAAAGGATCAGTTTGTGTAGAATATCATATTGAGACTGTGCAATCAGACAATGTTGGCCAGTGAGGTCATGTATGCATTAAAAAGTGTAGGGCTGAGGGATGAGCCCTAGGGAACACCGCAAACTAATAATAATCCCAGTATTTGTAAAGTGCAAACAATTACCAGAAAGTGTCAAGGAGCTGGGGGCCGTCGGGAAGATTAAGCGAGCTATTGCGATTGAACCGTGAACCCCTTTGTTCTGGAGTCAGTCACCCTGGCCTCTGCGCCACACCTCTTCCCATCCAAGGGTTTGGTGGTAAAAGGTGGTAGGCGGACCCTGTGTCCTTCCGAAGACGAAGGAGGTGATCTATCTGAGTGCATCCCCTTGGCTGCTGATGTGGTGGAGACAGAGTCTTTTGATCAGACATCCATCTGATATGTGGATGTCTTTAACCGATTCAGGTTTGTTGTCCTTAAAAACTAAACGAAAACACGATTTCTGCTCAGTTGGCACTGGCAGCATTGGCAAAACAAACTTGGAAGATGCCCTCTCAAGTAGGCTGTGGAATTATTCCAGCAGTGAATATTTAGGGAAGGGTTAATGCGACCTTCATCTGGAACTTCGTACTTATTTCATTCATCACTACGCGTTGAATATTTTTAGACTTTAGTTAGAAGACCCACTTCTTTCACCTTCCTACTCTTGTTGCTTGGGAAGTGGTGGAGAGGGTGAACAGCAGAGTTACAGAGCACTGAACTGGTGTGTGCTTCAGCCTCCGATGAATATTCAGGCCATACTATAGTCCATCATTTTTTTGCCCACTATGCCACTCTAGACTGAGAGAATCCATCCACAAATCAGTCTTGGACCTGCTTCAGCAGAACAGTTCGGTCGGGCCGCCAGGGCAGGTCCTCTCCAGGCGAGAACATATGCAACCTCTGACCGGTTTCTGCCTTTTGAGCATAGTAAGTGAGGCGCAGCTTGATTCCAATCACAGAATTAGCACAAGAACCATGCCTGGAAGGTGACCAGGTGATGGGAATACACCATCTTCAGCAGAGCAATCAACATGACGTTAATCCTAGTGCAATCTAGAGGTAAGAGATATGTCGTAGAAAATAATTAGGAACTGTTACACCGAGAACACAAAAATAAGGGCCTAATTACGACCCTGGCGGACACACTGCCAGTCCACGCCACGGCGTTCGGGAATGCTCTGCCAAGCCGGCGGCATCCCAACTGCTGCATCATCCAGACCGTGGAGCTGGTGGTGTGTCGGCGGCGCAGTTATGGCGGCGGCTTGCTGTGGCTCTAGGAAAGAGCCTGCAGCCAATGTCGGCCATTTTGAAACTCCCCATGTTTCCGTGCACGGTCTGCAGGAGAAACAGAGTGCGCAACAGTACTGATGGCATGGCGGTAAACACAGCTGGCACCAGCAACATGTCTCAAAGGCACACTCACCCTAGCACCCCAAAACCTGCCTTTCCGCCTACCTTTTCATGGCGGTGTCCCGACCATGAAAAGGTCAGCAGAAAAGCAGGTCTTGTTAAGCCTGGAAATGATGAAAATGCCTGGCCCGCCTCTATGGGCCGCCACTGCCACCGCGGAGCAGACATGTTGACGGTGGCTTTGCGGTGGTCTGCCCGCCCTGCTTGTAATCCAGTGGTTAGACCGCCAGGGTAGCGTGCAGTTGGACCGCCAAAATGCAGAGGCAATTAAAAGACAGCTAGGGTCGTAATTGGGACCTACATTTATACAGGTGTGTTATTTGATTCGGGTACATTCAACTGAGACTGCCATCATTCCAGCCTCGAGAGGCCCTGGAATTCAGCCTCTGAGGAGGGACAATTAGCTGAACACAATTCACAACTCTACTCTAAAATTCACCCAAGAATAGGCCATTGCCGCTACAGACCAGCTCATGGCGAGGTTAACATTGGAGTGTGTCTCTTGGCACAAGGTAGTGCTCAGGGCAAGCAAATCGCCACTGACTGACCTGTGCAGACATGGGGAACAAGTCTCTGGTGGGTGGGGGAGTTGCTAAAACGGAGTAAGTTCACCAATGACTGGTACACAGAGAGGACAGATATGTCTTACTACCCTACTAAACCAGTGTCAAGGATGCACTTGGCAATGATCATGATTGTGCTGCAGGGAATACACAAAGATGCCAAGCCACCCTAAAATGGTCTGTGAAGTGGCCCAAAATGGATGCGAGTCATAAACACATTTAAACTAGACACAAATGAACAAATTAAACAATCTGTGCAAATGGCACTGCTTGGAGGCGATAATAATATAGGTGCTTGTAGTCAAGTTTCAGTCCCTGGCCTCACAGTGGGGCATACAACAATTCTCTGCAAGGTCAATGTGTTATGCATGCTGGGAACTGGAAAGGAATCTTTTGACTTTTGGCTGTTACTCCTCTCAGAGGCAGAGAGATACTATAAACAGCCAAATGTAGAAGTCACTCAGCGCTCCACCAGACTCCCACCAGCTGCACTGACAAGATAACCAACGAGTGAAGGGGGGCTCACCCATTGCCTCCTGCAAGTATGCTGTCCAGGGGGCTGACCCAGTATCTGAATGGCACTGCAACAGAGCAATGGCTTAAAGTGCCCCTTCATGTATTAGATTATTTTAATGTGTGTTACTTCTGATAACAATATGAAATTGCTGACAGCTGAAGAGGTCCTTGTGCATGCCTGAAAAGAGCCCACCAGAACTAAAACTAGGGACCAACATTGGTCATCAGTGTTAAAAAATCATCCCATAAAGGCAGAAAAAATGATCGCTGATGCTGCTGCCTGTCTCATGATTAGGAAAAGTGGATACTAGTCACTTTCTCCTAACTTCATAGATGCTGTAAAAGGTTAGATTACACAAGCCTCAAGAAGCCTGTTACAATGTGTCTCTAACAAGTACAAGAATCGCAGGTTGAATGGGTGCACCGTGTTTTGAACAGCAGGGTGAATACATTCATTGGAGAATTAGAAGAGACTCTACATTTTATTCATGCTCGGATCTTGAAGAATAACATCCAATTGTTGTGATCTGCAACAGAAGAACCATACCTGCACTGGAAAACACATTTTGAAGAGGTCTCTCAGGCAGCTTGTGTATCAAACAACCAAATGTACATACTAACATGGAGCTAATTTGTATTCGATGATCTCTGTTGAAATACAGCCTGACAAGGAAGGGGATTCGGAGCCTGACAAAATACATTTTAGGTAAGTTTGTGTATATTGTATCTGGGTAATAAGCAGCAATAACTTTCACCGTGTTCTACTTTACTAATATTCTCACTCACAGCTGGTAAGACAGGCTGGTAATGGCTATAGGGAGCAGAAGCCAAAAAACAGGTGGGTTAAGTGAATGCAAGTCTGGTTTATGAAATACAATCTTGCAGTGTATGCCTTTGCACCACCAAGACCACATGCATAACATGCAACCTGGTTTTAGTTGCACAGTGTGTTAGTTCAGTTTGCCAAGACATTAGGAAATCATTTAAGCTGGGTGCTAAAAGGTGCATCTAATTCCAGCACATCTGGAAACTGAATCCAGATGTTTTCAATCTCTCCAAGAGCGAACTGAAAGAAAAGAGTATCCTGTAATAGACTGGCTGGGCAAGATGGAAGAGAGAACAAAGGCTGGTGTCATGCACTTCAGAGCCATAATAAACATCTGTTTGCTTTAGATGGAAATTGGACCTCTCTCACCTGCATGTCTGTGCTCTAAACAAGAATTAAATAAATGTCGCAGGAATTTCTCGCGTATGATTCAACTACTGCTTGACATACATTACCAGGACAAGGCGACTCAAGGAAAAGCGATTTGCACAACTGGAGACAACAACATGTGTGTGCATAGCGCTTCACACTGTAATTCTGCCACTTCTAATGGTACTTTTTTTAACAGCCTTAGAAAGATGGAAGGCTGAGTCTGCCTTGCCTTGATAAGATAAGACTGTTTTCAGAGGCGGGCGTTCACCTAATGAACTATCTTGGTGACTTCATGGTAATCTTTATAGATTTTTGTAAAGATTTACTTCCTATTCTTTGTTAAAAATGGGTTGAAACACAGCAAATAGTCAACAATTTATTTAATTTTCAAGAGACGAGTAGCATTTCTAATCCTGCATGCTGAGGGGTTGAAAATGAGGTGTTAGCCAATCCTGCATTACATTAAAGGGTTGCTTCCCCTACTGCTCCTTCCACATAGTTCATGGGATAAACTAGACAACAGTCAAAGTTGATGCAATTAATTTGTGCATTTTGGAGGAGACAGCAGATCAAATACTAGCATGTGCACATGAGTACCAGAAGCAAGAGTTTGGTACAAGCACGCAGAGGAGTAAGAGGAAATACAGACTTGCATCAGAGGGAAGTGGAAATTGGGATATGGAAAACTGATGAGAGGGATAGATTTGTGGAAACATCGCCATAATCTGGGATTGAAATGGGATGTGCAGCGGCAAAGAAAGACCATGGAAGTCGGCCTGAAAGTGATCAGGAAGCCCCAGGATGTGATGAATGTATGCCTATGTAAATGTCTCCTACCTATGCAATGTGCAATTCGCAAAATGTTACTTAACTGTACCCATTTATTTGTAGCTTTTTCTGTTGCATATTTATGCTATGTTGTTCATACTCCCAAGCATCTTTTTGTTGGTCTCATAAAATTATAGGTTAAGTTGTTCAAATTGGCACGCGGCACTGGGACATAAACTACAGACTGAATGCCACTATATCGCGCTCAACAATCACAATATAAGTATAGGTCGAGTTAGGAATAGTAAATCTATATTTACTTACAATATAGTGGTAGGCCCTTGTAATGGAATCGATATTACTTCCATGCGATAAAAAGCAAAACAATTAAACAAAACAGAAGCTAACAATGTATTTTCCCCCCATCTGAGCTGCGTCTGACTTTCCCTGCCATGTTCACTTACCTTGTGAGGTAAGAATAGGTGAAGTTAGAATAGTAAATATATACTTGCAATGCAATGTTACATCAATGTACTAGGTGAAATATTATCTTGTAGCATTGCAATAGTGAAACACTGACCCCCTTACCCCCAAATAGATGCTATGCTAATACATCTTTCCTCCACCTGTGGTCTGTGTTTGGGTGGCCCTGACACAAGTGTGATGAAAAAAACCCTTCCTTGATAGTGCAACATGAAAGGTCACTATACATTAGAATAAACTGCAAACCAATTGTTGCAGATAAGCAATATTTTCCATTTGAAAAGGTCTATTGTAGCTAGAAATGTTGTACATTGTTATGGTGGTGGGCTTGCCATGAAGGAGAAAAGAAATAAAGTCTTCAACAAGGTCAGACTCAATAAAGTCCGTCTCTCTCCCTCCACTGACAAATACCTAAACAATAGTTTTTGTTGGAAGTGTGAGTTGAGGACACCATGACTACCTTACTACACCAGCCAGCTTTCTTATATGATGAATGTGCCAAGATACTGCTGCTTGGCATCTGCTAGATAATGCATTCATTGATTGTCTGACTGAAGTTGAAAGATCACATGCCAACCTCGATTTGGAAACTGGTTTCCCTTCACATGGCTGGGAAAAAGCAGTAAAATTAGTTTGCAGTTCGAAGTCGTCTAATACGATCAATGCAATAAAAAATTGCCATTCTAAGATCAATTTGCGGCCATAATGTTCTGCTCAGTCATAAGCTGAGGATTTGTGAAGGTTAGAAGGTGTAAATTGAATGCCAAGGGTGATCGGTGGTATAGCTCAGACTATAACATGGTGGTAAAGATAACCTTACAATATCCTCTGGTATGTTTTGTGCAGGAAATACGAAACCTTTAACGTTTTTTTAAGGTGATGTGGCCCGACTCATCAGTGCATTGTTATACCACAGGAGGCTTGGCCTCAGTTTGCTAAACGATCCACCAACCAACCCGCAGAACATTTGGTTCTTAGAAACAGATCTACTTTAAGGTAGTGGTTTTTCTGGTGTACAAAACGTTAACATATGCAAGCCTTGACCTGACCAAAACTTCTACTACAGGTAAAACAAAAAGGGGCTGAATGGCCGGCCAGAAGGGGATTAGTAGCTAAAGTAATGAAAATCAGATCCAACACCAGGAAGCAGAGGTAATAAATTGAGATACAAGTTTAAGAGGTTAGTCAGAATGTGAAAGTACAACAAAAACACAGAGAATACCTGAAAAAGAAAATAACTGATAGAATGAGTATTTAAATTTAGTTACCAATGTAAGATAGATAGTCCATCTGTGGTAGAAGACAATTAAGACAAAAGGAGTAGGCAAGTATTAAGAAGCAGTAACAACATCAAGCTTTGTGGGAAGTAACACGGATGCTGTGATTAGGAAGATACATGGCCCTGCAGATGATAGTGGTGGTCAGAAGAAAAAACAGTAAACCATTCTGATGATTTCCCAATTAAATTGTGATTTTCCAATTAAATTTGTCTTGGTTTTTTGAAGACCATGATCAACCATGGGGAATGCAGCAGCAAGTAAGAGTAACAGAGTAGTGAATGGTGCCAACAGAGTAGTGAATGGTGCTCATAATGACCGGTACCATGATCGCTCTTGTGACAGCTTGCGGGGATGCTCAGTGCCATGGCAGGGCTGGGACGATTATTAGAATATATTAAAAACAACATTAACTTCCCTGAATGTTCTAGAGTTGCATAAGAACTGGAAAGTGTACAGGGTTTTGATGACACAATACAATCCGGATAGTTTTCACTTAAGGGATTTGGTGCAATTCATAAGCTACACAAACAAAAAAACTTGAAAATTGTGAAAATAAATCTAAAAAGAGCATTAAATACAAAAGTCTCTCACTAACTTCCGTTTCCTGCGGAGCGGTTTTCCTATGAATTGGATTGGAGTAGCCATCCGTTGCAGGGATGACTACATTTCCAGGAGGAGACCCATTGCTGGATCGGCAGTGAGAGCTTTGATCCATCCCATTTTGCTAATGTTTAACACACATAGTTGTGTACGTATTCAATAAGCACTTGCTAGTCAAACACCCCGCACAGTCACATGCATGGTCACTCCTTGGTCTGAACCAAGCCCGCTAGATCAGAGTTGTAAGAAACGCCTGACCTAAAAGGATGTCTCAACGTACAATAATGAAACTGTTACAAGTGACAACAAAGGAAGGAAAGGGAGAGCACGACAGCAAGAAAGAGAGTGAGAAAGAAGCCCAGAGAGATTAAGAAGGGTAGAAAGAGGGAGAGATAGTAAGACGGAGCTGAACAGTGAAAGAGAGACGAATGACAGAAAGAGAGAAAGCGCGAAAATAAAAGCGAGGGAGATGAAAAGGGGAGTAGAAAGAGCTGGAAGAGTGAAAGAGAGGGATGGACAAAGCCAAGTACATCGTAATCACAACAAGCAAAAACTGGGGCTATCTGGTTACTTCTATTACATTAAGAGAGTCAATACATCTTATGTTGGAAGTGGATGGTATTGTATCCCACAGTCTTAGCTTTAAATTATTTTCATAGAATGGTACAGTAACCACCGTAGACACCTTTTTCAACTTTCACCACAAGTCATCTAGTACAACAGGAGTCTACAGAGGTTTCTCTACTTTTAAAGTCTTGTTTTTTACATTTAAAGTAAAATAACACTTGGTTGAAAGGCCACATGATCACAACAATATATAGATAGCTGGTCCCCCTTCACTGATTGACAACACTTAGAGTTTAGAGGAAGATGCAGGGGAACTAGATAAGTGAGACTGGAGTGTAGATGGCCCCAGGAAAGAATGCTGTTTCTGAGAGATACCTGTTGATACCCTACAACTACTTACACTGGGTATACTGTACCGGACCATGACTGGAAAATAAACAGAGGCTCATTCCCCTTCAGTCTCTGATGACACCAGACTGAAGAAGTCTTTTTTCATGTGGAGTGGAGCTGTAGGATGACTTAGTAGTTCTAAGAGAGGATGGCACAAATGCTGTCAACATTGTTGGGACTTTGAATACGTCTAACTCCTTAGATGGCACTCCTGAACCTATTGAAAGACCCGGGACAGTACAGATAGCAATGCACATTTGTGGGCATGAGCCTCATACTACCAACAAGTGTTAAGAATTGGAGATCAGCATATGCGCCAAATCTTGCACGTGAATGGCGGGAACAGACAATTGCTGCATATTGGAAAAACTGATATATATGGCCCGCCGGTGTCCTCAAAAGCAAAAAAACATGGAGGAATTGGATGTTTTATCAGGGACATATAGACAACAATGTTGCCAACTCACCCTGAAAATGTTGAAGAATGACCGAGATCCAGCAGAGCACACAACTTCACAATGTGCAAGTGCATTGACTAGGTCACATATAAACACAGTGCTGTTTATTGTGTATTAAAACAATGAACTGGTATATTAAATACATGCTTACCTGGCTTGAGACCTCATATTCTACATGTTTGATGAACATGCCCTTTTTCTCAGGAACCAACTCTACTTTGACCGTGTCCTGTCCAACCAGCTGCTGCAGCGTATGAGAGAGCATCAGTGGGTTGCCTTGAGAGACTTGCATTTTAAGCGGTCCTTCATCACTCTGCTCCATTACCAATGGCGTCTGTGCACCCTGGAAATTTAAGGTTTCAAAAAATGTTTTACAACATAAATCCAACCTTAGAATACATTAATGTATCTTAGCCTACAGATGTTCCACAAATGCAATTATCATTTAACAAAGTGCTCAGCAGTTGTCTTACTCAAACAATCAGAATGAAAAATTAAAAGCTAGAAAGCTTCTTCGGCTCTCCTAGTGCATCCACCAAAGGTTAGGAAGCAAGGCAGAAACAGAAGAGGAGCAAAAAAGTATCCATTAAGCACAAAAAAGCACTGCCCATTAAAATACCCTGATTAAGGTAGCGGGTTCTGTATATATAGCAGAGACTTCACGGCCAAACAAAAGTAACATTTAGATTCCACAAATTAAATAAGCAAAGGCAAATTCAGCAGGACTGGAACTGAATGCCATACTTTTGGATGTGCCGATGCTTTTTATATTTTGTTTTGGCTTTTGCAAGTCTTTATTTTGGAAGCGCTCCCAGACCCTTGCCATTATTAAAAATAAACATGGGTAAAAAACAAATTTTTGGGCCTCACGAAGCACACTTTCCATAGAAATGATAATTAAGGGAACTACTTTGTGTGGATGTGGTCATTGTAAAAGTAAAGAATGTGGTCCCTCACTCAAGTTAGCCAGTGTCTTTAGTAGGACAACCACTGCTCCATGTTATTTGCTGTAAGTAGCAACAGCAGCTGATCAATATATGAAGAGAGCTGGTCCACAGACCCTAGAAGTCATTATATGAACTCTATAATTTTAGTAAAATCAAAACCCCTTGCCAAATGCCAGACCTAAAAAAGACGAGAGAACGTAACAGAACCTCTGACACTACCCTTGCAATAAAAAGAAAAAATACACAGTGGGTTTCGGAGAAGTAATATCTCCCACATCACTGTATTGGATGCTTGGTGTATCATTCTGTCTCCTAAAAAGTGCTTCCCTTCCAGTACGTAAGGAGCTAGTTAGACATCAGACATACACAGAATTATTAATTTGTTGTTCACTTCAATCATTTAGCCCACTCTTGCAAGTTAAACCCAAAGAAAACTCGTTTTTATTTTATGCTCACTGCAGCAAGCATTTTTTAGGTTTCGCCTGTCGAAAGCTGCGCACCGCGAAGCTTTTCGGCGCAGGCAAAATCTTATGTGTACAGTATGTGTGTGTTGTCCCGCCCCTCTGTTCCATTGGCTAGCTCCATAAATGGAGGCTAGCCATTGGAACAGAGATCTGTCCGTCAATGTAGGAGCAGATTTGTGGGCGTTCCCGAGAATTTTAGGCGTTTGCCCACGTCATGCCGCTGTGGGCGTTTTTTTTTAAGCTTTGTTTTCGCCATTTCGGAAGTGTCCTTTGCAGGGGTGGGTTGCGCGATGTCCCGCTGTCCGTTCCCGCCCCCCTCCTGCTGTCCGTGCGCCCGTTCCTGCCTGTCAGCAACCTCTGTAAGAATGGTTCAACAGGAAGCTGTAGCTAAATCGCTTATCTGTGAAGGGGTGAGAAGTACACACCATCCCAATAGCCCTTCCATCTGGTGGGCATTGAAGTGAGTTTGTGCTTGGAAGCAGTTGAAATCCCAAAATCGCATTACTGCAAGAAATTAGCTTTAAATAAATGTTTACGTATTGGAAAGTGGTTTATAACTGGGTTCAAACGAGTTTAAGCTGCCAGTTAGTATAATTTCGAAGCCACGTACTCAATTTTGAAACCTACACGTTACATAAGTTTAAAAAACAAAGCCAAAGTATGTTGCCATTTTTTTGTAAAATTTCTGATTGTTGAAACGTACATTAGAGTGTCGAGGCCACACAGTTGAAAAAAAAGTGTGCACTTTAGTTATACCTTCATATACCTACGATAAAAAATATCGCGGGTAGCGGTAATCAGCAGTGATGGGTAAGAGCACTTCAGTGATGCGGAGGTGGTATGATGGGGGGGCGGCACGTGATGGGGGACGCGTTTCACGCAAGATGGACCATTATCGCAAGGCAGGAGTTTCTGTTACATGCTGGTGAATTTTGTACGGAGCGAGACATTGTATCGCCCAGGAAACATTAGTTTGTAACAGGAAGCACTGTCCTTTTCTGCTATAATTTGGTAGGAGTGTTTACCTGCAGCCCGGT
This sequence comes from Lissotriton vulgaris, assembly GCF_964263255.1. Classification (NCBI taxonomy): domain Eukaryota; kingdom Metazoa; phylum Chordata; class Amphibia; order Caudata; family Salamandridae; genus Lissotriton; species Lissotriton vulgaris. Next base: position 106,010,190 of record NC_141698.1, read on the forward strand.
AACTCCTCCTGCATCCATCCCGATGCTCCCGGCTCCATAACTCAGTCGGGCTCAGCGAGCACCAGAAAAGAGCGACACCTACCACACCTTTATAGCCTTTGGAGGGTGGGCGGGGCTAGTCATTGCACTAAAAGCCGGCCCGAAGACAAGTTATGTATTGTGGAAGAGGCGTGGTCCTGGATGCTAATAACACGATAAATGCCGTACGGCATTTAGACGACTCTGGAGCACGTCTATTGGCCAAGGGGGCGGGGGACAAGAAAAACCGGAGCCCCCAGGCTCTTACCTTTACAGATCCGACTGCCTGGGATACATTGAATTTGAAAAGCATCCACCTGAAGATAGGCAATGGAAACAGTAAAAGGACTCGGTGGTGTACACCCAGAGAAATAAAAGAAGGAAAATAGGGCTCGAGCACCAGTTCTGCTAGAGAGCCGTGGGGTTTTTGAGCTCATTGAGTGTTCCAAGTCTGCGGAGCATGCTGACCAACGAAACCGGTTTCAACTAGAGAGAGCACTCTTTATTGTACAGATTGATGAATTTGTGGCCGAAAATAAACACATATTGTCAGTGCTGCGGCAACCAAAAATAGACCTAGAGGAGTCACTCAAGTTAACAAGGCAAATATTGTTCAGTCTGCAAAAGTCGTCGTGGAAATCAGTAATATTTTTAGGTTTCGCCTGGTGATCCGCTGCGCAGCAGCGTTCGCGCAGGCGAAATCTTTTGTTAGAACAGTTGTTGGCTTTGCACCGCCTCTCTCTTCCATTGGCTAGCTCCATAAATGGAGGCTAGCCATTGGAAGAGAGATCTGTCCGTCATTGTAAGAGGCGATTCGTGGACGTTCCGGCGAATTTTTCTCATACCGCCCCTTTTTTTGCCGTCACGAAGAGGTGGGTCCATTGTGGGGGTTTCCTTTTTTTTTTTTTTTCAAGTTGTTTGCGGCCGCCATTTTTTTCTAGGAGATAGGGCGAGCGGGTGGGTTCACATAATGCTCCTTTCTCGTCAGGAACCTCCTGCAGCCTCTCCCTGCCCTGCCAGAGCCGAGGACACGCAGCCGCGGCATTTCTCCCCGTTCCTTCCACCCCACTCCCAGTCCGATGCCTTCCCGCTGATCACGCAGCCGCGGCATTTCTCCCCGTTCCTTCCACCTCCCTCCCAGTCTGATGCCTTCTCGCTGATCTCGCAGCTGCGGCATTTCTCCCCGTTCCTTCCAGTCCTGGAGCTGTGAACACTGCAGCCCTGGAGCTGTGAGAGGAGCTGTGAGAGTCACACTGCAGTCCTGGAGCTGTGAGAGTCACGCTGCAGTCCTAGAGCGGTCGGATGGAGATGTCTTGACCTACGACCGCCAGTCCATCGTTACACGTTCGTAGCGACGTTTCCCTATTAAGTGTTGCGCACGTGTATAGCGCTGCCTTGAAGCGCTTACGGATCTGGGCGCCCATAATGGACTGGAGTCAGAGGGGTCATGTTACCCGCGAGGGGATCCTGGCGCTGAGACAAGCATTATGTTTGTTTAGTGACGAGTCATATGGGATGTGGTCATCTCTGTGCGTGCCCCCTAATCCCCCCATCCTGAAGACCTCTGTGCGCAGTCTGCCCTCGGTTCCAGGTGGGCGGGACGCCAGCCCATGTTTACCTTCCCCATCAGTGCGGCCTTATGTGCACTGGGTGCATGACTCTCACTCGGCCGTAGCGCCAAGTGCCAGACTCCGACGGCTGTAGGCGCTCTCTGAGCAGTGCCCCTTGTCTCCCATTGCACCGGATCTTGGCCCAGCCCGGCCCTCGGTGGTCCCGTGGTGGGCAGGACGCGGCCTGCCGCGCCTCTCTGGGCATTCCTCCCGTCTCTCGGGCACAGTTGAAGCGCCTAGCGCCCAGAGTGATGTCTCGGCCCCTCCTCGGAGTGGAAACCCGATCCCGGGGCGGCTTCTCCTTCACACGCCTTCCAAGCCGTGCCACGCCGTGCCACGCCGTTAACAGGAAAAGTGAGATGAAATACAAGCCAGGCTCTGAATACTGCCGCCCCTTGTGTGCCCCTGTGGCCCCCACGCGGTCCACGCAGGCACCCTTGTGTTGGACGGCGGCAGCCGCGGGCCTCTCATGCAGCTGTTTGTATTGCATTCTACTGTAGCATTTATGTAGCGCTGCGTACTCCGCCGAGGAGGCGGGGGCTCTTAGCGCTCTACAGCACGCGGAGCGCGTGGCTGGCACAGTGGGTTATGGGCTGTGCCTTGAGTAGGGATGGTGTTACCGTGGAGCGTGGGTGACCAGAGAGGCGTCTTTAGTTTTGTTTGATTGCCCCCATTCTTGTCTCCTTCGCCGTCTCCCCCTGCTGACAGAACCACCATCTGCGCGAGGCAGCCAGGCTACGGGGATGTAGGTGTGTGTGGCTCTGGGTGTGTGTGTGTGGCTCTGGGTGGGTGTGTGTGTGGCTCTGGGTGGGGGTGGGTGTGTGTGGCTCTGGGTGGGGGTGTGGGTGTGTGTGGCTCTGGGTGGGGGTGTGGGGGTGTGTGGCTCTGGGTGGGTGTGTGTGTGTGGCTCTGGGTGGGTGTGTGTGTGGCTCTGGGGGTGTGTGTGTGTGTGGCTCTGGGGGTGTGTGTGGCTCTGTGTGTGTGCCTCTGTGTGTGTGTGTGTGGCTCTATGTGTGTGTGTGTGTGTGTGTGGCTCTGTGTGTGTGTGTGGGAGGGGGCTCTGGATGTGGGGGGGCTCTGGATGTGGGTGTGTGGCTCTGGGTGTGGGTGTGGCTCTGGGTGTTGGTGTGTGGCTCTGGGGGTGCGTGTGTGTGTGGCTCTGGGGGTGTGTGTGTGTGGCTCTGGGTGTGTGTGTGTGTGGCTCTGGGTGTGTGTGCGTGGCTCTGGGTGTGTGTGCGTGGCTCTGGGTGTGTGTCTGTTGCTCTGGGTGTGTGTGTCTGTGGCTATGGGTGTGTGTGTGTGTGGCTCTGGGTGTGTGTGTGTGTGGCTCTGGGTGTGTGTGTGTGTGTGTGTGGGTGTGTGTGGCTCTGGGTGTGGGTGTGTGTGGCTCTGGGTGTGGGTGTGTGTGGCTCTGGGTGTGTGTGTGTGTGGCTCTGGGGGTGTGTGTGTGTGTGTGTGTGTGTGTGGCTCTGGGGGTGTGTGTGTGTGGCTCTGGGTGTGTGTGTGTGTGTGTGTGTGTGGCTCTGGGTGTGTGTGTGTGGTAGTAATTGCTGTCTGCTGAGCTCATCCGTAGGGTACAATAGGTCTCACATTTGCGAGAGATTAAGCTAATGGCAATGTAAATGACAATGCCATTTATTTATCTGTTTTCAAAACCAATACACAAATGTTGTCATTTACAATGCCAATAGCTCTAACTTTTCCAAAGGCGAAACCATTGCATTGTAAATGCTTGTTTAAGCATGTCAGGACTTAAGTGCGAGCCTGACTCTATGATGACTGCCTTATTTGTATTTTCATTTTTGCTCATTGGATATGATATCCTGGGAGTCTTCTGAGGGCAACCACAAAAACTGCAACCTCAAAGTAAGGTGCCCGCCATGTTTGGGGACTTCCTGATCTAATCTCAAATCGAACATGTGTTCTGCAAAGTGACACTTAAGAATACAACAAAAACCCACATGCAAAACTGCACCTCTACACTTATGCCGCCCTCCTGCGGCTGATGCCGTCTTCTCTCCCGCTGCTTCCAGCCAGCTCACTTTACATTTCTAGAACCATGCAACTTCTGAACCCTGGTGCCCAGGTTGATGCTCAAGAATCACCAAGTTAATGTAAATGTAAATGTATGTGTCTTGTAAAGCGCACTGCTGCCCTGAGGCGTCGTGGCGCTGTAGACCGCTGGGGAACCCGTCCTGGCTATCCCTGTGAGATGGTCCCTACTGGGTATCTCCAAGGTGAAACCAGGCATCCCCGGCGAATGTGGGGGGCCGTTGTAGAGATGAGGCAAGCTAATGCCCAGAGTTGCCGAGTGTGATCCCTGGTTAGAGTAGGCACCGAGGCGAGAATTATCGAGTCCGCTGACCCTGGTCTACGACCCTGCCGCATCGGGAATTGAACCCTGGTCCCGGGCCGTTCTCTGCTTCCGGGTCTGCCGCCTCTAACCTGTGAGCCACTCCACGTTAACCAGTGAGCATCTAACAACTGTAACAATCAGAGAATTAAAATGTATTCACCTACACAGATTGTGGAAAATTGAACTACTGAGTAGAACCTACCACAATTGGACCTCTTGACCTGCAGATCACAAGAAATTTAAGAGGCAAACCTTTAACCCATACACACATCTTGCTGGCATTGGCAAAAGCAAGAGGTTTGGCTTTCGTATGCTACGTCCAAACAACATTTCTGTGTGTCTGTTTTTGAACCCATTAGAAGTTTAAACCAGACCACCTACCTTTGCCATTGTTTGTTCGCAAGGTAACAAAACATGATTTGGGTTACTTAAAGTGCATGGGAGCTGTCGTGAAAACAGCAGGGATGAAATGTGTTTTTCCGCATCCCTTCTTCATTCATACAGAAAAAAGCTGGGTATACTGCAACTTTAATTACAAAAGATGTACAGAATAAAAAATCACTAATTCACAATAAAGTATAAATCTATAGATCATATTTAATTTACACAATTTGCACAGAATTACACATCGTTGGTTATCGATGAAACCCTATAGGTGTAAATATAAAGTAAATATTGCAACATACCCAGGGCCAGAGGAAATAGGCGATTCTGCAGCATTTTGCGCTTACATATGGATTTGTCGCATAATTCCTAATGTGCTACATCATTTTGCTTTCCTTGGAGCAGAAATCCAGTGATCCTGGTTATAGAGCAAAGTAGACATGGTCCTAGTTCTGCGCATGCATATTCCAAACGATTTCCACATGGTAGAATATCTAATGTAGTAAGCATGGTGGGAAGATGCAATAGTAGATTTTATCCTTTACATGTAATACATTTTCCCATTAAAAACGTCCTTCTGCTTAGATTCTGGATTCCGTGGGGGGAGGGGAGTGGGGTTGGGGGATGGGGAGGGGGAGACATAGAGACCGAAAGAGCGAGAGAAAATGAGAAGAGAGAAAACATTGGTGCGACCAGTGCAGTCGCACCAGGCGCTGACCTTGGGGGGGGGGGAGGCTGTGTTTAGAAATAACTCATGGGTTTACAAGCACCTACTGCTGAGTTTCCTTTGTGTATAGCAGATTTCAGGCAACAATAAAAATGTTAAGATAACGCTGGTGAATAATGTTCCTGCTGGAGAGAGATTCGGAGTTGTGTCTGGTGGCAGTTTCACTCATCTTAAGTAGGGGAAAAAGAACATGTACTATCTCCATCGCAGAACTGTATTTTATGTAGATAGCTCAGTGAGTTACTGCTTTTGTCACAGAAATTCTTTTGTTACTTGCAGTTAATAAGTTACAATCCTTATGTAGCACAGTGACTTATGAACTTTCAACAAAGAGCTGCATGCAAACAGCATAGCATAGCATAGATGAGGACCTTTTGTTTTTTCCCCTAGTCTTTCATTATCTATTCTTTACGTTGCTGAATAGGTTTCGTTTGGCTAGAATTACATTCTCATTAGTGAAGCCAACTCTAACCGCAATCAGAGGTTTAAATCGAATTCAATGTATGTTTGAGAGGGGTTATGGAAAGATTAGGGATACTGCAGGGTGAGGGTGGTAGTGAGTGAATCTGTGGAGAAGGAGGTCACTGGGGGGCGCCAAAAAAAGTTGTCCTACTGCGCACCACCAGTGCTAAAGCCAGGTTGGCAGGGGGAGTGTTCTTTTTTTTTTTTTAATTCTAAATAGGGAAATTCACAATAGTCGTTTTCTGTGAATTGTGAGTGTGGAAAAGGGCTCACAAAAAGATTTATGAACACTGGGCGTGTCTCAACTTTCTGATCAGCAACAGCTCAGGAAGGCCTTCTGTTCCTCCTTCCCCTGCATGGACAGTAAGTCGAGGGGCCAACCAGCAATCCCGTCTGATTATCTGCAGCAGTGAATCCGATGTGGGAGCGGAAATGTCTGCCAATCCGGATTTTGTGAATCTGCTTCAGGGAGTTTCCGCCCACAGATCAGTTGTTGGCACATGAACGTTCCACTTTAGTCAGCAAAAGATATGTGAATCGGGCCTAAAGCAAGCTCAGGCAGTGGTTCCCAAACTTTTTAGAACCATGACCCACTTTTGGAATGACAACACGCCTTCTTGACCCTACCTTTAATGGACATGAGCTGGAACGATTTTTTAATGCAAAGAAAGCATTATGTGGTAGCTCGTTGTCATTTACAGACAGCACATTTACCATTGAAATGGCCACTAACTTTGAAAAGACATGCAGTTATACTGGAAAAACTAGACAGCACACAAATGATTATGGCGAAAATCCAGTTTCTGTGAATATGCATCACTTGTGCATCACCAAGTTAAGTGTTTTGATCCTATTAAAATATGTTTCCAGCACACGTCAGAATTTGAAAAGCAAAAATTACTCACATTTTTTTGAATTGCTAAAGGCAGGCACCTCATTTACAGGTATTTACGTTTTGTTGTGTGTTGCAAAAAAAAAAACCGACATCCTACAGCCTTTCCTTTCACACTCCGTGAACTTTAGATTGTCAAATAATTCACTCTAAACATACTCTCTCTTTAAAGTCAGAGAAAGAAAAGTAAACACCAATCTCATTGTAGAAGAAAAAGCAGCAATTTGTCAGAAGACAGCCGACATTTGACCTCCGTCTTTGAAGTACTGGCAAATGTGTAAAGAAACAGAATTTAAAGGAATCCTTATTTATTGCTCTTACTTTCCAGATACACCAAAAATTGGCTTGCGACACACACAGTGTGCAAAAAGTGATCTAAGGGATGAATGACACTGTGATGTGGCAGAAACACTGAGCCCAGAAGAGTTTTGTCTTCCAAAGATAAAAGATAAGAAAACCGAAAGAGAAGGGGTTGAATCCAAGCAGGTGTACCTCATGCTAGCATGCTTCTGAGATTAATAAAGTGGACATCATGGAGCACACCGCCAGCGACACTTGTTACTTACAGTGCTACAAAGCTTGTTGTAGAAATGGCAGTATAACACAAAAGTTACTATATAGTACTAAAATTAAAATAATGGATGTTATGGTGACAATGGGTGCAGGCTACAGCAAAGAGGGCCTAATTACGAGTTCCCCTGATGTGGGGTGGAGTTAATCATGAACTTCTGAACAGGGGCTCAACGGAAGGCCCGGAGGTACAGGGGGCCCCCATGCCTTTTTTGCAGGGCATGGGAAGTGTGGGGGGCGTGGGGGATTTATCCCCCATCCAGTTTTGAAGTGAGGGGAACACAAGGACAGGAGTGATGGGACAAGGGGACATTCGAATGGTCATTAGCAAGTGAAGGATCTACCTATCAAGGCAGTGTTCTTGACCTACTGACCTGCAACCACCCACAGAGCACCTTCAAAGCATTCTGCTACAGCTGCTTGCAGCCTGTATGGTTGAGAAGAAAGGGAGAAGAGGAAAAATGCATTTGCTGTCTGCATCCTGCCCGGGCTATTGATAAGGACCGGGATCTTCATGCACCACCCGTTGGTTGGCTGTCCAAGGATCACCTAGCGCCCAGCCTCTTCTCAGAACTCCCCTATCAGCAACTTGAATTTGAGCCTGCGGGGCAACGAGGAAGCTGCAACCCTGGTGGTGCTTGTCTCCAGAAGAAGGCTTGAGCGGGAACAACAGGTGAGGGGATGAGTGGAGCTTTATGAATAACTCAAGCCTTACTTTATTAAAAAGAAGCCCTGCAAAATGGGGCGAAGGACATCCGGCCAATTGTTTTAGGAAATCTGGCATCCACCTTGCACAGTGCAATAACCAAAGCACACATCTCTAACAAGAAGGGGCAGCAAGATAAGTGCTTGCTGCTGACATCTGTTGCGGACCTGAAGGAAATTGTTAGTTACCATGTCAGCACAACTAACTCGGCTGTTCTTTTTTCCTGCTTTTTTCCTCTTTGTTTTGAGGGGTGTTTAACACCCCCAAACCACACCTTTTTATTTAAATCCCTAGCACCCTTTACAGCTTTCCTCCCCTAAACCCTAAAAACTCCTTACCTACTTTTACTTCTACCCACACCTGAACCCTAAAAAAACGTTACCTCTACCTACCAAAGAAGCCTAAAACCTCCTTACCTTTCTTTACCCCTACTGGCCGAAATCTTTAAAAAAAACGTACACTCTCATTACCTCTATCTGACCCCAAATCCTAAAAAAACCTTAATTTTCTTTCACTCCCCCCCCTGAACCCTAAAATCCCATTGGCACCCCATACCTCTTCCCTCCTCATAACCTTAAAAATCCCTTACCTCCATTTACCTCTACCCGACCCGTAACCTTAAAAAGCTGTACCCCCTTTTACCACTACCTCCCACTACACCCTAACAATCCCTTACCTCCCTTTAACCGTACCTGGCCTTAAATGCCCCCAAAAAACCCTTATTTCCCTTTACCTCAACCTGTCACTGAACCCTAAAAACTGCTTACCTCTCTTTACCTCTTCCTGCCTCGGAGTACTGGGAAGAAAAAAAACTTACCACCCTTTACCACTACCTGCCTCACGTAATAATCACAATTCTTGTCAGGTTAAACTATTAAAGGTACTAATTAAACCTGAGGACAACCTCTAGTAGATATTACACAGAGGAGGTGGACTTAACTTAGAGGCAATGTGTAAAGTATTTTTGAAGAACTAAAACCATAATAAAGTTAAAATGCAAAACAATGAAAACCCTCAAATTAATTAGCAACATAGAGTAAAATTAATAAACAAAAGTACACCAAAATGACTAAAATCCAATAAGGGAAACTGGATATGAATGTACAATTTTTGAAGGAAAAATAGCACCAAGTGCCAATGATAGTCAAAGTTTCTGGTAGCCCAGGACCTAGACACAAGTTGATGCTGACCATGACGGAGTGCAGGTCAGATGCAACAGCCAGGTTTGTCCTGTCAAAGATTTTATCTTCTAACTTTAGTCTTTCAAGTCCCAATAAACACAGGAATATACTTGAAATACCCCCAGGATACAAGGGAAGGCACTTAAAGGCTCACAAAATGGCAGGTAGACACCCGTCCAAGTCGAGGTGCCACTGATCAGCTGGCCAATTGAAGGAAAGGCCTCTTGGAGCTTGTTGTATCCCTGTAGCTTGAACAGGAGGTCAGCCTTATGACCCTTGGAGTTCACTTCTTTGTCTTGGTGCAAGAGTGAGCAGGTCCAGTCCTTTAGGGCTCTTCTCATGTCTCAGGCAGCAGGTTCAGCCATCTTCTGATCTTCCACAGGTCATCAAGTGTTCTGAAGTGGGTTGCTGGAGAATTCACATTTATTCCAGGCTCAAGCTTTGTGGGTGAGAATTATCCCAGGCGATGCCCTAACCAATGCGGTAAGGTTGCCAGGGCTAACCCTACCCACTTTGGGCATTTTCAAGATGGCTGAAGTCTTCGGCCTCACTAAACTTGGGCTTTGAGGTCAGAGGGTGTGCGTAATGAATGTACTATGATAATCCCAGTGTCATCCCATATCTAACATCACAATCCAGTTTTAGACAGTTTCTGTACCCGCCCCCATCAAATACAGAGACAGAAGTCTGGTAAAATCAAAGCTGAGCTTTCAGCAACCAAACAGTAGATACACACAACATGTTTTGACATTCCGTTTCCCTTCTTTGAAGTGCACCCCAAATATTATATGTTAAACCCCAACAGACCTGTCAAGAAGGATGTGGCATACAAGAACGAATTGACACTCTAATGTCAAAGAGGATTCTCGCAGCCCCACTCCAGTGGTCTCTCTAAACCACTTCTGGGGAGCTCTCTGGAGCCTGGCTGACTAGAAGGGAAAAATGGAAGGCAGACCCAGTTGTGAGCTACATCTGCCTGTGCCAGCGGCATACTCTTTGAAGTGCACCCAGGGACTGAGCACAGCCCACGGGCAATCTTGACAAGGGGAGGACAACACCTCCCCACACCCAAGGCTCATAATTACTGTCCTGGGATCTGTTCACTCCTTGCCACAGGAGAACTACCAAGCTGCTAGGTGGTTGTTAAATACTTACAGAAAGGCATCCAGAGGCTTTAGGCAGGCAAAATGTAATTTTTCAAAAGGACTTTTTCAATTCTAGGTTGATAAAATTAACTAAACCATTACATTGGATTTTGTTTAACTATTAAAAAGAGTACTTAAAATATTTCTGTAGCCATTACCAATCTGAAATTAGCATTATAAGGTGTTATAATGTAATTCTGTGTTTCCCTGTGGAAGCAACCAGTCTTGTTACAGTGAAACTAGCTTTTATGCTTTTTCGCTCTAAGGACATATGGAATACTAAACTTCTAAATGTCCTACTTTTATATATCATGCACCATACCCTATGGGCACTAAGGCCTACCTTAAGGATGACATTAACATTTAAAAGGAAGGTTTAAGCCTGCTAAAAGGGTTTAATTTGACAGGTCGAATTAGCAGTTTAAAGCTCAACCAGGCTTCTGTGGCAAGGCTGGATGCATGCCTTATTCTGCCACTGTAATGGGTGGCACCATGAGTGCTGCAGCCCATTGGTGACATTTAACTTACAGGCCCTACATATACTGTGGGTACCATATATTAAAGACTTATAGACAAGATAAATATGTCGATCAGGAGTATACCAATTTTAAAATGCTGAAAAACTGAGCACAAATATTTTACCACTGGTTATCAGGTGTAAAGTGAATAGAGTTCTATAGCCAGTAAAAATAGAATTCAGAGAAAAGACCAAAAAGAAAACTGGGGTGACCCTGCAGAAAGGGCAAAGTTCCAACCCCCCTACCTCCTTTTACCTCTACCTACCCATCGAAACCTAATATACTCTTACCACAATTTACCACTACTTACCACTGAACCCTACAATACCTTTAAAATCCTATCTGGTACCCTTGCCACCGTCTGAAAGCTAAGAACACCTTTATTGGTCTTACTATCCTCTTTCGTAACAAACACCCAGAACCCTTATAAATAGAAACATGTTTTTTCACATTTGATCCAATTACTTTGCAAAATGTAGATAACATGTAAATGACAATAAAACATACTTGTGATTACATGCCTGCCTTTCTATTTCACGTTGAAAGTTTGTGATTGTATACATTTATCAGAATCTGCAGTTCATGGACCATTTGCAATTTGTAGAGGGTCAATCGAAAGTCCCCAAAGCTGCCCCTGTCTCCCCCCCCTCCTCGCCCCCTACACCAGAAATGTAGCGTCTCCTACGTCCCTGTAAGGGGGGCCCTCATTCTGCCTAAGGTCAATGAATAGCTGTAAGATAATGGTAGACTCAAGGGCCCTTCATCGCATTTTGCACGGGCCTCATTGTCTTGTGTTACGCCACTGCCCTAAAAAGTTAACGTTCTTTTAACTACAGAAGTGCAAAATTAACAGGTATTTTGAGTTGAACCTTTGGAATCACCAGAGTAATAAAGATTTACCGGGGAAAATAGGTAATCCCGGTTAGTTCTCACTCTCCGCACCAGTTTCACCCGGACATTTCAGATACTTTCAGCAGTCGAAATCTGGAATGGAAACAGGACAAGCCTTGGTAACACCACAAGCCTCATAACCATCAGTGTGGGCCTTCCACAAGGTTAACAGTCAGAAAGGGATTTATAGGACACCTGTAATGAGGGAATCCCTTTGCCTCTGCGCCTGCACTGTGTTATATACAGGGCACAGAGGAAAATAAGCTCTCAGGAGTGCGCCAACTAAAATGTGGCGCACTGTCAGTGAGTCCCCTGATTGCAGCTCTCTGGAGGGGGAAGAGGGTCCCATGGACCACCCAGAGATCCCCTTGCAGGCAGGTGCAGTCACTCACTGCACCCACCTGCAAGGGGATTTCAAATCCCCCTTCAAAGCGGAGGCAGGCTACTGCCTGCACAGTGAAAACGGAGCAGGTTCAAAGCAGCAGCTCCGTTTTTCCCCTGAAAGCGCTGCTTCCAGGGCAGCGCAAGTTTGCGGCTGCTCTGGGGGCAGCGCATTCTATGTAATAGGGCACACTTTCCCTGTTTATCTATTGCACCTGTTTTAAGGAGCACCAGGCGCAAACAGAGAAAGTGCGCCCTTTACATAATTGGGGCCCCAGGGATCGAAAATGTTGGGAAACTCCATTAGCAGAGGGTGGGTGCAGAAAGGTGAAGCACCCATACTCCAATAGGATTTTAACACTATATTGTATTCTTCCCATTAAGCTGTGTAGACATTGAATACCCATGTGTGATAGTTACTAAAAGAATGAAAAGGGGGGGCCCTTGCCCCCCCCCCCTCCCGCATGGTGGCTCTGCGATCCCCTCTTCCCATGCCTGCCGGTGGTGTGGGTCAGAAAAGGGGGTGGTGATGAACAGAGTGTCGAATTAAGCAGACCACTCTTACCCAGTCCAAGGATCAGGGCTTGATCCATCACCGTTTTTTAGCTCACTGCACCATCCCAGCTCAGAACTTGGCTATATGCAAATTAGTCGGACCCTGGCCCAGTGCATCATGGGAACAGGGCAGACCAAACTACCAAGCCAATTCTTATACTGGGAAGGAAACAAGCTTCCGGGGACCGGTTTCGGGTATTTCAGCCGTCTTCGGCCCGGCTTGCTTGAATCCTGATGGTGCAATGAGCAAGGGACTCACATCCGAGTATACCCTTCCACGCTTATGGTGGACAAAAATGATTCAGAAAAGGGGGTGGTGATGAACAGAGTGTCTGAATTAAGCAGACCACTCTTACCCAGTCCAAGGATCAGGGCTTGATCCATCACCGTTTTTTAGCTCACTGCACCATCCCAGCTCAGAACTGGGCTATATGCAAATTAGTCTGACCCTGGCCCAGTGCATCATGGGAACAGGGCAGACCAAACTACCAAGCCGATTCTTATACTGGGAAGGAAACAAGCTTCCGGGGACCGGTTTCTGGCATTTCAGCCGTCTTCGGCCCGGCTTGCTTGAATCCTGATGGTGCAATGAGCAAGGGACTCACATCCGAGTATACCCTTCCACGCTTATGGTGGACAAAAAGGATTCAGAAAAGGGGGTGGTGATGAACAGAGTGTCTGAATTAAGCAGACCACTCTCACCCAGTCCAAGGATCAGGGCTTGATCCATCACCGTTTTTGAGCTCACTCCACCATCCCAGCTCATAACTTGGCTATATGCAAATTAGTCTGACCCTGGCCCAGTGCATCATGGGAACAGGGCAGACCAAACTACCAAGCCAATTCTTATACTGGGGAGGAAACAAGCTTCCGGGGACCGGTTTCTGGCATTTCAGCCGTCTTCGGCCCGGCTTGCTTGAATCCTGATGGTGCAATGAGCAAGGGACTCACATCCGAGTATACCCTTCCACGCTTATGGTGGACAAAAATGATTCAGAAAAGGGGGTGGTGATGAACAGAGTGTCTGAATTAAGCAGACCACTCTTACCCAGTCCAAGGATCAGGGCTTGATCCATCACCGTTTTTTAGCTCACTGCACCATCCTAGCTCAGAATTTGGCTATATGCAAATTAGTCTGACCCTGGCCCAGTGCATCATGGGAACAGGGCAGACCAAACTACCAAGCCAGGTGGTGGTGTGGGGGCGTGATCTCCCGGCGCCCAATGGTGCGCGGGAGGTGTGCGCCACACCACTGGTCGGCCGACGCCCAATCCCTGATCCGGGAGCGTGGTGCAGTCTTCCGGGTCAGAGGGGCGGGCGTCAAGGGGTGAGGGGAGGGGGCGGCCCACCCTCTCCCCGCGTCCCTTTGAATAAAGGAGGCGGGAGCGCTCAGTTGGCCCTTCTTGTCGCCTGACGCTCCCCCACACTGGTCGTGCCCCGCGCTCGGGGCCTCCTAATTTTCCCCACCCACCATCCCTGAAACAAAGCTGTGTTGTGCATTATGTTTACCTGTTGTTATTAATTAACTTATTTTTCTCTTAGGATATTGAATTGAAGCAGAAAATGTTAGTAGACTGTTTGTGTAGACGGGAATTGTGTATACATGTCATGTATTAAGTATTTGGAGAAATGTAAAATGTAATTGTTAAATGTTTTTGTTGTTTAGGACCTTTTTCCCATAGTAGCTTGATGATTGTATGTCATACATGTATGGTAGATAGTGTAGCTGTCCTTTAGTTTCTTTTTTCCACAGGTCGTCGTATTTATTAGGGTATTGGTCATGCGGTAAGGTCATGACCGGTGAGCAGCTATTTTAAGGTCTTAGGGGGCGGCATCATCCTTTGGAGGTGTCCGCCCAGGGGGAGGAGGGGTCACTGGCCCGTCCTAGAACTTCAGGGGCAGCTGGTAACGCAAGTTAGGGCCCTCCTTCACTGGTTAAATGAAGTTCGCGGGGTGGACAGAGTAATTAACGGGCTCGGCTGCATGGGTGGACCGGGTAATTAACGGGCTCGGCTGCAGGGGTGGACCGGGTAAATAACGGGCCCGGCTGCGCATGCGCACTTGTGTAAGGGCGCAGCTTGTAAGACCTGACACCGGTTAGCGACCTTGCCATATCGCCATCAATGTTAGTATGCAAAATTTTCAGATGAGGATGTTAGATTCGGTTAGGAAACAAGCTGTATTAGAATCTTGTTAAGGCTAGCCGATCACAATTGTCAATATAAATGTATCTAAATGTTTCTGAATAATTTTGCATAAAAAATTGTATATTTTGTTTAACAATTTTTAATTTTTTGTATCTTAATAAATACGGCCGGGGGTTTTGCGACCCCCCGCCTTCCAAAGACAAATCATTTTTCGTTTCGTTGTGTTCTGGGTTGTTGTGGGCATACAGGGAGGGGGGCGGTAGCCGTCGCTGACCATGTGGGTTGGACAAATCTTTAAGTCTATTGGTGGATTGATAAATTTTGAGTTCTTGACCCTTTGCCAACTCCAAGAGTACGGAAGAGATTGTACTTGGTCCAGTTTGCAGAACAGCAGTAGGATGGGACCTGGGGCATCAAGAGAAAAAAACCTCAACCACCACAGTTGGGAACAAGTAGCCGCGGTCGGCCCTCGAGGCCCCCCCAAACAGGGTTTGAGAAAAGGCGCTATAGACGGCATTTTGAATAATCCTTAATACGGACAGATTAAGTCATTCAAAGATTAGGGAATGTATCATAATATTTTGTTCAGGGTTCAGAAGATAATTCAATTGGATGGTAAGAATTCAAAGCTATGGTAAGGGGAATGATAACTTCATATACAATAAGAACAAGCACGAAACAAGAAGGCTGAAATAGATTGTTAAACTAGTGAAAAAGCTTATTTAAGTTCCAAACACAAGAAGGATGAATTACTTAGAGATAAGGCCAAAGCGAAACTAGAGATGAGTACATGATCACAGGATTATTAATTCAAGCACAGAATAAACTGGGGTAGTTTACAAATTGCATCACACAGTTACTGATCCTTAAACCTAAAAGTGAGCATTAGCCAGTTTCTAAGACTTTTTTCATCCACTGTAAAAACCTACATCAGTCAAAATGTATCAAATGCCAGTATAAGGGCTTCTAAGTCCAAATAGAAATTCACAGATTAACATCAGATGTGGCATTATCTCAACTCTTTTTCACCAATGAGAGAAGGGAGGTTGTAACTATTATGCTGGGTGGTAAGGATTGCAGGGTTAGTCTGTCGTCAGAATTTTTGAGACCAAACAGGTCAGGTGGTCAATTTATTCAATCTCTTGAAGCAGGAGATAGAATTCCCCCTTTATTTAAAATTACAATTATTTTTTATAAAACCGGGGAAATGTGGCAATGGATATAGCTTCTTATAAACCGGTAACACTCTTAGATAGCATGGAATTTTAGTCAAAGGCAAAAGATTAGCCTCAAAGGAATAAATGTTAGTTCACAATGATCGAAACTGGTTTATCCCCAAGTGGTACCTAGTTATAAATATACATTATTTGGCTAAATCCTCGATTTGCAGATATCCAAGATATTATCAAAAGCAAAAGTTGTATGGCTTGCTGAGAAGGCATTCAACCTCGTGGGCTAGAAATGCTTGTTTCAGAATCTTAGGATGAGACTGTCTTCCCAGCTCACAAGACTGATATGCTTCATTCCCAGAGCTCCTCAGTGCAGGTAACTGAACTCAGAGGAAATCAGGAGTGGTGCTGGTGGCAAGCGAGCAACCAGTCAGGAGACCCTTTCGTCACCAATACTTTAAGCAGTGTTTGTTGAACCTCTAGGTTCAAACACACACTGCTACAGCAATATTTCTTTCAAGCAGCACCACAAATTAAAACAACATTAGGTTGGTTTAGTGGCTACATTACACATTCCTTGCACAGGATATTTGCATACCTCTTTAGCAAGCCAACTGCTGCCTCAGCAATCCACTTCCTGCACCTCAGCCACTTCCTATTCTGCTATCTCCTGCTACTTCTGTGCCTAGAATGGAGTTGAGATCTTACCGAAGGCCTTGTGTGAGTGAAAAGGAAGGGCCATTATTCATGATGTCATTAGACTCCACGCTGAACGTGTAATGGAAAATCTATGTTGCCAAAATCGATCCTGTATCTCTGCTTTTGTGATCACCTAGAGGGGTGTTACGCAAGCTGTCTGGAGTACAGGACGAGAATGGCTGCAGCGGTACCGAGGGCAGGTCTTAATGAACTAAAAGATGTCAAACTTGGGCTTCTCCTTAGTTTGTCAGGCAAACACCATGATTTGTAGAACGAGAACTGGTCAAGACTTAAAACATGTCCTTTCCACGATGTTGGTCTGCCCACAGGATGTAAGCGGAGGATCGCAATCCTAGATGAATCAGTTATTTTTCTGTCATATCAGTTCCTGTTAGAATCGCATAGAATGGATGGAAGCAATTCTAAATTAATAGAATGCTGCTAATTATCTGTGCCTTTACTTTTTGTTGCATTTTTCGTTTCCTTGCTTGTCCCAGACTTTTGCTTCTTGCAGTTTAATTCTACTTATGGAATTTGACTGCCTCTATTCTACTTCCTGGCCCTCAGGAGGAGTTTGGTGACTTACTATTATATGCATTACTACTCTTCATCTTCAATCAAGATTCATAAGATTGCCTATGATTATTTCCCCTCCTCCTGTTTCCTCCTTCTTAGGATCCTCTTAAGGAGGCCCTTGACATCCTTCCATTTTACTATTCGCTGCATCATGAACCCACGGCTACCAGGAGTTGCCACCCTTTCTTAGGGCATTCTAGAAGGCTATTCAATACATTGTTCAGTACTTGATATCTTCAAAAGGATTTGGCCTAGATAATTGTCACAAGCATCATTCATAAAGTCAACCTTTAAAAAAGAAGAGAAGAATAGCATGTTCTTACCCTCAAAGGGTATACTACAGCCCCACTAGGTTAAGTCGAATGAAACTGGAATTAGACCCTCAGTATTTGAGATGCTGTGCAGGGGGCATGGGAACTGTCTACCACACAGTTTGGGAATGTCTGCTACAGCGATATTGCTCCTGGGTATGCAAAACAATGTCTGGGTAGAGGGCACATTTTTAAGAGAATGGATCACTTGTTCCTGTGTGACCAGAGTTAGATATGGTGGCCCTCTTTAAAACCCTCATTCACGTACACAGGTGGTCTGGCGGTATATCTTGATTATCAGCCTATTTTTGATGTAACGGCATCCTCATTGGGATTTTTGGGGTATGCTATCCTCCACCTGGAGGTAGAACCACTGGTAATACAGTAGTGATCAGTGATGAAAAAAGTGCTCAAGTGAAGTGAGTTAAAATTGCCTACTCCTCCAAATTAGAACCTTCTTTAATTAATTAAAGATGTCGAAAAAATAAAACCAGGGTGGTTCTTATGAAGATGAGTTACTAATCTAATGCACTAATTTGTTCATGTGAGGGATCGACATGTTTCAGCCCCATAAATGCCCAGCTGTGTAAGGGGGGCTTTCTTCAGGACCTTTGGTTATGTGACGTTGTTAATTTTGCAGCCTAAATGAGATAGGTCATTGACTTACTCTTCTTCTGTGATCATTACTGGTTATTAGTACCTGAAACTGGTTATCCCTTTCGCGGGCCGCCTCGGGAGAACTGGCTGGCTTTTTGAACCTGTCGATGTCTGCTACTGTAACTTGTGCTAGGTTGCTAATTTTGCAGCCTAAACGAGGTAGGTCATTGACTTACCCGTCTTCTGTGATCATTACTAGTTATTAGTACCTGTAACTGGTTATCCCTTTTGCGGGCCGCCTCGGGGAAAGCAGCTGGCTTTCTGAACCTGTCTGTGTCTGCTACTGTAACTTGCGCTAGCTCTGCAATTGGTGCCCCAGGATTGCAGAGCTAGCAAAAGCTGCATTAGCAGACACCGACAGGTTCAAAAAGCCCGCCAGTTCCCCTGAGGCGGCCCGCAAAAGGGATAACCAGTTACAGGTACTAATAAGCAGTTCCCTTACAGAAGCAGGGTAAGTCAATGACCTACCTCGTTTAGGCTGCAAAATTAGCAACCTCACATAACCAAAGGTCCTGAAGAAAGCCCCCCGACCTGGCTGGGCATTTATGGGGCTGAAACATGTCTAGCGCTCACATGGACAAATTAGTGTGTTAGATTAGTAACTCTTCTTCATACGCAACACCATGCTTTTATTTTTTCCACAGCTCTAATTAATTAAAGAAGTTTCTAATTTGGAGGAGTAGGCAATTTTAACTCACTTCACTTGAGCACTTTTTTCATCACTGATCACTACAGTATTACCAGTGGCTCTACCTCCAGGTGGAGGATAACATACCCAAAAAATCCCAATGATGATGCTGTCACTTCAAAAATAGGCGGATAATCAAGCTATACTGCCCGACCACCTGTGTACGTGAATGAGAGATTTTAAGAGGGCCACCATACCTGATCCTGATCACACAGGTACAAGTGATCCATTCTGTGTTGATAATTAATCCTCGCCTGGAAGCCGAAAGGATGACAGCTTTTCTCTCCCTCTTTTGATTGAACACTGGGTAGAGGGCAGGCAGGTCAACCCTGAACCCAAAATGATTCAGCTTAGACTGATGGACAAGTGGGGTGGACGTCGGACCACAAGACCATTTGTGGAACTGGGTCTAGTGGTAGCCAAAATAGACCCTGCTCAACACTGTTGTGCTGGGAGGGTGCCGCTGATAAAGGAATGGATCCAAGGCAGTGATTACCTAACAATAGCGGAAAAATATGTGTATAAATCCAGGGGCTGCATCCAGAAATATCACAAAGATCTGGGATATATAGTGGGACTATCAATATTATGTTTTGCAATTTTCCACTAAAATATTCCTCGCTGTAATGTTTTGATGATTCACTATGGGGCTTGGCTGGTGCTTTGTTCTTCTTTTGTTGCTTTTTCTCCATGTCCTGTTATAAAACAATAAATAGAGTTGACAAAAGATAGAATACCATGTTCTGTGGTCCATCTAGTTATTTGCAACTAAGAGGCGCAGTGTAGTCCTTGTTAAGAGTGTCCTCTCTTTGTGAAACCCTCCACTCCTGAGCTTTAGCACAGGCATTTATTAATGACCAGTTTTCATGGTGGGTTCTGTAGTTTACCATTGATGCAGAACCTCATGCAATACCACACTCCAACTTAATATCCACATTTTTTCACTGCTACACTAGTCTCGCCAATGGTAGTGAAGGCACGCAATTGAAAACTACTCAAGAAGGTTGTAACAGTTTGGAAGTCAAACACCAAGTGACACATATAATTACACTTCACAAAAACCTAATTTTGTGTTTGTTTTTTGTAACAGAAAGGTCTTTTATTTGCGCACAGAAATGTAGGGCAAATAAAAAAAATACAACACAAAAACATAACTTTCTATTGTAAATATTAGACCTAAACAACAATCAGAACTTTTGCAGTTAAACACTATGCTACAAAGATAAGAGTGCCTATGGCCAGTGGTATTCTGTTGGTAGAGATACTGGTGTCCAACATCAATTTTCCTAAACTTGATGACGCACTACGGCCTAGGTTTACTACACATGGGTTAAGATAAGTGGGGACTGTAATTTAATGTTAGGGTCAATCTACTCCTTTAAACATCATCAACCGGACCCGAGGGGATAGACAGAATTCAAAGAATCCTAGAATCAAGGAGTCTATCACTGACTGACTCCAAAAGTCTGTCCTGCACAATTCAACGATTCTCCTCATAAAGTCCAGATGAAGTAAAATTAATGACTGATGTGGCCAGCATTTATTTTGCTTTTGAGGATATTGGTGGGAAGAGGATATTGGTAGGAAGATATGCTTTGTCTATTAACTTAGACCACACCCGGAGGGGCGCTAGAGAGCACGTGGCAAGATGGCCACAACTTTGTGTAGCTTTGCTGGTCTGTTATACTTAAACCACCCATAATCCTGCTATCCTCACTTAAAACAGAAATATGCCGACTGCCCAGGTGTTCTGCTGCATCAGTCGTTGCTCAACTGTGAACTTTGGGGGCGAAGGCGATCTAGGACTGTTGAGCGGCAGCGAAGAGTGAATTGCGGTTGGGCCTGTGGGCACGGACCGAAGCTCAAGCTGAGCTGGTTTGCTGTTGCAGTTAACTGTGCAGAGGGGGACCCCTGTGGGGAGTGCGATATAGTCCCTGCCTGGGGGCCCATGTGGAGCTGCAGAAGCCGAGACTGAGGTGAACGGAGGCAGGACGGGCGCGACTGCCTTGAGTGCTTTGCAGCGGTGAAAGGCCTTGCAACGCCAAGCGTTGTGTGCTGAAGCGTGGCCTTGGCACCCGTCGGGGAGGATCCTATATAGCGGCCGGGGGCTGCTAAGAACCCTGTGCTGCAGCCCAGTTGAATGCAGGGACCATGTGGAGAGAACCGGTCCCGGGCTCAAGCGAGGAAGCCTGAACTGGAGGCAGCCATAGTCTATGAGAGCACAAGCTCCGGGCCTACGCCATTGGAGGGGGCACTTGCCTTCACATGTGGTGAGTACAGACACATAAGTGACGCTGGCATACACAGCAGAGCAATCCCCCATATTATTTGCACCCCCTCCTTTACAGACGGATCCCTGAAGATTTAATTGCGGTCTGAAGTATATGGGTCAAGGAAGTCCCTGATCCGTGGAGTACATAAAGTCTGATGCAGGTTGGTGCTGCGACATGCGTACAGAACTGTTGGCTTATATGTGAAGCACTAGATACAGGTGCTGGAGTACGATAGAATGCACTGGTGAGGCCAGTGTTGAATAACGGTGGCGGAGCTGTACTGCTGGCTTGGGGACTCCTCTTACTACCCCCTGTGCGACTGGAGAATCTCTTGGGGACCCCGGGATTGCAGTGCGATAGATCGTTGCAGGTTGGGAGCGTCATTTTAACAGTTGCTACCAAAGAACTGTTCTGTGTCAAAAGATAAAATACGCAGCTAAATCCTATAAACGCATCGCCACACTAATAGTAACCCACGCTGAGACCTGCCTAGCCGGCTGGTGGAGGACACCTGGCACCCATCATCGGGAAGGCAGACAAGACCCAGACACACCTCACCTTCGAGACAAGAGGCTCGGCGTGACAGCCCCAGGATGCGGACTTGAAAGGGAGCAGTCTGCTGGAACTGCAGAGCAGACTACCCTTGAAGCAACACTGTCGGCCAAGCAGAGCAGCCTTCATTCCATTGACGGGAAGATAGACTTACTGAACTTACGTATTGACAGCATGGTGGCAAAACTTGATAAACAATTCTCTCGCATTACAGAGGCGGAACAGAGGGTCTCTAAGGGTGAAGACGAGAACCAGACAGTGAGCTCGAAATGCTTGAATATGGAGAGTGTACTGGTGGTTATCCAGGCAAAGAATGAGGACCTGGAGGCTCATTCTCGCTGCAACAACCTGCGCATCATTGGAGTCCCATGGTCCACAAATACTGGCAAAATGGAAACCTATGTCGAGGAAAATGCTGGCAGCAATTTTTTAAGCCGAAACTCTGTCCTGACTTCTGGTGGTGGAGCAGGCTCATTGTTTCCTCAAGGGGCGTGCCCCACCTGGAACACCTCCACGTCCAATCATAGCAAAACTCTTAAACTATCCTGATAGGGATACAGTCCTTTGCTTGGCAAGGAAAAAGGGAGAACTTCAGTACCAGAGAAATCAGATCGCCTTTTATGCTGACTTCATGGTTGCAGTCCAATTGGCCAAAAGAGAATTTCTACCGATCAAACACCAGCTACAAAAAACTGTGTTGAGTACCGGGGACAACAGAAGATATTTGCGATGCATAAAGCGGCTAAGGATTTCCTAAAGACGCTCACTCCAAATAATTTATACATGACCCATATGCGGACAATGCAGGTGAAGAGGGACCCTGAGCTACCCTTGCCGTGCACTGGAAGCTATGAACTATGTACAGTGTAATGCTTGATGGAATCTGTGAAATCATTGAGATTATGATGCTGAATGAGTTGCTCTCCACCGCCCTGTAAGCCTATTGATGGTGCAGCTTCATACAAGACCCTTGGGATGGGCTGTGCATGTTCTGCGTACCTAACCACCTCCGGATGGCGTCCACCAGGCAAGACGTTCTAATTTAGGGATTATAATCCAGAGTCAGTACTGTAAGGGTTTCCAGGCAGGTTCTGCAGGAGCGTCAGGAATCCTTAGATTAGTCCACAGCCTTCCCCTACGGCCTTCCGACTCTATCAAGCACTAGAGTATCGAGAGGCTCGCCAGGGGAAAACAGGGAGACAAAACAAGGAAAGGCGGGGAAGACAAAAGGCTTGGCTGTATTCTTCTGCGTGTAGGTGTCACAATACTGTAAGGACTTCGGGTAGACGTGAGGCTGAAAGAGAAATACAGGCTATCTAATACAGTTCCTACACACATGTAAAGATATCACATATTCCGCAAAGGACCATTACATACCACGAATGTTTTGTCTGAACCGCCAAATCAGGATGTGTAGGAGTTGTAGGAGTTCAACTTAAGCTCTTACTGAAATAACAAACAATTAAGAGTGAATGCTCTTCTATTACCATGAACCTAGAAAAATGATAGACTAAAGTGCAAAGCTCTCACTCAGTGCGTTGTAGAAGTCTTCTAGATGCATGTGTAAATCAATTGAACTTGATACCAATCCAACGTCAACATCACAGCCTTGCCTGGAAGTCTATGATACAAAAACACATGTTTAAAACTCAATAAATTTACTATTGTAAATAAAGCAAGAGTGCAGCGCTCAGCGCTGTTACCGTGTTCTTTGTTGTGAAGGTAGATGTCTGCACTCCACTCGGGTCCACGCAAGTATCCCCAAACACGTAGTGAGGCTGGCCCAGGAATGAATGATGATGGGGCTCGCAAATATACAATCAAGCAACAGAATAAGGGTAAAGAAAATAGGACACCACCGGATGGCGGAGACCAAGCACGGCCGCCGGGTGGAAAAAGGACAAAGAAACCTAAATACCTAAAAGGGAGAACACCCTGCCCGGCCGGACGGCGGAGACCAAGCCTGGCCGTCGGGCGGAGCAAGAACGTGAAGGTGAAGGTTGCAGGGAAATGTAGCCCGGCCGGACTGCGGAGACTAAGCCCGGCAGTCGGGCGGAGCAAGGACGTAACAGAGAAGTGTACCAGGAAACGTTGCCCGGCCGGACTGCGGAGACCAAGCCCGGCAGTCGGGCGGAGCAAGGAGGAGACAGCAAAAGTCTGCAGGGAGGCGTTGCCCGGCCGGACCGCGGAGACCAAGCCCGGCAGTCGGGCGGGGCACCAATGATAATCCGAACAAGGAGCAAAGCACCAAAATAGCGGGACAGAAGGGGAACCGTGCAACGCGCAGAAGGCACGAAGGAACGGTGATTTCCGACTTTCGTACTAAACCGGAAGTATCAACAGGAAATCAGGCACACAGGAACAGGACGGAACTGCTAACCAACGGAGCTAGACGCAAGAACGTAAAGCCTCGCTCCAAGGGTCTAGTTAGCATTTATAGTGGTTTCCCTTAAAGGGACAGTACGTCGGGAATCTCGGGGCATGACAAGTACTTCCACACCCAAATCCACATCGTTGGAGCTACAAGTCGCAAACATGGTTGGAATATAAAGCTGCTTTTATCATCCTTACATGTATCGGAGTGCTGTTGTGTAACTGATGGAATCTTCACAACATTTTGTTGTTACCACTTCAAAGTGGTAACCGCTGTGGATGGTGCATCATTCCCCATCGTTGCCGTAACGGACATTGGCGTTTTTGAGACTACAGTAATCTGTAGCAGCGTATAGATTGGGTTTGCAGATAAGATATACAGACAGAAATCTTTGGACATCGCAAAGGTTAATATTAGAATCTCGTTGTACCGACTAGACATTCATCCAAGAACCTCATGTAGGAATCGAAGATCCATAAAATCGCTTATATTTGAAGTATCCTAGAGGTTCCAATACCCAATAGGAAATATAGAGGTTTCAAATGATATATGTACATGGCGTCCTGATGAAGGCTCCAAGCCTAAACCAGCGTAGGATCTAAACTGTACAAGAGCCATCCCCAAGATCAATTTGCTTTTCATTGCAATATCAAATAACAATTTGTATATGATTTTGAGAATGTTCAATGAATCTCAGACAGAGTACAAATCATTGTACCCTCTGTTTTAGAATGATTTAAGTATTTACATGTGTAAACATGTTGCACTTTTTAGCATAGAGGGCATCATTACCTCCAGTGTATTTTCCTTATGTTTTTTCTTTTGCTCTAAAACTATAGAAAAATATGACCAGTTTACAAAATAAGAAAAATAAAAAATATATATTTTTGTAACTAATGGTGCATGTATGCAATTTTGTGGATGCTTTTCAGGTCCGCAATATTATTTTCTATGTTTCTAATTTGTTTTGATCTCAATTACCTAACCACCTCCGTACACCTGGAGGGAGACTGGGAACCTGGCGACCCCCGAGTGGGAGCACCCTAGGTAAGTCTAATGCACGGTGCTGTTATTGAATAGCTT
Source organism: Lissotriton vulgaris (assembly GCF_964263255.1). NCBI lineage: Eukaryota > Metazoa > Chordata > Amphibia > Caudata > Salamandridae > Lissotriton > Lissotriton vulgaris. The sequence continues at coordinate 106,035,115 of NC_141698.1, forward strand.
TTGCTGAATTATGCTTTTGTTTTTCTGTATGCCTATAATTTTGGGGGGATATCTTTGGCTAGTTGGGTCTGCATAAGTAGGAGGAAAGGGAATTTTGTGTTGTCTGTTTTTTTAATAGCCACACATGATTTATACTGCGCTGTACGTAACATGCCACACACTGTATCCATTCTTAAACATCAGATCGCTCCTCTTGGGAAACACATATGGCGCACCTAAGCAATAGTTTGAATTTCATCACATGGAATGTGTGTAGGCCTTAACAAGCTCCGATAAATTAGATTGATACTCAGTTTCCTGCATAGGCATAAGATTCATGTGGCCCTATTGCAGGAAACACACTTAGCAAAGCATACACGCCACACAATAGGTGCTAGATGGGCATCTTATCAACTGGTTTTGTAATACCCCACTTATTCACGAGGAGTTCTGCTCCGGGTTAAACGCGGGGTTCCCTTTATGCTCACGATCTCCTATGTTGACGATCAGTGCAGGTTACTGGTTGTTCAGGGGACAATATCTGGCACTCCTATCATGCTAGTAAATACATACACACCAAACAGATGATCCAGACTTTTTTACTTCCACCTGGAGGCATATATTTTCCATCTCACCTGTGCACATTCTTTGGGGTGGTGATCTAAATACATATCTGGATCCTACTGCAGACTGCTCCGCGCCTACAGGCTGGCATGGAAAGCAGGCAGTGCGGTTGGTCCAGTAGGGGGATGGAGGAGTAAGGGCTGGTGGATGCCTGGCTTTTTGCATCACCCTGCCCGGCGGGAGGGCACATAAATGTCCTCAGTACATGGTCCAGATTAGATTATTGGCTCATATCTGCTGGAGCGGGCCCGTGGGTGGAGGGGGTACGGCATGTGCCCAAGATGTTGTCTGACCATGATACTGTCCTACTACGGCTTCAAATGACAAATATAACCCCTGCCCCATTCATTTGGCGATTCTGGGCGGCAACGCAATTAGATATTGTATTTAAGGAGGAGGTTCGAAAATCGATTAACTTTGGGGCATTTCTCACCTAGGGTGTCATCAACCCATTCACTAGTAACATCCTCAAGGGCCAGTATTTCATGCCTCATGTGGATTCATACCTATGAATATGGCTAATATCTTCTCGTACCCTCTGGCGGATTATTGCAGCCTTTTTTTTATATAGGACTCTCTGTCCTTTACTTCCTGACTGGCAGTTGGGCACCAATCACTTCTCGTGTTTACAATATGTAACTGGATTGTTTATTTACAAACTACTATTGATTGACTTTATTTTTACATTAGAGTGTAAGCTGGGATCGGATTAATTTCCCCCCAACTGAGAGTGTAACACCGGGACAACTTCTCTACCCATTACACGGCTCTTGCGTGAACACTCTGCTTTTTATTAAGGTGAGATTCCATTGATTTACCCTTGAGAGGATTAGTAAGCACAATTCTTCCAATATGATCGGGCATGCTTTCTTGTAGGTTTATGCCTGCGAATACGCCAAGCGTCTCTATCTGTGGTCAGGTGCAATACTTGGGACCTCCGTATTTTAATATCATTTTTACTGCTTGATTAGCATCTAAACACAGATTACTCTAACGTAATTACGCCATGTACCTTAATCTTTTCGCATGTCATGATTACTACTTATTGACTTATTATTTATAATAGAATTCGAGCTGGGATCTGATCCATTTCCCCTTCAATGTGATTTGAACACCGGGACCACTATGCTGTGCATTATTGGGTTTTGTTGTGAACACTCTACATTATTTATTAAGGTGAGATCCGATTGAGTTATCATTTTGGTGGTAAATTCTTTCCTGTATATTGAGTTACTTCCCTTTCCTCGCTAAACTTTTAGGGTATTCCCTTATCTATTTATAAACCTGATTCATTTCTTTTTTCCAACTGAGCACATTCCAAACGTATTCTTAGGATTACACTATTAGAACTTATTCTTAGGGCATACACACACCTTTGGGTATGTTTATATATGTGATTTTATTATTGCATTGTCTTTAGTGTATATAATTGTGGATATATGTTATGTGGACTGTATAGCGACTTGATCATGTCCAGTGTGAAAATGTACTTTGTTTTTAATAATAAACCTGAGTTATGTGTCATCTCCTTGTCGTTTTCGGAGTGACTTGTATGTAACTACCATCTTTGTGTTATGAAAATATCAATGTACATCATTATTTCTTGTGATGTCCTGTTATATTTTTGTTCTTCTACGTTAATGAACACTGTGTCCTTAAGTGATTGTTTCAGCCCTGTTGAAGTTCCTTCTGCACAAGGAGTGAAACGCGTTGGCTGTGTGCCGGTTTTAACAAATGTTTTGAATAAGGAAGACTGATGGACTCATTTCGTTCTCTTGAATTTTCCTTGGTGCACCTTCAATTCCAAAGAATCTTTTCGTAACAGTGGCAATCAACGACGGCGAGTGCTGGAAGTAGATGCACAGGACACGTATTCCAAAAGCAACAGGGACTGAAGTGACGAAACTGGCTCAGCTGTTGTGTGTCTTTGTCGTACATCAGTAGTAATTTCGAACCTATGTGGGGTTATGGGTGATCAACATATGGTTGAGCGCACTAGGAGCCTGAACACACGGTCTGTAGAAAACATTGCCCATGCCTCTTGAATATGCGAATCATTTGCCAGATACTTCAGTAGTAATGTCAAACCCGTGTGGGCTTATGGGTGGTCAACATATGATATCAGGCTAATTGGCCAGAAATCTGAGTACTCACGAGAGGTAAAACCTCTAGAGACAGAAGACTTGACTGGTGGTCATCGGTGTGTGAATAATGATACCTAAAGAGGTATCAGATTTATAAGTGGAGACAGACCGTATATACTTTTGAGTGTGAACGTATATGAGAAGCAAAAAGACTCCTTCTTTAGACAGTTGCGCTCCCTTTTGGTTACACTAGCATGGGCAGGCAAGAAACCGAGAATTCGCTGGGACATTCTAACGCTTCTGTATGCAGACGGAGGATTCCGTGCCCCGGACTTCCAATTATATTATTTATGCACGCAGGTGCACTTTGGACACTGCATAACTTCACACTGCATGTAGTGATCGAACATGATGATGCCTCTCCGGTCCCACTCAGGGATATTTTAGCACGTAGGCGGATTGGGATTGCACGGTCTGAAATAAATACATTACGCACCACACTGACGGGCTAGCAAGGCGAGCAGGGAAACTTACGTTATATGCTCTAGCGTTGCCTTTACTACATCATCCCGATATATCATGGCTCCGAGGACAGGTCGCTTTTGATGTTACTTTTCTGGCGCTGACAAATGTACCAGCATCGCAGGTAAATGCCCTATTATTTATCTTTCTGTATTACCGTCTCTGGGCAGCTATGCACACATTTAACCCGCCCTTCCCTAGCGAGCCCCCTGCACTAGTTGCGTTAGAAGTACTCCTACTAGCACAAATTGCCAACACTTCATCATTAAACTGTTTGCTGCAGCACAAAGGTATGGGAAACATGGAGAAGGGAGGGCACTTGTGAAATGGAATGCTGTACTTTCGCACTCCATAACGGAAGATGAATAGAAGTTTTGTTGTATGCAACTCAGTACAGTGACTTCAAACTGCAACCTGAGGATAAATAATTTAAATGTTTACATCAAGTATAATACTCCTCTGCAGCTATATAAATATGGGCTAAAAGGGGCCACGAGTTGTGCGCGCTGCGAGCTGGCAATGCTGACTTCAGGGACTTGGCTGCTCGTGTCCACCTGTAATGCATTTTTGGACACAAGTTAGATCTACACTCTCTGATATGGTCCTGGAGCGGGTGGACTGTGGAGCGGGGATTTCCGTTCTGGGTCTACAGCCAAACTTCCATTTGCTGGATCAAAGATTCCTATCAGTGTGCCTGCTGTTAGCAACAAGCATTGGCATAGCCAACAGGTCTCGCTTTTGGGACCTTATAAGTATTTAGTTATGCAGCACAATATCCTTGGTGCAACAACATCAACTGTTGCATGGATAAATACTTATAAGGTCCCAAAGGCGAGACCTATTGGCTATGCCAATTCTTTTTTGACTTGAACTTTCGTCGTAAAAGGAATGTAACCTTTGTGTCTTTGCTACACGTTTCGAAAACACCGTTAGACTCAAGGAAACACTCCGAAGGCCCCTTGAGACAGAAATTCACCTTTGTCCTGCTTTGCAGGTCGCCTGCCTTCCTGTTATCATACACACGTCAGCGCGTTGATGAAAGACAAGCTGAATAAGTGCACGAGGAACATTTTGACGCGTATTACAGGTTGGATGTGAAGATAAGTTCGCTCCTCCTTCGAACTATTACATCTGTCAGTGCTCTGCGTTGCAGCGTTAGAGGATAAAAGAGATCTTATGGCCTTTGAAACTTCCAGGAAGTTAGAACAGAGTGGCACTTCAGGAAACATTACGTCTTGTTCAAAGAATAATTTTGTTTGATACAAATCTAATGTGGAAAGGAATTTCTCAGAAATATCAGGTCACGTGAAATACAATGAATTAGGCTGTCGGTAGGAGTCCCCGCTTGCTGCATCTCCGGGTATTAAGCACGAGGTTCACCCTGTTCGTACATGCCACATTTCTTTAAAATAAAGCCTTACTTTGACAGGAGAGATCAAGTCTGGAAAACAAATCCATCCAGCGCTGCACACTTCAGAAGCAATAAATCACTGCTAAATAATCACATGCCTGGGTATTTGAACGGTGTTGGTAAAAGAAACAAGCGTGCGCGCCTCGAGCTGAAAGTAAAAAAAACAAGTTTCACGAGGAGAGGAGGCGGCAGCGGGGGGAGGGGAGAGAGGAGGGAGCCTGCACCTGTTTCTTTTGCGGGAGCGATCAGGAAACATCTGTTAATTACAAACAGATGGTTTCAAAGCTCGCTCCCGCAAGGGAATTGCTAAACGTGCATGTGTTGCCATTCAAAGCAATGCAATGCGTGCACGTTTTTGCCTGAAAAACGGAAACGATTTCTAAAGGTCTCCTTCTGCGCAGCGCATGTGCGCTGCGTAGGAGAGACCTAAAAGGAGAGTAGCAGTGCAATGGGGGTGTAGGACTAAACGTACAAAAACAGCTTGGATATCTGATACGGTATACTGTATATTACAACTGGAACTGTATGCAGAGGAGTTGCCTATTTCATCTCGACCTAAAGATTGCTTTGTACCTCTGATGGCTTATTTATTATCCAACTCTGGGAATCGTGAGTAAGGTATCAAATGTGAAAGAATTATGAATGTGTGGTCCAAGGCAATGACTGGATTGTTGTCAGCATATGACTACTGAGGTAACAGAAACGAACAACATAAATGATAGCGAGGACCCTTGCGGAAACCTAAGCTTCAAAGAAAAGTTATAGCATCCAAAGGTTATTAAGAGCAGCAATTGGTGGCAATCTTCTAGCAAGGACACAAGACATTTTGCCACCGCACACGAGATTCCTACTACTCAGAGTCCGGAGACGAGGATTCCATGATCTTTAGTGTCAAACAGTGCACATACCCTAAAAGCTCCTCACAAATTCAATAATAACAGACATGGTAGGTTCAGCGAAATATCTGAAATACCAGTTGCCATGGGTGAAGCTAAACCGATTCCTTTAGGTAAGCTTAAAGTGACTTGGCGACAATCCTTTAAAGCGCATTTCCGAAAAAAAGGAGAAGAGAAATGGGGTAATCATTATCCACCACCAAGTTGATCACTGTTTTACATTATTAGCCGTGGCATAACCACCACCTTTTTCCAGTCAACAGAACTACGCCTGTGGCCAAAGGTGAACTGAATATGTTGTCTAGATGAGGTGCGAGCTCTAGGCCAATGCTTGGAAAAGGGAAACAGGGCTCATGACATTAAGTGACTCCGACTTATCTTTTGAAATTAACTTCTGCTACTTCTTGCATATGTACATGCACATAACTCAGGAAAAAAAAATCTGGACGAAAATTAAACAATAGGGGATACAATTTGGAGCAGAGGTTTTTTAGAATCTTGCAATCATTCCAGTGGGAGGGGGACTAAGCCAGGTACCAGAATGCCACCTGTAAAAATAGCTCAATGGGCAGAAAAGCTCTACAATGTCAATTATTACCAGAGAGTCAGGGATTTTAGACCAGTCAGTGGAAACTTCCTCCTTACACAGATAACATGAAGACTACTACTACAAAAAATCTAATCTTCGATTATCAACATCCACGCTACTGATTATCCAAGATAATTAGTTTTCTCTTTGTTTGTGTCAGCATCCTCAAGAGTAGTTCATAAAGTTACCAGAACAAGACACCCAAGGCCGGACTGGGAACCCAGAGTAACCCCAAGCAATTATATAGGAACAGCCCCTCCAGCAAAGTGGGGTGGGGGGGTGCAAGTGTGAAGCACTGCTGCTTTTGTTACTGGACATTAGCATGTCATTTACTGAAGAGCGTATAACCAGATAGTTATTGGATGGTTTCGCATACACGAAGTAATACTAATTCAATCAGCCGCCTTTCTACAAAGATCTTTATCGAATGTTGAACCAGCTCTGAATCGGCACATTTAAATAAACTACCTTTAAGATTCATGATCGGATGATGGAATCAGTCAAACCCTTAATACTGGCTTTCTGAGCCTTCTTGCATTTAGAGATTCAACCCAAACACAAGTACCCTTACAGCGAAGACTCCAACTGGATGGTTGATTCTTTATTTCATGACGAATCTTGTTGCATAAATGGCTCATTACGTGGATTCCATACCACAGTACCTGGCTGTCCCCTTTCCCCTCACTGTCCTGAAGAAGGCTTGCTGCAACGTTGGTCCAATAACACATTCCTGGGTCAAAACGTCGAAGCACCACACGTATCTATGTTCTACAGTTTCTTGATCCCAAAGTTTAAATAAGATTTGTGCCAGTGGGTTTGAGAATACATAAAAACAAATTGTATAATTATGGATGTTTATTGAGTTACTCATTTTACTTTTTCACAATCTTCCCTTGCTGTATATATAGTTTCACGCACAATATCACTTTGTCACCATTTTTCACTTACTCACTAAAAAGTCAAGTCACTCATTTGTTATTGCAATTTGTTTAAATGCTCATGTGACAGCGATATATATATATATATATATATATATATATATATATATATATATATATATATATATATATATATATATATACACACATATACATATACACAGACACACACACACACGAATAATATATTAACTGTTCAAACTGCGTAATCTCTTTCTTGGTGTATTTCTTGTCACATATCAATTATGGCGTGCTTCCAAATTGCTCCATCTGACAGTGCCATTTGTAGTTTATTGCTTTTGTTACTGGAGGCCGAGAGTGCAGCACGGCTGCAAAACCAGCCCCACAGCTGTAAAACCTGCCCCACCCTTCCAGCCTCCCGGTAAAATGCCAAATGCCCGCTACGGTCAGTAGCACCTGAAGACACCACGACTTTGAGGCATTACAACCAGTGCTTTAAATGGGCCAGTACTCACTGGTACTGACTACTGGCACTTCTTAGATTTATGGCTCTGAGTACTGGCACTTCTCTTCTTCCGTGGAGAGTACCGGTACTCATGAAAAGGTAGGCTCATTGGCAGTGCTGGTGAGCAGAAGTAAAACTTGACTCTGGCAGCCAAGGTGCCGCTTCTACAGCACCAATCTGAGCCCCAGCTGAGCTATTCAGCAGGGCTTATTTGAATAATGTCCGGCTACTCACCATCACGCTGTGCTTGATAGAGCAGGGTCCGATCAGGCCCTGTTCTGTCAATCACATTCACCCTGTCCTGTGGGTTCTTGGAAGCACAGGAATCAGGTCAGTCCCCTGGCAGTGGCTACAGCCAGTCTGGCCCTGGTAGCAATTAAAAAATCCATGGTAGGTGAAGAGAAAAGGTGGCTTGTCTCATACATGGGTCTTTTGTGTGTGCGCTGTGTTTGTGTGTATGCCTGTTTTTGTAAGGAAAAAGTGAAAGAAATAGAGAGAGAATCAAGACACTCTCAGGAGGTATTTTAAAGAAAATGTGTGGCACGTTGTACATGTCTGCTCTGCAACAAAGATTCATAAATAACGTAAAAGAGAGGTCTCTGGGCCTGGGTGAGTGGATGAGTGAGTGGATGGATGAGTGAGCAAGGGTGGATGTATAGATGGATGGATTGAAAGCACTCATGGGTGAGAGAGGGTGGATGATTGGATAAAAGGGGGGATGATAGGTGGATAAGTGAAAGGGTGGATGATGAATGAGTGAAAGGAGGGATTCTGTGAAAGGGTGGATAGAATAAAGGTGTGAAAGGGTTGATGGATGGATGAGCGAAAGGATTGATGGGAAAGGGTGGATAAAGAGATGGATGACTGAAAAGATGAATGGATAGGTTTGGAGATGAATGGATAGGTTTGTATATGAAGGGTGGATAGATGGAATGGTAAAAAATGAATGATTGATGAAAAACTGAATAGACAATAGAATGCAAAGGTTAAATGGTGAACATCAGCAGGTAAATGGTAGGATGAAAGAATGAATGGATAGATTGATGGAAGAGACAAGAGATATCTTCTGGGGAGGGTCGTGATGAGTTGCGTTATTTGCTAGGTGCCATAAGAGCTTTGGGGCGACATGGGGGTATTTATTTTCAGTTTCTTACTACTTGCCTGCTAAAAAATATACAGTATTGTGCCTAACGGCAATTAACAGCATAACATTAGGAAGGTGCAACTACTGCAAAAAAAGGAAATGTTAACATATTATCGCATTTCTCTTTCATTTTGTGTAATGAGTTTACCTGCTTTGTTTATATAAACACATTTCTCATGTGTTTTGTTGTGTGCTACAATATAGAAGTTGTTAAGTGTCATCATGTCTTGCCCTTAGCCCCGCCCATAGCCCCGACTCCCCCAATACACTTCTAGCTCATTTTAATGAGTACCTACACTTATTTTTTCCCATTCAAAGCACAGATTACAACACTATATAAATCTCGGCCAATATAACTTTTTAGTATTGTAAAAATGGCAGTCTATTATGATTCTCCAACATGGTCTGCACATAATAAACTGTTCAAATGTTCTACTTACGTGAACAGGGTGCTCCTCAAACTAATGTATTAGCGCCAGGGTCACGTTTGATCAGACTGTGGTCGGTCGTGGTCCAATCATGACCTGAAACCCAACGGCAACTGCACGCGACAGATCACTTTTCTTCTGGAAACCGATAAATTATTCAGTTCTAGGGTTCAAGGCATGTCCGGGTTATCAAGTGCGCAGGAGGCATATTTTGATTTGAGCGCTTAACGAAAAAAAGTTTACTTTCAGACACTTTAGGCGTTATTAATGGGGCTTACTAGGAGGAGAACTTAGGCACAGCAGTGTCAACGACGAAGGCGGCTCGAATGCTGGACGAATACATTAAATCCGACTCAAAGAATCTTCCAGACTATGGAAGCTTGCACAATCCAAAATACACAGAAAGCTTGGAATCCCGTAGAAAGAAGGCAGGTTTTTTTTTTCTTCTGCGAAATAGTGCGAAGGAAAAACGGAGGCGTTTAATGCATCAGCAGTCACGAATCCGAGTAAACCGAGACACTGCCCTCAAAAGTTAAAACAGTAACTTGTTATTCAGAAAGGACTCTAACCCTTCCTTCGCTGTCCCCGAGGGGTCAAAGGCGGACCATGGCTGGAAAAAAACAAAAACACTTGCTCTCAGTAGAATACTAAACAGGGATGTTAAGAATGTGCATTTACATTTATTAACTGTAAAAATTCCCACTGCTTTAAAAATCCTGAAGTTTAATGCATTCCCTCCCTTCACGTGTACCCCGAAGGAATTATTTAAAAGCATGAAGTCTTGAACCAAACAGTAGTTCCTTCCAACAAAAAAAATACCGAGGCTTTAACTCTCTAAACCCTTTTGCTGTTTAGGCGCCCAAACCATTAAAACACACAGCATAAAGCTAGATGACAGGTACAGTTTAGCGGAAGACTGTACTTAGAATCACGCACATTTTAGAGCTAAAGAAGGCAACATAAGTTTAATGATAACTATAAAACACAGTGTTGAGGCACCCTATTCAGCAGTCACAAGGAGTCATCTAAAGATTGCAAGGTAATATCTTTATTGTAGCTATTTGTCAATACAGGAAGGACTGTAATTAGGGCATGTTTTTATTATGTGTCATATGCAGGCGCGCAACGCCAATTGGGCTCAAAGAGCTTCACCCCCCCACCCCACCCAGTCATGTGTGTCAGCCCAGGCTGAGACAGCTTCCAGGGCACACACACAGCCGCCCCAAGTACTTCACAGGTCTTTAACCGCATCGCTGCTGCGGTTATTTTTGCGCTGTGCGGCTGTTTTCAAATAACTGCGTTACATGACGAGCTCAGCTCGTCATCCGCACACGTCACCCGTGGCTGATGACGAGCTGAGCTCGTCATCAGCATCGAAGGGGTTAAAACACCATTTGCTTGTAAATAAGGCTTTGTTGTTTTCTCACCCCTTCTTAGAGCCCCTGTCTCTCCACTCTGCCAATTGCTGGAAGAATTCACCCCACCCCCTCGAAATTTGGCTCTAGTTGCGCCTCTGGTTATATGGCACATCGTGATGACGACACGGCATGGCACAGGGTTGTAGTTTGGGTGGGAGGAGGGGTGTCTGGGTTGCTATACCCCCCCTAAAAAATGTATTTTGTTTTAAATAGTTGGGAAAAAAAGAGATATCAGTCGGGTCTGGTGAGTAGCAGCGGCCCCTTCATCAGGGAGGAGGAGTGTCGCCCGCCTGCTGCCAGCGTCTCAAAGATGAAAAATAAAATGATGATAAAATTATTTTATTACCGTTTTACATTCCCCTTTCCATAGGACCAGCCGTGTTTGGGGGCGGGGCCACTGCTGCTGACTGGCAGCAGGCGAGTGGTGATCACTCCATCAGTTAAGAGTGCGCATGCCATTTTGTCCGGCTGTCTTGCGATGGCCAGCCTGACATGCACACTTTAAAACCACTCCACACTGCTTTTTAACATTGCTGTGTGGAGAGCAAGCACAGGCTCCAACTGCCTGTGGGAGCGTTTAGGCAGCCTGAGAAAAGCCAATCCTGGCACTGCTCTCATGCTACTTAACTCCTGGAGTGCAGCGTCTGGATTGGTGAGGAGAATTCAACTGCTGCAGTCAGGTCGCCGCCGAGGGACTCAAGCACGAGGACCAGAGGAGGCGAGCCAGCAGAGTAGGTGTTTCTATCTTCCTCGTATCTCCGACTCTCTCTCTCTATTTCCCCCCTTCATCTATTCGTCTCATATTCCTTCTAAATGTCCCCCTCTCAGCTTCTCTACCCCAATCTATCTCCCTTCTGTTTCTCTCTTTCCGGCTGCATGTCTAGACTTCTCTGTCTTTCCTCCATCGCTCTTTCTGGTAACACGCTGCATGAATTTATTTTAGGGAGTGGCCAGTGTTTTTTGACATGGCAGCACATTAGGACAGCTAGACGCGCTCAGAAGCAGCTTGGATTCAACAATTAATTACAAAACATACATGTAAAAGAAGGCAACTGTGTCAGCCAAGAAACATCTCTCAAAGATGAATCACAGACGTGGTCTTAAAAAAATTGAAGTCTGGGACGTAGCTGCCAAGGTTTCAGATTTTCAGTGTAATTAAGAGTGACATTTAGTATTACATATGTTTATTGAAGATACCTCATAGAAAAACAAGTAACAGTGGCACATGAAGGAGCAGATGAACTGTCCGAGGACAGATCCACCAAGCAGTGATAAGGAAGACACAATTCACAGGGTTCGGCATGGGCAAACAATCTTATACACAGCAAGCCGCCTACAACCCAAGCAGGGCCGGCCGCGTCATCAAAAGAGTATGGATGAATAACATCTCCGGGCCAACACCACGCCAACATTTAAACGACTAGGAGTGTCGTATTGTCACGAGCAAAATCAAGTAATGAAGAAGAGAGAAACATATAAAATATCAGAAATTGCAGCATGTCGGTTAAGCTGCCACATACTAGACCATAGTGTGAGACTGCGCAGCGTGCCCACTAATGGCCACCCAGTGAACGCTGCATGTGAATAAAGTGGACAATATGCATGATGTGGGCAATTTAATTAAATGTAGATCAGGAGTGGTGGTGGGGCATTAGTAGAAGTGTCAGTGAGGCTGAGCACATTTTGGAAGCACCTGCATAGCTGCCAAGGTTTCAGATTGATATGCGTGACATCTGAATTAATTATCCTCTGCCTGTGTTCCGCGTCACCATGCCCCCCACCTCCCATTGGCAAAATGACTAACTGGTCTCTGTAGCCAGTACTTTCAAGTACCCTGTACCCTTGGGACCGGTAAGGACTTGGATGTTGGCAGTTTCCCGCTGTCGGTTTCCCTTCATCTGGGACCTGGCTGAGGAGGCTTGCCTGGTGTTGACCCATTGTGCTCACCTGAAATGCCAGTTAGCGGACAGGACATATCCCACACCGTGAGTAGGAGCAGTCTGCTGGCCTTGTGAGAAAGTGGAGTTGCCTCAGTAACAGGGCGTTTCCCCGGTGGGCCGCCAGGTTGGGGGCCAGTTTTGGCTCCCCAGAAAGGGGGGGGGGTTGTTACAGGGGGACGGAATTATCGGCCCCTGTAACAAAATTGGCAAAAAACGGCCTTCGCAAACAGCTCAGTTGCACCCCCTCACCCCAGGGGGGCTGGCCGAGCAGTTTGCCAGGGCTGGTTTCAGTTCCCATTCCGGCCCTGCGTCCCTTGGTGGGAGAAAGTGGGGCAACAGCTACATAAGGAAAAGGGGAAATCTGCAAATAAGTATTCTGTTTAACTCCAAAGACAGTCAATCCAGAGGGCACCGTACAGGAGGCTAATAGTTCATGTTAAGGCAACAAGTAGTGAAGTACCACTCCACACCTCACGTTTTAGAGGGTACAGACAGCAGATAAGCCTTAAAAAGACAGACAGTGAATGTTAGAGTGGTTGGCAGTGTACCCTTCAGGTCAGTACTGTACCACTGGTGTAATGCAAAATGATAGTGTCCCATGGAAAGTATGTTAAGGGGACCCTATAATTCCCCCATTCCCAGAAGTAAGTGGACAACACTAAGAAAGCCTCAGGTTTAAGGATAACTTAGTTCTGTTTTGCTCTCAGTGTCTCAGTCCCTCTGCTTTAGTAGCTATGGGGTTGTGGTGTACTATCTGAGCCCCCCTGTTTTAGTGCCAGCAGGGCTGCGATGCGCTGGTAGTATCTAGGCCTCTCTGTTTTAGTTACAGTGGGTTGTGATATGCTGTTAATGTTAGTGACAGCGGGGGTTGAGCCGCTGTTAGTGTCTACTCCCCTCTGTTTTAGGGACAATGGCTGTAATCTGCTGTCAGTGTCTGAGTCCCTCTGTTTAGTGACAGTGGGGCTTTGATGTGCTGTCAGTCTCTGAGACCCTCTGTTTTATTTACAGCGCAGTTGTGGTGTGCTGTTAGTGAATGAGTATAGGGACCTTAAGTCACCTGTGTGGCGCAGTCCACGCTGTGCGATGATGAGCCACATGGACAGAGAGTTCAGTGGTACTGGAGTGATAGCACTACAGGAAGAGATGTCAAACCGAGGGTGTGCAGCGTTCAGCTGCATTGAAGGAAGTAAATATCAACATTTTTAACATTTAATTAGAACTTAAAAACAGATCTACAGTGATAGAGAGTTCCTTTTTCAGCACGAACAACAGAATAACCTACGGATACCCTAACCGGGTTGGAACTATCACCGGTTTAGTGGAAATACACTACTCGCCTTTATTAGAAGGAAGCCCTGAAGAGTCAAAGTTTAATATACTTTGACGAAACACGTGTCGGCTGGCGCTGTGGAGCACAAGTATTAAAAAAGAATTATCAACTACAAGACGTCAACTATACCTTATTTTTCCGGATAAATGCACTAATGGACTTATTATATGTGTAAACCAACTGTGTGTGCACAGCCATGCAGGCAGCACATTTTCACACAGCAACCATTTGGAAGGACTGGCAAACCTCAAATATGCTCTATGCACGCCCACCCATGCATCAAGCAGGTGTACAAATAAATAAAGACAGGAAGAGAATGTGGCGTTAGGGCTAGAGATGCCTGCTTTATCAAGTCCGAATCTCGGCGTCGCTCAACATTCTGTGATTCTGGGCAAATCATTCAATCTCCCCGTGCTTCAACTAATAATAATAAAAAACGTGAACTCTAGTCATGTAAAACGATCCATTACGTTTGGAGTCGAGTTCGCGCTATATAAAAATTGCACACAAAAAAAAAACTGACCTGACTGTGAGCAGTTCAAACAGGAAAGATCTCAACCGGCAGATAAAACTAACCGGATGAAACACCATCTGCAATTCTGGCGGCAATGAGATAAGATATTCAAATCTACCAGGGCATGTTAATAAATAATACAATAAAGTACAGCAGATGTGGACAGCAACAACCAGATGCTGGGCCCTGCTTGAGCCCTGTAATCGCAAATTTACTTCAGCAACGATTTGTTTTCCAAATACACTTCTAGGAAAACTGCACCCGACATTGCACTCAGGTCTAAACTTTCCACTCTACAGAAAGGAGTTGTACTTTCATGGCAGGTCCACGGCTTTTGAAAAAATCTCCCTCCCTCAATTAAGAACACAACCAGTTACAATGGTGTATAAATCATACTAGAAATTAAGATTTCACTATTATTTAAGGCAGAGGGGACTAGTCTAAAATAGGTATTCACCATTATTACTGTAAGAGGAAAGTCACCAGGAGAGGAAATCCTGGATGATACTCGTACACAGTATGTAGTTACATACTTTTGGCTTTGTTTACTACTAGTTAATAGTTATGGGTGCCGGGTCTGGGAGGGAGGGGTGGGGGCGGGGGGTACTTGTTTCAGAGAGTCCGCGATTTAAGGGAACATGGCAGAGCAAGTCCTACAAAGGTGACAAATCTAAAGTCCTACAAAGGTGACAAATCTAAAGTCCTACAAAGGTGACAAATCCAGCAAACGTCCTTGTTACTCATAACTAAGTCCATCTCAGATCTACCAATCATGAAGAATATTGGTATCCAGCAAATGAGGATCAATGGACCCTCAAAACGACTGCCAGTCATATGCATTCTATGGAAATCAAGGAGAGGCATTCTTAGTCCAGGTGACACGCCTACTGATAAAAGATATGCACGGTTTTAGAAAGCTATCCAAGAGACGAGGGGAGCAATCATTATCTTGGATTTCCCTGAGAGATGTGGGCCAAGTAAGCACAGATGTTGCAGGTAGATCAAGAATACCAAAATTCAATCTGAGCACAGATACATCATTAGAAGGGAATTTGACAAACCAGAAAAGTGTGATTATGCCTGAAACTCCAGGCATATTTGAAATAAGTCCTAGAAGCAATAGATCTTATGTTCCATACAAACGTACCCAGATTTCCTACAAACACATTTCTGGGTCTGCCTAACGCGCTCATCTTTCCCAGTTTTCTTACTACAGGGAAAACAATGGCTCTGTGCTCTGCAAAAAAGGCTGTCACAATCCCTAGAGGTAAAACACAGCCACCGATAATGGGATACACTGGAAATTGATTAATTATCCCTTGCGATTTTTGGGGTCTGTGCAAAATTAAAAAAACGACAGGCACCTTTCATGGATTTTCTACCCACGCAATTCAAGAAGCTCCTCTGTCCTAGGTTCCTTAGGGCCCCATGCATCAAACTAAAAACCGGTCGCAAAGGGGCAGATTCCCAGAATATGCCCCTTTGCGACCGGTATTTTTGCATTTGGGATGCATCATCCAAAAATGCAAAAATTGCAAATTGCGATTGCATTTAAGGAATCGCAAATTGCGATGCCTTGAATCAATGCAAGATGCCATTTAAAATAGCAACTTCGCTATAAGGGTCCGCTTCTTACCAGAAAATTATAGCTGATGGTAATTGGCGAAAACGTAGAAAAATGCACTAAATAACGGGAGCATGGGGTGCCCAGAAGGACGAGAGCACTAGGCCGAAAAAGAAAGAGAGTACGGGGTAGAAAAAGGACAAGGGCACAAGCAGGTCGAAAAAGGACAGGAGCACAGAGGGGGACAAAAAGGGTGAGAGCACAGAAGGTGGTGAGAGCACAGAGGTGGCCGAAAAAGGGCAAGAGCACAGGTGGGCCGAAAAAGGACGAGTGCACGGGGGGGGGGTCAAGGACGAGAGCACAGGGGGGCCGAAAAAGGACGAGAGCATAGGAGGGCCAAAAAAGGGCGAGAACATAGGTGGGCCAAAAAAGGACGAGGGCACAGGGGGGCCGAAAAAGTACAAGGGCGCAGGGGGGCCGAAAAATGACGAGGGTCCAGGGGGGGCCGAAAAATGACGAGGGTCCAAGGGGGCCGAAAAAGGACAAGGGCCCAGGGGGGCCAAAAAAGGACGAGGGCACAGGGGAGGGGTAGGAGAGCATAGAGGGGTCGAAAAAGGATGAGAGCGTAGGGGGGCCGAAAAAGGACGAGAGCACAGGGGGGCCGAAAAAGGACGAGGGCACAGGGGCTGAAAAAGGACGAGGGCACAGGGGGGCCGAAAAAAGAAGAGGGCACAGGAGGGTCGAAAAAGGACGAGAGCGTAGGGGGGGCCGAAAAAGGACGAGAGCACAGGGGGGCGAAAAAGGACGAGAGCACAGGGGGCCAAAAAAGGACAAGGGCACGGGGGGCTGAAAAAGGTTGAGAGCACAGGGGTTCCCAAAAGGACGAGAACACATTAGATTTTGCCTATGTGATTAATAATAACCTGTTTTTTGTTGTAAGTCATTTTTGTGCCTTTTAGGGAAGCAGGCAGAGTAGTCACTGGGAAGGTAGTCGACAAGGAGCTGTTTTATACCTATTCTAAGGGGTAAATGGGAGCATTAAAGCAAGAAGCAGGAGCGGATGCATTAGTTGGTCACCCCAGGTACATGTCTGAGCCCCTGTGCTGCCAGGAGCCGGTGTATTGATATGTCCCCCCGTGTGCATGTCTGAGCCCCCGGTGGCACGCCTGAGACCCCGGTGGCACGCCTGAGACCCCGGTGGCACGCCTGGCAGATCATGTTGAGAGACGCAGGATGAGTGCTCCAAGTCAAAGGGAGAACGCTTTGAGATAGGTTAAGTAGCATGAGAGAGTGGATGAGTGTCATTGGACTTATTGTGAAAGGTGCAATGCAAATGAGAGCTGTGAGACAGGGAGTGATATTCATGGGACAAGTAGGCGCATTTGACAAATAACAATACCCTAAAATAAAGATCATGTGTTGTGTGATGCCAGGAAATAAGACATTGGGTGCTAGTGCTGTGAAATAGGGGATGCGAGTTTTGGGGTGAATCCAATAAAAAAAAGACACTGTCTGATAGAGGAACAGTTCTGGGAGACTGAATGAATGATGTGAGATAGTGGGCACGTGTTATGAGACCAGGGAGGAGTTTGTGAGCCAGGAGGTCAATAAACATAAATGCATGTTCAGCATAAAGAGGAATACATAATGAAAAGGAACAAGCAGTGAGAAAATTCACTAGGGGTGAGATCAGGAAAGTCTCATTAGATAGGGTAGGAGTGTCAGGACACAATGAGCGAGTGCCTTGAGACAAGAGTTGATTCTTATGGGACAAAGGTAAATGCTCTTATACATCACTCTGCACAAAGTAGAGAGAAGTACACTTCCATGACAGTGTGAAATCCAATCCATGCTACCAAAAGGAGGGTATTAGAAAATCAAAGCATACTATTGTAGAGGTCCTTCTTGCCCCTAAACTTCTACTCACTTGCAGTGTGGTTTATAGGGATGCTCACTCATCCTGCATCTGTACCTGAAGCCGCAAGAAGACAGCACCAAAGACAGCGAAGAAGCATTTTAGGTTATTACAGGCAGCACAGAACTTGCTAAGACAAGCTGGTAATTGATTTAAGCAACTTTCATGCAGCTGTAATAGTGATTGCTGTCTTCATTAGCCCAGGCCCACAGCATATCCGCTGACAATTGGCATGCATTTAATTATTGCATTATTCCTCGGAAGGGGGCCGGAGGTGTGATGTAAGTCTTGGTTTCGGGTACTTGGTGAGTCGTTCACCCCCCGGGCGGGTCTGGGCGCGCTGGACGCGCATGCCTAGCTGCAGCCAGGAGTGGCCAGGGGCTGCCGAAAGGGAAGAAGGCGGCCGGCCGGCCGGGGTGGCCAAACATGGAGTCTGACGGTCAAGTGCACGGGTGCAGGCACGCGGTCTGGAGATCGTCTCAGGTCCGGTGTCGAGGTGTCATGTACAGTACTGGGTGGACGGGAATCAGTTCCATCTGTAGTTCTGAGGTTGCGGGGATCAGAGAGGACCACGCCACGAGGCCGGGTCCAACAGTGGGAGTAATAAGATGCGCGTGAAGCACTCCCTTCCCATACTGAATGGCCCAGTAAGGAATGGAAATCGAGCCGGCAGCAGTTCTTCCAATGAAGTCCCTTTACAGATGTGAGAGTCAGTAGGAAAACAAGCCAACCCTGGCACACCAATAACGCTCACACCGCCGATAGCCTAGACAGGCTGCACCACTGGCCACTAATAGAGCTACTTCTGTAGTGGCTTGCAATGTTCAGATGCACCGTTTATCAGTCAGCCAAGAGATACAGTGGCTTGGATATATAGGATGAGATACATTTACTGCTGGGTGGCCCACAGCCATGAAAAGCTGTTTGGTGCCATTTAAATGCAGAGAAGGTGTAGTGACCACACGTAGAGTGGTTTCCTTTCTTTAATCTTCTTTATTCGCAAGTCCTACATTAACATCCAGTAACTTCCAGCTCCGGCCCATTTTTCAAATGCCTTTCTCTAGAACCCTCAATGCTTTCCATTTCCTATTCAAACCCTACAAGGTTCCAAGGCAGTGCATCTCCACAAAAGGCCAGAGGCTGTTAAAATACAGAACATGCTGCATCCGACTAGAAAGCCTTGCAGGTACTAGGCTCTTCTCCCACCTGACTCTGCTCTCATACAAAAGTGCAGTAACACTTGGCATGCACCTAGAGTGAGAAGCAATCTGCCATTCATGCATTATATTGTGTGTCTCTACTTTTGTAAACAACAACAGAGTACTGTACACTGTTGTAGAATGAATATTCCTCCGCCGGTCACTTCGCCCTTCTTCTCAATTCGGTGTCAGAAGTAATGGGAAAATGCTGGCACTCAAGGGACACTCTGTTCACCCCATGCTGTTCACTGGGCCAAAAAGAAAGTGTGTCACACTGCCACTGCCAATAAGCCAATGGCGAAATTGGATTGACCCACTGCCCTATTGTTTGTATGCTGCTCTGTGGGTTGAACCACGATGAGACTGATGCTCTCACTGGCCAATACATTATGTGAGCTGATGTATAGGCCATTTTGTGTAAATACTATTAAGTATTTTTTTTAAATTGTGAAAACAGGCACTAGTAAGAAGCTAAAGCTATCGCTAGGCCAGACCTAAAAGGGTAACCCATTTAGGAGGGGCATTAACCTACATACAGCAAATGGGGTGTATTGCAATGTGGCAGATTAGTGTAATTTGGGGAATTATGCGTAACAAGCGTATTTCAAAATTCCCAAAATAACGCTACTGTTATTAAAATTTCAAACAGGCCTACATGAGAGCAGGAGAGGGATATATAAAATCATGACGAGGGAGATACAATGGCACTGGAAAAAAGAAATATTGATTCTGAATAGACTATTGCCATTGATTAACATTATTTATTTATATATTGCCCTAACCTTTCCAGAGAAAGGGACAGCAGGTTACGCAATCTGTATAGCCAATATATTAAATTAAGGCTGTTGGATGTTAATATTGTGGAAGATATTTCATTTATTAGTCTTTATCTTGTGTCTGTGATGCTATTTTAAAGAATGACAACTTTAAACGATGTTGATTACAAACATGTTTTAGCAAATCTAGTAGGTTTGACTAAAGCAAGTGTGCAGTGTTTTATTGTTTGCTTTTTGAAAACCTATGTAATATGCACAAAACTTTAGCAAACTTAAAAATAAAGAAGTGAACCGGAAGCACAGGGACACCTGCCCTGTCATGGAAGTAGAGTCAGTTTCAAGCAGCTGTGCATTCGTGAAGAGGCACAAATGCACTAAGTGCAAGACAGCAAATGGATAAGTCGACTGAGGTACTGCCCCATGGTGAACACTGTAGTGGGTCGAAGCAAAATGTGGATGGCACCTGAACAGACCAGTGGATAGAGAGGGCTGACTGAACACCCCATATGTACAGGTCTGTGCATTGTATTATACTTTTTTGGGGAAATATGAAGCTTGCGAAGCAGCTAACAGTATTAGCACGCCAGACCTAAAAAGTGGACGAAAAAGAGGGAGAGAAAATGTAGGATAGTAGGATCTGCTTCTTATAGTTACCCCCACTTTTTGCTGATGTTTCACTGTTTTTGACTTAGACTGGCTGGGATCCTGCTATCCAGGACCCCAGCATAGCTGCTTTCTCTTCTAAATGGAATGCATGTACTTTAGGTACACTCCAGATTGGATTCTAGGGTACCCTTATAAATCCCTAGTATATGGTATACTATGTACCGAGGGCATAGGTACCCCAGAGGCTTCCCTGGGGCTGCAGCATGTATTATGCCACCCCTGGGAGACAATTCAAAATGACACAACATGTCTGCTACTGCAGCCTGTGTACAGTGGTGGATGCACCCCTTACTTAGATATAGGTTCACTAGATCTACCTTATATCACTGCACATATAAACCTATCAGTCACCCCTATGGCAGGCCTTATCATTCCTGAAGGCAGGGTGCTGGGTTTTGTGTGAGAGGGTGCCCATGCATGAGCATAGCCCCTCTGCAGCCTTTGGAATCTATTCTCCGGGGTTGTTCTGTGATGCAGCAACCATATACTCTTAAGTGCATTATAAGCTCACGGTAAATGCTAACCTTAAAACGGCTGCAAGGAAACATGTTGTGTTTGGTGTCAAACACCTTGGAATCATACCTCCCGCCAGTTGATTCCACCCTCCTAGAGGGAGCAATACGACAACATCAGTACACCCGGTACCAGCTTTCTCAACCCTGGTATCACAAGATGGATACTGCCAGCCACAGACACGAGTCTGCCCTCCTGCTGCTGGAAGAAACTCCGGCAGGGGAAGGCTTGACAATAGGTTTCCTGTCACAGGGAGGTGTAACCCCCTCCCAGACAAGCTTTAGTGTATTGGGGCTGGGTGGGTGCACACTCAGAGTGCTTTCATGTCTGTACTGAGGGCACGTTTGGTGTCCCTGTGCATAGTCCAGCTCAAACCGGCTGCAGGAGCCATTTGCTCCTGCTCTGGTGTGAAACTGGACAAAGGACATGGGTGTAGCCATCCCTCTATCTTGACCCTCCCATAGGTGGGTCCCGAGAGCTTGTCCCACCCCTTTCTTCGGTATAAAGTAGCATCCCCTGACTACAGGACTTTAGGTTTTACCTGGACTAAACTCTGCTACAGAAACCAAGTACTTCGACAAGCTGCACGACGCTGGACGACTGAAGAATCTCCCTTGGAGTAAAGGAGTTACTCCCCTGCTAAGCAGGCACAAAGACGCATCTGACCGGTTTGCATCTATGAAGCTCGTGAAGACTCAGAAGATTTCTGCAACACAGTAGGTGGGTTCCCATGGTCCCTGAGGTTGATCTGCGCTCTCAGCTATTCTGAGGCCCGTATCCCTCGTGGGGACCGTGCAACCCGAACCCCTGCGCACCATGTACATTTGCAGCAGCATATGCTTTCCGGCGACCCCTAAGGCGGTGCTTTAGGCTACTTGTAGTCCTGACCCGAGTAGTGTTTCCACCGAAGATTTCGGCCTACACTTCATGAGTGTTCTGTGGGCTGGTATTTTGTGATCCCTCTCGAGGTCCCTTCGCGATCCCTGGTTCGTAGGCCTGTGGTTCCCTGTGAAGGTAACTTTGAATTTCCGTGGGCTTTCCTGGTCACTCCAGATGTGCCCTGACTCTCCATTGCTTGAAGAGTCCCCAGGACCTTGCTGGTCCTCATCGAGGATGATTTCCTCTGACCCTGTGGGTTGCAGTTGCCAATGCTTGTTGGTCTTTCATTCGGACACTGACTCCCTAGCACTCGACATCCTTTGTGGGACAGCTCACCTCTGGACTTTGGTCGTCCTCGACGTCTCCTGGTCCCCATTGCTGCAGAGCCAAGCATCGCGTCAACTCACCTGAAGCACCCGATATCGGTGGGCATTCGTCTACCGAGCCCCTGGTCACTCTGAAGTGACCCAGACTCTGTCCCCTCTGCTTTCAGGTTCTTCTCATCTCTGATCCAGGTTTGAATCACACCGAACACTTTTCATCTTCACGGCAGCAGCACTTTTCAGCATCACGCCATTGAAAATGACGAAGATTCCCTACATCACATGGCACCTATGCACCCAGCTTCCCTGGGTTAGGTGACACTAGTGCTCCAGTACTCACAAGGATGCTGGCCTTAGAACCTTCTATGTTTGAAATGAAAGGGTTTGCTCAAAGTCCTCTCTGAAGTGTCCTTAATCTTTAAAATTCCAACGCGACTTTCCCACAGAGTTGTACGGAGCTCATGCCTGTGTTCTCACACTGCACACGTCCTCCGTGGGTCCCCTGTGTCACTACCGTGGGTGGTTCCTTGGGGTCCCAGTGACTCTACGTGCTCTGGGCACCGTGTCTAGTCAAGTCATGGTTATTATACCACTTTCTTAGTATATGGTTTAGTCTCCTCCTTGAGCCCGCTGTGTATTGTGCTACTTACCGTTGTTCTAGTGATTTAATATTGTGTGCTTTGTTCTCTAATCTCATAAAGAGGTTATTAGAGAGTTTTTAGTAATAAATACATATATTTTATATATTCTTTGTGTGGTTCTCCTTTCATTTGGTCATTCAGGAGGTTATAATCTGGTAAACCAAGCTGCTTTAAATTCCTGCGAGACTTAGCCTGAAGGCTGCTCTCCATAGCTACCACTAGGATAGCTTTCAATAAAGGTTGTCTTTAACCTAATCATCAATAAGGGTTGTTTGGACTGGTACAAGGTGCCCACTATAATTAGTGGTCAGCATATACCAGGCCAACTTCTCACAGAGAAGAAGACAAAGAAGGAAAGCATTACACACATTACGACTTTAAAAATTTCTCTAAAACTTTCACATTGAGAAAAGGCAAAATAAACATACAGATCAAAAGAAAACCATCAAGTCATCCTAACTTGCAATTTTTTATTCTCTTTCATCATCTCAATGAAAAATATAGAATTATGTTATGCTATAATGCGTTTTATTCTACCATATTCAAATTCTCTCTGTGAAGGAGAGACATGTGGGGCACAAAATTAGAACTGAAATGTAAGGCATCAAATCAGCAACAGTTGACTGTTATTTGGTAGGGATTCAACCAAAACAATATTACAAATTTCTCAAACAAAGAACACGTATTCGGGAAACAAAGCCATTTACTCCTGAGGCATTTTCAGCATCACACCATCAACTACAACTCCTCTCCAAACCAACCCTTCTCTTTTAACACCTCCATCTCTATCCAAATCCCCTCTCCTGCCCTATAACCCTCTAGCTCCACTAGGTCAACATCTCCACATCTCATCCTCTCACATCTCGATCAAACTCACATTTCTTCACTGTTTCATTCCCAACAATACTCTTATCCTTAATCCCCCTGCGACTCTACATTCTAAACTATTCTTTCAACTACATCTCTCTCCTCCATAATCTGTTTTTATATCCCTCTAGAAATCTCAAAGGCACCTTAATGTTTTTCTTCCACCTTCACTTACAAATGCCACCACCTGTAATTGGCGGTAAAAGATGTAGACCTGGAGCACCTACTGACCCTACTACGTGACCCACCCCCTAATCTTTCAATTCCTTCAAGAACTTCACCCGCTATAGTCTAATGCCCACCTATGAACTGTGCCCTCCAACTTCACGTTTTAATGAGCTTTCTACCCACTTTATCTGAGCACTCCTATTGCCATCCTCGTCCAACCAAACCCAATGGAGTCACTATTGTGCCTACTGAAGCAAGTTGAGGAATGTATCATCAGACCTTGCTCACCAGTTCCACTGACAAACAAGCTGCAGCAACAAGCAGAGGAGCCTCTATACCATTCCCCTTCGGCTCGTCATTCAGCCTCAAGGTACCGACGGACAGAGCGGTGCCTTATCCGTCCGAGCAGTTGCCGGGTGAGGTGAGGTCCACTTCCCACACACAGCTGGGAAAGACCTATCGCATCACCAGAACAACACTGAGAAGATGTGGTAGGATGGTTCTGTTTTGTTCACTTCTTTGTATAATTTGTTTTGTCCAGCACATATTATAGTGCCTTGCAGTAGCAGATATTAATTCGGCCCTGACGAATGCCAGTGATCCTTCACATTTAAGGCAGAAACATGTTGGCCCTCTTATATCTTACTTAGTTTTCTACCAAGCAAGTTAAACAGTGATTTTTTCACACTGTTGTTTCACTATTTTTTAACCTGACGTCCAGGCAAACGCTAATAAAGGTCTTTGTTTGCCTTGATAGCCATTTTAGCACACATCACTTTATTTTATTTTCTTGCACTGCACATATCAGCCTCACTCTCTAGTCTAACAACTGTGGTGACCATACCATGGTTTAGTACTGCGTCGCTAAATCACAACTGGGCGACTGCATACTTACCTCGGTATTGGAGTCCTACATGACGAGGCTCCGCCATCGGGTGGGCTGATAGGACTTAATCAGCTACAGTTGATAGTCTTTTGTTAGTCTCACTCTTGCACAATCATACCAGTGTCAATAGTCGTACCTCAGCACCATTTTGACTTACAGGCTTTGTTGTTATTTAGGCCTCTATACCATTCACCAGAATGATCAACCAACGTAAGATCTCAGAAACCACAACTCTTCCTCTATAACCAATGTGTTACCTGCACTCTCCTTAGCTAGACATTCCGTCCGCATAAACTGGCTGCCAATTTGTTTTGAGTGTCCCCCTGAGCAGCAACCAAAACTATTGACCTTCTGGTTCAGAGAAGCAACAGAACAATCTTGGTTCCAAAATCAATTGCAATATGTCTCAAAGTTTGTGTACTGTCTCTTTCATGAGAGCAATCATCAGTACTGCATAACCAACCAGATGCCAAACCTTTACTAGGCATTACAGCAATTGTGCATTCTCAACAATACTCCGTACCAAACAGCAAGGCAAAAGTAGAATTCACATCTACTCCCTGCATGCAAATCTTAATCAGTGCCTTCTCTTTAACACCAAAACATGTCTACGTGATGATTCTGCACACATGCTACAAGAGTCAATCCTGATGCATAATGTTGGACAGGCCACGTGAAGGGCCGCTCCCCCTCTGCCCGACCAGGCCCGAGCCCGGCCCCTCAAGTGTCACACACCACCACTTCACGTTTTCCGTCCCCTCCGGGACCCTTGCCTCTGAACATATCGACCTCGTGGGCCCGATCCACTACCGGCCCGCGCACCCAGCCTGGGCGCCATCTTGGACCCTCCACCACGAGGCCGCGTGGCTCCCGATCGACCCCAACCCTGGGCCTGGCCAGGCCTCAGACATCCCGGCACCACCATCCACCCAGGAGGTGAGCGGACTACTTGGCAGGTCAATGGGAGAAAGAGGTGTCGATGGCTCTCCCCCGCCAGGTACCGCTCGCCCACAACCTCCCCGGGCGCTGGCTCCAACCCCCTGCTGGGTGTCTGGACTCCTTCATCCCGGACCCCCCGACCTCCAAGTGCGAGGGTCCGGACATCAAAGGGCACCAGCCCTATAACTGGGGCAGCTCCAGAGCAGGAAGGCAGTTGTATCTTGGAGTCGAGAGACGCAGAGAAGAACTCATCCTTGACGGGCTATTGGCGCTGCCGTAGCTCTGCCTTGCGAACCATCGTCCTGCCTGCTGGCGCTGCCGCAACCTTCGTAAACCTTCATCGTCGTCGGGACCTGCTGGCGTGGCCGCGGACCGTTTGTAACCACCATCTTCATCGGGACCTGCTGGCTCCGCCGCGGACCGTCGCTTCCTTCATCCATCTCGGGACCTGCTGGCTCCGCCGCGGCCCGTCCATCTAGAACGCCGAGCTCGAGGATTGAGAGCTATTCCATCTATTTGGTAACAAGACTGTCCCGCTACCCCTTTTCCCCATCCAGAGACCAGAATCGAGGGGACCCCTGAGTCCAGACCTCCTTGTATCATTTCACCGTACTTAGAGAATTGCTTATAAAGTATCGTTAAACCTTAACCTGGTGTGGTGTCCGTCTGTGGGGGGGAAGTTACTTGTCTGTACGATCGCTGGAGACGGCTCTCCCCGGAGACCTCTCCCCTTATCCTCGGCCGACCCTCCCGGTCCGTCTAACATTGGTGGCCAGCGGCGCGATCCGAATCACCGCATAATCGTACAGAAAGTAGCTCACCCCACGACGAAATCACGATGACAACCAAAGAAAGCGGATCCACCGAGAAATTTCAGATGGAGAAATTGGACGAGTACAGCCATCGTGAATTAAAACAATTCTGCATCGAACTAGGTATCGCTACCACCGGTCTCAGTACCAAAGATGATTTCAAGCATGCCCTAGAGTCCTGGGCAGAAACCGGGGCCATCGGAACCACCGACCAAAGCATCGCAGCAGTAGAAAAAAACACCACGGCCCCCGAGGAGCAAAGAAAGGGTCTCTCGCAAGACGAGATCCAGGAACGAGAAAAAACACGGCTACATGAGCTAGAAATGGCCCGGCTCAAAATGGACGTTGAACTTAAGTTGGCCGAACAAAAGCTGAGCTTAGAGCACCTGCGTCTCCGAGAAGAAAGAGAGGAAAAACAGAGACAAAGGGAGCTCGAGGAAAAGAGACTGGCATATGAACACGAGCGCAAGTTAGCTGAGATAGACTTACGCAAGCAGAACAAAGAATTAGGAGTGCTCGAGCAACCCCCCACCCCAGGGCCAACAGTTAAGAAGGTACACATCCCCAAGGATGTCGTTCGAGAATACTTCCGAGAGGACGACATCCAGCAATGGTTCAAGGCCTACGAAATCGCTATGACCGCCCACCGGATCGATCGAAGCGACTGGGGAGCCCGTCTATGGGGGAGATTCCTCAATGAAGGCCGCGATGCCCTGCTACAGCTCCCGGACCACCAGATGACCTCCTATGACCACATGAAAGCTGCCCTCCTCACCCGCTATGGGCTCACACCCGAGATGTACCGTCAGAGGTTCCGAGACTGCACCCGCATCCCGGGTACAACTTGGGTGGACTACGTGAACTATTTTAGCCGAGCCTTCGAGGGCTGGATCAAAGGAAGCAATGTCACAACTTACGAACAACTATTCAATCTCATGGTGTGGGAGCATCTATCAAACAATTGCTTCATTGAGCTCCGGCAGCACCTCCTCGACACCAAATTGACTGATCCACGGCAGCTCGCAGCCGAAGCTGACCGGTGGGAAATCACCAGAGTGGGCCGAAATGGATCCTATGAACAGAACCGGAACAACAACGGTCAGCACCGTCCCCGAGGAGGGGGAGGGGGCCAAGGACGAGGAAGAGACAACGCTCCGGTCGCCCCCGCTACCAGCACCACCCCCCCGGCCAACCGGGGCAGCACCCCGGCGCGACCGGGATACAGAGCCAACGTCACGTGTCACCGGTGCCAACGAGTCGGCCACTATGCAAACGACCCAAATTGCCCACAGTACCAGAGCCCAAGACCCCGCCAGGTGGCCGCTGCTGCCCTGGGGGAAGAACAGATCTCCGAGGAACAGGAAGAATATGAGCAAGAGCATCAAGAATGGGAGCCAGCCGCCATGGCTCTAGCATGCTTAGGGGGGAAAGACATGGTCCCGCGGGTCCCCCTACCCGCTAACACCCGGAAGTACAGCCAATGGGTGAGCATCAATGGACGCCAGGCCGAAGCTCTCCGTGACACCGGGGCCAGTGTAACAGCCGTCCGCTGTCACCTGGTGACCCCAGAACAGTTCCTACCAAACATTCTCTGCCCTGTCCGTTCAGCCGATAACTCGGAAAGTCTGTGTCGGATGGCCTGCGTCCCTTTCGAATGGGGAGGGGTCTCCGGCATGTTGAAAGTGACGGTCCGGGATGATGCCCCCGTAGACTGCCTCCTGGGGAATGACCTTGAAAGTTCTCCGTGGGCAGCCGTAGAACGAAGAGAACACCTGGGGATGTTGGGCATCCCGGACTGGGCGTGCGTCACCACCCGGTCCATGGCCGCCCGTGCCAACCCCCGACCGGAGGAACCCGAGTGGCCGGCGCCTCCTCCCCCAGTCGCCCCAGTCGAAGACACCGACCGTGCCGTCCCCCCAGAACCAGCTCAACCTCCGGACCTCGCTGGCCTCGACCAGTGGCATCAAGAGGGGGGGCCCACTCAGGAGCAGTTTCGACAAGAGCAGAAGACCTGTCCCTCCCTCGAGTGACTCCGCCAACAAGCCCTCGCCCAGAGCGCAGGGGATACCTCCGGAACACATTGGATTTACTGGGACAATGATCTGCTATACAGTGAGCAAAGGATCGCGGAGCTGGGGGCCAGCCGAGTGCTAGTGGTGCCCCTCCGTTTTAGAGACTTCCTGCTAAACCTGGCCCACGATGTCCCCCTGGCTGGACACCTGGGTCAAGATAAAACCTACAGCCGCCTAGTGACCCACTTCTTCTGGCCCAAAATGAGGAATGATGTACTCCAGCATTGCCGATCTTGCCCCACGTGCCAAGCCAGTGGAAAGAGCGGCCGCAAACTAAAAGCCCCCCTGCAAACATTTCCCGTGGTCACCACCCCGTTCGAGAGGGTCGGGATAGACATTGTGGGGCCCCTGGACCCCCGTACAAGACAAGGACATCGGTTCATCCTGGTACTGGTGGACCACGCCACCCGCTACCCCGAGGCTGTTCCCCTGCGAACCGTGACAGCCCCGGTGGTCGGCCGGGCCCTGATGGGGATCTTCTCCCGTGTGGGCTTCCCCCGAGAAGTCGTCAGCGACAGAGGCACAAACTTTATCTCTAAGTATATGAAGTCCCTCTGGCAACAGTGTGGGGTCACCTACCAATTCACAACCCCCTATCACCCTCAAGGGAACGGACTCGTTGAGCGGTTCAACCGCACGCTCAAAGGGATGATTGGGGGGTTGGAAGAGCCCCTCCGTCGCCAGTGGGATGTGCTGCTGCCGTGCCTCCTCTTCGCATATCGAGAGGTCCCCCAGAAGTCCCTCGGCTTCAGCCCGTTTGAGCTATTGTATGGACACCCCGTACGGGGGCCGCTCAGCCTAGTCAAGGAAGGCTGGGAAATGCCCCCTCTAAAGAACCCTCCAGATGTCTTCAAATACCTCCTAACCCTCCGCAACCAGACCCGCCGGTTCAGAGAGCTGGCAAAAGCAAACTTGGAGGCCAGTCAAGAGGACATGAAAAAGTGGTATGACCAAAATGCCTCCTCCATCGAATTTGAACCCGGACAACAGGTATGGGTGATGTCCCCCACCGAACCCTGCGCCTTGCAAGACAAGTGGACGGGGCCCTTCAAAGTAGTCGAGCGCAAGGGGCCCGTCACCTATCTCGTCGACCTGGAATCTTCACGGAACCCCCTCCGAGTCCTCCACGCTAACAGACTGAAACCCCACTTTGTACGTTCAGAACTCAGCCTCCTGATGGCCACAGACAATGGAGCCGAAGGAGACTCCGAACCCCTCCCTGACCTCCTACGGACTCGGGAGAAAGATGGCTCTGTGGATGGGGTCCGACTCTCGGAGGCCCTCACCCTGGAACAACGCCACGAATGTCGAGACCTTCTGTTGCAGTTCGCCGGCCTGTTTTCCCTCACCCCAGGTGTCACTTCCTGGTGTGTGCACGACGTGGACACGGGGGACAGCCCCCCTATCCGCCACCGGGCCTACCGCGTACCAGATCGGGTACGGGCCTGCATCCAGGAAGAAATAACCAAGATGCTCACGCTCGGGGTCATTGAGCCCTCAGACAGCCCCTGGGCCAGCCCAGTAGTACTGGTCCCCAAAGCAGCCCCTCCCGGCACCACACCGGAACTCCGGTTCTGCATCGACTACCGGGGCTTGAATGCGGTCACTAAAACGGATGCACACCCCATCCCCCGGGCAGACGAGCTAATCGACTGCATGGGAGCTGCCCGCTACCTCAGTATTTTCGACCTGACGGCGGGCTATTGGCAGATCGGCCTCACACCCCGGGCCCAAGAACGATCTGCATTTTCCACTCCTGATGGCCATTATCATTTCAAGGTCATGCCCTTCGGCATGAAGAATGCCCCAGCAACATTTCAGCGGCTCGTCAATCAGGTCTTGGCCGGGCTCGAAGGATTCAGCGCCGCCTACCTAGACGACATCGCTGTGTACAGCCACCATTGGTCCGACCACCTCCACCACCTCCGAGCGGTGCTACAGGCCCTTCAGCAAGCTGGCCTCACGATCAAGGCCAGCAAATGCCAAATTGGTCAGGGGTCCGTAACCTACCTCGGACACCAGGTGGGAAGCGGCCTGGTGGCCCCTCTGCAGCTCAAGGTTGCCGCCATCCAGTCCTGGCAGCCCCCCACCACCCAGACCGAGGTACGCGCCTTTCTGGGACTCACGGGCTATTACAGACGGTTCGTGAAAGACTATGGTACCATCGTGGGGCCCCTCACAGAACTCACGTCCAAAAATCAACCCAAGAAGGTCAACTGGACCCCAGATTGTCAAACAGCCTTCGAACAACTGAAGGCCGCCATGTGCTCCGCTCCTGTGCTCCAGGCCCCCGACTACAGCCGGGAATTCGTCGTCCAGACGGATGCCTCCGACCACGGCATTGGAGCGGTCCTGTCTCAATTGAACACCGAAGGCCTTGATCAGCCAGTGGCCTTCATCAGCGGGCGACTCCTACCTCGAGAACAACGCTGGAGCACCATCGAGAGGGAGGCCTTCGCTGTGGTGTGGGCCCTCAAGAAGCTCCGGCCCTACCTCTTTGGCACACACTTCCGGGTGCAGACCGACCATCGACCCCTGCAGTGGCTGATGCAAATGCGGGGGGAGAACCCAAAACTACTACGTTGGTCCATCTCCCTACAAGGGATGGACTTCACTGTTGAACACCGGCCTGGGCCAGATCACGCCAACGCGGATGGCCTGTCCCGCTTTTTCCGCCTCGACGAGGAGAATCCCCAAGAGGATGGGTGACTCTCCCCGCCTTCAGCTGGGGGGGACGCATGTTGGACAGGCCACGTGAAGGGCCGCTCCCCCTCTGCCCGACCAGGCCCGAGCCCGGCCCCTCAAGTGTCACACACCACCACTTCACGTTTTCCGTCCCCTCCGGGACCCTTGCCTCTGAACATATCGACCTCGTGGGCCCGATCCACTACCGGCCCGCGCACCCAGCCTGGGCGCCATCTTGGACCCTCCACCACGAGGCCGCGTGGCTCCCGATCGACCCCAACCCTGGGCCTGGCCAGGCCTCAGACATCCCGGCACCACCATCCACCCAGGAGGTGAGCGGACTACTTGGCAGGTCAATGGGAGAAAGAGGTGTCGATGGCTCTCCCCCGCCAGGTACCGCTCGCCCACAACCTCCCCGGGCGCTGGCTCCAACCCCCTGCTGGGTGTCTGGACTCCTTCATCCCGGACCCCCCGACCTCCAAGTGCGAGGGTCCGGACATCAAAGGGCACCAGCCCTATAACTGGGGCAGCTCCAGAGCAGGAAGGCTGTTGTATCTTGGAGTCGAGAGACGCAGAGAAGAACTCATCCTTGACGGGCTATTGGCGCTGACGTAGCTCTGCCTTGCGAACCATCGTCCTGCCTGCTGGCGCTGCCGCAACCTTCGTAAACCTTCATCGTCGTCGGGACCTGCTGGCGTGGCCGCGGACCGTTTGTAACCACCATCTTCATCGGGACCTGCTGGCTCCGCCGCGGACCGTCGCTTCCTTCATCCATCTCGGGACCTGCTGGCTCCGCCGCGGCCCGTCCATCTAGAACGCCGAGCTCGAGGATTGAGAGCTATTCCATCTATTTGGTAACAAGACTGTCCCGCTACCCCTTTTCCCCATCCAGAGACCAGAATCGAGGGGACCCCTGAGTCCAGACCTCCTTGTATCATTTCACCGTACTTAGAGAATTGCTTATAAAGTATCGTTAAACCTTAACCTGGTGTGGTGTCCGTCTGTGGGGGGGAAGTTACTTGTCTGTACGATCGCTGGAGACGGCTCTCCCCGGAGACCTCTCCCCTTATCCTCGGCCGACCCTCCCGGTCCGTCTAACACATAATAACACCCTTGTTCACAAAATAACCAAATAAGAATGGTGGGAAGCTAGCAGTAGCACCAAAAATACACAGCTCACACTCCAGCAGTAAATAATACAGTAGCAGAATGCAATTCAGTAATTGTTTGCTCTTCTTGGACTATCCTTATCTTCTGGCATTTCCCACAAAGCCCAGCTTTTGTAGATGCTCTTGAGGAATCAACTTCAGGCACTACAAATAAACATACAAATCTCTGTATCCTAGTAGATGTCAACAACTGTTGACACGCAAACACCTTGATGCACCTCATGCTTAATAGCACTGAAGCACTGGGTTTTCCTCAATTGGTCATGTTCCAATCCACTCATCCTGTGTACTTTACCCACCTCAAGAAGACCAACACAGCTTTGGTCACAAAAATGGAGAGCGAGTTTGCTCAACATGGTCTTAAACTTAGAAGAAAAGAAAAACGGAAATCCAGTGCCTTGAAAGGCAATGGAGTAAATTATACAACCTCAATGATACAAAGCAGCTTCACAAGTGGTCTAGAATCGCCAGTCCCTCCACCAAAAAAGCCAAGAGAACATACTTATTTTAGCACATCTCCATTGCCAAATACCCAACCAAAGGGCTCATCAAAATAGTAATTGAATTCCATAACCCTACCTTTAGAGTAAGTAATACTATGAGAAATTCTGTGTTGCCTTAGCAAAATTCTTCATAAAAAAGCTCATAATCTCGAATCTAAAAACAAGCAATAGCCCGAAACTAGCAACCATGCCAGCGTAGGCCACATCCACCAAATAAACCCTGCTTATTCCTCCTACTAACAGAAAACCGATGATATAATAAAGACATAAAAATGTCAGGCTCATCAGAAGACCTTTGCCCTAAAACATTTTCAAAGCAATTCTCAGCTGCCATACCGGTGAAAGCAATCATTAACTCCTTCCATTCAGCTGAAAACGTCTTAATTGACCGGAAAAACTCTTAAACCAACCAAACATAAAGAAGCACGGCTTGACTAGACTGATCCAGCAAAATACAGATAATAGCCAATGGACTATTTCAAGGTAAAGTTATTGAAAAGACAATATTATTTCAAATATACATTTCCATTTAACAAAGCACACAATAATCTGAGAGACAGGATTCGATAAGGATGAAGCACTAGTCTCCATTTGGGATGAGCTCAGAAACTCCACAGATGTCGTTGTATTCCTACTGTACTTGTTGTCAGCATTTGCCATAGTAAACAACTAAATACAGGCCTAAAGACTACATGACACAGGGATCCATGGCACAGTCCTCAAGTGCATAACCTCCTACCTTAAGGATACACTGCCACCATTCAACTCTGCTCCTTTCACCTGTTTGGTAGGGAGGCCGCAGCACTCCACGACAAAACAAACTAGGCTCAAAATGCAACTTTCCCTTCTGGCTCACCTTCTCATATTGTTAACTCCTACAAGCTCACCTGCTACAAGTATGCTGATGACACTCAAATCATACATAACACTGAAAATATAATTAAATATCAGGACATCCAGACTCAGCAAATACCTTCAGGCAGTGGAACAAGGGAGGCATGAAAAACAAATAATAAAATCTCAACTCCTCCAAAACCTAAACTCTTTCTTATGAATCCTGGCAAAAGCACATTCCCTTAACTTCTGGAGATTAAACTGACGCCAACCTCGTCAAGTTAAATGAAAAACCTCATAGCTATAATCTCACTTTACTCACCAGACAAGGAAATGAAGAGAGCTTCTTTCATCGTGATGAGAATACTATGCTGTAACTTCTCCATGTTAGGCCTCTCTCAAAGTGTACTGATATACTTAACATTACTGATGGCCCATCTTTATTACACCAATGGGCCAAATAATACGTTACCAAATCCAGAATAATGAAGCCAGTCAAGAACTACACTTGAGGAGGTGGGATAATGTTGCACCAACGCTCAAAGTCCTGCAGCAACAAATGATGGACAGAATGCTGAATAAATCAACCATTCACCCCCAGTCAAGAGATCTGGGTTAAATCCATCACTCAAGGCGAAACACTGTTCCAAAGCTGCAAGCAGAATTTCATTCTAAGTCTGCTGCATTGCACACTGGACAAACCACAGGACTGGATTAAGACTTCCCTTCCTTCAGTATAAACTTGGATACCACAGCAAAAAGGAGAAAACTCTGATCAAGCATGGTTCCACTCCTGTCAATTTCTTCTTTTCTCAAAAAAAGAAAATCACATAGGGGGAAGCAACCTCG
This sequence comes from Lissotriton vulgaris, assembly GCF_964263255.1. Taxonomy (NCBI): domain Eukaryota; kingdom Metazoa; phylum Chordata; class Amphibia; order Caudata; family Salamandridae; genus Lissotriton; species Lissotriton vulgaris. The sequence continues at coordinate 106,069,658 of NC_141698.1, forward strand.
TCAGAGCAGATGTCAAACCATGGAATAGGCTCCTTAAGGAATTGGAACCATAAAAAACCATCACAAATTCAGGATACAAAAATCTTTTTTTTGCCATTCAGTGCAAAAGTGATCCCTGGACCAACACCATGAATTGTTTGTAAACACAGTAGGCAAAACTATCCGACATTCCTTTCACGTATAACTTCACGCACAGGATGCTCAAACAGGTAACCACCCCCAATGTGAAGCATACTTTCTGGTCCTCATGCAGAACACCAAAACACAACAATAATAGATGAAAATTCAACCCTCAGAGTTACCGTGTCCATGCTTGTACAAACAGTAGCTTTTTTTAATCCTCCCATCTGAAAAGCACTTTCAGGCTTCAGCAAAAGATAGGAAAGTGTTACAGGACAGCTACAATTCAACATTATCTGCACATTACACCACCTATCTTATTAGCAGTTAGAGAGTGTTCATGAATCCAAAAGTGGAGGTTGGGATACGCACTCCTGAAGTGATCTTGGTGTAATTGATAAGTTCTTTAAAGGTGGGTGGTGCCCGTGAGGTTGAACCCTCTGTACTTGGGTTAAATGAAGATCTGTGATGCACTGTTCTCTCAAGAAAAGTGTCTCCCCAGAGCACTCGAAATCAAAGGTTCAATAAAAGTTCAATAAAAAGTTCAAAAGCGTGTAAGTCAGTTTCAAAGATTTTCTTTACTTGTAAATCATTTCATGATTCTTCTCATGGTATATACATATTCAACTCATTGGCCCAATGCATTTCGAATGCAGAACGCGGAAAAACATTCGATCGTTTACACTTTAACCGGATTCCCATGAGGACTCAGCTAGATTACTTCATTCGACATATTCTTACACCAGTGCGGCAACCCATTCGCCTAACCAGAATTGCACAGGGCCCCCGAAGAAGGGCATAGCCCGAAATGCATTGGGCCAATGAGTTGAATATGTATATACCATGAGAAGAATCATGAAATGATTTACAAGTAAAGAAAATCTTTGAAACTGACTTACACGCTTTTGAACTTTTTATTGAACTTTTATTGAACCTTTGATTTCGAGTGCTCTGGGGAGACACTTTTCTTGAGAGAACAGTGCATCACAGTTAGAGAGTGTCACATTTTAAAATGTTTTAGCTACGAGCAAGAAACTCAAACAGGAAGAAATTTCTCAACAGTGATGTGGTCAGGACTCGATTATTAACATTATATAATTGATGGGCCCCACATGGGATGCAGGTGCAAACGCCCTTAAAGCAGAATAGGCGTTTCATTTCATATCACTGCCATATTGCTGTGGTGTCTTATCACACCTTAATATTCTGAAACATATATAACAAAAGGCAGTGTTTCTTAACCTTTTGACTTCTATGGACCCCCCAATTATTCATTACTGGAGTCATGAAACACCCACTGAATCAACATTGGAATCCGGGGTCACACGCAGTAACTATTGGAATCCAGGGACCCTGGCCTAAGCAATGTTTATCATTTGAACAGAAAAACAATACAAAAAAATGCATTATCAAGCATTCGCCAAGCAAATACACAAATGATGAAATATTTTATTTAGTTCACAAATAAATATGAAACATTCTAAATGAAATGGGAAGTTTTGAGCTTTTTTAAAATTCAATTGAAGCCAGTCATCTATATTATAATCTCTTTGATACCGTTGCACTACTCCCACGAATCAATTAACGGTACCAACTTAATTTTTAGGCTTCAATTTCAAAGTCCTTCACATTTACAGAACATTTTAAACTTTTAAATATGTACACTTTAGTAATCTGTTAATATTATCTCATGTTCTAAGCAGTCTCCAGGTCAAAACCACTGTTATAGGTAATTATGAACCAACTCCATCAACACATTTCCGCAAATTGAGCAACTTCATTATCATTCTCCGCAATGCAAAAAGTAAAGGTCCCTCGGTCTGTTTTGTATTGGTATAAATACAAGGATAACAAATTATTGCAGGAATTTAAAATATCACTGTATGCTGAATGGCCTAAATCGTAATACTTTGCTTCACATTAGGAATTTGCTATTTATCAGGCATCAAATGTAACAATGGGAAGTAGAACATCTTTGCACTGACCAATAGCACCCACAAGCGGAAGCAATGCCAATCCAATTAGCACAGGTAACAGACACCTAACATAAAATGCAAGATGAGGTGAGCACCTTCAATCTTAGGGAGGATCATAAGTTTAGCTGTTGACAATCTCATGGGGTCCACGAATGGCAACCATTTTGCAAAGTATATATTCAGTCTATGTATCATTTAGTAGTGTACTAGAAACTGGTCCAAAATATGATTCTATCAGAGAGTAATCTTAGTAGAATAGTCTAATACAGGTGAAAAGGATCCCCGTTTTTAGCCTGGGCCCTAAAAGATGGAATATGGGACAGTTGTATACCTACTCTATACCAGCAGTCCATACCTATCTTATGCTAGACACATTTGTCTTCACACAACAATAAAAAGATGATGCTCAGAAATGATTGTGCCTCTTCGATACTTCATACACTTAAAAGTAGCTCTAGTTCTGACCTGGTGGCCTTCACTATAAAGCACGTCCACGACGAAGCACGTCCACGACGAAGCACGTCCAAGAACCAAGAAGATGAGAAACAGTTCAAGGCAATGATTTTTCTGAATGGGTCAGTGCTCACGTAGATGGTGGGAAAAATATTAACAAGAAGCATTTTGCGTGCACAAGACACATACAACGTGTTTTAATAGTGGGACCGGGGTGAGAGGCAACCAGTGCTAATTTATTGGCAGACTCAACCTTACAACTGCTGAGCTGCAGATAAACGGACCTTCAAAATGCACAAGTTAATAAGGGGAGGTCGGGATCTGGTTATTCCAGCTATAAGTGAGAGGTAGGTGAAATATTTCACTAGCATCAATCATATGAATGTGGGAAACTTGTGGGCTACATTGTTACATTTCAGTTTGTTGTCACTTTCTCAGATTGTTTGAAATCCATGAATTTTCCAAACTATGCTGTAGACACTCCTGAAGCAATGATAGCATTTCCCTTTTTATCGTAGCAGAACAAGAGGAAACAGGACAAATTAGAACTGGAATAAAAGAGTTGTAGGGCACAGGGTTGAACCATGACCCTGGATAAACAGCTCAAAATGTAAGCTGATGGCATTAAATTCCGGAATAACTATAATAAAAAATTATATTTCTCATCCAAAAAGATGTACACTACAGAAAGTTAAAGAAAACAGGTCAACCTAGCCCAGAGCATCCTCATAGCAGAGATTTTTTTTAAACCTTCTAAGTGCAAAGGTGCTGCTGCAAAAAAAAAGGATGTAAAGAGTACAATTAGCGTGTATACACAGATATTGTGTTCTGCTTTTTTTCTGTAATGGCAAGGACTGATGCTTGTTAGGATTGAGATGCTTTGGAAAAGCAGTAATGAGGTGTAAGTAATGGAACAGATTGTAGAGGACTAACATCTTAAATTACAGATCATACATGGTTACATATTAGGTGCAGGTGAGGGCTCGTGTCTATGTAATGCAGTACCTGGGAAGGCTCCAGAGAACCTTTGAGGACCATTGGCTGAATGATATATGAACTTTCATATTGTAATAGCATGGGCCTTGCTAGGCAGGATTGAGGGGGATTGGTACAGCTATGTAATCCCAGTGCTTTAACCGTAGAGATTTCTTCAGGGTTGGTTTGAGGTGTACTGGCACAGCGGAGTGTAGGTTCCAATACTGGGAAAGCAGGATTGCATGCTAGGTCTGAGGTGCTGCTGTCAGGGCTGTATGTATAGTCTAGTGAAATATCTGTGCCATTGCTGCAGATATGATATGAAAAACCCTAGCAGGTGGGGGGGCAGGTCAGCTGGTGGAGTTATATCTCTTTGAAAGAAATGATCTCACCAAAACACGTGAGCCATTGCATATCCTTATGCGGAATGTTTCCTAAAACAATGGGAAAGTGAAGCAGCAGCAGTACATTTGGTTATAAATGTTATATAGCTTTTACAAGGCCCAAGATCACCTTACAAAGAGCAACTTTACATGGATATTAGCAGTGGAAATAAGTAAACAACACGTTATAAATAAGTAAACATGAGCACTAGTACATTACACTGATAAGAATTGCAAAGGGGAATAACCAGGGAGTGCATGGATAGCTTCAAGACTGAAGGGCAAATGTAGTGGACAAAAAGATCATGGTAAACAGAAAAAGTCTTACGTGAAGCAAAGTCCAGGACAACACAGATCCCCTTGTGATCATCTAGCAAGAAAGTTAATAAGTAAAACCGGTGTGTTTTGCAGATATTTTAGAAGTTCAATGAATAAGATTAAGATCCAGAGAAACTGGACCCATGAGGAGAACTGGGAATTTACTGAACTGGCAACATATCAATAGGTTAACCAACTGTTGATGGCGAACAAAGTATGAAATAAAGGTTGAAGAGAAAATGTTTCAGCTCCTGTTCAAAGGCAGAAATAGAGGAGGTGGTGCAAACAGCAGAAGGGAGTAAGATGCAAACTTTGAGTGCACATCCATAGAAAGACCGTTTCAGATTGTGTTTTTTGTAGTGGTAGAGAATTGGAACTGCTCAGATGTCGAGGACTACTGCAGACTTGAGCAAGATAACGCGAGTGGGCAGCATGAATACATTTGATAACAAACCAAGCTATTTAATAGGCAGATCTACCTTCAATGGGAAGCCAGTTCAATGAGTGAAGGAGTAAGGTAATGAGCTAGGAAAGACCAACTCCAGAGATCAGGCGGGCAACATACACGGGGGCAATAGGTATGCCAGCTGTATATTAGACATGCCATCTAGGATCAAGGTTTGCGTTATTCTTTTAGGTTTGATTTGCTTAATTTTTCTAAAATCATGGTTTGCCTTCTTGGAAACTGGATCTGCTTTCAAGAATGCTCTACAATGATATTTTGAAAACAGTCTAGGCCAGTATTTCCCAAACTGTGGGTCGTGAGCCACTTATTGGTGAGTCACAAAAGTCCTGTTCTTCAGAAGGTGAACCAGCAATAAATAAAGATGCCATTACATTTTGCATTTATCTTGTCACACTTGTTGTGCTTCAACGACAGGGGTAGAATGTCAGGCTATGTCTTCTGACAAACTGCAGCATATTCTTTCAACATGGGGATTGATGTTTACTTTGCTTTCTCGGACTGAAAAGTAAAAGAAGTTTCTAAAGTGAACTATGTGACAAACTTGCTGGGTAAAATGAGTATGAAAAGAAAGGCTGTAGGATGTCATTTATTTTTTTAACAGAACAAAATTTAAATAGCTGAAAATTAACTATACACATATTTCAAAATATATCAGTAGTTAGGAAAACAAAAATTAAGTGCATTGCTTTGTAATTCTGAAGTGCGATGGAAAAAGAATCGATGGTGGTGAGAAGTCATTCAGAAATAAATGTTGCCCTAACTGGCAGGGGTATGCTTAGACGAGGGTCTAGTGCTCATTGTGCCACTGGATTCAAGCTAGCCTAGCTGCTGAGGGGTGATACCCTGAAACCCATCCCAGGATGATTCTTTCCAGTCCAGGGAGGACCTAGCCTGGCAGTTCAGGCTGGACTGTTCCCATGGGGAGCAGGGTCAAGACTGATTTACATATGGCTGGGTCCAAACTGGGGTGGCGTGGTGAGCAAAAAAACGATGGATTAAACCCAGATCTGTGACTGGGGGTGAATGTTTGATTTATTCAGCATTCTGTACATCATCTGTTCTTTTTTGCTTTGGATTGGAGTGGGGCAGGTTGTTTTTGATTGGAGTGGGGCAGATTGCTTTGAATTGTAAGGCGGCAGACTCTTTTGGATAGGAGCGGGCATATTGGAGTGGGGTGACATGGATTAGACTGGAGTGAGGTAGATTGGAGAGGTGAAATGGGATGGAGTGAGGTGAATTGGATTGGAGTCGGGCAGGTTGGATGGAACAGATTGGTTTGCATGGGAGTGGGGCAGATTGTTTTGGATTGGAGTGGAGCACACTGGGGAGGGGTAGATTATTTTGGAGCGGGCAGATTGTTTTGGATTGGAGTGAGGCAGTTTGTTTTGGATTGGAGTGGAGTAGATTGTTTTGCATGAGAGTGGGGAATATTGTTTTGGGTTGGAGCGGGCAGATTGTTTTGGGTTGGAGTGGGGAAGATTGTTTTAGTTTGGAGCAGATACTTTTGGAGTGGGCCAGATTGTTTTGGATTGAGTGGGACAGATTGTTTTGGATTGGAGTGCGGCAGATTGTTTTGGAGTAGGGGTAGAGCAGATTGTTTTGGATTGGAGTGGGGTAGATTGTTTTGGATTGGAGTGGGGCAGATTATTTAGATTGGAGTGAGGCCGATTGTTTAGATTGGAGTGAGGCAGATTGTTTTGATTGGAGTGAGGCAGATTGTTTTGTGGGGGCATATTGGAGTGGGACATGTTTTAAATTGGAGCAAATTGTTTTGGATTGAGTGGGGCAGAGTGTTTTGGATTCAAGTGGGGTGTGGTGGACTTCAGTGGATTGGGGTATACTGCATTAGTCTGGGTGGATTGGAATGAGTGGGGTGGACTAGATTGCGTGGATTTGTGTGGGGTGAGATGGGGTGGAACGGAGTGGGGTGGATTGGAGTGGAGTGGGGTAGATTGGGGTATACTGCACTGCATAATTTTGAAACTTACACATAAGAAAGAAACAATGCCGCTTTGCAACACATAGAACAAGATAATAGTCATCTTTTGAGAACAGTGCCCACAGGCAAAAACAAAACAAAACATGAGTACAAAGTGAGAAAAGAAGACTTGGTAAAATAAGAGAAAGTTAACTCTAGAAAAAAACTTGGTAATTTTGTTTGTCCTACTGCACAAGTTTTTGTCAGTCACACGCCTTCTGTTTGCTGGGCACTAGAAGTTAAAAAGAACAAAACAGTACCTCAATCACATCGGGAAAAGCTGAAGTTCGCTGATCAAGTTGAAACAATCAGTGCTTGGTCCCTGATCCACAGAGTGGAACAAAATGATGCTATTACTGCAATGACCAGTTACGAGGTTGTAAAGAAGCGTGCCATGCAAGCCAACAAATTATAAGCAATGGGCGGGCTCCAAGCCCATTTTTCTGAACAAAGCGTCTCGCAAGCAATACATATACGCTATTGCATGCTTTTGCAGGCTCGACCCTAAAAAGGGGGAATAAAGAATCAAGGTTCCAGGGATCTGGCTGGAGTATGTCACCCAAGATCTTGAAAATATTCTAAGAGTGTCATGAAGTGATGATCTACTTTTTCCAAGCACTTATCTGAGACTTGAATCATGATTTTCAATGTATTGTAAAAGGAGATAGATGAGGTCTGATGAGTGAAGATGGTGTGTTGGAGAGCTTCTGAGAAAGGAAATATTGGTTTTAATCAGATGTTGAAAACGCTATCAAAGAGAACCAACTATGAGGATGTTTGATGGGATTAGAACATGAGGTCTGCTGTTAGGCTACCCTATGCTGACTGTGATATTGGTGCATAATTAGCATTTCAGGATAGTTCAATTTAGGTCTATGCTTAAAATATTTAGCAGCATTTTTGGATAGATTGGCTGGGTGAGTAATAACGTAGGAATTTGGTCCTAATAAGCATACATTTCTAGTTATATAGAGATGGGATCAAGAGCACAATGCATCAGCAGGGTCTGTGAACTACTGAGAAGAGAACCCGACGCCCCCAGTAATCCCTCCTATTAGGATGCACAGCTACAAAGGCTAGATCCAGCGCCGATGAGAAAAGCAATACTGGATAAGAGGGATGGCCCGGTTGTGTAAGTCCGACAGATTAGGAAGGGAGGAAAGAAATTGAGAGAAGCTCCTTATCATGGACAACTATCCTCAAGTCAAATTGAGAAATACTTGTATGATTTAACAAGCTACTGCCCCAGTGTACATTCTGTGACACTTATGCTATGAGATTGTTATCTCTATTTCTCTTAGATGATGTGGGTATGGTGATGTTGATAGACACCTGATGACAATAAAGTGATTTACTGCTATTGTGTCAGCTCTTAACTGGTCAGCCCAGACTGGACTTTGTGTTTTTTTTAATCTATGATTTGTTTGTATGTCTGTTTATTGATTTAAAACTCAATAAAAATGGTCACAACTATATTTATCAGAAAAGGTAGACAAAGCAAAGGGTTGTTTTATCAAAAGGTATCAATACAAACGAGATCAGTACAGAAGAGACGATTAGAGGACCGAGGGTCCATATTTCTATGCCAAAATTAGCGATCAGTAGGGAGCTCATCGGTCTAGAGACAGGGAAGGGGGACTTGCCAAATGAGGTGTCCCTTGCTCGCCTTTCTCTCATTACTTGCTCACTGCACCATCAGGATTCAAGCAAGCCGGGCCGAAGACGGCTGAAATGCCAGAAACCGGTCCCCGGAAGCTTGTTTCCTTCCCAGTATAAGAATTGGCTTGGTAGTTTGGTTTGCCCTGTTCCCATGATGCACTGGGCCAGGGACAGACTAATTTACATGTAGCCAGTTACTGAGCTGGGATGGTGCAGTGAGCTAAATAACGGTGATGGATCAAGCCCTGATCTGTTGACTGGGTACGAGTATTCTGTTTAATTCAGATGCTCTGTCGATCACCACCACCCTTTTCTGAATCGTTTTGTCCACCACAAGCGTGGAAGGGTATGCTCAGATGTGAGTCCCTTGCTCACTGCACCATCAGGATTCAAGCAAGCTGGGCCGAAGACGGCTGTAATGCCAGAAACCGGTCCCCGGAAGCTTGTTTCCTTTCCAGTAAAAGAATTGGCTTGGTAGTTTGGTCTGCCCTGTTCCCATGATGCACTGGGCCAGGGACAGACTAATTTGCATGTAGCCAGGTTCTGAGCTGGGATGGTGCAGTGAGCTAAATAACGGTGATGGATCAAGCCCTGATCTGTTGACTGGGTACGAGTATTCTGTTTAATTCAGATGCTCTGTCCATCACCACCCCCCTTTTCTGAATTGTTTGTAAACATCACCAGGAGCTTTAACACCTTAGCTGCTTTGCAAATATCCCTCCCCAGTGCTGCGCTGTCCATTGGAACTAGTGCTGAATGGACGTCCAATGGTCGTGCGCAGCACTGGGAAGTTAGCGCTTGTGACGACCGTTGGCCGTCAGCAGCGCTTAAGAGGTTAAAATTGCAAAATACATTAAAAATAATAATATCAGCATCTCCAGGCCATTCTTTAGCTATGGATGGCCAGAAATATTCAATACTGTCACATTTGCAAGGGTGTGATGGTAAGTAGTAAACATTAATACTGGCATTTGGCAACACTGACAAGGAGAGTGAGTGGTGAAAGCTGCTGTGACCTAAGCAAAAATCTTGATCGTCAGCACTTATTTTCTCATAAATTAAGCACCGATTATCTCTGAAAGGGTTGGGCACTGTTATGCAATTTCTGCTTGGGAAACCTCTGTACAAGCCTTTTTTCTCATATTAGTCATACTCAAAAAGCTACTTTTGAACCCTACTATGGTATACTGAAGAAAAAGCTGTGGTGTTAGGCGATTTCACTCAAAGGACTGATCTTCCCGAGGCCATCACGTGTCTCTTTCATTGACAAGATATAGTTACGTTTCAAAGTTTCACCAGTTAATTGGGAGTACAACCAACTGCCCTGTATGTCTAAAATGTACTTGTTCAATTAACCTGCTAGATTATACCTTAACTCCAAAATACGGTCAAAGATTACCACAAAACTGTAGACACGATTGGACATTGCAAAACAGACATAATATTCTGCTCTAATTACTCACTGAGAGACTGTAACTAAAGTACACATTCTTAGTTCATTTTGTGGCCCCTTTCTTCGGTTGTTTGTATGCAGTCCGACATACCCTGCAATACACTTGCATAGCTGTCTGTGCTAGTTCAAAACAGCCCTAATTTGCAAATTCGTGACACTTTTTAGTTATCTAATTCACTAACGGGGAGCTAGTTTTACTTTGGTGTGCAGGAATATTTTGTGTCAGTCCGATCATGACCAGACCGTACCTGCCTATCATCACTGCTTTTTGGTTTGAACTGACCTCTTCCTGCAATTGTACTCCACTGTTATCTTAAAGATGTAGGGGCTCTGGGCAAGAACTATTTTGGAGACTGTGTTTGGAACAACTTTGAAACTATTACTCTTTTTTTATTTAATTCAAGCCCTATGTTGTCTAACAATTTTGAATGATACGTTAAGCCCATAATCGAGCTTGAGTGAAAGTTCAATTTCCGAGAGAATGGGGGCTTGGAAGGTGGAATCCACGTTGCTCATAAACGTAAACGTCTCTGTCGTTCTCAAAGCATCTAAACACCTGAAGAACAAACTGAAAGCTCTTCACAAATTCCGTCTGACCTAATGCAAAGCCCCGATTCGAGCAGGAGACTCCCGATTTTGTAAGTAAAATATGGTTTAGCTGATGCCAACGGGTGAAATACACTGTCCCGATTTTATTTCAGAATCTCATACTTGCCAGTTTAAAACTGTTGGCATGTATGCGAATGTCGGCGGTGCCCGCACCCTGCATTATACACACATGCAACTTTTTGACAGTTCCAAAAAAGCGCTTTTCGGAGTGGGAAGGATGACAAGCCTCAATACGTTAAAGGAAATACATAGAACATAAAGAGATTTTACAATACGAACGTACAAAATATACTTTTCAAACGTCAGTGCCACACATCTAACTCCGAACTTTCTTCCAAAAGGACAGCTGGACTGCATGCTCTAGCAGACAGAGCCGCCCACACTGAACAGCATCCCTCCGCAGAACAGCAGTAGCTAGGAGAACTTTCAACTCATCAGGACCATCCTCCCTCACCGCCACATCTTGGAAACTTCCCCGTCGACTGTTCCATTAAGATCCCGCGTGTCACTTCAGGCACCTACCTCGCGCGCAGCAGCACAACTCGAAAGCCAGCTCCTCACTGAAGGCTCGCGCACCGCTGCCAAGCGCAGCAGCTGCCAGCCCACAAGCTGTCAGGCTTCCCGGCCCACGTGACGCCCCTCCCGTGAGAACCACAGCTGTATGCCGCGAGCCAGGGCACCACCTCCCGAACGCTCACAACGTTCCAAAAATAAAAGAACTAGAGCGCTAACACCAACCATGGGCTAGGACACGACGAGAGGCAGGCGGTCATGGCTTCCACGGTGTTTGAATAGATGAAATGCACAACTTTCCTGCGGAGCAGCTTCAGAAACTTGTCAAATAACGTGTTTTAATCGCGCTTTTGTGATATTGCACATCTAAATGCAGTAATAAAAAACAGAGCGACTTTCACCAATTATAATAACATAAAAGGTTTAAAAATGCAAAACTAAAAACGTCAAAATAGCAGGGCTCTCTGAATATGTAGATTATTGTGATCAAGTTTGATAGTTTGCATTCTGGTGCTTGCTTTATTAATGCGGCAGTGCAGGTCCAATAGTGCAAATAAAAAACTTAATTGGGTGAGTGGTTCTTGGAAGACATGAAACATCTTGTGAAATGCGTTAACGGTCTTTTATTGTGAGTTAATAGAAGAATTGGTCGAGGGGATTGAAGTAAGCCACCTGGATACTTCTAGGGCAGCCCACTGTCCGGGATATGCATGCACAACATCCTCTGGCTGGGTGCTGCCAGAGGCTATAAATGAACGGCTATCTGCACATGGCTTTGCCTACACTCTTATCAGTGGTGTCAGTGAGGTTATTGCGAGCTGCGACAAGTGGGCCCTGAATACATTGCAGGGGTGTGGAATTGATTAAAATATCTACTTGTCCATGGGGCAGGTTGCTTCATAAATCTACTTGTCCTGTAACAATATCCACTTGTCCCTTTGGTGCCATGTAGTGCGGCGACAAATTATGGCAGCAATCTCATTATATAAGAGCTCTTATATAGCCTCTCCGATTATGCCAGGGCTCATACCATGGTAGTGTTTGAATACTAGCAATTCCTTTATGTTGCCATGTTTCGGCAGATCTACATACTGGGACTGAAGGTAGTGGTAAGCAATAGTTTCAGGGTTGGAATGCCCTTTTGAGTCTGCGCAAACCTACTAACCTGCATGTTTAAGGGTTTTCAACAACTCTTCTCTAATCTTGTCCCATACTGAGAAATGTTGGAAATGTACTCCTGATAATGGCAGACACAAACCTTCTTCCAGAGTTAGGAATAAAGTGGTTGGAGGGAAAATGAACTTGCAAACACTCAGGTTTTCGCATGAGCAAATCTACACATGCACATATTGCTCATGCTAAAAAGCAGTTCACAAATATTTTCTAGGACTACAATTTCTTGTCCTACTTCTGTAAATTCTTGTGAATTCACGAAAACCATATAGCTAAACTTAATGCAAGTACATATACCAAGGGTGCACTTTTGAGACTTTCTTTAATAATTGGGCCCCTAATTTTGTCTGGACTTAACCATGACCTTTTGGGTTTATCGAAATTATCTCTCTCTCTGTGTATTGGCTGGCTTCACTGTGAGTGACAGAATTCTGCTCTTTCACAAGGAGCATATTCGCACACAACATAGTTTTGTTCAGTGCCAATAACTAATTTGGCAGTGTGTGCTTTTTGAGACCAAAAACTATTTTTGCTTTTGGCAATGTTTGTTGTAATCCTGAGGGCCTGACAGCTCTCACATCAATAAGGTTTTACAAAAACAATGCAGAAACAAGCCATGTATTTCTAAAACGAAAACACTGACCAGCAATTTAAGACTTCCTGGCTTTGCCAAAGCTTGTTTATTTTTGTTTTCCATAATCTTATTGATACTGGTTACTCTGATTTATACTAGCATGCAACAGCACATTTTACTAAATGATGCTGCAAAGAAATGGTACCTGAAATTTTACAATAGTTTAGCAAAACATTTTTTTCCCTACTTTCATTTGAGAACATTTTATATTGAAAGCTAAGAATCATTAATCTTGCTTTCAAGCTTCTGCAAATATTTGCATCTAATCATAGAGCATTCTGGGAGCATTATTCATAGCCTCATATAGCTCAACTTTGAAACCCTGTGTACACATTTTTATACCGGAACCACTGTCCGTAGTGCAGTCAGAATTTACATTTATTTAGAGCGTTCACCCTAATAATAAAGGCTTTAAATTAATGAACTAAAATACAAATTTGAACAGCATTAATATATGCACACAAATATTAACTTAACTACAGGCAGTGCCCTTCTCTGACCTTTAATGTGGTACTGCAAACTGGCAGCCAAAGGGTTTGGGCTACAGGGCGTTGGGCCTACTTGTCCCAAGGACAAAATACACATTAAAACTTGTTGCCCTTGACCCCAAACAATATGTCCTGGGAGTCGGGCTATAGGAATTCCACAACCCTGAATTCAGGCTTTTGCGCAAGCCTGTACATTTTGGCGCTGGGGCAGTCACCCATGCTATACTGATGATATCTCTGATTTGTGCAGTGAGACCGCTGTGCTCCACCCTGGAGGTCAGCCGCGGCCAGTGCAGGTAAGAGCGGTGGGGCCGAGTTAGGGGGTATTTTGACAGATAACGAGGGAAAATTATTTATTTATTTAATCAATTTATTATTTATTATTTAAAAATAACAATATCGCCCGTCCGCGCAGCGGGCGGGCGCAGCGGGCGCGCCAAAGGCGCGCCAAAGGCAAGCCCGTCTGCGCCCGTCCGCGCCGGGACCGGGCCCAGGGCCATAACCCCTGCCCCTCTCCTCTCCTATCCCCGTAATGCACTTCTGGAAATCTGCCCATCTTACGCCCCGTTGTGCACCAAATTCGATGTATCCCTCATGCATTTGGTACCCCATATACAATGCTCACATTGTAACATTCCCTCCGTGTTTATTAACTTAACTATGGATGCCAAACCCTTAGTTACTGAGGTTGATACGCATGTCTCTATGGCACTCATTAACGTGCGCTCCCTGAGCAAACACTGCCAGGAAATAGCCGACCTCATCAGCGACTTCAAACTAGATGTGCTCTACATCACAGAGACATGGTCCGATGAGGCATCTGCCCCTGACTATGTCACGGCAGTCCCTCCAGGCTACAGTGCCTACCGGCAGGACAGGCCCTTAGGAAAAGGAGGTGGGATAGCCATCATAGTGAGAGACCAATTAAAAATCCGTTGCTCGCCGATTCCCATTAATTCATGCGAAGCCATGCATTTTGATATAAAACTGTCCCCCACCTATAATTTCAAGGGAATACTGATTTATAGACCCCCTGGGACTAGATCTGCGTTCCTCGCAAATCTTAGCAATATCACCGAGTCCATAGTTACAGAAGACTCTACTACGATTATGGGAGACTTCAATTTCTATCTAGAACTTCTCAGTGATAGGGATACCACAACCCTCGTATCAGACCTAGACATAATGGGCCTTAGACAATTGGTCACGGCTCCTACCCATCAGGCAGGCCACACGCTGGATGGAATTTTTACTAATGTGGAAGGATTGTGTATTACCTCAGTTCTCCCTATGACCTGGACAGACCACTCAGTTATTTTTAGTAGACTCACTATCAAAGGCCCGCAGAGGAAAAAAGTGGCCCCTGCGAAAAAGGGCACTTTCAAAGCATGGAAGGACATCAATCCTAATGACCTTACGTTACTTCTTAATACTACCACCCCGGAACTATCCACAGACCCCAACACCGCAACCAACCAATTCCAAAAGTGGTTGGGAGAAGCCACGACTCAGCTGGCACCCACCAAATCACTCTCCAAAAACAGAAATACGCCTAAAGCTCAGTGGTATACAACAGAACTAAAAATTCAAAAACAATTGACCAGGAACAGGGAAAGACACTGGCGAAGAACTTATGATAGTGAAAATAAGGAAATATATAAGAAAGCCCTTGCCACTTATAAAGCTATGATAATAGCAGCAAAAAAAGACTTTTTCACACGCCATATAGAAACTGCAAAAAACTCCAGCAAACAGTTATATCACATTGCCAAAACCCTCGCTGGAAATGCCCCGGATCTTAATCCACCCCCATCGCAAACACTATGTGATGCCTTATCAGAGTTCTTTTTTGCAAAGGTCAACGATATTTATCAAGCATCAACTCAGACCAGGCTAGTAGTAGTGCTACAACCCCCATGATTACTCCCAAAAGTACCATGACCTGTTTTAGCCCCCTCACCACTGACCAAATCAAGAGCATAGTAAAAACGATTAAAGCTGGCTCAGCTTTAGACCCTTGCCCAACCTCTGTGCTCGCTACTGTACCAGACACAGTTTCCCCCATTATCACCGCTGTCTGTAATACAATACTGACATCTGGATCCTACCCTGACTCACTAAAAAACACATTGATCAAACCACTGCTCAAAAAGCCTGGTTTAGATAAAGGTGAATTAAAAAACTACCGCCCTATAGCAAGTCTCCCTTTTCTAGCCAAGGTTATAGAAAAAGCTATGAATCAGCAGCTATCAGCTTACATAGAAAACAACAATCTGCTGGATGATACGCAGTTCGGTTTCCGCAAACATCATGGCACTGAAACCGCTCTCATCAAAGCAGCTGATGACATAAGAGTCATCCGCGATCAAGGAGGAACTGCTTTGTTAGTTCTCCTTGATCTTTCAGCTGCTTTCGACACGGTTGACCACAAGATCTTGGTCGACCGTGTCGAGAGGATGGGCATTCAGATCACTGCTAGGGACCTTCTTGCTTCCTTTCTGGCCAACAGAACCCAGGCGGTTACACTGGGCCCCTTCCAGTCGGCTGACTTGTCGCTACCGTGTGGGGTTCCCCAAGGCTCATCCCTAAGTCCGACACTATTTAATATATATGTGTCGGACCTTGCTAGTGTCATCAAAGCACATGGGATGAGCCTAACCTCATACGCTGACGACACTCAGTTGGTGCTGGCTATAAAGGGCGATGGACAGAGGGTGGCAGAGAGATTCCAAAGTGGGATGATTGCTATCGGCGAGTGGATGGCAAGGAACTGCCTGAAGCTTAACTCCGATAAAACGGAGGTGGTTATCTTTGGTAATCTCTCGCCAGCTTGGTCGGCAGCATGGTGGCCATCGACCTTAGGCACACCTCCCTGCCCCTCGGTCAAAGTCAGAAACCTAGGTGTTACCTTCGATGACCAGCTTAACTTTATGGCCCATGCAAACAAGGTGGCAGCTAACGCCCATTTCAAGCTCAGAATGGTAAGAAAAATCACACCTTATCTACCAGATTCAGCAGCCAAAACGTTAGTCACCTCCCTAGTTCTGACATCACTAGATTATTGCAACGGTCTGTTGCTCAACGCTCAGAGCAGAGTCACCAAAAAACTACAGACCGTGCAGAATGCTGCCGCTCGTGTACTGTCAAAAAAACCTAAATTTGCACCTATTTCGGATACTTTGAAAAATTACCACTGGTTGTCCATCCACAACAGGGTAAAATTCAAATCTCTGTGTACAGTCTACAAATCACTCCAGGATCAAGGACCTCGTTTCCTCAAAAACCAACTGATTCCCTATAACCCACCGAGAACTCTCCGGTCCACTTCTCTTAACCAACTAGTGGTTCAACGCAGCCAAACAGTTTCTTGGGGTGATCGCCGCTTCTCAATCGCGGCCCCTAGACTTTGGAACACCCTACCAAACCACATAAAAACTAGTCCCACACTTCTTCAGTTCAGAAAAAAACTGAAAACGTGGTTATTCAATCAGTAATTCAGATCTTCGTACCTCCTGATCATGGTGAGACATCAATGCATTTTTAGCGCCGAGACGCCCAAGGGTATTTGTACGCGCTCTACAAATGTCATTAATAAATAAAATAAATAAATTTATTCAGTCAAAGGCCCTCCAGTGGAGATTTGGGCTGCCGCAACGTGAAATGTTGGCACTCCTGGGTGATCCCACTTGACGGCACAGGCTTGTTGCGTCCCCGTTGGAATATGCAGTGGCCTAGTGAGGTGAACGTGCTGGCCCCTGTGTTCCTACCTGGTGGGAAGAACAAATCACACCATTCTCAGCATCTGCATCGGCATTATTGGGAGCCTGCATTGCGGCTGTGGAGGGACGCCATTTGATGTTCCAAAGCAGCGATGCGTGCTGGCGCGTGTTCAACACGGGCCAGAAGGGGGACAAGTAGAGAAGTGAAAAAAAACACACGAAAAGCAAAGAGAAAGAAACGAGGAAAAAATACATTTAAAGGCTATACTAAGCACTGTAAGCTGGCCGTACAGAGGATCTGGCGCCAGGCGAGGTCTGGAGGTGTGTGCCTGCTGACAGCATTTTACAACATAAAGGCCTAAAAAAGGGCCCGGTAATGCTTTCTGAGCACACCCGGAGGCCCTGAGTGCACCCTGCTGGGGGAAGACTGAGTCCACCAGTACCCTGCGGCTAAAGATACCAGGCCTGTACGCACAACACTGCATGAAGGAGAGAGCGACAGGACAGTGGTGGTCCACCATGGCAGATGATGATAATGCAGTGCCTGGCCATGGGCCCAACTAGCAGCAGATGCTCCATCAACATGCATTGGTAGGTGTATTATAGTCTTTTAGCGAACTTATTAATCCAAAAACAGCCGTGCCCCGGTGTCAGTGCGCATCGCATAGGCGCACACTGACTCACGCTTCTAGCGGCCACCAAGAATAAGGATCTACACTAGACTACGTTTCCTGGCATTCTGTGTGTAAGGAACGCCCCACGTGATAGGTATGCCGCAAAAGAAACCAGATATAACGGTGGCAGGGAGACAAGACGCTGCCGATTATTCAGAGGATCTCCTGTATTTTCCTTGTTGCAGCTCAGGAGGCGGTAATGGTGCTCATGCACCACGTTCTGTTTTCTGGCTTCCCTGGGAATAGTATCTTTTCCCGTTCCCAGTGCAAATCCGCTGTCTAGTTTCCTCAGTTGGCGAGACCGCATTTTTGGCGGTCTTTGCGGAGGAGAAAGCGGGGCTGGTGTATGGGAAGACTGCATGAGATCCCTGTTGGCGAGATCGGCGTGAATTGCGATCTCATGCAGGGAGGACACCTTTCTGTAAGAAATCGGTACATTACTTTTGATCTAATCTGTTGCTCGCTCTAGGATCTGTCGAGAGCATATGCGCACAGTGTTTGCAGGTAACTACCTTGGATTATGCTTTTGTATTGGTATTTGAAGAGCCAGCAGGCGGTGGTGGATAGCCCATCTTATAACTTTGTGCTGTGATGTATATAAACAACTATGTTCTGCTGTAATAACAAAAGGAGAGCTTTATGATTTCAAAACTTCAGTGGTATTAGTGCAAGACTGCAATGCACCTAGCCACGAGGTCATCCATAGTATTTCTATTTCTTCTTTAATCGTAGGAGAGCCTTTAGAGGATGTCCAAGCAGTGACTGGCCTGGCATATCAGTCATCTCAACTCATAAGTAGGGTATATGAGAAAGGTATCTTACGTACTCACTGGAGTCTGTGGGTTCTGTTAATGTTCACAAATTTTACTGCATATTTTCTCTTTATTTAGAAATGTGTTGAGAATTGCCAATACACCCTCTTCTCTCTCCTGGTCCTGCTCACCTTTTTTCCTTTACAGGTAGAGTGATATTAAGATGTCTTTGTGTTGGTTAGCGGGGTAATCATAGGTGACGTTATCACTTCACTTGACAGTGTATTTACTATGTTCTTCTTTGTGGCATTCCCAGATCTCCCTCCCAGCTGTTCCCATCCTTTCCTTCCCCGCTTGACTGTCTCAGTAGTTCGTGTGTGTATATATATATTCCGGACGTGGGGCAGTCAAGAGGTGGACCCTATTGAGCATCAGCACAACCCTGAGGATACAAGAACCTGACACCCGGTGGAAGGGGAGACTAAATAATTATTTCATAGCCACAGAGAAACTGATGATTGTATTGTATTGTATTGTATGTGGTACTTATATAGCGCATGCTGTCACCCTAAGGGTATCCTGCCGCTTTAGATCTTATACCATCATCCTCAGATGGAAGGACGTGAGCACGGGGAAACCCTAGCAGGTCGGGAAGAGCCAGGTTTTCAGGCTACCTCTGAAACTCATGAGGGACTCACTCCGTTTGATACTCAAAGGAAGCTCATTCCACAGGCGTGCCGCAACCACCCGAAAAGCCCTGCCCCCCCAGCCTCGTCCGCTTGAATCTTGGGACTTCCAGCAGACCAGCACCAGCCGGACGGAGCTGTCTCTGTGGCCGGTACCAGGAGAAGCAACCCTGCAGTGGGACTGGGCCCAGGTCATGTGTCGCTTTGAATACCATGCATAGAGACTTAAATGATACCCTCTCTTTGACCGGCAACCAGTGCAGGTCCCGTAAAGCTTGGGACGATGTGGCACTGCGATTCCTCTTTAGAGCCAACTTGGCTGCTGCCAACTGTACTCTCTGCAGCCTGTCGATGACAAACTGAGGGGCCCCCAGATGCAGAGTTATAATAGTCCAGCCTGCTCAGCACAATGCTTCTCACCACCAAAGACCGCTTATCATCTGGGAGAATTGGGAGGAGTCGACGCAGCATCCGCAAGAGACCAAAGCACAGGCCGGCTATCCTATTGGCCTGTTACTTCATTTGTAAGTTTTTGTCGAGCAGGACCACTAAATTTCTTAATGTATCAGACGGGGAGACTGGCTCTTCCTCCGGAGTAAGCCTGAACTCCCTCGGTAGGTGCTGAGTTAGCCCGGCTGGGGCGCAGTACAGCACCTCTGTTTTCTCCCTGTTGAACTGTAGGGAGTTCTTCCGGAGCCAGGTGGCTGTATGTAATATACATTCTTGGAATGTTTCCATTGGGTCTGTGTTTTTCCCTTCCAGGGAGAAAGCCAGCTGTGTGTCGTCTGCGTAATTGACTACCTCTACCCCAAATGATTTAATAAGGGGAAGGAGTGGCTGTAAATATACATTAAACAGGACGGGGCTAATGGCCGACCATGATGCAGTGAAGCAATCACTTTTGCTCTACTATGCAGGAGAAAGTTACAAATTATTCAAACATCTTCCCAAAATGGGCGCAGCCAATGACTACAATTCAGCAGTGAGGACCCTCAATGCTCAATTTGACTCGCAACTGAATCTGGATTTTGAGAGATTGAAGCTATGCCAGGCCTGCCAGTGTGAGACTGGATCTAATGATGCATTCTATGCCTGCCTCCATGAGCTAGCCAGAATGTGTACAGTGGATGATCAGCCTAACGAGATACGGGCACAGATCATACAAGGATGCCAAAACAAGATACTTTGGGGCCCCATACTGTAACAAACTAACATTAGTCTAGATGGCATCCTCATCATGGCATAGTCACATGACCAGTCGGCTGCAAGTGTCACGGAGATGGACATGGCGATCACGCAGGCATTGAGAAAACCGTCCAACATGAAAATAGAGCGTGCAGACACTATATCCACAAGAGTGAAGGTGACTAGTCCCAAGTTCATGCCCGTCACAAGCTAGCCCTCAGTGCCATTACTGTGGTTGTGAGGAACACCTCCTTGAGAGCTTCCTGGCACAGGGGCGAACATGTTCGAGCGGCAGCAAGTTCAACCACTTGGCCTAAGTATGCAGGGGTGGTCCAAGAGAAAGAGGAGCACAAGGGAGAAGGACCCTGACAAAAGCCATCCGACAGCTATCGTTAGATGATCCAAGGCATGCGAGCTACCAAACGTAAGCCATGGGTTTGTCACTGAGAGGAGGACTCATCCTCAGAAGAGGAAGAGGAGGTATTCTTATCTCATTCACAGGGGACCTGAAGCAACTTAGGAGGCCGCAACCCATATGCATGGTGGAAGTTACAGGTTCGGAAGGCAAGGCTCTCATTGAACAGGGGCCTACGTAATGGGCATACAACAATATTGACGTATGTCCGAAGTTTGCACTAGCCACAACACGCACCAAGATTTACACGTATGGGTTTCAAACCCCGCTGCCACTGAAATAGCTGATGAAGATTTGTGTGAGGTTGAATGACCAAGAGATAGTGGCAGCGTCTGCTGGGATGTCATACAGCAGAAGAATTGCGCCTCGTGCCTTTCGCAAGGAATGTAGGCATATCAGGTAGACAAACTGCTGAACCAGCTCTCGGAACTGTTCATGGGACTAGGATGCCTGCGAGCCCCTCCCAGCACTCTGCCTATCGATATATTAGTCAAAGTACTGGCCCTATGCCATTGACGTGTGTCATTCCACGGCCGCTAGTGGAACAGGAACTCGACAAGCTAGTCAGCTTAAGGGTGATTAAGAAGGTTTCTCGCCCAATGCACTGGGTATTGCTGTTGGTGATTGCGGAGAAACCCAAACAGCCATCAGGTGAGACTGTATTGAATTGTGCTTTCCAAATAAGGCTATGAAGCGCGAGAGGCACATCACTCCTACTACAGACAAAATTATAGCTGATTTGAATGAGGCCAGATGGTTCTCTAAATTGGATCTCAATGCTGGCTATCACCAGCTCCAGCTAGCGGAAGAGAGCAGATATATCACATCATTCTCTGTGCACCTGGGGCTTTGGAGGTACAGGCGGCTACGTTTTGGTGTAACATCCACAGTGGAGGTAGCCCAGGATGCGATCAGAGAAGTCTTGTCTGGCCTACAAGGCGTTACGAATGTCAGTGATGACATTTTGACCTATTCGGCGATTGCAGAGAAAAATTACCAGCTCCTGCAAGCCACCATGAAACGTCTGTGGGAGCAAGGCATCACCCTCCATCGGGAGAAGTGTTCCTTCTTCTAAACCAACATAGAATTCTTCGGCTATGTGTTCACTCAAGATGGAGTGCGGGTGGACCGGAGGAAGTCAAAGGCCATCAAACAAGCACCTGCACCCTGTAATCCCTTAGAAGATCGCAGCTTCTTTGGTATGGCCACATACTGCATCCATTTCATTCCCAATCTGGTGACTATTGCAGAGCCACTGAGAGTGTTGACAAAAATAGACGTATGCTGGAAAATGGGGCCCAAGTGAGGAGGCACGTCACAGAAGGTCAAGTCAGCATTACTGAGTAAAGAAACAATGGCTTATTTGATCCTAAGAACATGACGGAGCGCTTAGTCGATGCCAGTCCAGTGGTTCTGGTATCCTTTCTCACATAGGAAGTAGAGCCAGGAAGATGGGCACCTTCGACATTTGCAAGGATGGCACTCATGCCAATGGAGGTGAGGTATGCTCCAATCAAGAGGGAAGCCCTTGCCAATAAGTGGGCATGCAGACACTTTCACCTATACCTCCGTGGGCGAGCCTTTAGTTTGATCACAGATCATCAGCCATTGGTGCCTCTGTCAAAGGGCACGGCTCCCCATCCCCCACCTTGAATTGAACAATGGGCCATTCAGCATCAGCACTATCAATTCAAATTGATCTACAGAAAGGGTCCAAAAATCAGTCTGATTTACTTTCTCGACATCCTCCCCAACTAAATAGCGTGATAGTGGAGGATGCTGATCAGACTGAAGAGTATATCCGCTCGGTGTCTCAAGAGGCTTGCCCAGGGCACTGAATCTGATGGAAATTGAGGAAGCGATTGCTGGAGATGGCAGGTTGGAAAAAGCCAGAAACACACTGCAACATGGTTCCTGGCAGTCACTCCTGCAAAGTACAAGCAGCTGGAGCGGTCTGGACAAGGAATGCTTCACACAGATGAGGAGAGTGCACAAACTCAGCGCTACTCCGAAAGGTCTAATTTTATGAGATGATCAGCTGGTTATTCATGAAAGTTTGGCTAGGAGTGTGGCAGAGCTGGCACAGGGGGGACACCAGGGGGACTGCAAAGATGAACGCTCACCTGCCGGAGATAGTATGGTTCCCAGGAGTGGAAGCAAAAGTGAATGATCTGGTGCGGTGGTGCCTAGAGCAACTCCGAACTGCCGGCCTCAATCACCACGGAAGTGCCAGCTTGTCAAGGGAGTCAGGAGGAAGTAGAGATTCAAAGTGTTTGCTATCCCTTAGTGGTGGATGAGCCGTAGGATCAGTCACAGCTTGATGGGACGCCCAAAGAACAATCTACAGGAGGAGAGGGGCAGTACCAGTCTCACAGAGAAGGTAATCGAGAATGTGGCCCAAAAAGACAGCTCACAACATCAGCAATTTAATCTGTGGCCACACCCCTAGCGGAACCAATGGTGCAAGCACTTTGTTAGCAACGTCCTGGAGTGAGGTTGAAAGCTAAGTGTGTAAGGGATGCAGTAAACCACCCTGACACTTCAGGGTCAGCTCACTGCCCCATTTACGCATGCATGACATCCTCTGGCCTGGCGTGGCCACAGGCTATAAATAAACTGGTATAAGACTGCATGGGGTCTTTGCCCACACTCTACCTGTGATGACAGTGTGGCTATTTCGAGCTCCGACAAGTGGGCCCTGAATATAGGTTGTGGCGCAAGCCTGTATAGGGAAATGGCATTACGGCCACAGTTATCCTTTGGAACTGATGATCTAGCTTCTAGTCGAGGCGCAAGTTCATCATCCTGTGAATCACTTAATCTCCCAGTGCCAAAAAAATATCATTTGACCTTGTGTAATCACGTGTCCCCTGCTTATGTAAAGCTCTACTATGACTTCAGCTGACCAAGTGTACTATATATATATATATATATATATACATGGCGGTTGGCAGTAGGTAGTTACAGTTAGGACCATGTTTCGATAGGGAAAGCACTTGTTGACTTGCCTAACACTTTGGTGTTGGCTGGACTAATCTTAACAATATTTTGCTAAAAAGTATGCCAGTAATTGTTGTTGGAGATGGAACATTTCGGGGGAAATCTTGAAGGGGGGGGGCTGAGAAAAATGAGGTGCGTCTGCAATATTAATTCCCACAGGACCTGCCAACACGACTACAGCCCGAACTGCTGGACGGAAATACACCAAATTTGGTAGAAAGTAGATTTGGTTTCAGAGATCGTGCTTTTTGTTATTTAGTGGAAATCAGTTCAGTAGTTGTTGATGTTTTTTATTTAAGTATGTGATGTCTGTGTTTAAAGATATTTTGAGTAAAAAGACAAGCTTGTGCAGTGTAATACAGAACATGGATTGGCTGCCAACACTTCAAGCAGGAAGTGTTGGCAGCCATCTTGGGACTCGCTTCACAGAGTTCCAAGAAATGAAAGTGTAAAAAAAAGAATAAGTGGCAGGGTAGGCATACCCTGACCCCCAAACCATGGCCATGGAGTCCCCCTGAGACCCGACCGCGTCCTAAAAGCATTGAATAAAATATATTGATGGAAATATGCAATATTAGTGAATTTGAAGCACAAAACAAGCGCAGGCTCCAGCGCTTGTTTTACATTAAGCCCCCGGGTGGGGCCAAGATCCAGGGGCATATAATAATAATAATAGAAGCAGGCGCACAGAGTCCCACTCCTAGGGCTTATTGAAGCCTCAAGGACCGCCACCTCCCTGGGGCTTTATTTAAATTGAATGCGGGGGGCTATGCGGACCCCCCCAGCAGCCCCGGGGGTTAAATTGAAATTTAATGCGGGGTTCGCATAGCCCCCCCCTGCAGCACTGGGGGCCTCCCTGGGGCTTTACCTAATTTGAATGTAGGGAGGCGTGTGCTTACCACCGCAGCCCCAGGAACCAGCACCTCCCGGAGCACTTAGAGATATATTCGCAGGCGGGCTTGCATGGTCCGCCGTGCCCCAGAAACCACCACCTCCCAGACAAAATCAAAGCAAGGATTGGGGCCAAGTGGACCCGCTCCTGGAGTCATGGATGGCCCTGGGGACCCCCACGTCCCAGGTCCGGCTATGACCTGGGGTGCCTACCCCTGGGACATAGCTGTTTGCTGTGGCTTGGCGGGAGCTTTACTGCTCCTGCAAGCCATAGCAAACACTCTCCTTCCAGCAAGCAAGAGCATTAAACATGCTCTTGCTTGCTGGAAGCACAGCAGAATTGCTTTTAGAGAGCTGCATGTGTAGCAGCTTACTGTCTGAAAGCAATGCCTGCTCCCACAGAAGGCGGGGAGTCATCAGGGACAGAGGGGGCATTCAGGTGGATTGAAGACTTGCTGCCTTGGGTGGCACCAGGGCACCCAGAATAGAGGCCAGGACCCGGGGGATGGGTTCCCTGGGGACGAATTCGACACGGGAGGGGGATCGTGCGCCCCCCTATTGGTTTTTACAATGAAACCAAGAAAAATGCTGGGGCCTGAAGGTGGGGTTCTTGGGGCTAAAATCGGCACAGGGAGGGGGCCGTGCAGCCCCCTCCACTCATAAAAAAAAGCAAAAATAAAAAGGCAGTTTGGCCCCCTCCACTTAACTGAAGAAAAAAACAAAATGAAAAGACAAGGCCCAGGAGATGGGGTTGCTGGGCCTTAAATAGTCCCAGGGAAGGGGGCCATGTGCCCTCCTTTCCCTAATAAACCAAAAATATTTAAACAAAAAGATGGACTGCCAAGTCGCCAGAGGCTCCACCTCCTAGCACCACCACTCTACAAATACACCTCCTGGCGCACATCTGGTTTGGGAAGGAGGTCCCCTTGGATGCCGAGGGTTCTTAGGGGCCAACAAACCTTCATGTTAACTCCATTAAATCCCACACAGGGGGATTGCTGAGAGGTCTTCGGAGGCCAAGCCCCCTTTCTCCATCACTCTGCAAACATGTCTCCTTGTGCACCACTGGTTGGGGGATGAAGTCCACTTTACTCTAGAGGGACCTTGGGGGCCAAGAAGCCCTCCAGTTGCTCCAGTACATTCTAAGCAACAGAATTCCTGAGAGCTGGTCGGAGGCCCAGAGTCTTTCTCCACCACTCTGCAAACGTGAATGCTAGTTAAAAAAACCTTAGAAATTCACTGAAAAAACACAGGTTTCAGGGACATTAAAGTTAGAAATTAGCATTTAAAAAACTAGAAATTCACTGGGAAAAAAAAGGTTTCAGGGACGTTATAGTTAGAAATTAGCATTTTAAAAAACCTTACAAATTCAAGGAAAAAAACACAGGTTTAAGGTATGTTATAATTAGAAATTTGCACTTTAAAAAACCTTAGAAATTCACAGAACAAAAAGGTTACAGGGACATTATAGTTAAGCTGTCATCAGTGATGTCACTGGCCATGTCATGAGTGATGTAATATGTGAGGTCATAAGCAGTGCTTTGCGGGAGGGTGAGTTATAGTTAGCTCAGTTAACTATAATGGCTGATGAATTTCTCTGGTTTTGTACAAGTGAAATGTCAGCCTAACTATAACTTCCCTGTAACCTTTTTCCCGCCGTGAAAATAAATAAATTAAATATATATATATATATATTAATTTGTGACCTCTTTCAGACAAGGGATAACAGACTGGTGCATTGTAAATTTAATGAACTACGAGTATGTTTTCACTCTCCATGATTTTAGTTCGCACGTGACACAAAAGTAAGCACAGTTAAAATGGCGAATTAACTTTAATGAAGAGGCTAGTGAGCAAGCCTGGGCAGGCGAAACGCGTCTGACCCTTTTCAGCTGACAATGAATGATGTTTGCCAGACGACACGGCGTCGACATTCTGTTATTGGAAAATGTATATATCTCCAAAATTTCACGATCCCATCACTTCCCAGCGGGCGAAATGAAATCAGCGGACCCAGTGGACTTGGCAGGTAGATGTTTATTTGTTCCTTCCTCTGTTACGTGTTTCGAGCACTAAGTGCCCTTGCTCACACAGCGAAACACGCGTCAGCCATACTCTTTTATATTTGCATAGTGATACACCCCCCTGTGTAGGTCACATGATCGCACACATAAACATAGAAAAAACACTCAGCATGGGTTTCACTTTGACATTCAACTATTATACAGTTTGTATGCTAGCACATTTGTAAACATACGACTTAGCGACATTTTAGCTACACACACTTGTTATATCCGCCTCAATGCATAAATACTCCATAATACTTTCTATGTCAGCCTTAATGCTTGAATAAAGTGACCAGTGCTATGCTCATATAAAGAGTTACCAATAACATACTTCATAACCAATTCTAAAAAACATTATAAAAATCTCAATCATAACATGTTTCATAAAATCCCATAAAAACATTACTGGCATTGACCTTACACAATAAATACTTAATTTCAATATTAAAACGTGACACAAAAGTAAGCACAGTTAAAATGGCGAATTAACTTTAACGAAGATGGAAACAGGGAGGGAGCACACTCCTGACCTCTCAGCCGGGTCGCCCCTTCGCATACTGGTACTTGCAGTTCACACGATTCAGGACAAACTTTGTAAGTATTACACCAAGGTTGGTGAAAGCAGGTGCTTGGTACAAGGTATCTCTAGACAAGAGACATGGCTCGTGTTTCAGGATAGTATCCTTCATCAGTAGAGATCAGTTTGGGGTGGCTAAAAGGCTGCCAAAAAATCCAGGCTTCGTTGCCTCTCGGGCACGGAGGTGCTTCGCCTATAGCTCGTTAGCTACGGAGGCTCACAGGAGAACTAAACAGGAAACAGGGAGGGAGCACACTCCTGGCCTCTCAGCCGGGTCGCCCCTTCGCAACTTTAACGAAGATGCTAGTGAGCAAGCCTGGGCAGGCGAAACGCGTCTGACTCTTTTCAGTCAGACAATAAAAGATGTTTGCCAGACGACTCGGCGTCGACATTCTGTTATATATATATATATATATATACACACTAGCAGCCCGTCCCGACCTTGTCCGGGAGCAATCAGGCTTCCCCAACCCCCGCCCGTCCCGACATTGTCCAGAAGCCAGGGCTCCCGCCCGGCCCGTCCCCCGCCTGCCCCGACCCCCGCCTGCCTCGACATTGTCCGTCGGTCCCCTTACCTCATCCGCTGCTCCTCCCCCGCGCTCCTCAGTTACAATCAGGCTTCCCCACCCCCGCCCGCCCTGACATTGTCCTTCCATTGTCCAAAAGCCCGGGCTACTTCGGAGGGACTACTTTTTTTTTAATGTACATTTTTTAAATAACGTTTTTTAAAAAATGTATATAGCCTATAACCATCTGCACACCCTGACGATTACAACGGTGTATCGGGTGTGTGGATTGGCGCTGTGGTTCCCGAGTTTACCCGCCTCAAAGCCTCAAAGTTCTTCCTTTATTATAGTAGTATATTGTGGGGGTTCGGATGGGGTCGGTGTGTGTACTGAGGGGGTCTCGAACAGATTCGCACACACGGGTTGTCTGGGTAGTGCAGGTTTTATTGCTTTATACAATCGGCGTTTTTGAACAGGCACTCTGTAAAATGGTAATGGCGGGTCCGCCTCCTCTGTCCTGGATCTTCCTCCTACGGGTCGTCTGTCCCAAGGTCTCCTGGGAGTCGTAGGCCTTTTCCCCGCCGTGTCGCTGGTCTCGTAGCGCCGGTACACCGAAACAAAAGGAAAGAGAAAAGTCCGTCTCAGTATAGGTACTCAATCGAATGTCTTTCAGGGAAGGGAGTGAGGGAAAACACACGTGCAACCTTCTACCCTGACTTCGGGACGTGAGCCCTTGTGCCAAACAAATTTAACCACAAGGGCGTGAAGGGGTGTTCTTGTCTTTAAGAGGGCTTCCCTCGTCTATTGCCTCCCCACCCTGTGGTTTTGGACCGTACCTGGGGGAGCCACACTTCCGTGTTAGTGTGGCTGGGCGATGCGTGTCCCGCAGAGCCTCCTGGCCTCCCGCGGTAGTCCCCCTCAGGTTCGTTCTCTGATCCTGCCGCCGCCTTCCCTCCTGGAGTCGTCTCGTAGCTCCGCCTCGGCTCTGGTTCACTCCGGGTCCACGATCGAGGTCTCTCACCGCTTTCCTCGCCGTGTCTGTGATGATCTTGCACCTCCTCCACCTCCGTACTACTCTCTCCGTCCTCCTCGTCCTCCGTCCTCCGTTCTTCCTCTCTCCTCCTCTCGTCGTCTTCCTCCGTCCTCCTCTCGTCGTCTTCCTCCGTCCACTCCGCTCCGCTGTCTCGCCACTCGCTCCACCAACCTCCTACTCCGCCTCCGGGTGTCTCGCACACCTGGGTAGATTCCGGGATGGGCTTTACCTCGTCGGGGAGGGCGTGGTGCCAATCAAACTCCGCCCCCTTAAAGGTGTAGTCCTGTCGGTTCTCCGCTTCAGGTCGTCTCCTCACCACATCAGGGGTGTTCCACGCCTCTGTATGCTGGACAAAAAGGGCAGACACGTTAATAGGCATACCAGGGGGCCCCTCGTCCGGGTCCCCCGTGTCACACATCCCCCCCCTAGGATTCTCCCGATCGGGGAGAGGGTACCGAGAAAGAAAGTCCGCATGGACGTTCTCGGTTCCCTTCTGGTGCCGGACCTGGAACCGGAAGGGCTGCAAGGCCAGGAACCACCTCATGACACGAGGGTTGTTGGAAATGTTCCTTGCCATCCACAAGAGAGGGGCATGGTCGGTGTACAGCTGGAAAGAACGCCCCTCCAGGTAGTAGCGCAGTTTGTCCACGGCCCACCTGATGGCGAGGCACTCCTTCTCAATAGTCGGGTACCTGACCTCCCGAGGAAACAACTTTCGGCTGATGTAAAGAACGGGCCGAAGGCCCCCCTCCCCAGTGTCTTGGGACAACACTGCCCCGATACCAAAGTCGGACGCATCCGTATGTAGCACAAAGGGTTTGTTGAAATCTGGTGACGTCAGAACCGGCCTGGTGGTGATAGCCTTTTTCAGGGTCTGAAAGGCCGTCCACATGGCCGGTGTTGGGTTGTGGAAGCCGGGCGGATCTTCGTTTTCCTGAGGGTATCGGTCAGGGGTGTCGCGACCTCCGAAAAGGAGGGTATGAATCGTCGGTAGTACCCTACCAGGCCTAAAAAGGCACGCATGTCCTTCAGGGTTTTAGGAAATGGAGTTTCCGCGATAGCCCGCACTTTTTCCACCTGAGGTTCAATGATACCATGTCCCAGAAGGTACCCTAAATACTTGACCTTATGGTATCCGATTCTGGACTTCTTGGAGTTGACATGGAGACCTGCGGATGCGAGTAGATTGAACACGACATCCAGATGGTGCAAGTGAGCCTCCCAGGAGGGACTGAAAATGATGATGTCATCAAGATATGCGGAGCAATATTGATGATGACCCCGTAGGACCGTATTCATGAGTCTCTGAAACGTTGCGGGGGCCCCGTGTAGACCAAAGGGTAGTACTGTAAATTCAAACAGCCCTTCAGAAGTAGCGAATGCCGTTTTTCTCCTGTCTTCCTCGCACAGGGGTACCTGCCAATAGCCCTTGGTCAGGTCCAGTGTACTAATATATTTGGCATCCCCGAGTTTTTCGATGAGTTCATCGATCCGGGGTATTGGGTATGAATCGAACGCTGAGACTTCGTTTAACGCCCGGAAGTCCATACAAAAACGGCTACTGCCATCGGGTTTAGGCACCATGACAATAGGGGATGACCATTCACTCCTGGATGGCCGAATCACGCCTAACCTAAGCATTTCTGCCACCTCTTTAGCTATGGCTTCCCTTTTTGCCTCGGGAATCCTATACGGACGCTGTTTGACCACGGTACCAGCAGGCGTCTCGATTCTGTGCTCTGCCAAGGTAGTTTTACCGGGAAGGTCGGAGAAAATGTGGGCATATTTCCTCAGAACTTGTCGGAGCCCCTCCTGCTCGTTTTCATATAAGTCCTCACTGATAACCAAGTCATCCATGGAGGTTGCGAGGGCCATCTTGGGGTTAGTCACCAGGATTGCTGCCACAGGAGTCGTTCCTAGCCATTTTTTCAATAGATTTATGTGAAAAATCTGGGTCTTCCTGGTGGTGAGACGGAGCCGATAGGTTGTTTTGCCTATCGTCTCGATGACCTCATAGGGGCCCTGCCACTCGTTACGGTACTTTTTGGCCATTGAAGGCAGTAATACGAGGGCCCAGTCACCGATTTTTAGCGACCTCCATTTCTTTCCCTTGTTATACTGGGTCTGCTGGTGTTTCTGGCTTTCCTCCAAGTGGGTAAAAGCGAGTTCCCTGATTTTTCCTAACTTGTTCCTCAAGTTCGAGCTGTACTCGAGAAGAGTTCTGGTTTCTCCGCCTTGTTCCGTTTCCCACATGTCTTTTGTCATGTCTAGCAAGCTCCTGGGTTGTCTCCCATAGAGCATCTCGAAGGATGAACACCCAAGACTACTTTGTCGCTGGCCTCTTATCACGTACAGGGCTAGTGGCAACAACGAATCCCAGTCGGTGTGATTCACCTCCACCATTTTCTTCAGGACCGTTTTTAACGTCCTGTTGTACCTTTCGACTAACCCGTCTGTTTGAGGGTGGTACACGGACGTCTTGATCTGGTGTAAACCCAACATCTGGCAAACTTCCTGCATAACCTTGGACATGAATGGGGTCCCCTGGTATGTGAGGATCTCTTTAGGGAACCCCACTCGAGAAAATAATTCAAGAAACTTGTCGGCTATGTTCCTGGAGGTGGGTGATTTTAAAGGGAATGCCTCAGGAAATCTAGTGGCGTAGTCCACAATGATGAGAGCATATCTGAAACCTTTTTTTGTGGTGGTTAAGGGGCCTATCAGGTCCATCCCCACTCTCTCGAATGGGGTCCCGATGACTGGCAGAGGTTGTAAAGGTACTGCCGCAGGTCGTTGGGTATTCTTCCGTTGGCAAAGGTCACAGGTTTGGCAATGCTTTTTTATATCACTATAGATACCGGGCCAGTAAAAGTTCCTGAGGACGTTTTGGGTCGTTTTCTCACTCCCAATGTGTCCCGCCAGTAGGTGGGTATGCGCGTAGTACATAATCTGCTCGCGAAAACAGGCTGGCACCAACAGCTGCATCGGCTCATCCTTAGAGGCTAGTCTATACAGAAGATCCTCCTTAATCACGAACCTGGGGTAGGTGGGATTTGGATTGGTTAAACTGACATGGGCCTGTTCCCAGGCATTGATGAGCGTATCGTCATTGGCTTGGGCGAATCGGAAGGACCTATCTCCTTCCCAAGGACCTGTGGACAATAGGTTATTTACTGCTTCCCCCTGGTCACTGTCCTGGCGTAACTGGCCTTTGAAGAGGTTCAGGAAGTTCGGGTTATCGGTGCCCAGGATCAGGGGTTCGGGTAGGGTGTCCATTACTCCCACTTTAACTACCATCCTTTCCATCCCCTCTAGACCTAGGGGAATGTTAGCCACCGGGTATTCCTTCACATCCCCGTGTACACATTTTATAAACACACTGTTCTCAGGTACCAACTGTAGTGGAGTCACATAAGTCCCTTGGATGACTGATTGCTTACAGCCGGAATCAAGGAGGGCCCTGACCACCACCCCATTAACCGTAACACTCACATGGAAGGAGCCTCCTAGTTCAGCTGAATACAACACCGCCTTTGGGAGATAATTGATGTCCATTGGTTCTTCCTGGGTTCGTTTCTGGGGGCACAGACGGGCTATGTGGCCCCACTGTCCACAGTCGAAACACTGCGGACCCCGGAAAGGGGGGTGTTCTACAGCCGATGGTCGAAGGAGAGGAGGGAGGGGTCCAGGTTGAGCCCTCACTCGGCGCTCGGGTCTAGTCGGTCCCTTGGTAGACCTGTCTGTTTCCACATTGTGAAGACGGGGTTGGGCCCGGGCGTAGGTGGTGGCCATCTCCATGGCCTGAGCCGTGGTCAAGTTCGAGTGTTGGCGTAGCCACCGTGTGTCCCATAGGGAAGGGCTTCCAGATACTGTTCGAGATAAATTTTGTCCATGATTTGGTCTTTGGAACTCGTAGTTGGGGTAAGCCACTTGTCTGCTGCGGTTTTTAATCTAAAGAATAAGGTTTTGGGGTTGTCTCCGGCTTGTCCCCTCTCCTTGCGGAACCGAACCCTATAGGCTTCTGAATCTAATCCTAGGTGATCCAGAATTATAGTCTTGATCTGGGCATAAGGGGTAGTGCCATTGCTGTTGGCTACCTGATATGCCGCCTGTGCCTCTCCGCTCAATAATGGGGCCAAGAAAAATGGCCACTTGTCTCCAGGCCAACCACACGCCAGGGCCACCCTTTCAAAGTTCGTTAGGAAGGCGTCTGGGTCCTCCCCCGTAACGTATTTTTGTAAGGATATACCCGCTGGTGTTGGGGAAGCCCGGGTCTCCCGGACGGGGACAGTGGCGGGGTCTCCCGTAACCCTCATGCCTTCCAGTTGCTGTACCACTGTACTTCGGAAGGTATCCCGGTCCAATTGGGCCGCCGCGAGTTGCTGCTCTACTGCCCATGCCAGTTGTTCCTGGCCCTTCACGAGGGCCTGCAGGATCGCGTCCATCGTTGTGTCCTCGATGTCACTCACTGGCACGCTGCCCGCATTCTCCACCACTTGTGGGGGTTCGGATGGGGTCGGTGTGTGTACTGAGGGGGTCTCGAACAGATTCGCACACACGGGTTGTCTGGGTAGTGCAGGTTTTATTGCTTTATACAATCGGCGTTTTTGAACAGGCACTCTGTAAAATGGTAATGGCGGGTCCGCCTCCTCTGTCCTGGATCTTCCTCCTACGGGTCGTCTGTCCCAAGGTCTCCTGGGAGTCATAGGCCTTTTCCCCGCCGTCTCGCTGGTCTCGTAGCGCCGGTACACCGAAACAAAAGGAAAGAGAAAAGTCCGTCTCAGTATAGGTACTCAATCGAATGTCTTTCAGGGAAGGGAGTGAGGGAAAACACACGTGCAACCTTCTACCCTGACTTCGGGACGTGAGCCCTTGTGCCAAACAAATTTAACCACAAGGGCGTGAAGGGGTGTTCTTGTCTTTAAGAGGGCTTCCCTCGTCTATTGCCTCCCCACCCTGTGGTTTTGGACCGTACCTGGGGGAGCCACACTTCCGTGTTAGTGTGGCTGGGCGATGCGCGTCCCGCAGAGCCTCCTGGCCTCCCGCGGTAGTCCCCCTCAGGTTCGTTCTCTGATCCTGCCGCCGCCTTCCCTCCTGGAGTCGTCTCGTAGCTCCGCCTCGGCTCTGGTTCACTCCGGGTCCACGATCGAGGTCTCTCACCGCTTTCCTCGCCGTGTCTGTGATGATCTTGCACCTCCTCCACCTCCGTACTACTCTCTCCGTCCTCCTCGTCCTCCGTCCTCCGTTCTTCCTCTCTCCTCCTCTCGTCGTCTTCCTCCGTCCTCCTCTCGTCGTCTTCCTCCGTCCACTCCGCTCCGCTGTCTCGCCACTCGCTCCACCAACCTCCTACTCCGCCTCCGGGTGTCTCGCACACCTGGGTAGATTCCGGGATGGGCTTTACCTCGTCGGGGAGGGCGTGGTGCCAATCAAACTCCGCCCCCTTAAAGGTGTAGTCCTGTCGGTTCTCCGCTTCAGGTCGTCTCCTCACCACATCAGGGGTGTTCCACGCCTCTGTATGCTGGACAAAAAGGGCAGACACGTTAATAGGCATACCAGGGGGCCCCTCGTCCGGGTCCCCAGTGTCACATATATATATATACATATATATATATATATATTTCCATCGATGCCCTGATATGAAGACATACTCACAGTGGATGATTCTCCAGAACCTTTTATTTTCAAAACCGCCATTTCCTTTCTGATTCTGTTCATGGCCTGATGTGTTTCGGAACTGCCTGCTCATTGTTCATAAGCTTACTTTCAATCCACAGAACCAGTGAGACACCCTCTCCTCTTATGCATGCTAATAGGTAATTGCCCTCCAGTGGGCCTCTCAGGTGAGTTGCAGTGATCGTCCATGCTGGGTTGTTGAAGTATGTGTGATGCTGATTCTTTCCCTCTGGTGGGTTCTGTGATTTTGCCACAATAATATTACAAACATTTTCTTAGCCCTCCAGTGGGCCTCAGAAAGCAAATCCGGCTTTCATTTGAAATCCACTATGCTGCTACTGGGCTCTGAGTGAGGCAGGAGAGTGCGTCTTCAATTAAGGACAAACTGTGGTAACATATATTCTGGCTGTACTGTAGATATATATATATATCTATATCTATTACCTACTGGCGGTCGCCAGTAGGTAGTTATAGTTAGGATTTTTTTCAATGTTAAATCTCAAAATTCTATTTGGAATAACTTTGGCGCCGGTTGACGAATCTGCCTGAAAATTTCCTCAAAATGGCCTCGTCGAGCTCCGGTCCTTCCCTGAAAGTTTGGGGGGGATGCGTCAAGCGGGGGCCGAGATAAAAGGGGGTCCCAAAACGCGTTTTCCCCATGTTCATTTCCATAGGGCGGTCGACCTCACTTTTAGGCCGAACGGCTGAATGGATTTACACCAAATTTGGCAAAATTGTAGGGACTGGTAGCCCGATGTGCCTTTGCTATGTCTCAAGATATGTGCTCCAGTGGATTTTGAGTAATTTAGGTTCAAAAAAATATATATATATCTATAAGCGCGCCCCGGTACGCGCACCGGGGAGCGCACCGGGCGCGCCACGCGACTTGCGCACGGAAAGCTGATTGGCTCTCGGGTGTCTGTAAACATTCTAAACAGTCCGGAGCGGCCGCCATCTTGTGTCTCGGTAGGATCGAGACATGAGAGGTGGCCAAAACAAAGGGGGAAATGACCATAAGGGGGCAGAGTAGACCCTCCCTGACCCCCTAGGTTTGATGTGGGGGCTTTAACCCCTTCGATGCTCATGACGAGCTCGTCATGAGGCACAGTTGAGCCGTGCTGATGACGAGCTGAGCTCGTCATGAAACCATAGTATTCAAGCAGGTTCAGCACAGGAGGGGAAAACACCTAGCAGCCAAGGTGTTAAAAGGGCCCCGCGGGGCAAAAAAAATAATAATTTTTTTTCGTTTTTTTGCCGGGGTAGCGCCCGGTACGCGCACCGGGAAGCTGACCGGGGAGCGTACTATGGGGAAAAAAGAATGATAGACTTTTCAAATATTGTATGTTTATTAATTGTTTCTTTTGTTGTTTTTTATTTTATTTTTTATTTAAGTACCAACATGTAGGTACCAATGCAGAGTCTAAAATTTAATATACACCGTCTCCTTTGTAGATATCTTGCATGTTGTTACAGAAGTTATTGTGGTATATGCGATTCATAGCATAGTCTGTCAGGAAAGCAGAAACAATATGGAGGCAGGAGATGATAAAGAGATGTTAAATACACATTGGAGATAATATAGTGGGAGAAAGGAAGTAACTATGAGCAAACTTACTATGTAACACAAAAAAGTTGCACAGTATATTTTAAGTCTGACTTTACATTATAATCAATTTTGTACTAGTTTAAGAAATACATATGAAAATGAATAATGTCTCAAACAATTTTTGAATTATTAAATATAAATTTATTTTTCAGATTCCTTTTCCAAATTTAACAGAACTTCTAATATTTGATTGTCAGAAATGTCCTCATTTTGAATCAGGAAATCTACTGATTGTACACATTGAAGTAGTTCATAGTCCCGTGATTCATCCATGAATTCTGAGTAATTGGGTTCAATAACTTTATTATTGTTGCTCTCCAGAACAATTTAGATGGAAATTTCTTGCTCTCCTTCCATTTTTGTGCTATAATTTGCATTTAAAAAAAATATATCAGTAGAGATAGGACACTGTTGGGTTTAAGTTCAGACAGGTACTTTGGTTTTTTAACAGTGATTTTATCTTTGGGCAGTGTATGGTATCAGACTGGAAGTAGAAATATAAAAAAGTGTATGTGATAAAGCCTAAGTAAATTCATAATTATACAAGACAAGCCTAACTCCATCCATAACTATAACAGAGAAGTCTATCTTATTCTATAACTATTACAGAGGGATAGTATATAACTATCAGAAAATGTTTTCCAAATTAACTTAAAGTGCACAACATACTTCAGTTTTTAAAATAACATCTTACCTTTCAAAAAGAAGTTTAAGTTGTCAGTGAAAATGCTCTTGAAATGTACTTCAGGAAGTAGTAGTCAAAATGGCTGTGTTTCTCTCTCTTTCTTTATAT
The DNA here is from genome assembly GCF_964263255.1 of Lissotriton vulgaris. Taxonomy (NCBI): domain Eukaryota; kingdom Metazoa; phylum Chordata; class Amphibia; order Caudata; family Salamandridae; genus Lissotriton; species Lissotriton vulgaris. The sequence continues at coordinate 106,106,432 of NC_141698.1, forward strand.
ATATCTTCAGGTACATAACCAATCAAATGTCATGAAATAATAGTAGAAAATGAAAGTAACATTTTAATTGGTTGTCAATTCTAACACTTCATATGTGTTTTTGTCATGTAATTTACCTCAGGATATTTAGTCAGGCCTACAGCATAAATGTCTCAATGGAATTCCATCAAATTTGGGTAAATGGTAGGGACTGCTATGTAGTTGGGCCTATTCTATATTTGATGAAAGTGTCTCCAGTGGTTTTTCTGTAAATTACTTTCCGACCTTTTTTTAGGGCGCGCTTACCGGTGCGCGCCCCAGTACGCGAACCGGCAGCGTTACGGGAGTCCTCCATTTTGTGTTTCGGTAGATTCGAGACACAAAATGGAGGACAAACAACGTTGGGAATGGGTAGAAGGGGGCACGGTAGTCACTTCCTGACCCTCTAGGTTTTCTGAGGGGGGCTTAGGACGCTCATATAGGCCACAAATGAAAGAAAAAAAATTGAAAAATTTCGCGGGGGGAGCGCTCGGTACGCGCACCGGTAAGCGTACCGGGGAGCTTACTTTGGTGAAAAATAGTGAAAAAAGTTAGAAAAAGATAAACGTTTTGAATGATCAGAGGTAGGGTAGCTCTGAAAAGAGCTTTTGGTTTCTGTGACTGATTTAGGTACCTACAAGTAGGTTCCAATGCACAGTCTTAAATTCAGGAGGAATATTCTATTCCCCTCATCTGAGAAGTGCACACCATCTCCTCTGTAGATGTCTTGCATGTTGTAACGCAAGTTGTTGTTGTACATTGAACCCATTCCAAAGTCTCTCATGTAGGCAGAAACAGATTTATTCACATGTTTCCGTGCTTTCTCAAATTGTGGACAAAATTGGTTGGACCAGTTCCATTTCTGTCTTTGGCATACTTTGGAATATACCAAGGCAGTTTGTGGAAAAAGTGTCATCAATTGATCAAAGGTGTCCTTTAAAAGAATTTCCAGACCAACCCCAGTCATAGTGCCCAAATCATTTCCACCACAGTGCACTAGTAAGAGGTCAGGGTTTGGCAGATGCAAAAAGGTTTTCACCAATGGTATCAATTGATGACATCTCAATCCTCTCTGGCCAATCCACTTGATTTCCACATTTGATAAATCAAGGTTGTGATAATTTCTGCTTGCTGCATACCTTTGAGCCCAGTGGATGTAGCTATGTCCAATAATCCATACAGAATACATGATGTGAGAAGGTTCAGGTGCAGTCAGATGAAGTGTGGGAATGAAATGGCAGTTGGAACAGTAGGAGTTTACAAAAAAATAATTGTGGAGTTTCCCTGCTGTTTAATCACAAGCAATGATTGGTGGATTCAGTTAGTTGAAAACAGAAAGTTAGGGTGCATGGTTGTGTTGTGTGTAAGAAGCAATTTGAATGGTTAAGAAAAAGTCACTAAAAGCCAGACCCCCCAGGATATAGCGGCATAGATTAGCAAATTTAGCGGCACAAAAATGGAAATTTAGCGGCACAAATATGGAAATTTAGCGGCAATTTTGCGGCATTTTATTTGGCCATTTTTGCTACAACAAACACAGATATCTTAGCTTTTTTTGTTATTTAACAACATGAAGCTATGTATATTTGGTTTATTTACAATGTAGATACTTTGTTTCCCTCGAAAAGCAAAAGACTGCTCGTCAGCAGCCCATGGCAGCATTACAGGCGTCCCGCGTTGCGTGGGGCAAGGCGGCGCTTTATTGCGCGGTGTCAGCGCCTTCCCAATGCAACAGCTGTGCCCAAAACCTCCAACCATTCTGTATCTAGTTTGCAGTGTATGACACACTTATGTGATAAATGTGTAAGATATTTACTGTCTGCATGGCTTCTTGTTAGAACGTTGTGCTTTCAAATGCAGAATACACAAGAGTTTGAGTCTCCTTTTGTTACTAGTTTCATATTCCCCCTGTCACACCTCGTACTTTGGTTGCCTGCCCAGTCTCTCCAAACTCTGATTTCTAGTGGAATTGGATTTTGTCGCAGAATCCAATGACCTACAATGTATGCAGCTTGGGTGTCAGCAAACTATTTTTCGATTTCCCGGTCGGGTCGACGTAATATTCGAAGCCACAGATGAGCTGATGACCCGTTGCGAATGTAGTGTTCAATAAGTGAGTAGGGGGAGCTGTGGGTGGAGATGGGCCTCTGCTTTACTGTGGGGGAGAAGGGTGGTCACTTTTAACTTCCGTCCGCTCTGAAATCTTCACTGGTTTTACATTTTGTTGTTACTCAAATCACAGTGGAGTGGATGCTAGACCATGTTATGGGAGGGCAGTGTACGAGAAGAAACCCAGAAATGGAGCGGCATTGAGGAAGCTCGCAACACCCACTGCTAGCAAATAACACCATTATGGTCCCAGAAAGATTAAGTCAGGCCCGGTCCAAGGCGGTTTCCCTATTTAGTTTTGCTGCAAATTGCAAATGTTTGCATCATGCAAGTTCGAGGCAGCTAACGCACAGGGTGTGCAAGTTTCAGTTTAGCCACTAGATGGCGCAGGTTTGTCACGTACGAGGTTCACTTACTCTTTAGTGTAGGATCGTCGGCGATGCAAACTAAGGAAGGACGCTCAAAGAACAGCTCTTACGTTACATTTACGGTGTCTTTATCGGGGGGCTTAATGTAACTCTTGCACTTGTCCAAAAAAGGACGTGTTTCTGACAGTAAACCCGGCAATCATATTCCTCCAGTTCGGTGCCAGTCCCATGTTTTTCTGTGAGCACGTGTGACATTTCAGTGTCCTTAGCGTATTACTGACTGACACTTAATCAAAAGTACATAAATTCAGTTGTTTCCATGTAATCAGACCCCCCAGGATATAGCGCGATGGATTAGCGTTTGTAAAAATACCGCGATTTCTACAAAAGTGCCGATTTCGCGGGCATTTTTGTAAAAATCGCGGCATTTTTTCAAAAGTGCCGATTTCGCGGCAAATCGCGAAATCGCGAAATCCTGGAGGGTCTGAAAAGCAATAATGCCCTGGATAAGCTGGTGTATTGAGAGGTCAAACATCCTTGCTGACTTAATTTGCAACATTGTAGAATAAACTTTTGAACCTGAGAGTTCAGTTAGGAGGGAGTTGCTATGGTAACAGATAGAAAGGTCTGAGAAGGGAAAGGGTGTTGGTTTGAAAATAGTGTGGGAAGACTTTTGATTGGTTGAAATAAGGCATATGTGTGTAAAGTTAGAGATTTTCTATGCCAGTCTTGGTTTCAGTGTATTGAGTGCACACCTTTTGCTCTGCTAAAGAAAAATTGGTGTGTGTGTCTGACACTGTTTTCAATCTCCCAAAGCATTTGTAAAGGTAAGTAATGATTTATTTAATTTAGATAGAGACTTGTTTGCTCTATGGAGAATATTTGGAAGCAGATAGTGAAGTTTCAGTAGTGAAATTGAATGCTTGTACAGAGGTCCTGTGTTGTGTTTCTAAAATGTTATTCAAAAAACGATTTTGGGGGCAAATCAATGGTATTTTCATTTGGCCCTTATTTATGATTGCCTTGTGCTGCTGGTACATCACTTTAAACATGGGAAAAAAGTGACGCTCTGGTGACGCAAGGCCTTCATAAATAAGGTCCTGAGTTTGTTTGTTGTTGGTTTGTGTCTTGCTTTTTGATAATGCTTGATTTCAACATTTGCAAGCTAGAGGATTTGTATTTTGTGAAATAGTGAGGGTTCAGTAGTGAAATTGAGTGCTTGTACATAGGATCTTTGCTGTATTTCTAAAATGTTATTCAAAAAACGATTTTGGGTGCAAATCAATGGTATTTTCATTTGGCCCTTATTTATGATTGCCTTGTGCAGCCGGTGCATCACTTTAAACATGGGAAATAAATGACGCTCTTGTGGCGCAAGGCCTTCATAAATAAGGCCCTGAGTTTGTTTGCTGTTGGTTTGTTTTTTGCTTTTTGATAATACTTGCTATGAACATTTGCAAGATAGAGGATTTGTATTTGGGGAAACAGTGAGGTTTCAAAAGTGATATTGAGTGGTTGTACATAGGTTCTGCGCTGTGTTTCTTAAATGTTATTCAAAAAACGATTTTGGGGGGAAATCAATGGTATTTTCATTTGGCCCTTATTTATGATTGCCTTGTGGCACCAGTGCGTCTCTTTTAACATGGGACGCACTGGTGGCGCAAGGCCTTCATAAATAAGGTCCTGAGTTTTTTTGTTGTTGGTTTGTGTCTTGCTTTTTGATAATGCTTGATATCAACATTTGCAAGATAGAGGATTTGTATTTTGTGAAATAGTGAGGGTTCAGTAGTGAAATTGAGAGCTTGTAAATAGGATCTTTGCTGTGTTTCTAAAATGTTATTCAAAAAATGACTTTGGGTGCAAATCAATGGTATTTTCATTTGGCCATTATTTATGATTGCCTTGTGGCGCCGGTACGTCACTTTTAACATGGGAAATAAGTGACGCTTTGGTGGTGCAAGGCCTTCATAAATAAGGCCCTGAATTTTTTTCACCGGGAGAGCTCCAGGGCAAAAAAAAAATATATATATACAAAAAAAACCAAATTGGAAAAATTGTAGGGACTGGTAGCCCAATGTGCCTTTGCTATGTCTCAAGATATATGCTCCAGTGGTTTTTAAGAAAATTAACTTTGAAAAAATATATATTGGGCTACATTGGGCTATATATATATATATATGTTAGAGCCCAAATGTAGCCCAAATGTAGCCTAAATGTAGCCCAATGTAGCCCAAAGATGGCACCAGAGACAGAAAAATACAAATGTAGCCCAAATATCAGCCAGATGTAGCGCAACTATAGCCCAATGACAGAATGTACCAGAGTGTTCTAAAGAACAACTAGAGCGCTAACAGTCTTACTTATAAAGTGAGACTTATAGTTAGGAATTAGCATTAAAAAAACCTTTGAAATTCACTGAAAAAACCATAGGTTTCACACCAGTTATAGTTAGGAATTAGCATTTAAAAAACCTAAGAAATTCACTGAAAAAACCTTAGGTTTCACACCAGTTATAGTTAGGAATTAGCATTTAAAAAACCTATTAAATTCACTGAAAAAACCATAGGTTTCACACCAGTTATAGTTAACTGGAAATTTTACTGTCATAAAACCATTGAAATTCCACGTTATAGTTAGTTGGACTCACTATAACTTGCGCGTGCAATGCACTGCTGATGATGTCACATATTACATCACTCATGACATGGTGTAAATTGGACTAAGATGCCCGCTTGGTCCGGAGTATGAACGGAAAGTAATCGACCTGACTATGGAGTGCGGACTCATTTTGGGGACAACAATTGGTGATTTTTAACGGCGGTCTCAGCCGTAGAGTCTACGCACCATCCTGAAATCGAGGACACCCGGCAGCGGGAACGGTTCCGACATGCCTTGGGCTCAGCCAGGTAATCCGAACACGATGCAAGCTGACATCTCAGCCCATAAGCCCACTGGAGGGCTGCCTCCTGAATGCACACTCAAGAAACAGTCACATACCCACTGGAGGGACAGAGGAAAAAACCACAGATACCACAATGCCCCGCGTGTACACACCAGCTTTTTGAATCAGGGAAGCTTTGTAAGTCACGTGGGAGCGCTGATAAATAATGAGGGACTGTGGCAGCGTTGTGCTGCTTCTAATTCACAAAACGCCTGGGAAGAAGGAGAGAGAATCTCCGAAACGCGTCAGCAGTGAGAGGGGGGTGTAAATTGGACTAAGATGCCCGCTTGGTCCGGAGTATTAACGGAAAGTAACCGACCTGACTATGGAGTGCGGACTCATTTTGGGGACAACAATTGGTGATAAATATATATATATATATATATATATATATATATATATATATATATATTCACTGAAAAAACCATTGGTTATAGACCATATATAGTTAGGGATTAGCCTTTTCAAAACCTTATTTTACTCACACAAAACCATTGAAATTTCATATATAGTTAGTTCCACTAACTATATATCGCGCACCCGCAATCCACTGCTGATGATGTCACATATTACATCATTCATGACATGGTTAGTGACATCACTGATGACATCACTGATGACATCTCAAATGACATCACTGATGACATCACTGATGACAACATCCAGTGACTGTATGTTTCTGTAAAGTTAAAATATGTCTTACATATTGAAGAATGAGTGGATGTATAAGTGTCTGGATGAAGGATTTAGTAGGTGCATGACTGACTGTATGAGTGAGTGATTAAATGTGTCTCACTGAGTGCATGGGTTAGTGACTAAACTGTTTTAATTTGTGCATCATTATATCTGTTGTTCTACAAACTGCTGCATATGTTGATCAGTAGCTATATGAGTAACTGTATGGGTTATTCATTGGTTGTCCAAGTATTTGTATGGGAAACTGAGTGTGTGTGTATGGGTGGCTGGGAGGTGTGTGCCTCTGTACATAGATGTGCGAGTAGTTGATTCACTATATGTATGGGTTCAAAAGTGCATGTGGAAACAGCTGTATGGGCGGTTGACTGTGCATGAGTGTATTAGTGAGTGAATGGATATCTCAGTGCTACATGTCAAAGTAAGTACATATGTAAAACACAGTACATGTGAGAGTTGACATATATAAATAACTGTGCATAAGAGCCAGTGAATGTGTGAGTGGCTGTATGGATCATTGTGAACATGTATCAGGGATTGTATAAGAGAGTAAAGTAAATATGTGTTAGTATATGTTTGAATAAGTAAGGTGTGTATAACTGTATAGTTGAGAAAATGGAGGTGTGATTGATTTTTTGCATAACTGACTAGGTGTGTGAGTAACTCCATGGATGAGTGACAGTCTGTGACTGTCTGTTTACACTGATTGTATCTAAGGTTATATTAGAGTCTGAAGAGGTTCATGGTATTATCACATGAATGATATCATCAGTGATGTGATCAGTCATGTCAAATGAGATGTTATCAGTGATTTTATCAGTGATGTCATTTGAGATGTCATCAGTGATGTCATTTGAGATGTCATCAGTGATGTCATTTGAGATGTCATCAGTGATGTCATCAGTGATGTCACTAACCATGTCATGAATGATGTAATATGTGACATCATCAGCAGTGGATTGCGGGTGCGCGATATATAGTTAGTGGAACTAACTATATATGAAATTTCAATGGTTTTGTGTGAGTAAAATAAGGTTTTGAAAAGGCTAATCCCTAACTATATATGGTCTATAACCAATGGTTTTTTCAGTGAATTTTCAAGGTTTTGTAAATGCAAATTCCTAACTATATATGGCCTATAACCTATGGTTTTTTCAGTGAATTTCATTGGTTTTTTAATAGCAAATATCAAAAGCTGTAAAATGTCAAGTACGTGATAGGTAAAAACTTTTTCGTGTTTATGCACGCTGATGTGCTTTGAACGCTGCCCCCCTCCCCTCTTTTCTCTTAGTAGTACTCTCTCTTTGCAGATAGTGAAGAGTAGTTAACGCAGGCCTTTACCCCCGTTGTAATCCGTCGTGCCTGCTTGTCTCTCCATTTGATTGATTGTTATCCAAGCATTTACTGTTTTAGAATTGGTTCTCTTTGGATCATTCTCTATTTACAAACAAGCACAAAGTCGCAATACTCTGTTTAGTCTTTGCAGATAGTGAAAAATCGTGTAAAAAAATAAAAGTAATCGAGCAAAATCAGTAGGCCACTAATTGGATCTCTTTTTGACCTCGCTAAAATAGAAACATTAGGAACAACCCTTCATGAGAAATACGAAAATAGTGAGATGAACTGAGCTCCACACCATGAGGGCTGCAAGACAGCTCGGCTCCGTCACCCACCCCGCCCAAAATAACGACAAACCCTATGCAAATATTAAAAATATAGACAACACACCAGCAAAGAAACAGGGTAAAACATTTTATTAAATAACTATTTACATAACTATTTTATACTTTTTATTGCCCGATCCGGCTAGCTCAATCGATCGAGCATGAAACTCATGCACTCTGATAGCAAGCGTTGCTACTGATGCTATGCAGACCAAAACTGGTTTTCAGTTTGTACATTTTCCTAGATTTTTCCATCCAAGGTTGGTTGAGTTTGTAGAACGATGGCTTCAGATTTTCAACATACGGTGTGGTGGCGCGGACTGGGAGGGGGCGCTTCGCTCCTGCCCCCTCCCCAAGTAAGATTTTCATACGTGAAAGTACGTTAATGGTTTTGGTCCCTGAGTTGCTTCAATGTCACTGCCATTCTCAAATGGCATAAGTTCTGGATGTTGGGTGCCATAGTTCAGAGTTCTGAGCAGCACTTGTAACACTGTCTGAAGCTTATTTCCACCTACTGCAGCTTCACTATTCTCAAAGTAAGTGAGTGTCGTTTGTGGACCTGACTGCATTTGAAAACAATGTGATATGGTACCTCCCTAAACCGCTTGACGGAGGCCCCCGAGGGGCGGTGTGATGGCACGGACTCGGAGAAGACGCTTGGCTCCGACCCCCTCCCCAAGTCACCGGTTTATCCTGAGATCGCCCCCGACATAGGCGGCCGGCTCCCGGGGTCCGGCGGAACTTTTTGCCTTTTGATGACTCTTCTATTCTGGACCTTGTCCCACAATCCGTTTGACCTGAAGACACGCTGTAGTGGGGCGCCCCTTTACCGTTTTAGTTGCCATTCCGTCCGCTTTTGCTACACTGTGCCTCTTCCGCCATTCAGCTGTTTACCGCCCGCTCTTGCGACTACAGCGTCTCGCTCACCATGTAGTTGAGTTGCTCCCGCTCTTGCGATGCAACGATAGGCGACTGCCACAGGACTCTCAAAATGGCGGCCGGCTCTTCAGATTTGGGCGTGGTCCACTAAAATGGCCCTGGGACACCTTGGAACTCGGACGCTTCCCTGATAGGGCTTGGGTCCCATTCTCGAAAGCGTCCCCTCAGCCGTGAAGATTCTACAAAAGTCTTGGGGGCCCCCGACTCCCGCAGGCTTCTGGTGGGGAGCGGCTGCCATGTCTGCTCGTGGAATGGCCACGACAGAGCTACGAGATGGTAGTGCTCTCATGCTGACTCCAGCTTTAGTCTGAAACATCCAGAAACACTGTAGACTACCAATTCGATCAGTTCCGGTAGCGCCCCAACATGACCCGGTAGAGAAGAACTTGCCCTCCCCTCTTTGACTGATGGTTCTTATTGCCTGTCCCCTCTGTTGTCATTTTACAGAACTTTTTGGACTGCTGAAAGGGGTTGTGTTCCGAACGCTAGTTGGTGGAGACATTTTGACTATATTCTTGACCTACGTTGTCGCGTAATGCGTTATATGACACGCCGCGTTAGCGCACCCGTAAGTGATCCGGGGCGCGGCGCGCAGCGCGTAACGTAAGCATAACAGGTCATGTGACTTGTTAATAAAACTTTTTATTGGTTCATTTTACTTTTGTTATTTTAATAATGAAAAGCTTGGTCATATGACCTAAAAAATACGCTTTTTATTGATTTCGAACTTTTTTTTTTATAACATATATGTTATAATATTCCAGGCTAATGTACTTTCCCGGAAAAATTTCAACTGTCCTGCAAGTAAAATATATTCCTTTTTCGAGAAAAAGGGCGTTTCTTCGTTCCATGACGGAGCCGTTGAGTAAAAGAGACTCGGCCTGCTGTCTTAGTCGCCGATACGCCTGATTATCAGATTCTTATCGATCACTTTATGTTGCAGGAGTGGAAAACACAACTGCCCTTGACCATTTATCTTTACTGCGTTCCTACATATTATACCTTTTATCCGTCATGTAATTGGACTGCTTTATTTCACTTGCCTTTTACTGATTCGAAAACAGTGACTAAAAGTAAAAACTTTACCAATGTAAATACTACTACCATGTTTTGTTTTAAAAACCTTTATTGTGAAAATGTCAGTATACAAATACGGGCCTATAACCACGTGGGCCGGCCACGGAGCAAACTGAAATCGTATATGATGAGGAGACATTTACATTATAGAGGAACGTAACGAACGAGCCATTAGGTTGCAAGAACTAAGGTGTCTAACAGTTGCGGAATCGGTGGACGTACATTTTGTAATTAAAATACGACAGGGCCACTTACAAAAAAGTTATCTAGATATACATTTGCGTGCAAGTACCATGGGTGACGTTAATTCGAACTTTCAATAGTACAGTAATCAATAACACATCAGAACTTAATATCAATAGGGATGTCGAAATATTCAATCAATTCTCGTCCCCGCCCGCCATGAGCATCAAAACTGCATTCATATCTCGTGATATCAAGGTTGTTCAACCAGTACACAACAAGGAGTTACGAGTCCCATTTATCCCGGCGCCATTTTGGGCGAGGCCGGGCAGGTCCAAGATATAGTCAAAATGTCTCCACCAACCATCGGCCAGACCAGAACCCCTTTCGGCCCTTTATGCTACAAGATGGTGTCTTCCATTCAGAAAATATTGTTGGCAGCATTTTGAAAGGAAAGATAAACAGCCGTTCTCCTAGTGAGTCTCACATTGTTACATTTAGGAAGAATGTTGAAGAGTAATATGTGGAAAATCTGAAGCGATTTTTCTACAAACTCTCAATCAGCCTTGGATGGAAAAAAAAATCCTGAAGAATGTACAAACTGAAAACCAATTTTTGTCTGTATAGCATCAACAGCAACGCTTGCGTCAGCTTTTTGTCAAGCCGCCATTTTCATTCAATCAATAGCGTCCCCCTGCACACATTCAGGGACCTGGTCGTGTCTTCAGGTGAAACGGATTGTGGGACAAGAAGCAGAAAGGAAAAGGAAAAAAGTTCCGCCGGACCTCAGGAGCCGGCCGCCTATGTCATGGGCGATCTTTGGCCACACCAGGGCAATAGTGAAGCTGCAGCAGGTGCAAATAAGCTTCAGACAGTCTTACAAGCACTGCTCAGAACTCTCAACGATGGCACTCAACATCCAGGACTTGCCATCCGGATCTTGGCGCCTTGTGCTGGTTCCGACCTATTCACACATCGGTCCACTACTGACATCACCTCATAAGCCAACGGGGCACCCCACACCGACTTTCGGCACAGCATTGTAGGATGGCCACACCAGTGCGGCAACTTGCTGGACACAACCTCGGTGCCATCCGGATCTCGGCGCGTTCGAGTCACTGTACCGCAAGAGTGACCGGAACTCAGCTGAACACGCCGTCTTTCGGCGCAGCATTGTAGGATGGCCACACCAGTGCGGCAATTTGCTGGACACCACCTCGGGCAATAGTGAAGCTGCAGCAGGTGCAAATAAGCTTCAGATAGTCTTACAAGCACTGCTCAGAACTCTCAACTATGGCACTCAACATCCAGGACTTGCCATTCGGATCTTGGCGCCTTGTGCTGGTTCCGACCTATTCACACATCGGTCCACTACTGACATCACCTCATAAGCCAACGGGGCACCCCAAGCCGACTTTCGGCGCAGCATTGTAGGATGGCCACACCAGTGCGGCAACTTGCTGGACACAACCTCGGTGCCATCCGGATCTCGGCGCGTTCGAGTCACTGTACCGCAAGAGTGACCGAAACTCAGCTGGACACGCCGTCTTTCGGCGCAGCATTGTAGGATGGCCACACCAGTACGGCAATTTGCTGGACACCACCTCGGTGCCATCCGGATCTCGGCGCGTTGTGCTGCCTTCGGCCTATTCGCACATCGGTCCGCTACTGACGCCGCCTCACGTGCCAACGGATTTTCTACGCTTTTTGTAGCCCTATGCCGCATAACAGGTCATGTGACTTGTTTATAAAACTTTTCATTGGTTCATTTTACTTTTGGTTTCCTAAAGATGGAAGGCTTGGTCATATGACCTAAAAATAACACTTTTCATTGGTTTAGAATTTTTTTTTTTCCCAAACGATGAAAGCCCCACCTTGTTTCTGGATGATTCAGACTGAAGCTGGCGTCAGCATGAGAGCACCACCATCTCGTGGCTCCGTCGTGGTCATTCCGCGAGCAATCATGGCAGCCGCTCCCCACCGGAAGCCTGCAGGAGTCGAGGGCCCCCAAGACTTTTGTAGAATCTTCACGGCTGAGGGGACGCTTTCGAGAATGGAGCCCAAGCCCTAGCAGGCAAGCGTCCGAGTTCCAAGGTGTCCCAGGGCCATTTTAGTGGACCAGGCCCAAAACCGAAGAGCCGGCCGCCATTTTAAGAGTCCTGTGGCAGCCGCCTATCGCTGCACTACAAGAGTGGGAGCAACTCAACTACATGGTGAGCGAGACGCTGTAGCCGCAAGAGCGGGCGCAACTCAGCTGGATGGCCGCCACCTGGGGAGGCCCGTTCACGCCACCTCCCCCACGCCGCCGCCCCACGCCAATTTTCGGAGCAGCATTGTAGGATACCAAAACCAGTGCGGCAGTTTACTGGACATCACCTGGGTGCCATCCACATCTCAGCGCGTTCTGCTGCCTTGGGACTATTCGCACAACAGACCGCTACTGACGAGGCCTCCCCCCGCACCACCCGGGACGCCCCACGCTGTTTTTCTGAGCTGCATTGTAGGATCCCAAAAACCAGTGCGGCACCCAGGTGACATCACCTGGGTGCCGTCCAGAACTCAGCACGTTGTGCTGCCTTGGGACTATTCGCACAAAAGACAGCTTCTGACCATTGTTGCTTTTTTTTGTCAAAAATGTTTAAATGTTTGTTACAGTTTTTGTTCCGTTCGTTATATTTAAAAGTTAATAAAGTTTTATAATCCTACTTTGTTGGAGTGCTATATATTTTTAAAAAATCGGGTGAATGGGGCCTTGAATCGGGTTATTGTCATGTGTGGGCTTTGCAAGTGTACTGCTACAGGATCGGACATTTCAAACTCAAATGCACGTTCTTTTTCTTACCTTTCCGAAGCATGGAGCGCAATAGCAGGCAGAGAAAGGGTGATGCAAGTGTTGAACACTGCCTGGCCTGGCAAGTTGCTGGCAGTGCCCCCCCCCCGCCCGCTCCTGAAAGAGGACACACACACACCGCCGCCCCGAGTACTTCACAGATCTTTAAAAGACCATGCGCTTGTTCATGAGGCTTAAATGGTTTATCACCCCTTCTAGAACCCCTGCATCGACCCTCTGACGTTTCCTGGAAGAATTACCACGTAACACAATACCAAGCCTTGTCAGCTGAAACCCCCGAGGAATCGTGGGGCATATTATCAAGGGGGTTTATCTCCGCTTTTTTGGCTTTAAAAGCCTAGAAAGCGGAGATAAAATTATCTCCCTATTACCAAGCTGTCGCTAACACCAGTTAGTGACAGCTAAAAGGAGATAGCGACCATCTTGGGCCCCGCTTTGCATGTCAGTGATATTTATCACTAATGACATGCAAAGTGGGCGTGCCAAGATGTTAGCGACTGGAAACAGTCCCTAACATCGCTATCTCCTATTACCAACTTTTGGAGATATTCGCGCTAAGCGCGAATATCTCAAAAAGCTAACACCTGCCCTGAGCAGTTCTTAGCCATGTTATCCAATGGGAGGTGGATAACATGGCTAAGAGCATTTGCTCGATAATGCATGAATATCGCTGACTTTTCAGCGATATTCATGCATTGCGGCCGTTTTTTATCGCATTTGCGATAAACCTTGCTAATAGCAAGGTTTATCTGCGATAAAAATCGCCGATGTGCGGCGATAATTTTTGTCTCTAAACAAGTTAGAGACAAAAATTTTCGCTAGTTGTTGGTAATATGCCCCCGGGTTTTTGCTTGCAGAAATCGGGAGGCGGGAGACTAGCACTGAAATCAGTAGTCTCACGCCTGAATCGGGAGGGTTGGCATGTCTGGATTCTCTACAGCTGGGGCCATAAACTACATCCGCAGGGCTAGGTGATAGCCTGGGACCGGCCTGGCATCTAAAATGGCTGCCGTGCACGACAAAATTGTGGCATTGGAAAAAAGGCAAGATGGCGCAGACAATGTTTATCAATAAGGATTCATTTTTAACAAAATATTTTATCGCACTGACAAATTGGCGGTCAACACTTCCTGATTTCCATCGAATCGAACGTTAACAGACGTCACGCAGCAAAAAAAAAAAAAAGCTCACGCACAGCCGCTGGAAGACATGTATCAACATATATGAGCCTCCTCAGCCACCCTCAGAAAACATAAGGGATTAGGATACGTCTCCCGCACCCCCTTATACCTAGTAATTTAATTAAAACGAAGCACAAAATGGCGAATTCCCGTTTCGCTACCAGTTTGCGGCCCAGTTCGCGGCCCGTGAAGCGCTTCTACCGTGAAAAATAATTTTTTTTTATTTTCCCCACGGGACCCTTTAATAACCCCAACAACATTCCTAGGGGGTCAAGAGGGGTATACCTTGCCCCCTTTCATTAAATTCCCCCTTCGTTTTTCACCTCTTCTTCTCTCTTGATCCTACCGAGAGATAAGATGGCGGCCGCTCCGGACTGTTTAGAATGTTGACAGACACCGGGGAGCCAATCAGCTTCGCATCGCAAAGTTCCGTTACGCGAAAAGTAAGCGGACCGGAGCGCAGCCCGGAGCGCTGTTACAGATATATATCTTGTTTTGAACGTTAATTTCTCAAAATCCACTGGAGCACATATATTGAGACCTAGCAAAGGCACATCGGGCTAACAGTCCCTACAATTTTGCCAAGTTTCGTGCAAATCCATTCAGCCGTTCGAGCTAAAAGTGAGGCCAAAGGCCCTATGGAAATTAACATGGGAAAAACGCGTTTTGGGACCCCCCTTTTTTCTCGGCCCCCCCTTGACGAAACCCCCCCAAATTTTCAGGGGCTGCTCAGAAACAAAATGTGCCATTTTCCTGAAACTTTCAGCTGATTCCGTCCACAAACGCCAAAGTTATTAGACATAGAATTTTCAAAAGTTCCATAGAGAAAAAATCCTAACTATATATACCTACTGGCTATCGCCAGTAGGTAATATATATATATATATATACATGTACCACATGAAATTCCAAGAGTAATTTGGATTCTTTTACTGCTCAGAGATGACAGCACATCGCTTTTCTCTTCCTAGATCCCAAGACTGCCAACAATTGACAAACTTGGAACTCCAGCAGTGGAGCACCTAGCAACCCCTCAAGATTCCCAATCCAGGTCACACACAGAAGATCCAGCCCATAACACACCTCCTTTCTTATTCATCCAAAACAATCCAACCAACATTACGCTAAAATAACATACCAAAGAGACAGCTTACAAAAAATACATTTTAACTAACTTATGTCGTAATATAACACTGGTCAGGTAAACAAGCACAATGAAGTGTGACTACATGATATGTATGGCTATATAAGGTATGTCCACAGTCAGTGCCCTTGAATGTCAGAAGACCTGCATTATATCCGAACTGGGGTGGTTATTTAAGTGAAAGACTGCGATTCAACCCTGGGGAGAATGGTGGACCAATTCTGGATGAAACTTATATGAACCTTACTATGTATAACAACGTGGAATATATTGATTGATATCTGACAGTGTATACTGTTCAAACGTCTGTAATTGATTGATGTGACCATATTATATAATGTTATTACAAAAAAACAATAAATACATGTTTTAAAAAAAAGATAACACTGGTCACAATATTCCTCTTTGTATGCTATTGTTTATATTTGGTTTTATCTTATTGTATTTACCCATATTTAACCTGGGTAATCTGTTTCCCTGCCAACTATGATACGTTCAGGACAAGTTCATGCTATATAAAACGCTATAAATAAATTAATAATAATGCATAGAAAAATACCACCTCTGAGAAAAGATACAAATATTTCTCTAAAAACACACTGCATCATAAATACCTTGTAACAAAGCATAATAAAAATGCAGTCTAAAGAAATATAATTTTTTTTATATAATGGTGATTACTCCTGAATATAGTCTTCTAAATACTTTGGATTAACAATACTTCTCTTGGGTTGGATTACAGGACAGGGGTGTGGAATTTATTAAAATATCTACTTGTCCATGGGGCAAGTTGCTTCATAAATCTACTTGTCCTTTAACAAAATCCATTTGTCCCTTTGGTGCCATGTGGTTCGGCGACAAATTATGGCAGCAATCTCATTATATAGGAGCTTATATAGCCTCTCTGATTATGCCAGCGCTCATACCATAGTGGTTCTTGAATGCTGGCAATCCCTTTATGTTAGAAACACACAAAAGAGCAGACAAGGTCTGAAGATGGTGTGTAACTGCAATAGCAACCGTGAGGCACTAGTGGAGAGCACATGGGGCAAAGGGTTGTTAAAAAATTTTTTTGGAGACTATTGGTCACAAAAAGGCTAAAGAAATTCCCATCAGACCACCCATGTGGTGGAATTGCGTCATATGGGAATCAATGATCATCCCATCCCACATCTGACCACATAATGTCGATCCGGGAAGGGTTGTCAAAAAAATAGTCCTTCTGTGACACCATGAAGTGACTGTTGTGAATGGACAAAGTGCAGTGCTCAGAAAAGTGTGTGAAATAAAATTAACTACCAGGATACCAAAGAACATTACAATAGGAGTCCAAGTGTCAAGAATAAAAACACGCCAAGTAGTAAGACTACTCAAAGGCGCTGTGCAGTACGGTCGACATGTTTCAGCTGTAAGAGCCATTAGCTCAGCTTTCTTCAGGACCTTTAGACAAAAACAGCTACTGCAACTACATTTGATGTGTGTAAGTGAGGGGTAATGCAAATGTACCGATACAGAGTTACATATATACCAGGAACTAATATACTTAAATGTCCGCTGGAGGGAAAGAGAAGTATCTTCTTCCTAACAAGGGGAAAAGAAAGAACACAAAAGACAATGTGTCAAAACAACACCAAAAACCCACACGCTCACCCACCGTACACTCACAGAGACCGTGCAGACACACCTGCAAGAATAATTTATATTCTGCATTCTAACAAGCATATTAGCCTTAATCACTCAGAGGCATTTCCTCTTAGTGATACTCACCCAGCTTTGTGTGGGTGATAGCCTCACCTCACCCGGCAACCGCTCGGGAGTATGAGGCCCCGCTCTGTAGTATAGAAATAAAAGACAGTAAGCACACAACTTTACTCAATGGTTCTATACATATAACCCAACTGACGTGTGATAGTACACAAGATGTCGCACCCAACACTAGACACCATAGAGATTAATAAGGGATACATAGAAATCGCACATCCTGCGATCCTTAACAACACACAGAAAGCTGCTATCTATGTGTATCTCAAGGAAACTCCTTTGCAGGGTATTGTATGCCCTGAAACAATATATAGAGTATTGCATATCATGAAGTGTCACGACCTATGGGGACTCCAGTGTTGCTGTATGAAGGGGGGAGGGGGGTAGGTTTTGGAAGAGGTAGGGTCCCGGCCGGGTCATCCTGAACTAATTAGTAAACCGGTGAAAGCCCTGGTTCCCAATTTTAAAACATATAATCACATGCTACGGTGTCAATGGTGCAACATTCCTGTGTTCTATCACTAATTGCAGACACACATTTTAAGAGCTCAGCGCGATGACAGTCTCGCCGAACTGGTGTTATTTAAACTCTATTTTCCGTGGTGTCATGTAAACGTGATTCTCTGAGCACAGTGGACCTGCCATCACACAGTATTAATATTCGCTCGTAAAAGCTCTTACCGGGTATTTTTACTATTTTTTCCGTTGTTTGGTCGGCGCATGCGTTACAGAGTAATGGTTCCTTGCCTTCGCGCATGCGCAAGATAGTAGCGGTTTCCGCGTTGCGTTTTACCGCGACCACCTCCAACCTTCACCTATTACCCAACCAACGAAGGTTTAAAAGTAGGAGGGGTGGGAATATCTTCACCTCCACTTCCGCTCGTATGTGCAGCGAGAGCACCGACGGACAGGTGAGTCAGGGAGTGCTCGCTTATGGGTTCAGCAAGGAATCAATTAACGGTGTACTAGTCAGTATAGGAGGACCTGGCAGGCCCCTCTCCTTGGATCTTTGTTGAGGCCAGGGCTTTCACCGGTTTACTAATTAGTTCAGGATGACCCGGCCGGGACCCTACCTCTTCATGTGTGGGAGGCCCTAAGAACCCTGCCTTTTGATATGGGGTAAGAGTCCAGTAATCCTTTAACAGGGTTGGCTCAGGTAGCAACTTAGGGGTAATGTTCCAAAACCTACCCCCCTCCCCCCTTCATACAGCAACACTGGAGTCCCCATAGGTCGTGACACTTCATGATATGCAATACTCTATATATTGTTTCAGGGCATACAATACCCTGCAAAGGAGTTTCCTTGAGATACACATAGATAGCAGCTTTCTGTGTGTTGTTAAGGATCGCAGGATGTGCGATTTCTATGTATCCCTTATTAATCTCTATGGTGTCTAGTGTTGGGTGCGACATCTTGTGTACTATCACACGTCAGTTGGGTTATATGTATAGAACCATTGAGTAGGACATTCGTAAAGTTGTGTGCTTACTGTCTTTTATTTCTATACTACAGAGCGGGGCCTCATACTCCCGAGCGGTTGCCGGGTGAGGTGAGGCTATCACCCACACAAAGCTGGGTGAGTATCACTAAGAGGAAATGCCTCTGAGTGATTAAGGCTAATATGCTTGTTAGAATGCAGAATATAAATTATTCTTGCAGGTGTGTCTGCACGGTCTCTGTGTGTGTACGGTGGGTGAGCGTGTGGGTTTTTGGTGTTGTTTTGACACATTGTCTTTTGTGTTCTTTCTTTTCCCCTTGTTAGGAAGAAGATACTTCTCTTTCCCTCCAGCGGACATTTAAGAATATTAGTTCCTGGTATATATGTAACTCTGTATCGGTACATTTGCATTACCCCTCACTTACACACATCAAATGTAGTTGCAGTAGCTGTTTTTGTCTAAAGGTCCTGAAGAAAGCTGAGCTAATGGCTCTTACAGCTGAAACATGTCGACCGTACTGCACAGCGCCTTTGAGTAGTCTTACTACTTGGCGTGTTTTTATTCTTGACACTTGGACTCCTATTGTAATGTTCTTTGGTATCCTGGTAGTTAATTTTATTTCACACACTTTTCTGAGCACTGCACTTTGTCCATTCACAACAGTCACTTCATGGTGTCACAGAAGGACTATTTTTTTGACAACCCTTCCCGGATCGACATTATGTGGTCAGATGTGGGATGGGATGATCATTGATTCCCATATGACGCAATTCCACCACATGGGTGGTCTGATGGGAATTTCTTTAGCCTTTTTGTGACCAATAGTCTCCAAAAAAATTTTTTAACAACCCTTTGCCCCATGTGCTCTCCACTAGTGCCTCACGGTTGCTATTGCAGTTACACACCATCTTCAGACCTTGTCTGCTCTTTTGTGTGTTTCTTACCTTGGCATAGGGGAGCGAGCAGTAAGGTCTATAAATATTTCCCCCCGACCCTCCACACACCCGTTTGTTTTTTCAATCCCTTTATGTTGCCACGTTTCTGCAGATCGACATACTGGGATTGAAGGTAGTGGTAAGCAATGGTTCCAGGGTTGAAATGCCCTTTAAGTCTGTGCAAATCTACTAACTTGCATGTTTTGAGTGTTTTCAACAACTCTTCTCTAATCTTTTCCAATACTGAGAAATGTTGGAAATTTACTCCTGACAATGTCAAATGTAAACCTTCTTTCAGAGTAGGGAAAAAAGTGGTTGATGGGAAAATGACCCAGCAAACACTAGGGTTTTCGCAGGAGCAAATCTACACATGCATATTTGGTCATGATAAACTGCAGTTTACAAATATTTTCCAGAAGTACATTTATTGCCCTACTTCTATAAATTCTTGTAAATTCATGAAAGCCATATAGCTGCACTTAATGCCAGGACATATACCAAGGGTGCACTTTGAGACTTTCTTTAATAATAGGGCCCCTAATTTGGTCTGGCATTAACCACAACCTTTTGTGTTTATTAAAATTCTCTCTCCCTCTCTCTGTATGGGCTGGCTTCACTGTGAGTGACGGCATTAAGCTCTTTCACACGGAGTATATTGGCACACAAAGTAGTTTTGTTCAGTGGCAGTAACTAATGTGGCAGTGAGTGCTTTTTTAGACCAACTTTTTTTTGCTTCTGCCAATGTTTGTTATAATGGTGAGGGCCCGGCAGCTCTCACATTAAGAAGGCTTTACAAAAACTATGCCAAAACAAGTCACGTATTGGCAAAATTAAAAAGCTGACACTAATTTCAGACCTACTGGCTTTGCCAATGCTTGTTTATTTTTTATGTTTCTCATAATCTTATTGAAACTGGTTACACTGATTTTCCAATATGAATATTTTTGTGAAATACTAGCATGCATCAACATATTTTACTAAATGATGCTGCAAAGAAACGGTACCTGAAATTTCACAGTAGTTTAGCAAAATGTATTTTTTTCCTACTTTCATTTTTTTAGGAACATTTTATATTGGAAGCAAAGAAACATTAATCTTGCTCTCAAGCTTCTGCAAATATTTGCATCTAATCAGAGAGCATTCTGGGAGCATTATGCATAGCCTCATATTGCTAAACTTTGAAACCATTTGTCCACATTTTTATAATGGCACTACTGTCAGTATTGCAGTCGGAACTTACATTTACTGAGAGCGCTCAGCCTAATAATAAAGGGTCTCAATTAATGAACCATAAATACAAGTTTGAACAGCATTAACATATGCACACAAATATTAACTGAACTGCAGACAGTGCCCTTCCCTGATCCTTAATGTGGAACTGCAAACTGGCAGCCAAAGGGTTTGTGCTGCAGGGGGTTGGGCCTACTTGTCCCAAGGACAAAATGCACATTAAAACTTGTTGCCCTTGACCCCAAAAAATATGTCCTGGGCTTCGGGCTATAGGAATTCCACATCCCTGCAGGAGCTGTGAGAAAAGTTCAAAATCCTGACTCTGACGGTGATGTAGGCATTCATAATCCTGATTCTCCCTCCCTATGAATTAGGAAACACAGGGCTCTGGGAAGACTGACTGACCTCATAAGACAATGCACCAGAATATTCCGAATCACATCCATTTCCCCGAACTTCCACACCACCACTTACTTTAGCAACATTTCTTTTACTCCACCATTTATTATTTTCAACTCTGACTGAATGCTTGGACACGTCTACTGCTGTAGTTCTGGGATAGAACTTAGAGGAACCCTTTCTTAGTACCATTAGGTATCTTCACCCTTACCTGGTCCCTTATCTGGTAAAGCACATCTTTAACACTTTTCAACTGATCGTACATTAAGTTTGCTCTCCAATTGTTTCTTCTCCACTTTGCCTTCACTTCTTTAAACTTTGGTAAACCTCTTATATCCTATCCTGTCCTTTCTTCCATCCACTTAGGTGCCAACCGACTGAATGAACTCCTGCCACACAACAGTACAAATGGAGTGTGGTGTGTTGTGGTAACTCCAGATTCTTTTGGAAACAGTTTTCTCCACATTCAACCCAGAAGAAAGAGATAACTGCATGGTCTTCTTCAACATGTGTTTCACTCTTTCTACAATACCAATACTTTCGGGAGACTACAGGGCAGTAGTCAAATGTATAATGCCCAAATTCTTAAAAAGGGAATTTTTCTATAATTACTTGAATGCCACTCCATTGTCAGTAACTAGAAAGGATGGAATTACCTCACAATGGAATAGCTTATTCAAGACACCTATAACATTTCCTGTGTTAGATTCTGTCATGAACTTGTATATCGCATCACCACCTGTGCAAATCTTAAAATGTCACATAATAAACTCATAGGTCCAACAAAGTCCATCCCCAATTTCTCCAAAGGAGAGTTTGGAAATTCTGTGGAACCCATCGGAAGATTGTGTGTGCACAAGGATCTATATGCGAGATACCACTCAACACATCTGCTCAGTGATACCTTCACATCGACATCTATCCTAGGCCAATAGTATAGCCTTAACTTTTTTTTTGTCCCGGTCAATCCCAAGTGACCCTGATAAGCCAATATGATGAGGCTGGCTCTCAAATCATCCAGAGGGATGAATGGGTTCCCTCTCAGAACATACCATCTACACACTCAACTCATCTTGGATTTTTCTGTAGTCTTTTATTTCATTAGGAAATGCCCCTTCTGTAATCTATCCATGGTTAATGACCTCCCGGAGTTTCTTTGACACATATCCTAATTTACATACACCTTTCACTCCTATAGGGTGATGATATTCTCTGTAGCCACCACACCATCCACAAGCCCAACCACAAATTCCTCTTGCATTCTGAAATGATCCTTGTAGGAATTTAACAGACACCTTGCCAAAAAATCTGCCCTGCAATTTTTCCCTCTGGAGATGTTTTTTACCTTGAAATTGTATTCGTACATTCCGGATAACAATTTTACTAATCTGGGACTAGCATTTCCCAGACCTTAATCATTCAACAAAGATATGTGATATGTAATCAGAATGAACTCTTTTCCACACAAAAATGTGGAAAAATGATATGCCCCTCACAACACAAGTCAATGACTCTCTATTACGCTATAATACTTTCCATTGATGATAAATGACTGGAGGCAAAGGCAAGTGTTCTCCCTTCCTTCTACCATTTGACTCAACACAGCTGTTATCCAACTGTGATTATGGATAGTACATCGTCTTTAAATGTGAGAATCACAGGGGTACAAATCAATCAACATTTCAGATGATCAAATGGGACTGCTCCTGACCCCAGCCACATTTTTCACATGACCTAAGTAACTGCCTCAAAGGCTCTATTCGAAGAGCAAAGTTCTTCAAAAATCATGAATAATATTTGCACAACCCCAGGAATGATTGTAACTGATCTGTATCCATATGTGCAGGACTACCTTCTGTTGCTTGTACAAGGGATTCCCTGGAAGTAATTCCTCTCGCTGAATGATTGTGTCCTAAATACTGCACCTTTAACCATGCATTTATTTTTTTAATTTTCGTTTCTCTAATACTTCCAACACTTTACTCAGGAGTTGTAAATATGACTGAACTGTGTCAGAGAAAATGAAGATATTATATTAATACGTATGCACAGAAACATGTATGCACCAACTGAAATACTGAATGCTAAATGCTTTAAGATAAAACAAATCTGAAGAAAGTTCCACCTGCTGGAACGTTGCTCTCAGATGGAGTGAGGTAAAACTCTTGGCGCCAACATCTCCTAGGTTTTGTGGAAAGGGAAACACACTACCAAAATGTTCCTATTCAGTGACCTGCGATCTACGCTGAGCCTAAATTCTACAGACTTCTTCATGGCTACCACTATGGGAGAAATCCACAGAGAAGAGTATATTGGTTCTATGACTTTGTCCTTGTATAACTTCCCCAAGTGTTTCTTCAATCTTCTTCTTATATTTAAAGTTACACTCCTTACTTTATGTGATACTGGAACTGTATCCAGTTTCAGAATGATCATGTGCTCCAACCCTTTAATAATGCTAAGTTTGTTCTCAAATAATGACTTGTGGTAATTAAAACCTCTGCCAGTGATAAATCTTACATCTCTACTGGATCCACCAAAGAATTGGGACATTCTGTACAAGGTCTCAGCACCATGCCAAATGTTCTTTGATCTCAGCAACCCAAAACGTTATATCATCTTTTTGCCACATAAGTCTTAGAATGAATTCATCTGTTTTTATATCTGATATCTTCCTTAAAGTATTCTACCATGTAAATTTCCTGTCCACCGAATGCAACAGTGCGAATACCTGGTGCAGACAGGATTACAACTCCATTCTTGTACAACAACTTATCTGATATAATCATTATGGGAGATCCACTGTGACAGCTAAAGTTAACTGTCCTATAAGTATTTTACAGATTGGGTCCCTTTCATCTCTTCAGTTTGCTGTGGACCCCATTTGTATAGACAAGATAACTCTGTTTGCTGGACACATATTGACCTGCTTGTCTGAATGAAGAGAATTTGAATGCTCCGCTACGTACACATTGTTTTGTGTCTTCCTGCAAAATCTTGCAACATGACCAGATTTTTGTACTTTGTGCATTTTTTTCCCTGATGCAGGGCAACTCTTATATTTCAACATAACCTCTGTACTGGATGTATGTTTTTCTGCTGAATATATCGTAGCTTCTGAAGTTTTTTGTTCAGCTCTTCCCAATTCTCTAAATGCCACAACTGATCTCTCAATCCCCTTGCAATCTCTAGTGTTGCTTCAAGAGACTGATTCCTGCAACAGGAAATCCTTTCCTGTATGTGATTAAAGCAATTTACTACTAAATGGTCTCTCAAATATTTACCTACAGGTCCTTGAAATTTGCAAGTAGAATCTAATACCCTCTACTCTGTTAGAAACGAGTCAATGGATTTCTGCTGAAATTATTTGCATGTAAAAAATCTGTGCTTCTCCACAATTACAGCTTGAAATGATTCTTTATCTTTTGACTGCTTCTGTGAATACATTCCATTCAGTAGAAAACAGCATTAATTGCGGCTGATGGTCAAAAATTCTTTGCCCTTCTAAGCCTAAAGTTGTAAAGAATGCCTTTTTCATAATTGTAGGAATGCTAACACCATCAATAGCCAGCAAATAGCTCAAAGGTTTTTATACCACTAATTCCATTTCAATTTAGGAACACCTGGTTTATGAAGGAATGAAAGTGGCAATTTTGCGGATCGGTTTTTCCGCCCACTGGAAAGTGAATACCCAGTCAGGAAGCAGTGTTCCTGGACCAATCCAGAGCTGCTTAGCACGGCAGGATGAGGTATGCAGCTTCAATAAGCCACTCGTACCAACAGATTGAAAGAATGCAGAGAACTAATTCCTGCCACGCTCATGAATTGGTTAGAGTAAATTTCAACTTTCTGGCGCTGTAGGCAGCCCAGCCAACTGTGGTAAGATTGAAGAATGTAGATGACGCGCGATGCTGGGTTGAAGAATGGCAGCTCGAGTGTGATGCTCTACGACTGGAGGGGCTGTGCACCTCCTAATTGAAGACAATTAGCTTGAGCGTGGAGTCCGCAGCGCAATGCATTTAACCCCAAAATGAAATAATTGAGGAAGCCAAACAACAATTGAATAGTTTTGAAGATGAGGGCACAGTACTTTCACTAAGAGACTTGAAGCAGCAAGCTATCAGTCTTTCTAGATCCTCTTAGGATAACCGTTATTGGTCTGAGAGTGTCAGGGCATCCCTCTGCTGACATTCCAAAACTGCAGACAACTGACAAACTTGGAACAGCAGCAGTGGAGCACCTAGTAACCCATCAAGAGTACCATTACCAGCCCACAGATTCAGCCCATAAAAATGTATTGATACAAAAAATATTTTTAAAAAAAAACAGAGGAGGAGTCAAGACGGCGGCCAAAATGGCCGCATAGAAGCCCGGCTCCGCAGCTCGCCCTCACCTCCGATGCTATCCTGGCAGTGATCCTGCACCCCAGCCACGGCCCAGTGCGGCGGAACCGCGGCGGAGCCCGACCGCGTTATTCCGACCTTTGCACGGCCTCTGACGGCTGAGCACTGCCGTCTGCAAGTTTTCGGCCTTTTCTCCGGCGCGAGCCGGGACCTCGCGTAGTGATGCAGCCGCCCCGCACAGCGTAAACACCGGCCTCCATCGGCCATGGATACCCAGCGGCCCGAGTGGTGAAATTGAAACCGCTCTCCTGAAATCCTCGCCACGACGCAACACTGACTACAGCGGCGTAAACACCCTGCTGGTGCCGGCGACTTTGAGCAGTTGATCATACGGCAGAATAGCTTGCCTCGACCGGACTCTGCTCGCACTGTGGTGAGAGGCGTGTAGCGCTGCGCATTCATGGGAGCTTGCGTGTGCCTCATTTCTGCTTCTTATTAAACCGCGAACTGCCTGCTGCTGCCGGGCCGCCAGAGGGACGGAATTGTTTTGGCGTGTGTGGCTTGAGGTCCTTGGGCGTTGGAAGTGCAAACATGGCGCCTACGTTAATGGATGTTTATCTGGCCCTCTGAGACTGGCACATTGAATTGCAGGACCTGCGGGCAGCTGCACACATCTCGCGGCTCACCATCTCTCCTGCTGTGGAACAATTGAATAGAGTAATGTGCACTGTGGAATGCGAGCCCGATTACTCCCCGGTTGCTGCAGCTGAGGTCTCCCAGGTGCACAGGATGTATGTTGATGGGACCGGGGAGCGCAACGACAAGATCAGCGATTTTGCTCCTCCATTTCCCTCCCTGCTGACTGCCTACTTGCCTGACTGCCAACGCCCTGCCTTTGTGCGGATTGTGGTTCTGTCTCGGGGCGACACTCCTGAGTCCTTACTCTGGTCTTTGGCTCGAACCAAGATTGCCCCTCCTGGTACTGCGGATCTGTTGCCATCACCTGTGTGCATGTGGGGTACATTGTTGACCTTTTTTCGTACTGACCAGGGCTGACTATTGCTTATTCATGACACTTCTTTGTTACCTTGATGCCGAAGCGGATTATTGATTGCACTGGAGACCATGGGTGGTTGGGATGATTGTATGTCGGCGCCCACGTTTCTTTTAAGTGGGCCCTTGCTTCTGGGGTTGGGGGTGTATAAGGGGCTGGTGCTATGGCCCTCCTCCGTTCTTCCCGCTTTTGGGGTTTCTTGGGGCGACAGGCATGCCTATGGGGGGGGGGGTGGGCCGTGGCCTTCCGCTGGTATGCAGGGTGGGGGGCTGGGGGATGGGACGTGTTTTGTGTAACTTGTGTTTCTATGGCCCTCTATCTTCTTCTTCTTTTCTATTTTCTTCTTCTTTTATATATTTCTCTCTTTCTTGGGATTGGGGGTTCTGCGCGATTGGGGATTTTTACATATTGTGTCAATTTTCGACCTGGTTATAGACCCTTGCTTCTTACGGATGGGACACTGCGTTTTGATAATTGCTTGCTGTTCGCTACGCTTCCCGAATTGTGCTCTTTATGATAATTCTCAATTGCGGCGAGATGTGGTTCTGGGGATGTTTTGCATTACATACTGTTTTCTCCTGATTTCATGTGACCGGAACCGATGTGTTGCTTTTTGATATCCTGACGCCATTTCTCCTCCAGATTTAATTTGAAAATTAGACCGCACTGCTTCTGTAATGGATCCTGACGGACTTGCCTTATTGATATGTAATACATTTCAGAGCCTCCGGGCTGTGCGCTTGATTGTAAGTGTAACCTCTTATCAATAAAGGTCTTCCAAAAATAAAAAAAAATAAAAAAAACCATACTGGTAAGGCTAATTTGTTCTTGCCTTTGGAACCTATGGGCTTTGACAATGGTTTTTAGCCATGCTGTACAGCATCCCTGATGCTGTGTAGCATGGTAAAGAAAACAAAAAAAGTTGCTAAGATGCAGCAGCCACGTCATTTTGTAGGCAAGCACCACACATGCCTGTGCCTACATAATGACACAAGTTTTTTTTAATTTACTGAGTTGGATCCATATATAGGGTGTGGGAGCAAAACAGAGGAATAGCGTGTGGGGAAGTATCACAAAGGACATGGGTGGCCGGAATAATAGGGAGTGCGTGGATATGCGGTACAACATGGAGGGCACTGGTGTCAGGAAGCAACTGATGGTGTGCAAAACCCATTTAATCTTGCCTCACAGCAAGCCTTGATGAATTGGGAGTCGTGTAGCCCCTAGACAGACTTTGTTGCTCCTTACTGGACCTGTCTCAATTTAATAAGTTACACGTGGCAATCTCAAATAATAGAAAAGTAGAAAACATTTGTTCCTACATAAATAGCAGCATAATTAGCAGACAATGAAATATCAAGAACTTAGTGAAGGTCAGATTGGCAAATTACAAAGTATAAAATGGGGGGAAATTCCACCATAGATTTGCCTTCTGAGGTAAGGGGAAAGGGCTTCTTTCATATCAAGAAATCATATGCTTATCTAGGATTCTGAACAAAGGATTTCATTTATTCACTTCAGTAGTGCATGGTTCACAGGTTCTTAACCAATTGAAAATAAAGCATAAGAGAAACCTCTGTATTCTTTTTTATCATGATTATTTTGTCTCATTGTTCCTTTCATAACTGTAGGAAGTGTCCTTGTTGACATGGTCAACCCCCACTTTTTGCCTGATATTTGATGTGATTTTGACTGGAAGTGCACTGGGTTCCTGCTAACCAAGTCCCCAGTGCCAGATCTCTTTCTCTTTCCCAAAAGTGAGCCCCAGATTCCAGCGCCAGTCGCCCTTGCAGCGGCGCCACACCTCTTCCAGAGGGCACCTCAGAGAAAAACTAACAGCTTTTGTTGCTGAGTGACTGTCTTTCATCAGCCTGCCACCAGAGACGAGTGTCTGATTCCTCCTCTCCCAATGGTGAGGGCCTTTGCTTTTGGGAGGCCAAAAACCAGGCCTGCTCAGGCAGGGGGCGTTTTCAACTCCTTCCATAGGATGACCTGCAGATTAACATTCCAAAGCAGGGGAGATTCAAAGCGCCTATGGCCTTTGGTATGTGAATCTGGTGTGTCTCACAGGAGAAGAAGCTGACCTTCTTTGTCCAGAGCCATTTGCACCTGGACAGGTGGGAGAATTATCAAGTCAGATAGGCATGTCCATCCTCATGCTGGTGTCACCCCTAAAGTGGGCTACCTGAAGGGTTGGTGACTTTTCAAAGTTAGCCATATTGGTGATGGTAAAATCATGAATTCTGGGACAGGATTAAGACCACCAACCCCAAGAAGTGGCAAAATAGGGAGCGTAGTGACCACAAGGATAGGTAGCCCATTGGCTTTTACCCTACACTCCCCAAGTGCATTATTTAGGGGAACCCTGACACCAGGAAATTAGATCATGCTGACCAAAAGAAGAAGAAGGATCTAAGAGCTGTGAAAAGCAAGAACTGCGGAAGAAGCAACGGAGATGGCACCAATCCTGCCAGCCTGTCAGCTCTTCCCAGTGATTGCGGTAAAGTCGACTCATCCTGCAAGCTTTTCTGCCAAGACTCATGAACTTCTGTGGAGCAGTGGAGCTGCTTCCCTGCATCCTGCAGGCACCCAAAGAGACCTGGGAGGACTCTGGACCACCAATACCCGACACCAGAAATCATCACTGCCTAGCCCGAACTGAAGTGGGCCAACGGTGCCAGCGTAGCCTCCCGGCTCTCCAGACAAAAAGCTCAGTCTGGACTTGCTGGCTCCACCGTGTGTGAATAAAAATTCCTAGACAGTTCAAATATTGAAAAACAAGTGACTTAAAATGACAGCAAAGAAAGGTAAGACCAAAATCATATAAAAACAATCACAGTTTTAATGAACATAGTTAAAAATCATATAGAATACTAGACAACAGAAACTATATGATGACAGTACAATAATAAAAAAATCTTAAAATTCATTCACAGTGTTAATCCTAACACATGGACACCCTCAAAAAGAAATTTTGTACAATTATCGTAGATGTCCTGGAGCAGTGGCAAATAAACTCGGCGCGCGTTTCGGCGTAGAAAAAACGCCTTCTTCAGGAGCCACACATTCAAATCTGAAACCTATGATTTAAAAACATTTTTTGTTACAATACATAATTAGAAAACAGTTACATAATAAGGAATTGTTACATAATAAGGAATGTATACATCTAGTTACATAATCTAAAAATACACACCCTTCTTGCTGTCAAATTAATGTTATCTACATCATGTTTCTAAAGCTTATAAAGTCAAGCATTATTAGGTAGACCGTGGGAGTACTCATGTGGGTGGACTTAAAATGGCGCATCATACAAAAGATTAGATTACCTGAAGGTAAAGGTGGCTGTAAAGTGCGTAAGAAAAGAGAAGTTTTTTGGATTTTTAGTTTGGGTACTTTTAAACACGGGCTGAATAGCGACATCCCGTGGGAAAACGCAATCATATAAGTGCCCTTGCAACTCCTTCTCGTCTGTACCCTATGGATGAGAAATTGCTTTTATTGTGAATTTTTCTGAGTTACTAATATGTAAATTTTTTCTTGGCCCTCTTTGCTATTTTTTCCTGTGGTGGCCATACATGAACTTCTCTTGTTTATTGGATATAAATTAGTTACGAAGTTGCTTTCAGTCATGACTTAGTACTTTTCGTTTAATATTTAGATCATTAATTTGGTTTCATGTACCTTACACCTTATTTACTAAAATATGTATTTGCATATTCGGCCTTTGAGGTTGGTTTCTCTTCTGTCCCTCCACCCTGCTATCTCTAAGAGATATTTTTCTCTTTTTTCGATGCCGTTAAAAAACTCTAAGATGTGTTTTAATCTTGATTTTGATTCGGTCGTTTCTTTTCCTTGAAGCGACGCTCTACCTCCACCGAGCCATCTTTGGCACCTCAATGACTTGTGCCTCATTTGTTCCCTATTCAAAATGGAGGACAATTTTTTCGCATACCAGCTTTGCGAGCATCGGCGCCCCCCCCCCCCACACTTTTCCATTTTTATTAGTGTAGTTGTAGAATGCTGAGATTTGCTTCAATTTTGATATTTGATACGGTCGTCTCATTCCCTTGAAGCGACGCTCTACCCTTTTAGAGCTAACCTTGGCACCTTAATGAATTTTGCCTCTATTGTTCCCTCTTCATAATGGAGGACATGTTTTCGCACACCAGCTTTGCGAGCCCCGGCCCCGGAGCCCCGCCCCCCTCACCCTTTCTATGTCTACTACCATGAATAGACTAGTCCATCTTTTATTTTGATGCGACCGCCCTGGTTGGCGTCCTCCGTGTCATTTGGCGGGATATTTAAACCCCTGAAGTACTACGAAAATATTGATTACTCCTTGTACCATCAAACAGACGCCGTGTCGCTCCGCATTATCCTGCTGATACACGTGTTAAGGTAAACGGGCTCTTTTGCGTATCCCCTACTATTTTGGCCTGTGGAGCGCAGGCTTATCCATGCGTTATTCTAAACCCCGAGACCCATAGAGTTGGTTTTGTAAGGGTATAGTACACGTTCATTTGCCCTAGCTCTTTATCAAGTGCTTGTGTATGTTTATTTTCAGAGGCTTGACAGTCCACATACGGCCGACCTTTTATTCATCGCTACAATTCAGAATATCCACTGTGATCTGTAGCCTGATTTCCTATTAATGAAATAATCCTGCCAAACTTGAAGGTACGTCGCATATGTATTGAGCCCTCGTTTTTGTTAACATACGAGAAGTAGCTCTATTCACTCGGTTTTTTATGTGCCCCATATAGGTTTGCATTTTAACGACAGGAAGAGCGTACCTGCTCAGATAAAGACAACCAAACACCACTGTGACCATGAATATTTAATCGCCAACATGCTATCTACTTGAAGACGAAACTATCTTTCTAGGATCCCTAGGATTCCTAAGGTAGATACATTTTCGATTCTGGCGTAATCTGTGGGTCAATAAGGCCCACTAGCTGGCCCACAGTCAATATTGTGAGTAGGATTTTTCGATCTTGGACACCAATATTCAGTTTTTGTATCTCTGTCTAACCCCTAGATAAATTTGTTTCCATTCCACGACCAACAATAAAAGAAGGACTACGTGGTGAACGCATTTTATCTCAGGTAGAGATCTAGCATGGACGCTAGTCCGGATACACCGACGGTCAGAGCGGTGCTCCTCTATACCCGAGCTGCAGCCAGGTGGGGTGAAGCGCCATCACCACAACTAATGGTCTGTGGTGGAGTACATAACCTGAAAATTGCAGGTGATAGCTGATATTTTTATTTGCACATTAAGCAGTAGTTAACATCGGGTCCTGAAGAAAGCATTGGTACATTTCCACTTAAATGCTGAAACATGTCGACCATTATCACTCACAGGTATTATGTTAAATCTGTTCTTTCACGTTAGGTTTTAAATTTGGAGAACTGGGAGATAATATTAAACTTAAACATCTACTCAGTTTATCCAATTTTACTCTTTTTCACGGATTATTTCTTCACTCACTTTTTGCACTGCTTATTCAGTGGCCATTTACAATTACAAATTCTTCACATAACCCCCCTTCTTGGTAATACATTTTGTTAAGGTTCTAACACAGCCGTGAGAATACCTGTAGGTTGTGTTCTTTGTCTCCTGGGCAAGGAGAACCCACATGATGTTAAAAAGGGCGGTACAGAGTGGCTACTGATGGGAATATTCACCTATGCCCTTGAGTCTTAGCTCAACCTTGTCACACTTTGTTGCACTTTTGGGTCTCCACTGTGTCTTCCCATTCTGTTGAGGTCTTTATCCACAGTTGAGTTACATTATTATCGGACTCCTAGATACTATTTATGTTATAAGTGTTGTATATTGGGGTATGTATCTAGTTTGGGTCGTTAAACTTGCCCTAGGACCCTCCGATTAAGTGTTTAGTTCTGTCTCCCAACCACAGCATTGGTGTTTCTCTGGTCCAATCTGCGCGTCTTCCTCTTCTTCCTGTTTACGCCCCCAATCCTCTCCCTCACTAGGACTGGTGGCCGGCTTTCGTCCTTCTCTGATGCCCTGTGATTGGTCCGTGGAGTTTGTCACGCCCTGTTCTTCCTCATGTGAGGGACAACAAAGGTAATTCTTTATTTTCCCCCTTCGGCTTCTTCCTTCCAGTAGCTGATCAGCTAATGAAGGTTGGAATTGCTCTTCCCCCTCGCACTCCTCCTGGGGTTCCTCACAGTCATCTATCTGGGGATAAGTTTGTCAAAGATGTTTCAAAGTATGTGGGTACCTTTACATCATTGGATAAGGGCCCAGTCAAATATCAAACAAGTTTTTCAGGCTGGCCTTTTTAATAGGCCAGCGCGAGGCTGGGGCCGCTGTTCAGGCTGTTATTATTACCAAGGCCCTCCCGGAGGTGGCTATGGTCGGGGTAGAGGAGAGTGGCAAGAGTCTACCAGGGGTGGCACATTCTACCTTACTAGGCAACAATTCTACCGATGTCGCTTCAACAGAGGCAGTCACACAGCAGGATTCCAATCCAAAAATTCCACAGGGAAGAATTCTCGATACCTCAGTTGTTCCACTTGGGGGTTGTGTTCAATTCTTTCTCCACTATTGGAGGGCTCCTTTGAAAGATGCATTGATAGTGGAGACCGTTCAAGGGTTTCATCTGGAGTTTTTTTTAGACGCCACAGCAAGTAACACTTCCACAGCAGTTGCATTTTTCCCTACAAGAGAGTGCTCTTATAGATGCAGAAAAAGGACACCTGCTACAGAAGCATGCAGTGGCATACTGTGACAGCAGCACCTGGGGTTTCTGCAGCAGCGTTTTCCTAGTACAGAAAAGGGGAGTTGGACACAGGTTAGTTTTGAATTTGAGAGGCTTCAACCATTACATCATGTGCAACACTTCAAGATAGAGGGCATCTATCTGTTAGCGGATCTACTGCGGAAAGGGGATTGGATGGTCTGGCTGGACCTCAAAGATGCATATCTGACCATTCCCATATTTCCTCTCCACCGAAGATTTCTTCATTTCCGGTGGAGAGGCCGGTGGTTGGAATATTTGGTCCTTCCTTTCAGGCTTTCTTCTGCACCTTGGTGTTTCACCAGGACAATGAAGCCTGTGGTAGCCCATTGCAGAGAACAGGGAATATGCATGATAACTTACTTGGACGACTTTCTCATCATGGCTCAGTCTCACTCATTGGCCTCTCTCCACTTGCAGATCACAACACCGCTGTTTCTTCATCAATGGAACCAAATTTGTTCTCTGCCCCTCTCAGATGATAGATTTTCTGGGGTTTGTGATTGACTCCCAGTTGGCGCAACTGCAACCCCCCAAAACAAAAAATTGCTAAACTTGAAGAAGGAACTGAAGTTGATCCTTTCCCAGCAGGTGGTCTTCTTGAGAGCGATTGTTCATCTGGTCAGCCCACTGCATCTTGAATCCAAGCCATTTTTCCATGCCCGCTTCATTATTGAGCTCTTCAAAGATTAAAGATGGACATCTTCAGAAGGGTCTTTCTCACACGGATCAGGTTCGCCTGACAGAAGAAGTGAGTGACGAGCTCTATAGGTGGTTGGGACATGTGGATGCCTGGATCGGCAGGGCCATCTTCAGATCCTAGCCGGAGGTACTAATAGAATCAGATGCCAGCCGTTGGGGCTGGGGGTGCGTTGCAGAGCTATCTCCACTGAAGGTAAGATGTCTCTCCAATATTTCATATCAACTGTCTAGAGCTGTTGGTGGGGTCCTTCGCAATCCCGACCCTCTTCCCCAAGAAGATATCTTGTTGCATCCTTCAAAGGATGGACAATGTATCTGCTGTGAGGTACATCAACAAAAACTGGGGTGCACGAAATCGACCCCGTTGGTGGAGATTGCCAATGACTTTTGGAACTATTGTCTGAGTCATCAGATATCAGTAATAGCGGATTACGTTCCGGGTCAATTCAAAACTGTGGCAGAATGGAACTCCTGGTATCTGACAGCTTACACCGATTGCCAGCTCCATCCGCTCCTGTTTCAGGGGCTGCAATCCCTTTGGTGTCCTTGCACTGGGGATCTGATCCCCTCCAGGCTGAATCGCCAGCTAGAGCCATTCTTCGGCTGGAGGTTGGATCCATTAGCAAAGGTGACAGAGGCCATATTGCAGGACTGGTCTGCGACTCTGAATTATGCCTTTCCCCAGTTCATTCTCATCCCCAGGGTGGACTCAGATCACTCGGGAAATGATGGAGATAGTCTTACTCACTCCTCTTTGAAAGGCTCAGCCTTGGTTTTCGATTCTGTTGGAGCTGACAAGCGATTGCCCTCTCCTCCTGCCTTGGTCTCACGTGATGCTCCAGGGCCCTCATGGAGAACTGCACCCACTAATAATATTTAGGCAGTTGTCCCTTATGGTCTGAAGGCTTTCAGGCAACAGTGGAATTTGCCAGGCATTTTGCAGGCAGCTTCAGGTTTCATCCAACAGGTCTGGGCCCCCTCCATTAGAAATCCATACTCCTCACCATGGCGATGCCTGATGGGTTGGTGCCTGGAATGGCACGTGGATCCCATGGAGGCAGTGTTCTCATGTTGTGAATTTTCTTTCTCACAAGGCTCAGAAGGTTTATCTTACAGGTCTGTGAATAATGTTTGATCTGCCATCTCTACTGGGCATACACAGGTTGTTAGTAAGCCGATAGGTATGCACCTGGCTGTAAGTAAACTTCTTAAGGGTATTTGGGTTGCAAATCCTCCCACGGTTAAGTATTCCTTTTTGTGGGATGTATCATTAGTCCTGTCTTTTTTTTAACAGTGACCAGACAATTCTCATGTATCTAGAAAACAGTTATCAGCTAAGCTGGCTATGCTGTTATGTTTATGTTATGTTAGGAAATGTTTAAAGTGCGCGATTACTAGAGGTGTCTTGGCGCTATCAGAAGAGGTCAGAGAGTGGATACTTGGATGTTAAATAGCCAAGTTTTTATGTCCTTCCTGAAAAATGTCAATAAAGGGATGGCTCTGAGGTGGGGTGGGAGGCTGTTCCAGAGTTTTATGGCGTTGAGGACAATACCTCTGCCGCCCCAATGCATCTTTTTAAATGTTGGAACCGCTAGAAGGTTGGCCTTGGTCGACCTGAGTTCTCGGTTAGGCTTGTATCTCTTGAAAGCTGACCTGAGGAAATCAAGGCCTGAGTTATGCAGTCCTTTGTGGGCCAGCATAGGGCCTTAAACTTAGCCCGGCTGCGCATGGGAAGCCAGTGCAGCTTGCGAAGTCCCTGACTAATGGAATGGTATTTGGGAAGCTTATGAACCAGTCTTGCTGCAGCATTCTGGACTGGTTGTAGTCGGCTCATATGCTTTCCTAAAACAGTTAGATAAAGAATATTACAATAGTCCAGCCTAGGGAGTACATGCAGGTTTATTAAAGTTTTTCTGTGTCTGTCTGGGATAAAAGGAAGAATCTTTCTTATCATTTTAATGATATAATAAGCTGCGGAAGTGACTGATGATATTTTTGTGCTCATGTGCAGGTTGTTATCAATGATGATTCCCAAATTCTTAACTTTAGTCACAGGACGAGGTGGCTGTGGGAAATTATCAGGCCACCAATTGGTGGACCAGGCTGGGGAGGGATTGCCCAACACCATAATCTCCGTTTTCCCTGCATTAAGCTTCAGGCAGTGCCCGCTCATCCAGCCAATGATTGCCTTGATGCAGTTACAGCATTTTAAGGGGCCTGATGAGTCGTTGTGAGCTGCAGCAATTATTAGCTGGGTATCCGCCTGTAGACACACTTTGGATGTAAGAGTCCTGGATTTAACAGGTAGAGTATGTACTCTGGAAGGAGCTTCCTTTACCAATACTGGCAGAACAAAAACGTTTTCACATTGTATTGAGTATAATGCATTTCTTACTAATGTTAAATTGTGAGTGGTTCACTGTTTGAAAGTGTACAAAGCATGTACTTCGCGACCTGAAAGCTCTACATGATTGATTTCTTTGCAAAAATGATTTAAACCAGCTCCCGCTGCCACAATTGCTAGGTGGTTGAAATCAATCATGGCAGAAGCTGGTATTGATAAGCAAGTCTTTAGGGCTCAGTCTGTTTGAGGGGCAATGGTGTCTAAATCCTTTTTATTGGGTTCTACCATTCAGGACATCATGAAATCAACTGATTGGTCATTTCAATCTACATTTAAACAGTTTCATTATAAAGCTGTGGGCGATGTTACTTCTGTGGTTTTCGATAAGCGTTAAACTAGCAATAATCGGAGCCTCTGGTCCTAAAATAGAATATAACATTTTGTAGCATTCGCACCAAGAATTTTCAGTTCTATTAAGGACACGGAGACGGGGATTACCCTGCCCAACATATCGCTTATTATGATTGTTATGGTGTATTATTTGCCAGCCAATATATAGTCTGTGTTATATGGATGTTATAGGTCTTCTTTTCTTTCCATGTTAAGATCAGAAATCAGAATGATCCTGTTCAAGTATTCATGTTGGTGTTGATACTTTGTGTACTTGTTGGATGAGCTGTTGCCGCTGGATGGCCGCTGGAGTTGGCCCTACAGAAGCTGTTGACTCTTGTCACAGTTTGAGTTGATAGACTGTTTGGAGCAAAGAAAGAGGCTCGTAAAATGGAGATCGCTGCTCTTATATGGACTGCTGGACCATGACTCGTAGTTGTGTGCAGGTTATCATGGAAATGTAATTTATATGATGTTAAAATATTTTTCATTGGCTGCTGTGCTTTTTGCAGTAAAAGAAAGAGACGCAATAATCCTCGCCGCCGTGTCCTTAATAGGATTGAAAATTCTTGGTGTGAATGCAATTAAATTATAAATTTCCACTTCCCTTTTGTGCAGATGCATACTTATTTAGCCTTTCATACAATTAGTTGTTGTAAGCAGAGGATAAAACAAGCATTTGCAATGCAATAGGTCTCGCAATAGTTAAAGGTCGAGCTATTGGCTTTGCAAATGTAAAAGAAATGCGGCGTCTGCCTGCCTTTGTTTTTTTATTTATTGACTGTGATGGGACCACGGCACCGTCAGCGCGGATATCCCGTCGCCCCTCCCGGTCACAACCACCATTCCCTGTTGCCCGGACAACCAAAACAACCAGGACTCCACCCCTTTCTCTTTCCCTGCAGGAACCAGTACCAACGCGGAACACAGCGGAAGTACATCCCCGCGACCCCGGAAGTCCCTCCCCCTTTCCGGAGGCGGACCACAGAAAAGCCGGAAGACCCAACAACACAGCGTTCAAGCAGGAAGACTCGTGGCAGGAGACGGCGTGCGAAGAACCCCCGGAGAAGAGAGACGATCCCGAACCAGGAGACGAGGTCTGGACGGAGGACTGGTGGAGTCCAGAGGAGGACGCTGGAGAGCGGCCGCAACTCGAGGACTTTTGTAGCAATGGCAGCACAACATGCGTTAGCTTTAAATGTTTAAAGCTATGAGGGGGCGACGAGCCACCATTGCTACAAAAGTCAATTAATAGAAAAAAAAGTTGAGCAGCCGCCTTATGTTTCTGTTTATTTACTATTGTAGCAACTGGCAACTGCAGCATGCCGCACTTTAGCTTTAGATGTTTAAAGCTAAAGTGCGGCGTGCCGCCATTGTTACAAAAGTCAATGAATAGAAAAAAAAAGGGCGCACAACTTTTCCCCCAATTTTTTAGGTCTCGGCCCATTTCCATTCCGCAGGAATGGAATAGGACGAGTCTATAGCAGTGAAACCAAGAGGTTCACCATGAGCCCAAAAAAGAGGTTTTTCACGAGTGCATGTGCTCTCGTGCATGAGCTTGCCCGAGCCTTCTGCCTGCCTCCTGCCTTGAAGGCAATCTGCTTCTCCGCCCCCTGCTGTTCCCTCCCACTCGCTCGCACATCAAAGGCTGCTCACTCAAACACCATATGCCTGCTCCCCACCCCGCCCCCCACCAGACTTCATTGGAATGTGCTACGTGCATTCTCCCCTCCCTATCAGCCCTTTTAGTCTCTTTCCCAGCTCCCAGCCGGACCCTCCTTTCGTCTATCTCGTTATCTTCTCCACTCTCGCCTCATTTTTTTTCTTTATTTTCTCTCCCGGCCTTGTTCTTTCAGCACTCCCTGGAAGCATTTGACTTTCCATGCTTTCTTCTCTTCTAAAAGGCTTTTTAACTCGTGTTTTCTACATCCATAGCAATGCAGACAATACGGAGCGGCCCAGATCCATTTCCGCTGGACCACCAAAAAGTAAAACATCTTCTTTCTTAATGATAAAAACTTTGGTCACGCTGCCTAAATTAATGTCAGCTGCAAAGCGATGAAATATTTTCTGTTAAACATTATTTAACAGCAGAATTCAAAGCTTTTTAAAGTCAGTCCAGATAATTTCGTCTTTTCTTACACCATCAAGTGGCCAAAACATTCTCATTTTGTTCACATCTCTTAATAGCAGTGAAACGTTGCCTTTTTTCATTTCAAATGCATTAAACCTGTAATTGTGCTCTCTGATTTAATTTCAGTTGGGCAGAAAGCATATTTTCTGTTAAAAGGATTAAATGCGTCTTACCTCAATGCAGTTTATTGCTTCCTGGAAGACACGTTCCTTTCTTATCTGGGATTATAATAATCTTGTTTTATTTTCTCTGAGTCGGTTTTTAAAATAGTTTAGCTCTGTTTTCTTCTTTTCCTCTTCTTACCAGCTACACTACAAACTTGCCCTTCAAGTAGAAAACCACTTTTTCACATGTCTGTACATTGCTCCATAAGGCTACATGAGTCATGCTTTCACTTCGCCCAAAAATGACATGTTTTCAGACCCAACAATAAAACAGCAGACGTAGCTGAACGGTGGCCTAGCCCTGACCATGCTCGTTAACATCCACAGCTTCTAAAAAGGGTCACCTTTGAAGCTGAACAAACATCCGAAATTATGAATGGCACTGGTTACAGCAATTTTTGTAGCAATGCTTGTCTCTTTCCCAGGCAACATTGTGTCTGGAGCTCAAAATGTAGCCATAAAAATACAAAGTGTTTTGCACACGGCAATCACCACACAAGAATGTGAAATCCTGACCAGTCACACTCAAAGTACCGCAATTGGGAAACACCAAACACATCGGTTTCAAAACATCGGATGAACGTTTACATCGCATGCCTTTAGTGCGCATGCAACGAGGACGCGAGGCCATTAACATTGCATGTCATTGCAACGCATGCGATGTTAACGTGCATTCTCATTGCATGCGTTCTCATCGCAACGGTTACTATAATCGAAATACAAACATTACGGATTTTAATGACACGTGGGATTCAAACATTTCGGATGGGTTATACTGATATGTGGCAAACATTTAAGATGGATTTAACTGATATGTGGGATTAAAAATGCACAGTAACAACAATTTCACATTTTATTTCGCATTTTACTGATATATGGGATTAAAAATGCAAATTAAGAACTTGCATTGTGGCATGACATATAACTCTCCCGACTTTGGTGCTGTCAAGCAGGGTTCAAGTGTCCTATCAACGAAACTTTTTTATGGAAAAAAGTATACTGATATGTGGGATTAAAAATGCAAATTAACAAACATGAAAACAGTTGTGGGATTCAAACATTTAGGATGGATTTAACTGATATGTGGGATTACGAATGCAAATTAACAACAATTTCGCATTTTACTGATATATGGGAATCAAAATGCAAATTAAGAACTTGCATTGTGGCATGACGTATAACACTCCCGACTTTGGTGCTGTCAAGCAGGGTTCGAGTCTCCTATCAAGGAAACTTTTTTATGGATTTACAGGAAAAATAGATGGATGTATGCATGGGTGAGTGCTGGTGGATGGATGGATGGGTGTATGGGTGTATGTATGGATGCAGGGATGGATGGATGGGTGATGGCGGATGGATGGATGGGTGTATGGATGCAGGGATGGATGGGTGTATGGATGCAGGGATGTATGGATGGATGGATGGGTGGGTGGATGGATGGATGGGTGTATGTATGGATGCAGGGATGGATGGGTGATGGCGGATGGATGGATGGGTGTATGGATGCTGGGATGGATGGTTGTATGGATGCAGGGAGGGATGGGTGTATGGATGCAGGGATGTATGGATGGGTGTATGGGTGGATGGATGGATCGGTGTATGGGTGTATGTATGGATGCAGGGATGGATGGATGGGTGATGGCGGATGGATGGATGGGTGTATGGATGCAGGGATGGATGGATGGATGGGTGTATGGATGCAGGGATGTATGTATGGATGGATGGGGTGTATGGGTGGATGGATTATGAAAATTACCCTTGAACCATGCAAAAATTAAAACACATACACAAGAACACGTGTGAACCTTTTAATTTTCTTTACATTGCATTAACACGTGTGAACCTTTTCGTTTTATTTACATTTCATTAATACCAAATACTTCAATAATTATTATGTCTTTAATAGCAAACAAAAATAAAAACAAAATACAATAACAGAATCCATCAACAATAGAAGTCCTGGAACATAACACAGCACTCGCAGATGTAGTAACGGTGCCACACGCAAAATCGCAGAAGGGCACGTTAAAGGGCACGCTACAACGAGGGAAACGAAATACAAGGGCAACAGAGGGCACAACAGGACAAAAAACAAGGAAAACAGAGGGCAGAAGGGCACGCTACAACGAGGGCAACAGAGGGCACAACAAAACAAAAAACTAGGAACACAGAGGGCAGAAGGGCACGCTACAACGAGGGCAACAGAGGGCAGAAGGCCACGAAATCACTGTACTGCTCCTCACGAGGCCCTCTCTAGGCTCTCAGCCGGATCGCATCAAATGGCCCTACAGTCACTTCGGAGAGACAGGACCACAAGCACACCTGGTGACTCCGGCATCAGCGCCGCTGCTGCACCTCCCCAGTTGGGTTCACCAGGCCCGCTCAGACCAGCGCATCACACCAATGCAGTCTCTATTGCTGCGGCTGCCGGGTCGTCTCACCTATGTGGGTCCCCGGTAGTCACTGCTTTACCAGGAGACCGCTACCTTGGGTGCCAGTAAATGCCCCGATATTGCAGCAGGCCTTCTCTTGCCCAGTGTGCCGCTCTTCTCAGTCTCCACTCTAAATCCAGACAATGGCCAACGTGGCAAACCTGTTGCAGGCCGCTTCTCCTTCCAGGTACAGCCCCAGGACTCAATTTTTTGGGCATATTAGTCTCTTCCACTCCCCCTGTGCATGGCCCCCAACATTCACGAGCCATTATTTTCGGGTGTGCCCCGTGGGTGTTCGTGTGACTGTTGTTGGTGCGTGGAGAAAACAGAGGGCAGAAGGACACACAAAAACGCTGAAGGGCACGCACTAGTGAACGCTGTGCCCCGTGGGTTCCCAAAAAACAAGCACTGGCGTTGCCAATAGGTCTCGCAGTAGGAAAGTTGGAGCTATTACGATTGCAAATAACAATGCCTTTTATTTTTGTTTTCATTTTAAAAACATAAAGGGCTTTGTCATTTACAAAACCATTAGCTCCAACTTTCCTACTGCGAGACCTATTGGCAACGCCAGTGCTTGTTTATTCATGGGCTCTTACGAGTCAATTAAATCTAACATTGACTGATAGAATGGGGAAAAAGGAATGTAGGTGGAGATGGAAAACCAACAAGACTTGGCAAAGGAAGCACAAACCTGAAGCGACAACACAGGAGCAGAAGGGGAGAGGGGATGCACTACTGAATAAATGTGTGGCAAGCAAGGGTCTTGTGAGAGATAATGGTGGGACAAAGGAGAGTTGAGCAAGCCCACGATCTGATCTAACATCGACATAGTTGGTTGATAAACACTGCCTTTCAGTGGTCTTCGGCCTGGGTGCTGGGTATGACGAATGCTGCTTTATTGAATGGACCAAGGTTTACAGATCCTACTGAAGTAGATAAACAGCTCCGTCAGGGACCCATCCTACAAAAAGCAGCAATTAAAACAAGGCAGGTGAAAGAGCGCCCTGGCAGTGCCAACAGATCGCAGGTGCCAATCTGCACAAGCTGTTGTGGGGATCAATTTCTGCGCACATTTAGCAGAGAAACAGAAAATCAATAGTCAAAGGTGAAACGCGCCAAGCCAAAAATATTGCAAAAGTAAGATGGAGCAAGCAGAAACAAGTGAACCACTTTACAACCATACTCCTCACCTCAGACAACCTAAATAACATGGTGAAAAGCCGGTGTTGAAGATTCTTCCACTTTAACTGAAAGTCATTGTGAGAAGTTGGCCTGATATATTCTGGGGGCACCTTGTATCAGTCCAAACAATCCCTTATGGTGTCTGGTTGTAAGTCAACCTTATAGACAAGCTATCCTAGGGGTAGCATGGACTAAGCAGCCTTAAAGGCTTAACTCAAGAGGGCATGTGAAGCCAGCTGTTTTACCATATGCAATCCTGTAATATCAAATGAAAGGACACCACACAAGTTATATATTATAAAAATATATGTATTTATTACTAGAATAATCCTCTGTACTCTTTATGAGTGCAGAGGCACAAACGTTTAAACAAAAGCACAGTTAAACATATAAAAGTTGCACAATTATGGATGAGGCCCAGGGGCCACGCAAACCATATACTAAAATAGTGGTATAAGTATCACTAATCGAACAGTGGTCAGGCCTAGGGCCTGGGGAATCGCTGGGACCAATCGGGACTAGCAATGCTGAAGTCGGGAAAAGCCCGCGGGACTCGGGTGCAGCGCTGAAAGCACACACATGCACCAATGCAAAGTCAATGGTGCGTAAAAGTTACAAAGTTACTGTTAAAGGAGTCTTCCGACTGGACTAGGATTACCAAACTTTAGACTTAGACACTAGAGGTGTATACCAGTGCAGGAGCACCGGCGTTCACGAGTTACCTCACCCACAGGAAGCGGGTGCACCGGTGCAAAGTAGTGTCGGGTTTCGTCACGCAGTCTGATGGTGCCTGGAGATGAAGAAGCTGCAGGCGTCCAGAAGGGAAGTGTCCGGTGTGATCCAAGGGTGGATCGAAGATGTAGATGACCTGAAAGCAGAGGGGACAGAGTCTGGGTCCCTCAGCAGTGACCAGGGTGGAACCAGGAAGGAACCAGGCAATGTCGGGCGCAATCAGGTCGATATCGTGAAGCTCGTCTCCGCTGCCACGTGGACTCTGGGGCACCGAGGATGTCCAGGAGTGGATCACGAGCTGTCCCACGAAGGCTCTCCCTGTCGGCGGTGTCGGCTTCCGGATCGGAGCAAACAAACCTTGGCAAGCGCAACCCACGCAGGATTCGAAGATCGCTTCTTACTCGGACCAGGAAGGTCAGAGCGGGTGCTCCTTTTCAGGGGAGCAAGGGCCAGTCCAGAGCAACCAGACTGGCAGGTCAAATTCAAAGGTTCGTCGGTACTGGGGCTGCTAGCCAACGGGCAAGCGACCGGACCAACGCGTTGAGACAAAAGATGCAGAAGGGCCCCACGCAGCACTCGGTGAGTGTAGAGGGGTGAGCTTCGGTGCAAGAGTGGCTCAGGGCTGGGGCTTCTCAAACCCAATGCACAGCTTCGAGGGAGCCTCGGGAGCTGCACGGTCAGCGCCTCATGGTCTTTCCAAGATGGCTGGCCCCACGCTTCAGGTCGCCTCCACGGGTCTCAGCTCTGCAGGGGCTGTGGATCGGGCTGTTAGAAGGCAGGCACGCTGGTTCTTGTCGATCTCTGTCGCTCGAGTTCCGGCGGGAACTGCAACACAGCAAACGTCGAGGTGCTGGATGGTGCCTGTTTGCACAGAGTGGTCACTCCTTGACCACAAGGGAGATTCTTCAGTCTTCTACGTCGAGTAGGATGTCGGAGGGTCCAGAGTTTCGTTTCATAAGTTTCAGTCAGGATAATCTGAGTGCATGGGCACTACTCCCACCTATATACCAAACTGGGGGGCTGGATTTCCTGCTAGGTCCCTCCTATGGGTGGGACCCAGGAAGGGGGTGGTTACACCCCTTTCCCTTTGTCCAGGGACGCGCTGGGACTGGGGCTGGAGTGCCCCAGTACCAGTTTGACCGGATTATGCAAGGGGAAGCCTTGTGCTCCCCAGGCAGTGTCTGGTTTCATTCAAACCTCCCTGCTACAATCCACTATCTCCTGTCTGGGGTGGTGCGACACCTCCCTGTGACAGGAAACCCTTTGTCCAGGCCTCCCCTGCCAAGTTTCGGTCAGCAGTAGGAGGCCAGACTTGTGTCTGTGGCAGAAGCGTCCATTTCGTGATACTGAGGCTCTTTTAAAAATCAACTGCGTTTTAGCAAAGTAACATGTCTTCTCCCTCTAGAAGGGTGGAATGCTACCCCCGTCGCCAGGACTGGCAAGGGGGTAGTATTCCAAATCGTATGACACCTTACACAACATGTTTTGATATAGCCAAACCAAAGTTAGCACATAACC
Organism: Lissotriton vulgaris; assembly: GCF_964263255.1. Classification (NCBI taxonomy): domain Eukaryota; kingdom Metazoa; phylum Chordata; class Amphibia; order Caudata; family Salamandridae; genus Lissotriton; species Lissotriton vulgaris. Next base: position 106,151,130 of record NC_141698.1, read on the forward strand.
GCGATGGATTATAATGTACTTAAGAGTATATGGTATGGCAATATCCCGGAACAGCTAAGGGAGAGGGTCCCGACAGCTGCAGACAGGCTCAGCTCATGCTAGAGCACTATCTCACATAAAGGTGTCCAGTACCATATTGGTTATGCACCTAGGGTCAATTTTAAAGAGAGAGCAGATAGCCTGGGGCCTGGGGCCCTGATTAGCAGGGAACCAGGCCAACAAAGTCGAAAACCAGCTAAACACAAGGCAAAAAATCTGGGGTAACCATAGTCAGGTATCCACCTTCCTACAGTCATTCACTTTTATATTTGCGCTAAACGATTTCTTTATTTATATTTACAAGAGGCTAATAAATTAGCAGCTGTAAGCCTCAAATGGAAAACGGCTCTGTCATGGTTTAAGCCTGGAATGGAAAACGGCTCTGTCATGGTTTTAGCCAGGGTTGCACAGGTGAGACTAAGGTATTCTGCTGTATAAACGGCACACTTGTGGCTGTTATGCGCACAGTGATGCAATTAGCACTGCTTGTTGGCCGCTAGCATGGCTCGCTGGGGTGTAACCTGAGCGGTGTTTAGACTTTGTCCAGGTCTACAGGAATGCACAGAAGGAAGGGTGTGGTCATGTACTGTGATCTGAACAGCCTTGAAAACTAAACAAGTCACTGGACCTGGCTTTTGTCTGGTGATCACGAGATGTCTTTAGAGTAAAAATGTTCTAAGACTGTTGTTGTGAAGAGTAGAACAGCATTATATTTTGTTGAGCGATTTATGTAGTTGTTAGGAGCAGTGCTTTAAATGGAAATATAAGTGCAGGTGCTCACTGTTTAGAGTACCTGGTGCTCATGAGAAGTTGTGAGGCCACCCTTGTTTTCCTGTTTATTTACTATTGTAGCAATGGTGGCACGCAGTGCTTTAGCTTTAGATGTATAAAGCTAAAGCTCTACGTGCCGCCATTGCCACAAAAGTTAATGCAGTGTTGTGCGGGGTGTGGGCATACCGCAGGAATAACAGCAGCAATAACGGGAGGGAGGGGGTACAAGCGAGGAGGCAACAGATGGCCAACCAAAAAAAACAATTAGTGATGTCCGCTGGGAAGGAAGCAGGCACAAAAGGGCGGGACAGATGGATAGTATTGGACAACCAGAGTAAAGGAAATGGCCGCCTAAACTGGGAGCTCCGTGAATCAGGAGAGCGACTTCTTCGTCTATCCCCGTATTCCCCACATGTGCACAACCCAAAATCAAGGATCCAGGGTCTGAAAGCATGAGGAGCCCTCCGGTGAAGTGATAACCGCCTGCAGCTGCCCGTTTGCGGTCTTTTGCTAACTTTGATAACCGAGCGCTCTCCAACCCGGGTAGAAGACAAAATGGCGGCGCCCGGTCGCGAAAACAGCGCCTGACACCGAGCGCCGGAAAAGTTATCCACAGTCAACAGCCGCCCACCACATGCCTGGAAAGTGAAACGGACACCTAGAATCGACCCATAAGGCTACCATGCGGTGAGAAGAGCCCAATTAGCCGACTCGACAGCTAATAACCGGCACGACGTGCCTGACCCCAAAATGGCGGCGGCGGTTCCTCCGAGAATACACTGCATGCACACACGATGAGCTCCTGACTCCTATTAAATGCCCAACCTTATCATCCTAGAGGGATTTTCCTGCATCAGAGCGATTCCACCATGCTCTACCAAGCATAGGAGCGACTGCTCACGCCCAGCGCTGCCAGACACGTGTTCACCAGGATCTGCCCTCACAACCGAGCGTCTCCTTATAGTCAGAGCCACAGCCCGCCAACTAATGTGCGGCTGATTCCACCTCTCGCTGTAAGAGACCACAGGTACTGCGCTTCCATAAACACCCCGCGCTTTCATAAGTCTGTGTGCCACTGTCCTACCAGCCTTAGTTTCTGTGCCCGGACCCCTCACGAAGCCCCAAGCACAGCAGTCGAGCAGCGGCCCTGTCCTACTTGTGTGAGAGACCAGCACCATTAGCCCACAGTGCCTTCTTGCCGGCTCTACACGGGACCACCCTGCTTCCCATAGCAATCAACCCTCAACACATCGTGATGGCGAACAGAGAGGACAGAAACACTATCAAAAAGGTGAAGCCAGACCCACTAAACTCGGACTCCCCCATTAAAAGCAGATCGGACACGGCTGCCACGATGGAAATGATCCTCAGAAAACTTGCAGACCTCCACGAACTTTCAAAATCTACCAAATCTAATATCGACTCTATGCAACTAGAACTCACAGCGATTAGAGCCGATATGGATGCAATAAACACAGGTTTGGGAGCAGCCGAACAACGTATTAGCGACGTGGAAGTCCTGGCACGACAATCAGCGACTAAGATCCAACGCCTAGATGTTAGGATTCGGTCCCCAGTCCTCTATTGATGACCATGTTTTTGCTGTCACATGACTCGCCAGTTACACATAAAAGCTAGTCCTACCATAGTGTTGGCGCTTGTTATTGCTAACCTGTGGGTTCCTGGTATCCTGGTTCCTGTGTATCCTGTTTCACGTTTGCAGATTCTCACGGGCTCGTGAGGATTGGTGGTCTGCCCTTTTTTTGAACTCCTTGACATCCAGTTACTGAGTTGTTATCCCTGTTCCTATCCTCCCCTCCCTGTCCTTCGTTTTTTCCCTTTTTCCAGTGAGTTTAGTTAGCTGTAGTGTTTTGCCCCTTTTTTGTGCTTCGTGTTCATTTGCACTTACTGGTTCTCCGCGATAACATCGGGTGGTGGGTATTCAGGGGCTCCTGGTTACCCCCCCCAGCGGATGGCCTGATTTCTTTTCCCCGTCCCAGAGCACGGTAAAACTGTAACGGGGTATGCGCGGTTCGTTTACTGTGCAGAGAATTACAGTAACCGCTCCTTGTCGTTTTAATACGGAACTGACGTTTGCGGTCGTTCCGCGAGTGAGTCCCAGTCCCAGAACTACACTCTGTTTTCCCCTGAGACGGTGTATATTGCCGTCTACCATTTATCGTATCAAGAAGCGTATTTGCCCACGCAGGGGTTTTTTGTTCATGTCAACATCCTATGACATGTTTTTTACCCTGTAATATCACGAAAGAGCTCCAAGTATTATTTCCCTGAGTTCAGTCCCTTAATACTTAACCAAGAGAAGTTATCTTGGTGTGGCTAATTTCTTGGACTGAAACCCCCTCGAAGCAAAGCCTGCAAACGACCTTGGTAAGTCCGTGTGTGGTACAATGCTGGATATGGTTGTCGGTGATAGATTGGGGACTGAATTATAATTGTGAGGTGTTTTGTTTCCCTGTTCATGCAGGTGCAGAAGCGAGGAGGAGGGATTTGTTTGTGCTTCGCTCTACAGGGGTGGAAGGCTTGGTGTCTCTACTAATTCCACCCCCTTTTCTGGTTCATTGGCTTACTCATTGGTTACATCAAGTGAGTGGCAAGTGAGTCGGGGAAGTGGTTGGGACATACTTCGTTCCTGCAGTGTGTGGGTTGTGTGGGAGCCCAACACTAGAGAACACCACGGACGAACTCAAACGCCATAACTGTTTTAACTTTTTTGTAAAACTTTTGATTATGTATCCACTCCAATGTTTTTTTTAAAAGAGTCATTGCAAAGATTTTTATTAATCACGCAATAAAGTTTATTATTATTATCAAACGCCATAACGCAGAGTTAGAGGATAGGAACAGAAGAGGGAACATCAGAATTTTTGGCGTTCCGGAGAACTCCGAAAAAGACGCAGATTCATGCGTGGCCTTCCTTGAATCATGAATACCTATGATCACCAGTATAGAATTCCCACACGGCCTTGAACTGGATAGGGCACATAGGATCCCCACCTTCGCTACTAGAAACTCCAAAGGCCCCAGATCGTTGATATGCAAACCGCTCAGATTTCAACATGTCGAGATGATCCTCCAATTCGCAAGGAAAAACCACTCCATCACGTGGGAAGGACATAGAATCATCTGTACGCAGGACTTTTCAAAAGACACGGTAGCGATCCGTAAAGGTTTCGTGGAACTCCGAGACAAACTCAGATCCAAAAACTCTGCCTTCTCCTTCGCAGGTCCTGCAAAATTCAGAATCGTAGTAAATGGCCACCCAAGATTCTTCATGGACCCCAGAGCCCTTGCAGACCTACTCGAAGATCGACGTGAACAAGAAATGGATCTATCGACCGGCCTCTCGAACAAAAGGAAAACGTGAACTCCACCTGCTCTTATGACATCATATTGTATACTTGTAATCAATGCCAACAAGCCTTTGCCTGTTCCCAAACGGGCTTGATATTAATCTAGCGCCATGTTCTTCAGTCTGATGTCGTCCGCTTCAACATCGAAGCCCATCATCTCACCTGAACACTCTCCTGTATTGTGAGTTTATGCTCTTAAAGTTGTGTCATATGTTTTCCATGAAGTTTACAACTCTACAATCTAAAAGACTATAACATCTATTAACCTGCAAGTCTTGTGCTTCACTGCAATGGCACACTAATGTTAATCTTTAATATCTTAGCTTAAAATGCTTATGTTCTCATTCCACTACCGCTTACTACTGCTAACTATAGTGGCACTAACGCACCCCCAAAAATGTTTGTTATATAAGACAAGTTACATGTTTATTGATACTATGCTGTTTTTGATATCTAGGGACGTTTACTAGCTAGTAGTCTACTACTCCTGTTCCACCTAGCACGGTACTGCCGTAGTACTCCCTATGTACGAATTTGGGGGGAGGGGGGGGAACGCGGGTTGTTTTGTCAGGGGGGGGAGAAAATGGAGTTAAAAGAGTTCAGAGAATAACAGACTTTCTTTATGTTTTGTACTGCCTTTTGCTTATGTTCATTTCTTACAGGTACGGCATTCATCTTTCGCTGCATTCTCAAATCTTATTTAAATGCTGTATCTTACACCCTGTCCTTAGAGTTGTATCTCCTCACACTGTCCCACACAACCTTAGCACAAAGATCCAGTTCCCACACCGACCGCCCAGTCGATGTGGTCAATCCATGACACCCTACACCAGTAGCGTTCGATTGCCATTTTACTACTCAGCGATAAAATCTCACTCCGATGTCTAATACAAAATCATTAGCCGATGATCTTAACATAATCTCTCTTAATGTCAAGGGCCTCAACCATCCGGTAAAAAGGAGGAAAGTTTTTGAATATCTCGCCAAATCAAAAGGTGGACATTATCTTACTCCAGGAAACCAAACTGTCTGAGGAAGATTTACAGTTCCTGAACATTCACTGGGCGTCACATATATTGAACTCGCCAGCGGCACACAAAAAAGGAGGGGTAATCACCTTCCTAGCGAAAAAATCCAATCTGACACTAGTTTCGCACTCTCATGACAAAGAAGGAAGGCTATCCATAACACACCTACTAAGGGAAGATGACCCTATGCATGTAATAAACATCTAAGGCCCAAATGCTGATGACCCGGAATTCTGGGACTCGGTCTCCCGCTCATTAGAACCCATTCCTCCAGATGACTTGCTGATAGTAGGGGGCGACTTCAACCTCCCCCTTGACCCGATATTAGACAGACAATCCAAATGCACCTTCCACCCCTCCCGTTCGCACAAAGCCCTCCTTCGCCTTTGTGACAGATATTGTCTTAAAGATTCTTGGCGCCTTCAAAATCCAGACGGAAGGGACTATACTTTTTATTCCGCCCCACACAAATCATATTCAAGCATTGACTTTATCCTGATCTCGAGCCCCTTCACGCACCTGATGGAGGAAACTGAAATAGCCCCTAAACTAATTTCTGACCACGCCTGTATTCGCACCAAGCTTGCTGGTTCCAAATCAATCCTTCCCCCCAAGAGATGGCGTTTCAACTATGAAACCTTATCCGATCCCGCAAACAAATTGCTAATAGCAAACGCCATTGATGAATACCTAACCTTAAATGACACCCAAGACACTACACCCAACACCTTATGGGACGCTCTCAAAGCCACAATCCGAGGAGTCATCATCAATATCAAAGCCAAGACTAACAAAACACTAAATAAGGAGCTAAAGTCAATAGAACAACAGATTGGAACCTTAGAATCGGAACATAAGTCCAACCCACTAGACACTAAAACACTTGAAGTACTAACCAAAAAGAAATTTGAATACAACACCATTACCAGTAAAAGAGCGGGGTGTGGATTAACAGTTTCAAGGCCCTAAAACTTTGTGAGGGCAACAAAGCAGGGAAACTCCTTGCTTCCTATCTTGAACACAAGCAGAAGCTATCCACCATATCATCCATAAAAGATTCCAGAAACAACACACACACAAAACTATCTAATATTCTTGACACGTTCAAATCATTTTACGAAGACCTCTATAAAAACGACAAACCATTAGATGTGCCAGCCTGCACTGATTACCTTGAATCACTTCATCTCCCCAAACTATCAGAAACGGATAAGACTCAACTAGGTTCCCCCAGCACATGCGCAGAGATCAAGGCAGCAATCAATACACTAAACCGGACAGCTTCACGGAGACATTCTATAAGGCCTTCACAGACCAACTCAGCTCCCCGCTCCTTAACCTTTTTAACTCCACAGCATCCAGCGGAAGTATTTCCCCATCGATGAGTGAAGCTACGATCATAGTTATACCCAAAGAAGGGAAAGACCCTCTCCTCACCAAAAAACTACCGCCCCATTTCTTTGATAAACCTTGATTGCAAAATTTACGCAAAGATCTTAGCGACCAGACTAAATTCCGTCCTTCATAAACTAATTAGCCCCGCGCAGGTTGGCTTCCTAAAACACCGGATATCAAACGATAATACAAGACTACTGTGCCACCTTCTGGAGAAAGCAAAGGCCTCTTCCTCCCCAATGGTAGCGATAACCTTGGACGCGGATAAAAGCCTTCGACAAGGTCTCGTGGTCCTTCCTCTGGCACTGCATGCACACCTTCAACCTTGGCGACTCCTTTGCCAAGATGGTGATGGCCCTATAATCCGCTCCATCTGCCAGAACAGCTATAAACGGTACCCTATCCAACCCGTTCCGACTTCACCAGGCAACCAAACAAGGCTGTCCACTTTCCCCAGCGCTTTTCCTCCTAGCCCTTGAACCCCTCCTTACAGACATCAAAAATAACAAAGACATAGCGGGTGTTTCCTTCGGGGACACATGAGTAAAGTTGGCAGCGTAAGCTGATGACATCTTAATTACAACAGAAGACCCTACAAATTCCATTGGGGGGCTTATGTCCTCAATTGACAAATACTCCTCCCTATCCGGTACAAATTAAATAGAGATACATCCGAAGTCAAACCTCTAAACATCCACACCACTAGAGAAGTTTTAGGCAACTCTGGTCTAACTTGGCAAACTGACGTGATTAAATACTTGGGGACAGAATTTACTGATGACCTCTTAAGTACACTCAAACACAATGAGACCACAACCCTTGCCAAAATCAAACGACTGCTTGACGGTTGGTCTCCCCGATTCATCACATGGTGGGGCCGTATAGAAACAATAACAAGCACTGGCGTTGCCAATAGGTCTCGCAGTAGGAAAGTTGGAGCTATTACAATTGCAAATAACAATGCCTTTTATTTTTGTTTTCATTTTAAAAACATAAAGGGCTTTGTCATTTACAAAACCAAGAGCTCCAACTTTCCTACTGCGAGACCTATTGTGCACTGCACAGTGTGGGTGAAAGTGGCACTGCGTGGGTGTGAGTGGCTTTGAGTGAGTGGCGTTGCGTGGGTGAGTGGCGTTGCGTGGGTGAGTGGCGTTGCGTGGGTGAGTGGCGTTGCGTGGGTGAGTGGCGTTGCTTGGGTGAGTGGCGTTGCTTGGGTGAGTGGTGTTGCTTGGGTGAGTGGTGTTGCGTGGGTGAGTGTGGTGTGGCGTGGGTGAGTGTGGCATTGCGTGGGTGATAGTGGGCTTGCGTGGGTGTGAGTGGCGTTGCGTGGCTGTGAGTGGCGTTGCGTGGCTGTGAGTGGTGCTGTGTGGGTGAAAGTGGCACTGCGTGTTTGTGAGTGGCTTTGCGTGAGTGAGTGAGTGGCGTTGCGTGTGTGAGTGGCGTTGCATGTGTGAGTGGCGTTGCATGTGTGAGTGGCGTTGCGTGGCTGTGAGTGGCGTTGCGTGGCTGTGAGTGGTGCTGTGTGGGTGAAAGTGGCACTGCGTGTTTGTGAGTGGCTTTGCGTGAGTGAGTGAGTGGCGTTGCGTGTGTGAGTGGCGTTGCATGTGTGAGTGGCGTTGCATGTGTGAGTGGCGTTGCATGTGTGAGTGGCGTTGCATGTGTGAGTGGCGTGGCATGTGTGAGTGGCGTGGCATGTGTGAGTGGCGTGGCGTGTGTGAGTGGCGTGTCGTGTGTGAGTGGCGTGGCGTGTGTGAGTGGCGTTGCGTGGGTGATAGTGGGCTTGCGTGGGTGTGAGTGACGTTGCGAGTTAGTGGATGCTCTGATATTGTTGGTGTGACCTTAGAGGAAATGGCATGACATCCAGTGCTTGATTTTGCCAATGGATGAATCGTACAATCAACAGCAGCAAAGACGATGGATCCATTGCACAAAGAAGTTGGTCTGACTGAGATGTGATTATATTAGCTCCTTTCCTTAAGTGCTTCAAAATTGGAAATGTTTGTTAATCGCTATAAATGCTGTTTTACTATTAGGATTCCTAATTTTCGTGACCGTTCTAGAAGCAAGTAACTATAGTTTAGAATGGGGCCTTTCATGCACCTAACTCTAAACAGTTGGGGCTCCCTGTGACTCTCGTCAAACATTGGGATGGGATGAGATGATATATCCTGATTCTTCAGCACTCTGGTAAGCTGAACACTAAATACTCGACCTGTACATGTTGCAATATTCTGTTCTGAAGACTGCAGGGACTCCGTGCACTTTGACTAGGCCCCCCTCCCCCCGCTGATACCCAGCAGGGCAGGGGTGTAACTTGATCTGCGGAGGGGAAACGAAGACCAACCTTGAGACTTCATTTCCTTTGTGAGTTTCACCAGCTTGTCCCCTGCTGACGCCTGCTGCCTCTCCAGTCTGTGGATCGGTTTCTTGGGTCCGGTTTACAGCCCCCACATTCCTCTTTTGGCGACCCTCTCTTTGTCTCCTCCTGATCAGCTTGCCTTTAATTTCTCATCGAAACCTTTCCTCAACAAGTTTGTTTACAATTTAGCTAAAATGCCTGTGCTTTATGTATCCCCAATGACGCCTACGGCAAAATGAGAAACAAAAGAACATTTGCATTGCCTTTTTGCAAGTATTAATTTTTGTTGTCTTGCATGGTGACCTGAAACAAAAGTCGCTCCTCTCCCAGCGCAATCTCTTTTCCAGAAGGAAAAAACGTTGTCTGCATCTTTGTGATACTGCAGCAGCAACTGTATCAATGTGTGTAAAAACGCTACACGTATCAGTAAAAGGGAGAGGAACACTGCTTTGGCGCAAAATGTAATATACATTTGTAGTCACTTAAAAAACAAGCACTTCCTGATGATTCACCACAGAAGTAAACAAACTAACAAGAACATCGCTGAAGGAAGCTTTTAGGGGCGGGGAAGCCTGTTAATGAGGGGAAAGAGAAGGTCTGATGCTCCGATGCGAGGCACAGCAAATGGTGGTGTGTGACATGGCTGGTAAGCAATTAGGGGGGAGAAGTGAGGCCAGCGAATGAATTTGCGTTCCAGCATTTATCTGTAAGACTAGGTTCAATGAGAAATTTTCTTTTGTAGAGAGAGGGGAGGTGCTGGTGTGGGAGTGGGGAGGTGCTGGTGTGGGAGGGGGGAGGTGCTGGTGTGGGAGGAGTGCTGCTGGGCAAGGGTGTGTTTGCGGTGAGAGAGAGGGGAGATGCTGGTGTGGGAGGGGGGAGTTGCTGGTGTGGGAGGAGTGCTGCTAGGGGAGGAGAAGCCTGATGCCGGATGGGGGCGGGAGAGCCTGGGAATGCGAGAGGCTGGGCTTGCATGCGATGCGCGTGCATGTACACGGGAACTGCAAGAAAACCGCGGGGCTGAAAGCCCTTTGGTTTGACTTGTGTTTTGCCGACGTGAATTCTCGCTCCGCTTGATGCGCTTGCGCACATCGATAGGTCGCGAGACCTAAAAATGATGATATCCCCCTTAGTCAACTACCTCATCACAATGCTTCCACTTATCCTTTCCAAAGAGTTCCACAGTAAATTAGATAAGTTGATTTCTTCCTTTCACTGGCAGGGCAAGAAGGCCAGAATCAGTTTTAAAAAACTACGATTAGATGAAAGCCTAGGGGGAGTCAACTTGGTGGATTTCAAGCTATATCAAACTGCCTTTTTGGCAAAACAAGGATCATACTGGCTAACCCCACAGACGGAGTATACCCCGATGTGGCTTGCCGTGGAAAGATCCATCTTACATGGCCTCGACCCCTCCGCTCTGCTCACCATTAAACTTTGACCCAACTTAGGTTCGGGCCCTATCTTTAAGAACACGAAAATGGCTCTTCTCCTAGTCAGCAAACACTTACCACACCAATTCCAGAATTCAAATTGGGAGTCGCTCTGGCACAACAACGCTTTAACATATAAAGGGAAACCTCTAAACTACTCTTCTTGGATAGAAAGAGGTATACATTTCCCCCACCAACTCTCTGAAGGGACGTTACCACTCTCCTTCAGTGAATTACAGAACAGATTCCACCTCCACCACATATAATTCTACAACTTTCTACATATTAAAGTAGCACTAGCGAAAGCGGACCTGAAAGACGTCACCCCCTCCCTCCCTGGATTCCTCACTTCACTAAACAAACTTGGCCATCAAGTTTCGAGAATATACAAACTAATACGTCCACAATCATCCTCCCTAACCAAACCACTCCAGCTCTATTGGGATTCTTTCTCAACCACACCTACTTCAGATTCAGAGTGGGCCAGAACCTGGGAATCCACCACACGCCACAAAATAAGCCCCACACTCTCACAAACCAAGTTCTGGCTGCTCCACAAAGCCTTCTGGACACCTAGGAGGCTTTTTCTACACAATATCAGGGACGATGACACCTGCTGGAACTGCAGAGAAGAGGGAGGTGACCTTGAGCACTTAATATTCAAGTGCCCATGCGTCACCTCCTATTGGGACATAATCTTTGATCTCATTTCCAAAGCCCTACATATCACGCTCCCAAGGGAATTCTCAACGCTCGTCCTCGGATTTGCCAAAGCCGCCACACTCAATGATAACGATAAAGCCCTACTCGAGCTACTGCTGACGGCAGCGGTTAAAATCATACTGCATAATTGGAAAAACACGAACAGGGCTTCTTTCCCCCATTGGCTTAACTGGATCACCAATTTAAGAGGAGCCGACAACATAGCCCTCGCCTCTACCCCGTGGCGTCCCCCACTCAGAAAACTCTGGTCCTCGCTAGATGACTACTTTGACCTGCACAAGCCACCTTGACTACACGATGGACTTGCGACCATCCCGTACATCCACCCTCCTAATTAACATGATGTTGTGGTAATGATAGCAATCTACGACTCTGTACGCCTACCTTCATGTCAGTAAATAGATGCAACTCTCCTATGTATGATTTATGTATATTGTATAATTTTTGTACAATTCATATGTATTCTCCATACGCCAATTTCTTTTATTTATTTGTTTTGTTTACCCCTTATGTGTATATTTTCAAATTCTTTACTCTGTTAATAACATTTACACAGCTGTATATCTCTTAAACTCATAATAAAAACTTTTGAACACGAGAAAGGCAGGTCAACTAACCAAACAGAAGCGCTGGGTGTGTTGAATGCCCATATCCTAAATACGAAATAGAAGTATTTGCCTATGCCTCCATGCTGTTTCAAGTACACACTGGTTTATGTACAAGTAAACCACACCCTGTTAGTTTACAAAAAACAATTTATGTTTTCAATTTTGTACTTAGTTTACAGAAACAATTCGCAAAAAAGAAAATCAGAACTAAGACCACTATCGACCACACGTCTTAGCCATGCGAAATTCAAAAACATTTACTATACATGTGCAATAAACCAAACATGTGATGAAAAAATAGAAAAACAGTGATTTTAGACATTTAAAAAAACATTAACATGAATACATGGACCATACAATCTTGTGCATTAATGAAAAAGGTGCTTTCACAAACACTTTAGAACACAGGGAGAAGGTGAAACACAACTTCTTATACAGTTATACTCCCACGTCCTGAACATGAACTAATCAATTATTTATCAGGAGCATTGCCAGTGTCAGCAAAAAATAACAATGACCAACTGGCCAGACACAACAAAAGGGGATGCCGACGTGTTTCGAATCCTGATTAACGACTTGCAGAATTCTCGTCAGGGCAGACTGAATCTAGTCCATGGGAACTGTTAAAATGAAAAACAAAAAAGGGTATTTACTATCTAGCAGGTCCTCTTCCCACTACTCTCCGGACAGTGAGTTTGTGAAATTCATACCTTGTGTAAATCCTGCCCACTGTCAATCCTGTTTAGGTGGGAACTGTCGTCTATGCATTGGTGGCCTACGCTGCAACAGAGTAATAGGAAGGGTAAGTGCCTTCGAAGGTCCACGGAGAGGGATTGCTTATTAAAAGAGGTTTCCTATTACTCATTTACCTGTCTTAATTCTGGAAGCTAAGCCACGTCTTCGCCACATGTGGTGAAGTTCTTATGTTTTTCTGAAAGAAGGGTAACAAGATGCAACTTAGAACCCTGCTCGCTCAATACCACGCTAGTCGCGTGTACAATATGAGGCTTGAAAAAGTGCACTTACTTAGACACCGATCTGCGGTGGCCTCATTGGGGGTTCCGATTTCAGGGCCGCTTATCTCCACACTGGGAGCAGTTTGGAAAGGTTTTTCTGTAAGGGTAAGGAAGGGGGAATGTATTACCGCGTTACCGCTTCTGTACTTTGCATGTAACCAGTGGCAACAACAGCGCTGATCGCGTGTGGGTAATTTACAGAAAAAGCACTTACATAAACACCGGTCCGCGGTGGCCTTAGTGGGGGTTCCAATTTTAAGTCCGCATTTCACCACACAGAGGCCAGTAACTGTGGGGGTAGGAAAAGAAGGGAAAAACTTGTTACCGCGTTATTCTTTCTGGCTTAAACCCATTATGTGGCAGTTTAGAAATGACCACTCCCGTGCTTACCGCGAATTATTTAGAAAATCTCCGATCAGTGTACTCGCTCCACCACGACAAACCTAGGGGCAATTGTGTTTCATGTTCAAGCACCATAGAGGGTGACACATTTGTACATAATGGCATTAGATGGAAGCATGATTGCTTCACGAATTGTAAGACTCGGAATGTCGTCTATGCGGTGGTTTGCACGTGTAACAGAGTATATATAGGCAAAACAAACCAGCCCATTAATGTTCGGATTACCCAACATCGCTCTCGGCTAAAGAAAAAAGTCCAGACTGCCCCAATGGTGGAACATTTTATGTCCCATGGCCATTCTGAGAATGACTTTAAATGGACCACACTGGCATGGATTGACCCCAAACACTTCCAAGATGTGGAGACAATGCTGTTGCGCAAGGAGGCGTACTTAATCCTAAAATTTGACAGCGTTAATAAGGGTCTAAACAGCCTTAGTGAAATAAATAGGGCGTAAAATACTTCTCGCCTGTTGGCGGACACTACATGTCCCATAATGCACCAGAATGGTCCTAAAAATTCCTGGAATATTTTTCTGAGACTACATGTCCCATAATACATCAGTACCTGGTCGGCGGTCTGATTGGCTCCCTTTCCCAACCATATGTTCTGAGCTTCAAGACCGGCGACGCCCAGGGACACTCATACCCCTAGGTTTGTCGTGGTGGAGCGAGTACACTGATCGGAGATTTTCTAAATAATTCGCGGTAAGCACGGGAGTGGTCATTTCTAAACTGCCACATAATGGGTTTAAGCCAGAAAGAATAACGCGGTAACAAGTTTTTCCCTTCTTTTCCTACCCCCACAGTTACTGGCCTCTGTGTGGTGAAATGCGGACTTAAAATTGGAACCCCCACTAAGGCCACCGCGGACCGGTGTTTATGTAAGTGCTTTTTCTGTAAATTACCCACACGCGATCAGCGCTGTTGTTGCCACTGGTTACATGCAAAGTACAGAAGCGGTAACGCGGTAATACATTCCCCCTTCCTTACCCTTACAGAAAAACCTTTCCAAACTGCTCCCAGTGTGGAGATAAGCGGCCCTGAAATCGGAACCCCCAATGAGGCCACCGCAGATCGGTGTCTAAGTAAGTGCACTTTTTCAAGCCTCATATTGTACACGCGACTAGCGTGGTATTGAGCGAGCAGGGTTCTAAGTTGCATCTTGTTACCCTTCTTTCAGAAAAACATAAGAACTTCACCACACGTGGCGAAGACGTGGCTTAGCTTCCAGAATTAAGACAGGTAAATGAGTAATAGGAAACCTCTTTTAATAAGCAATCCCTCTCCGTGGACCTTCGAAGGCACTTACCCTTCCTATTACTCTGTTGCAGCGTAGGCCACCAATGCATAGACGACAGTTCCCACCTAAACAGGATTGACAGTGGGCAGGATTTACACAAGGTATGAATTTCACAAACTCACTGTCCGGAGAGTAGTGGGAAGAGGACCTGCTAGATAGTAAATACCCTTTTTTGTTTTTCATTTTAACAGTTCCCATGGACTAGATTCAGTCTGCCCTGACGAGAATTCTGCAAGTCGTTAATCAGGATTCGAAACGCGTCGGCATCCCCTTTTGTTGTGTCTGGCCAGTTGGTCATTGTTATTTTTTGCTGACACTGGCAATGCTCCTGATAAATAATTGATTAGTTCATGTTCAGGACGTGGGAGTATAACTGTATAAGAAGTTGTGTTTCACCTTCTCCCTGTGTTCTAAAGTGTTTGTGAAAGCACCTTTTTCATTAATGCACAAGATTGTATGGTCCATGTATTCATGTTAATGTTTTTTTAAATGTCTAAAATCACTGTTTTTCTATTTTTTCATCACATGTTTGGTTTATTGCACATGTATAGTAAATGTTTTTGAATTTCGCATGGCTAAGACGTGTGGTCGATAGTGGTCTTAGTTCTGATTTTCTTTTTTGCGAATTGTTTCTGTAAACTAAGTACAAAATTGAAAACATAAATTGTTTTTTGTAAACTAACAGGGTGTGGTTTACTTGTACATAAACCAGTGTGTACTTGAAACAGCATGGAGGCATAGGCAAATACTTCTATTTCATATTATGTGGCCCTGCCTACCCTCCTTCCCCTTGGGCCCAGCCACCCTTCTTCTTTGATCATATCCTAAATACAGCATGTCTCGATGAAACAGTGCAAACGCTGCCTAAGCAAGACCTAAAATATGGCTGTTATGGAATTTCTGGCGTTTTAAAAATTCTAACGGAGTGTTTAGGCTATAAACATAGACCATTAAAAAATACAATATAACAATGGATTCTAAAATGTAGCTTTTAGACGTTAAATTCTGAGTTTATAACTAAATATATGAAAGGATAATTAATATTTTCAGATCCATACCTACCTGCACAGCAAATGACGGCAGTAGCACCGTTTTCCTCAACAATCTTACCCGCTTTTACATACATAGTGAAACGATGGCATATTAAAGCCCAGTACTGGCACTTCCTGTCCCCATACGTAGCGTTCAATAGTTCTTTTCTAGAACTCTGGGTAATAACGTATACGTGTGAAGCGATGTCTTTGCTGTTTACAACCCTGTTTCTATGTCTATGATGAGATGGGCTCTCGGTGTGCAGCCATCTTGGACTAAACTAATTATCCATAGGTGCGGGTGTGTTTCTTTGGAACAGAGTGAGAACTTTATAGTTAGAGTGTCTCAAGACTATAGCACAAACGAAACAATGAGTAAAATAAGATAGCGTGATGTCTATTTTGCTTACGCTGTAAATTGGTCCCTAAGCAGATACAGCTTGCTCGTAAGAATTTCAATACCCCCGCGGCCAAGGTTGGTAGGATCCTTTTCTGTCTCGCGCCGGGTGTAGCGCACATGGCCTACTGATTCCATCTCGGCCCATAAAGCGGGATATTAGTCAAAATTGCTACCGAGGAGATTCCGGGTCCGGTGGAGGGGCTAGGTGAAGAACTAGAGGAAGCAGCCTGTG
Source organism: Lissotriton vulgaris (assembly GCF_964263255.1). NCBI lineage: Eukaryota > Metazoa > Chordata > Amphibia > Caudata > Salamandridae > Lissotriton > Lissotriton vulgaris. The sequence continues at coordinate 106,167,237 of NC_141698.1, forward strand.
ACAAATTGGAGTCCGAGATGGCGGTAAAGAAGGAGCCGCCTGAGAATGTGGATTCTCCTGCAGAGGCCGAACCCGGGGAGGAAGCAGCAGGACCTGACGAGTCCGGGGAGGAGGAGGAAGAGGTAGCAGAGGAAGGAGAAGAACAACCTGGAGCGACCCAGGAGCCTCCCAACGAGGAGGATGAGGACGATGAGGATGAAGAGGAGGAACAACACGACGATGATGGGGTGTGTTTCAGCGACCCAGAGGACTTTGTGGATGATATCGACGAGGAAGGTGAGACTGCCGTCTGTTAATGCGAAAGGGGTCTGGGAGATGAAGACCCGTGGGTGCTAGTAGTACCAAGGGGATAGTGAGGTAGCAGTAAAAGAAAGAGAGATAAGTGACCGCAACAGCCATCTGGAAGGGGGATGCACATATCAGAAGAAGGCAGGTGGTTCTACCTGTGGAGTTTATTCTTGTGCAGGTGTATTCGTGTGCTAGGGCGGAACACAGTAGGCTTTGAGAAAGTAACTGCTTTTGATGAATTTAATTCAGTTTTAATATATCCGAACTTTACCCAAAGGTGTCGGAGCGCTTTACAAAAGAACCAGGTAAGTTACAAAAGGTACACAAGATAGGCTAAACTCACAAACAAGTTACTTATATACAGTTACAAAGCTAACACGTTGCATGTTTATATTGTAAAAAATAAAAGGTGTTAGCGTCCGGTTAAAGCAAGAGTAAAAGACATATTTACACAGTTGACCTCATGAAAGTGCTAGATGACCGTAAGGGACAAGAAATGGGTTGAATTATTCCAGGAAGTACCTGGCGGAGGAGTATTTTATGATCAATTTTGAAGATCCAGAAGGAGGTGGTGGTTCAGAGGGAGAAGGAAATGAGTTCCATATTCTGGCCGCATTACCAGAGAAGAATTGAACCATAAGTCCTTTCCTTTTGAGGGTAGGAGGTTCGAGCAGAAAGTTTCCGCATTGTTTGAAGGTCTAGAGCTGCCTTATATTTGTAGTTTATTAGCCAGACAGCGTGAGGTGGAGTGTGCAGTTCTTTGTGGGGGGGAGCAGGTACCACCTGGCTTGATAACATTTGGCCTTTAGGTCGTTTTTTAGTAAGACCAGGAATGGAGATTTGGTGCCGTGGTGACATGCGACGTAGCAGGATCAGAAGTATGGACTGTCGATAACCTCTTTATGTGCATTGCTCAACTATATTGATGTAACAAAGTATTTGCTTGTCCGATTTCTGCAAATCTTGCTCTGTTACACTGCAGGCTGCCTAAATGTTAATGGCGGTTGGTGACTTACCTCGGTTGGTGGTTGTGTAAATTGGATGCAAAGTGTACTGTTTGTTTGCACTAATATGCAGTTCTGTCTTGGTTATGTGGAAGGGTGCATGGATGTTCAGGTGTTGAGTACACGTTGCCATTAAAAAGAGCAGGACAGCCTTACATCTGTTGCCCCTTGTATGGGAATAGTTTAATTTCTTGCTCTCTTTTACTGTTCAACTTGCCTGCCCAGTGACACTTGAGTTGAATATGTGTGTGGAGTGTTGACAGTAAATAGTTGTTGGATGTGAAGGTTGTGGCGCAAGTCCTTTCTTCTAGTGGGGTTGTTACACCTACTCCTCAAGACTTTCTGTTGGAGCATAAGGAATCTGACGTTATATAAATACAAATTCTACACGAGTTGAGGAGCCCTGCCTTGTGACTAACAAGTAAATTACATTCTAATAAGCTTAGTCTTGATAAGGCGTGTGTGAGGGGAGAGTAGGGAACGGTCAATGATTATGAAGCATATTGTCTATAACGGAGACGTTCCCAGTTCAGCCAGAAGTCGATGGCATGTGAGGGTACGTGACTTGAACGCCTGATAAGATGTGGACTGTGACTTAAGGTGTAGTAAAGACGAGTAAGATTATTGTTATGATGCACCCCGTATCTTCTAATGCATTCAGGCTCATATAAGCTAATCGGTGCAACATTTCCCCTCCTTTCTGTTAAGTATACATATATAATGCCTCTGTACTAAAGTGACTTGTTTCCCATGTTTTATTAACTTTGCTAAATTAATATAAATACGACATTACACACATCAGTGGGGGAATTTTTGGGTACTATTACAGTAATAGTATGGTGGTATACATCTTAAAGTTGCCAACTTTGTTGTATTTGTGTTACTAGAGCTATTAGTAACATTTCTTCATGCTAGAGGCTGTTTTTCTTTGCATTGATATGCCTTTTAGTACTCAAATAATCTGTGTGATGAAACAAGTTGCTGAGTTTATCACACCTAAATTGAGTTGAACCCCTTTACCAAGCCACGTTGTACAACAAGTGAGATATTTGAAACCGGTGTCAAGAAAAACAAAAGCCTGTAGAGATAAGTAAGGTAACATTACCTCTACGTCCCTCGTCCTCGACCCAGTCATAACACATGAGGTATTCCACCCGACAGGAAACGCTTTTTAGACTCCACCCACCCTCCTGTCGGGTGCTATATATATAGCTATATAGCTCTTTCGTTGAATCCTCCAATTTTCTCCATGGATCTCAGTCCGGTTTCAGGGCTGGTTTCTCCACGGAAACTACTCTCCTTGGCGTGTCAGAAACCATCAGGCGCCAAGTGGATAATGGTGAGACGGTGGCACTCATCTTGCTTGATTTGAGTGCCGCCTTTGACACCGTCTCCCATTCCATCTTATTATCCACCTTGGAGGCAGTTGGTGTTGGTGGTACCGCCCTGGCCTGGATTGCTAACTTTTTGTCTGATCGCACGTTTCAGGTCTTTTCTTCTACCTCTGTATCATCTACCTTTCCTTCCTCTCACGGTGTTCCCCAGGGCTCTATCCTCAGTCCCCTTTTCTTTAACCTGTACGTAAGGCCTCTTGCGTTCTTGGCCGAACAGGCTGGTCTCACAATTTATTCCTACGCTGATGACACTCAAGTCATCTATTCACTTTCTACTAACAAAAACCTTCCTTCCTCCTCTCTCCAAATTGGATTAAAGCATATATCGGACTGGATGTTGAAGCACAAACTGAAGCTCAACGGGGATAAAACAGAGCTGCTCCTGTTTGGACCCGATACCTCTCTCTGGGGCCCTCACCACTGGCCTCCGGAGATGGGTCCCCTACCCATTCCATCAGTGTCTGCTCGCAACCTTGGTGTGATCTTCGACAACCAACTTACTTTCAAACATCATGTTGTGAAAGTTGCGGCCACCTGTACTACCATCATCAGGTGGCTGAGAAAGATCACTTGGATGCTGCCTACAGACACCTTGAGAACCGTTGTCCAGGCCCTTGTCATCTCACGCCTGGACTATGGGAACATCCTGCTCTTGGGTGCTGCCAAAGAGGTCACTAGAAAATACCAAGTGGTTCAAAATATGGCAGTTCGTCTGATTTGTCATCTTCCCGCAAGATCCTCGGTCACTCATCACAGGCGTAACCTGCACTGGTTGCGCATTGAAAGCAGAGTGCATTTTAAAGCACTCTGCTACATGCATAAAATCATGACTGATAGAGCCCCGCGCTATCTTGCTGCTCTAGTCCAGCGATATGTCCCCCCCCGTACACTCAGGTCCTCGTCGCAAAACAAATTTAAAATTCCACGCATCAACAGAGCCAAAATGGGGGGCCGTTCGTTTGCCCTGCTGGCTCCATCCTTATGGAATTCTCTTCCTCAACCCTTACGCACGGAATCGTGCTTTCTGAAATTCCGTAAAGGAATAAAAACATGGCTTTTTAACAACTAATGTCCCTCCCTCTTTTCACCGTTCAGTTTGCTCTAGCGCCGGGAAACCTCCGGGTAGCTGTGCGCTTAATAAATGTCATTATAAATAAAATAAATAAATAAATATATTACACCTCACCACCAGAAGCAAATCCTGTTTTGTTTCCTGTCGGTTGGAATACTGATGGGTTACGCTGGGGTGAGTGCCGGGCACTTACCTGCAACTGGAGTCCTGTGGTTTCTTCCTTGGCGGGGCCTTGGGGGTGCTCATGGACCTACGTGGGACCTTTTCCAAAGCCGGGCTGCTGGGCTTCCTGTGCTTTCCTCCGGACGGGGACCCTGGGTTTCGGGGCTTCTCGGGTCCCCGTGGATTTCCGGTTCTTCGACATCACTCCCGGAGGGGCGGACCGCTGCTGGGAGGGGCAGGCGGCTGCCCGCGCGTCCCGCACTTGCCGGTGTTTGTGGGCGGGACGCGCTCTCTTCAATTTCCTCATGGACGCCCCCACTCCGGGTACGGCTGCCCCTGATTGGCGGACGCCGGTTCGGCGGTGTTTCCTGAGGGGCGGGAGTCAACGGACGGACGAGGAGTCCGCGGGTGTGGGAGCGGGACGCTTCCGGATGTCGCCTCGTTTCCGCATGGTCGGGCACCCGGGTGGGCTCCGGGTTCCCTGCCCCCTCACCTGATTGGCGGGATGGCGTTTCCCGATGACGTCATCGGCTCGTTGCGGCGGGTGTGTCCTGGCAGGCATTCCTCATTGGCCACTACTGGGAGGCTGCTTTCTGCCCCTCCTTTTTGGATTCGAAGTGGCTGCAGCTGCGGGGGTGAGTGTTTTCATACCTATATATTGACCTGGAGTTCAGTTTATCCTGTGACGCTTTAGTGTTGCTGTGTGTTACGTGTGGCTGTTTCCTGTATTTGAAAACGTTACTTGTGATGGGGAAACTCCACAGGAAGAGAAAACATGTCTCTCCTGTTCGGTCCTCTTCCTCCTCCTCTTCCTCCTCCGACAGTCGAGATTCTGCGCCTGCTGGTCGGTGTGCTGGTCCAAGGGGCTCAAGGCGCCTGAAGCGCCTACTTTTGGAGACTCTGTCCAGTCTCAAGGCTTCCAAGAAGGGTGCTGGGGGTCGCTCTGGGGAGGCTGCCCCCCTGTATTCAGATATTTCTTCCTCTGCTTCCTCTGATGAGTCTACTTTGGGTGCAGTGGATCTGCAGGGCAAGTACATTTCGAGGGAGTTGATGCCTGATCTGCTTTGCCATGTTCGGGAGAATATGGGGTTCCCTGTGGAGGCTGTGCCCAGTACCTCCCAGGATACTGTTTTGCCGCAGTTTCGGAAGCCTGCGTCATCTTCTATGCCCGTACACCCGTTTGTCATGGATGTCCTCCTTAAGGAATGGAAGGACCCGGACCATATTTCTGTGCCCAGATTCATGTCTAAACTGTATCCGTTGCAGGATTTAGAGGTTGCCCTGCCTGATTCGGTGCAGGTGGATTCTGTGGTTGCTTCCCTGGTTGGTCGACCCTCCATGGCTGATGATAATATCCTGCAGGATGGCGTTGATAAAAAGATTGACTCTGCTCTAAAGAAGTCCTATGCTGGCTCTCACTTGGCGCTGCGGTCAGGGGTCTATGGGGCATATGTGGCACAGTCTTTGCTGGCTGACTTCAAGACTTTGTTCTCTGCTATGCAGGAGGGGATCAGTTGTCCGGAGTTGCTGGAGTCGATGGAGCGTCAATCTGAGTTCCTTTCGGACATCGCTTTTGACTCTGTCAGGGCTTCTGCGCTGTCTTGTGGTTCCTCGGTGGCTGCCCGTCGGAACTTGCTTCTGAGGGGCTGGAAGACGGATGCTGCGCAGCGTTCTATGGCTTTGAGGTTGCCATTCTCTGGTACTCCTCTTTTTGGGGACGCCCTGGAGACCAAGCTCCATAAGGTCTTCAAGGAGAGGTAGCATTCGTTGTCATTCCGTCATACTACCTCTCAGAAGGGGTCGTCCTTCTCGAATGCCAGGTCCTTTCGCCAACCTTTCAGGTTCCAGCAGTCCTCGTTTAGGGGCCAGCGTGGGGCTCGCAGGTCCTTTCCTCGGAGGTTCCAGAAGAAGCCCCAGCCGGATGGTGAGTCTGGTGCTCCTCGCTCCTGACTATTCCGTTCCAGTGCCCGTTCTCGCTGGTGGTCAGCCCGCTGTTGGTGGGAGACTGCGGCTGTTCCTCCAGGCTTGGCTGGTGACGACATCGGACCAGTGGGTGCTGGATGTTCTTTCACGGGGCTACCGGATGGAGTTCCTGTCCCCTCCTCCCTCGGGGGTGGTGGTGACCTCTTTACCTGCAGACCCTGCTCGCCGTCGGGCGTTGCTGGAGGGAGTTGGGTCGCTGTTCGACAAGCGGGCGATTGTCCCGGTTCCCTCCCTGGAACGGGGACTGGGGAATTATTCGGTTGTCTTTGTGGTTCCGAAGATCACGGGGGGTTCCGTGTTGTCATCAATCTTCGGGCCTTGAACTTGTTTGTTCAGAAAATACCATTCAAAATGGAGACGCTGCAGAAGGTGATCCCCCTGATCCAGGAAGGTTGGGTGTTCACGTCGCTGGATCTCCAGGATGCCTACCTGCATGTCCCGATGGCGTTGGGGGATCAGAAGTTCCTGCGCTTCTGCCTGGATGGTCGTCATTGGCAGTTCTGCGTCCTTCCTTTCGGTCTCCGGTCCGCCCCCAGGGTGTTCACTAAAGTGGCTGCTCCTTTGGGGGCTCATCTCCATCTCCTGGGGGTGTCCGTGTTTCCTTACTTGGACGATTGGCTGCTTCAGGCTCCATCTTCGGAGGTCATGCCCATCCACCTTTCCTTGACCATGCGTACGCTCGAGGACCATGGCTTCCTTGTCAATCTGCCGAAAAGTCACCTGGTCCCGTCTACTCGGAGGACCTTCATTGGGGCTGTGTTCGACTCTGTGCTGGGCAAGGTTTTTCTCCCGGAGTCCCGGCTTCTGCGTCTACAGTCTTTGCTGAGGAGGTTGCTTTCCAGGAAGTCGGCTCCTCTCCTGCAGTGGTTGGGGGTTCAGGGACACATGTCTGCCACTGTGTTCACGGTGCCCTGGGCCAGGGTTCATCTTCGGCCTCTGCTGTGGCATGTTCAGCGTTGGGTGCCCTTTCCTGTCCTGGACTTCTCGATTCCTGTTCCGGTGTCTCCAGGGTTGGTGTCTGCTCTCCAATGGTGGCTGGATTGTTCAAATCTGTCGAGGGGCATGTGGTTCCATCCTCCGCCCCCCTTGGTGTTGACGACGGATGCCAGCGCTTCCGGTTGGGGTGCGACTCTGGGTCCTTGGGCGATCCAGGCGTGTTGGCTTCCTTCGGAGTCGCACCGGTCTTCGAATTGGAGGGAACTGTCAGCGGTGGAGAGGGCTCTTCGCCTTTTCAAGGATCGTCTTCTGGGGTTCAACGTGTTGGTGAGATCGGACAACACTGTGACCGTGGCCTACATCAACCACCAGGGCAGTACCCGCTGCCTTTCCCTGAACTTGGTGGCCTGTGCCATTGCGAGTTGGGCCGAGTGTCATCTGGTGGCCCTTTCTGCTCAACACATCAGGGGTGTGGACAACGTGGTTGCAGATTCCTTGAGTCGGAGGTTCCCGTCCTCTCTCACCCTGTGTCTGTCACCTCGGATTTTCCGGTTGCTGTGCCTGAGGTTCGGGACTCCGGTGCTGGATCTCTTTGCCTCGCGGAAGGACGCCCTGCTTCCCCTGTTCTGCTCCAGGACTCCGGAGTCGGGGGCTTGGGGAGTGGATGCTCTGACTGTCCTTTGGCCTCCTTGGCTACTCTATGCATCCCCCCCTCTTTCCTCTGATCCCTGCCTTCTTGCTGAAGGTTCAGCGGGTGGGAGCTCAGGTAGTGGCTGTTCTGCCTTATTGGCCTCGCCGCTCTTGGTTCCCCCTTCTGCTGCGGCTAGCGGTGGGCCCTCCCTGGATCCTGCCCCGCTACCCGTCTCCTCTGAGTTGCCAGTCTTCCTCTCTGTTGGTACATCTCACCTTGGCGGTCTGGAGGTTGAACGGCTGTCTCTTGGGGTCCGGGGTTTGCCCGATCACCTCATCACTGTGATGCAGGCTTCCCGTCAGAAGTCCACGCTTTCCTCCTATTCTAAGCACTGGGTTTCTTTTTCTTCTTGGTGTGCTTCCGTGGGCCTGTCCCCTGCCTCTTGTGATGTTTCTGCTATTCTTCAGTTTTTTCTGGATGGGTTTCACAAACATTTTGCTTTGTCCACTTTGAAGGGTCAGTGGGCCGCAATCCGGGCCTTTCGGGATCCAGCTTCTCTTCTGCCTTCGGACGGGTTGTTGGTTTCCCGTTTGTTTCGGAGTTTTTCTCTTTCTGCACCTACTGTCCGCTCCCCGTTTCCTCCCTGGGATCTTTCTTTGGTTTTGGGTGCCTTGCAGTCGCCTCCCTTTGAGCCTCTGGAGTCCGTGGATTTGAAGTTCCTATCTTTCAAGGTGGCCTTTTTGGTCGCTGTTACATCTGCTCGGAGGTTGGGCGAGCTTACGGCGTTGCGCTGTTCTCCCCCCTTCTTGAGGTTTCTGGACCACGCGGTGGTCCTTTCTTTGGACCCCGGGTTTCTACCTAAGATTCGTTCCAGGTTTCATTCCTCCCAGGAATTGATTCTTCCTTCTCTCTGTCCTTCTCCTTCCTCGCCCTCTGACGTCTTGCTCCATTCTTTGGATTTGAGACGGGCTTTGTCTGTTTATGTTGATCGTTCTGCTGGGTTTCGGTCCTCTGACTCCCTCTTTGTTGCCTTTTGGTCTGGTTAGTAGGGGTAAAGCTGCCTCTCGCCTTACTTTGGGTCGTTGGATCAAGGCCATGATTTCCTTGGCTTACCAGCGCTCTGGTTTGCCTTGCCCTTCTGGTGTTCAGGCGAGATCTACCAGGGGTGTGTCTGCTTCATGGGCGGCTTTCCATGGGGTTCCCCTTGATGAGATTTGTAGGGCGGGGACCTGGGCGTCCGAATCCACTTTTGTGCGACATTATCGCCTGAATTGTGCCCTTTCGGGCCACCCCAATTTTGGTTCTGGTGTGCTGCGTGCGGTGGGGGTTCCCCCGCATGTTTGATTTTGTTTCTTAATAAACTCTGTCTTGCTGCACACCTTTGTGTCTGTTCTGTTTTCTGGTTGTGGTGTGCCAAAGGCCTTTTGGGGTTGCTTTGGTATGCCTCATGTGTTATGACTGGGTCGAGGATGAGGGACGTAGAGGTAATGCCTTGATTACTTGCGGTAATCGCCATTACTCTTAATCCTACTCGTCCTCGACCCAGTCATACAACCCGCCCGCCCTCCCTTGCCGGGCCTTTGGTGCTTGGTACATCAGGATTTGCTTCTGGTGGTGAGGTGTAATATAGCACCTGACAGGAGGGTGGGTGGAGTCTAAAAAGCGTTTCCTGTTGTGTTTCCTGTCGGGTGGAATACCTCATGTGTTATGACTGGGTCGAGGACGAGTAGGACTAAGAGTAATGGGGATTACCGCAAGTAATCAAGGCATTACCTGTACTAACAGCATGCTTAAACGTGCCCCAGTTTGCATCTTATTATAACAGGGAATATGCCTACTCTGACGTGTATGATGTAGTATTCCCTCCCTCTGTCCCTTTAAGAATTATGTGCTGTTATGGTTCTACATTCTATATGTGGGAATTGGGCAGTGTAAGCCTATCTCCTGAAGACTGTGGATGTTCAAGCTGTTCTTCCTTATTAAATCCTCTATCCACAACTACATCTGTTTCCTGAATTACTACACAATTTTGGCGACGAGGATGGAATCAAGTTTAATACCTAATTCATGCTGATGAGGCCAACTGAGAATGGAAGCGCCATTTAGTAGCAACATAAACTTTACCTTTAATACTCCTGTCCTTGAAAGTGATGTTAGCCCACATAAAACCAAGCAAATCAATTTTATGACCAGTGTAACCACCGGGTTGTACATCTGGTGGTGACAACTTCACCGAATCCCAACATTTTTTGAAAATGTCCATGCCTACTATACTGTACCATGCACAAGAATCTATGAGCATGGAAACTTCATTGCCATCAATCAAAATTATATCTTTAGGAAACCCTTTACATTTGGTGTCACCAACACACAACAAACTATTGATTCCAAGACCATCAATCAGATCGGGTTCTTCATCAGTCAATAAATTCACCTTTTGAGTAGACCTACACATTTTACTAAAATGGCCTGAACGTTTGCATTTAACGCATATTTTGTTCCAAGGAGGACAACCTATGTAGCTCCCTACATGATCGACACCTCCACACCTGTAACAAACAATTTGATTTCTCCTTTCAAAAGGTTTAAAGTCTCTTCTAAAAATCTCTTTTTGCTTATTAGGAAACAACTGAGGTTTATTAGGAACAAACTGCGTTTTTTTTAAAATTGAAAGATTCCTTCACTATAGACACTTCAGGAATCACAACTTTATTTTTATTTTCCTGAACTCTGATCTCACTTACAAATAATTTAGACTGTTCGATGCCTTTAGCAATATTTAACACAGCCTTAAGAGTAGTTTCAGTTCCCATCCATAGACGCGCCTGTATTTTCTTACTTTTAGTTCTCATCATAATTTGATCTCTGAGAACTTGTTCAAAATTGATTGGGTGAGGAATGAGATTATTTGGTAGAATGTAGTTTTTTTTATCTACTATTGAAATTTGATGGTAAGCCTAGATCATCCAACAAAATACATCAACATACTTGGTAAACAACAAGGTCTAGAGCGAGTTAATGGCGTTAGACAGCGAAAGTACCAGGGGGAGTTGAAGATGAAGAGTGTTGCATAATTTAGTTGTTGTGTCAGACTCGCTCATTCGCCTATTATTGCCCTTCAGGTATCTCTGGGCTTTGTGCTGCCATGAACTTGGGCTTTTTTTGCGGAGGAGGTGTGGTGAAGTCCCCTTTGAACAATTGCTGCTGCCTGAAATTGTCCCCTGTTGTGCATCAGCATCCAGTTTAGGGACTTGCAGATGCTAGACACATATTTCCAACTAATACCATTATTTTGTTCTCCTAGCAGCAATGGTGCTATGTTTGATCAACTCTAGACTGTTCATTACTTACGCTAAAGCTCCTTGATAGATGTCATTATCATAATCGAGCTATAAGTTATTGATCTGATTACGGTAATATTAAACTAAAATCAATAAATGACAAAATCATGTGCAACTCAGTCAAGTCCAAGTTCAGTCTAGTTTGTCTGGGATAGCTCCAGCTTCTATCTTGTGAGGCCATGCAAGTGAGGATCAACTCGGGAATCTAGATTTGTCTGCTGAAAATCAAAACCGTGTTACCTTAATTTCATTTAACTGCTAAAGGTCCACTCTCTCACCACTGACGGACATGATGTAAGGTGAAATTCTGACATTTTACCTGGGAGTGATTCCCTCTCTGGTTATATAGAACATCAGTTACCTGTCTTCTGTGTGTATATATAGTAACAAGCTACCAGAGGCTGCATTTAGATGTTAAATGGCAGAGGGCAAGGATTAGATTCCTGCACAAAGCCCAATTGAGGTCACGAGCCATTGAGGTACAAGGAGTTAGTGATCTCAATTTGGATTACAATGTGAGTAAAGATCCAAAATCTAGTTCGCAGGTCTTGGCATCTGATGGTTTTTGAGTCTACAGGATCATTGGTTGATCTCAAAAAGCTGCTGGTGGTTCTACCTGTTCACCAAGTTTGCCTTCTGTTGCATATTGTTTGGGAGAGTGAAAACCAAAAACTCTACACTTAATCAAATTCTGAGTTTGAACCCTGTTTGGTTAATTGACCACCCCCATTGTCTTTGCAATTATAACAGTACAGACTTCTAATGAAAAGGTTACTTACTATTGATAACACTCTTTCTAGTGAATACTCTAACTGCAGAATTCTCACCTTGTGAAGTCCCCCCCCCCCCAACACCAGACTAGATCCGAAGCATATTCTCAGCAATTTTCTTTCACGTCTACAGATGGCATCATTCCGCCGCTTTGGGTTCGTCCCATCCAGAATATGGCCAGGGGTCCCTTAATTAGCCACTACCTCCCTTCGATGTCAGTTTCTTTCTAAGTCAGATGCACACCCTTAAAAATCACATTGTGGTGGTGTGCAGATCTCTAGACTAGAATCTTATTAGTATGAACTAGATGAGTAAATTCCACAGAATATAGAGATGGGTGGGTCATTGAGAAATATGCAGTTACATGGAGTATCCATCAGAAAGAGCGTTTTTCTTCAGGTGTATATGCCTAACCACTGATTCCTCATCAGGGGAATAGATACCAAAACGGTGCCTCCCCAGGTGATGGACTGTGAAATGGCTCAGACAAGTAAATCCTGCAAGAAAGACCAAGCAATGTGTCCCTTCCGGTGGAACTGACCATCCAAGCAGTAATGCTTTGTGAACTTCTTACTGAAGCCACATGAGCAGCCTGGCAAATGTCCAAGACTGCACATTGTACACCAGTGCAGTGATTGTTACTTTCGCTCTAGTAGAATGAACGCATTTGTCTTCCAGGGTTTGCTTCTATGCCAGATCTTGATGCGCAGGACTATCCATTTCAAGATGGTCCTCTTCTGGCTGCTTCCAGTTTTTTGTCTCCGAAAAGCCCACAAAGCGTTGATCTCCCACCCAATGTTCTCTGGTGCAGTCAACATAGAAGCCCAGGCCTGTCCTGGGGTTTAGGCAATGGAGTCAGTCTTTCTTCTTGAAGGTATGAGGTAGTGCGAAGAAAGTTGGTAGGTTGATTGACACCCCTATATGGAAGGGCGTGATAATCTCTATGTGGAAAGCAGCTTTTGTCAGAAGAACCTGTTTGTAAGTAAAAAAAGTTTGTATATGGATGCTGGACCATCCGTTTGAAGTTCTCATGTTGCGAACTGAGGTAATCACGATGAGACCTGCAGTTTTCAGTGTCTGGAGACATGAAAAACAACTGTGCATCTCTTCAAATGGGGCGCACATGAGAAAAGTACAAACCAAATTAACGTCCCACTGTGACATGAGAAAATGGTGTTAACTGGAACGTGAATCTGCCCATTTAAGAAACTTATCAGAAGAGGTGATTTAAAAAAAGATAGTTGTCGATGTCTGCCCTTTTGATCTTTTTACCAGTAACCTGTACCTTTTGCCGCAGCAAGGCCTTGCAGGGTTAAAGAAAGACAAAATAACAAAGTCCCCTTTCTATGCCTGAAGAGGCTGATTTTTGCAGAGGGGGGGGGGGGGGGGGGGGAGAGACACCAGACAAAAAACCTTCATAGTATCCTGCATAAACCGATTTAGTTGAGGGACACTTCAGAATCAAGATTGAAAGCATATATGATGACATATATGTTGCCGTATAGAACTAGTAGGCAGTCTACGAGATAGTGTTGAACAATGCAGTGCAATGACATGAAGACATAACTGTCGTCAATTCTATCTCGTTAACAGCATTATCATACCCCAGGCTACACACACAGTTAACAATCTTTCTGCATAACAGCTTTTCCTGGTTGCATTCCAGTATAGACCTACTTTGCGGCCGCCTGTGTCTCCTCCGAGTGAAGTAACCACTTGTGAACTGGTAGGCAACGTTCTCCTTGGTGGTCAGTGATCCTCCCTGATATTGTACCATCGGGGTGATGTCCTGACTTTTCAGCCACTTCCAAAGATGCAAAGACTCTTGGCACAGTATCTTCGACCCCACTCCATCTTGTTTGTTGCAGTACCTTGTGGTGGTAGTGTTGTCTGAGAAAACCAGCACCCATTCCCCCTTGATTGAGGGAAGAATGCTTTCAGTACAAAGTGTAATAATCGTAGCTCCTACAAGTTGATGTGGGGACGGGCTTCTCCTGTAAATGAGTGTAGTGTAGTTCCTATATTCCCAATAGGCTCTGCGCATTGGAATAATATATTGAGCAGTGTAGACGTAGGACTGAGGTCAACTTGGTCTCTACTGACTATATTAGACTTAAGGTTTGCCAGTTAGCTCAGAGGTCACTAGAAACTTTCTCGAATAAACAAGGAGGAGTTTAACCTCCCTGGATAGACAAGAAGGGATTGGCTTCCGACAACCATATAACATGACAACTTTGCTCCCCCAGAATAAGAGTAGATCTCTAGAGTCGTGTGAAAACAATGGACAGCTATTTCACTCAGTCAATTGTGCGTTCTTAGTTTCACCAGAGTGCAGAGAATAGAGACGGGCGTTTTTCAATAAAAGGTATTTATTGAGCAGTCTTCCTTCTCATGCAAGAGAAATGAATTGCCTCAATTGCAATAATTAATGTAAAGTACGTACAGTAAAACGAGTATTATGAAATAATACTGTAAAAGCATTGATATGGTTTCTTAGCCATAAGATACTTTAAAAATGGATAAAATATATACATACATATATACATTGGCTAACGTGCTCAACTGGTGCTTCTAAAATACGCCTACCCCGGTGTACCTGACCTAAGCCTAATACGTGGGAAGGAGTAAGTAAGTAGCAGTTTAAGTTAAGTAGGTTTTGCCAAGAATCTGATTCAAGAATTCTCTTTAAGGGTTTAGTCAGCACTGTACCTTGAGAATAGAATGTAGGAGGTCTGGTATCTCTTTCCGCAGGACTTGATATCCCAGCAACCCGCAAGGGTAGGCTGGAAACGCCGGAGCTGGATTTTCTCGGCAGGAGAAAAGACAGCTTCTTTCTCAGCGCGTCAAAGAGGAGGGGCAGCGTCCGTGGGCTCTCGCATCAGCTGGGCTCTCGGGCAAGTAGATAACGGCTCTGCTCCAAAACCACCACCGTGTGTTTGCTTAAGGCAACGTTGGTATATTTATACCTGAAAGGTGCCGAGTTTGACGTAAGGTTTGGACATAAGACATCAATAAAGAGGTCACTAAGAACTGGCCGTTCTTACAGTGCTCGCAGGAGTTCTATTACAAATCAAAGCAAATAGGGATTTCCCAGGTTGCTGGAGGTTTGGTGTGTTGAAAGAACTTGTTGTGCTTTCTAGGAATCCAAGAAGTAGATTTTGCCGTGCCTTGGACTGCAAGGGCTATTTACTTAAATATGGATTTGATTCTTATGCCATTATAGGGATATTATTGATTTATAGCCGTACAAGGGCATAAAATAGCAATATTGATTCAGGTTCCTAGATAAAAACACAATACGAGAACCATCTGATCTCAACCTCTGCCAGATACTGGCCCCTCCCATCAATGATGCATCCATCATGACCATTAACTCTGTGGGGTCCAGAAAAGGGCCTGCCGCTGTTCCCATTGCTCTATAATAATCACCACTGAAGGTCTTTTGCCATTGTTCTTTGACACCTGGATCTGATCTGATCGGTTCCCTTGGTGCTGAGCCCAGTAAGTCTTCAAATTGCATTGCAGAGCTTGCATGGAGACATGCCTACAGGGGAATGTGGGCGTCCTTGGACGAGTTCTTAGACCCCATACGAACCACCATGAATACTACTAACAAAAGGAACCAAATTGCTCTAATCTACACCCCCACAGGATCAAAACACTAACGAAAAGGAAGTAAACTTCTGGTATACTTTCTCTTCTTCTCTCTACCTTAAATCCTATCATTCCTATTCTTTAGTGTGACAGTGGATAGGGGGACAGCCAAGCATACATACTGTGTAACTGTACTACCAACAACACAGCAAGTTTGGGCTGCCACCCTGTAATGACAAAGCGTTGATGATTATATGTATAAAAATATGTTGAAATTAAAAAAAGAAACATTAATCATGGCCTGGGCTCTCTGAGGAACTGGAACGGATTGCGGGGGGGGGGGGGGGGGGGGGCACTGTGTCCGGAATTCTTTCAATGAGGAGAAGTCTCTGATCAGCACTTTGATTGAAGAATGTGTCCACAGGTTGACTGCTGGCTGGAGGTGGTTTACGACTTATTGTGGTGAGCCCACCTTAAGTGGCCAGTAGTCTAGGTATGGGTAAGACTGGTATCCCCCGTGCAGATGAGCTATGACTAGCACAGTCACTTTTCGAAACACCCGAGGTGCCCTGGTAATGCCGAACGGAAGCACCAAGAACTGAAAGTGCTCATGGCCTACTTGAAACTTCTGGTATATGTTGGACTGCAGGGCAGGAATGTAGAAGTAAGCATCCTGCTGGTCCAACACCACTCATCTCTTGGATCTAGGGCAGACTAAACTTGGGCAAGAGGGAGCATTTTGAACGTGTCCTTCCAAAGGAAGAAGTTTAGAGGGCGAGGGTTGAGAATAGGGCAGATGTATCCATTCTTCTTTGGCACTACCGAGTGATTTTGGGCACTGGCAGCTTCTCTGAGGCTTCCTTGGCCAAAGAAGCTTGAGCTGCTTCTTGGACTGTGGACAAGTGGTACTTGAAGGCAGAATTGGTGGCATGTTGGGGTCGAAAAGGGAAGGCAATAACTGTTCAGGACAATTTAGAGCACTCTGCACTGATGCAATGCTCTTCCACCTGGAGAGGTAAAGGTGAATTGCGATTCTCCTATTAACATGACCAGAGAATCTGGATTTCATTAAAGACACGGAGGCTGACATTATGCATTATCCTTTAATAGCAACTCACACAGCCGCACTACATCATAAAGGATAAAGTTCTAGAGTTAACAGTGAACAAAGGATGTATCCAGGAGATGATCTGCCTCTTTTAAAAGAATCTCATCAGGAAAGAACTTCATAAACGGAGAGATCCAAGAAGAGCTTGAAAATTATCATGTAACAAACTTCAGAATCTCAATGGACAGCCGGTTAAAGGGAATTGCCTGAAAGAAAGAAAAGATTAAGAACCAAGAGCCTAGAGAGCTAAAGACCTCATCAGATAACAGAAGCATAGGCATAATAAAAGAGTAACAACAATTGAAGCAAACAATAAGTTCATAAAATACATATCAAAAGATGTAATAAGTTCAAAAAGAAATATCAAAAGTTGTAAAAGGGAGGAGGGAGGGATAATGTCAGCCTCTGTGTCTTTAATGAAATCCAGATTCTCTGGTCATGTTAATAGGAGAATCGCAATTTCATTACAAGACCGGAGGCTACATTATGCATGTTCGTAGCCCCGAAGGACAACACCAGACATATGCTCGATAGGCTTGCAATAATGACGAGCGAAGGTGTTAGCATTTGACCAGTCAGCAGCTTTCAGGATATCATCCAACTTACCACCTGACCAGAAGGATTTACTGGCCATAGCTCCTCTGATAGAATGTGCTTGAAACTTAGAGAGATCGATACCAGCAAGGTTCATGGTAGACTTAACCCATCTAGCTATGGAGGTGGATGAAACCGGTTTAAAAGGTTTCACAAAAGAAACTAAAAGTTGATTTGCATCGTTGGGGCGTAGGAGAGACATCCTAGCGTCATACTCTTTCATACAAGCAATCGCACAAAGCTTAGGGAAACTGTCAAAACGAGGATAAAAGATAAAATCTGACATGGTTTTAGTTCTTCTTAGTAATTCAAACTTGACACCAAAAATCATAACATCTGTTTGAAATGTCTAAGCTTTTGATGTCAGATACATCCTACAGGAGACTAAACCCAAGAGTGGCGAGTTTGAAGGAGAGAAATTTTCTATTAAGGGAAGAGTTATCTGGCCAAGAACAAAAAAGGTCTAAAATACACTTCATCCCAAAGGGTCTGATACTTAGGTCTAGGGGGTCTCCTTAACCTTATACTCTTGAGGACTCTACAAATGATAGGATTTTTACCTACCGATTTACCGTTGATAGGGGAATGGCCCGCGGAGATTGCGGATCTAAAGCAATTAATAGAACGATAGGATAGGCCTCTGTCAAATTGTTCGACCAGAAAATTTACGATATTGACGACGGGAGCCTCCACGGGATCCAGACTCCTTTCCAGGCACCAATGAAACCATTTCTTCCAAATGTTGTTATACCGAAGGTGTGTTCCGGGTGCCCAAGATTCTACGAGAAGAGAGAGATGTCGACGAAAGTCCAGACAACTCGTTAGAAAACCTGACACTTTCCAGGCAAGAAGGCATAACCCAGGAAGGGAGACCATGGTTGAAGAAAGGCGTTCACAGCAAGAGCGCCCGGGTCTGGCATCCAACTGAAGTAGTTGGGAAGCTGGAAGGTAAGCCTGCTGGCAAATAAGTCCACATCTATAGGACCCCAAAAGTGGAAGAGGGTATTGAAGACGTTCACATCGAGTTTCCAGTCTGAGAAGTGTAGAAGGAATCTTGAATTCCAATCTGCAGAAATGTTCGATTTCCCGGGAAGATATTCGGCCCTGAGGGAAATTTTGTGTTCCAGACAGAACATCCAAAGTTTCCTGGCAAGATTAAAGAGATCTGCAGATTTCGTTCCTCCAAGACGAATGATATAGGCCACAGCAGAAATGTTGTCCATTTTCAGAACAACAGACCTCCCTTAAATGGAGTGTTTGAAGCTCATAAGAGCGTATAAACCAGCTGTCTATTCCAGAAAATGTATGTGTTGAGAAGATTCCGTCAGGGTCCAACCCCCACCGGTGTTCTGGTCTTCCAAACGTGCACCCCAGCCATGAAGACTGGCATCTGATTCTAGGACAAAATCCGGGGATGAGCCGAAGATAGCTTTGCCATTCCAGGCGTCTAAGTTCTCCAGCCACCAAAAGAGCTCTGCTCTGGCGTCTGGGTCCAGAGAGAGACAAGATCCCCATACCATAGACCTGAAATGAGCGCTTTTCTCTTTATTCTCTGAAGCGGGCGGTAATTCAGAGGACCGGGGAAAATAGCCTGGATGGAAGAAGAAAGAAGCCCAAGAAGTCTGGCTAGTTCGCGAAGTGTTAAAGACTCTTGTTTCAAAACGGACCTGATCTCCTTCCGGATCTTGACAATCTTCTTGGCAGGAAGAAGGAGAAGACATTTCACGGTGTCTAGAGTGAAGCCAAGGAATTCTATGGTCTTGCAGGGAGAGAGAATGGACTTCTCTTTGTTGATGATGAATCCTAGACTCTATTAAGTTCATGGAAGTTTTTTGATCTTTTAGGAGATCTGAATGGGATTGGGACATGATAAGAATATCGTCCAGGTAGATGATGAGACGGATACCCCTTTCTCTTAAAATTGTAACAATACACTTCATGATCTTGGTAAAACACCAAGGGGCAGAAGAGAGGCCGAAGGGAAGAGCTTGAAACTGGTAAAGACGTTCTTTCCAAGCAAATTGAAGGAAAGCCTGATGTTCCTTGTACATAGGGATGGTGAAGTAGGCATCCTTGAGGTCTAACTTGACCATCCAATCTCCTTCGAGAAGGATATCCCTTAGAAGGTGGATACCCTCCATTTTGAAATGACGATAAACCAAAAATTTGTTGGCTTCTCGAAGGTTTAATACGGGTCTCCACCCTTTGTCCTTTTTCTGAACAAGAAACAATGTGCTTATGAACCTTGCATCGGACCAGGGAACCTCCAGTATTACGCCCTTTTTGAGCATAGAAATAATTTCTTCCTCCACGATCTTTTCCTGATCCTGTGAAAGGACAAAGGGTTGTGGTAAGTGTGATTGGAAGGGGATCTGTAAAAAGTCTATCTTGAAGCCCATAACGGTTTCTAGAACCCATGGATCTTGGGTGATTGAATCCCAAACATGATAAAACAGTTTTAGTCTGCCCCCCTACTATGGGAGGGAAAGAAGGAGTAGTACTTACTTGTAGAATTGGAGGTGTTGGGAGTACCACGACCTCTGGAACCACGGTTTCTTGGACCCCTTCCTCTTTGGGGAAAGAAGTGTTGTCGAGGGGGGTAGAAGCCCCTTCCAGTTCCTCTGAATGACGAATAGGGTCGTTGGTTGCCTCGGCCGGAAGAGCGACCCCTTCTGCCGGACTGACCAAAAAGGTTGGTGTTAAATACCCGTCTTAGGTTATTTTGAGCCCTATCGAGAGCAGTGAAGGTAGATACATATTTACCAATCTCCTTGATAATATCTTCCCCGAAAAGGAGGCCCCTAGGGTTTTGAGAGGGTTCTCTCTCTGCTATGTCTCCTAATTTGGGGTTAATTTTATTCAAAATGGATCTCCTCCTTTCAACGTTTAAACTGGAATTAGCGGTGCCGAGTAGAACGGCTCTTTGGCTCCAGCCTGGAATGAGATCGACATCCAAAGGGGTAGAGGAGAGGTGGGACTGTTCCGCCATGTCCAATATTCTAACAAGTGGTCCTAAGACATCCAAAAGTCGGTCTTGACAGCCCTTAAGAGCTCTCTCCAGGCCCTTTCTAGGGTCTCTCCCTAATTTAAATAGGAATTTAATAAGGTCTGGATCTAAATTTGGAGTCTGACAGACCTTCTCATCAATAGGTCTGGGAGATTCAGATCTCATTGTTTCTAGTATCCCTATCTAGAAGGTTTCTTAACCAACGCGTGACGAACTGGGAAACATGTTCCTGTGGGAACCACTTCGAGTTATTAGGGCGAGAGATATTCAGGCGAGAGAACATCTCTTCTCCTATAGGGTTAAGGATGGTATTTTTAGAGGCGGGTTCCTAATCAGGTTGAGAATTAGTCATGCTGGACCTCATCTAGGTCAAAGACTAATTCGTCTGAGGGATCTCTGGAGGAGTTGCCATCATAGGAGGAGGAAGAGGAGTCAAAACCAACATTCTTTTTTTGGTTAGCACTACTGCAAAGCATGCCGCGAGGGACACCGTTCATATTTGTGCCGCCATGGACACCGATCAAGGGAGTGTCCCGAGGGACATCACGTTCAAGTGAGGTGCTAGGACCTCCCGAACTGTGAGAGGCGCTAGGGCCTGTAGTGCTTTCACAATGTTTTGTTTTTGGACCTCTTAGTGTGAATAGGGGGGAGGTCTTGTGAATCAGAGGATCTCTTAGAGGACATGACTTCCTTCAGGGAAGACATCATACAGGATTAATCTCCTGTTGAAGAAATTTCTTAAGTGAATTGCCAATAGGGGCTGTAGTGTAGTTCCTAGTTTCCCACTAGGCCCTGCGCATTGGAATAACATAAACAGTAGTATCGACGTGGAACTGCGGATATTCCAGGCCTCCACTGACTATGCTAAACTTAATTGGGTTGTGTTACCAACTAGCTCAGAGGTCACTGGACACTTTCTTCTCTGCATAGGAAGTGATCAGCTTCCTTGGCACAGACAAGAAGGGATTCAGCTTTCCAACAACCGTGCAACATGACAACTTTTCTCCTCAGATCAAGAGTCAATCTCTAGGGTCGTGTGAAACAATAGACATGTATTTCACTCGGTCAGTCTAGTGCAGTTTACTTTCACGAGATGTAGAGAATAGAGAGACGGGCGTTTGTCAATAAAGGGTTAACATTTATTGAACAGTCTTTCTTCTCGTACAAGAGAAATGTATTGCCACAATTGCAATAATTGTTATTATAAAAAGTACGTACAGTAAGATAAGTATTGCGAAATAGAACTGAATAGAATGATGGAGGATTGGTATCTCCTTCAGGGGTCTCTCTCGATATCCCAGTCACCCGCGAGGGTAAACCGGAAGCGCCGGAGCTGGATTTCTCTGCACGAGAAAGGCAGCGGGTCTCTTCAGCGCGTCGAGGAAGGAGGGGGGACAGCGTCCGCGGGCAGCTGGAATCTGCTGGATGTCTTCGCAGAGGGACGGCTGTTCAGCTCCTTAAGCGTACTGCACCATAGGTCGCGCTTTAGCGGCGATAATGGTATCAGCAGCTTCACCACCACAGGATAGCAGGCTGCAGCGACAGAGTGCTAGATTTACCAACACGGGGTCGTGCAGGCAGCTGGCTTCAGTAGCTCGTACAACAGGCATTGCTTAAGGCAACGTTGGTAATATTTATACCTGACAGGTGCCGGGTTTGACGCAAGTTTGCTGGACATAAGACGTCAATTAAAGATGTCACTAGGAAGTGATAGTTATCAGTTGCTCATTAGAGTTCTATTACTAATCAAAACATAGCAAGCGGGGATTTCCAGGTTTGCTGAGTTTTTATCTTGTTGAAGAACTCGGAGTGTTATCTAGGAATATCAGATAGTGACTGCTGCTCTGTCATTGCACTAATTGGTCGCAAAGGAAGTGGCAGAGGGAACTATGCTGGAATGTGGCTCTGTTCGTGTGAGGCCAGAGATGACTTTTCAGAAAATCGCACTTGAACGGTTATGCCAATATAGGGAATAAATGGAGTTATAGCCGAATAGGGGCATAAGGTCACAGTATCGATCAGGAACCTAGATAAACACGCAACAGGGCAGGAGAGGTTGCGGTAGCCTCATCCGAATCCATGTCGGACATGGTGTATAAAATATCCCAAGGGGTATAAAGCGATTTAAATCGAGGAGATAAAACAAAGTTAATAGTAAGAGTAAGTATTAAAATCACTCCTCGCTGTTATATATATATATATATATTTTAAAGCTCTCACTCGCCTCGTAACTGCGGAAAGAGGAATTGGTCACAAGCCATCCAGGGCGTTATTATAGCGTAACGTGTTGTTGTGATAATCACATGTGACGTTTACGATTAAGCGGGATGAAGTGCAATATTGTGTTCATCTGTAATGATGCCATGCGGGATCGCTGTGTATTAATGTGTTATTTGACCATGCCAAGATGGTGCCTACACTTTCCACGTTGATGTTCTCTTTCTATGTCAAACACCACGTGGGGATGTAAAATAAAAATGGCTGCCTCGGACGCTTACTTTACCATCGATAAAGGCAAAACGCCGAAACGCGTCTGGTCGCTGTGGGTTTTGAAATAAAACTTTGAACTCGCTCCTGTGAGTGCTTCCTCTTTTCTTCGAAAAACGAGGCGAGTGAGAGCTTTAATCTATTGCGGAAGGCACCATCCGCGGAAGCACCCGTCCTTGAGTGCGTGAAGTAGGTGCAAACGAGGGAGCTTTGTGTGTGTGTGTGTGTGTGTATATGTGTATATATATATATATATATATATATATATATATATATATATATATATATATATATATATATATATATCGAGTTTTAAATAATCCAAGAGCTCCTTTTATTTTTTTTATATATACAAGGTAGGTCCATATATACTATCCTAGCCTGTAGTGTAGAATTAATATACTCTACTAGCTTGTAGTATAGAATTAATATACCCTCCCAGCTTGAGGTGTAAGCAAATAAGCAAGTAGATACAATTCCCAGGGTGAAATGTAATCTATTTTAGGCTAGAACCCAAATGGAGGAACAGACGGGTAAGGTAAGGTATCTCCGGCGGCTGAGGCAGAGCAACTGACAAGCTAAAAGACGAACGCTCGAGCCCAGCCGCCGGAGAAGAGGAAAGTTGCTTGGGAAAGGGGGCACGCAACGTGGGTGTTGCCAATGTTCTTTCCTTTAACCAGAAGCGCACCTCGGTGAAGAAGCGGAGGTGAAAAAACGAAGGCAGTTTCGACGATGGCAGAAGTTGTAAAATGAACGTGCGAAGTCGCGAAATGGAGAGAAAAGGCTCTTACAGAGGGTGAGAGGGGGGACGACCATAAATTGGAAGTCCAGAGGGGGGGGGGGGGTTGGAATGGGGAAGCCAGCGCCACCCACGGGCAAAGGAGCAAGGGAAATGCTACAGCAAAAGGACAAAGCACAGTGTTGGGGGTTGAAGCGGCATAAAGCCAAAAGCTAGATCAGAAAAGGCACAGAACGGCTAGAATCAGCAAAACATCGGCAAGGAGGCACAAGCTGTAGTATGTTAGTTTATTATTTATTACATAGCCTTTAGTAGTTAGTACCTCTTTCCCTTTAAGACTTATGTATTCTTTTCTGTCATGTTCCACATTCCAGTCATGCTGCCATTGAATGTTCTTATTCTATATTTTACTGTTGGTCAGTTTCCTGTTGACTGCGGATCTAACCAGACGTGCTTTATTTCCTGAGAATAAATCCTTTGGAAACCATATATTTTGGATACATTTCTTCATTTAAATACTACACAAGCTAATATAAGCTGCATAAAACATTAAAATCAGCATAACATAGCTACATAATAAATAAAGGTACAAGCCAAAAAGCTTAAAATGAAGGAGAAGCAAGAAGTAGTGACTTATCTGCTGGCGAGCCGCTATTAAAAGAGGCAGATCATCTCCTGGATACATCCTTTGTTCACTGTTGTTAACTCTAGAACTTTATCCTTTATGATGTAGTGCGGCTGAGCGAGTTGCTATTAAAGGATAATGCATAATGTCAGCCTCCGGTCTTGTAATGAAATTTACTTCCTATTGCACGATCGTGCGCAGCCAAGGACTGATTAGAACATTTTTGTTGAAGCATAGGGCCGGCTTGAGTTTAGGTAGTTCCTTGCAACTGGCGGCCTCTGGTCTGCCTGCCAGGTCCCCAGACTTTATCTCTAAAAGGCATTGGAGACCTGTTGCTGTTGTGGCAAGGTTTGATGATGCCTTTTGGAATTCCCTTCCGAAGCCATGAAGGGATGAAATGCCAGTGTGGGTGGTGCTAACCCAATGAAGCATGCTGTCTCTTTACTTTCTTCAAAGCGCTCCGGGGCTGAGCCTGTCATGTCTCAAAAGAGACGTTTGCCATCGAATGGCATGCCCTTAGGTGGCTATTTGATGTGTCTCAAACTCCGTGGCGTGAATTCAAGCATGGCATAGAAGTACCACACTAGCTGCCCTACTCAAATAGTAGGTGATGTCCAGACCTGGCAGCTGGAGTGCTTTGCTGTGTCATGACTATCTTGGATAAGGTTTTGAAGATTGGGCCAGATGATATCTGGCATATTTGTCCGCCACCATGTCCCGTAATGCATGTAAGTATCTCCTTGGGAGGGTGCTGAAGTTCACTGAACTGAGTGCAAGTTTGGCTGAAGAGAACATTTTGTATAGCGAAATGCCTCCTGTTTCAAATGATTCTTGTGGGGGGTGATCAGTAACTCATTTGGGTTAAGTCGAATTGTGGCGGCCTACACAACTAGGCTCTCTAGAGTAGGCTGAAGGGGGAAGATCTGGTCCCTAGAGCAGGCTGTGCCACCTTGCAGTTTGACTGTTGACTTGGGGCAAGCTTCTGACTTTGCCCAGGTACCCGTCAGTGTGTCCTTGTGTCATTGAATAGTAAGAGAGTGTCTTAAAATGTTTGGCCAGGATGAAGGACCTCTAAGAGCATTAGTATTGATTTCAGTAGGTGGTAATATAAGGTCCAAGACCTCTGCTGCATAAACTACATGTAGGAAACAATTCTCAAGAGGATTGAGAAGATGGAAGTTGGTGGAAGGCACATTGATCAAGTGTGACCAAAGGCACTTGGTTCTGTAGAATTAGATGGTTTCTCTGTCAGCTGGGTTTATTCTGGGCAATATGGCGAGACTAATGGTAGGTGTGATGCATGGATAACAATGGAGGATCAGAAGGCGTAAATAGGTAAACAATGCTCATTGGATGGCAAAGATAAGAGATAATTAGGTAATGGCAGTACAAGGCCATTAGATTTCATGTTTTTGGGGAAAACCCTTGGATGCCTGAAAATAACTAATTTTTTTCTACATGTAGGATTAGACTGTGACGTCTTTCTTTTCTGACACTTGAAGGAACCAAATCTGGGTAAGCTATCCTGACTTTACACCTACTGCTGCTCAGGATGAGTCATGGCAGTGCCCATGTGGGACCTCCTTTTTGGTGTTTTTTCTTCATTTTTTTTCACCTCTCCACTCTTCATAGTAACAGTTTCCCCCATTAAAAAGAGGAGCGGGCATAACTGTGTGCAATCCCCATAGATATTGTCTACAAGAGAGTATGTAGGGTTAGTGGCATTGAACCACAGAATAGTCAATTTGCGTGTGGTCTTCAGAAGGACCAACAAGTACCCAATAACATCATGTCGTCTTCATTTTTTGCAATCATCATATTGATTGTGAATATCCTTAAAAGCATATACCAGCCTCTACAGTTTGGTGGTGTTTTGAGCAGGGGCAGTTCAGATTCAAACTAGAATAGTGCTGATTTAGACTCTATTCTTGTTTGTGAATTTAATATTGATTACATTTTCAAACTGACAGGATAGAAATGGGTTATCCTTAATGTAGCATTAATGGTGTAGCAAAGTATAAATGAGGATCCAAGCAGGTAGAGACTTGTCAAGAACATGTTTATTCGCAGCACAGAGTAAAACAGCAGATCACCATCTGGCCAGGCACCAACTGACCAAGCTGGAATTCTTAGCTGGAATCATAACATTAGGAACATACTAAAGTTCCACGTAGGAAACAGTGAGAACAGACTGAACACAAAAGAGCTATTTACAACATATCTCCCTCCCTTAAACCCATAAAGCAAAGAGAAAATAAAAGAACAACTAATGAACATAATCACAAAGATAGACAGGCGGACGACGGGAACGAGCACTTCTTGAAGTAACACCACCTGTAGAAATTGCTACAGAGGAAAATGAAGGTGTAGAAGAGGAGACCGCATCACCAGAACAAGAAGGTTTGGGAATAGAAACATCACGCCCAGAGAAGGAATAAGTATCACCACAACCCACCTCCCCCCTTGCACTGGATTGGGAACAAGAACTGAAGTCACACTGAGCAGATAACATGTAACCATTACTGGAAGAAACAGAAAAAGGTAGAGTAGACCTAACATCCACATCAGAATGACGCTTCTACAAAGCTACCCTTCTGAAATTCCACCATTCCCCATTGTCAAGAAGAACACTATGAGGAAAGACACGCTTTACTGCAAAAGGACCTCTAAATTTCGAGAGACCCTTGGAGAACCTCCCAGGCTTTACCTTGACCAAATCCCCCACAGAAATTGGTGAAGAAGAGCCATCCAAAGAAGACTTCAGGGGAGAAACATTGTCCTGATTCCTTAACCAAGAAGGTGTTAATTTGGTTACAGGAGGACGACCACGCATCAACTCAAAAGGGACTTACACTCATGTTTTTGGGGAGTTGAACGATAGGCCCAAACAAGTTCTTGAACCTTATCATTAGAAAAGCAACCAAACTCAACAGACATCTGTATGATCCCCTTAATTAGCCTGTTAACCCTCTCACACATACCATTACTTTGTGGGTTGTATAAACTGGTCCGATGATGACGAACCCCACACTCTTTTAGAAAAGAAACCATTTTTCCAGAAATTAATTGTGTGCCATTGTCAGTTATTAACACAGAAGGAAAACCCTCATCCAAATAAACACTTTTTAAAAAGGAGATTGTAGAGTCAGTAGTGATATCTTTGACAAAGCGAACAGTGAGCCACTTCGAAAAACAATCAATGACTACAATAGCAGAACGCTGGTTGAAAGGCAACTCCTTTATGGGCCCAATAAAATCTAGACAGATGGTGTGACAAGGAAAGTTCTCAAAAGAAATATTACACTCACTCTGAGAACCAACAACCTTCAAACGTTTTTCGCCCTCCTTACAAAAACTACAAAGCACCACACAATCCACAGCATCCGCATCAATGGAAGGCCACCAGAAATTTTCTTCAACCCTACGCTGGGTGAGAGACTGGCCTAGATGTCCCTCATGGGCTAGATCAAGTATTTTCTTTCTAAGTGAAGAAGGAGGAATAAACCTATCACCTCGCATTAACACATTGTTATCAGAAATAGTCAGCTCATCCTAGACCCTAATATAGGGCCTAACAGAGGCCTCAACAGTGCTCTCCCTTCTAGACCCCTTTACAATAAGATCCACAACTTGTTTTAAAACAACATCAGTCTCCATACCCTTAGACCATTCATCAAACGAAAATGACTCGGCACAAAGAAACAAAACATCCTGGGTAAAAGCAAAGGCAGAATCTTCCTGAACCTCCATCAAAGGATTCTTACCAGCTGTGGACTGAATGGGCAAACGAGACAAACAGTCAGCTTGAATGTTTTTCCACCCCTTAACAAATTGCACGTCAAACTGAAAATCTTGTAAACGTGATGCCAACCTTGCTAGTCTGGGTGAGCCCTTGCCAGTACCACCAGGAGCCAAAATATTTACTAAAGGCTTGTGATCAGAACGCAACACAAATCTAGTACCCCATAAGTACGTCCTGAAATAATAGACACCCCAGACAGCAGCAAGAGCTTCACGTTCAATTACAGAATAATTGCACTCCGACACAGTTAAAGGTCTGGAGGCAAAGGCAATGGTCTTTTCTTCGTTCCCATGCCATTGAACAAGCACAGCACCCAAACCAACTCCACTAGCGTCTACCATTAAAATTGACGAACGTTTGATATCAAAGGGGGTAAGA
This sequence comes from Lissotriton vulgaris, assembly GCF_964263255.1. Classification (NCBI taxonomy): domain Eukaryota; kingdom Metazoa; phylum Chordata; class Amphibia; order Caudata; family Salamandridae; genus Lissotriton; species Lissotriton vulgaris. The sequence goes on from NC_141698.1 coordinate 106,195,153, forward strand.
AGATTTGCAGAAGAGAGTTCAGCTTTAATTGAATTGAAACAAACTTCCTGTTCATTTGCCCATGAAAACTTAACTCCTTTTTTCAGTAAACCCCTCAAAGAGGCAGTCTTACTAGAAAAGTACTTCACAAATTTTGAATAAAATTCAATTAAGCCCATAAAGGACCGCAACTGGTCTTTGTCAACGGGAGAAGGAGCAAGCTCAATTGCTTCTAACAAATTCCTTTTAGGTTTAACACCTTCAGCTGAGAGGGAAAAACCCAAGTACTCAATTTCAGAAACTAAAAATGCACATTTCTCCTTCCTCAAAGTAAGACCAGCTTCAGGTATTCTATGCAAAACAGCTTGAAGAACATTATTATGTTCTTCAATGGAGTCCCCAAAGATTAAAGTATCATCTTGAAAGTAGATGACCTTCTCCAACCCTTTAAATACTTCAGAAACCATTCTCTGAAAAACACTTGCGGCTGAAACCAGACCGAAGGGTAATCTTGTGAACTGAAAGGTACCTTCCCCAGTGATAAATGCAGTGAGGTGTTTAGATTCTTCATCAAGTCTAATCTGGTGATAGGCATGTTTGAGGTCAAGTTTGCTAAAAAATGTATCCCCTTTTAAGGTAGACCAGCTCCCCCATGTTAGGTAATGGAAAAACATCTGCAACAACACATTTATTTAGTGACCTAAGGTCCACACAACATCTGATTTTGTTGTCCGGTTTCTGGGAAATAACCACAGGAGAAATCCACAGAGATGCCTCTACAGGCTCAATAATCCCCGCTTGCAGCATTTCTTCCAGAACAGCCTTCACTACCTTCCTTACAGCAAAACGAACTCTTCTTGCCTTATGCTGAATGGGGATACTACCTTCTTTTAACAAAATTCTATGAGAATAGCCTTGTAATTCTCCCAATTGTTCTCTAAAGACATTGTGGAACTTTAAGAGTATATCATTCACACTAGAATCATTCACAACCATCACAGGCTCCTCTGCTCTGGGATCTATCACTATGTGAAGATCATATTGATGAACACGACCTAAAATGGCCGGTCCATCCTCAGAGACATACATTTTACCATGTGTAGATCTGTTCTTGAAAAGAATTTCAGTTTTAAAATACCCAAGATCAATTTTTTCTCCCTGATAACCAGAAGGAAAAATATCACAATCTAGTTAAGTTCTCTGACCCCATAGTTGTTTTACCAATGACATAGGAATGATGGTCCATTTAGAACCAGTGTCTACCATTAGGCTGATAGATTTTTGTCAATTATAAATTCAGCCTTGAGAATTCTTTTTCTTCTGTCTTGACAAGAACATACAGAATCATGTAGAACAAGTAATTTGTTGACATTCCGATTCAGTTCACAATAATCATTTACAACAGTCACCCTAGCATTGCTTCTATTTTTGCACATTTTAGCAAAGTGACCCTGTTTGCCACATTTTAAACATTCCTTATTATTGGCAAAGCAAAATTTAACATCTGAAGAATGTGTATTGCTACCACATCTAGAACACACTTTAAATTGAGATTTAGAATATTGCTGACTGGTATTCTTTTTCTGAAAAGCATACACTTGCTGGCTCCGTAGTAACCGATGACTGCAAGCGCATAGCGAGCAGTGTCGAAAAGAAACTGACGACTGACGTGGTTGTGACGAGTAGCGTCTATTGCGGAATGACGTGATCCTCGTAGTCAGTGTCGGAAGGATCGCGCTGGAAGTGCGAGGAGCGTTGCTATGATAACGAAGGAGAATACAGGTCGCGGGGCGCTCAGAAGCAGTAACCAGGCAACCAAGGTAACCGAATCAGGAAAGTTTATGGCATGAATAAAATCCTCCAAATATTGTGAAAAGCGCTCACCTTCCCAAGAACATTAACACGACGACGTTTTTTAAGAATGACAGTAGTGATGACTCACTTGATGCACACTGAGTTCTTTTGTGATGAAAGTCGGATTTACTCTGTAAACCTTTGTCCCGCTGCGCCGCCGATCCCTTGGCCAGATACTAGTCCTTGTCGCCAAAATGTAGCAAAGTATAAATGTGGATCCAAGCAGGTAGAGACTTGTCAAGAACAGGTTTATTCGCAGCACAGAGTAAAACAGCAGATCACCATCTGGCCAGGCACCAACTGACCAAGCTGGAATTCTTAGCTGGAATCATAACATTAGGAACATACTAAAGTTCCACGTAGGAAACGGTGAAAACAGACTGAACACAAAAGAGCTATTTACAACAAATGGCTGTGTTGAAATGTTATGCACATATTGACGTTATAGTGGGACAGCTTGTTGATGCTGAAGTGAAATGAAGTTGCTATGAGAAGAGGGTACAGAAGTGACAAGATGTATAGCTTTATTCTTTGTTGCAACTTACTATCCTGCTGAATGGCACGCCCCGAGTTTAACCCTGTGCTTGGCCATCAGCCACCTAGCAGTGCTTTGATTACCACCCTGTGGCATTCCTTAGAAGTTCTGCTCCTTCATTGAAGTAATCCCATCATTAACACCTTGGCTGCTAAGCAGATTCCCCTCCTGTGCTGAAATTTGATTTTCCCCATTATTCATGACGAGCTGAGCTCGTCATGAGCAGCGAAGGGGTTAAAGCCAACCTGTGCCTGTTGCAAGAATGTCTGCACTATAAGACCAGTCCCACATTAATTAGTGGCATGTGTACAACTTGCTGCTTCATCCAGGTGGCAGCTAGGTTGGAGATAAGACGAAGGTTAAGGAATGAGGAGTCTTGGCAGTTAATTTGATGGTGGACATAAGACTATCAATTTCCCTGTGTACCTGTGCGAATGGAGGTGGTGGTGGTGAGTATACCCACTCACACCAACCCCCACCAACCAAACTCTGGTTTGTTTGCATAGATCTGTTGAAGGCCCTGCACCTCCTGTAACCTTCAGTCCTCCACTAAAAGCTAACTGATTAATATGTGTGGCAACTGCTTATAATCCTGTGACTCTCCAGAATTTCTTGATGCTAATTCCATGTATTGCGGTTGGTTCCCTGCCCTCTGCATGTGTCGTAGGCTTGCACTAAGGGGGTCATGTTCTGTCAACATTGTGTAGTATAGAATCGTGCTGTGTTGCTTCACAATCTGTACTTGTTTTGTTATTGATGCCAGTGCTTAATTAGTGCCTTTTTGTGTTAGGGAAGCTTCAGCTTCAGCCACTCCTATTGTTTACCACTGGTTGATGGACTAAACCCCTCTCTATACAAACAATAGGCAATGGCTGTGTATGCTAAATTGTTGTTGTGTAACAAAAACATTCCTGATTACGTTTGTAATTTGTGTACCCCACAGAGTTGCTGGGAGATCTCTTAAAAGACCAGCCTCAGGAAGCAGATGGGATTGATTCAGTGGTCGTTGTGGATAATGTCCCCCAAGTTGGGCCAGATCGCCTTGAAAAACTAAAGAACGTTATACACAAAATCTTTTCCAAATTTGGAAAAATTTCGAATGAATTTTACCCAGAAGCTGACGGGAAGACAAAGGGGTGAGTACTGATAAAACTGAAGATCGGTTGGTTATAAATAACCTAATCTTGGCTTTCTTATTTAGCTGTATTGTATTGAAAAATCTTAGCAGACACATGTGGTAGCCCGATTGGAACATTAGCTTGGATTCCTTTCCATACATAGCTGTAAAATTGTGCTTTATTTTAGCAAGTCTCTTCGAAGTTGCATAATTCCTGTTGAGTTTCCCTCAACTTAAAGGTTTGAGCGAAAACTGCAAGGGTTTTAATTTTACTGTGCTTGCCCAGGATTTGAAACTGCTAGCCTCCTCAGTGTTTGTGCATGTCTTGCTAGGTTGCAGCCATGGGTATTTTCCCCAAAAATGTGTTGGCAAGTATTCTTCATTTAGTATTGTAAGCAAAACCTGAGTTTTTCTGTTAAGTAACCAAGATTAGAAAAGCTTAGTCGATTGATTGTGCTTGCTAACTATATAAGTACTCTACTTTAGTGAAAGCTCCCATATTTCTTTCACGCTTGTTTCTTTATTCTAGGGGTGTGCTGAATAGAATATTTAGAATTCAGGGAAATCTGAATTTGTAAGCCCGCTTAAAATGCAAATGAAATGGGGGGGGGGGGGACAGGTTTTTGCTTGTTTTGTTTATTCCTTTTGGGTTTGTTGGCACATCATTTTTTTATTGATTTAGGTGCACATACAAAACGCAAGAATGTCCCCCAAACTGTATATAGTGGTATAAAGGGGCACACGGTTTCCGTGCTTGTCCCACCCCCCCTCCCCTTTCCAAATCCCATCCTCCTGCCACTGAATGAGATGCAAACAAAAGGTTTACTGAGTTATCCAGGAAGATACCCTGCATTATATTCAACGTTCCTTCTCTGTAGTTTATAATGCATTATCTTGGCAAACACAGATAATTGCATTTCATGTCAGGGTGCCCGTTAAGTTATCAATGTTTTGGACAAGCTATATTTGGAGCCCGTGTTTTAAAGAAATTTGTAAGTGTTTTCATAGTTGGGTAGAGATTTTTCCTCTAATTTCTTAAGGCCAGAGTCTGCATCCCTATCCCCATTATGTTCCACATCCTTTTTGACTGGTTGTCTATATAGTTGGTGGACAACCTCTTTTCCAGCTCCCGGCCATTTCTTGTTTCAACTCTAATAACATACAAACAGCCAGCATCCAATTATCCTTTGTTGGGCCTTCCATTAAAGTAGGCTTCATACTTTAAAACCTCACCACAGGATTATTTGATATAAATAAAAACATTTAACTAAGTGATTCAATACCCACTACCAATACACTTTTCAAAGGGGGCACAACCACCACATGTTGCATATCTCCCCTCATTCCTCATTGTTAGCAACATTTTCCATTGGTATTTAGATACGTTTGTTTAATCTTCTCTTGTGATGTTTCTTGTGGGGGCAGTTTTTCTCATTCGCTTGTAGCAATTTATCGTACAACATTCTAGGTAAAATATATATAATCATGGACTGGATGAATATTTCTCCATGGTTTAAATATGCCTAGTTCTGTGAAGGATATTAATAGGAACTGAGACATTACTCCACTAGTGTTGTGGCTGGATGCTTATCAGCTTGACGGTGTTTGCACTACAATTGAGTTTACTTTTTACATTCTCTCATATATATGTTGCCTTTTTAGAATTAAGAATGTAGGGGGAAAGTAGGAATATGATACTACACTACAGTTTCTCCATTAGAAACTCATCTGGTCCTTCTCGGTCACCCTTCAGGGCCTCCTTAACTTGAAGTATTTCTTTTTATGAATTGTCACCATCACTCTACATACTTTCTATCTCGAGGAGGTGTAACATTGGGTAAAGTACACTCTGGTACATTAATCTTGTGTCTTTGGCAGTAGGGTAGGTTTCCTGCAGGCAAATGATTTCAGGCCATTCTTCTTGATTAAGTAGTTCAAACCTCATATGTTCTAAGCAAGTAGGCACACCATTGTTATTAGGGATGGTGGTTACGAAGAGTATTGCCTTCACATCCCATACGCTTCAGGTACTAATTCATGCGAAACAGGTTGACAAATGTCTGATTAACCTGTTCCTCGTGCCTCCCCCTCACGCTCTGAAACAAGCATTGGATCTATAGAACTAAAGAAAACTTAGTCAGCAAACCCTATACATGGGAAATGTAAACTTTTAGTTGTGGCGGTGGATCCCACCCCACAGCCAACCCTCCCCAGCTGACCCTCTAACCCAGTAGGAGCATATGCGTTTTTATTAGTCACCCACCCCATAAATGGCATTGTGATCTCTGATACTAACCTCTTAATCCAGACCCCCACAGCATTGGTTTAGGTAAGTTTATCTCATATGCAAGTTTGTGTTCTCCCTCCTTTTTGTTGTTCTGGCTCATTGAACCTTCTTCTTTTCCTGGGTTGTGATTGTAGCTCTTCCATCTGAGACCAAGAGGTGTCTGCCAAGGAAAGTTCCATGTTTTCTTTTCCCTCATCAGTGTGCCTGGTGACGTGAGTCTTCCCTTCCTTGTGAAATACTATTGCGAACAGGACTGCTCATCTGTTCCTGATCTTTATTTATTTACATCCTGCATGATCTTCCACTTGTTAAGTGTAGCCTGCAGTAGGTCTTGTTACACCTGGTTCTCGCATTCTTTGTAGACAGTTGTCTGGCCTGCAGTATTTTCTCCATTAGCATTGACCAGGACAATTTAGCCAAAAAATCATGACCCAGGAGATAATAGCAGTGCCACTCTGTGCCCATCCATAACATGTAGAGTGTGCCCCAGTAGCTTGGAGCAGAAAACGTCAGCATCATCCCCCTCAATCGCTTCTTTCCCACTTCTGATTCCTATTTTGTCACTTTTGGACCTATCCTTCAGTTCATTAAATTCGTAAACCATGATCGAGATGAATGTCTACTCCCCGCCGAGTGTCAAATGAATAGAGGAGATGGCCTGATTTTAGAGTTTGGGAAACTGGTTCTCTATCTCAAATTTTACAGATATCCCATCCATCTTATTACAAGTGCCTTAGGCTATAATGCAATTGTAATAAGACGGACGGAAGGCACATCATGGTTGTGATAGAGTACACTTCCGCCAGACTCTAAATCGGGCCTTAAGTCTTTCACATATTGGCTGTATGCCTTTCGCTGTGTATTGCACCAGACCTAATTTCCACTATTGTTGCATGCAATTGTTCTGCAAAGGTATTACTCAGTGTGGCTTGTAGTTCTGAGTGAGGTTGTTGTAGGTCCTTCATGAATGGCGCCACTTCATTTTATCTTTTGCTGATTTCATGGAATCAACTTGTTTCCATTATTGGGTTATCACTCCGTGGAAGTAAATATATTGGTGTTCAGGGTGCAGCTCTGTATTTTACCCTACTGCCTTGTCTCGCGTCATCTCTGCTCCCATCCTACTTTCTAAGGCTCCTCCGCGGTGCACCAAGCGTCTAATTGCAGCTGTGTCTAATGACATGGAGTGCCAGATACTGGATAGCAGCATTGGGGATGCCTTGGATGTTTCCCTACTGTAATATGCAGTGCTACCCATCTCCATAGCCACAATTGGCTTTGGCAGACATTTATAAGCTCCCTGGGCATTGGCAAAGGTAATAGTGATAAGCGTCAGTGATATAAGTAGAGCAAACAAGGAAACCCTTGTTTTATATGCTTTCAAGATGGCTCCACTTTGTGTCATCACATTATATAGTGATTTGCAATGCAATATGGCAGCCACCTTTTAGAAGTTTACAAAACAGTGTTTTAATGCATTGTTTTATACACTTTTATCGTTGATGTTCGGGCATTGTGGAACTGATCGCATCACTTGCTCAACATTGGCAAAGGGAGAGAAATTACCTTTGCCAAATGCATTATTTTAAAGCCATTGTATTATCAAGTTTCATTTTGGAGTGTGCCGCTGTATCACCCTTTAAAGGCTTGATGGCTTTTCTTATTTCCTCAGTAGCCGGGCGATCACCTCTGAGGTCTCTCTAATTCTGTTTTCAAGTTGACCCTGGATTTCGCTACGATGGATTCAGGGTTTGAACTTCAGTGGTGTTGTGAAAGCCGAGGGCATGATCTGGGGGGACATAAATGATGGTACAGGGGGCTTCCATTTTACTTGATTTCAAATTCACAGGGCCCTTTTTGGTTGCAGGCATTGAGCATCCAACGCTCCACCATCAAATCCCCCTTGTCCCTCCCCAAATATCACATCATATTGAAATCCGTTAGACCCTGCTTTGTTGATGGCCTGTAGACACTATATTCTGAACCGGATTGTCTAGACCTTGTCTCCAGTGCCTCTCGATTGTTGTTTGGGCGAAGCCTTGTGTGTTTTTTTGTATTTACTTTATATAACTTAATCTGCCGCATTTGTGGGTTCCTATTCTTCTCACCCACCCCATGTATCTCACACACCACTTACTCCTTCAACTGCATTCCTTTCCTACCTCTTCCCCACTACCTCATTTGTGTTACTGGCATATCTAGTTGTAATACTGTACCGCTCTTACCATCCGTTATGGTGTTACAGCATAACATTAGCTGTGCATCTGGATTCTGGCTTGTAATCTTCTTCCCGTCCTTCCATTATAGGTCCCCAGCTCCCTGTGACCACATACTTTTTAGAAGATTTAGTAAAGACAGTGCTTACCTGGATAACGTTGCTTTACTCTGACTCTAAGGCAGGAATCAACAGGTCAATACAGTAAACAGTTTACTAACCCCCGATTAATAGAAGGCACCAACCAGTGTTGCCTGCTATCACCAATTCTTTCAACTCTGATTGTATAGTGCCTTGCTAGCATTCTAAGAGCATACCATCATCATTGGGGCTCAAAATATTTTGCATGTAGAATTGAACATTCAATGTACATGGGTATCCTGCTCCTGATTAAAGAACCTGCGTTGAAGCTTTACCCCATAATTGATGAAATAGTCACATTTTGCTGGGGTGCGGCAGGAGTGGTTGGGCCTAAAAACGAACTTTTCTATGTTGGTGTTAATGATTCTCACTAGACGGATGCCACTACAGACCTACTGGTATCTCATTGCATTGGCAGATGGAACCTGTCATATACTTAGGTATTCAATGCCACTGGGCTGTAAAAATAATAGAAAAAACTATGAAAAATACATTACACATCTGCCAAAATAGATGGGTGGCTCAAACTACTGATATTGATGGCTAGAAGAGTGGGTCTTGTGATGATGGTGCTCCTCCCCAAATCATATCCATTCCAAAGCATTCCTATCCCACTAAATAAGGCCCTTTCACACACCTTAAACCCACATGGCTTTGGCGACAACCTAGAATAAACTGGAGCAAGTCACAACTACTCTATTAGCAAGGTGTGTTTGCAGCTCCCAACTTTAAAGGTCATGTACATGAACTTCATGTAGCCCAGGCTCATTTCACATATCATTGGTGCCATAATACCAGTCCAGCACCACACTGGGACACTGAAGCATGGCTGGCTTCCAGACTCCATTGCGCACTGCACATTGTGCACCAGTGTTCCTGGTGCACAAAACCTTTCAAACTCACCTCGTAGGCAAAGCTGACCTAGTCTGCATGGACAACATGAAAGCTATGTACCATATACAAAAACAGGCGTGAGACACGCACTCCTAACTGTCACGCCTAGCACAAGACATTTGGTAATCTGTACACCACAAGATTTATCTCTTGGCAGAGCATCTTCTAGGAGTAAACCATCAGGTTGCAGACCTTCTCATCAGACAGAAGCAGCAATTCCACGAGTGGGAACTTCATCCTTGGGTTTTCCTCCCCTACTTTCAGGAAAGGGGATTTCCTCAAATATACCTGTTCGCCACCGCAGAAAATGCAAAATGCCTAAGCTTCGCCTCCAGGTTCCCACACCCGCTCTCCAAAGGCAATGTCCTATGAATTAACTGGTCAGGGATATTTGCCTACTCTTTTCTGCCTCACCCACTTATTTCACGGATAGTTCGGGAGCTCAGGCAAAAATCCCTCACACTAATTCTCATAGTTCGCACATGGGCACTACAATCCTGGTTCACCACCCTGCTAGAGCTGTCAATAGTTCCACACCAAAAGCTGCAGCTCACCTTCAGTCTCCTTATACAGAGCCATAGAGAAAACAGGCATCCAAATCCCAAAAAACTCAACCTGGGGATCTGGTTCCTGAAGTCATAGAGTTTGGTTATTTACACTTACCACCAGACTGTATGAATATCCTAAAAGAGGCTAGAAAGCATACCACTAGAGCATGTTATGCTGCATTCTGGAAATGATCTGTTATCTATAGTAACTATATCAATCCTCTTTATACTTCTGTACAGAACATCATCTGTTACCTGTTAGATTTACAGCAACCTGGAATAGCCTACACATCCATTCACTTACATCTAGTAGCAGTAGCTGCATACTTACAAAATAGACACCCTTATCTCTATTCAGGGTACCAGTGATTACAGCCTTTCTAGAAGGATTAAAAAGAGTGATTCCACCAAGAGTCCCACCTGCACCTGTGTGGAACCTCAACACAGTACTTTAAAGGCTAATGGGTCAGCCATTTGAACCAGTGCATAGGAAGTAATTACAATTACTCTCATGGAAGGTTGCTTTCCTCATCGCAATATTTTCACTGAGAAGAGTTGGTCAACTCCAGGCATTAACTTGCAAGAGCCATTCCTTCAGCTTCATAGAGACAAAGTGGTCCTCCGCACCAATCCTGAATTTCTCCCTAAAGTAGTTTCTGCCTTTAATATCAATCAATCGATTTGAGTTACCTGTGTTCTTTCTTCAACCTGATTTGGTACCAGAATGAGCTATTCACATCCATGATGTTAGAAGAGCTCTACTTTATTAGGTTAAAAGAACAAAAGAATTTCGCAAAACAAAGCAACTTTCTGTTGCTTTTTCTCCACCACACAAAGGCAATCCCATATCTAAATCAGGCATTGCAAGATGTATCGTAAAATGTATCCAGACATGTTATGCGAAAGCAAAAAGAACTTTGCTAATACCCCCGAGAGCGCTTTCCACTCGCATAATAGGATTTACTATGGCCTTCTTAGGGAATATTCCCCTAGAAGACCTCTGTAAGGCAGCAACATGGTCTACTCCGCACACATTCACCAAAAATTATTGTGCAGATGTGTTAGTGAGGCAACAAGCTAATGTAGGCCAAGCAGTACCTAAATACTGTTTCAGACAATTACAACAACTACAGGTTAGCCACCGTTCCGGGAGTATACTGTGTAGTATCCTGCATACATGTTGTACGGTGTTTTACCTCTCCTGCTCAGCCAGTGCCTGTGCTCTGACTTATTGGAATGTTGGAGTCTGATGTCTCGGAATGTTGGGACTGAGAGAGGCAGAGGGACAGTTCGTCATGGGCTGAGCAGCTGACAGGTAGCTCCTGGTGGGGCTCTGATCTACCACCATCTACTTGATATTATCAACTTAACTCCCTGTTATCTTTATGTATAAAACATCTTGAATTACTAGCTTCCTGAGTGGACCTTCATCACTACATATTTTGGCGACGACGAGACGAACCTACAGCTACAAGCGGATCTAAGGTACCTGGCGAACACAGGTAGACATGGAGATGTCGCAACTAACAAACTACAGTGTGAACAACCACAATTTTAAGAAGAAGAGGTATCCACAGGAAAGAATTAACCACGAGCAAGAAACAGGAATGTTTGACACAGAACAATTTTTACATCATCAAAGAAGAAAAGCCTCTCTCAAGAAACAAAAGATTACAACATGAAACAAGTTAGCATTAAGCACAACTCCTTTAAGCCTCCAGTGTCCTCACCATTGGACAGCCCTAGCCCTAGCCCTAGCGTGCTGTGCTCATCCAGCTTACTTTCCTTGGACTTTAAATTTAAATTCTAGTCATCTAGCACTTCTACATACTGCTTGTCTGTAAGGATGGGAATATCTTTTTTTAAACAATCTTCTACAGGTTGTGACGCAGCACACATGATTTCCGTCTTTTGATCTACAGCGCTCATTCTGTATTTAGAACAACAAAAATGAAAATAAATTATGGAATTTGCTACATATTCTTGTCTACATTTGCGCTGGTGCCTTGGAAAGCAAAGTTCAATCACCTTTTGGTTACTTCAGACATCTCAGGGCAAGCTATGCTAAGCTGGTAATTCGATCCGCATTGACATTTCTGCCTTTTGCCTGTACTGGCCTCTACGTTGTTTCAACTTCTGAGGAAATGTTTAACCACACACTTAGCTTATGTGTGCACAGCTTTATCATCTCTAGAGGTGCATCGCGTTGTTTGAGACCAGCTGTAAAAGAAAGCGGTGTGTTTCACACTTTTCCAAAGTTGTGGCGCTGAGTAAGTCATTGTGTCCTATGTTTTTCACTGACTTTGTGCCTCTATGTATGGAATTTGTGGAGTTTTATTGCCTGCCTGCAGTGGGTTTATTTTGATAGGTAACCTTACCCTATTTCTGGGACTTTGATTATTTGGGCGTTAAACTGTTGCTCTGCGCTTTAAAAAAAAAACGAAGCCTCAAGACTGTTACAGCACACACATTTCTGCCTTCAATTGTTGTTGAGGAAAGCGCCTGATCCGGAGCTGTTTCTGTCATGTCATTCTACTTTCTCCACTTTCATCGCCTCAGTGAGGTTTGGAGGGGACACATTTTTTTTTTTTGCTGTGTTTTTACACAAACTGTGGTGAGTCACAACTTATATTCAACCCGCCTTTCGTCACAGAATGAATGTGTGACTTTGATTGGCACTCGTTTCAAAATGCTTTATTCGGTTTGTACGAGTACAAGCATATAGCAACATACATAAATACAATTCCAAAATCACATTTATGTAGGTTTTAAATGATGAAACAGTTTAAATTATATCAATATCTATACACCAAACTCGTTTTTCATTTATACTATTATACAAAGCATGTCTCATTTGAGTGCAAAAAGGCTATTCAGTCACTGTAAACATTGTAGCAGCAGTTAATATAATAAGAAAAGTTTGTGCAAAAGCGCTAGTGTAAAGTGCAAAATACCAAGCCTATCGTATACATATGATACTTTCAACAAGTGCAAATATGCAATATAGAGTGCATAGCAAGTAAATACATATGTTAACAATTTAACTCAGCGGTGGGTCACACGCAAATAGTACACATTCATAATATAAAGTCATATTATGATTGATTTCCTTAGTGATATACATTTTAAAATGTAGGTGGCCAGATAGTAGCACACGTCTGGGGAGGCTAAATTAAATAACAGTTGCATCGCGGCTCTTGTATTGCACATATTGTAATTTAGAAACAATTGCTTCAGATAAAACTTTCTAAAACCAGTATAAAAATTACAAAATAATAAGAAATGGCAGATGCTCTGTTTGGATTTTCCATCACATGGACACGGACATGTCCCAGGTTTTTTTGCGGTGGGGAAAGCCACTAGGTGGTGAACTATTCCCAGCCTCAGGCGCGCAAGAACAAAGCGATGGGAATTAATACTGACAAATGTAAGGTAAGAAGATAGACCTGTGCTGAGGTTGTATTCCATATATAAATTAAACGTACTTTGCATTGCATACTTGTTCATTCTAGTCCCTTTTACATGGACCAGGTAAGTGGATTTGAGGTCACGCTTTGTTAAAATTGACTCTACGCAGTTGATTGGCACTCTGTCGCGCCGGAGCCTCCCAGCACTGCGCCTTTTACATGCGGCAATGTTTTTGTCATCGGGTGAAAAGCTCAGTGGCGCTACAGAGCTTTCTTTGTGTAGCTCCAGATGCTTACTGTCATGCTTCTGCTCCATGGATAAATAAGTGGAAATATAAACCCTCAGAGGAATGGCGTTTATAAGCATCTCTTGTGTCTTAATCACCCGACTGTCAGATTTCAGAGACACACACACCCTATCCGGCTAGAGGCAATTCTTCCTTGTTATCTACAATGGGATTTTGACATTTCTTTGAACTGGCAGTGCACGTAGTAGCTACTTGACAATATTTGCTGTCTGCTATCTCCTTTAGGTGGTCTATTTACAAACGTTGGAGTGTGTCACAGTACTATGGTGACACGCACACCTTATTCTTTCTCCTTCAGCTTACGTTATTGGTTGGCAGTATTCTTGCCAATTACATTATTTGTTATGTTCACACCTTTATCCAATCACATAGGGTGGGAAAGGGTTCTACTCCCACTTTGCTTACTACACTATTGCCTAAACAGGTTACATTTTGCGTTCATGGACTTTGGGCACTCGCCTACAGGGGCTCATTGTGCGTTTTTCTTGTGTGTACTATTTTACACTTTACATTTCCCTACACAGGGAGGGCAATAGGTTATTTCCTCATTTGCTATTTTACACGTGCCTACAAGGGCCACTTACGGGTTTCTTCCTTACACAGGGGACCGTTGCACGGGTCTCAGTCCCATTTTATATCTACATAGTACCCTTACACAGGGCACAATTTTATGGGTCTTTTACCCACTTACATTTACTCATCAGTCACCCTACATAGTGCGACTTATGGGTTACAGTCCCATTCACATTGCTCCTCACACTTTTGCACAGGAGTAGAGGACAGTCATGGGTCTTAGTTCCATTGGCTGATATTGTCTTTCTACATTAAGTTTTATTGCTTTATTCACAACGCAATGTTATTCTCACGATTGAATTGTTTCTTTTTGGAAATCAGGAGAGGATCAGTTGCACTATTGTACTTCTTTTCTTCTCGGTTTCCATTATGTCCAGCTTTCCTCATGATGTCTTACCTATTTTAATCCTTGGTCTCTGGACTTATATTGCCTGTCGTTTTGCTTTGTCTCCAGCATTCCCTCCTGTTTTTGTTCTTTCTTCTTCTTCCCTTTTCAGGAAGAGATCCGCTTTCCCACCCCTCTGTGTCTGTGTGTAGGCTGGTGTCCTGTTTGTGCCGTGCCTTATTCTTCCTTCCTTTCTTGCCTGCCTGGCTAGTGGGTATGTTTGGGGGTTGTCTTTGGCACGTCTGTTCTCTCTCTATTTCGTATTTCCTCTCTTTCCTCTCTCTGCCTCCTTTATTTCGTTGTTGTTGAAGTTGGGTTTTCCATTTTCTTACTTCGTCTTACCTTTACCTCCTTGTCTTCCATCTTTTTCCTCGCTTTGCTTGCTCTTTTCCTTGTTGTTCTCTGTCACTCCGTTGTTCCTTCCTTGCTATCTGTTCTTTGTTCACTCCTTTTATCGTATTTTGCATTGTTCTTCTTTTGGAAGGAAAAGGGATATATGTAGTAAGTTGCATATATGTTAAGTGTTTTACCTCCCCTACTTAGCCAGTGCCTGTGCTCTGACTCATTGGAATGTACGAGTCTCATGATGCCTCGGAATGTTGGGACTGAGCGAGGCAGAGTGACAGTCATGGGCTGAGCAGCTGACAGGCAGCTCCTGGTGAGGCTCTGATCTAGCACTATCTACTTGATATTATCAACTTTACTACCTGTTATCTTTATGAATAAAACATCTTGAATTACTACCTGCTGAGTGGACCATCATCACTTCATACTGCTTTATAGTCTATGCAAAGCATGTGATCTACAGATCACATGCCTCGAACGGATAATGTTACGTACCCAGTAAACATCTGTTCATGGCATGTAGAGCTGTAGGCTTACATGCGCCTTCCCGGTTTCCAGTAGTTGTTGCAGTTCTCAGTTTATATACATATATAAGGACATCTCTATTCTACACTTACTAACTCCATTCTCACCCTCTGCGGGAAAAGAATCTTAACAATGGAGTCGATGCCCATGTGCACTATCACCGAAAGGAGGAGTCACTTTACCTCATGACTGGAAAGAAGTCTTAGAAGAAAAACAACTTGCAAACATCCAGGCCCAACATTAGATGGCCGGAGTAATCCAAGCATGTGAATCTACAGCGCTACATGCCAAGAACAGATGCTTACTGGGTAAGTAACAACATCCTTTTTTGCGTAACCCTAACTCTTAGCTCTTGATATTTAACTTTTGGCAAATCTCAGTTGGCACATGTCCAATCCTAGTTACGATTTAAAAATATTGGTGTTTTGAAATTCCTTTTATAACTTATCACTGCCATTGTGCAGATCTGTTTAAATCAGATGTTCAAATACTTGAATTTGTCACTTAGGTGTCCTCTGTAATGGCTATGTCTTTAGAATACGGACTAAGACAAACCTTTTAAATGCAATTGACAGCCTCACAAGTAACTGTATTGTCTTCTCCGTCCAGTTAACTATTTGCACATTCTTCTTTGCACCCCATTTAGCATCAGTTTTTTGAAGTAAGTTTATAATAACGGCTAACTATCAAAGACCTCACATTGACGAAGCAATCCACAGCTTGCATATGCTTCTTTATGAGAGAAAATGGTAAATTGAGATTCTGCCTAATAGAATGTCACGGATGCTTCATATTAGGCTTTAAATAGTTTGAAAGATCTAGGTTATTGTAGCAAAGTGCCCTTTTTTAGGTCTCGCACCTGCGATACAGGGCGAAGCCCTGTCGCAGCGAGACCTATTGCTGCCGGCTCTGCTTACAAGGAGACAGGAGAAAGGAGATGGGCACGCGCAGCCTCAGATCAGGTCGCGCGCGCGTTCACCATCTCTTGTCTCCCTAGAAAGCCTCCAATACACACAGCCACACCTCCCCCTGCTTTCGCACACGCATGCGCACACCCACGGGCGCGCACACACAGAGAGACACACGCACACATACAGAGATGCACACCACCCCACACCCCCCCCGTCCCCCGCCGCCACCCCCGGTACAACTAAGCCCCATTCACCGCATCAGCACCGATCCGGACTTCTGCAGCCTCCGCGGGGCTCTCCCTCGGGCATGAGAGCCCCGCGTCACCACTGCTCCTCTGGCCAGCCACTCCGTGGGCGTGGGCTTCCAGCAGAGAACGGAAGTCCCGCCCCACGACAGGTTTCGGCAGTGCACGCTCACGTCTTGTTTTGATTGTTTCGCTTTAAAGGCATCACACTTTCCCTCAAGGCTGCAATTTCCTAGTAACAGCGTACTTCTGTCTTTTCGGCCTCGAGAGTTCATCTTCGGTGCTTTGAAATAAAAATGTGCTTTCAGTAGGAAAAACAAAACAGTGCTTTATCACGGGATATCATGAGAAAAATCGTAAGACGTGTAATTATAAAATATATTATTTCTCTCACGAGTTCCTAAAGGAAAACGTGTACTTGTAAAGGTGACATTCAGACGCGAACTAAAATAATAATTTTAGCTACTGAATACAGCTGTTTTTTTTAATGTTTTTGTAAAACTTAAGAACCGGAAACCAACTATACATAAAGATGGATAATGTTTTAGTAAATGTAAGAACGCAATGATCACAACGTTCGATTTTAGCGCGAGAACTTCGCTCCAAAGGCAAGAGTAAATGAAGTTAAAAGATAAACACAAGCCTGTAACCTCGAGGCTGTTACTGCTTTGTGCTGCACATCTGGACTCAGTGTTCCACTGACATAGCAACAACTAAACAGATTTTGCATGTAGCGGGGATGAAACTCCAATGAGAGTACAATAAAGTTGAAGGAGATATTGAGTAAACCCAGGACATTGTCAATAATTGCATATGAAAACAAACCGTAACTTGCGGGTCAATAAATGAAAATACAACGAACCGGGATCTTTAAATGAAACGATCGTTCTCTCCAAATGACTTTATTCGCTATCTGGGAAATAGTTTCATATTTTTTCTTGTAAAGTGTTCCTTGACATAGATTACAGCACAGCGAGAAAGGAAACGTTAGGACAGCTCAAATCAGCTCAATCCATGATTTTGTATAGTACTGTGCACATGTTAGACTCTGAAAGTGTCGACCATGATCCCTGCTAAAAGCAGCATTCACTTGCTTTTAAGAGCAAGCCAGGCAAAAAACATTGATGCCAATAAATGAAGATATTGTACCAAAAGTGTGAGGGTTCGTCTTACAATAGAACACAACTCCACAACATTAGCAAACCAGCATTGGCATAGCCAATAGGTCTCGCTTTTGACTCGCAATAGACTCTGTGGTCCCTCGAGTTTTTTCCTGTTCGACTACTCCGTCCATGGTCACTACAGCGTATCTTAAAGGTATCCTTTTGTCAAAATCCACACCACTGCTCCTTTAGCTCAAAACATGAAAACCCGTGATCAATGAATTGTGTATTCCTGTTTGACTGACCTTTGTTACACGTTATCACTGTATGGTGTGTCATCTTTGCTGCCACGGTCTAGTCCGCTTAATTGTGGGTCTTGCTCGCACTATACTTTGCTCCTTTTTCAAGGTTAGGTTCCACCACAAGCCAGCTGCCATGTGATTGGAGCATGCCCCGAACCTCAGGCGTGACGCCAAATATGCCACTCTGCAAACCTATGGCTATACTGTCCTTCTATAAGAAACTGAGTGGTTACTTGCTGGCTTCCCACAAACCAGCGCTGTACCAACAATGAATAGTAAACTGAGTAGCTACTTACTGGTCCTCCCACATACCAACAATTTATAAAAAATGTAGTAGCTAGTTACCAGTCCTCCTGCGAACCAACAATCAATAACAAGCAGTGTAGCTACTTACTTGTCTCCCGCAAGCAAACATGGTACCAACAATGTATAAACAAGCATTGCCATAGCCAATAGGTCTCGCTTTTGCGAGAGTTTATGCTATTGGCATTGTAAGTGACAATGCCTTTTATTCATTTTTATTAAAAACAACCCATTAATAAAAGGCATTGTAATCGACAATGCCAATAGCTCAAACTCTAGTAAATGCGAGACCTATTGCATTGCAAATGCTTGTTCTTTTTGACATGGTCAGCCCCACTTTTTGCCTGGTATTTGTTGTAATTTTGAGGTGGTCTGGGTTTCTGCTAACCAGGTGCCCAGTGCCAGTGTTCTTTTGCTGAAATAAGACAACAGTTCAATTGTTACCCAATTGGCAAAACCTTTGGCACCTCCGTAAGGCCCTAGTAAATGATAAGGGTACTACAGAGGGCCTCTATGGGCTGCAGCATGTATTGTGCCACCCTAGGGGATCCACCACCAAAATCATGCCGACTGCCATTGCAGGCTGTGTGAAATGGTGCAAACAAGAGTGAAAACATCACATGATGCCCACAGGCACTACAACATGCAATATATGTAAGTCACCCAACAGCAGGCTTTTCAGCCCTATGGCATAGTGCATTATATACATGTGGGGACAGATCTGCTTGAGCAGATATGCCCCTGTGCTGTTTAGTTCAATTGCTAGATAGTACAAGTGAGCAGGAAAGCCATCTTAAGTACATATGCTATTCACTGTTCATTAAGAGTTCGCCAGCTACATTATGGCTTCACTGACACCTATGGTGTTTGGTATCAAAAATCTGTTCTTAATAAATTATTGCTGATGCCTGTAGTGGATTTATTAAAACATGCGTCCAGAGTGTATCTTAGAGGTGCCCCCTGAAAACCTACCAGCCTCTTGGTGTGCTGGCTGACTGGTATTGTCCAGCCTGCCACCACAGACCTGTTCCTGAAGGACCCCCACGAACTGAGCCCCCTGTTGAGAGCTCTCTAACTTGTCACCAAGTCCCCATCTGTAGCCTGTTTCTAGGTGACCCCTGTCTTTGCCTGTGGTGTAGCGAGCCAGGCTACCAAACCCATCCAGTATCTCTGCACCCAGATGCTCCAAATCTGGTAAATCCGAACTGCTGGTGGTAGTTTGTACCTTGGTCCCCAAGCATCTTGAGTCCTAAAGGGAACCCCCGGAATTCGACTGTATGCAGTCTATGCCTTTTTCTCCGTATGAAAGCCTCACAGCTTAAAAACGAATGTATGCAACTGTTTTACTTACCTGTAAAAATTGATACCCCCATGCTGCTCTTGTTTGCTTTGCTTGTATTAGTCTTGCCACCCTCATTGATGCTCGCTCTCGCGTGCTGCTTTTCCCATTCCATTTCCTGTTACTTCCTGCCATGAACCTCTTCCGTTGCCCCCACCCTGCAGACCTATTTTTCAAAGATTTTTTTTTTAACCTATTTTATTTGTCAGAAGTACATAGAGTGGAGCTCTGTAACCCAGAGGCTTCCGTAGCATCAATATGCATTATCATGACTTAGACACTTTTCTCATATATGAAAAGAATATTGAAAATACATGCAATTAAAGCAAAACCGAAGAAAACAAAGAACATACAATATCCCCCACCCCATCGCACTGTTAACCAAGCAAGATCAGTATATACAGTCAGAGCAACAGTCCTACACTCACTACAGTACATTTCTAGGAAGGCTCTATCCCACCCAGTGTATACAAAATAAAAAAAAAACAGCAAGGGGGAGGGGAGAAGATTAGAGCCAGTCCTAGGCCTGTGCTGCAACAGGCTCCAATTCCAGTCCCAGATAGTTTGTCCAGCGCTTCCAGATTTTGTAGTGTTTACGAGGGCACCCCCTCGCTACAAAGATGGGATCCTCCAAGCCCATTCAGAAATCCAGACCTGTCTTCCAAACCGAGACGGAGGCCGCTGCTGTCGCCTTCCAGGCTCTAGCAATGTCGCGTTTGGCCAGGGTGAAACCCAGGAGCATAGGGTGACTTTTGTAAATGTTGCCCCCGATATCGTCCATGACGTGTAGGAAAACCAGCTTAGGTTAACTAGGGAGGTCCCAACCCAAAACCTCTGACAGGCAGGTCATTAGTCCCCGCCAAAACTGCGCCAGCGCTGGACAATCCCATATTGTATGAAGCAAGGTGCCCTCTTCATGCATGCAGGGAAGACACACCGGGGAAGCCACCAAGCCTGCCCTGTATAGCCGGACTCTAGTGAAGTATACCCTATTTAGGCTCATTGCAATGGCCGCCACACAAGGGGAGGCAAGGGTCTCCTCTCCGTCCAGTCCTCCTCCTCTTCGAGCGAGCCCACATCACTCTCCCATGCCTCACGGAGATGCTGCAGAGATGGGGAACTATGTGTGACCAGGGATTGATACATTTTAGAGATCTTATGGTCTCGCAAATCACTCATGGAAACTTCGCCTCCACTGGACTGAAGTCGGCCAGATCCTCCTTTCAAAGACGTTTTTAAAACCTGTTTTATACTTTAAAAAAAAAAAACTTTCATTATGCTTCTTTTCCCCATTTATTTAGCGGCCCGTATTGGATTAGTAATTACCCAAAACAAGCATTTACAATGCAATGGTCTCGGCATTATCAAAGCTAGGGCTATTGGCATTGCTCATGATTTTTATTTTTTTAAATCGTAAATAAATGGCAGTCATTTTCATTGCCAATAGCTTAATCGCTCGCAAATGCATGACCTATTGCATTTACACCCACACAGAGCCACACACCCACACAGAGCCACACACCCACACAGAGCCACACACCCACACAGAGCCACACACCCACACAGAGCCACACACCCACACAGAGCCACACACCCACACAGAGCCACACACCCACACAGAGCCACACACCCACACAGACAGAGCCACACACACAGACAGAGCCACACACCCAGACAGAGCCACACACCCAGACAGAGCCACACACACACAGACAGAGCCACACACACACAGACAGAGCCACACACACAGACAGAGCCACACACACAGACAGAGCCACACACACAGACAGAGCCACACACACAGACAGAGCCACAGACAGAGCCACAGACAGAGCCACACACACAGACAGAGCCACACACACAGACAGAGCCACACACACAGACAGAGCCACACACACAGACAGAGCCACACACACAGACAGAGCCACAGACAGAGCCACAGACAGAGCCACACACACAGACAGAGCCACACACACAGACAGAGCCACACACACAGACAGAGCCACACACACAGACAGAGCCACACACACAGACAGAGCCACACACACAGACAGAGCCACACACACAGACAGAGCCACACACACAGACAGAGCCACACACACACCGAGCCACACACACAGACCGAGCCACACACGCAGACAGAGACACACACACAGACAGAGACACACGCACACGCAAGCACACGCGCGCACACACACACACACACACACACACACACACACACAGTACAAGCAGCAGTAATACACACGTCCATGATGCAGAGAGGTACAGCACAGTGCAAGCTTCCTACACAAAGAAATTGTAGAAATACAATGCATGGATTTGAGGACAGACAGAACACACACAGGATAGTATGCATCTCCTGCTCCTGTGGAGTAACTGCTCTGTGTAAAGAGCTGCATATTCCATCACTAACACACACAGACTCCAAGCCTCACCCTCTCAGCTTGCACAGGAAAAGCAGTCCAAGCGTCCCTCACAAAGAACAGGTGCAGCACAGGAACCAGAAACTTCGGACTGGGATATTGGTGCGAGAAGAGCAAGTACAGAGTCTTCTAGTTAAAATTAAATATAATTCTGCTTCAAGTACAGTAGCTTCTTAGAAATTACACTAAAGTAACATTCTGCTACTACACTTATTAAAAGAATACACACCTAGTACAGACTTCATACTTGATGAACAGGACTCTGTAGATGGGATACACTTTTCAAACGGTTTAAAGAGTCTGTCAGGCAAATCGACACAAAGTGTGCACTTAGTCTGCAGACACAGCAAACGAACACTGGCAAAGCATATAGGTCTCACATTTATAAAGGGAGCATCAAGCTATTGGATTGCCAATCTTTCTTTGTAAAACAGGATTTTAAAAAGAAAAAAGGAAAAATCGTGAAGGATAAGCAAACATCTCTCAAGTATCTCAAATCTGTACACTGAACTCAATATTTTTAATATTTATAAATGGCACGGTTTATGTTTCAAATACTTCTATCTTCACCCAGGAAACTCTAAACGGAATTCACAAAGAATAAGGACCTTTAAAGGAAAACACTTGCCAAAGCCTAATTTGCTTTCCTGGGGACTCAGAACAGAAACATTCTCGCGCCATTTGCATCTGCAATAGCCCAGGGAATAGAATGATGGTCCTCTAGGAAAATGACAACTCCATTTTAGTCGTGCTGCTAACACCTTCCGGCTTAAACACCAGTTGAGGGAGTGCAGCAGCTTGCTCTTCCCCTGAATCACAAATGCCTTTTGTTATATGCCCTGAATTTCACATATTACACAAACAACTCTGAAAGTCTGCTCTTTAATCGTACCCAGGAAAAACAATATACCAGCTGTTATGCTTTTATGGACAATCTGCGATAGGTGTGTAGCAAAACCGAGAACAAGGGATGGGTTTTTCGGGGAGGAGGTATCACACAAGAAGAGTTAAAGAACACATGCTTTCTCATGGCGTGCTGTATGGAAAAAAAGAGTAAACTTTGACACAGCCAATATGTCTCGCCTACGCAAGCTTTATTGGCTTGGTCAATGTTTTATTACTTGTTGCACAGCAGTCTGCACTGCTGTACAACATAAAAAAAACTGTGGGGCAGCTAGGAGGTGGACAGGTATCGCAAAGGAGGAGGGTGAGACTATTTCCTTTTTTTTTGTAAGAAGTACACTGGTCTAGATAAAATTATTTAAAAATATTTGCATGGTCAGCATATCAAGCATTGCTATGTTGTTAAACTCATGGAATCTCATCTGTGAGATTTCATTCCACTTGTCAATGCATGAATGCCTTAGTGTCTTTGTATGTATTCCTGTTTAAATAAACATGAGGGATAGAAGTACAAGATAGCAAAAACTGAACTATGGTAAAAATTGAAAGGGATAAAAAAAAACACGCCTTTGGAATGTTAGATGTCCGCTCTTAAGTCATTGGGTTGTAAACTCGATGGTTACGATCTTAGGCCCTTTCTATAACAAGAAATGCAAAGGATTAAGTACGGGAGCTAGGAGCAACGTGAAGTGAGCGCGTCTTAATGAACAGGGGCAGTGCACGGGTGTGGGCTGTAGTTACCCGACGAGGTCTTCCATAGCACGCACATAGTGGCTTGTTACAGATGTCGGAGCGCTACTTAACTTTGTTGTGTTGGAGAATTGTATGCATATATTGTAGCAGCATTGGTAGAACAGGTGGAAATACTGCCAAATTTCTTTGTCTTACAGGTGCGGAGATGCATCTGTCCATTTACAGCAGTTTCTTTAGTTTCTATATATTTCAAAAGCAAAGTTTAATATCCAACAGACCTGTGTTGGTGCTGTATCAAGAGAAAAATACAACAGTATTGTCTGTGGAATAGTGGGCTGGAACTGATTTTTAATTTCTAACATTCCCTGTGCCTCTCTTTGGGGCAATGATATCAAATTAACCAAACTGCAACGTTAAGGAATCCGTAGCTAAGCAGTGGTTCATTGTTGACACAAATTCAATTTGCAATACCAAATCCACATCACCTGCCCAAAAACAGGATTAGAGGATTCTACTCCTACACACAAGAATGTGTCACACATTGCGTGATCGCACATGTACACTCAAGCGATAATACAGTGACATTCACCCAGACCCACATTTAATGTACAGATGAGTGTTAGTATTCATATGTGGAGAGAGCGCGACGCCAGCAAGATGGCAGTCACTCAATTGTGCACCCACTGCCTCACTAATAGATGCACTGACTCGTCACAAACAGCCCCAGTCCCTCGCTCGGGGTTTGTTTTAAATGTGCCAGTGTTTGTAGAGTGCCCCTTAAGGGAGCAGGCTGTCTTTACAGGTCCTGAACTATTTACCTATCTGTTCTGAAGAAGAAAGCTTAATAGACAAATCTTTGTTGACATCTTCACACTAATAATAAATTTACACCAATTATCTAGTCCCGGAAAGCCACAGGGAGGCGGCTGGAGAAGTTTGTGCAAACAGCAGTAATCAGTGAATGAGGTGCCGGACCTCACCTGCGACATGGAGGGGGTAAAGGAAAAAAGACACAAAGACGAAAGCTGACTTTGGAAGTCATTAAATGCAGCCCAGCACCTGAGATAGGGGTTTAGCATCACAGCGCCGACAGTAAGACACAAGAAAAAAATAACAAGGAATGCGAATGCGCGTGTGAAAATGCGCTGAAACTAAAAAAATAAATGTTACTAAATTCGACTAAATCAAGACTCTTGGGGGCGAACTGGCGAAGCCCTTGTGAGTAGACTTGGACATTTCAAACTCTCTATTCATGTTAACGTTTGGATATTTTCGATGGGAGCATAAAAGGAGACACGGCCTGGCGGCCGTGAAACTGAAAGTACAGCCGGCGCTGGGAGGAGAAATGCAGAGCGCACGCTGAGAAGCTTGTGGGAGGGAGGCTGGACTGCCTTTAATGTGGTAATGCGAGGCAGGCAGGCTGGCTGGTGGCATTGTGCACGCGCTTTTTTGGGCTTGCGCTTGGGCAATGACGTAAAAAGCACATGTACTGCATGGAATCGCCAGTGGTTAAACTCTGGATAAGCCACTATAGAGCTTCGCCAGCTATGCGCAAGCGCATCAGCAGGCGAGCCCTAAAAACGTACCTGGAATGGCAGCGGGGCTGTTCCTGACAACATCCCCCCCCAAAAAAATGGCTGCCGCAAAGGTCTGAAATTTTTGGAATCGGGGGCGTGTTTTTTCTGTGTGACGGATGACGTCGCCGATAGAAAGGACGCAAAAAAACACGCCCCGAATCCGAAAAAGACGGGGCTTGAACAGAGTGACACCCTTCTCCTCCAATGGCTGGCCTCCGTTTAGGAAGCCAGACAATGGAGAAGAGGGGCGGGTTCCAAGCCCCCTCTAAGAAACATTAACTCTTCGGCTCCGCCCACTGCTACGCAGTGCGACGGTCCTCGACCTATAAAGGCACTCCCGTAATTTTGGGAGTGAGCATGCGTGGTCACAATGACGCATGTTCACTTATACAATGATGCCGCCTCGTCATTACACCTTTTTAGGTCTCACCTAGCGAACTCATCGCATGCTTTGCTTCGCCTTGGCGAGACTATTGTGGGTTTAGTGAGCCAAGGGAGACATATCATGTGCGCGCACGGACAGGCGATGTGCACGAGCATGGTGTCTCCTCTCTACCTCACACGCTCCCACCCCGCGCTCACACTACAAGGCAGACACACACTTGTTGTGTTTTGCTGCCGGTTTTTAACCCCATGCCATGGTAGCGCCGCTACCCAGGCGATTAAGAGCTATTTTACCATGCGTGTTTTGCAAATTTAGCCTGAGCTGCTTTGTTTTACTGGATTGTATAACGTGTTTGCCTTTAGGGAAAAAAACATGAAAGGAGTGTTTAAAGATGGTATTGTGTATCTCTTCGGGACAGATATTGGCGCTGGCAGGAACCTCATGGGTGCTATCCATTGCGCCAAGGGTGCTGCCTGTTATATGTTCTACACCATATACCAGGCGTGTTGCTCATTGCAAGAACCTCTTGATGCCCTCTGTGCTGTGGTTTATGCAAAATAGCTGCTTGTGACACTGACATGCTTGTACTGCACTTTCACCTGCCGATCAGCCTGTGCAGTGTCCAGGCTTAAGTAGGATACAGGCCAGGCATACAGCGGAGAGCCATTGAGAGTTCCTCCAGTGGGACAAAGCGAATGGGCACTCCTGTGCCTCTCCTCGGCTTTGTTTCTCCTTGTTCTGCTGCTACTATTACTTCCTGCTACGGTGGGATGGGGGAAATGCATCTTTTTTTTTTTATCCACGCGACACTTCGTCCTTTAGGCCGCTGTCCGGCAAGGTGGACCAGAAGGAGATCAGAACTGCTTAAACGAAGCATGTGAATTCTCTGCCTACCCAATAGGTGCGTAGTAGTTGCAGATCACCACAGGCGATCTCTCCGTGACCGCCGCATGAAAGAGCTATGCATATGCCCGAAGCATTATCATTGTCTAAGCCTTTCATGTAGTTGGGAGTCATGCTAGAGTACATTGTGTAGACAGAATGGAAGATTATGGTTTATGGAGAAGTTCTTGAAGAGACATAGATGCTGTCTCAATCCAGGAAGATGTTAAAACTGCAGAAGCCACAGAATACAAGATTGCCAGTCCTTGCTTAGGAGCACGGTGGCAGTGCAGCAGCTGAGTGTTGGGTTCCATCTTAGGCATGTGGTAGGGCCATTAGAGCGGAGTCTAGAACAGAGCTAGGGATATGGCACTACCTGGTGAGGCAAAAAGGAATCCAGATGTGATGCAGAAGGCCACACCTGCGCACCTCTCTGAAAGCCATGCATCTGCAGCCCAGGGACAACCATTTGTGTATGCACAGTACGGCAGTTTGCACAGATCTGTTGGGAAAGGCAGCTCGGTGATACTCTGGCAGATTGCTTTCCCAATAAGCCCTATCGCTTTGTGAAATCGGCCTGCCTAAAACCTACTAGAGGAGATGGCCTGGAAGCTGCAATCCATTACATTAACAACCTCTTTAGCGGCTTTCCATATTTGCCAAGGCCACTTTAGTTTTTGAACACACTCACTCCTGAACTTCTCTAAGCCACTTTGTGCCATTACACAGGTCTGTCTTTTACATCGCATTTCCTCTTTAAAAAAAAAAGAAAAAAAGATGGCAAGGCTCGCAGCCCATGTCGATAACCGATTTCCATGTGTCCCTGAGACCAAATGTTTAAAATTTTTAAGCTCCCTCTTGGGGATCCGCCTGGTAGGGGAGCCTCCAAGTTTTTATTTTGTGCCGGTTTGTGAACTAAGGGCCATATGTATGAACACATTTTCCCATAGACACAGAATGGGCAGAACCCTTGGTCTGGCCCTAAATGATTTAGCACATGTCGCAGATGGGGAAAATAGGCAACCTATTCTGATAAGGAATGGGTACAACAACCCTCGCTGAGTTGATGTTTGGTTTTCTAAACGTCTCGGCGGTGCCTTGGAAGTATTGCGAGGTTGGCTATTTACTGCTCCTTCTCAACTCTCCCGCCACAGTGCCTCAGCCGGGCCCATTCTCATGACCTGAGGGCCTGTGGCGGGAGCTGAGGCCGGTCCGCCGCTCTTCCCGCCGCTTTTTCACCGAGCCATTAGGAGAGCTAGGAAGTTCACCACAGACTGCGCGCGCGCCGCTCTGGCGCAACAGTACCGCGCCGATCTCGGGGCCCTGCCGAGGACGCTTGGGAACCTCCCGTGGTATTTCAGTCAACCCGGAACAAAAGGTGTGAAAACTATACTTTATTTTTTGCAACCTTTGCAAAGGCCTTGTAAATTTTTGCCTAGATTCCAAGCAACGTTTTTAGGTTTTGCCTCGCCAAAAAGATGCGCTCTGCGCATCTTTTTTGCGCAGCAAAAACCTAATGAGTACTGTGTGTGGGTTTGGGTCGGCCCTCGTCATTCATTGGCTGGCTTCATAAATGGAGCCTAGCCATTGGACGAGGGGCCTGTCCGTCAATGCCGGACCAGACACGGGGGCGTTCCCGAGATTCTTTGGCTTTTGCCGACGTCACGCGACGTCAGCCGAAAGCCGGGAACGCCCCCGAATCTGGTCCGGCCGGGCCGCAAGCAAGCCGTAAGTCCCGCCGCCTCTTGTTTTGTTAAGCATCAGGACTTTAAGTGATTTGCCCAGAAGCGCACGATGCCCAGCTGCGGAGAATCGAACCTATCTCCCCACTTCTGAAAATCAGCATCTCTGGCCGTAACCCCACATTGGTGGCGCTGCATGTTTGTCGGGTGTGAATTTCCGAGTTTACAGGAGCGTGCCTACAGTTCTGTCACAGTAGTGAATGAGCAGGTCTGACAGTCTGAAAACTGCACACTGTATCACTCCGTGAGAGAAAAGAGGCAAGCTCCCGTGTGCGACAGGTGGCATGGTGTATACAGGCCCTGCAAAGCACGGTGCGTGCGTACAAGGACACAAACACACCCGGGCACACAGGCCCTCCACCCATGGTCTACTCCCAGAGTAACTACTCAGTGGGTGCAGCCTCTGTCCCAGAGTGCTGTGTGCACGGTGTGTAGGCCACAGGTCAGTTGGCGCACCTCAGGGGTGATCTACCAATGTGAGGTCACTCGCCTCATCCCAACAGGCAGGATCTTACTGACAGACTGGACTGTGTGTATAGAGTACACAGCGGGCGCATGCCGTAGTGCCAGAGTGCCAGAGTGCCAGAGTGCCAGAGTGCCAGAGTGCCAGAGTGCCGGAGCTTCAGAGTGGAGCTTCAGAGTGGAGCTTCAGAGTGTCAAGAGCAATGCCAATAGCTCTAACTTTAACAAAGGCAAAACCATTGCATTGTAAATGCTTGTTCTCTTTGCCACTCGTGCCTCTAAAATCTCAGCATAAGGTAAGCTTGCAGGAAAAAAATCAACAAACATTTTCCATTCTGAATACCCATTCATTCTGAATATGAAAGAAAG
Organism: Lissotriton vulgaris; assembly: GCF_964263255.1. Lineage (NCBI taxonomy): Eukaryota > Metazoa > Chordata > Amphibia > Caudata > Salamandridae > Lissotriton > Lissotriton vulgaris. The sequence goes on from NC_141698.1 coordinate 106,223,908, forward strand.
CTTTGCGAGACGAAATGTTACAGACGAATATTCTGTACACGCCTTCAAGCTTGCTAGAGTGAAATTGTCACTTCGCAAATTACAATTCTTATTATGCGCGCAAAGGTAAATTGTCAAACTTGATAATATTTGCAGAGTGAAAAACAGCGGGGGCTAATTTTTCCAGCAATCGGCCTCGTCAATATGCAGGGGCTCTAAGATTGGGTGAAAGAACAGCAAAACCTTGTTGACAAGTAAATGGTCTTTTAAAGACCTGTGAAGTACTCTGGTACGGCTGTATGTGTGCCCGGGAAGTTGGTCTCAGCTCGGGCTGACGCATACAACGGGGGGGGCTGAAGCCTTTTGAGCCCAATGGGCATTTTGCGCCTGCACTTCGGTAATTTAGCTGCATGCTCCTTGCATTTAGTTGGCCTTGATATCTGTCCCATCCTTAATGACCTTTGTTTGAAACTCAAGGGAGGCCACTCGAGTAGATGTTGACTCCTTTTTAGGTCGAGCCTGAGCCAGCGAGCATGCGCTGCTCTGCAAAACTTATTGTAGACGAGTAGCTAATATAACCCCAGCCCACTCTGCCATTGGCTTGTCATTGTCTGTCCTAAATGCTGGCTGCTGGTTCGTCAGCCCGCTTGTTAGTCCCTCCTTAGTACCACCTCCTCTTCATTTGTCACCTCCCATGGCGACTGCCCTCTTTACTTCGAGGGTTACGCTGGACGTCTTACTTGCACTGTGAGCCCTATTTTCATTAATGAGTTTCTCCTACTGCCTTATTAACTCACTCCCTCCCTCCCGTTGTCCTTGACTTCTCCCCCTCGCCCGCACTCCAGTTGTCTGTGCCTTCTCCCCCCACCCATTCATTGTCTATGCCTTCTCCCCCGCCAATTCGTTGTCCATGCCTTCTCCCCCCTCCATCCATCCTGTTGTCAGTGATGACGACCATTTGCAATTCAATGGGTCTAGCGAAAATGTGAGACCTATTGCATTGCAAATGCTTGTTTCATTATGTACATGCTGTATGGTGTACAGCATGATTTAAAGGCACTGGCAGAGCCAGTAGGACTAAAACAAAAGACCTAATGACTTTGCTCATGCCTATTTCTTGTTGGTACTCTAATCGTCCCTGCTTCGTTCTTGATGCAGTGCTTCTCAGAAATTTAGTGAAACTGATCTTTGTGTAGGTTGTGTGTTTATAGAGTGATGGCATCAATGCGTCCATACTGGTACGGACCCTAGACTACGAACCCCAACGTTGCCTTGGTGCTCTTCTCTTAGTATTTTAAAATTGTTCCAGATTCAGTCAGATACCTGCAAATGAATAATGTAATTGAATATTTAGACCCCTCACATGCCATTACATTCCATTCCTCCGTTGCACCATTGAAGGTCTTAAAATAAAATACGCAGCTTAGCACTAGTTTTGTGTATTTGGTAGGTCAGAAATTATCAATAATTACTGCTGATCTCCACCATACTTCTTATAGCCTTTGTTCTTTTTTTTTTTAATAAACTTTATTTTTGAGTTTACAAATTACAATATCATAATAAAAAAACAGTTGGCATCAAATCAATATATGTAGGCATACTTTTGGCATTATCAGTGGCTTATAAGGCATAAGATGGCATCCGGGAGGGAGAAGTAGAGTGGGGATAAGGAGAAAATCCTGTACAATCATATCACCGTGAGGGAGGAAACCGGGCACATTACTGAAGTCCACTCCCCACAGCACTTGGGTCAACCCACCTGCCCCCCATTGTGAGTAGACTCCCCTCCCCCGGCTATACCCAACCCACTTCCCTCCTCACTGTCGGTTGCCTCTTGCGAAGGCCTTTGTTAGTCTTTAAACCAGAATTTAATCTTTCTTCATCACTTTCTGCTGCAGTTACATCTTTCTTGAATATGCATCTCCTGCGAATGCCCAAGATGCTGTAAAAAATGCAGATGGCTACAAGCTGGACAAGCAGCACACCTTTCGAGTGAATCTCTTCACAGATTTTGACAAGTAAGACTGGTTCATACTGCTGTGTTTCTTTGTTGCTTGGCTAATGAATTATATTTGACTTTGCAATAAATTTTACCTTGATTCACATTCTGTCAGAGCAAGCCTTTGGCTAACTTGGAGTCCCTGATTGTTGCAGGTACATGAACATCAGCGATGACTGGGAAATTCCAGAGAAGCAGCCGTTCAAAGACTTTGTAAGTTTGTTTTGAGTGCTATTAAAAAAAAAAAAAAAAAAAGATTAATTTAAATGGTTATTTGACGGCATGTAGAAGCTTATTTCTTTAGATGTAATGTTGCAAGTCTAGTTACACTATTGATGGCATGGTTCATTTTTGCCTGTTAAAAGTAATCTTAAGTATAAATGTGGGCTTTAGTGAACAGAAGCATGGCATAATTTGCAGCTGATGGACATAGGAGAGAAATAGTTTATCACTTTTAGGTGTTATGTTGGTGTGTTCCCAAATTTAAATATCTCTTAATTTATTTCAATGCAGGGCTAGAATGAATGAGAATCCTAATCATAACAGTGGATCTTATTTTGAAAAATCTTTAATACATCCAAGAACTGCCAAGATATTTTAATGGCACATCTCCGATGTAAAAAGTTCCCATCACCAACCTTTCCCATCTGACTGTTGTAAAATCTTTGGAGTCAGCAGCTCATCCAAATATTACAAAAAAATCTTCCAGGGCATAGAACATTTTTCCATCTGTACTTAATTTTGAATTAAGCCAGATTCAGAAACCTAATATTTTCCGTCTCTCTTGGCCGACAGTTCTGCCATACAAAGGTCAGTTGCGGTGTATATTGACAGCTTTTGAAGTATGAAAGTGAGATTTATTAAAGAAACTTAAATAGTTGCCTTTGTGCACAGGTGCTAGTAATAGAATGCTACAGGTTGGTACCCTGTTTTTTGTATGCCTGTTTAGAGCTCCAAAGCCATGTAGATACTGAACTGTTAAGCATATACAGAAATATTCTTGTTTTACCTCAACTTTTCATGTGCCAAATATAAAGATGGCTAAACAGCAAAATAGAGATGCAAATAAGGATACCTACACATGAAAACATCAAGCAAAATAAATGCTACAAAACTAGGAGCCCTACCTCTCGTAAGCGACTAATATCTGAATAACCGTTACAGCAGGAGACTGTCAGATAGGTTTGTGTCTTCTCTTGTAACTCTCATTGGATTCCCAAAATCTGGCAAGTGTTTGGTATGGGAGTTAGAGAAGGGGTCTTGCAAGTTTTGATAGTTTTGTAAATTGTTGATCGGATGAAGAAGGGAGAAGCTGGGAGGCACCTGGACAATTCACCCTTAAAGGGTAGCAATGTTACATTTCTTTTTCTGAATGGTATCGCCGACATTATCATGGAAATAGGACTTTTACTTTGGTTTGGTGCTTTCTCCTTTGGGTTGTGACTAACTACCATTGGTGGTATGTAATTATGAAAATGTTTGCTATAGTGTTTGCTTATACTGCAGTAAAACTCTTCTCTCTGATGGATACTTGCATCAGGAGATCTCTTGCCTTCTGATTCTTCCCTGTTGCCAGTTTGCATTCTTGGACCGCTACCAGTAGCTCTTTCTTACCAGTAGGTAGCAGTTGTGACTCAGACCCGCCCCAAACATGACGACACAGGGCTGCATACAGGCGCCACACCTGAGCAGTGATGTCGGTCCCCCCCCCCCCCTGCCAAACCCATGCCTACTGATTCACAGCTCTGCTCTTGACAATTTCAGTGATGTCTTTAAAGCAGTGCTTCCCGAACGTATTAGAACAACAAACCTTCACGACCTACCTACGGTTAAAGGACCTAAGGATTGTAGGAAGGTGGAATCTGACTATATGGTTACCCCAACTTTTTTCCTGCTGTCTTGCTGGTTTTAGACTTAGACTGGGGCCCTGATTATCAGGGTCCCTGGCCAACTATCTGCTTTCTCTATAAAATGGACTCATGTACTTTCGGTACATACCAGATATTGGTTACTGGGTCACCCTTGTGAGCCACTGTATAGTGTACCATAGGTACCCAGGGCATAGGTGCACCCTAGGTCTACCAGGGGCTGCAACATGTATTGTGCCACCCCTGGTTTGCCTTCCAAACTGACACCACAGGTCTGTTCACACAGCCTGGGTAAAGTTGTGTATTCACCCCTTACTTAGATATAGTATACCTATATCTACCTTTATATATAGACACATATACATCTATAAGCCACTCCTAAGGTAGGCCTCGACAATCCTGGAGGCAGAGTGCTTGGTTTTATGTGAGAGGGTGCCCTAGCATGAGCTGAGCCCCTCTGCAGCTCTCTGAACCATCTCCTTACAGCTGTTCTATGATATAGCCATACCATGTACTCTTAAGTGCATTCTAATCCTCGCGGTTAATGCTAACTTTGGTTTGGCTTTATCAAAACATGTTGTGTAAGGTGTCAAACACTTTGGAATACTTCCCCCGCCAAATGTGGCGGCGGGGGTAGCATTCCACCCTTCTAGAGGGAAAAACCATGTATGTTACTGCTTTACCCGGTTAACGTCAGAGGCCCAGCATCACAAAATAGATGCGGCTGCCACAGACACGAGTCTGACCTCCTGTTGCTGGCGGAAACTCCAGCAAGGGCGGCCTGGACAATAGGTTTCCTGTCCAGGGAGGTGCCAGCACCTCCCCAGACAGGGGTTTTGTGTATTGGGGCTGGGAGGGCTGCATTCATTTAATGCATCTAGACCCTGCCTGGGGCACACAAGTTGCTCCATGCATAGCCCGGTTCAAACCAGTTGCTGGGGCACTCCAGCCTCAGCGCTTGCGCGAAACTGGACAAAGGGAAAGGTGTGTAACCACCCCCTTCTCAGGTCCACCCATAGGAGGGACCTGGACAGGTAATCCAGCCCCCATCCTTAGTATAAGTATAGGGGCTGTGTCCCCAGGACTTCAGATTATCCTGGAACGAAACTTTGATACCGAACTCACGGACCTTCGACATTCTATTCTGACTAGAAGATGGAAGACATCTCCCTTGTGGTCAAGGAGTGACCACCCTGTTCAAACAGGCACCATCAGCAACTTTGCCGGTCTGCAGTTTCAAGGCTCCCGAAGGCTCTGCGAATCAAGAACTGGACTTCCAGACTTCTCTGACCCGACCCACATCCACAGCAAAGCTGAGACCCGTGGCGGATACGAGAGACGTGGGACCAGACATCTTGGACATCCTGCATTTTGCTACCTGCACTCCTTTTCTGAAGCCTCAGTAAGTTGTGCATTGGGGTACGAGAAGCTCCAGCATCATTTGACCCGAAGCCCAGGCCCACCCAATCTGCGAGTGTCCCGTGGGCCTGCCTTCACATTTGTGCTCGACGCGTCTTCCCGTTTCCTTGCCTATTGGCTAGTGAGCCCCCTGAAGACGCCATCTTGAATCTAACTTGCGATCCTGATGGCTCCAGGCTTGCCCTAGCTTCCCTGCAAAGGAGAAGCGCCACAGACCTTGCTGGTCTGCAACAGAGCCAATGTCGACATCCTGCGTGGGTTGCGGTTGCCAAGGCTTGTTAGGTCCAATTCGGATACCAACGCTGCAGTCATCTAGATCCTTCGTGGGACAGCGCGAATCCAGCTCCTGGTTATCGTCGATGCTTCCTGGACCTCGTGGCTGAAGAGACAAACTCACCTTCTTCACCTTCAAGCACGCGACATCGCCTGGTTCCTTCCTGGTCACTGGCTAGTGACCCAGAATCTATCCGCTATGCTTTCTGGTTCTTCACATCTCCTACCCACCCTTGGATCCACCCGGACACATTTCCTCTGGTCGCCTGCAGCACTACTTTGCAGCTCTCCATAGAAAACGACGACGAAACCCGAAATAAAAAAAAACCTTTGCGCCCGGCTTCCGTGGGTGAGGTAACGGGAGTACTCTGGTAGTCTCGAGGGTATTGGCCCTCCTAGTGTCTAAGTCTAAAAGGGTTCCGTCCTAGTCCATCCGGAAGTGTCCTGAACTGTAACTTTGTAATTTTTACGAACTCCATAGAAAGTCAATGGGAACCCGCGCCTGTGTTTAAACACTGCACGCGGCTCCCGTGGGTCTCCTACTTCTTAACCTTTGGTTGCTTAGTGTAGCCCCAGCGATTCTACAGGCCCTAGGCCTGCTTTCTAACTCTCTCGCGGTACTTATACCACTTTCTTAGTATATGTTAGTGAGGCCCCTAGGGCATAACATATACTGTGCAACTTATTGTGCATTAACTGTGTGACTTGTATTATAGTTTTACCTCTGACCTCATAAAGAGTGCAGAGGGGTTGTGTTTAGATGAAATACATAAATATTTGATAAATACCTTGTGTGGTGTCCTTTCATTTGGTATTCAAGGGATTATATATGGTCAAACAACTTGCTTAAATCGCCTTCTGAAGTCTTAGCCTGAAGAATGCTGGTTCATGCTACCACTAGGATAGCTTTCTATAAGGTTGATGTTACAGCCACCATCAATAAGGGTCGCTTAGACTGGTACAAGGTGCGCACTAGAAGTAGTGGACATTATATGCCAGGCTAACTTCTCACAAGCACACTCCTGGTACTGAGGCCATTGTTGATTCTGGCTCGAGTAGCGTCCTTCACGAAGGGCATGTTTCAGATACTAGACTTTGCTTCAGTTTCATTTGGCATGCTGCTTAGTCCCATGGAACCGTCTGGGCCTCTATTTGTACCTCTATTGGCTCACTGTCCTACAACACTGACTCCGCTGAACATTTAAGTGCCCCACCACAGGAATGGGCTCCTAGTTCTCTGCCAGGGCACTTGCCAGACTGTGCTGTATTGACGCCGCCACCAGCTCCACATATAGCGATACCACATCTGGCAATGCTGCCCTCAGATCCACATCCTTTCTCTGAGTTTTTGAAACCCTTGTTGTACTACACAACGAGTAAGGTGGAGGAGTGGAGGGAGGAGAAGGAAAGAGGAGGAGGGAGAAGGGGAAGGAGGAGAGGAGGAGAGAAGGAGGAAAGGAGAGAAGGAGGAAAGGAGAGGGTTGAGTGAAGGAGAAGGAGGAGAGAGGGAAAAGGAGAAGGGGGAGGGAAGGAGAAGAGAGCACCTACATCTGGACTTTTAGAATGCCTGTGGCCTTGACTCTTTTGCCGGTTTGACTTTTGAATCACCAAATGGCCCTCTTCTGTAAGAAAGTTGTTTTTGTTGTTTACAGTAATTAAGAGCGCTGCAGATGTGTTAGAAGTATTTTATTGTGAGGGACAGAATGCTGATTTGCTTATTGAAATCCTTCAGCTGTGCACACCTATTTCTGAGGTTTTGCCTTCAATACGGCTTTGGTTGACACTACATTAGCAGTGTAAAAGTTTGCTTCTTTGTCAAGCCTTTTTTTCCACTTTGCCATTCCAGTTCTAATTACCACCTGTGTGCTCCTAGTTACTGCCATATAGCCCTAGGCCTTAGCCATGCGGTGCAAGCCTTGCCTTGTAAAGTTAATCCAAACTCTTTACCTTCCACTCCTTCGAAGAGGAGTTGAAACCTATTCATGTGATTACCAAGAAAAGAAGATATTTTCTTCAGATCTGCAGATTCCTCACTTTTTAGAACAGTTGGAGCCATCTGGATCTTTAAATGCCCCAATTGTGACAGAGCAGGCACATTTATAGGCACCACCTCTGCACAGTTAAAGTCCCTTTCTTTCCACATCCTTCAACACCGATCCGGCGCTGCGCTCCCAACTTTGTTGTGTGTCCGACAACTCAAACAAGCATTGGCATATCCAAAAGGTCTTGCATTTAGGACCTTATAAGTATTTAGTTATGCAGCACAATATCATTGGTGCAACAATATCAACCGTTGCATGGCTAAACACTTATAATGTCCCAAAGGCGAGACCTATTGGCTATGCTAATGCTTGTTCTAATTAAAGCACCGCAGACCAGGAATCTTTTGCCTCCATCTTATGGAGTACAAGTAAAGTTTTCCTTGACACAGTTATTTTCCAAGAATTCTGGAGACCATCCCTGGTTAAAAACTGAAAGCCCACAAAGATTACCAAAGTCCTGAACAGACTCGTAACAAAAAGCGAGAAAAAAGCTATGCCAATGCTTGGTTTTCTCAGGTGATCTGCAAATCTCTTGTATGTGGATTGGCGATGTAGCACACGTCACGATCCAGCAGGTGACGCTGTTGCGCTGCAGGTGGGCTATCTAGTCAGATCAGAGAAGATTTGACGCTCACGCGAACCTAAAGTACAGCTACCAAGCATTCCAGTCTGGGTGGTGAAGTAAAGACATAATGCCTCACAGCTTTGTGCATCCTCCCAACACTGTCTGCAGCTTTAACCCTTTGTTTAGTCTATGATAGACTCATTTGCCTCATTTGTGGTTATTGCAGCATCAGAAGGTATCCATGAGCAAGAGAAAGGCACCTGAGCAGAGTCCCAACGAGGGCATCACTGACTTTCTGACTCGTGAGATGATTTGGAGCATCTAAAAAGGGGGTGGGACGAATCTCCGAGTACATTTCAAATCTATACGACTCCTAATGTTTCACTGAGGACATCACAGCATTGCGGACCATTAAGGGAACAAATGGGGAAAAGTGATAGTAAAGATGCACTGGTGGAGGCGAAGGGATTGAAACCAACAAGGTGGGCAGAAGCAGATGCGGCCGCAAGACACGCTTTGTGGTGGGGGAGGGACGGAGCAAGGCGCTTGGGAGAGCAAGCAAGAGGAAAGCCAGATGGCGCCTGATTGGGCGCTAAAAGCTGGCGGTTGCGCGCGTAACCGCAAGCACTAGGCCAGCAGAAGTGTGTGGTAGAACTTTTGAAAGCCACTTACTAAATGTCTTGCAGACCAGCGCTGGCTCAGGCGAGATCTAAAAACTTTCCATGCAGTTTGCTAGGGACAGTGTCTCCCTGAAGACAGGATTCACACCACTTAAGAAGCAGATGTCTGTTACAGACCTGCACAATGTTTATCTTTGTACCTGGGCTGCAGTCACAAATTTGAGGCATTTAAGAGTGATGCCCGCAGTAAAGTTGATTCCAGAGCAATAGGTGCAATTATGTTACTGAGCATAATAAGAGGTAGCGTTCAAAACTGCGGTCTCGCTCCCGCTGTAGGTTATGAAGCCACTGCTTTTCGAAGTTCCATTTTTGTCTGAGATCTTCAGATAAGTTGAGAAAACACACATGTGCAAGCAAGCTAAGTGGACTTAACCCTATATTGCCACTTTAAATTGGGTGTGAATTTAGGAGGGTGAAACTTGAATAGCTCCAGTGTTCAATCTGGAGCCGTAGTTGGTTTAGGTGTGCCCTGAATTCCTTGGGCTGTCGTTGACCACAAAACATATTATACAGCCTTTAAGGAAGCCATGCTGCAGATCTTTCAAGTGCTATTGCTGCCTCTGGGGCAACCTTGAGACCCACCTAAGTGTATGGGGCTCTGTAGGAAGCTGGCTCTGCATATACTATACCAAAGTGAGGTATAGCGTACACAGAGTCCAGTGGAACCCTATGGTAGGCAGAGTTGAAGTTTTTATTTTTTTGAAAAATATTTTTATTGCGGAAACACAGAAGGCACAGGTCTTCATAGCCTCTCAGAAAGACCGAGGGCAAAGATTAGCTACATGCAACGTTCAGGGTAAACACAGCCATATGGGCCCACATCCTGGAGGCTGGGCGGCGTAGAGTCGGAGCATGTCACAAGTAATCATAGCCGTATATGAACAGTATGCATACATCGTTATAGCCGCTGATTTTTATATATATATACAATCTCTCCTATGTCCTCCATGTAATCCTACTCCTATCCCTCTGGATAGATATGCTTTTCAATAGAACACAGTCTTAACATAGAACAACAAACAACCCCCCCCTTGCGTGGCATCCGTAATAAAGTATGTGAATAATTCCGGTCTTCCATGGGAGGCCCGAAAAATCGCAGACATCACATCCAGAAGTAGACATTCGGGAATCAAAGCAAATCGCAGATATATACAACAGGGAACATTAGTGCGTGTTGAGCAGGGCATTACCCCGGACCAGGGCCCTCCAACCCGTCTCCCTCGGACCCGGACTCCCTAGGGGTGAACAATTCGGCACTAGTGGCATCTGAATCATCATCCGTCAACCCCTCTGCACACCTCATCCTCCAGGCAAGCATGTCATCCTGGAGCTTCCCATCACGGCGTGTGTGCTGCATATGCGTCTCCTCAGCTAGGGACAACTCTCTATCTAGCATCTCTCAGCCAGAGGGACATCTCGGGAGTTCTCTGCCCCATCCAGGTTATGGCCATATGCCGCCTTGCCAACACTAGCACTAATTGTAGAAACTTGTAGGACAGGTTCCTCTTTTTGGGCTTGGGTACCAGGGCCAAGAGACAATGGTGCGGATCCAGAGTAATCCGGAGTTTTGCAGCACGACCAATATGGTCCACCACCTCCCTCCAAAAGTTACCGACCTGTGGGCACTCCCAGGCCAGATGGAAGAATCCAGCTTTCTCCGCCCCACACCTAGGGCAGTTGTATCACCTATCCGCAGAAATGCTGTTCAGAGAGACCGGGGTCATATAGGTGCGGTGGACAAAGTTAAAGTGGATCAGCTTGAACCGCGCATTACACGAGACTTTCCGGGTCAGGAGCCCGATACGCTTGTGCTGTCCCGGCTCCAGGGCCATCCCCAAGTCTGCCTCCCAGGCCACCCAGGACGGTGCGGTCGGTGGGGTCGAATCCCTTCGCATGGCTGAGTAAAATAGGGAGACCAGCCTCCTTCCTCTACCACATAAGAGGATATCGAGGGTGTGGGTCAGCGGAGGCGCCTCTGGGAATGGAGGCCACGTTTTAGCTACTTCCTGGAGCCCTCTGTAGTGCAGGTATTGCCCCCCTGCTCAATGCAAAGGACTCCGTGGCCCGTTCAAAGGAGTCATCCGGATAGAGGTCTGCCAGGGTCTCGCAGCCTCCGTCCCGCCACTCCCGGTAGGACACGTTCTCCTCCATCCGGAGCACCGGGGCTAAAATCCACACCGGCAGCTCCCTATGGAAGGGGGCTCGTCTCAATACCTTCTCGACAAATCGCTGCCAAACTCCCGCCGTGTGTCGCACCACGTAGGGCAAAGCCTCGTCTGCTCCCCTTCCCTGCATCAAAGCCTCTCTGAGCCTTCTCGTTTGCTCTGACCATCAGTAGTTGCAGCTCCCAGCTATACTCCTCAGCGAACCACCGTGCAGCTGGCAGGAGCTGTGCCGCATAGTAATAGAGGTCAAACCTTGGGGCCTCCAGGCCTCCCTCCTCCCAACTCCGGACGACTGTGCGCAGAGCAACTCTGCTACGCCCGCCCGCCCAGAGCAGAGATGTGAGCAGTGAATCGAGCGTGCGAAATATTCGAGAAGGAAGCGGGCACAGGGTATTTTGCAAGATATATAACATTCTAGGTAGCATCACCATCTTGGCAACCGCTAATCGTCCCATAAGGGAGAGAGGAAGCGTGTTCCAGAAGGACACAGACTGGTGTAGAGTCCGGAGCACTCGGTCGGCGTTGCGGGCCAGCAGGTGTTCGTCGGTCGAGGCCACCTGAATGCCGAGATAGCGGAACGCCTCTCGCTCCCACCTTAGCCCTAGACACGGGAGATCCAACCCCGGGTCGGCAGCACAGCCCATCAGCGGGAAAATCAAAGATTTTCCAAGGTTGATGCGCAGTCACGAGGCTGCGCCAAAGCGGTCCAGAATCCGCATCAAGGCGGGAAGCAAGTCGCTGGGGGACGTCAAATAGAATAAAGCGTCGTCGGCATAGAGGGAGATCATGTTCACGGTGTCGCCCACCTTAATGCCCCATTGCTCCAACTCAGTACGAACGGAAACTGCCAAGGGTTCTATTGCTAGGGCGAATAGGAGCGGGTAGAGGGGGCACCCTTGACGAGTGCCTCTCCCTAGAGACCACTCCCCAGAGCGGGCCGACCCAAGCCGAACTCTAGCTCGGGGTGCCCCATAGAGCACTCGGATCCAATTACAGAACACCGGCCCGAGTCCCTTCCTCTGGAGCATCTCCAGTAGATATCCCCAGTTGACCGTGTCAAAAGCCTTAGCCAGGTCGATTGACCCCAGTACATGGGGATCTTCCCTCCCACGTACCTCATGGAGGATATGATTCAGGCGCCGCAAGTTCATCGCTGTTACGGCCAGGGATAAACCCACACTGGTCCGGGTGGATCAAGTGGGCCATATGCGGGGCTGGACGAGTGGCCAACAGTTTAGTGAGGATCTTTGCGTCCGTATTGATCAGGGTGATAGGCCGGAACGCTGCGGGGTCACAACCGTCCCCACCCGGTTTCAGGATCATACAGACCACTCCCTGGTTCATGGTGGGCGGTAGAACGCCAGACTCCAGGGCTTCATTTTAAACCTGCAACAAGAGGGGGGCCAGGACGTCGCCGATCGAATGATAAAATTCAGGTGGGAAACCGTCCCCGCCTGGGGTCTTAGCCCGCGGCAGGGCGGCTAACGCGACGTTGATCTCCCGAAGCGTCAACCCTGCATCTAGTTCCTCCGCCGCTTCCCTCGAGGGTCTGGAGAGCCAAGTCTTGAAGATAGGGCCGATAGGAGGCCTCCGTGATCGAGGGGTCAGCTGCATACACGGTCTGCAGGGGGGATCGGAGGACCTCAAGAATAGCAGATTCCGAGTGTACCATATTACCAGTTGGAGCCCGTAGGGCAACTATCCTCTCAGGTGCGAACTCCCGTCGAAGAATCCAGGCCAGTAGCCGGCCAGATGGTTAACCACGCGGTGGAGACGCTGCCTGTACTGGCCCAAAGTGAATTTATCAAGGCGGGTGAGGATGTCATGTACAGACACCGGGGCCGCCCTCTCCGCCTCCTGATCCGAGGTGTCAGGATCTGGCCGAGTCTGACAGTGGCGGAGCACATCATCCGCATCACGTACGTCAGAGAGCAGCTGCTTCCGAACCCCATATGTGAGGCCCATACAGACCCCGCGTATCACTGCCTTCAGGGCCTCCCATCTGGTGGAGTAGGATAGGTCACCACTCTCCCAGTTCAAATCTATGTAATTCGATTGGGCAGTCGCCACATGGTCTCTTTCCACCTGGTCCTGGAGGATGTCCATCGGCATCCGCCAAGTACGGGGACGGGCAGCCTGATGAGCCCATTGTGCCATACATGCCACCGAGGCATGATCTGACAGAAAGCGGGCCTGGTGTGTAACCGTCAAAGTGAGAGACGGAGCAACATTGGCCGCAAGGACGCGGTTGAAATCCCCAAGCCAGCGGAAGGGAGCATCTAGTCCGAAACAATGAGATCCTGAAGGCGGGAGAAAAAGCTCGGGTCATCAATATTTGGTGCATAGGAGTTCAAGAGTAGGAATTCCCTGTCATCCAGCCTGATCCGCAAAAGCAGGTACCTGCCTTCAATGTCTGCTTCAACATATTGAACAAATTGCAAAAAACACAGTTGATGGACAGAATGTAGAACAATGTCATACATTCACCCCAGTACAAGGATCTGGGCCTAAATCCATTGTTTTTTTGCACTCCACGTCACCCTGGGTTAGACACTGGCTATATGCGAATCAGCTCTGACCCTGTGCCTCATGGGAACAGTCCAGTCCGAACTACCAAGCCATGTCTTTCCCAGACCTGAATCAAGCATCCAAGGACCGGTTTCTGGCTATCAGCCTGGATAGCTTGACTCCAGTGGTGTGGAGAGCCTGGGACTCACGTCTGAGGGGATGAAAATTGCAAAAAACACATTGTTTTTTTGCAATTTTCACCCCGAGTCGGCTGGGTATGCTCAGACGTGAGTCCCAGGCTCTCCACATCACTTGAGTCAAGCTCCTCTTATAGAGGAGGCTCCAAGCAAACCGCCGCAGATACCACATCTTTTAAAACGCACACACAAACCTCCTCTAATAAAGGCTACTTTAGAGGAGGATACAGACACAATAACAACAAGGGAAGAGGTAGAGGCAATGACACCAACCGCTCCTCTTCCACTCCGAAACAGTGACTTCCCTCTGCCTCCCCTACAGCACTCTACTCCTGTGGGGGCAGACTATCACAGTTCCTACCGGTCTGGAATTCCATCACAACAGACAAGTGGGTAAGACAGATTATCCAACATGGCTACTGCCTAGTACTCGCAGCAACTCCCCTAAACATACCACCCAGGCAGTGTCCAATGTCCACAGAACACATAACACTGCTTCAACAGGAAGTTCTAGCACTCCTAGAAAAAGATGCTATTCAAGTAGTTCCTCTACAAGAACAAGGAACAGGAGTTTACTCGCTGTACTTCTTAATTCCCAAAAAGGACGGGACACTGAGACCAATTCTCGACCTCAGGCCCCTCAACCATTATATACAATCAGATCGTTTTCACATGATCACTTTACAACAAGTACTCCCAATGCTAGAACAGGGAGATTTTCTTTCATCACTAGACCTAAAGGACGCCTACTTTCATGTGCCAATACATTCTGCGCACAGGAAGTATCTAAGATTTGTCTTACAAGGACAACACTATCAGTTCAAAGTCCTTCCATTCGGGGTCACAACAGCACCGTGAGTGTTTACAAAGTGCTTAGCAGTAGTAACAGCACATCTCAGAAGACAACATGTCTTCCCTTACCTAGACGACTGGCTCATAAAAGCAAGATCGTTCAACCGGTGTGTACAACCCACAAAACAAACGATTCAAACATTACACGACTTAGGGTTTACGATAAACTACACCAAGTCGCACCTAGAGCCTTCACACGTTCATCAATATCTAGGAGCTACCATAAACACATCAGTAGCTCTAGCGTATCCCAGTCAAGCCAGGATTCAAAGTATTCAGAACTTAGTTTCCCTTTTTCAATGCCAACACTCTCTTCAAGCCAGTGTTCATGAAACTAATAGGCATGATGGCGTCTTGCATTTTCATAATTCCTCATGCAAGACTGCAAATGCGCCCACTACAAGAATGTCTAGCACAACAGTGGAATCGGGCTCAAGGTCAGCTTACAGACCTGGTGTTGGTGGACAGCCGTACATATCGCTCTCTGCAATGGTGGAACACCAAAAACTTGACAAAGGGACGGCCGTTCCTAGACCCTATTCCACAGATAGTTCTCACGACAGATGCATCCCTCACAGGATGGGGAGCCCATCTCCTACATTATACCACACAAGGTCAGTGGAACAATCAACAAACAATTCCACATCAACCATTTATAGCTGTTAGCAATTTTCCTAGCACTCAAAACTTTCCAAGTACAAAACAAGGCTGTTCTAATCCGGATGGACAACATGACAGCCATGTATTATTTACAAAAACAGGGGGGGACGCACTCTCTGCAACTGTCCTACCTTGCACAGAGCATTTGGAGATGGGCCATCCCTCAAAACATACACCTGACAGTAGAACACCTTCCGGGAATTCACAATCAGATAGCCGATCTGTTGAGTCGTCGGTCACAACAGATTCATGAATGGGAGTTGCACCCACAAGTTCTCCAGCCATTCTTCCAAAGGTGGGGGCATCCACAGATAGATCTGTTTGCCACCCACGAGAATGCGAAATGCCCAAGCTTCGCCGCCAGATTTCCACACCCACAATCGGAAGGAAATGCGATATGGATGAACTGGTCAGGCAGATTTGCGTACGTTTTTCCGCTTCTCCCACTCATTCCACTAGTTGTACGCAAGCTCAGACAACAGTCTCTCAAACTAATACTAGTGGCACCCACATGGGCATGTCAGCCGTGGTTCACCACGCTACTGGATCTCTCACTGGTTCCACATCAAAAGTTACGGCTCACGCCATCCCTGTTAACACAGAACCATGGAGAAATAAGACACCCAAACCAACTGAATTTGGCGATCTGGCTCCTGAGGTCTTAGAGTTTGGTTACTTAAACCTACCACAAGACTGTATGAACATAATTAAAGAAGCTAGAAGACCCACTACCAGAGCATGTTATGCAGCTAAGTGGAAAAGATTTACAATATACTGTAACAACAATAACATTAATCCACTGGATGTTTCCATCCAAAATATCATCTGCTACCTTCTACACCTACAAATGTCCAATTTGGCTTATTCTTCCATACGCCTACATTTAGCAGCAATCGCGGCCTATTTACAAAATAGACAGCATTTATCTCTCTTTAGAGTACCTGCAAAAAAAGCATTTATGGAAGGATTAAAACGAATAATCCCACTAAGGTTACCACCTGCACCAGTATGGAACCTAAACGTGGTCCTTACAAGACTTATGGGTCCCCCTTTTGAGCCTTTACACAAGAGTGAACTGCAATTCCTAACATGGAAAACTGCCTTCCTTGTTGCCATCACCTCTCTCAGAAGAATAAGTGAAATACAAGCATTCACAACAGAAGAACCATTTTTTCAAATCCACCCTAACAAAGTGGTTCTTAGACCCAATCCAAAATTCCTGCCAAAAGTCATTACTCCTTTTCACCTTAACCAATCAGTAGAGTTACCAGTGTTTTTTCAAAAACCGAACTCTGTTGCAGAAAGAGCTCTACACACCTTAGATGTTAGAGCTCTACTATACTACACAGACAGGACAAAATCATTCAGAAAGACAAAACAACTATTTGTATCTTTCTCTCCCCCACACAAGGGCAATCCCATTTCTAAAGGAGGGATTGCCAGATGGATTGTAAAGTGTATTCAAATATAGTAACAAAAAGCGAAGCGTACACTAACAGTTCCTTCTAAAGTGAACTCCACTCGCAAACTAGGAGCCTCTATGGCATTCTTAGGAAACATACCATTAGAGGACATATGCAAAGCAGCAACATGGTCTACAATACGCACCTTCACGAAACACTATTGTGTTGATGTGCAAGCCAAGCAGCAAGCTGCAGTAGGCCAAGCTGTACTTAAAACACTATTTCAGTATGCTGCAACGGATACAAGCGACCACCGCTAGGGGAGACACTGCTGCACAATCGTTGCTAAATGTACAATCTGCAGCTCATATGCCTCGAACGAAATATGCTACTTACCAGTATGCATCTGTTCTTGGCGTGTAGAGCTGCAGAGTTGTACATGCCCTCCCGCCTCCCTGGGACTTGTATCCGTTCCAGTACTCATCTTACTTAGATGCACACGCATGGACATTCTTTTCTCTTTTCTTCTTCTAACTCCATCATTTCCCATCATGGCGAAAAACCATCTGAGGATGGAGTCGATGACCATGCGCAGTATTGTCCAAGGGAGGAGTTGCCTATCTCGTGACTACAAAGACTTCTTCCAAGAAGACAACAACCTACAATCATCCGAGCCCAACACCAGTTGGCGATCTATTGCTAAATGTACAACTCTGCAGCTCTACATGCCAAGAACAGATGCACACTGGTAAGTAGCATATTCCTTTTGTGAAGGTGGTTTTTGCATTGTGTGTTTAGAAACCACTCTTTTAGAAGTGGCTGGGTGGTTTTTATGTTCTAACATTTTGGTGTCTCTGCCTGGTTGTGGATTGACTGTCTGGATTTGAATGCGATAAGCTCTGGGGAATGTCTTGACTCAGGGGAGGAGGTGAGACAGCAACAGGCTGACCTGCATCTGGAGTGTAGGGGGGACGAGTAGCCCTTGGAGGCGAAGAGGCCTGGGCTGCTGCCATAAAACAATGGCTCTATCGCCTGCTGAGTGATTGAGGATCCAGACCCCCACTATTCAAGTAAGGTGTCTGTGACCAGGAGACACCCAGAGCTGGTTTGGACAGGGGTCAGTGCCCCACTGAACACAAAGAACTTCAAAGATATTTAGGGGTATAACTAAGAAAGCTGAAACCCCTGAACGTTGGAATGGAACTGTTAAAGACTATAAAAGATTGAAACTACTTTGTGGTCAAGAGGAACCTCTGCCTAGGAAGAAACAGCTGAAGGAAAGGACTGACCCTTGCTGTGTGTGCTGAGGCTGGCCTGCAGTTTGCTGATTTAACCAAGGAGAGGCTAAAAGGACTTTGCTGCGTGCTGTTCCCTTGCTTGAAAGGACTTTGTTGTGTGCTGTGTCCTGAAGTAACTGATCCCCAAGGGCCCGAGGAGAGCTGGCTTCCTGTTGTGGGAACTCAAGAATACACACGTTTCCAGGTGTCTCAGCGACGCGGTCTGCGTGTGCTTTTTGCAGCCTGAGACCCTCGTAAGAATTGCCTTGTTATCGTGTGCATCCAGAGTCCAGCTGAGTCTGAGCGGCGCTGTGTGCATGTGCTTAATGCAGCCTGAGACCTTCGTGAGGATTGCCCTGTGACCGTGCACACCCGTAGTTCAAGTGAGTCTCAGCGACTGTGTGTGTGTGCGTGTGCGCGCGCCCTGTTGCAGCCTGAGATCTTAATCATTGTCCTTGGCCCGGACCGGTATCCCCAGAGGAGCTGTGCCGCTGGCCCGAGTCTGCCTTTGCCGAGGAGGGGCCTCGAACCAACCCCTTCGGGGGGCCCCCTTAGTTCCACTGCCCAAAATCCAAGAAGTCGTATCGGAGGCCCAAGGCGCGAGGAGAGGAGAGTGAGGTCGCGCCTCCCAGGTAATGCTCAGCGAGCGTGTGTATGTCGCCGCCTGGGGCGGAGTGCGGGCTCCGAGAGAAACGCTCTTGGTCTTCCCCATTCTCGCAGTGCGAGCCTCCGCACAAGCTCGTATTGTGGTCCGTACTTGCCGAGGAGTGGCAGTACTGGGGCCGGAGTGTGGAGCTGCACTTAGTTTTACACCATACCCGTGTTGGGGGCATATGTTGGCAGAAGCTGACAGCGAGTCAGTACGAGTGGCATAGAGACAGTCCAAAGCACCGTGATCAGTGCCAGAGTACATTACGGTTGCATTTTTTTTTGCATTACGAACTGCCTGGTTGTTGCATTACGCATTGCATTATTTTTGCATAACGAACTGCCTGATTGTTGCATTATTTTTGCATTACGAACTGCTTGATTGGTGCATTACGCATTGCATTATTTTGGCATTACGAATTGCCTGATTGTTGCATTACGAACTGCATAGCATTGCATTAGGACTGCATTGGATCATAGAGAATTGCTCATTAATACTGCAAGATCCTACAAGGGTTTGCAGGCCTAATAACCGGCAAGATGAAATATTACAAATACGCATATGTTGGATTTTTATCGTGTGGTCTCATCGTAGATCTCTTCATATAAACCTATAATATTTTTAGGTCTCGCGACCTATTTTTAGGTCTCGCGGAGCGGGAATTCAAGTGGCGAAAACATCTTCAAACCAAAGGGCTTTCAGCCCCGCGGTTTTATGCTGTTCACGTGAACCACGTGATAACAGGCACGCGCATTCAGGGCCAGCCAGCCCAGCACATCAAAGGGCTTCTCCTCCCCTAATTATTCATGGCCGGCCGCAGGCCGGCCGTACTTTCAGTTTCCCGAAACGGCTTCTGCTCACCTAATTAGGGGAGGAGAAGCCCTTTGATGTGCTTCACACCAATGCGCCTCACAGTCATTCCTCTTGTTTGTATTTGCTTCGGCTGCCATTCTCAGACTCCACGATCTGCTCATGTGCACAAGACGCTTTACACATTACACTCATCTACCTGAAGTGGGAGTTTTAAACAAGCAAAGCTGGTCCTTCTGTACTTGCAGTTTCACTTCTAATGTGTGTTCCACGATCTGCTCATGTGCACAAGACGCTTTACACATTACACTCATCTGCCTGAAGTGGGAGTTTTAAACAAGCAAAGCTGGTCCTTCTGTACTTGCAGTTTCACTTCTAATGTGTGTTATTTATCATGATTTTTAGCTGAGGTGTATCACGCTTGTTCATGAGTTTGATCTTTTCATACTGTGAAATGTTTTCTAAGTTGTTTTTGATTGTCTTACCGCTGGAGGTCTCCCTGTGCTACATTTAGCCTCTGACACATGCAACGCCACTCGCACATGCAACGCCACTCGCACATGCAACGCCACTCGCACATGCAACGCCACTCGCACATGCAACGCCACTCGCACATGCAACGCCACTCGCACATGCAACGCCACTCGCACATGCAACGCCACTCGCACAATAGGTCTCGCAGTAGGAAAGTTGGAGATATTGGTTTTGTAAATGACAAAGCCCTTTATGTTTTTAACATGCAAAATAAAAATAAAAGGCATTGTTATTTGCAATTGTAATAGCTCCAACTTTCCTACTGCGAGACCTATTGGCAACACCAGTGCTTGTTTTAGGTAACTCTTGTGGAGTCCATTTGTTGTCATCATTGGGTTGCTGAGAGCGTGGTTGCAAATACTTTACACATTTGCTTCGATCAGCCTGTCTGCTCGTGCCAAGCTACCGAGGGGGGGGGGGGAGGGGAAGAGCAGGGGCTATCTGAGAAGCTATCCTTCCTTTCCCTGACTTGGAAGCAAAGGTCCCTGTTTGGCCTAAGGTGGTGGGCCCGGGGGGGAGAGCAGGGGCTATCTGAGAAGCTATCCTTCCTTTCCCTGACTTGGAAGCAAAGGTCCCTGTTTGGCCTAAGGTACCTACCTTAGCCAACTAAAGACCCACAGTTCTAACAGGTGGCATCTATAAGCAGCCCCGCTCGGTTACTCCCGAAGCGGAACAAGAACGCCACAGTGTCTCCTGCCAGCACGTAGGTCGTTGCTGGAATAAATGTCTGGGATTATTTAAAAATGAGAAATTTGCTGTTAGTGTCCACCAGAAAAAGCTTTACTGAAAGTAAGTAACTCCTAGTTCTGGCAGCTTGGCGCTGTGTTGTGTTCGCATGTTTCTGGTCTGGCTTGCTATTGCACCACCCTTTTGAGAATGGCATGTGAGTTTTTCCAGCATCACTGGAGAACCTGTGTGTGTACTTTACATAGAGCGGTAAAGATGGTTTGGGTAGAGCTAAGCAGATTTTGCGCTCTGACCTGGAATCCACAGACTAGCTTTCCTGCGTTATGGGAGCTAGTGTAATTATCTGCAGTGCACGAGGATGTAGTCTGCAAACGTTTTGGAGAGGGTTTCTTGCTTGTGATTTGATAATCTCTTTGTTTGAATGTTAACTTTGGCTTGGAAAAAATTAAAGAATAGTCGGGCCAAAGTGTGTACTCCGAGGTTAGCCTCCCCAAAACAGTTGTGGCAGCTAGCTCAAAGTTTATCAGAGGTTTCACCTAATGTCTATTTTAGCCATCTTGACCCATAACAACTGGTGCAGAATTTTTAGATACTTTGAGGTAGAGGTGATGCTTATAATAGATGGGAAATAGCTGCATATGTTGTTCTATCACAACTGGCTGTTAAAGGTGGGCTCCCCTCAATTAGTCTCGGACCACTGTTGTGTATAGCCTGGGGTTCTTTATTGGTGTCTGCAAGTACCATTTGCAACCTGCTCTGAAGCTAACCTTCTTAGAGGCTTTCTGTGACATGATTTCTTATAAGGCCTGGTCGCCACCTTCGTATCTGGTACAGTCAAATTATGATCTTTATGCTTATGCACCAGGATGTGGCTCAAGAATTGTTCATCCTGTGTGGAAGCTCGCTGTCCAGGGTTTTGTGCTGGGGAGCTTTATTTTCATTCCCACTCATCTCACCTTCGGCATTCTGCACATGTTGCTACTTCTGACACTGATCCCCCTTGCTATGTGGAAAGTGTGGTGGGACCAGGGGCAGGTCATTTTAGTGTCTCCAGATTGGGTTTAGGCCCCATCTGATGCTCTAAACCTTTTAGGACCTTCTGTCCTGGCATCGATTACCTATCAGCAGCTTCAGCTTGTCTTTTGTTTGTCTCATCAGCTTTCTTAATTCTGATCACCTGTATGAGGAGTTTCCCAAAAGGGCTTTCACATATATAATCTGCTCCATTTATCATGCTCCAGTGGGACCTCCACGTACATGTGTGGGTCACCCCATGTGAGCTGTTTTAAAGCTGTACTCTGTGGCTCCTTACTTTAAAAACTTTGTTCCTCACGCGTTTCCTTTTTTGTGTCGCATTAGTGATCAGCATGTTCTGTCCGTTCAACCTGTATACTACCTGCTTCCTTGACAAAATGTATATCTAAACATATGTGTTATTTCTTGTGGCAGTAGATTTGGCTATACTTCCGTGTTAGGGTAATCTACTACACTTCTCACATTATTTTCCCCTGCACCTATCAAGCAAGGCGGAGAGAATGCACTTGTTGGAACAATGGCATACTTGAGTTTCTTTGTTCATTGGCCTCGGCTGTACTGCATATATGACCAGCTTTTTGTTTGCTTTGCTGATATGAAAAATGGAAGAGTGATCTAGAAGTGCACCTGATAGACCAGTTATCCTCCGCATTAAACTGTGCTATGCTTTGGCCACAAATGAACTTCCCAATATCCTTGAGGCTCAATCCACTGGGGTGAATGATACGACTACAGCCTTACCGTGTTTGGTCTTTGACATTTCACAAGCTGCTGCTTTGGTTTCTACCTATACCTTCACCAGGCATTACTGATAGGATTATCTGGTCGGCAGGGAGAGCCATTTTGTCTTTAGTTCTACTGGTGATACTCCTTGTGTAAGTGTACTTCGCAGACTCCCCTCCTTTTGTTGTGGTACTTGTTTGTTATTGTTTTAAAAGTTGTGGAATATGTAGGTAGAGGTAGCTGTACGAAAAATAAGTTGCTTACCTTTGGTAATGCTCCTCCCTTTGGGGGATTTACTAGCTACCTGCAGAACGCGCCATGCTTGCCTGCCTCCCCATTCTTTGGGATGGACGTTTGGTAATGGACAAGGCTTCACGCTAGAAGTGCTTACTGCCTGTAATCATTTTAACTTTGTCAGACAAGTGCCAAATCTATAAGTGTGGAAGAATTAAGGTAAACTGGCATAATTGCATAGGAGTGGTTCTATAAGCAGCTTTGTGTCTTCATGACTGGGCCAGGACATAGTCCTGTGGAGAAGTGTGGCTCACTGGTTAGAGGAGTCAGACCTGGAAGCAGAGGTCAGCCCGGGACCAGGGTTCAATTCCCGGCTCGGCGGGGTCTTGAGTCTTAAAATGTCCATGGACTCGACAATTCTCGCCCCGGTGCCTACTCGATTCACGGGTTCACACTCTGCGACTCTGGGCAATAGCTTGCTTAATCTCCACAACGGCCCCTCGCGGCGGGATGCCTGGCTTTCACCTTGCGGATACCCTGCCGGGGTTATCTCACAGGGGAATACCAGGACGGGTTCCCTAAGCAAGCGCTTAGAAACCGGTTGGTGATTTGCGCTATATAAATTCCTGTACATTTACATTTACATTAACATAGTCCTGATGGAGGTGAGTAGTGTCTGCTTATGCACAAGAGCTAATGTAAGAGTGGGTGGGTCCAGTTTACACATGGGAAAATTGACAAGATGAGGAATCTTTGGGTGGATAGAGTATTCACCCCAAAGAGCAAAAAACATAGGTAAGCAGATTATTCATTCCTGCATTAAAAAACTAACCGGTGTGGAAGCCTTTTTCTGGTTTGGGATTAAAGTATTGGGAATTAAGCATCCATTGTCAATCTTTGTCTCACCTGTGGCAAATGGTCCATGTTGAAATAGTGCACATTATTTTTACTCGTATATGGGAACATTTGAACTGGAACTGTGCTTTTGAACCCAGTAATCTTTATCTCTGTTCAAAGGTAAAAATAGACATTCCTGGGACTTAAGATACAGACAATTTAAGCAGTTCAGCTGTACATTTGACTTCTCTGCTAAAATTATATTTTCAATAGTATAACAATACAAGCACACAACCTTTTCATATCTTGCACTTTTTACTGATTGGTATAATTAGTCTCTGATCAAAATATTAAACCGGCTAGGTGTTTACAAGATGTCTTTTATGCCTTGATTGCAGGGAAATCTGACCTATTGGTTGGAGGATGCTGACTGTAGGGATCAGTACAGTGTGATTTTTGAGTCTGGAGACCGTACCTCCATCTTCTGGAACGATGCCAAGGAACCAGCTCTAATTGAGGAGAGAGCGGTAAGTTTATGTAAAGCATCTACTAGTTCATTATTGCAATGTTTCTTCATTTCATAGGAGGTGTGCCGTTCATAAATATGGGTATTTTAAGATCCTCTTAAACATTTGTATCTGAACGTCATAATAGAGCTGTTGCCACGTAAAACTATATTGGCATGATATTGAACTTAGAGTTTTGACGGAAGAGGATTGACAATTTTTCAATATCTCACTTTGAGCTTAACGTACAAACACTATTTTATCTCAAAGGTTACATGTATAGCCCTGCATGCTGTGTGAAGGGGTGACTAGTTGCCATTTAGGGTATAGAATATGCATCTCCAGACTGGCTCTCTTCAGAGGACACCCATTCAATTACAACAAGGCTTTAGCTTACAGACATCTATCCCAGTTTTAAACTGTTCTTGCCACTACAGTAAAACTGAGTATGAATTGCAGCTAGATATGGAATCATTGTATGGTCGGCGTTGTACACATGTAATTATTTTAAGTGGAACAACTTTGCAAGTTTTTACCTCTACATTAGGAATTTTGAACCCCAAAGTTCATTTAATTTCAGATTCGGATTGGCGCGGAATTTCACAATGACCCTCACCCTTCATCCCCAAATAGCTGAGTTTACTTTTCATTAATCTGTGTATCATTGGTGAACCAAACAATCCACTACATTTGCTGACAATACAAAACAATCAAAACAATCACGGTTCTAGTAACATAAATATAGTTATCTTTCAGTCCAGTGGCTGTTCTACATTTTTTTACAGGCGTTCATTGTTCCAACTGTAACACATTACTTGCTGAAAAAGCACTTCGACCCCCCCTATATAAATACAATTACACTATAATACAATACATTATATTTCTAATAAACTCCTCATCTTTATAGCCTAGCGTGGATCTGGGACGCTATTTGCTTTCTTCATTTACTAACAGAATCATTTTATTTCTTGATTGCTTGTCGACTTGTTAATTATTGAAATAGATTGCCTGGGAGGCAAATCATGGGTAGTTTGGTTAGCAAATATTAGTTTATGGTTAGGCCTCCTACCCACTTAAATCACACACTGCTTTTGCCAAGTTCACCAACTGCTTCAGTCGTAACAAATCATCAAACGCCCTTTATTTCAAACTCCTGGCTACCAACATGCTGGCTTCGATGTATCCTTCTCAGCACCCAAAGTCTAGAACGGTGCTGATTTCGTCCTATTTCATCTACTTTTAAGGTTACATGTTAAGGGCTACAGATAAGAGCCTTTTCTCCACCACTGATCAACGTTTACATGCTCTTGTAGCTTTAAGTACTGGCGTAGTACAAGATGCTCTTCCAAAGGTATGTAGACGATGCCCAATTTTAAATTACTTAAAGAGCATCGGTTAACCACTAATATATTACTAAAAACAATGACCCTGCATGCCATTGAATGATGGAGACGGATCGTAGTTTTAGGTATTACAATACCCAAACTCTGCTGTTTGAATAAACCTTAAGCCAGTGGCTACTTGTGATTACATCAGAGCATTACAAATGCTCCTAGTATCCGTTTAGCTCGACATAAATTTTTTCAGTGCTGGGGTAAGGTATCATGCAAATAGCTTACTGATGCTACTTACAGAAACCACATCCCCTTGTTACGCTGCAGTCAGGAATTGTAAGAAAGAGCCCTCTGCGTGGTTGCCCCAACGTTTTGCTAAACTGCTGATGTACTTTGACTAAATGTGCCCTGAACTCCTGCCGAACAGGTACTCTGGACCCATGTTCTTTCCCTAAACTGCATGGAAGACAAAACCCAATTGGTATCTCTGGCCACAGGTCAGTCCCTAGTAAATGGTACCACAGGTACCCAGGGCACTCTGACCAGAGACGGTCTCCAGGGGCTTCAGCACTTATACTGTGCCACCCTTTGAGGCCCTGTACCTTTACACAGACACTGCCTTTGCAGGCTGCGTGTTTTGGTGCAGAACAAAGTGTAGAGTCGACATGGACACATCCCTGTGTAACATGCATACAACCCACTGCCCTAGCACAGGTCAGCCACCCCTCTAGCTGGGTGCACTATATCAGTGGTGAGGGTACAGGTGCATGAGCCCTGTACCCCTACAGTGTCTAAGCCAATTCTTAGACATTGTAAGTGCAGCAATGCCATTAGGAGTATATGGTGCAGGGAGTTTCTCATTATGAACTCCACAGCACCATAATGGCTTTACTTAAAACTGGGCAGTTTGGGTTCATATTTCTCAGCACATTAAACCCACGCTGATGCCAGTGTGGGATATAATGAATTCCCCCCTCCTCAACTGCGACCGGAACTGGTAAGAGAAATCAGAGGCCTTAAGGCACCTTTGCACCCCAAAAATAGAGAGTAAGGTGCTATTTACTTTTACCTCTGCCGACCTTTGGTGTTCCACTGGACTCTGTGCACACTATACCTCATTTTGGTATGGTATATCTAGAGCCAGTATATAGTATCTTGTCATCAAAAGAAAATCAGTGAACCAAAACAAGGGCAATTCCTTAGGACTCAAACTCCAGAATGTTGCTGTGGGCCTGAAATTCAGAGTACTCTCAAATTGAGGTTTTAAGGCTAGTCTTTAGTTCAGAGCTCCCTACTTGGTATAGTGATAGAAATTTCCCTTCTAACAGCCAATTACACTACGCTCTGTACAAAAAATATGCAATAAATACTTATACCAAGAGGTCATATTAGTTAAGTGCAGAACATGTGTACTGTCTGCAACTCCGTAGTCACACTTTTGACAGCAGGTGAAGACTATGGCCTGATTTAGATCTTGGTATATGGTTTACTCCTTCACAAAATTGATGGATATCCCCTCCGCCGAACTATAAATCCCATTATATCCTATAGGATTTATAGTTTGACAGACAGGATAGCCGTCACTGGTGTGATGGAGTAGCCCGTCCACCGAGATCTAAATCCAGCCCTGTGTTAGGTGGTCTTGGGCCTAGTCGATGGTGGCGTTCGGGGGGTGGCGGGAGATAGAGGAGCCGTCGGTGACCATGGAGTGCATTTTTGTACGTGTAGGAAAGTAGGATCTGCTTTCATGCCCCAACCCCCCACCCCCACACATTTTTTGCTTTGTGTCAGTGTGTTTATGACCTAGTCTGCTGGGATCCTCCTAATTAGGGGAACGCAGTAACAGTGCTTTCTCCCCTATACTGACATGGTAAGTACTTTGGTACCTCCACAATTGGCAACTGGTGTGCCCTTGTAAGTCCCTAGTATTTGATACTAACATAACTGGGACATTGGTACACCCGGACTCTCCCATGGGCTGCAGGATGTTTGATGCCACCCATGGGAGTCCACTTAAGCTGTGACTACAGGCCTGCCATTTCAGCCTGTGTACAGTGGTGCTTACATCTCTCATGACCGGTGTATTTCTTTATATCTGAGGTGACTAACCTATAAGCCACCCTTATGGCAGGCTTTTCAGTCCTGAGGCCAAGGTGCTTGGTTAGAAGTGCGAGGGTGCCCCTGAATGAGCAGGACACCCCTACAAACCTCAGTCGATTCACCAGGCTTTGTAAGTGTGGTCAGCTATTTTTAGACATATAGTGGACATCAGTCATTCCGAGATGTCTAACTATAAAGTGGCTGCTCCGAACGCTGCCATGTTTGGTATCAAACATGTTTGAAACATACCCCAACACAGATTCCAATGTTAAAGTATGATCCCATGCACTGGGTGAGAGGGCCTTAGGGGACCCCCCGTACTTCCAGTAACAGGCTTTCAGGGTCTGCCAGCAAGCTAGTGCTGCTAGCGACCACAGACATGATTCTTCGCTCCTGCTTCTGAGCCAAGCTCGAGCACAGGAAGGTTAAACAATATGTTTCCTGTCACAGGACTTAGTGTATTGGGCTGGAGTGGGACGCTTGCCAGTGCCACTAGACTGCTTTGAAGGGTACATTTGATGCCCTCCTTGCATACTCTAGTTTGAACCAGTTCAGGAACCGTTGGTTCGCGCTCTGGCATGAAACTGGACAATGCTCATAGGTGTAGCCTCCCCTCTGTCCAGCTCCTCGTCTGGGAGGGATCCTCGAGTCGTTCCAAGACTTTCCTTAGAGTACTTAAGGGCTCTGCTGTGAGTGGGACCTCAGATTCATTGTGGGACAAGACAACCCTGAAACTACATCGCTCTTCAATTGTCTGGATAGTTGGACTTCATTGGAAATCGACTGGAACCGAAACTGCACCAGGGAAGACTGCTGCGGCTCCTGGTCTCGCTGTTCAAGTCTTCTTCATAGTCTGTGCTTCACCCAGGTTCTTCAACAGACCTATGGGCATCAAGAATACCTGAAGAAATCTCCATTGGAGTAGAGGAGTCACTCCCCTGCATTTGCGGGCACCACAACAAAACTACGACCGTCGCTAGGTCCAGCGGCAGCGGTGGTGGTTCTGCAGCTCCCTAGAGGCACAATCTGTCTACTCAGCAATTTTGATGAAAGTATCCCTCATCTGGTCTACTGTGACCCAACACCTGTGCACTGAGCCGGCTTGCCGTTGCCAAGTCTTGTTGGACCTGCACGCCAGAGATCTTAGAGCTACAAGCAGCTCTAGGAGGTCCTCTTGCGGCTCCTGTGCCTCTGACTTGTGGGTCCTCCTGAGAGTCTTCTCTTGCTTCAGTGTGCTCCCCTGCTTGCTAGGGACCTGCTCTGACTCTCCTGTTGGGTCCTTGCTGATCCCAGCTGTTGCTCCTTTTTGTTTTCCACGCCAGTTGGGGCTACCAAGACTTGTTTGTGCTCCCACCAGACACCGATCACCTAGACACCATCATCCGATGTGGGTAAGCTCATGAACGCCTCCTGGTCTTCCTCAGCGTCGCCTGGTCCTTGCAGCGACGAGGTCACCGTCATTGTGTTTCCGTGCTTCCTGGTCACATCTGAGTGGCATAGACTCTGTCCCCTCTGCAGGTTCTTCACTTACAGAATCAACTCTTGGATTCTACCTGACACTTTTGCAATCTTCTCCAGAGGCATCTTCAAAATCTTCCATTGCAGTCTATGGCAGGTTCCAACGTCATTTTACCCCTATGCACCTGGTTTCCCTGCCTGGGGCATCTATTGGTGGGGTGGCTCTCTAACCTTCTGTCCTCCAAAGGGTTTCTTCGGGGTCCTCCAGGAAGAGTCCTTCTTTCAAACTGCAACCACAACTTCTCATTGACTTCCATCGGGCAAGCTGCTGTGTTTCCACTCTGCACACAGCCTCCGTGGGTTTCATGGGTACTTACCTTGTATGGTTTCTTGAGTCCCCAGGTCCTCTGGGTCTTCTGGTCCAAGTCCTGTTCTCCTTTTGCAGTTCGCGTTCCACTTTCTTAATATATGGTTTGGTCTCCCCCTGAAGACCAGTGTATTTGTGCTACTTGCCTGATTATTGTAAAGTATTCTTGTGTATTGTGTTATCTCCTGGTAGGAGATATACCAATGTGTTGGAGATATACCAATGTGTTAGTGAAAGTGTGTGTAATAGAGAAGACCTATTTTTATAAAGACTTGTGTTATCTTTTCATCTAACCTGCCCCACATAATAAAGTTGGTAAAGAAAAGCAGCTTTACCCGCCTTCAAGATAAGCCTGAGAGCTGCTCTCCACAGCTGCCAATCTCAGAACTTTGAAAGGGTATGAAAGACCACTAAAATCACCATAAGGGTTGTCTGGATTAGTGCAAGGTGCATCACTTAAATAAGTGTGCACTATATACTTAGCCAGCTTCTCACAATACATGTTATAGATTTACTAGGCATAATAATAGCATATTGAGCAATAGAAATGTCATTCTGCAACGCAAGATCTTTACCAATAGTCATTTTTGTAAAATATCCCCGCCTCCATGTGGGGATCCAGAACACTTCATTTATAAATGTATCATGTACATATATGGGAGATAAAAAGCCAGCCAAATGCCAGCAGAATATGAAGTATTGGATTAGATTTTTTTCTGAATACTTTCTTTGACTTTAAAAATAACATGAACCTCAATTGCAGCATCTGCCCTCACGTTCTGCAATAAAGAACACATTTCTAAATTCCGAGATCAAGTCCAATAAAGAATAAATTGCCCTGATACCAAAATACATAGTGTACATTATACTGGAAGTTGCCTCACAGGCTCTGTCCTTTTTTCCGGGTTCATGCTGACAGGATCTTGGAACACTTCTTGTGTTGCACAACTCTGTCCTGGTTTTTACTTAATTCAATGTGTTTTACTTGTTTGAAGCTTTCCCATTTTCTTTTTGAACTGAATGTCAAATTCTTGTCTATGCTTCCAATGTTTGTGAGGTGCCCCTACTATGGTTGTAGTGAGGTTGCCTCAGACTAATGTGATTTATATTTATATATACATTGGGCTCAAAGATTACACATTTTGTGATAAGAATTTTAAAATCCCAAGAGCTAGAGAGGAGATCTACTCCATGGTGAAGCCCGAAAACATCAATGTGAAAGCAGAGAAGACCAACATGCAGAGTGGTCTAGGAATATGTTCCTTCTACTGAGACCGAACCGTCTATCAAAAGACTCTGAAAGAGGGAGACTGAAGAAAAGAAGAGGCTGCTTCGACATTTCTGCTCGACGTATGTTTTAATGTCAAGGCATGGGGACATATCAACATGTTCTCCTTCATTGACCAACACCACTGCAGGTTCGACGCTGAAACATGGATACATCGGTCAAAGAATTAAGTCTCAATCCCAGGCAAGCTTTTAGCATGGAAACATATGGTGTGAATGAACCCCGTACCAAACTGTTAATCGATTAGACCTTTAATGTTGAGATATTCCTCCTTGCAGTGTTGGATATCATGCTGTTTCTCATAGTAGGTTATGGTTTGCAGATTCAAACTCCTCTTACACGCCTACTTCACCAACCAGTTCTCAAGTAAAGCTGTCGCCCATTGGCTAGATCACAACCTTCGAGAATGTTTGGCTGAGAGATATGGCAAAATTAAACCAGTTGAATTTCTTCAGAAATAACACTGCAGCCTCACTCAGCTCATAGGCCTGTTATGCTTGGCATATAGATTTAGTGAACTGGATTAGGATTTTTTTTTTTCGCGTTGACCAAAATTGTGACTCCAAGACTGTTAAAAGTAAAAATACACACTGTCCGAGAAGGACCCAATATCTCTTAATCAAAAGCCCAAACCTGACTTGTGATAGTGCCTGCAGTAATAGCAAAAACATGCTTTGTGTTCCGGTATATCTGTTACTTCTGAAAGAGAGAGCAGATTTAAAGAGGTAGCAAGGAGTTAAGTCTGTGGCAAGGTGGTAACTGCTTTCAAGTTGTGCAAGTACTTTGGCGCTTTAGAAGGTGTGACAGAGGGCTTTGGGAGAGAATGCAAGGCTTTGATGATGACCGAAACACATAGACATTCTTGGTTATTGTGTGGAAAGGGCTTTTACTCTCCAGTTATGTCATTAGCTTCATAGTCTCAGCAGGCCTATCCATTTCTTTGTTCTGCCACGGTATCTCTCCGAAGTGATCTTGGTGGCTGTGCCTCACTTTCCTAACACTGGACACAAATTTGAAGACCATGAACCTTCCTTTCACTGACTCTATTCAAAACTCTCCTGGAATGAGGCAGAGGCACTCAAGGCTGTAGACCTTGAGGAAAAGAAAATGTGTTTCAGGTCTTAATAGTGGTGCTTGACTGTTGCTACCAGCCAAGGTGGTTCAATCCCCACTTTGGTCATAACCTAACACCCAAGGTCAACAGCAACAACAGTTGACATACTACAGATTATCTACCAGAAACAGACGAAAGCAGCAACATTTTTCTTTTTCTTGAGAGACAGGCCCATTCTGGACTGTAACTGCTCCACTGCCCTGGTAGGAAGGAGTATATCATTCCATTCAAAAGAGGCAAGGTGTAAACTGCAACAAGTCGATTTTACAAATTATTTAGAGCATATATTTACCTCTCAGAGGAAAAGAATCAGTTCTATGGGTTCATAATGGGCAAACTGAATTTTCACTCTTCAGAGTTTTGTAGTTTGGTCTGAAATCAACATTGTGGACTTTTCCCAATAGCACTGCAGTGGTGGTGGCGTTTTTCACAGTTTGTCTACTATTTTTCAGGAAATTCTCCTTATTGACCAGATTCCTTCTCAAACTGCTGGCCAGAAGTCTTCACTTCTGGGGTTGATGGCTTCCTGCATTGTCAGTCCAATTACGAGGCTTCATGTGAGGATCTACGCCTGTGCTTGGAAGATCAATAGGAAACAATTTGAGAGAACTAATCTAGTCTCTTCTTTAGTGGTGGTACAGGACGTTGAATCTACCATTTTGACTATGCCTTCCATCTCAAATCATTGTGACAGGTTCCTCCCTGTATGGATGGGAAGGCCATCTTCAGAGCTTAATGGGCCGGGCATGTAGTCCAACAAGGCCCCCTATGTCTTATCAGTGTGTTGAATTTGATAGCCTTCCTTGTAGCTTTAAAGGCTTTTCTACTTTCTCTGACAACAAATGATTCTAATTTTAAATGGGCCATGTGACCGGAGTGCACTAGTTCAACAAACAAGGGGGTTCCACGTCCTATTCGCTTTCTCTTGAGGCCTCCGCAATCTCAGTTCAGTTCAGTAAAGCTTTATTCGATTTTTGTTAAATATAAAATCATAAAAGATATATATATATATATATATATATATATATATATATATATATATATATATATATATATATATAGATACATAGACATCATCCATTAAAAAAGTCATTAAATTAGTGCATTTGTCAGAACAAAGCATTACAAAATCAAAATCAAAATTAGTTTCCAGTAATCTCCGCTTCCTCAGGATGCTTTTTAAAAAACATGCCATGACCATAATACATTTATCGTTACCTAATTGTAATAGACTTAAATACGCTGGTCTACATTGTCGCCAGTAACCCTGTCTCAAATATTGTTTAATCCACCTTCTATGTTCATAATCATAATATTTACAGAATAAAATCAAGTGGAAGGTGGATTGTATGGACTGGTTATCACATGGGCATGGTACCAGGGTTCTTGACCAGTCATTTCTTACTGGAAAAGTTATTAACCGGAAAAATAATTCAAATCTGAACCTGGTCAATATAAAGCGATCAAAGCCCACAACACAGATTAATAAATAAGGTTGATTTGTCTGGCTATTCAATGTCATTTGGTGCTGGATTACTGTGCTTTTCGTAAGTTCACCTGTTACTCTCAGCGTATTAAAGTGGGTCATGCATAATCTTTTTAGGCCCTTCCTTGAAATTCCACTGTTTGATTCAGGGTTACTACACAATTCGGGTCTTTGCAAGTCAGTGAATGTATTCTTGACATAAGCTAGCCACGGGATACTTTTAGCTTTGTCCAGGACCATCGAATCCTTTAAATTGTCCCTGTAGAGACCCAGGGCTTCCACAGTCCATACCCTGTGCCAAAATAAAATTGGCTGTAGTTTTATTAGGTCGGAAATATGTTCCATCCCTAATTCTGCATGACAGTTAAATACAGGCGCACCCTGGGGAAGCGATAACAAATATCTTAAAAACCCGTTTTCGGCTATTTGAATGTAGGATTCGTCCCGGATTCCCCAAATTCCGGCCCCATATAGGGCTATGCTCCTACATTTGGCCGTATATATTTTTAGCAGGATTTCGGGTGGTCTTTTTCCTAGTTGTTTTGCAAAATTCATTAGGGCCACTATAGATTGTTTGAATAGTCTTAGATTTTATGGCTGCCACTCATGAACCTGAACCGTCCAGTAACACCCCCAAGTAAGAGAAGGTTTTGGTACACTCAATTGAGAGGCCATCCGTCTGGATTGTCTTACATTTGGCACGAACTTTCCCACATTTAATCATGAAAGACTTTTTGGCATTGACTTTTAACCCTCTTTTTCCCATAAATTGATTGTATATTGCTAGTGCCCTCCTTGCGCCTATCAATGTGCGGGCCATAAGCACTGCGTCATCCGCATAAAGGAGTGAGACGGCCTGCTTCTTACCATATCTGAGAGAATCTATTGTGCTGGCCTCCAATTCCCCCTCCAAAGCGTTCGTATAGATGGAGAATAGGAAAGGGGCCAGCACGCAGCCCTGTCTCACCCCCTTCTTAATGCGAAAGGGCCCTGTGCATTCTCCCTTTTTTCCGTGTCTTACCCTAGCCATAGCCCTGGTATACAGCTGGCGTAGGAATTGTATTATGGCCAATTCCACTCCTATTTCTTCCAGGGTTTGCCATAACTTCGCATGATCCACAGTCAAATGCGGCTGTGAGATCAACTAAGATGGCATATCAGGATTCTTTCTTAGCTTGGGTATATTTCCCCTGAAAGATTACAAAATTAAGAACCTGCTCCACCGTGCCCATCCCTTCTCTAAAGCCATATTGGACAGGACTTAAGATATTATTGTCACTTGTCCAAATTTGAAGTTTCTCTAGGATCACCCTCCCTGCAATCTTCATAAGGGAATCTAATAGGGAGATTGGTCTATAATTTACTGGGCTCTCTCTGTCTCCCTTTTTGTAGATCGGTATAATTACCGATTCGGACCAGGTTTTAATAAAACCCATTGCACAACAAGCCTGCAAGACGCGCGTACAGATCGGAGCCCACAGATCGGTATTCAATTTAAATATATCATTTGGTATTCCGTCTGGGCCCGGGGCCTTACTTCCTTTGCTCTTATTTATTGCCATCACGACTTCAGTATGTTGAATTTCTATATCTATCGGTGCGTGTTCCATTAGAGGTACTTCCACCTCCGATATCATTTTAGCGGGGCCATCATTTACCCCGTCCTTTTTATATACACTTAGAAAATAAATCAATCCAAGTGGATTCATCAATGGCAATCTCTATTTGTGTGATGTCTTCCTTTTTAAAGTATGTGGCTTTCACTGCCTGCCTGAACAGTTTGGGATTTTTACTTTCCGACGCACTTACTAGGTTAAGCCATGCCAATTCCAACCTCCTTTTTTCTACGGGACCTTGCTTGATTGTATGCCCTTCGGCAGTCTCCTATTAATTTGTTATCTATGGGTTTATTACTAAGAGCAGTTTTAAGCTTGTTATGGGTCTTTGTGCAGTGGGTATCAAACCATCCAGTGGTCTTATCACGAATATTATTGTTAGTTTTAGTGAGAGATTCCTGTATTACCGTGGTAATATTTCCATAGGCATCCAGAATTTCTTTGTGTGGAATCTTCATCCAGGCAGACCTGGATATAAGGCAATGTCTTGGAAATTATACCCTTATTTGTTTTTATAGGATTTAATGTACTCCACTTCAATGCAAACCCATTGTTGCGTGCCAATGTTATACTTTGCGTCCATGCCAACGACTCGATAGTCTTAGATTTATTCCATTGCGGTAAGGATAAATATAGGCTAATTGGCAAATGGTCACTAAGGCTATTCATATGCGTCTCATACCTCTCTACCCTATTGGCATGCTTATTAGGAACTAGTATAAAATCAATCACCGACTGGAAACCCCTTGATAAAAAAGTTGAACTAAACTCCACCATTGGGGAGCACATCAAGTTTGCAAACCCAAAGTCCAGGGTAGCCATAATGTCGTTCATTTTCTCTCCTTTCTCCGTGTGAGTTAAATGATGATTTGAACCACTGCTTTCTTCCCATTCATTTTCTCGGGAGCTACACATCAAAGACTTACATATACTAATGTTAAAATCCCCTCCCCATACCACAATTACATCTCTGCTATTGACAAAGTTTGCATGAATTAGGTCTTCCGTAAGATTAGACATTACCTCTATAAAGTTACCTTTACTAGTGTTATTATAGAAGTTTACCACCACCATGTCCAGGCCCGCCAATAGCTGGATAGAGACTATTTGATAATAGGATGTATATTTCATCATTTTTATCCCCCGCACATTCATCAAGTTGGAGACATAGACACAGATACCCCCTTTGTCACCCATGCGTAGAGGGCACTGCTGGGATGTTGAAGGTCTTATATCCATCTATGTGTGTGTCCCCAATTAACCATGTTTTCTGTATACAGAGGATATCAAAGTCATGTATAAACTCAGACCACTCAATGTTTGAGATCTTATTCTCCAGACCATTTATGCTGGACAGCCAGTGCATGACTTTATTTTTTAACTGACTGTAATCCTCTGTCACTCCCTCTTTAAGGGGTGGTACATTTCCTAAAACTAAGACCAGGGATGCTGATTGTGGCGGTAAATTGAGTGTCTGTAGTTTAGTCCGGGAGCTGTCAGGCTTGTCAGCAGGATTTACCCCTCCACCAATACATTTGGGGGATTTATCCTAGGATTACTCTGTTCTTTGGTATTATTACTCTGTTCTATACCCTCTTTTTTAGCTGGCTCACACTTTGTTTTATTCGGTCTTAGTTCCTTCACTATACAGGTTGGTGTCGGACATGAGGGAGGTTTACTGGTTGTCCCCTGCTTATTTAGATGTATAGCCATACCCCCTCTTTGATTTTCGGAAGCTACATTTACTGCCCCAGATTTATTATCAGTGATTTCCTTAACAAGATTATCTACCTTTTCATTTAAGGCCTTCAACCTCTCAATGATAGGCAGTGTAAATGATCGTAACAAATGTTCTAGATGAATTATTGTGCCAGCCCCATCGCTTACCGCCGATTTTAATGGTTGGTGAGCGGTCTTGGCCGGGAATTTTTGAATTACAAGTGAAGCGTAGGGGGTGTATAAGGTTTTTCCAACGCTTTCTTCAGGAGGGTTTTTACCATTTTATTGGACGTTCTAGGAATCTTCGCCTTCCTGCCCACTTGCCGCCTCCCTCCCCTCTTCCTTTTTCCCATTTGTTTGGAGCAAGCTGTGCTAATCTCATTTGGCACCGTTTTACACTTTAATTTAATCAGACGAAATTCCTCAGACAAAATACTATTACATGATGACAAGCTATCAACAGTGGTAGAATCAGTCACATCTAAATCTGGGTCCTCATTCGAAGATATTAAATTAATTTCAGGGTGGTTTTGTCTATCAGCATTTCTTATTTCACCTAGAGATGACCTTTTAGCACCAGCAAGGTCCAGAGACAGCCGTTTTCAGCGTGTGCGATTTCCTTCTCCAATATTACTGCAGCTTTGGTAAAAAGCTATCCAAAGGCCCTGTAGTAGTATTAGCACCGGTTGCCATAGGGTCGATTGTCTTCTCCTTCCTTGGTTTTTGGGCCATTCTACTTTAGGCCCTAAGGGGTCCAGAATGCAAGACACACAGTCACGGGCGTTCAATTTGTCTCACTAAGTTCTTACCAGTATACGTAGCCAGGCTTTGGGGGGGATGGCCCAGTCCAGTCTCTTTCTGCCTCGGAGGGCCACAGAGGGCCCGCCCTTTGCCTGGGCTTAGCCCAGCTAGTCCCGCGCGCGGTCCAGCGTCGCGGGGGCTGACCTGGGGTTAAATGCGCCTCCGGGCGCGGAAGTATCGTTGGCGGCTTCCACCGCTGTGCAGCATGGGATTTGTAGTCCCCACCTCCACTCTGCGGCCGCGATGGCTGTTGCGGCGGCGGGAGGCGGAACAGAGGGCACCAGCGGCCCCACCGGGAAAACACAAGGAGCGTCCTGCACCAAGGAACAGGTAGGGAGCAAAGCAACAAGTACTCCCGTAGATTTTCAGTGTTTGCCCGCTCTGCCGGTGCTGACCTGGGATTAAATGCGCCTCCGGGCGCGGAAGTATCGTTGGCGGCTTTTGCCGCTGTGCAGCATGGGATTTGTAGTCCCCACCTCCACTCTGCGGCCGCGATGACTGTTGCGGCGGCGGGAGGGGGAACAGAGCACCAGCGGCCCCACCGGGAAGACACAAGGAGCGTACTGCACCAAGGAACAGGTAGGGAGCAAAGCAACAAGTACCCCCGTAGAGTTTCACGGCTGTTGGCGATACACTTGCTCCTGTCTAAGCATTTCATCTTCTGGGTTTTGAAATTCTCTGGGAGACATGTCCAGCAGATTCGTTCTAGAAAAACACAAATAGGTTATTGACGATTAAGGCATTTTCTCGAATTATGGTCTTTCTCAAATAGATACGTTAATAACCTTCAGAGTGCGGCTACCGGGATCACTAGGCAATTCCTTTCATATCGACTGGCCAAGTTTATCTTTGCTTTTCCACAAAAAAAACTGATCCCACCAATCCTGACGAAATTGCGTTATGCCCACATGCAGATGACTAATTGCTCCCTATTGGGCGAAACAATGCGGGTTCCCAAAACTTCTTTCCCTGTTCTTAAGCTCCCACAGAAATCTTACATGAAAACCAAATTGCTGCTCAGGATGCGTTATGTTATGTTTTATGTTATTAAAGGTCTTCTATAGCGCGCAGCTACTCCAAAGGAGTGTCCCGGCGCTTTGTGCTCCAGACCTAGGAGAAGGGAACAGACAAAACATAACAGTGAAAGGATAAAAAGGCAGAACCAAAAAATGGGATTAAGACTCTAGCGAGTAAAGAGCCAGGTCTTTAGACTCCTCCTGAAAGCGAGTAAGTTGGAGGTGGAACGCCAAGACAAAGGTAAAGAGTTCCACAACTGAGGGGCCAGCAACCTAAAAGAGCGTCCTCCGATGCGGGCTTTCTTTATACGGGGGACTACTGCTAGTGCAAGCGGCTCCGATCTTAAAGATCGTGCCGGAAGGTAAAAAGCCAGCCTCTTTTGTAAGTATTGGGCTCCCGTGGCATGCAACGCTTTGTGAGCCAGTGTCATGGCCTTGAATATTATCCGCTTCCGGATGGGGAGCCAATGTAGAGTTTGCAGTAGATTCGAAGCACTCGCTCGTCGATGCAGGCCGAAGATGGCTCGTGCGGCCGCATTCTGAGCCACCTGCATGCGCTGTAGGAGGTATTCCGGGAGACCAAGATATAGGATATTGGCATAATCCAGTCTGGATCCGATGAGGGCCTGAACAATTGTTCCCCTATGTTCCTCAGAAAGCAGCGGAAAGAACTTCCGGAGCACCCTGAGGATACCGAAACATGTTCCTGTGAGGGTCAGCACCTGGGATTTGAGCGTAAGCCCGTTGTCTATTTTAATTCCCAGGTTCTTAGCTGACTCAGAAGAATGAGCTGGGGGGAACATGTCGGCAGGCCACCACCCTTGCCAGTCCGGTTCCGATGGACATCCAAAGAAAAGTATCTCGGATTTATCTGAGTTGCACTTGAGGCTGTTCAGTTGGAACCAGTTAAAAACAGCCCCAAAGCACTCACGGATACTTTCGCCATCGAATTCTTCGCCCTTCCGGCAGGTGAAGAGAAGCTGGGTGTCGTCAGCATAGGAAACGATCTGGGCCCCGTAGGACTCCACCAATGTCGCCAGAGGGGTCATAAAGATGTTAAATAGAGTTGGGCTCAATACTGAGCCCTGAGGAACTCCGACTCCCAAAGGCGACATTTCGGCAGATCCAAGGGAGGCCCAGGCCGTTAGTCGACGGTTGGCTAGAAAGGAACGAAACCAACTGAGCACCGTCCCCCTCAGACCGATGTCATGCGTGGGACAATTTAAAGGAAAGGGCGTGCAAGTTCTCATGGACAACACAACTGCCATGTGGTATTGCAATTGACAAGGCAGGTTGGGGTCCTATATCAAGAGGTGCTGGGCCTTTAGAGTTCAATGGAGTGTCAGGGCATCTCCCTAATCTTGAATCACCTGGCAGGATCTTTAAATGCCAAGATGGACGAGATCAGCTGGCGATGCCTGGTCGATTACAAACCTCTATTGCATCCCAATGTGATGCAGGACATTTTCTGACAGTGGGGAAAGCCTTGGTTTGATCTCTTCACCACCGTCAAATGTGTGGTGTCCAAACTTCTGCACTGTGGAGTTCCCAAAAACACACTCTGGGAGATTTATTCAGGCTAGAGTGGAGCGTGAGACTTCTGTAAACCTTTCCACTCATGTCCAACTTCTGAAAATCATCTAGTACAACCATGCAGAAAGATAGGGTTCTGTACCTTGAACCTGTGCAATCTACACCTCCATGCATGGTGAGTAAGGAGTGGCAGGTGACAGTGGTCGATCTACCTAAAGAGATAGATATTGCCCTCCTGGCCAGGCACCCCTCTTAAAAATCTATTTAGGTAGGGCGCTGCAACACATTTGCAGCCTTGGGGTTGGTCTACAGCCCAGATCTGTCACAAACAAAGCTATTAGATGTTTTGTTTGTATTGTGTTTGCACAGCAAAGGCTTGCAGTTAGTTATTTGATTGCCATTTCAGGGGTTTGCATTTGTAGGACCTGCTGTTTTCTTTAATCACCTGTTGTAATGCAGTTTTTGCAGCGTGAATCTTTCTGGATTCACTATGCTGTGCATTATTCCGCGGTCTAGTGGTTGGGTCCGGAATCGTAGTCTTTTCTTTGTTTTTTTTGGGGGGGTTTTCGTAGCCCAGGTGGGCTTCGACGTCCCACCTTTTGGTGTCCGTCCTGTGACGTCGGCATGCTTCCTGCGGAAGCTCCCACCCTTGGGTGCCATCTTCAGATTCTTTTTTCCGCCGTTGGGTCTGGATCGTTCCCGAGAGGGCTCCAGAGATTTGGAGAAAAGAAGAAGCAAGACTCGAGTTTGGAGAGAAACGTTGGAAAAGACGAAGGAAGACTACACCATCAAAAGGACTGCGAAGAAGGAAAATTTTCGAGATTCCTCGACGTACAGAGAAGAATGCGCAGTCCGGGGACACCCTGAACGCAGGACATGGACAACACACCATTCAAATTCTGCCGAAACTGCCGTCATAAGTACGCGCAGAAGGACCAACACCCAGTCTGTAACCTCTGCCTGCCGGTCGACTACGAAAGCAGAGATTGCAACGCCTGCTCCGCATTCACCCCGAAGACCCTTCGACTGAGATAGAGGCAAATGATCGCAAACTACACCATGCAGGGCAAGAGCCAACCCCCGTCCCTTCGAGACCTGGGACTCTCGACCGACGAGGAGGATTAAGTCGCCGAAGAAGACATTGGCTACACGGTCGTAGAGACCGATAATAAGAAGACTACTGATAAGGTAGGAGAATCGACAACCCAAAAAGGCCCGAAAGACTCTCGACAGTCCACACAAGACTCTCGAAAAAACGAGGCCAAGCCCCCGAAAGTGCCGACGTCGAGAACTTCGGTGTCCGCAGCAGCATCCAGGCCCAGCGGATCCTCTCAGAAGGACTCCCCGGCGCCGAAGGAGGGCGACCAACCAAAGTCGTCGAAAAGCCTCCAAGAAAAGGAGCGCCTGACTACGAAAACATCTTCGAAGTCGACGGCGAAAGACGCAAGACCAGCCTCGATGCCGAAAACAGCGTCGCCACCGAAAACAGTCTCGACGCCGAAATCCATCTCGGCGCCAGCTAGCGCGCCAAAGAGACCGGCACAACAACTCGACGCCGAACAGGCGGCGGAGATGGAAAAAAAGAAGAGGAGACTCGAAGCAGAGATGGAGAACATCCTACAGCGAAAGCAAGATTTCGAAGACAAAATGAAATCTTACACAATTCCCTCGAGGCCAAAGTCACCAGAAGTACATGTGGTCGAGGATGAAGAGGAAGATTTCGAAGGAGGGCAAGCGTTGGAGACCTTGGAAGATCTGGCATTTCAGGAAAATAATAATGCCTATTACGAGGAGGAGAGAGAGGACGAACAGACTGTGTACCAAGAATCAACATACTCGGATACACAGGAGGCCGAGTGGCAGGACGTCGACGCCGAAAGTCCAGAAGAGGGAGTGGACACATATCCAGCTAGGCCCTCGCCACCGGACGACATTGGCCTATATAATGAATGCATCAAGAACGCTGCAACAGCGTTAAGGGTCAAGCTTTTTCTCCGCCTTTCCTGTTGAAAGAGGAGGAGACGCTCCATCAGATGGAGCCCAGACTAGCTTTAAGTTTTCACATTGATCGTGCAAAAGACTATTGGGTGGACAGTAAGCTTTTTAGGTCGAGCCTGGCGTACGCAGCGCGAAGCGCTGTCACCAGCGAGGCTTATTGTCAGCAACTTGCCTCGGAAGTGGGACAGGAGATGGGCATGCGCAGGGCGATTGGAGCAGGTGCGCACGTACAGCCACGCGCTGTGCACATCTCCTGTCCGCCTTCCGTCTAGGCACGGCAGCTGCATGCAGTAAGTGCGGCAAGAAACACGCACGCACCAGCCGCCCCCAGCCAGTGCACCCATACTTGTCTCCCTCAACAACAGACACACACACACACCAGACACTCTGCCGCTTTCCCTACCTCCGCAGTTTCAGGCCACACTCTCACCTAAGTGCCCTTCTGATGCAGGGTCAGTTGCCCACGCCCTCCGACTCGGCCCACTCTCACCTGCTGAACTTCAGCAGTGCCTGCTTCGCCGAGTTGTACGCTTCCTGTTTTTTTGTTGTTTTTTGCTTTAAGCTCTTTGGTAGCCCCCCTCCCTGGGACGCACCAGCCCCGCAGCACTCGGGCGCTGCCACGGTAACGAGCTGCAGGTCACGCCGATGTGCACGCTCAGGCCGTGCCTACAACGCGCGGGTGCTCTTTCACTTTCCCTTGTTAGCTTCTCTTAATGGTGCACTTTACCAGGCAGCTTTTTCATACATCATTAAACAAAAGCTCTTGCATTTGTGGCCTTCCTCTGATTTACCGTAGATAGTACTTCAGTAACATCTATTGCACTCTGGTCGTCGAATCGGGCCGTGAGGCCTTCTCGACACCACGTGGACCGACCGTCGACGGAACGAAGTCCATTTAAATACTGCCCGCAGTGCAACTCGAAGTTCCCGCACACTGATAAGCATCCTGTGTGCAACAAATGCCTATCCCCCGATCACAAGGAAGATAGTTGCCTAGCTTGTGCCCAGTTCCGGTCGAAAAAGACTATCCGGAATCGATGGGCAGCAAGGCAAAAAATGCAGAGGTCGGCGCCCGAACCAGACAACATCTTCGACGATAAGGAAGAACTAGGTAGCGCTGAAAAATCGGATCAAGACGAAGAATAATACTCGGAGCACGACCCTGAAAATTACTTCGAAAAGGACGAAGACATCGTCGATCTCGAGGAATACGATCAAGACTACATCGTAGCTGTTGAAGACTACTCCGATGACGACGAGGGGCGAACCGCGAGTACACCGCCCCATATAGACACTACACCGATATCAGAGACTCAGGTCGAGGCATCGCCAGTGGGCCTTAGCCAAGATCAAAACTTTTGTTCTACAGCCCCGCCGTACCGCCCGGCTAAGAACATATTTGAAAAGTTCTCCGAGACACGCCATACGGCACCGGTTCCATTGAAACCGAAACTCGTCGACAACACCGTCTTCGGACTGAATGTCGTCGATCCAAAAGTAGTTAAGCAAAAGGTCCTCGAGCCGAAGGCCGTAGTCCAAACACAACCTTCGAAGCCAAAGACCGTCGAGTTGACATCGAAGACAAAACCTGTTGAGTCGAGCTCAAAGCCAAAAGCCGTCGAGTCCACCTCGCAGCCCAAACACGTCGCTCCAACGCCCAAGCAAAAGCACGTCGAATCAACATCAAAACCAAAGCACGTCGAATCGAGCAAACAAGCCTCAAATATCGAGTAAGGGAAAAACACTATCAACAATAGTAAAAGGCCAACGCCCAAACGTCGAACCGAAAGTGAAACCTACTGTGTACAAAAACAAATCGGTTGAGCCGAACCCCCTCGAACCGAAAAAAGGCATCGAGCCAAAACATACTCCGAAAACACCTAAAGAGACTGTCGGTCGCCTTGTATACGGGTTGGTGTGGATGGTTGTGGGAGGTGCAATGTGCTTATTTGTTGCTCAATAAAAAAGATTTAATACTAAAGAGACTGTCGAACCAAACAAACTGCTTGGTCCGAAAAAGGTGGTGAAGCCAGCTAAAGACATCCAGCTGACAAAAAGTGTTGAAACATCACAAAGCCATCCAACCACCAAAAGCGGACGAACCCAATAAACCTGCAGACCCAAAATCTGGCAAACCAAAGGCTACGGCACCAAAGGCAAGAACTGTGGAGTAAGAGCTTATTCACCCAGACCCCTCCACAGCGGACCAGTCAAAGCTGTACATTGACCCAGCAACTGGCAAAGTGACTGTGTACACAAAAAAGAAAAGGCCTCTGCCAATAGCTG
This sequence comes from Lissotriton vulgaris, assembly GCF_964263255.1. Classification (NCBI taxonomy): domain Eukaryota; kingdom Metazoa; phylum Chordata; class Amphibia; order Caudata; family Salamandridae; genus Lissotriton; species Lissotriton vulgaris. Next base: position 106,267,926 of record NC_141698.1, read on the forward strand.
ACTTTCCTAGAATACCACTCAAAAAGAAACAAGACTGTGCTACCTCTCCTATCCTTTTTAAACCTCAATCCAGCCATGCCTACAACCCCATATGCCCCAACATCACCTGACTACAACCCAGATGAAGATCAGGATGCAGACGTGGGGTTTGGTAATCCACAAAACCCAACTGGAGACCCCAACCTACAACAATGGGGTGCAGGAGGGGAACCAGATAATGAGGGGACTCTGCCCATTACAGAACCAGCAGTTTACCCAACTAAGCCATCACCCACTGAAGATACAGTGGCCTTTAGTTCTTTACTTGATAGAGCAGCTACCTACCATAACGTAGATATGCACTCTGATGCTATTGAAGAAGACTTTCTCTTTGATACACTCACAACATCTGAGAGACATGTAAAAACACTCCCCATGTTAAAGGGCGCCTTAAAACATGCACACAAAATTTTGTTAAGACATTGCTAGGGCACGGGTCATTAACCCTAGATTTAAGAAGAAATATAGGGCTGCACCTATCGATCCTACATACATAAAAGGGCAGCTACCCCAGGACTCCCTAGTGGTGTCCAACGCACGTAAGAGGGCTAACTCCCAGACTACCGGAGAGGCTGCTCCTCCAGACAGTCAAAAATCTTTGAGGCATCAGGCAAGAGTAGCAGCTCAAGCAGCAAACTCTTGGAGAATTTCCAATACACAGGCCTTGCTGGCCATATATGACAGGGCGACAGCTTAGAAGAAGTTCTCCAGCACTTACCTGACCCTTATAAACAGCAGGCAGATGAACTAATACAAGAAGGGAATCTCATCACCAATGCCTCAATTAAATGTGCCCTAGACGCGGCTGATACAGCTGCCAGATCCATCAATACAAGCGTGCTGCTAAGGCGCCACGCATGGCTTCGCATATCAGGTTTTAAGAATGAAGTCCAATACACTATTCTTAATCAGCCCATCAACCCAGACTTTTTATTTGATCCAGCAGTTGACTCAATTCTGGACAAAATGAGAAAGGATGCGGAAACAGCGAAGTCTATGGGAGCTCTCCAGTCCCAACAACAACGGGGCTCCTTACGTTGCTCCAATTCTAGAGGAGGAGCCAGAAGTAATACATCACAGCAATCCTCCACCTACAAAACGAACACGCAATCCACGTACAACAATAACACCAACAGTGGTGGATACAGGGGCAATAACACCAAAGGAAGGGGTCGTGGAGGCAATGCAAATAGATCCTCCACTAACACCAAACAGTGACTTCTTGGCACTACCCCCAGACCATATAACACCGGTCGGGGGAAGACTACAACAATTTCTGCCAGTCTGGTTAAATATCACTAAAGACAAGTGGGTCAGGCAAATTATCCAACATGGCTATTGCCTCGAACTCACTTCAACACCTCCCAACATACCACCCGTGCACCGTCCAATGTCACAGGAACATATAACATTGCTACAGCAAGAGGTCCTCAGTATGCTGCAAAAGGGGGCTATAGAACCTGTCCCACTACAACATCAAGGAACAGGAGTATACTCCCTATACTTCCTGATTCCAAAGAAGGACAGGTCTCTCAGACCAATATTGGACCTCAGGCCCCTCAACCTGTACATTTTGTCGGAGCATTTTCATATGCTCACTCTCCAGCAAGTCTTACCATTGCTTCGCAAGGGAGACTTCCTAGCAACTCTACACCTCAAAGACGCATACTTTCATATACCAATACACCCTGCTCACAGAAAGTATCTCAGGTTCGCCATTCAAGGACAGCACTACCAGTTCAAAGTCCTACCATTTGGGGTCACAGCAGCTCCACGCGTCTTCACCAAATGTCTAGCTACAGTGGCCGCACATCTCAGAAGGCAACACATCCATGTGTACCCATATCTGGACGATTGGCTAATACACGTGCCATCGGCCCAGCAGTGTGCCAACCACATGTCAAAAACCATCTATCTCCTGCTCAGTTTAGGCTTCTCGCTAAACTACCCATAATCACATCTGCAACCCTCCCATGTCCAACAGTACCTGGGAGCAACAATAGATACACTGGCAGCAAAAGCATACCCCAACGCAGCACGGATCAACGGAATGCAAACATTGATCCAAAAGTTCAGACCACAACACTCATTACCAGCTCGAGTGTTTATGCAACTAATAGGCATGATGGCCTCGTGCATATTCATAGTCCCTCATGCCAGGCTACATATGCGTCTGCTCCAAGAGTGCCTAGCAAGGCAGTGGAATCGGGCTCAGGGGCGATTAGAGGACCTAGTGTTGGTGACCAGTCGTGCATACAACTCTCTGCATTGGTGAATCCACAAAATCTTTGCAAAGGTAGACTGTTCCAAGAGCCTGTCCCACAAATAGTGTTAACCGCGGACGCATCCCTACTAGGGTGGGGAGTCCATGTCCTAAATTACACAGTCCACGGACTCTGGACTGTACAACAAAAGAAGATGCACATAAACCTTCTGGAGTTGATGGCAATCTTTCTAGCCCTAAAATCGTTCAAGACACACTTATGCAACAAAACTGTGTTGATCCGGACGGCCAACATGACAGCTATGTATTATATTCAAAAACAGGGAGGAACACACTCGCCACAGCTGTCGCACCTAGCTCAAGCAATGTGGAAATGGGCCATTCAAAGGAACATGTTTCTCATGGCAGAGCACCTCCCCGGCAAGGACAATCAGGTAGCCGACCTGCTCAGCAGGCACAGTCAACAAATGGGAGATTCACCCCAAAGTGCTCCAACCATTCTTCCGAAAGTGGGGACACCTGGAGGTAGATCTGTTTGCCACAAGCGAAAATGCAAAATGCCAGTACTTTGCCGCCAGGTTCCCACATCCGCAGTCGCAAGGCAATGCGATATGGATGAACTGGTCAGGCAAATTTGCGTACGCTTCCCTCCCAGCTCCATTAATACCGCTAGTGGCACGCAAACTACGTCAACATTCACTGACGCTAATCCTAGTTGCTCCTACATGGGCGAGGCAACCATGGTACACGACGTTCCTAGAACTATCAGTGGTGCCTCATCAAAGACTGAGACTCACACCCAATCTCCTAAATCGGAGCCATGGAGAAATCCAACATCCAGGTCCGCAACAGCTGAACCTGGCGATTTGGCTCCTGAAATCCTTGAGTTTGGATACCTAAACTTGCCTCCAGACTGTATGAACATTATCAAGGAGGCAAAAAACCCACTACCAGGGCGTGTTATGCAGCTAAGTGGAAACGTTTCATCATTTACTGCAGTAACAATGATATAAACCCACTTGATACTTCAACGCAAAACATCATTTGCTATCTCTTGCACCTACAACGCTGCAATTTAGCCTATTCATCCATCAGAATACATTTAGCTGCGTTAGCAGCATATCTTCAAAACAGGCAACACCTTTCACTATTTAGGGTTCCAGCAATTAAGCCGTTTATGAAAGGACTAAAACGCGTAATTCCTCCAAGACACCCACCTTCACCAGTCTGGAATCTGAACGTTGTTTTAACCAGACTTATGGGACCACCTTTCGAACCACTACACTCATAGGAAATACAATTTCTTACTTGGAAGGTGGCTTTCCTTATTGCCATTACTTCGCTTCGAAGAGTTAGCGAGCTGCAAGCACTAACTATTCAAGAGCCATTCATCCAAATACATGCAAATAGAGTAGTTCTCAGAACTAACCCTAAATTCATGCCAAAGGTGGTGTCCCATTTCCCCATAAATCAAACCATAAAACTGCCAGTGTTCTTTCAAAATCCACATACAGTAGCTGAAAGGGCCTTGCATACTCTAGTTGTCAAAAGAGCTCTGCTATACTATATACACAGAACTAAGGCATTTCGTAAAACAAAACAGTTGTTTGTTGCTTTCTCACGCAACACAAAGGTAACCCTATTTCAAAATCAGGTATAGCCAGATGGATCGTTAAATGCATCCAAATAGGTTATTTAAAAGCCAAACGCACCTTAACAGTTCCCCCTAGGGCGCATTCCACACGCAAGCTAGGGGCATCCATGGCTTTCCTGGGTAATATTCCTTTACACAAAATTTGTAAAGCAGCCACATGGACAACCACACATACATTTACAAAACACTATTGTGTAGATGTACATTCAAAACAGCAAGCTGCTGCAGGACATGCTGTTCTCAAAACTCTTTTCCACACTGCTGCGACTGACACAGGTAGCCACCGCTAAGGGAGATACTGCTATACATTCTATGCACAGATATGAATTCAGCAGCCCACATGCCTCGAATGGAATATGCTACTTACCAGTATGCATCTGTTCTTGGCATGTAGGGCTGCTGACCTTCATATCGCCCACCCACCTCCCCGGTGCCTGTCGCAGCCGCAGAATTCACTCTTCGCATGGACATCTCTTACTGTACTATACTCCATCTCTGCCACAATGGCGAAAAACAATCTGAGGATGGAGAGGATGCCCATGCGCACTGTAGTAGTCCAAGGGAGGAGCCACCTATCTCGTGATACTTCGAAGACTCTTCCATGACAACAACGTGCAATCATCCGGACCCAACACTAGGCGGCGATCTATGCACAGATATGAATGTCAGCAGCCCTACATGCCAAGAACAGATGCATACTGGTAAGTAGCATATTCCTTAATATCACTTTAAGCACTGCACATGCTCTCAGCTATTTACGAACCAGTGTTGTGATAAACAGTCAAAAGTCTTCGTAAATGAGTCCGCCTGGCAGCGCTCCTTCCGAATCAAAGGCCACCCTCGGAGCTCCCAGCGATAACTGCGCCAATACTATGCAAAGCAAAAAGGATACGATTTCACTTTCTACCATGCCTTCTGTTTAAATATCACGACAACTAAGCACAATTTTAATTGGAAAAAAATGACGAATTTGTGTGTTTTTAAAGCAAAGCTTTCACCAAGTTTTGCGGTCACACAAAAAGCGGGGAGTAGCACGCACGCACTCTCGTCTTCACTCACGAGAATGTGCGCGCCTTCCCACATTGGCCTTTATGAGCTGTCTGCGAAAAGCATGGGCTCCATTTTTCAAACCAGCATTTGCAAACATTTACGCAAGTTTAAGCTACTGGCATTGTAAATGACGATGTCTTTTATTTATGTTTTATAAACCAAAATATAAATAAAAAGGCATTGTAATTTACAATGCCAATAGCTCAAACTCGCGTCAATGCGAGACCTATTGCCTTGCAAATGGTTGTTGTTGGTCCCTGGGCCAAAGAAAGGTGAGGGTCTCAGAAAAGGACTGGACATAGTTCGTGGTATTAAGATCTGCTACCCATTGGCAAAGAACCAGCCTCCTCCTTTAGTATCTATTTTTAGGGTGTGAAATCTGCAGTTAGAAGTATCCGAGGGGGAGGATCTTGCTGAGGCCCAAAATGGTTGTGTTCTAAACGAGCTCCGCAGGCCATCGTGACTATCCGTAAGGTGTCCAGACATCCGTGCTGACAACAATCTGCCCCTTCCTCGCCGCTTAAAGCACGTGCAGAGCACTCTCGGCCAGAGTCACTGTCAACCCGCGCAGAACGCCCGGAGCGAGTGTAAGTGCTACGGACGTGCGAAGCTTGTTGCTTGTTGCTCCCTGGTAGTGAGACCTAACGTCGGTGACCGCGGGACTGCAAAACTAACTGGGGCCTGTTTGCTGATGTCCTGGCCCGGTGGCAGCCATAGAGAAGGTAGAGTGCCTTGCCTGTGGTGCAATCCCTGAGTCCGCTGCCGCCTTATCACTTTAAGCTGAGTGGGAGCAAAGTGGTCAGGCCCTAGCGGGGCTCTGCGGCGGCACAGGGGAGCTGATCTAGAGGCTTGCTGCCAAGTCCCGGAGCCTGTCCGGGTACTGAGCAGGCCGATTGCCCAGTTGTATGGCATGAGGGCGCGCCGCATGCAGCCTACTGCTCTGAGATCTCCCTATCCCCAGTCTATGGAGTGCGGAGCGACCTGGCCCTAGTGGAGTGTGTTGCTGTCGGGTGAGCGACTTGGAGGCGCCTGGCGCCGGCGACAAACCACTCTCCGCACATCGCGCCCACTGAGAAGGAGACCTGTTCCCGACTCCCGGGTGGCGGAGAGGACTGTGAGGAGAGCTGGGGCAATTCAGTGAGTACGGCCCTTAAATGAAATCTGGCGGTGAGAGGCCATACTTAGCTAGCCTGTGGCGCAACAGGGATCCTCCATTAATGCCCAGATAACGGGAGGGGCTCTGCAACGTTAGTGCATCTGTTCGTCCACACCCAGAGGCCAAGCGACACACTGCAGTGAGCGCACGCATGTTGAGTATTTGCTGCTGCACCCTGATCGTAGCCTGGTGGTGCTCCCGTCCCCGTTCCAAGCCCCCCCCCGTCCCCCCCTCCCCCCACCCCTCCCCCCTCCCCCCCCTCCCCCCCACCCCTCCCCCCTCCTTACCCCTCCTTGCCTCTCACTGATCTCCCTCTTGGACTGCTGCTCTCGACCCACTAGTAACTCCTGTCTTGGATTAGAGCCTTCACTGGGGCCTAGGAGTAATCGCCCTGTGGTCCCTAGCTTCTGTGTGCTGCGATTGAAGCCGCTGTGGGTCCCGGTACTGTGGCGACTTGGCTTTGCCCCCTCATCAGTATGGGCAAGGTGGACAAATCTCAGCCTAACCTTTAGTTTGAACAGTGAAAAAGGAGGCATACGGAGGAGGGAGAGGCCAGGTCTCCTGAAAGGCAGATGGACTCTGTCGAGGATTCTGCTGGAGATATCCGAAAAATACTGACCGCAATGCAGAAAAGTCTGTCTGCTATTGACAGCAAAATTGACAATTTGTACAGCATGCCGGGAGACAGTTTGCTCCTTTAAAATGTTGACTGCGAGAGTATAATCTGGACTGTTCAATGTTATACCCAACCAGGCTGAGGGTCACCATGAATGGCAAATCAAAGATCTTAGATCCCAAATCTCTGCAGAAAGCCCTCAAGGAATACTCCAAAACTGACATGCGGAGCAGTAAACCGGAGAAGCTGGTCCAGGCAGCTGGCGGCAGCCTGGAACAGCAAGACTAGAATGGTGATTTGCTGGCATTTCCACATATCGCAGAAAGGGTAGGTGGATATCGAGACTGGGTTTGGATGTACATTGTGGGGACCGGGTGGCCGCTGTCCTACGGTAGACCAAGAGAACATTGTTGTACGAACAGTAGAGATTGCAACTGGCGAATATTGAGGCTATCATTGTGTTATTGGACCTATTGATTACTGCGGCTGATATACCTTGCCCATGGCGGCCTTCCCCTGTAATATTGAGGATTCACCATTTGTCATTAGATGGATGTATATTATGTGTTTAGATGGTATTATCTTGTTTCTACTTTAATGGTGCACTTTGCGGTGTACAGGCAACATCCGCCTCTGTTTGTTACCCACCATATGGCGAAATGCCTTAAAAATTCTAATTTGGAAGGTATTTCTACTATGCCAAGTTGGGGATTGCCTGGCGTGGTGGGGGAATTTTATGGGTTTGTTTTTATGGTCAGTGTCCTCAGCGCATTCATATATCTCACTAGCAAGGCACTTGCACAGAAACGAGTACTGGGGTATTATAATGGACAGAAATAATGAGTGAATAGTTAGGAATACCAGCTATGGCGCAGGGCCTGGGTAATAGAGTATGGCTCCTAACTTGGAAGACACGAAAAGTGGTTGGTTATCTTACAAGACACTGTAATGATGTTGCCCTCCTGCAGGAGACCCATCTGCCCACAGGCGGCAAAGATGCTAACGCACAAGCGTCTGCATGGCCCCTTTCATGCGGCTGCCTTTTTCACCCATGCTGAGGGGTACTCAACTGAATCTTCTTATTGTTAATATCTATGGTCCTAACTTTCTGGTATTTGGTCGGGCAGCCTCTGGCTTTCAAACAAGGGCTACTCTTGAGCAGCACACCAGTCAACCCCTCTGTGCCATTTAGCTATTGTGGGTGGGTCAGGTTGTGTCCAGGCCATTGCGATGTCTCATTTGTCCAACATGCTGGTCGTCCCCAGGAATAGTTGATCTACTCAGGACCCATCTAGACTGTCCATAATGCCAAGGAGGAAGCGCATAGGGTCCTGAGGCACATGCCAACCCTGGAAATGTGAGTTCAGATTCTATTTTTTCCCAGTATTTTATGAGTTGGGGGCAAGACCAGACCATATGGTGGAAGTCTGCTGGTTGGTACCTGCAACGCGCTCAATCAGATGAGGCACGCAGCTCTGTGTAGTCTCTCTGGGGTAAGGTATGCAGTTTGGAGGTAGTAGATCTGAATGAGTGACTCTAGAAGATGCAGTGATGGTCTTGGGGGCCATAATGGCACCCCACCAATTTTCATCTTCAAGGGGGCCCAGCCAACTGTTCAAGCGAAGTTTAAGTGAGTCCAGCGTTGCAGGGCCGTTGTTCGTGAGGGTGCAGTATATGCGTAATATGCCTCCCTTCCCTAGATTTCCCATCATGACCTGCACTTCCACTGGGTTGAATTCAAGAAGAGTGGTGCCCATCGAAATGTGTGTATTCAGGGTGTTGCGTATCTGTAAAATTGTGACGTGTGTAGGGTAAAGTGGTTCTGTAAATGTAATGACCATAGGAGCTCCCCGGCATCTGTGCGATGCTCAAAGGTGTCCACCTCCGGACATCCCCAACTCTGACCGAAACATACCCAGAGTAATGAGGCGATCAAGCGAGGGATAGGGTTAGGGAAGGTGCTGCAGGGGAACAGGGATACCTGTAACAAAAGGAACATGGAATTAGTAAGACATATCAGACTCTGTACTCTCAATGTTTTCTCATTAATAACACTCCCATACCTTGCACCATTCTGTGCTGAGGTAAAGGTAGCTTCACAGTAGTAAGATACTTCTCTCACCCTGGAACCGTGTGGGAGGCACCTGTAAACCCAGCACAAGTACATCAGTGATTCATTCACTGTACCTCCTGAGTATATATCAAAACATATCAAGACTCATACATACCCTAATACATGCAGCAACAAAGAAATGAGTAAACTAATAAAGGCCAACTCCAGATCTCCTCAGGAGAACAAATAAGCAACTAGCGTTCCGATACCAGAAATCTTCCAGTAGGTCTTCTGGCTAAGGTCACGAGATAAAGTCCAGAACCAAACCGAAATAACTTTCAAGGGCTAATTTCTCTAGAAAGAATCAGAGGCACAATCACAAAGTCACGGAAGAAAGAAAAAACAAGAATCCGATACCTCATTTGCTCCCCGGTGTCTCCAGAACCTGGAACGGCATATCCTTAATCAGCAGAAATAGCCAGCTCCAAAATGTAGCATAAATATTACAGGAAAAATACCCCCGGGGTAATCCCTCTTACTCCGCCGACATGGAAAACCTGAGAGGGACCCCGCGAGCATCCGGACAGTAAAAGAAAAGAGAACAACCGTGTCTCTCAGCACCTCCGGGAGAGAACACGGTAAATATGAAGCCTGCGCTAGACTCGCGGTGCAGCTTCACGAAATCCAAAGTGCCACCATGAACCCTTCCGGACAGCTAACGAAGGAAGGATCAAAGGCGTTGATAGTCAAACGCTCGTCTCACGAGCGAACACACTTTTACGGGCGGAAGGCAATTCCCTCCCGTAACCACAAGGCAAGGAGAAAGACCTCCTCCGGTGCACAATCCAGGAACCTGCAGAGCAGCCGCTCTGCCTAGAATCATTGAGTTACCATTTAGAATCACGTACAACGTTTCCCGCGTTGTGCGTGATTAATAAAGCATTAGCTTTGCCGAGGATGGCCGTCTGGGAATTGAAGTTCGGCTATTTCCTGTACGCGCCCTATGATCTCAAGGCCTGACAGTAAATCCTGAAAGGTCCTCATATGGTCTCCCACCCACACGTCACCCAGCTGTGAGATGCCAATGTAGTCCCAAGACTTAAACCCTTACAACGCCGTCACTTCAGCTAGCCACACACCCTGCCAGACTGGCGTTTGTTGGGTCAATTTGGAGTCCCACTGTGTATGACGCAGGGCCGAGTGCCAGGCCAGAAAGAATGTCTGGGTCGCCTTTGGAAGTGCTTTAAAAATTGGGCATCCGCACATGAGGGCCTGGATTCGAGGGAAGTCCAGGTCTCGAAGTTCTGTAAGCTGGATTGGACCATCCTCCGGTGAATCAGTCGTGAAGGAGAAGCAGCCGGGTGGCTAGATAGTATAGGTAAAGGCCCGTCATGCCCATGCTGCCGTCAAAGGATGGAATGCAGCAACGGGCGAGAGCCATACGCGGCCTCCCACCTCCCCATAGGAATCTTGTTGTCATGGCATCGATGTCCCAAAACCAGCTTCGGGGATAGTGGAAGGGGGTATTTTGAATAATGTGCAGGAACCGCGGGAGGGTCATCTTAAATGTCACCCTTCCAAGTGGATTAAGTGGCAAGGTTTGTCAACGACTCAGGTCCTCCTTAGCCTTTTTGACAAGTGGGGTTATGTTCAACGCCCATTCTAACTCAGGGAGTAGAGCGACCCATATACCTAAATATTTTAATGACTGCTTTCTAATGGTAATGTTAGTCTGCCAGTCAAAACATTCCCTAGAGAGATGAAGAGGCATGAGTGTCGATTGGCTGGGTTCAGCCGGAGTTCGGAAACCTTTTTGAAGGCTTGGAGGGATTGGAGACATTTAGAGCCGGAGCAGGCTGGGTATGCCAAAAAGAGCAGGACTTCGTATCCGTATAGGGCAGTTTTATCAATGTGGTGGATTCCCCATCCAACCTTGAATCGAGTTGTCTGTGCGGGTGAGACATGCCAGGCGTTCCAATGCTAACAGGAGCGGGGAGATGGGGCAGACCTGTCTCGTACCTCTTCGGATGGGAAATATCCGTTTGCCCCCCCCCTCACTTTTTTTATTACATAACCACCTGTCAATTGCAGTGTACGTTTCATCCTGTAAGCCCCCTGCCTAGCCTGTGTATGACTGTAAACCTAAGATGTCTATGCATAGATATATTATGTACTGGATGGTGTTTAAGATGCTTCACAGTTTGTTTAGTTCTACAGATTTGAATTTTGTAACAAGGAACACAGATCGACCAATATAGATGTAGCACTGTGACTGTGTGTTCTTTTGCCGTAGTTTTATTGCAAAATTCAATAAATAAAACATTTTTTAAAGTAGTATCCGTCTTAAAAACAAGTTTCACACCTTTGGATACTCAAACTGACGACTCTTTGCCTTCTTCCCTCTTCTGTAGAGTGATCTCTTGTGTATGAGACGGATTTTCCTTCATGTACTTTTTTTTCTCCGTTTTTTGTTGTTAGGAATTTTTTTATAGCACATTTGCGAGCTTATGCTGAAATGATTTATATTCTGAAACATTTCGGGATATTCTATATTAATGACTTCAGTGACAAAACCAACAGTGCAGAACTAGAATTACCAATAAATAACAGTTCCTTATTTTATTGCAAGCCTTTTTGAATTGTTTTATTATGACGGTATACGTCTAAAATGTATTAATTCGATAATCATTCCTATTTAAAAGGTTAGTATAACAAGTGCTTGTGGGTTAGGTGGTTGCCTGACTACCATCATCAGATCAAAACGCGGTTTCCTTTCTAACTCTTGATTTGTTTTTTATGCAGCGGTGGACAGAGACTTATGTACGGTGGTCCCCAAGAGGAACTTACCTATCCACTTTCCATCAGAGGGGCATTGCTTTGTGGGGTGGAGAGAAATTTAAACAGATTCAAAGGTTCAGTCACCAAGGAGTGCAGCTCATAGACTTCTCTCCCTGTGAAAGGTATAGTATATGTGAAGCTTAAGAATACCTGTGTGAGTGGCTTGGCCTCATGCTTTGTGCAGTTGCATTGCAGTAATTGGATAAGGGTGTTTTCTGCTATCTGAAAGAGACACGTTAGTGATAGATTCCTTACCTTAGAATATCCCCAGGCGTCAGACTGGATCCGGAAACTTTTGCGTAGCAGTACCCTTGCACGTCGGTAGGCGTCGGCTGCGGCTCAGTCGTGGGCGCCGTGATGACGTCGTCGGAGTACTTAGACGCCGCCTCCGCGTGCTGACGTCAGTTCTTCTTTTTTCCGCGCCAGCCAGCCAGATCTGGAAAGAGCAGTTCCCTAGTCAATTTTTGACTACGTTTTGGTGATCTTTTTGATCCATTTCGAAGTCTTCATCGACTCCGTCGGTGACGTAGGGATGCCCGGCTTCAAGCATTGTGTGCCTGACGTGTTTGGGCGTCGACCACGACGACGAGGCCTGCCCCGACTGTCGGGCTCTTTCGAGGAGGGCCAGGCGGGAGCGGTACCGCAGGCGGCTCGAACTCCGGCAGTCGGGCCGCGTGAGGTCCCGGTCCCACGGGAGGTCGAGGGACAGGTAGCGGGGACCGAGCCGTCACAGCTCCGGGAGTCGGCACCACTCCTCCGGGTCCAAGTCGTCAGGTAAGAAACACAAGAAGTCGAAGAGGCATCATAGCTCTTCTGACTCACCCGGACGCTCGCGCGACGCGGCCGGGGGATCTGGTGACACCGCCCACGCGGCTCCTCGGGAGTCGCGGGCGTCGCGTCCGGCCCCATACCCTCCGGTCCCTGGGCTGAACGCGACGCCGGAGGAGATTGAGCGTTTCCTGATGGCCATGAGGTCCCTTTCTCCTCCGACGGGTTCCGCGGCGCCTACGGGCCCAGCGAACACGTCTGGGGGCCCTAGTGGGTCGGGGGCTCCGACCCCGACGCCGTTGGGTGCTTCGGCCCCGCCGGCGCCGCAGGGCCCGGCGCCGCAGGGCCCGGCGCCGCAGGGCCCCACGATCCCGACACCGCCGGTGCCTTCGGGCCCGGCGCCACGGGACGCCGATGGGTCTTCCTCTGGCTCTGGACCGTCACCGGTGGACCTTACGACCCCCCCGGCGTCGGTCCGTGTGGTGTCACCTCCGGCGCCGTCCTCGGGCGGCGCCGTCCCCAATACCACCTCTGTTCCGGTTCCGACGGCGCCTATCGGCGCCGCACCCGACGCCGTTTGGAGATTTTTACTACTATGAACCGGCCTCATGCAATTACAACCCTGAATCTCAGGAGATGGGTGATGAGGAGGATTGGGAGGGGTCTGAGGACCCTCTGAGCAAAGAGTGTCAGTCTGATATGGACAGGGCAGGAGACCTTGGGGAGGCCAGTGGCCTGGACACCTCTCCAGACACTGGATTTGTGTCTCCTCCTACCATGGCTTCGGAGGAGGGGGCTACCTATGGTGTGGTGTTGACGAGGGCTGCCAAGGCCTTGGGCCTTAAGCTCCCCGTCTCGGCCGTGAGGACTAATCACCTCACAGAGGTCCTTAAGCCGCAGTCATGCTCCATGGAGCCTCTGCTGCCGTTTAATGAGGCCTTGACTGACGTTCTTTTGGGCACCTGGTCCAGGCCCGCTACGGGTGCGCCCGTAGATAGGAACGTGGCCAGACTCCACCGCCCGGCTCCGGGCGACCCATGTTTACTGTCCTCCCACCCCACCCCCGAGAGTCTGGTCATCCAGGCCTCTAATTCCCAGACCGCATTCCCGTCGGCCCCGCCGGACAGGGTATCCAAGAGGTACGAGAATTATGGCAAGAAGATATTCTCGTCCCTTAGTTTGGTACTGCGGTCTTCCAACACCGCATGCCTCTTGGGCCGCTACACCCACTCTCTGTGGGAGACGGTGGCGGAAGTGCTGCCAGAGTGTCCGTTGGAGGTACGGGCCAAACTCGGCCAAGCCCTTGTGGAGGGCCGGGACGCAGCCAAGTATTCCATCAGGTGTGGACTGGATACAACTGACTCGCTGGGCAGAGCGATGGCTACGACAGTGGTGGTCAGACGCCTCGCCTGGCTGAGATCCGCCAATTTTTCGGCAGACGTTCAGAACACTCTGATGGACATGCCGTTCGATGGCCGTCACCTCTTTGGCGACAAGGCAGACCACGCGCTTAAGCGCTTTAAGGACTCCAGGGCTACAGCCAAGTCCTTGGGCCTTTCGGCCCGCGCCAGCAAACGGGTGCCTTTCGCCCCTTTTGTGGCCAAGGAAGGGGCGTCCCCACACGCGCCGCCAGCCACTCGCCGCAAACTATCGTCCAGCGCGGCGGCGGCCGTGGTAACAGGCGGAGTCAGTCCACACCTGCCCCCGCGGCTTCCACCTCTAAACCCTCCTAGTCCGTGCTTCTCGGCCCATGTGACGCCAGTGGCAGGCAGGGTTCGCCATCACCACTCTCACTGGCGCACTGTCACTTCGGACAGGTGGGTGCTGCAGATCGTCCGGAGGGGCTACTCCCGCCCCTTCGAGACGACTCCTCAAGCCATGCCACCGCAACACCACCGCGTATCGGGGGATCACTTGCGGCTCCTGCAGGAGGAAGTTTCGGCCCTCTTGGCCAAGGGGGCCATCGAGTGCGTTCCTGGGCCAGAAGTAGGACGTGGTTGCTACTCCCACTACTTCCTGGTACCCAAGAAGGGCAAAGGGGGCCTACGCCCTATCTTGGATCTGAGGAACGTCAACGGCTTCCTCCGGAAGGAGAAGTTCAAAATGCTGACTCTGGCTCAGGTCTTAGCTGCCCTAGACCCAGGAGACTGGATGGTAGCGTTGGACTTGCAGGACGCGTATTTCCACATCCCCGTCCTGCCGGCCCACCGGCGTTACCTGCGGTTCACGGTAGGCCACGAGCACTTTCAGTTTACCGTGCTCCCCTTCTTCCTTACCAGCGCCCCACGGGTGTTCACGAAGGTGATGGCGGTGGTCACAGCTCATCTGCGCAGGTTGGGGGTCTCAGTCTTCCCCTACCTCGACGACTGGTTGTTGAAGGCGGGCTCGCCCCAAACAGTCATCAGCCACCTCCAGACTACGGCGGATCTCCTGCACCTGCTGGGATTTTCCATCAATGTGCCGAAGTCACACCTGTGCCCCTCTCAGAAGCTCCTTTTCATCGGAGCGGTTCTCGACTCGGCGCAGTTTCGGGTTTACTCACCCGAACAGCGGGTTCGGGATATACAGGCTCTGATTCCGATCTTCCGGCCTTTTTCCCGAGTTTCGGTCAGGTTGACGCTGCGGCTTCTGGGGCTGATGGCCTCCTGCATCCTTCTGGTGCATCACGCATGGTGGCGGATGCAGGCTCTGCAGTGGGACCTGAAGTTTCAGTGGGCCCAGCATCAGGGCAACCTGTCCGACCATGTCCTGATCTCGGAGGGCACTGCGAGACCGCTGCAGTGGTGGCTCACGGACCGCGATTGGGTCAATGGCAGATCCCTCTCCCTTCCCCAACCGGAGCACGTAGTTGTGACGGTCGCGTCCCTCCAGGGCTGGGGAGGCCACTTGGGAGAGGCGGAGATCAAAGGACTCTGGCCTCCGGCGGAGTCCCGGCTCCATATCAATCTGTTGGAGCTGCGGGCGATTCGTCTGGCACTGAAGGCATTCCTCCCGTCTGTCCGAGGGAATGTAGTGCAAGTGTTCACGGACAACACCACCGCCATGTGGTACTGCAACAAACCGGGCGGAGTGGGGTCGTGGACCCTCTGCCAGGAGGCTCTGCGCCTCTGGCAATGGCTGGAACATCAAGGCGTGACTCTGATGGTTCAACACCTGGCAGGTTCTCCGAACTCAGCCGTCGGTGCTTGATGGATCACGAATGGCGTCTGAACTCGGACGTGGCGCAAGGCCTCTTTCTGCGATTGGGAGAGCCTTGGTTAGATGTATTCGCCACCGAGGAGAACGCGCAATGTCATCAGTTCTGCGCGTTGGAATTTCCAAGGCGGCACTCGCTCGGAGACGCTTTTCGTCGTGAGTGGAGCTGCGGTCTGTTGTACGCCTTTCCGCCTATACCACTTCTGCCCAGAGTGCTGAAGAAGATCAAGCGCGACCGGGCACAAGTCATCCTTGTGGCTCCGGACTGGGCTCGAAGGTACTGGTATCCCGAGCTACTCAGCATGTCAGTCGGTCCCCCGATCCGCCTACCCCTTCAGGAGGACCTTCTGTCGCAGCAGCAGGGGACGGTCCTCCACCCGAACCTGTCCAGTCTCCACCTCCATGCTTGGAGATTGAGCGGCGACAGTTGAGGCCATTTGACGTGCTTCCTGAAGTCTGTAACATCATTCTGGCAGCCAGGCGTCCCTCCACAAAGTCGGTATACGCCTGCAGGTGGAACAGATTTGTGGCATGGTACACAGCAAAGGCTGTGGATCCCCTCAATGCCCCTCTTTCTGAGGTTCTCCTCTTTCTTCTCTCTCTTGCCCAGCAGGGCTCTGTCAAGGGCTATCTTTCGGCTCTTTCAGCCTTCCTGAGGCTGCCTGACCAACCTTCTTTGTTCAAGTCCCCTATCGTTAATCGATTCCTGAAGGGCATCACTCATACGTTTCCTCCTGTTCCCTTCGTGATGCCTCAGTGGGACTTGAACCTGGTTCTTACATTTCTGATGTGCGCTCCCTTTGAGCCACTTCACAACTGTCCTCTTCGTCTTCTTTCTTTGAAGACTGCCTTCCTGGTAGCCATCACCTCTGCCAGGAGAGTGCGTGAGCTCCAGGCTCTGTCTTGTAAGCCTCCTTTCCTTTCAGTCCATCCGGACAAGGTTGTGTTATGGACAAGGCCCTCCTTCCTGCCCAAGGTAGTCACGGCCTTCCACTTTGGGCAATCCATCAAGTTGCCCACCACCTTTCCGCCTCCGCACCCCTCGAGAGGAGGAGAGGCTCCACCATCTGGACCCAAAACGTGCGCTCTCGTTTTATCTGAATCGCACACAACAGTTCCGGGTGGATGATCAACTCTTTGTTGGGTACGCGGGCGCTAAGAAAGGGAAAGCGGTGCTCAAGCGGACCATCTCCCGGTGGATTATCTTGTTCATCCAGGCGTGTTACTCCTTGGCTAATAAGGAACCCCCTGTTGGGCTGAGGGCTCATTCCACTCGAGCCACGGCCACTACAACTGCCTTGGGCTGAGGTGTGCCCTTGCAGGACATTTGCCAGGCAGCTACGTGGGCCTCGCTGCACACGTTTGCAAGACACTATTGCCTGGACAGTCAAGTCCGGAGGGACGGCTACTTTGGCCGTTCCGTCCTCTATGACTTTCTGGTGTGATTGGTTCGCAGACCCACCACCACGGGGATGTTATTGCTGGGGTATCTATTCTAAGGTAAGGAATCTATCACTAACGTGTCTCTTTCAGATGCACAAGTTACTACTTGTGTAACGATATATCTGTAAGAGACATTAGTTAGTGATAGATTCCTTACCGACCCACCCATCCTCCCCGTTCTGCGAACCAATATCTAGGGTTAAGGTCATCCCCTTTCAGGGCCCTAGTTTCATGGCACCAGTGTTGGTTTTTGTCATGGCTCTGCGCTTCTGGCGCGGAAAAGCTGTGGCCAAGAACTGACGTCCGCACGCGGAGGCGGCGTCTAAGTACTCCGACGTCATCACGGCGGCGACTGACGCGGAGCCGCAGACGACGCCTACCGACGCGCAAGGGTACTGCTACGCAAAAGTTTCCGGATCCAGTCGGACGCCTGGGGATATTCTAAGGTAAGGAATCTATCACTAACTAATGTCTCTTACAGATATATCGTTACACAAGTAGTAACTTGTGCTTCTTGAACAAATAAAGCATACAAGAGAGAGACATATGCTTCTCAACGGATAGAATCTTATATGTTTAGCCTTCAATACTGTAACTTATTTTGTTTTACTGCCCAAATGCTTTTCTTTCTGCCCACTGCTAGTGGACAGTGCATTTGTGGTATTCATTGCCAGTGTTCATTTGGGTATGACATGTTTTTATTAATTGTTGAAACTACCTGTTGTAAAAAATAAACTAGCTCCATCAAGTATATTAGGTGTGCTTTTGTTTTCTAGTGAAACTTTAATTTGTTTGCACAAGAGTTTAGTTGTGTCTGGTAGTCCTTTACAAAAGACAACATGTGTGTAATGTTGAGTAAATTGGGGCATTTCGGTTAATTGTTATACCAGAGGATTTCATATGTTTTGCTCTTTAATGGCAATGATTTATAAATGCTACAAATGTCTTTGAGAGCAGAGACTTTACAAGAGACCACGTTTGCACGGTTGTCGAGAGCATGCAAAATAGCAGGTGTCATTTGACCTTGTGGTCCTATTATCTGCCATGTGTTTGTTCATGTATGTTTCACAGCTTCTTTTCTGTAATCTTTTCAGAAGAGATGAATACATATAAAGGATGTTGCTTCAAGACAAATACTAACCCAACTCACAAATACAGTAGACATTGGGACAGGCGTTGCCCTTTAGAGAACAAAACGCACCTATCCAAGGATGAAAGCATATGCTTCATGACTACTTGTCATGAGGGACGTCATTTTCATGAAATATTGGGGAAACATTGGCATATGTTGAACAACAATCCATTTCTGTTGGAAGGCATCGCAAATTTACTAAGATTCATATTTAGCAAGTTCACAGATCTGAGACCTCCTCTGTTCTTCCGAAATTAACTACAGAGCAAAGCTATAGTAAATCCCTTTTTCTGCTGCAACGATATTTCTATTTGCAAGTTCGGTAAAGATTAAAAAATAAATTGTTCTTCAAGGACCCCATATACAAGTGTCTAACTTTCCCAAGTACATACATGATCTACAAGATTATATGTCCATGCAAAATTTGCATACATTAAAAGTACCATCCATTAAAAATCCTCTTACAAAAACACTACAGGAACTTACACAAATTAGATTTCAAATTCACTCTGACAGAGCATTTAGTGCGCACACATGAAAATTTGTACCCTTTGCTCAATAGGACAAATTGAAAAGAGATCATGATGGGTCTTGATAAAATGAGAACGTAATTGGATTATCTGTTTGAATACAGAAACATCAGGTCACTTCAAAAATGCGGAGATGCATTATTGGTTACAATGATGTTGCTACGTTTCATGCTTATTTGATATAGTCTCTCCTTTCCCACCCTTAAGCTTATCCATCAGGCACAGCGCTTGATGTACTTAACACAAGTGGATATTATTTCATGTAATGTTTCAAATTAACCTGGTTGCTGTAAAACAACGTAGTCATGTTTCTGCACTAACAGCTACCTGAATTCAGTTAAGCCGCAATGATCCTAGAATTTTTACCGGAATAGTTCAGTATGCACAGGAAACTATCCAACAGCTGTTAGTCTACCACAGACATAACTCTACAAACGCTAGTGTGCACATATATTATCTGTTGCTAGACCTGAAGTTATTTCTATGACTGCATCATAATAGTTGTTGAATTTATATGTATTTTTATGAACCAAACTATTATGATGCAAACAAATAATCCTCAACTGCAAACATAATATTTATTCATGGCTTTATAGCTTCAGAATTGGGAATTTAACCAGAATAGGATCTTAGCAACCTCCTTAAACTACAAGTCCTGTTTCAAAAATGCAAAACCAGTTCGTTTTTGCGTTTTTGAGAAATAAATAATTAAAAAAACAACTCTATATATATATATATTTCTGTAGTAGGGGAAATCTGTTATAGTCATAATCTAGTGAATAGTCCCGCCCATGTGCGTGGACCCTGGCAATCAAAAATAATCTCTTAAGTTGTCAAAATAATGCAGAAACTGCAAAGACACTTAAGAGAGAATTTAAAGACAAATAATGCAGCCTATATCCACAGGCTACACTGTCCAGTACTTCAACTAGAAATTCCACCAAAAAACACTACACATAATACAGCCTGACAGTTTCTACCATAGAGAAACTTGCCTCCCCCATTCAAAGACTCTGGAATGATAGAGAGGAAGGTAGGGACAGACAAGCCCCATAGGCTGCCATTATGTGGCTTAAATAGGATACTGTGCCTTTAAGAGAACTTTCCAGAACTTCTCCCAGTATCCCAGAATGCATAGCAGATCCTCTACTTTCAGTTCTTTTTTCCGGCTTCTGCTTACAGGACCCTGGCATTGAGCTCTCCCTTGTTTCAAGGGTTTATTGGATATTTTGGCACTTTTGTGTTCTAAAAGGGTTTCAGTTTACTTTCTTGGTGTTCCCTTTCTCTTTTGTGTGCTGTTTCAGGCGTTTTAGGGCTCTAAAATGCCTGGCCTTTTTGATAAGTGCCCAGCATGTGGGAGGAAGAAGGCCAAGAGTGATCCCCATGATGTCTGCATCGTCTGCCTCCCTGAAGATCATGTCCCTGAGGACTGTCATCTGCCAGCAGTTTACTGCTCGGACTCTGAGGGACAGGATGAAGATCAGGCTTTCTGGCCTTGAGGAGAGGCGTCTGCAGGCTGCAGGTGGGTCTAGGCAGGCTGGGAAGGTTCCCTCTGCCTCTGCTGAGGCCTCTGGGGGGCTCCCCAGAGGCAGGAAGTCCAGCAAACGGTCCCGGTCTCCGTCGACGTCGATTGCATCGACGACGACGTCGAGAGGGATGACGGTGGTGTGCTCCCCTTCTCCCCGGGGCTCCAGGTCGAGACGGCGTGACGGCTCGACGTCGAAGATCATGGAGAAGTCGCCGTCGAAGCCACCGTCGACGTCATCGTCAAGGTTTTCCTATCGACGCCGTAGGCGAAGTGACAAGCATCGACGCTCGCCGTCAAGGCGACACCGTCGATCGCCGTCGAGGCACCGGTCGACGTCGAGGGGCTCCTCGACGTCGAGAGCATCAAGGCGACGTTCGTCGTCGAAGACGGACCGCTAGGCGTCGCGGAGGCGGCGTACGACGGCACGGAGGAAGAGGTCGACGTCGAGGGGTCGGCGTTCGACGCCAGAAAAGCGACGCTCGACGTCTAGCAGACAGAGGTCGGCGTCTGGGAGTCATTCAGCCTCTCCAAAACGGCGCAAGAGGGATTCTAGTCCCAGAAGTCACGCAGCTTCCAGTGGAGGACGAAAGAGGAAGCGTTCACCTGCTGAAGGTGCTGGATCTCAGCCCCCTTCGCCTAAGGGGTCACCGGGCTCGGTGTGCTCAGAGGTGTACACGCCATTTCGGCCTCGGTCGCCAACTCCTCCTCCTGTTCCTTAAGAGGATCCTCCACCCAAACGTCCACTTATTGCAGGCGACCCACCACCACCACCTCCGGTCCCTCCGCATGGGCCCGCCCCGCAGCCGAAGGTTCCTCCGCCGAGGTCCACTTCGCTGCCGTCTTTGCCTGTACCTCCTAAGGGGACCCCAAAACCGAAACCCCGAGAGGAGCCAAGGAAGACCCCGCCACGGAAACCGGTGGAGCGGCCACGGGCTGGCAGGTCTCGCTCTCGCTCTGGGAGAAGGGAAAGATCGCGACACAGATCGTCCAGGAGGTCGAGACGCCGCCATAGGAGGCGCGAATCTCGCTCCCGCACGAGGTCCTCTGGTACCAGGGACTATTCTCCTACCTTGTCGGAGTCCCCGGACACGAGGGTGTCCCCGATTGATGACCTGGTGGCGTTCCATGACGTCCTTTTAAGGGGCGCTGCGAAGTTAGGCATATCCTTGACGGTGCCTACTCCTAAAACTTCCGTCATTTTTGAGACATTGCATCAAAAACACCTATCTCGTCCTCTCCTGCCTCTGGTCCCGGGCCTGGAGGAACCGGCTATGGCAGTTTTTCTCACCCCTGCGGTGACTAAGGCGGCTCCATCGAGGTTGCTGAAAAAGTACCGGGCTCCAGATTCGGATCCGGCCTTTCTGAGAACGGAACCCCCTCCGGACTCCGTAATTGTGACGGCGGCCACAAACAACATGCCACCACCCCGTCATCCACGGTTCCCCCGGATAAGGAGTCCAGATGGATGGATTCGGCGGGGAGGAAAGTCTGTGGAACTTCCGCTACCTCCATGAAAGCTGCGAGGGCCACGGC
The DNA here is from genome assembly GCF_964263255.1 of Lissotriton vulgaris. NCBI lineage: Eukaryota > Metazoa > Chordata > Amphibia > Caudata > Salamandridae > Lissotriton > Lissotriton vulgaris. The sequence goes on from NC_141698.1 coordinate 106,289,685, forward strand.
GCTGTTGGGCCGATACGACCGCGCCCTCTGGGACTCCCTCGAGCGATTTGCAGAGCACTTACCTCGCGAGAAGCGTGAGGACTTCCAGGAAGTGCTGAATGAAGGGATGCTGGTGGCGAACCAGATTATCAGCGCTGCTGCGGACTCTTCCCTGTTGGCTGCTCATGGGTTCTGCCATGGAGTCAACCAACGACGCCACGCATGGCTCCGGCTTACGTCCCTGAAACCGGACGCACAGCAGAGGGTGGCCAACCTACCATTCTCCGGCGAGACCCTCTTCGGGAAGCATGCGGACGATGAGATGGCCCGCATGAAGGCGGAGGCCGAGACGCTCACGGCTGTGGGCCTGGAGAAGCCTAAAGAGACCAAAAAGACGTACCGCCCCTTCCAACGGCGGTTCGGTGGGCAAGGCCGAGGACGTGGCCAGGCTTCGGGACAGTCGCAACATCAACAACCATTCCGTAAGCCGTTCCAGAAGGGCAGAGGAAGCCAGCAGTCGGCTCCGGCGCCCAAGGGCCAGGCTGGGTCTAGGCCCTAGGAACCTACTTCCCCCGGATCTGTTACCCACTCCGGTAGGGGGAAGCATTCAATTTTTTCTGGCAGAGTGGAGAAAAATTACTCAGGACAAGTGGGTGCTGAATATTGTTTGCAATGGATACAGTCTTCGGTTCACCAGCCCTCCTCCAGCAATTCCACCGGTCAGCTCGCAGTTTCAGCTGCGCGAGCTTCAGGCGGAAGCGGATATCCTGTTGAGGAAAAGGGCGATAGAAGAAGTACCTCTGTCTCAGAGAGGAAGAGGTCTGTACTCCCAATTCCCAGACTGTCGTGGGAATGTCCTTGTGAAAGGGAACCCCTCTGAGGAGATTCTCCGCCAAACACCACCACTTCAGAGACTGAAGAGCATGCAGCGACAGTTGAATCTTGTCGTCCCAAGATCCTTTCCTCTGATCCCACTGGTCCTCCAAGCACTCCTGCAGCGATCTCACGTGCAGCCGTGCGTGTGGAGTCAGGAAGATACAAGAGGCCATCGATCCCAGTAGAGAAGACACCGTCCTCACTGTTGTAGATGGCGTTGTGATAAGAGACTGAGCCTTCCGAAGGAGAGATAATCGTCTCTCTTCCGAAGGAGACACGCTTGCTGACAGCGTATTGGTGGAGGCTCCCAAGTACTGTATGCATTGGACCGGAGTCGGGACAGACTTGGCCATGTTGATGTGCAGCCCCAGCTTGTTCAAGAGAACGCACGTCTTCTGGAAGTGTGCTCGCGCTTCCGAGAATGAAGATGCCTTGATCAACCAATCGTCCAGGTACGGGTAGACGAACACCTTGTTCTTCCTCAGGTGTGCTGCTACCACCGCCATGCACTTCGAGAATGTTCTCGGCGCAGACTTCAGTCCGAATGGGAGTACTGTGTATTGATAGTGATTGGTGCCGACTTGGAACCGCAGGAACTTCCTGTGTTTGTGTGCAATGGGCACATGGAAGTAAGCATCCTGTAGGTCTATAGCGCATAGCCAGTCTCCCTGTTGCAGCTGAGGATAAATCTGATGCAATGACAGCATGCGAAACTTTTCCCTGCGAATCCATTTGTTTGCCTGTCGCAAGTCCAGAATGGTCCTGAACTCGTTCTTGTCCTTGTTGCGAACCAGAAAGAACTGGGAGTACAGACCTCTTCCTCTCTGAGACAGAGGTACTTCTTCTATCGCCCTTTTCCTCAACAGGATATCCGCTTCCGCCTGAAGCTCGCGCTTCTCTCCTGGGATGGGGAGCGCACCCCGGGACTCTACAGATTCAAGGAACGTGGTCGCCGATGGAGGCCATGTATCACATCAATTTCCTGGAACTCAGAGCTGTTCACTTGGTACTGAAGGCCTTCCTTCCGTCCTTCCGGACCAACTCTTCTTGTACAGACGGACAATACTACCACGATGTACTACCTCAACAAGCAGGGGGGCTCGAGATCACGCACTCTGTCACAGGAGGCGCAGGCGATCTGGCACTGGCTCCTAGCCAGAGGATTGACGATAGCGGCTACCCATCTGCCAGGTGTGCAGAATGTTCAGGCAGACGCACTGAGCAGGCTGGTTCAGGAAAACCACGAATTGGTCATAAACGACGAAGTACTAGGAGAAGTCTTCGCACGGTGGGGAACTCCAGACGTAGATTTGTTCGCCACCACCGAAAACAGCAAGTGTAGAGACTTCGCCTCCAGGTACTTCCAGCAAGGGACGCTGGGGAATGCGTTATGGATAGACTGGACGAACAGCTTTCTGTACGCCTTTCCTCCTATACCCCTGATTCTGGCGGTGCTCATCAAGCTGGCCCGGTCCAGGGCTCGGATGATACTCATTGCCCAGGAGTGGCCCATGCAGTGGTGGTTCACGGACCTACTTCACCGGTCTCTCCTTCCTCGCATTCGGTTGCCGTGCAGGCCGGACCTTCTCACGAAGTTCGGGGGATGGATGTTACACCCCAACCACTCGTCTTTGAGTTTGGCGGCATGTCTCCTGAGATAGTGCAATATGGCCATCTGAATCTGCCCGATGATTGCATGGACATACTGAAGGAATCTGAGACCTTCCACTTGGACTTCTTATGCTTACAAGTGGAAGAGGTTTTGTATCTGGTGCCAGTCTAAGAACCATGATCCTACGACCTGTAAGGAAAATGTCATCCTTCCTTACCTTTTACATTTGGCGCAGTCTGGCCTTAATGTTCATTCCATTATGGTTCATCTTGCTGCATTGACTGCCTACAGGAAATGCCCTTCACAGACTTCCTTTTTCCAGATCCCTGTGATCAAAGATTTTCTGGAAGGATTGAAGAAAGTGTTCCCTCCTGTCAGGCTTCCTTCTCCTTCATGGGAATTGAATGTGGTGCTGTCCAGATTGATGAAGGAGCCTTTTGAACCTATTCATAAGGCTTCGTTGCAGCACCTGTCCTGGAAGGCGGCGTTCCTCGTGGCCATTACATCGGCCCGCAGGGTGAGTGAAATTCAGGCGTTGTGTTGTACTGAACCTTATACTGTGTTTCATGCTGCTAATGTTGTTATGCGTACTCACCCTAAATTTCTTCCCAAGGTTATTTCTGATTTTCATGTCAACCAGACCATAACTTTGCCTACGTTTTTTCAGAACCCTTCTTCTCCAGCGGAAAGGTCCTTACATTCCCTGGATGTTAGGAGGGTGTTGAAATTTTATCTGGATAAAACCAAAGATATTTGTAGGTCTGACCAGTTGTTCATCAATTATGGCTCGGTCAGGACGGGTCTTGCGACCTCTAAGCAGTCCATCTCTAGGTGGATTGTGTCCTGCATACAATTATGTTACCAAAAGGCTAATAAGACCGTAGGAGGTAAGCCTAAGGCTCATTCCACCAGGGGCAAAGCTGCCACGACGGCTCTGCTCCGTAACGTGCCGATTGCTGAAATCTGCAAGGCAGCCACTTGGAAGTCGGTTCATACCTTTGCTAAGCATTACTGCCTGGACACTGACGCCAGGGCAGACGCTCAGGTTGGGCAGCCTTCGCTGCGGAATTTGTTCGCACAGTAGTGGCGTTATGTATTTATTCTCCACCGCCGCTTTGGTGTGGGGATGGGCTTGCCATTCTATTCACTAGATTATGACTATACACAGAGACCCCCTACTACAGAAGGAGTAGTTTCTGTCCTGTAACTCCAGTTCTGTAGTAGGGGTATCTCTGTTATAGTCATAAGCGCCCGCCCTCCTCCCTGGTGGAGATATTTCATCATGTACGGAATGCGACCGGTCTGGCGTGCTTCGCCTTCAAAAAGAACTGAAAGTAGAGGGACCTGCTATGCATTCTGGGATACTGGGAGAAGTTCTGGAAAGTTCTCTTAAAGGCACAGTATCCTATTTAAGCCACATAATGGCAGCCTATGGGGCTTGTCTGTCCCTACCTTCCTCTCTATCATTCCAGAGTCTTTGACTGGGGGAGGCAAGTTTCTCTATGGTAGAAACTGGCAGGCTGTTTTGTGTGTGGTGTTTTTTGGTGGAATTTCTAGTTGAAGTACTGGACAGTGTAGCCTGTGGATATAGGCTGCATTATTTGTCTTTAATGGGCGGGACTATTCACTAGATTATGACTATAACAGAGATACCCCTACTACAGAACTGGAGTTACAGGACAGAAACTACTATATATATATACATATACAAAGCCAAGGTTCCCCCTCTAAGAAGAACGACACAGGCTGCCTTTGAATGCTTCAAGTGGATTTATTTAGGGCACAGAATCGGCAGCTCCCCACCGACGCGTTTCGCCACTAAGGCTTGGTCACGGTTAGCGTGTACAACTTCAAAGTGCTATTTACATGGTGAAAAATCAAGTGCATAGAGGTAGGACTACAATTCATCTGTTCAGCCAATTTTGGTCGCCATCTTTGAATGGTGTATTGCACCATCAATTGACCAATTGTTGTTTAGTACATTTATACAAACCGAGGCAAAATAAATGACATACATCTGGCCATTCAATGTTCATAGTCAGTTAATTGTAAAATAAACTTCCAGGGATTTCCGCCGGTTAGCGAAATATTTATCCATTTGGGTGCCGTTTTTTAGCGCACTCACTTCAATGTTTACAAAACTATAATTGCCTCCATTTAACTAAATAAATCTCGCCCCAGTGGGCTATTCAACTGTGCCATGATTTTACTGTAGTTGTGTAAGTGATGCACATAATGCATATAATTTTTTATTTATTTTTTTGCAGCGTGAATCTTTCTGGATTCACTATGCTGTGCACTATTCCGCGGTCTAGTGGTTGGGCCCGAAATCGTAGTCTTTTCTCTTTTGTTTTTTTTCACGTTGCCCAGGTGGGCGTCGACGTCCCACCTTTTGGTGTACTTCCTGTGACGTCGGCACGCTTCCTGCGGAAGCTCCCACCTTTGGGCTCCATCTTCAGGTTCTTTTTTCCACCATTGGGTCTGGATCGTCACCGAGAGGTTCCAGAGTTTTTGGAGAAAAGAAGGAAAAGACTGAAATCTACTGAAAAAGATTGGAGAATACATCCAGGAACAAGACCACTGAGCCGGGACGACGACTAAGAAGGAGGAGAACATCAAAGACTTTGACGTCCAACAGAGAATGTGCACACAGGGGGCCCCCTGAGCGCAGGAATGGACAAGACTTTGTTCAAATTCTGCCGCAATTGCCACCACAAATACGCGCAGAAGGACCAGCACCCGGTTTGCAACCTCTGCCTGCCAGTCGACCACGAAAGCAAAGATTGCAACGCCTCCTCAGTCTTCACCCGAAGACTCTCTGAGTTAGAGAGAGGCAGAGTAGAGCCAACTACAGCATGCAGGGCAAAACCAACCTCTGTCGCTTCAGGACTTGGGCCTCTCCAGTGATGAAGAGGACAACATCGCCGAGGGACCAGATTACTACACGGTCGTTGAGACTGATAAGAAAACTACAAAAGAGGTGGGAGATACGTCGACCCCTAAAACCCTTACAGACTCTTTAAAGCCCGAGTCAGACTCTTGAAAAACAGTCTAAGTCCACAAAAGGAGCACTGGCGCCGAAAATTACGACTGCCACGTCCCTGAAAAGGAGCACTTGACGCCGAAGGAAAAGGACCCGAAGGTGACTTAGATGTCTGTCGAAGAGATCATCCGAAACACTCGACGCCGAACAGGCCGCCGAGATAGAAAGGAAAAAGAGAAGGTTTGAGGCCGAAATGGATAACCTCCTGCAATGGAGAAAAAAGAATTCCACGAACCGGATGAACAGGTTCACCATCCCGTCGAAGACTACGATCGTCTAAGTTGAGGACGTAGAGGAATTAGACACCGAAGAGCCGCCGAAAACTCCCAAGAACACCAAGAGGAAGAGGGCCTATACTATGACGAGGAAGGCGAGGAAGACCAGCGCACGAGTTTGGGCTCGGCATCCTCGGTGGCGCAGGACCTGGATTGGCAGGACCTTGACACCGAAAGCCCAGAAGAGGCCTTGGAGACGTATCCTTCGAGGCCTTTTTGTCGCCAGATGACTTTGGTATCCACAACATGGTCATCGGGTATCCACAACATGGTCATCAGGAATGCGGCAACAGCTTATGGAGTGAAACTGGAGGAAGAAAAAGCAAAAGCCTGCTTCCTCTTAGAGACCCTGCTCCCTGCTCAAACAAGGAGTCAATTCCTCCCCATGCTACCAAGTGTCCTGGACCAGGGGAGGGAGGCATTCAAAGAACCAGCAAGTTGCAGGTCTGTCACACCTAGGACAGAGAAGAAATACAAACACTCCTCTAAAGACCCTACCTACATCCAGGGATCCGTCACAGCTGACTCCATCATTGCAGCAACAGCCAATAAAAGGGCCAACGTTCTCACAAACTCGGGCACACCACCAGACAAAGTAAGAGGATAGACCTCACTGGAAGGAAGATGCAGCAGTGCACTGGCGCATTGCCAAATCGAATGCCCTACTCAACAGACATAAGTACCAGAATTGGGACGAGGTAATACAGCTGCTCAAACACCTCCCTGAGCAATACCTACAAAGAGCAGCACACCTGGTGGAGGAAGGCAAGAATATAGCAAACTAATGCCTGAAATCAGCCTTGGATGCAGCAGACCCATCCAGCAGGCTCATGATGATCGGGGTCACAGAAAGAAGGCATGCCTGGCTGAGGATCTCTGATTTCAAGCCGGAAGTACAGAATAACATTCTGAACACCCCCTTCAATGGAGAAACCCTGTTCGGAGCACCAGTGGATGAGAAACTCTCCTAACTCAAAAAATAAAATGAAACTGCAAGGTCCATGGGAGCCTTGCAATTCAGAGGTATGAGAAGAGGTACCCCGACACGGAGACCAAACGGAAGAGGGGGAAACCAGCCGGGAACGTCACATCAGACATTCCAGCAGACCTACCAGGGCGACAATCAAGCACAGCAGGGCTAGCAAAAACTAACCTGGCAATACCAGCCTCGGGGCCAGTCCTTTCGGGGGAGGGCGAAATGAACGAGGGCAAACAAGAAGAGGGGGTCAGCAACCCACCTCAAAGTGACTCATCATCAACAAGCGTGCCCACCCACACAACACCTCTATGGGAGGGGCAGTCATGAAAAAATGGTTACACGGACTAAAGATCAACGAACATGTAACACCAGTAGGAGGCGGACTAAAACACATCTTCCAGAAATTGAAGAAAATAACTACAAATGGATACTTCACATCATACAGTTCGGATACTGCATAGAACTGGTAAAGAAACCGCCAAACAGGAAACCAAAAGGAAAGGTGCGCTCAGCAAAAGAACTAGCGCTACTCATAGAGGAAGCACAAGAACTCCTCCGCAAAGAGGCCATAGAAACCGTACCATTCAAAGAAGGAAACAAAGGGGTGTACTCTAACTACTTCCTCGTACCAAAGGTGGATGAAACGTTAAGACCCATCCTGGACCTCAGGTTCCTAAACCAATACATAAAAACACAAAAATTCAAAATTACATCTCTACAAGAAGTCATCCCTCAAATAAGGGACGGAGACTTTGTACACTATAGACCTATAGGAGGCCTACCTACACATTCCCATGAACAGGCAGCACAAACATCTACTGAGATTTGCCATCGACAAAGCACACTACCAGTTCACTGCCCTGGCCTTCGGACTAAAATTCGCGCCAAGGGTCTTCACCAAGTGCCTCGCAACCGTGGCAGCGCACCTAAGGAGGGAAGGGATTTATGTATACCCCTACCTCGACTCGCTAATAAAAGCAAGTTCATACAAACAATGCTAAGAACGTGCACAGCAGGTCACAAACACTAACAGAACTGGAATTCTCAATACACTGGGGGAAATCCTCAATGGAACCAGAACAAGTGAACATCTTCCTAGGGGCACAGATCAACACCATACAGAGCAAGGTGTTCCCCTGCAACACGAGAACAATTACCCTGCTGAAGGAGACACGTCCGTACCAGAAGGGGCGAGCTCTGACCGTGAGGACAGCAAGCAAGATCATGGGAAGGATGGCATCATGCATACACCTAGTCCCTAATATATGGCTCCACATGAGAACATTCCAGGAATGGCTGCAACAACAATGATCACAAGCTACAGGGAGTTGGGACGATCTAGTGGTTGTAAGAGGAGATAGTGTGGTGGAACAAGGAGAACTTAACAAAGGGTAAGCCTTTAACACCACGAAACCCAACAGTGACCATCACCATAGACTCATCCCAGAAGGGATGGGGAGCACATATGAACCAACTCAAGGTGCAGGGCCTGTGGACTCCCAACAGATGCGATCAAGCACATCAACTACCTGGAACTAAAGACAGCATTCCTCGCCCTTAAAGCCTTCCAGAAACAACTATACGGGCAAAGTGTTGATACAAACCGACAACACCACAACGATGTTCTACATCAGCGGTTCCCAAACTTGACTCCTGAGGACCCCCATTTATTCACCACAGGAAGCCAGGGAACCCCCAGCAATTTGTACAATTTAAATTTCAAACATTAAAAGAGTAATTTAAAAAAAATAAACTCATGTACACACAAAACAAATACTCAAATTACTAATTTTAGTATTTTATATTGAAAGAGTTTGCAAAAAACTGGAAACTTTAATGGGAAGGTTGGGGCTGCATCTCTGTGATTACCTTTTAAATGGTTACTTATATTCCACAGTACAAGGCTCCTGCCAGAGTGGAAACCAAAAGCAGCCCTGGCAAATGTTTTCAGACCAGTCCCCATACAGTACACACCAAGTGCAGTGAGTGAGGCTGACCATTACAAAGGGAGCTTTGGGAGGCTCACCCCCCCCCCCCCCCCCCCCCCCCCCAAGAAAATTTAGGATACAATGGTGCATTCTACAGCACATTTATCATTATATATTGAATTGTATTCGCTTTTAAAGATTAGTAAATGATGACCTTACTATGCACCAGGATACAACCATCTTTGTTGGGATTCTTCAATGATTCCCTTATCAGCAGTGCCTCTCATTTCTCCATAGCACATCTGTCACATGTATTTCATTTGTTTTATAGCATCTCTCGTACCATTGTAGGATGTCGGAGCACTTTACATCACACACATATAGAGACAATGAATCATATGTGTAAGTCAGTGTAGATAAAATGTTACGTAAGGCAAAGGGGACTACAATGTGTAGGATTCTTATGTCATTCTTTCTGATAGGCATTTTTAAAGAGTGCTTGGTCTGGAAAAGCACACAATCGGGAGTCACGACCTAACATAGTGGTTAGCATTGACTTTAACAATACAAATGTATTTCCACCCAAATAAACCCCTTAAGCAGCATCAGGATAATAAAAGACTGGGAAAAACATAAGTTACTAACTTGTACCGTGCAGTGTGTAAGCAGCTCTTTGACAGTTTATTGGTCCCTGTGCTAGATTATTATTGTCTCTTATGAGCGTTAGAGTAACAAAAGAATCTCTGACAAAAGAAGTAATGCACTGACCTATGCACATCTGTTTTTTAAAATGCATGGTACGCGTTCCTTGCAGCAGGCATATTAACCCTCTGTGCTACATTAGATAAGTCAAACCTGCCACTGGACACAACTCATCTCTTTCCAGCAGGTACACTAATCACTGGTGTTATCTTGACACTTTTATTGTGGCTCAAACTGCTAATTCTACAAGGAATTTTAGAGTGCTTTTAAAACTGTTGCCTGAGGACCCCCTGGGAATATGTCACGGACCCCTGGGGGTCCAAGGACCCCAGTTTGGGAAACACTGTTTACATCAACAAACAGGGAGGAACACAATCAGTTGCGCTATCCAACCTAGCACAGGACATATGGAGACGGGCCATTCCACTCATGATTTACCTCCTAGCTTTACACCTACCAGGAAAGGACAACGTGGAGGCAGACTGGCTCAGCAGACAGACATCGGCATCCCACGAGTGTGAGCTCAATGCACAAGAAACACAAAAGCTATTCAAGAAGTGGGGGACACCAACAATAGACCTATTTGCAACACACCAAAATGTAAAATGCTGATACTTCGCATCCAGGCAACCAGGGGAACAATCCCAGGGAAATGCCATATGGATAAGCTGGTCGAAAACATTTGCCTACGCTTCCCCCCCCCCCCCCCCCCCTCCCCTCCCGATACCACTGATACACAGGGTACTCAGCAAATGCAGAACCAGCAACATGACGCTGATTCTGGTGGCACCACAGTGGGCCAGGCAGTCATGGTTTTAACAAATGAAGGAGATGGCGCAGGGACCACCTCACAAGTTCGGGAAAAGAAAGGACTTACTCTCCATGCAAAACGGAGAGGTACTCCACCCAGAGCCAGAGAGCCTCTGCCTAGCGGCATGGCTCCTGAAGACCTAGAGTTCGCACACCCGAAACTGCCGGAGGGCACACTGCGGGTGCTACGAGAGGCAAGGGGACCTACCACACGGAGGTGCTATGAGGCATAATGGGAAAGATTCACACAATGGTGCATCAGGGAAAAACTACACAAGAAGATGACGAAGGAATCAACGGTGCTAAAATATCTAACACACCTGCTAAAAGCAAACCTAAGTTCTACCTTTTCTAAGAGTACACCTAGCAGCGATAGTAGCCTACACAAGGGGAGAGACAGGAAAGAACTTCTTTACATCTCAAGTAGTAAAAAGATTCCTGGAAGGGGCTAAATGGATTGCACCACCAAAAAAGATGCCGCCACCGGCATGGAACCTTAATTTGGTCCTAACAGAGCTTATGAAGCCGCCTTTTGAACCCATCCATAAGGCCTCACTATAAATGCTCACAATGAAGACAGCCTTTCTAGTAGCAATCACCTCGCTACACAGGGTAAGAGCTACAAGCGCTGACGCTACTGGAACCCTACATTCAAATACACAATGACAGGGTGGTAATGAGAACGGATCCACACTTTCTGCCAAAGGTGGTGTCAAGGTTTCACATGAACCAAACAATACAGATACCAAGCTTCTTTCAGAAACCATCCACAAGCGCAGAGAGGGCACTGCACACTCTGGAAGCTAGAAGGGCAATAATGCATTACATGTAAAGAACTAAAGAGCACAGGAAAAACAAAGCAGTTCTTTGTGTCCTTCGCAAGCAGTTTCCTGGGTAGACCAGTAACAAAGGGCACCATCACACGATGGATCACACAAACTATGCAATTCTGCCACAAACAGGCAGGTCAGGAACTAACAGAGGGGGCACAAGCCCACTCTACCAGGAAAAAGGGAGCAACAATAGCCTTCCTGGCTAACACACCGATTCAAGACATATGTCTGGCGGCACCATGGGCTTCACGGCACACGTTCACTAAGCGCTACTGCGTGGATATACAAATGAACAAGGAAGCACAAGAAGAACAGAAAGTGCCTCAACATAGATGCAACTACCAACCCTCATCTTCCACCCAGCCGCCACAAACATAACAAACCGCTACAAAGTCTATGCACAGCATAGTAAATCCAGAAAGATTCACGCTGCAAAACGAATAGTTTCTTGCCTGTCTGTGTAGTTTTGCAGCTTGAAGATCTTTTTGGATTCACTAGCGAACCTACCCATCTCGGCCAGAAAGATGAGGCAGAAGAAGAAGGTGGAAATACAAGGTTAATATACAAACACCTTAAGAGACAAAGTAGAAATTCATTTCATTTTCCAATCTTTATTTCGGCCATTGGCCATAAAAGATAAACAATACACATACAATCACAAATAGATCAATGCATTAAAAAGATGAAAAACATTGGAAATGCGTATGCTAAAAATACTGTAAAAACTGCATCTAAAATTTAGGAGGGACCCAACACCTTTAAAATACGGTTACGAGTGTACCAAACATTAGTAAGAAATGTTGTCAGTGCGAAGACAGTTGGGCCAGAGACATCAGATTTTAAAATCCTGTACATTGGGGCATATTCCCTACAGCCAATGTTTCTGATCAATGGGAGGAGCCAATATTTTCTCGCTACCATGTAGGCTGGGCAGAAGAAAGCCACGTGTAAGTCGGTTTCCTCCATGGCATCAAAGGCCGGGCACTGCTTTGTGGTGGGAGGCGATGACCAGGTACTAGTAAAAGACCGAAAGGGCAATGTGCCGTATCTCCATTGGAGAAACAGCTTCCTGGCAAGCACAGGGGAAATAGGATCCAAAACCCTCTCAAACCTATAAAGGTCCTTACTTAGTAAAAACACAGAGGATAAAGACCCTTCTGCCTGGGCATCTAGGGCCCTAGCTAATTTTTGTTCATGGTATACATTAGCCAGGGACCTTTTGGAGATGTTTAATGCGGCATTAGCAGGGTCAGTCCATAGATCCGGGAGCCCTATTTCCATACAAGTGGATTGGATGTTTTTAACCCAGGGGATACGGAGCGCTTTTGGGCGATTCAATAGTTCTACCAATTCCGCCCTATATGCCGCAAGATCATTACTGCTCCACAGCCTACGCCAGAAGGCTATGGGTCTCAAACTTATTTCATCAGCTAATGGTCGTAGACCCAGATCAACCCTCAAGGGAAGGAGCGGGGTGCTGGGCGGAAGCGCGGCTATCTGTCTTATGAACTTGTTTTCCGTTAGTAACAGTCTCCGGCAAGGTGTGTGTCCCCACAATTCCGCCCCGTACATGGTCGCTCCCCTGGCCTGGGCCTTGTATAGCTAGATGAGCGCCCCCAGCGGGCGGTATGAGGAGCCGGTCATCATCCGAGTGATGCCCCCAGTAGTTTGTATAAGTTTAAGATTCGCCCTACTCTGGTGGGATCCCCAAGACATGGTTTCGTTAAGAGTCACACCAAGGTATTCAAAGGTGGCAACTCTCTCGAGCCGTGCTGCTCCCAATTGCGGATTCGGCCGCAATTTTTGGCTCGGATTCAAAACCATGAATTTGGTTTTGGCCGCATTGATTTCTAGCCCCCTGTCAGTGCAGAAGGCAACAAATGAATCGAGGATCCTCTGTATCCCCATAGGGGTTTTGGATAGCAGCAGGGTGTCGTCCGCAAACATAATTGCGGGCACCCTGCTGCCATTCAATTTAGGGGCGTCGGTGTAGTCCGTGGCATTCAGGTGGGCGATTACCCCGTTGACGAAGAGGCAAAACAGGGTCGGTGCCAACACACAACCCTGCCTTACCCCTCGGTCAACGGGGAATCTATCGGTAAGTTCCCCGGACGTCCCACACCTCACTCGGGCATAATTATTATGGTGCAGCCTCTGTAAGATTGATAGGATGTCCGGGGGAACGCCCATCTCTGCCAGGACGCTCCAGAGTTTCCCCCTGGGCACCAGGTCGAAGGCGGCCCGTAAGTCCACAAAGATTGTGTAGAGACTACCGCCCTCTAATATTGCTGCTCTCCAATAGATGATGTTCAGTCTAAAAACCTGGTCCACTGTGGAAACACCCCTCCTAAATCCCGCCTGATAGGGACTAAGGACACCCACCTCTTCCATCCAGTCCTGGAGCCGATTCAGCAAAACCCTGCCAAACAGTTTCTGTGCTACGTCAATTAAACTGATGGGTCTGTAGTTGGCTGGGAGGAGGGGCGAGCCCTTTTTAAAAATGGGCACCACCTCTGCCCCCAGCCAAGTACTAGGGATTTCCATGCCGCTAAGAACTCCGTTGAAAAGAGCGGTAAGGTAGGGGGCCCAAACAGTGGGCTCCTGTTTAAACAGGTCCCCAGGTAGGCCATCCAGTCCCGGCGCCTTTCCAGAGGCAAGACCTGCAATGGCAGCAGTGACCTCACCCAGCGTTATTAGATCCCCCTTCATAATCTGGCCAGCCAACCCCGGTAACAGCAAAGAATTCTCCCGGCTCTGAACTGTATAGGGACTGGAAATGTGCCTGCCACACCCCTGGAGCAATATTAGGCTCTATTGCCGATTGGAGATTTCCCGACCCCCCCACCCACTATCCTCCAAAACAGACGATGATTTTTGATCGCTAGGGCCTTGGTAAGTTCTTCCCACTGATTTTCCTCCCATTCGGCCTTAGCGTGGGCAACGAGTTTCTTGTAGGCCCGCCTACTTTGTCTTAGGCTGTCCCCCCCCCTAGACCCTCCTTAATAAGTCTGAGGAGTTCTCCTTTTGCCCTTCTGCATGCTGGATTGTACCATGTTGTTTTGCCTTGTCGCCCCTTTCTTGGCTTTTGTGAGCTACTAAAGAGATGAGGGGCCGCGGCTTTTATAAGGTCCTCATGAGCCTTATACAATTTAGCCTGGGAATCTTTGTTGTTTGCCTCTGTATCTAAACTCCCCACAGTTTCCAAGATGGGAGTTATCCCATCATAGATCATGGGAAGTTTGTTCTTGCTTGTAACCAAATGCTCCCACCTGATTCTTCTCCTGCTATTTTCCAGGAGAAGCGCAGGTTTGTTCCCTTCCAAAGTGGTCGTGGGAGTTTGAAGACCAGGGTGGACAAGGTCAAGCTCGAGTGCATTATGGTCGCTATCGGTCCTTTCCGTTACCCTAAAATCCCGGATTGTCGGCCACTTCACTATTTGGGCCAGGACATAATCCAAGCGAGACTCTCTTCCCACTCTATTGTAGGTGGTTCTGCTGGGTATGTCAGATTTCATTCGCCCGTTACAGGCTCTGATTCCGAACTTTAGGGTAAGGGCTGTGATTTGTAGTGCAAGTGGGGTCCAAGCCTTCGGGGGGGGAGCTTCTACTGAGGGCACTGCCCATCTGGCCTCTTCGTCCGATGAGAACCCCTCCAGAAGACCAGGGAGTGGCTCAAAATGAGAATTAAAGTCCCCTCCCAGCACATAGAATGAATCACTCAGTAGCTCGGATATATAGTTCGTAAGTTCATCTATGGTCGGTGATTCCTTTGCAATTCCCACTGGCCTAGAATAGATGTTAATTAACACAAGTTTAGCTTGATTGGGCCAGGATAATGAAACCACAAGGATGTCATCGGAGGTAGCCGACAACCGTGTTGCCACACAGCCTAGATGAGATGCAACTTAGGTCGTAAGCCCCCCTGACGGACGGCCTTTGCCTTCCCACCTTGCTGGAATGAAAAATGACATGTAGCCTTGGTGACCATAATACTCTCTAGCCCAGGTTTCCTGGAACATACAAACGTCTCCAGTCTCGATGTAGTTTGCCCAGTCAGGGTCAGCCAATTTGTTGGCCAGTCCAGCAACATTCCACCAGATTAACCTCAAGTGTTCAGAGGTGTCAGTTGCCGTGCCAAGAGGGTTGGAGGGGATGGTTTCAGACACTGGATCAGTCAGTAGTTCAGGAGCATTACCAACAGTAGAGGCAGATGGCTCAGGAAATGTGCTGGAGCCATTATCCAGGGACACAGGATCATTCAGTAGTTCAGGAGCATTACCAACAGTGGGGGCGGATGGCTCAGGAAGTCTGCAGGTGCCATTATCCAGAGTCACTGGGTTGTAAGCAGAAAGTCAGTCAACCCCATCCAAACCGTTCAAGCAGTTAAAGCGGTTAAAATGGAAATAGGGTGTGTCAGGCAATTGAAAATTTGGGCGTTGTGCATAATCCTTGTGTCTGCGTCTACGTTCCACCCTTATCCATTCATCATGCGGTGCATGCGAATAGGAGGGAAGAAAAAGGATACTGGCAGGGTCTGAATAGTGGAATCCAATGAACGGTTCCCTCCTCCACAGATATGCAAGACGGTGCCCGGATCTTTGAAAGTTACCAGAATACAGTTCCCTATTGTTTTTTCTGGTCTTCCCTAACCAGGGGACCCTTCTAACCATAATAATCTCATTGTTAAAATGTGGTGGTAGGGGTCGGTTCCAATTTAGCCATTTAATGACCTTTTTCTTTAGGGATTGGAAATCTTCACTTTCTCCTGGTCGCAGTTGGGGGGCGCCTGCTAACACCACCGTTAGTCCGTTAGCTTCTGGCGGCAAATCTGGTCTCCGTGGTCTTGGGACTGGCCGAACCGGAGACGGAGAGGAAGTGCTGACAGCTTGGGGAAGGCCAGCATTAGTCCCTGCCTGAGGGCTGTGAGGGGCAGGGTCTATTAATTGTGAAGGCCTATTGGTAGGGTTATTGCGCGGTGCCTGGACTGGAATAGCCATTAGTGGCTGCAGGGGGGGGGCAGCGGGAGCGCCCTGAGGGGGGACTTTATTGGCACCCTGTGAGACTCCTGTTTTAAGAGGGTTTCCTACGGGGAGATTAGGTCCCGCATTTTTGGATTGCTTACTAACTAAGGTGTTCAAGGTAGTAAGAGATGTCTCTAGAATAGTAAGCCTGATCTCAACTTTTTTCAAGCTATCACTAATGAGCTGCAAAAGGGAACGAAATAAGAATTCTATACTCCCTATAGATGTGAGAGAGGGGTTTATATTAGATGTATTAGCCACTGGATCGCTGTTAGTAACAGCTGTGTTGGGGCTTAGATCCTTGGAGGGGGCAGCGATAGGCGCAGTCTCATTATCCTTGCCAGATAGGAGTGCGTTTTTATATTTTTTACCAAAATCTAGATGGGATGGTTTGGTTTTCCCCAGCCCCCCCCTTGACTTCCTACTGCGTTTGCTAGGTGGAGGCCTGTGCAACTCCACCACAACACTTTGCTTTGGCTTACTCTTCTTATTTGTGTTCGAAGGGGGAGTTTGGGTGACCAAGTTCACTGGGATATTGGATGGCAGGGATGGAGTTATCTCTGTGATCTTTTCAGGCGACATACCAGGGGTGCTTGGGATTTCCCGAAGTAGGAGGGGAAAATCCTCAAGAGTTGGTAGATTTAGGCTATTGGGGGGGGGGGTACCCTCCTCTTGAGAGATGGGATACGGGATAATTTCTGTCAGGGGTCTACTCTTCATTGATTCAATGGAGCGCCGGCGCTCCGCCCTAAGTCTCTCCAAGGAGTTTTCTTTGCCCCCATCTCCTTTGGCGGATTTAAAGTAATTGTCCAGCGTCCCTGTGTTGCTTCCCCCCTCCCTTGATGGAGTTTCACGTGGTGCCGGTGAGTGCATCACCCTAGTCAGAATCGCAGTTCAACTGAGGTTGTAAGACGAAGGTAAGGGATATGGCCCAGCCCGGCCTCCTTTGGCCCTTGACGGCCAGACGGTCCCGCCCTTGTCCCGGGCTTCTCCCGGCGCACTCCCGCTCTCTCCCGCGAAGCGGAAGCTCTGATCACCTTTGTACACAGCCTCACCCTCTTGGAGGGCTGATAGGCGGGGGGCGTGGCCAGCGGGGAGAGCAGCCCAGGTGTAACTGGTTGGGCGCGCAGGGACTCCTGGACGCTGGAGTCCCTGCCTCAATGCTCGCAGCCCCGCTAGCACACTCGCCTGCCCCGCGCTCCACAGAGCAGCTCCCAGAGTCAGCAAAGCGCTGCGGGACCCGCGAAGCGGGTCCGGCGAGGCGCTCCGATTATCCTTGCGTGCAGGGGTGCACAGGCTTCCAGCAGTGTGCCAAGGTCCGCAAAGAGGGCTTCACGATTGCCTGGAGGGTCCCAGAGAGTCGGGTGTTGGCTCCGCTTTTGGCTCCGTTGGCGGGGGGCGTGGCCAGCGGGGAGAGCAGCCCAGGTGTAACTGGTTGGGCGCGCAGGGACTCCTGGACGCTCGAGTCCCTGCCTCAATGCTCGCAGCCCCGCTAGCACACTCTCCTGCCCCGCGCTCCACAAAACTTCCACAGAGCAGCTCCCAGAGTCAGCAAAGCGCTGCGGGACCCGCGAAGCGGGTCCGGCGAGGCGCTACGATTATCCTTGCGTGCAGGGGTGCACAGGCTTCCAGCAGTGTGCCAAGGTCCGCAAAGAGGGCTTCACGATTGCCGGGAGGGTTTACATTAAGGAAGAACTTGAAAACATTGCAAAAGGATTCACGAACATAACACAAAAACAAGAAAAAAAGAATCCGAAGATGGCGCTCAAAGATGGGAGCTTCCACAGGAAGTGTGCCGATGTCACAGGCAGTACACTAAAAGGTGGGACATCAGCGCCCGCCTGGGCTACGAAAAAAAAGAGTAATGACCACGATTCCGTACCCAACCACTAGACCGTGGAATATTGCACAGCATAGTGAATCAAGAAAGATCTTCAAGCTGCAAAACTACACCAACAGTTAAGACACTATTATATTTATATATTTATATTTTTTTCAAGGCATGTGAGCTGTAGATTTCATGCTTTGCATACTCCCATCTAGTGTTGGGTCCAGATGTTTGCAGTTTGTTTTTCTTCGATTAAGGGTTTTCCAGTCACGGGTTAGGTGACTTCTCCTGGGCATCGACTCCATTGTTAGATTGTTTTTTTACACCAACGGGTTCGGTTGTGAATTGTTGCGCTCCTGTTCGCCGTTTATTTGGTTTCCCTCGGTGGGCAAGACACCCTCAACGGTATTGTTTTCGATCGCGTATCCCATTCACTGCGTATTGTATTTACTTCAAAAGAAAACCCTACTTAACCGCTTCAGTCCGCATCGCAGTCAATGGAACAGACTCCATTTAAATTCTGCCCAGTGCCATGCGAAGTTTCTGCCCAACCTGTGCTTGTCTCCGGAGCACAGAAAACAGGACGGTAATGTGTGCAAGGCTTTCTGTTTCGAGAAGACGCGTCGCGGCCATTAAACTCGACGTTGCGACATGCAGAGCCAACATATAAGTTCCATTCCGGACCTCTTCAGAGAAGATTCGGAACAAGAAGCCGGAGACTCCATGGGAGCCGAAGAAGAGCAAGATCCCATCTCCGACTACAGCTCAGAGGGGGACAACGAAATCCCGCACGGGCAGAGTACTGCGAGTACAAATCCTCCCTTGCTGCAAAGTCCACCTCAGTCCAAGAAGAAGGCTCTGGTCCAACCCCCGCCTCCAGGCCTCGGTCAGCACCAAGAACATGTTTCCGACGCCCCACCCTCTGGCACCGCACCAGAAACACGCCCAAAAGCCTTCCAACTCCTAGCCGAGATCCCTGAAAACGGGCTCTAATCCGAAACCTTCAGGATCTGAGTCTAAGCCAGGCTCTGGCCAGCCCCCTTTGATGCCGAAAATACTTTCAGATCCAAAATCAGGATTCAAAACCATTGGCACTGAAACCACCAGATGAGCCGATTACATCTCGAGAACAACATTTCAATGATATGCCTACGAAACCAGATCCGAAACAGAGTTGTACATCCATCCAACTACTGGACCTATCACCACAAAAGTGACCCTTAAAAGGAAACCTGACATAGAGGACATCTACAACATTCCTTTGAAGAGGAAGAATGTCTGGACGAATCCTTCTCCCCTTCCATCTCCTTCTTCTCCTCAGCCTCAATCTTTAATGATTTCACCTGAGCACTCACCTCCACATACACCTGGAGATGAGGAGGATGAGGATGGGGCTAGGGTCAATGCACCATTACTTCCAGACCCATGGGCAGATTAGAATACCAACTCTCCCACAGGAAATGACCCTGACCTTCACCCTACCAAGTCCTCTCCACCGGACGACAGCGTAGGTTTCATAGAACTGCTAGGTAGAGCTGAAAACTACCATGGTGTACAGCTGCATAAAGAATCCCTTGAAAAGGATTTCCTTTTTGAAACCCTTAGCAGTTCACAAGTCATTGCACACACTCACCATGCTCAAGGGTATGATAAGACACGTTGATTACCTACTTAATGACCCCGTCAGGGCCCGTATCCTCACTCCTACGGTAGATCAAAAGTCCAAGCCAGCACCATCTGACCCAGCGTACCTAATGGGACAATTACCATTGGACTCCCTAGTGGTGTCCAATGCACGTAAAAGGGCCAAGTCCCAAACTACAGGAGAAGCTCCACCCACAGATAAAGAATCTAAGCTACTTGACACTTCGGGGAAAAGGGTAGCCTCCCAGGCAGCAAACTTATGGTGCATCTCTAACATGCAAGCGCTGCTTGCAAGGTATGACCGGGTGCATTGGAACGGGATGGAGCAGTTGCTCCAATTTCTACCTGATGCACATAAATCTAAAGCGCAAGACCTAGTGCGGGAGGGACAGCTCATTTCACACAATACAATCAGGTGCTCCCTAGATGCTGCAGACACTGCTGCTAGAGCTGTAACCACCAGCGTCCTTTTAAGAAGGCACGCCTGGCTACGTAGCTCAGGTTTCAAACCTGAGGTTCCGACTTAAATACTGAACACAGCCTTTGACAAAGAACACTTCTTTGGCCCAGTGGTAGATTCCTCACTGGAAAAAATTAATAAAGACACTGAAGTGGCCAGATCCATGGAGCCCTTCAACTAACACAAGCATGGGGTTCCTTTCAGTGTTCCATCTACCGCAGAGGGTCCAAAAATAACACTTCAGAAACCACCACCACGTACACGGGCAACAACCAACCCTTTGCCTCGAAGGGTTACTTCAGAAGGGGTTCCAGAGGAAACATCAGCAGAGGTAGAGGCTCAAATATGCGCACCTCCCCTCCAACACAAAGCAGTGATTTCTGTCCCTCCCCTTGACCATTTAACACCAGTCTGGCAGTCCATAACAGTCAAGTGGGTTCTGGAAATTATTGGTTCTGATAACTGCCTGGAGTTCACCAACAATCCTCCAAACATTCCCCCTAGGTCACACAAACTCACCGGATAACCTACACTTCTTTAAACAAGAGGTTCAGTCTCCCCTTCTAAAAGGGGCTATGTCCAAGTTTCCTGTTAGCGTGTACAAGATACCCTACTGGAAAAATGTGCGGGGGGGGAGTGACTATTCATGAAATGGTGATGGTAATAATGAAGGTACTGACGAATGGAAAAGAAGAAAGAGGAAGAGGTACTACAAATGACCTGTGTGGGTCTAGCCAAATAGCCCTGATTAAGACGATTCCAGCAAAAAACCTAGAGCGGGTTACTAAAAAGCGATGGACACGTCTCGACTTTAGCTCACCAGCAGAAAGCCAAAATGCAAAGGTATCCTCAAAGAAGCCCCTGCTGTTGAAAGCCATGCTTGCTCTATAAGATATATTTTTTACTCTGTTCCTGCTGAGCCCGAAGTAAGGAGGACCTCCGAGAAAGTCTCATTTAGAACAGTAAGTGTTCCCCTTTTTCAAATCCACCACTAGGCAGAATCGAAGTCCGGGCGCCCCATGTCTTCGCAGTCTAAGTCTAAAGGTGGACTATTAAAGCTCAGAGGGAAGAAAAGCCTAATCGACAAATCATAAAGAGGTGCCACAAAAAACTATGTTTTGGGGATAGGATAGACATTCCACAAAGGTCAGAGTGATCAACTCAACATCTTCAATTAGATCCTCTGGTGGTCTGCCCACTGTTGTGAATGTATCTAGGACCCTATTTAAATATTCCCGATTCATGCCCTGATGTGGTTATAACAATACATATCCTTATAAAGGCATAAGAATCATATCCATATTTAGTCATAGCCAATGCGGTCCAAATACAGCAAGGCTACTTCCCTGGACTCCTAGAAAGTACAACGCGTTCTTTAAACAAACCAAACCTCCAGCAGCCCGGGAATTCTCCCTGCTTTTGTTTTGATTTGTCCTAGGAATCGAGAGTCCTGAAGAACTGCCAGTTCTTAGTGACAGTTCTTAGTGACGTCTTATGTCCAACCTTACGTCAAAACCCGGCACCTTTCAGGTATAAATATACCAACGTTGTCTTAAGCAAACACACGGTGGTTGGGAGCAGAGCGGCTATCTACTTGCCCGAAGCCCAGCTGACGCACTGGGAAAGAAGCTGTCTTTTTCTCCTGCCGAGAAAATCCAGCTCCAGTGTTTCCAGTCACCCTTGCGGATTACTGGGAGATCGAGTCCTGAGAACGAGATACAAGACCTCCTTCATTTTATAACCAAGGTACAGAGCTGATTAAAACCTTAAGAGAATTCTTGATTCAGATTCTTGGCAAAAACCAACTTAACTTAAAACTGCAACTTACGTACTCCCCACGTATTAGGCTTAGGTCCGGTACACCGGGGTAGGCGTATCTTAGAAGCACCAGTTGAGTATGTTAGTCAATGTTTTTATGTATGTATATATTGTATCCGTTTTAAAGTATCATATGGCTAAGAAACCATATCAATGCTTTTACAGTATTATTTTATAATACTCCTTTTACTGTACGCACTTTACTTCATGATAAGTATTGCAATGGTGGCAATTCATTTCTCTTGCATGAGAAAGAAGACTGCTCAATAAATAACACCTTGTTCTTGAAAACGCCCGTCTCTCTATTTCTCTGCACTCCGGTGAAATTAAGCATGCACGATTGACTGAGTGAAATAGCTGTCTATTGTTTTCACACGACTCGAGAGATATACTCTTTATTCTGAGGGAGCACAGTTGTCATGTTTATGCGGTTGTCAGAAACTAATCCCTTCTTGTCTAATCAGGGAAGTTAACCCCTCCCTGTTCATTCGAGAAAGTTTCTAGTGACCTCTGAGCTAGCTGGCAAACCTAATTAAGTCTAACATAGTCAGTAGAGACCTTGATGACCTCAGTCCTACGTCTACACTGCTGTTTGTTATTCCAATGCGCAGAGCCTATTGGGAATATAGGAACTACACTACAAGCTCAAGCTCTCCTAGCGAGTGGAATACAGGGAGCCATTGGCTGTATCTCCTGCTTGTCAGATATAATTGAATTCCTCCTCTCTCAATCCTAAGAGAAGCCAGTCCGCGTCAACCACTCCCAGATCCCATGATTCCCGGAACTATGGTGGGCAATCCGATCACTTATGATTCCCGATCTTTACATGCCTTAAGATTAGCTACCAACCTCAACTGTCTGCATTCAGTACGACCTTTAGGTAGCAAGATCCGTTGTAATTATTGCAACTGGAAGGCATCCCTTAAAACCAGAGGGAATTACGCTACTTTATCGCAGCTGGAAGCTGCTTCTTCTCAATTGCAGATCAATGCCCAAACACTATACAGAGCTGGCCATGTTAATAGAAGATCTTAAATCCGATGCCCTCTTCTTAACGGAGACTTGGCTCCAGCTGGAAGCCGATCCTACTACAGTCTGGGCTACCCCACAGGGCTATACAATGAAGAGATCCGATCGCAACACGGGTAGAGGAGGAGGGTTAGCCATCATTTATAAAGAACAATACAAGTGTCGCACCACCCCCTCTACCACGTCAGCTTGCGAGAGCTTAATGTTCACTTTAGAACTATCCCCTACTAATACCTTTTCAGGCCTCCTGGTCTATCGACTGCCTGGAACGATTGGCCAGTTTGTTTCGAATATGACGGATTTAGCTGCCAATCCAGTGATTACCTCTGCTAATTTCACTGTGCAGGGCGATCTAAATCTTCATTTAGATGACCCGCTCGACTCAGCAGCTAACCGTCTCCGACTGAATTTTCAAGCAATTGGCCTGGCACAAAAAGGATTTCTCCCTACTCAAACTAAAGGTCATCTCTTTGATCACATTTACAGTACCCTTGACAATCTAAATACTGAATTGCCTGTACCATTGCCCTGGACCGATCATTATTTAATTCCATTGTTATGGACTACTATGAATTCCCTCCCTATACAAGACCCAAAAAAACACCGGGGCAGGAAGTGGGCTACACTTACCCTCTCCAAATGGGAATCAGCGCTCGCTGAATCTAAACCTTTAAAGGTTACACATCCTAACTTAGCCAACACTATTTTTAATAACTGGATTACTAATTCCCTTAATTTAGTACTCCCGAAGGAACCTTTGCACTCTATAAAGAGACAAAAAGTAGCCCCCTGGTACACTCCTAGATTAAGAGAAATGAAACTATCTTGTCGCAAACTTGAAAGAGCATGGAGACAAGATCGCTCTCCGATCAGGAAATCGGACTACAGAGCCGCAATTAGGCTATACAAAAAGAAAATTAAATCTGCCCAAGCCCAGTTTTATGATTTAAGGATTAATCTGGCAGTAAATGCTCTCAGAGAAATATTTAAAATAGCCAAATCTCTGATCTCCCCTCTTTCCGAGCGAATGTCATCAGACGGGGCATTAGCTCGCTGTAATAATTTAGCAACCTTCTTCCTCCAGAAGATTCAGACCATCTACTTTCCTTTTCCACTGATGGAATCGAATTGGAGGTTGCCACTACAGCCTGCCCCAACACCCCAGTTCCCTGTATGTTGGAAAGCTTTACCTTCTTGGACTCTACGTCCCTAAATGAAATAATCTCTTATGTCACATCAGGATCCCAGAGTGACCAAGCACCCCCCCCAGTGCCTCACTCTGGCCATGGATGTCATCCGACCAGTTCTTCTCGACGTCCTTAACACCTCAATTGCTACGAGCATAGTTCCGACTGGGTGGAAATGTGCAATGGTCAGGGCTCTTTTAAAAAAGCCCACTTTAGACCAAAGCAATCTAGCCAACTTCCGCCCCATCTCCCTGTTACCCTGGACAAGTAAACTGCTAGAAAAGCACATTAACAACATCTTAGTAGACTACCTGGAATCCAATAGTCTGTGTCTCTCAGATGGGATTCCGTCCCTGACACGGGACTGAGACAGCTTTGCTAGCAGTAACCGAAGAAACACAAACAGTGTTGGACCAGGGAGGGAAAGCAGCCATCATATTATTAGATCTCAGCGCCGCGTTCGACACGGTTAACCATGCTACCCTAATACATCGTTTGAAGGGCATGGGAGTGACGTGCGCGGCCCTGGCATGGCTCTCATCCTTCCTGGACGAACGCTTCTTCCAGGTGTTTGAGGGCGAGGCTGTATCCACCAAACAGCCACTCAGTTGTGGGGTTCCTCAGGGCTCTGCCCTGAGCCCCACACTTTTTAACATCTACATGAGGCCCCTAGCGTAGATAGTTCATCCATTTGGCGTCCGTATTGTCACCTACGCAGACGACACTCAGTCATCTGCGGAGTACCACAAGGTTCATCACTCAGTCCCACCCTCTTCAACGTTTACATGAGTCCCCTCGCATCCATCGCGCGACAACACAACCATAACATGATCTCTTATGCTGACGACACCCAACTGATCCTTTCCCTCACCAAAGACCCTATCACCGCCAAAACCAAGTCATGTTTGTGAGAAGTTGGCCTGGTATATGATGCTCACTAGTTCTAGTGATCACCTTGTACCATGCCAAGCAACCCTTATGATGATTGGTTGTAAGTCAACCTTATAGACCAGTTATCCTAGTGGTAACGTGGACAAAGCAGTCTTAGGCTAAACTCTGAAAGGCATGTGAAGCCAGCTGTATTATCATACACAACCCCTTTGAATACCAAATGAAAGGACACCACAAAGATATATATTGAAAATATATATATATTCATTAACTACAAATATCCCCTGAACTCTTTAAGAGCACAGAAGCACAAGCGTTAAACAAAACAGTTTAAAATACACAAAAGTTGCACAATATGGATGAGCCTTAGGGGCCACCTAAACCATATACTAAGAAAGTGGTATAAGAGATACCAATCGAAAAGGAAACAGGCCTAGGGCCTTGGGAATCGCTGGAGCTGATCGGGACTAGCAGTGACTAAGTCTGGAAAGGCCCGCGGGACTTGGGTGCAGTGTTTAAAGTGCACGCACTCACCAATGCAATGTCTATGGTGCGTAAAAGTTATAAAGTTAGTTAGGAACATTCCGAGTGACCTAGAAAGCTGAAACTTAAGACACAGGCCCTAGAGGTGTGTACCAGTGTGGGAACACCGGCGTTGCTGAGTTACCTCACCCACAGGACGCGGGTGCATAGGGTCGAAGTAGTGTCGGGCTTCGTCACGCTGGTCGATGGTGCTTGGAGCTGAAGATGCTTCAGGCGGCTCGATGTGAAGAGTTCCGGTGGATCCAAGGGTGGATCTGAAGTTGTGAAGACCTGAAAGCAGAGGGGGACAATGTTCAAAGTCACTGGCCAGTGACTACCGTGGAACCAGATTGGAACCAGGCGATGTCGGGTGCAAACAGGCGTTGAGGTGTAGCTTCTCTCTGCAGCCACGTGGACACGAAGAGTCGGACGTCCAGGAGTCGATCACGAGCTGTCCCACGCAGGCTTCTCGCTGTTGGCGGTGTCGGCAACTTGATTGGAGCAAACAGGCCTTGGCTAATGCAAGCCACGCAGGGATCGAAAAAGGCTTATCACTCGGACCAACAAGGTCAGAGCGGGTGCTCCCTTTTACAGGAGCGAGGGCAAGCCTGGAGCAACCAGACCCGCAGTGTAGTTCGTCGGTTTCGTCGCCAAGATGGCCTCTGACCACTTGGGTAGTGGCCGGGATGGCGCGTCGAGTGGCACGATGCAAAAGGGCCCCACGCAGATCGTGGAGATGCTGGGGAGCTGATCTTCGGTGCAAGGGCTGCTCGGTGGTGGGGGTTCTCAGTCCCCAAAGCACAACGTCGAGGGTGCCTCTGATGCTGCGCAGTCAGCTTTTCGAGTCTCTTCCAAGAGGTCCGGTCCCACGTCTCTCGATGCCTCCACGGGTCCCTTCTTTGCAGGGACTGTGGATCGGGCGGTGAGAAGTCTGGGAGTCTGGGTCTTGTCAGGCTCTGGGCT
Source organism: Lissotriton vulgaris (assembly GCF_964263255.1). Lineage (NCBI taxonomy): Eukaryota > Metazoa > Chordata > Amphibia > Caudata > Salamandridae > Lissotriton > Lissotriton vulgaris. The sequence goes on from NC_141698.1 coordinate 106,316,084, forward strand.
CGGGCTCCGGCGGGAGGCGGCGGCAAAGCAGACGTCGAGTTGCTGGTTGGTACCTGTGTTCACAGGGTGGCCACTCCTAGGCCACAAGGGAGATGCTCTTCAGTCTTCTGTGCAGCAGAATGTCGAAGTCCAGTCGTCTTCTTCGTTTAAAGTTGATTCGGGATGATCTGAGGTGCTCTGGCACTGCTCCCACTCTTATTCCCAATCTGAGGGGTGGATCACCTGCTAGGTCCCTCCTCTGGGTGGGACCAGGAAGGGGGGCGGATACACCCCCTTTCCTTTGTCCAGCTCCTCGCCAGGCCTGGGTCTGGAAAGTCCCAGGACCGGTTTGGACTGGCTTATACACGGGGACACCTTGTGTGCCCCGGGCATGTCTCAATCTATTCAGCCCTGTCCTACCCAATACACAAAATCCTGTCTGGGGTGGTGCTCGCACCTCCCAAGGCAGGAAACCCTTTGTCCAAGCCTCCCTCGCTGGAAGGACTCCCAGCAGCAGGAGGTCAGACTTGTGTCTGTGGTGGCAGCATCCATTTTGTGATGCTGAGGCTCTGGTTAACTTTAACCGGGGTTAAGGCTACACACATGTCGTGTCCCTCTAGAAGGGTGGAATGCTATCCCCGTTGACATAACTGTCGAGGGGATAGTATTCCAAATCGTATGACACCTTACTCGACATGTTTTGATAAAGCCAAACCAAAGTTAGCATATAACCGCGAGGATTATAATGCACTTAAGAGTATATGGTATGGCAATATCCCGGAACAGCTAAGGGAGTGGTTCCCGACAGCTGCAGACAGGCTCAGCTCATGCTAGAGCACCATCTCACATATTTCCAAGCACTCTGCCTCCAGGATTGATGAGGCCTTCCATAGGAGTGGCTGATATGAACATATGTGTCCAGTTAAGGTTAGATATAGGGATACTATATCTAAGCAAGAGGTGATTACACCAACTTACCCCAGCTGAGTTATCAGCCAGTTGTCAAAATATGGAGGCCAGGGGTGGCACAATACATGCTGCAGCCCCTGGTAGGCCTTGGAAGCACCTATGCCCTGGGTACCTAGGGTACACTGTTACAGGGGCCAATAAGGTGAACCAGTTCCAATTGTGTATGCACCTAAGGTACATGGAGTCCATTTTAAGGAGAGCGCAATCAGCCTGGGGCCCTGAATAGCAGGATCCCAGGCCAACTATGTCAAAAACCAGCTAAACACCAGGCAAAAAGTTTGGGGGTAGCCATAGTCAGATATCCGCCTTCCTACAATGTTACTGGGCAACCCTTCAGCTACCAGTTTGGCCTCCCTCTGGCCCACATGTTTAGGCCCCCCTCCCCTCCCCAAATCTGAGATAAAAAGCCTGGGAGTTTGGCTCGATAAATCACTGGACTTCACTTTTCAGGCCACCAAAACTGCATCCATCTGTTTTGAGCTGATGATAATGCTCCGGAAGGTGCTCCCCTTGCTCCCATTCCAGGCGAGGAGAGTCATGGTCCAGGCCCTGATACTCTCACGCCTGGACTATGGCAATGCCCTCTATCTGGGAGCCCCGATGGCAGTGATCAATAAACTCCAGGTCACCCAAAACTGTGCGGCTCTGCTGCTTTTTCAAATTCCACTCTGGCAGTCGGCCAAACATGCCTTAAAAAAGTTACATTGGCTTCCTGTGGCAGCTAGGGTACAATTTTTAAGGCCATGTGTCTTGTCCAAAGAGCAATTCGCAGAACTGGGCCAGCCATAATGCACCCTTTAGCCACCCCTTACCTCCCCTTCAGAGCTTTGCGCTCAAGTTCATCGCAACTAGCCACCACGACCAAGATAAACAGAGCTCGCTGGGGCGGCCGCTCATTCTCACACAATGCTGCGAGAATATGGAATTCTCTTCCGCTTATCCTCAGAGAGAACAACAACCGGATGGCATTCAGGAGGCTTCTAAAGACTCACTTGTTCAGTAATGCCTGTTCATCATCCTAGTTGGCTGCCTTAGATTTCAATTAAAAGCGCTGCGAGGCCTACTGGTAGTCTATACGCTCTATAAATGTAATTTTTCATTTCATTTCAATCCAGCGGCTGCTCCATTTGGTGACTTAAGAAGGGTCTCTTTGCATTGCTCAACCCAGAAGATAATCACTTATCGTATTGTAACGTTGATGTCTGCACATTAGATTTTATTCCACTTTTTGATTACGATCCAATTTTGAATCTGGCTTCTTGTTTGTTTTACGGACATCAAGACTTTGAATCTAATCAAAATGAGTGACTTTTCTTTGGTTACTCTATTAGACAGTAGTTTAGGGACTAAATTGAGGGTGAGGAGAGGATTTAGGCGTACTGCTAAAGAAGTTGACCTTGAAGCTGGGGAACCGGGTTCGAGTCTCTGCAACGACGCTCAACATCCTGTGATTCTGGGCAAATGACGTAATCTCCCTGTGCCCAACCAAAATGAGTGTGTCTATCTGTATTGACTAAAAATGGGAGAGGTACCCCTTGGAAGCGTCAAGGGAAATAGGGTAATTAACCAGTAGAAAAGAGTATTTCCCTGGACCGTAATTTTGTAGAAACCCAATATAACAATATAATACAACAATGTAATTCTATGTACAAATTGAATATTTATTAAAAGTACATGTTAAAAAAGCATTAAAACTTATATTCGATTCTCAGTGCCCCACAGTACAAAAACATCAATAAAATCACCCTAAACACAGTAGGACAATTATGACCGGCATAATTACAAAAGACAGAACAGGTTGTATGACTTTAAATTTGTCAATACTATTTGTACATCTCATAAATTATTTCACAACACAATGTCATACACTTTCAAATAATTAATGATTGACGAAAGTGTGCTTCATAAGAATGGACAGGTGAATGCGTTGATGCGTTTCGATGGCTTAAATATTTCACACCATCTTTTTCAAGACAAGTTCGGTTTGTCTGTCTCTGTAAGAGTTTTTTTCCTCTTTTCCCTATAAAGATATACAATATTAGAATGAGCTCTTTCATAGTACATAGCATTTTACACCTTTAGTACATGTGTTAAACTTAAGTGCTATGCTAAAACATCAATAGATGCTAACTCTCCTCTTGGTGCTTGAAAACAATCTTTACACAGTTGGGACATTATAATCATTTATTCATCATGGTACGATTTCAATAATATACATTGCTCGTTAACCCAAAAGCTGTTGGTTCACTTGAATCGTCATGCGGATATAAGTAAGTATGGGCACTATACTATCTTTCTTGTGGTATTAAGTTTTTTTTAAAAGTCAAAGTTGTATACTTTTATTAAATGTTTTACTAGTAGGCTACAAACTGGCGCATAGAGGGTACAATAATACCTTTGTTGGATAGCCGCTCTCTATATTGTTCAATCAGGGAGCGTTTTCTCCTACTGGGAACAATAAAATAATATAAATGATTATAATGTCCCAACGCAAAGCCACACGGCGATTGGTAGACATGGGACTGCTCATGGCCCGCAGGGTGGTGGCATGCTGTTGGATGAGAGGCCCGCGCCTACACCTAAACGCTGGGCACACAATATATTATATTGCTGTACACAGTCCGAGAATTACAGCGAGTTGCTGCCTCCCACTAGTCGTCCTAAAAACTTCTGGGGGTTATACTAGACATACCTGAATAGTAAAAGAGACACTCACACCACGGAGGATGAACAGGGACATTAGATTGCCACCGGGTGGTGGGGGATGATGCATTGCCGTGCATGGCAGAGATACATTTTACACTATGAGATATGGTTACTTACTGAGTGAGGGGTGTGGTGTAACTCGTCGGCGTTCACATCAGATGGGACTTTAAAATCGCCGCCTGCCCAGCTATGGGTTGTTGGCTAAATGACTGTGTACTCACCTTAGAGGGAAATGTCACATTATTGTCCGGACAGGATTTGCGACCAAAGTCGGATGGGTGGGAGGGGATTTATTTGACTGTAATGTTTCACGCAGAGTAAACCCAATAAAAATATTTAAAAAAAGAAATGACTATAAAATGCTGCTGCTATTTCGTTAAACATTTTACCTCCCCTGACGAACCAAACCGCACCAACATACATGTGGGAGCAATTGTTAAGGACACAATTTGAGAAATCAAAGTATAAACGTCCTTCCAAAATTGCTGTAGACTGCTGCACTCCTAAAATATGTGCACCCAACCCCAATCATCCTGTTTATTGCATCTAAAACATTGGTACAGATTAGTTGGAAACATCTTATGCAATCTCAGAGGGGTGTTCTATGCCAACCGTCTGGATAAAAAATTAATCCTCTTAAAAGTAGCGCCTCACAGTGCTTTATTAGATAACTCACTAAGCTGCTTACCACTCTTTCATAAACTTGCATCCTGTTTCTGAATGAATTTTCTGAAGCTCTTTCAAAGTAATCTCTTGGCTATCAGCCGTCTGATTCAATAACTGATGCCAAAATCCAACCCCGCAAAATTTAGTTGACCTCGGTCTGGCAATTTGACATGCAACCTCACTCAGCATGGAATAATGATTATTATTTAAAAAAAAAAATATTTATTAATTTTGTAAATCAGGGCAAAATTACATACATCAATATTCAGTATTGGCTGCGAGCATATAAGATTTATAATGCAACGTTACACATTGTCACTTCCACATATTATAAAAGCATATCCATACACATGACCCCCGTCTCCCACCACCCAGGACATTACTGCCACATTACAGGGAGACATCCTCTGCAACAACTTCTGGCTGATCACGAATCTATCCGCTAAATGTGTTCCATGCCCCCATACCGTTTCACACTTTCGGGGACATCCACGATTGCTAAAAAACGCCTTTTCCGCCACCATCGCCTCATCCATATTGGTATAATTATTTTTGAGAACTCACGTGCTGAAGAAAACTCGTAGAGAAAGCGGTATTTAGATTGTCAAATTGCAATCAAACCGTTTCCCAGGTAATTAATGTCTTGTGATTATAAAAATCCCCAAGCTGACCGAAACCTAGTTCTTGCAAATTCTCCCCCCCCCCCCCCCCCCCCCCCCCCCCAACAACTTCAAACCTCCTGCTACACAATCTTGAATGGGTGTATAAGCATGATATGCTGGAATATTTTGAGATTTATTAAAAATAAAGCCTGGATTGTTGCTGCTAATACCAATTTCACCCTATATCTAGGTTTTTTAGGAATTTTTGGTGTTCGTAAGAAAGTGGGAAGTTTTATGGCACTTTCCTTCACCATAGGTGTTAAAAAAAAAAAAAAAAGTTCTTGAAAACTGAATTTTCCTCTCCAAATTGTGATAAATTGCACAAGGAGGCCTGATAGTAAATTGCAAAATGTGGGAGTGCTAACCCACCCCTGTGCTACATTTAGTTGTAGTGTGGTTCGCTTAACCCGGGGGGGGGGGGTTTATTGTTCCACACAAACTTCAAGATAATTTCATCCAGTTATTTAAAATAACTGGGGATTTTTAAAGGGATATTATAAAAAGAAACTAACAGTGCGGGCACCAACATTTTAACCATAGAGATTAGTCCTGTCAGTGATAGATCGAACAAAAGACCACTTATCTAATAATTTTTTCACTTTCCCAAGCGTGCTGCTGTAATTCAATGAAAATAATTGACCATAATCTTTCGTGGCAGATACCTAGGTTTCTGACTGGATGTGGTAGTCTTAATTGTAAGAAAACTGGGACGTCAGAAGGCGCAGCATTAAATGTAAGCATTTCTGTTTTTAGCTTGGTTCACTTTATATTCCCCCTATCTGTGTAAATTTCGTCCAATGCATTTTGTATATTAGACCGGTTTGCGTTGGGATATGAAATTATATTGTCTGCATATAGCTTAATTTTTGCCTTCCCCTCCAAGGGGGGCAAAATCAAAAATGTTTTACAAATCTTAACAGCTAGGGGTTCAATAAACAGAGAAAACAAAAGGGAGGATAATGGACAACCCTGTTGCGTACCACGTTCAATATTAACCCTGCCGGGCTCAGTTCCATTGATGATGATGTTGGCCTCCGCCTGACTATATAATTTTTTTAACATGTATATCAATTGTGGCGGAAAACCGAACTTCTCTAAAATAAAAAATAAAGCACGCCAATCTACCAAATCAAAAATCTTCTAACAAGATCCATCCTCTAGACGCTTCTGTACAGAATATTATCTGTTACATTTACAGCAAACAGGGTTGGCTTACACATCAATTCGTTTACACCTTGCAGCAGTGGCTGCATATTTGTAAAACAGACAACATACAGCTCTATTCAAGATTCCAGTAATCAAAGCTTTCATGGAAGGTTTCAAAAGAGTAATACCACCACAATCTTAATATTGTCCTTCCAAGACTTATGGGTCCACCCTTTGAACCGTTACATAATTGTCCTCTACAGTTTCTTTCATGGAAAGTTGCTTTCCTCATTGCTATCACTTCATTGAGGAGAGATGGTGAGCTACAGGCTTTAACCCTAGAAGAACCTTTCTTTCAACTCCACAAAGATAGAGTAGTTCTTCACACCAATCCAAAATTCCATCCTAAAGTGGTTTCTGCCTTTCATATTAACCAATCAGTTGAGTTACCAGTGTTTTTCCCTCTACCTGATTCAGCGGCAGAAAGAGCTCTCCACACGCTGGATGTTAGAAGAGCCTTATATTACATAGAAAGGCCCAAAGATTTTCGCAAAACTAAACCATTGTTTGTTGCATTTGTGCCACCTCATAAAGGCAACTCCATTTCTAAATCCGGCATTTCAAGATGGATTGTTAAATGCAAGCAAATATGCTATGCAAAAGCCAAAATAACTTTATCCATACCCCCTGGAGCACATTCTAAACCCAAGATAGGGGCTACTATGGCCTTCGTAGCAAGGCAACAATCGAATGTAGGCCAGGCAGTGCTTAAGACACTGTTTCAAACAACTGCAACACCTGCAAGTAAGCGCTGCTTGAGGAGAATACTGCTTTATAGTAAGCATCTGTCTTGGCATGTGGAGCTGTAGATTCACAGGCGCCCACCCCCCTCCGCGGACTCCTGTAGTTGTTGCAGTTCTTCCTACTTACCTACAAACGCATGTCATCTCTATTCTACATTTACGTACTCCATTCTCACCCACTTCCGGGAAAACAATCTAACAATGGAGTCGATAACCATGCGCACTATCACCGAAAGGAGGAGTCACTGAACTTCGTGACTGGAAAGACTTCTTAGGAGACAAAAACAACTTGCAAACATCCAGACCAAACACTAGATGGCAGGTGTTTGCAAAGCAAGTGAATCTACAGCTCTACATGCCAAGAACAGATGCTTACTGGGTAAGTAAAATTATCCTTCTCTAGGATGGGTGAGTACAACACACATGGACCTCAACTAGACTACATTTTATTTTCAAGCTAGTTGAGCAATATTAACACCATGCATAGGAATATTCCGATTGGCATGTGCTTCAAAAAATGTATTTGCCTCCTTTCTATTTCTTGCTAGTACAGGCCTAGAGTCATTGACCACAAAACGTTATTTATTCATTTCAGTCCTGCCCCATCTTACGTTGAACACATACATGGTGACCAACACAACTATTGAGCTTGCATTTTCCTCGTGGGTACCTGTTGAATTTAAATGTATTGGGACACTGAATTCTCACGCTGTTTTCATGAGATTCCTGCGATCACTAGTGTATAGTTTGCAGCCCAGCTCTGAACAAATGTGTTGAAATAGATTTCAGTTTGAAATATGTTGTTTTGAGGATATCGGTAATGATTTGCCTTTTTGCAAATTAAACGCACACATTGTTTTCAAAACTGTATTGTAAATATTAAACATTTAATCTAGACACTGCTGGATGGTCGTGAGGTCAAATATTAAATGAGTGACCTCACTAATAAGTTCTACAGCTTCCTTTTCTGAGAAGGACGTCTTACAGTCTTGTTTGGTGAAGGTGTCAAGAATCACTGTAGTCTATTTAACTCTTAAAAGCACATGCAATAAATAACATAATTTTTTTAAATCAGCAGGACATAATAGACCCAGTTCAACTGGCAGAATGAACACCCCAGCTAAAAGCAATGATACATAAAAACAAACTATAGTTATCTATAGTTGCAGATATAATACAGCAGGCCTCACTTTGCTGAAGCCCAATGGCCAAAGTAAAGGACTGATGTACTCATAACGCAGAGTAATGACTTTTGGACAAATAAAAACAATATATTAAGTGCTGAGTGCAGCAGCCAATTCACATATGCAAATTGCAGGTTCTGCTGGTTTATGCCATCTGGCTATCAGCTGGGCCAATAAATGTAAACTAAAATTAGTTGTAAAACTGGCATATCCAGAGTTGAATGAAATTTGTATTTCCAGGAAATGTTCACCATTGCATAATGCCTACACACACACTTTAGCCAATGAACTTGTGGCCCTTTTCCTAGTTCAAAAGCTTAATATGCCTATTTGAGCCATCGAACATCCGCTTTAGAAATTCGCTCGGGTGACTAAACAAATTCAGCCTGCCAAGGTCCTCCAGAATACCTTTAGTATACTGCATCCAGTGAATCTGATGCCAATGTTACAATTCCAAACAATCTTTCAGGATCCTGCAGGTAAATTCAAAATCATCTTTTAACCAAACAGGAAACCACAGTAAAACTGGACAGATTTGTGTGTAATCCATAATAAACCCTACATTCAATTCTTCATGCACAACCTCTGCAGGTCCATCTGCGGTATCCTCCAGATTCTCCTTAAAAATGTGTTTTCAGCAACCTGAATGGGGTGGCAAGACTTATAACCCCAAATCTCTTCTCCAAATGCCACTGCTAGTACACATTTGACTTTATGAATCTCCATTATGGATCTGGCATGAGGACTACTACCACATCGCCCCTCAAAGGCATCAATACTCTGGGCCACTCTTTTTCAGGACTGCACATGCACGCTGATTTCTATTTAATCTAGCATCTAACCAGATGTCTAAATAACAGAATTTTACAGTGTGCTGTACCTTAATCACGTGGGTTTCCGGTGTAATTGTTTTTGGGCCCTATCACCATCGTATACGTTATTGCTAAATTTGCTTTCAGACCCAGATTGGCCATAAATTCATAAAAACAATCTATTTACAGATGCAGTCTATTTGCTGTATGTGCTGTAAGTACTGTATCGTCAGAGTATAGTAAGGCTAAAACCTTCCTTTTCCCCACCAAAGGAACGTCCTTACACTGAGCTTCTAAAAATTGATGTAACTCCTCTTCCTAGCCGAAAGTGCACAGGGTATTCTCCATTGGTCCCATTTCTTACTGAGTCTTCCAATCCTTCATGCAAACTCATCAGAACATTTCTTAGGGCACTCTCCACCCCCATGTCCCCCACCCCAGCCCATAGTTTCACTCGATCTACAGTATCAAAGGCTGTACTGAGGTCCATAAAGGCCAAGTGTATCAACTCCTTCCTCACTTTTACATACTTAGTGGATTCAGATGTAAATTTTGCCCAATGGTTCCTCTACCAGGCCTAATCCCGTATTGGATATCTGATAGAATCTTTCTTTTCTCTGCCCAGTCTTTCAATCGATTCAACAGTACTCTAAGCCCTTCACTTCAGCATCCACTAAAGAGATGGGCTGGATCTGCACAAATCCCTTTTTTTAAATACAGGAACAATGATCGACTTATACCAAGAATTCACCATATTTCCACGCGCTGCTGCATTAAGATGCTGAGTGACCAAAGGGGCCTAAAGATCCACGCATGATTTATAGAGGTCGCCGGGAACCCGAACTGGCCCAGGAGTTTTATTGGATGAGAGGGCTGCTATGGATTCTGCTACTTCAGTCAAATTAAACTTTATCTCACCCCCTTTGGAAAGGGTATCCACTTAGGAGCTAGAAGTTGGAGTGCATGCAGTGGAATACATAGATTCAAATGAGTCTGACCCAGTCATGAGCTGGAATGTTTAGAATCAGATCTTGTACTTGCTACCTCATTGGAAGGTGAAGGTGTTGTTTTACATATTCAAGCACTTTTTTAACAGGGAGAGTAGTTTTTCACAAAAAATGTATGCTGCAATAATACATACACCATTTCTGGCTCTTTTTTGGGAACATCAATTACAATTATTGCTCAAGTGGCTTCAATTTAGTTTACTTACTGATTCTGCCTTGGAGAAGAGCATACTTATGTGCTGCATAGATTAATAAGTGGGATTTTTCTCCTTCTAGATACATGGTGACCTTCAGCCCCCTGATGGACACAAAGGACGACCCCCAAGCCATTATAATCTGGGATATCCTTACAGGACAGAAGAAGAGAGGATTTCATTGTGAAAGCTCAGCACATTGGCCTATTTTTAAGTATGTTTGAGCTATTGATTTTGACATTTTACACCAACTGGTATGCATTCTACCTTGTTAATTGTGATTGGCGTAGAAAAGCAAACGTTTTGATGCCATATTTTTATTTTCTGTTAGGTGGAGCCATGATGGTAAATTCTTTGCACGAATGACCTCGGACACACTAAGCATCTATGAAACACCTGTGAGTATTGCCTTTAACTGTTTAAAACTGTCGGAAATAAGCTCGTCATACCCCATGACTGAGTTCATTATTTGCTGCTCCAAACTTCTCCACTTTTTAATTCCTTCTCACTTGTGGCAATTTTTCCACTGTGGGATTCTTATGTTTTGCAACCTTTTATCTTTATAATCGAAAGTGCATTGATTGTGTTGCTTGTGCAAAACGCCCTTCACTTCTGTTAATTGTCTTCTCTAAGCCCTTCAGATGTTTCCTGTTTGCCTGTCCCATGTGCACCTTAAGCTTCAATCAGTTTTCTCTTTTCTATTGGAATACATTCAAATGCGTTTCACTTTTTTCGTGCCAGTTTCTGTGTGCTGTAAATTTTCCTTCTCACGTTGCTTTTTAGGTCTCGCCTGTCGATGCGCATGCGCATCGAGCTTGCGAGACTATGGGGGCTTATCCACTCTTGAACCAACTTGCAAGGAATCGTGGCGATTCCTTGCAGTGCCCGTGACTTTTAAGCTCAATGCGCATGTGCATTGAGCTTAAAAGCGCGTGCACATCAGTTCCCTCAGCCGCACTTCAGGCCCCCGCTCCGCCCCCTCCCCTGCCCGCCGTGTCGCATTTCTCCTCCCCCTCCCCTTATCTGCCTTCCCTCCGTCTGTTCCCTCTCCGCCCCCTCCCCTGCCCGCCGTGTCGCATTTCTCCTCCCCCCTCCCCTTCTCTCTCTTCCCTCCGTCTTATTTTATGTTGCGACCCTTCCCCCAGCCTAGAGCCATTTGCTTGCATTTAGGCACTTCAAGACATCCTTTCCCCCACCCTACAGCCATTAACACGGTTTCGTCTTTCATTACATTAAAAACTGTTACAAATCACAGGGACACTTTAGAAGATACTTAGCAGACGTCACCATGTCTGCTTTCAGTTTAGGAACAGTTAGCAAATGTTCAGCTTATTCGCCTTAAGCAAATAAAGTGTCACGATTTAATCAAAATGTAAAAAGAGAACTTAAAGATGCTTCATGTGAAGTCTTTATAAAAGTGTGCCGTCGGCGCGAGAACTAAACTTTAAAACTGCTCTATGTAAAAGTTTTTATAAAAGCTTGCTGTTTGAAAGTACGATAGGCAATGCTTTCACATAATGTATTTTTCTATACTGGGAAGGTGGTGTTAACTACACATTCATTTTGTTAGGCACAAAGAGATTAAGTAATTTTCCCAGAATCACAAGAGGCTTTTTGGCAACATTACTGAGACTGAAACTGGCTTTTCAAGGCTGAAGTTGAGCGCTTTTTACGCAATACATGTCACATGCAGTATCTTCAGCATATTTATTTTGCTAATTTTAGCGCAGCATATGTAATTTGCATCACACAAGGGCACACATTCATTTTGTTAGGCACGGGGAGATTAATTGATTTGCCCAGAATCACAGTTGATATAGCGCCAAATAGACCTGCACTCAACGTAGTATCGCAGTGCTTTACATAGCACCAGTTACGTTATACAAGGGCACACATTCATTTTGTTAGGCACTGAGGCTTTTTGGCGACATAACAGACTCGAACTGTGTTCCCTAACCTTAAAGTAAAGCGCTTTAGTCTATGATGAAAGCTTACTACGTAAAAGTGCGATAGCAAATACTAATAAATAACGTATTTTCTTGCAGTAGAAAGTTGGTCGGTAATTATAATACATTAGTGTTCAATTAGCCTTTGTCAATATTTACTTAGTGCCGTACAAATGCGCCATGACCACAAAAGCAGCCGTACTGCAAAACAAGTCTTATATACTTTAATCTGCCTCAGAACAAAAAACGCAGCTATGATACTTTCTTAGACACAGGCTAGCAGCGTAGCTGGTGCTTTATAATATTAATTAATACCACTCGGATAGTAGTCTTGCATACAACTAAAATTTGGTCAATGAGTTACGTTACATAAAGGCACACATTTATTTTGTTAGACAGAGGTAGAATAAGCGATTTGGCCAGAATCACATGAGGCTTTTTGGCGACATTACTGAGACTTGAACTGTGTTCCCTAAGCTTAAAATAAAGCGCTTTAGTCTATGATGAAAGCTTACTACGTAAAAGTGCGATAGCCAATGCTAATAAATAACGTATTTTCTTGCCTATGGTAAAAGAACTTTCCAAAAACTTCATGTTAAGTCCTAATTAAAGCTTGCGATTAACGCAAGAAACTACGTTTATTTTGCAGAGTTTTATATTGCGCGACCGAGACTCAAACTGAACTGGGTTTCAGAGCGCTTTACATAGCACTACTTACGTTACACAAAGACACACATTGATTTTGTTAAGCGCAAGAAAATGAAGTAATTTGCCCAAAATTACAAGACACTTTTTTAGCAACATTCTTCAGACTCGAACTAGGTTTTCCGAGCTTAAAGTTGAGCGCTGTTGTCTATGATGAAAGTTTGCCACCTCAAAGTGCGATAGCAAATGCTAATAAATAACGTATTTTCTTGCAGTAATAAGCTATTCGGTAATTATAATTCATTAGCGTTCAAATAGCCTTTGTCAATATTTACTTAGTGCTGTACAAATGCGCAATGACTACAAACGCAGCCGTACTGCAAAACAAGTCTTATATACCATAATCTGCCTCAGAACAAAAAACGCAGCCATGATACTTTCTTAGACACAGGCTAGCAGCGTAGCTGGTGCTTTATAATATTAATTACTACCACTCAGATACTAGTCTTGCATACAACTAAAATTTGGTCAATGATGTGCTGATCAATGCTTACCTCAACGCCGCGCTGAGTCGGCGTCAAGTCGAGTCAAGTAAGCACGCAGATTTCATGCGATGCTACTCTCGTGGTGAGCTGCCTGCTGTAGCGGTTTTGCTACGGCGTGGTATCAATGCAAAAAAAAAAATGCGCACATTGTCGCACAACCTACCAAAGAACAGCCCAAACTAGTGTTTTCTAGTATGCTCAATACAAGCAACTGCCACACTGCTGCGGCCTACAGTGCAGTACCGCTATTAACAATTAACAGAATAATTCTGATTGTGTGAATTTCCTTAATCTGGGGGCGAGGTTCATAGCACGTTAAGTGCAGGGCAGCTCGTAACTTCTAAAAGTAATAGAACTTAATTGTGCAAACTCCCGAGTGAAGTGCTCTGCAGCCGGCAAGCACAGAATGAGAGTTAAGGAGTCACTCTCATTGCCAAAATAGAGGAAAAAAGAAGTAACATTCCAATTCACATTACCCCGTGCCTTTTGCACTTTCAAGTTAGACATGAAATGGCATAATCAAAATGCTAAAAACTGTGAAGTTTATTTTGCAGAGTTTCATATAGCGCGAAATAGACCTCTTATAACAGAAATGCAACACATATTGCATTACAAAAGCTATAAATGTCACATTTGCAAAAGTTACAACTATTAACATTGTAAATGCCAAAGCTATTAATTTATCTATGTAAAAAAAAAAATTGCTATTTACAATACTAATGGCTCAAACTTTTCTACTGCGAGACCTATTGCATTTCCACCATCACACACCCTCTCACCCTCACCCACCCTCACACCCTCACTCATCCTCACCCCCTCATCCTCACACACCCTCACTCACCCTCACTCACACACCCCCTCACAACCCTATCACCCTCACTCAGCCTCACACACTCACCCTCACACACCCTCATACCCCCTCACTCACCCTCACACACTCACACACCCACTCATCCTCACCCTCACACCTCCTCACCCTCACACCCCTCACCCCACCCCACTCAGTGCTACAACACATATTGTGTTGCAATAGGTGTCACATTTGCGAAAGATAAAACTATTGGCATTGTAAATAACAAAGCTATTAATTTGAATATTTTCAAAACAAGCACATAAATAAAAAATGTGTCCTTTACAATACCAATAGCTCAAACTTTCCTATTGCGAGAACTATTGCATTGCTGTGCTTCTCTCCCCTGCTGCACTCTCCTGCTCTATAAAGATGTGGCCTAACGACCAGAGCTGCCATCTAAGTCACGTAAATACAAAACATGTTGCATTCCAAATGATATAGGCGTCACATTCGCGAAAGTTATAACTATTGCCATTGTAAATGACAAAGCTATCAATTTAGCTATTTTAAAAACCAACAAATAAATAATATATTTTTCATTTACAAGACCAATAGCTCCAACTTTTCTAATGCGAGACCTATTGCATTTCCAATGCTTGTTTTCTATTGGTTTTTGTATTGAGGTTTTCTGCATGTGTAATTGTGCCTGATTTACAGCTTATGTTTGTACTGCATTCATTGTGCACTTGCTACAGTCGTCAATGGGTTGACCCTGATTTAAGAAAGAAGTGGTATTCGGTTTCTCTATTTGTTTGATAATTGGTTTAAAATCAACAAACAAAGAGGTTCTAATTTTTCTCTAACTCATTTGTTTTAGGAGATTAATAACTGAAAAAATGTTAGCTTTGTATTGAGCATGTGGGTTGTGGCTCTATAAATTTGTTGTGAGGTGTTATTAAACTGGAATAAATTGGTTTCTTGCAGTCAATGGGACTGTTGGACAAAAAAAGTTTGAAGATCAGTGGAATAAAGTAAGTTCTTAAGTTACTTTTTTACATCAAACTTTGAAGCGTTTAAAATGCCTTAACATTTTTAGTACATATGGCCTTGATTAATCTTCGTAATCACTAGAAAATGTCTGTATTATGTGTTTGTGTGAAATTCAGCAATATTTTATGTGAAGAAAACTCTTGTTTAATTTTTCACACAGCAGTCTGACCCAATTTCATCTTTTTCATGTTTTAGAGGCGATATAGAATCTAGGGTGAATACGACCGACCCCCCACCAAAAAAAAGAAAGAAAAAAAAATCAGCTGGACTGTTGTCTTCCTCTTTAAAAGAGGACCAATAACACAGGCTGATGGGTATCAGCCGATTAGAGAATATGTGACCATCGCTTGGTAGCTTCCTGAGCGCTTCCACTTGCACTGAATTAACCTTTTCACTCTGAAGCAAAGGCCCCAGGATACTGGCATTTGTCTTTTTTCTTTAAAGTACTTTGTGAGCAGTTTTGCGGCGTTGCTCGATGTGTTTATCAGCACACATTTAAATTTGTGGCAGTAAATGTCCATTGCCTTTCTTTCTGACTTGCTTTATTTTTTAGTACACTCGACATCGTAGCCCATTGGGGGTACTTCTTTTATTTTGTTTTGAAATTGTGTAACACAACTTAGGCTTGATGAGTTAGTAAGTTTTCTAAACCTGTGTTAGTTCGGAGCTGCTTCATCTTACGATGTCTATGGAGATTTTCACCTGAAGGTTGATGACAGCTGATACTCCTTCAGGTTGCCTTTGTCATTTTTGGATGTGACAACCCGCATTTCTTTTGTCAACCTGATCCTTGCTTTGTAAATGTAGATGTCTGATTAATTTGCTGCTCATACTGTATTGTGCTGGCAGTTGTCTAGCGGCTATGACCTAATGCTGTAGCAATTCTGAGGACAATTGGCAAATCTCTCTGACCTTTTTAAAGCTGCCTCGAAGCACAGAATTGGAGATATTTAAATTTTGAATTTAAGGACCATTTGGCGACTTTTGTCTCACTAGTGGTTGCCACTTTGGATAAATAGTAGTAGAACGGATTTATGTCGGAAGCACGTACATTTTGACACCCTTAAAGGATACTTGGCAAGAAATGGATTTTCATGGCTCGCGTACTAGACCACTAATGTGCTGTCAGTTGCAAGACATGTTGTGGGCTTACCAAGAGCGAACAGGGGTTTGGAGCCCGCTCATTGCATACTAATGGTTGGCTTGCCTGTTGATAATTTACCTGCTTTCTATTTGTGTCCCTGCTTGTCACTCTTGTGTATCCCTAGGTAAGCAAATGCTGCCACCTATGGTATACCTTGACTCCTCAATTTTGCCATTGAGGAGCAGTCAAATGGATTACCTTTCAGTTTACCAGTACTTGTGACCCTTGGATACCAGTGGTAAATTACAGCTCTAACGCAGGTTACTGCCCAGTCACAACTGACTACCTATCTACTCCAGAGTGGCCTTGCATCACTGGGTTACAATTCTATTGCTGGTTATTCATGTGAGTAATACATGATATAAATGTTCTCACCAAATTTAATCATGAGATTAAAATAGTAGTTTACTATCCATAACGGGAAGGAAAAGAGTTGCTTGTGCTATAGAATTGAGGGTCGCAGAGTGGAGTAGAGGGACCTAGAGTGTTGTGGCATAGAGTGGAGGGTCACAGAGTGGAGAATAAGGTGGAGTAGAGTGCAGTGTCGTAGAGTGGAGTAGGGTGTTATAGAGACTAGTGATATAGAGTGGAGGGGTGTAGAGTGGCGCAGCATATAGTGGAGCAAAGTTTTGTGGAGTGGCAGTGCATAAAATGTAGTATAGCGCACTGGAGCGGCGTTGATTGTATTCCAGTGGAGTGGCATAGAGGAGAGTGTCAAAGTGTGCAGTGGAATAGAGTATTGTAGAGTGGAGTATGCATGGTGTGATAGCGCACTATTCCAGACAACATATTTTCAATTAAAATGACTGCTACTGTTGCAGACTTAGTTTTACTGATAAAATCATACAGCACGCAAACAATTTGTGCAAATGGCTTCATCAAATGTATTGATTTATATTGATCGTATTAATATATTTATTTCCACCACTCTTCAGAATTACATAAAGTACTTCATTTGTGCTTTCCTAATTCTGATATATTCTGAGATATTTACACAATTCATTTACAGACATCTACATTTTGTTGTGTGCCTAAAAAATAACCTATAGTCTCTCCTCTCACATGGGTACCCAACACAATTGCCACATCCTTTCACTTTGAAGTTGGTGAGAAAAAAAACTAAACCCCAGCGGCGAAAAAGCCTGAACTCCAAGCTCCCTTACATGACAGAGCCTGACATTTGACACCTATCCTTGAATACACAACAAATGTGACAAGATAATATTAAGATTTAAAGGCCTGTTTACGGAAAGTGATCCGTGGAAGAATACAGTTAATAGTGTATGCTCCATTGGAGGGACTAACTCCAGCTGGACAACCTAAACCAAAGAAAGCTATAAAATGGAAAGCAAGCAACTGTGAGTTCCATAGGACCAAGCCAATGGTAAGCAGTGGGCGGAATGCATTCCCAGGAAAGCATTAAGAATGTGTTTTAAGATATCTTGAGGCTTCAACCTAAACCGGCTTTTGGCTTGTTAATGATTTGGTCATGTTAAGGTTTTAAAAGTTTGGGAAAGATACTATTCTCTTAATAAAAATGTTCCACATCACATTTGTAAGTTGAGCTATTCCAGTGTTTATGAATGTGAAGAAGATATTCATGATGATGTACTAGCACTAGAGTAACAATTCTTCACATCATCTCCCCCAGAAGCCAATGGGTTGGCTGTTGGCACATGAATAGCAGTTTATATTGAAGCTAGATTCTGTAGCAATCAGTCACACTATCTATAGACCTATAAATATTGGTGACAATTAAGCACACTAATTCTAAGATGATGTAAATAGCATCTAAAGGTTTTGATGTGGCAGTGTTTTGTTTTGTATTACAGAAGAAATAATCTTGTGCCCAATTTCAGCTGTTGCCTTTTCCTTGTGGTACTCTTCTTATCTAATATTTGTGAAGTATCTTATTGTAAGCAGTATTAAAATAATTCATGTTCAACTCCTTGAACATAATTGTACACCAGGCACAACTATTCTGTTCTTAATTTGCACTCTTTATTTTCCAAGGGAATTCTCGTGGTCCCCAGGGGGAAATATAATTGCATTTTGGGTCCCTGAAGACAAAGATATTCCTGCAAGAGTAACGTTGATGCAGCTTCCATCCAGGCAAGAAATTAGAGTGCGGAATCTATTCAATGTGGTAGACTGCAAGCTTCAGTGGCAAAAGAATGGTGATTACTTGTGTGTCAAGGTTGACCGAACACCCAAGGGCACTCAGGTATGTTTAATCTCTGATGTGATGTTAATTCTTATTTATGAAGGCAAAAGACTTCCTTTGTTCCTTAAAATCAGTTTTCTTTGCAAATGACCTCTCAGACATGAGACTAAAAGTAGAATTGCCCCCTGTGTTTAGGGCGTTGTGACCAACTTTGAGATCTTCCGAATGAGGGAAAAGCAGGTTCCGGTTGATGTGGTGGAAATGAAAGGTATGTTTAAATAACCTAATCTAGCACTTAGAAGCAATTAAACTTGATCTTCATCCTTAATTCGATTAAAAATGGTGTTATGTTTTCATTTAAATTTCTTTCTTGTGTTGTACTTGTTGTGTTGTACTTTATCTAAAAGTTTTTAGACGTCCCTTTATATCAGTTATTGGATGCTGAAAACGCACATAAAATTTGTAGCCCCGACTGCAAAGGAAATCCTCCTCCTTCAAAAGGTGTTGCTTTTTAGGGGCGTGGCTAGCGGCCGAACATGGCGGCAGCATAGAAGACTAGCTCCGGCAGGGAAGCGGCCTCTCCATCTATCCGCACAATAATCCGTGGCTACATCTTGCCTCAGGCGGAGGCACCGAACACCCGGGACCGGGTGGAACTGGCGGCAAGTTTCCGAACGGAAATCGAGGACTGTATGACGGAGTTATCGTCGAGTTTTGATCCATTCGAAGCACAGGCCTACCTCCGGGCGCTCTGGTGGCGAGTGAAGCCGACCGGAAGTGCAGCCTGCTCGGCTACCACAGACAGGAAGTGATCGGTGCTGAGGGACTGCCCCGAAGGACGACCGACGAACGGGATCCCTGCCTAGGGACAGGACATATGCCATACCTGCCAACGGTTCGTCGAAGGAGGTGACGGTGGATTTGCGGAAAGATCATAGGCACAGTCTCTTGCCGACTGCTCCGCGGAGGACATCGGGGCGGTTCCCCCATTGTTATAATAGCTTATTTCTGAACTCAACTTGGTACTGTGCAGTGGCGGTGACTGCACCTGGTGCCCTAGCGCACCGACGAACTGTATACTCTCCGAGCACGAACCATGGCCGGGAAAGGTGTTAGAGGCGGTACGACCCAGACCCGCATCGAGCGGTACACCAACGACAGAACCGCTTCCCCTCCGGCGGAGGGGAAACAATCCTCCTCGAAACCAAGCGAGCCTGCGGGGGCGAAGAAGACGACGCTGGATGATGTTATGAAGGCGCTCTCGCAGGTCCAAACGACGGTGGGTACCATCTCGACCGAAATTACCCTTATCCGGGCGGACCTCCACAAAATGGCCGAAAAAGTAAGCTCACTGGAACTGGTCACGAAATCGCTGGTCGAGGATGTTTCGGAACTGCAGACGGCCATGGAATCGGTCATGGCGGAAAAAAAAATCCTGAAAGATAAGCTGGACGACCAGGAGGGCCGCTCCAGGCGGTACAATGTACGCATCCTTGGTGTACCGGAATCAGAGGCACGAGAGCGATGGACTTATATGTAGAAGACCTCATTAAAACTCATCTTCAACCCAAGGGACTATCGGCCTTCTTTTCAGTGGAACGTGCCCACAGAGTTCCGGGGGGTCAACCCAAGCCAGGGGCCGCACCAAGGCCGATCCTAGCAAGAATGTTTAATTTCCGCGACCGGGATGTCATCCTCCAAGCGGCACGGGTTTCACCGCCGGTGAAAATCCTCAACTCTACGGTGGCATTCTTCCCGGACTACACGGCGGAGGTGGCCAGGCGACGGAAGACATTCCTGGACATTAAAAAGGAACTCAGAAAACGAGAACTCCCTTATTCCATGATTTTCCCTGCCAGGCTCCGGGTGGTGGCAGAGAACAGGACCTGGTTTTTTGATAATCCTGAAAGTGCACGAGACTGGCTGGACGGCTGGCGACCTGCCCCCGCCTTCCCGCCGTCCTGGACGGACTAAGAATAGCTCTCATTCGCACGACCGGGACGACGCTGGAGAAGCTGGTATGAACAGTGGCAGAAGCTCGCCGGCAAGAGATGGTGGTGACCTAAACCAGGAGGTGAACCCATGAACACTCGACAGGTGTGCAACACTGTTGTTCGGGACTGTGGCTGGAACCGCCGTGGACACTGGGCTGAGGGCCTCTGCTGAGGGTATGAGGGGTCGCTAATTCCGGAGCATTCCTCACCCCCAACGAGCAAGTAACTGTGTGTTTTCTTGGGGCCGGGATTAAGCACTCTGCTAAATTGGGGTGGCGGGCAGTTTTGAGTCAGTGTAGCAGGGAAGCAGGGCGGGTGGGGGTTTTGGGACGGGGGGGGGGGGGGGTTTGTTGGTTTGTTTGTTTGAACTGTTTGGCTCTATTCATCGTATGGAACTCATTTGTAGTAACATGTGGCCGTATTCCCTATACCGGGTGTTTTACCTCTGATTTTATTGTACTGAGAATGCACCAATATGCGCATGGTAGCGAAGGGCATAGCGGCCCTCTGGCTGCCATGGTTCTGTTTCACCCTGTGGTACACCGACAAACACCTACACAATGGCGGATCTTCCACAACCTAATAACGTAACGACTGACCATGGGGTGGGGCCTGTGCCACCGCTACAAATATTGTCATGGAATGTTCGAGGGTTGGGGGACAGAGTTAAGAGGGGACTAGTTTTGCAATGCATTAGGCGGCTGAACTGCGATATAGCCTTACTTCAGGAAACACACTTGGTGGGGGCGGCTACTAAAGCTCTGGATAGGCGAGGTTACCACATGGTAGTGTACTCGGACTTCACTTCAGGGTCACGGGGGACGGGCGTCTGGGTGAAGAAAACATCACGTTTTATACTGCACACCACAAGAACTGACAAGCATGGCCGCTTCGCGGCGGTGTGTGGACAATGGGAGGGTGTGCCCATTAATGTGGTGTCTGTGTATATCCCGCCGGCGCTGCATTCATCGGCATTCCCGGACCTGGGCAAACTTCTTCTGGAACTCCTAGAGGGGGACCTGGTGGTGGGAGGAGATTTCAATGCACTGGCCAATACTGATATGGATAGATTCCCGGTCCGCACCCCCCTCACTGGCCCTACGAAATTCGGGGACTTCCTGGAGTCTCAGGGTCTGGTTGATGTATGGAGGCAGCTTCACCCCACTGATCGTCACTATTCCTACTATTCATCCACCCATGACTGCCTGTCTCGCATTGACTACTTTCTCACACTGGGGGGTGGTAGACTCACGATAGCGGACGTGCAGATCAAACCCCGGGGTATATCGGACCATTCCCCTTTGACTGTCACACTGTCCTGCACAATAGCGGCTCGCAAACGGCTCTACCCTCTTCACCCCGGTTATCTTAAACTTCCCCATATTCGGAAATCCTTAAAAACGACCACCAAACACTACTTCCGGGAGAATTCCGGCTCGGTATCCTCCCCGACAACACTGTGGGAGGCGTATAAGACAGTGCTGAGAGGCCAAGCGATTGCGGCTGTAACCGACCACAAGCGTAAGCAGAAACAGGAATTGGTGGAATTGGAACTGCAGTTAGAACAGGCGAACGTAGCTCATATGGATGCGCCGTCGGATGACACTCGACACGCGTTACATCTTTGCCAACAAAGACATGACGACTTTCTTCGGCGGCGAACATTAGAACATATTGAATCGTCTGCGTGTAGGGTTTATGATATGGGCGATAAGGCCAATAAATTATTGGCCTGGTTAGATAAGAAACGAGATGGTGGCAGACACATTTTACAACTGCGGGACCAAGAAGGGACGTGTCGCACGCACCCTGCCGAAATTGTTGACCTACTGGCGGACCACTTTCAGAGAGTCTATACCCCGGTGACGGTGGTCACAGCGGGGGCGGCAGAACTTGCTCTCCAGGATGTGGAAGTAGAGACACTGTCGCCGGAGGCGATAAATGAGTTGGAGGCGGATCTCACGATAGAGGAGCTCCGCATGGCAATAGGTGCGCTGCGTACGGGTAAAGCGCTGGGTCCTAACGGGTTGCCGATCGAATGGTTTCAGGCGATGGCTGATGCATTAAGCCCACCTCTGTTGGCCATGTTTGAGACCTGCCGAGAGGCCGGAGCATTGCCTTTAGACCAGCGCTTGGCGACAATAGTGGCTATCCCAAAACCAGGCAAGCCTCCTGAGGACTGCACGTCATATCGCCCAATTTCGCTCCTCAACGCGGAAGCGAAGATTTTAGCGAAATTGATCGCGAATAGACTTACTCCACACTTGTCCCACTTGATTCACCCGGACCAATCGGGTTTTATGCTGCACCGGAGCACGGCACTTAATCTCCGTAGAGTGCACGGCGCACTGGCCCGGGCACATTTATTGAAGGGGCCGGCGGCCATTTTGTCGTTAGACGCCAGAATTGCTTTTGACATGGTGGAGTGGCACTACCTGTTTGCGGTCCTGACCCGGATGGGCTTCGGACCGAAATTTCTATCATGGGTTAGACTTCTCTACACGGAACCGGTAGCGCACGTGGTGGCCAACGGCCACATCTCTCGGGCAATTCCTTTGGCGCGTGGAACTCGTCAGGGCTGCCCCCTATCCCCGCTCTTGTTCGCGCTGGTCCTTGAACCGCTCGCGATCGTTATTAGAAAGACACCACTACTGAAAGGTATTAACTGGACGGAGGACTGGGAAGACAGAGTATCTCTGTATGCAGATAATATGCTGGTCTACTTGTCCGATCCCGAATCGACTGTCCCGATACTACTAGCACTCTGCGATAAGCATGGCTATGCCTCCGGATACACCATTAATTGGACGAAGTCAGTCCTGTATGTCTTGAAGGGCCCTATGCCAGTCCTCCCTGAGCACTGTCCTCTGGTGCTAACCGACGTCTCCTTTAAGTATTTAGGCATCCATGTCACCGGCGATGCGGACATGTTCTATGACCTGAACCTGGCGCCCCCCCTCCTCTGTCTGAAGGCGGACGCCCGACATTGGACAGCCCTGCCACTTACGTTACTAGGGCGCGCTGCCTTATTTAAAATGATGGCGCTGCCGCGTCTCATATATGTGCTGGAAAACACCCCGGTTGTTATTCCGCCCGCATACTTCAGTAAAGTCACCGCAGCTGTGACCACTCTGCTGTGGGGTGCATGTCCACCGAGAATTGCCCACCTTAAACTTAATCGTGGTTGGTACGATGGAGGTATAGCATTACCGAACATGCAACTTTACTATTGGGCATCCCAACTTAAGGTCCTCAACCAATGGCTCCACGCACCTCACGACGACCCAGCGTATCTGGCTGATAGGGTCCAATTGGGGATGCAAAGTCTGCTGGCCCCGTTGTACAACCCGAGTCTTCTTAAAGGACTGATTGGCCCTACTAAACACACAGTCACCCTGTGGTACAGGGCGCTCACCAGGTTGCGGTGGAAGGGGGTCATCACGAAGCTTACCCCACTCTGGGACACCAAACAACTGGGTTGCCTCTGATCTAGCAAAGGGTTCACCCAATGGGATAATATAGGCATTTCAACGGTTGGGGATCTTTGGACTTCTTCAGGGGTGGTCCCCTTCGAACAACTACAGCAGCAATATGCCCTACGCCCCACTGAAACATATAGATACATCCAGATAAGGCACGCCCTACTGGCGGTGTTGGAACCCGGCGCCACTGTCCCGGAGTCCTCACCTCTAGAGGACCGGCTTCTCACGGACTTTCTACAGACACATGCCACCTCACTCACATACCGCAAACTACTGAACAATCTCCCGGATCCCCTGCAGAAGTTACGAGAAAAGTGGGAAACTGAGCTTGGAGCTATGGATGAGACGGATTGGAATGCTGCCTTGGCGTCTCCGAGGGAGGCGGGGATATCGGCCAGGTTCCGGCTCATACAGCTGAAAATATTGCACAGGGTTTATTATACAAGAACCACCCTACATAGAATACACAGGGCTGACACCCCACATTGTCTCAGGGGCTGTGGGGAGGATGGTACGCTACTACATACACTGTGGGAATGCCCATTGATTAGCAGGTATTGGCAACAGGTCATGCGAACAATATCACAGGCCCTTGACTCTTCCCTCACGCCGGAGCCACGCCTCTGCCTACTGAATATCTGGGAGGGCACTGATCTTAATCTTAGACAACAGCAGTGGGTTACGGTTGGTATAATGCTGGCCAAGCGTGACGTGGCACAAAGATGGGGGGTGGCGGAGGTACCTACATTGACATTGTGGTGCAGAAATATGGATAAATTGATGGTGATTGAAAGAACTGTATATAAGGTGAGAGCTAACCCCAAGAAATGGAACAGGGTGTGGGAGGCATGGAATAGATATAGAGGGGATATCTGTGAACCGCTGCCGGAGGATGATGATGACGAATCGGAGGATGAGGAGGACTTGGTTGACTGAATCGAGGGTGTGCTTTGGGTAGGACACAGACCTGTAACTTTTTGAGGGGGGTTCCGACTTAGCGTGGTGTTTGGGGGGGAGGGGTACCTTACTGGGTGGTTGGGATCGGCGTACTTCTTTGATAGTATTTTTCCTCTTGTTCTGTGACTATACAATACAAATGAGCCATCGACTTTGTTCTGTTCGTTCTCTTTTTACAAAATTATAAAAAATGGACTTGAAAATGTAAGATTTCATGCCTTCGACTATCGTATCCTGATGGCACTCCATATCATCTCTACCATTCGCTGCCGGACCGGAGGGTTGTCGGCTGAATAGCTGTGTAAAGGTACAAAACACTGCACTGCCGCAAGCCAGAAAATGCGGAATACATGTACTGCTGTTATTTTGATGATAAATGTCAATAAAAATCTTACACCAAAAAAAAAAAAGGTGTTGCTTTTGGGGGGCGTGGCTAGCGGCCGAGAGTAATGGTCGCAGCTTGAGCGAGCTCTGCCCTGCCCGTGGCTAAATATATCTTTTACAGACTGCGGACCTGGATTAATTTGAGCCAGAGTGCCCGATTAGATAGCTGGCACCTTCAAGGTGGCTCCGATGAAGCGCTTGCGGGGCCGCTACCCCCTGGAAGCAGTGAGCGAACACCCGGACGGTCTGGGAGCCGAAGTGCATAAGATGGCGGCTCCCGAGTGTTGACCGGAGACACGAACTGCTTCCTTAAAGGCAGGGTGCCAGTCTGATTTTCTGTACACAGACATTTTTTCATATGCAGTCTTTTAGGCTAATAACTGTTTACAACAGGATCTTTGATGAAAATAAAAAGGTTTTTTCATGGTTATGAAATGCATTTTAGGCTCATGCCAGTTTATTGCATTTATATACAGCATATTTTCATGCTTCAGAACGTGTGTAAGGTTTGGTTTGATTAGCCTATGTATTAATGTTAGGCTGCATAATATGGTTATTATACATGTATATGTGTATAATTAGTTAGTACTATGTACTTTTGGTTATATTTACACATATATGTATATTGTTTGTGTTCCGGGTTCCTGCTCATGGGCGGAGATAATTCAGTGCTTATGATTTTAATGAGTATACCTCTGGAAGAGAACTAGGATTACAGGTAAGTAACTAATCCATAATCACTCTCTGATAATCCCAAGACTACTCGACCACACCACCCACTGAGAGAGCACATTGGGATTGCTAGAACAAGCCCCTGTACACTTATAAGGAATATCTGGGCTCTTTCCACAATATACCTCTTTTTTGCCATACTATATAATGAGACCGCTTCCTACAGTGAGAGTAGGCTTGCTCCTCACAGGTTAAACAGCAGGCACAGCCCTCCTTGGTGAAATCATTGGTGCAGCTGGTGCAGTACTTCTTGGTGCAACCTCTTTGTGCAGTCTGGTAAATCTAGCAGGCACAGTCCTTCTGTTTTCTACAGATCCAGCAGTGAAACAAGTTTTCTTGGCAGGGTCACCAATGTTATCCTTTGCACAAGCTTGTAGGAGAGGAGGACTCCCTAGCCTGTAGGGCTCCCCTCTGCCATCCCACCCCCTTGTGACTGGGAAGTGTGCATCTATCTCTCCTCGAATGAACAATTTGGGCCACTACCAATATGGCCAGAACCTTCTTTCTCTGTGGGAGCTCCCTAGCCCACCCCAGAGGTGTGGCTAAGTGAGGATTACACTCCCCTTTGGGGTAACTCCTAATAATCTAAAGTGCAGTCAGACTGGATGGCCAACAAAGGAAACTGGGCTGGCATGGACTCAGTGACATCTCCTCTGGCTGGGGTAAATAAACTTTGAAGTGTAATTAGCCCACTAGCCTAGCCCCCCCCCCCCCGCTAGGCCAAATTTAAATGCGTTCATTGGCCTTTAGGCAGATTAGTTAAGTAAAGCTTCTAAAGCTACTTTTACACAATATTTATGTTGAATCCTACTTTGGCAATATGTTGGATTTAATGTAACTATTAATTTGACACTTTGAAGCACCCTTCTGGATAGTTTCATTAGGAAGTTTTGCTGCGTGAATCTTTCTGGATTCACTATGCTGTGCATATTCCGCAATCTGGTGGTTGGGTCCGGAATCGTAGTCTTTTTTTTTTTTTTTTTCTCCTTTTTTTTTTTTCGTAGCCCAGGTGGGCGTCGACGTCCCACCATTTGTTGTACCTTCGGTGACGTTGCATGCTTCCGGCGGAAGCGCCCACCCTTGGGTGCCATCTTCAGATTCTTTTTTCCGCCGTTGGGTCTGGATCGTCGCATGAAGCCCCAGAAATTTTGTAGGAGAAAAGAGGATAACACCGAACTTCTACAGAAAAGGACTTGAAAAGACTAGGAGAAGAAGACCATCAAAGCCGGTACGACGGAGGAGACTTAACTCGAGATCTTCGACGTCCGACAGGGAATGCGTGCACAGGGTCCCCATGAGCGCAGTAATGGACAATACACCCTTAAAATTCGGCCGTAACTGCCATCAAGAGTACGCGCAGAAGGACCAGCACCCGGTCTGCAACCTCTGTCTGCCGGTTGACCACGGGAGCAAGGACTGCAACGCCTGCTCAGTCTTCACACCGAAGACACTCAGAATTCGAGAGAAGCAGAGGATAGCTCACCACACGATGCAGGGCAAGGGCCAGGCCCCGTCGCTGTACGAACTGGGTCTCTCCATCGATGATGTGGACAACATAGTCCAAGGACCAGATGCCTCCACGGTTGCAAAGACCGATAAGCAAACATCAGACAAGGTAGGAGACTCTACGACCCCGAAACCCTCGACAGGGCCTCGAAGGCCCGAGGCAGACTCTCGAAAATCAGAGTCTAGAGCCTCGAAGGGAGCACTGGCACCGAAAACCTCGACGACCAAAGCTGCATCCTCCGAAAAAACAGCCCAGCGGATCCTTCGAAAAGGACTCCCAGAAGGCGAAGACCGGCGAAAAGCCAAGGTCGTCGAAGCAGGTCCCCGAAAAAGGAACCTCGACTTCGAGGGAGATGTTGAAAACCACTTCAACGTTGACGACGCCATCGAAGAGGGCGGCCCAAACGCTTGACGCTGAGCATGCCGCGCAGATGGAGAGGAAGAAAAGAAGTCTCAAGGATGAGATGGAGAACGTTCTCCAGAGGAAGAAAGACTTTGAAGAAAAGATGAGAAGCTACAGGATCCCCTCGAAGCCTGTGACGGCCGTCGCTAAGGTAGAGGAGCAGGAGGAGTTCGACGCCGAAGAGCCGCCGAAAACTCCGGAGCCCTCGGATCAGGGAGAAGGGGAAGGCCTATATTACACAGAGGGGGAATATGGGGATCAGCGTTCGAGCTACGACTCTGGATCCTCGACGGCTCTTGACCTGGACTAGCAGGACATCGATGCCAAAAACCAGGCGGATGCCGTGGAGACATACCCCTTGAGGCCTTCGCCGCCAGATGACATTGGGGCTTACAATGAGGTCATCAGGAAGGCTGCAGCAGCTTATGGGGTTAAATTGGAGGAAGTAAAGCCTAAAGCAGGTTTCTTGCTGGAAACCTTGCTCCCCACGCAGACAAGGAGCCAGTTCCTGCCCATGCTGAAGAGTGTCATGTACCAAGGGAAGGAAGCGTTCAAGGAACCAGCCACTTGCAGATCCGTCACACCAAGGACGGAGAAGAAGTAAAAGTTCTCCTCCCAGGACCCTCCCTACATCAAGGGGTCCGTCACAGCAGACTCTGTTATTGCTGCAACGGCAAGGAGAAGGGCCAACGTCCCGACAACATCTGGGCCACCACCTGACAAGGAGAGCAGGAGGATGGACCTGACATGCAGAAAAATCGAAAGAAATGCTGCAATGCACTTGCGGATGGCAAACTCCAACGCCCTTCTGAACAGGCACCAATATCCACATTGGGACGAGGTGGGGCAATTGCTCAAACACCTCCCAGAGCAATTCCAGCAGAGAGCCACACACCTCGTAGAAGAGGATAAAAACATTGCAAACTCTTGCCTGAAGACGGCCTTGGACGGAGCAGAAACCTCCAGCAGACTGATGGCTATAGGAAGAGAGAAGGCAAGCCTGGCTCAAGATCTCAGGCTTCAAGACAGAGGTTCAGAACAACATCCTGAACACTCCATTCAACGGAGAATCGCTGTTCGGCGCCCCGGTTGATGAGAAGCTCACCCAACTGAAGAAGGATAACGAAACAGCAAGGTCCATGGGGCCCTGCAATTCAGAGGGATGAGAAGAAGCACTCCGGCAAGGGGGCCAAACGGAAGAGGTGGTAACCCGCCAGGAACATCGCACCAGGCGTTCCACTAGGGTCACCAGGGTGACAATCAGGGCCAGCAGAAGCAGACCTGGCACTACCAGTACAGGGGCCAGTCCTTTCGCGGGAGGGGAAACGGCCAAGGCCAGAGAAGGAGAGGCAGTGAGCAACCCTCCTCTAAGTGACTTCGCACGAAAGGATGTGCTCCCCCACTCAAGCCTTCCGGGGGAAAAGCACAGAAAAGCAAAGGGGAGAGGGTTACACGGACAAGAGACAAAGGAACATGTAACACCAGTAGGCCGCAGACTAAGATTTTTCCTCCAGGAATGGAGAAAAATAATCACAGACAAGTGGAGACCAAAGAAAAAAGGCACTCTGGAAGGGAGCTAACACTGCTCCGAGAAGAAGCTCAGGAACTCCTCCGAAAGAAAGCCATTGAACCGGTCCCATTCAGAGAAAGGAACAGGGGAGTGTACTCAAACTACTTCCTGGTACCAAAACTGGACGAAAGCCTAAGACCCATCCTGGACCTACGCTTCCTAAACAAACATATAAAGACTCAAAAATTCAAGATGACGTCCCTACAGGAGGTCATCCCACAAAGAAGAGACAGGGATTTCATGTCCACCGTGGACCTCAAAGATGCATACCTGCACATACCAGTGAACAGGCAGCACAAGCACATGCTAAGATTCACAGTAAACCAGGATCACTACCAATTCACAACTCTGGCTTTCGGGCTAAAGTCCGCTCCAAGGATGTTCACAAAATGCCTCGCAGCAGTGGCTGCACATCTACGAAGAGAGGGGATCCACGTGTACCCCTACCTCGACGATTGGCTGATAAAGGCGAACTCTCGCAAAACATGCGAGGAACATGCACAACGAGTCACAAACACGCTGATGGACCTGGGATTCTCCATACACTGGGGAAAATCCTCAATGGAGCCGGAGCAGGTGAAGATCTTCCTGGGGGCTCAGATCAATCCAATCCAATGCAGGGTGTTACCCAGCGAAAGGAGGACACTCAGCCTACTAAGGGAGACTCACTACTACCAGAAGGGGCAAGCTCTGACCGTGAGGACAGCGAGCAAGATCATGGGGATGACTACGTCATGCATACACCTGGTCCCCAATGTACGCCTACACATGAGGCCACTCCAAGAATGGCTGCAACAACAATGGTCACAAGCTACAGGAAGTTGGGAGGATCTAGTGGTTGTAACGCACGAAGTGCAGGAAGAGATGAGGTGGTGGACCAAGAAGAACATTACAGTAGGGAAGCCTCTAACTCCACCAACCCAACAGTGACCATCACTACAGACGCATCCCAGAAGGGATGGGGCGCACACATGAACAGGCTCAGAGTGAGCGGTCTGTGGGCACCAGCGGATGCGGTCAGACACATTAATTACCTGGAACTGAAGACCGGGTTACTCTCCCTGAAGGCCTTCCAGAAACAGCTGTACAAACTGAAGGTGTTGATACAAACGGACAACACAACAACAATGTTCTACATCAACAAGCAGGGAGGGACTCAGTCGTTCCCTCTGTCCAGCCTAGCGCAAGAAATATGGAGATAGGCAATTCCACTCAAAATAGATCTGCTGGCCATACACCTACCAGGGAAGGACAATGTGGAGGCGGATTGGCTCAGGAGGCAGACTTCAGCATCCCACGAGTGGGAACTCAACAATCAGGAAACAGAGACTATTCAGGAGAAGGGGCACCCCAACAATAGACCTGTTTGCAACACGCCAGAATGCAAAATGCCAGTCCTTTGCATCCAGACAACCAGAGGAACAATCCCAGGGGAATGCCCTATGGATAAGCTGGTCAAAAACATTTGCCTACGCTTTTCCCCCGATACCATTGATCCCCAGGGTGCTCAACAAGTGCAGGATACGCAACAGGACAATGATCCTGGTGACACCTCAATGAGCTAGGCAGACCTGGTATTCACAGATTATGTAGATAACGCAAGGTCCACCGCACAAGTTCTCAAAAAGAAAGGACCTACTCTCCATGCAAACGGAGAAATTCTACACCCAGAGCCAGAGGGCCTCAGCTTAGCGGCTTGGCTCCTGAGGACTTAGAGTTCGCACACCTAAAGCTCCCACAGAGCACCCTGCAGGTGTTGCGAGAGGCAAGGAGGCCCAGCACACGCAAATGCTATGGGGCAAAATGGAAAAGATTCACTCAATGGTGCAGCAAGAAAAAGCTGCAGAGGAAGCTGACCAAGGAATCAACGGTGCTAAGATACCTCACGCACCTACTGAAAGCCAAACTAAGCTCATCCTTGCTGAGGGTACACCTGGCAGCAATTGTGGCATTCACAAGGGGAGAGACTGGTAGAAGCTTCTTCACATCAAGGGTAGTAAAAAGATTCCTGGAAGGGGCTAAGAGAATAGCGCCACCTAAAAGGACGCTGCCGCCGGCTTGGAACCTGAATGTGGTGCTGACAGAGCTCATGAAAGCACCTTTCGAACCCATCCGCAAGTCATCACTGCAAATGCTGACAATGAAAGCAGCCTTTCTGGTAGCAATCACCTCGCTATGCAGGGTGAGCGAACTACAGGCGTTAACACTGCAAGAACCCTACATCCAGATACAGTGACAGGGTCGTGATGAGAACAGACCCGCACTTCATGCCAAAGGTGGTGTCAAGGTTCCACATGAATCGGAGTATTCAAATTCCTAGCTTCTACCAGAACCCCACGACAAGCGCCGAGAGGGCGCTCCACACTCAAGACGCAAGAAGGGCAGTAATGCACTACATTGAAAGGACGAAGGAACACAGGAAGACAAAACAGTTCTTCGTATCCTTCGCAAACAGTTACCTGGGTAAACCAGTGACTAAGAACACCATAGCTCGATGGATCGCACAAATGATACAATTCTGCCACAAGCTAGCGGGGCAGGAGCTAATAGGAGGGGCACAGGCCCACTCGACCAGGAAGAAAGGAGAAACAATTGCCTTTCTGGCCAACACACCAATTCAGGACATATGCCTGGCGGCAACATGGGCTTCAGTGCACACGTTCACTAAGCATTATTGCGTGGATGTACAGATGAACAAGGAAGCACAAGTAGGACAAAGAGTGCTTCAACATATATTCAACAACCAACGCTCATCTTCCACCCAGCCGCCACGAAAGTAACAAAACCGCTACAAAATCTATGCACAGCATAGTAAATCCAGAAAGATTCACGCTGCAAAACGAATAGTTTCTTACCTGTCGGTGTAGTTTTGCAGCTTGAAGATCTTTCTGGATTCACTAGCGAACCCACCCGCCTCCGCCAGAAAGATGAGGCAGGAAAAGAAGGTGGAAACACATGGAGTAGAAAGCAAGTTGAAGCTTACAAGATACGTGAAAAGAATTACGTTGGAAAAAGGATTAACAAACATAGCCATGGGTTCACTACAAGGACACAAGAGGAAAAAAAAATCTGAATATGGCGCCCAAGGGTGAAGCATGCCGACGTCACCGAAGGTATACCAAATGGTGGGACGTCGACGCCCACCTGGGCTACGAAAAAAAAAAAAAAGACTACGATTCCGGACCCAACCACCAGATTGCGGAATATGCACAGCATAGTGAATCCAGAAAGATCTTCAAGCTGCAAAACTACACCGACCTGTAAGAACTATTCGTTATGCTTTATTATAACTAAGTCACCCAATGTTATCCAATATGGAAATCGACTTTGGAGATTTTCCAATACCAGACTAGTTTATACATTGCCTGCTATTTAGAACCATGCACCATATCCTACGGGCACTTCAGATATGTTTTGGGAGGACTTGTAGGTAGTAAATAGGGG
Organism: Lissotriton vulgaris; assembly: GCF_964263255.1. Taxonomy (NCBI): domain Eukaryota; kingdom Metazoa; phylum Chordata; class Amphibia; order Caudata; family Salamandridae; genus Lissotriton; species Lissotriton vulgaris. The sequence continues at coordinate 106,348,971 of NC_141698.1, forward strand.
GGTTTGAGCTTTCAAAAGGGTTGATTTGACAGGTCGAATTTGACATTGCTTTAACTATCATGTGTCCACTTGCCATTTTAGTGGTGGCTCAACTAGTACTTGTGAGAAAGTGTCCTCTTTCTACATGGTTGCCCCTACTTTTTGCTGAACTGCTCATGTACTTTGAGTGTGCCCTGGGCATCTGCCAATCGGGTACCCAGGCCCTTTGTTTTCGCCCTAAAACTGCATTGAAGACCAAACCCAATTGGCACTCCCTGGCCACAGGTCAGCCCCTGGTAAATGGTACCACCAGGGAAGGCCTCTAAGGGCTGCAACACTTATAGTGCCACCCTTAGAGGCCCTGTACCTTTACACTCGCGCACTGCCTTTGCAGGCGTAGCGTTTTGGTGCAGAACAAAGTGAAGAGTCGGCATGGCACACATCCCGGTGTGCCATGCCTACAACCCACTTCCCTGGCATAGACCAGCAACCCCTCTAGCTGGGTGCACTATACCAGTGGTGGGGGTACTGGTGCATGAGCCATGTACCCCTTCTGTGTCTGAGCCAATTCTTAGACATTGTAAGTGCAGTAATGCCATTAAGAGGGTATGGTGCTGGGAGTTTGTCATTACGAGCTCCGCAGTACCAATATGATTTTGCTGAAAACTGTGAAGTTTGGTTTCGAACTTCTCAGCACATTTAGCCCACACTGATGCCAGTGTGGGATTTAATGAAAAATGCACCAAGAGGGCATCTTAGAGATGCCCCTTAAAAAACCACATAACACTAGTTTCCAGGCTGAGTGGCTGCTCACTAACTTCCACCACAGACATGTTTCTGGACCCCTGGGTCGAGACCCTGCTGCTCTCGGGGGTCTGAAACAGTTCACACCTGGCAAAGGTGCCAAGCCTCCTCTCTCCAGGATGCGCAGGGTCCATGAAGGCGAAGCTTCAAAGGCTTGCCACCTTTGGGAGCTTCTCCAGGCCTGTTGCTGCTTTCAGGAATTGGTCCCCACTGGTTCCTACCCCCACTTTGGGCAGGAGAATCAGCGGGGAAACCAAGTGAGGAAGAGAGGTGTGCCCACCTTTGCCAACCCCACCCCTCCGTTTGGGGAAGCGAGGTGAAGCACAACTCTGTCCCCACCATCTTCATCTTACAGATGGGGGGACCCAGCCAAAAAGGGTGAGCATATGCCCCCACCCCCCACTGGAGGGTGGCATAATAGGGGGTGTACCCACCTCAAGGAAGGGACCCATTGGTCCCAACCTTTACTTACCTGTAATGCCCCTAAACCTTGTATTTAGGTTCACCCCCGAACCTTTCCTCCTCAGACAAGAAACGACTACAAGAAGGACCAAAAAGCCAATTCATAACTAAGAGGAGGAAGCCCACTGACTTGGCCCCGCCCTATCCTGTCCCCACTTTGAACCTGCAGAAGCAAAACTCCAGTGTGTCCTGAAGCCAGCAACCACAAGAACCCAGAGGACCTGCCCTGCCTTCCAAATAAAAGACTTTGTCTCCTGAAAAAACTAGATTTGTTCATCCACAGACTCCAGCTCTGACAAAATCCGCAAGTCTGCACCGGACACCCACAGCTTGAGTTAGTGGCCCAACACCACATGGAGGTCTCCCCAGCGATCCTGACCCGAGATCCAGTGATCCCTGAGCTGCCTCCAGCTGACAGCTGCAGCCTCAATCCTGAGGGTCCCTCCCCCCTACCGCGACCAGGAGCTAGTAAGAAGATCGGACGCCCCGCTGCCTTGGGTGGCCCCACCGACCGTGTCCAGCCAACCCCCAGCATCACAACTTACCTCTACAAGTGGTGGTCGCTCCCAGAAGACCTTCGTCCCGAGCCTGCAGTGTGTTTGCAAAACGGAGAATCCCCATTTAAAGTAATAGGGCACCCGACGCCAAAACAGCACCCTGCACCCAGCCACCCTAGTGCCGTTGAGGGTGTATCTTTGGTACTAACTTGAACCCCCATTTGCCCTTAGCTAAAATCCTGGAGCTTTGCTCCCATAACCCTGTGGCCTACTCTAGAGCAGCCACCAACCGGAGGGCCCATATCCCGCATTGGATAACATTAGGCCTCAGCACTCTGCACCCTGCCGCCCTACTGCCGCTGAGGGTGCTTTGAGAGTGCATCCTCGGCCCTGGGAGACCCCTGAGTCTATCCCCAGAAAACCAACCCCCACAACAAAGTACTTACCTTTTAACCGATAACTCTATTTCCTCCCAATGACTGTTTTCTATGAAAAAGTTTCTAAGTGTGGAGTTGGAAAATCTATAAAAGTCTATGCAACTGTGTACAAATAACCAAAACACATTTACTTACCTTTTTACAGGAAATGTCCCAGTGCAGTAGCCAGGTATACTACACTGTGTTAGACAAGTAATCTGCAAAGTAATATACACGACCTCCTATTGAAAGTCATTACACAGTATATGTACAATATTTCAAGGTATTGCATTTCCAGTAATTCTACTCTAACCAAAGTATATATACACAACTGCAATTCATACTGTATTGTTACTGCAAGGTATAAATCACTTACCTGTGCCAGGCTTGCTTGGTTCTAAAAAAATATATAACTAAATAATATTTTTATAGAAAGCAAATTGGTTTGAGCTCAGTCTTTGAGTATGTGCAGTCATTTGCTGATTGAGTGTGTACAACAAATGTTTAACTCTACCCTCAGATAAAGCCTTACGGCTCACCCACACTACCACTTATAGAGAGTACGGTGTTATCTACTTTTACCTCTGCCTCCCTGGGGTTCCACTGGACTCTGCACACTATACCTAATTTTGGTGTAGTGTATACAGAGCATGCTTCCTACAGTGCTGCAGTCCAATAAAGGTACCTTATCTTGCAGTCCCTATGTACTTTGAGTAGCCTATAACAGGGACCTGCAGTCCTTTAACCTTTTCTATTGAGATAGCTTTTTACTTGCTATCTAGGCGGCAGACAGGCCTAGAGCCAAATCTTTAAGTGCCATTTTCTGCAGTCCACTAAAGGCACTTTAACCTGCAAGGGCGTAGGTTCTCTGATTACCCTTAACTAAGGGATCTACATGTAAGTTAACCTTGCCGATCAGGTAGTAGCCAATTTGTTCCCACTGGTAAAACCATGCAGGGGTCAGAGCACATACACTGCACCTGAGACATCAATGCCCCATTGTGCAACGTCATTACACCAGCACCTAAAGTCCTAAAAAAGTGGGTGCAAAAAATGAGTGAACCTGCAAACAGCCATCTTCCTAAACAAGCAGACACACATTATTGGGATTTATATTGTTTTGATTAATTTATTAGGATTTTTATTTTGATAAATATCAAGGGCCCGGTGGCTCTCCCAACAATAGTGTTACAAAACCATAATAAAATAAACATTGACAAAGCTAAAAGTCAAACAGCCAACACCAGACCATGGGCTTTTCCAATGGTTGTTTTGATTAATGTGAGAAAGCATGGTTGCCTACTGGATGCAACACCATTGCAATGGGCTAACTTATTTCAGCTTGCACAGTGGTGACTCACTAATCTAATTAGTTAGATTTTGCATCTTGCTTAGCATGGGCAACATGCATTTTAGACAGTGTTCTAGGATTCACTTTTTAGAAAATATTTATTTTATTGAAATAGGCTTGAGTATTAAACTTAGTTTGCTAGATAAGTGAATTCATTTCATAGGATTTTACGCTTTTTCCCCAGCATTGTAATATTTTTCTCAAGCTTATACTAGTTCTGCACTAAGAAGCAAGACGGAAATGGTGATGTTGCCATTAGTCCTCCATTTCACATGCTCCTTTGTTTTGCAGATGGCATCATTGCCTTTGCCTGGGAACCTAATGGAAGCAAGTTTGCTGTATTGCACGGAGAAGTCCCGAGAATATCAGTTACTTTCTACCATGTTAAAAACAATGGCAAGATCGAGCTCATCAGTAAGTAACGCGATTATTGAAACATGCTAGTGATTTGTACTTTCTTTTTAGAAATGCTATCAGATATGTACAGTAAGCTGTTTTGTAGATATCCATACCATTTTACAAGAACCTTTTTGATTTTAATGTCCTTAATCAAGCTTTGTTGGATCACTGCAAGAAGTTTTCAAATGTTTGACATTTGGCCTTTTATACCACTTGCATGTTATATGGAATTCTTCATACAGATAAGATAAATAGTTTATTTTTTATTTTTGTTTTTTTTATGAATAGATGTGATTCATGAAAGTGCCTTATGTTCTTGTATAAGACTGGTTGATTTTCAGAACGATAAGCATCTTTTTCGCCATCATCTTTTTGTACTTAATTTGGGAATGTTGTCTATATTTGTGTCTACATGTTTCTAAGAAAAATGTTTTTCTTTCAGAATCTTATGATAAGCAGCAGGCAAATACGATATTCTGGAGCCCACAGGGACAATTTTTGGTGCTCGCAGGTTTAAGAAGGTGAGTGTTTAAGTGGCCATTTGCCTATGACAATTGGCTTTCTATGGCAAAAAATTAAAATTGCTGGATCTTAACTCTCCCATATTAGGATTTAAAATGGTTCCGATATTTTACAAAGCAACTGATGACTGGTGTTCTACTGAGTCCTCCAATTTCTCTGGTGCTCGGTTTATAACCTTGATATAGCGTTTCCCTTCCCATTAGGAGGCATTAGTTTACATTGCAAATTACTAAAAAAAAACTGGGAAAGTTGTTTTATCATTAAGTTTCCATAAAATATGTACCATAGTAATCAGGTTGTCTGAAATTGCAGAGCCTTTTAAAATCAATATTTAAGCCTTTCAGTGTCTTCTCCCTCATGTCATTGAAATGTCTTGCATCCGCCATGTTAATGGTAGTTTTATGTCTTGGCTAATTTAGTTATCCATTAGCGGGCAGGTCATAATCTAGGTTAAGTATAAAGAAAATTGTAGAAACTGGCTCTGTATATGGTATACTGAAAGCGTACAAACGTATATTTACAGATCGTGCCTGTATCTGATGTGACATTTCCTGAAGATGGCATTTTTATGCTGAAACGCACATAAAAACCATCCTGGAGTTGCAGCCACTCTGACACAGATACATACCTATCAACCAAAAACCTGTATACAAGGTCCATCTATAGAAAAGGTTTTAATAAACACCATGATGCGAATATAAAATATCAGAACATGTATATAATGCCTTGACTTACGAATTTTCAGGTGTTGATCATACCCGTACAGGTATACATTATGACTGTTGCGTACGAATGATGAGACGGAGGTGGAGTGTATGCGGTTTGTTTGAATTTTAATGATGAAATATTGAATATACTATTATCAATAAATAACTATGTACAAGGCATATGAGCTGCAGATTGTACACTATGCATAGATTGCCATCTGGTGTTGGGCTTGGCTGCTTGCACTTTGTTGTTGTCTTGGAAGAGTCTTTTGTAGTCATTAGAACGGTGACTCCTCCCTTGGACGATAGTGCGCATGGGCATTGACTCAATCCTCAGATTGTTTTTTTCCGCTATTGGGTTTGGATGTAACTTTTGCGCTCCGGTTCGGCACCGTATTCTCCAAAACTTATCAACGCACAAACTATCTACAAATCGATGGTATTGTTTTCTATCAAGTGATCTTCGAGGCGCATCTCAGCTACTCGATTCCAGTCGTCGATGCTGGCCGCTGGGCCTATCTACGATGTTCGGGCCTACAGCTCATGGAATGGACTTCGTTAAAAAATGCCCCCAGTGTGGAGCGAAATTCCCACACAGTGACCATCACAAGGTCTGTAACCTATGTCTCTCGCCAGAGCACGACGAGAACAATTGCCAGGCCTGAGCCTCTTTTCGATCCAAGAATACATCTGTGATCGCCGGGCCAGACGACACATGGTGCAGCGAGCAGCTCCGGCACCAGAGGACATCTTCGATGAAGGCCCCGTTGTCCCGGAGAAGGATTGAGGACCTAGAAATCGTATCCGAAGCAGACAATCCAGACTCAGGCGACCACATCACTCCTGGTCAACGAATGAGTACAACTGCCCCAACTCCACCCGAAAAAAAGAAGGCCCTGGTCAAGATTTCGCCTGCTGGCCGCAGTAGAGACCGAAATCAAGCTTTAGAATACCCGCCCCGGGCCCGGCTCCAAAGATAAAAGAACAAGCCTTCCGGTAGTTCAGGACTGAGCAAACCTCACATCAGTGTACCACAGGCGCCTTCAGCACCGAAGACAGCAGAGCAACCTACTCCCAAAAAGAAATCGGCACCGGCCACCTCCATGCCGAAACAAAAACCATTGGATTCAAAACTAAAGCCTTCGGAACCGAAATAAAATTCCATCTCCATAGCCAAGCCAAAGGACCCCAAAGCACCCCCTAAAGCCTCAGAGCAGAAATCCAAACTCCGCTCGGACCCGAAGAAGTCTGCGCAGAAAGCGGTTACCTAAGAGGAAGAACTTTTTCGACCGGATCCTGTCGATCCAAAGCAGAAAACTCTGTATAGACCCCAAAACAGGACATGTGGCTGCTGTTCCACACAAAAGGAAGCTGAACACACCAGACATTCCTGCAGTGCCTGTGAAGAAAAGACTGTGCCACTTCACCCTCTTCTCCTGTTCTGCCTCCTGAACCTGTTCTTCCTCCTAAGCCTTTCCTTCCTCCTGAGCCTGTTCTTCCTCCTGAGCCTGTCTCAACTCCATAGCCTCCAAAACTTTCACCACCACCACAGAATGATAATAATTTTGGGGGTGGGGGAGGCAACAATGACCCAGATGACGACACAGACACCACAGGACGATTGGGACGATTATGATGACCTAATAGATCCCCCAGACCTCCCTGATCCCCAGCCATATCCAACAAAGCCATCTCCCCCAGATGACAATATTGGCTTTGGTCAGCTTGTGAATAGAGCTTCTATCTACCATGGTGTTCACATGCATTCAGACCCGGCAGAGGAGGACTTCCTTCTAGACACCTTCGAACAGTCACAGAAAACTGTCCAAATCCTGCCAATGCTAAAAGGGGTCATTAAACATGCTCCCTACATAGTCAAAGATCCGGTGAGAGCTAGAATTCTCAATCCCAGGATTGATGAAAAATATAAACCCGCCCCTGATGATCCCACCTACATCAAAGTGCAGCTACCCTTAGACTCACTAGTCGTAAGCATCGCTAGGAAACTCACCAACTCTCAAACCTTCGGTGACTAAGGAATCTAAGTTGTTAGATACCTCTGGCAAGATAGTTGCTGCCCAAGCAGCTAATCACCAGCTCATAGCCAACACACAAGCATTACTTGTTAGATACGATAGGGCTCACTATGACCAACTAGAAACCCTACCATTTACCTGATCAATACAAAACCCGGGCAAATGATTTAATTCAAATTAATAACGCATCAAGAAAGTGTTCCCTTGATGCAGCCGACACAGCCTCTAGGTCCATTAACACTAGTGTGCTACTCAGAAGACATGCCTGGTTACGCATTTCAGGCTTTAAACAGGAGGTACAGACAACTATCCTCAACCAGCCGTTCAATCAAGAACAACTTTTTGTACCGGCTGTAGACTCCACTCTAGAAAAGATGAAAAAGGACAGAGACTGCAAAATCCATGGGAGCATTACAGTCTCCATCCACACGTGGTTCCTTTTGTCACTCCTTCTATAGAAAAGCATCCAAAAACATTGGAGCAGACACCGCCTTCTCTTCCTACAAAAACACCACGCAAGCATCTCCCAGCAGAGGATATTTTAGAGGCGGATACAGGGGAAATAACAACAAAGGGAGAGGCCGAGGTAACAACAACACTTGCGCCTCCCCCACTAATAAACTGACTTCCCTCCAGACCATTCCACTCCGGTCGGAGGGAGACTCACAGTTCCTACCTGTCTGGGATTCGATCACAACAGACAAGTGGGTTAGACAAATTATCTAGTATGGTTACTGCCTGGAACTTAAAGCAACCCTGCCCCCTATACCACCCAAACAGCGTCCAATGTACACGGAACACCTCAAACTCTTAAAATAAGACATTCTCTCACTGCTTCAAAAGCAGGCAATAGAACTAGTTCCCATACAACCTCAGGGAACAGGAGTTTACTCGCTGTATTTCTTAATCTCCAAAAAGGACGGGACCCTAAGGCCAATACTGGACCTCAGATCCCTCAATCTCTATATACAGTCAGATCATTTTCATAAGATCACCCTCCAACAGGTCCTCCCACTACTTCAACAAGACAACTTCCTTGCCACACTAAATCTCAAGGACACCTACTTCCACATTCCCATACACCCTGCTCACAGGAAGTATCTAAGGTTCATAGTTTACGGACAACCCTTTAAGTTCAAAGTCCTTCCATTCGGGGTGACCACCGCACCCAGAGTGTTCCCAAAGTGCCTTGCGGTAGTAGCAGCACACTTAAGCAGACAACAAATCCATGTCTTTCTATATCTCGACAACTGGCTAATAAAAGCCAAGTCATTCAACCAGTGTGTTCATCACACTTCAAACCATCCAGCTGCTTCACAACTTGAGATTCACAGTAAACTACCCCAAGTCAAATCTTCAGCCCTCCCACATACATCAGTATCTAGGTGCCACAGTAGACCTCTCCAGAGCTCTGACATATCCCAACCCACCCAGGATAGCCAGTATGCAAACACTAATCACCAGATTTCAACCACAGCATTCCCTCCTAGCAAGGGTATTCATGCAGCTCATTGGAATGATGGCCTCTTGCATCTTTATCGTACCTCATACAAGACTTCAGATGCACCCCTTACAGGAATGCCTAGCACGTCAGTGGAACCAAGCTCAAGGAAAAATTACAGATCTGGTGTTTGTGGATAGCCGCACACATTGCTCTCTGCAGTGGTGGAACACACAAAACCTGTCCAAAGGGCGGCCGTTCCTGGAGCCTGTTTTTAAAAAATGTTTGTTTGAAAAAAAAATTGTTATTGATTTTCCAAGGTGAGAATATACAAACATTGCACAGACATTCCGTGCTAGCCCATTCAGCTTGAAGGAATCTGTAGGCAATAAATCATTACAAACCCTAATAAACATCCTTAGCCCTCCCCTCCCTCCTGAGTCTCAATTCACATTTGACGTGACCCCACAATACAATGCAGACTACACCCGATGGTGAACACAGGTGTCTTGACCAATTTCAGCGCAAACAGGGAGACCAATTATCAATATGCTTCCCCCCCAGCAGTGGTCCTGCAGGTCTCTTCAGACCAACTAATCGCGTCCAGAGATGTCCGTCTGCTCGCTCCGGGCCAGCAAAAAGTCTCTGAGGGGCCCAAATGTCCTTAGGACGCGACGTTCTAGAAAGTTCCTCTTCGTACAACGACAGCTGCTCATTACAATATGTCATATCAGTTAACCACTTAGCAGTAATCGGATCCCGTTTCCCATCCCACGTAAACAGTACTCTCCTCTAGGCCAGCAGCACTGCTATCTGGACAAAGCGACCCATTGCCCCACGTATCTCAGGTATGTACCCAAACAAGCAGATCAGCGGTGTGCACTTCAACCTATGTCCCGTCATCTCATACAACATGTCCAACAACCCTGTCCAATAACCCTGTCCAATATGTCTGTACCCTCCGGCAGCCCCATGCTAAGTGGACAAAGTCTACGCCCTTCCGCCCGCAGCGCTTGCAGCAGCTGGTGTCTCGAAGCCCAATTTTGTGTAACTTGACTGGTGTATGATGCGTCTGGTGCAAGAACTTTAGGTGTATAATGCGCAGATTGCTATTAGCTGAGAGTTTGCCTGTCAATCCGCAAATCCAGCACAACATATCTCCTGTGATCTGCGCGTCTAACGCCTCGTTCCACCTGTCCAGGCTCCTGTCTATCGGGTATACCGATTCCTCTCGCACGGTCTGATAGTTTAGTAAGTTGGTTTCTCCTAGTGGGTGCTGTTACCACCAATTGTAGTGATTTCGATACAGACGGTTCGTCCGGGAATGTGGTGTAGTGGTCTCTTAGTTCGAGGCATGTGGGCTGCTGAATTCATATCTGTGCATAGATCGCCGCCTAGTGTTGGGTCCGGATGATTGCACATTGTTGTCCAGGAAGAGTCTTCGAAGTATCACGAGATTTATTTATTTATTTATTTTTAAGGTTTTATATAGCGCGAACAAGATCCTTGCAGATATCAGAGCGCTTTACAGAAACAGGAGGTAGGGTAGACAAACTCTTGGAGACAATATAATATTCGGTAGTGAGTGGGTGGTAGGGTAGCAATCGCATAAGAGTAAACACACTAATAACAATCCGGAAACAAAAAATAGGAGCCGTGCAATGTCTTTGCTCCAGTGGCGATCAAATAAGATTATAGCACCCTAGCGGGTGAGTAAACGCACTGTTGAAAACAGTATAGTAGTCAGAAATAAGTGGATTGCAAATTAGTAGAGCAATCGGGTCATAGTATAAACCCTAATAAACAAACTGGAAACCAATAATATAGAATCCGTGCAATGACTTTGATCCAGTAGCAATCAAAAAAGAGTATAACACAGATAAACACGCAGGTAGCCGATAATATAGGGGCCGTGTAATGTCAATGTTCCAGTAGCAATAGTGTTCAGGTGAACTTAGCCATAAGGATGGCTTTTACCTCTTTTTTGAAGAGAACAGTGGAGGGGATAAGCCTAGTTTCTGGCGGGAGTGCATTCCAGATCCTAGGTGCCATTCCTGAGAAGGAGCGTTTGTATGTTTTTTCCTTCCGGAATCTACGAGGTTTCAGGAGGAGGTTTTTTTGCTTCTGTTGGATCTTGAGCCTCCTGATACAGTCAGCTTGTGAGTGAGGTAGTTGGGTGACTTGTGGTGTACGGCAGTGTGTGTGTCATACAGGCAATTTTCAGCTGAACTCTGGCTTCAAAAGGCAGCCAGTTCAGGGCTTTTAAGTCAGGGGATATATGCAAGTGTTTTCTTGAGCCAGTGATGAGTCTCGCGGCCGCTTTCAGAGAGGCTCTTAGTGGTGCCGTTGTTGTTAGGGGCAGCCCGCTGAGAGCCGCAATTCCATAGTCTATGCGAGGAATGACTAGGGCTTGTACAACAGTTTGGAAGTCTTTGGGTGGTAGGAAGGGTTTGAGTTTTCTCAGAGTGTTGATTTGGAAGTTGGCTCCTTTAGTTGCTTTGCTAATATGCTGCTGCATGTTGAGATTGGAGTCAAGTGTGATGCCAAGGGATTTCGCAGAGTCCACGATGGTGGGTTGGACATTGAGTGCGGTTAGATGAGTGAGCCAGGTTTGGGTGATGTCCTTTTTCGCAGGAGGTGAGATCAGAAGGAACTCAGTTTTCAGAGCTTTTAGTTTGAGGTGATTATCGGCCAGCCATGTTTGGGTGTTTCTTAGTGTGGCGTTCAAAAGCTTGATGTCTTCCGGGGATTGTAGCTTGAGGTAGAGTTGAGTGTCATCGGCGTACAATTGGAAGTGTACATTTGATGCTTGAAGCATCAAATTCATATCTGTGCATAGATCGCCGCCTAGTGTTGGGTCCGGATGATTGCACATTGTTGTCCTAGAAGAGTCTTCGAAGTATCACGAGATAGGTGGCTCCTCCCCTGGATTACAGTGCTCATGGGCATCGACTCCATCCTCAGATTGTTTTTTTCCGCCATTGGGTTCGGATGTCTTTAATTCCCTCTTGTCGGAATCAATAGAAAACTTTCTTGAGACCAAAAGGTCTTTAGTCTATACGTCGGTATTGTCTTGCATTCGGCATTACTTCGAGCTCGGTTCCGAGCCGGATTATCTACTCCCGCGTGCTCTCGGCGCGGAAGGCCCAGTCGACACTCCTGACCTATCGACCGTCCATCATGGACGAAGTCCATTCAAGAGATGTCCGGTCTGTAACTCTAAGTACCCCCACATCGACGTCCACCCGGTGTGCAACAAGTGTCTGTCGCCGGACCACGATGAGGAAAGTGTATGGCTTGTTCACGCTTCAGGTCCAAGAAGACGCTTAAGCTTCGACGAGCTGCGCGCCAGGAGGCCCAGCAATCTGCTCCGGTGCCTGTGGACATCTTCGATGCAGGGGATGTCGGACGAATCTATCCAGGACATTTCTGAATCACACCCTGCGTCGGACGTCGACGATGACTACGACGCAGATGCTGAGATGTTCCAGGGCGAAGAAGTCGTCAAGGAGGTAGGGGACGACGACGGGGCCCTCGGGCCATGAAGGATAGCTCGGATGAGGAGCTTCCTCAAACCGACTCTGTGCCGTGCCGATTTATGAGGCCCAGGTTGAGCGACCGCCTTCGGGCCTTACCCAAGATCTCGCTATGGGTTCCACGGCCCCGCCTTCGGGCTCGGCCACGGACATTGTAGCCGAGCCACTCCCTGGCAAAACTAAACCGAAAGAGAAACCTACGGTCTCGACGCCAGATACTGCGCAGGTGCCAGCCTCGAAACCGAAAGTGCGCATCGCTTTGGTCGGCTCCAAGGCCTCGGAGGCTTCGGCGCCGAAGAAGCCGAAAGTGGCTGTCGAGCCAAAGGCTCAAGTCAAGGGCGTCGAGACGAATTCTGCCGCGCCGAAGACTAAGGTGAAGGTGGTCGAGGCGGGCGCGCTGGCGCCGAAGACGATCGACACCGGCAAAAGCCTCGGCGACACGAAGAAGGCTGTCGGCGAGCCGAAGAAGACTCTCGGTGACCCGAAGAAGCGGCTCGATGACCCAAAGGTCCTCACAACCCCGCGTCCGCAGGACAAGGCCAATGGCGCCACGCCCCGAGGGTCGACTTCAAAAGTGGCCTCGAAGGATTCCATTGAACCGGCGCGCCCATCCGCCGCGTTCACCAAGAAGGTGACGGACTCACTGCAGCGCATCCGTGAAGGCACCGCGTCGGTCGATCCGAAGGATCCTCCGCCTGCGAAACCTGTGGAGAAACCACTTAAGGTGTCCACGCCGATCCACTTCACGTTGCCGCCTAAGACGGCGCCGAAGGCTTTCGCTCCTAAGGCGGTGGCCGGCGTGCCCGAAAAGATCTCTTCAGCGCCGAAGGCGTCATCGGTGGTCCACGGCCCGCGACCTCGACGACCCTCGGGGGGACGAGAGTCAGGAACACTTCATCGATGCCGAAACGGGCAGGCTTTCCCTCCTGAAACGGAAAATCACCCCAGAACCCTAACTGGAGTCTTACAAGATCCCTCTCAAGAAAAAGAAGGACTCTGCTTGCTCTCCCGTCTTGGTGGAACCCCTTTCCCCACAGACTCGTGATGTGTCGCCCACTTACTCAGATGTGGACGCTGGTGAGGGAGATGAGGAGGAGGAATACAGTTATCCTGTGTATACAGACCCTGAGGATACCAATGAACCCTGGGCAGCTGGTGGTGACCCTGGGGATCCTCAATCAGGACAAGACCCTCAACTTTTTTCTGCTAAAACGTCCCCTACAGAAGACTCTACAGCTTTCAATGCCCTCATTGAGCAGGCAACTAACAATCACAACGTCCAGCTACATACTGACCCTGTGGATGTAGATTTCCTCTTTGACACCTTTTCAGTCTCAGAAAAGACTGTCAAGACTCTGCCTATGCTGAAAGGTGTTTTAAAGCATGCTGCTGAGATCTTTAAAGAACCTACCAGGGCAAGGGTGATAAACCTAGAATTGACAAGAAATACAAGTCGGCGCCTACTGATCCTACCTACATCAAAGGACAGTTGCCTCAGGACTCCCTTGTCGTCTCGAATGCCCAGAAGAGGGCTAATTCTCAGACTACGGGTGATGCTCCTCCCCCAGACAAAGAATCCAAGGTCTTTGATGCTTCGGGGAAGAGGGTAGCAGCACAGGCAGCCAACATCTGGCGCATTTCTAACACACGAAGCGCTTCTGGCGCGCTATGACAGGGCACACTACGATACACTGGAGACCCTGTTGCAACACCTGCCTGATCAATACAAGGAAGGGGCTGAGATGCTGATTCAGGAAGGGAAGCTAATCTCTAACGCTTCAATTAAGTGCGCTCTGGACGCAGCTGATACCGCTGCCAGAGCTATAAACACTAGTGTTATGCTTCGGCGACATGCCTGGCTGAGAATCTCTGGATTTAAGCCAGAAATCCAAACCACCATCCTGAACCAAACGGTTAACCCAGATCACCTGTTTGGCCCAGAGGTTGACACCACCCTCAAAGATAAAAAAGGACACTGAGACTGCAAAATCCATGGGTGCCTTACAGTCCCAGCAGTTTCGGGGTGGGTCTTTTCGTCGCTCCAGCACTAGAGGCGTTTCCAGGGGCCAGCTCTCCCAGTCCACGCAATACTACAAGGGCAACACGCAGACCACTTACACCAACAAAAGTCGAGGTGGATATCGTGGCAACAGCGCCAAGGGCAGAGGACGTGGAAACAACAGCTCCAGATCCTCTGCCACCAGCAAACAGTGACGCCTTGTCACTGCCCCCCGACCATACAACACCGGTCGGGGGGAGACTCCAGCAGTTCCTGCCCGTCTGGAAGTCCATCACCACGGACAGGTGGGTCAGAAAACGTATCCAATACGGTTATTGTCTGGAGTTCACATCCACTCCACCCAACATGCCCCCAAGACACCGTCCTATGTCGGTCGCCATCATGCTGCAAAAAGGAGCAATAGAGCTCGTGCCACTGCAGGAGAGAGGCACAGGGGTATACTTCCTGTACTTCTTAATACCAAAAAAGGACGGGTCCCTCAGGCCCATCCTGGACCTCAGGCCACTCAACTACTACATCCTGTCGGAGCACTTATATATGCTGACCCTGCAGCAGGTGCTCCCGTTGCTCAGGCAGGGGGATTTTATCGCAACTTGAGACCTAGAGGATGCGTACTTTCACATTCCACTGCACCCTTCACACAGGAAATACCTCCGGTTCACCATCCAAAACCAGCACTACCAGTTCAAGGTTTTGCCTTTCGGTGTCACCACGGCACCCAGGGTGTTCACAAAGTGCCTGGCGACAGTGGCGGCGCATCTCCGGAGACGGAACGTCCACGTCTACCCCTATCTGGACGACTGGCTCATCCAAGCGAAGTCAGCCCAGCAGTGTGCCGCCCACATGTCCCACACCATTCACCTCCTGCACGATCTGGGATTCTCACTGAATTACCCAAAATCCCACCTCCAGCCCGCCCACGTACGGCAGCATCTGGGTGCGACCGTTAATACTCTGGCGGCCACAGCACAGCCGAATTCAGTGAGGGTCAGCAACATTCAATTGCTGATACAAAGATTCAGACCTCAACACTCGCTTCCAGCAAGAGTGTTCATGCAGTTGATAGGCATGATGGCCCCCTGCATTTCCATAGTCCCGCATGCGAGGCTACATATGCGTCTGCTTCAGGAGTGCTTGGCACGTCAGTGGGCTCAGGCTCACGGGCAGTTGAAAGACCTAGTGTTGGTGAGCGGTCGGGCATACAACTCTCTGCATTGGTGGAATCCACGAAACCTTTGCCAGGGCCGACCGTTCCAAGAGCCTGTGCCACAGATCATCCTGACAACGGACGCTTCTCTCCAGGGATGGGGAGCTCATGTACTCCATTACACTGTGCAGGGACTATGGACGCAACAGCAGAGGAAGATGCACATCAATGTTCTAGAACTGATGGCGATCTTCATGGCACTAAAAGCCTTCAAAGTACATCTGTGCAACAAGGTCGTGTTGATCCGGACGGACAACATGACGGCAATGTACTACATTCAGAAGCAGGGAGGAACACACTCTCCGCAGCTGTCATCTGGCTCAGAGCATGTGGAAGTGGGCCATTCAGAGGAACATCTTCCTCATGGCGGAACACCTCCGGGCAAGGACAATCAGATGGCGGACCTGCTCAGCAGGCACAGCCACCAAATGCACGAGTGGGAGATACATCCATCAGTACTCCAACCGTACTTCCAAAGGTGGGGTCATCCAGAGATCGACCTCTTCGCCACAAGGGAGAACGCAAAATGCCAAAGCTTCGCCGCCAGGTTCCCACACCCACAGTCGCAGGGCAATGCGATATGGATGAACTGGTCAGGGAAATTTGCGTACGCTTTTCCCCCAGCACCCTTGATACCGCTGGTGGCACGCAAGCTCAGGCAGCACTCGATAACTCTCATCCTGGTTGCTCCAACATGGGCTCGCCAATCATGGTACACCACGTTTCTGGAACTATCCGTGGTACCGCATCAGAGGCTATGTCTCACACCCAGCCTTCTGACGCAGAGCCATGGCGACATTCAGCATCCAGATCCGTAACAGCTCAACCTGGCGATCTGGCTCCTGAAGTCCTAGAGTTTGGCTACCTGCACTTGCCTTCCGACTGTATGGACATCATTCGGGAGGCGAGGAAGCCCACCACCATAGCATGCTATGCAGCAAAATGGAAGCGGTTTGTCATTTATTGTGCAGACCACAACATTAACCCGCTAGATGCTTCTATTCAGAATATCATCTGTTACCTTTTCCATCTGTGCAAATGTAATCTGGCCTATGCTTCCATTCGCATACATCTATCTGCAATGGCCGCTTATCTCCAGAATAGGCAGCACCTCTCCCTCTTCAGGGTGCCTACCATTAAGGCTTTTCTGGAAGGACTCAAGCGAGTCATTCCACCGTGTACTCCAGCTCCGGAGTGGAACCTCAATGTGGTCCTCACCCGGCTGATGGGTCCTCCCTTTGAGCCACTGCACTCCTGTGAGATTCAGTTTTTAACGTGGAAAGTGGCTTTCCTCATAGCGATTACATCGCTACGGAGAGTTAGTGAATTACAAGCCCTAACTATCCAAGAGCCATTTATTCAAATTCATTCTAACAGGGTGATGCTTTGCACTAACCCTAAATTTCTACCCAAAGTTGTGTCTCAATTCCAAATCAACCACACTATTGAATTGCCAGTTTTCTTCCAGAATCCTGAGTCATTGGCGGAGAGAATGCTCCAAACCCTTGACGTCAAAAGAGCCCTGATGTATTACATCGATAGGAATGGCTTTTTCTAGATTGGTACCACTCTGCGCCACAGCTCCTGTGTCTGATTCAGTCTCGTCCGATTGTGGTGGCTTACCATTTTTCCGAAGTTCAAAAGTCCACTTCGGTTGAGCCCTGTCTGGCTTGCCCATGTTTGGTCTCTTGGTGGGTCACTGTCACAGCCCAGGCCCCCAGTTGTGCCCGTCCCCTGACTGCACGTGTGGAGCTTCTCCAGCCGATGTGGTAGGAGTGGGGAATAGCAATGTCACTAATCCACTGTTCAGCAGGTGGCAACACAGTGTGGCAAGATGGAGTGCCCACTATGTCCTTCGGCTGCCACTCGTTCCCCCGCTGTCACCCCAGGTGGACACCAGCGTCTTCTCCGCAGCTACCCTCCGCTCGAGCAGCCACTCCCCCCGCCACCACCGGGGTTCGCGCTTAACCACTATCCCCGGTCCGGGCAGACGTCACAGGGGTCGCAAAGTCCGGCCCAGGGTCTCAACCTCTCTTTGACCGACACACTGGGATATGCTACCTAGCCACGGCCCCCTCCGCAGCCGGGCACTGTCCTGTATCCACTCCAAGCCCCCAGCGCCCTTGCCGGGCAACGCGAAACCCGACGGGCGCTCACTAGTCCACTGTGCTCTTCCTCCACTGGCGCCAACTTGTCACAGAAGCACGGTTCTGCAGCTCGCCAATCAGTCCCCCGCTGTTATGCGGTTATGCTCGTGGGTCTCACCCCAGAGGCTGTCTCAGGGGCTGTAACGTCAGTCCCAGGGCCTCAGTCACACGCAAGCCCAGCACTCTTTCCAGCCTCGGGGGGAGAGGGGGGGGGGGGGGGGCGAGATGAGCCGAGGCTCATCTCGCTCCTTCACAGCCGGGCACTTGCCTGCACACGCTCCCAGCAATCAGCGCTCCCGCCGGGCAGCGCGAAACTCGAGGGGCGCTCACCAGTCTCCTGTGGTCGTAACGTGCTGGAGCCCACGGAGCATACAAGCGCGACCCAACGGCGCACAAATCTGTCCTCCTCCAGTACCGTAATCTGTGCCAGGAAACATGCAGCAATTTCATAAGCACGGGGAGGAGTACACAGTCAACCTCGCAGTCCGCTGCGATTTGCGGCCCGGGCGGTCCGCCCGCCCCTGGTGCCAGGCACTCACCCTCTCGCTGCGGGACACCGGTGGCAGCACAGCGAGCCTCTTTATCCCTCACTCGGTCGGCGGCAGGTCGGCGCAGGCACCGCGGCGAACCCACACCCGCAGATACTTGCCGGCGGTACTAGCCTTCAGAAGTGCACCGCGCTTCTCCGCGCCTCTTGGCAGCTTCGGCCGTGTGAGAACCCTCAGAAGTTGTCGGGTGGTGTTCGCAGCTCGCCCCCTTTCAGTGGGGCCTCAGCAGACCCTCGAAATGCAGGATATTACAGGATATTTTGCAGTGGCCAGCGGAGCAGCCTTAAAGTGCTGCCATCTCGCCGCGTGCCAAGCCACGCCCCTCCTGGAGCCTGTTCCACAGATAATGCTAACAGCAGACTCATCACTCACCGGCTGGCGAGCCCATCTCCTAAACCACACCATTTAAAGCAAATGGACCACTCAACAGAAAGTGCTCCACATCAATCACCTATAATTACTGGCAATATTTCTTGCATTAAAATCATTCCAAGTACATCGACAGCACAAGACTGTCCTAGTTTGGGCGGATAACATGACAGTCAAGTATTACATTCAGAAACAAGGAGACACACATTCTTTGCAGCTGTCCCAGGACCCATAAGAAGCACCAACGTTCTCCTCCTAGTCCTACCCCTGCAAAAAAAGAAATCCACTCAGTCCTGCTCCTTTTCTGGCAATGCCCCAAACATCTGGAATGCCCTCCCAAAAGACCTACGATGCAACCCTTCCTACTCTAGCTTCAAAAAAGATCTCAAAATGCACCTCCTCAATAAATAATGGGGATCCTAACCAGCGCCCTGAACTCGCCCTTTCCCCTTCCACTTCTCTCGTCCTCACGTCTGTACTACCGTACCCCGGCCCCCTTCCCCCCCACCCCCGCCATCCATGGCGGAGAGTTTTATAAACTGTTTGGGGAACAGCTAGCTCCTATCCGGGCATGGGTCTGAATGTGGGTGCAAAAATCTTCACTAGCGTCTTGGTGCGCAGGATGGCCCCATATGTGCAGGGTTTGGTGGATGCTGACCAAACTGGCTTTGTCCAGGAAAGAGGCTGCAGTGACAACACCACAAGACTGTGCCATTTACTAGACAAAACTCAGCGTACGCAGGTCCCGGCTTTGGTGCTGACGACCGATGCTGGGAAAGCATTTGCCTGAGTGCACTGGCCTTATCTACACTGGGTGCTGGAAAAATTTGGATTTGGGCTGCTGCTCAGAGCTGGGTCCACTCCTTCTACTCTGCCCCTCAAGCGAACGTACAAGTTAATGGGATTAAGTCGCCTGCCTTCCCTATCACGAGAGGGACCAGTCAGGGTTACCCTCTGTCGCTGTTACTTATCAAGCTGTATATGGAACCATTCGCAGAAAGAAAACGGCTTAACCGGCTTATCTTTGGGATCAAAATGGGAGGCAGGGAATACAAGATAATGTTGTACGCTGATGATGTGCTCCTCACCCTTACAGACCCTGACTCCTCGCTAGCGGCAGTGTCTGTTGAAATGGAACACTTCTGAGTGGTCTCCGGCTTCAAGATCAATCCTCGGAAGTACTGCTCCTGGCCTTACCATCCCAGACATAGAGCGCACACGACTCCAGAGCATATACCCATATCGCCAGGCCTCAGGAGAACAATGCTTCATTCAAACACCGTCTAATACTGTTGGAAAAGGATAATTATCAGGATCTTTAGGGTAATGGTGCAGAGCCTCTCACTTAGGCGTCCGCCATCAACGCTGGCAAGCTCCGCCCCCCAGGTGATGGCTATATTTAATGTGACTTGGAAGTTGAACATAGACGTCATGTGTCTTGATTGATAAGTCTAAACTTTGGAGGACAGATCCAGAAGGTGGGATCATTTGGCTTGTACTACTTTCTTCTCTTGTGCAGACTGGAAAATCTTTCTTTTTATCACCCAGGAGAAGTTTGCATCACAAATTTGGCCTTGAGGCTAAAATGTGACCATTTCTTAGATAACTGTTGCTTGTTACATTGGCTGCGGATCAGACTGGTCTACTTTAAATTAAGGTCCTCTCTCAGCATATAGTATTTCATACTCGTCCAAGGTTACTCTAGGAGGTTCTTGTCCCATTTGGCATCCCACTTTAGGTCTGTGTGCTGTTATGCCTTGGCCAATAGTGTGCTTTATAACTCAAAAAATGAGTAACTTTTTTGGCGAAAGGCAACAATAGGGGCATGTCTGAATTGAATTGAACACCATGCCAATGTAAAGATGTGTGTTTAGTCTACCCTATAATATTGGGATTTACTGTAAATGTGTTTTGTTTGAAGGTATTTTCATGATAAAATTAAGTCTGTTTTGTGGTTCTGAGAAAATAAATTTCAAGCAGAGCAATTAGTGGTTCTCTGAGACGGATTATACTGTTTGACTATTGGCCTAGTAAATGTGATCTGTACCCAAGATGTTTACAAATTGAGCGTGGGATTGTTCTACTATTTGTGATGCACCATGTATTACTTTGTATTCTCAGTATGAATGGTGCCTTGGCATTTGTGGACACATCGGACTGCACACTCATGAACATTGCTGAACACTATACTGCATCTGATGTAGAGTGGGATCCAACTGGTCGGTTTGTTGTGACCTCTGTCTCCTGGTGGAGCCACAAGGTAAGGCAAGCATTAATGTTGTTGAAGTATCCATAAAACAAAAATGCCGAAGGTTGATATTGTTAGTGCTTGCACTGTTCAGTATATAATAATGTTTATTTGTCAAGAATTTGTTTGTAAATGTTGTTAGACGTAAGTTCCACACACTGATGGCAGTACAGGGTGGGCTGTCTTGAGACTGTTTGCTCAGTCTCGGGTATCATATTTTCCAGATAGAATTACCTAGTCTTGTGAACCCTACCAGGTGCCAGACTCAATTAAAAAAAACTTTGTAGTAGTTATTGATTTCTCCAAGAACTCATTTATTATGCATGAACCGCTATTGTATTGGGGTAGAACTAGTTAGAGAAGCATCATACCAGTACTCACTTTTTAGCCTGTGCTATTTATGTATATGTAAATGAATGTGTTGTTGCTAAAAGACAATGCTATTGCAGTATTCTTTCTTTCTACAGCTTACCCTGTATATAATATATCTTGCATACTGTCTTACGAATGTAACAGCTCATTTCTCTTACACTAGAAACCAGACTGTTCAATAAATCCTTTTATTGAAACGCCCGTCTATTCCTTTGTGCAACTCTGAAGAAACTAAGCATGCACGATTAGCTGAGTGAAACTGTTATCTATTGTTGCCACGATTCTGAGACTTGTTCCAATTCTAAAAGGGAAACAAAGTTGTCATGTTTATGCGGTTGCCAGAAATTACTCCCTTCTTGTTTACAAGGAGTTTCTAGTGGCCTCTGAGTTAGCTGGTACAAAGTAAATGAAGTTTAATGTACTCGATAAGGGCATACTGACCTCAGTCCTATGCCAAACCTATAGGGATTATTATTCCAATGTGCAGAGCCTATTAGGGAAATAGGAACTACAATACAAGGCTGAGTCTTCGGATTGAGGCTGCAGTTGTCGAGGTAGAGTCCAGCAGGGGTCAGGCCACAGTGGACTCTGGGTCGTAATCACTGGGAAACCTTTGTAGTACCGGTGGGCCACTTAGAATTAGGCCATGGCCGTCTGGTGTGGAGGTGGGTCTGAAGGCAGTATCTGAAAGAGACACGTTAGTGATAGATTCCTTACCTTAGAATATCCGCAGGCGTCAGACTGGATCTGGAAAGTTTTTCGTCAGCAGTACCCCTGCTCGTCAGTAGGTGGCGTTGTGCGGCTCCGCGTGCTTCGCTGGCGTAAGCGCCGAGATGACATCACGAAGACTACTTAGGCGCCACCCATGCGCCCTGACGTCAGTTCTTTCTTTTTTTCCGTGCCAGCAAGCACAGATCCGGTTAGAGCATGTACCCTAGTCACTGTTTGACTAACTTTTTTGAGACTTTAGTCTCTTCTCTTTTGAGTCTTTGACTTTAGTGCCAAGTAGGGATGCCTGGATTTAAATCCTGTGGGTCCTGTCGCTGTACGTTGTCGGTGGCCGACCCCCAAGACCTTTGTGTCTACTGTCTGGAACGCGACCATGACTCTCGGTCATGTCCCAACTGTTCGGCGATGGCTATGAAGGCTTTGCGGGAGCGGTCCCGAAAGCTGCTGGAGCCCCGGCAGTAGTCTCCGTGCCGTTCGAGATCCAGGGGTCGCTCAAGGGACCGTCCGCGGAGCCCTCATCGCTCCACGGGGTATAAGTCTTCGCCTTCTGTATCGGGTAAGAGACGTCACAAAAAGAAGTCGAAGAAGTGTGTTCGCTCTCTGACATCTCCCTGTCTTTGGATGCGGACGAAAGAGCCAGGGGCTCTTCCCCCTGCAGCTCCATTGGAGAATAGGAGTCCGGCGGCCTACTCTCCTTATTCTGGTCCGTCGGCGAGTCCGGCCCAGGTGCAAGAGTTTCTTGTTGCCATGGACCACCTTTTCAGTCCTAGGGCTCCCGCTGGTGCGCCTTCGGCTCTGACGCCAACGGCTCAGACGCCGCAAGGTCCTCCGCTTGTGGCTCCGACCCCGGAGCCCCAGGGCCCTCTGTCTGTAGCTCCAGCCCCGGCGCCCCCTGCGGCTCCGTTCCCGGCGCCGGTGTGTACTCCGTTCGTTCTGCCTTTGCCCAAGTTTCCGGGTAATGTAGCCTCGACTTGGGACCCAAATTGGGACATGGAGTCGGATCAGCGCCATTTCCGACGCCGTTGGAACATTTGTTTACCCCTGTACCTCCCCCGCTGCTGCCGCCTGTGCCTCGGGCTGTGGAGAAGGGGGATGACTGGCAGTGGTCTGAGGACCCTCTTGCATGGCAGTGCGAGTCCGAACATGAGTGGGCGGAGGAATCGGAGGATGCAGGTGGGTTGACTCTCCTCTGAGCCGGGTTGTAAGTCTCGTCCCGCTGTCGTGGAGGAATTTGCCACTTATTCTGCGGTGCTCCCTAGAGCAGCTGAGGCCCTTGACCTCGATCTGCCTACTGTCTCTCAAAAAACCAACCTCCTTACTGTAGTGCTTCAGCCGGCGGCAAGTTCTACGGAACCTCTGCTCCCATTCAATGAGGCCTTGACAGATGTTTTGATGGGCACCTGGTCCAGACCTGCCACAGGGGTTCCTGTGGACAAGAATGTGGCCCGGCGTCATTGCCCGGCACCGGGTGACCCCGCCTTTTTAACTAATCATCCGACTCCGGAGAGCCTGGTCATTCAGGCCTCCACTTCACAAAGTGTGTTCCCTACGGCCACGCCGGATAAGGAATCGAAAAAGCTGGAGCAATTTGGAAAAAGGTTATTTTCCTCTTTGCCAGCCTGGGGTTGCGGACAGGCAACACCCCATGTCTGTTGGGCCGCTACTCTCGCGCGGTGTGGGACACGGTGGCGCAGACGCTGCCCCAGTGCCCCGAAGATGTTTGGGCTGTCCTTTCCCGCGCTCTTGCTGAGGGTAAGGATGCCGCTAAATTCGCCATTCGGTGTGTGCTGGACACCGCGGACTCTTTAGGGAGAGCAATCTCCACAACAGTGGCCCTGCGTCGCCATGCCTGGCTGCGGTCCCAGATGTCCAGAGTTCCCTCATGGAAATGCTCTTTGATGGTACTCGCCTCTTTGGTGATAAGGCAGACAGTGTGCTGGAGCGTTTAAAGGACTATCGGGCTACGGCCAAGTCCATAGGTCACTCCACGATTCGCCCGGCCACGTCTACCTTTAGTTCATTTCATGGCCACGGAAGGGGCGCCCCTGTACGCTCGTTCAGCCAGAAGCCTGCGCAGAACTAAAATAAACGAGGGCGTGGAGGCCGCCCTGGTGGCGCAGGGTGCCAGTGGGCGGGTTAGTCCACCTCTGCTCCTGCAGCATCCGCCTCAAAGGCTTCCCAGTCCGAGCTTTGGGGTGCACCCACGCGTGTGGGAGGCAGGATTCAACATCACCGCCCCCACTGGCATTCTATCACGTCAGACAGATGGGTGCTGCAATTTGTCCGAAGGGGTTACTCCTTCCCCTTAGAGTCTCTTCCCCACCCCCAACACACCCCCGACCCCCCCCCAGCCATGCCACCTCAGTTATTATTATTATTATTAAAAAAGATTTGGTACCGCGCACATACACCAATTGGTTTCTTGGCGCTCGAGACCGGGTGGGAGGAGAACATTCAGGGGCCGGGCAGCTAGCCATGCGCCAAACGGAACAGGTAAGTTTTTAAAGAGTTCCACCGCATGTCGAGGGATCCCTTTGCCCTTCTCCAGCAGGAATTTATGGCCCTCCTGCCCAAGGGGGCCATCAAGGGCATTCCTGGGCCAGAAGTAGGACGTGGTTGTTATTCCTACTACTTTCTGGTCCCCAAGAAGGACAAAGGGGGCCTGCGACCCATTTTGGACCTCAGGAACGTCAATCGCTTCCTCCGGAAGGAGAAGTTCAAGATGTTGACTTTGGCTCAGGTCTTGGCTGCCCTCGACCCTGGAGATTGGATTGTAGCATTGGACTTGCAGGACGCATATTTTCACATCCCTGTCCTGCCGGCACTACCTACCCCCCATCCTACCAGCGCCCTTCGGGTGTTCAAGAAGGTGATGGCGGTGATCTCGGCAGCATCTGCGCAGGTTAGGGGTGTCAGTCTTCCCCTACCTCGACGACTGGTTGTTGAAGGCTGGCTCGCCCCAAACAGTTGTCAGCCACCTTCGGACTATGGCTGACCTCCTCCATTTGCTGGAGTTTTCCATCAATGTGCCGAAGTCACACTTGAGTCCCTCTCAGAAGCTCCCCTCCATCGGAGTGGTTCTGGATTCCATGCGGTTTCGGGTTTATCCTCCCGAGCAGCCGGTCCGGGATATTCAGGCTATGATTCCGATCTTTCTGCCTCTATCCCGGGTTTTAGTCAGGATGACCCTTCGGCTCCTGGGCCTGATGGCCTCCTGCATCCTGCTAGTGCAACATGCCAGATGGCATATGCGGGCTCTGCAGTGGGACCTGGAGTTTCAGTGGGCAGAGCATCTTGGCAACCTGTCGGATCATGTCCAGATCTCGGAGGGTTTTGCACGACACTTGCAGTGGTGACTCACGGACCACGATTGGGTCGGTGGCTGATCCTTCGCCAACCGGAGCTCACAGTGGTGATGGATGCTTCCCTTCTGGATGCGGTGGCCACATGGGAGAGGTGGATATCGGGGGCCTCTGGCCGAGTCCCGGCTCCATATCCACCTTCTGGAGTTGAGGGCGATCAGACTTGCTCTGGAAGCCTTCCTTCCCTCTGTTCAGGGACAGGTAGAGCAGACGTTCACGGACAACACCACCACCATGTGGTATTGCAACAAACCGGGCGGGGTGAGGTCGTGGACCCTATGTCCGGAGGCTCTGCGCCCCTGGACATGGCTGGAACATCGGGGCATGTCTCTGGTGGTTCAACACCTGGCAGGTTCTCTGAACACCAGGGTGAACAAACTCGGCGCAGATGCATGTTGGATCACAAATGGCGTCTGACCTTGGACGTGGTGGAAGCTCTCTTTCTGCAGTGGGGAGAGCCTTGGTTAGATCTATTCGCACCCGAAGAGAACGCGCAATGTCATCAATTCTGCGCATTGGAATTTCCAAGGCGACAGTCACTCTGAGACTGGAGTTGCGGTCTGTTGTACGCCTTTCCACCTATACCACTTCTGCCCAGAGTGCTAAAGATCAGGCGCGACCAGGCCCAAGTCATATGGCTGAGATACCTGCCACCCCCTCTCAACACAATCCCCAAAGGAAGGGAAACCGGAAACAGTTCTGAAGTTTTTGGAAGAGGGAGGGAGTGACCCTCCCGGCCGTATTTATTAAAATATGAAACAAAATTAAAACATTAAATCAACAGTTTCATATTAATGTACAATTTCATTACCACATTGCGATGTTTGGCTAACCTTAACAGATTCTCTAATACAAAGGTTCTCCTAGCCGAACTAACATCCTACAAAGCATTTACTTGAAATTTTGAAATTGTACATCCTAACGTTTAAGGGCCAACGGCAAGGTCGTAACCGGTGTCAAGATCCCTAAACCAGAAATATCCCCCTCACTTGTGAGGGGCGACCGCACAGAGGCGTACCTCAAGTGCAACTACCAATTTCCCTTGACTTGACGGGGGCCCCAATAAAACTCGACGCCACTTAAAGGTCGTCCGAGGACTCGTGTGAGGTATCTAGAAGGTAGCGTAGACCCCCCCCCCCCCAAACCCCACACAACTTACCACATCTGCCGTCGCAGACGTCCTGGCCCCGGGAAATTCCCCAGGAGGGGGCTGTAACCCCTCCTACCAAGGAAGGGGCCTTGACCGCCTTTCCTTTTCTTTCGGCGACCCATCCTTAGAAGGGACCGCCTCCCCCTTGAGGGGCCAATGGCCACCTCCCCCGAGCACTCCCATCCGTGTTGGGTGACGCCCACTCATAGGGATCTTCCAATTAGTGCTCACCGATCATGACCTTACCGCCCGACCAGAATAAATACGACAATGCTAATTAACTCACTAAACTACAAAGACATTGACTACTACAACTGTATGAAAAGCATGCTTACCAGTGAACACTAAAGCAGAATTTTTTTATTCCCGAAACATAACCCAAATCGACCATTCTTTATTACATACTCAAATTCATCACGGTAAAACCACAACCTGTAAACGAAAATCAGAGTTATCCATCAACTTTATTCAAAACCGCTTGCTGTCCTCAGGGGCTGGTGGGTGGGTCAAAATTGGCTCTTCGTTCCGTCTCGAGCTCACGTGCAGCGAGGAGGTGCAGCTTCAGAGCACAGGAACAAGAGGATGCCTTCTGGTCTTGCTTCTCCTTTTATCCGTCTTCAGGGCGGGCGTACACCCGCCCCTGCCTGCCCCAAGGGCGTGGCCAGCCGCGTCAGTGTCTAGGCCAGCCCACTCTAGGGCGGGAAAACACGCGCCCCGGCTACGCCGCTTCGGGCATACCAGCCGAGACTCGCTTCCCGCCCAAGATGGCTTCCCGGGGGGATCGTGGTACTCCACCATACGTTCGGGGGGACCGAGTGGTCGCCCCTTTCCATATGGCTGAGATACCTGCCACCCCCTCTCAACACAATCCCCAAAGGAAGGGAAACCGGAAACAGTTCTGAAGTTTTTGGAAGAGGGAGGGAGTGACCCTCCCGGCCGTATTTATTAAAATATGAAACAAAATTAAAACATTAAATCAACAGTTTCATATTAATGTACAATTTCATTACCACATTGCGATGTTTGGCTAACCTTAACAGATTCTCTAATACAAAGGTTCTCCTAGCCGAACTAACATCCTACAAAGCATTTACTTGAAATTTTGAAATTGTACATCCTAATGTTTAAGGGCCAACGGCAAGGTCATAACCGGTGTCAAGATCCCTAAACCAGAAATATCCCCCTCACTTGTGAGGGGCGACCGCACAGAGGCGTACCTCAAGTGCAACTACCAATTTCCCTGGACTTGACGGGGGCCCCAATAAAACTCGACGCCACTTAAAGGTCGTCCGAGGACTCGTGTGAGGTATCTAGAAGGTAGCGTAGACCCCCCCCCAAACCCCACACAACTTACCACATCTGCCGTCGCAGACGTCCTGGCCCCGGGAAATTCCCCAGGAGGGGGCTGTAACCCCTCCTACCAAGGAAGGGGCCTTGACCGCCTTTCCTTTTCTTTCGGCGACCCATCCTTAGAAGGGACCGCCTCCCCGTTGAGGGGCCAATGGCCACCTCCCCCGAGCGCTCCCATCCGTGTTGGGTGACGCCCACTCATAGGGATCTTCCAATTAGTGCTCACCGATCATGACCTTACCGCCACAGGCCGGATAGTTGACCGGCTATCCGGACCCCCCACAACATTCCTACCTAAAGGTCATATTATAACGTTTTTAGCCAAGCTATGAAGTCTCCTATGAGTAACTCATTCCCCACCCGAGACAAATGCACACCATCCCCCAAATACATACTGTCATCATTAATACACCCATGCGAAATAGAATGCAGTGTCTTGGATCGGAACAGCCTACTCACTTTGTTATTAAGCTTTCTAACAGAATGATTCAAAGCAGGAACCGAAATAGCCCCCCGCCACACTTTTCGTGGGATCATATGGGACCACGCAATTGTGCACCCTGGAACTCTCCTTGCTAACCAACTTACAGTGGAAAGCATCGCCTCAAGGAGAAGTCGTCTACCAGTGGTGACCAAATCATTGCCCCCAAGATGCACTATGACTACAGACGGCGGTGACCTCGTCCGCCCTAACAAACCCTCGAAAAATGATTGAAACTGGTCAATACAGAGACCGCCTCTTCCGTAAAAGGACACCCTGTACCCGTATTCCCCAGCTACGTGAATCATGTCACCTGCCTTGAATACGTCCGCGGCACGCCTCACGTATGAGTGGCCCACGACCCACACCTCCTTTTTCACAGCCGGTGATGTCTGACCGCTGGCCCGGTGTTGGGTCGACTGCATAGTCCGCCCCGCCTCGTAGGCTTGCGCAACTGAAAACCAAAAAAAAACCAAGAAGCGTGAGTACATCGTTACAGCTTCACAACATGTGCAACCGCACATACCTTTTATAACAATTGGAGGACCAACGCCCCACTCGTTTCACTTGTTCCACATTCAGACCCCTGGCTGTAGCTTCTGTAGCAGCCCCTATCCGAAAGGAATGGGTCCCAAACTCGCCCGGGTTCAAGCCCGCAGCGGCAATCGCCATCGCAAGCACCCGCTGAAACTGAAATTTTGTCAGTGGGGTGGCGTCAGCGTGTCTTAACAAGGTCCCCCCCCATGATGCCACCCTTCGTGCTAGGTAATCTTCTAAACACTTTACCGGACACATGGAGGACCCGGGAATCCTGCGTATGATTATGCAGTCACCCATCCCACATTGATCAGTCTTGGACCTGACAAATGAGACAGTCATTGTCTCCCCCCTGATCTGGACGTGCTCCTGGCACAAACCTCCTGTCACGTCCCGTTTGTTCCTCGCCACTAGTTCGCCTACCCGCATCGCCCCATGAAATGCCAGCGTAAAAGCGGCTCGGAACAACACTGCCTCAAACTGAGATGAACATGTAGCAGGCAGTGTGGATAACAACTGGGCCAACCTATCCAAACCTATCGGGCGCCTATCATCTACTCTGCGACCCTCAAGGCGTTGCCACCCACGTAGCGCTTTCTGTACCACGAAAGACGCTGTCGGGTCCTGGATCCCATGAGCCCTAGCAACAAAGGAAATGGCAGCCCGATGCCTCTGAGCCGTGGCCACCGATTTCCGAGCCAGATGTAAAGACATCAGAAAATTAACCACCCATTCCTCGTGGCCCCAAAGCCCCTCTCTATCAGTCCCCAAAAAGGCCAAATAGGACCGGAACGCCCCTTCATATGCCTTCCTCGTCCTGAGTGCTAAACTCTCTCCCACGAGGTGACGAAGTTCGGGGCACCGAGAGACCAGAGAGCTTCGGGAAAGGGTGCCGGCTCCGGGTCCGCTGTGGGAAGAAAACCCCAGAAAGCCTGTATATGAAAACGAGACAGTGCATCAGCCGCCTGGTTCATTACCCCTGGGACATGTCTTGCTCTGAATAGCACATTCAATTGCATACACAGTAACACAATTTCTTTGAGCAGTCTCAACATCAATTTGCATCGTGCTGCCTGGCTATTGATACACTCGACCACGGTCATATTGTCCGACCAAAATACCACAGAGTGATCTTTGAACCCCTCGGGCCAAGTTCTCAGGGCCACCAGAATGGGGAAAAGTTCCAGGAAAGCGATGTTACTTGTCAGTCCATTGTCATGCCACCATGCCGGCCACTTTTGTGCCGACCATCTTGTACCGAAGATGGCACCAAAACCTATGCTCCCTGCCGAATCCGTCCATAGCCCCAGCTCCTCAGAGGAGACTGCCGGTTTGTTCCAGACAACTCGACCATTGAAATCCGCCAGAAATGCCAACCAAATGCGCATGTCCTGGCGGACCTCAGCCGAGAGCCTTGTGCGATGATGGCCCTCCTTCAGGCCGACCATGGCTTGGGCAATTGAACGGGAAAAAGGACGGGCCATTGGTATAACCCTCAGGGCAAAATTCAACTGTCCCACCAACTGCTGCAATTGATGCAGTTTAACCTTAGATCCACATATACACATTTGCAGGGCTGCCCTGAACTTTAACACTTTGTCAGCTGGTAAACGAAAACAACCTTCTCTGGAGTCCAACTCGATCCCCAGAAACTCGAGGCAAGTCGCAGGACCCACAGTCTTACCTGGTGCCAATGGCACGCCAAACTGATTCATTAAGACACAAAATTCGGCCAAGGCCTGACCACATTCCGGATCCCCGGCTGCCCCCAGGAACAAAAAATCATCGAGGTAATGCATTACATGTTGGAAACCCGTCTTCTTTGTGAAGACCCATTGTAGGAAAGTACTGAATTTTTCAAAATAGGCACAAGATATAGAGCACCCCATCGGCATACACCTATCCATGTAATAATGACCCTGAAACGTGAAACCTAGAAGACGCTGATCGTCTGGATGTACCGGGAGCAACCGGAACGCTGACTCGATATCCGATTTTGCCATCAGCGCCCCGGGCCCCAGGCGATTCAAAATGGCTACGGCCTCATCGAAGGATGCGTACCGCACCGAACACACTTCCGGGTCAATAGCTTCGTTCACGGGAAGACCACGTGGGGCTGATAAATTATGTATCAGCCGGAACTCACCCGGGTCCTTCTTGGGGACCACTCCTAACGGAGAACAAACAAAATCATGAACTGGAGGTACATTAAATGGGCCGGCGACTCGACCTCGAGCAACCTCCTTCCGGATCTTATCCTGTACCACGGTCGTATGCTGCAGGACCGAAAGTTGATTTTTACATTTCTCCACACCCCGAAAGTCCCCTACTGGGATGCGGAAACCATAAGAAAACCCGTTCCGCAACACCCCAGCAGAAGTACGATCCGGGTATTCACTGAGCCATGGAATCATCGCCAAGGTATCAATCGGGGTAGGTAAAGGCGCCCCTCGGACTACGTTAGACCTGTTTGGCGCCTCCTCTACCCCCGTTATCACCCGTTTTGGCTCTGCACGTGGACTCAGGATGGGATGTTTGCCCACACCCACTACATTCGTGTCTAAATTTGCACGATCCCTGGGGCCTAGTACATTTACCCCTGTTGAAGTTCCAACAAACCCCCCTTTTTCCTGTATTGCCGCAGGCCTCGAGTAATTGTCGGTACCCGCATTTGATCGAAAGGGCGTCCCCGCATACTGGCGGGAGGATTCGCCAACGTTACTCCCCACCAATGGCATTTTTAACATACCGGTCTCCTTCATTTTATCCCATGACACAGAATCGTAACAATCCCAAGTTAAGCTTTTCTCGTGTTCCTTAGCCTTTCTAAAAAGATTATCATAGCAGAACCAATGATTACCCTCGTGTGATATCGAGTACCCCATGATTCGTGACTGATAAGTCGGCAATTCGGGTAGCAACTCGGGCCTTCGTTCCCCCAAGATCGACGTAAAAACCCCCCATGCTTTGCCCCAATTGCCAATGTTTTCATTTACCTTGAAGGCGGCCATTTTGGCGCGCCACACACTCGGATGCATAAGTTCCTTCTGGCCCTTAACATGCTCCACCTCATAGTGATCAGTAAGTAACGAGAAGATGTTCACATACTCCCCTGCCCAAATCTTCTCTTTAATAGCCAACGGAACATGTTGACCCAACTTTTCCCTACGAGAGGGTGCTGACTCGTCCCTCACAATCGGCAATGGCCGCTTACCTGAACTGGACGCTGCCTCAGCAATCGTATTCGTCCCCTGTGGCTTGTCTACTATTGCAGCCGGCGTGGACACCTTCGCTGCCTCCCGTTTCTCACGCAGTTGCTTCATCAGCACCTGCGCCTCGGCAGCCGTGGCGCCCTCGCTACCTTCACCCAACCACGCTGCTAGTTGTGCTGCCAGCTCGGGCGGCATATCCTCCTTGGACACGGGGGTGACCACAACGGGAATCGGATTCCCTTCCTCCGGCACGGGAGTGGGTGCCTCGAGCGGGGCACTCGGACCTGGGATGTCTCCCCCCGCTGCTCCCCTCCTGGGCCTCTTGTTCTTCCCCCCCGGGGCTGCTCCTGCCAAAGGACGTTTCGGCCCCCCTTCCTCGTCTTTATCCATCCGTCTTTTTAGGTCGGTCACCTCTCATGAGAACGCGCAACATCTGGTCAGTAGTCATGCGCTTTCCCGCCTTCTTCGGCATTCTCCAACCGAGTATCTGAAAAACAAACGAACGATTACAACGCTCAAAATTGGCTCTTCGTTCCGTCTCGAGCTCACGTGCAGCGAGGAGGTGCAGCTTCAGAGCACAGGAACAAGAGGATGCCTTCTGGTCTTGCTTCTCCTTTTATCCGTCTTCAGGGCGGGCGTACACCCGCCCCTGCCTGCCCCAAGGGCGTGGCCAGCCGCGTCAGTGTCTAGGCCAGCCCACTCTAGGGCGGGAAAACACGCGCCCCGGCTACGCCGCTTCGGGCATACCAGCCGAGACTCGCTCCTTTCCATTCTGGTGGCTCTAGGTTGGGCAGAAAAAGTATGGTATCCCGAGCTACTCAGTCTGGCAATCTGTCCCCCGATCCAACTGCCTCTTCGGATGGATCTTCTGTTGCAGCAGCAGGGGAGGGTCCTCAACCCGAACCTGTCCAGCCTCCACCTCTATGCGTGGAGATTCAGCGGCGACAGTTGACAGCTTTTGACCTTCCTACCGAAGTCTGTGATATCTTGGCAGCCAGGCGTCCCTCCAATAAAACTGTATACGCCTGCAGGTGGAATAAATTTGTGGCATGGTGCACAGCGAAGGCTGTAGATCCCCTTTCTGCCCCTCTTTCAGAACTTCTTCTGTTCCTCCTTTCTCTGGCCCAGCAGGGCTCTGCCCTGGGTACTATCAAGGGATATCTCTCAGCCATTTCCGCTTTCTTAAGGCCTTCTCTTTTCAAGTCCCCCGTTCGTCGTTTCTTGAAAGGCATTACACACACGTTCCCTCCGGTTCCATTTATAATGCCTCAGTGGGACTTGAATCTTGTGTTGACTTATTTGATGTGCGCTCCCTTTGAGACGCTTCACAACTTTCCTTTACGTCTTCTCACCTTATAGACTGCTTTTCTGGTTGCTATCACCTCTGCCAGAAGAATGAGTGAGTTCCAGGCTCTTTCTTCTAAACCTCCTTTCCTTTCTGTTCATCCAGACAAGGTGGCTTCTTTCTTGCCAAAGGATGTTACGCCCTTCCACATCGGGCAGACCATCACTTTGCCCACCTTCTTTCCGCCTCCGCATCCTTCAAAAAAGGAAGAGAGGCTCCACCGTCTGGACCCAAAACGTGTGCTCTTGTTCTATCTGATTTACAAACTACAGGGGCTGTCCAACAACCCTAAACCAGGGACAGACAATCGATATACCTAACAAAATGTTCAGGAAGAGAGTTCAAATGGATTATCCAACTTCATACATATAATTAAAATCGAAAGGAGAAAGAGAAGCCTATACATACATGAATTCAAAAAAAGTTTTTTCAAATTTCAAAAAACATTCTAGTTTATTACATATATTGAAAGTTAAAAAGAACAATTTTGCTCAAGACAAGAATGTTGGTAAACATAAAAACAAACATATCACAGACCAAACACTTGGCTTAACAAAAAACATTAATGTGTAAAGGAACAACACAAACAAAAATAATGTGTCCTTAAAGAATTATGGCCACAAAAACCGTTGACGGCGTTTCGACCACTGAGTTACTGCAGGACTTGAAGTCGCTTGAGCGTTACACCGCTTACTAAAAGAAAGACGGACCAATCATGAATTAATGGCTGTCCAAATAATTCCAGCTTGCGAAAGGCAAATTTTCGGAACAGACATACTGTGTCCACAGATTGCAGTTCAATCAGTAAGTGGTGTCAATAGTCCACACTCTAGTGCGCCCAATAAATCGGCGGTGTATATCCACAGCACACACCTAAGGATCCTAAGTCGCCTCGACAGAATGCTCGTTCTATCTAAAGCGCACACAACAGTTCCGGGTGGATGACCAGCTCTTTGTTGGCTACGTGGGCGCCAAAAAGGCCAGGCAGTGTGCAAACGGACCATCTCTAGGTGGGTCGTTCTTTGCATCAAAGCCTGTTACTCGTTGGCTAAGAAGGAGCCTGCTGTGGGGCTGTGTGCCCATTCCACCAGGGCAACGGCAGCCACTACTGCCTTGGGACCAGCGTTCCCTTGCAGGACATTTGTTAGGCAGCTACGTGGGCCTCGCTGCACACGTTTACCAAACATAGCCTTGACCGTCGGGTCCAGAGAGATGGCTTCTTTCGCCTTTCTGTTCTGTGACTTTCTGGTGTGTAATCTTGTTTGCAGACCCACCACCGGGGTTGGTAATGCTGGGGGTACCTATTTTAAGGTAAGGAATCTATCACTAACGTGTCTCTTTCAGATGCACAAGTTACTACTTGTTGTAAGAAAGTGGCTCTATATATACTGGAACTACTGGTCTAGGAACAACGAGACAAGGATTGACAGAAAAACCAAAGTGTCTGGTCAAAGAAAATACATATCCCATCAGCCCACCGTAGTGGCAATTTTCATCATCTGGGATCGTCTCTTGGTTGCAAAACTAGTGCAACCAACAGTGCTGGATGTAAAAGCTATGCTTGGTTCAAAACCCAGTGATTGGTAGAGCCAAACCTTTATTTTTGAAAGTGGTGCTGATAATTTGCAGTGCAAAAAGGAGAAAAGTAAGAGCGTGCACGTGTTAAAATCGACTACTAGGACACCAAAAATACTTTAATAAACGCTATCCTAGTGTCAAATCTAAAAACAGTGCGTTGACAGTTTAAAAAAATAACTGTCAGAAAGCGATGAAATGGCAAGTCTACATGTTTCAGCCACAAGGATAATTTAAAGACTGCCTGGTCTTTAAATATTGATCCCTAGGACCCCATGTACAAAGAATTTGTTTAGTTGTCTATATATACTGGACCAAAGTAAGATACAGTGTGTATGGAGTCCCCAATCTCCAGAGGTATAACAGAGGTTAAAGTCAGGTATGACCTTACTCTCTAAAGTGGTAGCTTGGTTGAGCAGTAAGGCCGTACCAGAGGACAGTGTAAAGCATGTGTTGTACACACTCAGTCAGCAAAAGGTTTCACACACACACAAGAACTGAACTCTAGGCCAATTTGTATATAAAAAGATATCGTTTTATTTTTAGAACCAAAAGGTATCAAAACATACTTTTCTCCATGAGTGACTTTATGTAAATGCTTTGCAGAAAGGCAAGAGACTGTGTAAGTACAATAGCTACATTGGTTGCAATAGGCAACACAATTCTAAACACAATTTAGCATTTTGTTCAATGGGTTTTTCTACATAAATGCAGTTGATTACTTCAAGTATTACTTTTCTAACTGCAGGGTTGGATCCTAGATTCAGTCCTGGGACCTAAGCTGTAAACAGTTAAGTAAAAGCGTATTGATTATAGTTGCGATTTGTAAGGAATATAAATGTATGTTCAGGGCATATGAGCTGCAGATTGTACATTTAGCAATAGATCGCCACCTGGTGTTGGGCTCGGATGATTGCAGGTTGTTGTCTTCTTGGAAGAAGTCTTTGTAGTCACGAGATAGGTGACTCCTCCATTGGACAATACTGCGCATGGTCATCGACCCCATCCTCAGATTGTTTTTTTCCGCCACTGGGTTCGGATGAAAGTTTTCCGCTCCGGCTAGAAAACACTTTTCTGCATTCTCGAAGCGTGAAACTTTAGAAAAACTTCTTCGACATTGAATAGACTTTTCGACATCACCAGCTACATCCCGGTGCGTCTACGCGGGCTGTTGGGCCCATCGGCGCCGTACGGCCTACGCCTCATGGACAGAACTCCATTCAAAAGATGCCAGGTATGTCGAGCAAAATTCCCTCATAGCCACCATTACGAGGTTTGCAACTCTGTCTCTCGCCAGAAAACGAGTCGACCTGCACTGCCTGGGCCTCCTTCCGATCGAAAAAGACCATTCGGGATCGGAGGGCCCGTCGACACGAGATGAGATCAGCGCCCGCACCAGAGGCCATCTTTGAGGAGAAGATCGTCGAAGAAAACATCTCCGAAGACGAGGCTCCACTCGTCACCGAGGAAGACTCGCCTGATCTCCAGATCATATCGTGAGCAGAGGAGTCGGACGATTCAATTCCATCTCGACAACCCGTGAGTACCTCTGCCCGACAGACACTACCCAAACAAAAGGCAATGGTCAGCACTCCGCCCATGGGGCCCAGTCGAGACCGAAATTTACCCTCTAACGCCCCGCCTTCGGGCTCGGCTCCAAGGAAAGAGGCTGCGCCTTCCGGTGCCTCGGCGCCGAAGAAACACCATGTGCCAATTCTACCACCTCCATTGGCACCGAAACATCCTTCGATACCGAAGGACTCGTTGACACCGAAGCCAAAACGCCCTTCGGTGCCCAAATACAAAGACCCTTCGGCATCTGACCCAAAAGACACATCGGTGCCGAAGCCAAAACACGTACCGGACCCGAAAGATCCGACTCCAAAACCTTCCGGTTCCAAAAACAAAGAGGAGAAGACCGATTCCGGTGCCACAGGACCAGCAAAACCGGTCTCCACGCCGAAATCTCCAATATCGGTACCCAAGACTCCAGATAAGACTAATAAAAAACCTTTGGCACCGAAAACATTGCCACAGGACTCAATTACTCCTCCTATGGCAAAAAACACTAAACAACCTCTATCGACGCCGAAGAAGATCATAGAAGAGGAAGAGCTGTTTAGACCAGATCCTAGACAGAAAAAAGTCAGTATTAATCCAAAAACTGGACATGTGGAACTAATTCCTTATAAAAAAAAAAAAAAAAGGCCAGCAGACACACCACTTACACCTGTGGTTCCTGCCAAAAAGGATTATGCAACTTCTCCAATGCACCCTTCCTCTCCTTCACCTTCTTCCTCTCCTATTACTCCATATATTGAACTTATAACTTCTCCTATTCAATCTCCTACATCACACCACACTGGCGAGGAGTATGATTTAGGTGGGGGGGGGGGGATAATGTACCAGAGACACATGCATACCCTTTAGATGAGGATATCAACACAGAATATCTCAAGGATGACGATGCATATAATTTTGCACCAAACAATGCACCAGACACCCCTGATCCTCAATCCTACCCATCAAAACCTTCCCCTACAGAGGATAGTGTTGAGTTTAATCACTTATTCAACAGAGCTGCACTTTACCATGGGGTTCCTATGCACTCTGATGCAATTGAGGAGGACTTCTTATTAGACACTTTTGAGCAGTCACAAAAGTCTACCCAAATATTACCCATGATCAAAGGAGTCATTAAACATTCTCCAGAGATCTTAAAGATCCAGTACGGTGTAGGGTACTAAATCCTAGAATAGAGAAAGTATAGACCAGCACCAGCTGATCCAGAATACATTAATCCCTTCCCTGCTCATGACGCGCTCCGCTCGTCATGAGGCACACTGGAGCTGTGCTTATGACGAGCTGAGCTCGTCATGAATAAAGTAGAATAGCAATTTCCAGCACATGATGGGAATTGCCTTAGCAGCCAAGGTGTTAAGGGACATCTGCCACTAGACTCTTTGGTAGTATCAAATGCACGCAAAAGAGCCAATTCTCAAACCTCTGGTGACACGCCCCCGCCTGACAAAGAATCCAAGATTATTGATGCGTCGGGGAAAAGAATTGCAGCACAGGCAACAAATGTATATGGCGCATAGCAAACACACAAGCCTTACTCTCACGATACAACAGGGCTCATTACGACCAGCTCGAAAAGTTAATGGAGCACCTACCAGATCAACACAAATATCTTGCAGTAGAGCTCTTACAAGAAGACAAATTAATATCTAATGCCTCAATTAAATGTGCACTAGATTTAGCTGACACAGCATCCAGAGCAGTTAACACTAGTGTTATTCTCAGACGTCATGCATGGCTAGGCATTTCGGGTTTCAAACCAGAAGTACAAACTACCTTCCTGAAACAGCCCTTCAATCAGAACCAACTGTTCGGGCCGGAAGTAGATAATACACTGGAAAAGATGAAAAAGGACACGGACACTGCTAAGTCTATGGGTGCATTACAATCCACCCAAACTAGAGGTTCTTTTCGCCGCTCCTCTTATAGAGGAGGCTCCAAGCAAACCGGTGCAGATACCACATCATCTTTTAAAACGCACACACAAACCTCCTCTAATAAAGGCTACTTTAGAGGAGGATACAGAGGCAATAACAACAAGCATTTACAATGCAATGGTCTCGGCAACATTATAGGTAGAGCTATTGGAATTGCTCATTTTTTAAATCTTTTTTGTATCCCTAAATAAATGGCATTGTCATTTGTATTGGCATTAGCTTTGTATTTTGCATATGTGATACCTATTGCATTAGCAGAGAGAGAGTGAGTAGAGAGAGCGAGTGAGGTATTGAAATAGAGAGAGAGTGAGGTAGTGAGAGAGAGTGAGGTAGATAGAGAGTGAGGTAGTAAAGAGTGAGGTAGTAAAGAGTGAGAGGGATGTTGTGAGGTAGTGAGCAGTGTTGGCAGCCGATTAAATAGGGAGGAGTAGTAGAGTCAACCTGCATACATGGGCTAACGGTCAGTTGATGTAGAGTATCAGTGGCTAAAAAAAGAGTTTGCACTTTAAGGTAAACATAACCCAGGGAACACTGTTCGCGGGAACCGAGATTCTAATTGCCTATTGATTATAGCGCGTAAACAGCGTTCTCGTTTTAGCGGGTGGGGTCCCCCGTCGCTTCGAAAGTGATCATATGAAGGGGGTCAATTCCCAGAGGGATAGGATTGTCGTATGAGCATGACCCGAGCTACTAGGGAGTCCGGATGAAAAGGCTCTTATAAGAATGTAAAACTATTATTTATCAGCGCTGGAGGAGCTACTGAGGATATTGAGGTCACTAAAAGCCATTAAAGAAGCGAAAAGGGGGTAATGCATGTGGGTATGAAGATGAAATCTTACAAATAAGGAGGAGCAGCCGAGGCGCTCAAATACACGGAGAGCGGGAAACAGACAGGGGGGAAGAAGGCACAAACAGACACGGACAGCGAAAATACACGGAGAGCGGGAGGGGGGGCGGAAAACATACAGGGGGCGGGAAACAGACAGGGGGAAGAAGGCACGGAGGGAAACAAACACAGGCTTACCTTCACTGCGAAGGATAGAAAATGGCGGACACAAGCTTCCGGATTTTGAGGATTTGTGGGCGTGGTTTTGCTGTCCTGAGTGACGGACGACGTCACAGGGCTAAAGAATGCAAAAAATCACACCCCCAAATCCGAAAAAGACGGGGCTTCTTTGGAGGGATGGCTCTCCAGCCGACAATGAATCCACTAAGCCAAACATAGATCCTTTTTTTTTGGAAAGCAATTAAAAAATTTTTTTTAAATAAATATGTTGAATGCACATTTTTTACGGTGTTAGTTTATTTCAATCACTTGTCACCAATTTCTCCCAAACATGAGTTTGGATTAAAGATAAATGTTACCGCTGTTAGTGTGAATTACTCCCATTAGAACAAGACATTTAGTTCTGTATCTTTAAAGGTAACTCTAAATGTTAATTTGTTTTGATATTAACACGTATGAAAGACATTCCAGTAAAAATAACTAACATACAGAAAAAATGAAACATCCCTAAAACAACGAGATTGTGGCCCTGTTTTACTAAAAAGGATGTGGCAGCTGCTTCTGAAAGCTGACATCTTCCTGCCAGTAAACAAAAGAAAGACTGCCCGTGATCACAAGCTTATAGACAGCTTTGGTCAGGAGGGGTGTGGCAGGAGTTACTTCTATCATTTGCAGTTCCCAGAAGAAGCTGCCATTTCCTAGTTTCGGGTGTATGCCCTGTGTTTTTTGTTTTGTACATACATTTGTATTACTTTGTACTGACACAAACTGAACCCAGCACATCTTACCTGGGCACATTGTGCTATCAGTGGACAGCCCTACTCCTTATAGGCAATAAGAGAGCTGAACTAGTAGTTCAGCTCAAGTGTTTAATTCGATATATTTCTTTTTGAAGGAGAGTGAGGCTGTGTGTTAAAGTGCCGATTAATCGATAAAATAGAGAGCAAAAGCAAGGAAAGTACACACACATGGATTACTTTCAGCCCCACCCACGTTAAGTGCACTGTACACGACAACTTAAAATATACAAGGCAACCATCTTTGTGATATAAGTGAGTGAGCTCTGCTCCATGGCAATAGGGTTTATCTGTTAACAGGAGATGCTCTTGTCATTAAAAGCATCAACCCTAGTTGATCAGGGAATCGACCTTGCTTTCAAGAAGTTGGAATGACGGATCTCTGAAGGCAGGCTTCAAAGATAGTGCAGATTTCTCTCATTCAGCGACAGGAAGCAATTCCGAACAAGCATTATAAGGCCTCCTAGCATATGCCCCCCACAGACGGACATAATGCATGCATGCAGAAATATAACTGCCATATCCGTTAGGGTACCCTAAAAAAACTCAATGGTGGCTCTCTTGCATCACAGCTCGATCAGCATCTAGGTACATGGAGAGATTGTTCAATGAACTAGTGCCTCTGATAGGCCGGCTGAATCAGTCAGCTTTAGTGATAGAGGAGGCCCTGTCTCCAGACACGCCAGCACCGACACTCACACAACCTCCAGCTTCAATTCAGCAATGGGAACAGAGATGGCTTTGGATGGTGATGGGGGTGCTCGTGCAGCACCCACCTCGGACACATACTGCACGCAACTGCCCGGCGTTCTGAAGCCCAGCACAGCGAGGCGCTGCGAGTCTCGCGCGCGGTTCATCTTTGCCGGAAGTCTCTGGGTCCGGCAGGTCCACATACACATGTTTGCTCCTGGGCTCCCAGGCGCCTTTTGTCTTTGCCACTGGTGGTAACACATCCAGACACCCCTGGAGTCACGTCCAGATACACGTGCCATTGCTGGTCACGCCCACACACCTTTCCCACTACACATAACAAAACCAGACACCATTCACCCCACAGATGGAACGCTCGAGTATTTTTTTGAAGTGTGCATTGAGAACACAGACACAACTGTTTGTGGTGAAAACCAACTAATGGGCTTTTGCTCCTGTTGTCTACAACAAGACACTGTTAGGTGTGAAGTGTGCAGGCCCAGATACATTTTAAGTACGTGTTTACACACTAACATATGCTTGCTTCTGGTAGTGATACCCGACCACACTGCCCTCGTCATCTAGCGTTTTGAATGGCATGGCCACACAGCAGAGCGTTTTATAGCAGCGAATACATCATATGCCCAGAGGATCACACAGCCAGACTCAGTCCCCAAGTTGAGGCCCCCTATACACCAGGCACAGGCCCACACAGGCCTGATCACAAAGACTTGGCCACGGCACACAGACACATTTGCAGATGAGGATGGCACGCCAAGACACTAAACAATAAATACGGTGCACCCTGGAGGAGCACACACCCTTCGGGGGGCTCCCCCCGGGGAGCAGGGTCACACAGCCTGACGCCGCAGGTGGGACGGGGTCCCGCACTCACCTGCTCGGGACCTTGGAAGCAGATCCGACACTGGGGGGTCCGCATGCCGCTGTCCAGGCTGCTGCTGAGGGACACCGCGTCCAAGGGAGGCGCCACCTTCTCCTCCAGGCCGAGGCCCTGCGCCACGTAATCCAGCCGTAATCACATCCACCTGACGTCATCTGGGAGCCGGCCTGCGGTGCAAACACCGTGGGCCATGTAAGTACAAATGAATGTCCCACTGAGTGGATGAGCCATCTGACAGCAATCTCCGGCCAAATGGGCCGGCAGCCACGCCACCCTTCCAAGATGGCGAACAATGCTTACCACAGCAGCCAATGAGGTCAGCTGCAATTTCGCGATCCTGGCACAGTCCTGACTTAGAGAGAAGAGATCTCTGACCAGCCGGCTCTCGTCCCACTGGGGAGCCGAGGTCGGTGTAGACAACTACTCGACATGCCAGCCTGCGGACGCATTGCTCTGCTAAGACGGCGGGTGGTAACTATCTCCCGAGTCCCTGCCTCCTATTAACACCGATGGTGTGCACCGAGACCGAAGAAAACCTTGTCACTGGCCAGGGGGTGTTAAGGTTGGCGAAGCTCCACATTTGCCGACCGGTGTGTGGGAGTGCCTGGCATCGGTCGCACCTCCTGCGGAGCTATGAAACAGGCTGCTGCCGGTGGTTCCTGATGGGCACCTGGTCCTGCTAATCGGCTTACACGGCGCACTCCCATCTCCCTGTGCGACCGAGCTCTTCGAGTGGCCTGTAATCTCTGATGAGCTGCCCCTGCTGATTGGATTGTGGGGACATAAAAGCGTGGACCATCCCCTGCGTTCCAACTTCTTTGCACTGTAAAAACGCAGAGCCCAGCCCCCCACTCGCATTTAAGATGAGAGTGGGCCTCTGTTGGGCTGCTGTGAGTGAGGAGGGCGGCTTCTGCTGTACCCTGTGGTCCCCAGGTACCTGTCATCTCTCCCTCTCTCTCGCTCTTGACACGCTGCCGGGAATCCATCTCCAACAAATTCTGGGTGCAAGATTGTGTGCAGGGGATATTTGGAAGATCCGTGAGTTGCTGTGTCTCAGGGCCCTGCTGACGGCACACTCGTGAATACTGGCAAGATGGCGGGAGGGGGGCGGGAAACAGACAGGGGGCAGGAAACGCAAACCCGGACAGCAAAAAAACACGGAGAGCGGGAGGGGGCGGGAAACAGACAGGGGGCGGGAAACACACACACTGACAGCGGAAAAATACACGGAGAGCGGGAGGGGGGCGGGAAACAGACAGGGGGCGGGAAACACACACACGGACAGCAAAAAAACACGGAGAGCGGGAGGGGGCGGGAAACAGACAGGGGGCGGGAAACACACACACGGACAGCGAAAATACACGGAGAGCGGGAGGGGGGCGGGAAACAGACAGGGGGCGGGAAACACACACACGGACAGCGGAAAAATACACGGAGAGCGGGAGGGGGGCGGGAAACAGGGGGAAGAAGGCACGGAGGGAAACAAACACGGTCTTACCTTCACTGCGAAGGATAGAAAATGGCGGACACTAGCTTCCGGATTTTGAGGATTTGGGGGCGTGGTTTTGAAGTTCTGAGTGACAGGCAACGTCACTGTCTAAAGAACATCAAAAATTACGCCCCCAAATCCGAAAAGGACGGAGCTTGTTTGGAGTGACGCATCTCTCCTCCAATGGCTGGCCTCCGTTTAGGAAGCCAGCCAATGAAGGAGAGAGGGGGCACGGAGGCGGGACATTCGCCGCTACTCAGACTCATTAAATCTCCGGCCTAAGACTGCGCAAGCGCAGCCTTTTAGGCCTTCGACCTAAAAAGGGAAGAAGTAGAGGTAATAACAACAGCTCCTCTTCCACTCCCAAACAGTGACTTCCCTCTGCCTCCCCTACAGCACTCCACTCCTGTGGGGGGCAGACTATCACAGTTCCTACCTGTCTGGAATTCCATCACAACAGACAAGTGGGTAAGACAGATTATCCAACATGGCTACTGCCTAGAACTCGCAGCAACCCCCCCAAACATACCACCCAGGCAGCGTCCAATGTCCACAGAACACATAACCCTGCTTCAACAGGAAGTTCTAGCACTCCTACAAAAAGATGCTATTCAAGTAGTTCCTCTACAAGAACAAGGAACAGGCGTTTACTCACTGTACTTCTTAATTCCCAAAAAGGACTGGACACTGAGACCAATTCTAGACCTCAGGCCCCTCAACCATTATATACAATCAGATCATTTTCACATGATCACTTTACAACAGGTACTCCCATTGCTAGAACAGGGAGATTTTCTTTCAACACTAGACCTAAAGGACGCCTACTTTCCAGTGCCTATACACCCATCGCACAGGAAGTATCGAAGATTTGTCATACAAGGACAACACTATCAGTTCAAAGTCCTTCCATTCAGGGTCAAAACAGCACCACAAGTGTTTACAAAGTGCTTAGCAGTAGTAGCAGCACATCTCAGAAGACAAGATACATGTCTTCCCTTACCTAGGCGACTGGCTCATAAAAGCAAGATCGTTCAACCAGTGTGCACAGCACACAAAACAAACGATCCAAACATTACACATCTTAGGGTTTACGATAAACTACACCAAGTCTCACCTAGAGCCTTCGCACGTTCATCAGTATCTAGGAGCTACCATAAACACATCAGTAGCTCTAGCGTATCCCAGTCAAGCCAAGATTCAAAGCATTCACAACTTAGTTTCCCTTTTTTAATGCCAACACTCTCTTCAAGCCAGAGTGTTCATGAAACTAATAGGCATGATGGCGTCTTGCATATTCATAGTTCCTCATGCAAGACTGCAAATGCGCCCACTACAAGAATGTCTTGCACAACAGTGGAATCGGGCTCAAGGTCAGCTTACAGACCTGTTGTTGGTGGACAGCCGTACATATCACTCTCTGCAATGGTAGAACACCAAAAATGTGACAAAGGGACGGCCGTTCCTAGACCCTATTCCACAGATAGTGCTCACGACAGATGCATCCCTCACAGGATGGGGAGCCCATCTCTTGCATTATACCACACAAGGTCAGTGGAACAATCAACAAACAATTCCACATCAACCATTTAGAGCTCTTAGCAATTTTCCTAGCACTCAAAACGTTTAAAGTACAAGTACAAAATAAAGCTGTCCTAATCCGGACGGACAATATAGCAGCCATGTATTATATACAAAAACAGGGGGGGGGGGGGCGCTCTCTGCAACTGTCCCAGCTTGCACAGAACATTTGGACA
This sequence comes from Lissotriton vulgaris, assembly GCF_964263255.1. Lineage (NCBI taxonomy): Eukaryota > Metazoa > Chordata > Amphibia > Caudata > Salamandridae > Lissotriton > Lissotriton vulgaris. Next base: position 106,393,928 of record NC_141698.1, read on the forward strand.
TGGGCCATCCCTCAAAACATACATCTGACAGTAGAACACCTTCCAGGAATTCACAATCAGATAGCAGATCTGTTGAGTCGTCAGTCACAACAGATTCACAAATGCACCCACAAGTTCTCCAACCATTCTTCCAAAGGTGGGGGCATCCACAGATAGATCTGTTTGCCACCCACGAGAATGCGAAATGCCCAAGCTTCGCTGCCAGATTTCCACACCCACAATCTGTAGGAAATGCGATCTGGATGAACTGGTCAGGCAGATTTGCGTACGCTTTTACGCCTCTCCCACTCATTCCACTAGTAGTACGCAAGCTCAGACAACAGTCTCTCAAACTAATACTAGTGGCATCCACATGGGCACATCAGCCGTGGTTCACCACGCTACTGGATCTCTCAATGGTTCCACATCAAAAATTACGGCTCACGCCATCCCTGTTAACACAGAACCATGGATAAATAAGACACCCAAACCAACTGAATTTGGCGATCTGGCTCCTGAGGTCTTAGAGTTTGGTTACTTAAACCTACCACAAGACTGTATGAACGGAATTAAAGAAGCTAGAAGACCCACTACCAGAGCATGTTATGCGGCTAAGTGGATAAGATTTGCAATATACTGTAACAACAATAACATTGATCCACTGGATGTTTCCATCCAAAATATCATCTGCTACCTTCTTCACCTACAAAGGTCTAATTTGGCTTATTCTTCCATACGCCTGCATTTAGCAGCAATCTCAGCCTATTTACAAAATAGACAGCATTTATCTCTCTTTAGAGTACCTGCAATAAAAGCATTTATGGAAGGATTAAAACGAATAATCCCACCACAGTTACCACCTGCACCAGTATGGAACCTAAACGTGGTCCTTACAAGACTCATGGGTCCCCCTTTTGAGCCTTTACACAAGTGTGAACTGCAATTCCTACCATGGAAAACTGCCTTCCTTGTTGCCATCACCTCTCTCAGAAGAGTAAGTGAAATACAAGTATTCACAACAGAAGAACCATTTTTTCAAATCCACCCTAACAAAGTGGTTCTTAGACCCAATCCAAAATTCCTGCCAAAAGTCATTACTTCTTTTCACCTTAACCAATCAGTAGAATTACCAATGTTTTTTCAAAAACCGGACTCTGTTGCAGAAAGAGCTCTACACACCCTAGATGTTAGAAGAGCTCTACTATACTACACAGACAGGACAAAATCATTCAGAAAGACAAAACAACTATTTGTATCTTTCTCTCCCCCACACAAGTGCAATCCCATCTCTAAAGGAGGAATTGCCAGATGGATTGTAAAGTCTATTCAAATATGCTACCAAAAAGCAAAACGTACACTAACAGTTCCTCCTAGAGCGCACTCCACTCGCAAACTAGGAGCCTCTATGGCTTTCTTAGGAAACATACCATTAGAGGACATATGCAAAGCATCAACATGGTCTACAATACACACCTTCACTAAAAACTATTGTGTTGATGTGCTAGCCAAGCAGCAAGCTGCAGTAGGCCAAGCTGTACCTAAAACACTATTTCTGTATGCTGATACAAGCGACCACCGCTAGGGCAGACACTGCTGCACAATCGTTGCTAAATGTACAATCTGCAGCTCATATGCCTCGAACGGAATATGCTACTTACCAGTATGCATCTGTTCTTGGCATGTAGAGCTGCAGAGTTGTACATGCCCTCCTGCCTCCCCGGGACTTGAATCTGTTCCAGTACTCATCTTACTTAGATAAACACACATGGACATCCTTTTCTCTTTTCTTCTACTAACTCCATCATTTCCCATCATGGCGAAAAACAATCTGAGGATGGAGTCGATGACCATGCGCAGTATTGTCCAAGGGAGGAGTCCCCTATCTCGTGACGATTTACAAAAAGGGGGTGGTGATGAACAGAGTGTCTGAGTTAAACAGACCACTCTTACCCAGTCCAAAGATCAGGGCTTGATCCATCACCGTTATTTATCTCACTGCCCCATCCCAGCTCAGAACCTGGCTATATGCAAATCAGTCTGTCCCTGGCCCAGTGCATCATGGGAACAGGGCAGACTAAACTACCAAGCCAATTCTTCACCAGAAAGGAGACAAGCTACCGGGGACCGGTTTCTGGCATTTCAGCCTTCTTCGGCCCGGCATGCTTGAATCCTGATGGAGCAGTGAGAAAGGGACTCATGTCTGAGTATACCCTGCCACACCTATAGTGGCCAAAAACCGGTCCCCGGGAGCTTGTTTCCTTCCCAGTGTAAGAATTGGCTTTTGTAGTTTGGTTTGCCCTGTTCCCATCATGCACTGGGACAGGAACAGACTAATTTGCATACAGCCAGGTTCTGAAACTGGGATGGTGCAGTGAGCTAAAAAACGGTGTTGGATCTAGCCCTGATCTCTTGACTGGGTGAGAGCTTTCTGCTTAATTCAGAGACTCTGTCCCTCACCACCCCTTGTTGTAAATATCCCTATCTCGTGACTGCAAAGAGTTCTTCCAAGAAGACAACAGCCTGCAATCATCCGAGCCCAACACCAGGTGGCGATCTATTGCTAAATGTACAACTCTGCAGCTCTACATGCCAAGAACAGATGCATACTGGTAAGTAGCATATTCCTTTCAAAGTTGACACTTAGAAACCTTTCAGTGAAAAACTAGCAATGTTATCCTATGGAAGGAAATTCAAGTCACAGGTAAAGTAGGTTCTCGTTACTTTTGTAATCCAGTGCTGGACTCCTAAGTTCAGCACTGGGTCCTCCTCCTAAGACAGGCAAGTAATTACGTTTTAGTATTTGGTACAATTTTTAAGGAATATTTCTAGTTTGCAAAAATCAACACATAAAAGAAATTTCAGAGAAAAACAGACAATGGTTTCCTATGGAAGAGAATTCAAGTTACTGGTAAGTACAGTTAGGATTACTTTTGCGGTTCAGTACTGGGCTAGAAGGTACAGTACTGGCTTCTCTCCTGATCACAGGTGAGTATTTCGGAATTCGTTATTCGGCATTTTTTTAGATGAATATTTTAAAGTTTCAAAACTCCACACTTAAAAGAAATTTCAGTGAAAACCAGTCAATGTTAGCCTATGGAACGAAAGTGAGTTATCAGCTTACAGGTAAGTACTCGACTGGTAGAGTTAAGGTTCTGGGAATAGACTCAGGGGTCTCCCAGGGTTGGAAAGGTACGGTTGTTACACCCTCAGCGGCACAGGGTCAGCCGGGTGCAGAGAGAGTAGGCCCAATGCAATGCAATGGAGGTTAGGGTACCTGTGGTTGGTGGCTGCAAGCAAGCAGGCCACGCGGCTCTGGGAGCTGAGCTCCTGGTAATTTACTCCGTGCAAGTGGGGAAGTAGAATAGGGTAGAATTTGCACTTCCAGCGGCATTCTGGCAGCTGGGTGCAGGGTGCTTTTGAGCCGTAGGTGCTCAATGTCATCCAATGGGAAAGTTAAAAAGTGAACAAAGGCTGCAGGCTCGGGGATGGAGATTCTTCAGGTGCGCCCACCACTTCGAGAGGTAAGTTGGGATCTTGGAGAAGAGGTAGGTACCCCAAAGGAAGGCACAGGGGGTGGTGGGGCTCCGGGTGCAGGGGTGTGTCTTGGCATCGAGTAATCTTACCCTCAGCTGGTCGCGGTTGGAGGGGTCCCTGGTTCTGAGGCTGCAGTCATCGTCAGGGTCGTTGAGGAGGGTATTTGGGCACTGGACTACGAGTCCTAGTCACCGGGGGGGGGGGGGGTGTCCTCGTGGTCATGGATCACTCAGGCACAGGCCGGGCTTGGCGGGTGCAGAATGGGCTGGATTCGCCGTTCCTGGCTCCCACCAGGGGTATTGCTGTTGGAGTAGAGCCTTCTGCTCATGGGAGTTCCAGTCTTTTAGAGGGTCAAGGCAGGCAGGTCCTCCAGGTTCGACATGTCCGTAGGGCTGGGGCCAAGTCAGTTGGTGTCGTCCTGTTAGCAGCTGCACGCGGGTCTTCTTCTTGATCTTCTTTCTTGTTTTCTTATCAGGATCTGAGGAAGGAAGGTTCTGGGTGCCCCTAAATACTAAATTTGGGGCGTTACAGGTAGGGTAGGGCAGGGACCAACAGGTCCCTGTCCTGGGGTGGGTACACCCCTTAGTCTGCTCCTATCCTGTGGGAGGGGGGGCAGGAGCCTAGCTGTGGTCGGGCAGGGCTTCCGATCTTCAAGATGGCCGGAGCCCGGGGTCGTGCTTCACCCTCGACTCTCCCACCTGAGGGGTGGGTTTGGCACAGGCCGGGTACAGCAAGTGGTCTGGAGAAGCTCACAAAGGCAGCATGCTTTTGAAGCTTCCCCCTGCCCATCCTGTGGGAGGAGACCTAGCACCTCGCCCAGGATGTGCATTGTTGCAGGCCCAGGGGAGCGGAGGGGCTCTCCACCCAGGGGTCCAGCAACATGTCGGCTGTGCGTCAGCCGAGGCAGCCTCTCAGACCAGACGTGGATTGTAGGTTAGGTTTCAGGGGGCATCTCCAAGATGCTCTCTGGTACATTTTACATTAAATCTCACACTGGCATCAGTGCATTTTTAATGTGCTGAGAAGTTTGATATCAAACTTCTCAGTCTTCAGTGAATCCATCATGGTGCTGTGGAGTTCGTAATGACGACCTCCCAGAACTGTATACTCTTAATGGCAGCACTGCACTTAGTGTCCAGGAATGGCCCTGGGTACTGTAGGGGCACAGGGCTCATGCACCTGTGCCCACACCACTGGCATAGGGCACCCAGCAAGAGGGATGACTGGATGCCAGGGCAATGAGCTTGTGGGCATGGCACACAGGGATGTGTGCCATGTCGACTCTCTGTTTAGGTCTGCACTGAGACACTCGGCCTGCAAAGGCAGAGTGTGGGTGTCAGGGCATAGGGCCCCTAAGGGTGGCACAATAAGTGCTGCAGCCCTTAGGGGTGTTCTCTGGTCACCATGCCCTGGGTACTTAGGGTACCAATTACTAGGGGCTGACAGGTGGCCAGAGATGCCAATTGGTTTTTACCTTCAAAACAGTTTTAGGAAATGAACTCAGGCCCTAGGCACCTGGTTGTCCGGAGCCCAGGGCACACTCAGTCAAAGCACATCAGCAATTCAGCAAAAAGTGGGGGCATACCAATGCAAGAAAGATGGAACTTTCTCACACTTGTGTAACAATATATCTGTAAGAGACATTAGTTAGTGATAGATTCCTTACAGCTTAATCCATCCTCTCAGTTCTGCGAACTGATTTCTAGGGTTAAGGTCATACTTTCACAGCCCTAGTTTCATGGCACCAGTGGTCAGTATCTTGCATGACTCTGCTTTCCTGGCGCGGACAGTCATGTACAGAACTGACATCAGCACGCATGGGTGGCACCTAAGTAGTCTCAGTGACGTCCTCTCCGCTCTTACAACGCCAGCGACAGACGTGGAGCCGCATGTCGCCACCTACCAACACGCAGGGGTACTTCTGACAACTTTCCAGATCCAGTCTGACGCCTGGGGATATTCTAAGGTAAGGAACCTATCACTAACTAATGTCTCTTACAGATATATTGCTACACAAGTAGTAACTTGTGCTTCGCGTTTCCTCAGGGCAGAGCTCTTTGGTTTCAAAGTTGGTTTCTTCTTGGACAGGCCCGCTGTCCTATGGGAGTTTGTTGATCTCTAAAGAAGGCAGACAGCACTCCCAGAGTTTTGGAAGTTGCTGGGCCTGCAGGACGAGTTGACTTTTGTAGCTCGGGCCAAAGGCAACCGACAGGCCGGCGGGGCTGGGCTAAGTCAGTAACTAGTCCTTCCTCTTTTCTGGTGGGGCAGCTCTTCAGCGTCCGTGCTACGTAGGTTGTCAGGAATTTGCATTCAGGGTCTGAGTATGCCACCTAAATACTAGATTTAAGGGTGTTGCAGGGGAGTGACCGGTAGGGACCGATGGGTTGCTTACCTGTGGTGTCAACACCATCTAATATGCCACCCTCCTGTGGGAGGGGAATAGCCCTAACCCTGATTATATAAGTCCAACCATCTTCAAGATGGTGAGCCCTGAAAATGTGCTTCAATTTGTTTGGCAACTGTGGGTGGACTTTGCGAAGGGAAGGGGGGGGGGGGGGGAGAGACACCTTCCATTCTGACCTAGGTTTCCTACTGTTTTTCCTTCCCAAAGTGGGGTTTTAATCAGGGACTGCCATCTGCTGCTAGTAGAGGCTGGGGTTGCATTGTAAAGCCGGCAAGGCCTTTGAATCTTCCCTCTCGAGCACTGTGCTCATCCTGGGGGAGGAGGTTGACTCCTCTGCCCAGGGTAGACTTTGTTTCTGGCCTCAGAGCATGGACTCTCGACCCAGGGGCCCGAAACATGTTTGGTGTTGGCAGACTGCCTTAAGCCAGTCAGAGACCACTCCACGGTTGGTAGGTTTTCAGGGGGCACCTCCGAGTTCTCCTCTGAGTACATGTTTTAATAAATCCAACACTGGCATCGGTGTGGGTTTAAGAGGAGTTGTTTGGTACTAAACACTCCTGCTTTCAGTGAAGCCATCATGGTGCTGGTGAACTTGAGTTGTTGAGTTTCCAGCCCATGTACTCTGACTTCCCTGGCACTTACAATATTAAGAATATACTTTAAATATTGTAGGGGTATATCTGCTCATGCAGATATGCCCACACCTTGCGCTTGTAAGGCCTGCTAGAGGGGTGACTTGCCCATACCTTTGGTAGCGCTGCTTTGATATGGCACACGGGCAATATGCCATGTTGACTGTTATTTTTGTCTGCACCTAGGCATGCTGGCTGCAGTGGTAATTAGCATGGCCTTGGTGAGGGTCCCTATACCTCTTCAGTCCCAATGCCCTAGGTACCAGGGTACCATTTATTAAAGACTTACAGGGGATCTGGAGTTGTGCCAATTGTGGTTCAGTTTTAGGGAAGGAGATCTGGCGCAGAGGACTGGGTTGGCAGGGACCCTGTGAACTTTAATCGAAAGCACATCAAGTTCCCGGCAGAAATTGGGGGGCAAACCATGTCAAAAGAGGCATTTTTTCACAGATGCCTTAGATACTCTGGTTCGAGGCATGTCGGCTGCTGAATTCATATCTGTGCATAGATCGCCGCCTAGTGTTGGGTCCGGATGATTGCACATTGTTGTCCTGGAAGAGTCTTCGAAGTATCACGAGATAGGTGGCTCTTCCCCTGGACTACAGTGCGCATGGGCATCCTCTCCAACCTCAGATAGTAACATCCGAATGGCGGAAAAAAACTATCTTAGCTCAAGTTAGGAAAACTTTCTACAAAGCCAAAAGGCTTTCGACAACGTCGGTATCGTTTCGTTCAGTACCGGTAACTTTGTTTCGAGAGGACATCGAGGAATCGGGCGGTTTTCTTTCCACACTCGACCCGATCTTCAATCTACAATGGAAAGACGCCCATTCAAGAGGTGTCCACTTTGCAATGCAAAATACCCGCACATCGATGTCCACCCGGTGTGCAACAAGTGCCTGTCTCCGGATCGCAATGAAGCCAACTGTATGGCCTGTGCCCGGTTCAGGTCGAAGAAAACTCTTCGGATTCGACGCACGGCTCGATTAGACGCAGAGATCCGCGCCTAATCCAGACAACATCTTCGGGACCGAAGACGTCGAGGTCATTGATCTGGAGGTTCGGGGAGAACACTCGGATCCTGTTTCAGACCATGACTCAGAGTAGGATGCCGAAGATGAAGAAGTGTTGGAAGAAGAAGAAAACGTCGACGATAAGGTAGGAGACGACGCAGAGGCCCTTGGGGCCGTAGAATATAGCTCAGGCGAGGAGCTAGGCCCAACCGTTGATACGGGGGCCGACGATGCAGCACTCGATGAGGCTCAGGTCGAGGGATCGCCACGAGGCCTTACCCAAGATCTATCGAATCGTTCTACAGCCCTGCATAAAGGCCCGGCTACAGACATATATAAAGAGCCATCGGTATTGAAAATGCCATCGGTCGATCAAAAGAAATCGAAACCGATAGCATCACTACCAAAAACGAAACCGAAAGTGCAACTAACTCTGGTCAAGTCAAGTCAAGTCATAAAATTTATATAGCGCACTACATACCCAGAGGGTTTCAAGGCGCTTAGGAGGGGGAGGAGGATTATTTGTCAAATATCCACGTTTTAAGCTGCTTTCTGAACGCTAGGTGGTTCTGGGTGAGGCGCAGGTAAGCGGGGAGTGAGTTCCATGTTTTAGCAGCCAGGTATGAAAAGGATCTGCCTCCCATGGTGGTCTTGTTGATGCGAGGTACAGTGGCGAGGGCTTGGCTGGAAGACCGTAGTTGGCGGGGGGGGGGTGTAGAAGGACAGTCGAGTGTTGAGGCAATCTGGTCCGATGTCGTAGAGTGATTTGTGTGCGTGGGTAAGCAGTCGGAAAGTGATCCTCTTATTGACGGGTAGCCAGTGGAGGTCTTTAAGGTGACCGGAGATGTGTTCGTTGCGTGGGATGTCTAATATGATCCTGGCTGATGCGTTTTGGATTCGTTGGAGTTTCTTCTGGAGTTTTGCGGTAGTACCCGCGTAGAGGGTGTTTCCGTAGTCCAGTCGGCTCGTGACCAGAGCGTGGGTGACTGTTTTCCTTGTTTCGGAGGGGATCCAGCGAAATGTTTTTCTGAGCATGCGAAGAATGTTGAAGCAGGAAGAGGATACGGCGCTGACTTGTCAGTTCATCGAAAGTGAGGAATCCAGGATGACGGTCAGGTTCCGTGCGTGGTCTGTCGGGATGGGTGCTTTTCCGAGGGCTTCCGGCCACCAGGAGTCGTCCCATGCAGAGGGGGAAGTACCTAAGATGAGGACTTCTGTTTTGTCTGAGTTCAGTTTCAGACGGCTTTGTTTCATCCATTCGGCAACCATTCGTCTCCAAGGCCTCAAACCCCGCGGAGCCGAAGAAACAGAAGAAGGCCGTCGATACCGAGAAGGTCAAAAAGGTCGTCGAGCCGAAGATGGGGCACCGAAAACCAAGGTCAAGGCTGTCGAACCGTCGGCGTCAAAGTCGACGCAGTCAAAAGGCTCGAACCGAGAGAGGGGGTCGATCCTCTGACGCGACCCGAGACCAAGACAAAGACTGGCTCCAAGGACCCTGTCTAGTCGACGCAGCCGACCCCATTCATATCAAAACAGGTGTCGGAGTCCCTCCAACGCATCAAAGAAAAGGCTGCAACGGTCGGACCAAAGAAGGCCCCAATTCCGAAGTTGGTTGGTAACCTTCAGACCGCATTGATACCAATCCAATTCGGGTTGCCACCGATGGTGCGACCAAAAATGTTCGAACCGAAAAAGGGTATCGGAGCCATTAAAGGAGTGTCGATGGGACTAGGGGCTACAGAAGAGCCTGAAGAACAGGAGTCGAGGCAGTTTATCGACTCGGACACTGGTAGACTATCCATGTATAAGAGGAAAATAATACAAGAAACACCCATGGAGTCATATAAGATTCCATTAAAGAAGAGGGATTCAACCACATCACCAGTTCTTGTGGAACCTCTGCAATCCTATGGACAAGAACCTCACTCTTTTTCACCCACATACTCAGATGTGGATGCAGGGGATGACGATAATGAGGGTGACACTTATCATGTGAACACTGATCCCGACTATCAGAGCCAACCATGGGCAGACCCAGCTGAGCCAAGAGATCCACAGAATGCCCCTGACACACAAACATACAATGTAAAAACTTCTCCTACTGAAGACACTACTGCCTTTAACGTCCTTATTGAAAGGGCAGCGGGTAACCATGATGTGCAACTACATGCTGACCCTATTGAGGAAGATTTTCTGGTACACACCTTTTCAACTTCGGAAAGAACTGTCAAGGCTCTGCCCATGCTAAAAGGGGTCCTTAAGCATGCTGATGACATTTTTAAGGAGACCACCAGAGCAATAGTATTAAACTCTAGAATTGAAAAGAAATATAGACCGGCACTTGTGGACCCTACTTACATAAGAGGACAGTTGCCATTGGACTCATTAGTTCTTTCTAATGCACGTAAGAGAGTAAACTCCCAAACTACAGGTGATGCTCCTCCTCCTGACAAACAGTCGAAAGTACTGGAAACTTCAGGAAAACGGGTGGCAGCGCAGGCAGCTAACATCTGGGGCATTGCCAACACTTAGGCACTCTTAGCCAGATATGACAGGGCCCATTATGAGACACTGTTGCAACACCTACCAGATCAGTACAAGGAGGGAGCGGAGCTGCTAGTCCAAGAAGGAAAGCTTATAAACAATGCTTCCATCAAGTGTGCGCTAGACGCAGCTGATACTGCAGCCAGAGCCATTCACACTAGCGTCATGTTAAGAAGACATGCCTGGTTAAGAATCTCGGGATTCAAACCAGAGATACAAACAACTATCCTCAATCAACCAGTTAACCCGGACTACTTATTTGGGCCTGAGGTTGACACCAGCCTTGAAAAGATTAAGAAAGACACCAAGACTGCAAAGTCTATGGGGTCTCTGCAGTCACAGCAGTTTCGGGGTGGCTCTTTTCGTCGCTCCAGTAATAGAGGACCTTCAAGAGGCCAAAACACACAGCAGACACAGTATAATAAAGGAGGTACACAAACCACCTACAATAAACAGAACAGGGGTGGATATCATGGACACAACATCAAGGGCAGAGGAAGAGGAAACTACAATTCCAGATCCTCTGCCAATAACAAAGATTGACGCCCTGTCACTGCCCCGACCATATAACACCTGTGGAGGGGGCGACTGCAACAGTTCCTGCCGGTCTGGAAATCCATCACCACAGACAGGTGGGTGAGAGACATTGTCCAGTACGGGTATTGTCTAAAGCTGACATCTCCACCCAACATACCACCAAGACACCGTCCTATGTCCGCAGAGCACTTACACTTATTGCAGCAGGAGGTCGTCAGCATGCTGCAAAAAGGAGCCATAGAGCTCGTGCCTGTAGAAGACCAAGGCTCAGGGGTGTACTCTCTGTATTTCTTAATACCCAAAAAGGACGGGTCTCTCGGGGCCCATACTGGACCTAAGGCCTCTAAACAGATACATTCTGTCAGAGCATTTTCATATGCTCACCTTACAGCAGGTTCTACCGTTACTCAGTCAGGGAGACTTCCTTGCAACACTAGATCTGAAAGATGCGTATCTCCATATGCCCATATACCCATCACACCGAAAGTATCTCCGGTTCACTATTCAAAACCAACATTATCAGTTCAAAGTCCTCCCTTTCGGAGTAACGACGGCACCCAGGGTGTTCACAAAGTGCCTTGCGACAGTAGCAGCACACCTAAGGAGACAGCACATACATGTCTAGCCTTATCTGGACGACTGGCTTATTCAAGCAAAGACAGCTCAGCAGAGTGCCAGCCACCTGTCCCACACCATTCATCTTCTTCACAGTCTGGGATTCTCGCTGAATTATCCAAAGTCACATCTTCAGCCCGCCCACGTGCGACAGTACCTGGGCGCGACAATAGAAACTCTGGCAGCCAAAGTTCAGCCAAATTCAGCGAGGATAAACAGCATGCAATTGCTGATACAGAAGTTCAGAGCCCAACACTCACTTCCAGCAAGAGTGTTCATGCAGTTGATAGGCATGATGGCCTCCTGCATCTTCATAGTCCCGCATGCGAGACTACATATGCGCCCGCTTCAGGAGTGCTTAGCACGTCAGTGGAATCAGGCTCAAGGACAATGGAAAGACCTAGTGTTGGTGAGCGGTCGGGCATACAACTCTCTGCATTGGTGGAACCCACAAAACCTTTGCAAGGGCCGACCGTTCCAAGAGCCTGTACCACAAATAATACTGACGGACGCCTCTCTCCAAGGATGGGGGGCTCATGTACTCCATTACACAGTGCAGGGACTATGGACGACACAGCAGAAAAAGATGCACATCAACCTTCTGGAATTGATGGCGATCTTCATGGCATTGAAAGCTTTCAAAGTACACCTGTGCAACAAGGTCGTGTTGATCCGAACGGGCAACATGACTGCCATGTACTACATACAGGAGCAGGGAGGAACACACTCTACACAGTTCTCATCTGGCTCAGAGCATGTGGAAGTGGGCCATTCAGAGGAACATCTTCCTCATGGCGGAACACCTCCCGGGCAAGGACAACCAGATTGCGGATCTGCTCAGAAGACACAGACACCAAATGCACGAGTGGGAGATACATCCATCAGTACTCCAACCGTACTTCCAGCAGTGGTGTCATCCAAAGATAGACCTATTCGCCACAAGGGAAAACGCTAAATGCCAAAGCTTCGCCGCCAGGTTCCCACATCCGCAGTCACAGGGCAATGCGATATGGATGAACTGGTCAGGCAGATTTGCGTAAGCTTTTCCCCCACCACCTCTGGTGGCACGCAAGCTGAGGCAACACTCGATGACACTCATCCTGGTTGCTCCAACGTGGGCACGCCAGCCATGGTACTCCATGCTAATAGAACTTTCTGTGGTACCGCATCAAAGACTGCGGCTAACGCCCAGACTTTTAACGCAGAGCCATGGCAAAATTCAGCACCCAGATCCGCAACAGCTCAACCTGGCGATCTGGCTCCTGAAGTCTTAGAATTTGGCTACCTCAACTTGCCACCAGAATGTATGAGCATCATCAAGGAGGCAAGAAGATCCACAACCAAAGCATATTATGCGGCTAAATGGAAAAGGTTTGTCATATATTGTACCAATAATGACATTAACCCACTGGATGCATCTATTCAAGACATTATCTGTTATTTGTTGCACTTATACAGTTGTAATCTGGCGTACAGTTCCATTCGTATACATTTGTCTGCATTAGCAGCTTATCTTCAGAACAGGCAGCACCTTTCACTATTCAGAGTGCCTGCCATTAAAGCTTTTCTGGAGGGACTCAAGAGTGATCCCTCCCAGACACCCACCTTCGCCAGTCTGGAACCTAAATGTGGTCCTCACCAGACTGATGGGACCACCTTTTGAACCTCTGCACTCTTGAGATTCAATTTCTGACCTGGAAAGTTGCTTTCCTAGTACCCATTACCTCACTAAGAAGAGTTAGTGAACTCCAGGCACTAACCATTCAAGAGCCATTCATACAGGTCCACGCAAATAGAGTTGCACTATGCACCAACCCTACATTCATGCCTACGGTGATTTCGCAGTTACACATGAACCAAACCATAGAACTGCCAGTTTTCTATCCTAATCCGGAAAATGTCGCAGAAAGATCTCTACACACATTAGATGTCAAGAGAGCTCTTATGTACTATATAGACAGAACAAAGGATTTCAGAAAAACAAAATAACTGTTTGTTGCCTTTTCTCCACAGCACAAGGGCAACCCCATTTCCAAAGCAGGAATAGCCAGATGGATAGTTAAGTGTATACAGATTTGCTATGCAAAGGCTAAATGCACACTAACCATTCCTCCAAGAGCACACTCCACACGCAAGTTAGGAGCATCCATGGCTTTCCTGGGGAATATTCCTTTAGAAAAGATATGTTAAGCAGCCACATGGTCCACTACACATACATTTACGAAACACTACTGCGTAGATGTACATTCAAGATAGCAGGCAGCTGTAGAACAGGCTGTTCTCAAAACTCTTTTTCAGACTGCTGCAGCTGGCACGGGCAACGCCGCTAACAAGAGGGACTGCTATGTAATCTATAAACAGATATGAATTCAGCAGCCCACATGCCTCGAACCGAATATGCTACTTACCAGTATGCATCTTTTCTTGGCATGTAGGGCTGCTGACATTCATATCGTCCACCCTCCTCCCCGGCGCCTGTAGCAGCTGTAGCATTCAGAATTACTATGTAGCATGGACATCACTCACTGTATTACACTCCATCTCTGCCACAATGGTGAAAAACAATCTGAGGATGGAGAGGATGCCCATGCGCACTGTAGTCCAGGGGAGGAGCCACCTATCTCGTGATACTTCGAAGACTCTTCCAGGACAACAATGTGCAATCATCCGGACGAAACACTAGGCGGCGATCTATGCACAGATATGAATGTCAACAGCCCTACATGCCAAGAACAGATGCATACTGGTAAGTAGCATATTCGTTTTTCAACATTAATGCTGATAATAATGATGTGGAGAATTATTTTCCTATATATTATTTTAATACTGGCCTCTTTGTTGATTTTCAAAATACCTGTGAATTGAGCATCTTTCCCGATGTGAAGTTGAGCTGCCCCTTTGGTCTTTCCTCTGAGGAGGTGGTCTCTTTTGTCTGAATTTAGCTGAAAGCATCTGAAGTTCTGGCACTTGCTCAGTCCATTGAAGATTCCAAGGCTGCCATGTTGACAGATGTCCAAAGCTTGCTTCTGCTACTTTGGAGCCTTTGATGCCTAGCCAGGTCTTTTTGGATCAAATGCGTAATCCTTATTTACAAAACAGCACCATAGTCTGGAGGACCCCAAGTTCCTTAACTTAGATACTTAACTATAGTTTGAGAGTTTATTGACGTATGCGTCTGTAACCCCGCAACATGTTTGGGTTTTGCAGCGTGAATCTTTCTGGATTCACTATGCTGTGCATTATTCCGCGGTCTTGTGGTTGGGTCCGGAATCGTAGTCTTTTCTTTGATTTTTTTTTTTTTTTCCGTAGCCCAGGTGGGTGTCGACGTCCCACCTTTTGGTGCATTTCCGGTGACGTCGGCATGCTTCCTGCGGAAGCTCCCACTCTTGGGCGCCATCTTCAGATTCTTTTTTCCGCGGTTGGGTCTGGATTGTTCCCGAAAGGGCTCCAGACATTTTTGTAGAAAGAAGGAAAAGAAGCAATTTTTGCAAGAAAAGATTGAGAGAGACTAGAGGAGACTACACCATCGAAGAAGACGACTAAGGAAGGAAGGAAGGAACTTCAAGAACTTGGACGTCTATCGGGAAATGCGCGCTCAGGGGGCTCCCTGAACGCAGGATATGGACAACACCCCCTTCAAATTCTGCCGTAACTGCCACCACAAGTACGCGCAGAAGGACCAGCACCCGGTTTGCAACCTTTGCCTACCGGTCGACCACGAGAGCGAAGATTGCAACGCCTGCTCCGCCTTCACGCCGAAGACTCTGCGAGTTCGAGTGGGACAGAGGGTAGTCAACGCCAGCATGCAGAGCAAGGGCCAGCCACCGTCCTTCGAGACCTGGGGTTATCAACAGACGAAGAGGACAACAACGGCACCGAAGACGACGGCTACTCGGTCGTAGAGACCGATATTACGAAGACCCCTGGAAAGGTAGGAGACTCTACGGCCCCTAGAGCCCCGCGAGACCCAGAGTCTCGAAAGATCGGCCAGTAAGCCTCGAAAGCGCCGACGCCGAAAACCTCGGCGTCCGCAGCAAAACCCAGGCCCAGCGGATCCTCTGTGAAGGAGTCCCCGGCGCCGAGTGCTAAAGAACAGCCAAAGTTGTTGAAAAACGTCCCCGAAAAGGAACGTTCGACGCCGAAGGAAAAAGACCTGTAGAAAATTTCAGCGCTGACGAAGGACCCGAAGATCAGCTTGACGCCGAAACCTTCAAAGCCGAAAATCGGCTCTGCGGCGAGCTTTCCGCCGAAAAGACCAGCAGAACCATTAGACGCAGAGCATGGAGACGCCTCGAGGCCGAGATGGAAAACATCCTGCAGCGGAAGAAAGAATTCGACGCCAGGATGAAGGAATACATAATCCCGACGAAACCCAAGACACAGGTGGTCAAGATAGTGGAGGAAGAAGTCGAGAAACAATCGGAGAACGTCGAAACTTTCGACGATCCAGAAGAGGAAGAGGCCTCCTACTATGACTATGAAGGGGACGACGACTGCAGGACGCTCCTCTGCTCGGCATCCTCAGAAACTCAGGAGATAAATTGGCAGGACGTCGACGCCGAGCGCCCAGAACAAAGCATCGACACGTATCCTTCGAGGCCCTCGCCGCCAGGTGACATTGCGGTCTATAATAGTCATCCGGAATGCAGCTGCAGTTTTCAGGGTGAAACCCGACGAAGAGAATCTGAAGGCAGACTTACTATTAGAGACAATGCTCCCCACACAGACCAGGAGCCAGTACCTGCTTATGCTAGAAAGTGTCATGGCACAGGGGAAAGAGGCTTTCAAGGAGCCTGCGACTTGCACATCCGTCACTCCTAGGACGGAGAAGAAATATAAACATTCCTCCAAAGACCCACCCTACATCCAGGGCACGGTCTCTGCAGACTCCATCGCAGCCACAGCAAGAAAGAGGGCCAATGTACCTACTACTTCAGGACCACCTCCAGACAAAGAAAGCAAGAGGATGACTTAGTAGGGAGGAGAATTGAACAGAATGCCGCTATGCACTGGCGCATTGCAAATTCCAATGCTCTTCTGAGCAGACACCAGTACCAAATCCTGGAGGAACTGGGCCAGCTAATAAAAAACTTGCCTCAAGAGTTCAAGGAGAAAGCTGAAAGCTTAGTAAAAGAGGGGAAGAAGGTGGCAAATTCTTGCATCAAAACAGCCCTGGACGGAGCAGACACCTCAATCAGGCTCATGATGATGGGCGTTACAGAAAGGAGACAAGCCTGGCTAAGAATTTCAGGCTTCAAGCCGGAAGTGTAGCACAGCATCCTTAACTCCCCGTTCAATGGAGAAACTTTGTTCGGTGACCCAGTAGACGAGAAGCTCAGCCAACTAAAGAAGGATAACGAAACCGCAAGGTCCATGGGAGCTTTGCAGTTCAGAGGTACTAAAAGAGGCACCCCATCTCTGAGACCTAATGGGAGAGGTGGGAATCAACCAGGAACATCACACCAGGCATTCCAACAAGCCCACCAGGCAGACAACCAGGCGCAACAAGGGCAACAAACAACCCTGGCAGTACCAGCAGAGAGACTAGTCCTTTCGCGGGAAAGGGAACAGACATGGTCAGAACAGGAGAGGGGGCCAGCAACCCCCCTCAAGTGACTTGCCAAAACAACATGTGCTCACCCAAGCAAGAGCCCACTGGATGAAGCACAAGAACAACACACAGGGGTCACACAAATTGAAAACCCGAGAACATGTAAGCCCAGTGGGAGGAAGGCTAAGGCATTTCCTCCAGGAATGAAAGTCAATAACTTCAGACAAATGGGTTCTCTACATCCTACAGTTCGGGTACTGCATAGAGCTGGAAGGGAAACCAACAGCCAAAAAACCAAGAAGACAGCTAGCAAGGACAGAGCTACAGCTGCTGCAAGCAGAAGCAAAAGAGCTCCTGCAAAAACAGGGGTGTGTACTCAACATACTTCCTGGTACCAAAGGTAGACGAAACAATGAGACCCATCCTGGACCTCAGATTCTTAAACAAATTCATAAAAACACAAAAGTTCAAAATGACCTCCTACAAGAGGTACTTCCTCAATTACAAGGCGGGGACTTCATGGTCACCATAGACCTCAAAGATGCCTACCTGCACATCCCAATAAATAGGGCTCACAAGCATCTGCTAAGATTCACCATAGGAGAAGACCACTACCAGTTCACAACACTGGCATTCGGACTCAAATCAGCACCAAGGGTCTTCACAAAGTGCCTAGCAACGGTCGCGGCACACCTACGAAGGGAGGGAATACACATGTACCCTTACCTGGACGACTGGCTAATAAAAGCAAGATCATACAGGACGTGCAAGGAGCACGCACAAAGAGTAACAAACATTCTGATGAACCTGGGATTCTCCATCCACTGGGGCAAATCCTCAATGGAGCCAGAACAAATAAAGATCTTCCTGGGAGCACAGATCGACACCTTGCAGAGCAAGGTGTTCCCAAGCAACAAGAGATCGCTAGCACTGGTGAAGGAGACACGGCTCTACCAGAAGGGGCAAGTTCGGACAGTGAGAACAGCGAGCAAAATTATGGGCATGATGGCATCATGCATACACAGAGTGCCAAATGTGCGGCTGCACACGAGACCCTTACAGGAATGGCTACAGGAACAATGGTCACAATCTACAGGTCATTGGGAGGATCTAGTGGTTGTAACGCACGCAGTGCAGAAAGAAATGGCATCGTGGAACATGAGGAACATTACCAGGGGAAAACCTCGAACGCCACCACCACCACCGCCAACAGTGACCATCACCACAGATGCATCCCTGAAGGGATGGGGAGCTCACATGAAGAAACTCAGTGAGGGGCCTGTGGACACCAGTGGATGCGGGCAAACACATCCATTACCTGGAGTTGAAGACAATCTTCCTCGCTATAAAGGCTTTCCAGACAAAACTGTACAACCAGAGTGTTGATCCAGACAGACAACACAACAGCGATGTTCTACATCAACAAGCAAGGGGGAACACAATCAGCTCCGCTGTCAAAGCCAGCGCAGGAAATATGGGCATGGGCCATCCCTCTCAACATAGACCTGCTAGCCATACATCTACCAGGGAAGGACAACGTAGAGGCAGATTGGCTCAGCAGACCGACATCGGCATCCCACGAGTGGGAGCTCAATGCACAGGAAACAAGGAGGCTGTTCGACAGGTGGGGGACACAGTCGGTGGACCTATTTGCAACACGCCAGAATGCAAAAGCCAAAACTTCGCATCCAGACTGCCAGGGGAGGGGTCCCTGGGGAATGCCCTATGGAAAGACTGGTCGAGGACATTTGCTTACGCTTTTCCCCCGATACCTCTGATGCACAGAGTACTCAGCAAGTGCAGAAAGAGCAACATGACACTCATACTGGTCGCACTGCAGTGGGCCAGGCAGACATGGTACTCGCAGATCGTGGAGATGGCGCAGAGTGCACCCCACAGATTCGGGAGAAGGAAAGACCTACTCTCCATGCAAAACGAGGAGGTGCTGCACCCAGAGCCAGAGAGCCTGAGCTTAGTAGCATGGCTCCTGAGGACATAGTTTGCGCATCTGAAACTTCCAGAGAGCACCGTAAGGGTACTTCGGGAGGCACGAAGGCCCAGCACAAGAAGGTGCTATGTATCAAAATGGAAGAGATTTACATTGTGGTGCAGGAGAGAAAAACTTCACAACAAAATGCCAAAGGACTCAACAGTGCTAAGATACCTCACACACCTGCTCGACAAGAACTTAAGTTCATCCTCATTAAGAGTTCACTTGGCAGCAATAGTCGCTTACGCAAGAAGAGAAACTTGTAGGAGTTTCTTCACATCACAAGTGATTAAGAGATTTCTGGAAGGGGCAAAGAGGATTGCACCACCAAAGCGGGCGCCGCCGCCTGCATGGAACCTTAACCTAGTCCTACGGAGCTCATGAAACACCCCTTCGAGGCAATCCATAGGGCATCCCTAGAGATGCTGACCAAGAAAACAGCTTTCCTGATGGCAATCACCTCACTGCGCAGAGTAAGCGAGCTACAGGCACTAAAGCTACAGGAACCCTACATACAGATCCACAATGATAGGGTGGTAATGAGGATGGACCCACACTTCATGCCAAAGGTGGTGTCAAGGTTCCACATGAACCAGACCATACAAATACCTAGTTTCTTCCAGAAACCGGCCACAAGAGCTGAACGAGCTCTGCACACCCTAGACGCCAGAAGGGCGGTCATGCACTACATTGAGAGAACAAAGGAACACAGGAAGACAAAACAGTTCTTTGTGTCCTTCGCAAAGAGTTTCATGGGGAAACCAGTAACTAAAGGAACAATTGCAAGATGGATCTCACAAACAATACAGTTCTGCCACAGGCAGGCAGGACAGGAACTGGAAGGAGGGACTCGTGCCTAAATTTGTTGAGAGAGACCCCTTATGTGCCAGGGGATTGGAGTACTTAAACAGTAAAGAAAAGATTTGTCCCTTGGCTAACACACTAATGTTTTCATGCCTATTTGCATGAATTCCTGCTATCCACACATTTATTGTATAATTAAAACATTTATTCTTAAAAAAGTCTTTTACTTTTATACAAAATCATTAGACAATTTATAAAGAGAGGTTCTTCATAATAAAAAATACATTCACAATGTAACATTTAAAAATTCATAAACACAATATCATACACTTCATTTGTTTAAAAAGCGCAATACTAAGTATTTTGCACTGGGTTATACAATGGAAAAAATGTACATAAAGGGAGAGACATACTAAAGACATGAACAATCAGTCATAAAAGTTACACATCTGAGACGCTACTGTTATCAAAATCTAAGCCTAGGCCCGTTGTTTTCTTGACTCCAGAGTAGATTAGTTCTCTTGATTGTGTATGTGCTGCGTTGACGCATTTCGATGGCTATTTATTGATACTGTGCCATCTTTTTCAAGACTGTACAATTGGTCTCTCCTACACACTGGGCACTGGATGGTTGCAACTTGTCAGGGATTCCCCTAGGGGTAAATAATATGCTGTAAGAATTCATGCAACATGATCATTCGCACTTCATAGTTCCTAAGCTGTCATGCTCTATACAGTCATAGGGATGGTATACTATACACGGGAACGAATCTCCTAAATTTTGTCATTAGAATATATACTATACATTTATAAATCGCCTGTTGCTAGTCAATTTCTATGGGGCCCCCATGTTTCACTGCTGGTCCTCCATACCTATCTGGATGCTTGCCCAGGGGTCTATTTGTGCATAATAAATGGGCATCATTTTCTTGTTTTTCCAACTCATTATTATTATAGCATTGGTCTATGTATCGGTGTTAGAGTGGTATAAGTTTGGGACCATTATAATGGGTTACAAAATGGGTCCCAAAAATATAGTTGATCTTCATGCTGGTCTGTTTGGCTGCTCATTTCTATGCACCTATTTGATCTATTGGGTATTTGCATCGTCTTTGGTGATGGTTTCTACCTCGTTTATTCGATAGGGGAACATGTTTTTTGTTCGTTTTTTACCTGTTTACATGTTAGTTATCTCATTTGTGGTTTTTCGGGACTTCAAGACTCCAGACATTTTTTTTCAAAGCTGCATAATTAAGGATAGGTGAATTACTTCTCTGATATTATTGGGCTAAGTCCATGTTTGTTCGCGAGAATGTAAAAAAGGGATACCTTGTGATAGGTATGATAATTCCTCGAGTCCGCCTATATCTCAGTTTCTTTCAGTTCGTATGACTTGTTACCTGAAACATAAGTTAAATGCTATTACTATCTAGAGTGCTGCCTCGGTCGATTGCTGGCAAGCTACATAATTTCTTATTAACTTCTTACCAATTTTATTTATATGATCTTGTTGTCAAATGGCTGACTGACTCTAATTTCTTTCCTCTGGGTTCCCCGTCCTGTTGAGTTGCCCACGGCTTCTCTCTGCAATAGTGCATCGGTACATTATTATATAGGATTATCCCTCTATGTAACGGGGATTGTAATCCCCGTGGCTAACCCGTCAGACTCCTGCGTCTTACCGTGTTTGGTCCGGTGGCCCTCCTATTGGAGAGTGGTACAGCTACAGACTCGTGCCCACTCTACCAGGAAAAAGGGGGCTACATTAGCCTTCCTAGCTAACACACCCATTCAGGACATATGCCTGGCGGCAACCTGGGCTTCAGTACACACTTTCACGAAGCACTACTGTGTGGATATACAGATGAACTAGGAAGCACAAGTCGGACAAAAGGTGCTTCAGCACATATTCAATAACCAACGCTCATCTTCCACCCAGCCGCCAGAAACATGAGAAACCGCTACAAAGTCTATGCACAGCATAGTGAATCCAGAAAGATTCATGCTGCAAAACTAATAGTTTCTTACCTGACTGTGTAGTTTTGCAGCTTGAATATCTTTCTGGATTCACTAGCGAACCCACCTACCTCCGCCAGAAAGATGAGGCTGGAGAGAAAAGGGTGTTTAAACAAAGACAATACTGGGAAAAACAAACTTTAGAGGTTAAAGCGGTGAATAATTTAGTTAAGCATTGCCATAACTTCGGTAACAGAACGAACACGAGGAAAAAGAATCAGAAGATGGCGCCCAAGAGTGAGCGCTTCCGCAGGATGCATGCCGACGTCACCGGAAATACACCAAAAGGTGGGACGTCGATGCCCACCTGGGCTACGAAAAAAAAACAGAAAAAAAACCAAAAAAAAGACTACGATTCCGGACTCAACCACAAGACCGCGGAATAATGCACAGCATAGTGAATCCAGAAAGATCTTCAAGCTGCAAAACTACACCGACAGGTAAGAAACTATTTGTTATTTGTATGCCAATTTTTTCCCTTGAAAGCGGCTTTCTCTGGTCGGAGTTCGTAAGTAGAAGTCTTGGTACATAAAACTAAGAATTTGAATGAAGTGGATGATGCCAAGGGGTGGTCTTAACGCTCCAAGCCATCATGCAAGTGAGAAATAGCTCCAATTTCGTAAACAATAAAGATTTCCTTAACTATGCAAATTGAGGTAAGCATCTTATTTCCGTTGTATCTCTATTTATCCAGTATTAGGGGTGTCTTTCATAGATTCACATGCCTGAATCATTCCCCGTTGTCGAGACTGGAGTCTCCGGTATATAGAAAAGTAATGTCCCATAGACATACATCGAGAGAAGTAGGCCTAAGGGTCCCACCTTAGTAGCCTATCTATGTCCTTTTGTAAAAATGATCAAACTCTAGAAGAGAGCCAATCAGATAACACCTCCCTCTAGAACCTTCCTGTCAGGAGCCTGTCTCTCAGATTTTCGTACGCACCAAGCTAGGTAGGCGTAGCATTGATGAAGAGATAGGTGAGTCCTTCCAGGGGAGGCGGGAGGGTTGCATGTGAATCTATGAAAGACACCAATACTAGATAACTGCAGTTACAGGTAAGTAACGCATTTCTTATCCAGTATTAGGGGTGTCTTTCATAGATTCACATGCCTGAATCAGAGTAGCAAGCAATACATTGTGCACATTTCTGGTGGAACATTGCAAGTCATCAGATAATACATATCATGCGACTATGAATCATCAATACTCAGTAACCAGAAACATTATAATAAAATGTGCATACCAGCAAAGGATGGAGGGATAGAGGAAGGCTCACCTTACTGAAACAGATGGAGCCACCTATCTCGTGATACTTCGAAGACTCTTCCAGGACAACAATGTGCAATCATCCAGACCCAACTCTAGGCGGCGATCTATGCACAGATATGAATGTCAGCAGCCCTACATGCCAAGAACAGATGCATACTGGTAAGTAGCATATTCCTTACAGGTAAGTAACGCATTTCTTTTGAAACGCCAATGGTAATTGGTCCCCTCGTTTTTTTTATTCCGATTAAATAGTTGTTTTGCACTCAGAAATCTTCTCCAACACGACATTGCTAAAGATCTAGATCGATCAATTTGAAACCCACAACTGTCATGACATTTTTCATGGTAGTATTGCTCTCACCAGAATAAGTATGGATGCAGAATTAATCTGATAAAACTATGTTTCCCTATCATTGAAAGGCTGAAATATTCTAAGGGATGCTTAGGCAAAAAATAAATATTTCCCATTTTTTCATTTTAAAAAATTAGAATGGTATTTGGTGAAGAGAGTTTGCCAGAATGGAAAAAGTTGTAACTATCCTGTTAAATGGGTTGGGTCATATATTGCATTGTGGGAAAGTTTATGTGAAGAATTTCAAGTGATGATTTCTATATGTGTGTGGAGGGATGGGTATGCGTTAATTCATTTATTTGTAAACCTAGTAGCCTCCCTTTCTAGTCTTGTAAAACCCCTCTTCTTGAAACTTTAAAATTATCATAGACCAACAATACTCTCACTTTCTCAGGTGGATAATGCCTACTGGTTGTGGACCTTCCAAGGACGTCTTCTCCAAAAGAACAGTAAAGATCGTTTCTGCCAGCTGCTTTGGAGACCTCGACCTCCAACTCTTCTTAGCCAAGATCAAATAAAGGTGTGAAGTGGCCTCCATCCTCCTAATCTCATACTGTGTTTGTGGTATGGGTTTTCCTGTGTCATCAATTGAAAGCTTCATGCAAAGTATCTCTCTTTTGTTCTTTGTTGCAGACCATTAAGAAGGATTTGAAGAAGTACTCGAAGATCTTTGAACAGAAGGATCGTCTAAGCCAGTCCAAGGCCTCTAAGGTACGATTAGAGATTTTTTTCCTCATGGATTTACATATTTGTTTTGTTTATTTTGAAAAGCACTAGATGCTTGCTCTTCTGAACAGATTATGTGGAAGGTAACTTCTGAATGGAGCTGTAAAGTCCAGTGTATCTTAATATGATCAGACAAATTGTATCCCGGTTTGGATGGTCTACAATCTTGTGTGACTTTTACAAGGTGTGATAAAGCTGACTTATTTTGATTTTTTTTATTAGATTTTGTAACAATTGTTACTTGACTGCTCTGACATTGAAATTCCTTTGTGAGTGCCAACAAAAATGCTCTTCTTATAGACTTCTAACCGCAGATTCATCACCATGTGAATTTGAGACTGGATCTGGAGAATGTTGATATCCATTCTCACCTGCTTCGATAGGTGGCAGTGTGTGGCTCTGGGTCAGATCCGTCCTGTTCCGTATGCGACATTGGGGACTATATATCTGCACCACCTCCATGCGCAGATGTCTGTTCCTTGCTTTCCACATCTTCCGAGCTCCTTTTAATTCTCTGACAGTATTCCTGACCCTCAAAAGGTTACCAATGTGCAAGGAATATATCCCTCCAAAATCTACAGGGTTTTAATCTTGCAATGACTGCAACTGACAAATGTCAGCAATAGGTACCCAAGATGCCTTTGCTTCAGGCATGACTGCGTCTCGTGAATGTGCGGAGATGAATAAGGCGGGAATCTGCAATCGGAAAGCCAAACTTGCAGTCACAGAACTTCTGAGAAAGTCTAAAGTCCTGATCGGGCTGTGCAAATTTGTTTTAATTTCCTTCTCCGCTCTTGCGATTGTTTATCTTCGAAGCCCAAGAATTCCAGTATGTCAAAGCAATCCAAAAAGCACAAGAAGTTGAAGCACGGGGTCTCGTTGTCACACCACTAATCAGAGTGGTTCACTGCCCCGATTACTACCAAGACACGGAGTAATAGCCCCTAATCCCCAACTCCCCTTCAGAATCGATTCTGTGATTGACCTGATTTTCTTGAGTCTTCAGCGACACCTCAACAGCTCCGCGAGTTTAAATTGACCTTGGATAGAATATTTGGCACTCCTCTGGATCATTCGACAGCGCCTATGGGCCCTAATGATCCAGGGTGGCCTTCAGTTGGGTTACCACTGGCTGACTAGTCCTTGATGCCAACTGCTCCTCTCGACCTTCTTTCAGGACCGTCCCTGGCTCTGTTGAATCCAGTGCAACACAATATTCAATGCTACTTATGGCACCACGGTCAACACCATGGGTCTCGACGCCAGCTCCAACAGAGCCAGACAGGGAGTCAGTAGTTTTATCAGACTCTGAAACTAATTTATTACCTCCAAGGTTACAAGCAAAACATGTATGCCTACTCTGACCCATAAACCTCCCAACCTCTTGCTGATGCCAATAGAAAATAATGGTGATGATCCCCCTTATTATGACTAAAGCCTATTTCTGGATCTGACAGATGCCAGTGGACTAGCCACTTTTCCAGATATTGTCCTTTCTACCTCAAACCCAGCTAAGGAAACCGAGGAGTCTGTCTCATTCACAACAGTGGCTAGGAGGGCGGCCAGCGTTTTTGGATCTCACCCTTACCTAAGCAAAGGTGAAGACAAATGTTTTAACTGAAGTGCTTAACCAAGGCCAAACTAACCAAGAACCTCCGCTTCCCATCAGTGAGGCCCTCACGGATGTACTGGTGGTCACCTGGGTAAAGCCAGCTCTTGCCCTCCCAGTTACTAGGCAAGAGGCAAGGCAACACACATCTTTGGCTCCAGATGTTCTCCTCCAGGAACCACAGGCATTTAAAAATCATACAAATTTTGCTAGACCTACAGGTCTAGTGACTTAAATAATCTATCCGACTTAATTGTAATGCTTTTGATCCATAAACTGGTTTCAAATGATGTGATCCTGGCAAATATTTAAATTCACTGAGCTGTCATTTTTTTCATTACCTCTTTTGGGAGCACCTTCAAATATGCAAGTTCAGCATCTCTGCTGTACAAAAAACTCTTTTGTTTGATTTAACAAGCTAAAAGTTTGCTCGATATATAATACACACCTACCCACATAAAGGATACACATATACTCCGACTTGCCTCTTTAGTTCGTTAACAGCATTGTCATCAGGGCGGGGCTGGCATGTTTCTCAAAATCATGTTTAAAACCAATAAATTTAATAAATGCATAACTAAAGCATGAAATGGTAGCACACTGTAATTTGTAATCAGCAGATTTTACATTGAAATGGCCACAAATTCCCACTGACATGCAGTTTTACTGATAAAACTAGGTATTGTTCGAACAACAATGTTTGGATATCAAGTTTCTGTAAATATTGGTCATTTTCACATCTACAAGTAAAGTGTTCTGATTTGTTTTGCTCCTTTTTAAATCTGTGTTTGCATCAAACTTCTCAATTACAAAAAAAGTGCTTTCGTAATTCCTGATATATTTTGAAATATTTGTACTGTTCATTTACAAGCTATTTAAATGTTCAGTTTTAGAAACAAAACTGACATCTTACAGCTTTTTGTTTTATAATGGTCAGACAGCTCACTTGACAAAAACCTCTAAGTGCATTTAGAGTCCGAAACATAAACTACATTTTCCAAGTAGCAATTAATAAAAAAAAAACCTGACGTTGAACCTCTTTCCTTTAACAGAAACAAAATGTCTTCTCCGTGTTGATGACGAACCCCAATGACTCCAGAAGGTCCACGGCGATCTGCAAGCTTAGGGAGAGACGTTGCGGGCATTGGTCCATGATCAGAATATCATCGGGGTAGATTATTAGTTTCACCCTGCATGCCTGCAGATGTTCCACAACCGTCCTCATCAGCTTGGTTAAGCACCAAGGGGCTAATGATAGACCGAAAGGAAGGAATGCAAACACGAACACCTGGGAGCCCCATTGGAACTGCATGAATTGTCTGTGAGGGGGAAAAATGGGACCGCAAAATAGGCGTACTTAAGGTCCAAACAGACCATCCAATCCAGAATCTGGAGGAGGTCCCTCAAAAGATGGATGCTCTACATCTTGAAATGACAGTGCAGGAGCCATGCATTGAACTCCTTGAGATTAACAACCGGACGTTGCCTGCCTTCCCTTTTCTCTACTAAGGAAAGGTTGCTAATAAAGCCATGAGGGTGAACCTTCGTTCTTACTATCATGTCTTTCTGCAGTAGACTGGTTATCTCTTGTTTCATTAGGACTTCCTGTTCCTTGGAAAAGACCAGAGGTCTGGTGTCTGCTACGAAGCCCATAAAATTCTTTGTGAAAACCTTCAACTGTCTAAAGGATCAAATCATCTGAGGAGAGCTTTTCCAAGTTTGACAGAAAAGGGCCAGGCAACTCCCAATTTGAATGCCCACTGGATCTTGTATCCTCACCTAGTGCATTGTTGAAGTTGCAGCCTCTGGATCTCCCTCTGCCCCCACGGCGGCAAGGTTAGGGCTTAGTCTGGTAGAAGCTCCCAAACTTGTTAGAGTCCTGCCACTGGCCCAGGCGGGAATTGCCACCTCTGGATGCTTGCTGGAAGGAAGGGCTGGTCGAGCACCCCCTACCTCGACCGGCTGTGGCAAAAACACGGGGTGTGAATATCCTCTTAATAGAGGTCTGAGCTTTGCTAGTGAGTTGAAAGTATTGAAAAATTTGCCTAGCTCACTAATAAATGGGCCCCCAAACAGTGGTTTGTGCCTGCTTCCAAGGTAGAGTGCTCTCCCAACTTTGAGTCAATTTTAATCAACAGCGATCTGCGCTGTTCGGTAGAAATCACGCAGTTCGCGTTTCCCAGGAAGATAAAGGCGCTCTGAGCCCAGCCGGCTAAAGCGTCAGGTGAAATGAGGTATCCAGAGGCTTTGGAAAGTTCTGCCATATCCATGATTTTAGCAATTGAGCCTGCCACGTCCAGGAGCTTATCCTAGCACGAGCGCCCTGACCTATCAATGCCCTTCTTGGGGTCACGGACTAATTTGGTGAGGAAGTTGGCCATCTTGGCGTCTATTTCTGGAGTGGCGGCTACCTTTCCCTTCAAAGATGGCATAGGGAATTCTGCCTTAAGGCAGGTCCTCACCTCCTTATCGAGAGGTTTCCTCAGGCGGCTTGCCATATAGGCTGCTACCTTTGGTGCAGGGCACCACACCGCCAAACGTACGTGTAACAAATCATCGGGGTCCAGCAAGTCCCCCTCCAAGGCTTGTACTGTGTCCGTGGGTGGGACAGCGTCAGCTAATGGGCTGGTAGTTGGGTGCCAAGGTCTAGAATGATCCCCGTCCAATGTATTGGGCGAGTCATCCCCATCCCCCTGATGAGATTGTGGAGGCGTGGATTGGGAATTCCCTGTGGGACCAGGAGTCTGAGAGTCTAGCAAGGGCTGGGAGTCCTTGAGCGCCTTTGAGAAAGCGTCTAAATGGACCCCACGGTCGTCCTTCCACTTGTTGAGGATCTGGGACTGGTTGGGAGCAGGGTTAGCAGGCTGCCCTGGAGGTTGGGAGTGGGGGCGGTGGCCCTGTAATATCTTCCCTTTGCCTAAGGGTTTTTTTGGCATTGCGCCTGGAGAGCCATGATCTTCTTCTCCAGGGGGAAGCTACCACCTGTGAATCAGCCTTGAAGATGGAAGCGTCCATCACTTCGCAAAAGTGCTCATCAATTGGGAGGTAGGTAACCTCCTCTTCTTCCACATAGTCCTCAGTATCCTCAAACTCCATAATGGGGTATTGCAATATGGCAGATTCCATTATCGGGCAATGTCTGAGCCCTTTAGTCTCCTAAAGGGGAGGTAGAGAATTTGTGACGTGCACCCCAGTGATTTATGGGGATTGAAAAACACCCTGGGAGGTCCCTAAAGGGTGAGGCTAGTCTAACCCAGCAGGGTGTTGCTTTCTTCAGGCAATGGTTCGCATAGCTAATTATTAATAGCTCTCATGACAAACTCTGCCCTGACAAAAAAGAAAAACCCTTCTTTTGTCGATGCGAGCGGTAATTGACAAGACCTTCCACCATGTTTATGTCGGAGCGCTTCACTGCAAGCCGACAGTGAAATAGACGTGTTCCGGCTGCGTGGGGGGGGGCGCGTCAAGGACATGCACCGCGTGAAAGAGTATGTGGGTCCTCTGGCGGTCAGAAGACATGAGCATGCAAGCCGGCAGAGATTGCAAAACAACCGCATAGGAGCGAGATCGTACCCACGATTGAGGCAAAACCAATTCCAAAATATCAGTGGTCGGCGTTCAAGTCGCCGCACACATAACAAGGCAATAAACAGTAACAATAAAACATGAGGAGGCTGCACTTATCTGAATTGCTGCTGGAGCAGCGGAGAAAGGAGGAGATAAAAGGGCTTCAGGGACGATTACACAGATGGCAGCGCTATGATTGGATGGACTGTTTCTGTTTCTTTTTTCCCAGTTGTTCATGGGTAAATGTAGTAATATGGCTTAAATGATTTTTCGAAAATGGCTGCTTGAGAAAAACTAAGTGAAGAGAGAACAGCCAAATCCTCGCCTCCGGGTCCTGACATAGAATTAAGTTTATGAATTTAATGAAGATACCCATGTATTCAACTTGCTACATAGTTAAAAAATGTTTACAGTGAATGTTCCAAAAGTTATTTCCTAATCGATATATTTTTTCCTTTTTAATAGGAATTGGTAGACAAGAGGAGAAATATGTTGGATGAGTTCCGTAAATACAAGGAAAGGGCTCAGGGTCTGTTCCAGGAGCAGAGAGAAGAGCGAATGTCACTGCGAGGAGGTAAGCTTTCCTGTAAATTGTGCAATTGAGATATTTGGGGATATGTGGCAACTGTACCTTTTAGAAATACAGGCATGGAAAGAAGGGAGGTGAGGTTGGAGTGCAGCAACTTGGTATACAGCCAGTGGCGTCTGCTGACATTTCAAAGTGGTGGGGCCTAAAAATTGGGAATGAGAAGCGAGCGAGCCCTACCGACCTAGGGTATTCTGGGTGATTCACCCCCCACCCCCAGAAAATTTTGAAAAAAGTGGCAAATGCTGCATTTTAATGCAAAATGTAACAAAGAATTTAGTGAGAAAACAAGAAAGCATGTGTGAAAGTGAAGTCTTGTTATGCAGTAGGTTTTTCCTATAAATTGAACTGATTTTTTTTTTCTCATGGCATATTGTCAGGTTTAGTATATGACCCGACTCTCTGCCTGTAGAAACGTCTCAGAATAGTGAAAATCTTTGATATTTCAAAATAATTGTCGCTAACTAAGCGAGAAAGCGTTTCAATCCTCTATGCTGCAATGCGTTTTTTCTTGGGTCTAGTCTCATCTTTGTCAATTTTAAGTCTTTCGTCTGCATTGCCCTCTGACTTTTTCTGTTGCCACTGTAAGATTCAGTGTCACTTGATAATTATAATAATGATATAAATACATGGAGATGTCTTTTGGAGGGCATAACCAAGCATCTCAGTAAGGAAATATTGCAATGACTGTCTGTGTCCTCTTGAGAACTGACATTGACACTCTGGGTTAATCACACCATCTCCAGTACCTTGGAGCTCTAAGGCTTTGACACCATGCTCCAGGATTCACTCTGCTATCCCCATTGGGTAAAACCAGGACACACAAGGAAACATAACAATTAATATTGTGTAGTCACTGGTGTCTACTCTGTATTTTCAGTAGTGCACCTTCTTAAAGACTTTTTTAGTGAGTTTGTGGCTTCTCTTCTAATGGTTTGTTCCTCCAATGTCCTTGTAAACCTATTTGCCTATGGCACTGTACAAAAACTCTGAAAATATAAACTGTGAAATGAGTATCTGAAAGAGACAAGTTAGTGAGAGATTCCTTACCTTTGAATATCCCCAGGCGTCAAACTGGGTCCGGAAAGTTTTTCTTCAGCAGTACCCCTACGCATCGGTAGGTGGCATCGTGCGGCTCCACGTCTGTCGCTGGCGTCGTACGCGCCAAGATGACGTCACGGAGACTACTTAGGTGCCACCAATTCGCGCTGACTTCAGTTTTTTCTTTTTCCGCGCCAGCAAGCGCAGATCCGGTTAGAGCACGTACCCTAGTCATTTTTTGACTAAATTTGTTAACTTTTGTCTCTATTTCTTTGAGTCCTGACTCCTGGTGCTGTGTAGGGATGCCTGGATTTAAATACTGCAGGGCCTGCCGCCGCACGATGTCTGTGGCCGACCTCCGCGCCGTTTGTCTCTTTCTGGACTGTACTGTCTGGAGCACGATCTAATATCTGAAAGAAACAGGTTAGTGTTGGATTTCTTACCTTAGAATATCCCCAGGAGTCAGGCTGGATCCGGAAAGTTTTCATCAGCAGTAGCCTTGCGCGTCGGTAGGCGTAGTCTGCGGCTCCGCGTCTGTCGTCGGCGTCGTGATCACCGGAATGACACCGTCTGAGTACTTAGACGCCACCCTCGCGCGCTGACGTCAGTTCTTCTTTTTTCTGTGCCAGCTAGCGCAGATCCGGAAAGAGCAGTACTCTTAGTCATTTTTTGACTAACGTTTTGGATCTATTTTGGAACTTCTTTCAAGTCGACTTCGACTCCTGGTGCCGTAGGGATGCCTGGCTTCAAGCCGTGCGACGCCTGTCACCGCCTGATGTCGGTGACCGACCCCCACCATCGGTGTCTCTACTGCCTCGGGTCCAACCACGACGACAAGTCGTGCCCCGACTGCCGGGCCTTGACCTCGGAAGCTAGGCGGGAGAGGTCCCGCAAGCTACTAGAGATCCGGCAGTTGGCTCCGCGCCGCTCGAGGAGGAAGTTGAGGGACCGATCGCGGAGCCACAGTCATCGCTCATCGAGTCATCACCATCCCTCGTCTGGCTCCAAATCCTCCGGTAAGTCGAGGCACTCAGAGAAAAGGTCGAAGAGACGACATCGCTCTTCGGACTCCCCTTGCGCGACGCGGCTGAGGGTTCGGGCGACACTGCCCGCGCAGCTCCGCTGGAGCCGCAGGCGCCGCCACCAGGCCCATTCCCTCTAGTCCATAGCCTCCGGTCCCTGGCCTGCGAGTGTCGCCGGAGGAGATTCGGGATTTCCTCATTGCCATGAGGACTCACTTCCCTCCTTTGAGGCCTGCAGGCGCGCCTTCGGGCCCTGCAGACCCGACTGGGGGCCTTGGCAGGCCGGTGGCTCCGGCCCCGGCGCCGTCGGATGCTTCGGCCCCGGCACTGTAGTCGACTTAGGTCCCGACGACGGCAGCCCCCGTGGGATCCGTGCCTGGATCCCGGTCGACGCCAGTTGACCTTACGACTCCTCGGCTGGCGCCGACCCCAATGGTTTCGCTCCCGGCGTAGTCCTCGGACGAAGTTGGCCCCAGTTTCAGTCCGGGTCCGGCGTCGGAACGGCGCCGTCTCCGGCGTCGATGGGTGACGCCTTCACCTACGACCCGGCTCCGTCATTCCAGCCTGTTTACCAGGACATGGATGAAGGAAAGGACTGGGTGGGGTCTGAGGACCCTCTGGCACGGCAGTGCCATTTGAGTCAGGACTGGGCAGATGAGCTTGGGGAGGCCAGTGGTTTGGACACATCCACCTACACTGGATTCATCTCTCCTCCCTCCGTGGCTACGGAGGAGGGTGCTACGTATGGTGTTGCATAGGGCAGCCAAGGCCTTCGCTCTTGAGCTACCTACTGCGGCTGTGAGGACTAATCTCCTCACTGAGGTGCTTCAGCCGCCAGTAAGCTCCTCGGAGTCTCTGCTGCCGTTCAATGAGGCCCTCGCGGACGTTCTGATGAGCACCTGGTCCAAGCCCTCCACAGTGCCCCCTGTGGATCGGAACGTGGCCCGACTCCACCGCCCGGCGACCCTTGCTTTCTGACCGTGCACCCCACCCCCGAGAGCCTGGTGATCCAGACATCTAAGTCCTAGACCGCATTCCCGACTGTTCCCCCGGATCGGGAATCCAAATGGTTTGATCAGTTTGGGAAGAAACTGTTCTCCTCATTGAGTTTGGGGTTGCGGCCTATCAACACTGCTTGCCTTTTGGGGCGTTATACCCACTCTTTGTGGGACACTGTTGCGGACATGCTGCCCCAGTGCCCGGAGGAGGCCTGGGCCTGGGCCCTGTTCGCCCAAGCCCTTGTTGAGGGGCGGGATGCGGTGTGTTGTTCCATCAGGTGTGGACTGGATACCAGGGACTCATTGCGAAGGGCGTTTTCCACGACTGGCAGGGTGCCAGTCTGATTTTCTGTACACAGACATTTTTTCATATGCAGCCTTTTTTAGGCTAATAACTGTTTACAACAGGTTCTTTGATGAAAATAAAAGGTTTTTCATGGCTATGAAATGCATTTTAGGCTCATGCCTGTTTATTGCATTTATATACAGCATATTTTCATGCTTCAGAACGTGTAAGGTTTGGTTTGATTAGCCTATGTGTTAATGTTAGGCTGCATATTATGATTATTCATGTATATGTGTATAATTACTTAGTACTATGTACTTTTGGTTATATTTACACATATATATGTATATTGTTTGTGTTCCGGGTCCCCGCTCATGGGCGGAGATAATTCAGTGCTTATGACTTTAATGAGTATACCCCTGCAAGAGAACTAGGATTACAGGTAAGTAACTAATCCTTTCAGTCTAGTTAGGCCTTGTCTATGAGAAAGGAAGTGACCTATGTCTGGGCCTACCCTAACATAAAACGTACAATATAGGATTAGAGGGATACTTACAAATAGTCCAAATCCATTCACTCTGGTGTAGCAGTGTGACACAGGGATCCAGGAAAGATCCAACACACCACACATTTTTGAAAAATTGGTAACCAGAAGCCTCTGAGAGATGTATTTGTTTTGATAACACAAACGTCACTTACCAATAATGCCCCTGTTAATATCCTATGGCAAAAAAATGAGCTGCCTAAGTATATTCTGAAAAAGAAAATTTGCAGCAGGTATGTTCGAATAAGTCTTTTTGTCTGGTTTGAAGTCTTACCTTAAGATTAGTTGCCTGCAAAATGTACCTTGGAGGCCACAAGGCCATGTTTATAATGTGTAGAACTGAGACACACGAAGCCGCGCTCTCTGCTACTCAGCTGTGTAGGTTAAAGGTCTTTTGTCTTTTGCAAAGGTATCCTTTTAGTATAGTATCCCTAAATGACATTTTTGCCTTGGGAACCAGCTATGAAAACAAGCGTTGGTAAAAACAGATAGGCTTGCCTTTTGGCTGCCAGTGCAGCAGACCTATTGTCTGTCGGTTTCTTTTGCCGTACTGTTTAGCATAGACAAAGTATGACTTGTAAATCATGCATACGTGTCATGAAGCCACAGTTGCATGGCATGATGACTTATGCCTGCTCCTTCACCATGTGGCTACTGTTATTTATTATTTATCAACCATTCCAAGATGGAAGATACCAATATTGGAGCATCGGGGTAAAAAATGTAATGTGTGAAACCACAGCTTTGTTCAAAAGCTTTGTTCAAATACCCCTCACCCACCAAAAGGACCCTTGGTGGCTTGCGTCATCATCGGAGTGTTCCCGCCCGCTGCTGGACGGTGCGTGCTGCGACATACGACTACATGGGAGCACTGGTTATGAAAAACAATACTGTGTGGTGTAGGAGTGTGAGTGGAAGGGTCAGAAGTGAGTGAATTGTGAACAAGTAAAAAAATACCTGGGTCCGTGGAAAAAAATTTTTTTCTATGTTCCTTTGAGCTGGTATCGTTAAAAGTGGGGAATGAGATGGAGATACTATGCTTTAATGAGCAGTGTCTCCTGTGTCGACATGTTTCGAAGCACCCTCCCCCCGGCTTCTAAACAGGCCCTAGAAGAGATCCCTTCTACACTCGAATCAAAACAACTGTATATTTACATATAATCCTAACTAAGTGGTGCACGTAAATTTAACATGCACAGTATACTATACCCCAGTAGGTATATTGCTGAATGGGTTACTTATATCGCCCAGATTATGCCCCATAAGCCTTCAAAATGGGAGGGAAGGGGTACCTATAGTCACACAGATATCAAGGTTACCTCCTCATTAGGACACTGCCTCGTTGTGACTGTGAAACCGCCGCGAGGCAGGTTCCTAGTAACCTTGATATTTGTGTGACTTTAGGTACCCCTTCCCTCTCGTTTTGAAGGCTCATGGGGCATTATTTGGGCGATATAAAAACAAAACTACAAAAAGCCAGGCAAGAATGGTTGTAGGAAGCAATGGGCGAGCTTTCTCCAGTTAGTATTACTGATTATCATACATCAATGTAGGGTACCATTTCCAGAAGAAGTGTGCAGCATGGTATCAAATTCTCGTGTTTTGAGGCACCTATATGGGAAGATTGTTTGAACAATAATGTAATGTTCAAGGGCGATTCTGTGTATCAAAATGTAATGTAATCATACAAGCCACAACTTCCCAATGGCCAATTTCCATGGGAAAATATCACTTGACATGTAGGTTTGCTCTTTTGGCCCATTAGTGGCCTGTATAATATACCCACCCACACGTATGTGGGGTACTTTTTGTATATTATGTGTATATAAACCGCAAACTTACACCCTTTGGTCTCTGTGCCCTGTGAGGCATAAGGAAGCATTAGAAGAAAAGACAAATTTACTAAATAAAGGGAAAAGTTTAAAGTCTTTTCCCAAAGAGAAGATTAGAGCTTCAACCAGAGATAATGAATGCTATGTAAATGCAATTAAAGTACAAAACAAAGTCGTTTTCAATTCAGAGGGGAGACAGTTCCAATGCTGAGGTGCTACAACTGAAAATTATTGACCACAGAAAGATTTTTTTTAATGAGTGACCAGAAGATTTTATTATGTAGATCACAAAGTATGTGAATTAGAATATCTAGTAAGCCTTTGTAAAAAGAAAAAAGGTAGATCCGTTTAAATCATTGGGAACTAGACTTCTAAGTGGATCTTTTTTGGGATAGACAACCAACGAAGTTTAGGAAGGATGGGCTAAGCAGAGATGACTGGAGACTGCGGTTATTGATCTAGTAGCTTGATTCGGATTGTCTTAGGTCTATGAAAAGGATGTGTAGAGGCTTTCAGATAAATTGCTTTGTATAACCCAACTCTAGATCTAAACATAGTCTGTAGCATCTATCATCTTTAGAAAAGGGAGGTAGAATAGGTCTAAGTTGCATTGGAAATCTGGAGGTCCATTTTGAGTTTAAGGCCTAGCTTGACAGAAAATACCAAGATTTAAGTCTTATCAATATTAATCTTAAGCCAGCTGTTGTACATCCATTTTTAAGGCTGTGTAGGCCTTCAGTTAATGCATCCTAATGGATGCCAAAACTGTTCGGAAAATTAATTGTCTCATCTGCGTGTGATAGAAGTGTAGAAATGAAGGATGTTGGGGCATTGACTATTGTCATTCGTTTTTTGCACAATTTTGCGTTGGTTATCCATTAAAGGACCTTTTGCAGAAACTCTCAATGCCGTAGCATTATAGGTTTTAAATTTTCTTTAATTTCTAAAGTGTTACATAGCCAATACACAATGAAAAATAGTTGTAAACCATAGCGGTTTATTACTTTTGTACATAGGGCTCTAAATACAAAATGTTACACATCTCATCACCATTGTCTTTTTGTTACCATTACATTCACTGTTTCATACATTCACTTTTTCAGGAAAATATTTGCCAACCTGCAGAAAAGGCCCTTGGGTGCATTGTCTTGTTTTCACATATTTTTTTAGCTTTTTTTGTTCACCAAAAGGTTTTCCACCTATTTTCATACAATATATACAAACCTTTAGAAAAACGTAAATACTGGAAATATAGATCACCAATTAAAAAAATATTGGGAGGGGAAAGTTTTCCCATCTTTCTGTTTGTTTCAAATAGCTGCAAACTGATCTATTTTAGTGAGGCAAAATTTGTGTCAATGCCATTTAAAACAAACATATTTTTTTCAGTTATTAGTGAAAACATTACAGCAACCGAATTTTGGCTGTTTTCTCAGATTCCATGAAGAGTAAATCATGTGTGCTTGAAAGATAGGTGAAAATATGACCTGGATATCAGTTGCGGCTAAAAATATGAAGGCATTTATTAAGCATTAATTTGCATAAGTGTAAAAAAAAAAAGGCTGTGCTTTCTAGCGAGAAAAGGTTTAGCAGCGAAATGGTTAAACTTAATCGGTAATGTGTTGGGCGTTTTGTGCTGTAGTGGCTCATTTTGGTTTTCCTACACCAGGTGTGGACACAGATGAGCTGGACAGCAACGTGGAAGATTGGGAGGAAGAAACCATAGAATTTTTCGTCACTGAAGAAATTATTCCCATTGACGAGTAATCCGGACAAGTGTTGGTGAGATTGATTTCCTTCATCGGGGATCTGGGGAAAATGTAATGTGAATGACTTGTTAATTTTAAAATGTATACTGTGCTTCCCTTCATTTCTTCGAGGCCAAACAATAAGCCACAGCAGAAATCTAGCAATCGCAAAAAGCTTATCCACCCAAGGTGGATTAAGAATACTCATTTTGATTTGATACTACTAAGTGACTATGAATCTCCTTTTTTGTAACTCGTTAAATGAAAAGCTGTAGAAGCATCAAATTGTGTGTGTTCCGAGGGTTTCCTTTGAGGGACGTGTTGATATTTGATTCCAGTTGTCTTTGTCAACCCAGTTCGCTTTTTTACATATAGGATGCAATTTCCACTTAAAAAACAGAAATACTCCTTATTTGCTTCTTCCTTATGTGTTTAACACAGGTGTTTTGTTTTTACTTTGGCAATGAAAAACTTCTCTGCTGCTGATCACCGTCCTGTGATCTCCCACCTTCATATTAGCACGTATTCTGTATGTACCAGACTTTGATGTTTTATACCTTTTGAATTATATTGCGGTTTTGTTAGTGGTTCTGGTAAGCCTTAAAATATATTCCCTTTTGTTGTGTTTTGAACAGACCTGATTGTACATAGACTCTTCTAACTTGTCAAGTGTTAACTGAGATTTCATTTCTTGCTCTGTTTCAGCACCATCATAACTTGGATTGAGAATTTTCCTCTGGACAGAGCCACCAAATCTCCAGGGATTTGTTTTTAATCCATACTTCAACCTGGATGGATAATGCAGCAAATATTTCTATTTTAACGTTACTGTAGTGCCTTTAAGAACGTGTTGCCTTTGCAACGAGGGCCCTTAAAGAGTGCTGCTTTTAAAGTTTCAAATCCATTTCTTTGTGCTTTTTCTTACCAACATCTGATATTACTTCTACTCGACGTGACTGTGTGCTGAGGACAGTGATTGATGGGCTAACAAAATCCTGCTTGAGGTATCATGGATGCACTTGGAATTCTACAAACTTGCACTTTGTTCTGTTGCTTCCCAGCAAAGTGGACGTGCGGGTTTTGTGTTGGGGAAAGGACTGACAAAGAAATATATTTTCAAACTGCATACATTAGCGTGCTGAACCAGCACTACAACTGGCTGTATCCTCCTCCATTCAGGTTGAGTGAATCTATTTCCAGATTCACAATGAAAATAAAAATATCTATATATGAAAAATTGGTGTTGCCTTTGTCTGTGCCGGGAAACGTTTGACAGCTCGGCTTCGTTTTGGAAGAAACTTACTTTACTCCACCTATTATTTTGTACTTTTTTCCAGCATAGTTTAGCAATAATTATATATTTTAGAGCTGCATACCAACATTTGAGCATCCTAGACTGCGTACTGCGTACCCAATAAAAATAGTTGTCGTGCAATAAAAGAAATGGAATGAAGGACCAGAAGTAACTGATGTGTCCATCTCATACATTGATGTGGGGTTTGCCTTCACTTCTGGGGGTTTGCTGTACTGTTCTACAATAAATTCACATGCTTGGTGTAATCCTGTGAAAGTTTTAAATATGAAATAAT
Organism: Lissotriton vulgaris; assembly: GCF_964263255.1. Taxonomy (NCBI): domain Eukaryota; kingdom Metazoa; phylum Chordata; class Amphibia; order Caudata; family Salamandridae; genus Lissotriton; species Lissotriton vulgaris. The sequence continues at coordinate 106,432,717 of NC_141698.1, forward strand.
GTCCCCTTGGTGCCAACTCACAAATGCAGACGCATGTGTTTGCAAGGATAATCTTTAAGGGGCCAAGTAAATAGGGAATATAAGGAACAAAAGCTGCAAAACTTCATAATAAAATCATGGGTCTATATGTAACCAGCACTTAATATCTACTGAACTGCACAATCTTAATATTTCTGTTTGCCAAGGTTTGGCCAATACATTTCTTTGCACTAACACTTAAAGAAGTGGACAATTGCGTTGAGACTCTGAAAGAAAAATTATTTTGAAAAAACTGGAAACTGAGATTTTGGAATGTAACAGCCTGACATTGGGTACCATGGCCACCACAGTAAGTACTTGTCTTGGGATAGAGGCTTCGCCTCCATCGTACGCATATATGTTCCCTTGCCCTGGATCAAGAAAATCGTGTGTATCTGGTATCACAACTTAATATTTTGCTCCTGGTGTCACCTCTGTTAGGTCCTGCACCTGCACTTTTAACTGGAGGGTACAAAGCATGGACCTGTGGTAGCACCATGCCATATTTAATAGGGCTCCGTGTGACCAGATCTTTGTGTCACTGGGGTTGAAGCCTACCGTCCCATGTGCTTAAAATTCTGTTTATATGTATATACCGGAATGAATGTGTAACAAGTGTTACATGCATGTTGTGTGAGTGATGCCGAGAAATGGAGGCGCCGTGGAATAGTTATTCCTGGTCTGCCCTAGCACACAATGGAGTGTGATGACTGCTTCCAGGCATTGCAACTGTATTGCCTGCATTCCTGTAGATGGAGGGAGAAGACCCAGACGCTGAAGTGAGAGGGACTGGAGAGAAACCCGTCTCTACAAATTCTATGAGCCCTTTTTGTTATCAAGAAGCTCATTCTTCTAGAGCTTTGTTTTTTGGAGAATGGTAGGGGTTGAGGTATAAGACTTGTGAAAAGGTGAGGAAGTCTCTAGGCGAGGGCTATCCTTTTGTCTGTACCTGGTTACTCCTTCACTCGGGCTGATGACAGCATGCTGCAGAATGCTTAGCAGTAGTGGTTCATCCATAGGTGGAGTATAGGGCACAGACCCACCACTTCACTCGGCAACAAATTGCTTGACATATTACAGCTTTTACATAAAAAGAAATGATCTTGTGGTTGTAATGACACTTTGGCAGCAGAATAGGGCTCCCCTGGCTGTATTGTGCATGTGGAAGGCAGTGCCTGTTACAACACAGCTTCACACAGTCGCAGTATAGATCAGACATGCTGCACTAGCTTCAAACAGTGCAGCATTGCAGACAATGAAACTTCCAAGCTTGTCAATCCACCCTTTCTGCCCTGTAAGAAATCCGAATAGTGAAGCAGAGTCTACCTTCAACCCTGTCCCAGCTTCCGATTGGATAGAAGCTTGTGGACGTGTGGCTGGAGTGCTGCTTGCTGGAGATGGAAGTCGTGAATTACAGGCCCTGTGGATAAATGGCATGCAAGCTCATGTTGAAGAGGACAGTTTTATTTTCAGCAGTTTCTCAAACTTTGTAGAAGTGTGTGTGTACGTCTGATGGGGACGGCGTGAATGTTTGCATGCTTGCGTCTTGTACGCTCACCTGGGGGACTCCTTGTGTATGCGTGAGTGCAATTTGAAAAAAGTCAGCACGCCATCTTCATAGTTGCCCTGTTACTAGTCTGAGCTTGAAGGCAGCAGTTAGAGCATTACAAAATAATGGGACTAAGATCTTGAGTTGGGAGGGTAATTGAGTGTGGTAACAGAGTCGGAGATGTGGCTAAAAAGAAAAACACTATAATTATTTTGTTGGCTGGTCAATTTGCCACTAGTGTTTGGATTTCCCTAGATTGTCACTGGGTGTCTGGCTCTGTCTCTTTGTTGCCTCTTCTGGAAATGTTAGCATGTAATCAACAAACGTTGGTTTGTCAGTGCAGTCACTTGAAAGCACCCAACACGAAGAGTAAGGGGAGCAAGGAATGTTTTTGAGTAGGGCATGGTTAAAGGTTTCAGCATGATGGATTTTTCTGTCAGAAGCCAGTACTGAACTTTTAAATACGTTGTCTTTGCCATTTCTTTTTTTACTAGTAGTAAAAAATGTTGTTTTAGACCGTAGTCTGTAAAAACAGAATTGGATGGATCGGCCTACATTAAAACATTTTAAAACTATCTAAAATAATATCATTAGTTAAGGGCTGACTTTTAAAATCTTCCAACTGCACGTTTCATCAAATAGATCCATGTTAAACAAAAGGCAAATCACTTCTCTTCTATAGCTTGTATTTTATAAAAATGGGTTTTATATTTTTCCGCCTGGCCGATAAAATATGTAAACAGTAGACGCATTAAAATTATTTCAGTGTAAGCCCGCAGGTACGTTCTCCATCAGCATCCAATAACCCATAAAATGTATTTGGGTTTTATTACAAAAATTAAAAGCCACGTGAAATTTCAGTATCAACAATACGTATTTGTGGGCTGGCTAACATTGACTGATAGGAGTACACTGATACTGCCTGCCATGATTCCAGCAAATAACGAGTGGATTTCCTTCTGGCAAATTACCGTAAATCCATAAGCCTTGATTATTTTTCACATATTTCATATTCTTTTTTCGAGAGCGGCTGAGGGTATCTGTATCTGGTATTAGTAAAGCACAAACTAAATCACATCCCAGGGTCTCAAGGGGCTGGGGGCCATCTGGGAGATAAAGTGAGCTATTGCACAGTCACTGAATGCTGAGCTGCCGCCGGCGGTGGGACCGTGAGCCTGTGCTCCGGAGTAAGCCCCTCTGGCCGCTGCTCTGCACCTCTCCACTTTCCATCACATTATAGTTTACCATATTCAGACTAAACACCATTCTTGGTAGTTTGCCTTAGACCCTTCCAGCCCATTGTAGTTCACTCTTGCAAATTTCTATTGCACAAAAGGTTGAAATTGTTAAATTATCTGCACACCGGAGTTTGCCCTAAAGACTCATACTTGATTTCCATGATAGGAAATTCCAGGACTGAAGACCGGATTCTACTCTTATAGCGGGAGCCATAACACTATTCGGTGAACCAAGTAGTTTAAAAAATTAATCTATCTCTACTCTTAGAACTGAAATTTAAACCCAAGCATATGAGTTCCGCTCCATATAAGCATTGTGTGGTCACCAGGGCACTTTAGGCTGCAAATACCGGAGTCAACAAAGACCCACCAAACTATTTTTTTTGTGGTTAAACCCTCCCAACTGTTGATAGGGCCCTAGAATTAATTTCTTACCTGTGTAAGTTCCAATTTAATTGTTCATTAAATATCATTCCTAGGTGCTTCTACATTGAGCCACTTCCACAAACTCATCCCACAAGAACCACATAAAAGGCTTGGTCTTCGTCTCTAATTTAGCAATTTTTTGTTCTCCAAATTGATGGTTACATTGTTTGACACCATATTTACTAAAGGCATCAAGTTTTTTTTTTTAAGCCACATCTTTGTCAGATCCACAATAGCCAAATCATGACATGTTGGTGATAGGATATAAGCCTACCCCCCATCTTTGGTGGGACGGCTTTGTCCTCTATCTAAGCTCTAGGCAGGTCGGCAAGAAACAGAAAAGGGTGCATGTTGGCACAAACGTAGTTCTCCCTAAGGCCATTCTCCAAAGTGGTTTTCCTAGAAACGAATCCCTTCATTTCCAGTTCAACCACAGCCCAGTTATCCCAATGGAGTTCTTCTAAAATTCCCAAATAGGGAGTTTGACATACTAATATCCCTCAATTTGGACCACAGAATCTCAAAACTCATATGATCAAATGCTGATTGGACGCCCCCAAAGGAACAGAATAGGTTTCATGTGTTTCAATAGCCTGCTGCTCTCATAGCCCACAAGCTAAAACAGTGATCCATCGTAGAATTTCCCTGTTTAAAGCAACCTTGATCCATGGGGCCCAGACTTTTACTCTCTATCCACTCCTTCATATACAACAATATTGAGGCTAATCAGACCGAAGTTACTTGGGTCTGAATGATAATTTTCTTAAGGATAGGCTTATCGAACTTACCTTTCTAACTTCCTATGAAAGTTCGTGTTTTGCTTACAGAAATAAATACCTTTGAGAAGAAACAAGCCAACCAGACAGTTTAACTTTAAACAACTGCTGGGAGATTGTCTGGTCTGGCTACTCTTTACAAATAAGGGGAAGATAACATTGGGTCTGAGGCATGTGGGCTGCTAAATTCATATCTTGTGCATAGATCGTCGCCTAGTGTTGGGTCCGGATGATTGCACCTTGTTGTCCTGGAAGAGTCTTTGAAGTATCACAAGATAGGTGGCTGAATGTAAATGTATAGGCATTTATATAGCGCACTACTTACCCGTAGGGTCCCAAGGCGCTTCGACTGCTGCGAAACCCTTCCTGGCTTCCCTGAGAGATGGTCCCTTAATGGGTATCTCCAGGGTGAGACCAGGCATCCCCGGCGGTCTGGTGGGGCCGTTAGTGAAGATGAGGCAAGCTAATGCCCAGAGTTGCCGAGTGTGATCGCTGATCAGAGTGGGCACCGAGGCGAGAGAATTATCTAGTCCGCTGACCCTGGTCCAGAAACCTGCCGCGCCGGGAATCGAACCCTGGTCCCGGGCCGTCCTCTGCTCTCTGGTCTGCCGCCTCTAACCAGTGAGCCACGCTACTTCACTGGCTCCTCCCCTGGACTACAGTGCGCATGGGCATCCTCTCCATCCTTAGATTGTTTTTTTCCGTCATTGGGTTCGGATGTGTTCCGTGACTCTCGTTCGGAACCTATAGGAAAAACTTGTTTTCTTCAGGCCAAAAGGCCTCTTTAAGCGTCGGTATTGTACTTAGTTCGGTTCTGAGTTAACTTATCCGGTTTCCCAGATACTTGAGCACGTGTGCTCCCAGCTTTTTAGGCCCGATCGAAGATTGACATCGACGATGGAATTCCAGGCCCCGTTTAAGCGTTGCCCGGTCTGTAACGCGAAGTATCCTCTCTGACGTGTCAGGGGTCGACGGTGACCCTGTCTTGTCAAAGGCTCAGGTCGAAGCATCGCCGGAAGGCCTTAGCCAAGATCTTTATACTCATTCTACAGCCCGCAATCTGGCCCGGCTAAGAATATTTCAGAGCCTTCGGTGGGTACGCCTTCGAAAACGGAAACGAAACTGACTAAAGACAAACTGAAACTGGTCAAACCAGTATTCGTTTCGCAAAGCCTCGTTCCATCGGATCCTAAGAAGGCCCAGAGTGTCATTGCCCCTTCGGGGTACCAGAAGGGTGCCAACCCGAAGATCGGTACACCCAAGAAGGTGCCAAAGGCCCAAAGAGACAAGGCGACGTCATCTAAGGCTACCCTCGGGGCGTGGACACTGAAGACGGACTTGAGTCGCAGCCGCCCCTCAGTCCGAATGCATACAAGTTGATGCTGGTGAAGGTTCTCGAAGACAAGCACAAAATGGCCGCGTTGGAACGTGACGCATCAAGCCGCGGCCATTTTGGGAATCCCAGGGCAACACCTGGCTCGAAGTTGGCAATGGCCGTGAAAAAAGTCAAACAGCCATCTGGACCTCCACCTATAGTTTTTGGACTGCCTCCGACTGCAAGACCTAAAACGGCCTCCGACTGCAAGACCTAAAACGTCTAAGCCGGCACAGGGCACCGACCCTGGTAAAATAATGTCAAAACTTAAGGGAACGACCGCCACTCCTGAAGGCGTCGGTTCCACTCCACCTTCTTCTGAAAGCTCAAAGAAGTTGTACATTGACTCTGCAACCGGAAGACTCACCCTTTTCAAACGGAAGATCTTGCCAGAGAAACCAATGTAATCCTATCAAATTCCACTCAAAAGGACAAGAGACTATGCTTCCTCGGCAGTTCTTTTAGAGTCCGTAAGGCCTTATGGACAAGCCTTTACTCATTCCCCCCCACGCACTGAGGATGGTGGGGGTGATGACCAGAATGACTAGCAATTCAACTATCCTGATGAATCTAATCAGGATGACTCGCAGGATGTGCTAGACGATCAAGGCACGGCGGACACCCAGTCTTACCAAGTAAAGACCGCCCCCGCAGAGGATACTGTGGCGTTCAACGCTCTACTTGAAAGGGCAGTGTTGAACCATGATGTGGTCATGCATGCAGACTCAGTTGAGGATGACTTTCTGTTTGATACCTTCTCTACGTCGGACAGATCAGTGAAGACGCTGCCGATGCTGAAGGGTGACCTTAAGCATGCCAATGACCTTTTCAAAGACACAACCAGAGCAAGGGTGGTGAACCCACGTATTGAAAAGAAATACAGGCCTGCTCCTGTGGACCCTACGTATATCAGGGGTCAATTGCCATTGGACTCTTTGGTGGTCTCCAATGCCCGGAAGAGGGCGAACTCACAAACAAGTTGTGATGCTCCTCCCCCAGACAAAGAATCTAAAGTATTAGAACCCTCTGGGAAGCGGGTTGCTGCGCAGGCGGCGAATATTTGGAGAATAGCCAATACACAAGCTCTACTGGCTAGATACGATAGGGCTCACTATGATACCCTAGACCAGGGGTCCCCAAACCGGTCCTGGAGGGCCAGATCCATGCCAGATTTTTAAAATTACTACATGTATCTCAATGGGGATATCCCAAAAATCTGGCATGGATCCGGCCCTCCAGGACCGGTTTGGAGACCACTGCCCTAGAGCAATTGTTGCACCCTTGCCTGATTCATATAGAGAGGGGGCGGAAATGTTGATTCAGGAAGGGAAACTGATATCAAACGCTTCTATCAAGTGTGCCCTAGATTCAGCAGACACTGCAGCCAGGGCCATTAACACTAGTGTAATGCGAAGGAGGCAGGCATGGTTACGAATTTCAGGGTTTAAGCCAGAAATACAAACAAGTTTGCTCTATCACCCCGTTAACCCAGATTTCTTGTTTGGGCCTGACGTTGACACGATTCTTGAAAAGATCAAGAAGGACACCGAGACGGCTAAGTCTATGGGGGCCTTGCAGTCTCAACAGTTCAGAGGGGGTTCTTTTCGTCGCTCAGGTAGTAGAGGGCCGTCAAGGGGGCAAACATCTCAGCAAACACAATACAATAAAGGTGGTGCACAGACCACCTTTAACAAAAACAATAGAGGTGGATACCGTGGTAACAGCACCAAAGGCAGAGGACGTGGAAATAATAACTCCAGGTCCTCAGCAAATACCAAACAGTGACGTCTTGTCACTGCCCCCGGACCATATAACACCGGTCGGGGGACGACTCCAGCAGTTCCTGCCAGTCTGGGAAGGCATTACCACAGACAGGTGGGTGAGGCAACTTATCCAGTACGGGTATTGTTTAGAACTGACATCCACTCCACCCGACATACCACCAAGACACCATCCTATGTCTGCAGAGCACTTAACCTTATTACAGCAAGAAATGGCCAGCATGCTGCAAAAAGGGGCCATAGAATTGGTGCCTCTAGAGGAGCACGGAACAGGGGTGTACTCTCTCTATTTCTTAGTCCCAAAGGAGGACGGGTCTCTCAGACCCATTCTGGATCTGAGACCCTTGAACCTATACATCCTTTCAGAACATTTCCACATGCTGACTCTGCAGCAGGTCCTGCCATTGCTCAGTCAGGGGGATTTCCTGGCAACTCTGGATCTGAAGGATGCATATTTCCATATACCCATACATCAGGCACACAGGAAATACCTCTGGTTCACTATACAGAACAAGCATTACCAGTTCAAGGTGCTACCCTTTGGAGTGACCACTGCTCCCAGAGTGTTCACCAAGTGCTTGGCGACAGTGGCGGCACACCTTCGGAGACAACACATTCATGTCTACCCTTACCTGGACGACTGGCTTGTGCAAGCGGAGTCGGCCCAGCAGTGCGCCAGCCACGTGTCCCGCACAATTCATCTTCTGCACAGTTTGGGATTTTCTCTGAACTATCCCAAGTCGCATCTTCAACCCGCTCAAGTACAGCAATACTTGGGAGCGACGCTGGACACTGTGACAGCTACAGCCCAGCCAAACTCAGTGCGAATCGACAGCATGCAGCTGCTGATTCGCAAATTCAGACCACAACACTCACTACAGGCGCGAGTGTTTCTGCAGTTGATAGGCATGATGGCCTCCTGCATCTTCATAGTCCCGCACGCGAGACTGCATATGCGTCCGCTCCAAGAGTGTTTAGCACGACAGTGGAATCAGGCTCAAGGACAATTGAAAGACCTAGTGTTGGTGACCGGTCGTGCGTACAACTCTCTGCATTGGTGGAAACACGCAACCTTTGCCAGGGACGACCGTTCCAAGAGCCTGTACCACAAGTAGTGCTCACGACAGACGCATCCCACCTGGGGTGGGGGGGGGGGGCGCATCTCCTTCATTATACAGTGCAGGGACTATGATCGGATCAACAAAAAAGGATGCACATCAATCTGCTAGAATTGATGGCAATCTTCATGGCACTCAAGGCTTTCAAGATACATCTGTGCAACAAGGTCGTGTTGATCTGGATGGACAACATGACGGCCATGTATTACATTCAGAAGCAGGGAGGTACTCACTCTCCACAGTTGTCACACTTGGCTCAGAGCATGTGGAAGTGGGACATTCAGAGGAACATTTTCCTCATGGCGGAGCACCTCCCGGGCCAGGACAACCAGATGGCGGATCTGCTCAGCAGACACAGCCATCAAGTGCACGAGTGGGAGATTCATCCCTCGGTGCTGCAACCGTACTTCCAGCAGTGGGGACATCCAGACATCGACCTGTTCGCCACAAACGAGAATGCAAAATGCCCAAACTTCGCCGCCAGGTTCCCACACCCGCGGTCTCAGGGCAATGCGATATGGATGAACTGGTCAGGCAGATTTGCGTACGCTTTTCCGCCGGCCCTGCTCATACATCTGGTGGCACGGAAACTCAGACAGCCCTCGATGACTCGCATCCTGGTTGCTCCAACGTGGGCGAGGCAAGCATGGTACACCACGTTCCTAGAACTTTCCGTGGTGCCTCATCAAAGACTGCGTCTTAAACCCAGTCTTCTCACCCAGAGCCATGGCGAAGTTCAGCACCCAGATCCGCAACAGTTAAACCTTGCGATATGGCTCCTGAAGTCGTAGAATTTGGGTATCTAAACCTGCCTCCTGATTGTATGGACATCATCAAGGAGGCAAGACGGCCTACAACTAGGGCCTGCTATGCTGCCAAATGGAAACGTTTTGTCATTTACTGTTCCAACCATGACATAAACCCGCTGGATGCATCAACACAGAACATTATTTGTTACCTGTTACATTTATACTGATTCAATCTGGCATACAGTTCTATACGTATTCATTTGGCGGCAATAGCTGCTTACTTACAGAACAGGCAACACCTTTCACTGTTCCGAGTGCCAGCCATAAAGGCTTTTATGGAGGGACTCAAACGAGCCATTCCACCCAGAAGGCCACCTTCACCGGTCTGGAATCTTAATATAGTTTTGACCAGACTGATGGGACCTCCTTTCGAACCTCTCCACTCTTTTGAGATATAGTTCCTAACTTGGAAGGTTGCCTTCTTAGTAGCGATCACGTCGCTGAGACGGGTTAGCGAGCTGCAAGCCCTAACCATTCAAGAATCTTTTATACAGGTTCACGCAAATAGGGTGGTGCTACGCACTAACCCTAAATTCATGCCCAAGGTAGTTTCTCAGTTCCACATTAATCAAACTATTGAACTGCCAGTTTTCTTCCCTAATCCAGACTCGGTAGCAGAAAGATCACTGCACACATTAGACGTCAAACGAGCTCTCCTGTACTATATAGACAGGATGAGGGATTTCAGGAAGATAAAACAACTTTTTGTTGCTTTTTCACCACAGCACAAGGGCAAACCCATTTCCAAATCAGGTATAGCCAGATGGATTGTTCAGTGTATTCAGATTTGTTATCAGAAGGCTAAACGCACACCAACAGTCCCCCCAAGAGCGCATTCCACACGCAAGCTAGGGGCATCCATGGCTTTCCTGGGTAACATTCCATTAGAGGACATATGTAGAGCAGCCACATGGAATAACATACATACCTTCACCAAACACTACTGTGTTGATGTACATTCCAAGCAGCAAGCTGCTGTAGGACAGGCTGTTCTTAAGTCCCTCTTTCAGGCTGCTGCAGCTGGCCCGGGCAACCACCGCTAAGGGAGAAACTGCTATTTATTCTATGCACAAGATATGAATTTAGCGACCCACATGCCTCGAACGGAATATGCTACTTACCAGTATGCATCTGTTCTTGGCATGTAGGGCCGCTAACATTCATATCGCCCGCCCATCCTCCGCGGTGCCTGTCGCAGCTGTAGTAGTCAGAATTATTTGTAAGCATGGTCATCTTGTATTGTATTGGACTCCATCTCTGCCACAATGGCGAAAAACAATCTAAGGATGGAGAGGATGCCCATGCGCACTGTAGTCCAGGGGAAGAACCACCTATCTCGTGATACTTCAAAGACTATTCCAGGACAACAAGGTGCAATCATCCGGACCCAACACTAGGCGGAGATCTATGCACAAGATATGAATGTTAGCGGCCCTACATGCCAAGAACAGATGCATACTGGTAAGTAGCATATTCCTTTCCAATGAGGACTCAGATGCTTAACCAATTCATCTGGGTAAACCCTCACACTTTTACCTTAAGGTTTCAGTTGCCTTATAAATATTACTTATATAGATTTCCCAGACTTTATCTGGTACCATATGCCTTATTATTTCACTTTCCACCTTACAGCCTTGCTGTTCTAACTTCCAGAATGTTGTCATATTTTTGCCTTTTGCTTTATAAATACCATGTCTATTTGCCTTTACCAAAGCAAAATAGTCTATTTTAACCCCTTCCGTGATCATGGCGGCCCCCAGCCGTCATGAGTCACGGTGAGCGTGTGCGCATGACGGCCGGGGGCCGTCCGAGCCACGCCCGCGATTGAAATGTCCAGCACCGCGGCGTAATCCGCACCGCTGCCACGGTGTTAACCGTATGCTGCTTTTCCCTCTCCGCTGAGCAACTAGAGAGACCCATAATGCAAAGCTTTATTTTCAATACTTGGCACTGACCATTAAACCATGGTTACTCTTTTAGGAAATATAGCGTCCTTATTGAGGCAGTTGCATTACACTTCACAATCGATGGAGTAAGACAAACCACCACCTCCTCAGTTTTGTTCATAAAGCTTCTAAACATCTGCAAAAGCTTCCTCCCTCTAAAAGAAACATTTGATTATTGATAATGAGGCAACAATTTTATATACTTATCTATTCGAATTGATATGCATTTAGGAATGTAAGTTTCTAAAGGGATCACGATTTGCCTTTGTAGAATATCAGAAGGCAATATTGCTCTTCGTGCCTAATGATCACACGCATTTTAAAACTCTAAAATTCTTACACAGATCGAAAGACAATGCATGGATAAATATGTAATCTATTGGACACTTCTGATTACCATATGCATAGATTTGTGCTGCAGGTATATCACTCTTAAAACAGCCCTATAATCAAACCACCTGATTCAGCTAAAACGTGGCCCATGTTTTAGCCCTCCCTGTTTGGCAACAATATGGGAAAATAGCCTCTGATAATTTCAAGTATTTAGCTGTGTAGATTTACCCTACTGGGTAAAGATGGTTCAAGTCTTCCACAATTAAACTACTACTTACTTATCATACACTTCAAATACTATATGCCTGCTGAACTATGTGAATCTGGCCTGAGAAGATGCGAACTGAGTGCAATGTGGGTTGGTGGATGCAGATTTTCTGCACTTAGCTTGGAACTTTGACTCTATAAAGTGATACTGGACTCAAATCACAGAAGCACTCACAGCCATGGTGCTGTGGAATGTGATACTAGAGTGTGCCTGCTGGGTTTGATAAAGGGCTTGCAACCGGTAAACCGTAAATTTGTGGCTGTAGCTCTGCTGTTGGCATTAAGAAGCGTAGCGCTGTATTGGGGTAAACGAGCTGTGCCCCCCAAGAAGAAAGGACTGTCGGATCTGGCCTATTGTAGGTCCCAGTTGGAACTGTACGCCGAAGAACTGCCATGGGCCCGAGACCTAAAGACATTTGAGGTCCACTTACGATGTACTTGGTGACTATGGATCTGTTAATGTCATTAAAAAAATTTTTTTAAAGAGCCCTGGTGTGTGCTTTATTAATATTCTGATTTAAAATGTTAAATATTAATAAAATGACAAAAAAAAAGAAGTGTCCCGCATTTCAAACGGGTGAGATGAATCCATCCTGGCAGATGCATCATATCGTTATCAAAGAACTCCCTTTGCTTATCATTATAAGTCTGGCCCTAGGTCCACATATACAGTGACGACTTAGTGTCCACAGGCAAGAAGCCATCAAACAGATTTAAGACATGCCAGCACCCAATCACAACTAGTGTACATTAACCTGGTGTTGTTTTTGCACATTTCATAGAAATTAGAGTCAAAAGTACCCCCAATGAAAGTCCAGCTCCTGATTAAATTGCATCTTTTGAGAATTGCACAAAATTGCTTTGAAACAACTTATCACCAGGTAACCGTGTCACCTGGAAACACATGATTTCAATACCTCTGCATTACTTTGTAAGATCAATTGGCCTATGTAAATGTTCTATACCATGGACATTCCAGGAGGAATTATCTACAGACCCAGCTGTCTAAACCATTCTCCCTCACCTTGAAGAATCATTCTGCTGAAGAGAGCTTAAGCATGCAAAATAAGTTCAAGTTCAAGTTCTGACATTTATAAAGCGCACTACTCACCCAGAGGGTCTCAAGGCGCTAGGGGGAGGGGTTACTTATTTGTCGAAAAGCCAGGTTTTAAGTTCTTTTCTGAAGGAGGTGTGGTTCTGAGTAAGGCGGAGGTGAGTGGGGAGTGAGTTCCATGTCTTGGCAGCCAGGTAGGAGGAGGATCTGCCACCCATGGTGGATTTCCGGATACGCGGGACTGTGGCGAGGGCGTGATTGGACGATCTAAGTTGACGGGTGGGTTTGTAAAAGGACAGTCGAGAGTTGAGGCATTCGGGTCCTAGATTGTGGAGGGCTTTGTGTGCGTGGGTGAGAAGGCGGAAAGTAATTCTCTGTTTTTAACTTTTCAGATATTTTTGCCCAACTACCTCCTTCCCTGTTTTGTCCTGATGAAGACCCCGCTTAAGGACCTAATCTGACCTATAATACAGGGGTCGAAACGTCGCCGGCTTTTGTTTCTTTGGACATCCGGTTCGAGTCCCTGACATTTCCATTTATAGGCTGTGACCGTAGAATGTCTCCTTTCTATGTTTTATCAATTTTGGCCACAAATTTCGGTTTTGTTGCATCTGAAATGTTTGATCCTGTATTGATTGTGGTATCAACATTTGGTTTTTCTGACTAAATATGCCTATCTCTTTTTGTACTTCACACCTTTAAGCACCCCCTTTCTTTTCCTTTCTCCCCTCACCTTGGGGCTTCCTAATTAATATCAATTAATATAAAGTGATTGTCACCAGCTTAGGTGTTCAGTGTTGTTAACAAATTACAATACTTGCAAGTTTCATAAAAATGTGAACTTTGTCCTTGAATTTTGTTAAGTGCTAGTACAGCTAGTACAATACACCTTTTCTTGGGGGGACCCCCTATTTATATGTACCACATAGCGCCCAGGTCCCCGTGACTGCATGGGTAAAACCCCCTTTAGTGTAATGGCTGTCTTAGATGAGGGCAATGATCTTGACACACTGTACCATTGCAAACTCCCCCCTCTCAGTGACCTGTTCCTTGAACCCCATCTCCCTGAAAGATTCTCTTAGGGCCTTTAAAGGTCTTAAGTCGGGTTCTCCGTTTGACCCGGCCCCGCCCTGTTTCTATTCTAGTCCTGAGAGCGGAAGCCATAAATCCATCTATGAACCAGCTATTGAATTCCTCCCTTACATCTGCCACGCTTTCTTCTAAATGGAAACAAGCAAAGGACCCTTCTCCCGGCCTTTTCTAAAATCATGGAGAAACATGTTATTCAGCAGATATCCTCCTTTCTTGAAATTAACTGCCTACTTCATCCAGGCCAGTCTGATTTCCGACCTAATCATAGTAAGGAAACAGCCCTTTTGGAGGTAGCTGACTCCATTCGGCTTAGCAGGGAGGCAGGTGAGAAAGTGCTGTTGGTCTTGTTAGACCTATCTGCTGCTTTCGACACGGTCTCACACGTATGCTTCTCTCGGCTCCACTTGATTGGCATCAGGGATCAAGCCTGGAAATGGATGGCATCCTTCCTTGAGGGGAGGGGGCAAGAGGTCTGGCGCCATCCTTACTCTAATGCCTCGCGCCAGTCCCGCGGGGTTCGGCGTTGAGTCCAACACTGTTTATCATCTACCTCACACCCCTTGCCCCGCTGGCGGAATGGCTGGGGGCTAAAATTGTGTCATACACCGATGACACGCAGCTGTTGTTTACATGGAAGAACAACAAGCCATTTCCTGTCCGACCCCCCAGGATATAGATGCATGGATTATCCAATTTTGTGGCACAAAATTGGAATTTTAGCTACATTTTTGCTGCACTTTATTTTACTCCTAATCATTAATTCTCAGCCTTAAATCAATGGAAACTGTTTTAGCAGAGTATTCTGCTTTGAAATCGGCAACCTGGGATATGGATACAGAAGATGCAGCCAACAGGTGAAGGCTGTTATCTCTTGGAAATGCAATCCTCCATTTGCTTTAGCCTCTTCCATGCTTTGGACGGCCCCCTGCCGTCTGACATCACTGTGGGCGGGTGCTGAGGACTGCCAGGGGCCGTCCGTTCTGCGCACGTGTGGAATTCTCCCACACTGCGGGGGAATTCCATCAGCGTCGAAGCGGTTAGAATAGGTTCTGAGAAGCCCATCAAAGATGGCCTGGTAGCATCCCATAGGAAATGGCATTCCAGAACCTACCTTAGTGAAATTAAATATTTGCCTAAGATCACACAATTTCAGCATGGAAGCCACAATTTTATCCAGATTTTCTGGTTTCTCTCTGTAGTGCGGTGAGAGGACCCCTTGCTCACTTTGCCACTGGATTCAAGCAAGCCGGGCTGAAGACGGCTGGAATGCCAGAAACCGGTCCTCGGAAGCTTGTTTCCGGTCTAGGGAAGACATGGCTTGGCAGTTCGGGCTGGACTGTTCCCATGAGGCACAGGGTCAGACTGATTTGCATATAGCCATGTCTGAACTGGGGTGGCAGAGTGGGCTAAAGAACAGTGATGGATTAAACCTAGATCTTTTGACTGGGTGTGAGTGTTTGATTGATTCAGATGCTCCGTCCATCACCACCCCCTTTAGGACCCTGGGCAGTGACAGTCAGTGCTTCCTTTGGGGTGGGACTAGGGGCCCTGGTATGCAGAGAGAGGCCCCCTAACCGTCCTTGCAGTGCGACCTTTGTGATGGAACCATAAGATATGCCCTCCCCTAGAAACGGCAGGAGTGTGGTATGAAGCACAACATACAAACAATTTGATGTAACAATCACAATCACTCCGTCTTGCTGCCCTAGACTGCAGAGGACCTGGGATAACCCTGCTTTATTGGATTCCGGCATTGTGGGTTTGCTGATCTGTTACTGGTTGTCTTCGAAGATCATTGCGCCCCCACAGGCTTGTGCCTGTTTTGCTAGCTCCACCCTTCATGATGCAACAAGGTAGTTTTTGTGGGCAGGATATGAGCTGCTTGTACAACTGTTTTAAAAGTTCTGAACATATGAGAATGTCACCAGGGAGGGTTTGAGGAAGAGGAATGAAAAAACCCACCAGATTAATTGCAACACCTTATTGGCTCGGAGCTGCCACTCCAGACAACGCGGTAGCCTGGGAAGTGTGGGATGCTGCCGGTCGAGCACCCCGTCTCCCCCACATTCGGGGTGCCATGTTACAGCCAGCTCGGAAAGCCAAGTTCAGGCAGCCCAGGCCATTGCCTGTGTTTGACCATTTAACTCTGTTCCCATGATGCCCGTCAGCGTCCCTTCTCTTATCTCGTGGGTTGTGTGCTCTAGGGGGCCGAGTGACGGGGCAGTTGTGAAGGCCTGTGACCAGCTGGGTATTTACAACAAGGGGTGGTGAGGGACAGAGTCTCTGAATTAAGCAGAAAGCTCTCACCCAGTCAAGAGATCAGGGCTAGATCCAACACCGTTTTTTAGCTCACTGCACCATCCCAGTTTCAGAACCTGGCTGTATGCAAATTAGTCTGTTCCTGTCCCAGTGCATGATGGGAACAGGGCAAACCAAACTACAAAAGCCAATTCTTACACTGGGAAGGAAACCAGCTCCCGGGGACCGGTTTCTGGCATTACAGCCGTCTTCGGCCCGGTTTGCTTGAATCCTGATGGTGCAATGAGCAAGGGTCTCACATCTGAGAATACCCTTCCACGCTTAGGGTGGACAAAAATATTTACAACAAGGGGTGGTGAGGGACAGAGTCTCTGAATTAAGCAGAAAGCTCTCACCCAGTCAAGAGATCAGGGCTAGATCCAACACCGTTTTTTAGCTCACTGCACCATCCCAGTTTCAGAACCTGGCTGTATGCAAATTAGTCTGTTCCTGTCCCAGTGCATGATGGGAACAGGGCAAACCAAACTACAAAAGCCAATTCTTACACTGGGAAGGAAACAAGCTCCCGGGGACCGGTTTCTGGCATTACAGCCGTCTTCGGCCCGGTTTGCTTGAATCCTGATGGTGCAATGAGCAAGGGTGACCAGCTGGGAGCAGCCAATTTACAAAACTGAGGGGGCAGTGAACTGCGCATGCCCCAATTCCATATGAAAAAGCATCCACAGGGCGGGCCTCTGCTAAAAAATCACTGACAGGGTCCCGGAGGCACAGAAGCAATGGGTTTAATGCGCTGGAGCAAAGTTCCTGCAAACTACGAAATCTGTTCGTAAGCGCATCGAAGCGAACAAAGGCACCGGAGATGCCCATTAGGTAGCCTAAAAGCTCAACACTGACAGATGCATGACTCAAACCGACAAGAAATAAAGAATGTAGAGACTACACAAAAGTATTTAAAAACAGTAAAACTGCACGAGCTAATTAAACACTTTCAAAGGGTTGAAGATGCAATAGGTGCAATGAGAAAAAATAGATAAATGCCGATTTCGCGGGCACTTTTGTAAAAAATCGCTGCATTTTTACAAAAGTGCAGATTTTGCGGCAAACCGCGAAATATTGGAGGGTCTGTCCTGGGTTGCCTATCAGTGCTTGCCTTTCTGCAGTTTTTGGGTGGCTTGCTGTGAATCCACTGAATTGTAACGCAGGAAAGACAGAGTTACTTTTCTTTGGAAAGGGTGCTAAGATACTGCTTTAAGTTATTTGGCCAGCTGACTCACCAGCCCCCATGGGCTAGGCAGTGAAAAATCCGGGGTTCTTAATGGACAACCAGTTGCTTTTCCTCACCCAAGTCATTGTGGTGAGCACCTGTTTTTCCTGCTACGTCTCTTGCAGCAATTTTAATTTTTTCTATCAAGAGCGGCCAGACAACAGATGACTCAAAGCCATTCAAAAAGTGTCCTCGATGTGGGTCGAAGTTTCCCACACCGACCTACATGAAGTATGAAACCTTTGCCTCTCACTGGAGCACAAGGCCAAAGACTGTTTAGCTTCTGCCTCCTTCCGCCCCAAGAAGACGATTTGGGACCGACGAGCTCGAAGAACAATGTCTCGCTCGTCCGCTTCCATCCCCGACGACATCTTCGAAGAGGGCGTCGACGTGCCAGAACACCAGCACGCCGAAGAGAGTACCAGCTCCTCAGACGCCGAAGACTCCGACATCAAGGAAGTTAATCCAGCTCAACGGGTCGTAAGTAAGATCATCGACCCCAACCCTTCCTCGACACCCTCTAAAAAGGCTTCGGGCACGCCCTCACCTTCGGGCCCGGGTTCACACTGAGACTGCTTCCCACGCCCTGCCTTCGGGCCCGGCAAAGAAGCCCATTAAGCCTTCAGGCGGCTCGGGCTCGAGCCAGCCTATCCCCGGTGCCGATCTTATGCGGACACCGAAGAAAAAGCCATCTTCCTCAACCACGCCGACCGTTGCTCCGACACCTAAGCACATGGCGCCGAAGACTGGCAGCGGCTAATCGATGCTGAAACCGCATTCGGAGCTGACTAAAAAACCGCCGAAAGCTCAAGAACACGCTTCGGAACCGAAAAAACACCTGGAACCGAAGAAACAGGTTCCGCTAAAGGACATTTCAAAAGGGCACACTTTTAAACCAAAGGTCCAAAAGTAGCTACCGTCTAGGTGCCGAAAAAACCAAAGTAGCATCCTCAATGCCAAAGGATCTGCCCTATTCACAGGAACTTTTCACACCTGATCCTAACCAAAAAACTCTTGTAAAGGATCCTAAAACCAGTCAATTGACTCTCAGTTCCAAGAAGACCACTTGATGCGCCAGCACCTCTTCCTCCTCCAAAGAGAGACATTGCAACCTCTCTTCTCGACACCTCCCCATACTGTTCCTCCTCCACCTCACCATTCACCTACACCATCCCCTAATCCAGACGATGATGTAGACACAGACTCTGAAGACACAGGTGGGGGTGCACATGACCCAGCAGGGACCAATAGTCTCCCTCAGTCCAGTGGCGTCACTAGGGAGGTGCGGGGGGTGCGGACCGCACCGGGTGACACCAACACGTGGGGTGACACCGTTGATTCTATGTCTCTCTCTGTGCTATGAGATTGTTCACCTTCGCAGCTCTCAACTTCTCAGGTGATAGTTTAACTGAAGAACTTTAACACAGTCGCCAAGGTTTATAAACTGGCTGCGTGGCATGAGGCAGAACATTTTCTTGCACGCTGCTTCTGCCAGAGACCAACCTTAGCATAACTGCAGTCACTGACACAATGAATTAACGGCTCGAAGTATTAGCGGTGCCTATTAAGCCCCCCACCCCCACCCCGCGCGCACACCACCCACCTGTGACAATATTCAATTCTGCCTCAGGGCTTCTGAAACGTCTGTGACGGTCACAGGAGTAATCCTCAAAACAAAAACGGCATTTGACCCCCCCACCCTTAAGAAAGACTTCCACCGTATACACAGACGCGCAGTCTAATCTGGAGTTTAGTGAGGCGTATAACGGGGTCAGTCAGAGAGCTCGGTGGGTTAATGCACACAGGCATTAAACAACATTAATATTTTAAACATGCTTTGGAATGAATAAAAAGGGCGCACCTTTTATTCAAAGCGTTCACTGAAAGAAGCATTGCTCTGGAATTGACAGAGGCGTGCACATGTGCAAGGCATTGCACAAAAGTTGAAACACTGTCTTGAAATGATAAAATGTTATTCACCCTTCACTTCACCCGTTATCTCTTACTTCCTCTCCCATTGCCCAGAGTGCTCCGAGCTGTCTTCCTCTGATATCTCGGCTCCATGTAGTGTGCTTATGACAAGATCACCCTATAGTTTGAGATGCGGAACTCTGCTTTGTCTATTAGCAGTTGTCCTAGTGTTCTAAGAATAGTTTACTGGTTGGTGGCGTGTGTATGTAGCGTGTGGCATCATATTTTCCAATGTCGGCCTGTTTTTTTATGTCAGTTTGTTGTACTCTCATCCCCAATGGAACAGAATTCTGAAGAAAAACATCAAAGGCCACCTCAATATTTTTCTTTGTTCATGGCAAAGATGCTGTGAGCCGACCCTTCTTTTGTTTTTTTAGTGGATGCAGGGGTATTGCAGGGATGGAGAGGGGGGATTATGCGCAGACTGCAGAGCATTTCTGTAATGAAGCGGTCGGGTCCCGGACCTGGAGGGAATAGGGGCAAATGAGAGGTGGGGACTCTGGTTGACAAGGGATGGGGCAATGTGGGAGTTAGCACTGAAACCATTCTGATGGTCCCGTTATTTGGCACTGGCGGACTCGGAGGAGGTCCATCATGGATTCATGGGGTAAGTCGTGAGGGGGTGACACCATGAGTTACCCGCCCTGGGTGACACCAACCCTACTGACGCCACTGCCTCAGTCACCTAATCCATGGGATGATAACAACACCCCTGATGTGCCTTCCCCACCAGAGGACACTATAGGTTTTAACCTACTAGTCCAAAGAGCTTCCCAATATAATGGGGTGGACTTGCACACTGATGCGCCGGAGGAAGATTTCCTACTAGACACTTTTGATAAAACACAAAGGTCTACTGCCATTTTGCTAATGCTTAAGGGTGTCATCAAACATGTAACAGAGGTTTTTAAAGACCCTGTCAGGGCTAGGGTCCTCAATCCTCGCATTGAGAAAAAATATAAAGCTGCCCCTACAGATCCAGTTTATATTAAAGGTCCAGCACCATTAGACTCTTTAGTAGTGTCTAATGCACGTAAATGTGCTAATTCTCAGACATCAGGTGAGGCCTCACCACCAGACAAAGAATCTATGCTACTTGACGCCTCCGGCAAAAGAACAGCGTCACAAGCAGCTAATATCTGGCGCATTGCCAACACCCAAGCGTTGCTGGCCAGATATAACAGGGCACATTATGATGAACTAGAGTCCATAATGCAGCATCTACCAGACAAATACAAAAATAGGGCCAATGAACTTATACAGGAAGGTAAAAATATTACTAATACTTCCATTTGTTGTGCCCTAGATGCTGCAGATACTGCCTCAAGGGCAATCAATACCAGCACCCTTCTACGTAGACATGCTTGGCTACGTATTTCAGGTTTTAAACCTGAGGTACAAAACTCCATCCTTAATCAGTCATTTGATGAGACACATTTATTTGGCCCAAATGTTGACGTGTCTTTAGAAAAGATGAAAAAAACACAGATACAGCAAAATCTATGGGAGCCTTGCAGCAGCAAGCTCCCAGATGCTCTTTTCGTCGCTCATCAATCAGAGGTAACACTAGAGGCTAGTCCTCCGGAAGCCCCTCCACTTCCTACAAGACCCCTAGCCAATCTACATTCACTAAGGGCTACCAGAGAGGGGGTTACAGTGGTAAAAACAACATAGGTAGAGGCAAAACCAAGAACTCCCGCTCTGCCTCTACCCCTACCCAATGACTTTCCTCCCCTTCCCCCCAACATTCCACTCCTGTGGGGGAAGACTGCAACAATTCCTTCCTGCCTGGACCAACATCACATCAGACAGGTGGGTGCGACAAATTATTCAGTCAGGTTACTGTCTAGAACTAACATCTACCCTCAAACATACCACCAAAACAGCGTCCAATGTCACAAGAACATCTATCACTGTTAAAGCAAGAAGTAGTATCTATGCTACAAAAAGGTGCAATAGAACCAGTTCCTCTGCACCAAAAAAGGACGCCTGTCTAAGGCCAATTCAAGACCTCAGACCGCTAAACATATACATACAGTCAGACCATTTTCACAAGGTCACACTCCAACAAGTCCTTCCGCTTCTCTCACAAAACGACTTCCTTTCTACTTTAGATCTCAAGGACGCATACTTCCACATTCCCATTCACAAGGCTCACAGGAAGTATCTCAGATTTGTAATAGACGGGCAGCACCATCAATTCAAAGTACTCCCATTCGGAGTCACAACAGCACCAAGAGTATTCACCAAGTGCTTAGCAGTAGTGGTAGCGCATTTACGAAGACAGCACATCCATGTCTTCCCGTACCTCGACGACTGGCTCATAAAAGCCAGCTCATACACCCAATGCATGGAACACACTCATGCCACGATACAACTGCTTCACGACTTGGGGTTCACAATAAACAACGCCAAGTTCCATCTACAACCATCCAAAGTACAACAGTACCTCGGTGCCACAATAAACACCTCAAAAGCTCTAGCTTATCCCACTCCAGCAAGGATAGCCAGCATGCAAACTCTTCTAACAAAGTTACACCGAAGCACCCACCAAACAGCTCCACAGATGCACCCACCACACAGCTCCACCAACACAGCTCCACCGATGCACCCACCACCCAGCTCCACCTATGCCCCCACCACACAACTCAACCGACACAGCTCCCCCGATGCACCCACCACACAGCTCCACCGATGCACCCACCACACAGCTCCACCGAGGCACCCACCACACAGCTCCACCGATGCACCCACCAATCAATCAATCAATCAATCAATCATCGCATTTATATAGCGCACTACTCACCCAGAGGGTCTCAAGGCGCTGGGGGGGGGGGGGGGGTCCGCTACTGCTCGAACAGCCAGGTCTTGAGTTGCTTCCTGAAGGCGAGGTGGTCCTGGGTCAGGCGGAGGTGGGTGGGGAGGGAGTTCCATGTCTTGGCGGCGAGGTAGGAGAAGGACCGTCCCCCTGTGGTGGCTCTTCGGATGCGGGGGACGGCGGCGAGGGCGTGGCTGGTCGATCGAAGCTGGCGTTTGGGAGCGTAGAAGTTGAGGCGGCTGTTGAGGTATCCTGGGCCTTGGTTGTGTAGGGCTTTGTGTGCGTGGGTGAGGAGACGGAAGGTGATTCTGTTGTTGACCGGGAGCCAGTGCAGGTCTCTCAGGTGTCCGGAGATGTGGCTGCGACGGGGGATGTCCAGGATGAGTCGTGCTGAGGCGTTCTGGATCCGCTGGAGTCTCTTCTGGAGTTTGGCGGTGGTTCCGGCATAGAGGGAGTTGCCGTAGTCCAGACGGCTGGTGACGAGGGCCTGGGTGACCGTCTTCCTGGTCTCGGTGGGGATCCACCGGAAGATCTTACGTAGCATGCGCAGGATGTTGAAGCACGACGAGGAGACGGCGTTGACTTGTCTGGTCATGGAGAGGGAGGAGTCCAGGATGAAGCCCAGGTTGCGTGCGTGGTCTGTTGGTTTGGGTGCGCTGCCTAGGGCGGGGGGCCACCAGGAGTCGTCCCAAGCGGCGGGTGAGGATCCCAGGATGAGGACTTCCTCTTGTCCGAGTTCAGTTTCAGGCGGTTGTTCTTCATCCATTCGGCTACCTCTTTCATCCCTTTGTGAAGGTTGGCTCTGGCGGTGGCGGGGTCGTTGGTAAGGGAGAGGATCAGCTGGGTGTCGTCGGCGTAGGAGATGATGTTGAGGTTGTGCTGGCGTGCGATGTCTGCGAGGGGGCTCATGTAGACGTTGAAGAGGGTTGGACTGAGCGAGGAGCCTTGAGGGACGCCGCAGATGACTTCGGTGGCTTCAGATCTGAACGGAGGGAGGCGGTCTCTCTGTGTCCTTCCGGCGAGGAAGGAGATGGTCCACTCCAGTGCCTTCTCCTGGACTCCGACGTTGCTGAGGCGTTGTACTAGGGTACGGTGGCAGACAGTGTTGAAGGCCGCGGAGAGGTCGAGGAGGATGAGGGCCGCTGTTTCTCTGTTGTCGAGCAGCGCTCGGATGTCATCGGTGGCTGCGATCAGGGCGGTCTCGGTGCTGTGGTTGGCCCGGAAGCCAGACTGCGAGGGGTCGAGGGATCCGTTCGTCTCGAGGAAGGCGGCCAGCTGCTTGTTGACGGTCTTCTCGATGACTTTTGCAGGAAACGGGAGCAGTGAGATGGGGCGGTAGTTCTTGAGGTCGGTGGGGTCGGCCGATGGCTTCTTGAGTAGGGCGCTGAGTTCGGCGTGCTTCCAGCTCTCCGGGAAGGTAGCGGTGTCGAAGGAGGTGTTGATGATGTCCCGCAGGTCGGGTGCGATGACAGCGTCGGCCTTGTTGAAGACGTGGTGAGGGCAGGGGTCGGCGGAGATCTGGAGTGGATGGAGTTCATCGTGCGGACGGTGTCTTCGGTGCTGATCGGAGTCCAGGCGCAGAGGGTGGTGGTGGGGGGCGGTGGTTCGGTCGTGGCGTTCGTCGGTTGAGTGCTGAAGCTGTTGTGTATGTCCGCGATCTTGTTGTGGAAGTAGGAGGCGAGGGAGTTGCAGAGGTCTTGCGAAGGGGTGATGTCATTGTTACCGGCGTTGGAGAGCTCTTTGACGATGTTGAAGAGTTCCTTGCTGTTGTGTGCGTTGTTGTCCAGTCGTTCCTTGAATGCAGTTTTCTTGGTGGCGTGGATGAGTTGGTGGTGTTTTCGGGTGGCGAGCTTGAGGGCAGTCATGTTGTCCGGTGTTGGGTCTCTGCGCCAGGTTCTCTCAAGGGCTCGGCAGTTCTTCTTGGAGCTCTTGAGTTCGTCGGTGAACCATGGGGCTTTCTTGCTACCGGGTCTACTGGGCGGGGTCCTTAGGGGGGCGAGCTCGTCTGCGCAGTCGCTGATCCACTTCGTGAGGTTGGTGGCCGCCTGGCTAGGGTTCGTTGTGCTGGTGGGAGGGTTCATGCTCAGGGAGGTCGCGAGCTGGTCGGCTGTGATCTTGTTCCAGCTCCTGCGTGCAACCTGTTGCTGGTGGTGGTGGATCGTGGTCCTTCCGAAGCTGAAGTGGACGCAGCTGTGGTCCGTCCAGTGGAGTCCGGTGGCGTGGCTGAAGGCGATGTCCTTGCTGGAAGAGAAGACGGGGTCGAGTGTGTGTCCGGCGTAGTGGGTGGGGGTGGTCACCAGCTGCTTGAGTCCCAGGTTGGCGAGGTTGTCCAGCAGGGTGGTGGTGTTGCGGTCGTTGTTGTTCTCCAGGTGGAAGTTGAGGTCCCCTAGGAGGATGTAGTCAGCGGAGCAGAGGGCGTGCGGGCTGATGAAGTCGTCGATGTCTTCGCTGAATTGTGTGCGCTGTCCCGGGGGTCTGTAGATGAGGGTGCCTCTGAGGGTGGTCTTGGGGTTGATGTGGACCTGAAAGTGCAGGTGCTCGGCGGTTGCGAGGATGTCGTCGGTGTTGGTCGTGATGCGGATGGTGTTCTTGTGGACGATGGCGATGCCTCCTCCGGTGTGGTTGATGCGGTCCTTTCGGATGATCTTGTAGCCGTCTGGGATGGCGATGGCGATGTCGGGCGCTGAAGAGGCGTTCATCCAGGTTTCCGTGAGGAAGGCGACGTCTGGTGAAGTAGTGTCGAGCAGGTTCCAGAGCTCGACGGCGTGTCTGTGGACGGAGCAGGTGTTGAGCAGGATGCACTTTAGGTGGCTGCTGCTGTTGCTCGTCGAGGTCTTGAGCACTGCTGGAGTGGTGCAGGTCCGGATGCAGGTGAACTTGCAGGCGTTGCAGCAGAAGGGTCCGTGGGTGCGTCTCGGGGTGGCTCGGTAGCACCCCGGGATTCTTCCGGCGTTGAGTGCGTAGAGTTCGGTGGTGTCGTAGGTCCGGCGGGTGGGCTGGGGTCTGCGGGGGCCAGGGGTCCTGGCACTGGGCGCGGTCCAGGAGCAGACGGGCTTACCTTTGGCGCACCTTCGGCGCTCAGTCGGCGCGCCCACGCTGCGCGTGCGCACGGTCGCCATTTATGGCCAAGTGCAGGGAGGGAGGGGCAGCTGGGAGGCGGGAGCGGGGAGGAAGGGGGCGTGTCTACACTCCCCGGCGGCGGGAAGCGGCAGCGGGGAGCGGGTGCAGGGGACAGCAGCACAGGGGGGGATACAAGTACAGGGGGCACAGTTAACAGCACGGGGACAGTAACAAAGTCACAGAAATACAGTAAAAGCGAGCACAGCTGCACAGTGGCACAGAATGCGGCCCACCACAAAGCTCCACCGATGCACCCACCACCCAGCTCCACCGATGCACCCACCACCCAGTTCCACCGATGCCCCCACCACACAGCTCCACCGATGCACCCACCACACAGCTCCATCGATGCACCCACCGCACAGCTCCACTGATGCACCCACCACAAAGCTCCACCGAGGCACCCACCACACAGCTCCACCGATGCACCCACCACACAGCTCCACCGATGCACCCACCACACAGCTCCACTGATGCAACCACCACACAGCTCCACCAACACAGCTCCACCGATGCACCCACCACCCAGCTCAACCGATGCCCCACCACACAGCTCCACCAACACAGCTCCACCGATGCACCCACCACACAGCTCCACCGATGCACCCACCACACAGCTCCACCGATGCACCCACCACACAGCTCCACCGAGGCACCCACCATACAGCTCCACCGATGCACCCACCACACAGCTCCACAGATGCACCCACCACACAGCTCCACCGAGGCACCCACCACAAAGCTCCACAGATGCACCCACCACACAGCTCCACTGATGCACCCATCTCAGAGCTCCACCAATGCACCCACCAAACAGCTCCACAGATGCACCCACCACACAGCTCCACCGAAGCACCCACCACACAGCTCCACCGATGCACCCACCACACAGTTCCACCGATGCACCCACCACACAGCTCTGCTGAGGCACCCACCACACAGCTCCACCAAGGCACCCACCATACAGCTCCACCAAGGCACCCACCACACAGCTCCACCGATGCACCCAGCACACAGCTCCACCGAGGCACCCACCACACAGCTCCACAGACGCACCCACAACACAGCTCCACGGATGCACCCACCAGACAGCTCCACCGAAGCACCCACCACACAGCTCCACGGATGCACCCACCACACAGCTCCGCCGATGCACCCACCACCCAGCTCCACCGATGCACCCACCACACAGCTCCGCCGAGGCACCCACCACACAGCTCCACCGATGCACCCACCACACAGCTCCACCGATGCACCCACCACACAGCTCCACCGAAGCAACCACCACCCAGCTCCACCGATGCCCCCACCACACAGCTCCACCGATGCACCCACCACAAAGCTCCACTGAGGCACCCACCACACATCTCCATCGATGCACCCACCACACAGCTCCACCGATGCACCCATCACACAGCTCCTCTGATGCAACCACCACACAGCTCCACCAACACAGCTCCACCGATGCACCCCCCCACCCAGCTCCACCGATGCCCCCACCACACAGCTCAACCGACACAGCTCCACCAATGCACCCACCACACAGCTCCACCGATGCACCCACCACACAGCTCCACCGAGGCACCCGCCATACAGCTCCACCGATGCACTCACCACACAGCTCCACCGATGCACCCACCACACAGCTCCACCGATGCAACCACCACACTGCTCCACCGATGCACCCACCACAAAGCTCCACCGATGCACCCACCACCTAGCTCCACCGATGCCCCCACCACACAGCTCCACCGATGCACCCACCACACAGCTCCATCAATGCACCCACAGCACAGCTCCACCGATGCACCCACCACAAAGCTCCACCGAGGCACCCACCACACAGCTCCACCGATACACCCCCCACACAGCTCCACCGATGCACCCATCACACAGCTCCACCGATGCACCCATCACACAGCTCCTCTGATGCAACCACCACACAGCTCCACCAACACAGCTCCACCGATGCACCCACCACCCAGCTCCACCGATGCCCCCACCACACAGCTCAACCGACACAGCTCCACCGATGCACCCACCACACAGCTCCACCCACCACCAGCTCCACCGAGGCACCCACCACACAGCTCCACCGATGCACCCACCACACAGCTCCACTGATGCAACCACCACACAGCTCCACCGATGCACCTACCACACAGCTCCATCGATGCACCCACCGCACAGCTCCACCAAGGCACCCCCCACACAGCTCCATTGATGCACCAACCACAGCATCACTCAGCACCACTACAGCATCACTCAGCGCAACCACAGCATCAGTGGTTCAAATATGTTCTTTCAATGTTTCAAGCTGTTTTCAAGCTTTCACGATTTATTACAAATCACAAAAAGATGTTAATATTTCACTTCTGTTACGTGAACAGGCTGCAAGCTAATGCAACAGTGACATTAATTGCTGGCGGGACACTTGTAACTCAAGCACCGCTCCAAGGTCATGCCGTGCATTCAAACACAGCTCCACCAACACAGCTCCACCGATGCACCCACCACCCAGCTCAACCAATGCCCCACCACACAGCTCCACCGAAGCACCCACCACACAGCTCCACCGAGGCACTAACCACACAGCTCCGCCGATGCACACACCACACAGCTCCGCCGATGCACCCACCACACAGCTCTGCCCAGACTCCCACCACACAGCTCCACCGAGGCACTCAGCATACAGCTCCACCAAGGCACCCGCCACACAGCTCCACCGATGCACCCACCACACAGCTCCACCGACGCACCCACCACCCAGCTCCGCCGATGCACCCACCACCTAGCTCCGCCGATGCACCCACCACACAGCTCAACCAATGCCCCACCACACAGCTCCACCGAAGCACCCACCACACAGCTCCGCTGAGGCACCCACCATACAGCTCCACTGATGCACCAACCACACAGCTCCACAGATGCACCCACCACACAGCTCCACAGATGCACCCACCACACAGCTCCACCGAGGCACTAACCACACAGCTCCGCCGATGCACACACCACACAGCTCCGCCGATGCACCCACCACACAGCTCTGCCCAGACTCCCACCACACAGCTCCACCGAGGCACTCACCATACAGCTCCACCAAGGCACCCGCCACACAGCTCCACCGATGCACCCACCACACAGCTCCACCGACGCACCCACCACCCAGCTCCGCCGATGCACCCACCACCTAGCTCCGCCGATGCACCCACCACACAGCTCCGCCGAGGCACCCACCAGACCGCTTCACCGATGCACCCACCACACAGCTCCACTGAGGCACCCACCACACAGCTCCACCGATGCACCCACCACACAGCTCCACCGATGCACCCACCACACAGCTCCACCGATGCACCCACCACACAGCTCCACCGATGCACCCACCACACAGCTCCACCGATGCACCCACCACACAGCTCCACAGATGCACCCACCACACAGCTCCGCCGAGGCACCCACCACACAGCTCCACCGAGGCACCCACCATACAGCTCCACCAAGGCACCCACCACACAGCTCCACCGATGCACACAGCTCCACCGAGGCACCCATAAGCAGCTCCACAGATGCACCCACCACACAGCTCCACAGATGCACCCACCACACAGCTCCACCGAAACACCCACCACACAGCTCCACTGATGCACCCACCACACAGCTTCACCGATGCACCCACCACACAGCTTCACCGATGCACCCACCACCCAGCTCCGCCGATGCACCAACCACCCAGCTCCGCCGATGCACCCACCACACAGCTCCGCCGAGGCACCCAACACACAGCTCCACCGATGCACCCACCACACAGCTCCACCGAGGCACCCACCACACAGCTCCACCGAGGCACCCACCACACAGCTCCACCGATGCACCCACCACACAGCTCCACCGATGCACCCACCACACAGCTCCACCGATGCACCCACCACACAGCTCCACCGATGCACCCACCACACAGCTCCACTGATGCAACCACCACACAGCTCCACCAACACAGCTCCACTGATGCACCCACCACCCAGCTCCACCGATGCCCCCACCACACAGCTCAACCAACACAGCTCCACCGATGCACCCACCACACAGCTCCACCGATGCACCCACCACACAGCTCCACCGAGGCACCCACCATACAGCTCCACCGATGCATCCACCACACAGCTCCACCGATGCACCCACCACACAGCTCCACCGATGCACCCACCACACAGCTCCACCGATGCACCCACCACACAGCTCCACAGATGCACCCACCACACAGCTCCGCCGATGCACCCACCACACAGCTCCGCCGAGGCACCCACCACACAGCTCCACCGAGGCACCCACCATACAGCTCCACCAAGGCACCCACCACACAGCTCCACCGATGCACACAGCTCCACCGAGGCACCCACAAGCAGCTCCACAGATGCACCCACCACACAGCTCCACCGAAGCACCCACCACACAGCTCCACCGATGCACCCACCACACAGCTTCACCGATGCACCCACCACACAGCTTCACCGATGCACCCACCACCCAGCTCCGCCAATGCACCAACCACCCAGCTCCGCCGATGCACCCACCACACAGCTCCGCCGAGGCACCCAACACACAGCTCCACCGATGCACCCACCACACAGCTCCACCGATGCACCCACCACACAGCTCCACCGAGGCACCCACCACACAGCTCCACCGATGCACCCACCACACAGCTCCACCGATGCACCCACCACACAGCTCCACCGATGCACCCACCACACAGCTCCACCAATGCACCCACCACACAGCTCCACCGATGCACCCACCAAACAGCTTCACTGATTCAACCACCACACAGCTCCACCAACACAGCTCCACTGATGCACCCACCACCCAGCTCCACCGATGCCCCCACCACACAGCTCAACCAACACAGCTCCACCGATGCACCCACCAGACAGCTCCACCGATGCACCCACCAGACAGCTCCACCGAGGCACCCACCACACAGCTCCACCGAGGCACCCACCACACAGCTCCACCGATGCATCCACCACACAGCTCCACCGATGCACCCACCACACAGCTCCACCGATGCAACCACCACACAGCTCCACCGATGCTTCCACCACACAGCTCCACTGATGCACCCACCACCCAACTCCACCGATGCCCCACCACACAGCTCCACCGATGCACCCACCGCACAGCTCCATCGATGCACCCACCGCACAGCTCCACCGATGCACCCACCACAAAGCTCCACCGAGGCACCCACCACACAGCTCCACCGAGGCACCCACCACACAGCTCCACTGATGCACCCATCACACAGCTCCTCTGATGCAACCACCACACAGCTCCTCTGATGCAACCACCACACAGCTCCACCAACACAGCTCCACCGATGCACCCACCACCCAGCTCCACCGATGCCCCCACCACACAGCTCAACCGACACAGCTCCACCGATGCACCCACCACACAGCTCCACCGATGCACCCACCACACAGCTCCACCGATGCACCCACTACACAGCTCCACCGATGCACCCACCACACAGCTCCACCGATGCACCCACCACACAGCTCTACCGATGCACCCACCACACAGCTCCACCGATGCACCCACCACACAGCTCCACCGATGCAACCACCACACAGCTCCACCGATGCACACACCACACAGCTCCACCGATGCACCCTCCACCCAGCTCCACCGATGCCCCCACCACACAGCTCCACCGATGCACCTAGCACACAGCTCCATCGATGCACCCACCGCACAGCTCCACAGATGCACCCACCACAAAGCTCCACCGAGGCACCCCCCACACAGCTCCACCGATGCACCCCCCACACAGCTCCACCGATGCACGAACCACAGCATCAATCAGTGCAACCACAGCATCACTCAGCACCACCACACCACCACACCATCACTCAGCGCAACCACAGCATCAGTGGTTCAAATATGTTCTTTCAATGTTTCAAGCTGTTTTCAAGCTTTCACGCTTTATTACAAATCACAAAAAGATGTTAATATTTCACTTCTGTTACGTGACCAGGCTGCAAGCTAATGCAACAGTGACATTAATTGCTGGCGGGACACTTGTAACTCAAGCACCGCTCCAAGGTCATGCCGTGCATTCAAAATCAACGAGAACAAGCTAGGAATCGAGCTTTGTAAACGCAGGCGAGGCAGTGAAAATAATGGAGACAATGCTGTGTGTTCCTTGCGCCAGAATCTGCGCTAGAATCTAAATCAACTCCAGAGGGCTGCTCGAAGTTGCCTCTGCTAAACAAGGCCCCGGTTGTGGAGTCCATTGACACGAGGTTCTCCAACCCACATTTGCCTGCTTACAAAATGGCGGCCATTGATGTAACACCCATGAAGCTGAACACGAAAATTGACTAATTGGTATATATTGTCACAGACCTGACCTTGATACTGCGCAATATTAGATACGTGTCTCCTGGCCTGGCCTGTCCATCTGGAGAATAAAACGAGCACTGAAGGGTTCTACATGAGCAAATATGACTCATAAGGACACTGTTCAACGCTGAAACGCTAGGAAACATTAGTGGAATTGTGTCCTGATACCATACAAGAGCGACACAAGATCAAGCATCTCCCCATCACCTTGTCTTCAAAATGGGGGACAAAGAAAACGGGAAGACTTCTAAGCGGCTGAAAGCAGACCCGCCAACGCCGGTTTCACCTTTCAAAGGGAAGAAAGAATTTAGTGAAGCTATGGAAATCATTCTGAGCAGACTGGAGGAAGTTAAAGATCTGGCCAAATCCACTAAAGAAGAAGTAATTGTGGTCAGACAGGATATCAGAGATATTAACTCTAGGCTGACAGAGACTGAGAGTAGAGTAAGCAAGTTGGAAGACACTGAAAACAAAACCTGCGGAGCTATTAAAAATCTCACCTTGAGTTCTGACCACCTTTCTAGGAAACTGGCGAAGTTGGAGGATAGAAATAGGAGGGGGAACCTGAGAATTTTTTGTATTCCAGAAAATTCGGAAGACTCCCAGGGCTCATGCGTAGCCTTCCTCGAGCAATGGTTTACACAGGCCACAAACCTCACTTTTGCCCAACCACTGGAGTTCGACAGGGCGCACAGAGTTCCCGGGAGACTAACAAAAGATCAGAAAGGCCCAAGAGCGATTATATGTAAACCACTGAGGTTCCAACATGTTGAACAAATTCTCACATTTGTCCGCAAACATAACCATGTTCTATGGAAAGGGCACAAAATACATATATCGCAGGACTACAGTAAAGAGACTATGGACATCAGGAAAGCATTTCTTGCGCTGAGACCACAACTGAAATCATTGGGTCACCAATATGGGTTCATTGGCCCTGCGAAATTTAAAGTGACAATACAATGTGTAACCCATGTTTTCTCCGACCCACAAAAGCTCAGACGCCTAATATATCACCAGGAGAACGGCTGCATGGAAGTTACCTCACCGGAGCTGGTGGGTGCGACTGCACCTGGCTACAAATGATCACCTGCTATTGTAACCTCATAGCACATTCTAACATAAACTCTACACTGTCCTCATGTGTTCTGGTCGCCAGATGCCTGAGATCAGTTGCGTATATCCCACACACAGTTGTCTTCGCCCTGTGTTATGGTCCTATAACTTTGGTCATTATCTGTTGATGCCTAAGCTACTGTGATCAAATTATGATTTTCCACTGCTAAACAGTATGCTCAGCACTCTCTTCATTGCGTAATGCTCCTAAGTCTATATGAATAACGCTAATTTTGTTGTGTTCAAGTATGGTTCGATTGCAAGTTATTACAGATATACCTGGCGTACTAATGGTTTGCCTAAAACCGTCTGTTGACAAGATCCAAATGATGGCTCCTTGATGAGGCTCCTTAAGGATCCATATTTGTTTACTTTCATGTTCAGAAATGTAGTTGCAGTTCTTAAAATGTATTTGATCTAGTGAGTTGCTTGGAGGCGGTCTCGTGGTCGTTCCCGAGTTGCCATGTTCTTTTTCTACAATTGGGAGGGGAGGGTTGAGGGTGAGGGTGAGGGTGGGGGTTGGGGGTTGGTTGGGGGTTGGGGGGAGGGCCCAGGGACAGGGGATGGTATGGGAATGTTTTGTTTTGCTTTCTTTTACATTTTCTTTATTTTCTACGACGCTTTTTACTGTGTTTCTCGATTCAACTATCGCTCTTGCCTACACCAATACCAGTGTTTACGTCTTACTGCAGTTGCTCTGCCCACGAAGAGTACACCTACCAATACAGTTCGGAATACCTCACGTAATTGTTGGTGATGTGGCCTCATCAACATAAATCATGATCATTGCCCTACTCCTACTCTGGGGCTCCTTAGTTAC
This sequence comes from Lissotriton vulgaris, assembly GCF_964263255.1. NCBI lineage: Eukaryota > Metazoa > Chordata > Amphibia > Caudata > Salamandridae > Lissotriton > Lissotriton vulgaris. Next base: position 106,466,275 of record NC_141698.1, read on the forward strand.
AAAGTATTGTCGACTAGTAGGTTCAACCTGTTCTTCTACAAGATCTGCCTATGATACATGATGGCAGCCTCCATTGACACACCTATAGGGACAACGAGAATAGGTAACCTTAAAATACTCTCATTAAATGTGAAGGGCTTAAATCAACCGATTAAACGACAGAAAATATTAGATTACCTACGCACACAGAAGGGGGACATAGCTTTGCTGCAGGAAACAAAATTAGAGGCAAAACACTTCCATACACCTCGGAATAAATTCTATACGGAATTTGTGGGATCTGAGGCCATAGCTAAGAAAAACGGGGCGGTAATACTAATAGAAAAAAAGGCCAACATAGACATAGTTTCTTCCTCAATGGATTCAAAAGGTAGATGGGTTACGGCGAAATTGATTAAAGACGACACAGAGTTTTACATCACAAACGTATATGCCCCTAACTCAGACGAACCCTCCTTCTGGTCAGAACTAACAAAACGACTAGATACCATTCCGGACACGGCGATCCATATCCTTGCTGGAGATTTCAACCTCCCGCTAGATCCTACCCTGGACAGGGATTCTAAATGTAACTTCCGCCCCAACAAAGCCCATAAAGAATTTACCAGGCTCTGCACCAGATTTAATATGATAGATACATGGAGGCTACAAAACCCCACTGGTAGAGATTATTCTTTTTACTCCCCACCACATGACTCTTTCTCTCGAATCGATTATTTATTCATCACCAAAAATGCTATAGCCAGGATTGAGGACACAAGTATTGAGCCAAGGGTTGTCTCAGACCACTCATGCATCTCACTTACTATAACAAATGTAAAACCAATACTTCGTCAATCAATGTGGCGCCTTAATGACGCCATCCTAAACGACGAGAAAAACAGAGACACCATAGAAACAGCCATTAAAGAATATTTGACAATCAATAAAAAGGGCGACACCACTGATTCCATTAGATGGGAGGCTCTAAAGAGTACCACAAGGGGCCTCATAATAAAAATAACGTCTGCTGTAAATAAGAATCATAATGCTGCTCTACTAAAATTCGAAGAAGACATCTCAAAACTCCAAAATGAATATCTAAAAGATAGATCTGCTGAAACGCTCAATAATTTAACAAACCAGAAGTATGCCTACAATAAACTGATAAGTGAAAGAGCAGGAGTCTGGTTGGACAGAAGAAAACGGCTTAAAATCGGCGAATCTAACAAGGCAGGGAAGGGTTTAGCAGCATACCTTAAATTTAAAATACAAAAAAACATAATCAACTCCCTGATGGATGACAAAGGAGTACCCAATTCAGACCCCCTCAAAATTGCGGAATTGTTCAAAGAATTCTACGAGAAGCTGTATGCCAAAAATAATAGTGTGGAAAAGGAGAGGGTGGGAAACTACCTCACTAAATGTGATCTACCAACACTTTCCACAACGGAGCATGAGACCCTTAATAAGCCGATATCAGAGTCGGAGGTCTCAAGTGCGATCAAATCACTTCAATGTGGGAAGGCTCCCGGACCTGACGGGTTCACAGCAAAATTTTATAAATGTTTCTCCCAGTCACTCACGTCACCAATATTAAATATGTTCCATGAAATAGTCGAGACCGGAGAGGTAGCAGGGACACTAGCTGAAGCGGTTATAGCCGTTATACCTAAAGAAGGGAAAGACCCTAAGCTTCCAAAGAATTATAGACCCATCTCGGTAATCAACCTGGACTGTAAGCTTCTGGCCTCAATATTGGCTCAACAAATACAGAAAGTCCTTCCAACCCTAATCCACCCCTCACAAGCCGGCTTCCTAAAAAATAGGTTATCAAGTGACAACACTAGAATCCTAGCGCATGTCATTGAGAAGGCAAAATTTCTATCCACACCTACTACAGCGGTAACACTTGATGCAGAGAAAGCATTTGATAAAGTGGTCTGGTCGTATCTGGAGGCTGTCCTGCACAAATTTGGTTTAGGTCCTTTTTTCACAAAAATGGTAATGTCATTATATGCTTGTCCTACAGCGAGGGTAAGAGCGGGAGGGGCTTTTTCATCACCATTTAAATTACAACAAGGGACTAGACAGGGTTGCCCCTTGTCCCCTTCTCCCCTTCTCTATTCCTATTGGCGATTGAGCCCTTTCTATATCAAATCCGCAACAATGATAACATCCCAGGGATTCCTTTCAACGACTGCATTATAAGACTCACAGCTTATGCAGATGATGTTTTAGTACTCACTGAGCGAGCTGAAGAAGCAATCCCTGCCCTGATATCCACCATACAGGAATTCTCCGACGTGTCTGGCTACTCCTTGAATAAAGAAAAGACTGAGGTCAAACTATTGAATAATATGGGTAGTAAAGATATACTAGGCGATTCCGGGCTCACCTGGCAACCTAAGAGTTTCAAGTACTTGGGCTTAGACTTCGAAAAAGATCTAATTACGACTCTAAAAATTAATGAAGAACAACTCCTAAAGGAAATAATCAAACTCCTCGATGGATGGTCTCCAAAATACTTATCGTGGTGGGGGAGAGCGTATACACTGAAAATGATGATTACTCCCTGAATTAATTATTTGGCGAGTATGCTCCCAATGACCTTTTCAGAAGACTTTTTACAAAAGATAAACAAATTATTCAGTATGTTCTTATGGCAAGGGAAGAAACCCAGGGTGGCTATGAAAAAACTACAACTAGCTAAGATGCAAGGCGGCCTAGGCCTTCCCAATTTTAGGAACTACCAAACTGCCTTTTTGTGCAAACAAGGGGCATACTGGTTTAATGAAGGCTCAAGTTACATACCACTATGGGTTGAAATAGAGAGCTCCATCATAGGCAATGCCCCTCTCCCAGCGATACTTACCATGGACCTGTCACACCTCACACACTCCAAGTACATTATGCTTAACACTAGGAGAGCACTTCTTAGATTAGACCAAACCCATAGAACTGGCCTACAGGTAAAAAAAACGACTTCCTCATCCCTATGGCATAATCCAAGCATCCGGATTAACGGAAAATCACCCTTCTGGGAACACTGGTCAACTAACGGCATCAACATGGTCTCAGACTTGTACGATGGCCAACTGCCACTACCGTACTCTACGATCCAAGCTAAACATTCCCTCCAACCAATAGACTTTTACCCATTCCTGAAATTGAAAACGGCCTTGTCCACCCGCTCGTTTACACCCTCAGATCCTTGGTTGAAATCGGTACTCCCACGCCTCCAATATACAGGTCACTTTGTTTCGAAAGTTTATAAAATACTTTTACCAACGCTAGGCAAAGCCCAAAGACGGAACGAAGTTAAATGGGAAGAAGAACCTAATAACACGGGCATAGACCTTGATTGGGATAAGATTCATGCTTCGGCTCTTACACATAAGGTGTCCCCGATTCTCTCCCAAACCAAGCACATGTTGATCAACAGAGTTTTCTGGACCCCCCAAAAATTATTCAAACTGAACCTAAGAGACAGCCCCACATGTTGGAATTGTTCCCTAAATGAAGGGGATCTACCACACATGCTTTTCCACTGCCCCTCACTACAAAAATATTGGTCTAACGTCTTTGATTGCATTGAGCACATATTTAAGATTAAACCAATGAGGGAATTTATTTATGTACTACTGGGTGCCATTGACCAAACACTTGCAAGAGACCATGACCGTCAACTACTTGACCTACTACTCACACTAGCGTGCAAAGTTGTCTTGTGCAAATGGAAAAGTGCCTCGGAGGTCTCATTCAAACTGTGGAAAGATTGGGTGTCATGCATCAGAGGGTCTGACAACACTGCTTTGCACTCTTCTCCATCGCTTGTATCCAGCAAAAAATTGTGGAACGCTCTTGACGCTTCCTCCTTCTCGTTTGAACCACCCTAAGTAGTTACCTATACTATTTGTATGTCTGACAATCTCCTCCAACACTGGAAGTATGTAACAAGGGCACTATTGTAACTTTCAATTGTAACTTTCTAAAGTAAACCGAACTGGTAGTTACGGCATTGGCAACTGGTATAGAGGCATCATGCAGTACCATATGTTACTCACTAAAGATTACATTTAGTGAAACACAATGTATGTTAATTGTTTTTCTTTTCTAGCCTACATACGCTTGTTTTAATGTCTCTTATGATGTGGCTTAGCTGATATAGTCCTCATACTAGAGAATGCTGCTCTGATTGTTGACGATCTCTAGCGTGTACAATAATGTGCCTTCAATGCCAGCTCAAATGCGTACTCTAACCATAGATATGCCACCAGACCTCTATGCGCTATGTGGACTCGTATTTTGCATTGGTATTTTGTAATTGTACTACATTATTTTACTTTACCTGATTACGGAATGATTCATGTATGTATGTATTATTGTTTGTACCTTATTTTCATTTCTCCTTTTCTTGCTCAATAAAAATGATTTGAACACAAATAAATATTTCACTTCTGTTCTTGGATTTTCGTCACAATAAAAAACACTGAACATAATCCTCACAAAAGTTATTTACAAAAGTTTAAGCTATTGCCATTACAATTTAAATAAATTATTTAAGTATTACTTATTTTAAAAAATTAAAAGCCATTGTTATTTGTAATATCAATACATCTAAGTCACGTAAATACAAAACATGTTGCATTACAAATGCTATAGGTGTCACAATTGCGAAAGTTATAACTATTGGCATTGTAAATGACAAAGCTATTAAGTGAGCTATTTTAAAAAATAACACATAAATAAAAAAAATTCATTTATAAGATCTATAGCTCAAACTTTCCTAATGCGAGCCCCATTGCATTTCCAATGCTTGTTTGGATTTGAAGATGCGCGCATTATGGAGTCGGCGATTTTGTAACTGATCGTCGTGAGTGAACGCTAACATGCCTTTTGTAAGTATATGCTTTAACTCATGTTATGTGACTTGGAAAAGAGTGGTATTGGGGACTTCTCATGGGAAACATCAAATGTCTAGATTATTTTTGACAAAATCGGCTTCGTAATATGGAGGTTCAAACATACGCTCCGTGTTAGTATTATTGCTGAAATTCCCCCGACTAATCTAGAATAAGAGATGTATATGTGTATTCCTCTTGAGATATGCTCAAGTGTTCAGTTTTGTGTATATATATAAAAATAGATCGGTTGTACGATATATAGCATTGCTGTTTAGAACTTTGCTGCAACAGGCGTGGAATCGCTTAGCCTTAACACGGGCTTGGCATGCTCATGCATGTTTTGTTCGTATTTATCACGGTTTCATTTTTTCATCGTGCCATACTCAATTTTTATATATTACTAATAAAATTTTGTCTGCTACTTTGAGAATTTAAGTGTAGTAGACGTATGTATGATGTATGTCCTTTCTTTGGTTCTCTTTGTTTTAATCTACCCACTTCTCCCATGGGAGATTAACAATCAAGCAAAACCTGATAATAGCGATTTCTGACTTATATACACATAAGGATAATTTTCTGCAGTGGGAATGGTACTTGTGTACATGATATTTTTAATATTTTTTAGGGGAGTCAACCATCGCATTGACCCTTTTTCCTATAATGGAGTTTTGGAGTAATCACGTCTAGTCTGAATTATCATTGTCACATTTGAAGGTAAAATTGGTGCTGTCCTACCATTGTGGACGTTTGTCTTGTAATATCACAATGGGGGATATTAAGGCGACTGTATGTTTTTTTACGTTGCAGAATACAACACATGAGAATTGTAATATAGGAACTGAATACGGGCAACAGTCCATGGCACCACTATCCCAGCATTGAGTGCTGGGTCGTGATCTATTGAGGTATATATGGGTGCACACTGACATGTTCTGAACTTAACACCTTATGGTAGAGTTGCTGATTTAGTCTTCCTCTGTGGAAACCTTTTACCTATTCTGTTCCCCCTCTAGCTTTGATATAAGCACTAACAGGGATCGTAAGTGATCTACTTCTTGAGCGTTAACGTTGCGAAGTTTTGTAAGGATTTGTTCAACAATCTAGGTCTATAGATGGTATCACGTGTGGAGTCTTTGCATTTTTTTTGTGTTTTGGATAATGGTGCTGAGTGGTTATCAGCAGCATTGTCATTTGACACATACTTTTGTTGTTTCCACTGATACATATTCTCTGGACGATGACAGGATATGGGTTAGGTCTGTATCCTTAGGATGTTTTCTAGATATATGGTGTTTTTCACCATACGCTTTTCGGTGGTTCTTTTTCTCTCTTTCTTTGCTTTGACCTGCTTTTTTCGTCTTTTTTATTTCTTCTTCTTGATTCTTGCTGAATGTAGAGGCTCATGAATCTACAGATGTGTGGTGTTTAGTGTATTACTGGGAGGATCTCTCCAATGCTAATGAATGTCATTGTGTTGTATATGTTTTACATATGTACAAATATCTGTACGGGTCACAAGTATGATCTAATTATATATTGTATTTACAGCCCTGAGGAAGCCCCTTGTGGGACGAAACGCGTTGGCTGTTTTTGCTGGTTTTTGTAACATCTCTTGGCACTCTGTGTGACAACAAGACTAGATTAAAAGATTTGTTACTGAGAAACGAAGAAAGAATCTGGATCTGATTACTATATTGTGCATTTATGCTTTGAATAATTGTTATGTTGCCTCTCTGTGTTTCAAATATTTTTGGTGGCAATAACCTCTTATCTTAACCTCTGCCAAGAGGGTAAGTAAACTGCAGGTACTCTCCTCAGCCTCCTTACCCGACGGTCTTTCTGGACAAAGTGGTGCTCCGCACAAGGGCATCTTTTCTGCCTAAGGTGGTAACACCCTTTCATATCAGACAGCCGGTTACTCTACCCACCTTCTATGCACCTATGCACCCTTCCAAGAGAGAGGAGCGTCTCCATCGTCTGGACCCAAAAAGAGCGTTTCCGTTCTACCTCGATCGAACCTCAGTTTCTGGTGTATTACCAACTCTTTACAGGCTATGTGGGTGCAAAGAAAGGTTGTACTGTCCACAAGAGGACTATATTCCCCTGGGTTATCCTCTGTATAAAAATCTGTTACGCCTCAGCAAAGAAAGATCCCCTGAAGGGCTTAGTGCCCATTCCACCAGGGCAAAAGCAGCCACCACGGCTTGGTGTTCCCATTCCTGTTATCTGCCAAGCTGCCACATGGGCATCACTGTACACGTTTGCCAGCTACTACTGCCTGGACTCCCAGGTTCCCAGAGAAGGCCTATTCGTCTGCTCTGTATTGCTGAATTTTCTGGTCAAAACCTTTCCGCAATCCCTCCTACGGGATGGTATTGTTTGGGTAGCTGTTCAATGGTAAGGAATTTGTGGCTAGATGTCTCTATCAGGTGGACACGTTACTTACTTTCTGTAATGCCTTATGTGGTAGAGACATGATCTAGCTGCTGATTTCTTACTGATCCACCCACCCTCCCCACACTGCGGGATTGTTTTTAAGTGTCAGGGATGTTCCCCTTCAGGACCCTAGCTGTTAATTTTTTCACACACCATGGTCAGTCACTTAATGGCTTCGCACTTCTGGCGTGGAAAGTCATGAAAAGTATTGACGTTAGCGCGACAGAGTGGCAGTTATATTGACGACAACGTCATGCAGAGTCGACCGACGCCACCTACCGACACGCAGGGGACTGCTAAGAAAAATCTTCCAGATCCAGCCTGACGCCTGGAAGTTCAAAACTAAGGAATCTGTGGCTAGATCATGTCTCTACCAGATAAGGCATTACCGAAGGTAAGTAACTTGTCCATTAGCACATATATTTTATAGGATAAGTAAGTTCGACTGAACTTTTAGATTGGTTTTTTAAGGGCCAAGCACAACCTTTTCTCCAGTCTTAGGAAGTTTAGTTTACACTATGGTAGGTAGGTGCAACACCACACTACACCTAGACACCAAGTCTTTAGTAGTGGACCCCACCGAAGCCCAGTCTTCTAGATACAGTTGTCTTAATCTTTCAGGAACTAAGAACCCTGTGTACCTTTAGGAAATTAAAGACAGGAGGCAGACCAACCACTAAGCATCTCTTAGAGCTGCTTATCATAGATAATCTCCAGAACCCTGACAGGTCAGAGGATCAAGACAAAGTTGATGGGGATGTTCCAGAAGAAGGGGCAGGAGGGGTTACCCCTATTGGCCCTAATTCTGAGCATGACCAAGAGGAGTCTGAGGACCCTACGTTGGTGAACTCGGATCCCCAAGGGAATAGTGCAGATGGCACAGAGGGTGTCCCCTTTATTCCTGCTGGGAGGGTTCAGAGTAGGCAGAGGAGGTCTAGATCCCCTTCTGTTGAGTCTGGAGCTTCAGGCACTTCAATAGGGACCTCCATACCCAATGAGAGGGAAAACTCCTTAGTAAGGGAGTACCAAAGGATCAAACTTGAGAAAGTAAGACTGAAGCTCAGGTGTTTTCATTTGGCCCTTGACATGAGTCCCTAGAAGTGCAGAGAGCTAGAAAGAAACTGGGACTAGAGTCCCATGGTGGCAGGAATAGTGTTTCTAGAATCTGGGAAGCATCCTTTGACAGAATCTGAGCAGGACAGTCCCTCCATACCAGGAGGGAGATGACATCCATAAATGGATCACTGCTTTAGAGAGGGACTGTAAAGTTCAGAAGGTCCCTCAAGGGCAGTGGGAATCTATCCTGCAGCTCTCTCCTTTGCTAACAAAGTTAGAGATACACTCTTCACTGTTAAAGAAGAGGATGTTCTTCACTGTTAAAGAAGAGGATGCTAACAATTATTAAGTCCTGAAGAGGGCACTCCTAGATGGGATTAGCTTAACCACTGAGCAATACAGAATTAAGACACACACCCAAGACTGGGTAGATTTCATTGATAGTGCTATTAAGGCTCTGAAAGGCTGGCTTCATGAAAGCAAGGTACAGGACTAGGAGGGATTGTACAGAGGGAGAACATCCTTAACTGTCAGAACCAACTTTTGCCCAGTACCTGGTGGACTCAGATCTGGCCTCTCCCCAAATATTGGAAAAGAAGGCAGACGAATGGGTCTGCACCAGGGTCAAGCAGTATAACCATGGGGGTGGAAGTAACAGTAAGAAGCAAGAGTCTTCTAAACCCCAGGAGAAGGGTAGGGAAAAGGGCAAAGACAAAAAAGAGTCTGCTCAAGTTCCCCAAAAATCAGCATTTGGGGATGAGTCTCAAAACTCCAAGAAAGGCAAAAAGACACCTAGGTGTTATTTGTGTAAACTAAAAACCCATTGGACAAGAGATGCTGCTGTCCAATGGCCAAGGAACCTACTACCACTGCCTCAAAGGCAACTGCACCCCCTAGCACCAGTACAAGTAGTAGTACAGCAACCAAGCGATTTGTTGGGTTAACCTTGGGTTCTGAGATGGGTTCTGGCCTAGTCAGAACTCTAGCTAACGCTGTTTTATTATGTGATGGTGGCATGGATCTTGCCACTTTACTAGTAAGTCCCAATAACCTGGGCAAGTACAGACAACAGCCTTTGATAATTGGAAAAGAAGCAGTAGCTTTCAGGGTCACAGGGGCCAGTGTCACAATGGTGACAGGGAAACTTGTGTCCCCTGAACAAATCATACTTGGACAAATGTACCAAGTAACCAACGCTAGCAGTGTCAGGACTAATCATTCCTTTGCAGTTGTGAATCTCAGCTGGGGAGGGGTAACTGGACCTAAGAGAGTTGTGGTAGAGTTCAGGACTCATGCAGAAATTATGGGCATCTCTGCCAGTGTCTTTGCTGTAACTAGGGCCCAGGCCAAACAGCTGAGCACTGAGGGAGTACTGATTCCTGAAAAAATGGACCACATTGCTCCTAAGAGAAGGAGCAGGAAGGGTAAGGAATTGTCCTCCTCCCAAACTCCCAGTGAGGATCCATCTCCTGAGGGAGATGATCTCAGTTCCTGTGAAGGATCTGTCCCAGATAAACTTCGGCCTGACCAGGCAGAGTTTTTAGGGGTAGGGGTCCTTTTTAGGGCAGACTTGAGTTTGGAGCAGCAATCCTGCCCCTCTCTTGAACAGCTCAGACAGCAATCTGCTGCTAAGGAGGCAGGGAATGTCAGTGGATCCCGCAGGATCTATTGGAAAGATGGGATTCTGTATTCTTACGGTAGAGACCCCAATCCTGGTACCACCAGGAGGTTCGTGATACCCCAGAAGTTCAGAGGTTTTCTTCTCTCCCTAGCACATGACATTCCCCTTGCAGGACACCTTGGGCAAAATAAGACTTGGGACAGAATTGTCCCTCATTTTCACTGGCCCCATATGTCTGAAGACACCAAGGAGTTATGTCGCTCCTTTGTCACTTGCCAAGCCAGTGGTAAGTCAGGTGGCACTACAAATGCCCCCTTATTCCACTTCCAGGGGTTGGGGTTCCCTTTGAGAGGGTAGAGATTGACATAGTTGGGCCCTTGAACACTCCAACTGCATCTGGGCACAGTTACATCCTAGTGGTGGTGAACCATGCAACTAGTTATCCAGTGGCAATTCCCCTTACAACCAATACAGCTCCTGTAGTGGCCAGGGCCTCATGGGAATCTTTTCCAGAATGGGCTTCTCCAAGGTGGTCTTAACAGACAGAGGTACCAAATTCATGTCAGTTAGATAACTGCAATGTGGAAAGAGCGTGGAGTGACTTATAAGTTCACCACACCCTACTGTCACAGTACAATGGACTTGTTGAAACGTTCAACAAGACCCTGAAGGGTATGATCATGGGCCTCCCAGAAATGCTCAGGCGAAAATGGGATGTCTTACTACCCTGCCTTCTCTTTGCCTACAGAGAGGTTCCTCAGAAGGGGGTTGGCTATAGCCCATTTGAACTTCTGTTTGGACATCCAGTTAGGGGTTCATTGTGTCTAGTTAAGGAGGGCTGGAAGCAACCTCCCAAACCTCCTAAACAGGATATTATGGACTATGTACTTGCAGGATGCCTATTTTCATATCCCCATCCTGCCTACCCATCCTCGCTACCTGCGGTTTACAGTGGACCACGAGTGCTTTCAGTTTGCTGTGTTCCCCTTCGGCCTCACCAGTGCCCCATGGGTGTTCACAAAGGTGATGGCGGTGGTTGCAACCCATCTGCAGAGATCAGGGGTTCCAGTTTTCCCCTATCTTGAAGACTGGTTGTTTATGGCGGGCTCGCCCCAAGCAGTCGTCTCCCACCTCCTGCATTCGCTAGGGTTCACTATTAAAGTGCCGAAGTCACATCTGACTCCCTCTCAGATGCTCCCTTTTATTGGGGCGGTTCTGGACACAGTGAAGGTTTGGGCCAATGCTCCCAACTGGAAAGTCCAGGTTATTCAGGCTATGATACAAATGTTTCAGCATATAGCCTGGATTTCGGTGAGAATGACTCTGATGCTTTTTGGGCATCATGACTTCCTGCATCCTGCTGGTGGGCCATGCACGGTGGTGCATGCGGCCTCTGCAGTGGGACCTGAAGTTCCACAATGGGCACAGCATCAATGAAATCTCACCGACCTGGTTCAGATATCTGAGGGCACTGCGAGAGACCTGCAGTGGTGGCTAACAAACCATGATTGGGTTAGAGGCAGATCCCTCTCTCTTCCCTACCCAGATCTCACAGTAGTAACGACTGAATCTTTTCTGGGCTAGGGTGGCCTTCTGGGGGAGGTGGAGATCAGAGGACTCTGATCTCTGGCAGAAGCTGGAGCTTCGGGCAATCCGATAGGCACTGAAAGGCTTTTTACTATCAATCAAGGAAAGGCTGGTTCAGGTGTTCACGGACAACACTACCGCCATGTGGTACTGCAACAAACAAGGCGGAGTGGGGTTGAGGACTCTTTGTCAAGAGGCCCTGTGCCTCTGGACTTGGCTGGAACAACGGGCATTTCCCTGGTGTTTCAACATCTGCCCAGTTCTCCGAATGCCAGAGTAGACAAACTCAGCCGAAGGTGCCTTGCGGATCACAAGTAGAGTCTCCATCCGGAGGTGGCACAAGGTCTCTTTCAGTGATGGGGAGAGCCTTGGTTAGACCTGTTCGCCTCTGAAGAAAACGCGCAATGTCAGCAGTTTTGCACATTGGAGTTTCCAAGGCGGCTCTCGCTCGGCAGCGCTTTTCGACGCGAGTGGAGCTTATGCCTCCTGTATGACTTTCTGTACATACCACTCATGCCCAGAGTGCTCAAGAAGATCAGGAATGACCGGGCACAAGTTAATCTTTTGGCTCATGATTGGGCACAGAGAGTTTGGTATCCGGAGCTTCGGGATATGAGCATCGATCCAATGATCAGGCTGCCCCTTCAGGAGAATCTTCTGTCGCAACATCAGGGTAGTGTACTCCATCCAAACCTGTCTACTCTATGCCTCCTTGCGTGGAGTTTGAGCTGCGACAGTTGACAGCTTTTGACCTTACTCCCGAAGTCTGCAAGGTTATTCTGGCAGCCAGGCGTTCCTCCACAAAATCTGTATACACCTGCCAATGGAATACATTTTGTAAATATTGTAGAGAACGAACTAGTCACCCTTTATCTGCCTCCCTGGCAGATATCCTCCTGTTTATCCGTTCCCTGGACCAGTAGGGCTCTACCTTGGGCAATTTGAAGGGCTACCTTTTGGCCCTCTCTGCTTTTCTTCGGCTGCCAGATCAGCTTTCACTCTTTAAGTCCCCTCTGGAACAGACATTTTTGAAGGGTTATTCCAATTTTTCCCCCTTCTCCTTTTCTTATGCCAGAATGGGACCTTAATTTGATCCTTACTTTCTTGATGTGCTCATCATTTGAGTCAATGCACAACTGTTTTCTACGGTGGCTCACTATCAAAACAGTTTTTTTGGTGGCAATTACCTCTGCCAGGAGGGTGAGCGAACTACAGGCACTGTCATCACAGCCTCCTTACCTGACAGTTTTCCCGGACAAAGTGGTACTGAGAACTAGGGCATCCTTTTTGCCCAAGGTTGTAACTCCCTTTCATCTGGGACAGTGTGTTGCTCTGCCCACTGTCTATGCACCTCCGCATCCTTCCAAGGAAGAGGAGCATCTCCACTGTCCAGACCCTAAAAGAGTGTTATTGTTCTATCTTGTTTGTACAAAAGAGTTCTGGGTGGATGACTGTGGGAGGCTGGCTTAGTATATGGTGTTCACTTATCAAGTCTAGCCCCCTGCACTGCACTAATCCAGACAACCCTTATGGTGATTTTAGTGGTCTTAGACAACCTTAGAAAGCTCTGTAAATGGTAGCTGTGGAGAGGAGCCTTACGGCTTAGTCCAGAAGTAGTGTAAAGCATCTTGTTTTACCAGCACTTAATCTTATGTTATGAGTTAAGTGAAAAAGAACCACACCGTGTGGTTATAAAAAATATGTATTTATTATTAACACTCATTGCGCAGTTACTTTGTATGGTGCCTGAGTTTGGGGTTGTTCTAATACCTTGGGCCTACAGAGAGATGAGAACATGTTCGTGAAACGAGTGCCCAAAAGCACCGCTGCTACTATTTGTCATAATGAACTGGGTGTAACTCCACTGTCTTTTCGTACCCAATTAGCTCATTTGATGCTTTGATATAATATCTGGGTAAAAGAGGAAACAGTTCTGAACTGCGTTATAATCTCGGATTGTTTGAAATTGGACTGTGTGAGAAAAATTCCTTGGATTACCCACATACAAGAACAATTGGGGAAGTTGGGATTGTTGGATTGTTTTGATACCCCCGGAAACATAGCTAAAATCTCGAGAGCCAAGCTGAAAAGAGACTTTCTCTCCTATTTGTACCAAGTTGGAGATAGTCGAGAGTCAGTAAAAAAAAGGGTTGTTGAGCACTCGCTCTTAGTTAGCTCCCTAGGTATTGAGCCCTACCTTTCTTTTTACTTCAATCATGCCAAAATGTTTTATTCGATCAGGTTTAGGATGGGTATCTCTCATTTTTGGTCTCATACCCACGAGATTCATATTGCGATGCTAAATTAGAGTTGTGCCCTAGAGACTGAGAGTATACACAGAGCACATTGCACTGCAAACTTTATATTAACCCTAGACGTACTTTTCTAAAACCATTTGTTAAGAATTTTAAATGTAAGAAAATGTCGGTCCGCATTACACTACTTACTTCTTTTAAATTATGAATTCATCTGTCTGATGATTTATAAGTACATTTCCTCTGGTGTACGGCTCCGGAATATTGTTGGAAAATGATTCTTTGTGCACTGATTAGGTTGGTTACATTTTATTGTGTAAATTTCTTTGAAATGTCGTTTTTTTGATGTATTATTTTTTGGGTGATACTCAGCCGAATAAAGATTTTTTTTTTTGTGAACCTTTATTAGTAACATAAGCATTTACAAGTATGGGCCTACAACCATCCCGGCCGGCCGCTAAACAAAGCAAAAGTACAGCAAGCAATATCGAGAAGTTATAGCAGCTCGAAATCCGGGGTCATAAAAATACTAGGACAGATCTTGTAATCAAATGCACAAACTTGAAATCAGGATTTGAGAGGTTCATTTTCAAATAAGAAACTGAAAAGGTGTTGCACAGTCCTACAATACTACGCTCGAATCAGGATATCTACAAACAGTACAGATACGAAGGAAATATCAGGGGTAAGATACACAAAGCAGGAGAAATGCAGGCACAACCCCGGCGCGTAGCGAATCTAAACCCCACCCCACAAAACGAAACATATTGCAGAGACCATGAGCGACAACGACACTGAAAAGAGAGGAAAGACTAAAGGGCCATAGGAACAAATACCTAACGAACACCCGCCCCCGACCCCCCACCCTGCACACCCGCAGAAGGCCATGGCCTACCCCCCCCAGCAGCGTGCCTGTTGCCCTAATAGAGACCCGAAATATAGAAAAGAGAAAAAAGAGAGAAAAAGAATAAGAAGAAGCGGGGGAGGGCCCTCGGTCTTGCCGCCCAACCCCACCCTTCACCCCTACCCCCAGGAAGATCCCAGAAACGAAGTAGTACAGTAATGAAGAACATCAAGTCCCGGCCACAACAGCGATGAAATCCCGGTCAAACATACCCACTGCACCGTCTGTCAACAATAAAGCCAATAGACTGTAAACCACATCATCCCTGACCCTGTCTGGCAATGTTACCGCCAGAAGTCCACTCGTCAATCAGTTTACAGAACAGTCCGGAAGGTCCGAACGATCTGGGCGGGTCAGGTCGGAGCGTAGCCATAGAAAAGTACAACAATCCAAACCCATCCAAGTATCGACAGCGGAGATCCGGTAATATCGACGTTGACCCCAGGAACTTTCCAGAGTTAACACACAGTAGTACCATCCAGGAAAGGAGAGTCACACAGTCCGGCAAGCGCCACAACATAGCTGGGACAGTCCAATACGGAGAATAGCGTTTCATCCCCAGCCGCCAGTTGAACATGTGTCCCAAAGAGACACCCACATTTAGATCCATGTCGGCCCGATCAGTCATGGGAACCGGGTCTTTCAGCGGCTCTCGGTACCTAGGCGGAGCTGGGACTCCCTCCGTGGACATAGCTGCGGGTTCGTCGGCAGTCCCTTGGAAGTGGACCATGGCCGCTAGAGACGGCGAGACTGCAATGGCGGCCATTCTTCTATCCAGGTCCCGAGCATGACAAATCAGGGTCTCGTGCAAATCCGTTAGGGCAGCCAATACGTCCTTGGATGTGGGCTCCTGCGTGCGTTGCAAGCATCCTGGCCCCATCCGTGTGACAGCCGTCCGACATGGACATGGACCGTAGAGGAGGGCACCAGCCGCCATCTTAGTCAATTTGGCCCCGTCCCTCTCCACCTCACTCAGGGACCAGGCCCCAATGCGGGGCGCCACCGGACACACCACCGGGGCTCAAAACTGTGGGGCGGGCTCCCCGGGGGAGAGTCACCAAAAGGCTAAAATTCCTGCTGCACCCCGGGAGTCGCCCGCCTATATCGGGGGCAATCCTTGGTTATGCCCGGGCAAAGAGTTTGGGGAGGGGGCAGGAGTCATGCGCCCCCTCCGATCCTGTTTCGCCACACTGCCCCTCAAGGGTCACCGCCAAGTGGACCGGGCCTTCACCGCCATCAGCAGCCCTTCAAGTCAACGGCACCCTCCGGCCGGCTCCTCATCGCCACCAACGGCCGTTGTTGTTGCAGTCGCGGCCGGATGCACAGCCAGGTCAACGCCCCGGTCTCATCACCACGTGGGCCGCAAAGCAGTCGGGGATGGTTCTCAGGGCCTGCCGCACGCAGGAGCCTCAGGAGCAGACGGTAAGGTCTCGTTCTCCTTCTCCTATTAAAGTACGCCGTCTTGGCTCAGGATAAACGCCAGGATATACGTGTGGGGCAAAGGGGCTCGCGGAGCCGAGCGACTATGCGGCCATTTCGGATGCCTGCTTGGCTCCTCCCCCCGAATAAAGATTTTTGACTGACTGACTGGCTGACTAACACTCACTAACACAATCTATTATCTCCTACCTGGAGATATAAACACATTACAAATAAAACGTTGTTGATAGAATAGCACAAATACACAGTGGTCTCCAAGGGGAGACCAAACTATATACAAAAATAGTGGAATGTGAACCACGACTTACTACAAGAATGAACCCAGAAAACATAGAAGAGTCGGGGACCCAAGGAACCACCCTTCTTTCTGGAACAGTCTCCCCCTACCTATCAGATCCATCACTGTCTACTCCCAATTCCGCAGGGCCCTAAAAACCCATCTGTTTTCTATTGCTTATCCCTGCTAATCACTTTTGACTCCTCCCATCTCCCTCAGTTTTCTATACCTCTAGCGCCAGGAAGCCACTTGGTCACAGTGCGCTTTATTAAGAACCTTTTTCATTTCATTTCATTTCACCCAGGGTGAGTATCTAGGAACCCCACGAAGGCTGTGTGCTGAGTGGGAACACAACTGCGTACTCCATTGAAGTCAATGGGTAAGTCATGATTGCAATTTTAAAGAACCCTTCTCAGCGGATCCTGAAGAAACTCAGTGTAAGATGAAAGGTTGGAGAGTCTCCCCACCCCTGGATACCCCACGAACCAGGATACCTACACCAGGGAAGCCGGGGCATAGTTATGAAGTGACGTCGGAAACCGCCATAGACTACAATGGAGGACTGCAGGAAGATGCCACTGATAAAGAAGGTAAAAGTGTCCATTGGAACCCAAAGGTGGACTCAAGATGAGAGGGACCTGCAAGCAGAGAGGACAGGGTCTATTCCACTCAGAAGTGACCTGGAGACAAATGCCTACTGATGTCTGGGATGCAGGAGAGTTGACGGTGCCCTTGAAGTTGCCACTGTACGGACCAGGCGATGCAGAGGGAGTCCAGGAGCCGTGCATGAACTGTCCCACGTCGGTTGACGAGGGCCAAGAGGTCAGTGCCCGGCAGGGGCACCAACAAGCCTTGGCAGCGGAAAACAATGTAGTTGAAGAAAAAGGTGCAGTGTCAGGACCAGCAAGGTCTAAGTGACTCACCATGAGGGGGTAAGTCAGAGCAGGCCCGAGCAAGCAGGGGAGCCCACTGGAGTAAAAGGAGACCCTCAAGAGGACCCACAGGCCGGAGGAATTGGAGTCGCAAGAGGACCTTGAGCAGCTCACCAAAGGATGAAGGCCCACAGTGCAATGGTTGCAGTGAAGGTGAAGATCTTGGCTGCAGGGGATGCTTGAGGTAGGAGCTTCTTGGAGCCCAAAGATCTCTGGAGGAGAGAGTCAACCAGCCTTGGCAAAGGCAAGTTGACATGGTGCACAGGGATACTGCTCCAGCGATTCCGAAGAGTAATACTGGCATCCAACTTGCTAGGAAGACAGTGTAGGCCTTGAGGGAGTCTTGGATGTCCACAGGCCTTGTGAAGAACCTGTACAATGCACAGGTACAGACATTGCAACAGACTTGCAGGACGACGAGACCAGGAGCAGCAGGAGTCTTTCCAGCTGCAGTCTCCGTTCCCCAACGTGAAGTTGAGGGATGTCCAGAGAGCCCAGACAGTTGAAGTTGTATTTAGACTGAATCTTGTCCCACGACGAATCAAAGGAACCACCCACTGTGAAGCCCTTATGTATCCTAAGGAAAGGGCTGGAACAATTCAGGGGTCCTTCCCAGAGGATGGGCTGCACAGTGGGGAGGATACTCCCATGTCCTTTGTTGAATTTCATGCCAGACCGTGAGCCAACAGCTGCCTGAACTGGTTTGAACTGGAGTATGCAGGGAGAGCACCAAATGTGCCCTTCAAGCAGTTTTGGTGGCGCTGGCAGGCGCCCTCACCCTGTCCAAATACACTAAGTCCTGTTTGGGAGGTGGTCACACATCTGCGTGACAGGATGTCTATTGTCCTGCCTTCCCCTTCTCGAGCTTGGCTCAGCAGCAGGAGTGCAGAATCATGCCTGTGGTCGGCAGCAACCATAGTTTGCTGTCTGGGTCTTGAAGACTGGTACCGGGGGCACTGAGGCCCTCCAGGAGGAGCTTTACAGTGCATGGAATTATACCTCCCACACCGCTTATGGTGTGGGGCGTTGATTCCAACATGTTTGATACCAAACATAACAAAGTTTGTTACAGCCAGGTTAGAGATGGTCATCATGCAATGAGGCATGGCCGCACTATGTATCGTAATGACTGATGCACTTACAACACAGGAGAATGGACTCCGAAGGTTGTAGGGGTGTCCTGCTCATGCAGGGGCACCCTCACGCTTAGAACCAAGCATTCTGCCTTCAGGATTGAAAGGCCTGTCTTAGGGGTGACATATTGGGTAAAGTTTTCAATAAGCAATAATCGTTCCTCGGTTGGACCACATGGGCTACAATACTGCCACTGCGCAAAGTGACTTATAGGTTTTAAGTGCAGTGACCTGAGATATAAGGAAACTTATATCTGTCGTAAGTGGTGCTAACACCAGCTTACACAGGCTGCATTGGCAGGTGTGTAGTCACAATTTGAAAGGTCTCTCATGGGTGACATAAAACATGCTACAGCCCATAGGAGACCCCCAGTGTACTTATGCCCTGGGTACCTTAGGGACTTACAAAGAAGGCCAGCTTTATTGCTGGTGACGCCTGGTGCAACAATCTATTTTGGCCACCCCCACCCATGACCCCCTCTTTGGATTACCTGACTGTTACCTGGCAAAAGTGCCCCTCATTTTTCCACAGCCCTTCTCTCACATACCTTTCATTTGTTTTAGAGCCCTGGTAAAGGCTGGCTTTATTATTTCGCTCAGCTATCAACAAAGCATACACATTTGTTGTTTGCAGCAAGCATATTAACCCTCTGCGCTACTTTAGGACGAGTGAAAAACTCACTAGCAGAACTCTGATCTCTCTCTCTAGCAAGAACATTAAACTCAAGAGTTACCTTGACATTTTTGTTGATGATTTATAAGTACATTTCCTCTAGTGTACGGCTCCGGAATATTGATGGAAAATGATTCTTTGAGCAGTGATTAGGTTGGTTACATTTGATTGTGTAAATTTCTTTGAAATGTCGTTTTTTTAATGTATTATTTTTTAGCTGATACTCAGCCGAATAAAGATTTTTGACTGACTGGCTGACTAACACTCACTAACACAATCTATTATCTCCTACCTGGAGATATAAACACATTACACATAAAACGTTGTTGATAGAATAGAATAGCACAAATACACAGTGGTCTCGAAGGGGAGACCAAACTATATACAAAAATAGTGGAATGTGAACCACGACTTACTACAAGAATGAACGCAGAAAACATAGAAGAGTCGGGGACCCAAGGAACCACCCAGGGTGAGTATCTAGGAACCCCACGAAGGCTGTGTGCTGAGTGGGAACACGACTGCGTACTCCATTGAAGTCAATGGATAAGTCGGGATTGCAATTTTAAAGAAGAACCCTTCTCAGCGGATCCTGAGGAAACTCAGTGTAAGATGAAAGGTTGGAGAGTCTCCCCACCCCTGGATACCCCACGAACCAGGATACCTACACCAGGGAAGCCGGGGCATAGGTATGAAGTGACGTCGGAAACCGCCATAGACTACAATGGAGGACTGCAGAAAGATGCCACTGATGAAGAAGGTAAAATTGTCCGTTGGAACCCAAAGGTGGACTCAAGATGAGAGGGACCTGCAAGCAGAGAGGACAGGGTCTATGCCACTCAGAAGTGACCAGGAGACAAATGCCCACCGATGTCTGGGATGTTGTGGGAGAGTTGACGGTGCCCTTGAAGTTGCCGCTGTACGGACCAGGCGATGCATAGAGAGTCCAGGAGCCGTGCATGAACTGTCCCACGTCGGTTGACGAGGGCCAAGAGGTCAGTGTCCGGCAGGGGCACCAACAAGCCTTGGCAGCAGAAAACAACGTAGTTGAAGAAAAAGGTGCAGTGTCAGGACCAGCAAGGTCTAAGTGACTCACCATGAGGGGGTAGGTCAGAGCAAGCCCGAGCAAGCAGGGAAGCCCACTGGAGAAAAAGGAGACCCTCAAGAGGACCCACAGGCCGGAGGAATTGGAGTCGCAAGAGGACCTTGAGCAGCTCACCAAAGGATGAAGGCCCACAGTGCAATGGTTGCAGTGAAGGTGAAGATCTTCGCTGCAGGGGATGCTTGAGGCAGGAGCTTCTTGGAGCCCAAAGATCTCTGGAGGACAGAGTCAACAAGCCTTGGCAAAGGAAGTTGACATGGTGCACAGGGATACTGCTCCAGCGATTCCGAAGAGTAATACTGGCATCCAACTTGCTAGGAAGACAGTGTAGGCCTTGAGGGAGTCTTGGATGTCCACAGGCCTTGTGAAGAACCTGTACAATGCACAGGTACAGACATTGCAACAGACTTGCAGGACGACGAGACCAGGAGCAGCAGGAGTCTTTCCAGCTGCAGTCTCGGTTCCCCAACGTGAAGTCGAGGGATGTCCAGAGAGCCCAGACAGTTGAAGTTGTATTTGGACTGAATCTTGTCCCACGACAAATCAAAGGAACCACCCACTGCTAAGCCCTTACGTATCCTAAGGAAAGGGCTGGAACAATTCAGGGGTCCTTCCCAGAGGAGGGGCTGCACAGTGGGGAGGATACTCCCATGTCCTTTGTCGAATTTCATGCCAGACCGTGAGCCAACAGCTGCCTGAACTGGTTTGAACTGGAGTATGCAGGGAGAGCACCAAATGTGCCCTTCAAGCAGTTTTGGTGGCGCTGGCAAGCGCCCTCACCCTGTCCAAATGCACTAAGTCCTGTTTGGGAGGTGGTCACACCTCTGCGTGACAGGATGTCTATTGTCCTGCCTTCCCCTTCTCGAGCTTGGCTCAGCAGCAGGAGTGCAGAATCATGCCTGTGGTCGGCAGCAGCCATAGTTTGCTGTCTGGGTCTTGAAGACTGGTACCGGGGGCACTGAGGGCTTCCCGGAGGAGCTTTACAGTGCATGGAATAATACCTCCCACACCGTTTATGGTGTGGGGCGTTGATTCCAACATGTTTGATACCAAACATAACAGGGTTTGTTACAGCCAGGTTAGAGATGGTCATCGTGCAATGTGGCATGGCCGCACTAAGTATCGTAATGACTGATGCACTTGCAACACAGGAGAATGGACTCCGAAGGTTGTAGGGGTGTCCTGCTCATGCAGGGGCACCCTCATGCTTAGAACCAAGCATTCTGCCTTCAGGATTGAAAGGCCTGTCTTAGGGGTGACATATTGGGTAAAGTTTTCAATAAGCAATAATCGTTCCTCGGTTGGACCACATGGGCTCCAATACTGCTACTGCGCAAAGCTACTTATAGGTTTTAAGTGCAGTGACCTGAGATATAAGGAAACTTATATCTGTCATAAGTGGTGCTAACACCAGCTTACACAGGCTGCATTGGCAGGTGTGTAGTCACAATTTGAATGGTCTCTCATGGGTGACATAAAACATGCTACAGCCCATAGGAGACCCCCGGTGTACTTATGCCCTGGGTACCTTAGGGACTTACAAAGAAGGCCGGCTTTATCGCTGGTGACGCCTGGTGCAACAATCTATTTTGGCGCCCCCCCCCACCCATGACCCCCTCTTTGGATTACCTGACTGTTACCTGGCAAAAGTGCCCCTCATTTTTCCACAGCCCTTCTCTCACATACCTTTCATTTGTTTTAGAGCCCTGGTAAAGGCTGGCTTTATTATTTCGCTCAGCTATCAACAAAGCATACACATTTGTTGTTTGCAGCAAGCATATTAACCCTCTGCGCTACTTTAGGACGAGTGAAAAACTCACTAGCAGAACTCTGATCTCTCTCTCTAGTAAGAACATTAAACTCAAGAGTTACCTTGACATTTTTGTTGCTGTCTGAAAGCTGGGCACAAGGAACTCTACAGCAGGTGTTTTTAAATCTTAATTTATTGCTAATAGAGCGCCCACCCACTTGAGGTCAGTGTGCCCCTCCAGGTCAGCGCTCAGTGCAGCTGCACCAGTCGCTCCGCCCTATAGCCGACCCTGCTTACAAGGGTACACCAGTAGCCAATCTGGAGTGTACCTAAGTACTCACCATGTTTAATTTAGGGTAGAAGCACAGATACTGGGGTCCTGGTTAGCAGGATCCCAGTCAGTCTAGTAGGTAAAACATAATGACACCAGCTAAAAGTGGTGATGACCGTGAAAGCAGATCTTACTTTCCTACAATGCCCAACTCTTTATAGGATATGTGGGAGCAAAAAAAGGGGTGTGCTGTCCAAAAGAGGACCATACCATGCTGGGTTATCCTGTGCATCAAAATATGTTATGCCTTGGCAAAAAAGCAGACTCCCGAAGACCTTAGGGCCCATTCCACCAGGGCGAAAGCTGCCACCACAGCCCTCCAGCGTGGTGTTCCTATTTCTGACATCTGTCAAGCGGCCACGTGGGCATCTCTGCACACATGTGCTAAGCACTATTGTTTGGATTCTCAGGTTCGCAGGGTGGGCCTGTTTGGGTGCTCTGTCTTACAGGATTTCTTGGTTTAAAGCTTCCCGCAGTCCCACCTCCGGGGAAGGTAGGGCTTGGGTATTTGTTCAAAGGTAAGAAATCTGCGGCTAGATGTCTCTATCAGATGGACAATTTACTTACCTTCGGTAATGCCTTATCTGGTAGAGACATAGTCTAGCTGCAGATTCCTTACCGACCCACTCATCCTGTCGGCACTGCGGAATTGTCTTTTAGTGTTAGGGCTGCTCCCCTTCAGGGCCCTAGGGCTAGATGTAGGTAAATAGGTTTTACCGATTCTTAAATACCGAATTTTACTGATTCAGTATTTAAGAATCGGTAGAACCTATGTAGGTAAAAAATCGGTAAAAAATACCGATTCCGTAAGATTCGGTATTTACCGATTCGGTAAATACCGAATCGGTATTTGCTATTAAATCCTATGGGCCTTGAAGCCCATAGGATTCAATAGCAAATACCGATTCGGTATTTACCGAATCGGTAAAAATACCCTACATCTCCATAGCCCAATACCGGTCGGAAACGGCCGAAAATCGGTATTTTCTGCCGTTTCTGACCGGTATTGGGCTACCTACATCTGGCCCCTAGTCTCTTTTTTAACACACCATGGTCAGTCACTTCATGGCTCCGTGTTTCTGGCTTTGAAAGCTGTGAAAAGTGCTGACATCAGCACATTACAGGGGAGGTTATATTGGCGACTCAGATGTCACAACAACCACAAACCGGTCGCCGACGACATCATGCGGATTAGACTGATGCCACCTACCACTGCGCAGGGGTACTGCTAAGAAAAATCTTTCAGATCCAGCCTGACATCTGGAAGTTCAAAGGTAAGGAATCTGCAGCTAGATCATGTCTCTACCAGATTAGGCGTTACCGAAGGTAAGTAACTTGTCCTTTTAGGTGTGGCGTAAGCCAAGACGTTTTGATTTTACTATAAATATATGTATAGTTAGTTCCTTTTTCTTTTTTTGTTTTTAGTTTCAAAAACCTTTATTGATGCCAAGAGTTTCTATACACAGCATGATGCCTACATCCCTGGCGGGCCGGCAATGCAAATTGACGTTTCGTAAGGCATTATAGGCGGGGACGAGGCACCCAGCAAGCCGCCTACAACCACATCGGGCCAGCCACATCAGGTGGCAAGTATGGTTATCGGCATTGAAAGGCCTCGAACATTTATAATCTAAAACAGGGTAAAGAAGTAACAGTAGCACTGTTCGCCAATTTAAAAGGAGAAAGAGCCCACATGTGCTGATTCCTGCCACACAGCTGCACTAATAAATGGTTTTATCCTATACTCTGTTGTCACATTTAGTTATTACATCCTGACCTGCGTGATCTCCCACATGCATCAGTTCCCATCCCCGCCGTGTGCGCCATCCCCATCAGCGCGGGATTCTGTGATTGTGTCTGTGGCTGTGGTATCTGGAGAGGAGCCCATATATCGCGTGGGCGAGAGGAAGGTGGTAAGAGTTCAGCATAGTTATGCAATTGTTCTTGACAATATATAAGATCGTGTAGCCAATCTTTAAATTTGGGAGCTCTTCCTCTGCCCCAACTACAGGTGATTGTTCTTTTGGCGAGGAGGAGTGCTAATGAAACATACCGTTGCACCTTATCGGGCAGCGGCTCAGTATATCCCAGGAGGGCGGTGAGGGGGTCTTTCAAAACATGTAACCCAGTCATTTGATCCAAAGCGAGCATAGCTTCCCCTCAGTAGTTTCAGACAAACGGGCAGTCCCAAGCCAAATGCTTGAAGTCAGCTCCCTCTTCCCCACAGCGATTGTAGTGATCATTGTCGCACAGATGTAGGCGAAGCAGGCGTGCAGGCATGTAACACAAGCAGTGAATATAATTGTAGTGGATGATGTGCAGACTACCGCTGGCAGAGACATCACCGGTTTGGCGACAGCAGAAGGACCATTAATCTTCAGTGAGGGGAGACCCCAATTCCTCCTCCCACCGACTTTTAGCTGGGGGAAGATCACACTCGCGATCTGTTTGGGTGGTACGATATAGGAGTGACACTACATGTGTAGGAGTAGTTTGCTGCAGAAGGGAGTGAAGGGGGGCATAATGGGAGGTTCCTGTGGGAAGCATGGGGTGAGGGTTTGCATGTTCTGTCTAAGCCTGATATAGTATAACTGTTCAAGAGGGGTGGAGGGGGGAGGTTCCGATGAATTCCTCGCTGGTGCAGAATTTGCCTTTTATGTAGAGTGTTCCCCAGGTCAGGATGGACAGCTTACGGGAAAAGCCGGCGACAACCCCCTTCCTGTGACCGGGAGGCCTTGTCTTCCCTGGAGGGGTAGTAAGGGTGAGTAAAGTAGTGGGCAGTGGAGCTGTTGAGCTAGGTCATGCCAGGCGCTGGTACTGCATTGAACAGTGGTGGAGGCCAGACATCTCGGGACAGCAGGGGTGCTCAGATAGGCAGAGCATGGTGTGGGAGTCATGTATCCGTCCTCTATCGCCAGGTGGGGCATATAAGGAGGAGGGTTTATCCAGTAGGATCCAAAGTGAGCCTGGGCGCAGCTGAAATATAGTTCCAGGTCTGGTATCTCAAATCCTCCGGCAGCAAAGGGTCACATGAGGATGTCCCAGCTCAGCCTACCTTGTTTCCCGCCCAAACAAGGTGAATTAGTTGGGTTTTAATATCTTTTAAAAAATGGCGGCTAGGAGCGTAGGGGATATTCATGAAAAGGTAGAGCAATTTGGGTAGCACCACCATTTTTATCAGGGAAGCTCTCCCAGCCATGGAGAAGGGTAGCGATATCCACCTGGTGATTTTTTCAGTTAGGAAAATCGAGCGCGCATCCGTAGTTGGCCAACATCAAGTCGTTCCGGTTCCCAGAAATAACTATTCAGAGATAGGTGTGCGTATCTTCACACCATGTGAGTGGGAAATCAGGTTCGAAGCGCGTGGTGATTTCCGTAAGGGGGTATAGCTGGGATTTACCCCAGTTAATATTGACCCCAGAGAGGTGACCAAAAAGGATGAGTAGCCTGAGAATGGGATTGAGACTTTCTTCTGGATTGCACAGGTATAGAGTAAGGTCGTCAGCGTACAAGGAGACTAGTATTTGCCTCTCTGGATAGATGAGAGCGTGATTCCGGAAATGGAGTCGGAATTTGGCCAAAAGGGTTTCAATTGCTATGGCAAAAAGCTGGGGCGAGAGAGGGCACCCTTGGCGAGTGCCTCTGGCTATGGTGAAGGGGGAGGATTGAACGCCGTTGACCAAGACTCTAGCCTGTAGGCCAGTGTATAGCAGGTTTATACAGGCTAGGAATGGAGCAGGAAACCCCATGCGTTGCAGGACGAAGGCAAGGTAGTCCCATTCTAGTGAATCAAACACCTTGGTTGCGTCGAGAAATACAACCGACGTGCTCGTATCTGGATCAATATCATGGAGGACTGCGAACAGGGTGCGCAGGTTGTGAGACGTGCCTCTGTTTGGTACAAGTAAAGAAGAGGCTAGCTAGCTGGGATTGCTTACTAGACTTAGGTGCGCACTACCATGAAAAATTAACAATTCTTCACAATTTTAAACCAAATTTCAAGCACTTTTATCCGTGCAATTTATTCATAACCTTTTGTGAGCAGTTAAAATTTCGATTTTTAACAATTCAATCACAAATAGATTTGCATAAACTCAACTTTGTACTGCATAATATAACCTAAACAAAACATATTCTTTCAAAATCAGATTTCGATGGCTCAATGCATTTCGGGACATAAATGTGGTCCCTTCGTCAGGGGACACAAACGAGCGTTCACCATCGTTTCATTGAAGAATAAACGCTATCTACTATGCACTCAATGACGCGATTCTCAAAACATAATCGGATCGTACCATCAGTATGACCACCAAATTCCAGCATCTCCCACACTTCCGTGTACCCTGAGGTGCCGGGTTTTTAGGAACCCGGTGGTGCCAGGGGATAACACCCAAGGACCTCTGACTTCTCCCTGTTCCGGACCACAGAAACCAAGAGTCTTCTAGGTGAAGTCAGAGATCGAGTTTTATTGGCTGCAACCAAGTAACAAGCGTCCTAGAATTACAACAGCACGGGTTGTAAGTTCTCAGGAGACTGTTCGTTTTTACAGAACCAGCCTTCTCCTTTTATACAAAAATAACAGCTGCAGGCAAGAATTCTTTAGTTTACAATATGGTCATATACATATTTCCAAAATAAGGTAAAAAGCACAGTCATGTCGGCCACCCCATATTTTAGATGTCCAGTTTGTGATAGATGGCCCAGCCCGGCCCAGAACTACCATCAGATATCGATGAAACCCCAATAAAACCGGGCACCTCCTTGTCGTAAAACTGGCCATAAACAAGAAACATGGACATGTGTATGTGTGTAGAAAACATGGTCTGTATGTAGTGAATGGTTTAAGGCATGTTGTGCCTTGATGCTATCTTACTCGGCCACTGGGCGAGGAGCTGCCCAAACAGGTTTGGCTGGAGGCAGTGGAGTCAGTTCGGCCAGGTCATGGGGAAGTCAGCTAAGGTGGACGTGTCCTTTCAGATCAAACTCGGCCTTAATCAATTGACTATATGAGGGCAAGCCACAAGATGGATGCCGTTTACAAAATGGAGTCTGAGGGTTCGGGACGGAAACTACGATTTAAAGGTGATAGCATCACTCAATCATGACGCGAATGCATAGGGATAGTGCCCTAATCATTACCGGTCTGTAGACACCAAATTCGTCATGGTACGATGATATTTCGTAACACGAATGTTGGACCTCGGTACCATATTACAGCAGGGTCCAGAATTTCAGAACCACAGACCCTCCTTTTGCCCTCATATTCGGCAATAACTCATGCTAATCTGAGTCCAATTCGGTATTCATGAAGTCATGGAGATGCTGCTGTAGCATCATTCTGCTGCTCAATTCGTCCCTTGACACAGGCTTCCTTACACATGAAGTAGCGCAGAGGCCACATATTGCAGGAGCGCACTGCATAAACAGGCAGAACATAAACAGAATGGCTAAGATCATCCCAATGAAGATCAGAGTTTTCCATCCCCAGGCAGAGATCAGTTCCCAGAACCACCCTAGCAGGGACCAATCCCCTTTATCCACGTGAAGGGAATCAGAGATTTTGTGCAGTTTGGAGATGGCCTGGTACACTGTCGGAGCATTATCAGGGATGAAAATGCAACAACTGGATTGGATCACTCTACATACACCACCACGGTCTGCAAGTATGACATCTAGGGCAACCCGATTCTGAAGAGTCATAAGTCGGTCCGACTGGAGCTCAGCTGTCAAGTTACTAAGGGCACCGGCCGTTTCGGTCATGGCGGATTCAACTACCCTCGTTAACTGGCGAATGTTCCTGCTGTTCACCATGGGCCCCCAAAACGGCAGAAAACCCTTTGCGAAGTCTCCAAACTCCTGACCCGCAGTGTCGTCTTGACTCACGACACCCCTAACTGTCCTTGTCCGATGATAATCTGCCCCGGCCGTGTAGGTGGGTGGCAGCAGAAACAAGATGAAACACGTGCCCGAGAAGTCAGGGGGCAACCATGTGTATGCTTTGTCATGACAGACGAAGTAGGTACCCTTAGCCGCTAAGAATGGAGGGGAAGTTCGGGATGCAAACACATATGTTTCCGTGCATATGCTCTTCCCCAACTGTGCTTTGGGATTCCTGCCAATACCTTGCAGACATAGGTGACCTCGGTGGGGTACTATCCAAACCGGGGAGGATTTCTTTGTTTTCTTGTTCTCACTCAAGGAAATCCCATACTTAGTGATGTTCCATCTACTGTACAGGGTAAACTCATCTTTGGGAATCGCTCGATACGTGTCGATATCCCTGCTCATATTCCTTATTCCTGCCACTAGGGCCTTGTTGCTGGAATTGCTCCCTGTGGGACGCGGGGGATATGGTTCTATGGCAAACAGGAACATCGTCTGGAAAGCCCACAGAGAACCATAGTAACTGAATGGCAGGACGAAGTAAGGGATGCCCTTATCTGTTGTGTGTGGCATAAGTCCACAGATCCAACAGTTCGAGGTGTTCATTATAGACTGGTGCTGGTGTAGGAGCTGGATGAATGAGTTATTTACAAATTAAAGTCTTCTGGCAGACTCGTGTTCAGGTAGAGGGTGAAAGGAGTGTGGAGGAACGGTAGGAGGAGGTGTGGGCTGAGTGTTATTTACAAAGGTAACTCGAAATGTGAATAAAGTATAGCCAACCATGAACATCATTATGCTACACAACATTAAAATACATATTATCAGGAATCTTTTTCTGGCCATCACAGTGCATATTTTCTTTCTAAAGTTCGTGGATCTAGCAGGTCTCTCTACCCTTGGAAACTCCATCCTCTAGTTGCTGCCCGCGGTGGGAGATTGATTCTGCCAAAGAGTGCTTTCTGTTCAGCCCAGGGTAATTCCCTCGGGCCAAACAGAACCGTTGACCTAAACGTCTCAGCTGCACTCCCCAGACTATCAACCGCGACCCTAGCAGCAGAACCGGATGGCGGTTCGAAAATCAAAAATGAGCAAGTTCCCTGGGCGAGAGAGCTGTAAAATCAAAAATAGTTCTTGGGGAAATAGTTCTTATTAGTTCGTTGTCATTAGTTCGTTTCTCTTGGCCTTAGACTATACCGTTGTTTCCCAGGTACGGTGTGGTCTTCAAACAATGTTTCAGGTTCTGTAGTGTCCAACTGCATTGACGGTGGCACAAATCCTTGCAGAATGTGATCACTCTCCTTTTCTGAACCAGTTCCTTTCAATCGTGCATCGCTGAAGGGTGCAAAGCGTGGTACGGACTCGGTCTCAGAGTCAGCAATTCCCTCCTGGACCCACCGGTCATATGGAAGAGGCAGAGGGACCCGTTTACAATGGATCCTGTGGATCCAGTTCTTCTTCCCTTCCACCCGAACGGCTGATCTTGTGGAAAGAAGGACGAGGTACGGGCCGGTCCACCTGGGCTGTTCGTTTTTCGTTCTCTGAAAGTTTTTCACCAAGACCCAGGTGCCAGGTTCAATCGCATGACCGGGATCATCAGATGCTGGCGGAGAGGAACTGTGAACCTGTTGGTGTAAAACACGCAATTTAGTTGTCAATTCGCACAAATAGTCAAGCAGTACAGGGTGCTCTATCTCACTTAGTTTCTTGGGCCTTGGCACTCCCCATATGTTTGCTGGGCGCCCGAACACTATTTCGTGGGGGCTAAGTCCCAGTCTAGAGTGGACAGTCATTCTGGTAGACAGGAGTGCTAAAGGCAAGGCGTCAGGCCATTTAAGACCTGTGCTGGCTTGGATCTTGGCTAGTTTGAGTTTTAGGGTGCCGTTGTAGCATTCTACTAAACCAGCTGATTGGGGGTGATTTGCAGCGTGGAACTTCTGGTGTATGCCTAGACATTCGCACACTCTCTTCATCACTCGTCCCACGAATTCACTTCCATTATCACTCCAGACCATTCTAGGCATACCAAATCTAGGGAAGAATTCCTTGACAAGGGCTTTGGCAGTTGAAAAGGCAGTGTTGTCCTTATGGGGATACGCTTCCACCCATCTGGAGAAGGCGCAAACAACAACAAGCACGTATTTCAGATTGTTGCATCTTTCCATGTGGATGAAATCGAGCTGCAAAACCTCGAACGGATACGTTGGAGGCGCAAAATGACCAGCTGGAGTTGGGGTTCCCCTACCGGGATTGTACTTCAAACACACCATACAGTTCCTGACCAAATTCTCTGCGCATTTCAGGATACCACTATTCTGCCATACTGGGGCCAACAACTTACAGATTCCTTTTGCACTAAGGTGAGCCATTCCATGGGCCATTGTCACCACTGCAAGCACGTATGCATCGGGTAACAGCCATCGCTGATGCTCTCTCCATTCATTCACCTCTTTTTCAGTGGCATCAGTTTGTATAGACTTCACACTTTCAATAGTGTCCTCGCACATACCCACGGCGGCAATCCATCTCGCATGACCTACAACATACATCCGACTCATGGTATTCCTTGCAGTCTCTTTCACAACTTCATCTGCAAATGCATTCCCACGACCAACATCATCTTGAATCTTTGTGTGCGCACTGCATTTTATAATCGCAACTTGTAGTGGCAAGGTCAGTGACTCAAGAAGCTCGTTAACTAGCTGACCATGTTGGATTCTTGCACCATGTGACGTCAGGAACCAACGTTCACGCCACAATCTTCCAAAACTATGGGCCACGCCAAAGGCGTATTGGCTATCAGTATACACATTCACTCGCTTTCCTTTTGCCAACACACACGCTCTCGTAAGTGCAACTAACTCGGCTGCTTGCGTGGAATTGTGGGGAATGCGCGCGGCCTCTACAATCGTGTGCAATGTCGTTACAGCATATGTTGCAGTCGTATCACCATTTGGCAACTTGAAGCATGAACCATCAACCCATAAAGTATCATTACATTCAGGAAGGGGAGTGTTCTGCAAGTCTACTCTCCCTTTTGTCTCTTCTTCTGTCCTAAAGCAGCAATCCTGTTTTTCAACCTCATCTGTCTCTGCCGGAATGGGCAATAACGTAGCGGGGTTGAGTGTATCACACCTTTTTATGTGTATGTGACTTGCTAATAGTGTCAGCTCATAACTGGACAGTCGAGCACTAGTTAAATGCTGTGTCTTCGTTCTGTTTAGCAAAATGTCTACTGCATGTGGGACCATAACGATCAGAGTATTATTCATCACTAACCCAGCAGACTGTAGAATACAGACAGCTGCTGCAGCGGTGGCCCTCAGACAACTTGGTAATGCCTTAGCTACAGGATCTAGAGTCGCTGAGAAATACGCGCATGGGTGCTGTTTGTCCCCAAAGTATTGTGTCAGGACTGATAATGCGCAACCTTCCTTCTCATGGACATATAATGTAAAAGGCTTACTGTAGTCGGGGTTGCCCAACACAGGAGCCGAACACAATGCATCACGCAACTTGTGGAAACTTGTCTGACACTCTTCAGACCAAGGCATGGGATCGGGTGTGTCTTTACAGATTAGTGCCAGCAAAGGTTTAGCCAATAGTGAAAAATTCGGTATCCATTGTCTACAGTACGATGTAATGCCCAAGAAGGCACGCACTTCTCTTTGTGTCCTTGGGGCACTCAATCTTGCAATTGCCTGTATTCTCTCTGGGGTCAGTCTCCTTCCCTCCTTCGATAAGATGTGACCTAAGTAGGTCACTTCTTGTCGACAAAATTGCAGTTTTGAAAGAGAGACTTTGTGCTTCATGTCACATAAATGACGCAATAACGACAATGTGGCTTGCTTGCAAATCTCTTCAGTATCTGCAGCAATCAGCAGATCGTCTACATACTGAATCAGAGTCGCACCATCAGGTAAAACAATCGTGTCAAGTTGTGTTTTCAGAGCCTGACTGAATATCGATGGACTTTCACAATAGCCCTGAGGAGCGCGTTTGAAGCGGAAGCTTCGTCCTCCTAAATTGAAGCCAAAAATATCTCTGCTCTCCTCAGCAATCGGGATGCTGAAGAAGGCGTTCTTCAGGTCAATCACCGAAAACCAAGTGGCTGAAGCTGGAACCATAGTCAATAGTGCAGTAATGTCAGGGACAACTGGAAACTGTGGTACAACAATTGTATTCACTTCTCTGAGATCAATCACAAATCTGTACACAGGGGGCTGTGAAGGATCAGTACGCTTTAAGACTGGAAAAACAGGACTGTTACAAATGTTGCCTGTTGTCTCTTCAATGACATCTTTCTCGATCAGATCGTAAACGATCGTTAACAAAGCCTTTTCACATTCGTTGGAGATCTTGTATTGGGGAATACGTGGCAACCTAACGTTGGCTCGCAATGTAATGACATATGGCGCTATCTCCAAAAGACCCACATCATTAGAACCAGTAGCCCAAAGTATATCTGGGAGAGATGACAATTCGGTTGGAATATTCTCCCTTGATAGATACATCGGAGAAACCACTTTCTTACCAAGGGTAAGTTGTACTCCCGAAGGAGAACAGTACAAAGTCTCGTATAATCTTTTTAACAAATCCTAACCTAACAAATTTTCACCACAACCTGTTGTAAGAATGAGGGGTGCTTCTAATTCACATGGGCCAACAGAAAGGGGCATAGGACTAGAGATCGGGTTTCTAACCGGGGCGCCAGAAAAACCTACTGAAACATTCATTTCGCCAGACAAAGGTGCGCCAGGAAGTTTTGAGTGCATAATAGAACTTTTCGTAGCACCAGTATCCAGCAGAAAAGGTTCTGACACTCCTGATGTAATCACCTCGACATAAGGTCCATTCTGATCTACTGGAACTGAAACAACTCCCTCTCTTTGTCCATGGCTGTCCTAGCAATTATTACCCTCATTCTCGTTTTATGCGTAGTAGTCGTCAGCATAGTACTGAGCTGATCTAGAAGACGCGTTATTCTGTTGATCAAAGCTGTTCATAGAATTCTGAGGCAGAAAAGAAGTGGTATTCTGGGGGAAATTTCCACGGACCCTACCCCTAGGAGCCTGTTGAACACCTCTACCTCTTGCACTGGAAACACCATTTAGACGTCGCGCCAGAGCTGGACAATTATTCTTGAAATTACCCTCTTCCTTGCAGTATGCACACTGATTCGGACCATACGGAAAACGCTGATGAGAAAACTCGTTTCCTTGCGAGTTTCTCGAATACTGCTGTGGTTGCTGATAATTGGGCTGACTAGGAGTGCGTGGCAGATAGGCTTGCTGGAGAAGAACTTTAGTTTTTAAATCTTTTGTCTTTCTGTCTGCCTTATCTAGCTCGTCTTTGCGCCTATTTTCGTAGTACTGGGCTGTGGCTAAAATCTGCGCTGACGTGGAAACAGCCCAAGCACTCTCTGAGTCTTTCAATTTATTACATAGTTCAGGAAGCAAATTATGTACAAATTTGTCTACAAACAATCTTTGGCCACACTCGGTAGCCATATCCTGACCACTGTGATCGACGAAAGTCTCTTCAAACCTTGTGAAAAAGTCAGACACATTCTCATCTTTCTTCTGCTTACACGCAGACAACTTGTCCCAATTTACGCGCAATTCAGGCCTTAGAGTCTTCATGTACGTGATAATTCTACCAGGAAGTTCAGCTACTAAAGGCTCAGGTTTGGACCCACCAATTTGTCTAGCATCTGCAGCAGTAATATTAGCCCACGTGTCACCCAATTCTTGATCATGATCTGTATGACGAATCTTACTCCATAAGGGCTGCGGAACAACATTCCCAAACAACAGGTCTACATCTGCTAAATTCATTATACATGAGCTGGCAGTTTGTGACAACTCCTTATAATACCCTGCATGATTTTTACGAGGATCAGGTAATGTCTGCTTAAGTGCTAAAACTTCGGATCTTTTCCAGGGGACATGTACCCATACACGCTAAAATGCGGTGGAATGGGTGGGTTTGCATTCGCATCACCTTCCCTCCAAACTGGAGGAACTTCTCTCATAGGGTACTGTCGCGCCTTTTTCCTACATGACATGTCGTCCTCATACAGTGATCTAGAAACGTTTCCCTTACTCCTATAGGATAACAACAAATCTATCGCTCTTTCGACATCGGCACCTACAATCATTCCTTCATAGAACTTGAAACGCATACGGAATAATTCCTTCATTTTGCGTTTTGGATCATTCGTCTCCAAATCTTCGCAAAGATAGACACACATCTCTTCGAATACGTATCTCTGAGTGGGTGCATCCCATTGTCGGAAGACTTCCATAACAGACTGAACATCGTATCTAACAGTATCGGTAACCCATTTGCGTGCTAACTCATTCAACACTTCTCTTTCCTGATAATCAGGCAGTTGACTACGCAACTGTCTACGTCCTGTTTTAGGGGTCGTTTTAGGCGACCCAAAGAAAGGTGAGAGCAGACCAGTGACAGTACTTGCCACTCTCTGTCGAACAGAAGGAGAAGCTTGCGGAGAGGCAGATGTGCCAGAGAAGACAGGCTGATGCAAAGAGGAAGTCGAGGCAATAGCAGAAGAAGTCGAGGCAGTGGCAGAAGTAGTATCAGGACAAACAGTTGGAGCAGTAGGCAAAGTTGTAGAAGAAGTAGATGGAGTATGTAGCAAAGGCGGCGGCCCTTGAGAAGGCTGCGCCGGAGAAGTAGGAACCAGCTGAAGATGAGCTGGTGCTTGTGCAAGAGCTGCATTTCGTGCGCCGGGGCGCGGTATAACGAAACGCTTCGGGGGTCCAGTAATACTCGATGTGTATGGGGGTGGTGAATTCAATAAATGGGACATTAGTGGATCTTTCTCGGATGTTCCATTTGAATCTTGTCCTTCATGGGGCAACATCGGGTAGCATTTATCTACTGCTAATTTCTTGCTTCTGAGCATTTGCTCACTTTCCTGCTCTTCCTCATTATCCCTGTATGCAATGGCAGCTTGCACCATTGACATACCTCTTTTATTTTTCTTTGCTAATTTCATTTCTTTCTGTTTGGCTTCTTTTCGCCATAAGCGGAAAGAGTCAAACATCGCCGGCCGGGCTTTCTTCTTAAACAGTTTGACCTCGAGGTTATCTAAAATTTCTGCGTCAAAGCTACCATATTGGGGCCATTTTAAAACACCATCTTTACGGGTGTATTTTATCCACACTTCATTATACGTGATAGGGCCTACTCTGTGCTTTATATATAACTCATATGTTGGAGTTCCAATCGGAGGAACCGGACACGAATCCTCTAATCGGGAGTCCTTACTACAACCAAGACAAAACAAGTTTCCAAGTCTGCTAAGACCAGGCATCTTTGCTCACTAGTCTAGCTTCAAACTTCAAGGGATTATCGATTACGATATTTTCGTGAATACACGAATCCCTCGGTTTTGGCGCTTGCAAGTTCCAAACAAGGTGTATCTCAAAGATACCAAAACTAAGAACAAAACTAAGGACTGGGAGACGCTCCACTTATACTTAACTGAAGTATTGAAGAACGGTGACGTCACTAGAAGACTCGTCTATCGTTTCGCTCTACCAAGGATCACTGGGTCCAAAACAGGGCCATAGTCAGGGCAGCAGTCCTTCGTAGCCGTCGGGACGCGGGGAACCTCGCAGCAAAGACCTTCGGAACCACGTCGACATACAGGGGTCGCTGAAGTGGCTGGCCGTCCTCCGGAATTTTCACACGAAGCTCCACACGAACATCTGGCTTGGACCGATACCGCTTGATACCGCCCCGAGTTGGGCGCCAACTGAGGTGCCGGGTTTTTAGGAACCCGGTGGTGCCAGGGGATAACACCCAAGGACCTCCGAGTTCTCCCTGTTCCGGACCACAGAAACCAAGAGTCTTCTAGGTGAAGTCAGAGATCGAGTTTTATTGGCTGCAACCAAGTAACAAGCGTCCTAGAATTACAACAGCACGGGTCGTAAGTTCTCAGGAGACTGTTCGTTTTTACAGAACCAGCCTTCTCCTTTTATACAAAAATAACAGCTGCAGGCAAGAATTCTTTAGTTTACAATATGGTCATATACATATTTCCAAAATAAGGCAAAAAGCACAGTCATGTCGGCCAACCCATATTTTAAATGTCCAGTTTGTGATAGATGGCCCAGCCCGGCCCAGAACTACCATCAGATATCGATGAAACCCCAATAAAACCGGGCACCTCCTCGTCGTAAAACTGGCCATAAACAAGAAACATGGACAGGTGTATGTGTGTAGAAAACATGGTCTGTATGTAGTGAATGGTTTATGGCATGTTGTGCCTTGATGCTATCTTACTCGGCCACTGGGCGAGGAGCTGCCCAAACAGGTTTGGCTGGAGGCAGTGGAGTCAGTTAGGCCAGGTCATGGGGAAGTCAGCTAAGGTGGACGTGTCCTTTCAGATCAAACTCGGCCTTAATCAATTGACTATATGAGGGCAAGCCACTAGATGGATGCCGTTTACAAAATGGAGTCTGAGGGTTCGGGACGGAAACCACGATTTAAAGGTGATAGCATCACTCAATCACGACGCGAATGCATAGGGATAGTGCCCTAATCATTACCGGTCTGTAGACACCAAGGGCCCGATTCACAGAATGAACTTAAGACTCAATCCTAAACTTACTACTATTTTGGTATTAACAGAATGCGCTTACTACTTTTGGCATTCACAGAAAGAACTTACTACTTTTGGTATTCATAGAAGTTAGGATTTTGTCTTAAGTTTGTCTTAAGACAAACTTAAGACACACTTAAGACAGACGTAAGACAGACTTAAGACAAAATCCTAACTTAAGTCTGTCTTAAGTTTGTCTTAAGACAAACTTAAGACAAAATCCTAACTTCTGTGAATACCAAAAGTAGTAAGTTCATTCTGTGAATGCCAAAGGTAGTAAGTGCATTCTGTGAATACCAAAATAGTAGTAAGTTTAGGATTGAGTCTTAAGTTCATTCTGTGAATTGGGCCCCAAATTCGTCATGATACGATGATATTTTGTAACACGAATGTTGGACCTCGGTACCATATTACAGCAGGGTCCAGAATTTCAGAACCACAACCCAATCATGTAGACGGAAGTGTGGGAGATGCTGGAATTATGTTTTGAGAATCGCGTCATTGCGTGCATAGTAGATCGCGTTTATTCTTCGTTGAAACGACGAAACGACGGTGAACGCTCGTTTGTAAAAACCCAGAAGGGTTTTCAGTTCTATCACTGGATGTTGCCCCTGACGAGCTCTAGTTCCAGTCTCCGGAGTGTGGAGCGGATATCCCGCAGGATTCCCCCACTTTTTGCGATATAGATTCCACGTATGGTGACCTTAAATGCTTCCCATATCGTGGAATATTGCCCGACAGAGTCTTCGTTTAGCGGGAAGAAATCAGTTATGTCCTGTTCTAGTTCTTGTTTGAACACTGGGTCTAGCAGGTTTTGAGGGGCCAGGTGCCAGGATAGGAAGGGCGAGTCTTCGTGTGGGGGCGGGAAGGTGATGAGCGCTGGGGAGTGGTCAGAGTATGTACGGGAGAGGTAGGAGGCGTGTGACAACCAAGGGGTAAGGCCTTTAGTGAGAGCCACCCATCTATTCGTGACCAGAAGGAGCGGGCAGTGTTGTAGCAAGATCCCTCCCGAAGCCGCGGGTGCAGGGTACGCCAGGTGTCAGTCAGATCACAATCTTCGACAATGTTTTTGAGGGTGTAATGTGCACTAGAGTAATAGTACGGTTACAGGTGTGAGCGGTCCAGTGTGGGATCTAGGGTAACATTAAAGTCTCCGCCGCACAGCAGATGTGTGGACCCGATGTCTAGTATCTTTCCCCAGAGAATACGGAAAAATTCAGGGTCATCGTTGTTTTTTCCATAGCAGGAAACCAGAGTTATGGAGTGAGCTGCCAGACGAAAGCAAAGGATGCTGTAGCCGCCCTGCAGGATTTCGTGGGATCCTATGGGGGTGTAGGGAGTGAGTGCTTCACCAATATATCCGTACCTCGGGCGTAAGAGGAGTATGAGGAGAAGTGTCTGTAGTGTGCCTATCGGGACGCAAATGTGGTCGATGCAGTGGGGCTAAGTTGTGTCTCCTGTAGCATAGCGCAGTGGACATTATGGCGATCCAAGTAAGAGAGAATGTGCCGGTGTTTACAGGGGTCACCCAGGCTGCGTACATTCCAGGTCAGGAAGTTATATGCAGGAGGTCTAAGGCGGACTTTCATGGTGGTAATACAGAGAGGTGGTACTAAAGTGTGGACACTGTCTACATCAGTCTTGCAGCTTGGGCATACATGTGCTAATCGATCTAGTGGATGGTGGCATAAAACAATACCCTGTCCCTCTCAAACAGCAGTGCAGGGTTCCCCCTCCCACGACAGCAGCCCAATCCTTCTGTGGCCCATTCCCCACGTCCCTCCCAATTCAACCTTTGTGCCAGATTCCTAACTGGGAAAGGTGGCCTAAACATTGGCATAACTGTAAACTGCAATCTCGTAGGGTTTTCCTGTCGGGTGGAATATAGATGGCAAACCAGTCACCTCGCGAGAGCGAGGGTGCTCGGGCAACGTTGTAGATATTCATCTCGTCATATTGTGTGTTGCGGCTATCAGTTTGATGGCTTCCTCCAAAGAGGTGATGCAAAGTGTTCTTAATGGAGTGAAGACCAGTTCTCATCTCCAGTCTACGAAGCATAAATGTTTTGTTAAGGTTGCAGAAGAGTCTTTGTCTGGAGGAGGTCTTCACTGAGGGAGCGTGCAGCTCCGTTGGGGACTAGTAATGTTCCCAGTATGTTAGGAGAGTATTATTTCTTGTCATTGTAATGTATAGTTCTTTGTGATCTCCTGAGACTTCTTGTAGAGTTCAATGCCCGGGTTATGTTATGGTCTGCGGTTCCCAGAGCATGGATGGCACCGCGTGGATTCACTCTATTTTAGAAGCGCCACCATTGCCTTCCAGTCGGTTGGTTGGAGAGGACCGGCCTTTAGGCTTTTGGGTAAGGTCTTAAGGAAGTCTTCAACATGTTGCTGGTTATTAAACAAATGCTGTTTTCCTTGTTGTGTGACCTTTAGATGGGCCAGGAACAGCACAGCGTAGGGCATGTTGAGTTGTTGCAGTTTTTTCTTCACTTGGAGAAATTTCCTTCTTTGCTCCTGTACGGCCATGGTGAAGTCAGAGCAAATTGATATTTCTGTCCCCTCATATCGTAACTTACCACGTTCTCTGGAGAGGCGGAGGGCTATGTCCCGGTCCCGATAATTAAGTATTCAGGCTATTATTGGGCAAGGAGGAGTCCCAGGAGCGGGACGGCTCGCCAGTGAGTGGTGTGCTTGTTCGACAACGAGGACTGGTGAGAAGGCTTCTCTGCCAAACAATGTTATAAGGAGGCTCTTGACGTAGTCTACCATCTTGCCGGTGGCTGACGAGTCCGGCACCCCAAGGATGTGCAAGTTGTTGCGCCTTGAGCGGGATTCTAAATCCTTGTTTTTGGCTACTATAACCTTTAGGACCCTTTCTATCTCGAGTGTGCAATTTGTAGTGGTGGTGGAAGTGTCCTCCAGATCAGAGATGCGTCGCTCCGTCTCCGTTAGTCGGTCATCGTGTTTTTTAACCCTATGGGTAAGGCCATCTATTCTAGCATTCATAGGGTAAATTTTTGATTCAATGGATGTTAGGCTGGACTGCTTTGCTAGTAAGAGTTGTTTGACATCTGCGGTAGAGGTGGGTGGGCGTTGGCCTGGTCCTTATCTGGTTCCGACTGGAAGCGGGCAGACTTATGAGTGTCAAAGTTGAGTTCCGGTTGGCGTCCATCTGGTTTCCCCATGGTGATGGAGCGGGAGATATGAAGGAGCAGTTGTGGTCAGAAAGAGGCGGTCTTGTGGTCGTGACAGTTGCGCCCCCTTTCTCGATGGCCGTGGGATGCAGGGTGGCATGAGGGATGTCTTCCAGTCAGTGGGGTGTTCACCTACCCCTAAGAGTACCTATGTGCGGAAAGCGCTGTCTTGCTCCAACGGGTACTCACCTCGGAGCACGTGAGGAAGTTCACTTCAGAAGGTGAATAGGCTTGTTGCTGTGGAGTGGCTCAGAGCCTCGCTGTGGCTTAAGTGGGTCGAGGTGGCACGGAGAGTGTACCGCAGTCAGAGCAGGCACGGATTTCTGGTATATCAACAGGTCCCCTGCAACAAAGGTTCTATGTGGTAGGGTGGAACAACATCAGTAATGCCAACCGTAATTCGTGATAGCGGGGTATGGATCTCTAAAGCAACAGACCAGCGTGCAGTGGGCAGAAGGTAAGGTGCAAGTTATCGCCGGCTGACCTTGTGCTCCGTGCATCTCAGTGATTACCAGGGTATGATTGTGGAGTTCTGAAGCAGTCGGTGTGGGTCCGAGTCACAGGCCGCACTCTCCCGGTGTTGGGGTGGACAGGGGAATTGCGTGGATCCGTGGAGTCACGGCGATGGATCCCAGTGCAGCCCAGGCCAAGCCCACCAGCGGTGCGCGTGTTGTAGCTCTGGGTCAGAGTATCCAGAGATCGGTGCAGTGCAACCACTCGCCGGTGTGCGTTGTAGGCTTCAAACTGGCGGGCACAGGCATCAGCAGGCAGCCTCGTGAGGCGGTTGGGCATGAGTAGCCTGAGCCGTGGCAGCCTCCGCCCGCGGGTCTTCAGCGTGCGCGGCCAGATCAGCGTATGATTCTCCTCCCAGCGCCGCAGTCCCGGAGCATATGGGGGGGTTTGTTGTGTATGAAGATTACTGGATCACACCCCGCAGTGGCCCATGACGCCGCCGTGTATGGAGGAAGGCAGGCATGCGGCGAAGTGCTGTAGCACTGCAGCCCATCCCAGTTCGGCCCCCAGGGACAGCAGCAAGTCCCATGCCCAGTGAGGAGAGCGGTCGCTGGGTCACAGGCCACAACGGCGGCAGGACAGAAGGTTCCGGTAGGCCAAGGGGGCCGGGATGCAACGCAAGCCACTCACGGCCTCAATTCAGCGTCCGCGTCGCAGAGGCCCCGGCGGGCCGACGTCCCCATCCGCTCAGGCCGCTTGGATGGGTCGGCTGAGCCTTAGCTTCTTGTTCGAAGAACCCGGGCACAGCGCCAGGGCGGGGAAAAGATCAGCTGCAGGCAGATGCAGGCTCAGCACCAGCGGGGCTCCGCACAAAGCGGGGCACAGCAACAGTGTGGTTGCGGGTGGTGGGTCCGCCCCACCCGCGGCAATGTCTTCCCGCTCGGCTCACCAGGACACCGCGGCCGCCATCTTAGGCCTCGCGGCCGAGGAATCAAGAGCCCGAGTTTAAAGCGTTCAGGTCAGCTCCGAAGTCAATAAAGGCAGCAGCGGGAAGCTCCGCGAACGCGGTGATCGTTCAGCGCCTTTTAAAGCAGGAATAGGCTGAAGATGAAGAGGATAATTGTCGGGTGTGATTCCGAGCAGCAAGAGCCTCACGCAAGAGCAGCCATCTTGCTTGGCTCCCTCTAGCGCCCCCCGTATAATATAGTTCCTTACAGGAGTTTCAGTCACCTCTCGTCATCCATTGGTCTATTTATGTGTCATTTACATTGTGCTTCTGCCACTACAGCTTACAGCATGGGGCAGCCGGCTCCAGTCATTGGCTAACTTCACTTTGAGTGACCTTTCGCAACGAGGACATCCGCACACAAGGTAGTTCTCTTCAGTGTCAGTGTTTTTCATTTATTTCTTTAGTGTTGCCTTTCTTTGTAAAGCCTGATGTGATAGTGGGAACTTTCTACCAGATACGAGCTCAGGGCACATTATAGGATTTTCAGTTCATTTCTCCTTCCAACATGAATTTTTTTTAAGTGACCTTTTATCTGACTGAGGCTTTTTCACACCATACACGTAGCTCACATGGACTCTGAATATAAACTGATGAGGGTGCTCTATCTTTGCAACTCTGCATTACTTCTTTCATTCCTTCTTTTTTCTTCTTTTCTGCATTCCTTTTCCTTTTGTTCCTTCTTACCTTTTTCCTTCCTCCTTTCCTTTCTGGCCTTCCTCTTTCTTGCCATCCTCTCTCTTTCTTTTTTTTTTTTTTTAAACCTTTATTTACGAATGCACAATACACAGCGTCTGCCTACAACCCCGCTGGGCCGGCCGCTATGACAAAAACAGGCTGAGCGAAAAGTGCAATATGAGGCAGTACGTTGCTGGAGCAATCTCTCACGTCAACATTATCGGCAAGAGCATAACATCATACAAATAGGATAAAAAAGGTTTAATTTTATGTTTTTGTCGAAATGACCACAAACAAACAAACACATGGTGTCATAGTGGCAAGGGTTGCTGGAGGTGGGGGGGGGGGATGGATGTAGGAGGAACGACGATGGTGAGGGGGGGGTGGCGCGCGCAAGAGAACAAAGCATGTGGTGAGAATAGGAGAGGAACGTAAATCACGGGAAGGAGGAGAGAGGGACCTCGTAGTCAAGCGGGGGAGAACAGATGTCTCCACGATAAGTATTCCAGGGAGCCCAAACTCTGGACCACTTCCCTGGACGCCCCCGGGCCTCATATACCGTCTTCTCTCGGAACATGGACCAGTCCATGTTCTCTTTCCAGGCACTTAGCACTGGCGGTCTAGGGGAGCCCCAAAGCTGCGCGATATCCCTCTTCGCAATCATATTGCCTAAGGTAACCCAAAGTGTCTGGGCAGCAGTGCAGTCAGACGGTTCCCACACATTCAACAGGCAACGACGTGCCTCAGGAAGCAATGGGACCCCCGTGACACGACTCATCACATCATGCACCCTAGACCAGTACGCTGCAATCATCGGACATTCCCACAGAACATGAAGAAAGGTACCATCCATCCCACATCCACGCTTGCATCGTCCATCCGAAACCAAACCCATTCGCACCAGACGCATTCCAGTAAGATACACACGATGGAGGATTTTCAATTGGACAAAGCGAAGTCGTGCCGGAATAGCCACCTCCTTAGGGGAGGACACAGCTGACTGCCAGTCCTCGTCGTCCAATTCAAGTCCGTCAGCCGTCCAGGCAGCCCGGAGCTTCTCGAGCTGGTCAGCTCTGTTATTAATAAGCTTCTTGTAAATTAAGGAGATGGTACTGTCTGGGACGTGGCCATCTAGAACTCGATCCTCCAAAGGGGAGGACTGCGGAACGTCCGTACCGGAGGGGAAGACAGAAGACAAGGCATGCCTCACCTGCATGTACCGGAAGTGCTCCCTATCATCGAGCCGGTATTCCAGCTTCAATGATTCAAAGGACTTAACCGCGCCGCGTGCCCACAGGTCCCCCACCGTGCTAATCCCAATCATGTCCCATTTCTCAAACCCTTTCGTCTTCCACAGGTTGCCCAGTCGTTCCGAATCATACAGCGGCGTCATACGTGTCAGTCTACCACCCCAGCCCGTGGCCACCGTAGCGTCCCGCCATGCCCGCACAGCACATTTCGTTGGGCCCGTAAGGAGTCGGAAGGGGGCCTTAGAATACAGCGCCCTATTAAAGTTGCCACCGGGCAACAGCAGTTTATCCAAAGCAAAGGCAGGAGCGGGCTCCGGAGAGTATGTCGCATGGTTGATGGCGCTCAGGTGCGAGGCCCAGTAGTATCGTC
Organism: Lissotriton vulgaris; assembly: GCF_964263255.1. NCBI lineage: Eukaryota > Metazoa > Chordata > Amphibia > Caudata > Salamandridae > Lissotriton > Lissotriton vulgaris. The sequence goes on from NC_141698.1 coordinate 106,510,126, forward strand.
TAATATCCGGCAGCGCAATACCTCCGTCGTACCAGGAGAGCGTGAGCTTGGATAAGGCAATGCGGGCACGGCCGTCCCAGATGAGTTGCCGCTGTAAACTCTCGACTTCACGGAAATAGCGAGCTGGAACAGGGTCGAAGAAATTTTGCAGGGCATAGAGGAATCGGGGGAGCGACATCATTTTAAAGAGCGCCGCCCGGCCTAATGGAGATAGGGGCAGATCGCGCCAACGCCGAACATCCTGCTTCAGTCTGCGGAGCGGAGCATACAAGTTCCGCTCATAGCGGACCGAAGAGATCATGGATACATGGACCCCCAGATACTTAAAGCCGTCAGTCGCTACCAGGATGGGAAATCTGCGGGGGAGAGGCGGCAGGGTACCAGCTATGGCGTAGACACAGGACTTGGTCCAATTAATGACAAGTCCAGAGTTCTTACCGAAGGACGTGAGGACGTCGAAGAGAACATTGAGTGACTTCTGAGGGGAAGTGAGATAAAGAAGGATATCATCCGCGTACAAGGAGACACGATCCTCGAGGTCAGGGGACCATCGGATCCCTTTGATAGAGGGCTCCCACCGGAGCCACGCGGCAAGAGGTTCGAGTGCCAAAGCGAATAAAAGCGGAGAAAGGGGACAGCCTTGACGTGTGCCACGGTCCAAGGGGAAGGGGTCTGAGCATCTACCATTCACCGCGACCTGAGCCAGCGGCTGTTCGTAAAGAAGCTTGACCCATGCGATGAAATTGGGGCCAAAGCCAAATTTAGCGAGGGCTGCCCATAGGTAGGGCCATTCAATAGTGTCAAATGCCATCGTGGCGTCGAGGGAAGCGACTACTGCTGGCTCGGCGAGAATAGAAGCTCTCGCGAGGACACTGTGGAGCCTACGCAAATTAAGAGCAGTGTTTCTGTGGGGGATGAAACCGGATTGATCCGGGTGGATCAGGTCACAAATCACAGCAAGCATCCGAGTGGCCAGCACCTTAGCGAGGATTTTGGGTTCCGCGTTAAGGAGGGAGATGGGGCGGTACGAGGCACAACGGTCACGAGGTTTGCCATCCTTATAAATGACCACTATAGTAGCGAGGTGCTGCTCAAGGGGGAGGCATCCAGCCTCAACCGCCTCGAGAAACATGTGACGCAGGTGGGCGGCCATCTTGTCTGGGCAAAGTTTGTAAAGTTCAATGGGGAGTCCATTGGGGCCCATTGCCTTACCCGAGCGAAGGGAACGAATCGCAAGGGCGATCTCGTCGACAGTAAAGGGGGCCTCCAGAGCGAGGCAGTCCGCATCAGACACAGTAGGCAGGGCAATGTCACGTAGGAGTAGCCTGGAGTCGGCCTCATCTCGATCACTAACAGGCGTGTAAACCATACGGAAGTGGTCAACAAAGCACTCAACAATCTCACCCGGATCAGAGACAGTCTCTCCAGAATCACGAACAATGGAAGGAACAACACGACTCGCACGCTCAGTCTTATCCAGCCACGCAAGAAGCTTGCTAGCTTTGTCACCCACATCATACAGTCGACCAAGTTGATTAGACCGCATCAATTTAGCAGCATCCGTGACACAGGCTTTATAGTCTGCTTGCTTCAATTCCAATTCGTGCAACAGTGCAGGCGTGTCATTCCCACCCAACTCACTTTCAAGCGCAGTGATTTCGGTTTCAAGAGCCACAACAGCCTCCCTCTTGACCCTGCGCTCAGTGGCAATGAGTGACAGGGCGGAACCCCGAATAACCGTCTTGAAGGCCTCCCAGAGAACAGTGGGGGAAGTGACTGAGCCCAGATTCTCAGAAAAATAGCAATCTATTGCCTTAATCAAGTCTGAGCGGAGCCGGGGGTTTCGAAAATGCCAGGGAGGGATCGGGGGAACTCTATTACCAGGCAGACCGCCCACAGAAATCGTAATCAGCAGGGGGGAGTGGTCCGAGATACCCCGGGGGAGATGCCGAATCTCACGAACAGTGGACAAAGTGGAGGCTAACATAAGAAAATAATCGATACGGGAGAGGCTGCCGTGCGCACCAGAGTGAAAAGTGTATTGTTGGAGTGTGGGATGTAGTGAGCGCCAGACATCTACTAAGCCAAAAGTGTCAGCCATTTCACTGAGCCACATCTGGGACTGTGGCAACACTCTAGGGGGTAGCCGGTCGCAGTCGCCGGACATGACAGAATTGAAGTCCCCGCCCAGGACCAACAAGCCGTCTGGCAGCCCAAGGAGAGTCCTGCCTAAATCAGCATAAGTGGTAGCCTGCAGTCCCGGGGGGATATAGACAACAACAAACACGACCTGCTTACCCTCCCACCTCCCCGAAACAGCAGCATACCGCCCACGCTCATCAAGGATAACATCGTCGATAGCAAGAGCAAGGGAAGACTTTACCATAATACCCACACCCCGGGAACCCGAGGTGAAACCCGCATGTGCAACCAGTCGATAACCCCGGCGGTCTAAGGCCTTGCAAGCATTGCCAATCAAGTGGGTCTCCTGAAGGAACACAACATCAGGGGCGTGGCGCCTCAAGAATTGCAATACAATGCCCCTCTTAATCCTGTCACCCAAACCATTTACGTTCCAAGAAATAATCCGCATTTCACCCCCCCCCATTGCGACAAAAACATTCCACACCCACCCCCCAGCAGGACCACTATGAAAAGTCATTGCAAGATACGAAATACCATGAAACACAAAACAGAACAAATTAAACGAAACACAACCCAGTCCCCAAACGCCAACCCCAAAACCCAAACCCGTTACAACACCCCCCTCCCTGCACCCCTGCTGACTAAAAAGCCACCCCCAACTGCAGTGTGCCTGTCGCCCCATACTTCTACACAAAGAACCCCCCGAGGAGGAAGGGAGAAATCACCCGTTACCGCACCGCCACGGGCAGAGTCATTAAGGACTAAGTCAATTTACACAGTACGTTGCATAGTCTCAATCGGAACCTCCAGGGCCTCAGTTACTCCTGGGCCGCTGCACCACCTTCCGCACCACCAGGGCCTCCGCTCCCAAAGTCATCTGCCGGCAACGAGTCCAACCAGTCGGCTGCACGTTCAGGTTGATCAAAGAAATAGGCACGCTCCCGATATTCGATCCGGAGCCGGGCCGGAAACAGCATGGCATACTTCAGTCCCCGGTCTCTCAGGCGACGCTTCACTCCAAGGAAGCCTGATCTTTGTCGCTGCACTTGGGGAGTGAAATCGGGATATATGGAGACAGAGTTATTGTCATACTTCAGGGGACCATGTTTACGGGCGGCCTGGAGGATAGCATCCCTGTCCCGGTAGTGAAAGAGCCTCGCGATGATAGGCCTCGGCGGGTTCCCCGGCTTCACTTGACCTCCTGGAAAACGATAGGCGCGCTCCACGGCAAAGAACTTACTAAGTCCTGCCGGAGCCAGTTGGGCGACTATAAGTTCCTCAACCAAAAGATCGGTCGCTACAGCACCATCACCTTCCGGCACTCCGACAAGGCGTATGTTGTTCCGCCTGGCCCTGTTGTCATAGTCCTCCATCCGCTTGAGCAGTAAGTCGTGCGATGCACGCAGATTGCCAATTTCGGATTGCGCCTCAGCCATGTCGTTCACCAGGCTCGACGTTTTAAGATCCAGTGCCTTCACCCGCTCATTTGTTTTGGCCAAGTCGGCCCGAATCAGAGTCACATCCACCGCCACCGTGTCTATTTTGGACACTATGGCTTCGAATTGTTGACTCATGTCGGCCTTGAGTCCAGTAATGGCAGCCAAAAGGTCTTGGAGCGACACTTCCGAAGTAGACGATGTGTCCGTTTGAAGTCCTTCAGCACCCATGCAGACGGCCCCGGGGGAGCCTCTCGGCTGGGTGTAGCGTTCGATCATGTTCGACTGGATCGATCCCCCCCGGGTCGCAGCCTTCCGGCGTTTTTCGGCCTCCGCTTTCGTTGCCATCTCGCGTTCAGCGTCGGCCGGATAGCCAGGGGAAGTGACGAGAAGGTAGAAAAGTCTCGAAACTCCGACGCGCGACTGAGACAGAGGTGTCGCGGGCTCCTTGCCAGTCCCACGGAGGATAGTGCAGGCTGAGAGGGCAGCAGGCGAGGCAGAGTAGGAGGAGACAGGAACAAAGGGAAGGAAACCGAAAGTGAAAGCAATACACCTCCGGCGGGCCAGATGCCAGGCAGCCGTTGTTGTTCAATTACAGGTCGGCCACAGTGGGCAACAGAGTCCCCGGTCGCGCCCGCGGGCAGGCCAGAAAGTTGCAAATTTCAGAGAAATGGTCCCCAGGGTCCGATTTCGACCAGAAAAGGATCAGTAGCATCAGCGATGATGGCGCTGCAAGAGCCCGTCAAAATGACCAGGATAGGTGCAGGATAGATAAAGAAGGACGGCGCGGGTCTCGGGAGCTCTCTGCTCACGCGACCATCTTGGATGCCCGCGTAGCTCCTCCTCCTCTCTCTTTCTTGCCTTTTTTTTAAGATTGATGAGGGCCCGGCAGCTACTCAAAGTTTTGCAAAAAACATAACTATGGTCGATGCGTGTGCTTTTTCTCTCTAAGTAGGCCTTGATGAGTCCTACACCTGCCTGTATACAGTAGGCCCGGATGAGAGCTAAAACTGTGCAAATGCTGTCGGTCCAGATGAAGGCTCCAACTGTGTGATTGCCATAAGGGCCAACCGAGGCTTCACCTACCCTCACTCCATTTGGGAGCACAGCCTCTGAGACTGCTGCAGCCCTATCCAATGGTTGCATCTATTTTACAATAAACTGAGCATTTTTGACAGAGAGCACTTATTAAAAAAAAAGTGCCTGATTCATGCTACTACTGAACTCACCCGGGGAGAAACTCAAAGCCAAGTGGATCACCTGGAAGTAGAGCAGAGCAGGTTGGATTTAGTGCATACCAGAGAGATCGAAATCAGACATTAACCTGTGTAATCATCAAATTGGGTAGTATTTAGTGCAACTGTGTGATTAAAATTCTTTTGTTCTAGTAAAGATATCGCTGGACTGGATATTATTGTCTGTTGGTTGAGTTCGAACACCCCCACTGCCTCCATAAAAAAAGCATTTCACCTTGCCTTGAGAACCAAGTGTTGAAAGAGTTGTACTCCCTCCCATCCCCCCGTACATCAGTGACAAACTACCTCATTCCGAATGGTTGAGGTCCAGTAGCCCCTGTCTGCCCCTTGGCCCACACCAAATAAGGTCTGACCCCCTGCTTGCACGCCTGTGCCTATTCTTACGAGTGCGCAACACCCTCGTGTTTTTGAACATGCACCAACCTCGCCGTCAAACTTCATGCACAGATTGATCCCTAAGCAACACGTTTGTGGAAAATTAATACAGTTTGGTGAACATTATCTACGCCATCTTGCCTTTTTCCCGATGCCACACTTTTCGTCATGCACATCCACCATATTTTAGCCGTTACGATCAGAATCACCCTCACGAAAGACCCCCACGCACCGGTCATTCCCACTCTCACATGCCTTGCGCATAAGCGGCAGCCATTTTAAACACCATGGCCTCCCTGCCCCTCGCTGATAGCCAGCGCGTCTCTCTCTCTCTCTCTCTCCTAACCTCGCAAGCATCCCCCACACGCTGACAACCCCCGCTCTCTCATGCCTTGGGTCATAAACCCCTCTTCAGCGCAGCTTCACCACAGAATCCCATCCTGTTCCCAGCGCGACACCTCCCCTCATTCCTTTCATGGTCTCAGATCCTTTTGATGCAAACCCCCTTTCCCTGTGTCCCCGTTTGTCTTCCTTGTTCCCAGGCCGCCACCTGGCCCTGCGGATACTGTTTATTACCCCGTACAGTAGGAAGCTTCCCCTCCCCATCAAAAGACCCTCGAGCCGATCAAAGCCCCCACCCTATGAGATCCGATCAACTCCACGCATTCCGTGAATCGGCGGAATGCCCTGCTGCGCGACAATCATCACCTGTTGTGACCGGGGTGGGGAATTCAACTGTAAATGTATGTGGGAACGGGCCTGAAGGGGAGATTCCGAGGATGTTCTTTCAAATATCAAAGTGTTGCGAGAATGTGTTACGTGTAATAAAGGTCATAAACCCTAGTATAAGAGGCCAGGCCTCAGAGATGTGGTTAGAGCACCTCGTGACGATACTTGCTGTCTGAATTGATGTGTTCTCCTCCGGAGAGAATAAAATCCTCGTTTCCTGCCTTCCAGTCTCCAGCGCCTGCTTCTTCATTGATTAATATTGGTGGGTCATAGAGGCGACACCGCCGGGCAACATAAAGGGGTCTTTGGTTACTGGTTGTCTTTGAACCCCTTTTAACAATTGGCGTCCCAAGCGTGGGGCCCATCAGCGACTCGTGGATCCAGTGGGAGAGGTCCTGACGACAGAGTGAACGACTGCAACGATCGGAAGGTACCCTGTCCGATAGACCCTCGTCTGACAGCCGATCATCCGAACTTCACTGGTTCCGAACAGACCTCTCTCGAGTGATCTGCGGTCCTGACTGGGAACCATCAGGAGTGCCGCAAGGAGTACGAAGAGAAGAGGACGATCGGGCGCTGGATTCGGAAGACAAGAAACTGTCCATGCGGTCCGGGTAAGGTCGTGTAAACACGACGAATTGCGAAAGTGATTGATAATTGATGAGAAAATACTAGTATTACTTTTTGTTAATTTATTTGGAGATTCACTGTCTGCAAACGGAGAAACAACAGGCTCTCCCTTTATAAACAGTGAAGGATAGGTACACATCCATCGGACCTATCTTTCTCCCCCACTGAACAATTGCCCCTCCCCCATTGATTAACTGTTATAGATTGTTTTCTGGAGATTCTCTGTCTGCAAACAGGGAAGAATAGGTCCCCTCTTTGCAGACAGTGAAAGGGTAGGTGACGCGGACCTTTGCGAGCCTACTTATTCTCCCCATTGACCATATTGATTTTTTATTTTTGACCTAACATTGATTGCTCAAGATTGGTTCATGAGGTATTCACTGCCTGCAAACAACGTAGAATAGAAATATTCTGTCTAGTCTTTGCACGCAGTGATAAGATAGGTAGTGCTGACTATTATCCCCATTGTGATCCGTCATGCCTGTCTTCTCCCCACTGGTTAGTAGCCTGTTTAGCCCGGACCGCTTATTAGAGATGAACCATCCGGCTCCGCTGGAAGGCACCCCTAATAAGGACATGTTCATGAAGCATGGATTAATCGCTATAGCCTATAGCCAGCTGTGGCATAAATATACGAACAAGGATCGAGAAAGTCAGTGGCCACTGATAGGATCCTTCGATCTTGACAAAATAGAAACGGTAGAAATAGCCCTTCGTAGGAATGAAACAACACCTATTATGCTCGATAGTCTCGGTATGTGGCGCAAAGAAGCCACACGACGAAAGGAAAGCGATGAAGTCAGAAAGGGTGAAGAGACACGACGGACAACCCTCCAAACGTCTAGTAGGCAAAGGGAAGGGCCAGTAATGGCACAGTTCCGAGGAGTAGACATGAAAAGGGAACGGTGTAAAGGGATGTGCCGACAGAACAACCCCGGGACACAACGACCCGAAAGTAATCCCCCGACACTATGCACAGGACGAACAGATTTAAAACAAAACCAATGTGCTTTCTGTAGATGCCTCGGGCACTGGAAAGCCCAATGCCCGACTCTACAGAGCATAGGTAAGAGCGGAGGGTCGACAGAAAGAACTGGCCGACAGAAAGGGAAAAGGCGCGAGATAAAAACCAATCAGACTAGCACGGACAGGACGGATAGAACCACCACGTTTGATTATGCTCGATGGCACAGATTTCGTCAGACCAATTTTAACGACATGTTAGAGTTCTGGGACTGATTGCTCTCTGTTGCTCCCCCACTCTGAAAAACAAAAAAAAACAATTACAGGCCAGTGTAAACAACCCCCGTTAGAGAAAGGACTCAAGGAAGCCAAGCATCTGTTATATAATTTAGGATTTAATTACGGTAAAGATAACACACAACCAACGGTAAATAGAATAACTAGTAAAACACTCTCTAAAGCAAACTGTACTAATAGGAGAAAGACAAAACATATTACGCTCACTCCGGAAGTCCTCGAAATGTAACAGTTCGACGGTCCCGCCCACCCGAAACACATAGCACGTGTGGGGCGGGGCCTGCCAACAGCCATAGACCAAAAGAGATCGCCGGCGAGAAGGTACAGGAGGCTCCTCAAAGCAGGCAATGAAATGGTCTTCCCATACTACCCTTCCAGGGATGGCGTCCCCCGGGCCACGAGTAGGGAGGGGGCGGATGCAAATGACCCCCTCCCTCGTATCTCCTGGTCCGGCCATCACGAATTCCTCCATCGAACTGATGCAGGGTGGGCAGGGAGGGAGAGGCGACGCGGACGAGCCTCTCCCGCCTCCGCAGGTAGGAGGTTTCCCAGCCCTGGCCCGGCGCCGATGTCCTCCAGCCGGGCGACGGCCATATACCTGCGCAGCACAGAACTTACAATGTCCGACGCACATATATTTACGTAGCACAGGACATACAATGTCCGACGGGCATACTTGCGCAGCACCGGACGTACAATGGTCCCCCAAGAGTCGGAATCAGGGGTGTAGGGTGGTCATCATGTGCACCCCTGATTCAAAGGAACGGCGTGGGATGCGCCGGGAGAGGGAGACGGCACGGATGAGCCTCCCTCACCTCCTCAGATGAAGGCTCCACAGCTGCACCCTGGCGCCCCGAACCAAAATGCCCTGCTCCAACAGCATGATGTTCCGCTTTCATCACCACAAGAAGTTTCTTCCACTCCTGATAGATACGACGAAGGGCGGCAGCTGCAGGGTCTCAAAATGGCGCCTGGGCCCTCTGGAAGGCGGGTCTAGGCCGCTGGAGTAACTTTGTCCGAAAATTGCAACTCGGGCACTTGCCCACCTGGGCGCAAGCCCCCACCATCGACAAACATCCCCTCGACTTTGAAGATTCTACCAAAGTCCCAAGAGCCCTCGGCCCCTTCAGGCTTCCGGTGGGGAACAGCTGCATTGATCACTAATGAAATAACCACGGCACAGCAGCAAGATGGCGGTGCTCTCGTGTCTGCACCAGCTTCAGTCTGAACCACCCAGGAACATTATGGGCTAACAAACTCGAGTAAGTTCCGGCTGAACATCAACATGACCCGGTAAGAAAGACTCTACCTCCCTCCCTCTCTTGATTGACGGTCCGCACCACCAGCCCCTCTGTTAGCACAGGTTTTTTTGAACTGCCGAAAGGGACCCTGGTCCAACCGCCAATCGTCGGAGACATTTTTGCCCCTGATGCTACTTCCGGACTAAACCGGCCTCGCCCAAAATGGCGCCGGTATCAATAGGAACTAACGGATGCCTCGTGGTGTTCCTTAGCTAATGAGACTTGATGTACTAAGATATATATACGAACCTTTGCGCACTTGATGAAAAAGGGAGGAGGGTTCACTTGGCGAACATTCGAAAGGGGGGTCCCGTAAAAATGTTGATTCCAATGAACGATTTATTTTGATATTTATTGTAACTGGTACATAACGTCGCTTGTGATGCACACCCACGGTATACATCTAGGAAATGCGATTACGATGAGTTTGACTGTGTTTCCATTTATGAACTGAAATGCCCCTGATCCCTCATCACGCAATGAAACGTTTTTAGTTACTTGCAAATAATTAATTAGGCCTTTTTTAACATGTTCTTGTGCTACAAAATAACCCCCCTACTGTATGTGCTTCCATCGTCGACATGTCCGGCCAAAATATGATTGCACTCTCACATTTTACGTACTGAACGATTATGCAAATAAAGGTTTTCCAAACTATGAATAGGCATCACATGCTTTTGTAAATGTGGGAATTGGTGGGAGGGCTTTTTCTGTGCGCAACCGTTCTGCTCTTTTTTTAAGGTTATCTGAAAAATGGTTGTTCGGCCCTGGAGTGATGATCGAATCAAAGGTATGATACGCTGCCTCCAAAATATGCGACTAAGCTCAGGAACTAACGTATGAAGAAGGACCTCGACTTCTGAGAATGGGTAAAGTAAAGCGGTGTGATTGATAGAATGTTATAAAGGTATGGTGGTCGAAGGTACTAAGGGACAGGGTTGACCGAAGAACTGATATGCCTTAGAACATCACAGCTTTGGGAATGATTTAAGGATCCCGATGGCCAGATACTTCTACAAAACCAGGTACCTCGCGCTAGGCACCTCTGATTCCTCTTTTTAGCGTTTCCCTACACACGATCCATAATGCCACCCTCGAACCCCCCCATGAACCACCTATCACACTGCCCGCCCCCTTGACTTCAGAAACCAAGACCCTAGGGATTATATCCCGAGGAGATAAGTACGAGTATGTGGTAAGTAAAGGACTTTCGTGCCCGTACATTTGATGTGCTCGGATGTTGTTCCCCCTCCCTTTTCCTCCTTTTTTCCCTCTGCAGGTTACATTGGAGTCCCGATTAGGGTACCGTAAAAGGATCTGGAGCCACGTCACGCCCGATGCATGAAAACGGACTAACGCTGCAAGACGACACAAAAAGACACCCTACTCAATGCGCGACCTTTTTGTACCTGACCTAATGCTCTTCCGTCCCAAAACTGCATGCTTTCTACATCCTAACACAGACCCGAAACGCCTAACGTTGGGTAATGCACTGAATAGCCCAAACAATACACGGTCATTCTCCATGTCACACGTGTACTATTTGGCCTATTGTTACTCTCTCTCTCTCTCTCTCTCTCTCTCTCTCTCTCTCTCTCTCTCTCTCTCTCTCTTTCACCCCTCCACACTTTCCCTCTTCCTAGCGACTGGCACCTAATTGGCGAACCTGGTGCACCTCCTGATTGGCCCCAAATACCACAAGTATTTGCACAAATTCGTCCTAAATAAAATCGTATCGATACCACGTTACTACCTCTCCTTTTCTGCTAAATATGGATGAAAATTAAATTGGCCAAAAGGAAAGGGACAGGTAAGACGACTAAGGTTCCCTAAATTTGACCCACAGTCAGGGAACTATTTGTCAGTGGCTTCTATGATAAAAAAAAAAAAAAAAAAAAAAATGTCTGTGGTAACACGACCTTCCCCATTCCAAGTTGTCTCCATACCCCAAGCAGTAAAAAATGATCGAGACACCCCCGTCTTCCCAAAATGCCCCCAGTTTGGTATCAGCTGCCCTGAACGAGAATCTGAAAAACGCCCCTTGCTCCAATTCACTGTGTTCCTAGTTGTTTTCCATAAGACCCCACCCACCCCAAGGATAAGTTTAATCATTATCGCAAGCCCCCCCGAGTTTTTGTAGTAGCCAGGTTGCGAGAAACTATATAGAAAGTTAGAAAGATGTGTGCAAAGTTAAAATTAGATCGAAAACTGAAGGAACTTGTTGCAGTAAACCTTGTTGAAAATAGGATGTTTAGCTAAAAGATAGGACGCATTGATGTAATGGAGAGTCGTTTAGCCTATGTTCATCCCTCAGAAGGATGCCTATCAGACTATGGTGAATAGCACGTTGCACTTTTCCGTAAGATACAAAGCCCTGAAGACCGGCCTAGCCTTGCAAGACTCGTACTAGGGAAATGGGTCTCTACCAGAAGAACTGACATCTACTGTAATAGACGAATGCAATGAATGGGTATCAGACCTCGTACCACGACAAATGAATGTAATAACCAACAAAACGCCAAAGAATTAGCCACAGAGGGAAGTTGTAGGAAATCCAGCAAACCCGTCATCAATTGTTTATACGTTGGCTGCAAATCTCAATGTAGCGGATGTTTACCCCAGTTGCTTGGTGTTGGGAGAGAAATAGGTTTATGTAATTACCTTCTTCTGCAAAATCTCTAAAGACTGTCTTTTCGAACTCATTTAAGGGTACCACTGTCGGAGAAGAAAGAGACCGGATGTGGGAGCACGCGGCCTGACTGCGGATCGTGGAACCTCAGCGACGGAGGCCAAGGCGAGACCACGGCAGTAAGGAGTCGCAGGATAAGGCACTGTTTCAGACAAAGCTAAGGAAGGGGCTGACCTGAAGCCCCTGCTCTATGATCGACGTGTGCCAAAAAAAGTCCCCGCTCTCTGAACCTGGTTATGGACCCGCCTGTCTCAAATTCTCCGTCCCCCTGATCTGTTCCCGACTTGGCCCTGCTCCATCCCCTCCTCCTCCGACCTACCATAAGGACTGTTCACACACACACCTTTCCACCTGAACTTTCAAGTTCCTCCAAATCCTACTGAGCTATCCAGAGAAGGGTATTCCCTGCGTCAAAAGGGAGGGAGCTCCGACTAAGTAGACCACGAACTATATTAATCTCAGAACGGTGACCTAGAACTCCACCAAGGGTCGCCCCCGAAGAGAAGATGAACGAAGTATGTGGTTCTACCCGCTGCTGAACGCCTCGATGATGATGGAAGCAACAGGAAATACCCACCACAGAGACTCAAGAAACAAACAGACCCCACCACTCAAAGACAATTGCACTTTTTATCACAATCCTTTCTGCCTCCTAATAACTATGCTCTGAGTTACGGAAGAAAAATGCACGTGCTCCGGAACCATGATGCATTCCTCTCAAGAGGTCTGGCGAAACAAAACAAAGATGCACTCCCGCCCGCAGACCTCCAACGACTCAATCCACATGAACATTCCTGTTGACAGAACGAATTGTAATCCAGGTGCTTAACAGTGCCAACAGAAGACGACAAAGACACTGAGACCTCTGATATTTACTATATCTCATTTCTCTCCCAACCACCATTGGACTGACTATGCTCCCGCCGAGTACAAAAAGGACTTACTTATATGATAACTTACCAGTTCCTATTCCAAATGACTATAAGTATCTATGATCTGTACCCAACGCCCTCGCTACATAATTCTAGTCTGATATTGCATTACTATGACTTTTTCTGCAACCAACTTAACGATGAACCCGCCTACTAGATGATGAGATTTTTCAATGTGATGTTTATAATGTGATGTTTATGTACAGTTCTTTTGCCTAAGTCCCCTCTCCCTTACTTATGACCGCTGCAATAGGTATAGATAGGAAATAGGCCAGCAAGATGTCTTGGAAATGTTAAAGGGAGGACTGTGGAAAATTAATACAGTTTGGTGAACATTATCTACGCCATCTTGCCTTTTTCCCGATGCCACACTTTTCGTCATGCACATCCACCATATTTTAGCCGTTACGATCAGAATCACCCTCACGAAAGACCCCCACGCACCGGTCATTCCCACTCTCACATGCCTTGCGCATAAGCGGCAGCCATTTTAAACACCATGGCCTCCCTGCCCCTCGCTGATAGCCAGCGCGTCTCTCTCTCTCTCTCTCTCCTAACCTCGCAAGCATCCCCCACACGCTGACAACCCCCGCTCTCTCATGCCTTGGGTCATAAACCCCTCTTCAGCGCAGCTTCACCACAGAATCCCATCCTGTTCCCAGCGCGACACCTCCCCTCATTCCTTTCATGGTCTCAGATCCTTTTGATGCAAACCCCCTTTCCCTGTGTCCCCGTTTGTCTTCCTTGTTCCCAGGCCGCCACCTGGCCCTGCGGATACTGTTTATTACCCCGTACAGTAGGAAGCTTCCCCTCCCCATCAAAAGACCCTCGAGCCGATCAAAGCCCCCACCCTATGAGATCCGATCAACTCCACGCATTCCGTGAATCGGCGGAATGCCCTGCTGCGCGACAATCATCACCTGTTGTGACCGGGGTGGGGAATTCAACTGTAAATGTATGTGGGAACGGGCCTGAAGGGGAGATTCCGAGGATGTTCTTTCAAATATCAAAGTGTTGCGAGAATGTGTTACGTGTAATAAAGGTCATAAACCCTAGTATAAGAGGCCAGGCCTCAGAGATGTGGTTAGAGCACCTCGTGACGATACTTGCTGTCTGAATTGATGTGTTCTCCTCCGGAGAGAATAAAATCCTCGTTTCCTGCCTTCCAGTCTCCAGCGCCTGCTTCTTCATTGATTAATATTGGTGGGTCATAGAGGCGACACCGCCGGGCAACATAAAGGGGTCTTTGGTTACTGGTTGTCTTTGAACCCCTTTTAACACGTTTTCAGCCATGCCCTCCTCCGAAGGGCACCCAGGAAAATCAGAGTGCTTCAGAACCTCACAAGTGTTAGAGGCATAGAAAGCGCTATAGAAATAACCATACATTACAACATGAAGATCAAGAAAGGGAAAGAGAGCAAAATTGTTGTGTTGTAGGCCAAGGGAGGATTTCTCAATTTTGCAACAATCGACTTTACAGCAGTATGACATTAAGAGAAATCGGAGAAAAAAAGTACTTAAACTTCTTATTTTCACCCGAGAAGGCAGAACCAATGTAGCTACTGTCATGGAAGATGGAGAAACAACATTGGGCATTTAGTAACTGTGGTATGAAGTGAAATGCTCAAGAAATTAATAGTAGACGCACACGTCATATCGCAAAGGGCTGAGGGCTGCAAACCTATATATATGATTCATTTGACATTCTATGGGAAGATCCTGCAGGGCCTTCTGGTAGTGCACCGCACTGCATGCAATGAAGACAGTGGATATGAAGACAATAGGAGCTCCATAGTATGGGATAACTATCCACAAACTGACCTAGAGGAGGGGCGCAGTAGCACAAAACTCACCTATCTGCATAAATGGTCCCACAGTGGCCACCAGAGAGAGTGCTGATGCAGTGTGTACATGATTAAAGGAGTCTCTGAGTTCTAGAAACCATTTACTGCAAGGCAATACATTGATTTAGTTGTTTTGAACTAGTAGTTGTATGAAACGCATCCACCTGTGGCGGGCTACATGAATAATATTGAGAATGAGTCTGCTGTAGCTACATGAAAACCTTTTAGTTCTTATGAAATTTAGCAAGAAATGGGGAGGCCCAATATTTGGGGTGATAAATGTTTTTGTTGTTTCAAATTACGTATCTTAGTGTACCCCTCTGCTAGTCATTCTGTTCAATGAAAGTTGGACCTCCATCCCTTGAGTCCTCATTACAAAGGGCGTTGTGGTTGCACAACCCTGCAGAATGGGCCTCGGTTGTAGGAGGTCATGCCTGGAGGACCTGAGAACATGGATGCCCATAGCAGCATGGATGGTAAGACTGCCTCTAGAGCCAAACACACTGCGGCCTCAATTTAGACTGTGGGCGGGGTCAGCGCATTCATTTCAATAGGGCGCACTGTCCCTGTTTGCGCGTGGCCCAAACAAGGACAGCGCGCCCTATATGTATTACTGGTCTGATATTCAGGGCCATGGTTACTCCAGGGAGGAAGCTCTTTGCATTCAAAAGTCTCAGCTGTATTAATATGGAGTGTAGCTTTTATTTCTGGAAACATATTTTTAGCAGTTTTGGCAAGCTACCTTCTTTTCTGTTTAGTGCCGCTCATGCTGTCAGGTTGGGCGATATTTGGCGCTTTATGAAGAATAAATCGATTTAAACCAAACACAATAGCGCCACTCCATTGCAGCGAAAGACGAACCATAAGCCACAATGATAGGAGTGACTAGAACTGAATGGGATTACTCATAGATTGTAGCATGATTAGTAATCGACAGAAGAAATAGGGCACTTTAGGCAAAGCAGAAATAGTAGGTGGACTATGTCTCTTGTAAATACACTTTACCAGTAGGTTTTTTAGCTGGTTTATTTTTAACTTGAAGAATTAAGTGTTTTTATCACGGGAAGCTCCCTTATTTTTTTTTATTATGCTTTTATAAAGTTGTCCAACAGTAATACTATGTATGGAAAACGTGCAAATGCGACATATTGTACGTTTTTATTAAATGAACAATACATTTCAATTTCTTTCTTCTCGTCGTCAAACCAGAACAACACTAATTATTTCTCTCTAATTTAAATGCAACAAGCAAGATGAAAGGTGGATCGGCTATTGCATTCCACGACTGCACGTGACTGCATCGACATTGGCTAACAAATAACATCCTGAAATGGGGTGTGTGTTCCACCGCGCGCGGGCTGCCCTCCCCCTCCTCTCTTTGGACTCATCCCATCTTCAGGTGTGAAGGCTACAGAGGAGCGCGCCGCGGCCGTCTAAAGCACCGGCGCGTGCCCGTCGCCATGGAAACCCCCCAGCTGACTAACGGTAGCGGCAGAGTGACCGCGGTGCGCGTTTAGTTTCCACTCCTCCCCGCACGCCCTCTCCCGCCATTAAGTATGCAACCATCAAGTTGGGAATAATGCGAGTGCACGGGGGCTTCTGGTGACCTTCAACCTCACAGTTCCAACAGACTGTGCGCCAGGTAAACAGTGTTAAAGGGGAGTCGTTTGTGCTTGGGCCTAGGGTGACCAGAGAGGGGGACACCTTTTGGTGAGTGGGCCCTGTCAAGGTATGGGGCGCCTGCCAGGAAGATTGGACACTTGTGCCAGGAATTAAACACCTGACACCTGCAGGGTCTGGCAAAGGTTTGTCAATCCGTTCAAACATGTTTAAATTATTGCACATGCCCCAGTATAGTTTATCTGAGTTTGCCAAACATCTCCAAGCAATATTGTGCTTTTTGTGCACAATATGGTATGTTCCAATCTCAGTGGTTAGTTTTGCACCGGGCAACTTCATTTTTTGCGTGTGTGTGTGTGTGTGGGGGGGGGGGGGGGGGGGGATCTTGCGTGACAGGGTGAACCACTGTCTAGCAGTAGCAACAGTAGCAATATCAATATCAAGATGAGAAATATCTATACTGTTTCAATCTCACATTACCTTAATGAGAATATGAACCACTTCGTATTCTTAAGAAAGAAACATTTACGTTAACGTACCCATCCGAGGTGCCGGGTCGGACTGGCCTAGAGGGCAATCTGCCACTGTCGAATGGGTCTTTCGAGTCTCTGATTGAGTTAGTTGTGTGCTTGTGTGGTCTAATGTTGTGAGCTTCGATGCAGTAGCAGACAGTTGTATGTCTCAACACCAGATGCTGAAATATCGCCTGACATAAAATTCACGCCTTAAACATCGTTTACAAAATATTGTCCCGTTAGGTTTAGATGATCAATTATTAACTCCAATGCATGGTATACCAATGTGGGGTCACACTGCTTCACCTCTCAGCAGGCTCGCCCCTAAGCATTATGGTGCATGTAGTTTGTCAAGCGTGTGTACTTGCGAAAGTCTCAAGTATTTCACCAGGTTGGTGCAGATAAGTACTTGCCATCTCTATACATGTGTTTCTGGATTATTATCTGTCGTCAGTAGAGATTAGGCATTTCAAATATTTGGGGTTGCTGAGTAGGCTGCCAAAGTATTCTCGGGTCACTGTACCTCTCAAGGCGCGCAGGTGCCTCTCCACGAGCTCGTCACCTCAAATGTCTCGAGGGAGCCTTTTAAACAGGAAACCAATGTGGTATCACACTGCTTCACCTCTCAGCAGGTTCGCCCCTAAGCATTATGGTGCATGTAGTTTGTCAAGCGTGTGTACTTGCAAAAGTCTTTCAAGTATTTCACCAGGTTGGTGCAAATAAGTGCTTGCCATCTCTATACACGTGTTTCTGGATTATTAACCCCTTACATTCGAATTGCCTAATCTCTACTGATGATGGATAACAATCCAGAAACACGTGTTTCGAGATGGCCAGCACCAACCTGCACCTACCTGGTGAAACACTCAAGAGACTTTGCAAGTACACACACTTGGCAAACTGCATTGACCATAATGCCTAGGGGCGAACCTGCTGGGAGGTGAAGCAGTCTGATCCCACATTTGTTTCCAATGGCATAGTGCTTTATAGCTCTTAGGTAGCACAAGAAATGTGTCTGCTCTGATCATACTCTGGTACCACATCACAGCAAGCAGCACTGTGCAGGCAAGGAAAGTTTGCTCTGGAAGCACTGAGGATCGAGGGGTGGGTTTCTCAGATGGTATAGTAGGAGCTGTATATGTAATATTGGGGGTGCTGTGGCAGATGGTGTAGTTTTATTTTGAAAATAAATAAAATACCACCTACCCCACCTTGGCTGCTGCAAAATATACATCTTGAAGTTCCCCACTCTCCAACTGTATTGTGCACATGCATTGAATAGCCCATTGCCAGATCTCACCCTAAAGCACCAGCAGTAGCTAATCTGCTGGATGTGGCTGGTTGGGCAGTGGGGAAGGAGGGTGCTTGCTTGCCTTTGCAGTATGATATCTGCAGTGCTCTAAAGGGAGCGGTGCTGCTTGCTGGGCAGTTTTCTATGTATTGCTGTATGGGGAGGGGACTGCTGACATATTGGTCGAGCAGTTGCTCATTCCAGCAAACAAAATATTATTTGATATAAATTTTCTCCCTTGTGTAGCGTGTTTTAATGGTTTGGAAAAAAAATACTCTAGTGTTTAGTGGAAGAGAAACCATTCTCATCGGTGAACATTTTCTCACCATCAGTAGGGCTAAAGCCTTTATGCTGTACTCGCTGATAGCCCTCCACTGGCTCGTGTAAAGGAAAGAGCACATTTCAAATTCATCTTGCCTCCACACATCAGACTGATTCCCTCTACGGCTTCATTCACAAAAGAACTGAAAGCCCTATGGATGAATGACCTTGTTTGACGTCACCTACTGTCAGGATGGGGCCGATGCTTTTGACTATGTCTACTATGATGCTGGTTTGTGCTTTACCCCTCGATTTGTCTGGTGAACTTATTTGCTATACTATCTCCTCTTGCCTGGGCATATTTTACTGCTCCATTACTTGCTTATCATTGTTATTGGATTTTTTTCCTTTTTTTCTTTTACCTGCAACACTGTTTGTACTCCTGTAAAGTGCTCTGATACCCACTCGGCTCACGTCCGCACTATATAAAACTTTTAATTAATAAATAAATCTGTATCATCCAAAAAGTTTTCTGTGGCTGAGCTCTGATTTATCTGTCAAGGTTGTTTGTCCCTTATCGTCCCTCCAGGCATCTAATGTCTTAGAAGAAATTCAGAGGAATTACATTTTGTCTACAATGCTCAACCCTTTGGAGCTCTCTACCTCGGTCTTTAAACATGGAATCTGACTTTCTCAAATTTAGGAATTGCCAGAAACCTGCTCTTCAAGTAGGCTTCTGGCTATCCCTCCCCCGACCTGCCTCTATTCCCCTATCCTCAGACCTATTGGTCAGATGCCTAAACCCAGTTTTCTCGCTGTTCACCCCGCAGACGCTTCTCCAAGGTCTTGTCACCTTTGTATCAGCATACATGATTGGTGGATTTATTTTGTTTATAATACCACTCAGAGGTGTTCAGTTATTATCCAAAACATATTCCATTGTTATTTGTCTCTGTATTTAATTCACGGCACTTCAAAATTACCCCAAAGTTTTTTGCAGTGCTTTAGAAAAACACAACAAATAGGAAACAAGTAAACCAAAATAGCAGCAATGCTACTGATGCCAACCAAAAGCGACATCTGGGGATCAACTTGTGGTATATAGTGTCACCATTTTTCCGAAAGCTCTTATAAATTTAAGAGCTGAGTGTGCATTGGTCCTGGGTACGGTGTAGTTCATCCCTGATATTTAGCAGTGCTGACTTTGCTTCTTATGGGTCAAATCCCAATTGAATGTCAGTGAGAAGGCCATTAGATTCCAGATCTGTTCATTCCTGTTTCCGGTTGTTTTGCAACAGAGGGTAAGTCTGAGATAGCCTGGTAGTTTGAAAGATTGGCTTAGTCTGAAAAGGTTTTGCAATAGGCGTGATTATGACATGTTTCAGGCCATAATCACAGGAGGAGGTAATAATTAGTCTTGTAGTGAAAGGTGAAAGACCAATGAAACCCACACTAACCACTTTTGCATTACAAACGCCCTTGAATTTTGAAGAACATCAAGATTTGTGTAATATAATCAGTAACTGATGAGAACTCACAAAGGTTGGAAGAGCAGGTAGGTACTATTGGTCAAGGGCCATTAGTTCAGGGGCTGGTGGAAGAGATGCTGTCAGTTAAAGCAGTGTAGGCGTGGGAGTAGGGACGACCGTGACACCAAGTAATGGGGTTAAAGAGGGTTTTATTTTTATCGCTCTTGCAGGTTTGGACATCAACGTCTTTCTATTTCTAAGCGTTAGTCTCTCTCGGGCGAACACGCTGGGGTCCGTGGCGCTGGTGTTCTATTCTCCTTAAACGGGCGTTGAATGCCTGTTCTCCCCGGTGTCTCCTCGAAGAGGTGTTTTCTCCGCTGCCTCAGGCTCGGGTGCATGTAAGAAAACCAACAGAAAGGGAGCCGTTAGTGTCCTGTCCTCTATGGGGTTGCACCAGTGGTTCCGGGGTACGTGAGGGAAACCCAGTGTATCGTGTCTCCTATTATTTACAGTGCTGGGGGGGTGTCAGTGAGGTGGGGTAGTAAAGGTAGGTACAGGGAGGGGGGGGGGGAAAGTGGATGGGACGGGAGAAGAACACAGGGTAGGAACGAACAGGGACTATTTGCACTATGTTACACGCTTTCACTTCGCCTCCCCAACCAAGCTGCCCAACGCCGCCGTACCTGTGACAGCCACACTCCTCCCTCGGGAGCGTGGCACGGCGGTCCGCAGGGTCGTTGGCCTCCTGGCTTCCCTCCACCTTCCGCCTCTCCGTTTCCTCTGCGATGTTCCTCCGGGCTGGCTTCCTCCACGCGCTCTTCGGTTTCGTCTCCGTTCTCCGCTCCTCTTGCTTCCGCCTGTCTCTCCTCCTCCGGGGTGCTTGCACACCCAACGAACGTCACTTCCCTGCTTTTGGCCAATCGGGATGCTCTGACGTCCATCGGGGATGTGTTCTCCTCCTCTGCGGCGAACGCCCAGTTAAAGGAGCCGCTGTTGCTGTCGATGTCTTCCGGATCGCGTCGCTCTTCGTCCCACCGTCCTGACTGAAAAGGAGTCGGTGGAGGGTCAGCAGGGCGAGGGTTCCACCATTCATACGAGGTAGGCGCCCCTACCTCGTTACACACCTCCCCCCCCCTGGATTCGCCCGTTCGGGGCGAATAGGCATCCTGGAAAGGAAGTCGGCGTTCCCATTGTCCCTTCCCTTCCTGTGTACCACTGTGAAGGAGAAGGGCTGTAGAAACAGAAACCACCTTAGAATCCTCGCATTCTGAGACCTATTTTTCTGCATCCAGTGCAGTGGGGCATGATCCGAGAAGAGTATGAAGGCCTTACCCTCCAAGTAGTATCGTAGTTTGTCTCCTGCCCAGCGAATGGCCAGCATTCCTTTTCCACCGTGGGGTATTTACGTTCCCTCGGGTGGAGCTTCCTACTCACGTAGAGTATAGGATGTTCGATACCATCCTCTCCTTCCTGGGACAAAACTGCACCGATTCCACTGTCTGAGGCATCAGTAGCCAGGGAAAATGTCTTGTCAAAGTTTGGTGGTATGAGGACTGGACTAGTTGTGATTGCAGTCTTCAGTGCCTGAAAGGCGTCTTGGGCCTTTTCTGAGGGAGGCATTGGAAGGGTGTTTTTGACGTTTTTCTGAAGTAGATCGGTAAGGGGGCTGGATAGGTCAGCAAAATCCTTAACGAAGCATCTATAGTAACCGATTAGGCCTAGAAACGCTCGTAGCTCCCTTTTTGTCGATGGGAAGGGGGTCTGGGTGATGGCTTTGATTTTCTCTTCTTGTGGGGCAATCACTCCCTCACCAAGCATGAACCCCAGGTACTTCACTTTCGGGAACGCAGCTCGTGATTTTTTTGCATTCACATGCAACCCTGCTTCCTGTAGAGCCCTCAGGACATTAGTCAGATGTTCTAGGTGGTCCTCCCAGGTGGTACTGAAAATGACTATATCGTCTAGATATACTGAACTATATCGGGTATGGGGGGCTAGTACCTTATTCATTAGTCTTTGAAATGTTGCCGGGGCTCCGTGGAGTCCAAAGGGGAGTACATTAAACTCAAAGAGTCCATCCTCTGTGGCAAAGGCGGTTTTGTGGCGGTCCTCCTCCCTCAGTGGGACCTGCCAATATCCCTTGGTGAGGTCAAGGGTAGTGATGTAACGGGCCTCCCCAATACGTTCGATTAATTCGTCCACCCTGGGTATGGGGAAGGCATTGAAGGACTAAATATCATTCAAGGCGCGGAAGTCCATACAAAAACGGGTAGACCCGTCGGGCTTCGGGACCATGACTATGGGCGATGCCCAGTTACTCCTGGAAGGCCTTATCACCCTCAATCTTAACATGTCCTGTACCTCTTTCCTCACATCGGCCCTTTTTGCTGCTGGTATCCGGTATGCCCTCTGTTTTACCACTTGGCCTTCCTTCGTTTTGATCTGGTGCTCTGCCAAATGGGTACATCCCGGGGTGTCTGAAAATATTGCGGAAAAAGGGGTCAGGGCTTTGATCAACTCCTTTCTTGCTGAATCAGTCAGCTCGGTATTTATTGGAAGATCCACCAAGGTGGAAGTAGTGTTGCTGGATGGCAACACCAGATGGGCGGATCGAGGAGGAGGTCCTATCCACCGTTTTAGGAGGTTAATGTGGAAGGTCTGCCTCCGTGTAGGAGACATTTGCAGTTGGTAGGTTGTTCTCCCATAAGAGTTGAGGACTTTATAGGGCCCCTTCCATTCACTTTTGAAGTTTTGTGATGAGGATGGAAGGAGTACCAGGGCCCATTCCCCTACATCTAGGGTCCTCCACTTCTTGCCCTTGTCGTAGTACTGTTTTTGGCTTCGTTGGGTTTTCTCTAGGTTCGAGTAAGCCAAATCCCTGAGCTTCCCCAGTCTAGACCTCAACTGTTGGGTGTACTCTAGGAGACTTCTTTGTTCCGCTGCCTCCTCTTTTTCCCAGGCTTCTCTTGTGATTTCAAGGAGGGATCTGGGCTGCCTTCCATAGAGGAGCTCGAATGGTGAAAACCCTAAACTACTCTGTACTTGGGCTCTCACTATGTATAGGGCTAGGGGTAACATCCTATCCCAGTCCTTATTTTCTGCGTTCAACAACTTTTTTAGGGTGGCCTTTAACGTCCGATTGTACCTCTCTACGAGGCCGTCCGTTTGGGGATGGTAGGCGGACGTTCTGATATGGCGGAGGTCCAGCAACTTACATACCTCTACCATCATCCTAGAAACAAAGGGGGTTCCTTGATCCGTTAGGATCTCCCTCGGAAACCCCACCCCGGAAAACAACTCTACCAGTTTTTCTGCTGCATTCTTGGTAGTCGGGGCGCTGAGGGCGAAGGCTTCCGGGAACCTGGTGTTGTAATCAACTACCACGAGGGCGTAGGTGTGTCCTCTGGAGGTCCGAGGTAGTGGACCGATGAGATCCATTCCGACTCTATCCCATGGGTTTCCTATGATGGGTAGGGGCTGTAGGGGAACTGCAGGCGGACGTGTCAGATTCCTTTTTTGACACACCTCGCATTGTTTGCAGTACATCTCCGCCTCTTTATAAATCCCTGGCCAAAAGAATAGCCGTACTATATTCTGAGTTGTTTTCTCGGCCCCACTGTGTCCCGCTGTAAGGTGGGTGTGGGCGTAGAACAGTATCTGCTCTCTGAAGTCTTTTG
This sequence comes from Lissotriton vulgaris, assembly GCF_964263255.1. Lineage (NCBI taxonomy): Eukaryota > Metazoa > Chordata > Amphibia > Caudata > Salamandridae > Lissotriton > Lissotriton vulgaris. The sequence continues at coordinate 106,533,556 of NC_141698.1, forward strand.
GAACCACTAGCTGAGACGTATCTCCGGCTTTCCCTTCTCTATACAACAATTCGTTCACTATCTTGAACCTGGGGTACCCCTGGGTAGGGGTGTTTTGCGCGATGTGAGCCGCTTCCCACGCATTAAGGAGGGAAGGGTCATTGGATTGGGCGAATTTAAAACCCCTATCTAATACCCATGGTTCGACCAACAGGTATGCCCCGGCCAGAAGGTCTTTAAGTTCCCTCTTAAATAGGGACAGGAAATCGGGGTTGTCTACTCCTAGTATGAGTTCTTCAGGTAAGGACTCCACCACCCCCACCTTCACTATACAGGGCTCTCTGCCTATCGGATGTATGGTTATGCTTGCTCGAGGGTATGTTTTAACGTCGCCGTGAACGCATCTGATGTGCACGTTACCATCACGGCCTATCTGGTCAGGACGTAGCAGTTTCCCCTGAATTACAGATTGCCTACACCCGGAATCAAGGAGGGCCTTTACTGGTTTGCAGTTTACTCGTACCCTTACATAGAATGAAGGTCCCATTTCGGCGGTGTACATCACGGCTTTAGGGATGTAGCCAACTTCCATGGGCTCCTCGGGGGTTCTTCTGTGGGGACACATTCGGGCTATATGTCCCCATTCTCCACATTCATAGCATTGCGGGCCCTTCATAAAGGGGGGTCCTTCAGGTCGATATGGTCGGGGCTTGAGGGGCTCGGGGACCGGTTTCTTTTTATCCTTATCCTGTTTTGCAGGAGTCGGGACTGGCTTGCTGTTCTTGTCTGTATCCCATGTGAATGTCCTGGGAGCAGCCCTGTTGTAATTCGAGGCCATTTCAATGGCTTGTGCTGCCGTCAGACCTGGATGTTGTCTCAATCATCTTTGGGTGCCATAGGGCAAAACATCCATGAACTGTTCCAGGATAATGCTAGACATTATTTCCTCCTTGGTGCGTGTGTCAGGTCTTAGCCACTTCTTCGCGGCCATCTTAATTCTCAAGTACATGGTTTTAGGGTTCTCCCCTGTAATACCTTTTTCTTTTCGGAAACGAAGTCTGTATGACTCCGCATCCATTCCCAAATGATCTAGTATCACCGTTTTGATGTCCATATAAGAGGAAGTACCAGAATGGTTGGCCACTTGGTAGGCAGCCTGGGCCTCTCCTGTCAACAGGGGCGCAAGGAAGAACGGCCATTTGTCCTCAGGCCACCCACAAGCTCTAGCTGCCCGTTCAAAATTCAACAGAAACGCGTCTGGATCTTCCCCTGTCACGTATTTCTGTAGGGCCACTCCCGATGGATGTGGTCCGCCTAGTCTCGGTATCGCGGCACTAGGTGCCTGTACGACTTTGTGGAGATTGTCCATCTGCTGAGTCATGGAGGTTTTGAAAAGTTCTCTGTCGGCATCTGCAGTGTTAATCTGCTGGCTGATTGCCCATTCTAGCTTTTGTTGCCCGTCTATGAGGGTCTGGATTACTTGTTCCATGGCCATGGTCGTTTCTGAAGGGGTAGATCCCACTTCTGACACCAGTGTAGGCGTGGGAGTAGGGACGACCGTGACACCAAGTAATGGGGTTAAAGAGGGTTTTATTTTTATCGCTCTTGCAGGTTTGGACATCAACGTCTTTCTATTTCTAAGCGTTAGTCTCTCTCGGGCGAACACGCTGGGGTCCGTGGCGCTGGTGTTCTATTCTCCTTAAACGGGCGTTGAATGCCTGTTCTCCCCGGTGTCTCCTCGAAGAGGTGTTTTCTCCGCTGCCTCAGGCTCGGGTGCATGTAAGAAAACCAACAGAAAGGGAGCCGTTAGTGTCCTGTCCTCTATGGGGTTGCACCAGTGGGTCCGGGGTACGTGAGGGAAACCCAGTGTATCATGTCTCCTATTATTTAAAGTGCTGGGGGGGTGTCAGTGAGGTGGGGTAGTAAAGGTAGGTACAGGGGGGGGGGAAGTGGATGGGACGGGAGAAGAACACAGGGTAGGAACGAACAGGGACTATTTGCACTATGTTACACGCTTTCACTTCGCCTCCCCAACCAAGCTGCCCAACGCCGCCGTACCTGTGACAGCTACACTCCTCCCTCGGGAGCGTGGCACGGCGGTCCGCAGGGTCGTTGGCCTCCTGGCTTCCCTCCACCTTCCGCCTCTCCGTCTCCTCCGCGATGTTCCTCCGGGCTGGCTTCCTCCACGCGCTCTTCGATTTCGTCTCCGTTCTCCGCTCCTCTTGCTTCCGCCTGTCTCTCCTCCTCCGGGGTGCTTGCACACCCAACGAACGTCACTTCCCTGCTTTTGGCCAATCGGGATGCTCTGACGTCCAACGGGGTGTGTTCTCCTCCTCTGCGGCGAACGCCCAGTTAAAGGAGCCGCTGTTGCTGTCGATGTCTTCCGGATCGCGTCGCTCTTCGTCCCACCGTCCTGACTGAAAAGAAGGAGTCGGTGGAGGGTCAGCAGGGCGAGGGTTCCACCATTCATACGAGGTAGGCGCCCCTACCTCGTTACAAGCAGTTATTTTGTTGGCAGAGAAGGCAAGAGATTTGCCACACAGCTCATTTGAGGGTAGCAGGACACATAATTAGACAAAGGGTTAGCAACCGGTTGTAGGTATGAACACCTTTTTGTAGAATTATCTGCCTCAGTAGTTTGGGGTTGGAAGTATTTTGAGCACTGGTGCAAGCTGATGTGTCACCTCTAGATAGCAAGTGGTATGTTGAGAGAGTAAATTTGTTTTTCCAGTGCCTTGCCTTGACATTTAACTTGGTGAATGGTATCTGTCAATCACTGATTGATATTTGTGGGATAAGGCCTGCAGGTGCGCCGAGAGCAAGAATGCTGAATGCACAAGAAACATTTTATTTTTATGGATGTGCCAGAATATCTTTGGGTGCCACCAAATTGAGTCTAGTGTGTCGAGCAACAGTTTTGTACATCCAGAAGTTTAGCATTTATATTTCTGCGGACTAAAGTTTTCAGGGGCAAAAGAAAGATTCCTCTTTTTAAACCGAGCATGCTTTTAGTAGAGATATTAATGAACCTATGGTCTGACCACCATAACTGTTAATTAAACTATGGTCTGACCATTCTAACTGCTTGGGGCCAGTCATAAGTACAGTGATTGTGGAAAATAACTTTTATCAATGTCATCATTAGTGAGTTTAGGCAATGGTAATTCGGGAGAATTCAAAAGTGTCCATTTCTTCAATGATGTTTTGGTCAGACAGGTTGAAGGGTCTTCTACCCAGCTATTCAGTATTGGGCAAACGGTGCATGCCTATGACTGTAGTGGCATACTTCGCTGGTAGTGGATTGCACAGTGGGTGCAAGGGTGTGTGAAAGTAAGGAATTCATCTCCACCTGCTAAAAAGACTGAACATCACATTAGACCATCTACCTATCTAATGTCTCACCCCTCTTATTTGCATCACCCGTGTTTTAAATCTCCCTTTCACTCTGTTCCATGTTCTGCTCCATCTTTCTGTTATTTTTTCTTCCGATGAGCCCTCATATCCTGTCACTCCTTTGCTGTCTGCCATATTCTGATGTAGGATGGCAAAATTGCTTTGTCTACAGACCAGTTAGGGAAGAGAAAGGAGAACATGCATAATGCCCTGTTTCTGAGTAGCAAGTGTAGATGTTCTTGTCTTTGGTATAGGGGGTCCTGCACAAATGAGGGGCATGTTGGTGAAGCTGCAGTGGGATGTCCTCTGGATGCCCCAATTAGTTAGACACAGTCTGGTGCGTGTGTAATATGACACTCGTCTCACTGGTTGCAGCTCTCTCTGTGCAATGCTGTTGTCTTGTTCCAGATAGCCCTAAGCCATGCTCTCACATGCTGCTGCTACTTACCATTTTTGGGGGACTGTGATTACAGTGCATGCTGCCCACACCTAAGATGGCTACAAATCTTGTGAGGTAGGGTGGCAATAGTCACTCCACTGTTTCCAACTACCACTGCAACATAGACGGTATTTTCTAAGAATCGAATCACGCCAAGACTATGCCATCAGGTCTTGGGGCAGACTGTTTCCTTGGCTCCTCCACCCCAAACTGCATCATCTGGGTGTCATTTTTCAAGAGCCAATATGTAGTCACAGCAGTGACTTTGTTTGCCCTGTCCTCTGTTGAACAGTCAGTGCCTGCTCCAAATGCATTTTCTGCTAGGAAATATTTCACCTACTTACATCAGGTACGAATTCTGAACTTAATCCCCCACACCACTTACTTGAATTGTCATTTAAAAAGAAATTAACTTCTATGAGAGGGTATAGCCGGCATTTTGCGGCAAGATATATAAGGAAAAAAAGAATGGCATCTGCCATCCACCTAGTATTCTGCATCTGCTTTCAGTCTTCTAAAAAGGCAGCAATGAAGTTATCTGAAGGAGACTTCTATCTGCAGATTCCTTACCTTAGAATAGATACCCAAGTAAAACCTTCTTGGAGGTGGGTCTGTAAACAGATTAAACCAAAAAGTCCAGCAGGCCGAAAAGGTAAAGCGCCCTTAATGATGGACCTGACCATCCAAACAGTAGTGCTTGGTGAACGTGTGCAAAGACGCCCACATTGCTGCCTGACAGATATCCATGACAGGGACTCCACAAGCTAATGCAGTGGTCACAGCTTTGGATCTGGTAAAATAGGCAAGCAAACCCTCAGAGGGTTGCTTTTTGGCTAATGCATTGCAGCTTTTTATGCAGCATGAGATGGTCCATTTCTGCACTGCCTTCCCTTTCTTAGCTCCATCATATTCCTCAGAGTTGAACATTTACCCGGAACTGTCTTGAGTGATCACTGTTGAACAACAATGCTTTTTTTGGGTCCAGACAGTGGAGTCTTTCTTCTTCTTCTTTAGAAGAGTGCGGCGGATCAAAGAAGCTAATCAAGGTGATGCTTCAGCTTACTTGAAAGGGTGTCACAACCTTCAGGAGGAGGGCAGCATGGATCCTAAGACCCAGCTTTTCTGGGTAAAGGGTGGTATAAGAAGGGTGTACAGAGAAGGTCTGCAGTTCGCTGACCCTCCTGGCCAGTGTTATTGCCACCAGAAAAGCCATTTTGATAGTCAGCTAGCGTAGTGGGCAGTTGTGTAACTGCCAGAGGGAGCGCATATGAGGAAGGTAAGGACCTAGTGGGGCATGGTGAATGGGTTAGAGGAAACGTGTTGTAGTCATTTTTGGAACCTAGGCACAATGGGTGACTAGAACAAAGAAGGTTGGTCTGGCATCCCAAGAATGCCGAAATGGCAGACAGATAACCTTTAACAGTGCCCAGAGCAGAGACCTGCTGGACCAAAGAAAGAACAATAGAAGAACCTAGGATAAGGGTGCAGAAAGGATCAATGTGTCTAGATGCACACTATGCAACACATTTGTCCGAATAGCAGGTGTATACCATCTTGGTAGAGAGACTGTGGCTGCCAGAATAATAACACAAACTTTGGGAGGAAGGTCGAAAGCTGTCAGCTGATGCCACTCAATTTCCACGCATGAAGACATAGAGGGTGCGCAGGTTCAGCAGCAGACCCACCTCCTGTTACTGCGGCAAAAGATCCTCCTGAAGGGGCAGCCTGATCAGAGGACTGATGCTCATAAACTCAGGATACCAAACTCTCCATGCCTAATCCGGACTACAAGAATGACTTGGGCTTGGTCATTCCTGATCTTTTTGAGAACTTTGGGCAGAAGTGGTATCTACGGATAGGCATTCAGGAGGCCGGAGTTTCCTCTCAAGACGTAAAACGTCTCATTGCAAGACCAGTCTTTGAAACTCTAGCACGCAAAACTGATGGCAGTGTGCATTCTCGGTTGTGGTGATCAGGTCGAACCAATGCTCTGCCCACTCTTGAAAGAGACCTTGCTCCACCTCTGGGTGGAGATGCCATTCATGATCCACTGGGCATTGACAGCTAAGTTTGTCTGCCCTGGCGTTCACAGAGCCCACAGTTGTTGAAACACCAGGGCAATTCCATGACGTTCCAGCCAGCTGAGAGGTGCAGGGCCTCTTAAGAAAGAGTCATAACCCCAACCGCCTTGATTGTTGCAGTACCACATGACAGTGGTGTAGTCCGTGAACACCTTCCTTTCGCTTGATCGAAGAAAGAAAGGCTTTCAATACCAACCAGGTTGGCCCGGAGCTTCAGCAGGTTGATGAGAAGCCTGGACTCCATCAAAGACAAAAGTGCTCTGATCACCTCTTCTAGATGGCTTCCCCAGGCTGCCATCAGCTTTGGGTGGGAAAGGGAGAGGGTTCTGTTTCTGACCAATCGTGGCTCGTCAACCACCACTGGAGGTCGTTTGGAGTTCCTTCCAAGATCTGGACCATGTTGGAGAGATTCACCTGATGTTGTGCTCACTGGAACTGTAGGTCCTCCTGCAGAGCCCTCATATGCCAATGGGCATGTGTCACAAGCAGGATGCAGAAGGCCATCAAACCCAATGGCCCAACAGTCAATCGCACCGAAATTCAGGATAGAGGCTGAAACATCAGAATCATAGCCTAGATATCCTGGACTCGCAGTGCAAGTGGATAGACCTGAAACTGTACTGTGTCCAGAAAGGCCCAATGAAAGGAAGTGTCTGAAAGGGAGTCAGGTGTGACTTTGGTACATTGATAGCGAACCCGAGTGAATGCAGGAGGTCCGCCATTGTCTGGAGGTGGGAGACAACTGCCTATAGCGAGTTGGCCTTGGCCAGCCAATTTTCAAGGTGGGGAAAGACTGGAATACCCTGACCTCCGCAGATGTGCTGCAACCACTGCCATCACTTTCATGAACACCCAAGGGGCACCGTGAGGATGAAGGGGAGCATGGTAAACTGGAAGTGCTCTTGGTCCACCGTAAACTGTAGGTAGCCCTTTGGGGGCCGGCAGGATGTGGATGTGGAAATATGCGTCCTGTAAGTCATTTGCTACCATCAAGTCTCCAGGGTCCAGGTCCTGAGCTAAGGTGAGCATTTTTGACTCCTCCTTTCTCAGGAAGAAGTTGAGAAGGTTCAGTTCTAGGATAGGACGAAGGCCACCTTCGTTTTTGGGTACCATAAAGTAGGGGGAATAACACCCACAATCTACTTCTGATGCGGCACTCTCTCGATGGCTCCTTTGGCCAAAAGAGCAAATACTTCTTGACAGAGCAAGGAGAGATGGTCCCCCATCTGCCAGTTGTAAGTGGGTGGCATGGGTGGGAGTGTTTCCAGAAAAGGGAATGGAGTAGCCCTTCTGGATGATTTGCAAAACTCACTAATTAGATGTTATCGACTTCCAGTGAGGCAGATAATGACGGATCCTGATCCCTATGGGTGCTCATGCTGATATAGGGGAAATTAAAGGAGTTTAGAGGCTGTGGTGGACTGACCTGATGTCTGGCTAGTGGTCCCACGTGATCTCTGGAAAATGCTTCCAGGGCCGAGAAAGGGCTGAGAACCCTGATGATCATGGTGGCTGGGCAGGAAAGGACATGGGCGATAGCTGCTACTGTAGCCACTGAAGGGGCAAAAGGCAGATTGGGGTTGCAATCAATAGGCCCAAAGCCCTAGCCCTGCTATCCTTAAAGTGGTTCAGCTCCTAGTCTGCCTTCACCCCATTTTAGGCGGTAGCCATCAAAGGGCACACCCATGAGCAAAGCTTGGACATCCCCCTACAAACCAGTGGTTCTCAGCCAGGCATGTCGTCTCAGTGCCACTCACAATGAAATCGCTCTGCCCAGCAAGTCGGTCATGTCAGCCCTGATGGTGAACTTTGCTGCACCTTGCCCATCAGCAATTGCTTGAAACCGTATGGCTCGTGCCTCCTCCAAGACCCTGGCAAACCTTCCACAACCAAAACCACACAGTGTATTGGTATCAGCCTAAAAAGCACGTGGTGTTCACCAAACACAGTGCTAGGATGGGAAAAGAGAAAATCCTCTTACCGAAGGTATCCAGCCTTTTGCTTTCCCTATCCAGGGGAGTGGTAGGGAAGCCCTGGGATTGATCCAGGAAGTGGAAGCTTGAACACCAAGCTCTTGTGGGTGGGGTGCTTGGTAAGGAAATTGGAGCCCCCGGGAGTGAGGCGATGGCGGCGTCCAATTATCCTGTGCACAGAAACCCTAGTGCATGGATTGGACAAGGCCCCAAGGAGGACATATGTAATGGCTTCATTGTGTAGTAACAAAGGTTCATAAGGGGCGATTCCTAGATGAAGCACCTCCTGTCAAGACATCCGTCTTGACCTCCATTGTAGGCAGTTGAAGGTCCAAGACCTCAGCTGCCCCCTGCACCACCATCGTGAGTGAGACACCCTCCTCCGTAGCCAGTTTCTTGTACCAATTGTCCTCAGTTCCTCAGTATCACCCAGTGAATTGTGGTAAGTGTTGTCTGACACCCCTCAATCTTTACTCTCTCCAGACCTGTCAAAAGGCATGGTACCAGCTGGTGCCAGAGTTGGCACTGGGCCATGCCCATCTGGCTCCGTATCGCAATCTGGTGTAAGGATGGGGCTGCCACGGGGCATCAGTGGCGCCAGGAGTAACGGCACTGGAACAGGTGCCAGGGAAGGTTGCAGTGTTGTGGGCTGCACTATTCCGTATCCAGCAGTGCTAAGGGGGAATCTGCGGATTGGGAACCAGTGGGGGCCTCTCTCACACCAGTGGGGCCCGAAAGCACTCTAGAAAGGTCGGGCATCCCAACTATGGAGTTATCTAACTCCTTGAGTTGGGCAGAGGTTGGGCAGAGGTCGCTCCAGCTCCTGGAAACTCTGAGTGTCGGGCCAACCTTGGTACAAGATGCTTGGTGGAGCAAGGCCTAGATTGCCGACGCTCCCTTGCCAGTTCCGATGACTTGGACCAGTGTGGAGAAGTCGAAGAGCACCTCAACATCTTGGACTTCTTTTTCTTATGTGATTTACCCGATGACTAGGATCTAGACGATGACTGTCAGTAGCGGCTCTGCAAGTGTTCGCGGGTCCATCTCTATGACCTGGATAAAGCGCATCAGGGGGTCGTCCAGTATTGGGTAACAAGGAGCTTGAGGGAACTGTTTCCTCAGCACCTTTCGATTCATAGAGCGCCAAGCCTCACAGGTCATGGAGTCATGTCTCCGCTGCAAACACCAGAGGCAAACTAGGGTCCATCACAGGCATCTTCCTGTGGGAGGCACCACATGGTTTGAAGCCTGGTGCATTCTTAGGAGACATTCAGAGAAAGCCAGGGGAAAAGTCAGTCAAAAAAGACTTGGGAGGGGGGGGGGGGGGGGGGGGGGGGGGGGGGGGTTTGAGGAGGGCTGAGGTAGCTCTCTTAGGAAATGTGCCGACTGACGTTGAAAGAAAATAACTGACGTCAGCATACTGGGGTGTCGCCTATATAGGAATCGTGCATGTCACATCCGGGGCGGCTGATGCAGAGCCGAATGATGCTACCTACTGGTGTGCAGGGGTACTGCTCAAAATGTTTCCAGGTGCAGTCTGACGCCTTGGGAATATTCTAAGGTAAGTAATTTGCTGTAGATATCTCTATCAGATATTTTAAGTTATTTAAAAGGTTTCAATAATGCACAGACATCAAAATTCAGAAATCACCAAACCTCTTTTAAAGCTACTACTTCAGTGCAATAAAAAGTATAAGAAGCTTGTTTGGTTGCTCTAAATGTGGATTGCCCCAAAGCAGGAAACCGTCATATACCAGTTTTGTTGTATGCAGATGACGCCGTCCTGCTTGCCAGGACGGCTCGGAGCCTACAACAACTCGTATACGGGTTCGTGGACTTCATGGAAAAATTAGATTTGTCGATGAATCGAAGTAAATCCTATGTTATGATAGCCGGCAAGAAGCTCAGTAGGAAATTTGCATTCAAAATAGGGTCCCACAAACTAGAAACTGTAAGTTCATTCTCTTATCTAGGTTTGCTGTTTGACAAGGATACAAAGTTCGACCCTTTAATTGATGAAAGATGTAGAAAGCTGGTATCGGCAAACGGAGCGATTCATAACTTTGCTCGGAGATTGGGGCGGTGGTCTCCGGAGCAAGTGATGAATTTGTATGTAGTGGTTAGTACCGCAAAAGCTTTATATGGAGTGGAGGTCTGGGGCTTCAGGGATGCTAAGCTTTTGCAACTGGAGGAGTATAAATTCTTGAGAAGAATTCTGAAAGTACCACCGGGCACCCCAGCAGGAATAACACACACATAACTGGGGATACCTTACATCACTGATCTGGTAAAGCTAAGGCCTGTAATGACATGGCTCAGGCTATGGGTAAATCCTGTAGCAGAATTAAGCAGGCAAATAATTAGCGATTGCCTGCCTAAAGTCAATCACCTCCATATTCCGTGGTTAAGGTACATTAAAGAGACCCTGGAAGCCATTAACCACCCATCACTGTTTAGTGACCCGACTTCCATTACCCCTACATGCAAACATCAAATTAAAAGAGAACTATTAGATACATTTGAAGCAGAAAGATTAAGCTCCGATTTATCAAAGAAATCAGTGGTGGCACATTGCCAAGTGAGAAATGGGGCGGGCATGGAACCTTATTTATTTTTAATGTGTCGTTTTAGGCTTAACTTGTTACATCATATTTTAGCTTATCCCTCAGGTTTTACAGTGACAATTGAGCAGAAGGGTGCCTGCGGCTGCGACAATAGGTCTCCGCAGGACACCCTTCATTTTGTACTTTCATGTTCCTTTTATCAAATGCCCCGTCGGAGATTTCTGGTTGATATTTTAAAGGAGGCTAAAATCCGCCAAGCCAAGACTGCCCTGAACTTTTTACAAATGGCTGCTGATACCCGTACTTTGTGCTCAATTATACATTTTTTGAGAGTAACAGTAAGACTCAGGAAACCCCGTGACTGAATAATGATAATTTTGAAATATTTCTTTAACACTTTTAACAACCCCCTGTGCAATATGTTTTCAAATCTTATGGTTCAGTCTCACAATGAATGTATATTTTTTGTATAATGCATCATTTGTATTATGTACTTTTTATGATGAACTTTTCATCGAAATGAAGATTTTACTGAACTGAACTACTACTTCAGTGCAATAAAAAGTGCAAGAAGCGGGCGTTAACTGGCTCCCAAAGTACAGAAAGTTAAAAATAATTAAGGGCACCCGCAAAGTTCTCTACTGTTGAATTGTCTCGAATAAGCACTCTAGCTAATTTAGATCAAATATGCCAAGTGTTGGTCAAGAATGCTAACCAACTCCCCCTTCCCCATACTATTACTAGTCCGGATCCCTTAAGAGATGCATCATCTAGTACCATGGAGATTGCCAGCCAGCAGGTTATCTCTGGAGTTGAGTACTCTGTATTCCTTAGCCCTAAATCAACTCCTCCTCCTGCTTAGCCGATCATAGGTTTACCCCATCTTTTGGCCCCCGTAATCAGCTACTTTTGTTAACCTGTGCATTTGCGGCATTTATACATGTGAGTACGTGATAAAAATTACAAGCTGAAGTTTGTAGACTATGTATTTACTACAAATGTAAACTGTGATTTTGAAGACAAAATTATGTTTCTTTAAGAAATAGTTGCATTCCAAAAACATATTTAAAGCAGATAGTTGAATGGCAATTCAAAATGAGCTGGGGAGACTTATTGCTGTGATTATGTATGTCAATAACACAAAAAGGAGGGCCTGAGGAGGTTAAAAGACCTGCAGGGGACAACTCCCCTCTATCACAACTTGAAAGCACCAAATAGACCCCTGGGTCTTGTATGAGAAAGAGTGCTGAGGTAACCCTTTTACCGGACGTTTTGCCTCATATAGCCGAAGGTGGCATGCTTCATCATAGGGATACTTCCTCACATTACGAACCTGGTAGTAATGCAGGCTACAACCCCCTGTCAGGGAGGGAAGAGCTCAGGGATATTTTTTGTGAGAAGAGAGGCGTACTAAAACCTATAGAGGAGCAGCGTGTGGTGTAGGCAGCAAGGAAAAGAAGTGTGTGTGAACTAAAACTAAAGCAGAGGAATGCAAAAACAAACTTTAATGGGGCGTCCAGAGGTTAGTATTACAATAAAACACTATGACAGGGGTTGATTACATTTGTATTAAAGTTTGATACATTGAGAGAACATATTTGAACCAGTTGTTGTTGAATGGTTGCACAGATTGATGCTGTGGTGGTGCTTAGTGATGTTGTGGTGGCGACGAGTGATGCTGTGGCGTTCAGTGATGTTGTGGTAGAGCATAGTGATGGTGTGGTGCCCCTGAGTGATGCTATGGAGGTGCTGAGTGATGCTGTGGTGATGCGATAGATAGATAGAGGGAGGGCGATAGATAGATAGATAGAGGGCGAAAGATAGACATATAGATAGAGTGAGGGCGATAGATAGAGTGAGGGCGATAGATAGAGTGAGGGCGATAGATAGAGTGAGGGCGATAGATAGAGTGAGGGCGATAGATAGAGTGAGGGCGATAGATAGAGTGAGGGCGATAGATAGAGTGAGGGCGATAGATAGAGTGAGGGCGATAGATAGAGTGAGGGCGATAGATAGAGTGAGGGCGTTAGATAGATAGAGTGAGGGCGTTAGATAGATAGAGTGAGGGCGTTAGATAGATAGAGTGAGGGCGTTAGATAGATAGAGTGAGGGCGTTAGATAGATAGAGTGAGGGCGTTAGATAGATAGAGTGAGGGCGTTAGATAGATAGAGTGAGGGCGTTAGATAGATAGAGTGAGGGCGTTAGATAGATAGAGTGAGGGCGTTAGATAGATAGAGTGAGGGCGATAGATAGATAGAGTGAGGGCGATAGATAGAGTGAGGGCGATAGATAGATAGAGTGAGGGCGATAGATAGATAGAGTGAGGGCGATAGATAGATAGAGTGAGGGCGTTAGATAGATAGAGTGAGGGCGTTAGATAGATAGAGTGAGGGCGTTAGATAGATAGAGTGAGGGCGTTAGATAGAGTGAGGGCGATAGATAGAGTGAGGGCGATAGATAGAGTGAGGGCGATAGATAGAGTGAGGGCGATAGATAGAGTGAGGGCGATAGATAGAGTGAGGGCGATAGATAGAGTGAGGGCGATAGATAGAGTGAGGGCGATAGATAGAGTGAGGGCGATAGATAGAGTGAGGGCGATAGATAGAGTGAGGGCGATAGATAGAGTGAGGGCGATAGATAGAGTGAGGGCGATAGATAGAGTGAGGGCGATAGAGTGAGGGCGATAGAGTGAGGGCGATAGAGTGAGGGCGATAGAGTGAGGGCGATAGAGTGAGGGCGATAGAGTGAGGGCGATAGATCGATAGAGTGAGGGCGATAGATAGATAGAGTGAGGGCGATAGATAGATAGAGTGAGGGCGATAGATAGATAGAGTGAGGGCGATAGATAGATAGAGTGAGGGCGATAGATAGAGTGAGGGCGATAGATAGATAGAGTGAGGGCGATAGATAGTGAGGGCGTGCACTGACAACTGGTGGTGTGTGTCTGGTGAAAGCGTGTATTGACGGCTCGTGGTGTGTGTACCTTTTGAAAGTGCACTGATGGCTGGTGGTGTTTGCGTGGTGAAAGCGTGCACTGACGTTTGGTGTTGTGTTTGTGGCTGGTGAAAGAGTGCACTGACGTTTGGTGTTGTGTTTGTGGCTGGTGAAAGAGTGCACTGACGTTTGGTGGTGTGTTTGTGGCTGGTGAAAGAGTGCACTGACGTTTGGTGGTGTGTGTGAATGGTGAAATTGTGCACTGACGTCTGGTGGTGTGTGTGAATGGTGAAATTGTGCAGTGACGACTGGTGGTGTGTACGTGCCTGGTGAAAGTGTGCACTGATGGCTGATGGTGTGTGTGTGCCTGTTGAAAGTGTGTACTATGCCTGTTGGTGTGTGTGTGCCTGTTGAAAGTGTGTACTATGCCTGTTGGTGTGCGCCTGGTGGAAGCGTGCACTGACGGCTGGTGGTGTTTGTGTGTGGTGAAAGCATGTACTGATGAGTGATGGTGTCTGTGCGTGGTGAAAGTGTGCACTGACGGTCAGTGTAGTTGAGTGTGTGTGTTTGTTGTGTGTATGTTTTTATGTGTGGTTGTATGTGGTTGTAAATGTGTGTGTGTGGTTGTGTTTGTGTGTTGTGGTGTGTGTGTGTGGTTGTGTGTGGGGTTGCTCTGTAAGGCATTCGCGAGCGTGGCAGTGCTAGAGTTCACACCTGTCAGTGAGAGGCCTTGGGGTAGAGGTGTGCCAGAAAAAAACTCATGAACGCCAGATTGCAGCATAATGTGTACTAAAATAGATCAGCCTAACAAACGTGTGTAAAAGACAATACATAAGAAAATAGTTGGCTAACAATTAGGCGGGTCGGATGGTGGTGTGTATGCCTGGTGGAAGGGTGCACTGACAAACGGTGGTGTGTGTGCCTGGTGGAAGCATGTAAATATAGCTGGTGTTGTGTATGCCTGCTAAAACGTGCACTGGCGGCTGGTGGTGTGTGTCTGATGGAAGTGTGCACAGACAGCTAGTAGTGTGTGTGCATGATGGAAGCATGCACTGACTGGTCATGATGGCTGGTGGTGTGTGTGTCTAGAGGAAGCATGCACTAATGGCTAGTGGTGTGTGTGCTTGGTGGAAAAGTGCACTGATGGCTGGTGATGTGTGTGTGCCTGGTGAAAGCGTGCACTGACGGTTGGTGTTGTGTGCTTGGCGAAAGTGTGCACTGATGGCTGGTGGTGTGTGTGAATGATGGAAGCGTGCACTGATCGCTGTTGATGTGTATGCCTGGGGTGGAAGCGTGCACTGACAGTGCACACTTTCACCAGGCACACACCACCAACCAACGCCTGGTGGTGTGTGCCTGGTGAAAGTGGGCACTGACGGCTGGTGGTATGTATACCTAGTGGAAGTGTGCACTGATGGCTGGTGGTGTGTGTTTGGTGAAAGTGTGCACTGACTGTTGGTGGTGTGTGCCTGGTGAAAGTGTGCACTGACGGCTGGTGGTGTGTATGCCTGGTGAAAGTGTGCACTGATAGCTGGTGGTATGTGTACTTGGTGGAAGTGAACACTGACGGCAAGTGGTGTATGCCTTGTGAAAGTGTGCACTGACGGCTGGTAATATGTGTGCCAAAGAGAAAGTTTTAAAGTGTGCAACGAAAAAAACAAGGTGTTTAATGATAGGGAAACTCTGGACGAGAATGATGTATTTCATCGAGGATCTATTAAAGAAGGCAGGACTGGGGCGAAGGAACCATGCCCTGAAAATACACTGCACATTCTGCTTCACGTTGTGCAAAAAGACCAAAACATTACATTTTTCGTAAAGAATTAAAAAAAACCAAGATAAGTGCCACCCACCACATTGTGCCAATCAGGAGCTACATTTCCTCTGTGGTTCCCAGCATGCACTGTGGTAGGATGGACTGCAGAGCACCTTCTAAGCGATCAGAAGTAGTGGACCCTGAAATTGAGTACCTTAATAAGCCAGGCAGTTACCAAACACTACGATTGAATGCTGGATTGAACAGGAGCTTAGGTTTGTGGCTGGAATCATCAATTGAGTTATGATCAGACCCAGTGAGACCCGGCCATTTAAAGCCCTGCCAGCACCTAAAAAACCCTGTACGGATTTAACACAGGTAAACTGAATGTGCAGCTGCCTCAAAACTATTCAAACAATAAGTATGCAAGCGCTAAGGGTTGATCTCTGTGGCTTGTGGCACTCAAAAGTCCACACAAACATACAATTATTGCTCATGCGCTTTCTAGTGAACTGGAAGCGCACTGACACTTGTTAAAGACAAACTTGGTGAAAGTACTATTTTAATTTCGAGGCCCTGTTTATAATTTTTTTACGTAGGTATGGAATGGTATTGTGAGTGCTCATTGTAGGTGTAATGTTACTATTTTTAAATAGCTGGATGAATGGACAGAAGCAGCAAAATATTCCAGATGGGCAGCACACTAAGCTAAGGATAGATTTTTAGCTTAAGTGCTTTCGGCCCTTCCCTTTATTAGATCGGCCACGCTAAAATAAGAAACCTCATAGTTTTTTCTATCCCACTTAAAGCCCTGGTGTTTGGAAATAACAATGGTCTGCTCGGGAGTGGGCTGACTAGTGACTGCCATTGACCTCCTGCAGCGCCAACTGCTTTTCGAAACTCGGAAGCCACTTCCCCTCCTCCCCTCTGAACACTAGTGAGTTCCAGGAAGGCACGGGTGGCAACCGGCAATGCTTTGCTAGTATTTGATAGAGATCTTAAATCACCGTGTGAGTGGGAAGGCTCGGGGGTGGGTTGGTGCTTTGTGGCGAGAGCTCTGTAAGAGACAATCTGCCCTCAACCAAGCCCACTCCCACCACCCCTAACTCAAACAAAACAGAGGCTGCCGGGACCAAAAGTAAAAGCGAAGGGGGGAGGGGGAGGGAAAGAGCTGCCAGTACTGCCATGAATACTACAGTAAAGCTGGGTCAAAAGCTTCCAGCCACGGGAGTCTGTGACTTGTAAATGGCTGATAACCCGTGACCTCTCCTCTGCCCTGGGCCTGTTCACAGAGCCACAGAACAACAGACATCCTTAGTGTCGGTGCAAAGCGCATTGCAGGCACAGTATTCAAGCAAGTACTGGCACTCTGAATTGCGTGACAAAATATTTTGAGGGAATGTGATAATACCAAATATGCATTAAAAAACCCGGCGCTGACCCCTCTGCTCTAGTCAACTATCGCCCCATCTCTCTACTGCCCTTTCTTGGGAAGGTATTGGAGCGACATGTGACCAGAGCGCTCACTACCTTCGTGGAGGAAAACAGGGTGTTAGCCCCCCGTCAGGCCGGTTTCCACCCGCACACTCCACAGAGTCTGTGGTGTTATCGGTCCTCGACAACCTCAGAGAGGGCATGAACACCAACCTCCCCCAGGCCTTGGTCCTCCTCGACCTCTCCGCCGCCTTTGACACGGTCGATCATTCCATCTTACTCTCCCGTGTCAGGGCGGCCGGGGTTGGAGGCTCGGCCCTGGTCTGTCTGTCCTCCTTCCTGTGGGGCCGCACCCTGGCAGTGCGCCTGGGTGACTTCTCGGCGGACCCCCGGAAGGTACAATGAGGGGTTCCTCAGGGCTCCTCCCTTTCCCCACTTCTATTTAATCTGTACATTGCCCCCCTCATTTTTGCCCTTCAGCAAATGGAGGTCTCCGTCTATAACTATGCGGACGACCTCCAGCTTATCTTCTCTTTGTCCCCATCCCCCGAATCCATGGCCAAGTTCCAATCTATTACGATCTTCATCCGGGACTGGATGAACTACAACCACCTGAAGTTAAACCCAGACAAAACTGAGCTGGTTTTGACAGGTGGTTGCTCCAGTCCCTGGACCCCTCTTTTTTGGCCTCCTCCCTAGGTCCCTCCCCCTCCCCATTCTCCTCTGTGAAAACGCTTGGGATCAAGCTGAACGATCAACTCACTCTGCACTCCCAGGTTAGTTCAGCGGTTTCCTCTTCTTTTCTTTCACTCCGCACCATCCGTAGGGTTTCCCGCTTCTTTTATTTTTCTGCCCTAAAACTCATTGTCCTGGCAATGGTTATTTCTCGCTTAGACTATGGCATCGCCCTACACTGTGGCATGCCCGCATACAGTATGCGGCGATTACAGCTGGTCCAAAACCAGGCCGCCCGCCTAGTCTATAACCTGGCCAAATTCCATCACGTTACCCCGCTCCTCAAGTCCTTGCACTGGCTCCCCATTCGAGAACGATCCCAGTTCAAGATGGGATGTATCACTTTTCAGGCTCGGGTCGGATCAGCCCCTGCCTTCATCTCCTCGGAAATTAAAGCCTACGCCCCCGCCAGGGAACTACGTTCATCCTCCCAACATCTGTTGACAGTTCCCCGCTTTAGGCGAAAAAAGTGGGGGGGCTCGAAATTCTCCACACTCGCCCCTACCTTGTGGAACTCTCTTCCGGCCGACCTCAGATCCTCCACTCATTACTCTCCCTTCCGAAAGGCGTTAAAAACCTTTCTTTTTCTACAAGCCTTCCCACTATAACCACCCTATTCTCTCCCGACCTTCCTGTTCTCTGATGTTCAGTACACCACAGCGCCATGAAACCGCCAGGTGAACGTGCGCTTTATAAATGTTTTAAACTCAAACTCATGCATTAGTGCTGAGTGACCCTCCACATGCCGAAATGGTGAACTATAAGGTAGTTAAGCTCATTGCACTAAGCAGCAATGCCCCTCCCCCGGCCCACTTAAAGCCCGAGATAGCACTAGCAGAATGATGAGAGGGTGGCAGGAATCGGTGGGAAAGGGGTGAAGTGTCACAGGAAATACTGGTGTGAGAAACAGAAAGCATGTGAGAAATCAGATGGATGACAGCCGCAGAAACAAAGAGAGCCCGAGAGGAAGAGCAGAGTGAGGTAAAAGTGAGAGAAGAAGTGCGACTGCAAGATCAAAATATAGAGATGCGAAAGGGATAATATTAAATTTTTCATCCTTACACTGAGAACTGCGGGTAAAGCTGAAGACTGATCTAGCGGAGCTGCAGGGAAGAGTTATAGAGTCAGGAAGGCACAATTAACAAATTAGGAAGGAATTTGAAAAGATAGAAAAAGGGAAAAATGCGTCTGTCATGGCGCGGGGAGAGCCTCCTGTGTCTTCGACCGTGGGAGTGCCGTGAATCGATCTCGGAGCGGGGTGGGGAGACATAAAACAAGCATTGGCGGCCGCAAAAAAACCAAAATCGGCCGTGAAATGAAGACAAGGCAAAAGCTAGTTGGATTGCTCTGTAAAGTGGTTAATACCTTTTAGTGAATGTGCAACAACTCCCTGACTGTGCAGTAGAGCCTGGTGGGGGGGGCGGGATGCGAGCGAGTGGGAGGGAACGGGCCATGCCACGCTGGAGAAGCGTCACAGAGAAGCGAAAGGGTGAGAGAAGAGGCATGGGGGCGGGGGAGAGCATTCCATTGAAGTGTGAAGCTCTCACCTGGTCTGATGGGGGCGGGGAGCGGAGCCTTTGAAGTGTGTGAGGCACTGACAGACAAATGGTGGTTTGTGACGTAGCTGGTTTGTGCACGCGCACGGAGCACATGAACTGTGGCAAATCTGCCGTTGGTTTCAGAGCTTATTTGGCCCTCAATACTCTCGTCTATTTATCACTTGCGTGATAAAATAGTCGAGACCTAAAAAGGGGGGGGATGACTTATTTAAATCAAAAGAAATTTATAGTGCAGTCTGATCTCTGAGTGCATTCAATAAACTAAACTAGATGGTTCATGACCTCAACAGAACCAATAATAACTAAAAGCATAAAGGAGAGATATGAGTTAAAAAAAAGCATAATAACTTTCAGCATTCATATATTGTTTGTATTATATGGTGTTAAAAACTCTCTGTAGATGACTATATGGGAGTGTAATTCTCCAAACAACAAAGAAGTCAATGGTTACAAAAATCTATCTACACGCATTGTTCATAAACTGTGATGTAAGCTGTGTGGGCAGGGTAGAACAAAATACATCTGTCTGCATAGCAAGGGAGTCAATGTTTCAAAGAAACGTGTTTCCCCATAATTATATTACAGAAACTTCCACCTCGGGGGAAACCTTCCTCAATGCGTGACATTCATAGACGGTTAAAAAAAATAGACTAGATTGTCTTGTGTACAGCAAGAACCCCGCACTATTAAAAATTGGGCAATGGTTCTGTTGGGAGATAAATCCATTTCCACCCCATTATATTTAATGGCTATTAAAAGTTGGAGCATTATGGCTGGGTATGCAACTACCAACAAAATCAGTAAAATACATAGTTATAAAAATCATGATAATAGAGTGTAGACATATGTTATCATAACTGCTTTTAAACGGCAGAAAAATATATAGGTTTTAGTAGGTCATACACATGGTGTGATATATCCCTCCTGTGGTGTAAGCGACAAATATCAGGATCAAGATAAACTAAACCACAGGATCTCATAATTAAGACCATGACTGCCTCTTTGGAGCCTAAATAGCCAACGCTGTTCCTTCCTGAATAGGTATTTGACATGTTTGTGACAGGTAGGGAAGCGATTGGTTTGTCTTGTACTGTCCATCTAAGGTCATCGCATCATGTCCCTTTTCTAAAAAGAGTGCGATTAGTTTGGTGGTCTGTTTCTTGCAACGAATGGTACTCTTGTGTTCCAGAATACGAGTTTTACCTTTCCTAGTGGTCACACCTACATTTTTCAAACCTTAAGGGCACATTCTAAAATAGATTAAACAATCCACATTACAATTTGTGTGGTGTCTCTGCTCCCATGGTCTGTCTGTGCCAATATCAATGGTAGCAGAGTGTGTGGTTTGGGCACACCATGCTGTAGGCACTGCATAGAACATGTCCTTTAACCCCTTCCATGCTCATGACGGAACGGTTCCGTCATGAGCGTTGGTTGGCCTGTGCTCATGACGGAACCGTTCCGTCATGAGTCCATAGGTTCTTTAGAACCTTCAGCACCGCAGCGGAATTCGCGCAGCGCTGAAGGGGTTAATAGGTGGAAGGTCCCAAAGGGTAGATAGATTGTTGATTCATAGTCTTTGTTTTAGGTCTTGTGTGTACTAGTTTGTCATTCAGATTAGAACTTCTTTTGAAGGCACAAGTAGGTTTAGGTAAACATTATTTAGTATTCTCCAATTCTTTCCAACTCATTTCTGGATCAAACCTGATACGTTGCTAAAAGTGTTCACACAGATCAATCTATCTGTAGATTCCTTCTGGGGACGCAGCTCTAGGAGAGCTTCACGTTTGTTGTTTCTGGCTCTTTTTGCACACCTTTTGACCAGAGTCCATGGGTAATGACACTCCAGAAGGTGACCTTGTAGGTTCTCTGCATGGCTCTTATATTTTTCAGCTTCTGTACAGTTGCATCTTAGCTTTAAAAAATTGACCAAAAGGCAAATTGTCCCTCAGGGATTTTGAATGGAAACTAGAATAGGCCAGCAATAAATGTTTTCCCATTCGATTTTTATTTAACTCTGTATAGAGTGTTCCTTGACATGCATAGATCAAAAGATCAAGAAAAGGAAGACCTATTTTACTAAATTTGCATGTGAATTTCAAAAATATCATTGCAAGTATTTAGCCACTGATAGAAAAGAGTTATTGCCTCTACAGGGCCACGCCATATAACCAAAATATCGTCAATATAGCTCTTCCAAAGAATATTGTTTTAGCGAAAAAGATTCATAGAATCGAGAATGGTCTCTGTTTCCTCCCAGTGGACATACAGATTTGCTAGGCTTGTGGCAAAAGTGCGGCCCATACTAGGGAGGTGAAGATCCCTAGGAGTCTTTTAGTGGGGTCCACATTTAAAGGCTAATAGGCAATCCTGACCGTCAATTGCCTCATACATTCTTTCTGGTAGGCGGAGGTGTCAGTGACAACAATCGCAACCCCTTTATCAGCTGGTTTTATAGGGATGGATACATCCGTCCCCAAAGTTTGAAGGGCTAGGTGTTCATCTTTTGAGAGGTTGCAGAAACCAGGCTGGTTAGTTGCGAGACCTCAATTAATGTCTTTCATTACTGCCTTCTCGAAAGTGGTAACTTCAGAAGGTATTAAATGTGCAGGAGGCATAAATGTGGATTTCTTACAGAGATTGGTGTTAGTTAGTTGGTCTGTCACTATTGTTTCCTTCTCTCAGAGAGGGAAAACTTAAGACAAATCTTCCTAAGACGCAACTGTAAACCAGTTGAAAAATATAAGAGCCAATCAGAGAACCTACAAGGTCACCTTCTGGAGGACTCTAGTCAAAAGGTGTGCAAAAAGAGCCAGAAAAAAACAATTGTGAAGCTCTCCTAGAGCAGAGTCTCTAGAAAGAATCTACAGATAGATTGATCTGTGTGACTCCTTTTAGCAACATATAAGGTTTGATCCAGGAATCCATTAAAAAGAATTGCAGAATGCTAAATTAAGGGTCACAGTGTTTACCTTAACCTATGTTTACCTTCAAAAGAAGTTCTAATCTGAAAGACAAACTAGTACACACAAAGCCTAAAATGCAGAATATGAATCAACAATCTACCCTTTAGGACCTTCCGCATGTTAAAAGGACATTTTACATGGGGTGCCTGCAGCATGTGTGCCCAAACCTCACACTCTACTACCATTGTTATAGGCACAGACAGAGCGTGGGAGCAGAGACACCACACAAATTGTAATTTGGTTTGTTTAATCTATTTGATAACATGCCCTTGTTGTTTGAAATATGTGGGTATGACCACTAGGAAAGTTAAAACTCGTATCCTGGTAAACAAGAGTACCATTTGTTGCGAGAAACAGACCACCAAACTAACCTCACACTTTTTAGAAAAGGAACCTGATGCTGATGACCTTAGATGGACAGTACTAGACAAACCAATGGCTTCCCTACCTGTCACAAACATGTCAAACACCTATTTAGGAAGGAATAACTTTCGGTATTTAGGCTCCAAAGTACCAGTCTTGGTCTTAATGATGAGATCCCGTGGTTTAGTTTATCTCGATCCTGATATGGGTCGCTTACACCACATGAGGGTTTTATCACACCATGTGTATGATCTACTAAAAGCTATATATTTTTCTGGTGAATAATAGCAGTTACAAAAGCACGTATGTGTCTACACTCTATTACCATGATTTTTATAACTATGTATTTTACAGATTTATTTTGGTAGTTGCACACCCAGCTGTTAGACGGACCGGGAGGGTCGGCCGAGGACAAGGGGAGAGGTCTCCGGGGAGAGCCGTCTCCAGCGATCGTACAGACAAGTAACTTCCCCCCCACAGATGTACACCACACAAGGATAAGGTTCAACGTTACTTTATAAGCAATTCTTTAAGTACGGTGAAATGGTACAAGGAGGTCTGGACTCAGGGGTCCCCTCTATTCTAGTCTCTTGGTTGGGTAAAGGGGTAGCGGGACAGTCTCGTTACCAATCTGGTGGATATGGTGGTAGATGAAATAGCTCACAATCCTCGAGCTCGGCGTTCTAGATGATAGGGCCGCGGCGGAGCCAGCAGGTCCCGGGATGGTTGAAGGTAGCGACGGTCCGCGGCGGAGCCAGCAGGTCCCGATGAAGGTGGTGGTTACAAACTGTCCGCGGCCACGCCAGCAGGTCCCGACGACGATGAAGGTTTCAGAAGGTTGCGGCAGCGCCAGCAGGCAGGTCGATAGTTCGCAAGGCAGGGCTACGGCAGCGCCAGTAGTCCGTCAAGGATGAGTTCTTCACTGCGTCTCTCGACTCCAGGATACAACTGCCTTCCTGCTCTGGAGCTGCCCCAGTTATAGGTCTGGCGCCCTTTGATGTCCGGACCCTCGCACTTGGAGGTCGGGAGGTCCGGGATGAGGGAGTCCAGACACCCAGCAGGGGGGTGGAGCCAGCGCCTGGGGGAGCTGGGGGCGATCGGCACCTGGCGGGGGAGAGCCATCGACACCTCTTTCTCCCATTGACCTGCCAAGTAGTCCGCTCACCTCCTGGGTGGATGGTGGTGCCGGGATGTCGGGGCCTGGCCAGGCCCAGGGTTAGGGTTGATCGGAGGCCACGCGGCCTCGTGGTGCTGTGTCCAAGATGGCGCCCAGACCGGGCGAGAGGGCCGGTAGGGAATCGGGCCCATGATGTGGAGATGTTCAGGGGCAGGGGTCCCATATGAGACGGGAAACGGGTGGTTGTTGCTTGTAACACCTGAAGAGCCGGGCTCGGGCCTGGTCGTGCGGGGAGGGGACAAGCCTTACACGTGGCCTGTCCAACACCAGCCATTTGTTAAGTACAAAGTCTTAGTTACAAATATGAGGGAGAACCCACCCTCCCTCGCCCTTTTTTTCACATTTCTTTACATGCAGTTAGGGCATCTGCATACCACGACCAAATCTACAGTTCTATTCATTAGACGAAGGACAGGGTGTTCTGCCCCCTAAATCGCAGAAGCGTTTATGAAATTTCTCCTGAACTGTGGTAAATTAATTTTACCGTATCATTTTTCCATATAATTATTAATAAGACAGCTCATTCAAATGAGAGGCAGAGTCCGTGGGATCTGAGTCATACGGGCTTTAATGGAAAATCCTCGAGGATTGGATATCATGTTCCATCACCACTAAGGTTCAGGAAGGGACATTCAACGTTTTATTAGCATTACACATTATATATAGTAAAACAGTTCGATTGAAACCAATACAGTAGGCGTAACAGGTGAAAAGAAAGAGATAAGAACACATGTGCGTAACAGGAGGTGTGTAAAAAGGCGTACACATGGGCGTGCACTGCACATGTCAGAGAAACGTCACAAGAAACGTCACATGTGGGTGGATGCATAGAGAAAGTTGCAGGATCAGCAGAAACCTATGACCTGAATGCGCGCACAACCGAGCATGACGTGGAACTGGGGAGAACTGGGGGCTTTGACTTTAGCACTAGTGGAGGAGACTGGAGTCTGGAATGTCAGGGCAACCTGTACCTATAACATATCTGGTATCTCATGTTTGGAGGATGTAGTGTCTGAAGTAAAAGGTCTCTAGTGCAAAGGCCGTTCAATACTGAATGCTAGTGCGTGCATATGAATCTTCATGTAGAGTGCGGGGGCCATGGGCCATGGGCCATGGGCCATGGGCCTACCATGGTAACGGGAGCAGTAATTTACTTGCATGGAGACAGGAAGGCAGGGCCCTTTGCTCTGCAGCCGGGAATATGTTTACCTATTTCACTAGACTGGAATGTGTTTTCGAGGAGGCTGAGCAGATAACTTGTAGGCAAAATACGATTTTGGCAGGCAAGCAGGCCGAGCCAGGCACCGCTTCACTGGCAGGAAGTAAAGCAGGGGTCAGGGATGCATACAGCTTTCGGAGACAAGAGAGATGAGACTCGGGGCCTCGTTTAAGGGCCTAGCTCGACTGGGTCAGGAAACATGGAGAAAAACGTGTGTGAGATTCAGAAGTGCACTATGTAAAGACGTTGGCACCATATGCCTAGAAGCCTAATTAACGGGATTTTCTTGCAGGACTGGATAGCTGACATGTTAAGGATGGACGCAAATGTATATGCATCTTTCTAGCATGTACGGGACAGAAGTTACACGACATACAAGGAACATGGGTGCATGGATAGGGTGCGAGTGGGGGACACATTAGCTACCTGAAAATTTCTATTACCTCAGAACTACAATGCCCAACCTCACCCTTAATTCTCTACCCTATAGGGGTGGGATGACTGCTCGTGGCACGGAGCAGTTTTGTTTCTCAATCGAGAAAGTGGCCACATATTTTGTTTTGAACTACAAATTCCATCCTTTTTTAAATTTTTTTTGCCCCATCACGAGACAACGGGCAGACTGCGTAGCCCGGTCACCTGTTAGGGGTCTTTGAAGTGTTTTTTCTATACAGAAAGTTAAAAGGTCCCTTGCAGCTGCTGCGGATCACCTTCCAAGGTGCAAATCAGCGCCCTTTGCATCGGACTAGCAAAGTAGGCCGCAATCTCCCTTTTCTCTTTTTTGTCTACATTTCTTGCACAATTAATGCCCCAACTTTTAATAGTGTAGGATTCTTGCTGTGCACAAAACGATCTAGTCTGTTTTTTTGAACCGTCTATGTATGTCACGCGTTGAGGAAAGCTTTCTCCGAGGTGGAGGTTTTCGTAATACAACTATGGGTTAAAACGTTTTTCTAAGTTACAGGCAACGTTTGAGCACTCAATATATCGGATGTGAGCGCAATGTACCACTGGCATAGCAAACCAAGTACTACGGGGGGACGGGGGGAGGAATTGGGTGTTTATTGACTTTTTTCTTATAAATGTACCCTGATTGCAATGTTCATCAATGTTGTCATTTTGGACGGGCTGTACTGAGATATGGTTACTACAGATGGATACTTGCTGTATTGCCTGCCATAAGTACTGCTGTACCATACACATCTTTACAAACTATGCAAGAATGTACTATTATTTCTTACTGTTAAAATCAATAAAATGTGATGAAGAAAAAAAATGGGGAAACACGTTTCTTTGAACCATCGATTCCCTTGCTATGCGGACAGATGTCTCTTGTTCTACGCTGCCCGCACAGCTAATATCCTAGTTTCTGAACAATGCGGTTAGATAGATTTTTGTAACCATTGACTCCTTTGTTGTTTGGAGAATTACACTCCTCTTAACATTGTATAATACAGACAATATACGAATGTTGAAAAAGTTATGTTTTCTCCTTTTCTTTTGCTTGTATCTCTCCTTTATTCTTTCAGTTACTACTGGTTCTATGGAGGTCATGAACTATCTAGTTTAGTTTTTTGGAATGCACTCATAGAGATCAGATTGCACTATCAATTTCTTTTGATTTAAATAACTCATCCCCCCCTTTTTTAAGTTACCAGCTGTTACCATCTTAGTTCGTACTTATATGCCACCTCAAATTTTTGCGCCGAGGTCAAGGTGTCACTCGATTACCTGTACTACGGGTAAGACATTACTAAGCTGGTTTACCAGTTTGGTACTGGTTTCAAATCATCAATACCAAACATTGTTTAGATCTTCATTTGTCGAGTGCGTTATAGCGATTTTTGTGTTTGGTTTGAACACATTTTCTCTTTTACAGGTAAACACTGATCAGTGGATCCCACATTTTGAAGTGACAAACAATTTCATCCACTAGTTTTGTATTTTCACTTTCTGTTTGCATGTCTGTAGAACCTACTCCACCCTGTTTTCTTCTAATTCTTTTTTTCGGTCCTAAAGAAAGACGCTACACCTCTGCGGAGGGTGTAAGGCTGAAAATGTCGACCCCCCCCCCCCCCACTGCTCTTTGACAGGTTTAATCAACCCCTGTCATAGTGCTTTATTTTAATCCTAACCCACGGATGCCCCATTAAAGTTTGTTTTTGCGATCCTTCTTCTTTAGTTTTAGTTCGCACACACTTATTTTTCTTGCTCACTACACCACACCCTGCTCCCCTATAGGTTTTAGTTTACCTCTCCTCACAAAAACGTCCCTAGGCTCCTCCTTCTCAGAGAGGCGGTTGTACCCCGCATTACGACCTGGCTCAAAATATGAGGAGGTATCTCTATGATGAAGCATTGGTGGGTGAGGTAATAATCCTGTAAAAGGGTTGCCTCAGCACTCTCTCATAGAAGACCCAGTGATTATGTATGTGCTAGTGAGCGTGGCCTCCTCCAGGCGTTATTTCATTAATTATGCGGAGGCGCAGGATATTATTCATAATTTTCTTTACATTTCTATGGGCAGTATTGTACAGTCAAAAAAATGTGCTTTTAGCTCGGACAAAAACCCATGAGCAGACGTAGCTTTCATGATTAAAAAGGTTGAACCTATCATAAATGTAGCTTCAGGTGCATATATTTCAGTTACAGAGCTCGAATCGCCCCATCGAGCCTTCCACCTTCCGTCTTTTTAGGTCTCGCCTGTCGATGCGCATGCGCATCGAGCAAGGCGAGAGTATTGGCACTTATCCGCTCTTTATCCACACTGCAAGGAATCGTGGCGATCCCTTGCAGTGCACGAGAAATTTAAGCTCAATGCGCATGCGCATTGAGCTTAAATGCGCGTGCACATGCCCCCAGCCGCCTGCCTTGCCTACTCTCTCTCACAGCCTCCCCCAGCTCCGCCCCCTCACTACTTGATTGCACGGCCGCTAGGCCGTGCCTCCCCTACTCTCCTCCCCCCTCCTCCTCTCCTCCCCTGCCTGCCTGCCGCTAGGCCGTGCCTCCCCTACTCTCCTCCCCCCTCCTCCTCCTACTCTCCTCCCCTGCCTGCCTGCCGTGTCGCACCTCTCCCCTCTCCGCCCCCTCCCCTGCCCGCCCCCTCCCCTGCCCGCCGTGTTACGGTGAAAGGCTTGTTCCGACATGTCACTTCCCTTCAGGTTGAGGTGCACCGGTAAAGTACAGCTTCCTTACGCTCTGGTTCTTAAGTGGTTGTGTGCGATATCTCTCTCTTTTTTTTTTTTTTTTTTTTTTAATGTTCCTTTCCCCCATTGCCGCTGCTCATCAGTGCTTCTTTTTTAATTTCATTTAGTTTTATTTTATTATTTACACGGGGCACTTCTGTGCGTGGCCACAAGCTTTTTGTCAGCACGGTGCACGTTTCACGGCCCCACGCTCCATGAAGCTCAGTGGGCGCCGTACTGATAAAAGAAGACCCAGACTTTTTAATTACGCGCTAGTACTGGGGTATTAAGCAACTCATGCTGTAGTAAGCCATCTCTCTCACGCACGGAGCAGGCACATTTTGCAACGTCACGCCCCAGCTTCAACATGGTGGCTGCTTCTTGTTTTAGTGAGGAAGAATGATCGGACTGTAACACAGGAAAGGGACTTGCTATTCATGCCTGGCTTTGTTTACACATGGGAATTGTGAACTTGCCTCATCTTTCACTTGGAAGCACTCTGCTGCCAACCGCACCCGGAAAGATGTTTCGAAACATTCTAATTGCATGGCGAAAAGTCCTTGCTACGAGCCAGCCAACCCCCTGCAGGTCAATTTCTAAATTGTGTCAAAACTATAAAGAAACGAGGAATTAACTATACGGGCAGCGCCTCCAAACCGCGCCTGCTGTTTAAGGAAATGAGGCAGGGGTTCCGGTTCATTAAACTTTTTGTAAACCACATATTCAAGCCTAAAAGATCGTCAGAGTGCTCAATAAAACAACAAACTTAAAAACAATTGCATTTTGTTTTTTAATTAGTGCTTAGATCATCACTCCCATTGTTTTGATAAGGAAATAGTTCCAAGATGGCGGTGAGGTTTGCATTGTGTGCAGGGCGTTCCACAGATCATGGTCTTTCGAGTTTTCCCAGTCAATTGCGTACAACCACGAGCCTCGCCACCCTCACTCACCCTCAACCCCTCACCCTCACTCACCCTCAACCCCTCACCCTCACTCACCCTCACCCTCACTCACCCTCACTCACCCTCACTCACCCTCACTCACTCTCACTCACCCACACTCACCCACACTCACCCACACTCACCCTCACTCACCCTCACTCACCCTCACACTCACCCACCCTCACTCACCCTCACCCACCTTCACCCTCACCCTCACTCACCCTCACTCACCCTCACTCACCCTCACTCACCCTCACTCACCCTCACTCACCCTCACTCACCCTCACTCACCCTCACTCACCCTCACTCACCCTCAACCCCTCACCCTCAACCCCTCACCCTCAACCCCTCACCCTCAACCCCTCACCCTCAACCCCTCACCCTCACTCACCCCCATTCACCCTCAACCCCTCACCCACACTCACCCACACTCACCCACACTCACCCACACTCACCCTCACTCACCCACACTCACCCTCACTCTCACTCACCCTCAACCCCTCACCCTCACTCACCCTCAACCCCTCACCCTCAACCCCTCACCCTCAACCCCTCACCCTCACTCACCCCCATTCACCCTCAACCCCTCACCCTCACTCACCCTCACTCACCCTCAACCCCTCACCCTCACTCACCCTCAACCCCTCACCCTCACTCACCCTCAACCCCTCACCCTCACTCACCCTCACCCTCACTCACCCTCACCCTCACTCACCCTCACTCACCCACACTCACCCACACTCACCCACACTCACCCTCACTCACCTCACTCACCCTCACACTCACCCACCCTCACTCACCCTCACCCACCTTCACCCTCACCCACCTTCACCCTCACCCACCTTCACCCTCACCCACCTTCACCCTCACCCACCTTCACCCTCACCCACACTCACCCTCACTCACCCTCACTCACCCTCACTCACCCTCACTCACCCTCACTCACCCTCAACCCCTCACTCACCCTCAACCCCTCACTCACCCTCAACCCCTCACTCACCCTCACTCTCACTCACCCTCACTCACCCTCAACCCCTCAGCCTCACCCTCAACCCCTCACCCACCCTCACTCACCCTCAACGCCTCACCCTCAACACCTCACCCTCAACGCCTCACCCTCACTCACCCTCAACACCTCACCCTCACTCACCCTCACCCTCACTCACCCTCAACACCTCACCCTCACTCACCCTCAACACCTCACCCTCACTCACCCTCAACACCTCACCCTCACTCACCCTCAACCCCTCACCCTCACCCTCACTCACCCTCAACCCCTCACCCCCTCACTCACCCTCACCCTCTCACCCCCTCACCCTCACTCACCCTCACTCACTCACTCACCCTCACTCACTCACCCTCACTCACTCACCCACCCTCACTCACTCACCCTCACTCACTCACCCACCCTCACTCACTCACCCTCACTCACCCTCACTCACCCTCACTCACTCACACTCACCCTCACTCACCCTCACCCTCACTCACCCTCACCCTCACTCACCCTCACCCTCACTCACCCTCACCCTCACTCACCCTCACTCACCCTCACCCTCACTCACCCTCACCCTCACTCACCCTCACTCACCCTCACTCACCCTCACTCACCCTCACTCACCCTCACTCACCCTCACTCACCCTCACTCACCCTCACTCACCCTCACTCACCCTCACTCACCCTCACTCACCCTCACTCACCCTCACTCACCCTCACTCACCCTCACTCACCCTCACTCACCCTCACTCACTCACCCTCACTCACTCACCCTCACTCACCCTCACTCACCCTCACTCACTCACCCTCACTCACTCACCCTCACTCACTCACCCTCACTCACTCACCCTCACTCACCCTCACTCACCCTCACTCACCCTCACTCACCCTCACTCACTCACCCTCACTCACCCTCCCTCACTCACCCTCCCTCACTCACCCTCCCTCACCCTCCCTCACCCTCCCTCACTCACCCTCACTCACCCTCCCTCACTCACCCTCACTCACCCTCACTCACCCTCACTCACCCTCACTCACCCTCACTCACCCTCACTCACCCTCACTCACCCTCACTCACCCTCACTCACCCTCACTCACCCTCACCCTCACTCACCGCAACCACAGCATCTTCACTAAATATATTTAATAAACTTTAAGCTATTGGCAATATAAAATAAAATCCATTTTATTTACGTATTAATTATTAATTGTTTTTTAAAGCCATTGATTTTTTTAATATCAATACATATAAGTCACATATAAGTCCCGTTAATACAAAACATGTTGCTTTACACCCTCACCCACACTCACCCTCACTCACCCTCACCCTCACTCACCCTCACTCACCCTCACTCACCCTCAACCCCTCACCCTCACTCACCCTCAACCCCTCACCCACCCTCAACCCCTCACCCTCACTCACCCTCAACCCCTCACTCACCCTCACTCTCACTCACCCTCACTCACCCTCAACCCCTCAGCCTCACCCTCAACCCCTCACCCTCACTCACCCTCACTCACCCTCAACGCCTCACCCTCACTCACCCTCACCCTCACTCACCCTCAACACCTCACCCTCACTCACCCTCACCCTCACTCACCCTCAACACCTCACCCTCACCCTCACTCACCCTCAACACCTCACCCTCACTCACCCTCAACACCTCACCCTCACTCACCCTCACTCACCCTCAACCCCTCACTCACCCTCAACCCCTCACCCCCTCACTCACCCTCACCCTCTCACCCCCTCACCCTCACTCACCCTCACTCACTCACTCACTCACCCTCACTCACTCACCCTCACTCACTCACTCACTCACCCTCACTCACTCACCCTCACTCACTCACCCTCACTCACTCACCCTCACTCACTCACCCTCACTCACTCACCCTCACTCACTCACCCTCACTCACTCACCCTCACTCACTCACCCTCACTCACTCACCCTCACTCACTCACCCTCACTCACTCACCCTCACTCACTCACCCTCACTCACTCACCCTCACTCACCCTCACTCACCCTCACTCACCCTCACTCACCCTCACTCACCCTCACTCACCCTCACTCACCCTCACTCACCCTCACTCACCCTCACTCACCCTCACCCTCACTCACCGCAACCACAGCATCTTCACTAAATATATTTAATAAACTTTAAGCTATTGGCAATATAAAATAAAATCCATTTTATTTACGTATTAATTATTAATTGTTTTTTAAAGCCATTGATTTTTTTAATATCAATACATATAAGTCACATATAAGTCCCGTTAATACAAAACATGTTGCTTTACAAATGCTAGAGGTGTCACATTTACAAAAATTATAACTATTGGCTTTGTAAAGAAGAAAGCTATTAATTTAGCTATTTAGAAAAAACAACACATAAATAAAAAACAAAAAAATAAATAACACCTATAGCTCAAACTTTCCTACTGCGAGACCTATTGCATTTCCAATGCAATAGGTCTCGGAGAATTTGAGTTAGAGCTTTTAGAAATGTTTATGGCTTTTTTTTTTTAATTCTTTAGCATTGGCTACAGGAAACAAAAATGCTAAAGATTTACAAAAAAACCCATAAACAATTCTAAAAGCACTAACTCTAATGCTGCGAGACCTATTGCATTTCTAATGCTTGTTTTCCTCAGTTTTTCTTTCTTACCGTTAATATTATCGTACGTTACTTTAATGTCCCTCCCTCCTTGTTTAACTCAGTTACACAGTTTTTCCTTCCTGTGTTTTTCTTTGCCATATCCAGTCTTTTTTCCATATAATCTCCGGTCCTAAAATAAACAACACTAAACCCTTGGGATATTCCCCACAGGTGGTTAGAGGGTTTCTATCTGTTTATTAAACCACCTCACCGCAGCCATCCTTTCCACCCTTCCCTCCCTCTCCTCCACCCTATCCCTGTGGAGTTGTCTTTCTTCAGTAAGTGTTGATACTCTGTGCAGGTGAATAGAGGCCGTTCTCCCTTCCTCCCTTGTGTTTAGTCTGCGTGCTGCAGAAGATGACATCCTCTCCCAGCGCATCCCCCTGAGGTGACGACAGGAGCTGTGCTTCTGAAAATCAGTCGCGACTCTTCTCCGCCCCGAGGGCAGTCTGTTGTCACTGATGTAATGATGTCCTGGGGCTGTGGCGGCTCCCTCACCTTCTTCTATCTAGGTGTCACGGGGGGGTGGCTCGGGAGGCAGTCACTCTTACCTGTCTTGTTTTCTAATCTCTTCCCAGTTTGACGTCGGGGAGGGGTGCGTGTGGAGGTCCCGGATTGACGGCTGCAGGTCCACTCCATCCAGAGACATGAAAGACCATCGCGGGGGTCCCAGGGTGCAGCAGCTCACGGTGAGTACGCAGCAAGCGCCCGGCGTCCTATAATGCCGATTTATCAAAGAGCCGCGCGAGAATCAAACATCGCCACTTGTGACGCTGAGGGACATTAAATCCTGCAATTCATTATTTATACTATAGAGTTTATATTTGTTGACCGTGAGGTTCCGTAGATGGGACTATGGAGCGCAACCTGATACGTATTTTTCCACTGAAAATTCATATCTTGGTGTTTGTCGGTGTTTTAGCGATCAGACTTTTAGAATAAGTTGACACACTGTTCACACTTTAAAATAGACATTGCTGTTGGGCTGTGCACTACTGAGGGTGGCATTTAATTTTTTTAAATTACAAAGTATTTTATTAATTTAAGAGAAAAGGCATATAATCAGACGATATTGAGATACAATGTGCAGATTACACATGAAATCCCATTGGTTTACATTTAGTATTTGTTACAAAGAGAATGGCCATTGTATATATGAAAACAATCCAGGTCCAGAACGACTACCATCTAAACAATGCGTGCAGTATATCTAGAAGGTTATGCGAGCTATAGGCACAAAGGTATTGTAACTTGTCTGAACAGGATTTCATAGGTAAATTCTGTTCCTAGAAATACGATCTAATTTGTATTGCCTGTATACCAATAAACGCCAAACATGAAAAGGGGTAGGAGGAGAGGCGGGGCGTGTATCTGTTTCATAGACATGGTTAAGAAGATTTAGGGAAAAGACCCTCTTATAGGTTGAGCTGCAAGACCTTGAATACTTAGTTCAATGTATTTATCCAGGGATAGCCTAATGCAGTGGTCTTCAAACTTTTTAACGCAGCGCCCCACCAGTGAAAAAATCTAATTGATCGCCCCCCCTGCTTCAGAATGATTCACAATAATTCCATTAAATTGGCACTGTTTAAATATGTCTCAATTTATTTATTATTTTTAAAAAAAAAAATTTTTTTTATTCCAGTTAAATCCTCTTAGTGTTTTAAAAAATGCAACCAAATACATGATTGCCAAACATACTATTGTGGTCAGGCAGGCCTTACTGCGTGTAAAAATACCTACAGTCTGATTAATAGAAATGGGGGTGGGGGTGTAGAAGAATATTTGGAGTCCCTTCCCTTCTGACAATTTCTCCCAGCCTGATATACATGAAATAAGCTGTTAAAGATGGCACATTACAGAGAGGCCACAGCTGCTCGTTTTCTTCCATGCTTGAAACAAAACACTGCTGGGAGCATAATGCTTCTTTTGGGCTTAGCCTGGCGCCCCCCCTGGGATCACTCGAGGCCCCCCTAGGGGGGCCGACCCCAGTTTGAAGACCTCTGGCCTAATGTGACAGAGATTGGTGGTGCAGATTGACTCTGAATCCCTTCGCTGCTAGGCCTTTTTCCTTGTGCTAAGCCTTTTTTGACTATTTGGGGTAGTTTGCGCTTAGTCCGATGTAACGTTTTCTCTACATAAGGTATACACACCATGTCTGTCTTGCTTTTGCAACATCCTGAGGATTCTAAAGGTACCCAGGGTTTGTGGATTCCACTGAAGGGGAATGAGAAATTAGCCAAAATATATCTAAATTTAGTTTTGGGGGGGGGGGGGAAATGGGAAAAAAGCGCTGCAGAAGAATACATCTGTTCCCCCCCCCCCCCTGCAAATGGTATGAATGAAGGGTTTGCAGTGCTAAAATCACCATCTTCCCAGCTTTCAGGAACAGGCAGCCTTTTGTTCAGAAAACCAACATTTTCTACACAGTTTTGGCATTTCTCTGGGACATAGCCTATTTTTCTTATTTTTTGTGCTTTCAACCTCCTTCCAGTTAGTGGTAGATATGGGTATGAAACCCATGATCACGGAAAGCTAAAAAAAAAAAAGTAGACAAATTTAAGAATTGCGCAAGGGGTCAAATTCAAAATATGCTTTATTCGATTTAAAAACAATTAAATCATAAAAGCACATCATAAAAACAAAGTCTTAAAAACAAAATGTATCAATTCATGTAAGAACATTATAAATGCAATAGAAATACAATACAGATTTCTTTAAACATCCCTGACGTGAATAAAATCGAAAATCAGTTACGCTGTTTACATCGAGTTTCTAGATCTAACCACCCCTTTTAAAAATATAGCTATATGGCCAGTACAGATTTCATCATCCACAAATTGCAGTTTTATAAATGCAGGTCGACACTGTCTCAAACCTTGTGTTTTTAAAATGGGTATGATCCATTTCTTCCTGATTATGTATGGTGTTAAACTAACAGAAAAAGATGACATGT
Source organism: Lissotriton vulgaris (assembly GCF_964263255.1). NCBI lineage: Eukaryota > Metazoa > Chordata > Amphibia > Caudata > Salamandridae > Lissotriton > Lissotriton vulgaris. The sequence continues at coordinate 106,568,864 of NC_141698.1, forward strand.
ATTGTCGACTGTGGGGCGATGTCATCGCACGGGGATGGGCACAAAAGACCTGACCAATCAGTAATTTGGGGGAATGAAACCATATTATGAAAATTACCTAGACGTAAACGTGTTAAAAGCATCCTAGCGCATATACTCAGATTAAACGACAAATAAGGTTGTAACCCTGGTTTGGTCAGAATCAATTGATTATCACGGACTGTCGATTTCATAATAATAGAGGAAAATCTAAGCATCTCCAGGTGACTGAAACATAGGGACTTTAACTCCTTCCTCGTAATTGAAGTCAGACGGTCAGGTTTATCGAAAAGCTCGGGATAACTCATGTCATTCACGCTTTTTTTTTACATACACCAGCCAGGGAATACGTAAAGCCCCTTTTAAATTCAAATAGTCGTTTATCACGTCCCGGTTGAGACTGGTAGAAATACCATTCCAGACTTTGTCACAATAGTATTGGCTTTGTTTTTATTAAGTCGGACACAAATGGTAGTCCCAGTTTTGCGTGACAAACGTACGTAGCAGTGCTATCTGGAACAGCTAAAAGATGCTTTAAAAAACTGTTCTCGATTTTTCTGAATTGACTCTACACTTGCATAACCCCAAATGCCAGCTCCGTACAGTGCAGTTGAAATGCATTTGTCCTTGTAAATTATCAATAGATCTTTAATAGGAAACTTGCCTAGCTTCCTAGTGAAATTTAAAAGGGCTCCCGCAGCTTTAGCAAAGAGCAATTTAATTGATAGCTGGAGCCCACGAATCCCTGTTTACAAACACAATGCCCAAATAAGAGAGACTTGGCAAATTCCAAACTGTTGTTACCAATAAAAATATCACGGCACTTAGTAGAAGGCTTAGTACACTTCATTGTAAATGTTTTGGCAATATTTACATTTAGGTCTAAATTAGACATATACGACACAAAACTCGTGACTAGTCTCTGCAGACCTAGTGGTGTACGGGCTATTAGTTTTGCGTCATCAGCGTATAAAAGTACGCCAATAGACCGTTTACCAACAATGGGTATATCTAGACAGTCCCTAGATAGGGTATCCCCCAGGTTATTTATATAGAGGGTAAACAGGAAGGGTGCTAGTACGCAACCCTGCCTTACCCCCTTTCTGACAGGGAAATTATCACGGAGTTCTCCTGTTCTCCCATAACGAACCCTACCCCGGGCATCAAGATATGATTGTCTTAAGAAGGGGTTTCCACCCCCATGGCTTCCAGTATTCTCCACAACTTCTGATGGTTAACACCATCAAAAGCCGAACTCAGGTCGACAATACACAGGTATAGGCTCCCCTTTTTAGCCTGTGTATATTTCCCCAATAGGAGGCATAAGTTCAAATTCTGCTCTACAGTGCCAAGACCTTGGCGAAAGCCGTACTGAAGCTCCTGCTGCATCAACAGTGGATGACTCGTGACTGTGACTGGGCTCCCTTCCACCGACTACTGATCTGGATTGTGTAGGCGTGGACGTGATGACGGATGGCATGGCAGGGAACATGCTGTAATCTTCCACCCTAACAGCGAAAAGCACTCTAATAATGGCAATAGCAGCCGGATGGAATGAACAGCTATAGTACCGAAAATGTGATGCACTGTCTTTTTAGCCTAAATATTAGTACTGAGTGAACGGGGGACAACTGCCCTGGTGCCTGTGGATGTACAGTGATCACACTGGTGAGGCACTGAACAGGCCGATATATCAATTACCGTGGAGGACTGACAAGAGTATCCTCACTCTCTCCGAGGGGCTGTCTGCTGTGAAGAGCCCATAACCCTCAGTAATAACACAGGGAAGCACAGAGAGGAACTGCCTGGTCCCCCTGACCCAATTTGGTGCCTGTCCCAGTCAATATTTCGATAGTCACAAACTTAAGCCCCCCATTCACACAATCACAGTGATACAAGTGGTACTGGAGTGGCCTCCTGGTGTACATCAACCTGAGGCGCTGAGAAACACCTGAATTTTCAGACTGTGGGCACTACAATTTTTGAGACCTGGCAAACAAGTTTTGTGATTAACCCCACCGTCCGTACACTATGGGTCGCACAAAGAGCAAGGTGCCAGAACTGATGACCACTGGCACGACGCAGCAGGACGATACAGACAATACCAGTCCTAACACCTTCGATGAGCTGCATTCCACCAACTAACATGGAGCCCGCCCCAGACAAACTAGACCTGATATTACAAGAAGTAAGAGAGTCAAGGAAGGCAATAGAGCAACAAATAGGCTCCCTGACAACCGGCTTCACACTTCTCAAGGGTGATCATGACAAGTTGGCCTCCACGGTGAAGAGCAACAAATCAGTCTTAACAGACCTGCTACCGCAACTTAACACCTTGGCTGCTAGGTGTTTTCCCCTCCTGTGCTGCAGGCCCCCACTTTCCCATTGTTTATGACGAGCTCAGCTCGTCATCAGCACAGCTCAACCGTGCATCATGACGAGATGAGCTCGTCATCAGCATCGAAAGGGTTAAAGACCATGCAGTACAAATAGCGCAGCTGCAACGCCAAGTGTCCTGTTTGCAGGACAGGGTCGAGGAAGCTGAAGGCAGGTCACGGAGGAATAATGTCTGAATTATAGGCCTACCGGAGCGCTGCGAAGGCCCAGACGTAACTCGCTTCATGGAATAATGGCTGCGTGAGCGGGTGGCCCCAGAGGGCTTGTGTGACCTCTTCTGTGTTGGGAGAGCCCACAGAATCCCTACAAGGAAACCATCAGTGGGTGCCCCTCCACCCCCTTTGATAGCACGCATATTGAATTATAAAGACCGGGACACCCTACTTCCGGCTGCTAGGGAGAAATCCTCTATTCAATATGAAAATCACTGGATCTCCTTGTACCCGGACTACACAGTCTTGGTCCAGTGACAGAGGGCCTCGTATCAAGAAATTAAGTAGAAACTTAGAACCTTTGACCTCAGACCTCAAATAGGCCTTGTTATTTCCTTCCAGTTTGAAAGCCATACATGAGCAAAACGTGCACTTTTACAACAGCCCAGAGGTCGTAGGGGACTGGAGAGAGGCCATCTTACCCCCACAAACACCTGAGAGATAAACGCAGGGCATGGGCCGGGGGCCACGACACACCAAATCGATCCACAAAACCAAAGCGAATAACCCATCTCCGGAACAGGCCTTGAGAGGCAGAGAGTCGGCGATAGCTGCAGTAGCGGCATGCAGAGACTCTGACCCCCTATCCTCCCTGGAATGTTCGGAGGACACTACCATGCACTCAGACCCAGAGAATAGTTTAGCTTTGTTCCCCACTATTAACTCAAAGACTGTGAATGACTTCTTGGGCTGAAAGGGACTCACATGGGCCACCGTCCCGAGTTGGAAACAATTTAAGAGCTGAAGAAGACACTGTAACTCAAATGACACAGTCTCCTCCCCAGCTTCTCTGTATCCTTTATATAAAATATTGGTCCGGTCACTCTAAAGGTAGCACACACAGTAACGTGTGCTGTTAGACATAGGAGTCACCACCCCTGAAGCGAATGCAAATCGAAACTAGAGTTGTTGTTTACACAGTTGTGTATTTTGTTTGGACCAGCATAGTTCTAGGGCTAGACGTAGTATTGGGTTTTGAAATGTGTTATTGGGAATCTGGCCTACCCCCACCTCACGAAATACACAGGCTCGGATGTGTCTAGGAATGGACTGACACATACATGACCACGTTAGGAACATATAATATAATTACATGGAACGTCAGTGGCTTGGGGTCAGTACAGAAGCGCCATAGAATACATGCTCCACTAAATAAACGTAAGACACAGTTTGCTTTATTACACAAAACACACCTCACCAATTCTGAGGCGACCAAACTTTGTAAGAAGTGGAGAGGCCAAATGTTCACCACATCATATTCCGCCTTTGCTAGGGGAGCAGCTATATGGGTTAGGCATTGGGTTCCGTTTGTGGCTCTGGAAAAGCGCATAGATGCACAGGGCTGATATGTTGTTGTTCATGGTACGCTAGATGGCACTTACATAGTCATAGGCAGTATATATGGACCGAACTATGACCAGGACAAATTCTTAACGGGCCTCAACACAATATTAGCAGACAGGGCGGGATTCCCATGGGTGCTAGGAGGGGACTATGACACAGTTTTGGATGTTCAGATGGACCGATCTCACCCCCCACTTCAGAAGCATCCTGCTTAAGCAAGCAGAGGCCTTTCGCGGGAGTGCGATGGGCTGGTCATTAGGGGACGTCTATCACTTTAAGAATCCCAATAGTCAGGAATACTCCTTTTACTCCCCGCCCCACCAACTACACACAAGACTGGATAGAATATTCTGCTCTCTTTCTATAGCAGCCCAAGTGACCCACACCGCATATTTAGGGAAGAATTTCTCTTATCATAACCCACTGGAAGTAGTGTTAACATGGGGTAGGGTTCCTACATCAGTCCTTACATGGAAGTTATGGCCACAAATGTTAGAGGACACTGTCTTCCAATCCACTATGGCTTTGACAATCACTAACTACTATATGAGTGGAGAAGTGTGGCTCACCGGTTAGAGGAGGCAGTCCCTGATGCAGAGGTCAGACCCGGGACCAGGGTTCAATCCCCGACACTGCAGGGCCTTGAGCTCAAAATGTCCACGGACTCGATAATTCTCTCCTCGGTGCCTACTCGAATCGGGGGTTTACACTCGCCAACTCTGGGCAATAGCTTGCTTAATCTCCACTACGGCCCCACTGCGATGGGATGCCTGGTCTTCTCCTTGGGGATGCCCGGTCTTCACCTTGGGGATGCCCAGTAGGGGTAATCTCACAGGGAAAGGCCAGGACGGGTTCCCAAAGCAAGCGCCTTGAGACCTTACGGCGAAAGGCGCTATATAAGAACGTATGATTTAAGATTTAAAATTTTTTTTTTTTTTAGAGAGAATGCCAATTTGGGGTCCTCACTCCTTATGAAATAGGATGCATTAAAAACCTAAAATGAGGGCCACTGCCATTGGCGCCACAGTAGGGGCCAGGCAGGAGATACATAATAACCTTAAGTCCATAGAGGGCAGTTTGTATAAAGTTGAACAGGACACGTTCAGTGACCGCCCTAAATAAAAGGCACTACAGGAGGCACATATTCAGCATACTGAACTACTCGAGCGGGTTATGGATTTCCAATCTTACATCCAATTTAAACATGCTGAGGCAGATAAATCAGGAGCGCTCCTCGGACGGTTATTGCATACATACCCCTCTATTTCCATACACGATATAACCCGACTGGATGGCATCACTGCGACCACACAGCGAGAAATATGCACTGCCTTCTGTGAATATTATGAGACACTATACAAGGTTTCTGAGAATACATCAAGTGAGCCCATAGAAGTATTTCTACAAGATCTAATCTATCCCCAACTTTCAAAAGTAGAACAAGACGACCTAATTGGTCCAATCGTCAACACTGAAATAAAGGAGGCCATTTGAGACCTCCCACCTGATAAAAACCCCAGGCCTTGATGCCCTTCAGGCAGAGTTCTATGACAGCTTCTATGATTTATTAATTTCTCATCTGGAGCAATTAGATCAATCGGCTTTGGAGACTGTCAACCTCCCTCCCACTACCATGCAAGCCTTGGTCATTTTCCTTCCAAAGCCGGGCAGAGACCCAACAGACATGTCAGGCTTTCGCCCACTATCACTTTTAACCACAGAATATAACTTTAGAAGCAAAATTCTGGCTCGTCGACTACTACCCTACTTATCACAACTTATACATGCTGACCAATGTGGCTTCATCCCAGCCCGTAGTACTTCTATGAATATCAGACGATTATATCTTGTAATGGAAGCCACTCCTGCTGGCTTGGTGGATGCTGGGTGTATCTCCCTTGACTTGCACCAAGCTTTTGATACCCTCAATTGGGATTATATGATGATGGCTTTGGATACATTTGGCATCCCCCCAGGCTATGTGAGCTGGGTCAGACTACTATACATGGTCCCTACAGCACGAAGCAGGTCTGGAGCCTACGTCTCACGACCATACCAGATGTAACGCTGTCACCATTGTTGTTCGTGTTGGCACTGGAGCCCCTTGCTATTAGGCTCAGGATGGAGGCTGAGGGAGTGGGGATCTGGGTAGACAACATGACAAATGTGCTGTCTGCATATGCGGATGACCTTATCTTGTACATTAGTGACTTGTCGAGTGACTTAGAGCCTATACCCAGTATATATTTAAACAATTCGAATGTATCTCAGGCCTCAGTATAAATAAAAAGAAGTCCCATGCGTTCTTTTTCTTTCCAGAAGAGTGCCCAGAGACCATTAGGTTAGGACAGCGTTCTCCTTCATTTGCCCCAAACACCTTTAAGTATTTGGGAGTCTAGATATATAGATCCCCATAGGACTTATGTTATGTTAACCAGCATTTCTAACGCGTGCGGCTACTCTGAAGTGTCCAGGCGCGAAAACCTGTACAGAGGAGAGTGAAAGTGAGAGACGCGGCTGAAAGACTAAACAAAGAGCAAGGATTTCAACTGCTTTTTAAACAGCCTAGGATCGTGGTTGTTCCTGAGCTCAAAAGGCAGGCTGTTCCAAGCCATGGCTGCCCTTTCAGAGAGGGAGCTACCTCCCATTCTGACGAGACGGTGACGAGGGATAACATCGAGATATTGACCCTGCGACCTGAGATGTCTAGATGGTACATAGAACTCGAAGTGACTCCTGAGGTATAGAGGTCCTGATTTATAGAGGGCACCATGGGCAATGTTCAATGCCTTAAACAGAATGCGCTGGTCAACTGGAAGCCAGTGCAAATCACAAAGAGAATGCTTAATGCTGGAACTACCCGGAATACCCAGTAGCATTCTAGGTGCCGCATTCTGAATGATCTGTAGCTTTTTCAGCTGATAGCGGGGAAGGCCGATACAGAGAGAATTTGCATAGTCTAGCCGCGAAAGAATGAGCGTGTGGGTCACCATTTCTTTAGCCGCTTTAGGCAATAACGGAAGAAATTTCTTAAGGAGTTGCAGTGTGCCGAAGCACACTCCCCGCAGTTTATTAATCTGTGTTAGGAATCTGAGGTCCTCACTAAACTATACCCCCAGATTTTTTGCTGGGCTACCCATGGTTTTTGACATGGGGTAGCCCTCGGGCCACAGGTCATCCCCAAAATTCCTCGGGAAGGACCCGTAGAGGAGAACCTCAGTATTATCCTCATTACATTTAAGTTGGGCCCGCGCCAACCATTTAAAAACCTCAGTCAGGCAGTTTTTAGCGGTGTCCGGAGATACCTCATCTTTTTTCCATGTAAAGAGCAACTAGGTTTCATAAGCGTAGGCTATGATTTTGGAGCTCAGCCCTTCCGCCAAATAGATCAGTGGTGTCACATAAACAGTGAAGAGTAAATGGCTCCATGTTGAGCCCTGTGGAACACCCGTAGTAATACTTCTCAAAGTGGATGAAAAAGGCGGCAGCCACACTTGCTGTGTTCTGTTAGCCAAAAAGTATTTAATCCAGTTCCACACCTGGCCTGAGATTCCAATGTTGGACAGATGGGCACGTAGCTGGCGATGAGGTACCGTATCAAATGTGGAGGGCAACTTGATAAAGACGGTTAAGTCTTTGCGTACCCAGATTTCCTTTTGGGTGTCATTGCCTCTCTCAGTGATGGGTAGAATAGCCATCTCCAAAATGGTTGTTCTTCTGCGCTTATTATACTACCTCACACGACTGCCAGTAATGATTCTTATCTCCCTTTTTATAACTCTGGATTCACTCCTAGTGGATCTCATCTGGGTGCAGGGCTGTAGAAGAGTTGGGTTGTCCAAATTACAATTGGAGATGGATAGAGGTGGCCTAGGTTCACCTGACTTCTTGCATATTGCTATGCAAGTCAGCTGCAATGGCTACATATTGGCTCGCAGGATGTAACTTACAAGAACTGGGCTACACAGCACACTCCATACAACATGGTACCCTATACACTTTACTATTCCCACAAAGTAAGATTCCCCCTAATTACCCCTTGCTATTACGGATAGCTCTGACGTATTGTAAGAAGGCCCTACAATACACCAACCAAAGACTCTCCTCATTTTTTAATTTATTTATTTATTTATTTTTGATTGTCAGCTCTAAGCAGTATATATAGCTTATGCCCGCCCATCTGCTTCCTCTTTTCTGTAGGATTACAAGGTGCTTGGTTCTTCTTTGGAAGCTAAGGCCGTTTTGGAGCGTACTTCAATCCGGCGACTAGCACCCTCTAATCCACCCCTCCGCCACCCAGAGCGACCCAGACTTTGACGCCATGGCCTCAGTATCCGAGCTGTCTTGTATTTACGCTGCTCTTATCCTCCACGACGACGATGTGCCCGTCACGGAGGACAAAATCAATGCGCTGATTAAGGCGACAGGAGTGTCGGTGGAACCTTTCTGGCCTGGTCTCTTTGCAAAGGATCTTGCTAACATTGACATCGGAAGCCTGATCTGCAATCTAGGAACTGGTGGTGGAGGTGCCCCTGCAGCTGGTGCTGCAGTTGCTGCAACAACTGCTGCTGCTCCTGCCGAGGACAAGAAGAAAGAGGAGGAAAAGAAGGAAGAGTCTGAAGAATCTGAATGATGACATGGGCTTTGGTCTTTTTGACTAAATGGACATTAATCAGACTTTTTATAAAGTAAAAAAAAAAAAACAAAGACTCTCCTAACACTCCACTGCTCGGAATCCCTACGCCCACGGGGTTATTCACTAGACAGATCCTGGGTGGGTGGTCAAGAGAAGGGGTCTCTACAGTGGGTGCATCTTTGAGAGTGGGACACTGATGGACCACGAAAATTTTACTCGGAGGCAGGGAGTTCCACGCTCTCTTTTTATTTTACATGCAGTCATTACCAGATACATAAAGAAGCACTGGACACCAGGTGGTTAAGAACACCTGACACAGGAGCTGATATATGCTGTATATCTGATGGGCAAAGGTCGTCATCTTATACAATGGTTATACAGGGACGCTCGAACACACGCAGGTACATCCCTTTAAGCGTTAAAGGAGAAATGGTCTAGAGACCTGGGAAGGGACCTTACGGATAAAGACTTGTCCTCTCTCCTGGAATTTCCTAAGAGGGTGTCCCGTAATGCTAAATTCAAGCTAATACAATATATGATATTACATAGGGCCTATCTCACTCCACACCATTTAAATTGCATGTACCCTGAAGCCCGGGTTTGTTGCCCAAAATGTCAGACTGAGGATGGGGATTTGATGCATATGCTCTAGATATGTCCACGACAATAGGAGACATAACAGGTATACCTAATTGTGACAAAATAGAACGCTGCATATTGGGCCTCTACCACTGCCCTAAAGGCGCACAAAGTGCAGCTTAGATTTGCGGACCTCGTTTTGCTTGTAGCGAAGCCCTCCATTACCCTGAGATGGAAATCCACCATCCCCCCAGCCATACACACTTGGCGCGAGGAGGCAGTACACTGGGTCAGACAGGAAGGTGCAGTAATTAGAAGGGAGGAACATCCGAGATTGAAGAAGACACCGATTTCTATAGAATGGGATATAATATTAGAGGCACTTAAGACAGTTGAACCCTCTTTAGCATAACCTACAGAGAATATACACCCCTCAATTTACTCAGTGGTGGGAACTTCATCCCTGTTCCATTCTAGATAAGAACCAGGCGATTCTGGCTGGGCCACTACATAAGAGAGCCTAATCTGTCATATATAGCGAGACAAGACTGAATCCAGAGATTGAATTATATGAGTGGGGATGAGCCAGAAGGAATGGAGGGGGTGGGATGTTTGGGACTGTTTTATAGTAGTTTGTTAATGGAAGATAATTAGCAAGCAAATCACAAAATTCCATAAGTGGATAATAGGAGGTTATTGCCCTATTTTAATAAGCAACAATATATATAATACACCTCGGTGGTACAAGCATATTAATGTTAACCTATTGTCTATTGATTAGTCTGTGGAATGTTTGTATAAATGCTATTATATGACATGATATTGTATAAAATCAATAAAATATGTTTTGAAAAAAATGCTCCACTGTCACTCAGGTCACCTCGGAAGCCTCCCCTCTGACATAATTAAGGACCAGAGTGCCCAAAATAACATAATGACAACTATGATCACCTACAACTGAAAAACAAGGCTAACTGGACAGACTTCAAAGCCATGACAGAAATTGAAGACCTCAATATGATTGAGCACATGAAGCCCACATCGCTGATCCCCTCCCATCCACCCTAGTACAGAACCGCGACCATATCATATCCCCGTTTTGGACTAAAATCATCAACACCTCTTTCATTAGGCCTTGTTCCTGACTCCCTTCAACTTGGGCAGTCACACCTATTCTCAAAAAGTCAGGACCGGACTCTAATGACCTCAATAACCTAAGACCAATCACTAACCTCCCGTTGCTAACCAAAACATTGGAGAAGTGTGTCCTGCTACAGCTGCTACAACTCGATCAATTCCAGTCAGGATACAGAAAAGGCTGCAGAACAGAAACTGCTATGCTCAATATAACAGACAATATTTACAGAATCTTAGATGAAGGACAGTCCTGTCTCCTAATCCTACTAGATCTATCTGTGGCTTTTGATAAGTAAATAACTGTTTTACTTGAGACACTCAAGAACCACACTGGCATCACTGACCTGAGATGGTTCTCATCCTGCCTATAGCATTGTTCACAACAAATGAAAATCTGCAGTTGTCTCTTGAAGCCTGCACCAGTTCCACAATGTATGCTGCAAGGCTCTATCCTCTCCCCCGCCCTCTTTAATCTCTTCATGGAACCCCTCACAATAACTCTGAAGCAATCTGGGGTGAAATATCATCTTTATGCCGATGACGCTCAACTCTACTTCAAAATTAAATCACCCAATGACATCAGCCTCCCGAATGCCACATTGATCAAGCTGCAAACATGGCTAAACAACAGCAATCTAAAGCTCAATAAAACTGAATTTCTCCCCCTTTCCCCAAGAAAAAAATACCTTACCATTTCAAGAATGGTTCAAGAACATGGATGCTCTAAACTGTTCTCTCTCATTATCTAACTCCATAAAGTCTTTGGGTATCATCTTGGACAAAAATATGTCAATGATGTCAATGGAAGTGCACATCAACAACTCAGCCAAAGGAGCACACTTCACAGTAAAGCATCTCAAGAAAATCAAATCGTGTATTCCCCATGATGATCTTAAAATGGTAGTCAAACCACTAGTCCTATCCAAACTGGACTACGGTAACGCCATCATCACAGGAACTCCAAAAAGTCACCTCACCCACCTAAGAGCAGTTCTCAGTTCTGCTGTCAGGCTCCTCACAGGAACTAAATGTTTTGATCACATCACACCAGCCCTCTTGAGTCTCAACTGGCTTCCCATTCAAGGAAGATGCATCTACAAGACGGCTTGCATCACACACAAAGCCATTCACACAAAAAGTCCCAAATACCTTGAAATCAAACTTTCGAGAGCAGGAAGAAGCCGGACCAAAGCAGGTCCAACTCTCTTCTTCTTATACCTCTAAAGCTGAAGAAGAAATCCTCTCTGGTCTGCTCTTTCTCAGGTAATGCTCCTAAGATTTGGAACTCGCTCCCCAAAGATATCCGCTGCAACCCCCCTTCCCCTGTATCAAACGGGACCTCAAATCTGTAGTACTCAACAGCTACTGCAGCACAAACAAACTGATCTACAATTCTCAAAAACCCTACCCTCATCGACTAAATCCTCTGAGACATGCATCTGACCTGCTTCAGTTTATCATCTCTCTTATTGTCCTTACATTAATGCTTTACTGTTAAATGTTACTGGTGTTAATTTTCTAATGTATGATTGATGTTCATTTTCTTAAAATGTAATAATGTATGGTTTCTTCACTCTTGATGCCTTTTTTTATCCTCATGAATCCTCACATGTTATTTACTGTTAAACGTATTCTCATAATATGTAAAGCGCTCTGAAACCATCGGCTCTAGCTAGCTCTATATAAAACTCAAAAATAAATAAATGAGAAAATACATTTGCCAACTAGAGACCCAATTTCTTACATTATTGGTCAGTGATGAGGATAGAACATGTGTTTGTACAGTGCCTTACAGTAATTTGGTTACACTACCATCCACATATAAGACCAATTCGAGTCATTTTCTCCCGATTGGCAATTGTTCTTAATCTTTTTTCCTGCCCTCTCTGATTGACCTTTTTAAGTGTTCAGATTCTCCCTGATTGGCATTTTTGCTTTTTCCTGAAATGATGTCTCTAGCTAGAGGTTCTACTTCTGCACCTGCAAAAATTGATTTTGAATTGGCCAAGCTTCAGGGTTACACTGTGGTCCAGCTCAAGGATTTGATCAAGGACTTTGGGCTTCCAGCAAAGATCAACACCAGGAAGGTGGAGGTGCAGAAGGCACTGGTAGCCTGGTCTGAATGCCATGCTCCATTGAATGAGACCCCAGAGGAGGATGAGGAGGAACAGAATGTGGGGGTGATTTGGACCGGGGCCCAGGAGAGGGTCTTGGACAGATGCCTGTGGAGGAAGAGGGCAACATCCTTCCCGGACTGGTGATTCCACCCCAGGCAGTGAGCAGTGCCTAATCTAAGGGCTTGTCCCCAGAGGTGCTAGAGGACAAGCGGGAGGAGATAAAGTTAAAATTGGAGCTGTCTAAGCTCAAATTAGAGGCAGAGCAAAGGAAACAGGCCTTAGAGAAGAAAAGGCTGACCATGGAGATGGAGGAGAAAAGATTGGTTATGTTGGAGAAGAAAATTATGTTGGCTCAGGACCTGAGCTTGAGAGAGCTGGACGTCAAAGCCAGGAGGGCTGAGTCCAGGCAAGATGGTGGCAGCATTTCTTTAGTGACTACTGACTGTAGGGTTCATATACACAAGGATTTGGTGTGTGATTTTGTGGGGGTAGATGACATAGACAGATAATCTGAGACCTATGAGGTCTATGAGATTGCTCTGCAATGCGCAAGGTGCCGGAAGAGAATTGGGGAGTTTGTCTGTGGAGGCACTTTCCTAGCGAGGGGAGGGAAAACCTCTTGTCCCTAGAGGGGAGTGACAGGGAGAGGTATCCCATCATGTAAGAGGCCTTAATCAGGAAGTTTTGTTTGACCCCAAAAAAGTACAGACAGAAATTCAGAAATAGAGGCTCTCCGAACAGACCTCCATTGTGTAGATACCTTTTGCAAGACACTGGATGGTTGGGTGAAAGGCAGTGAGGTAAAAGATTACCAGGGTTTGTACAATTTGATTGCACAAGAGCGCCTGTTTATTCTTTGTTTTCCATATATGCACCAACACCTTGTTGACAGTAGGCTCACTGATCCCAGGGAGCTGGCTAAGGAAGCGGACCGCTGGGTCAGCACCAATGTAAAAAAAAAGGTATCTGGGGGATCACCACAAGGGCGGGCAGGTTCCTCCCCAGAAAAAGGAGGAGGGGACAAAAATAAAAACAAGGAGTTCTCCAAAGGGCCACAAACTAGTTCTGTTGGTCAGGGCGTCTATCCCCCTACTGAAAAGTAGAAGTGGTTCCCTGACATTAAGTCTACAGGGAAGGGACCCTTGAAGTGTTTTGAGTGTCAGCAGGAAGGGTACTTCAAGGGAGATCCTAAGTGTCCCAAGTGGGCATAGCCCCCCACCGGTGGACTGTCACTTGGGTTGGCTGGTCCAGTACTTGGGTAGTAGATGGTCCCAGATTGTCTGAGAAAAGTTGCAGAGTCTGCCCTAGTGTCCCAGGGTGATGGAGAGATGATACAGAGGACCCACATGCCTGTCAGGACTAAGGAGTACATTCAGTGGGCCATCAATGGGCAGAGGGTGGAGGCTCTGAGAGACATAGGATCCTGTGTTATCTAGTGTCCTCAGAGCAGGTAGTACGTAATGTGTTCTGCCAGGTGGATGCAGCTGACAACCGTGAGAGCCACTACTCAGTGTTTCTGGTTCCTTTTGAATGGTGGGGGGGGGGGTCTCAGGTCTGCTTGAGGTAGTTGTGAGTCGGTCCATGCCTGTGCATTGTGTGCTAAGTAATTCCCTGGAACATACCACCTGAAAGGAGGTGGGACTCAAGTCCCACGTGGACATGGGGTTGCCTGAGTGGATGTGCCTGACCACACGGTCCATGGTAGCCCATCAGGGTAGTCAAGAGAACCTCAAGCCTGGAAGAATGGTTGAGGCACCTGCCAAAACAAAAAGACAAAGGGCAAAGGGCCAGGAATCCAGATTCTGAAATTCCCATGGTTCAGGAGAAGGCTGAACCTGAAGGTGAATCCCCAGTAGCTACAGAGAAGAAAGTGGCCAAACTGGAGAACATGCCTGAGCTGAATGTTTGGTAGCAGGAAGGGGGGTCTCGCCACAGAGGAGTTCTGCAAGGCGTCAGAAAGAATGCCTTTCTCTTTAGGGTCGGCAGTAGCAGGCGGAGACCCAGGCACCTGGTAACACCTCTGGGAAGCACCTAATATATTGGGAGAATGGTCTCCTGCATAGTGAACCTAAGATTCCTGTGCCTGCAGCAGCAAGTGTGTTGGTGGTCTCCGAGTGCTACAGGACCTTCCTACTGGGTATGACTCATGATGTGCCACTGGGAGGTCATTTGGGGCAAGACAAGATCTTTGACAGGTTTGTCACCCACTTTTATGGTTTTCAAATAAGCGAGGCCTCAGATACGTACTGTAAGTCTTGTCCTACCTGCCGGGCGAGTGGCAAGACATGGGGAAAGTGCAGGGCTCCCCTGCAACCTTTTCCTGTCATTAGCACCCCCTTTGAGAGGGTGGGCCTCAACATCATTAGGCCTCTGGTCCCCAGGACAGCCATGAGCAACAGATTAATTCTGGTCTTGGAGGACCATGCCACCATGTACCAGGAAGTTATCTTCCTGAGGATGGTGACTGCACCCGTGATGGCGAGGCCACTAATTGGGATCTTTACCTATGTGAGTTTTGCAAAGGAGGTGGTATCTGACCAGGGTACCATCTTCATGTCTTACTACTTGAAGGCCATGTGGAAGGAGTGTGGGGTGACCTACAAGTTCATCACTCTTTACCACTCCCACACCAATGGGTTGGTTGATAGGTTGAAATGAACCCCTGAAAGGCATAATTATGTGTCTCAGACACAATGAGGCATAATTGGGATGTCTTCCTGCCATGCCTTTTGTTTGTATATAGGGAGGTACCTCCAAAGGGGGTTAATTTTAGCCCCTTTGTACTTATGTACGGACACCCTATGAGAGGGCCTTTCAGTTGGTAATGGAGGGCTGGGAGCAAGATCCTGGAAGAGGCCCCCCGGATGTGGTCAGCTAAATGCAGGCATTTCACAACCAAACAGTCCTCATCCGGAAGCTCGCCCAGGAGAATCTGTAAACTTGCCAGGAGGACATGAAACGCTGGTATGACCAAAATACCACTCTGGTGGAGTTTCAGCCTGGCCAAAAAGTATAGGCAATGGAGCCTGTGGATCTCCATGCTCTGCAAGACCACTGGTCTTCTCCCTATGAGGTAAAAGATTGCAAGAGTGAAGTCACCTACCTGGTGGAACTCAAAACCCTTTGAGTGTCCTTCATGTTAAGTGCCTCAAGTCCCACTTCGAGAGGTCTGAGATCACCATACTCCTGGTAACTAATGATGGGGTGGAGGAGGAGAGTAAACGTCTCCATAAACTCCTGTGTTTAAAAGAGCAGGATGGGTCCGTGGAGGGTGTCAACCCCCCTCCTACACTTACCCTAGATCAACAGGGAGACTGCCACCACTTGTTAGGGCAGTTTGCCTCTCTCTTCACACTTACCCCAGTACTCACTATATGGTGCACTCATAATATTGACACTGTGGACAGCCCACCCGTAAAAAATACAATATACAGGTTGTCTGACAAAGTGAGGGTTAACATTAAGGAGGAGGTCTTCGAAATGTTGGCATTAGGGATTACCGACCCTTCATATAGTCCTTGGTCCAGTTCAGTGGTGCTGGTCCCCAAGGCTGCCTCTCCAGGTGTCACACCTAAACTTCGGTCTGTGTGGGCTACCATGGGCACAGTGCAGTCACTAAGACTGATGAACACCCCACCCCCAGAGCAGATTAGCTCATTGTTCGGCTTGGAGCTGCCAAGTTACTCAGTATGTAGGACCTAACGTTGGGGTACTGGCAGATTGCCGTTACTGAGGGGGCAAAAGAGAGGTCTGCGTTCTCCACACCAGAGGGGCACTTCCAGTTCTGGGTCATGCGCTTTTGGTTAAAGAACACCCCTACCACCTTCCAGAGGATGGTCAACATGGTCCTAGCTGGGTTTTAGAACTTCAGGGCCGCCTACTTAGATGACATTGCGGTCTTCACCTCCAACTGGGAGGACCACCTTTGTCAACTCAAGGAAGTGCTTTAGGCTCTGTAGAGGGCAGGCCTGACTATCAAGGATACTAAGTGCCAGATAGGGCAGGGATCTGTGGTCTGCTTGGGTCACAGAGTAGGAGGTGGCAATGTGCATCCCCTCCAGGTCAAAATTAAGAGAATTCTGTCTTGGAAACCCCTCAAGACCCAGACAGAGGTGAGTCTTTTTAGGCCTCGCTGGTTATTACAGGAGATTCGTCAAGGCATATGGTACCATTGCTTTCCCCTTGACGGAGCTGACTTCCTGGAAGCATCAACGTCAAGCGATCTGGACTGATGCATACCAGAAAGCCTTTGACGCCCTGAAGGAGGCCAATTGCACAGCCCCGTGCTAAAGGCCCCTGACTTCTCCCAGAATATATTGTCCAGACAGATGCCTTAGAGCATAGTGTAAAGTCCGTGCTCTCACACCTAAATGTAGAGGGCCTGGATCAACCTGTAGCCTTCATCAGCAGGAGGCTACTTCCCAGAGAACAGAGGTAGAGCACACTAGAAAGGGAAGCCTTTGCTCTGGTCTGGGCGCTGAAGTATCTAAGGCCATACCCGTTTTGCACTCCCTTCCGGGTTCAGATAGACCACATGCCCCTCAGATGGTTAATGCAGATGAGGGGTGAGAATCCAAAACTGCTAAGGTGGTCCATCTCTACAGGGAATGGACTTTATGGTGGAACACCGCCCTGGAAAAGATCACGTCTATTCTGATGGTCTCTCCAGATTTTTCTGCCTTAGTGAAGAGAACTCCCAAAGGTGTGGGCAGCTCTCCCCACTTTCAACTGGGGGGGGGGGGGTAGCACATGTTAGACCCGGAATCCTTGGCATGTTTTCCCCTGAGTTTCTTGCCCCCTGACCTCCTGTTTTGTAGGTGCTCTTTCCTTAAAACAAGGTAACTTTGGCTTACCCACAATTGGCATATTTAATTTACTTATAAGTCCCTAGTAAAGTGCACTACACGTCCCAGGGCCTGTAAAGTAAATGCTACAAGTGGGCCTGCTGTCCTGATTGTGTCACCAAATTCAGTAGTCCTTTAAAACATGTCTCAGGCCTGCCATTGCAGAGACTGTGTGTGCTGTTTAAACTGCCATTTTGACTCGGCAAGTTAACCTTCTTGCCATGCCCAAACCTTCCTTTTTAATACATATAAGTCACCCCTAAGGTAGGCCCAGGACAGTTCCAAGGGCAGGGTGCAGTATATTTAAAAAGTTGGACATAAACCTTTAAGTTTTACATGTCTATAGAGAAAAACTATTACATTTGTTTTTCCTACTGCAAGGCCTATCATGCCCAGAAGTTACCATTAGGATTGCCTTATTGCACCTTATAAGTGTAATTCCTAATTGGGACAAGATAGAAATCTTGAGTTTGGTGTCTCTGGAATTTAAAATCACAATTTATGATGAAGTAGGATTTTAAATTGTAAGTCTGAAAATGCCACTGAAATTGCTCTCCATGCCACTGGATTCAGGCTATCCTGGGTGATGAGGGGTGAAACTCCAAAACTGGTCCTAGGATGCTTGTTTCCAGTCCAGGGAGGACCTGGCCTGGCAGTTCGGACTGGACTGTTCCCATTGGGCGCAGGGTCAAGATTGATTTGCATATGGCTGGGTTCAAACTGGAATGGCATGGGGAGCAGAGAAACGTTGGATTTAGGCCCAGATCTCTGTACTGGGGTGAATGTATGACATTGTTCTGCATTCTATCCACCAATTGTTCTTTTTGCACTTTTAGGAAGTAGGCATTTTCTTACTTTAACCATTCTGTGCCTCTGCCTGTCTCTGAATACATGTCTGGGGTGGGTGGCAGGTGGGCTTTGTGCATTCCCTCTAGACAGTCACACACAAAGGGAGCGATGTGTGACATTCACTTCCTGATGGCCCATCACCAGCCTGAGGGGCCACTGAAGACACCATTCGCCTAATGAACTCCATCCACTCAGGATCCCCCACAGACCCATGCCCTCCCCCTTAACGTGATGGGTCATATATCCTTGTACAAAATGTTAATACTGCTCCACTTCCACTACATCTTCCTCAACTTCAGATCTTAGTTCCGAAAACTATAGGGTGATGCATGCACTTTTCTATGGTAAGGCCCCTATGACGGTTGATTGAGCATATCCAATTTGTGCCTCTTAGCCTGGCATGCAGCCTTACGTCATGTGCAGTGGGATGCCAAACTTACACAACAAACCCGCAATGGCACGGCACCTGGCTGAAAGAAGTAGCAATACTTGCTGGCTTCCGGACTTGGGACTCCATCGGTATCTTCTAACTAGAGGCAGTGTGGCTGGGAACTCGTATAAGTTCCTTTGCTAACCTACATGAGTCATTTGCCCTTGCGCACTTAAAATTCTACAAAAACCTCCACGTCAGTCACGCCCTCCATACCCACATAGGCAACACAGAACCCCTCCCGGAGTTTAATCCACTTGAAGCTAAAATCCTAATGGGCAACCTAGGACATTGAAGTGTCTCTCTACTGCACCCTCATATAAACTCCCCTGGCTCACTTCATCACCTGCAGACCCAGTCGGAGGGCTGGGTGGGACCACTGGAGGAGGAGTATTGGTGCCACGCCCTAATGGCTCCCCGTAAACTCACTATCTCCTCCAAATTGAGACTCATACAGACTTGCTACCTTCACGTAACATACCTTCCACCTTACACCTACACAGGGATGGTCTCCCAGACCCAATGTCACCTGCCCCAGATGCGCAGTTGCGTCGCCTGACTTCTTTCACATGTTCTGGTCTTGTGATCCACTGTAAAATACTCAGCAGTGGTGGCAAGAGAGCTGGCAGAGTTACTGGGGTGGATGGTTCCCCTATCCCCCAACTTGATTCTTCTGGGAATAGCAGAGGGTGCCAGGGGCACATGCGCCGAGATGGCCTTCCTGAGGACAACTCGCCTGGTCGCAAAACGCAACATTGCAGCAAAGTGAATGAATCCTGCCCCCCGCCATCACAAGTGGCGGCTTGGGGTTGACTGGTGTGCCCAACAGGAGGAGGTGGTGTTTGAGGCAAGAGGTTGTCCCCAAAATATTGGGCGTGTGTAGGGGAAGAGGCTGCACCTCTGATCTGCAGCACTCACACCGTAGGCCTGGAGAGACACAATAACTCATTTATGTATATGTCCTGACTTTCTCGTTGTTCGCCTGTATATGTGATATTAAATGCTCAACTTGTGCCTAGATCTTGTTGGCCACTTTGTGGCATTTAAATACCTAATAAAATTGTTTATCAGAAAAGAAAAATGCAGCTGATTTTTAAGATGGTGCAAGTCGGCAAGGGGAGCCAATGGAATTCCATCAGGATGGTGGTGATGTGATTATATTTCTTCAGGTCCTGGATGAGACGTGTTTCGGATATAAGGCTTTCCTAAAGGGAAGGCAGTGTAAAGTCTGGGAAGTCATGGAACATGGCATTACCACCATCCAGATGCAAGAGTACCTGAGCTTCAACACCAGTTCTGAATTCAGTTTCTGAAGAAATGGTTTCACTCTGTTTAGAAGGCAGAAAAAGCTGGTACCAGGGTGTCTGTATTTTTGGCAATGTTTTTCCCGAGGGTACTGGGGGGTTCCCACTGTTGATTTGGATTTTTTTGGGTCTGGAAATACCCATGTGAACAAACCGATGTTAGTTGGAAAGGTAGGAGGAGAAGCAGTGTAGGACACTACCAGTGAATCCCATTCGAGACTCCCAGGTATGTGTGAGGGTGCAATAGTTGATTGTATCAAAAGTAGCATTTTCAGGAAGCAGGAGCCATTTTCATCTGTGATCAGGAGGTCAGTGTCTATGGTGTGTAAAATAGTGGCCTTCATGCTGTGATATGAAGCCAGACTGGTAGTCATGCAGGAGATGGTTATCATTGATGTAATCTTGGAGTTGAACATGGACTGCTTTTTCAATGAACTTGTAGATGAATGGTAGGTGAATGATGTGCTAGTAGTTGGTTAGGACATCAGGACCTAGCGCAGGTTTTTTTTAGGAGTCTGAGGATCTGGCATATCTTCAGTGCCTCTGGGAAAATGCCCTGATTGAGGGAGGTGTTGACAGTGGTGAGCAGGGGTGACAAAGTCCCCAGACAGGAAGTCCTGATAAAGGTGAGGGTAATACATAATCTTCATTCGAAGTGACTTTGGGGGATTGAGTATGTCTATGAGATCTGCGAGTAATAGGGTTTTGATAGCGGACCAATGCGGCAGACTACAGGAGGTGGTGGGTGTGAGAAATTAAGCAAGCTTGGTGTTATCGATGTTCTGATGGATCTTCTGTATTTTTTCACAGAAGAAGAGGTTCATGCCATTGCACCTTTCTGTGGAAGTGAGGATTAGGTTGGTCAGGCTGGGGATTGATGCAGTGCTTGATGGTCTTGAAACATGTTCTGCTTCTATTGGTAGCTTCATTGATGGTGTTACTATAGAACTTTGCTTTGGCTGATGTGATGAGCTGTGCACGTTGTGTTGAGGGATTTCCATACCATAAGGCCATCAGGGGTGCAGTTTTTCTTCCAATTTCTTTCCTGTCTGTGGATGGATATAGATCTATTAATCCCTTGCTTCAAGGATGTAATCTACAAGTCTACCCGGAACAAAGCTTTTAAAGGTCATCTGACATTGTTTTCCTCGTTTCCCCATTGTGTTTCCATCCCTCCCTCTCCTCCTCCCTCTGTGATTCTTTGATTTAATTGATGTAACTATGCAACCTGTAACTCGCTGATCCTCTTGTAAAGTGCTTGGATACCTCCAGATCTAGCCAGCGCTATATAAAACTTTTCAAATAAATAAAAAATAAAATAAAGTTGTTTATGGCTTTAGTACGCATGAAGAAAACCAGCCTAAAAGTACACAAATTAAACAAATGCTGTTGCTCTTTTGTAGGTGGCCCTTCGTATTCGTCCAATTAATGAAGCTGAAATTGACGAAGAAGCCTCCTTTGTAGCCCACAAACTGGGCAAGCAGGTCAGCCAATAAATGAATGTTTGATTTATGTAATACTGTGAGGAGAGTATGTGACCTATTTTCAAATTTGTCAGTTCCGATGTATTTAAAAATGATTCTGAAAAAAAGGTGTTTATTATTAACAGTGTGTAATTCTTACAAAAATCAAACATTTTGGTACCTGATGTGTAATTGGTGGTTTTAGTAAGAAGACAAATAATGCATGGATGGTATATTGAAAACAAGAGAAAACACTTTGCCTTTGCTGGTGGAATGAAGTGACATAAATGCCTCTGATCACCAGTGCTGTTCTCCGTTCCGAGGAATGTAAAACTATTTTCAATGCTCTACCTAAAATAGCATTTTCCCTGCAAGCGTTTTGCCAATAGATTGACAAAAGTGTAATTTTTCTGACTGTGTGCTGTAAGTTGGTACAACAGCTAGGTGGCTTCTTAAGACTATTGACTTACCTTGCCTTTTTGGCAGCACCAACCCTGCCTCTGTCCCCTACATGGAGCTGGTTTATGAACTTCAGGTAAACTCTGGCCCCAATGGCACAGCACTAGTTAAGTAAGTAAGTACAAGCTCCACTTCAAACAGAGGGGATACTCCTCGATTAGTGAGTACAACATGAGTGTGACTGACTACCCCAATATGTCATTTGGGTGCATAGTCCCACTATTGCGTATAGGCCACCAGCAATTACTACTTCTTTCCTTAGCTGTCATGGTTTGATTTTATTGCTTTGACATGTTTAATAAAAAGTGCCTATCTCACTGTTGTCTACAAACTACGTCTGTCAAACACATACCGTGCCCTGCTGTGACTACCCTTGCCTAGATTTACCTAGAGAACTCAACAACGGTAACTTTGTATGGTTGGTAGCAAGCACTTTGTTGCTTTTCAGGATGTGATGAGTTTTAGTGAAGTGCTGACTGTAATGTCTTACTTTGCATACAAGCTCTTGCTTCCTTATAGAGTTTAGATCTCTTCCTTGTGACCATTCTTAGAATGGAGAATGCAATGTGAATTCTGAGCAGTTGTACACTTTGGCTGTTTGTGGATGAGGCGAATAAATTGCTCCTGAAAGATACCTTCAACTTTCATCCTTTATTCTTATGAAAGACTCTACATTTTACACTGGCGACGATCATCCTACCTCTCCGCCTCAACACACAGCCGTCCCCGACCAGTCACCTCTCCAGCGCCTGTTTTTACATCAAAGGAAGCGTTGTCTTCCCGGCGGCATCTCCCACCTCTCCAGCGCCTGTTTTTACATCAAAGGAAGCGTTGTCTTCCCGGCGGCAGCTCTTTAAGTTCATCACCACGGTTGAAGAAAAGTCCGTACGGTGAGGAGTGCAGCGGGAGGTTTATTATAAAAAGGGACTTAAAATAACTAAAAAAAGAAATATAATGTTATAGGCGCGGCGCGCTCAAAGACAGTTTGTAAAGCACTCGCGCTGGATTTGAACAATGCAGCTCAATGGCCGTGCGTTTCAATGACGCATACTGTGCGTGTCATTGACTTATAACGTTCGGCCTCGCGTGAAGTTAACTTGTGTTCTAGTGGAACGAGCAGTAGCTGCAAGATAGGAATTCTTGCGCGTCAATGAATTAATGAGCATTATGACGCTTGCTGAATTTTGACAATAAGAAAACTCTTTGGTAAAGAGCAAACTTAGCGCGTCAGTGTTTATGGTAGCATTGTGACATAAACAGTTAAAAAAAAGTGGAAGAAACTGGAAGAAAGAAAGAAGTAATTATTACACAACAGATCACAATTGGAATGGAATTTCTTTAAAGAATCTTTACAAGGGATTTTCTTCTCTTTATGATTACAAGAAGCATTCTCTTCATTATTACAAGGAGCATTCAAATTCTTATTACAAGAAATATTAAACGAAGGAGTTCATTTCATTTAAGAAGGAAAAGTCACTTATAAAAAAAATGCAGAATGTAACACAACCCGCATTTATTTTGACAAGTCCAGGAGAGCCAAATGGAAAATGGAAAAAATGGAAAAAAATATTTGCAAACTATGCAAGAGTATGTGGCACAAACTTGAGTGCAGAAAGAAAGCATTCGTTATTGTTACACTGTTTAGGAGGTGAAGGTCAAGATGTGTTGGAACATTTACCAGAACTCACAGCATCTGAACAAAGAAATTTAAATGAGTACGAGATAGCCATTGAACATTTGGATCGACATTATCTTCCTAGATTGAGTACAATAATGGAAAGATACCATTTTGGTTTAAGAGGGCAAAAGAAGGATGAGTCAGTTGAAGACTATGTTTCTGCACTAAGAAAGTTGGCCTCATCTTGTAAGTTTGGACAGACCTTGGAGGAAAGAATAAGGGATCAATTTGTTTTGAAATGTGCTCATGACAGCATTCGAAAGGAACTATGGTTGAAAGACGAACCACCATTAGAAGAAGTTCTGGTTATAGCAAAGCAGGTTGAACATATGACAAAATGTGTAGATGAATTAAAAGGAGAAAAGGAAAAGACGACTGAGCCTGAAAAGAAAAAAGAACCTAAAGTTGAAGAAGTTGTATGTCAAGTAAAGAAAGAAGAAAAAATGTCTGGTGAAAAAAATGAAAATGGAATGAATACTTTCAATGCAAACTTTAATGTTTCCAACAAATTTTCTTGCTTTAGATGTGGGAATATTGGTCATCTAGCTAACTCGCCAAACTGTTCTGAAATCCATTTGTAATAATTGTGGTAGAAGAGGTCATTTCTCAAAGTGCTGTAGAACTAAGAGCAACAAGAGGGACAATGTGAATAGAAGATGGTCTCAACCCCAGGTGAAAACTGTAACTTTCCACGTCAATGGTGGTCCATTAGAACATCCCTCACATCTAGTGAAAGTGGATGATGCCATGATTGAGTTTAAGTTTGATTCGTGTTCCCAGATCACCATGATTGATGAAGAATTATTACATAAGACTTTTGGAAAGAATGTCAAACTTTTCAAAAGCGATATCATACCATTAGGTTATGGAAAGAAACCAATTAAAATATTAGGTTATTTCATGGCTACTCTTGAATTGGGAAGTCGCATTATTCCTGGTAAGATATATGTGACGAATGTGGGTGATGCCTTAATTAGTTGGAGAGACCAGCGAGATTTAGGTGTTACACTTAATCCGAATGCCTCACCTCAGGTGCAAATACAAGAGGTGGAAGATTTGTCAGAAATGTTTGCAGGGAAATTTCCAAATGTATTCAAAGAAAAGTTAGGATGTTTAAAAGGTTACAAACATTGCATAAAATAAAAAAGAATGCAATCCCCATGATAACAAAGGTAAGAAGGATTCCTTTAGCTGAACAAGGAAAAGTACAAAAAGAGATTGAAAAGCTGATTGAGAACAATATTATAGAACCAGTAGAAGCAACAGAATGGTTGGCTCCAATTGCTATAGCTAAGAAGCCAACTGGCGAAATTCGCTTATGTATTGATTTAAGGGCTTTAAATAAAGAGGTAGTGGTAGACAGATTTCCGTTGCCCAACATTGATGAGATAGTGGGTACATTAGAAGGTGCAAAGTACTTTACCACCTTGGATCTGGCTTCTGCCTACCACCAGGTGGAACTAGATGCCTCTTGCCAAGATTTGACTGCCTTTATAACCCCCATGGGAACCTTTAAATTTAAAAGGATGCCTTTTGGTTTAATATCAGCAGCTTCAGTATTTCAACGAATAATGACACATATTCTTAAAGGACTTCAGGGGGTGAAATGCTACCAAGATGATCTATTAATTTATGGTGCCAACATGCTAGAACATAATGAACGGATGTGTGATGTGTTGAAACGGTTGTCTGAGGCTGGTTTGTCCCTTAAAAAGGAGAAGTGCAAGTGTGGTTTAGAGGAAGTGAACTATCTTGGGCACTGTATTAAGAGTGAAGGTGTATTTCCAAAGTCAGATTTAGTTACATCCATTGATAACATGGCTGAACCAGTTAGTAGAGATGAGTTACTATCGTTTCTTGGCATGGTAGAGTTCTATGGGAAGTTTATTCTACATTTTGCGGATAGAACAAAAAATATGAGAAGACTTACTGCAAAAAATGTTACATTTGAGTGGTCGGATGACTGTAGAAAAGAATTTGAGGAGATTAAAGAGGAGTTGAAGAAAGCTCCCTGTCTTCAAGCATTTGTTCCTGGTTTGCCAACATATGTGTTTACTGATGCAAGTGACAAAGGTCTGGGAGCGGTATTAGTACAAAATAAGCATGGTTATGATTCTCTTATTGCTTGTGCCTCAAGGTGTCTTCGTGGACCGGAACTTAATTACTCAGTTATTGAGAGAGTCATTAGCTATCTTCTGGGCTCTAAAAAAGTTTAAGAATTTGATTTGGGGTACCAAGTTTGTTGTTAAGTCAGACCACAAACCTTTGAAAGAAGTTTTTTGTAAGAAAGGTTTGGATTCTATTTCCTCTAGGATTAGAAGATGAATTATATCTTTGCAGGAGTTTGATTTTGAGGTACAATACTTACCTGGTGTTTCAAATAAAGCTGCTGATTGCTTTTCGAGACTTGTAAAAGGTGATGACTTATGTAATGATGAGGTGTTTGTGGATGAAGATGATTTTCTCAATGTTTGTGAAGTCACTGAGGGTGTTGTGGGAAAAGATGAGTGGAAGGATGAATTGCTAAAGGATGAGGAGTTAGTTAAAGTATTATCCTTGTTAAGGGATAATAAACGTTTAGAAAAGCCATGGTCTCTAGTCTCTCAGGAATTGTCCATAACTGATGACATGTTGACACGAGGCTTGAGACTTGTGCCTCCCTCTACTTTAAGGAAAAGATTATTGATACATGCACACACTGGTCATTTAGGTATAGTGAAAACCAAGGAAATGTTGCACACTCAGTTTTGGTGGCCTGGAATGGATTTAGAAATAGAACGTATGGTTAGAGACTGTGTGGAATGTTGCGCTAGTGACAAAATTCTGAAAACCAGACAGATGCCCTTGGTTTGCAGAGTTTTACCTAACCATCCCTGGGATGAGTTAGCTATTGATATTTTGGGTCCTCTTACGGGTGTCTCTGACACTCCTTACTTGATAGTTTTAATTGATTTATATTCACGTTGGATTGAAGTGAGTGCCGTAAGTGAGATAACATCTGATTCTGTTATCAGATTCTTGTCTGAGATTTTCATGAGAGAGAGTTTTCCAAACAGTATTTTATCTGATAATGGTCCTCAATTTTGTTCTGCTGTGTTTGATGCTTACCTTACTAAATGTGGTATTGTGCACAAACGGTCTTCGTTATACCACCCGGAAACCAATGGTGCAGTTGAGAAGGTCAACAAAACGTTAAAAGAATGTATTCAGCTTGCAAGGGCCAATGGTTTAAATTGGAAAGAAGCACTTAGAGAAAGAATTGAGGCTTACCGTTGTTCCCCTCACTCTACCACTGGTAAATCTCCTTTTGAATTATTCAAAGGTAGAGTACCTAACACAATGTGGTGTCCTGGTTGGATGAATCTGAACAAGGGGTTCGTTGACAATCATGTTGGTGCTTGGAGGGAGAGGGAATTAGAAAAACAAGCTTGTAGAAAAGTATATTTTGATTAAAAAAAATGTGTTCAATTTCAGGAAGTTAAAGTAGGTGATCTTGTCAAAATAAAAGCACCTGTTGGAAGAAGATCTTGGTCTAAATATACTAATGTCAGACCTGTTATTAAAGTTTTTGGTAATGCCATTAAGACACAAGATGGAAGGATTTGGAATAGAAGTCGGGTAGTTGTGATTAGATCAAGGAATGTTTCTCAAGGTGACATTGATCCTGTTTGTGAATCTTCTGCCACTGTTAATCTTCCTATTTCCTGTTCTAGCAATCCTACTGCTCATCGCATGAGAAGTCAAAGACTACGCAGAGCACCGTCTTATATGAAAGATTATGTTTAGCACCGTCTTATATGAAAGATTATGTTTAATTCTCATTTGTTTTCGCTATTAGGAATATTAAGTTCTTCTTTCTTCTCTTTTCTTTTTCTTATTTCTTTTATTGTGTTTATTGCTGTTGTAAAGGAGGGAGATGTGTAATGTCTTACTTTGCATACAAGCTCTTGCTTCCTTATAGAGTTTAGATCTCTTCCTTGTGACCATTCTTAGAATGGAGAATGCAATGTGATATCTGAGCAGTTGTACACTTTGGCTGTTTGTGGGTGAGGCGAATAAATTGCTCCTGAAAGATACCTTCAACTTTCATCCTTTATTCTTATGAAAGACTCTACATTTTACACTGACCATTAAGATGGTCAGTCTTTTTATAGACCCTTGCATCGCAAAGCAAGTTGTTCCGCCTAATAGTTTATAAGACTAGAGGTACGTTCTCTTTTATAGAAGTGTCCCTAAGATATTAATAAAACCACTGATGCCGGTAAAATATTAAATGTAAATCTCTCTTTTTTCAGAGCCATAAGAGGTTTTAATTTAGCCATTGAGTTGCTTTTCACAATCCAAATAACAGGTAGGGTATAGCCTTCTAAAACAAGCTAACTAGGGATCCAGTCATTGTCTCATTCTCTACTGTAGTGTACAACAAACCATATCTGAATACCTCGTCATGTTATGTTTTCGTAACCACTAGGTGTAATAATAGATATTGTGCTTTAATATATATATATATATATATATATATATATATATATATATATATATATATATATATATACACGCAAACTGCAATTCCGGTCTCCCAGGAACAGAAAGTCAGCACAAATCCAAATATGAGGCAAAATATTATTTATTTAGGTAAAAAGCAGCAAACGAAATATATGCCAGCAATCACACATGCAAGTGCCAGGAGCACAGTAGCGTCTTCCCTCTTCCGACCGGCAGTACTCACATATCCCTGGAGGTAGAAGGAAGTCGCCCGCACAGCGTGGCGCCAGCGGGTGGTCGGCCAGCAGCGCCATCTACACTGAGGCAGGGCCGGTAATAACCCCGACAATTGTCACAGTGTCCGCCAAGAGGGGAGGCCGCTGGACAATTGACACACAGTAGTGATGGGCCAAGCCAGCTTTGAATTACTGCAATAGTAAGTAGTAATATAAGAGAAGTAATATATCATCTGCTTTTTATAAATCAGTCACTGTAATGTGGCAGGTAATTTTTGGCAGGACAAGCTCCTTTCAGTGTTCTCATGACTCTGCACATGTCTAACACCAGACAGGATCAGGCATTTTTTTTTACAAGTCCTGCCGGATCCTAGGATGTCATTGCTGCGATCCTTTTAGGGAGAGCATAGGCAAAATAAACTAATCGACTTGTTTTCAATCACAGTGATGCTGTTTTTAAAAGACACACATAGCACACTGTGTAAACTTAAGTTCTACTGCTGCTAGCATTTGCCCTTTGTGACCCAGTCATAGTCTGACAATTTTACAGTCAGTGCAATTTCTCGGTGGTTCTGAAAGCAGCAGTGGTGACCACAAGTGTAAAATCATGTAGGATTAGATTGTGGGTATACAATCGTTTGTCAGTAGGATCATGTGATTTCAGTTTCATTTTCTTTTCATAGCTTGTCCTTGCTTAAATGAGTTTAATTTCTTATGTTTGTCTGTTTACATGAACTTATTTTCTTGATTTTGCTCACTAAAAAGTGTCACTCTTAGTGTCATACATTTAACAGTTGAATGTCATTCATAAGTTCTCTGAAACCTTGAAAATGTCACGCATAAGCACTCTTCAAAACGTGGCAACTTGCAGTCTGTTTTCATGTTGAATAGTCCCCTTCCATTTCTGGTGCTTTGCAATAGTTTAGGATCTTCGTAGAGTTTCTCGCTGCTGAAATGGCTGTAATTTGTTATATATATTTCCCTCATCTTCGTTGCTTGATTTCGTAGTTTTTGACTGTCACTCATAATTACACTGAAATTATGAAAATATCACATATAAGCAATCTGAAACCTTGGTAGCTATGCACTGTCACAGTGGTGACAGGTCATGAAAATGAGTAGCATTAACTCAGGTGCCCAGGTAATCCCTTTCCACTATCTGTCTATTGAATAGAATTTATATTCATCTTTTAAGTGGTGTCTGATGACTATTTCTGCATTATTTGAGAGTTGCGAGTTTAGGCTGTTTTGTGGGCTGAAAGTGGTCTGATTGGGCTTATTTTGGGCTTATATTTGAGTGGCTTTGGGCTTGGGACGGGTCTAAAAATCTGGCAACACTGACGCCACGCTAGTTTCTTTTTTTCTGCTTTCCCTGCCGATGTCCACAATGCAGATGGTGTTCCGTTGAATTATGAATGTTAATAAATGGCGTAGCTACCAATTAATTTCCTGTTATGCGTGGCTTTCGGACAATCCTGGTTTTGCCAATACATCACGTTGCATGTTGAGCTTTAATATTGAGCTTGTTCTTAGTTAAAAAGAATTTCTTTTGGTTTGTTGGGCTTTTCGTACTCTTAGCATGTCTGAGTGATTAGTATCTCTCCGGGGAGCAAGCTTGGTTACGCGCTGTCTGAGTCTGTTCTAGTGATAAGTGTCTTGTGTTCTGAGCATACGAGGTAAAATTACCTTCGTTTTATTTGTTAAAACGGCAAACTCGTTTTTTATAGGGATCGTCAAGTAGGCAGACGAGTAAGATAAATTGAGAGCAATGTCTTTGAACGATTTAAATGAGGTAAGACTATTAAGATTGATTGGTGCATGCTTCGCAGTGCTAGTTTAACTTGTTTGGGGTTCGACACGAGGAGATAAGGGATTTGATCACAATCACAGGATGTTGAGCCCACACCGATATGACAGTTTTTTTCAACGTAGTTTATCATAAATGAAGTCTGCAGTTTTCTATCACCTAACAATGTTTCCCTATCTGTGCAACAATCGCCGTACAGTCAGTGAAGTATTTGTTCTCACACTGCAGCGCCATGTTTGTCCATAACGTGACTAAGATGAAGATTAATTGGGTAAATAAAGGCTGGCTCTCAGCTGCTCTTAAAACACCCCCCAGGGCGCGCGCCATTGCTCCACTTGTCATGGGTTCTGCCTTTAGTGGGAGGCGCTGAACGTATCTTCAAGTGCTCTTATTCAGGTGTCTTGTTGACAGACCACTGTTTGTCGGGCTTGGGTAGAGTACTTCCTAAGCAAGCGTCACGTGTGCGAGGAGCGAGACGTAGTGCATATGAAATATCTGAATTGTGCATACACACCTGCATAGTCTGTTTATGTGCATTAGCTTATTTTATTGGAATGATTGAAAACAGCCACATAATTGCAGTCACAGTCAACAGCATGATCGAAAAATACAGTGGCTTTGAACATCCCGTAGGAATGAACGGGCCCAACTTGCATTGGCAAAGCCAACAGGCTTGTTCTTGTTGTCTTTCGTGGCTAACACAATCCAAGGGCGAGGTGACAGATTGTGGAGGTTATCTGCCACCCTGATTAATCACTGTGTTTTCCTCAGCCCAACCTACACACCGTTCACATGGGGGGAAACACTGTGTGAAGGAGGGTGGGAACCAAGACTAGCCGATTACGTCAAAGCGTTCAGTGTAGCTTGCTAAAATATAGCTTTTTGAAGACTGTCCGCAGCTGGAACTGGTCACCAGAGAAACTATGCAGGACTAAACTTTGTAATGATTTCAGACATTGGAGAGGCGCAGAACACCACAGTAATATGGTGCACATCTGTGGGACGGCACAAAATTTGACGAATACTGGCTTTATATGCCCCCTGCCTGCATGGCGCTGCTGCATGATGTTTCATTTTTACCTGCACTAACAAGACATGTAAGATGATTGGCAATTGCATTGGGCATTGCTAGATTGGTTATCCTACGTCACTAAAGGACAAGTACAAGCCTGACACTTTTATTTAAGTATTAATTGTTTAAAAAAATTAAAAGCCATTCTTATTTGTAATATCCATATATCTACGTCACGTAAATACAAAACACGTTGCATTACGAATGCTATAGGTGTCACATTTGCGAACGTTATAACTATTGGCATTGTAAATGACAAAGCTATTAATTTCGCTATTTTCAAAACCAACACATAAATAAAAAATGTGTCATTTGCAATACCAATAGCTCAAACTTTCCTAATGCGAGACCTATTGCATTGCAAATGCTTGTTAGAATTTGATCCTCGTTGAGGTTGGCGAACTGGTCTGAGGCTGACTGTTCCGAGGCTGACTGTTCCAGTGGAGGCACACTGCCACTTCAATCCCAGTCTGCCTGAGGTATAGGAATTTTCAATAAAAGTACTTTTACTGTTACAACACGAGCAAAATTGAAGACTACCTGTTGGGTGCCATGTCATGGCGGCACAATGCACAGGCTCGAATTTTCCAAATTTTCCAACGTAGATCATTACACTCAGGATTTGTTTCTGAAAAATGAAAACAAAGCAACGAAGGTGTGCTGGAGTTTCTTCTGACCGTCTGGTGGCATTATTGTTTTTTTGGGCCTTAGAATACCATGTAATGTACGACGGTCCTGGGATGGAAAACAGTGTCAAATGGCCTACACTAGATGGAGGAGTCCTTCTGATGGCTGGTAGTTCTAAGGCCGCTGGTCTGTCTTTTTGATGGTAATGGGTAAAGCTTCATTTTCTGAAAGATGGTGACTCTCCCCCCTCTAACTGAATCAAGGGAACTGAAAGGTAGGCAGATTAGGCTTCTACTGATTGTCGGTAGATACCCCATTACTGCCTACCTCAAAATTACCCCTCTGGTATTTACCCATTAGGTCTGTGACTGGTTTTTCAAACTCAAGTAGGAGTTACGAGGTTGATGGGTTTAAAGTCTAGATGAATAACTTGAATAGGGTCTGGTGATACAATGAGTTGCGGCCCACACAAACTTTTTATGGGCAAGCAGATAATGTATTTGTAGTTCTTCAGAACCGAGTCTTTCATAGTCACATCCTTGAATATTCCATGACCTCAAGCTGGGAATTCTTCACCCCGAGGAAGTAAGTGGCTTCTGCCCCATGTGTGCTGCCTGGTCAGCTGAGCCATGGGATCATCATCTCAATAGATGACACTTCATCCCACTCTAAATTTCTCCTCAAACCTTGTACATCTTGTGCAGACAAACAGTATTTATTCAGACCATCTCCACACTAAATGCATTTAATGTCTCCACAACTCTGGGCTTGTTCCCAAGAACTGCAGTGTGTCTATCACATTCAGTGCTAATACTTTTAATGACAGAGAGGGTTACCTTCTCCATGTCTTGAACTCTGGTTCCTCCGGCCAGAGATGGAATCAGTGAAGGGTGTCCACATGCTTCCTTTTATTAAGACAAAGAAGTGCAAATCATACATTCTAAGGAATCATTCACAGGCTTCTCTTGAGAGGCTCTCATGAACTTCACAAAAAGATCCTCTGTGCCTGCCACTAAAGTCCAGACTGCTGGCTCCGGTGGCACTTCATTTGATACATTTATAAAATCAAGATCTTCTGCAAGTTTGGACTTACCTCCCTTCTCCTCACAAACAGTACCTGTATCAATGACAATCCCACTGATGACTTCCTCGTCAATGACCACGGCTAAGAACTGCTCATGGTCGACATTAATAATCAGGAATCTGCAGATTTCGAAAGCACTGTGACAACTGCTTCAACAACGAGAACCTGACTGAGAAGGTCAGGCCATATAAAAGTCCCTTTTACTGCCTCTGACCTACTTCTTCGACGATTAAGTCCATACCGTTGATAAAATCCATGCCATTGATTACAGCTATTCTGTCAATGAGTACTTCTGCAATATTAAAACTTTCATAGATTCACAAGCTTGAATCATCCCAGTCATCGAGATGCGTGTCCCACAGTAGATGTAGTGAGCTGTATTATGTTAAACATGCACAGAAAGGCTTTAACATAGTCGCAGCAATAAGGTATTCACATCATTATAAATTCCCCCAGATGGGAGTGCACATTTTTTCCCTGCCCGTGTTCTTGCGGGCAGAGAAGCTGTGTCCTGGGAGTGGTTCCCTGGGACACATCAATGTAGGCAGCTCCAGGAATTGGGGGGTCTGGGGCCTTTAGAGGCTCGGGGAGGGGAGTCACGCTTCCCCTCACCTTTAGATATGTGTGTCGGCCTCGGGGGACGGGATCGCCGGGCCGTTGCAAGCTTGGACAGGAGGGCCATACCACCCTCCCTCCCATTTTTTATTCTTGGTTCCTGGGAAAGGTGGTCCCTGGAGCCTCAGAGAGGCTCGTGAAAGGGTGCCACACGCCCCTCCTGCTTTTGAACAACATGACGGGCCCTGGGAATGTTCAACCAGGCCTCTGCAAGCTTGAGCAGGGGGGCCGAGCCCCTCATCCACTTTTTAGGTCTCGGCTGGCGGAAGCAGCGCATGCGCTGCTCTCGTCATACAAAGGCTTCTTGGAATCAATACAGATACCAAAGCTCTAAGAGGCGGAGCTGAAGCCCTGCCTATCTTCCTCATTCACTGGCGTCATCCTGCATGCAAAACTCAGGCTCATAATTGAAAAGGAGGCTTCTTAGTCCCTCCTTGTTGCTGCCTTGTCTCCTTTTAACCCCGCCCACCGGGATTGGATCGCTCACTTGCGGCGTTACACACTCATTATCTGCTATGCACTATATTTATTCCCAACGCCGACAGCTTGTTTTTTCTTGCCAACAAACCCACCTCAGCTTACAAGAGCTAGCGACACACTGTTGCTAGCTCTTGTAAGCTGAGGTGGGTTTGGTGCCTAAATAGTTTTTTGCAATGTAACACGAGAAATAAACCCCGAATATAGCCTTTCCCGTTGAGGGGGCTATTTTAACGGAACCCTTGTACAGCAAGATTTTATCTCCCTGTTTGAACATTCAATTTCTTTCATTAGCACTGTATGCAGCATCAGAGTGCGGAGGAAAATATATTTTTTGGGGCGGGCGAGATACTGAATGGCATGGGTGGCCTGCAGAATCAAATTTGGGGACCACGAAAAATGTGCCTCCTCAGTCCCTTATATTAAATATGTCTCTACTTCAGAGCTTCGTTGGGGCCATGCCCTCACCATCTCGTTAGGCTACTCTCCTTGTTCTTTCTCCGGGCCTAGTACCACAATCTGCCCTCGCCCCCCTCTGCTTCCCCTCCCTGTCTCCGCATACATCTGCCATTTGCCCATTCACTAGCCCCGGCCGCTGTGAAGTGCAACAAAAAGGCGTGCTCAAATACAGTACGTCACCGTTTCAGATCGTATTTTTCAGCCTGTTGTGGGTTCCCATTAGATTGACGCGCAGTGCCCCAAGAGACCAAAAGACAGTACAAGTGCCGCCCCCCAGAGGACTGCTAGTACCCCAGTTGTGTGATCTGACGGCTAAATTACTTAAAAGCGGATTGCCCTTTGTGGTGAAGCTTCCCTTCTGTTACCGCCCCTTAAGGGTTCACTGGTGACAGCTGGTGTTACAGCGCTCGGGGTCAAACCCTGCAAGGGCCAACTAATCCTTTCAGCCTTCAAAGGTCGACATACTGCGTACTAAGACACCGGGTAGTAATAACACCTGTTAACCACAGTGCTTAGAAGTGGCGAAGCATTTGAGCGCTACACAGAATCGGCATCTTGAAACCTGGACAGGTAAATTTGCACATAAAAAATATAAATGCAAATATTATTAACATATTAGATGGGACTGAACGAGCACCTCATAATCCCCCCCCCCCCACACAGAATATATTATATGATCCTAGGCAAATCACTTTATTTTCTGCACCTAGTTCCTTTATGTGGCAAAACTGTTAACGCTTATATATTGCAAACTGCAGACATTGGGCGCTACACATTAATTGCACATTTACTAAAAGTAGACGGGGTTTAGGGGGCATTTAACCATTTAGGAAAACAGGCACAACTTTGCTGCATAGCGAAACTGACTCCATTTGCTACTAGCAGCACTTTTCAGGGTTGCAGTAATTATGCGGTAATGAAAATCCTGTCTTTCCTGCATAATTATGGATTTGCCACATTCTGCCGTACAATTATCATTTTCGAAAGACTTAGTTGCTAGCTCAATCGATTCAAAAGTTACTGAAACTCGAGATGCCACATCAAAGGTTAACTGGTCACCTTTTAGTAGCCGATTGGCAAAATTATGAGCCGAATGTATAACAATGAACTAAAACTGCTGCCCAGACAATACTACTGGTTGTTACAAAGACAACAACGCGAGATTATAGTGACACAATCTGCCTTTTCTGGCAACAATGGCAAGTGGATTCATGCGGCAAATCCACATAATATCAATGCCCCCGGCTAGAAGTAAGAAACACATATACCACAAACGGTACTATTAAAAAAAATAAAAAATACTCTTAGAATGCGTCTATCACAAATCACTCCTACAGAATAAGGTGCATTGACACAAAAGCACAGAGAATGACAGACACTTGATCTATCTATCGCCCCAGGCTACAGCCACATTACAGCCACATATACAATAGGACATCTGCTCCAATCCTGCAATCCTCGCCGGGTTTTCCAGCGTTAAACCTGGTCCTCGATCCTTGAAAACGCACAATAGTTTGCTTGCTCAAAGTTTGATAGAAACTTTAATCTGCTGACCACGCCTCTGTTGTTTAAATATCTCATTGGAAAACAAGCATTGAAAATACAATAGGTCTCACCTTTTATTAAGTTAAAGCCATTTGCATTGCTATACAATACCATTAGCAAAGCAAATGGCTTAAACTTAGTCAAAGGCAAGACTTATTGCATTTTCAATACTTGTTCAAATAGTAGCCCCAGTGAAGGGGGGGGTCCCTGGGCCTCAGAGAGGCTGAGAGATGGGTGGTCACTCCCTCACTGCCGCCATCTAATTTACATGGGCGGCTCCTGGAGAAGGGGTTCATGCGGCCGAAATCAGCTTGGGGAGGGGGGCCCTATTTACACCACCTTCCCAAAATAAAATATATATATATATCTCCAAAGAAAGGAAACGCGCTCCGTCTGTCACGTTATCCAGGCCACACCAGCATTACTTTAAAGGTATTCTTTATTAAAAAGATTCATGGGCATGACGCGTTTCGAGTCTGTGACTCTTTATCAAATGCCAAACTGCTGCAAAGTCAGTGGGTTTGTTTGAATTAAAGGGACAGTTCATCCTCAATGTCTTTTTCGTTTTATTCTTTCATGGTGTTCTTTCCCTTTATGCACAGTTAAGTACAAGTTTTTAATTTAGGTTACATTAACCTCCAATTGGCAGCACAGGCTTGCGGATGACTTTCAGCTCGATCAAAACGGGACTCTATTTCCCACAATGCTAAATGGCTGTCCTGCAAGTCTTTACTGGGTTTTGATGTAGATGACGGTAAAACCACATTTCTTCATCGTGTACTGAGTGCAAATCATGCCTTTTAATGGAAACTTCCGTACCTCAGTCACGATATATATATATATATATATTCGGTATGTAGACGTCCAAATGGCCAGCAACTAGATAGATAAACGAAGCAAGACCCATAGATAGTGCAGAATTTCTTTATTCAAAGACCCAGCACCAGTCCGCCATGACGCGTTTCGGCTTCACCAAGCCTTGATCACGTGACACTGACATGGAGGCTGAGCACCCATTTTAAAGTGCATAATGTTAATTTGCATAATAGATAGAAGAGTTACTGACACGTTCTCAATCGCATAATGCACATGGAAGGACTTAACCCAATCCTAGTAACCAAAACCTTACATCAGCATAAAATGATTATACACAGATATTCAGTTCATGGTAGTTCTCCCAAAATGTTGCACAAAATTGTAAAAATGGAGAAAGCGGATGAGGCAATTACGAATAATGTTAAAACACTTAAATAAATAAACTGTTTTAAAACAATAAATATTCTCAATCATTGCCCCAACTGCTAAAATGTGTATACAATTCTACCGTATGCTTGCATTTAAGCAACAGAGAAAATAAAACACATTAATGCCAGAACGCATGTAAACTTTATACTGGGTTTTTAAAACTGGCAAACATTCAGCCCTAGTGGGCAAACAAGGTGTAAAAAATGAGCTAAGTCCGTGTGCAAAGTTGCATTGTCAACAGGTAGAGTACTGCCCTAGTGGGAAAAACCACTGTGCAAAATACGCTTTTATCACTGTGCAAAGTTGCAAACCTGACTCCATTATACAATAAATATAAAGTGCTACCAGTGAGTTTAAAATCATAAGACAGATGTTAAATATCATGTAATTACATTCGTGTGGAGGAATTTTTTGTGGGGTAGTTCATTATTTCTTTACAGCCAGTCCAGCCACTGTTAATTGCTATCTGTATAATACATTGTAAGCAAAATATAATTCTCCAAAGTGGTTACTGCCTGTTATAAGTAAGTGTAGCAATCTTCGCTTGTATTGAGCCCGTTAGGCATCTTGGTGTCTAGTAGAATAATGTGCCTAGTCTCCAATTTTCTCAGTAAAGACTGCCTGTCGCCACCTCTTCTCTGTGGGGGTACAGTATCGATCACAAAATAGATTAAGTGTGAGGCATTTCTAGCGTGAACCTTATCAAAATGCCTTGCAACCGGGTATGATGGATCTGCATTTGTTATAGCTCTCAGATGTTGCAAGATCCTTTTGTACACCTGTGGTCTGGTGCTCCCTACATACCTCAGACCACAGGGACATTCTAGTACATACACCGCGTATTCTGATCTACTGTTCAACTTTACTTTAATCTTGATAGGAGTTGGAAAAAGTGGAGACATGTATTCCGATCTACTGACCCCGTATATCACAATTCCCTCCCCCCCCATCAAGAGAAAGCCTGCACTTCACATCTTGAGAATTTTCCATTTTATATGTAGACAGTGCTTGAAACAGGAACGTGTTTCGGCTGCTCAATCCGCCGTTATCAAACTAACATAGCACCATTTCTCAGCAATTT
This sequence comes from Lissotriton vulgaris, assembly GCF_964263255.1. Classification (NCBI taxonomy): domain Eukaryota; kingdom Metazoa; phylum Chordata; class Amphibia; order Caudata; family Salamandridae; genus Lissotriton; species Lissotriton vulgaris. The sequence continues at coordinate 106,607,064 of NC_141698.1, forward strand.
AAATACTCTCCTCATATGTTGCCAATTAAATAACAAGATACCCTCTAATATCGCTTTAGCAGTACATCATGGGGTTAATGTCTCCTTACCCCTAATTTATAATCACATGTTAAAAGATAAATACATACATTTTAACATTCAGCAGCTTATAAGCAGTTCTTGCAGTTTAAAATTCAGAAATGGAAAGATCATTAACCCCGGCTTTATCTTAAACGTGAGAGTTACACTGTCAATAGCTCTCGAGACAGGCACTTGAATATCAGTCCATTCAGTCTTTCAACATATGGCTGCATACGAGCCGTTCGTGTAGTCTTTATTTTTTGCTAAAGTGAAGAGATCAATATCTAATTACTGTCCTTAAGCCTGACTTCTGGAATCTGTCAGTCACTTGTCAAATTTCTCAATCTGAAAGAGACACGTTAGTGATGGATTCCTTACCTTAGAATAATCCCCAGGCGTCAGACTGGATCCGGAAAGTTTTTGCTTAACAGTGCCCCTGCGCGTTGGTAGGTGGCGTCCGCGTCCGTCACTGGTGTCGTAAGCACCAGGATGACGTCACGGAGACTACTTAGGCGCCACCCATGTGCGCTGACGTCAGTTCTTTCTTTTTCCGCTCTAAAAGCACAGATCCGGATTGAGCACGTACCTCTGTCATTTTTTTACTACTTTTGAGACATTTTTGTCTCCTTATCTTGTCTCCTGGTGCACGTAGGGAAACCCGGCTTTAAGTCTTGTGGGTCGTGCCGCCGTAATATGTTGGTGGCGAACCCTCACGATGTCTGCCTGGACACCGACCATGACTCCCGGGGCTTTAGGGACTGTCGAGCCATGGCCCCGAAGGCCTTGCGGGAGGGGCGCCCAAAGTTGCTGGAGAGCTGGCACTCCTCTCACTGCCGCTCCAGGTCTAGGGGCCGTTCGCGGGACCGCTCGCAAGACCGGAGCCGTCGCTCCTCTGGCTCTAAGTCTTCACCTTCAGATTCCGGTAAGCGACGCCATAAAAAGAAGTCGAAGAAGCGTGTTTGCTCTCCCACGTCCCCCTATCGCTCCTCGGAGGCGGACGTGGGCAACAGGGACCCCACCCCTGCGGCACATCCGGAGCCTGGGAGTCCTGCGCCCTACCCTCCATACGCGGGTCCGTCGGCGACTCCCGAACAGATGCAAGAGTTTCTTGCTGCCATGGACCACCTTTTTGGGCCTCGGGCTCCTGCCGACAAGCCTGTGGGCCCCGCGGTCTCATGTCCAGATCCTGTTGGCCCGGCAGTACCGCCTCCGTCCCCGGAGCCACTGGATCCAGCGCCTCAAGGTGCAGCGCCGCTGGCTCGGCCCCGGCGCTGCCCTTGACTCCGGCCCCAGCGCCACCCCTGGCTCCACCACAGGCGCTGCACTGGGTGCCGTTTATTCCACCCCTGCCCCGGTTCTCAGACCATTTTGTTCCGACCTGGGATCCGCATTGGATGCGGCTACGGCTCGGCCCTGGCCAGCGACATACCCAGCGCCGCTTCCCCCTCTCCGGCTCATGCTTTGCCGCCACGGCCGGCTCCTTCTACTCCAGAGCCGGACGAGGATTGGGACAGCTTCGAGGACCCCCTTGCGCGGCAGTGTGACTCCGAGCAGGATTGAGTGGATGACCTTCAAGATGCGGGTGAACTTAATGTGTCTTCTGACCCAGGGTTTGCCTCCCCTCCGCCTACTATGCAGGATGGCACTTCCTACACTATGGTGCTGCGTTGGGCTGCGGAGGCTCTCCATCTCGACCTCCCTACGGTGGCCCTTAATACCAACCTCATTACGGAGGTGCTCCAGATGGCGTCTATGTCGTCGGAGCCGCTGCTCCCTTTCAATGAGGCCCTTACCGAAGTACTCTTGGGCACTAGGTTGTGGCCAGCCTCGGGGGCACCGGTGGATAAGAACGTCGCTAGGGGTAATCGCCTGGCGCCTGGTGATCCTGCCTTCTTGACCACTCACCCCACGCCTGAGAGCCTGGTCATTCAGGCCTCAACGTCGCAAAGCGCCTTTCCCACGGCTCTGCTGGATAAGGACTCTAAGAAGCTGGACCAATATGGCAAGACGTTGTTCTCCTCGGCCAGCTTGGGGTTGTAGTCGGTTAATACTGCATGCTTATTGTGCCGTTACTCCCACGCAGTGTGGCATTCAGTAGCAGAGGTCCTGCCTCAGTGCTCTGAGGATGTCCAGGCTGTTCTTTCCCAAGCGATTGCGGAAGGCAAGGATGCGCGAAGTTTGCCATCAGGTGTGGTCTGAACACGGCTGATTCCTTGGGCAGGGCAATTTCCACAACTGGGCGTTGCGGCACCATACCTGGTTGCCGTCTACCAGGTTCTCACCCGATGTCCAGGGCTCGATCATGGACATGCTCTTTGATGGCTCTGGCCTCTTTGGCGACAAGGCTGACAGTGTCCTGGAGTGCTTTAAAGACTCACGGGCCACGGGCAAGTCTTTGGGTCTTTCCACGAAGAGCCCAGCCACGACTGGGTTTCGTTCCTTTCGTGGCCAGGGTAAAAGCACCCAAGCACGCTCCTCCACAAAGCCTGTGCAGGACCAGCCTCAACGCGGCCGCGGACGTGGCTTCCGCAGGGGCGGGTCTGGTAACCAGCGAGCAGGTCAGTCCACCTCCACCCCTGCTGCCTCCGCCTTCAACCCTTCCTATTCCGAGCTTCAGGGAGCACCCCATGCCGGTAGGAGGCAGGGTCCGTCACCACCTCCACCACTGGGGTGAAATTACATAGGACAAGTGGGTGCTGCAGATAATCTGCAAATGTTACTTGCTCTCCTTTCTATCCTCCCCTCCAGCAATGCCACCTCGGTACCACCGCATGTCGTGGGATCATTTGGCTCTTCTCCATCAGGAAGTCACGGCCCTCCTGGCCAAGGGGGCCATCGAGTGCGTTCCCGATCAGGAAGTAGGGATTGATTGTTATTCCCACTACTTTTTGGTCCCCAAGAAGGACAAGGGGGGCTTGCACCGCATCTTGGACCTCCGGGACATCAGTCGCTTCCTTCGGAAGAAGAAGTTCAATATGCTAACTCTGGCCCAGGTCCTTGCTGCCTTGGACCCTGGAGACTGGATGGTAGCGTTGAACTTGCAGGACTCATATTTTCATATCCCCCTCCTGCAAGTCCACCGGCGTTACTTGCGGTTCACGGTAGGCCAAGAGCATTTTCAGTTTGCCTTGCTCCCCTTCAGCCTTACCAGTGCCCCTCGGGTGTTCACGAAGGTGATGGCGGTGGTTGCAGCTCATCTGCGCAGGTCAGGGGTGTCAGTCTTCCCCTCCCTCGATGACTGGCTGATGAAGGCGGGCTCACCCCAGGCAGCTGTCGCCCACCTCCAGTCTACGGCCGACCTCCTGCATTTGCTGGGGTTCTCCATCAATGTGCCGAAGTCTCACCTGAGTCCCTCTCAGAAGCTCCCCTTCATCGAAGCATTTCTGGATTCAACGCTGTTTCGGGTTTATCCTCCTGAGCAGTGAGTCCGGGATAGTCAGGCTATGGTTCCGCTCTTTCAGCCTCTATCCCGGTTTCGGTCAGGATGACCCTCCAGCTTCTGGGCCTGATGGCCTCCTGCATCCTGCTGGTGACACATGGCAAATTGCATGTGCGGGCTCTGCAGTGGGACCTGAAATTCCAGTGGGCACAGCATCAGGGCAACCTGCTCGATCACGTCCAGATCTCGGAGGGCCCTGCACGTCCGTTGCAGTGATGGCTCACGAATCGCGATTGGGTCAGTGGCAGATTCCTCTCCCTTCCCCAACCGGAGCACACAGTGGTGACGTATGCGTCCCTCCTGGGATGGGGAGGCCACATGGGAGAGGCGGAGATCAGAGGCCTCCAGCGGAGTCCCGGCTCCATATCAACCTTCTGGATCTGAGGGTGGTCCGGCTTGCACTGACGGTATTCCTTCCCTCTGTCCGCGGAAGTGTGGTGCAGGTATTCATGGACAACACCACCGCCATGTGGTATTGCAACAAACAAGGGCGGGGTAGGGTCCTAGGCCCTATGTCAGGAGGGTCTGCGCCTCTGGACATGGCTGGAACATCAAGGCATTACCTTGGTGGTTCAACACCTGGCAGGTTCTCTGAACACCAGGGCGGACGAACTTAGCCGCCGGTGCATGATGGATCACGAATGGTGTCTGAACTCGGACGTGGCGCAAGGTCTCTTTCAGCAGTGGGGAGAGCCTCGGTCAGATCTATTCGCCACCGAAGAGAACGCGCAATGTCAACTGTGTGTTGGAATTTCCAAGGCGGCGCTTGCTCAGAGACGCTTTTCCTCGTGAGTGGGGCTGCGGTCTGTTGTACGCTTTTCCGCCTATACCACTTCTACCCAGAGTGCTGAAGAAGATCAGGCGTGACCGGGCCCAAGTCATTCTTGTGGCTCCTGACTGGGCTCGAAGAGTATGGTTTCCCGAGCTACTCAGTATGAGCATCGATCCCCCGATCCGTCTGCCTCTTCGGGAGGATCTTCTGTCGCAGCAGCAGGGGACGGTCCTCCACTCAAACCTGTCCATCCTCCACCTCCATGCGTGGAGATGGAGCGGCGACAGTTGACACCCTTTGATATTTCTCCCGAAGTCTGTGATGTCATTCTGGCAGCCATGCGTCCTTCCACCAAAACGGTATACGCCTGCAGGTGGAACAGGTTTGTGGCATGGTGCACAGCAAAGGCTGTGGATCCCCTTTCTGCCCCTCTTTCTGAGGTTCTTCTGTTTCTTCTCTCCTTGGCCCAGCAGGGCTCTGCTCTGGGCACTATCAAAGGTTATCTTTCGGCCATCTCTGCCTTTCTACGGCTTCCAGATCAGCCTTCTCTTTTTAAGTCTCCAGTTGTTAACCGTTTCCTTAAGGGCATTACGCACACTTTCCACCTGTGCCCTTCATAATGCCTCAGTGGGACTTAAATCTTGTCTTGACTTTTTCCGATATATATATATATATATATATATATATATATATATATATATATATATATATCCATCCACACCGGTTTCCACAACAATGTAACAGACTAGAATCCAGCCGCAGCACCGCCAAGAAACAGGAGACCCAGATTTCCATGAGCAATTTACTTTATTTCCGCAACGGACAGCATATATATATATATATATATATATATCTATATCTGTGGCAATTTGGTGAATGCGCATCCATGGTCCTCCTCTCTTTCATATGAAAATCTATTTTTTCTCCTTTAAAATGTATTTTCCACTCAGCAGCATTATTTATTTATTTTTAAAGTTTTATATAGCGCGGACTTGATCCTGAAGGATATCAGAGCGCTTTACAATTTGAGGCAAACATTAGTCTAACATGGGGAATCTAATGGGCATTGAATCAACTAGTGCACAAGTAGGAATGGGCTATGCGATGGAGCATAGAGAGATAAGGGGAGTACATACAATAATCATATACAGGAATAATAACCAGTACCCAAAACAATAATCGAAACAAGAGTCAAATGCATTTACACATACAGGGACGGGCTTTCAGTCAATCTTCTTTATTTGTTGGTCTGTTCGAGTGATATTCACATCTGCTGCTACCCACTACATGATGCAGCGTAGGTCTGTGGGTTGTTCACTTCTTCCATCGGATGTCTTGCATAGTGACTGGCGACATATTGCCTATTTGTAGGAAATCATGTTGTTGGTTGCGCAAGATGTGAGGCCTGTGCAAATAATAGGTCCAAAATGATCTCCTCTTCGTGAACCAAGCACCCAATTGTAGCACTTGACTTTCTCAGTGTAGCAAAACAGAGCAGTCCAAGGCCTACCCATGGAAGGTGTTGTGGGCTGGTTATCACCATTCACTGGCCCACAATATTAACACTAAGTAAATGATTGTCCAGGCTGTCATTTTTCTGTGGAAAAGGAAAAGTATATTTATTACACACAGGCACAACTAAATAATTGGCAGTAATTTACAAATATATTCATAAAGTAGGTAGAAATACCTTCCGTGACATTCTGAATTCACATTTGACCCCTTGAGGTCACAACCCCTAAAATCACAGTACTTCCTCTTCCAACACTGTTAATTTGTACACGGTCGCCTGAAAAGGAATGCACTTCAGCTCCAGGGCTGGTGTGACTTGAATGCTGGTCCGCTTCTTTATTTTTATCAAAATGTTTTTTGAACTTTAGCAAAAATAAAAAATGCATGCTTGCCAAGGCCAGGCGAATTGATCTTGCTAATGCTTGTCATTTTATGTAGCAGGAACTATTTTTGGGCGAATGTTTCAGCCAGCTAAAATGTACATGGGTAGGTGAATGTGGCTAACTGAAAAACATTAAATGTTGTTTTATTTCTGTTTTGTGGTTTGGGAAACATGACATTTCAACAAGTGTGTTCTGGTATCTTGCACATGCACTGAGATATTCTACCTTTTATAGATTAAAAGTGCATACCCCTGGTGAAGACCTGGGATTACAAGTAAATAATATTTCCTTTAAGCATCTGAATCTATGGAAGGGTTGCAGTCTCTGAGGAGAGTTGGAGCTCTGCGTCTCTCAAACACAATGGTGAGAATTCAGGTCACAAACCAATTGGCTTGGCTGCTACAAGTACTCTGTGACTGCCCAATGGTATTTTGCTGTATGTGTATATTGTTATGTTAACATCGACTACTGAGTGTTTCCTGCCTCACTTTGAGGATCAATTCAAGCAAGAGACTATATGAAAGATATCAATGCTGAAGAACAGTAACCTTTTGGATTTGTGGGATGTCTAGGCCTACAAATCCAAGGTCTAAGTAAGCACATTGTCTTTGTGCAGTCAGCAAATATTAAAGCAAAGATCAGGCCCTCTTACCATGACCCGACTTTTAAAGCCCTAGTCCCGATCTCAACATGTCCAGAGGAAGACCAGAGGCACTTCAGATCAGAGAGGGTTAGATGGCTGGATATTCTGGAAGTATAGAGACTGAGAACTACTTGAATAGGAGTTGGTGGGTACATTGTATTTATTATTAACCATATTAGCCTTTTCTCAAGCCTCATGGTGGCATTATAACATCTACAACAGACAAAGCAGACAAGGTATGACTCCACGTCCTAAGAGCCCTTTCCCCATTGAAAACCAAGGTGCCAATCTCCAAAACTACTCATCTTAAATATCAAGCTGTGCCAAACCAGAGTGCAATTCTAGAGGCCTAAACAGAAAATTGTACTTGACGCAAAGAAGTAAGAGGCCCTCATTGGAGACTGAATTCAGAACCGGTTATATAAATATATCATTATTAAATCTCTCTAGGCCTGGAGAATATGAATTGCATTACTATAGGTATAGAAGAAAGTGTAAGTACTGAGTGTAAATATTACAATACGTGAAGACTTTTCAAAGAATGAGGAGGAGCCATGAAGCAATAAGCCAAGGCTCTTGCTAAGGGTAATTGAGTAAGTCCCTCAGGGCCACAGAAAAGAGACTCTGCAGCAAGAGCTTCAAAATCCTGGTCTAAAGAGAGTTCAGTTATGAAAGACATCTCCAAGCACAATGGAGGAGCGAACCCATTCTGTGCACCCCGAAACAGCTGCTCTTAGATGAGTGCACTGCATTCCAAGAGGATGTGAGGATACCAAATCCAGCTGCAGGTAACATCAAAAGATTTACACGAACCACAAGCACCGCTAAGGAGCAACAACAAATGAGGCAAACTCAACTCTAAAACTGAAAGGAAACTCAACAGCACCTGAGAAATCCAATAGTTCAGTTCAATTAAATTGTATTGTTTTTGATGCCATGTTAAATAAAAGCAGGTAAAATCTACAATGCATTGGCAATAATGTATGCTAAAATACAACACTCAATCTGTGCAGGTCATAAAGCCAATACTTAAAAAAATGTTTGAAAATGTAAAAGTATTCTTAATTCAGAAGATAGATTAAATTTAAAGCAAACAAAACCGTTCCCAGGGAGGGGTCATGGCTAGCAGCCGACGAGGATGACAGCAGCCTAAGTGAGCTCCTGCTTCCCCGCCAGCTATCCTGCATAATCCAGTGCCATATGCCTCTAATACGCCCAGTGCAGGAGTGTAGCGGAGTCTGGAATAGATTGGAGGGTGATTAAATGCGGACTGAGCGGTGACGGCGGCTCCTGAGCGAGGAAAAAGCAACAGACAGCGGTTTCCAACATGGCGGCTATCGGAGGCCCTTAGATGGAGTTCAGTGTCCTGTGGGGTTCCCGTGCCGCTTCCCAGCTGGTACAAGGTGTGGAGTGAGGCGTGGACCAGCAAGGAATAAGCTGACCTGGCGGATGCAAAAGTAGAGGTCCAAGTTGCAGGTGCGGCAACCTAGCAGTACGGAGGCGGCCGTCCCATGGCAGCCTCAGAAACTCGAGGCCCCGGCTTCTGAAGGCCGGAAAGGCTCCGCCAGAAGCAAGGTGGATACGAGGCCTGGGAGGGCGACGGATGGGAACGTAAAGGCCTACACCTAGCTGCAACATCGAACCCAGGCTGGCGGTCGCTTGCAGTCGGGCCTAGACTCCTGAATCACAGCAGCGGAGGTAACGGAGCGGCCACCCAGGGGAGGCACTTGTTAATTGAGACCCCGGCTTTTGAGAGACTGTTAGGATCCAATCAAAATTAAGAGGTGGCGGAGCCCCGGTGGGGGGTGGACAGTGGTGGGAGAGCATGGTGGTTGCTCGGTACAAGAGTGCGGACTGAGAGACACAGTTGGAAGTTATCCGGACGTGGGGACCTGCTCTCTCCCCCCTCTCTGGATCTTGGCAAGAATTAAAACCCAGGCCCTTGCGTAAAGAAAAAGGAGCCAGCACACTGCTAGTGAGCCATCTGGATTTACTGGGCGCTGATGTAATCGCTGTGTTCTGGGTGTTGGGAGTGCTGCCCCCAGCTGTTTTTGTGCGTGCAAGGGTGCACCGCCAGCAGTGAAGCTGTGATCATCTCGCTCATAGAAGTTTGAGTAAAGAAGGGGCCGTGAGGGAATAATATTGCCCGTTGCAGCGCTTATATTGAGTTGAGTGGGGCTTCTCCTCGCCCCATGCTGTCACCAGTGAGGTCACTAGGGGAGGTGCAAACTGCACATGAAGTGGATCTGATAGTAACTGTGGTCAAGGTGAGAGACCCTGCTCAATAAAGTACTGTTGGAGAGGCTGGCAAATATCTTGCAGACTACTAAGATACCCCTCCCCTCTTTTGTAGCTTGTTGCATTTGCGCAACACGAACTCTCGGACAGAGGAGAGTCCAGAAGTGGCAGCATTCGGAGATCAGGACCTGCGGGAACCCTGACAGGCCACCGACGAGGCCCTTTGACTCACTGGGTAAGTGGCAGATATTCCAGTGGGATATTCTGTCACTGACTCGTGGGAACCCGGGGTGCGCATATGCCGTCGAGCAGGGGTCCTAAGGCCAACGTGCAGAACAAACTTGCGAAATTCACCTGGGGGAAGGCGGCGGACAACAGAGACCCGCACCAAACGGAGGAGGCTGAGAAGCAAAATAGCCCTAAAACGCTCCATGATGTTATGGCGGTGATCAATAGAGTACGCACCTCATTAGACTCCGTCACCGTGGAGGTCTCACTGATCAGAGCAGACTTTTGTCAAATGGATGAATGAGTTAAGGAACTCAAAATTGTAACTCCAGCATTGCAAACTGACACATCCCATCTCCAAAAGCAGGTGGCCGACTTACAGACTAAACAGGAGCGGATGACGATTATGAAGGTCGGACACATCGAATCAACATAAGAATTTTAGGTGTTCCGGAGCTGGCCGAAGGGCCAGCAGCTGATCTATATGTAGAGGTTTTGATCACTTCACATTTGCAACCCAAGACCCTATCATGCTATTTCCCAATAGAGAGGGCGCATCGGGTACCGGGAGGCAGGTCGAAGACAGGACCCCTCCTTAGACCCCTCATTGCTCATGTTTTTAACTATTGTGACAGGGACATCATACTGCAGATGGTGAGGTCTAGCCCACCGCTGAAGACCGACAATAGCGAGATTACATTTTTTCCAGACTTCATGGCCAAAGTCCAGGCTCAGGGCCGCAGCTTCAAGCGGTGAAGAAGGAGCTCCAAGACAGAGAAGTAAAGTATGCCAAGCTCTTCCCAGCAAAACTTAGAGTGGAGTCAGATGGAAAAACATGGTCCTTCACATCACCATAGGAGGTGTGGGATTGGCTGGAGGGATGGCAGAGGGTGGGGGTACAGAGACCGTACATGCGGACCCAGACAGCAGAGGGGAAGCATGGACGGACTGCCTGTGGGTCACTCCACTGGTGGAGGTGAGAAGACGATGGAGCCTGCATAATGCCTGGAGATCTGGGGCGCCGGCCAATGGATCTGCGGAAGTGCAAGTATCGCCGGGGGTGAGAGACTGTTTCTAAAGTTGATATATGCATGTGTCCGATTGAGGCTCTGCTTAGTAAATGTTTAGCTGGTTTGCACCACACTGTAGGGGACCCTCTCGGGACACTCATAGGGTACGGACAGGAGACAGATTGTAACAGGCATGATGTAACATGACACTAGCCGGGATGGGGGCTGGCTAAGTCCGCGCCTTTTCAGCATTCTGGGGGGGAGAGAGGCACTCTGCCTAGTTGGGGAGTGGGTAGTTTTACATCCACAGGCAGAGAGGCAGGGAGGGGGGTGGGGGACGGAAGGAGGGAGAGGTGTTCATTTATTCAGAGTTATGTTGACTTCAATTGTAGCTATTGTATCTTGTTAAATGCCGATTTTCACGTTGGTTCTAGGAGAGGAAGACACATGCAAAGAGGAGTTGCTCACACTCAATTGGTTCTCCATGACATATATTCACTTATCATTGATCTACTGTATTGCAGATTTCAGTGTGTTATGAGATGGATGTTGACTGGGATCTAGCACTCTCTGTCTTGTCTTGGAACATCAATGGAATGGGGGATAAAATAAAACGGGGAATCGTCCAACAGTATCTGAAAAGGCACGCCCCAGACCTAGTGCTGCTACAAGAAACCCACCTGGTGGGCAACAAAAGCAGGGCCCTCACTAGATGGGGTTACAAACTCCTAGTCCATGCAGACTACACCACTGGTTCTAGGGTAACGGGTATCCTGGTAAAAAGAAGTACACCCCTTATTGTGCATAAGACATGGGCAGATCCAATGTGGCGATTTGCTGTATTAGAAGCCCAGTGGGTGGGAAGAGCACTTAATGTCATCTCTATCTGCCGCTGTCATTGGGTAAGACTGCCTTGGCAGACCTTGGTAATGTGCTGACCGGGCTTCCTGACGATACGTTAATTATGGCAGGAGACTATAACATGACGATGGATGATACGACTGACAGGCACCCACAGCGGCCAGGAGCTAGACCAAATGAACTTATAGCAGAATTCACCACTGCACTGGGGCTCTCAGACGTTGGGCAGGAAATACAACCGGCAGACACACAATACACTTATTTCTCCAGTATTAGGGGTGTCTTTCATAGATTCACATGCCTGAATCATTCCCCGTCGTCGGAGTGGGAGTCCCACGGTACATAAAAAAGCAATAAAATGCTATAAATATATAGTAATACCAATAGAAATGAACCAGGAAGTAAAACAGCCAATGGTACAGTAGGCAAAAACTTCCCATCTATGACTATCATAGTCATTTTGTATAGTCCAAAATACAGCCAATCAGGCGCCAGCACCCACCAGAATGTTCTCCCCAGAGGCTCAGGCTCTCAGATTTTCTACCGCACGTCGTGTGAAGGGAGTCTCCCTGAGCTCTGCTCAGTTTTTCTAACTTCTACTTCATCTGTGTCTTATTTTCAGGATGTCTTCAAAGAAATCTCTCTTCAGAGCCTGTGACTGCTGTGGTAAGCCTCGGCTTTTTGAGAAAGATCCACACAAAAAGTGTATTTATTGTCTCTACCCAGACCACCAGGCCTCTGATTGTAAAATCTGCAGAACCATGCCTCAGAAGACTCTCAGAGATAGAGAGGGTCGTTTACTGCTGTGGTTGAAGAGGCTAAAGGATTCTTCTAATACTGTTTCAGAAGTAGGCAGTGTCACATCTGCTTCCACTTCAGCCTCCAGGAAGAGATCTGCGCCTGAGGGAATGTCATCTCCCAAGGCTAAGCTGCCTAAAAAACAACCACCTGCTAAAGGACTGGATCAGCCTTCCACTTCTCAGGCTGTCCCCACCTCCAGGGGCATGGAAGGCGCTTCTGCTTCCTCAAAGGGGAAAAAACTCAAGCTTCCCCTATCTTCTGACAGGATTTTACCACAGAATTCATCTCCGCCTCCTGTGAAGTCTTCTTCAGCTTCCTCGTCGACGAGAACGACGACTTCAGTGACATCTACGGTAACATTTTCATCTCCTAAGCCTAGTATGGTTATGTCCTCGTCTACGGCATCTCCAACGATGGTTTTTGTTTCTGTGAGGCCTATTTCGTCGACGTCCGTCGTCGACGCCTCGTCGTCGACGTCTTTACAGGCTTTACCGCCGACGAAAAAGACTCCGTCGACGAGCTCGTCGTCAGGCTCTACGCCGTCGACGAGAATACCACCGTCGACGAGGAGTGACTCGTCCACGAAGACGGTCCCGTCGACGAAGGGTGTCCCGTCGACGAAGGGTGTCCCGTCGACGAAGGGTGCTCCGTCGACGAAGAGTGTCCCGTCGACGAAGAGTGTCCCGTCGACGAAGAGTGTCCCGTCGACGAAGAGTGTCCCGTCGACGAAGAGTGTCCCGTCGACGAAGAGTGTCCCGTCGACGACGAGTGTCCCGTCGACGACGAGTGTCCCGTCGACGACGACTATTTCGTTGCCAAAAAGTGTCCCGTCGACGAGAGGTGATCCGTCGACGACAAATCCGTCGGAAGTTAACCCTCCGACGACGCCGCAGTTATCCTCATGCACGGCACTTCAGGTGTGGTCTCCGTCGACGGTGTTTTTAACACCACGCCAAGCAGCAGAACAGCTGCGCAACACTGTAATGAGGCTTTCACCCCTGCGTGTTTCACCTCACAAGGTGTCCTCTGAAGTCCCAGACCAACTACTGGATTCTGACAGTGACAATGAGATGGTCCAGAATACTTTTGGACAAGCCACTAGTCCATCGGAGTTACATATTAAACTTCAAGATGATGAATATGAGGATCCTCACACTCCTGCTGAGGTATCGATGCCGGTCACTACCCCTGTTGGTCAAGTACCTTTGGATTTAATATCCAACTTACAATTTATGCTGGACGATTACTATCGGAGGTTTCCACCTTCGGAATTGGCAGGTTCTGGACAAGCAACTCCAATTTCGGAAACGCCTCCACCCGTGCTCCCATCGGTGTGCCCACCTTCACACCCACAACCTGCTCACGAAGAGGACCCGCAATCCTCGGAAGATGACGACCAACGGGAGGAAGGAGAAGTGGATGATTTATCGGAGTGGGAGGACTATCAGGTCCAATCTCCTTCTACATCTCCTCAGACTGCGTCGGCCTCTCCTCCTGTTGATGTAGCAAATTTTCACTTGCTGATGGAGCGTGCAATCGCACGTTTTCATATGAAGATGGAGCATACTCAACAAGAATGTTTCCTTTACGATTTTAAAGATCAGCCCAGACGACAAATTAAGACAATACCCATTGTGGAATTCATCTGGAAGGAAGGTGTTAAGGTGATGTCAACGCCGGCTTCCATTCCTCCAGTCTTGCCAAGAATTGATAAGAAATATAAAGCTCCAGACAAGACGCCTGCCTGTCTCATTGGACAAGCAAAACTTGACTCGGTAATTGTCCAGGCGGCTCAGAAAAGGGCCAGAAATCCGTCCTCTGCAGTTACGGCACCGCCGGATAGAGATGGCAGACGCCTAGACTCAATAGGAAAACGAGTTTCCACCATGGCTGCAACAACTGTCCGTGCTGCCAACGCATTAGCCATCTTAGGTCGTTACGACCGTCAAATGTGGTCTGACATCTCACCATTTATCGATCTACTCCCTGAGCCATCTAAGGCGGAAGCACTCCAGATTCTCCATGAAGGTCAAAGGACCTCTGAAGAAATAATTGATTCAGCTGTTGATGTGGCATCTACAGGTTTTCGCCAATTAGCAGGGGCTGCGGTACTCCGTAGACAGGGGTGGTTACGTTCCACTGCCTTTAGACAGGAAGTGCAAAACCGAGTTCTAGACATGCCATTTGATGGCGAATATTTATTCGGCCCCGAGGTAGAGGAGGCCTTACAGACTATCAAGAAGGATACCGAAACGGCCAAATCCTTAGGCACTCTACAATTTCACAAGCCGCCCTTTCGAGGAGCGAGAGGACGAGGAACGTCCTTCAATAGAGGTGGATACCAGCAACAACATCAGCAATCCTCATACCGTCAGGGTAATCAGCGCTACCAAAATCAGCGCTACCAGTCTTATGGGCAGAAAAGATCTCAATACACCCCAAACAGGGGTAGGGCTACATACCGCGGCAAGGACAAGCGACAATGATATTTTTCACCTGCCACCACCGTCTTTTCACCCTCTCAAAAGACTTGGCGGAAGAATCTCCAAATTTTACTCCAATTGGCAGTCGATAACAATGGACAAATGGGTCCTGGATATTGTCGCCAGGGGCCATGCCCTAGAATTCGAAAAATTTCCCCCAAATGTACCGCCAAAGGGCCCGCCTCCAGCTCACCTGAAGGAGCTGTTTACCCAAATCAAAATGATGATACAAAAAGGAGCTATCGAGGGCGTTCCTCAGAGGATGAGAGGACTAGGATTTTACTCCAGGTTCTTCCTGATCAGAAAGAAGAACGGGGAGTGGCGCCCGATCCTCGATCTTCGAGCATTAAACAAATACCTAAGGAAATTATCATTCCGGATGCTCTCTCTTCAAGAAATTTTGCATCTTTTATCACCGGGAGATTGCATGGTCACCCTAGACCTCCAGGATGCATATTTCCACATCCCCATCCTACCTCGCCACAGGAAATTCCTTCGCTTCAGGGTGGCTGGCAGGGACTACCAATTCAAAGTCCTTCCTTTTGGACTACGGTCAGCTCCAAGAGTTTTTACGAAGGTTTTAGCTCCAGTAACTGCGCACCTCCGGCTGGAGGGAATACAAATTTTCCCATATCTGGACGATTGCCTTATAAAGGCCAATTCTCATGGCACCGTTCAACGTCACCTTCACCAGTGTCTCCACCTGTTTCAGTCTCTAGGCCTGACAATAAATTTCTCCAAATCCCAGATGCAATCGTCTCAAAGAATAGCATTCTTAGGAGCAATGTTGGACACTCACAAATGCAAAGCTTTCGTCTCAAAGGAGAGACAAATGAAAATAAGTCGGCTAGCACAAGATCTCATGCAAAGAAAGTCAGTTTCTGTCCGACTATACAAATCCTTTCTGGGGATGGCATCGGCTTGTATTCCATTACTTCCAAATTGCAGGCTTCAAATGAGGCCGCTCCAGGAGGAACTAGCCCTGCAGTGGCAACAGGTTTCAGGCACTTTCGAGGACCTCATTCAAATCACACCACTCATGAAAGAGTCTCTTCTGTGGTGGACACAGAGGTGTCATCTCAGTCAGGGTCATGCGTTCCTTCAAGAACCACCAAGTCTCACCATCACTACAGATGCATCCCTCGAGGGCTGGGGGGCTCATCTGCAAGGCCTCACGATCAGTGGCAAATGGACTGTACAACAGAAACGGTGGCACATCAATCGTTTGGAACTGAGAGCCATTTTTCTTGCCCTCAAGGCGTTTTGTGCCATCATTCAGAACACCAATGTGTTGATAAGAACGGACAACACAACAAGCATGCACTACGTCAACAAACAGGGAGGAACTCGATCTCTTCTCCTGTCTCAAGAGGCGCAGGAATTATGGACATGGGCTCTTCACCACAATGTACAGTTGCATGCGGTGCATGTTCCGGGAACGGAAAACGTCCTTGCGGATGCACTCAGCAGGACCACAATCACCAACCACGAATGGGAGCTTCACCAGAACACAGTGGACCACATCTTTCATCAGTGGGGTTGGCCAGACCTAGACCTATTTGCGACAAGTACCAACAGCAAATGCCTGAGCTTCGCCAGCTGGCACCCCCACAAGAATTCTCTGGGGAATGCATTCTCCCTCGATTGGTCCCTGAGGTTTGCGTACGCTTTCCCACCGATTCCGTTAGTCCCCAGGGTTCTGCGGAAGATGAGGAAGGAACCTTGCCGACTGATCCTGATCGTGCCCAGATGGCCGCGCCAGTATTGGTTTACGGAGCTCCTCCTACTATCAGAGAGCAAACCAATTCAGTTACATCCAATCCCGAACTTGCTCAGTGTTCAGGAAGGTCAAGTCTTCCATCCGGACCCAGCATCGCTGAGATTAGCGGCTTGGCTCCTGAACACCATGAGTTTGCACACTTGAACATCCCAGCAGACTGTAAAGAGGTGTTGGCCAAAGCTAGAGCACCCGCAACCATCAAGACTTACAGTCTCAAATGGAAACGCTTCTGTATCTGGTGCCGTTCAGCAGGTGTTCACCCCTTTTTGGCAAAGCCTGAGGAAATTCTTCCTTTTTTCTTGCAGTTGGCACGAACAGGTCTGTCCCATGCTACTTTGAAAGTATTTCTGGCTGCAATATCCAGATATCGACAGGATGGGTCCAATTCTCTGTATTCATCAAGGATTATCCAACAGTTCTTTAAGGGTCTCTTTAGAATGTTCCCTCCAGTACGTCGTCCACCCCCTTTGTGGCATCTGAATGTGGTCCTGGGTCAACTCATGCGTCACCCATTTGAGCCCATCCATCGAGCTGACTTGAAGTATCTTTCATGGAAGGTATCACTGCTTTTAGCCTTAACATCCGCCAAGAGAGTTAGTGATATCCAAGCTTTCACTGTTCATCATCCTTTCCTCCAATTCACTAGCGATTCTGTCATACTTCGCACAAATCCCAAATACATTCCTAAAGTGCCTTCGGATTTTCATCTGAACGAACCTGTTGTTCTTAAATCATTTTTTCCAGACCCGCAAACTCCTGCGGAAAGAGCTTTACACTCGCTTGACATTAGAAGATGTCTCAAATTCTATCTACAAAGAACTTCCGCTGTACGCACCTCTGACCAGTTGTTCATTACCTACGGTGCGATTCGTAAAGGGCAGGCAGTATCAAAACAGACTATTGCAAGATGGATTTCTGCTGCCATTGCCTTTTGCCATGCACAGGCTGGGAGACCTTTACCATCTGCGCCCAGAGCGCACTCTACAAGAGCAGTCTCCTCATCTACGGCCTTATTCGCTGGAGTCCCACTTCAGCAGATCTGCAAGGCGGCGACTTGGGCAAGTCGCCATACCTTTACCAGACATTACTGTCTAGAGTCCATCAGCGAGGCTGATACTTCTGTGGGTCGAGCTGTTCTACGGAACCTGTTTCATTAAGGTGAGCCTCTGTTTCCCACCTCCTTGTGTTCTGCTGTCAGACGCTTCTTATGTTATGTTTTCACATATTTTCTTGATTGCATTATGTTATGCTTTATATGATATGTGTTTATTCACTTCGCATTGTTATTTACATTACTAGCTGACAAGCTGGGTGTTATGAGCGTCTGTTCAGCAAAGATATGTACTGCTAGCTACTCTGATTCAGGCATGTGAATCTATGAAAGACACCCCTAATACTGGAGAAGAACAATAGTTACTTACCTGTAATCTGTGGTTCTCCAGTATTGGTGTCTTTCATAGATTCACATGCAACCCGCCCACCTCCCCTCAGAGGCTTTCTAGGCTATTATGGTTTACCTTCACTCCTTGCGAGAAAATCTGAGAGCCTGAGCCTCTGGGGAGAACATTCTGGTGGGTGCTGGCGCCTGATTGGCTGTATTTTGGACTATACAAAATGACTATGATAGTCATAGATGGGAAGTTTTTGCCTACTGTACCATTGGCTGTTTTACTTCCTGGTTCATTTCTATTGGTATTACTATATATTTATAGCATTTTATTGCTTTTTTATGTACCGTGGGACTCCCACTCCGACGACGGGGAATGATTCAGGCATGTGAATCTATGAAAGACACCAATACTGGAGAACCACAGATTACAGGTAAGTAACTATTGTTCTTCTCTAGCGTACACAAAAGTCTTTCCCCTATAGACTACTTTCTAACGTACACGGCCTCAATAGGTAGTTTTAGGCGCCCTCAGGTCCTACCCATAGGTGTCTCGGACCACTCCCCAGTAAGGATTGAGTTTACGCACTGGGAACGACAGACGCATACCACTATTGTCCTTAACCCGTGATTGTTGACAATACCAGATATTAAAGAAGAACTATGCACGCAAAAGGAGAACTATTTTAAAGAAAACCTAGGTTCGGTTGACTCTGCACAAACCATATGGGAAGCGTATAAAGTGGTTTTGAAGGGGCAAGACTTGTCCTTAAAAACGGGGTATATTCAAAAGAGGTGTCAAATACTGGTTCCGATAGAAGAGGAACTCCAAAGGCTAGAGGCAGACCAAGCAAATAACCCCTCAAGTGATACGCACCATAGATTGAACTTAAAACAGGATGAGAACAGAATTAAGGCACAAGAACACATGATAGCCAAACACCGTAACACCCGACACAGGCTATATGAACTGGGAGACAGGGCAGGTAAAACCCTAGCGTGGCTGGAGAGGCGAGAACTGGGTACGAGATGGGTGCCTAGACTGACGCTACCAAATGGTGAGATACTTAATCATCCCAGAGACATCGCGGAGGCATTCGCAGACCACCTAGAAAGAATATATTCCCCTTCTACCACGTACACGGCAGAAGAGTCACATTAGCTCCTATTGGACAGCGACGTGCCGACCCTATCAGAATCAGACAGAGACGCACTGGATGAGGACCTGACAAGTGAGGAGATCAAGAAGGCCATTGGTCAAATTAAGTCGGGGAAAGTGATGGGGCCGAATGGTACCCCCATTGAGTTCCTCAAAGTCATGTCCTCTAAGGTGGCCCCGCATTTACATGCTAAGTACGAGGAAAGCTATGAGAAGGGAAAGTTGCCAGCAGACCAACGTCTAGCCACTATCGCAGTTATCTACAAGACCGGCAAACCGGTAGACAGCTGTGGCTGGTATAGGCCCATCTCGTTGATCAACATGGAAGCAAACATTTTAGCGAAGGTTCTTGCTACACGACTTGGGACAGTAATCTCCTCTTTAATACACCCAGATCAATCTGGTTTTATAATAAATACACAAAAGGGTGATTGTCGGTCTAAGAAAATGTTAAATTGAGCCTGACTATCAACAGAAATATGTCAAAAGGGGAAAAAAAGAGATTCAATCAAGTACCACAGGGTATCCCCACAATTGTAAAGGTACCCATCAGTTTTCAATCGGTTCCGCCCTGTTCATCATTTGGGACTCCTCCCACCGAGGAAAGTAATCCTGCAACCACTTGATGTCAAGAATAGTGGTTGCCCTAGTGTGTCATTTGGTGTAAGGCTGTTAACCGTGAGAACTGAATGAAAGCAGTGCATGTAAATAATAATAATATAATAATAATAATAATAATGGTTTGATAAAGGTGAAGGAATATAAAATTGAGAGTAGGGAAAGAAAAAACTTTGAGTATCTCCCATGTTTCTAACGTTAAAAAGTGTGCTCAGATATAGTAGGAGAAACAAATCTCTACTATGAATGATCTTATGAGGTCAACATGTTTCTGCAGACTTTGGACCCGCCTAGGTGCCCTGCTGCATTCTTCAGGACCAAATCTTGCTACTGCTTGTGCTCCCCAGTGAAAAGAAAGGAGGTGTTTTTTAAAAATGCAATATTTGCAAAAAGTTTTAAGTGACTGCAAGCGGAACAATAGTTCCATGACTGGTTCAAGTCCTCCTTGCTGAAATGCAAAAAAATGACAGACAGACAGGCACAACACAACATTCAGAAAAAATGTTTAGGCTCGAAAACACATATGTTGTAAGAGCATGGTGAAGGTATGTAAACTTCATATCCTTCTCAATTTACTATGATTTACATTACCGATTATTATGTCTGACAACCTCGGCTTACCTTAGGGGTAGGAGGTACACTCTGCGCCTCACCTGGCTACGGCTCAGGTAGGTGGAGCCCCTCGCTGAAAGGATAAAAAAAGGACATATACACACACAAGAGAGAGTGTCTATCATACCACACGTAGTGTAGGTCTTTAGAGCTTAGCAAATTATTGTGTAAATTTATCCGGTTATTCGTGTTTTCATTGAAGAGAAGGGACTGATCAAAAAGCCCTTCCTCTATATTTATTCGCGTCACCAAATGTAGTTTTCTCCAGTATTAGGGTGTCTTTCATAGATTCACATGCTTGAATATTCCCCGTCGTCTGAGTGGGAGTCCCACGGTAAATAAAATAGCAATAATATACTATATATATATATATATATATATATATATATATATATATATATATATATAATAACATAAAACCTGAAATATGTATTAGAAAAAGGCATAACAAGCCTACACATATTTCTACGTAGGAATGCATGGAAAAGGAAAAAACCATTTGCAGTCTATCCTTGTCATTATGTTGGTCCAAACCGCAGCCAATCAGGCATCAGCAACCCTCTAGAGCAGGGGTCTCCAAACCGGTCCTGGAGGGCCGGATCCATGCCAGATTTTTTGGATATCCCCATTGAGATACATGTAGTTATTTTAAAAATCTGGCATGGATCCGGCCCTCCAGGACCGGTTAGGAGACCCCTGCTCTAGAACCTTCTTCTCAGAGCTCAGCACCTCAGATTTTCTACCGCACGTCGTGTGTAAGGGAGTCTCCCTGAGCTCTGCTCAGTTTTCTCATCTCTTCAGGTTTTTCCTGGTTCTTTTCAACATGTCTTTAAGTAAGAAGTCTCTTTTTAGAGCATGCTCTTCTTGTGGAAAGCTGCATCTTTATTCAGAGGATCCACACAGTAAGTGTATTTACTGTCTTTACCCGGACCATGAAGTGGGTAGCTGTAAGTTCTGTAGAACTTTCTCCACAAAGACTTTAAAAAACAGGGAAGGCCGTCTTTTTCTATGGCTCCAAAGACTTGAGGATAAGGATAATGTACTTTCTGATGCTGAAAGTCTTATTTCTGGCCATTCCCAAGCAGCCTCCAAGCGTAGTAGTGTGCAGGAGTTGCCTTCTCCATTTATTAAAAAGAGCAAAATGTCTCTTTCTTTGGCCCCTGCGGTGTCTTCACCTCTTCCTACTACTTCTGCACCCACGAGACCTGGCTCTCAGGCGACTGCTGCAACTTCCTCAGGTTTTTCTGTGAGGAAAACTGTCTCAGCGTCGACGACAGTGTCGACTACAGTCCCATTGACGAAATTGGCTGTATCTGGATCATCGACGACGACAGTAACGACGACGCTTGCATCTGGGTCGTCTACAGTCCGTTCGTCGACGTCCTCGTCGTCGATGAAGCTAATTCTCAGTTCTAAAACTGTGTCTTCAATTATTCCAATTTCATCGTTGACGACGAAGAAACCTCCTCCGTCGACAGCTAGATCATCGTCGACGAAAGGTATGAAGATGAGGGTTTCGTGGACGCCTTCGACGAGTGTTCCGTCGACGAGTGGGCTGTCGATCACAGTTCCATCGATGAAGAAGAAGTCATTTCTGTCGACGAAGGTTCCGTCGATTACACCATTGCCATCGACGACAGCACCGTCGACAACTGCTTCGTCGACTGCGTTACCGTCGACGACTGCTTCGTTGACGAAGAACAAAAAGCTCTCGTCGTCGTCTCTGCCGACAACAGCATCATCAGCGGAAACGATGACATAGACGATAATCTCGGAATGTAGACCAAACAGTTCCGTCTACAATGCCGTCCACATTTGCCTCTCTGCCTTTTGCTGCCACTATCTTCCAGCGGTTCAGCCACTGTTGACACTCTTCACAAACGCCGTAAGGTACCAATGGACCAAGGCGCAGTTACTGGTGATGCACAGCCTCCCTCACCTTTGTTTGCTACGGACTCAGATCAGGAGTCTGAAGAGGACGTATATGAGTCTTCCACACAAGCACATAGTCCATCTGACTTGATCATAAAGTGCCAAGAGTTCAGTAATGATGATGAAGAACAGTATGGCCAAGATGAAGAGATTCCTGTCTAAATTCCGACAGCGACGTTGCCTTTGTCGCTCATCTCAAACCTCCAAAATATGTTAGACGACTATAACAGGCGTTTCCCTCCATCACCACAGGTGCCTACAGTTCCTTCAATCTTAACTACTGCGGAGCAGCCATCAGCTTCTTCAATACCTCCACCACCTGTTGTCCCTCAGAGACACACATCAATTCAAATACACACAACTGTGTATCCTGACAATGATGAGGAGAACCCTCCTGATCGGGAAGATGGGGAGGTTACGGATGTTGATGGTGATGATAATTTGGCAGAGTGGGATGACTATCGGGCCCAAAGACCGTCCCCATCTTCAGTAACGCCAGGGGATTCTCCACCTGTGGATATTGCAAGCTTCCATCAGTTAATGGACAGAGCGGCTTAGCGTTTTAAATTGCCAAGAGTCCAAAGAGAGGATTGTTTCCTTTATGATTTTAAAAGTGAACCATTCAAACAGATTCATACTGTTCCAATTATTGATTTTTATCTGGGCTGAAGGGGTAAAATTGATGAAAACACCAAATTCCTTGCCTGCCCAATTACCCAGTTTGGAAAAGAAATATAAGGCACCTGTCGGGTCCCCAGCATGCCTCATTTGCCAGCCGAAACTGGATTCGGTGGTTACACAGGCAGCTCAGCGGAGATCCAGGAATCCTGCTTCCACTATTACGGCGCCACCAGACCGTGAGGGCCGTCGCATTAATGCTATAGGCCGCAAGTTCTCGTCAATCTTCCACTACGGTGAGAGCGGCTAATGCTTTAGCCATCTTGGGTCGTTACGACCGCCAAATTGGGGCAGATATGAGTGCCTATGTGAAGCTGATTCCGGATGCTTCTAAAGCGGAGGCATTACAACTTCTCCAGGAAGGAGAGAGAACGTCAGAAGAAATGATTGATTGTGCAGTAGACGTAGCCTACACTGGTTTCCAGCGAGCTGTCTTACGTAGACAAGGTTGATTGCGGTCCACCTCCTTCCGCCAAGAAGTTCAGGCGAAGATCCTAGATATGCCATATGATGGCGAATCACTCTTTGGAGCGCATATTGATGAGGCGTTACAGTCCATAAAAAAGGACACGGACACTGTACGTTCCTTGGGAACTCTACAATTTAGAAAACAGCCCTTTCGGGGTACTCAAGGACGCGGCACCACCTCTAATTTTCGAGGAGGAAGCAATCAATATCGCTCCTATTACCAAAACAACCAACGTTACTCCAATAACCAACAACAGTAGTCTCGTCAACAGCCTTCAAAGACCTATAGAGGGAAAACCTCTTACAGAGGATCTACTAACAAACGACAATGACTCCCCTTTATCCCAGGAGATTGGAGGTCGAATCTCCCTGTTTTGTTCTCAATGGTCCTCCATCACCTCGGACCGTTGGGTTCTCAACATCGTAGAAAAGGGCCATGCGATGGAATTCGTCAAAATTCCTCCTCCAACCCCACCATCCGGACCGCCACCTGCTCACATCAAGGAACTTTTCCATCAAGTTCAACTTCTGATTCAGAAGGGTGCAGTAGAAGTAGTGCCAATGTCTCAAAGAGGGAAGGGATTTTATTCCCGTTTTTTCCTAATCATCAAGAAGAACGGGGATTGGCGAGCAATATTAGACTTGAGAGTGCTCAACCAGTATCTCAAGAGTCAATCCTTCCGCATGCTAACGCTTATAGAGATCATGCGTTTGCTCTTAGTCGGAGATTTCATGGCAACTATCAATCTCCGAGATGCCTACTTCCATGTTCCAATACTCCTACATCATCAGAAGTTTCTACGTTTTCGTGTGGGGCGGAAACATTTCCAGTCCAAGGTTTTGCCTTTCGGCCTCCGTTCCGCTCCTCGAGTCTTTACAAAGATGCTGGCTCCTGTCATGGCCTATCTGCGCCTCCAGGGTGTCCAGATATTCCCATATTTCGACAATTGCCTCCTGAAGTCACAGTCTTGCATGCAGCTGCGTCAACATACATCCCTTTGTCAGAGGGTGTTTCGCTCCTTGGGACTGTCTATCAACTTGGAAAAATCTCACTTACATCCAGCCTCTTGCAGGGACTTTCTAGGAGCCACATTGGATACCACTCTGGCAAAAGCATTTGTGTCCTTAGAACGTCAGCAAAGGATTCTTCGTCTAGGATCTCTACTACTAACAAAGCAGTCGTTTCAGTCTGACTACTGAAGACGTTTCTGGGGATGGCGTCATCGTGCATCGCACTCATCCCGCACTGCAGACTGCGGACACGTCCCATTCAGGAGGAATTGGATGGACAGTGGCGTCAGGTCACTGGATCCTTCAACGATCTCGTATGTGTTTCAGCTCGCATGAAAAGAGCGCTCAGATGGTGGGCACAAACAGTAAATCTTTCAGCAGGGACATCATTCCTATCCGTCACTCCAGATCTCACGCTCACAGCGGACGCCTCTTTGGAGGGATGGGGGCACATCTCCAAGACCTGTCCATAAAAGGAAGATGGACTCTGCCTCAGAAAGCCTGGCATATCAACAGGCTGGAGCTCATGGCTATATTTCTAGCACTCAAGTCATTCCAACCCGTGCTTCAAGGAGAGTCAGTCCTTATACAAACAGACAACACAACCTGCATGCATTACATAAACAAGCAGGGCAGAACAAAATCTCCGGTACTGTCTCTTCTGGCACAGACAATCTGGGACTGGTCGCTCAGTCACCAAATCACGATCACCGCAGTTCACCTTACAGGGATCTCCAACCTCCTGGCGGATTCCCTCAGCAGATCCAGCTCGTCAACCCACGAGTGGGAGCTACATCAGCCAACACTCAAAATGATTTTTCGTAGATGGGGGCGCCCGTCACTGGATCTCTTTGCCACACCAGAGAACCGGAAATGCCCAGCTTACGCAAGTTGGCATCCCCACAGAGGGTCACAGGGCAATGCCCTTTTGATGAACTGGTCCAATCTGTTTGCTTACGCGAGGTCGCCCCCACACCGCTGCTCCTGCCCGCTGTCTGCCAGCACCCTGTCCTGCTGACTGCTGCGCACTTCCCTGCTGCTGCCTTCATTTTGCCTTGCAGTCCGCCGTCTGTTTTACCTGTGTCTCCCCTGTTGCCTTTCGACTTGTTCACTTAACTTTTGTCTCCCCCTCTGCACTCCGCCGTTTGTATTGTGCCGTTGTTCCACTGTTGCCTTTCGCCCTGTGTTTTTAACTTTGTGTTCCCCTCTCCCCTCTCCCCTTTTGCCTTCTGTACCCCTCCTGTGTGCTTCCTGCCCAGCCGCCGGATGACCCAGCCACTGCTGAGCCGCCCTCGGTCCTCCTTTCCCGCCACTGCCCTCCGGCGTCTCCGCCCCCCTCCTGCCCATTGGCCGCCCCGCTCCCGCCACCCAGCTGACCCGCCCTCCCGGCCCCCAGAGCGACCGCGCAGCGGACGCGCGCAGCGGGAGCACCGATTGAGCGCCGAAGGTGCGCCAAAGGTAAGCCCGTCTACACCCGTCCGCGCCTGGACCGCGCCCAGCGCCAGGACCCCTGGCCCCCCGCACACACCAGCCCACCCGCTGGACCTACGACTCCACCGAACTCAACCCACTCAACACCGACCGGATCCCGGGATGCTACCGTGCCACCCCGAGACGCACCCACGGACCACTCCTGCAAGTTCACCTGCATCCGGACGTGCACTGCCCCCGCACCCACGAAGCAGAGCACCAGCAACAACCACCTGAAGTGCATCCTGCTCAACACCCGCTCCGTCCACAGACACACCATCGAACTCTGGAACCTCCTCGACACCACATCTCCAGACGTCGCCTTCCTCACGGAAACCTGGATGAACGCCTCCTCAGCACCCGACATCGCCATCGCCATCCCAGATGGCTACAAGATCACCCGGAGGGACCGGGCCAACCAGACGGGAGGAGGCATCGCCATCATCCTCAGGAACAACATCCGTATCACGACCACCACCGACGACATCCTCACAACCGCTGAACACCTGCACTTGCGGATCCACACTGACCCCAAGACCACCCTCAGAGGCACCCTCATCTACAGACCCCCGGGACCACGCACACAATTCAGCGAAGACATCGCCGACTTCATCAGCCTGCACGCCCTCCCCTCCGCTGACTGCATCCTCCTCGGCGACCTCAACTTCCACCTGGAGAACAACAACAACAGCAACACCACCGCCCTGCTGGACAACCTCAACAACCTCGGACTTAAGCAACTGGTGAACACCCCCACCCACTACGCCGGACACACACTCGACGCCGTCTTCTCCTCCAGCAAGGACATCGCCTTCAGCCACGCCACCGGACCCCACTGGACGGACCACCGCTGCGTCCACTTCAGCTTCAAAAGAACCACGACCCACCACCACCAGCAACAGGTTGCACGTAGAAGCTGGAACGAGATCACAGCCGACCAGCTTGCCGCATCCCTGAGCCAGGACCCACCCTCCAGCTCAGCGGACCCCAGCCAGGCTGCCAACAACCTCACGAAGTGGATCAGCAACTGCGCAGATGACCTCGCCCCACTGAGGTACCCGCCCAGCAGACCCGGCAGCAAGAGAGCATCCTGGTTCACCAACGAACTCAAGAGCTCCAAGAAGAACTGCCGAGCCCTCTAGAAAGCATGGCGCAGAGACCCGACACCAGACAACATGATCACCCTCAAGCTCGCCACCCAAAAACACCACCAACTGATCCACGCCACCAAGAACACTGC
This sequence comes from Lissotriton vulgaris, assembly GCF_964263255.1. Lineage (NCBI taxonomy): Eukaryota > Metazoa > Chordata > Amphibia > Caudata > Salamandridae > Lissotriton > Lissotriton vulgaris. The sequence goes on from NC_141698.1 coordinate 106,633,849, forward strand.
ATTCAAGACACGACTGGACAACAACGCACACAACAGCAAGGAACTCTTCACCATCGTCAAAGAGCTCTCCAACCCCAGCGCCGGAAACAAAGACATCACCCCATCGCAAGACCTCTGCAACTCCCTCGCCTCCTACTTCCACAACAAGATCGCAGACATACACAACAGCTTCAGCACACAACTGACGCACCCCACGACCACACCTACGCCCCCCCCCCACCACCATCCGCGCCTGGACCCCGATCACCACCGAAGACACCACCCGGACAATGAACTCCATCCACTCCGGATCTCCAACCGACCCCTGCCCTCACCACGTCTTCAACAAAGCCGACGCTGTCATCGCACCCCATCTACGGGACATCATCAACACCTCCTTCGACACCGCCACCTTCCCGGAGAGCTGGAAGCACTCCGAACTCAGCGCTCTACTGAAGAAACCATCAGCGGACCCCACCAAACTCAAAAACTAACGCCCCATCTCGCTCCTCCCGTTTCCAGCCAAAGTCATCGAGAAGACCATCAACAAGCAGCTGGCCGCCTTCCTCGAGACGAACGGATCACTCAACCTCTCGCAGTCTGGCTTCCGGGCCAACCACAACACCGAGACCGCCCTCATCGCAGCCACTGATGACATCCGAGCCCTGCTCGACAACGGAGAAACAGCGGCCCTCATCCTCCTGGACCTATCCGCGGCATTCGACACTGTCTGCCACCGCACCCTAGTGCAGCGCCTCAGCAACGTCGGAATCCAGGAGAAGGCACTGGAGTGGACCATCTCCTTCCTCGCCGGAAGGACACAGAGTCCGCCTACCCCCGTTCAGATCAGAAGCCACCAAAGTCATCTGCGGTGTCCCTCAGGGCTCCTCGCTCAGCCCCACCCTCTTCAATGTCTACATGAGCCCCCTCACTTCCATCGCACGCCAACACAACCTCAACATCATCTCCTACGCCACCCAGCTGATCCTCTCCCTCACCAACGACCCCGCCACCGCCAGAGCCAACCTACACGAAGGGATGAAAGACGTAGCCGAGTGGATGATGGACAGCCGCCTGAAACTGAACTCAGACAAGACGGAAGTTCTCATCCTGGGCTCCTCTCCTTCCGCCTGGGACGACTCCTGGTGGCCCCCCGCCCTGGGCAGCGCACCCAAACCGACAGACCACGCTCGGAACCTGGGCTTCATCTTGGACTCCTCTCTCTCCATGACCAGACAAGTCAACGCCGTCTACTCGTCATGCTTCAACATCCTGCGCATGCTACATAAGATCTTCAGGTTTGATCCTCACCGAGACCAGGAAGAAGGTCACCCAGGCCCTCGTCACCAGCCGACTGGATTACGGCAACGCCCTCTACGCCGGAACCACCGCCAAGCTCCAGAAGAGACTCCAGCGAATCCAGAACGCCTCAGCGAGACTCATCCTCGACATCCCCCGACACAGCCACATCTCCGGACACCTGAGAGACCTGCACTGGCTCCCGGTCAACAAGAGAATCACCTTCCGCCTCCTCACCCACGCACACAAAGCCCTACACAACCAAGGCCCAAGATACCTCAACAGCCGCCTCAACTTCTACACTCCCACTCGTCAGCTCCGATCGACCAGCCACGCCCTCGCCGCCGTCCCCCGCATCCGAAGAGCCACCACAGGAGGAAGGTCCTTCTCCTACCTCCGCCTGACCCAAGACCACCTCGCCTTCAGGAAGCAGCTCAAGACCTGGCTGTCCGATCCCTCTAGTGCCACGCGTGCTGTGGAAGATGCGGAGAGAGCCCTGCCACATCCTTCTCATTGCTCCCAGGTGGCTGCGACAGGCATGGTTCTCGGAACTGCTCCTTCTGTCCCAATGCGAGCCCATCCTTCTACATCTTCGCACCATGGACAGGGGTCTAATTTATCATCCGGACCCCTCTTCTCTGAGCTTATCAGCCTGGAACCTGAACACTGCGAATTTGCCCATCTAGCCGTTCCGCAAGATTGTAGGGACATCCTTGCGCAGGCCATAGCTCCGTCACCTGTAAAAAACCTATAAGTTGAAATGGAAGAGATTCTGCCATTGGTGTGCTGCTACTGGTGTTCATCCCATTCGTGCAACACATGCACAGCTCCTTCCTTTCTTCTTACAATTAGCTCAGTCCGGACTTTCTCATGCCACTTTAAGAGTTTTTCTGGCGGCAATTTCACGCTTCGCCAAGATGGCTCCACCTCCCTTTGCTCTTCTAGGATAATACGCCAATTTTTCAAGGGACTATTTCGTACATTTCCACCTATTCGGCGCCCTCCTCCTGCTTGGCGCCTTAACATTGTTTTGGCACAACTAATGAAGATACTATTCGAACCTATACATAGAGCTGACTTAAAGTATCTCACCTGGAAAGTTGCTCTTCTCCTGGCATTGACGTCTTCACGTCGCGTGAGTGACATTCATGCATTTACGATCAGTAGTGTGATCAACGACTTGTGCTGTCTTATATTACTTGTTTATTTGATTGTATATGCATATGTTTTATGTATGTTATGATTATTACCATGTTAATGACTATTACACTGCTCCCATTATCTCTGTTCATTCCTACTGCCCCTACCTTGTCCATGTGAAGCGCTCTGATATCTGTAAGGATCTTGTTCGCGCTATATAAAACTTTGAATAAATAAATAAATAAATAAATCATCCGTTTCTTCAGTTTCAACCAGATGGTGTGGTGCTTCGCACTAACCCTACCTTTCTGCCTAAGGTACCTTCAGATTTCCACATCAATGAACCTGTTCTTCTGAGGACTTTCTTAACCCAGAGTCTCATGCGGAACAGCGCTTGCACTCCTTAGAAATTAAACGGTGCTTGAATTTCTACATCAATAGAACGGCTCGGTTTTGCAAATCTGACCAACTCTTCGTGGCTTATGAACGTTTTCACAAAGGGCGTCCAGTTACCAAACCTACTATAGCCCGTTGGGTGTCTTCGGCCATTGCTTTCTGCCATCAAAGGACAGGTAAGCCTCTACAGTCTTCGGTGAGAGCACATTCTACCAGATCGATGGCGTCCTCCACTGCCTTATTTGCTGGTGTCCCGTTACATCAAATTTGCAGAGCAGCCACGTGGTCCAGCAGACACACATTTACTAAACACTACTGCCTGGGTGCTATGAATGAAGCGGATACCGCAGTAGGACAAGCTGTGCTTCGTCATCTTTTTCAATAAGGTGAGCCTCTGTTCTACCCTCCTCCTATTGGTTTCTGTTGTGGGTAAAAGAAGTTCAGAAGTCAGGAATATATTCAAGTTGCTTTATTCAAGATAGTTACAAGTCCAGATGTTAAGATGGTAATAAAGTACCCCACCAGGAGTGACCTCCCTGTCACTCAGCCTGCCTGCACCAACTGCCAGTAAACTACAGGCAAAGCCCCCAACATTCTATGATGTCACCAGGTATTCTCACAGTGACATCATGTGAGCCACAGGGAGACAAAGATCACATACAACATATCTCCTTTCTTTAGAGAAGTAACAAAAGATAAATAAGAGAAAGCAACACCAACATAAATGCACAGTCAAAACATAACTTCCATATGACGAATGAAAGTAAAAACATACATACTCAAATCATTTGAACATATGCAAATAGATGACACGTACACCATCCCCATTCCTCATAAAGGGAGGCAAAAAAAATAAGCGTATCACATGTGTAGCACAAGAAAACCTGACGTCTCAGGCTCCCTAATGCAGCATAGATCCCCCTTATACAACATAGATCCAATTACCGACAAAGATAACAGGAGCCGCAGAGTTAACAGCGAACCAGCACTGAAAAACTACAAACAGATTGAATCTTCACAAGAAGGAAGAAACATGCGTGAAGAAATTATACGCTGATCCCACAAGAATACAATACCAAGGGATACACTCACCCTTCTAGGGATACACTCACCATAATACTTAAATAATTAAATGAACTGGGACACACTAACTAGTGCACATTACAGGATATCCCTCACCCAAATACTCAAATGATGCAAATGATCTGGGACACACATAAGTGCACATTACAGGATTTACCTCACCCAAATATTTAAATAATCAATAATGAACTGGGACACATTCTCACGTGCACATTACAGGATCTACCTCACCCAAATATTTAAATAATCAATAATGAACTGGGACACACTCTCACGTGCACATTACAGGATTTCCCTTACCCAAATACTCAAATAATGCAAATGAACTGGGACACACATGTGCACATTACAGGATTAACCCCACCCAAATATTTAAATAATCAATAATAAAAACACACTCTCACGTGCACATTACTCAAGAAATACAGGCTAGCACAGAAACTAGTGTAACATGTCAACAACTCATGTGCACTTACTTAAAATGCACGAATATCAACACTTGAATAAAATACAAGTAAAAATAATGTAATGTAATACCGAATCATGCCAAAAGATGGCAAACTCAACCTACTTTAAATAATATGTAAACTCTGCTAAAAGTTAAATACCATGACCCCACATTGAACCGATCATTTCTTAACCCCTTCGATGCTTGTGACGGAACCATTCTGTCATCAGTCACGGTTGAGCTGTGCTGATGACGGAATGGTTCCGTCACAACCACACCCTGTTCTGGAATGTCCAGCACAGAGCAGAAATCGGGGCCGCACGGAAGGTGTTAATAGCTAAACAAAGAGATAGCAAAAATAAGAAACTGGAAGTCCATGCCAAAATAAAACATCATATAAACAAAAGAATATATTAAAATAATAAAACGTAGTCACCGTAGTCTGGGTCAATGGAAGACTGAGGCAATAGTATATATTATTGAATCATGGTGGAAAAGTCTTGAAGGGTGACATCGTGTTTGTTAAGTCAAATTTAATATTGCGAGTAGATGGAAGAACCAGTAGAAGATGAACGCTCACCTCACAGCAAGGATACTTATCACTACAATCACCAAATACTACTCCGAGATCGTGTCGAAGAACACGAAGAACATGAAAATCTTGCAGCAACAGCAGAATGTCCGTCTGTGTACAAGTGAGGTATTCAAGTGACGTGGTAGGCATGGACGCAGGCGCAGGCGTGCCGGATGGCTAGAGGAGAATGCGTGCACCAAAGCGTCTATAGCAGGAGTAGGCAGACGTCATAGAGAATCACAAATTTGCAAGCATTCGCGACAAGAATTTGCAATTCTATTAAGTACATGGAGGCGAGGATTATGCTTCTCAATCTTTACTAGAAGCTCACAGCAGCCAATGAAAATGCTTGCTTTTCATATTAATAACGTTAAACACTACATATCCCATCATGCCTAGAACATAGGCACGCCTCCTTAGTCCATAAGAGGCCTCTGCCTGCCGCCATCTTCCTCTTTCTTTCGGCGAACAGCTCCAACAACAACTTGGATAACTTGCAACTCCTCCAACGTGGAAGAACATAACATCTTCAGGCGCAATATCCTGGTATTCTCTGACTTTCAGTCGGTCTTCTTATCAGAACCTGGAATAAAGGATATGAGACCGTAACCACCATAACTAACTGGGTGGGCAAGCAATTATACATAACATGCCGGGTGGGATAATCCTCGCCTCCGTGTCCTTAATATAATTGCAAATTCTTGTTGCGAATGCTTGCAAATTTGTGCTTCTATTGCAGGACCGGAGGCTTCAGATTATGCTTGTTTAACGCTTATTAAATACAACAGAGGTAATATCCCCCACCGGCTTATAATAATATGTTTTGAAGGTCGATTCTGATGACCAATCTGCACTACGCATTATATCTTGTATGCTGGAACCCAACATAAATGACTTTGATGCCATGGCTCCTCTGACTGAATGAGCACCAAAAATGGTGAAGTCTACCCCAGCCTCCTTCATGACATAACGAAGCCATCTGGCTATGGTGGCAGCTGCCACCGCTTTAAAAGGCTTCTGTATGGCAATCAATAACTGAGAACAGCCCTGCGGTCTATTGGCCGCTGTACATTCCTCATAAGTTTTCAAACATTTTACAACACATAACTTGTCATTGCCTTGAAAAGCATTATATGAAATATGCCGCGATAAAGTCTTGGTGCGTCCTGAAATGGAAAAATAAACTCCTTCCGGAATAAATACTCTACCTGTAATCTCCAGCGCTCGCACGTCCGATGACCTCCTGCATGCCGAGAGGCAGAGTAACATGGCCAGTTTGGCTGACAACTGCTTTCTGGATATAAGTGAATTTACCGGCCATTTGTTAAATAACTCCAGCACCAGCGACACATCCCACAACCCGGTGTATTTGGGTTTCGGAGGATTTGCCACTCTGACTCCTTTAAGCAATTTGCACACCATTGGGTGCATGCCTATTGGTTTTCCATCTAGCTGAGCATGGCCTGCTGAGATGGCCGACCTAAAATTATTGACTGACCTATACGCCAAACCCTCGGAAGCTTTATTGGATCAAAAATTCAGCAGATGCGATAGGTATGCCCCCACGGGATCCAGATGTCGTTCCAAGCACCAACCCACCCAACTCTTCCAGGCCGAGGAGTATCTTTTCCTCGTGGATGGTGCCCAGGCCTGCTTGATGAACGAGTAAGTTCTGTCCGAAACACCTGGCAACTGCCACTGTTCCCTGAAAGCCTCCAAGCCATCAGCTGTAGCCTGCCTTCCATTACCAATGGATGCTGTTCCTGATGAGGACCCAGCAATAACGACTCCGATATCGGGAGGAGTCTGGGCCGGTCGCAACTCCACTGCTTCAGTTTGGGGAACCATGACTGTGACGTCCACCATGGGGTCACCATGACAACTTCCGCCTGTTGCTTGATCACTTGAGACATTGCTCTGGGGATCAGCGTGAAGGGGGGAAAGGCATACTGTATCCCCTCCGTCCAATCCTGGAGAAATGCATCCGTCGCGTGCGCCATCGTATCTGGTCTCCAGCTGAAGAACCTGCATATCTGATAAGTTAGTCTGGAGGCAAATAAGTCCGTCCTGAACGGACCCCACATTCTCTCCAGCCACTGGAACACCCTCAGGAGCAATTTCCAATCGCTGTAGTCCCTGAGGTACCTCGAGTTCCAGTCCGCCACTTGGTTGGACTGACCCGGTAGATATTCTGCGATTATCGATATCTGATTTTCCAGACAATAGTGCCAAAAGCCCTTGGCTATTTGCACAAGCATTGACGACCTCGTGCCGCCCAACTTGTTGATGTACCTCACTGCCGACACATTGTCCAAGCGCAGGAGGATACAACAAGATGTCTGCCTCGGGGACAACGTCCGCACCGCGAACGACCCCGCGAGCAGCTCTAGGCAATTTATGTGAAGAGAAAGCTCCTCTGGAGTCCATCTGCCACCTGTGGAAATGTCTCCGCAACGCGCTCCCCAGTCCCACCGGCTGGCGTCTGACTCTATAGTTATTTCTGGGAGAGAGCCGAAGATAGCTCGGCCGTTCCAGGCATCTACGTGTCCCAGCCACCATTGCAGCTCGGTTCTCACCTCTTGTGTGAGAGGGATACTGTCCGAATACGAAAGTCCCTTCTGTAGGTGTCTGATCTTCAACTGTTGCAGGGCCCTGTAATGGAGAGGGCCCGGGAGTATCGCCTGTGCTGACGATGCCAATATACCTACCACTCTGGCAATCGCCCTGAGTGAAACTGCTTGACCGTTCAGAAGTTTTCTTATTTCCTTCTTCAGGTCCCTGAGCTTGTCCTTTGGAAGGCAAAGCTGCGCTGTCATGGAGTCGATCGTGAAACCCAGGAAGTCTATCACCTGAGTCGGTACCATGACAGATTTCCTGGTGTTGATTACGAACCCCAGGTTTTGAAGCAATGTCGTCGTCAGATTGAGGTGTCGCAATAGTGTCTGCTGGCACTGATCCACTATCAGGATGTCGTCCAGGTAAATTATGAGGCGGATACCCCGTTCCCGGAGATATGCCACCACTGGCTTCATCACCTTGGTGAAGCACCAAGGAGCCGAGGAGAGCCCGAAAGGCAGAACCAAATATTCGTACCATCGGTTTCTCCACCGGAATTGAAGATATCTGCGATGCGGGGGAAAAATTGGAACCGACAGGTAAGCGTCCTTCAGATCCAATCGGACCATCCAGTCTCCTACCTGTAGAAGGTCTGTTAAAAGATGGATGCCCTCCATCTTGAAATGATTGTATGTTAGAAACTGGTTGAAGTCTCTGAGGTTCAGAACTAATCTGTTTCCGCCTCCCTTCTTCTGTATAACAAAGATATTGCTGCAGAAACCGCGAGGTCCTTGTTGGGCCGGTGCTATCGCTCGTTTCTGCAGAAACTCGATGATCTCTTCGTCTATAAAACTGAGATCTTGTTGGGGAAAATGGAGATCTGCAGGAAGCCCCAACTGAACAGGATGAGAATAAAACTCCAAGTGAAAACCTTGAACAGTTTGTAACACCCATGCATCCTGTGTAAGTTCCCGCCACTGCGCTAGGCAGTGCTGCGTCCGTCCCCCCAAAGGAAGAAGACAAACCTTTGTTACTCTCACCTGAGTTCTGCTGGTGTTTGAAGGTCCCCCTATTGTTACTGGATTGATACCGGCTCCTGTTGAACCTCCTGCGGGAGGGGTAGAAGGTCCCACCAAGGGTGGAATCATAGTCGTTCCTGCCCCGACCGAAGTCTCCTCTTTGGGAACCTTGTGGACCTCCTCGGCCCGACGAGCGGCCCCCGCCTCGTCCGGCCCTGGTAAAAACTCCCTGGCTTAGAGCCCTCTTAATGCCGGATTGCGCCTTGTCCAGCGCCGTAAATGTCCCTACATATTTGGAGACGTCCTTGACAAATTTGTCTCCAAATAATTGACCCGCTGCAAGGGGTCCCGGCTCTGCATCCGCTAATTCTGTCAAATTCGTGTCCATCTTCATAAGCAGCGATTTTCTCCTCTCAGAAGAGATGGCACAATTTTCGTTGCCCAGTAGGCATATGGCTCGCTGGGTCCACCCTGCTAGTACGTCCGGATCTACAGGAGCGGAACCCTCCTTGGCTGCAAGAGCCATTTCCAGAATCTTGGCCAGCGGCCCGACAGCATCCAACATTTTGTCCTGGCATCCTGACCATGCCCTATCCAGACCTCGTTTTGGATCTTTTGAAAACTTCCTTAAGAAGGTCAAGAGACGCGCGTCGATTTCTGGCATCTCCGCAACCTTGTCCGGGATGTCCGGACTCGGGCATTCCGATTTGAGGCGGTTCCTGACTTCCCTAGGGAAACTCCGTCTGAGGATGTCGTGGATATACGCAGCCACCGCCGGAGGTGGCACCCAGTCCTGTGACCTGGGATGCATGATGTCAGACGGATCGAATGTAAATGGTGTGATCACCTGGGGAGCATTCACTGGCGCTGTCTTCGCCATCTTTGGAGGGTGATGCTCTTCAGAGGAATCCGTGTCAGTGTTTGTGGAAGTGTCCGTGTCAGTGTCTGAGTCCACATCTACATGGACCTTACGCTTAGATTTGGCCTTGCTCCCAGAGTAGGAGTGCTCTGCCGTGTCCGGAAGGGTAGCTAGGGCCTGCGCATGAGGCCATGTGGCAGTGTCAACTGACGGTTGACCGGAAGTGGAAGCGACCGCTTTCTTCTTTTGCGGCTTGTCGTAGCCATGCCTCTTGGCAAAGCCCTCCAACTGCTTTCTTATTGAACGGAGGGCTGTAGCCAGGGCTTGTTGTACTGTCTGCGGGACCGTAGTCTTCATAGCCCTATTGACTGACGATTGAACTGATGCGTCCAATGCATTGACTATGTTGTCTTCAAGGACGGCGTCCTGCTGTCCATCATACACGTCCTCTTCAGCATAGTCTTCATTGTACTGTCCCCACTCTGCCATTGCAGTGGTATTTCTTGTCTGAACAGTACCTCAATGAAGATATGCAAACACACTGTCCAGACACTAGGAGGGTCAAGGGGGGGTCAGCCCTGAAGCACACTCAATGTCACAAAGTTCAAAACCCCCTCAGCAAAGCTGTAGTCACAGGGGCCTAAGACCCAGGCCAATGCACGATCCACAGAGCGTGTGCACACTCTAAATACTGGCCACAATATTTTACTACCTTTTCAGGCGTTTCGATAGAGCAGAGGGATCACCGTTGTCTCAAATAGATCAAAACGCTATGACTGACAGTTTCAGGTTCGCACCGTGACGTGCAGCCCAAACGCGACTGAAAAACTACTAGAAATTAGCCCAATTTCAGCGCGTTTAGGCGCACGCCACGGCCGAGAGCCACCCAGACCCTACTCGCGTCATCGGCCTATTAGGGATGCCGATGCGCATGCGCGAGACGCTCTTCCCCGGGAAAACAGCCGGGACAATAGAGGCTCACTATGCTATACGGTGCCCGTCTGCCCCCGGTCAGCGACCGACACTACCTCGCGCCACACGGGCGTTTCAAGCCACTGAGGAATGAGAAGAGACTCGCTATGTGCCGCGACGCTAGTGGTCCAGTGCAACACCCCCTACACTTCAGAATACTCCGTAAACAGGTAAAAGTGGAGACAATCCCTTGCCCATAACCCCACAGGTTTAAGCATGAAAGTCTGATGACTTAATCCTTAGCAAATACGCTACATTACTGTTAATATCATTACTGTTAATATCATTACTGTTAAGCAATATTGCCCATAGCAGAGGGAGTAAACAAAGTGCACTTAGCTCTTGCTGTGAGCAGCAAAGAAAGAGGAAGATGGCGGCAGGCAGAGGCCTCTTATGGACTAGGGGGGCGTGCCTATGTTCTAGGCATGATGGGATATGTAGTGTTTAACGTTATTAATATGAAAAGCAAGCATTTTCATTGGCTGCTGTGAGCTTCTAGTAAAGATTGAGAAGCATAATCTGAAGCCTCCGGTCCTGCAATAGAATCAAAGGAAGACTTGAGGAGCAGGTGAGGCAGCGCGAGCTGTGGTTAACTTTTAAAATATATTAAGGCAGTTTTTAACGATGCACTTAACTCAGCAAGTAAAATAGCAAATCTGTCCAAAAGATATTGGTCGTTGTATACAAGACTTCAATGTAAAAGTGAAAGTACTTCAATGCTTCAGAAATAAATCAGCACCAGAGTTGTTGTTTTCAATTATAGAGGAAAAAGGTGCACTGTCAATTTCCTTTCCACTTAGCAGCTCATGTCTTTCACGCTTGGCTGCTCGAGTGCCATCCTCGTCGCCAAATGTTGTGGGTAAAAGAAGTTCAGAAGTCAGGAATATATTCAAGTTGCTTTATTCAAGATAGTTACAAGTCCAGATGTTAAGATGGTAATAAAGTACTCCACCAGGAGTGACCTCCCTGTCACTCAGCCTGCCTGCACCAACTGCCAGTAAACTACAGGCAAAGCCCCCAACATTCTATGATGTCACCAGGTATTCTCACAGTGACATCATGTGAGCCACAGGGAGACAAAGATCACATACAACATATTCCAAGTATTTTATTGACTGTTTCTGACTGTTATTTCTATATATATATGTATTCCATACATACGTTTTTTCAGTCTGTTCATATGCTTCCTGACCTTGGAAACTCTTTTATTGGTGTTCACTGCTATCTATTCTATATTCAAGCATGTGAATCTATGAAAGACACCCTAATTCTGGAGAAGAACAATTGTTACTTACCTGTAAACAGGTGGTTCTCCAGTATTGGTGTCTTTCATAGATTCACATGCGACCCTCCCTCCTCCCCTCAGAGGCTCTCTTCTCCTCATAGACTCTTTGGTCACTCTTGTGCTACGAAAATTTGAGGTGCTGAGCTCTGAGGAGAAGGTTCTAGAGGGTTGCTGACGCCTGATTGGCTGCGGTTTGGACCAACATAATGACAAGGATAGACTGCAAATGGTTTTTTCCTTTTCCATGCATTCCTATGTAGAAATATGTGTAGGCTTGTTATGCCTTTTTTCGAATACATATTTCAGGTTTTATGTTATTTCATATATATATATATATATATATATATATATATATATATATATATATATATATATATATATATATAATGTATATTATTGCTATTTTATTTACCGTGGGACTCCGACAACGGGGAATATTCAAGCATGTGAATCTATGAAAGACACCTATACTGGAGAACCACCTGTTTGCAGGTAAGTAACAATAGTTCTTATTAAGGGTGACTCGTAGCTCATATTTCTGGACAATGGTACATAAAAATATAGAAACACATATATCTCTCAGTACTGGGAACTCTCGTCTTCTCACTGTTCTCACACTGTCCACATTCTGAGAAAGTGGGCAAGTACCGTTTTGTTCTTTCTACCAACAACGGACCAGCTGCGTGGCAAATGTAACCCCAACTAGGTTCTGATGTTGTCACTCATTTATTCGAAGTGCGTTTAGTCGCTCGCACCAATACAAGTGCTGAAAGATCCCACTGACCCCTCGCAAAGAATCATACAGCCTGTGATGTAAGGATATTGCCACCTCCTTATCGCTTCGATGGATAAGCAGACCAAACCAGGCGCCTGCGGCTCGGAAAAGAGACTGTTCATTTCTTACGAAAACCCGGACTTACTATTTGCAGTGGGGGATGCAAAGAGTTCAGCCAAATTAAACAGGGTTTAAAAGATGCCCCCTGGTAAGTAACATCTCTCTCGTCCACACGAGAAAGCTAACTTACTGCTTGCAAAAGGAGTGCAAAGAGTTTAAATGGCCCGTGACAGGTAACAACTCGTATCGTCAAACCTCATGTTAGGTTGCTTACCTCTCCGTTGGTACTCCAGGCGTCCTCTGTGCCATTTGGGGAGGTACCGTGGTAGAGGTAAGCACCATCTTTGTATCTTCTCAAAAACGTCATCTCGCTCGATGTCGCGAAAGTCACGTGTAATATATGCCTCTTGGGAAATGTAGTTTGGTCGCCCGCGACCCTGTGTTCATATATTTTGAATGTTTTATTCTTGTATGCAAGATTAGTTGTTGCAAATTTATAGATCTAATATAGCTGGAAAGGAGTTTTATAAAAAGGAGTTTTATAAAAAGCATCATCTCTGTGTCTTCTGTAACCCGCGACGTCCTCTCACTCGACGTTGCGGTAGTCACATGTGTGTAATGCCTGATGGAAGATGTAGTTGAATCGCCTTGCGACCTGACATTCCTATGTTTATTTCTCGAAACATTTACGAGGAGTTCTCCATATTGCTAAATTAATTAATAGTTATGTGAAAAAGCTTTATAAATTGTTAGCTACAAAACGTCACAAATCTGCTGTCTATCTGCCCATTTGTGAGAACCATTGTGAGATCAACATACAGCTCTCCAATGCTGGTGTATCATATATATGGAGCCTTTGTGTCGTGATCTTATAATGGTGTGTCGTATATATTGTAATGCACATGCATTCTGTCTCAACACTGCTACATCAAGGTTACGAGGCCAGAAGTGTGTGGTCCAGAGCACGTGATCATGTGGCTTTGAATGTATGGACCCACTCATTGTACATCAGTGTGCGGTCTATCCATTTCGTGAGTAGAGTAAGGGACCATGTTCACTTGAGGAAGCTTTTGCCTGAACCGCTTTTGCCATAGAACGCTGCACCTGGGGCTCTCTAACCAGCGTATTTGCCCGCCCGCCCGCCTCCCGCTCTCCAGACCTGTCCTGTGAATAACATCGAGCGGAGCGCTGAGTGCGGAGCAGGGTCAAAAGAACTACAAATCCCAGCGGCCCTAGCAGCATTTGCCGCGTCAGTTTCGCGCCAGGAGGCGCTGAAATACGGCGACACCCCCGTCTCGCGGGACGCGAGCGGGACGCCCGGAGCGAAGCCCGGGCAAAGGGCGGGCCCTCTGTGGCCCTCAGTGACCGAGGTAGGCTGGGCTGGGCCCGGTCATTTATATTTTGTTTTTGCCTCGATGAACATGTTTTTACTTCTGTTGGTTTGAGAACGATCCGTGTACTGATATTATTACACTGTTCCTTATACTGACGTGGCCGGTCAGGGATTGACGTCACTCCAGGTTCTTATAAGTTTTATTTTTTTTTACATAACAATATTTTACTATTGTACACTCTCCTCTGGGGACTGTCCATTTTGATTAAGTTTATCTCTGTGGAAAATAGTACGGAAAATGTCTAAAACTCTTCGCTCAGGAAGGGTAGTGGGAGAAAAACCTGGCAGAAAATTAACTACTACCCGCACAAGAAACAAATCAGTGAATAACCCACCGTTGAAAGGTCAATGCCAATTATCTGAACTTTGGGATCTATCTGTTGTAAAAAAATCCAAACCTGCTACTCCAGAAAGCTCGGATATTAAAGCCCTGGATGTTCATACACCAACCCCCATAGACCCCCAACTGCCTCTGGTACAGCAAGGGGCCCTACAATCAATGGTAGGGGGGTCTTCCTTACGGGACTCCACAGAGGGGAAGGTGATGGCCGTAGGTGATCCAGTGCATATACCACCGATGCCTCAGTCCCCTTTGAATGATAGGCCGAGGGGCGACTTGTCCGCACTATCTATTGACCTGGAACTTTGGGGACGCTACGTAAGCCCAGCTAAAGTGGAGACTTTGGAGCAGTTTAAAGCTTCAGGGGGTGCCACCCCTTCTGGGTTACTGCTGTATAGTAGCACCCCATCGTTCAATGGCCATGAAATATCCGACTTGTTAAATGTTTCAAGGAGCCCCGATCTTAATCTCTTGGATAATCGTTGCTCTGTGGAAGCACGAGAAAAGCCGATCTCAGAGTCCATGATCGCTCTGGAACAACTCCTAGCCTCAATCTTACTGCTTTTGGGGAAATTTGTAGGCAGCTCGGACTGTATTTTGGAATCAGTCACTCAAATTTTAAAGACATTGCTGCAAAAATCGCCTGATATGAGGAATGCTTCTCCCCCCAAGTCTGAGCATTACGTGTTTGAGGGGAAAACCAGAGACACTAGAGGGGAACTTGATAGGAAGGTTGAATCTCCTACTCTGGAATCACACAAGGACATACCTTTTACTGCAGCTCCCAACTGCATCAAAAACTCAGCTTTGGAGATAGAGGAGGATGATAAACCTTTGCCTGGCCCTAATGTGGTCCAGGAGTTATTTCCTATTTTTATGCCTGAGATCGGAAAAGAACCCCTGGACGATAAACCGGAGGTAAAAGAAGAAAGGGGAAAAAATGGTAAACAAAAAATTAATAAAGGGAACAAGAGGAAACCAATTCGAAAATACAGAAAGAAAAAGCAGCGGAGGATTATTTTCCAAAATATTACAGTGTCAAGGGAGAATGATGAAATCGATGTGGAGCCCTCTTCTACTTCCTTAAAGGTGGACATTGATTTGAACTTAACTACTTTAACCTCTGTAAAGGGGGAAAATGAACAACGTAGTCCGATTACTCAGGAAGTTATACCGCAAACGGGGGGCTCTCTCCTATGCTCTCCCCCACGGAGCGCATTAGGAGTGCCAATTTCATATCCACCTGGGGCTCTTAACCCTTTGGCCCCCCCCCTTTGCTGTAGCATTAGAGTCTGAAAATCACTGCCCGCCTGCCCGATCTGTAAATATTACTAAGGCCCCGGTGGATGTGCGTGTGTTAGACTTCTTACCTTTATTTGATACTGACCTTTTGTTAAATAGAGCTTGGCTTCTCAAACGTTTTAGTGAGATTGAAAGTCTCTACCATATTCAATCTAGAGACATTGAATTGGTGTCTCTGTTGGGTGGAAGTAGGGTATTGAGTATACGGGTGAAATTTTATTCGCCTATTATAGTAAACTTGATACTAGAACAAGCCGAAAACTTTCAGCGTTTAGGTATTGACATTCTCCCTATCTCCAACCCAGGCAAGCCAAATCTTTTATGTAACCAGGTGTTTGGGGGTGGTGAGCAAAACGGGGTAACCTCCCCCCTTAGAGACCTAAAAATCTGGGTCTCTAGGGGAAAACGCTCAGTTTCACACGTGAAGCCACTTCCTCTAACTGAGAATTCTTCACTTATAGATGATAATAACCGGTGGAATTGGCTCCATAGTGCATTATCAACAAAAACAAAGGATAACCCCAAATTGTTTCACCATCTTTAACACCTCATTAAAAATAATTTCCTGGAATGCGGCTGGATTCCACAGCAGCCCAGAGAAAGTTGCCTTTTTATCTTCTCTGGATGCGGATGTATTGTGCATTCAGGAAACATGGTGCATTGATATGCTAACACCATCAAAAGATTTTTATGTCCTGGAAGTACCAGCTGTGCCCTCTAAGAAAGGGCATGCCAGGGGGGGGATTGCCTGCTTATTGTCAAATAAACTGCAATGGAGATTCTCCCATTATATTGATCCTAGTAGACTTTTCCACACAATAACCCTAGAAAATTTGTTCCATAATGGTAAAAAATATCCTATGGTAATTTTTAATGTGTATATACCCCCTGAGGAGTGTTTTAATGCTAGTCTGCAGCAGGTTCTCCGATATATTGAACAGATAAAAAACTCCCCATCTTCCCCGGTAATTTTGCTTGTAGGGGATCTGAATTGCAAAATTTCTAACGCTAGTCTGAAACTCTTCAGGAACAAAGTTAAGGAAGAGGTACATTTTATTCCACAGACGCTTTTTCCTGAGAACCTGGTGACAAATAAAAGAGGGAAGATTTTGTTAAAAGAACTAGCGACTGGGGATGGTATTATTTTAAATGGAAGATTTCCATCCGACGTCCCCGCTAATTATACTCATAAATCCCCCTTTGGGTCGTCTATTTTGGACTATGCTATTGCAGACTATGGTCTGTTTCCCCATATTCAGGACCTTAAGATTATACCTACGTCACTCAGCGATCATAGTATATTGTTTTTAACATTGTCTTTAAATTCTTTGAATACTGTGTCTTGGTCGCTTAATGGCAACGAGGCTACCTTCCATGCCTCTTCTGGAAGATGCTTCTGGAACTCTGCCGCCATTAATGGGGTGCAGGACCTTTTGGCCGATACCCTAATGGTAATAAATGAGTGGAATGGCAGCGAATTAGTTTATTTTGAAGAATTCATGCGAAAGATTTTACTGTACGCAAAAAAAACTGTTCCCCCTAGGAAAGGAGAAGTGGTCCCTAATATATTGCGTACTCTGAATAGGGAATTAAATAAACTAGTTCGCGAACAGTATTTAGAAAGAGTCCTGGAACGTGGGAAAGAAATTGCTAGGTTAAAAAGAAAGAGAAGTAGACTCAAGCAAAAAATCAAAAAGGAAAGGGAGGACGAAGTTTGGATTAATCTGAGGGAATCTGCTGTACATGGTAATATTAAAGACTTTTGGGCAATAATTGGGAAGGGGTGTGGTACGCGTCATAGTCCCACCCCCATTCCTATATCAGAAGAGGTATGGTCCTCTCATATCCGAGAGCTCTACGCAGGGAACGGGACTACTGGTATTGAGAACTCCATTTATGCTGCCCCTGAAGACCTTGCATTCCACCCCTCAGAGAAAGAAATCGAGACGGCTATAAAAAATATGCGGCCCTCTGGGGCCATGGGACCGGACGAACTCCCTATGACGGTCCTCAAACAAGATCTTTTAAGATGGAGTAAAATTTTGTACCCCGTGTTTAAGGCGTGCCATCTCTCCAAAATTGTTCCTGCTTCCTGGAGAGGAAGTATTTTGGTCCCCATCTTTAAGAAGAGTACAAGGGATAGCCCTAGTAATTACCGCCTGATTGCACTCCTCGACTCCATCGGAAAGGTCTTTGCGAAATGCCTCCTTAGTTCCCTTTCTGATTGGGTCGAGGAAGGCAATATTCTGCCGTTTGAACAGACCGGTTTCCGTAGGGATCATGGTACGCTAGATAATCTCACCGCCCTTCAGGTGATTACAGATAAATATGTCCAGGTGAGAGGAGGAGTGGTGTATGCCGCCTTTATTGATTTCTCCACAGCGTTCGATAAAGTAGATCGTGGAACGCTGTGGAGAAAACTGGCGACGCTTGGTGTCCCTACCCCCCTGTTGGAACTGGTTCGGTCTCTGCATACTGAGACCTGGTGCAGGGTCCTAATGGGGGGCGAAAGGGGGCTTTCGGCCAAAATACCATCTTGGAATGGCCTTAAACAAGGCTGCTTATTGGCTCCCCTTTTGTTCTCCTTATATACGGTTGACCTCCCTGCTGCCGTGTCTGCCAGTGAGGGGATTGCCCCGATGGTAGGAGGGACTCCAATATCCTGCCTGATGTATGCCGATGATGTTCTTATTCTTGACTTGACTCCAATCGGTCTTGCAAATCGGCTACAGGCTCTCCAGGCCTTTGCTGGTGATCATCACATGAAGATTAATATTACCAAAAGTAAAGTGATGTGTATAGCTGGTAAGAAGAAGTGCCGCTCCACAAATTTCGGTTGGGCTATTGGGGGGCATAGATTGGAGGTCGTAACTTCCTATATTTTCTTGGGAAAAATATTTTCGGCCAATATGAGTGAGAAGCTCCATATAGAGCACTGCTCTCGCAAAGCTCTTGCCCATGGCAATGGTTTAAAGTCCCTATACCAGGCAACGGGGAAAAGGCATTTTTCCAGTCTTCTAGAAGTTTTTAGAGCAAAAATCCCCGCAACTATCTTGTATGGTATTGAATTAATAGAGGTGAAAAACTGGGACTTTTGCCATAAGATTGAGGGGAAACTCTTAAGATCCCTCTCTACTCTAAACAATGCTTGCCCACTAGCCGCTTGTAGGCTTGACTTTGGACTCAGGAGTACCTGGGTTCAGGGTCTATGCGCCCTAATAAGATGGGTGGCCAGTTTGGCTAGAGCGGGAGATGGCACCCTGCGAGTTCTCCTCAAAAATGAACTACTGGGCAATTTTAAAGAGTTCTCTAAACTCGTAAGCAACTTTAGAAGTGCTGTAATGATACTTAAACTGGATGAAAGTGTTCTGTTCTCCTACTCCCCCTCGCTGTTAAAACAGGTCCTTAAGGAGGCTTCGTGGGAGTTTTGTTTCCTTTCTGATAAAAAGTCAGTTGGTGACAAAAGGAACGTGGAACCTCTCATCTCTTCCTATAGGTTGAAGCAGCCACAACCCTATGCCCTATGGAACCTACCGCATGGGATACGTAGATTTTGGTTTTTGCTACGCTATGATTTAATTCCACTAAATCTACTGTTATCCAAATGGCATGGCACTTCTGCTTTGTGCAATTTATGTAAATTGAACACCCAGGACTGTATGCGTGTACTATTGATTTGTCCTATGCTACGTAATTTGCGCAATCGATGGCTAAAAGTAATCTGTCTCCGCCTTAGCATTGTCACTTTAAAGGATTTTCTTCATGCACTTTATTGCCCTCCGAACGAAATGTTCTGTTCCTATATTTTTAACTTTTTTAAAGGATTTTTAGCTATTTATTAATATGCAACTGGAGATATCTTGTCTGTCCGGCCTTGCTAGATTAATTTGCCGGTGTATATCTATTGTGGATTGAATTTTGTTCTTCAAACTTCTGGATTATCTGTGTATTTGCTGTTGTGTATTGTATATGTTTATGTGGCCCTCTTTGAGAGCCAAAACATAATAAATAAATTTGAAATTTGAAATTTGACCATGTTCTATACCAAGTCCTCCTCTAGTGAATTGCGTACATATTCATTTTGTTCACCACAAACACAACCGTCTACTTTGTGTGTTCATTCTAGCAAGAGACCTCACAAGCCGAACCTTCTCATATATGCATGGAATATCATCTTTTTTATAGAGAAGAGTGCGCTTCGAGGGTGTAACGGTCCCCGCCAGATAGACATTTATTCATCACAACGACATCCAAGGGATTTCTTCGTTGAGACCAACCTTGTTGGTATTGAGTTTGTAGACCCATTTCTGTTCTTTTTTTAAAGAGATATCTACTGGTGTCTACAACATGGGCTGGAGTTGCCGGTTGTTCAAGGACTGTCCATGTCAAATCGGTGGGACCATGACCCACTTCTAGGAAGTGGTTAGTCAACCGGGTCGCTTGTTTTCTGCACCTAATGCTGCTTTTATGCTCAGATATGCGAACCCTGATTTTCCTGGTGGTCATGCCCACATACTGCAGCTGATAAGGGCAAGTGATTAAGTAAATTAAATTGTGGCTGTTACAATTAGTAAAGCGTCGCTGCTGCCAGGGACGACTACTGCCGATGTCAATGCTGATGGACTTAGAGGTTTGGGGACATGCTGCACAGTTTCCGCAGGGATGATGTCCCTCAACTGCTGGCATATTCCACAAAGTACCTACAGCTCGTACGTGCGTAGTCTTCGGTCTGGTATGCACCAGTCCGTCTTTTAGGTTCATACCCCATTTAAAGGCAAAAAGGGGTGGTGGAAGCTGCTCTGATCCTGTGTTCAAAATTGACCAGTGTTTTTTTGAATGTTATTCGATTGTGTGCTAAAGGTGTTCATGCATGTAATCCTCTGCATTTTCTCTTTAGGGGTAGATGGTTCTAATAGTGCTTCCCTATTGTTGTTCGCTGCTCTCTTCATAGCACGACGTACCAGCTTCTTTGGGTATTTTCTAGTGTACAATTGATTTTCAAGAGTTTTCGCATGTTCTTGGAATGCCGTTTTGGTAGAACAGTTCCGTTGAATATGCTAAAACTGTCCATACGGGAGATTATCTCGAAGTGCCTTAGGATGACAGCTGTCGTAGCACAGCAAAGAATTTCTAGCCATGGGCTTTCTAAATAGTTCAGACTTAAGACCTTCTCCAGTGGACAACAATAGGGAACAACAATAGGGAAGCACTATTAGAACCATCTACCCCTAAAGAGAAAATGCAGAGGATTACGTGCGTGAAACCTTTAGCACACAATCGAATAACATTCAGAAAATCGTAAAAAAAATACTGGTCAATTTTGAACACAGGATCAGAGCAGCTTCCATCACCCCTTTTTGCCTTTAAACGGGGTATGAACCTAAGAGACAGACTGGTGCATACCAGACCCAAGATTACGCACGTACAAGCTGTAGGTACCTTGTGGAATATGCCAGCAGTTGAGGGACATCATCCCTGCGGAAACTGTGCAGCATGTCCCCAAACCTCTAAGTCAACCAGCATTGACATCAGCCGTAGTCGTCCCTGGCAGCAGCGACGCTTTACTAATTGTAACAGCCACAATTTAATTTACTTAATCACTTGCCCTTGTCAGCTGCAGTATGTGGGCATGACCACCAGGAAAATCAGGGTTCGCATATCCTAGCATAAAAGCACCATTAGGTGCAGAAAACAAGTGACCCGGTTGACTAACCACGTCCTAGAAGTGGGTCATGGTCCCACCGATTTTACATGGACAGTCCTTGAACAACCGGCAATTCCAGCCCATGTTGTAGACACCAGTAGATATCTCTTTATAAAAAGAACAGAAATGGGTCTACAAACTCGATACCGACAAGCTTGGTCTTAACGAAGACATCCCTTGGATGTCATTGTGATGAATAAATGTCTATCTGGCGGGGACTGTTATACCCTCGCGCGCACTCTTCTCTATACAGAAGATGATATTCCATGCATATATGAGAAGGTTCGGCTTGTGAGGTCTCTTGCTATAATGAACACACAAAGTAGACAGTTGTGTTTGTGGTGAACAATATGAATATGTACGCAATTCACTAGAGGAGGACTTGGTATAGAACATGGTCCCTTACTCTACTCACGAAATGGATAGACCGCACACTGATGTACAATGAGTGGGTCCATACATACGAAGCCACATGATCACGTGCTCTGGACCACACACTTCTGGCCCCGTAACCTTGATGTAGCAGTGTTGAGACAGAATACATGTGCATTACAATATATATACGACACACCATTATAAGATCACGACACAAAGGCTCCATATATATGATACACCAGCATTGGAGAGCTGTACGTTGATCTCACCATGGTTCTCACAGTTGGGCAAATAGACAGCAGATTTGTGACCTTTTGTAGCTAACAATTTAAAACGCTTTTTCGCCTAACTATTAATTAATTTAGCAATATGGAGAACTCCTCGTAAATGTTTCGAGAAATAAACATAGGAATGTCAGGTCGCAAGGAGATTAAACTACATCTCCCATCAGGCATTACACACGTGACTCCCGCAACGTCGAGTGAGATGACGTCGCGGGTTACAGAAGACACAAAGATGATGCTTTTTATAAAACTCCTTTCCAGCTATATTAGATCTATAAATTTGCAACAAGTAATCTTGCATACAAGAATAAAACATTCAAAATATATGAACACGGGGTCGCAGGGCGACCAAACTACATTTCCAAGAGGCATCTATTAGACGTGACTTTTGCGACATCGAGCGAGATGACGTTTTTGAAAAGATGCAAAGATGGCGCTTACCTCTACCGCGGTACCTCCCCAAACGGCACAGAGGACGCCTGGAGTATCGACGGAGAGGTAAGCAACCTAACATGAGGTTTGACAATACGAGTTGCTACCTGTCACGGGCCATTTAAACTCTTTGCACTCCTATTGCAAGCAGTAAGTTAGCTTTATCGTGAGGACGCAAGATGTTACTTACCAGGGGGCATCTTTTAAACCCTGTTTAATTTTGCTGAACTCTTTGCATCTCCCACTGCAAATAGTACTTCCGGGTTTTCGTAAGAAATTAACAGTCTCTTTTCCGAGCCGCAGGCGCCTGATTTGGTCTGCTTATCCATTGAAGCGATAAGGCTGTGGCAATATCCTTACATCACAGGCTGTATGATTCTTTGCGAGTGGTCAGTGGGATCTTTCAGCACTTGTATTGGTGCAAGCGACTAAACGCACTTAGAATAAATGAGTGACAACATCAAATCCTAGTAGGGGTTACATTTGCCACGCAGATGGTCCGTTGTTGGTAGAAAGAACAAAACTGTACTTGCCCTCTTTCTCAGAATGTGGACAGTGTGAGAACAGTGAGAAGACGAGCGTTCCCAGTACCGTGAGTTATATGTGTTTCTATGTTTTTATGTACCATTGTCTAGAAATATGAGCTACGAGTCACCCTTAATAAAACTACATTTGGTGACGCAAATAAATATAGAGGAAGGGCTTTTTGATCAGTCCCTTCTCTTCCATGAAAACCCGAATAACCAGATACATTTACACAATAATTTGCTAAGCTCTAAAGACCTACACTACGTGTGGTATGATTGACACTCTCTCTTGTGTGTGTATATGTACTTTTTTTATCCTTTCAGCGCGGGGCTCCACCTACCTGAGCCATAGCCAGGTGAGGCGCAGAGTGTACCTCCTACCCCTAAGGTAAGCCGGGGTTGTCAGACATAATAATCGGTAATGTAAATCATAGTACATTGAGAAGGATATGAAGTTTACATACCTTCACCATGCTCTCACAACATATGTGTTTTCGAGCCTAAACATTTTTTCTAAATGTTGTGTTGTGCCACATTTATGTGCCTGTCTGTCTGTCATTTTTTTGCATTTCAGCAAGGAGGACTTGAACCAGTCAAGGGACTATTGTTCCGCTTGCAGTAACGTAAAACTTTTTGCAAATATTGCATTTTTTAAAAACACCTCCTTCTTTCTTTTCACTGGGGGGCACAAGCAGTAGCAAGATTTGGTCCTGAAGAATGCATCAGGGCACCTAGGCGGGTCCAAAGTCTGCAGAAACATGTTGACCTCATAAGATAATTCATAGTAGATATTTGTTTCTCCTACTATATCTGAGTACACTTTTTAACGTTAGAAACATGGGAGATAAACAATAAAGTTTTTTCTTTCCCTGCTCTCCAATTTTATATTCCTTCACCTTTATCACACCATTATTATTATTATTTACATGCACTGCTTTCATTCAGTTCTCACGGTTACCAGCCTTACTCCAAATGACACACTAGGGCAACCACTATTCTTGACATCAAGTGGTTGCAGGATTACTTTCTTCGGTGTGAGGAGTCCCAAATGATGAACAGGGCGGAACCAATTGAAAACTGATGGGTACTGTAAGAAATGGGGTTCCCAAATCTACAGGGGGGGTAGCATGGAGCAGAGCGGGCAGGCCAAACTACGGAGGACATGTGAAGCATCCACGCAGTACCCACATACGACTCATCAGGCACACCACAAAAGAGGCAGGACACCAGCTTGAGTTGGAAAAAAATAATAAGTTCTCTATTGTCTCCAACCTGCAAAGGAAAACATAACATAGGCCGTAATCACAACAGGGCGCTAGTGAGCGCCAGGGCAGTATATACCCAGGGGGGATTATTTACAAGGTAATTGGGAACAAGGCTGAAACGGTAAATAAGTCCGTAGTGTCCAGCTGAAATGTAAGAATGTTAGCACTTGGCATGTAACATGAGCGACATCAATTAGAGGGAAGAAAACACTAGGCGTGGAAGCCCATTATGCATAAAATCAAACATTAGGGGAACGAACCCAAAATGGTTGGCATTGGCGCCTCCTGCAAAAAGGAACGTTCAACAGCCAGCATCAGTAGTAGGAATAGGCCTAAATCCGGGGCAGGAGCACCTGTAATAAAACGCAACAAGGTTTCTTCCACCATCAACCTGTGGGAATAACACATCAGGCAGGAACTCATTTCACCTAGGCACCTTAGGAGAAACAACAACATATGGTGTATCACACGGGGCCCGGAATAGCACATCAGGCCAGCACAGAAGCACATCGGGCACACACCTGTAAAGAAAGGAACATCAAGGCTTCCTCTTTGGCAGGGAGCATAACCATGGGCATGGAACCTTCCCTAGGCATCAGGCAGCACGTTGGCCTCACCATCAGTATAAAACATCAGGGTGTATACAACAGCCCACCCTCCGCATGGTGATAAACATTATGCATACACATTATGGTGTGTCGTTAGGTATTAAATCATGGGCACAAAAACATTAGCAACAGGACCCGCCCAATCATGGACAGGGGGCGCAGTAACCTGGTGCATGTCACCACTGTGACCATTAGGACAACCCTTAGCGTAGGGGCAGTAGGCCTGACCTATGGGCGTCTCCTCAGCAGCATAATGCATGGGGATGCCCACCATTAACAGGGGCATTAACACTAGGCCATAAGCACACTGGGCGCGAAACCATCTGCCTAAACATCAACGCAGCATTAACATAAGACTTGGCCCTAGCTCATGGGGCTTTAATAATTCCTTGGGGGACCCAGGGGCAAAGCATTGACATCCAGCCTACAACAGTTCACACTTCAGGCTGTCGCCCAGTTCAGGGTATGACTACCATCCAAGCAGGGCCAACTGGGGGCACCTAACACATTGTGCTCTATCACGAGGTCTCTAATATTCCAAGTCATGGGGGGGCGGGGACCGACCCTGTGCCCCGTTGCCCACTCCACCCTCCACACAGTCTAACATAGCCCCCACTCACGGGGTTCTTGGGATATCTCCTCGAGCACCGGCACTCTTCCTGCTTCACCCGGGCCCCTCCTCTCTCACGGGGACCCGGGGCTTCTAGAATGGCTGCTCTGGACTCGCGGGAGCACAGACAGGCAGGGCAGTCTTGCGGCCGGCTTGGGCGCGTGGGGCTCTCTTCAGCTCAGGAGAGCCCCGCCAGCAGCAGCAGCGCTTCACCGGGCGTCTTCGCTATCCCGGGGCTTCTGAGGCAGAGGCGGGGCAGGCACCGATCCAGTGCCTCGATGCCCCCTCCTCAGGACAGCCGGGCTCCCTCTTCACCCGGGCCCCTCCTTCCTCCCGGGGACCCGGGGCTTCTGTCGGCCTGCTCGGGCTCTCCTTGGGGCACTCCTTCACTGGCGGAGGCGGGGTAGGCTACCGCCCTCCGCTCTCTCCTCACGGCAGCGGCGCTTCTCCTGTCCAATCGGGGCTCCCTCTTCACCACGGGAGCCCTGCAACACCGCACACCGCCGGCTGGCTTCTTCCTTCTTTGGGCTGCCCGGGCGGAAGCCAATCCCTGCGCAGCGGGCTGGGGCGCGGCTTGTGACGTCACCGGCACCCCAGCCACGTGATGCAGGCCGCGTTGGCTTCAGGGCCTATCGCGGCCCTCTCTTCACTTCGGCGGCCCTCTCCTGGTACCGGGGGCCGCCGCAACGATGCCCACCACAGCGGGGGGGGGGTCTCCTCAACAGCGCCGGGCCGCGGCAGGGATTTTCAGCCCCAGGCGCAATCTTCAGGCAGCGCCACAGTCTCCACGGCGCCCGGGCCGCGACGATGATTTTCGGCGGCAATAAGGGGTAGGCTCCCTTTTATTTAATTATTTTTAATCGCCCAAAGCGCGGGGTAGGCTCCTGTGGCGCTATTCCTCTCAGCAAAAGGGCGCTATTCACGGCGCACAGCTCCTCCCTCTGCCCCCACAGCTCTCAGGGCCCTGGAGCTTAAAGGGCCAACAGCACTTCGGGGGCCACAACAGTCACAGGCCACAGTGCTTCAGCAAGACACAGTTCCTCGGGGGCCCAATCCCCCCCCATGCGGCGCTTCACAGGCAGCTCCTCACAGCCCAGCGCTTCCGAAGGGCCACAGCTTCACAAGAGGGGGCAGACAGTCCCACAACAGTTCCTCAGGGGCACACTCCTCACCTCCTGGGCGCTTCTTTCACGCAGGGCTGGTGTGGTTGAAGGTCCCAACAGCATCAGGGACCTGAGGGGGGGCCCTCCTTCATCAGGGGCCCTGGGGACAGTAGAGGGAGGATTGGAGGGGTGCAGGGCCCAGCACACAGGCCCAAGTGGCGGTGACACCTTGCAGCAGGTCCCCTCACATTCCTGTCCCAGCTCTCTGTCTCTGTCTCTGGTGGCACATCCCCCCTACTTATACCCTCCTCCCAGTCAGTGCCAGAACCTTCTAGAATGTTAGGGGCAAACTGGTCTAAACTGGCTCAAGGGGAGGGGTTGAGCACCCTGGGTGCCAGGCTTCCCTCCAAAAGCTAGGGGTGGCTGGGTAATATATCTAGACCGCTGACCTACAGCAGTCCAGTGGCAAAACCCATTGCCATGGCATCCATTTTAAATACAGAACATTTCAGTCAGGTGCATTTCTAAAATGGGGGGATATTTCCCGCACACCATTTCGTAACATTACATTTTAAAACAGGGCAACTCTTACCACACATGGCCTATACAGGTTTATTACCATGGGGGAGACATCCCAAATTAGGGGGGCAAAAAGCGAAAAATTCTGGGGGAAAGGGCCAAGTCCAACAGGTACCTTTACAATTATGGGGATACCCTGTGGTACTTGATTGAAACTCTTTTTTTCCCCTTTTGACATATTTCTGTTGATAGTCAGGCTCAATTTAACATTTTTTCTTAGACCCACAATCACCCTTTTGTGTATTTACTGTCTGATTGGGGTGTGTGATTGTATGTGGTCTCTAAACCTACCCTTGAACCCTCTTTCTAAAATGGTTGTGTTATATTACAATCTGGTTTTATGCCTGGGAGAAACAAGGCTCTTAACATATGCCGTCTCCACAACGTGCTGGCGGGCAGAGAGTTTCTGGAAGAAGACGCAGTTATATTGTCCTTTGATGCCTCTATGGCATTCGACTCCATAGAATGGTCGTATTTATTTGAAATCCTGGGCTGGGCCCCAAATTTATAGGCTGGGTAAAACTGCTTTATACTGACATACAGGGACAGGTGAGAGTAAACAACTATATGTCCTGTGCATTTAGGTTGCGGAGGGGCACCAGACAAGGATGTCCTCTGTCCCTGCTGATATTCTCCCTTATATTGGAAACCATGGCGGCGTGGATATGCCAGGACGTGATGGTGCATGGCCTGCGGTGGGTGGAGGATCAGGAGGATCGAATATCCCTGTATGCTGATGACATACTATTGTATCTTGCCTCCCCCTATAAATCCATACACGCTGATCTGAACATATTTACAAACTTCGGGAAATATTCAGGGTACGCGATCAACTGGTGCAAGCCAGTGCTATTCATGCTTCAGGGACAGATTCCCCGTCTTCCAGTAACCTGCAAAATAGAAGTAGCCGAAGAAGGATTTAGATATTTGAGAGTCTTTGTTACATCAGATCCGGCTCTTTTCAACAGTCTTAATTTGGCACCCCCGCTGGCTAGGCTTCGGGCTGATATGAAGCTCAAGGCGGTCATTACCTCTATCCCTGGTGGGCCGAGCCGCTCTCTTTAAAATGCTGGCACTCCCGCACTTTTTGTATATCCTTCAGAACAGCCCCAACCAAGTCCCAGACGTATATTTCGCAGCAGTGGAGGGGGAGGTCTGTACGCTGCTATGGGATGGCAGGGCCCCTAGGGTGGCATTGAAAAAGCTAATGAAAAGTTGGTACGACTGGGTATAGCGCTGCTGGACCTCAAGCTTTACTATTGGGCTTCACAACTGGTGGCTGTGAACCACTGGATATACTTCCCACCTACTGACCCGGCCTATGCCCTGGATAGGTACCAGACAGACCGCTCGGGCTACTTGGGGACCCAATACTCCCACGTTAGGAAGAAGAGATACACTGCACACAATAGGGATTTTGTGCCATGTGAATTCATGACTGGGTTGGGCTAACACACTCACCAAGGTGACACCACTGTGGTATACTCAAAAATTGGGCATGCTGTGCTACCAACCAGGGTTTGACAGGTGGGACATGATTGGAATTTCAGCGGTGAAAGGTTTGGTTAAAAAAGGCTCAATACTTAAATTTGAGGAACTCCAGAGGCATTACAAGATGGCTCCAGGGGAGATATTTCGATACCTACAAATAAGACATGCCTTACAGGCGGATTTTTCAAGTTTTGATGACATACCGGGCTCATCGCCAGTGGAAGACCGCTTGCTTGATGGGCCACTACACTCTAAAGCCATATATTTAACTTATAAGAAACTTAGTAACAATCTTCCCGATAGCTTTGGCAAACTTAAGGAGCAGTGAGAGAGAGACTTAGGATCGATTCATGAGGAGTGAGGAAAATGAAATTTTACATGACCAATGTGTCCCCTGCGTGTACCCCAACGTTTAGTGTATGTGGATGTCACCCATGCATTTTCCCTCTGTGGCCTGCAATAATAATGCCTCTGCATTTCCGTCCACATTAGGATGTTAGTAACCAAGTCTTCCATAAAAGAAACGTTAATTCTGCACTGAGTCCCATGTTGCCCATGTGTTTGCATTTTGCACTTTTAATATCGAGATGAACCCATTTTGTGGCTCAACCTGAGCCAGTCTCCGAATTAGGGTTTTCATGCCTCCAGACACTGAGGGCTGCAGCTACGTATCCCTGACCTCTCACATACTTTTGGCTAAGCAGAGAGGGGCCCTGCCCGGGGTGCCAAGACAGTATTTTGCACATAGTTATCTGCTTGCTCTACAGAATCACATTCCTGCCTGGTGAAGAAGGTAAACAGAACCCGTCTGCAGAGATAGGGCCTAGCCTTTTTGTCTCCGTTTAAGTGATTTACAGAGCTCGCATCCATAGAAAGCCCAAGGCCCCCACACAATGAACGAAGAAATATATGCCCACACCGGCTCTTGGTGATGATCGACCTTTGCTTCAGATAATACATCCCCGGACATAAGATATCAGATAATACCAGACGTGCTGGTCGTCTTGACACTGAAGGCCTCCCTACTAGACCGAAAGTCAGCTCCCCCCAGTCCCCCCCAGTTTCACGTCAATTGCACGTCATGACCAAGTGCGCACACAAGTAGGGTAAGGTTCAAGCTGGCCATGCAACCCCCCTTCATGTATCCACCCACCTATGACTCACCTATGACTCCTCAAGTGAACGCCCACATGTACGCCCTCTTGCACACCCACATGCTCTCATCTCTCTCTTTCTCTTGCTCTGCCTAGAGCGCTCCTCCTTCTAAGTACGAGATTGAATGTATAAATATTGTACTCTGTGAATAAAGTTTAGAAGACCCTTCCTGAACCTTAGTGGTGATGGAACTGATTCTCCCCTAACTCGAGTTATTGAAATAAAGCCCTTTTGAATCGGACACCACGGACTCTGCCTCTCATTTAATGCATGACCCCTTGTTTAACTATAGAAATTATGACAGGGTAATATTTTATTTACCACATAAATCTGGCGCCCGAATAGGGACAAATCCCCTTCCCCACGCGCCGGCGATGTAGGTCCAGCCCTTGCCCCCTTCTACAGCCGTGACGGACTTCACAGTGTACACGCTAGCGGGACTTCCTGCTTACTCCCTCAGGCCCGCGGAGGAGGACGGACTGTGACCAGGCATCCACACGAGGCGGTGAGGATCGCGGATCATCCCAACCAGAGCCCAAGTCGTGAGAGAGCAAGGTCCGAGGTTTCCGAAGGTCCACCTGTTCCGAGGCGCATGCGCAGTATCAAGTTTCCGAGGCCTTCAAGTTCTGCTTCCCGGTGAGTACCACTATGGGGAACGCATAAAGTTCAAGACGGGTCCACTTTCGTGGACACGGTAAAGACGTGTTTCGTTCACACGAACACGGTAAAGACGGGTTCACGGTAAACGTGAGCACGGTAAAGACGTGTCTCTTTATGAGACCGGTATGGTTGTACTGTATTCCAGTGCATAAAGTTAACTGTTTTCAAGTACTTGTTTTTTTTTCAAGTCTATGTATTAGTTAAAATGTATTTGTTTTAGTGTTGTAGTGTGAATGATTGTTTCAGTCAGACTATTTTGTTGTGTATTGTGTTATCGATAAGTTAGCTTCAACATGCCACTGTTTTCGAAGTTACGTCAGATAGGGACCAGAAAAGGCATACTAGAAGAGCCAGTTAACATCCCGCCTAGAGACACACCTGGTCATTACATGTATAATAAGCACGGGCTAGATGCCGTATTGTATTTAGACTTATGGGTAGATTACACAAAGGATTTAGAGGAAAAGTACAGATGGCCTGCCTCAGGAACGTGGGATTCTGAATGCATTATGAGAGTAGAGGAAGCGCTATGGAAAAAGAAATCAAGTCCCTCTCAGAAAGATGCCATTGAGTTATGGCGCAAAGAATCACATAGGAGATCAGAGAAAGAATTCCATCAAGCAGAGAGAAGTAAACAAGCAGCGGAAAAAGCCAAAGAAAAAGAACTGCGGGAGGAGGGGGAACTGGTCAAGGCAGAGCAGGCTGATAGAGAAAGAAATGCCGTTGGTATTTATCCCGTCCTCTCAGAAGAACTAGCTAGAGTGACCCCCTCAGGAACACCCCGTAGGTCGCGAACGCCACCACCTGTACCCTATAGAGTACGTAGAACAAAGCCAACAGCATCAGAGGCTTTTATTTCCTCCTATCTAGAAGAGCCCGCACCGGACTATGCAAACGCAGATTTCCCTCAGCCCCCATCAGCGGATCAGCTCCAACAGCTTCAGCTCCAGCAGGTCGTGAAAGACGACATAGGGCCCGGGGCCGTAGGGGGAGGGGGGCCACCACCAATGCCATCAACGCCATCAACGCCATATAAGTATACTGTAGATGTAGCAATTTCACGTTGTATATACGATCCAGTACCAGGAAAGGGTTCAATGCTCGTGATTTCACTAAGACTAAGACAAGCCGTCGACTATTTGGTCACACTACCTGACATGAAAGAACACCTAGATAAAATATACCGTTTCATTAGAACGGGGGAGGGACCCGAGTGTATAGAACAGGCCATGGAACACAGAAAGGAAGGGGTTAAGAACTACATTCTCCGTTTTATGATTAACTGCCTGATCAGGGAACAAGACCAAGGAGAAGGGGATGTAGAACATGGTTTGATAGAATGGAGTGATAACATAGATGCCGGCCGGCATGATAAACAGGGACAGACAGATAGCATGTACAAGAAAATACGAAAAGAAATATTAGCAATACACAGAGTATGGTCTGACGAGAAGAATGAGTCATCAACGGAAGAGTTAGAAGTGGAAAACGAAGCAAAGGACAAAATGAATTATGTAGGTAAAGCACGACAGTTTGACAGGCCCAAGTGCCTCGACTACCGTAAACAGGGACAGGCTATAAAAGAAAGATATTCCCTTGAAAATCTATTCCAAGCTACTGAAAAAGCCCTGAAACGACGGATAGAGAGCAAGCGATCTCACACCCCACACGAAAGGGAGTTGGCCCGGTCAGCCACCCAGTGGGTGTCCAATTCTAATATATATAGTAATGATATAGTGGCCCAGACTTTCTTGAGCCTTCCACCGAACGAACAGCGTTTGGCCGGTATTTACATGGTCCAACATTTGATAACGTTGTATGAGCATTAATATTCCGATCCCGGTCACTTGTATAAATTACTGGACGACATCCTTCTAGAAAGATGGACAGGCCTGGGTACTGACTTAATTAATGTCATTCTGGATCAACGACATAAGTACTTAAATTCTCTGACCACATGCATGCTTCCCACCCCATACCACGACAGAAAGCACCTATACATAGACAGACAGAACCCCCTACGAGAGGTACATCCCGTCAGAAATGCTCAAAATGAGCTTCAACGAGTGTATGTTTACACCCCCTTGACTAAATTAGAAATACTGGAAATGAAAAAGATGTTGCCCTGCCATGATAAAGACCCGGGGGGGTTTCACCGTGAATTAAAAGACATTCTCCGCATCGGAGATTATACGTACGCTGACATCCTGTAACTATTGAAAGTACTGTTGCCTGCAGGTATTTATGAAAAGCTTAAGGAAAAAGACTGGGAGGTGGGAGAGAAAAAGTTGAGTTGGACAGAATTGGAAACAGAGGATAAAGCCAGGCTTCCGGGGGTTGGTCTTGGTGACAAAGCTAAAGAACTACCTGAACTCCTAATACAGGTTTTGCCTAGACTATTGATTACGAAAAAGGAAGATTGGGATGCTATTTCAGCTTGTAAACAAAAACCAGACGAGGACACAAGCGATTTCTATTCTAGATTCGAGAAATGTTTTACTATTAATAGTGGCCTTAAGCCCGGTAGCGAATCATATCCACATCTTTTCGTGAGCAAGTTAGTAGAGAATTCCTTACCCCAGATTAAGAATAGAGTACTGAAGGTTGAGAGTACTTGGCAAGCAAATAGCCCTTCACAAATGTTACAGATGTTACAATATCACCAGAACAGGATTAGAGAAGAGCAGGATCAGGAAAAGAGACGCATGAAAGAGACAAAAATGAAGGTGCTGGTTGCCCAAACGGTACCGGCAAACACGAACAGAAATGGCACGGCACCTGTTAAGGGGAACTGTAATTATTGCAAACAACCTGGTCACTTTGTAAAGGATTGTGCTGTCCTGAAACACAATATAGCTACAGGCAAGACAAAAGAACGACCACATCCTCCTAGGCAAAATAGCACCCCACAGAACACACAACAGACAGTAGCGAATTTTCCACCCCCACCACCGCCTGTTCATGCCACACAACAAATGTATCAGTACACGTAGTCAGACTATCCAGAATACCAAGCATTCTCATGAAACAGCCTTGAGAGGGAAAATGGCTTGCCCCTTATTGAGGTTCCTGTAGATCAAGAGGGTCCCTATGTACATATTCGTGTATTGGGACAAGACAAAAAATTTCTGATTGACACAGGGGCGAGCAGAACTACCATCAGCCATGACGAGGTTCCAGGGGCACCTCTCTCGGGCTCACAGAATGTTTCCCTGGGATTTTCAGGAAAGCCTATTGTTAATGAAGTATCGAAACCAGTTTCCCTTGGGGTTGGTCCATTGTCACGTACCACAGACTTGCTACTTACTAAATCATGTCCAGAAAACTTACTTGGTATAAAGACATTAAAAGAACTAGGAGCAGTTATTTGTTGTTCTCCGGAAGGAGTACGATTGTTGTTACATGATTTTAAGGGACATTATGTGTTGACAGATTTTGACCACAGACTCCAGAATGTACCACAGCACCTATGGGCACAAGGTCCGACTGACGTAGGTTACATGAACATAACACCACACCGTGTCACTCTCAAAGCAGGAGTAGTGCTACCACGTATCCGACAATACAAGTTACCACCTGATGCCGAAGTGGCATTATTGAAAATTATTAACAAACTCATTGCACATGGGGTGGTAGTGGAGACTGACTCGAATGTATGTAACTCACCTGTCATTCCTATTCTTAAACGATCAGACCCTAATGCACCACCAGTTTACAGACTAGTTGTTGACCTTCGAGAATTGAATAAATGTGTAGTTCCACAGTACCCAGTGGTCCCAGACATTTCTTCATTACTGACTGCTATTGATTCTGAGGCAATGTTCTTTACAGTAATTGACCTGAAGAATGCATTTTTCAGCGTTCCAATCCATCCTGACAGCCAGTATCTTTTCGGATTTAGTCTAAAAGGACGCAGTTTTAAATTTACGAGAGCTCCCCAAGGTTTTACAGAGAGTCCTAGCATTTACAGTCAAGCATTAAAAAGACAACTGGACAGTATTAATATGCCTACCAACACTGCACTGCTCCAGTACGTTGACGACATCCTAATTACAGCACGATCAGAAACAGACTGTGAACATGCATCACTGACAGTTTTACACTTTCTGGCAGACCAGGGGCACAAAGTGTCCCCTTCGAAGTTGCAATTCTGTGCACAGCAAGTGGTGTACCTTGGACACTTGCTGTCCAAGAGAGGTAGACAGCTGACACAAGAACGCATTCAGTTAATTGCTAACCTTTCACAGCCCAAAACACAAAAGGAAGTGCGGGCCTTCATTGGCCTCACTTCATACTGCAGGCAGTGGATTCCCCAGTATGCCTATCTAGCCAAACCACTCATACAGTTGACAACACAGGAGGCAGCGTCTTCGACTGTCCTCCCTTGGACACAAGAACACACCTTGGCATTTGAAGAATTAAAAAGAGCCTTATGTCAAGCGCCAGTTTTAGCGACTCCTTGTTACAGCAAACCCTTTATGCTTTTTGTAACTGAACGAGATGGAACAGCATTATCTGTCCTCACACAAGATCAAGCAGGAAAACACAAGCCTTGTGCTTATTTTTCTAGTACACTGGATCCAGTGGCACAGGCTCTGCCTGCGTGCCTGAAATCAGTTGCAGCAACAGCCCTAGCCATAAAACAAAGTGACTCGATAGTGCTGGGACACCCCCTGACAGTACAGGTACCGCATGCAGTGGAAGTTCTCTTGAACAGGACACAGACACAACACTTGACTGTAGCGAGACTGACAGGTTATGAACTGACGTTATTTCAGCCACACATAGAGATCAGACGATGTAACATTCGGAACCCTGCTACACTTTTACCCTCAAGTACAGTAGACACCGCACCACATGACTGTGTGGAAATAATGAATACAGTGACGAAACCAAGACAAGACCTGACAGATGTTGCCCTTCCAGACCCTGACCTGACACTATATGTAGATGGATCATGCATGAGAATGAGCACAGGAGAGTTAGTGGCAGCATATGCCGTGACTACTGCTACTGAAGTCATAGAGACACAAAGAATAGACACACTGTCAGCACAAGCAGCAGAGGTCATCGCTCTGACACAAGCCTGCATAAGAGCTAAGAACTTGAAAGTAAACGTTTATACAGATTCACAATATGCTTTTGGCGTAGTTCATGACTTCGGAGTTCTCTGGAGGGAGAGAGGTTTCTTGACCTCTCATGGTGCCAAAATTCAGCACGGCCCACTTATTCAAGCCCTGTTGGAAGCAATACATTTACCTACAGCCATAGCCATCCTGAAATGCAAAGCACACACCAAAGTTACAGACACCATCTCCCAGGGTAATGACCTGGCAGACCGAACTGCTAAACTTACAGCCCAGACACCAACAGACACGACAAGGACAGAGGTACCATTACTGACAAAAAGTATGACAGTCAGGGATCCTTCTCAAGATGTACCTGACATACAGACACATGCCACTCCAGACGAAATAAAGAAATGGACTGAACAAGGAGGGGTCCAGACTGACCAAGGCTGGATGACTAAGGGCAAAGCTACATGGTTTCTTCCAGATTCCATGGTACAAGTGATCATAAACACAGCACATAGTCCAGCACACTTGGGAGAGAAGGCAATGATAGACAGCTTACAGAATATTTGGTTTAACAAGCACCTGCGTGCAGCAGCGAAACAAAAAGTACGAACTTGTATGATCTGTTGCCAGTTCAATCCAGGTAAAGGCATCCCGGTGGAACAAGGCGGATTTCATCCTCCTGACCACCCTTTTGAGGTTCTCCAGATGGATTATATCCAAATGGACAGATGTAGAGGTTACAAGTATGTCTTGGTAGTTGTGTGTGCACTATCTAGATGGACAGAAGCGTATCCAGTCCCAGATTATACTGCTGTGACAACGGCCAGGCAATTGGTGCGCAAATTCTTCCCTAGATACGGATTGCCCCGTGTCGTGTACTCAGACAATGGTCAGCCATTTCCTTCTGAATTAATGAAACAAGTGTCACTTTTGTTAGGATATACCTGGAAGTTCCATTGTGTACGACACCCTGAAGCAGCAGGCCTTGTAGAAAGGCATAATCAGACAATTAAGACGAAACTAGCAAAGATCTGTGCAGACAAAGGCGTGGATTGGATGGTAGCCTTGCCGGTTGCCCTCTTTTACATGCGTATGGTAGCTCATTCCAGAACAGGCCTATCTCCATATGAAGTGGTTTTCGGTAGACCGCCGAATATGTGGGGTACACCTATGCCTAGGAAAATAACTGATGTTGACAGTAACATGCTGACAGATTACCTGGCTTCCTTGATGTCTGCACTACTCTTGTCGTTCACAGGTTGCCGCCGCCTTCCCTGACAACACCCAGGTCCAGGAGCACGCCATAGTCCCTGGCGACTTCGTTTTTGTGAGGAACTTTGATCGATCAAGCCCCCTTGAGCCGCGTTGGAAGACACCGAAATTAGTGTTACTGACGACGAGGACAGCCATCAAGGTCGAAGGAAGAAAAGGTTGGCTCCATGCCCATCACTGCAAAAAGTACTTTGGAGACTCTGGAACTTTGGTAAAGAACAATGACATTACAGACTTTGAGCCCCCTTTGCTAGAAAAGACTCCGCAGCAAGAATACAGGTCCAAGTTACGATTTAGAAAGTCAGACAGCGTTTAATTGTTTAAGTCCACTAGGTGGTGAATCGGTTAGGCAAGTTTCTGACATGTATAGGATCGCGGACCAGAATAGTAAAAAGAGCAAAATGAAAGAGAAATACTGCAAGATATTACGCAGTAGATGTATAGTAACTCTGATTTTTATGTCACTTCTGTGCATCACTATAATATGTATCAGCTTAATTCTACATGTTTTCTTCCCTCCTATCTCTTCACATATACACTCTTTCTTTAATGACACTGTAGAGCATACATTTAGTGACCTGCCACCCCATGAACTGTCATATCGACTAGCCCTGCGCAACAATACTTTCATTCGGATGTTGCACCGTTCCCATCAGACCAGCAATGCGACAGATTGCTGGGTATGTGGCCAACTCCCACCTTATCAGAAAACGAAGGGAATTCTGCCCCTCGTCCCTTTTCCATTCTCCCACAATGGTTCGTCCGGAGCATGGTTTGCCTTAATGTCATCACTAGACAGAAAGTCCACAGTTTACCAGGGTGATTGGATATGGGGAAACTTGAATAAAGTAATGAATGAGGCATGTTTTCCAGACGAAGACGGACTCCCCCAAAGGAAGGGATCCGATCTAGAAAATGAAGAGTATGAGCAAGGAAATGCTTCCCTCAGTTTTATAATGCTAAATGTTCAGCCCCTGCAAAATGCAGGTCCACCGTTTATTACAGTCCTACCAGTAAAAGGTGATTTGTGTGTTAGAAAGAAAGGATCAGTACATATGGGACACAGTGAGTGTAATACGGTAGTAGAGTTTACTGATCAAGGAAAGTCTTCTTTCAAAACATCTCGCCATACCTATTTCATTTGCGGTCAGACAGCCTATGCACATCTGCCCTTAGACTGGGGTGGGACATGTTATATATCGTTCCTGCTGCCCCCCGTCTTCCTGGCCCCATCCCATTATCATCGAGATTCACGACTAGAGCCTGTTAGACACAGGAGAGAGACCGATTCCTCCATGATTGATCAGACTGAGACAGCCTGGGAGCAATATACAGATTTCAATAGAGGATTCTTTTTCTTCATAGGTCCCGTTGAAAACAGTAAACTCATACGCAGGTTAACAAGAACTCTGGAAGCAGTAGTAAATGAGACTGCATCTGCTCTGGCTAACTTGACCCAGGAGCAGTCCGCCATGAGACTTGTTGTTCTTCAGAACCGCCTTGTTCTTGACGTCATCCTAGCAGATAGGGGCGGGGCTTGTAGAGTGATTGGCTTCAGTTGCTGCGTTTTCATTCCAAATAATGCGCCATCTGTGTACGCAGCAATAACAAGGCTCCACAAGATTGCTCACGAGATACATCAAGACCCAGGCACCTGGACTTGGTCCAGTTGGCTCTGGAGTGTAATATCGGCATGGGGATGGAAAGTGTTGTCGTTCCTAGGAATGATACTGCTTATGATATTCGGCTGCTGTCTCTGTCTGCAGTGTGGCCCGGCGATTTGCGGCCTGTGTGCCACTGCCTGTGTTCCACATCCACGTATACAAAAGATCAAAGATGAACAAATGATGCTGTATGATCAAATATACGGTCTCATGAAAATAGATGTGTCCTGAAGGGTACAGTAGGGGACAAAGAGGGAATGAGGAAAATGAAATTTTACATGACCAATGTGTCCCCTGCGTGTACCCCAACGTTTAGTCTATGTGCATGTCACCCATGCATTTTCCCTCTGTGGCCTGCAATAATAATGCCTCTGCATTTCCGTCCCACATTAGGATGTCAGTTACCAAGTCTTCCATAAAAGAAACGTTAATTCTGCACTGAGGCCCATGTTGCCCATGTGTTTGCATTTTGCACTTTTAATATCGAGATGAACCCATTTTGTGTCTCAGCCTGAGCCAGTCTCCGAATTAGGGTTTTCATGCCTCCAGACACTCTGAGGGCTGCAGCTACGTATCCCTGACCTCTCACATACTTTTGGCTAAGCAGAGAGGGGCCCTGCCCGGGGTGCCAAGACAGTATTTTGCACACAGTTATCTGCTTGCTCTACAGAATCACATTCCTGCCTGGTGAAGAAGGTAAACAGAACCCGTCTGCAGAGATAGGGCCTAGCCTTTTTGTCTCCGTTTAAGTGATTTACAGAGCTCGCATCCATAGAAAGCCCAAGGCCCCCACACAATGAACGAAGAAATATATGCCCACACAGGCTCTTGGTGATGAGCGACCTTTGCTTCAGATAATACATCCCCGGACATAAGATATCAGATAATACCAGACGTGCTGGTCGTCCTGACACTGAAGGCCTCCCTACTAGACCGAAAGTCAGCTCCCCCCAGTCCCCCCCAGTTTCACGTCAATTGCACGTCATGACCAAGTGCGCACACAAGTAGGGTAAGGTTCAAGCTGGCCATGCAACCCCCCTTCATGTATCCACCCACCTATGACTCACCTATGACTCCTCAAGTGAACGCCCACATGTACGCCCTCTTGCACACCCACATGCTCTTATCTCTCTCTTTCTCTTGCTCTGCCTAGAGCACTCCTCCTTCTAAGTACGAGATTGAATGTATAAATATTGTACTCTGTGAATTAATTTTAGAAGACCCTTCCTGAACCTTAGTGGTGATGGAACTGATTCTCCCCTAACTCGAGTTATTGAAATAAAGCCCTTTTGAATCGAACACCACGGACTCTGCCTCTCATTTAATGCATGACCCCTTGTTTAACTATAGAAATTATGACAGGGTAATATTTTATTTACCACAGGAGGATTGGCGGCTGGCCCATATGTCACCTAGGGAAGCGACCATCACACTCCAATTTAGACTGGTACAGCTTAGGATTCTACCTCAGTCATATATGACAGGGATAACCCTGGCTAAAGTAGGCGCAAGACAGGACGACTTCTGTTTGAAGGGTTCTGACAGCAAGCCACCTCCTACCATACTCTCTGGGAGTGCCCGGCTGTTCACCACTTCTGTGAAGCAGCCACAAATCACATGCAGACTGCACTGGGGAAGACGGTAGTACTGTCACCGCAACTGGGCTTATTAAATATCTGGGCTGCCACCGACCTTACTGAAACCGAACAACAGCTAGTGACGCTGGGATACACGCTGGTGAAGAGAGAACTGGCGAGGTGGTGGTGGTGGGGGGGCAACATCACCTTCCGCATTTTTATGGATGACAGAATTAGACAGATGCATGATTGTGGAGAAAGACGTTTTCATAACCCAGGGGTGCCCTAAAAAATGGGACAGAAAATGGGCCAAATGGAATGCTTATCGGGGAGTCATATGTATATCCCCAATGGTGGAGTTGGAAATACGCAGAAATATGTACAGAGATGTGATTATTTAATTTAATTGCTTTGCTGACCTCTGTATACTGTACCATGATGTGAGTAACCAATCAATATTATCAATCGGTAACAACTATATGATTGTCATTAAATTTAATAAAAATAAATATTAAAAAAAAAATGTTCCCATGATGCTTGTTTCCGGTTCAGGGAAGACCTGGCTTGGCAGTTCGGGCTGGACTGTTTCCATGAGGCACAGGGTCAAGACTGGTTTGCATATAGCTTGGTCTGAACTGAGGTGGCAAAGTGAGCTAATGAACAGTGATGGATTCAACCCAGATCTGTGACTGGGGGTTAGTGTCTGAAACGTTTCAGTGCACCGTCCATGTAAATGTAAATTGATACTTGTATAGTGCACTACT
The DNA here is from genome assembly GCF_964263255.1 of Lissotriton vulgaris. NCBI lineage: Eukaryota > Metazoa > Chordata > Amphibia > Caudata > Salamandridae > Lissotriton > Lissotriton vulgaris. The sequence continues at coordinate 106,674,477 of NC_141698.1, forward strand.
CACCCGCAAGGGTCTCAAGGCGCTTGTACGAATACCGCTGTAGAACCCATCCTGGCTTTCCCTGTGAGGCGTCCACTCCTAGGCACCCCAAGGTGGAGGCCAGGCATCCTTAGCGTTGTGGGGGCCGTTGTGGAGATTAAGCAAGCTATTGCCCAGAGTTGCAGAGTGGGATTCCATGATTGGAACAGGCACCGAGGCGAGAATTATCAGGTCCGTGGAATTTTGAGCCCAAGACCCGCCGAGGCAGGGAATTGAACCCTGGTCCCGGGCTAGACCTCTGCATCAGGGTCTGCCGCTCTAATCATTGAGCCACACTTCTCCACACCTCCATCACCTCCTTGTGCTTGCTTTGTTCACAATAAGCTGGCAGGGTATGCCCAGATGTGGGTCCCTTCATCACTTTACCACTGGATTCAAGCTAGCCTGGCTTATGAGGGATGTTACCCCAAAACCAGTCCCAGGATGCTTGTTTCCGGTTCAGGGAAGTGTAGTGTAGTTCCTATATTCCCAATAGGCTCTGCACATTGGAATAATATATCCTATAGAATGGACGTAGTACTTATGTCGACTAGGTCTCTATCGAATATATTAGACTTAATTGTGAGTGCCAGCTATCTCAGAGGTCACTAGAAACTTTCTTGAATAAACAAGAAGGGATTAGTTTCTGACAACCGCATAAACATGACAACTTTGTTTCCCCAAGAATAAAAATGTATCTTCAGAGTCGTGGAAACAACAGATATTTTACTCAGTCAATCGTGCATGCTTCGTTTCATCAGAGTTGCAGAGAAATGGAGAGACAGGCGTTTTCAATAAAAGTATTTATTGAACAGTGTTCTTTCTCATGCAGAGGAAATGAACTGCTACAATCGTAAGACCGGCTGTAAAGTATAATGCGTACAGCGAGAAGAGAATAATAAAATAATACGGAAAAAGCATGGTATTGTTTCTAATCCATAAAATACATACATAAATAACAAAGACTGAGAGCCAGATGTAGGTAGCCAAATATCGGTCGGTAACGGCCGATTTCGGCCGTTACCGACCGGTATTTGGCTTTTGAGATGTAGGTGGGACAGAATTTACAGAATCGGTATATTTACCGATTCGGTAAATTTACCACTTCGGTATTTTACCGAATCGGTAAATATACCGATTCTGTAAATCCATATGTAGGTGGCACAGTTTGCAGTGCCACAGGCTCTTAGGATTTCTTATTTTTACCACCCAATCCTATTGGGTGGTAAAATACCGAATTCCAGTGTACATGCACATCTGTGCATGTACACCTATGCCATGTGACACACAGACATGCCCTCAGGGCATGTATGTGTGCCACATGGCACACAAGCCTGCATTTGGGGTGCTACAGGGTGTCAAAGTGACACCCCGTTCCCCCTGCCAGGATTCGGTATTTACCGATTCTGTAAATACCGAATCTGTATTTCACATTGATTCATATGGGCTTCAAGGCCCATAGGAATCAATGGGAAATACAGATTCGGTATTTACAGAATCGGTAAAGACCGACTCTTACAGAATCTGTAATTTTTTTCCTACATCTGCCTCCTTCCAATTTACCGACTCTTAAATACCGATTCGGTATGAGTCGGTATTTAAGAGTCGGTAAATCGGAATTACCTACATCTGGCCCTAAAAGTACTCAACTGGTGCTTCTAAAATACGCCTACCCCAATGTACCTAACCTAAGTCTAGTACGAGGGAAGAAGTAAGTATGGTGTAGCATAGGTTTAGTTTCTTTGCCAAGAATCTATCCAAGATTTCTCTTAGGGTCTAATCAGCTCTGTGCCTTGGTTTAGAATGAAGGAGGTCTGGTATCTCTCTGTCTCGGGCTCGATTTCCCTCCCAACACCCCGCAAGGGGAGCTTGGAAACACTGGAGCTGGATTCTCAGCAAGAGAAAGGACAACTTCTCTGTCAGTGCATCAGCTGGAGGGTCGGCTTCCTTCGGCACTTGCTGTAGCGAACTGTGTCGGGCAAGTAGGTAGTCGAGCTGCTCCAAACCACCGCGTGCTTGCTAGGGCAAGTGTGAGCATATTTATACCTTGAAGGTGCCTGGTTTGACGTAAAGTTGGACAAAATAACGTCATCAAAGAATCCCAAGGGAATGGTAGTTCTTTGAAATCTCCATGATTTCTAGGACAAATCAATTTTCAAGCAAGGGGATGTCCCTGACTGCTGGAGCAGAGTTTTCCAAGAAATCGTTGTGGCTTTTCGGAACTAGTGGAATTATTCATGCCTGTATTTGGACTGCATGGGCTATGTCTAAATATGGTTATGATTTCTATGCCTATGTAAGGGCTGTGTGAATTATCCATACTAATATAATAAAGAGAGAGACCAAACCTTTGAGGCGGGTAAGCTCCGGAGGCAAAGCAGATGGACATAGGCTATACTCCAGCGCAAAATGTAGTTTGGAAGGGACAAAGCACGTTGTGGGACAAAGGAGTCAGTTGAAAGTAGCACCAGCTCTGAGGTGGGGGTGTGCGTTCAGCATTGTGGTGAGTGTGTGCAAGAATAGCGTTCTAGAGTACGCCGCCTGCACCTTGTGCGTTCAGCATTGTGGTGGGCGTGTGCTTTTATGGCGTGATAATAGTGTCCTATCACGTATGACGTTCACGCGGTGTTGGCGCCGTCATCCGTTCACGAGGTGTTGGCGCCGTAATCCAAGGGACTTGACAGCAGCCACACACGCTGAACGTTGGCGACCTTCATCTTCAGATGCAGAGGCAGAAATGTGGGACACGCACAGCATCGCAGTGCCGCTTTTGAATTCGGGACACACAGGTTTTGGAGGATGCAGAGGTAGGAATTTGGGTCACGCACAGCATTGCGGTGCCGCTTTTGAATTCGGGACACGCAGGTTTTGAAGGATGCAGAGGTAGGAATTTGGGTCACGCACAGCATCGCGGTGCCACTTTTGAATTCGGGACACGCAGGTTTTGAAGGATGCAGAGGTAGGAATTTGGGTCACGCACAGCATCGCGGTGCCGCTTTTAAATTCGGGACACGCAGGTTGTGAAATAAACTATTCTTACCTATTCAAACCATTGCACACGTTCTATTTTATACCCGGACAACGCCGGGACGGGCTGCTAGTACCTATATAAGAACTGATCACCACTGGGTATGGGTTCCCAAGCAGTAAGGCCAAACCCTGCCTCAGTATTACAAAACAAAATGCCAGTACTGCCCAATAAATCAAAGAACTTATTTCTTTCCGTGCATATGAACAAAGCACTATGCAAGAGAGAATCTCATCATGGAATCAATCACTTCGAATTTGCATTTTATTTACATTTTTCTTCTTTCATGTATTTTTTCAAATATTTTATATTTCAACAAGGGTCTGCAATCAATCAATTTGAATTAAGGATAAAGATACACATCTACCAGTGGTCCCGCTCCACCGACGGTGAAGAACTTATGAGGCACATCTTATTTACACTTAGAGAGTCTATGGTCCTGACGAGAACTCCAGAACCAAGGAGTTCGAAACGCGTAGACCTTCTCAGATCACGTTTTTCACGTTGAAACCATAAGAAAACTGAACAAATCTTTGACTTTAGAGACTTATATTTACAAATAAGATTCTATGGTTTTCCACTCATGAATTGTATATAAATTGTAAAAAAAGTGTATGTTCTTTTAGACTGCTAGTTGTATGAATGTGTTTTGAGCATGATTGAAATGTCTTCCAGTTTGAATGATTTGTAAAGGCAAGTATTTTCATGTTTGTTTTGTTGTAATGTTTTTTGTAATGTGCTTCACAAAAAAGTCTTGTTGAAATATAAAATATTTGAAAAAATACATGAAAGAAGAAAAATGTAAATAAAATGCAAATTCGAAGTGATTGATTCCATGATGAGATTATCTCTTGCATAGTGATTTGTTCATATGCACGGAAAGAAATAAGTTATTTGATTTATTGGGCAGTACTGGCATTTTGTTTTGTAATACTAGCACCTATATAAGGGCATGAATCGGGAAAATTACACTAGGGTCCTAAAACGCTATACAACACCCACTCCACTTTATTATGTTCGACATTCCTAAATTCGAAGCATCTAAAACATATCTAAAACATGTGTTTACAATCCAATGGTTGCACACTGAAATGATAATTTTGTGCGGTACGCATTCTAAAAGCAATATTTTCATTCAAAGCATATAGTATGACATTGGAAATGCTATCCGAATGAATCATGAATTTACATGTATGAAATGGCTCTTAAATACAGAAAAAAAAGTCAAGACCATTCCATAGCAGAATATAAACTGTTTTGTTTGTGGACAAGGTCAAATATAGTCTCTTGGAAGTATTCAAAGAATTCTAGTTCTCTAAGAATATTTCTACTTTAAGCAGTCTATTTTCGTTTTTGAACGAGTGATTGTAGCTACGGAAGCCGTTTGCACAGCTGCCTTTGCGGCTTCATCAGCCAATGAATTCCTTGCAACGTGAATGCCATCATGCTGATGACTTAGTGTATGGATGTGGATGGACTTAGTGTATGGATCACGTGAGTCTTTTGTAGTTCTTTCTGTAATTGAACTACTTGTTCCCAAAGCAACTTATGCTTGATAGTGCCACCTTTTGCATCTTTGAAACCGTTTTGAACCCAATTCTGCAAGTATTCATTGTAAGATTGGACCTTGGACACAGTAATAAGAATCGCACACTATGAGTGTGGGGAATTTGCGATCGGTATTTTCAAGCGCCATCTTGAATGCCTGTAGTTCAGCTAGCTGAGCTGTACAGTCTCAGAGATTGTTTTTTTGTGACCAAAGGTCCGAATTTACCATCACGCCAGCAACCTTTAACAATCGCGCATGCAGCACTATAAGCCTGTTACCCCCAATCCGTCTGTATAAATTATACATTCGTACTGTTCTAGAGGCAGAATCTCAGTGGGCAGAGTACATTCTTGTTCGTATTGTAGAAATTCTTGAGTTTTCAAGTATGGGTCAAAAACGTATTCAAAGTTTGTTGCAGCAAGAGACTAAACCCATTGTATCCATCTGGGATGTAAATCCTTTGCATTTGGAATGCTCGCTTTTGTCACTGCCTCTAAGGCAGGTACTGGAGTAACAACCATTATGCGTTTTCTATGTGTGAGGGCTCTCTTTTGCTACTGCAGTTTGAACCGCTGTCAGAATTTTTTCTGTAGAAGTGAATTTAATTTCAGCTTGTGTGTACAAGTGTAATTTATGATCTATTGGTACCTTTTCACCTTCATTAAAGGTTAAGTACGTGAATCCGCATCTTCCTGGAATGATTCGGATTACCAGGTTGTGAACATTTACGCAAGTTTGTAAATGTGTTGTTGCCAACATGCTGTTTGTACTGAACGCAAAATTTCTGTGTGTTTTTGAGTCCAATTAGTTGATTTGAAATCAAGTTTGATTAGTTCGTAGAGAGGTTTAACCCTTTCTGCGTAATTTAGAATGTAAGTTCTTCCGAAATTCAGGAAACCTATAATTAACTAAGTTTTTCAGCGTTTTTGGAGGTTGGAGCAGTGCACATTTTTCTAAAAAGTTAGCTGTCAGGCTTTTGCCTTCACTTGAAAGTTCATATCCTAGAAAAAGGACGTTGAGGTGGGCAATGCATGATTTCTTAAAATTTAATTTATACCCTTTAGATGCAAAGCCAAGAATTATGGTGTTTACTCTGTTCAAGTGCCTTTCCAAGTCAATCAATCAAAATGAGCTTTATTCGATTTCAAGTAATACAATCATAAAAGCAAAAATACAGAAAAAGAACAAGTTCATCATCTAATATTACAATACAAATATATCTATATACAACGATCCACTTGTTTATACAATAAAATCATGCTATATTTATAAACATTTGATTCTTCCTTTAGAGAGATTATCTGTTAGACTCTTCCCGGAATTCACTGATTGTTTGCTTTCCTGATCCTTGTTACATTCTTTAGGAATCCCACCATGGAGACAATACAATAAAAACTATCCAACATCTGCAAATAAATAAAAGCAGGACGGCATTTCCTCCAACCTCCCTGTTTTAGTAGTGGTTTTAACCATCTTTGCCGTTCAGTGAAATAAAACTTACAGAATAAAATCACATGAATCATACTTTGTTGTGATACATTGTCACACGGGCATTGACATAGCTCTCTTGATCAGTCGTTGATGTTTGGGTACGAAATTAAGTGATGGAAAGTCCCAAATCTAAATCTGGTCAAGAGATATCTTTCATATCTGCTCGGGACATGTTGCAAGTATGGTTGAATGCTACACGTGGTTATAATCAATTGGTGGTAGATCACATAGGTTTATTCAAGACAGCAGCTAACCTATTATCTTCTAAATGAGTCATAATTATTCCTTTGAACTCTTTACGTTTAAGGGTGTTCAAGCAATCAGGCAGGGAAAAATATCCAGAATGGCCAATGTCCTGCTTAAAATTCTCAACATATTTCAGCCATAGAATTTTACGAGTATTATCTAATTTCATGGCATCCCTCATTATATCCCTGTTAAGGGCGGCACTCTCTGTAGTCCAAATTGTGTGCCATAAAAGAACTGGCTGGGCCCTAATCAGGTCAGAAATATGTGTGACTACCAACTCAGAATGACAGTTAAAAACTGATGCACTGTTTGGAACGCTTAAGAGGGACCTCAAGAAAGCATTTTCCGTACGCTGGATTAGGGTGCAATCTTGGAATCCCCAGATTCCCGCCCCGTAAAGAGCTAAGCTCACTCATTTTGCGCGATAAATCTTTATTATGATTTCCAAAGGCCTTTTCTCGATTTTTTTCAAAAAATTAAAAAGGGCCGCTATAGACTTCATATATAGTAAATTCCTAGCCTTAACCGCTGGTACCCAGGAACCTGTCCTGTCAAAAAAGTAAATGACTGGGTGGTTTCAACTTCGCTCCCCCCCGCCTGAAATGTTCTTGTCTTGTTTTTAGTTGCCCCACGGACATCACAAAGCTTTTCTTAGCATTCAATCTCGGCCAAGCCTATCCATAAAGATAGAGTAGGATGTCGTCTTGACCTTATAGGCAAAGAATTCTCTACATTGGCAGCTGCCTCTATTAGAGCTGCATAATCGGCTGTTATGACCGTCAAATGTGGTCAGACATGGCGAGTCTCATTGACCTCATTCCTGAGGACCGAATGCAGGAAGCAAGAAAGATTCTGTTGGAAGGAGAACGTGCCGCATCGGAAACTATAAATTACGCTTTGCATATCGCGAACACCAACTTCCGCCAGTTAGCAGGGGCTGCAGTGCTTAGACGCCAGGGATGGCTTAAAGCCACTACTTTCAGACCTGAGAGGCAAACAAAGATTCTAGACATAGCCTATGATGGAGAGTTTTTGGTTTGGTAAACATATTGATGAAGCCCGCTGAGCTATAAAAACTGACACAGATACTGCACGATCATTAGTCACTCTTCAATACGGGCTCGGATCTTTTAGAGGAGCGAGAGGACATGGTTTTTTATCAAGAGGATACCAAAACCAACAGAATAAGCAGTATCAATCTCAGTACAGCCTTTCATCCAGACATCATACCGTCAATAGTCTACGACTAGTATCTCCCGTCAGGGTGGTCGAAAGGGATCACAGTATCAAGGTCGAGACACTAATCGGAAGCAGTGATCTCCACAGGGCGCCAACCATTTTACCCTCCTTACTCGTGGGCCCGAAGAATTCAGCTTTTGTTCACAAGTGGCAGGAAATTACATAAGACCATTGGGTTCTAGACCTAGTGACCAACGGCCACACCCCGGAATTCATCAAACAGTCATCTATTACTCCGCCCAGGGGTCCCCCTCCCCCTCGTCTTCACAAGATTTTGACTTGTTTAAACAAAGGAGATTTTATGGCTTCTCTGGATATGGAAGATGCATATTTCTACATACCTATCCACCACAAAAAGCGCAAATATCTTCGCTTTCAAGTGGCTGGCACCCATTATAAGTCAAAGTGCTCCCGTTTGGGCTGAAATCGGCACCAAGAACCTTCACCAAGTACTTGGCACCAGTGGCAGCAGCATTGAGATCTTGAGCAATACAAGTATTCCCTTATCTAGACGATTGGCTGCTCAAAGTCCTTCAGAACATGAAACCAAGATTGCCACAGCAGAATGTACCCATCTCTTCTCTTCTCTGGGGCTGATTCTCAACGACAGCAAATCACAATTACGTCCTCTCCAAGTCATATTTTTTCTCAGAGCAAGGTTGGACACAGTCCAGTGCAACGCATTCTGATCACACGCCCGCCAGCTACGTCTTCAAACATTTGCAAGGTTAATTTCAAAAAGGTCAGTCTCAGTCCGAACGTTTGCTTTGTTCCTGAGGATGTGCTCTTCAGCGATACATCTCATACCCTTGGCACAGCTCAAAATGAGACCTATTCAGGAGAAACCTCAAGATCAATGGAAACAAGCCATGGGTTTGTTCGACGATACCATCAAGGGCATGCCCTACATGATAAATTCTCTGCATTAGTGGTCTCACATTCCTACAAAACATTCCAGATTTCGTTTTAACGACTGATGCCTCCATGGAAGGATGGGGGTGTCATCTGCAGGACTTGCAGATTCAAGGAAGATAGTCTCAAAGACAAAAACAGCAGCAGATCAACAGGCTGGAGCTCTGCGCCGTTTTTCTGTCTCTCCAATCATTCCTCCTGAGGATTGCGGGTTCCTCTGTGCTAGTCCGGACCGACAATACCATCAGCATGTATTATATCAACAAACAAGGAGGAACTAAATCAGCTACGCTCTCGCAAGAGGATCAGGAATTGTGGGAAGGGGTCACATTCCACAAGATGCCCTGAGAGCAGATCACGTCTGGGGCTCCACAATAGCCTGGCGGACACGCTGAGCACTTCTCAGTTGGACTGTCATGAGTGGAAGCTGGAAAAGGAACATGCTAATCAAGTGTTCCAAGCTTGGGTCAAACTAGCACTGGATCTATTCGCAATGAAAGAGAACAAGGAATGCTGATATTATGCCAGCAGGTTCCCTCAACAGGGATCAAGAGGGATGCGATGGTCAGGGATTTGTGCGTACGCTTTTCCCCCAATACCATTGGTTCCGAAGGCGCTCCGCAAGATGATGCCGGAAGGTTGCCATCTTATTCTGATTGCACCCTGTTGGCCAAGACAATATTGGTTCCAGGAACTTCTACTATTGTCTCAAGACAAGCCTTTCCAGATTCAGGAAATGCTCAAAATGTCCTTTTCTCTGCTCTTCTTCACTTGTCAAACAATTTATGAAAGGACTTTTCCGAGAATTCCCTCCTGTGCGAGCACCCCTCCAGAGTGGGAACTAAACACCGTGCCAGCGCAGTTAATGAAGCGTCCATTTGAGCCGATCCATAAAGCTGATCTCAAATTCCTCACTTGGAAGGTTGCCCATTTACTGGCTCTTACCTCAAAAAAAAAAAAGGGTTCGTGAAATCCAAACTTTCACTATAAAGGAACCCTTTTTACATTTTGCCCGGGACTACGTAACCCTTTGAGCAAATCCCAGGTTCATTCCTAGGGTGTAACTACATGAAAGGAGGGTCCTAGGGGATGTTTATCGACCAATCATTGCTACTGCCCCTATACATATACAACTACCAACACAATGTAGCAATTGGTCAAGAAGAGAATTGTATTGTATGTGTCTGTCAATACGTGACCTCAACTGTTATGTTGAACAGCGAAATCATGCCTAGGGTACTTTCTCTGTGCGTAGAAAATTCCCATCAGATTACCAACCTGTACCGCCCTACATCATCTGGGAGCCTTCTCCATGAAGGTAGTTAGTCGTACTCTCTGAAGATTTGGCCAGGCTCAGCTTAATCTCACCTGTATGTCCCAGTGTCAGTATGATCTTTCTAGGTATCAAGTGGCAACTGACTAGCAGTGCTGAATAGTGAAAATCATAAGTGATTGAAGTGAAATTTGAGTAAAATTGGGTAATGAGGGGGTAAAAATGTTTTTAATGGGCACCTCCTTACTCCCAAGTTTTAAAAAACAGTACAAGTAGTAGTGTAAACAAATAACTACTAAGATAGGTATTAGGCCGACATGTTTCTGCAGTTAAACGGGGCCCACAGGTCTCCTACTGCTAATCAGGACCATGAGTGCTACTGCTAAATTATTGTGAAACAAGTGAAAAAATGTTATTATATCACCTGAGATTCTCCTGATTTCGAGGGCCAATGTGTACCAAATTGTCAAAAGAGAACAAACAGACAGAAACATACAAAAAGAACATACACATCATTAGTAGTGTATATATGTCACATTATTCCTTCAAGATTCATTAATCAGATCAATGACAGACATATTTATCTAAAGTGATATACCGTGATGATGTCTCGACTTTAGTACATTGTCACTCACCTATAAGGTAGGAGAATGTAGCCCCACCTCACCTGGCCACAGCGCAGGTAAAACGGGGTACCAACACCATTTTACTTGAACGAACCGGTAAGAATAAAAACATTCTTTCTGGATCTATCCACTCCAGCTGAAAGAGCATTACACTCGCTGGATGTTAAAGCGTTTTAAAATTCTACCTACAGAAAACTCAGGATACTAGACGATCCAACCAGCTGATTGTGGCTTATGGTCAAGCAACTCTTGGAAATGCTGTAACAAAGGCAACATTAGCCAGATGGCTGGTATCTGCTATTCATTTCTGCCATGACAAGGCTAACAAACCTTTGCAGAGGAAAGTCATAGCTCATTCAACAAGAACAGTACCAACGTCGACAGCTTTGTTTGATGGAGTAACTCCGGAAAATAAATGTCATGCTGTTACATTGAAAAATGTCCACACATTCACTAAGCATTACTGTCTTCAATCTTCGCATCAAGACGATGCAGCGGTTCGACAGGCTGTTCTACGTCATCTCTTTCATTAAGATCAGACTTGAGTGCTTTTGCCCCTTTATGGATTATTCCATTCTTTAATATTCATGCAAATGTACAGATTTGTATGTCTGCAAGATTTTAAATATTTGTGTATATATATATATATATATATATATATATATATATATATATATATATATATATATACTTGGATATAGCTTTGCGTTCTTTAAGACAACTCCATTTGAAAAACACAAAAAAGAGAAAGATGCTTTTCAAACACTGAGGATTCTATTTGGGAGTTTATGAACCAATGTCTTCCACCATCCTCAAATGACAGTATATAGTTATACTGCTTGCTACTCTGATTAAGGCATGTGTATCTATACCAGATAAGAAAACAAGTTACTTACCTGTAACTACAGTTATCCAGTATTGGTATCTTTCATAGATTCACATGCACCCACCCTCCTCCCCGGCTAGTCAGTACTCTATATCTGGGATACTTACTTCTCACTTGTGCTAGGAAAATCTGAGGAGAACTACCTCTGCTGGGAAGGTTCTAGAGGGTGCTAGCAGCTGATTGGCACTACTTTTGTATTTACTGTGGGACTCCCGCCTCGGTGACGGGGAATGATGCAGGCATGTGAATCTATGAAAGATACCAATACTGGATAACTGTAGTTACAGGTAAGTAACTTTTTTTCATCTCCAGTCTGAAATAATAGTTTTAAATAATACTAAATCAGAAATAATGTAGTTTATAAACTAATTCCCACAGCCTACTTAAAATGTATTTTAAACATCCCTCAGAACAGATTGAAATAACAGACTTACTTTAAGGAAGAAAGTTGAATGAACATGAATCACGTCAATGAAGGGAAATGACCGCAAGATTGGAAAACGAGCTTGTGCGGCAGCAGGAGGAGGCTCGGCAGCAGGGGGAGGAGGGGGGCCTGCACTTGCGGGAGCATTTGGCGGCGCGCGCTCCCGCAAGTAGATCGCCTCACGTCCACGCGTTGCCATTGATGTCAATGCAACGCGTGCACGTTTTTGCGGGGAAAGCTGTGCCCATGACATAAGGTCACTTTCCTGTGCAGCGCATGTGCGCTCCGTAGGCCGAGACCTAAAAAAGGAGATCTATATGCAATCAGCATTGGGCCTACCACAAAAGGGACAGTTTAGCCCAAATTACTATGCCATATCCCATTTGCACTGAACACATTGAAAGTCATGTTTCAGCAGCCGTGGCCTGTGCAAGTAAGGGTGGTGGGGTCGGGTTGGTGGGAATTTGAAAGACGACCACAAGGGAAAATTACATAAATAGTTAATTTTCTCCCGTTGTTGTTTGCCGAAATCCTCCATCTACCTGGACTCACTGCCCTATTGCTCTTACCTGCATGGGTAGCGACTGGTTTGGAGCGAAATATAGTATTTAGAAAAGGCAGAAATTGTTCTTTATCTTGCTCACTGGGTGGAAAACTATGACCTGTCTAATTGGCTCCATGATGTATATCATAAGATTGTGCAGGAGACCAAAGGTCTCAAAGTGGCAGAGGAAGTTTTCACTATTTTACAGTGATAGGAATTAGAAATATTTTCTGCTTTTATTTTGTCCCAAAGTGTTCTTTAGTAGAGGAGTTTCATATAAATGTGTTTGTTTTTCTGATTGCTAAACTAAACAGTAAATCGTTTCCAATGGGGACATGGAGCATCCATTAAAACTCCATTTGAAAAGATAATTATTAATTTTATGAAAAAGTGGAACAGCTATTACAGCATTCTGAGGTGAATGCCTTTATAAACGTTCTGGAAGACAAACACTTGGGGCCTGATTTTCATGTCAACACCGTTTCTTGTGTGAACTGCTCGACCATACGGTGATGGATTAAACCTAGATCTTTTGACTGGGTGTGAGTGTTTGTTTGATTCAGATGCTCCGTCCATCACCACCCCCTTTTGTACCGCTTTTGGCCGCCATAAGAGTGGCAGGGTATGCTCAGACGTGAGTCCCTTGCTCACTTTGCCACTGGATTCAAGCAAGTCGAGCTGAAGACGGCTGGAATGCCAGAAACCGGTCCTCGGAAGCTTGTTTCCGGTCCAGGGCAGACATGGCTTGGCAGTTCGGGCTGGACTGTTCCCATGAGGCACAGGGTCAGACTGATTTGCATATAGCCATGTCTGAACTGGGGTGGCAGAGTGGGCTAAAGAACGGTGATGGATTAAACCCAGATCTTTTGACTGGGTGTGAGTGTTTGTTTGATTCAGATGCTCTGTCCATCACCACCCCCTTTTGTACCGCTTTTGGCCGCCATAAGAGTGGCAGGGTATGCTCGGACGTGAGTCCCTTGCTCACTTTGCCACTGGATTCAAGCAAGTCGAGCTGAAGACGGCTGGAATGCCAGAAACCGGTCCTCAGAAGCTTGTTTCCGGTCCAGGGAAGACATGGCTTGGCAGTTCGGGCTGGACTGTTCCCATGAGGCACAGGGTCAGACTGATTTGCATATAGCCATGTCTGAACTGGGGTGGCAGAGTGGGCTAAAGAACGGTGATGTATTAAACCCAGATCTTTTGACTGGGTGTGAGTGTTTGTTTGATTCAGATGCTCCGTCCATCACCACCCCCCTTTTGTACCGACCATAGGTCGGCGGTTCCGGATACCTTATGATGATGCGACTGCAAAACTTCCATTTCTATATGGGAGCTTGTGCAACAGGAGAAACCCCGCCTGCAGCACATGTTCCCAGGGCCATAAGCAGAGGGCCAGGGTGAAGGGGACCCTGCTAAGGCCCCCCAAATTTGCTTTATGACAGCCTTTCTATGTCTGAAAGTGCGACATGGAAAGGCTGTCTGAAACCAATATCATGATCACGAAGGCGGAAACGCCGTTTATGAGGCCATTCTGACTGGCCGACGAGCTCAGGAATTTCCTGGCTGGTTTAAACCCCAACCGCCCTCATTGTAATACGGCGTTCAGAGTTTAAACATACCAGCGGTCGGAGACTTTCTGACCGACATTGTAATCAGGCCCTTGGTCTTCTGCACACACACCATTGCCTACATTTTTATGCTAGAGCAGTGAACAAGGGGGGCTTATTTAGAGATTGGTGGGTCGGATCCTCCAACACAAACATGGCTGATGTCCCGTCCCCCGTATTAGAAATGCATTATATTTTATGGCACTTGTAATACGATGGACGGATACCCATCACTGTTTCATGGAATATCCTGTCTGTTTAGCACTAAATAAGGCCCTTATAATGGAATATTTAAAGCATAGGATATTTTGAGGTAGGCTTTCTCATCCAATGCCAACCCTCCAAATTCATTTGTCACCTCAGGAAAATCTCTGAAAGAGAAAGAAGCTGCAAAGTAAATAATATGCATTAGAATAAAAAGTTATTTTGGTGACAGTTGTTCTTATGGACACATTATACCTCCTGTGCAGAGGTTTATTCATCCATCTCTCTCCTTATATTATTACATTCCTTTGTGGCTAGATACATCTGTGAACTGGTAGGGCACAGAAAGGCATGTTGGTGCGAATTGTACTCTAGCATATCATCCTATCAGGTAGGAAGTGTACTATGCCATTGGAAGTATACTATGCCAGTGCAAAAGCCCGAGTTAATAAGTCATGCCCCATGCTGCCGGGATGGCTGTTGAGCAACTTCAAACATAAATAATGTACAGGGTAAATACAATATCCTTCCAAATCACATTTCAGAAGTTAGGCAACATTTCTTTCGGAAATGCTTCATTACTGCGCGCTGCGCTTGGCTACGTAGGCGCTTCTGCTAATTTTAAAAATACCAGTTTTTGTCTTTCTCATTTTCATTTTAGTTTTATAATCATCCCCTGTTTTTAATTCCCACCCTCCGCATTCTTGCACCATAATAGTGCCCTACACCGCGACTTTAGCGGTTTGTCCATCGAGCCTCTCACGAGTTTGAGCGCCATCTTGGGGGTATTCAGGGGACGCTGACGCCATTCACACAGCGCTCTAGCTGTCAGGTTGACTAGCTAGAGCCCTAAATATCTCTGGTAGGATGGCGCGCAGCGTGTGTGCGCTGCGTGTGCGCCGGAGCGACGCCGGAGTCACGCCAGAGTCCAGCCCGTCTGCGCCCATCCGCGCTGAGTACGGGCTGGACGGCTGGCCGACTGGACATGCTGATGGGGAGATCATAGGTGTCAGGTATTCTAGTCATGACCTGCTAAAGCTAAAGCCAACTAATCTTTCTTGCCACCATAAGAATGCTCCTGAGGATTTTCTTAACCCCCCCGCTGTGGTTGCTTTCTAGAGGGCCACATGGGGTCTGTCTTTCCCTCAGTTCCCTCTTTGTCTGGACAGAGCAGCAACATGGGAGGTAATGTCTCGAGGGAAAGTGGCTTCCTTATTAATGCTCGATCATTAATTAAGCATAATGTCGTGTTCAGGGACTTTGTCCTAGATAGAAAACCCTCTTGGGTTTTCGTCACTGAAACCTGGGCAAAAGACTCCTCGGGTCCAGACCTAGTGGAAGCTGTCCCAGAAGGCTACTTTTTGGCCAGGCAGGACAGAGCAGGACGTATAGGAAGAGGGCTGGGCATCTTATATAAGGACAATCTCCTATGTCACACTACTCCGCTGTCTGACCCTCAGGATGCTTTTCAGGCCCTGTATTTTTCCTTAAAAGGCTCCTCTGAGAGTCCCTTCACAGGTGTCCTGATCTACCGTCCTCCTGGGTCTAGAGCTGATTTTGGACAAAATATGCTCAATATCTTAGAACCTTATTTTGGTTGTGAGCATTTAACGGTCCTGGGAGACCTGAATTATCATTTAGAGAACTTGGAGTCTAGTGAAACTCACTCACTGCTGGATGCTCTATCTGCCTGTGGGCTTAACCAGCTTGTGAGGGGTGCTACCCATCAAGCGGGCCATACGCTTGATGGGGTTTTCTCAAATGACAGCAGGTTGACTGTTATAGACCCTCTCCCTCTTTCATGGACAGATCACTATGCTGTCCCGATAGGAAGTGTCCTGTCCCATTACGAATAGCAATGGAAAGGGCTTGAGTAAAATGGATCCTCGGCAGAATTTTAAGAACATCTCAAATGACACTCTCGCCCCTAGAATTCCCAGTGTGACCATCTCTCAGGAAGAAGATGTGTGTTTGGCGGTCTCTCAATTAGAAAAGGCCGTCACAACGGCGCTGGATGAACTTGCCCCTGTCCGCATGTGCTGCTCTGCTAGGAAAAAGCAGTTGGCCCCCTGGTTCTCGGAGCCATTAAGACTCCTTAGGCAGGGAGTTAGGAGGCAGGAGCGTCTCTGGCGGGCTAGCTGGGATCTGAGGGAGAAAGAAGCTCATAGAATCCTAGTGAGGGGCTATAAGATGGAGGTAATAAGAGCTAAGCAGGAATATTTCACTGCTCGTACCACTTCACTCTCCTCCCCGAAAGAGCTTTTTAAAATTGTTGATTCCCTTACTTCCCTTCAGATTCCTGATCCCGTTATTGGCTCTCAGCAGCTTTGCAATGACATAGCCATTTTTTTTCAGGCAAAGATTGTTGACATCTATTCGGCCCTAGAGCTACAGAAGGCTTTAATCAGTGATTCTTCTGGTCCTTCTGCTTCTGCCCCAACTCTGACGGAGGACATCCCTTTAGGGTGCTTAGCTTTTTTTCCACCCCTTTCACTTCAGGAATTAGAGAACCTCCTAAACAAAACCAGGTCGGGCACCCCTTTGGATCCCTGCCCTCTTAAGCTCCTTAAACAGTACAAGGAGACCTTTTTGCCTCCCCTCCTGGATATCATGAATAGGGCAATGAGGGATGGTACTTTCCCCTCGCAATGGAAGAGGGCAGTGGTAAAGCCATTGTTTAAGAAGCCAACATTGGACCCAGGGGTTCTTAAAATCTTTCGTCCTATTTCGCTGCTCCCCGCTCCTGCTAAGATGCTGGAAACCCATCTCAACCAGCATCTTGCAGTCTTTCTGGAAAACTCTGGTCATTTGGATCATTCGCAGCACGGATTTAGGAGGGGGCACAGCACCGAGTCGGCCCTTACCATAGTGTTGGACAACATCCGCACCCGAGTTGATAGGGGCCAGACCACCCTCCTCATCCTGTAAGATCTTACAGCTGCGTTTGACACCCTCTCTCCCTTGGTGTTAACATCTCGTCTGAGGGAGATTGGGGTAGAGGGGTCCGCACTTAGTTTGCTGACCTCCTTTCTTGACCAGAGGGAACAGGGAGTAAAGCTGGGGGAGTTTCTATCTCCATCCCTGCCTGTGCAATGTGGGGTCCCGCAGGGGTCGGCACTAAGTCCAATCCTTTTTAACATCTATGTGACCCCACTTGACAGACTTATTAGATCTTTTGGGATGGAGGTAGTCTCCTATGCTGATGACACCCAGATCTTGGTCTCTCTCTCCCAGCCTGTCAGCTCGGCTGCCTCCAATTTTAGACTCTGTATGGAGGCAGTCGCTCAATGGATGATTTGCAATTCATTGAAATTAAATGGTGAGAAGACTGAGATCCTGGTGTTTGGAGGAAAGGAGGACATTTGGTCGGCAAATTGGTGGCCCGCATCATTGGGAGCATGCCCGGTACCTGCTGCCTTAGTCAAAAATCTGGGAGTCCTGATCGACTCTACCCTCAGTATGCGTCAGCAGGTGAATAGAACAGTCTCTACCTGCTGGGGCTTAATCTACATCTTGAGGAAGATTAAGCACTATCTATCGCAGCAGGCGAGAAAGCAAGTCGTGGTCGCACTCATAGGCTCCCGACTTGATTACTGCTTCAGCGCTTACAAATGGTCCAGAATGCGGCGGCCAAGTTTGTGTTAGACCTACCCAAACGTGCGTCAGCCACCTCTGCAAGGAAATCTTTACACTGGCTCCCGATTGAGGACAGGATTTCCTTTAAAATAATGTGTCTGACCTATGGGGTCTTAGCAAGAAATAGGTCAGGTGGGATAAGAGACCTTTTGGTTCCTTACACCCCCTCCAGAAATCTGCGTTCCACTAATAAGTCTCTGCGATCTGTACCCCGCGTCCGCAGAGCCAATGGGGTGGCAGAGCTTTCTCTAGCCTAGCCCTGAAAATGTGGAACGCTCTACCTGTGGAAATTAAGTCCCTCCCCACTATGCAGTCCTTCAGAAAGGCCCTGAAGACTCGGCTATTTGCTAAAGCCTACCTGTAGTTTTGTTTTGCCTCTTTGGAACTTTTTTGATAGGAACCTTGATGCCTTTGGGTTTTAGTTGCGCAATATAAGTTACTTTTTCATTTCATTTCAACTCAGTCCAGTGGAATGTTTGAGTTCCAGATAAGTCTGTGGCTTGCCTCACCTGACCAGTATTTTTGAATAGGCATATGATTCCACGTGATGCTTTTCTTTAAGTTTGGATTTATAAAAGCAGAATGAAAATCTAGTAGTTCATGTAAATTGCTGCTTCCATATGTTTTGTATTACAATTGTAATGCTAAAGTGATCCAGTTGCCCACAAATGATTGGATACCACAGTGATACAAGCACAACAACTCGTCCCTCACATGTGAATAATTGACTATGTTTCTTTGCTTGAATGTCTTTCTTTTAAAAGACGGTGGTACTTCTGGATCCAACTGAAGATCCTGATGATATCCTGAGAGCAAACCGTACCAGAGAGAAAACATTTGTCTTCGACATGGTTTTTGATGAGAAAGCTACCCAGGTAACTTTTCTATTTCTACTCCTATTTGACTTCTAGCCAGTCATATTTTCCTTGTCTTTTTCCTTCAGTCATATTTAGGGTATTGTTTGTTCCCATGTAAGACACCTCAGATGAAATAATCATATACATTCCTATTCCTTTGTTTTTGATTATACAATGTCTCTCTTGTGTACTTGATACCTCAAATGTTCTCTGAGGGGAGAAAGCAATTAGAGTAGTCTAATTGTAAGCATTGTAGGAGTACTGCATTTGCCTACTGTTTATCTTGAAATGACTGCAGTATTTGAGGTTTCCAGAAAACCCCTTGTCATCAGACATACAATTTTACAATCTTGAAAGTGCAAAAGAACAAATAAAGAAGAGTGGTTGGACAGTCTTCTGCCACATCTTATGACAGAGGGCAGAGCTGCGTTGAGATAATCGTACTATTAACAAAATGAGGGATGCCTCAAGCCCTCCCCTTGTTTTTGACTGGGATCTAATTAATTACGGCCAGAGAGCTCACTGAGATAGTACCTACCCATTCCTTCAACTGCACCTGAATATGCTACATGTTGATTCCATGGTGCCTTTTTGGCACTGACCCTGGCCTTTCTCAAGATCAACTTTATGTTTACATTTGTTTTATTGTTGCAACAATGAGCATATGAAGAGAGCTAATCATCTGCTGGTGTAGCGTCAACATTCAGCCACTGCCATCTATTTGTTCAACTTCTAACAAAAACGTTCCCCAGAACCCCCCTCCCTAGCCACTCCTGCAAGTTGGAACAAATATTACCACCATGGACTTGTAGTATATTCCTTCAGAGATCCGCCTCAGGCGGGCTATGTCGGAGGCTCAGTAAGGCGCAACAATTTTAGATATCTCGGGCAGGTGAGCTCTGTGAATTTGTGGGAAGGAAGTGTAATGAACAGTTGCCAGATCTCCCGGAAAGTGTCCTCTTGTAGCTTGAGTGTCAATGAGAGCCTCTCCACCCCCAGTAAATATCAAATTCGGTTGAGCCAGGACTGCCTAGTCGGGACACTGTCCGTGCCCCAGAGGCCAGAATTAATTGATGTGCTGCCCCCAACACCAGTGCGATATGTCTGCCCCTTTTGGAATTAAGTGGGTAAGTCAGCGGGTTGGGAAGGCCCAGCACACCACAGAATTTTCCCTAGTGTACCAGGGGAGACGCAGCATCTACCTGTCAAATCTGTCTCCCTGTTCGCGGTTCCTTCTGTGAAGACGAACTGGAGATAAATACCAGTACATGGCGATATTTGTTGCTCTTTTTTATACTGGATGCATTAGATGTTGTACATTGCGCCCGATTATAAATATCTCGCCATTCCTCTAGGGATTGTTGGCCCTCCAGTTCCCGTTCCCATCTCAATTGGGCAGGCGATTTTGAGTCTCGCGCCTCGCCCATCAACATCCTTTATATGTCAGAAACAAGGTGTCTATCTGATTCCTTACAAAGAAGCCACCTCTCGAATTTAGACAGGTGCCACTGCGCAGCTCGCCGCACTTCCGGCTGCATCGGCCAGGGCCTAATTTGGGTATACCAGACCCTCTCTCCCTCAGGGACTGCATAGTTTGGCATCAGGGTGTCAAATTGTATGGGACCCTCTTCGTCAAAGAAATGGCCAATTGACCTGCAACCATGCTTCTGCCACACACCGAACGCAACGCAGTTCATTCCCGGGGTGAAGTTCTAATTTCCCACCACCGGAATGTGCGGGGAGGAGAACGACAAGAGGCTCCCTCTGCTAGCCACTGCATCCCAGACCCTAAGGGTGGGCCCATAATTGTGGATAAGTAGAGGTTGGTAGGGCAATGGGATCGGCTCAAGAAGGGGATCTTCCACACGGCTGTTTCCGCTAATGCCCTATCTATAAACAGCCACCCCTTTTCTGATTCCGGGAATGACCATTCTACTAGAAACCTAAGCTGCGTGGCCTGTAAGTAGTGTAGGGTACATGGAATTGCAAGAACGCTTTCAGTCGGAGCACACCAGCTACATTAGTGTCGCAATCCGGAGCGTCGGCCTGCCCTAACAACGTTTTGGAAGGCTCTCGCTAGAATCTGAAGTGCTCCCGGTGGGAGCCAGAGAAGTAGTGTCAAAAATATATATAAGAATCTGGGGAGGACTGTCATCTTCAAAGCAGCGACCCGTCCCAGCCACGAGAGATAGTACAGCTGCCATCAAGCTAAATCTGATTTCACCCTTTTAACCAAGTCCCTGTAGTTAGGGGCCACAACCTTCTGAACCGTCGGTGCGAGTTGGATACCCAGGTATGAGATAGAGCCCCACTCCCATCGGATTGAAAAGGCTAGAGAGAGATAATCCTTTGTTTCTTGTGAGACCGTTCGGTTTCATTGCCTGGGTCAAGATCAACTTTGACTGCATTGTAATCGCTGAATGAAATTACAATAATGAGGTATTCTTCTTTGCAATTGAGGCACTTAGCCCAATAATCTAACTGCAGAGGCAATTTTCAAGGTCAGTGCAAACATGACCAATTATTCAGCTTACAATGACTCCAGCGATTTTACAGTAGCTGGTGAATATCTGTGAGATGTGTGGATTGTTCTTAACACCTTGTTGGCCTTTAGGCAGCAACTTTTAGACAAATGATCCCAGGAGGCACCATCATATGAAATTAAGTTCTCCATTAAGAAATAACCTCACAAAGGAAAGAGTTGATTGCTTGACACTCATTAGCCTCTGTAGGAAAGTGAAGTATTATGCAGTGAGGCTGGTTAGGCTTCACTATGTAAATCTCAGACAATTCCCCCCAAAAGATCCTTTGAATTTACACTAATAAATCCCTAGCTCAGTCCTTGTAGTGTGGCACAGACCAGTCAAGCGTTACTAAAGAAACGTGTTAAGCATTTTAGAGTACCAACATGAATGATAAGTAATTGACTTGATAGAAATTCGACACTAATATGTAAAAATAAAGCAGATTTGTTATATTAATTTAGATACCCAAATGAAGACAATCCGATATGTATAACTGGAGCTATGGATTTTGTAAGGAAAGATAAATTAATTCAATTCAATTCTGCAGAACTTTAACATTGTGGTAAATGTTTGTTTGTTTGTTTCAACTTTATTTCGGCTATCTTAGCCATAATAGCAAGAAAAAAAGAAATAAAACATTTTACAAGCAAATATCCACAGTTCCTTTAACAAGCAAATATCCACGTAAACAGGCTGCGAAAAAGTGGAGAGAGACAAGTATGCAATTTATCCATATTTACAATTACCGCCATAAAAACCGACAATCTCATTACATAAATAAGATAAAATTTTAGTTTAAAAGCCAGAATAAAAACGTTTAAAGACATTACTTTAAAAAAATATATACAATATACAGAATGTGCAAAATCGCAGAGACTGGAATCAGGTTAGTTGCACTATAGCGTAAGGCCAAGCTTCTTTCTAATCAGATACACATTAAATAGAAACCTACTTATGCAGAACACTACCAGTTGTGAGGTGTTGGACTTAAATATACGTTCAGCTTCTTTATAGGACCTAACACCCACATTTTTGCATAAGGATCTGATCCAACGAACCTTGGGAGACTTGTAGACCGGGCAGAAGAAAAGTAAGTGAACATCATCCTCTTTCGCCTTTTGTGAACAAAGGGTGCAAAGATCAGTTTCCTTATTGCCCCCCCACCTAGAAGTATTTGTATTCGTCTGCAGGACCCCATATCTAAATTGCAAATATAAAGATTTTGCTAGTGGTGGTCCTATCTCGGTCATAAAAGGTTCGAAGGAAACAGTAACCTTCACGGTCAAAAACTTTTGAGTCAAAGAGCCGGTTGATGAACTATGAAGTATTACATTAGTGATGTAAGACCAAAAAGTGGACTTCAGAAGCTTTTTGCAAAGAGGTGTCATGCTCAGGGGCTCTTCCCAAAAATTGGAAAGCCCTAGCCTAATGCACCAAAATGAGATATGTTTTAACCATGCTATGTTCTTATACTCATCAATCTGCATGATTTCTATTAAACCGCTTCTATAGTTAATCAACTCCGGAGTAGTCCTCAACCTTACCCAATAGAGTAGTGGCCTTAAAATAGCTTGGTAGTCTGTGCGTTTAATGTCGATATCCAAAAGCACTGGAACTAGGGGAGTTCTGGTCGGTATTTTAAGTAACCTACGTATGAAGTTGTTTTCATCCCGTTCAAAGTTTCTTTTACAGGAAGGCCACCAAACCTCAGCACCGTAAAGTGCCGTTGATTGGGCCTTTGCTTTAAATACTTCCAATGCTGGTGTAATAGCCTTAGAATGACTCCCACCATGTACTTTTAGGATCGGCATCGAATTTTGTTTAAAGGATAATCTGCTTTTTTCTAGATGCCCCTTCCTAGAAAGGTTACTGTCCAGCATTATGCCTAGATAGTTAAAGCTCCCCACATATTCTAGTTTTTGGTTGTTTAAGGCCAAGTTTTTCTTAAATGATTTTTGCGGGGTTATGGACATGTATTTGGCTTTGGGTGAATTGATTTCTAGTCCCTTTTCCATACAATAACTATAAAATGAGTTGACCAAATTTTGGAGTCCCTTCGGGGTCTGTGAAATGAGGATTGTATCATCGGCAAAGAGTAGTGCCGTGATCGATTTCGTCACGCAATTTCGGGAGTCATGGCTAAAATCTCCCAGATATGTAGGTATATTATTAACATACAGTGAGAAGAGCGTGGGCGCCAGCACACAGCCTTGGCGCACGCCCCTTCTCACTGGTATGGCCTTTGTGACTTGACCTCCCTTCCCCCATCGCACTTTGGCGTAATTCCCTGTGTGAAGTCTAATTAACTCTACAAGAAGTTCGCCCGGGACCCCCATATTTCTTAATGTGTCCCACAAGAGGGTGTGAGGGACGAGGTCGAAGCCGGCCCTCAGATCCATGAAAGCGACGTACAAGCTGCCCTTCCTAATATTAATGTATTTCCAGCAAATACATGTGAACCTGAATACTTGGTCTACAGTGCTGATTTTGTTCTGAACCCTGCCTGGTATTTGGTCAGTATCTGAGTCTCCTCCATCCATCCTAAAAGTCTATTTGAAATATGCCTGGCATAAGTTTTCTGTAAAAGATCAATTAAACTAATTGGGCGGTAATTGGCTGGGTCATAACGATCCCCTTTTAAAAAAATCGTTACAATTTCTGCCCCTTTCCAAGTCTCGGGGATTGGCATGCCTGCCGCTATGGAATTGCATAAAAAGTTAATGTAAGGTCCCAGACTTCCATATCATGTATTAATAGATCACCAGGGATCTTGTCAGGTCCTGGGGCTTTACCTGCTTTAATGGCCTGTAGTGCCAGGGTGGTCTCCTCTAAGCTAAAATATAGAGAAGCTATACTAGGGGCTAAATCGACCTCTTGTTCTTCTATGCACGAACCCACTTCATTTTGTGAGTAAAGTTTGGAGAAGTGGTCGCACCATGTTTTTTCATCTAAGTAAAGATCCTTAGGTGATCTACCGGTCTTATTCCCCTTTGATTTTAAGCTCCAAAAGGCACCATGATCTCTCATTTTGGCTGCAGTTAGAAGATCCTCCCAGATAGCCTCATCCCACGCTTTTTTCGTCAGTGTTAGAATTTTGTTATACACATGTCTGCTATCTCTAATATCCTGTAAGTTCTTGGTTTTAACTGCCTGAATTAGGTGAGACTTAGCTAAGCAGCATTCTTTATTATACCAGCGGTTACCTAGTCCAGGGTGGCTACTGTTTAAGTATTTGTCCTTATCGTAGATTTTACTCAAAAGGGGTGTTAAAGCATCTATCAAATGATAGTGCATATCTAGTACACCTTGGGAGCCTAGTGTAAGATTCTGGCAGGATGCAACGGTGTCTGAAAAGGTGTTATAAATATTAACCATCGTTGCTTCTTTGGCCAAAATATAAGGCCATTTTAGGGCACGCCTGTTATTTGTTACCTGGGGTTCGCCATCAGTACTATTTACTGCAGCATCAACAGCTAGTTTGGTTATAAAAGGCTGGGAATCTAAACATAATTGGAGCGGCAGGTGATCACTCTCTGTCCTAAAGTCTACTTTGAAATCCGTAATTAAAAACCATAGACTTAGGGAGACCAGTATGAAATCTATATGCGACTTGGAGTTACCTTTGCGGAATGTTGGTGCTGCTGGTCTATCTGTCTGGAAACGGCCATTACATGCCATTAAGTCATGTCCCACAGTTAACTGTAAAATCTGAATTGCTGCTACCGTACTTTTAACTGCCCCAGTACTATCTAGAGCAGGGATGTCATTTGCCCTGTCCTGTTCATCAGATAAATTGTCAAGGCCCAGTACTGGCTCAAATTTGCAGTTAAAATCCCCGCCTACAATCACTTGTGTGTTAAATCCTAGTGTATCAAGATAAGAGTCCAATTGCTCTATCACCTTGGATTCCTTGTTTAGGGAATTTGGCCTGTTGTATACATTTATTAAGAATACAGTTTCTTTATCTTTTGTCACCATTTTAATGCCCAGAAGATCTTGGGATAGAATGGAGAGGGGAGTAACTTCAATTTCCAAAGTGCTTCTTATCCAATTCACTAAGCCCCCAGATGCTCTTCCTCTTACTGAAGGGATAGCTTCACGGTAAAAAGTTTTATAACCAAGCCTGTGTGGGATGTCTAAGGCCCAGGTCTCCTGCAGGAGAATTACATCATAATCATCAGTGTAAGTGCACAAAACAGTATCCCGGAGATTCCTGGATAGACCTGCTATATTCCATGACATGAGTTTTACAACCGGGCTACCATGAGGAGATATTGGAGGTGGAATCACTTGACTAACCTAAACTTCTATACCCCCTACTGCGGTGAATATATCCCCGGTACCTCCTTTAAGGACTTTACTAGTGCAGTTTGTTTCTATCTCAGTACTGATGTCGCGGGATAGAAGTAGTGAACCATCACCAGAGTCCTTGGCGCTCCGTCCTAGTGTATTTGACACTTGCTTAGTGGTAGAAGTCTCATCCACCTTGCCCCACTTGTTTTCCCGGGGAATAATAATTAAAGTAGGATTAAGTAGTCAATCTACCTCCTCTAGGTTGGTTAAACCGTCAAATCTATTCTCCAGGGTGACAGATGGAGACTGCTGTCTTAGGATCCCATCATGCTTTGGCTTGTAGAAGTAACCCAGGGGGAGTGCTCTAATAAGCGTATTTACACCCTGGGGATCTACCATACATTGCAGGGCCCTCCTAGCTTGTTGGGGGCGCCTAAAATTGATAACCACACAATCTCCTCTTAAATCTTTTGGTGAAGACCCCAGCCACCCTACACTGCGGACCATCAAAATGTCATGGGTAACACCCGGATGGAACCGCTTACATTTAACCAACCAGTCAGCAACCTTATTACGGAGGTTTTGCCAAGATTCTTGTTGATCCCTTTTAAAGAGGGTACCCCTGTTGGAACGGTTACGTATGGTGAAGATGCCGGGGGTAAGTGTAGGATGTCAGTATTTGGCATCAAATCAGTTCCTTTTGGACTATATACTTTAGTCATACCAGATGGTTTACTCAGGCTTCCCTGGGCTGTCGGTCTAACTATTCTTCCAGTGTCAGCACATACTCTATTATGTGTGAAGTCCTTTCTACCCTCAATCAGGCAGGCAGCCTTTTGGGGGAGATTTATAGCTGCCGCCTGGCCCTCTACTTCCCTTCCTGTTGGAATGGTTTGAGGTGGGGGATTACTCCCTCTCCTGCTAGTGGTTCGTTCGGCGTTCCCTTGTTTTGCACACAAGTGTTCTATTCTAGCGGTAAACTGCGTTAAACTAGCTATCAAGTCTTTCTCGAGGCCCTCCACTTTCTCCTTTAACATTGCTTCAAGGGAATCCTTCAGTGTAGTTTCTAATTTCCCAAGCCGTATCTCCAACCCTATATCCAAAGAAGTGCTCCCACTGTCTGTTTGTGTGCTAATGTTCTTTAAGACCACATGCCTACTTGTCACTTGGGTATTTCCAGCCTTTGGTCTAGCTCCGCCGACTTCCTTACAATTCCTTTTATTCTTTACTGTAGGGATTGCCATATTTTTCATCGGGCCCGGATCTTGTCCCTTGTTTGAAGTAGCTAGTCTATGTGAGCGAAGTCTCTCGCCCAGTGTAGGGCTAGATTTAGATATATCTTCCTCAGGGGAAGTAACCACAGAAGTCCTTGGGGTGTTGGACAAACATGATGTATTGGGTGAAACTTCTATTGGGCTGGGTAGAGGTATGCTTGCAGTAGCCAAAAGAGGTGAAGGTGAAACAGGGGACTGTCCACTAGGGTTGACTTCATTTGTAGCCATAACAGATATATCCACATCAGGTCCACTGCCAAACCCTTGTTCTATACCCTGCTTGTTGATAAGGGCTACAGGATAGAGGTTTATTTCAGGTGATTTAGCATTACTAATTGTGCCCAATGAGGACCTCTTCTGCGCCTCAGCTATACCTAGCGACAATCTCTTCTTCGTCTAGGCTATCTCCCGTTGCAAGACCGATTCGGCTCTAATCAAAAAAGCATCCATTGTGCCCGCTACTCCCTGCCCCACTCTCTGTACATTCTTGTGGTTAGATGCCATAGGGTATAGCAGGAATATGGAATATCTAGAACTCAAAGTCCAATTATCAGAGTCTTACTTGACCGGGGGTGGCCCAGCCCGGCCTCCTCCGGCCTCGGATGGCCGCTTGTCCCGGGCTTCTCCCGGGCGAGCCCGCGTGCGTCCCGCTGCGCGTTGGGCCTGTGAGAATTTTAATGGTCCCAGGGGGCGTTGCTTTCGGCCAGCACCTCACGCGAGACCGCGCTTCCTGCTGGCTGTTGTAGGCAGGCAGCGCGCGGTCCGCGGGTGACTCGAGGCACGGGTGGCCAGTGACAGCAGCAATCCCCCAGCTCTCCCTCGGCAGGCAGGCAATGGGCAGCAGTTTCCCCCTCTCTCGGCACGGGATTATCGGCAGGTTCCGAAATGAAGATCAAAGTTCTCCTCCAAGTTCAGGTCAGTTAGGTTGCGCGTCCAGCTGCGCTTTGGGCCGGTGAGGATTTTAAAGGTCCCAGGGGGCTTTGCTTTCGGCCAGCACCTCACGCGAGACCGCGCTGCCTGCTGGATGTTGTAGGCAGGCAGCGCGCGGTCCGCGGGTGACTCGAGGCACAGGTGGTGAGTGGCAGCAGCAATCCCCCAGCTCTCCCTCGGCAGGCAATGGGCAGCAGTTTCCCCCTCTCTCGGCACGGGATTATCGGCAGGTTCCGAAATGAAGATCAAAGTTCTCCTCCAAGTTCAGGTCAGTTAGGTTGCGCGTCCAGCTGCGCGTTGGGCCGGTGAGGATTTTAAAGGTCCCAGGGGGGCGTTGCTTTCGGCCAGCACCTCACGCAAGACCGCGCTGCCTTCTGGATGTTGTAGGCAGGCAGCGCGCGGTCCCGGGGTGATTCGAGGCACAGGTTGTCAGTGGTAGCAGCAATCCCCCAGCTCTCCCTCGGCAGGCAGGCAATGGGCAGAAGTTTCCCCCTCTCTCGGCACGGGATTATCGGCAGGTTCTGAAATGAAGATCAAAGTTCTCCTCCAAGTTCAGGTCAGTTAGATTGCGGGTTAAATGGTAAAAAGCACTATTGATGATCAGTCACTTGCAGGTCTAGTTGCGTGGAACCTACTGAGGATTAAGGTGATGCGGGTCGCAGGACCATGCCACAACAGTCAGTTGAATTTTACCTGGCTTGTAGGGCAGGGGTGCAGAGTTGCTTTGGCTGTCGCTGGTGCTGAAGTGAAAGCCGCGGTGAGCTGGTTTTACCTCTCAGACGGTGCTGGTGAGGAAACTGATACAAAAAGTCAACAACGGGGTCACTGAGTTAGTTGGTTGAAGGTGCTGTGGAGTTCTCTCAAGGTGCAGTGT
This sequence comes from Lissotriton vulgaris, assembly GCF_964263255.1. Lineage (NCBI taxonomy): Eukaryota > Metazoa > Chordata > Amphibia > Caudata > Salamandridae > Lissotriton > Lissotriton vulgaris. The sequence goes on from NC_141698.1 coordinate 106,702,916, forward strand.
TGAGTGAAGGTAATGGTTCCCGGACTGGTCACCAACAAGCTTTGGTAGAGGTAAGGTCAATGAGAAGTTGTTTCGACATCCGGAGGTATGGGGAAGACAATAACCGCCTGAAACTTGCTGGAGGTCAGATGTTCATTTCTCACAATGCACTGGACCATCTACTTTTGGGCGATCCCTCGGAGGGCCTGATGGCCAGCGATTCTTTGGTTTCGGGAATGTTGTTTTTACCTGCGGACTAGTGCCTTTGATCTAAAGGAGCCTTAAGTTGCCTTTGGCTCTCAAAGGTGTCAGACCGATCTTTGGTCTGAGGCGAGTTAGGGTGGTTGCCACAGGTGCAGAATATTGCACCTTCATTTTGTGATGGTTCTGTAGTGTCAAACTCGGGTCTCTTCTTTCTCTTTTGTTGCAATTCGAATCGGAACTGAGGTTCTGGTGACAGGGATGCACCCTATATCCTAGATTTAGGGATGTGGGTAGCTCATTTCCTTGATGTGGCACTTCACTAGACATCCTGTCAGGGGGGAGGTGTCACCTCCTTCCCATCCAGGCCTTTGTTTATGACTCCTGGAAGTGTTCACAGCTTCTGGCAGGGGTCGGATTACTGTCTTGGCAGCAGCAGCTGCAGGCTGTCAGTCAGGGCACATAAAAGTCTGGGGCAACCAGGTGTGCAACCTCTAAAGTAGCCACCTGGGCACATGTCACATCAACTCTGGCATGAGAATCATGTTATGGGTGATAAGATGAGTTGTTTAATACCAAACATTACATATTTCAGTGGGGGCCATAATGGAGCTGGCAAACCCTGGGTGTCTGGGTGCGAGCCCACTATATCCTGTGGCCCCACTGATCACTTATAATAGTCCTTAATGGAAAGGGCTATTATAGGGACATATAAGCTTGTACTAATATACCCACACCTTTAATATAATGCACCCTGCCTTTGGGGTGACTGGTAAAATAGTGCTTCGATCTTGCCACACATGGTGAGGGCAGAGTTGAGTTTCAGCTGTTTGTTCTGCTCATGCAGTTTGAAATGGCATGACTGCTGCCATTTGTTTACTTAAGTCACTCAGAGTGGCACAAACAGTGCTGCAGGCCCTGGACCCCTTTAACTCAAATGCCATGAGTACTACTGGTACCATTTACCAGAGGCTTATAAGGGGGCTAAAGTCATTGTCAATCGGGGTTACCAATTCACATGTATCAGTGTTAGGGACAGAGCACTGGGGCCTTGGCAGCAGGCTCCAGTGCACTTTCAGAGTCATAGGGCCCGATTCACAGAACTAACTTAAGACAAAATCCTAAACTTACTACTTTTGGTATTCACAGAAGTTAGGATTTTGTCTTAAGTTTGTCTTAAGACAGACTTAAGACAAAATCCTAACTTAAGTCTGTCTTAAGACAAACTTAAGACAAAATCCTAACTTCTGTGAATACCTAAAGTAGTAAGTTTAGGATTTTGTCTTAAGTTAGTTCTGTGAATCGGGCCCATAACCATCAGCATTGGAAGAAATGGGGGGGGGGGGGGGGGTGAACATACCAAAAGGCACTTTCCTACAGCCTCCATCAAGGGAACGGTGTCAGAAATCTTGATAGAATAAAAGACATCTTGGGAAGATCTCTCCCACCCTTTGCCACCTGCTGGTGTCACCGAAAGACCAACAAATCCATCTCTTCCAGACAGTGGGCCTGAGTTAGGTTTTCAAGGTACAGAAATTACTTTTGGGCAGGAGGTTATCTCTAAATTTATTGGACGTCCGTCCATTAGGGTGGCAGAGCACATTTCCTCCGCTACCCTTTATGGATTGCAGTCCATAAAATCTAAAGATGATCACCAGCGAAGAAATCTTCTTTTTACTTTTAAAGGAACTGTCGTCACTTTGGTTCCCCTCAAGGTACAAAAAGTTTGGTGGACGGCAGCTGTCTGTTTTGATGGCCAGTCAACAAATTTTTACATTTTCTTTGTTTTCCAGAAACAACTTCTCAGAGTGAGAGTTTATTTGTGAAGAACAAAAAACAAATTGCCCTCCACATCCTGGGAGTTTTTACTGACCTCAAATTTTCCAGAAATACAACAGTGTTCTAGGAAAATGTATTCCACCAAGACCACAGACTATAAGCCATATTCCATCTGCAGGAAGTAGACGTTTATCACAAATTGGCACAGTCTTTGCCTGAGTGTCTAGGCTGCGGGTATGAAACAAAGTTGAGCAACATTTGCTCTGTAAAGCATCCGAAAGCAATCAAGGAGTGGGACGTAAAGTCGCTAAATTAGGGCAGAAAGCATCCCAAACCACTGCTGCAGGTCATGGGCCACTCCTGTGTCAAGAACCGGTCACACTTCAAGTCTTCGGGTAAGTTCAAGTCCAATTCACGCCATAAGTGCAAAAAGTCTAAGAAGGCCTCATCTTCATCTTGAAAATTCATTTAATTGAAGTCACACAATTAACATGCCAGAGAACTGACCCTCCAGGCACCATCCAACTCTGAACCTATTTCAAGGCTGGGCTCTGCAATCACTGAGTTTCCTGGGTTGTTGACCCTTCAAAGTGGCCATGATGCAAATTTTCAAAGTGATGCTGGCTCCCTCTGGAATTTCTTAGGGCCTCATGGAGTCACTGTGGCCCCAATTGCACTTCCATGGTGTTAAAAATTGCTCCATGATGCTCCAGTAGACGACCAGGAAGCTGGAGGTGAAGTTATATGCAGCAGAACACAAAACATGGGTCAGACTGTACTCTAAACCACTGCTCCCAGCCACGGGGCCTTCATGTCTTTGGATAAGTCCAAGTCACACCATAAGAGCAGGAAGGCTAAGCAGGACTGTGGAAGGTCTCATGGTGAGTTCTGCAAAGTGAGGAGGCATCTGAGAAGAAACACAATGTGCCCTATAATTAAAAACTAGGAGCCAGATGTAGGTAGCCCTTTACCGATCGGAATCGGCCGAAAATACCGATTTTCGGCCGTTTCCGATCGTTAAAGGGCTATGGAGATGTAGGGGCACATATTCGGTAATTTTACTGAATCGTTATTATTACCGATTCGGTAATATTTACCGATTCGGTAAATACCGATTCGGTATTTGAATTGAATCCTATGGGCTTCAAGGCCCATAGGATTCAATAGCAAATACCGATTCGGTATTTACCGAATCGGTAAATACCGAATTTCAAGGTATCTGTAAAAAATACAGATATTGGTACCTACATCCCATTTACCGATTTTGAAATACCGAATCGGTAAAATTCGGTATTTCAAAATCGGTAAATGGGATTTACCTACATCTGGCCCCAAATCTGCTAAGTCTTTTCCCCCTTTTTTGCAATTTGGGGTACTTACGCCTTCATAACGTTTTTCCCTTTTTGCAACATCATGTGGATTCAGAGGATACTCAGAGTTCGTGGATTCATATGGAGAAGACCAAGAAAATTACCAACATACAACATTTTATTTTTATTTTGGACAGATGGAAAAAAGGGCTTAATAAGAAAGTATCCGTTTTTTCCCTAAAAATGGCATCAACAAATCGTTTGCTGTGCTTGGAACACCAATTTCCAAGTTGTCAGGAACAAGCAGGTTGTAATGAAAAAAAGATTTTTTTACCACAGTTTTTGTATTTTTCTAAGAGGTAGTATTTTTTTCCTAAATGTTGCTCTTTCAGCCTACTTGTTGTTTGTGAGGGAATGATGTGCAAAACCCATGGGTGATCCTGAAAGCTATACATTTTGGAAAAGTAGACAAGATTTTAAATTCCGCAAGTGGTCATTTGTGCATATCCTCAAGTTTTTTTTCAAAGAAAGTAACTGTTGAAATTAAAAAAAATAGGTAGGAAAAAACAGCCATTTGTGACAACATTTTCATCTGCAACTTCTTGTCATAATGGCCGATTTACAATATACAGTTATGTCCACTAGACCAGTGGTTCCCAAACTTTTGACTCCTGAGGACCCCCATTGAGTCACCACTGGAAGCCGGGGACCCTCAAGCAATTTGTATGAGTTAAATTTCAAATATTAAAACAGTAATTCAAAGAAAAAAAAACACGTGTGCATACAAAACAAATACTCAAAGTACTAAGGATTTTGGGGTTCAGATGTACGACCATTTAATTTAGCACCTCACAATTAGCGACACATGGCAAGTGGCAAATTGCGAGTCGCTAAATGAAATGTACAACAGTGTGTTTAACACTGTTTGGGATTCCCAATGGGGTCGCAAATTGCGAGGTTCATTAATATTAATGAGCCTCTCGCAATTTAAGAGCCCATTGGGGATGCCATCCCTCCCAGGTATGGTGGCCTGGTGGGCTCTGCAGGCCACCATGTCTGGGACTGCTTTTAAATAAAGAAGTTTTAAAAAGAAAATGCAGCCCATTTACCATGCATTTAAAGAAAAAGGAAATGAAACATTTTAGTTTCATTTTCTAAGAGCAGGCAGAGGTCCCTGGGACCACTGCCTGCCCTTAAAAAGTAATTTTGCATGCATTTGCAAAGCGGAAGGGGTCCCCTGAGGACCCCTTCCCATTTGCAAATGCATTACCATCTACTTGAAGTAGGTGGTTATTGCGAATGTTTTGCGACCGCAAAACATTTGTACATGGTTTTGAGACTCGCTATTTCGAAGGAAATGCCCCTTCCAAATACCAAGTTGCAAAACGTATTTAGCGAGTCGCAAACAAATTGCGACTCGTGAAATAGGCAATGTACATGGCCCAATAGGTTTTTGCATGCGCAAACAGGTTCGCGAACCCGTTCGCACATATAAAAACAGATCGCACATCTGGCGCTTAGTATTTTATATTGAAGTAATAGCCCCTCTGTCACATGTATTTCATTTGTTTGATGGCCTCTCTCATACCATTGTAGGATGCCAGAGTACTTTACATCACACACATATAGAGACATTGAATCATACATGTAAATCAGTGTGTATATAAAATGCTTAAAGAGTGCTTAGTCTGGAAAAGCACAAACTCAGGATTCAGAACATAACACGGTGGCTACACTGACTTTAACATTAAAAATGTATTTACACCAAAATAAACCTTTTTAGCAGCATCAGGACAATGAATAACTGGGGAAAAACATAAGTTACTAACTGGTACCAGGCAGTTTGCAAGCAGCTCTTTGATGACAGTTTATAGGTCCCTCTGCTACATTACAATTGTCACTTGTGAAATGCACAGTAACAAAAGAATCTCTGACAAAAGCAGTAACCACGAACCTATGCACATAAAATACTGCGTTTTAAAATACATGTTACACGTTCTTTGCAGTAGGCACATTAACTCTCTGTGCTACATTAGTGAAGTCAAAGCTGCCACTGAGCAAAACTCTCCTCCGCTCCAGCAGGCACATTAATCACTGGCATGATCTTGACACTTTTAGTGTTGCTGGAAAGCTGCTAATTATACAAGAAACTTTTCTGTGCTTTTAAAACTGTTGCATACGACCCCCAGGGAATGTGTCATGGACCCCTGGGGGTTCGCGGACCCCAGTTTGGGAAACACTGCACTAGACCGTTCTGGTTGCGAGGATTCATAGGGCTTGTATGTTCTCCACGAACCCAAGGTACCCAGAGCTAACAACTGAGCTGCACCTTAACATGATTTTTCATTGTGTACTGATTATACAACAATTCTTTCTGTAAATATAAAGAAAGAAAAGTAAGCATAAGGAAAAGTATGTATTTCTAAGAGATACTGAGTTTAAGAACGGCCATTATTTGTACACCTCTGATTTTGGGGTTACGCATGCTATCATATGATTTAGTGGATATTATGCTAAAGGTTTTCTTTCTTGCACACTGGCTTACATTTTGAAGCCACAAATGCAGAGAAATCCAACTGGTAAAAACAAGTATTCTACCTCTCTGTGTTCACAAATGTCTCTCAAAGAAAATGGTAACCCACTTGTGTGGCTGGAACTAGCTTCTGTGACACAAAACACCCCAAGATGCAACCCAGAGGCATCATATTCACCCAGCAGAATCCATGGTTTTGTTTTTTTCTCTCTGTATAGCTGCACATTTTGGCTAACCGCATGCGCGCTAGCGGAATTCCGCTCGCACGCTGGGTTTTTAAAAAACGCACTTTACGTGACGAGCTGGGCTCGTCATCAGCGTGCGAGGAGGCTACGCCATGACGAGCCCAGCTCGTCATCAGCGTCGAAGGGGTTAAAACACATAACACACATTTTCCTTACATTTCGGTGAGAGAAGCATTTGGGTAGCTTTGGTTCTCCAATATTGAATCTTTCATAGATTCACATGCTTGTATCTTCCCCGTCGTCATGGTGGGAGTCTCGCGGTAGTTAGAAAAGAAGTACCATAGAAGTACATAGAAACCACCAAAAGGAAAGAAACACTTTGACATTCATCAGCATCTTTATGTAGGTCTAAACTTTGACCAGAGACCAGCCCTAGACCTCAACTCCCCAGTCAGAACCACCAGGCCTAAGATTTCTAACTGCACAACGTGTGTAAGGGAGTCTCCCTGAGCTCTGCTCAGTTTGTCAGTGAGTGAACTTTTGACCCTGCTTGAATTCACCTCAAGGTATTGTTTTTCTACCTTCTTTACTTCAAAGATATCTGAGGGTTCTAAGAAGAGATTTATCAGGTCCTTTCGATCCTGTGGGAAGGCAAAGATCTTTTCTGGAGATCCACGCAAAGACATCCTTAATTGCCTTTACCCTAACCATACACGCCAAGGACTGTAAATACTGTAGAACCTTTTCAGCAAAAACTCTTAACCCCTTCCGTGCGGGGGTAATTTCCCCTGCTTTGCTGGCAGGTGGGGGGCGTGCACAGCGCCCCTGTGCTCATAACGATCTGAGCTTGTCATGACCACACCCGTTTCCGTGGAACGCTCAGCACAGCAGGGGAATTATCCCCGCATGCGAGCGTTCCACGGCTCATGACGAGCTCAGCTCGTCATGAGCACGGAAGAGTTTAAGGATAGGGAGGCCAGATTGTTGTTATGGCGCCAGAAGAAGATATCAAAATCAGACACTGGATCTGATGTAGAAGAGAGCCTTGGCCATCCTCAGTCGAGAGGAAGCATAAAAATTAGGGTTCTACCTCATTAAAGGCTGATTTAAAGAAATTAAAGTCAGAGAAATCCTCCACTGCCGATAAAACAGCCCTTAAGCCTAAGGAATCAGGCCTAAAAAAATCCTCTACTGCTGCTCTGCCTGTCACACCTCTCAAAACAGGCTTCGTCGACGAAGAAAGCACCGTCGATGGACCTGTCATTGAGGACTTCCACTAAATCCCCAACTTCCATGGCAACTACTGCATCGTCGACGGCCGTGGTGACTGCATCGTTGACGAACACGGTGACGATGATTTCATCGCTGATGGCATTGTCGATGGTTTCGGTGGCAACGACGACGATGACAAATGCTGCTCCGTCGACGACAGTGTTCAAATCACCCTCTCAGCCAGTATCAACGACGATCACTATCAGACGTCTACCGTCGTCCACGGCGGCGTCCATGGATCAAAAACAGGATACAGGATACTAAAAGTCTCCATTTGGTTCCAAAATATCCAGGATTGTCACCTTTACCCAAAATGTCACCATTGCTTCCCTCTTACCTTCTTGATTCGGAGGAATCAGGGGATGAAAGTCTTTTTGGCCTCGCTTACAGCCCCTCACAGCTCAGAGTTAAATGCCAGGACACTGATGAGGAAGAGGAAGTGCAAGGACAATCAGAATATATAGAAGGGGATATTATTCATTCTTGGGTCGCTCTCAGGCCTAACCTTACGACTCTTTCCAAGAGCACTATCCTTATGAGGCTTATGAAGAGCGTCAGGAGGTTTGGGGAGATTCCATGCTGTTGCCAGTCTCCCTGGTCACAGACCTTAGGCATATGTTGAATGACTATTATAAAAAAAATCAGGAATCTCACACTCCAGTTCCTTTGACTGAATGTTTTCTTTACGATTTTAAGGATGCAATAAAGAAATTGGTCCGATCAATTCTGATTGTGATTACATTTGGAGTGAAGGTTTGAAGATAATGAAGAACCCAGCCTCCGTTCCTGCTGTGTTACAGAGGATGGAAAAGACATACAAGGCACCAGATTCTGCTCCGGCATGTGTAATTGGCCATTCTTGTCCAGATTCAGTAATAATGCAAGCTGCCCAGAGGCATTCTAGAAATCCGCAATCTCCTTATTAGGTGCCTCTAGACAGGGAAGGTAAACGCCTTGATAGCATCGGCAAACGCTTTGCTACTATGGCTACTACTGCTATTAAGGCTTCCAACAACTTAGCAATTTTGGGGAGGCACGACCGGCAGTTATGGTCAGATCTGGCTCCTTTTCTCGAATACCTTCCTGATGATAAAAAGAAAGAAGCAAAGGACTTCCTGCAGGAGTGTGCTCAAGCGTCTTTGTAAGAGATTGATTCTGCAATGGATTTGTCTTCAATTGCTTTCAGGCAAATGGCAGGTGCCGCAGTTCTTCGTAGACAAGGCAGGCTTAGGGCGACGTCCTTCCGCCCTGCAGTTCAATCGAAAGTTCTGGATAGGCCCTTCGATGGGGAAAATCTTTTTGGAAAGCACGTAGACTAAGAGCTACATGGCATCAAAAAGGATACTGAGACTGCATGTTCCTTGGGCACGTTACAACAAAGGCGTTTTCAATCCTTTCATGGAGGTAGAGGTCCGTTCCAGCAAAGACCGTCATACGAGTCATACAGATATAAACCATATGGTCAACACAGTTGCAGACCACTATATGGAAGACAGCAACAGCAGCAATTTCGTGCCTATAATCTGTCATACAATCAGAAATCAGCTAGACGCAAGCCTGCAGGACGAGGAAAATCGCAGGATTCCTCAAGATGTCAGTGACATTTGTCTTCTGCATTTCACCTCATCTTATTTTCAACCTCTACGTTCCCATCAGCTCTCTTGATTTCCAAATTATGGCAAGCCATCACAAAGGACAAATGGGTCCTGGACATCATCCAACACGGTCACATTCCAGAATTTGTACACAAACCTCCTCGAACTCCACCTCCAAGAAAAATGCATCATCATCATTTGTCCTTGTTCAGGCAAGAAATTTTGACTCTACTAAAGAAAGGGGCGATAGAGAAGGTGCCTTTCAGACAGCGAGGGAAGGGCTTTTATTCCAATTTCATCCTAATAAAGAAAAAATGTGGGAAATGGAGACAGGCCATGGACCTCAGGCAGCTAAACAAATACATCAAGAAGCAGTTGTTCAGAATGTTGTCCCTTCAAGAGATTCTCTTATTAATAAACAAGGGAGTTTTTCTAGCGTCTCTTGATCTCTTGGACGCAGACTTTCACATCCCTGTTGATACAAAGCATCGCCAATTCCTAAGGCTCGAAGTGGCTGGGGTTCACTTCCCGTTCAAGATTTTGCCATTCGGCCTTCGCTCAGCTCCCAGATATTTTCACGAAATGTATGGCCCCGTTATCGGCTATTCTGAGAAGGCGGGGACTCCAGGTTTACCCCTACCTAGACGACTGGTTAGTGAAAGAAGCTACATTTCACTCTTGTAGAAAATCTACGTGGGCTTGTCAGCGGCTCTTCAAGTCTCTGGGGTTACAACTCAACGTGGAGAAGTCATATTTGATTCCAAGCCAGAAGCGTGTTTTTCTAGGGGCGTTTCTAAACACAAATTCGATGAAGGCGTTTCCCACTTCAGAAAGGAAGCTCAAGATAATGCACTTAGCATCTCTTCTACGCGCAAGAGAGTCCACTTCTGTGAGAGGATTCAAGTCCTTACTGGGGATGCTGTCATCATGCATCCCATTGATTCCAAATTGTCGGCTGCACATGAGACCTCTCCAGTAGTAGTTAGACATTCAGTGGGTGCAGGAGCACTGCTCATTCGAGGACATCATATCTCTCTCTGACAATGAAACAGGCTCTGTCATGGTGGGAAAAAGAAAGCAATATCTCTCCAGGCCTCTTGTTTCAGCCAGCACAGCCTTGTTATATTATGACAATGGACGCTTCAATGGATGGTTGGGGGCTCATCTCCAGGAATTGCAAATCCACTGAAAATAGTCAGTTCAAGAAACGTTTTTACACATCAATCTTTTGGAGCTGATGACAGTTTTTCTGGGGCTGCAGGATTTTCTTCCCAGAATTCAGGGATCCTCTGTTCTGAACACCACAACAATGTTCTATCTTGCCAAACAAGGGGGGCACCAGATCTCTCACATTATCAGAACAGGCCCAGGAGATTTGGATGTGGCTAATTCAACACAACATACCATTGCAAATAGAGCATATTCCGGCCGTGGGCAACGATTGGGCAGATTTTCTAAGCAGAACCAGTTCCCAATGTCACAAATGGGAGTTAGACGTGGACCTGCTGAGACAAGTCTTCAAACTGTGGGGCACTCCAAAGCTGGATCTTTTCGTGACAGAAATTAACATGAAGTGCGGAAAGTTCGCCAGCAGGTTTCTTCGGAAGAACTCTTGGGGGAATGCTTCGCAGATGCAGTGGACAGGGACGTTTGCTTATGCGTTCCCGCTGTTTCCCCACATCCCAAGATTATTGAGCAAGATGAAGAAAGAACCATGTCATCTCATTCTCATAGCTGCAACATGGCAGAGTAAATTTTGGTACACGGAGCTTCTCCTATGCTCGATATCTCTGCACATTCTCTATCCTCTACTACCAAGCCTACTCTCATTGAACAACGGTCAAATTGTTCATCCGCAAATAAAATCTCTAAGTTTGTCAGCATGGAACCCCACGACTATGAATTCACAGATTTAAACATCACTCTGGATTGCAGGTCCATCCTCCAACGGACCAGAGCTCCTTCCACTAATAGGTTATATTCTTCAAAATGATGGAAGAGATTCTGCCATTGGTGCAAAGAAAAAGACTTGAATCCTTAGCTCTCAACCCTGGAACAGGTTTTGCCGTACCTATTTCACTTAGCTAAATCAAAATTGGCTCACTCATCAATCAAGGTATATTTGGCAGCAATTTCCAGGTTTCCCAGGAAACTAGGAGAACTCTCTTTGTGGTCAACAAGAATTGTTAAAGAATTTATGAAAGGCCTCTTCAGGGTTTTCCCACCCTTAAAGCACCCTGCTGTCCATGGGAATTAAACACAGTGCTAGCTCAATTGATGAAATCGCCTTTCGAGCCCATACCCAAGGCTGTTTTAAATATATGTTTCATGGAAAACGGCTCTCCTTTTAGCCCTCACATCGGCTAGAGGAATCAGTGAAATTCAATCCATCAATCAGGAGTTTGTAAAGTGCACTACTCACCCGGGAGGGTCTCAAGGCACTGGGGGAGGGTGGAAGGAGCAGCTCCGGATCAGTCGAAGAGCCAGGTCTTGAGGTCCTTCCTGAACGTGTGCAGGGTTGTTGCGCGTCTGATGTTCTCTTCCAGGGGATCCTCATCAATAGTCATAAGCACTGAATATTCCCGCCCATGTGCGGGGACCCCGGAAATAATATAAAAAATTATATATGAAAATCACATATATACAGCTCTACTTATATGTATATATATATATCATTTTTTTCTCATAGCAATGCAGCTCCCAATAGGAGGCTAAACAATGTAATTACACACATAAAGACTGTATTTCCCAATAAATAAAAACACAAGAGGGCAAGTAGCACTTGAACTCTGTTTTTTAATGAGCAAAATACTAATAAAGAGTAAAACTGCAAATAAAGTACACATTGATAGCCTAGAAGGCTGCATTGCAACCAATAGCATAGCAAATGAAAGCATTTTCAACAAAAACTGGCACCATGCCTTTAAGGCAGCCATGACCCCTAGCTTCCCATCATGCCTCAGGGGTGACAGTTAGGACAGTTGTTCTTTGCGGCTCTTTCAGTCAGGACCCAGGATTTTCAGCTCTTGCTTTTTTTTACTTTCTGTCAAAGATATCTTATAGAAATCTAGTTTTTCTACTTTCACTCGATGTCTTTTGGTCTTGGAGTACAAGTACCACCGTTTTTGTGTGACAGAAAAGGTTTATTTTTGTTAAAAATGCCTTCTTTATTCAACCCTGGCCCTTCCTGTGGCAAAAAGAAGGCCAGAACAGATACACATCCTATGTGTATTCTCGGTCTCCCTGAGTCCCACTCTTCTGACAACTTCCACCATTGTAAGAAGTTGTCAAGAAGGACCATCAAAGACAGAGAGAGGATTCGTCTTTATGGCTTCTCTGAAAGAGGTAGGTCTCCTGTGAGGCAGCAAAAGAAGAGAACTCGATCGGCGTTGAGAGGAAAAGTCCCGACCTGTTCTCAGTCGGCATCGGGATTGATGTCGAAGCTGCCGGCGATGAAAAAATTGGCCTAAAAGACTTCGGTGATGCCTGCGCATCATCACTCGACAACGAAATCATTGTCGGCGAAGATAACAGGTCCTCCGTTGACGTCAAGACAGGTCTCCGTCAGCGCTCGTTGGGCGTTCGACGTCGAGGCAGATCACTCCTTCATCGCAACGGCGATCGACGTCGAGGCACATCTTTCCGTTGTCGTCTCATCATCGACGATCGACGTCGAGGCACATCTCTCTGTCGTTGTCTCGTCATCGATGATCGACGTCAAGACACATCACTCCAATGTCGCCTCATCATCGGCGCATGACATCGAGGCACATGTCTCTGCCGAGATCAATCAAACGATCTTTGGTGTCGAGACACAGGACACCTCCTTCGGCTTCAAAACAGAGGTCAGGACAAGGCTCTCCGACGTTGATCCAACACTCATCGACGTCGAGACGGACAACACCGCTGAGATCAGTACATGGATCTTTGGCGTCGAGACCGAAATCTCTGTCGCCGGCAGCCCAACGCCAAGTCGATGTCGAGGCAGCAATCATCTGAGAGGGTGCAGAGAACGTCGAAACATGACATTGCAGCAGCTTCAGAGAGACATTTGACGTCGAGAGGACGTTCTGCTGCAGGATCAAGTCCACCTTCTGAGAGAATAAAATCAACGTCAAGGGCATACCTCCCCGTTGAGAGGGTAGTCAGCACATAGACGCTCCAGATCCACGTCAAAAAGCCCTTCTGGAGATGCCTCACCTCCAGTGAGCCTTTCTTCATCACCTTCAGGCTCTCCCAGTTCTCACCGAGAGTCAACATCCAGATCCCCGGGCGTGGTGATCTCGACGTCCAGCAGTCCAGTGTAAGGGGGTCACCAAGATTACCCAACAAGGTCAGCACATGAAGAGGTGAACCTCACTCCTCCTGCACAGTCTCCTAAGGGAAGAGAGAGGTGCAGATCGCCTTCCATCCACTTGTCATCAATGATGGTACAGGCCTTTGCATCACTGGGCTACTGACAAGGGCACAACAGAACAGCATTACTCGAGCCCTCAACACAGATCTACGTTGGCTTGTTTAATTCAAGTAGCGGATAAAAAGCGATCTCCTTCAAGAGCCAGAGCACGCAGCGGCACCCCTGTGCAATCACACAGGAGGAGGGCTAGATCAAGAAGTAGAAGGAGAACGCACAGATCCCCTATTCTGTCCTCTTCTTCTAATCATACATCCCATAGAGACTACTCACCGACTTTGACTGACAGTCTACCGTCGAGGGTCTCTCCGGTGGATGACGTCTACACTTTTCAGGACATTCTTGGCAGAGGAGCAGTAAAGCTGGGTATCCCTATGCCAACTCGTCAAAGCAAGTCCTCTTGATTTTTGAGACTCTACACCAAGGAGCAGCCTCTAAACCTCTGCTTCCCCTGGTACCAGGCCTCATAGAGCCAGTGATGGACATCTTTCTGACGCCAGCGAGTGCTAAGAGCGCTCCAGCGAGAATCTTAAAAAAGTACAGTTCACCAGAGGACGACCCGCTCTTCCTCAAAGCTGACCCTCTGCCAGATTCAGTCATAATTGCTGCGGCAAAGAGGACCTATGTGGTGGCATCCTCCTCTTCTGTCCCACATGACAAGGAGAGTAAGACGCAGGATTCCTGGGGAAGGAAGGTTTGTGGCACTTCACCCTGCATGTTGAAGGTCTCCAATGCAGCGGCACTCCTGGGCCACTACGACAGATCTCTGTGGGACTCATTACAGAAATTCACTGAAAAGTTGCCACAGGAAGACCACAAGGATTTTGAGGAAATCCAGAGGGCAGTCAGGTGTCTAACCAGGTCACCAGTGCTGCGGCAGATGGAGCTACCTTTTCGGCACATGCGTATGCTCATGGGGTATGCGCAAGAAGAACATTATGGCTACGACTTACAGCGCTCAAGCCAGAAGCGCAGTCACGCATCCGCAATCTTCCGTTCTCCGGTTCCTCTTTGTTCGGGGCTTGCATGGATGAGGAGATGGCATGGATGAAAACGGAACTGGACACGCTGAAGGGTGTGGTCCTTGAAAAGAAAAAGGAATTCCGTAGGAGATTCCGCCCTTACAATCAGCGATCCTCCCAACAGAGGGTTCAAACCCCTCATTGGCAGAAAAATCAGGATCAGCAAGGCCAGCAAAGATCGCCGTATCGGGGCAGATGTTCCTCCTGAGGAGGAGGAAACCAGCGTCAAGGCAACAACTCCGCCAAGACCCAGTCAAAGCAATGAGTACTCACTTCCTCCATCGCCGTTCACCACTCCAGTGGGGGGAAGTATCACAAATCATCTCGAAGAGTGGCGAGCTATCACAAAGGATCAGTGGATGCAAGATATGCTGCAGAATGGATACTCTCTATGTTTTCAACAATGTCCCCCCTCAATCCCTCCAGTTCCACCATTGTGTCACCAGTTAAAACTCTTGCAGAAAGAGGTTGCCACCCTTCTCAGAAAGTCAGCCATGGAGAGGGTGTCAGTATCTCAAAGAAGGAAAGGGGTTTACTCGAGGTGCTTCTTGGTAAAGAAAAAGGGCCAAAACGCAGAGTACAGACCCATTCTGGACTTGCGGACACTCAACCTATCCCTCAAAAAGGAAAAGTTTTGCATGTTGGCTCTCCATCAAATATATCCACATCTCAGACAGGGGGATTGGATGTGTTGGCTGGATCTGCAAGATGCATACTTTCACGTCCCGATCAATCAGCATCTCAGACAGTACCTGCGATTCCTGGTGGGATCCGCTCATTACCAGTTCAAAGTGCTACCCTTCGGGTTGAAGTCAGCCCCCAGAGTGTTCACGAAGTGCATAGCGGTGGTGGCGGCTGCATTGCGCCGCAGTGGCGTCTTCGTGTACCCGTACTTGGACGACTGGCTGTTGAAAGGCCCCTCCCCAGACAGCGTGAGGAGTCATTTCTTGAGTTGTCTCGAGCTGTGTCACCGGCTGGGCCTGCATGTGAATTTCGCCACGTCAACTTCACAACCAACGCAGAAAATACATTTCTTAGGAGCTCTGCTAGACTCCGTGGTAGGAAAAGTGTTTCCTTCGGAGGAGAGACAGTGTTTCCTCATACATGAATGCCAGCTGGTTCTGCACCACAGAAAACTGCCTGTGCGTCAGATTGCCTCCCTGCTAGGGTCGATGAATCTTCCTGGTTCCCAATGCCAGACTATGTATGCGTCCTCTTCAGCAGGATCTGGAGGACAAGTGGGACCAGCATACAGCTCGCTGGGATGAAAAAAGAAGTCTATCAAACGCGTCTCGAGCGTCCATACCTTGGTGGATGAGAAAACGAAATATGCAAGTCTGAATTCCTTTCCATCAATCTCCGCCTGCTCAGACACTGATCACGGACGCCTCGCTGCAGTGTTGGGGGGCCCACATGGGACCTCTTCAGACTCCAGGACTATGGTCTCCTAAAGAGCGATCCTACCACATCAACATGTTAGAGCTGACAGCAGATCACCTAGCCCGAAAAGTATTCCTCCCCTCGATTCAGGCGACTTCAGTATTAGTACAGACGGACAACACCACCACCATGTACTACCTGAACAAACAGGGGGGAACTCGCTCACGCACACTTTCCAAACACTCTGGCATTGGCTCCTGGCTCGTAATCTGTCAGTCACAGCAGTCCACCTGCCGGGAGAACAGAACGTGAGAGCGGATGCGCTCAGCCGTCACTTCGAAGACCGAGAAGACTGGGTTCTCAATGACCAGGTTGTAGAAGACATCTTCCAGTCATGGGGTCGTCCCACCATCGACCTCTTTGCGGACGACGAAAATACCAAATGCCGAGACTTAGCCTCACGGTTCTACCGACCAGGATCGAAAGGGAATGTGACCAAGCTGTCCCATTCGTGCATGAGGATGATACTAATTGCCCCGGACTGGCTGAGGCAATGGTGGTACCTAGACCTTCTGCACGTATCTGTGTGCCTACACAAGAAGCTGCAGTGCAGACCGGACCTGCTGTCCAAGATAAATGGGAGGATTCATCACCCCAACCTTCCCTCACTGAACTTGGCAGCATGGCTCCTGAGGTCCTCCAGTATGGCCAACTAGGACTACTGCAGGACTGCATGTCTATCTTGAAGGAAGCGATAAGACCGTCCACGAGGCATTCATGTGCATGCAAGTGGGAACGGTTTTACATGTGGTGTATGCAAAACAATTGCAATCCAACCAAGGGTCAGAAAGAGGTTATCCTTCCTTACGTACTTTATCTGGTGAAAACAGGGTTGAAGTTTTCTTCTATTAAGGTGCATTTAGCAGCTCTTACTGCATATAGACGTTCACGTTCTCAACCTTCTCTTTTCCAGTTACAGGCTGTTAAGGATTTTTTGCAGGGTTTAAATAAGGTCTACCCTCTGGTCCGGCCTCCTTCACCACCCTGGGAGCTGAACCTGGTGCTATCATAATTGATGGGTCCAACTTTTGAACCAATGCACAAAGCAACCTTACAGCATCTTTCTTGGAAGGCGGCTTTCTTGGTAGCGATCACGTCAGCTCGCAGAGTGATCGAAATACAGACTCTCTGCTCTAAAGAACCTTGTACAGTCTTCCATCTTAACAGGGTTGTGTTGAGGACTCACCCCTCTTTCCTTCCAAATGTGTTGTCAGATTTTCACGTGAATCAGACCATCTCTCTACCCACTTTTTTTCCCAATCCCTCCACTCCAGCTGAGAGGGCTTTGCATTTTCCGGTCCTGAAAAGGGATTTAAAATTCTATCTGGATCGGTCCAGATCTATCTGGATCGGTCCAGATCTATAAGAAAATCTGATCAACTATTTGCTAACTATGGGTCGATCAGAACTGGTTTGGCAGCTTCAAAGCGTTCCATCTCCAGATGGATAGTTTCATGTATCAAGCTTGCTTATCAATTAGCGCAGAAGCCCCTGGGGTTTACTCCCAAAGCGCATTCTACCATAGGAAAAGCGCTACTACTGCTTTTCTTCATAATGTGCCCATGTCTGAAATCTGTAAGGTGGCAATTTGGAGGTCCTTCCATACATTTACGAGGCTCTACTGTCTGGAGTCAGACACCAGAGCAGACACCCAAGTAGGCCAGACCTCCTTGCGGAATCTGTTCAACAGCTGATTTTGGCTGGTATTTTTTGTTGGGTCATTTTACTCTCATTTACCTGCAGGTGGTTGATGGGCTTGCTATTTTATTCAGTGCTTATAACTATTGATGAGGATCCCCTGGTAGAGTAGGATAAGTTACTTACCTGTAATCCTAGTTCTCTTCCAGGGGTATCCTCATCAAAGTCATAAGCACTGAATAGTCCCAACCATGTGCGGGGACCCCGGAAATAATATAACAAATTATATATGAAAATCACATATATAGCTCTACATATATGTAGGGAGAGATCTACTTAGAGGAGGGCGGTTCCCACTCCTAGTGAGTGGGAGGTCCAGCCACAGCTGATGCCCTCAGCTGAAGAGTAATCACAAAAAGGGCTGTGCTGTTCCTAGGAATTATAAGGATTGTACAAAACTCTAAAAGTGTGGGATATTGTAGGGTCTCATAGAGTTCTACGATTGGGCATCCATTTTGTTGGATGTAATGCCCTCACACACCCTTTCAGGTGTCATGCTTCATCATTTGGGCTTGCTCCTCGTTGGGTCAGCGGTGCAATACCCATCGGGCAACAAGTCAAAGAGGGGCTCTTTGGTGGAGATCTTTTATCCAACAGCCGTATAGATGAAGTGCGGGTGGGGGGGTCAGTAATGCGTAAACGTGTGTAAGTGGTTTAAAGTAAAGCTAGGAGTACCGGGAATGACTTTATTCTGGAGGTCCCCTACTTTAGTTAAAATCAAGATAACTAGTACTCGCTGGGATATTATGTTAAAAAATGTTACGAGTCACCAATTAGTGTGTGCTGTAGTTGGTCGACATGTTTCTCGCTAAGGTGCAATAGCTAGCGATTCTTCAGGACCTACAATTGAAACTAAGTGTTCTAGTCAACTGTCTACGTCAAAGTGATTAGTATCAGATTCAGAATACTTTCAAAGTCAATATATAAACAGAAAAAATAGTGTTTCCTGCATGATACCTGTGTTGGGCTGCTTCTACCTAGATTTGGAGAAAGGAGCAAAGTCACAACAGGTATTGAATAAAAACAATCAGCGGTCAAGTAGAATCCTTGTGTCATGCTATAAAGGTGCTGCTAGCATGTGGGTTCAATACTATGTGAATTTGTGTACGTGCAAATCCTTAGTGAGCATTAGTGTAGGCATGCTCCTGTGGACAAAAGTCTTAGTGGTTAAAACTATAAAACCTGTAAAAAGAACCTGTAAAATCAAGAACTCTGGGTTAGAGACATCCATGTTAACATTTTCAGTTGTGGCCGGTTCCTGACTCACCTAAATGGCTAATTGTGCAGGCAACAACAGATTTCCATGGGGACAACAGCGGGAAATCCAATATTTGGCTATTTGTAGGAGGAAACCATAAGTTAGAAACTAATTCAGTATGAGTCCTGTGAGCTAAGGTACTTCAAGAACTATCATGGGTAATGATCGGTGGCTGCAAGTGGCCCCAGGGCCTTATGGGGGCAACTGCAGCTCATGGTCATGCGATTATAGATGTTTAATTGCCCTTCACACAAAGCGTCATTCCAATGGTGCATGGAACGGTTTTTAAAGTTTAGGGCAGAGTGGCTAATATAAAGTGAACATGCCATCCCGCGTGGTAAAGGTGGTGTAACAATTGTTGAGCCTCCTCAATGCCCGGTCTTCATGAGGTGTCTATCCCCTTGTAATCACACACCGCTGTTCCACACCTATCGTTTGAATCTATGTGTGTCAATGGTTATATAGAAAGCGCCGCACCCGATAAGTGGAGTGCTCATGTAGAAAATGGTTCTATGTGAGTTTAAACCCAGGCTGCTCAACTCGGAGATGTACGAGGAGCAGGGAGCTGTGTATGCTCATAATGGCCGGTTGAAAAGAGCCTCGTCCCCTGGCTTGTTACGGGTAAAGGTGAAGTTAAACAAATATGCCTTATCTAGTCAAGGCATCCCCTCGTGTGCATCCATACCAAACGCCAGAAATGAAGATCCGCACACGGCGTATTGCGGGTAAGATTGTGCTAGCATGATCCCTCAAAACAAGGCGTCCCCTCATGTCGACCCCTCTCATAATGCCACAACCTTTGTGTGCGCCGTGAGCATGAGATTTAAATAAGTTACCGCATATGTAAAGGGGTGCGCTATGTCAGGAGCGCATCTACCCCAGTTACGGCGTGTTTGGCAAAAGGTCTCAGTTCCCAAGACGAGAACCAACCTCAAGCTGCTTATTACTTACTTGGTATCCCCGTGAAGAGGCCTCTAGCACCTACCCCTCGCCGCTGGAACCGGGTGGTGATGTTTGGTCCGGCGGCAGGGTTTAAAAGGGGAAGTGCTCATAGTCACGTGATAACGTGACTATGCAGGGAGGTGTATCCGTGCTAAAAACGGGACGATTAAGGCGGCCATGTTGGACTGGTGGTTAGGTCCATTTTAATAGTGGAGACCCTTGTTGGTAGTGGGTGCCTGCAACCTCTAAGGTTCATACCCGCTCACTCAAAATAATTAAAGTTTACATCCTGATGGCCTAAAACATTAATTAGAAAAACCACAACAATGTGTTGCGTGACAATCTCCGTGTGTGGAAAATAGATAGAGATCGCTTGGAGTCTGGTGTATTTCACCCTGTAAATTACGGGGACCTAGTTGGCAAAAGGTATTAGGCTACAATCATACTGTGTTAGGAATATGTTAGTCAGCATCCCCCTGCAAGGTATAGGGGAGAGGCGTAGGGCCGGCGGCCATGACACAGTGGGGTAGTAAAAGGCGTGAGGGTCTTAATCAAAGTGATGGGTGGCCATGCAGGAGGCTTATAATGCACTCCAGGGGATTTCTTTATTAAGGCCTCTGCTGTCAGAGGAGAGTCTGTGTATCCAGCGCTGTTCTTTGAAGAACAAGCTCTGTTTAGAGGTTCTTTGGTTGGCTTCCAGGATGAGCCAACGTAATGAGTCAGGTGTATGGTTCATCTCTAGGTAGTGTTTACACATTTTAGTGTTCTTCTTCATAACATCGGAAGCTACTCCGATGTTCAGAGATGCTTGTCTTTATCTGTCGGGTTGTCATCCCAATGTAGTACAACTCACATGGGCAAATTAGGAGATAGACTCAGTTTACAGTATTACAGTTGGTGTGACCCCTCATTTCCCAAGTGAAGGTTTCGGTCAAGCCAATGGTTTTGTGTATTGTTGTAAAGGGACAGGCACTACAGCTTCTGCATGGATAATGTCCCTTAACTGGAGGTAGCTGCCACAGAGTGGTTTGTACTCTATTTGTCTGTTGCTTCTTAGGTCTAGTCTGTACCAGTATATCCTTGATGTTTTTAGACCTTTTAAAAGCAAACCGTGGTGGTTCCAGTTCCAAAGTCCCTGTGTTAAGGATCTGCCAATGGCGTTTGACAATTTTCCTGACTTCATTGGAAACTGGGGTAAATGTCGTGACAAATGTCATTGGTTGGTTATCTACAGGTTCCCTTTTTCTGTGTTCGAGCAGGTTCTCCCTGTGGTTGATTTGTGCCCTTTTCCTGGCTCTAATAACCTCCCTACGGGGGTATCCTCTATCCATAAGATTTCTGGACAGGATGTTGTTCTGTAGTTTTCAAGACTACTTCAGTTACGCCTGACCCTCAGGAACTGCCAAAACGGTAGATTAACTCTCAGAGCCCTGGGATGACGGCTCGTGAAGTGCAGGAGGCTGTTACGGTCAGTGCTCTTCCTGAACATAGTTGTACTTAGTCTACCCCCTGTCCTCTGAATGGTCAGATCTAGAAAAGGGATCTGAGAGGCAGACTCCCTGCCCAGAAAACCAAAATGTCATCTATGTAGCATTTCCACAATTTAATATTGAAGTGGTAGGGATTTGATTGTTGCAAGATGTGTTTACCCTCAAAGTCAGCCATGTACAGGCAGGCCACACTAGGGGCAAATGTGCTGCCCATTGAGGTACCCTGTGTTTGATGGTAATACTGCCCCTTGACCTCAAAATAGTTCTCGGTGAGAGCTATTTCAGCGCATTTCATTATGAATGTCGTCGTGTGGGTGACACCCATGGGCCAGTATTGAATACCTCTTCAACAACGTCTAGTGTGGGCCTCTGGGAAATGTTTGTATAAAGGGCCTCCACGTCTAACGTGATGAGGAAGCCAATTTCAGCACAGTCTCTGAATTCATTCAGAAGGTGTAGCATGTCAGTGGTATCCTGGATGTAGGAAGGAATTTGTTTAACTAAGGGTTGGAGAAAGTGGTCGCAGAACTGAGACAGTGGTTCCAGTACTGAGTCAATCCCGGAGACTATCGGGCGACCAGGGACTGGGGTGATCTCCTTATGGATCTTCGGTATAATGTAAAACTAAGGGACCCTTGGGTCAGTCTTGACCAGGAATTCAGCCTCCTTCTTACTGATCCACCCTTGGCCTTCAGCTGACTCAACCAAACCTGAGATGGTGGTTTTTAGCTGTTCCGTAGGATTCTGGGGAATCGGTGTGTAGTAGCGTATTTTGCTCAGTTGTCTTTGGCATTCAGTTTCATAGTCCGTTGTGTTCATTAACACCGTGGCACCCCCTTATCTGCTTGTTTTATTGTGATTTTAGAGTCCTTAGCCAAGGAATCTAGTATCTCATGTTCGTTCTTCGAGATATTGGAGTGGTTACCATGTCCAGTGAGGGTTTTTACATCTTTCAATACCGCCTGCTCAAAAGTTAACACCTCATTAGGGACCATCCCGCTGTGTGGTGTAAACGTAGAGGCATTGCGGAGGCCTGAGTCTTCATTGGTTTCCTTCGGTTTGCCTTCAAAAAAGGCTTTAAGTCTAATTTTGCAGAAGAATTGTTGTATTTCCACGGTTTGTTGGAAGCAGTCTATCTTGGGGGTCGGGACGAATCCAAGACCCTTCTGTAAGACCTGTTCTTTATCCGCGGTAAGTTGGCGTGTGGAGAGGTTCACTACCAGACTCACTTCCTGTTCGTTTTGCTCCTGGTGTCCATCCCCTGTGGTCTGTCGTCCTCCCACTGAACTCTCTTGTCTGGCGCGTTGCCTCTTTTTCGCCCTCTGCCCCAGCCTCTGTCTAAAAAACGTTGGTTGTTTCCTTGTGGGGCGAATTGTGGAGGATATTGAGGCCCAAACTAAGGCATTGTTTGTGGGAAGGAGGGATATTGCCAGAAGGGGGGTCGCTGGTAGGGTGGGTAATGATATTGTCCCCTTCCCCCCCCCCCCTCTTGCCCCTCTGCGTTGACGGGGTTGCCAGTCTTCGCCACTCGAGTTGCTGTCGCTATTCGATCCTCTCCTTGAGGAACTAGCGCTAGAATCAGAGAGGTAGCCTGTACCTGGAGGAGTGTAATCCGCTTTGAGGTAAGGATAAACCTTCTCCTTATTTGTAAAATCCTTATAATTCCTAGGAACAGCACAGCCCTTTTTGTTATTGTCTGTGTTTGATCACATGATCAGTCAGCCTAGGCAGCCCTTCAACATGTTTTAAGTGATGGCCAGTTTTGCACTGTACGACCTCATTATTTTTTGGGATATGTTATGAAGTAAATGTTGTGCTGCCCTTAGTCACAAAACGTGTTGGATTGGGAATGGGAGAGGAACTGAGCGCTATTACTCATATTACTGAAACAACTGCCTATGGGACGTATGGTAGCTCGGCGCACTCTCCTCTGTTTTGTTACAAGCCTTCTTTCATCTGCTCTGCCTAGGAGAACAGCTCCCATCAATCTCCCTTGATGTCAAGAGGCCTGTACTTTACATAAACCCCTGTGGGTAGCCCACATGGACAAGGAACAGAGCTAGGGAAAGCAACAATACACTACTTCTCAAAGCTTATG
This sequence comes from Lissotriton vulgaris, assembly GCF_964263255.1. Classification (NCBI taxonomy): domain Eukaryota; kingdom Metazoa; phylum Chordata; class Amphibia; order Caudata; family Salamandridae; genus Lissotriton; species Lissotriton vulgaris. Next base: position 106,726,132 of record NC_141698.1, read on the forward strand.
TGGTCCATAGCCAAAGTTATTTTAGGGTACACATGTATAACAGAGAATACCCTATCAAGAGAGGCACTATACTAGATACTTGGAGCGTCACTATTACTTTGAAGCCTTGAAAAATAGCGAAACTTGTGTCAGTTATACATTGTTTGAAAACTTTCTACAATAAAAATAAGTCAACTGAATCTACTGAAAACTAAACGTGTGTGCCCCTATGTATACATTTTTTCAGTTGGTTATTGACATATGCACAATATACCTGACTGTATCGATTTTTTATTTCGATATTTAATATAGCATGGTTATTTAGTGATATTCAGCTCAGCTTTCTCTGTAGAGAAAGGGCAGGGCCACTAGAAATATGCAGATCTGCAGCCGTGGCTGCCATTGGCCACATAGTCAATGATCAAATGCATCATTTGCAGACTTTAACAAAAAAAAATGTTTCTAGCTGAAACGGATCATAAGTTACTAATTAAATGCAACAGGTGTTGTTGTACAGGCAAAGGATGACTGGTCAGCTTTTCATTGCTAATTGGGTATTAAACTGCTACTAAGGAAGTGAAACCTTTGCCCAGGCAGTGTTAACATGCACAAAATGACAACATAATTAAGTAATATTTTCACCAAATTTGCCACTTACATTGCATAATTTGCCTTTTCTTACCACATGATTTAGCCAACCCTGACATGTAATTTGGTCTTCCACTGAGGCATTATTGCAGTGGCCTTAGTAATGGGACACAACCATAAAAAGAATGCCAAGGAGTGTATGGACATCATTTAGGGATCGCCAGGGGTCGCAGCTGAGACCCCTGGCTTGTCCCTTGCACCTCTTGGCACTGCCTTTGCAACCTCAGGCTTCAGAGGTGGCAAAATCAGTGCTAGCAACACAGTGGATGTGTTAACAACAACAACAAGGGACCCCAATTCAGTCAGCAGGGGACCTCCGGGAACATACTTTTTAGAACAACAACGGTCCCATGCATGTAAGTATATATGAAACAATAAATATAGACAAAATCAGATCTATATTTTGAGTGACATATCCAGCCGGACAGAGGTCTTCAAATTTACTCAATGAACAAATGATTGATACAGGAAGAATACCTTCAACAATTCACCAGTGTGGTGCACAAGCCTGTGCCCAATAACTATCAGATCAAATACAGAAGGTAGATTAACTACATAGAAGGGCTTTTCAAGGCAAAAGTAACGTTTTCTGTTTAAAATTCAATTGTACAGAAGTATCAAGAAAGCACCATTACATCACATATAAATCAAGTTTTGTATAGGGTGCTAGACAGGTCGACGGCGTTTCGGTCCCCCTACTTAATCATGGGGACCATCATCAGGACATTTATTTAATGCCTTAACGTTATTGAGCCTCTAATTACCAGGGCGATACAATCAGCCGATGCAGGCAAAGGGGTGGTAGCCTTATGAAGGCAGGTAGGCCCAGAATCGGGCAAAATTGAGTTGAACCGCGTTACAATAGCGTAATCCAACGGTGCCAGGATTCTACCGGGTTAGTCGGTAGTTCGGTCTGTTTCCTGGCGTCAGGAAGTTACTTTTTTTGGGGCCTGCACCTTCGTTCCCCTCTCCCAAGTTTACATTGATAGTCTGCACGGATGCAGTAACACCGAGTGAGATATTTGGAATAATTTTACCAAATTGTTGTTGGGCAGGCCTCTCATGTTATTCGGCTAGTAGAATTGGATTTTAGCTGAATACAAATCATTGAAATTGCTTTTGATCCTTTTCCTAATTTTTCCTTTCTTCACGTGAGCACTTACTTTTGCACCTTTTCTTCACCTGGCAGTTTTCCATTTTTTCTGAATGTGTATATATAATGTAAATACATTGTTAAAATTGAATGGTCTAAGATTAATTCCTTTTTAAAATATCTTTAGGGTACTGAAGAATTGCATATGCATTTGGCTGTTGTGTTTTTGTCTTTTCTTTCTCTCCGTGCAGGATTTATTCCTATACCAAAGGTGATTTAACAAAAAGTGATTTATTTATTGACTGGGATTAAGTTATGTCTAGGACCACTCTGTTTTTCTATACTAGTAGATTATGTGCATCAGTTTCCTTCTCTGGGTAAGTCCCTGGCAGAGAGTGCACGGCTGGGCTATCCCCTTTCATCCACTTATTGCCCTATTAAACAAAGAGTCTAGTGGGATGCGCCTAGAAGCTGCCTGCGGCCCTGTCTCCCGGAGTGGGTCCTCTCTCCTCTCCTCTCGCTCTCTCTATCTTAACGTTAGCTTAGAAGAAGTAATAACTCACCAGATTAACGATCAATCCACGGAAGTGCTTTTCGAGCTGCCTCCGAACTGTGAAACCAAAGCCGGCCCCTGTCTGCAGCGGGACTCCCCTCCACAGCAGCCAGGGCTCGGCCTTTGTCCAAAAGCCCTTCTGCAGGACATTCCACGGCGGCCGGACACGGTCCTGGCACTCGCAGGGCAGTGGGCTCCTGTTTTGCGGCTCAAGGCGGACCAGAGGCCGACGGAACACAACAGGGTCTCTTTTCTTCCAGTTGGCCCCCCATGCAGGCTCTGACAAGATGGTGTCCCAGAGCAAAACAAGCACACACACACACAGAGCCACACACACACACACACACACACACACAGAGCCGCGCACACACTTAGAGCGACACACACACTCAGAGCTACACACACACTCAGAGCTACACACAGAGCCACACACACACACAGAGCCACACACACAAACACACACACACTTGCCCCCAACGTTGGAGTTGCCTGCGGACTTGCAGGGCAACTCTGAAAATGGGCACCGGGGAAGGAAGACACGGGCCCCGATGGGCCCTTAACAATACTTAGGCCCTTTTCTGGGGCTCTTTACAAAACCTGCCCAAATGTTGGAGCGGCCCACTGAGCACCAGAGGCCGCTTTGACTCTGTCTCTCCGTCCCCCCCCCCCCCTGGCTCCCTTGGAACTCACCGGCTGGGGCGGAGGACACTGATGTTCTCACTTGCTGGTCCCGCGGTGGGGGCAGGCACAAAGCAATGTGCCTCCGCCGTCGGGCTGCACCAGGGGCGTCTGCGGGGCTCTCCATTAACCACGTGAGCCCCGCACCGGCAGCTTCTCTTCTTCTTCCGGCGGCGGGCGCAGGACTTCCTCTTTGGAAATTGGAAGTCCTGCACGGCGTCAGAAAACTACGGTGCCTCACTTCCTGTGATCCCCGGCCGCGGCGGTGATTCCCTGCAGTCCCCGGCTGCGGTGGTGAAAATGTGGCAGATGAGGGGTAGGCTCCCTCCGAATTGAAAATAAACAACGGGGTGGGCACCCGCTTAGGAATTAAAAATATTTAAAATAAATATTTAAAATAAGTGGGGTGGCACCCGCGCCGATCATATTCAGCTGAACCTCGGACCACGCCATGAACACCAGTATGTTTCTCTGAGGTCAAGCAGAAATGGATCTGAGAAACGCTCGTCATTTTCAGACTGGGGGGGCGTTTTTTTCTATCCCCCCTCTTCTCCATTGGCTGGAATGTAAACAGCGGGCGTGTTTATGTTACATTTCAGCCAGTGGAGAAGAATGAGAATGAAACTAAAAAACACACCCCTCAATCCGAAAAAGACTGGGCTTAGCTGGCAAAAATGACATCACTAAAACCTCTTCTCCAATGGCTGGCCGCCGTTTAGGAAGCCAGCTAATGGAGAAGAGGGGCGGGTTTAAGACTCACTACTAAGAAACATAAAATCTCGCCAGCTAGACTGCGCATGTGCGCAGCCTACGCTAGCCAATACATAAAAAGTGCACATATACCAGTGGTCGAAGTGGGTGGGATCTGAAGGTCACTAAATGTCCATATTTTTGAAATATTAGGTAAACAGTTCCCCTATTTTTAGTGAAAAGACAACCGTCCCGGGACGGTTAATTCTGAGAGTTTAAATGCTTCAGCTGAAGTGTAAAACAGGGAACTTCCTATGCTATGAAACGGAGGGAGGGGCAGACAGCTAAACAAGCCTCCTTGCCAGGGTGATAGCTTCCCTGAATAAAATGTAAATGCACGCAACTGGTAAATCTGCAAATGTAAAGGGTGCTTGGAAGACGGTATTAGCTTTAATTGATGGAATCACTTGAAGCTTTAGAGTGATACACATTTATTCTTTTTGTGAGGTATTGTAAAGTGCTACCAGTTAAGCTGTGGAGTGTGTGCTTTTAAAAGACCGTTATAAAAAAATGCTTTCTGATGACATACATTTATTCTTTTTGAGAGGTACTGTAAGGGAGCTACCAGCTAACTTGTGAAGTGTGTGATTTTAAAAGACAGTTACAAATACAAATTTGCACTACATACAGTCTGGGTGATACTAAAATCTATATTTCGGAAGCAATTTTTTTATCTTAAAAATGTTTGCACATTTTGTAGCAACCTATCTTATACTCTGTGTAATGCAAGTTTAAAATAATGATTTACATGTAGTGCATGTGCTTTCTTGTAGAGACATGTAGTATCTAGATATGAGCTTCAAAAAACACCCATCTTTTTCATTAGTTCCTGTTACTGTCCTTTAGGACTGCTGGCTTATCATTGGTGAATAAACGCAGTAGTCCCTCCTTTTGTTTCGCCCTGTAGACCGCCCCTGCTACATGAATTCTTTCACTATGGGCCATATGTTTTCCTTCAGTGCACTACTTTGTCTTTCCCTCTATCCTCTTTGCTGCTCCCAGTGCACTTAATCTCTCTTCCATTCCCAGAACAATATCTCTCTGAACAACTGCTATTCGCTCCCTCTCATAGGATGCAGCTGCCTCCTCCTCCGTACGCTGACCCCCCCTCATGACGAGGAAGCTGTAAATTTTTTAAAATCAAAGACTGCCTTGATTTTCCTTAGTATCGCCAGATTAAATAATATTTCTAGACTGTCCAGAAGAAACACTGTAAACCATGCTGCCGATAGCACTGCTGGAGAGCCTTTTACGTCGTAGCACTAAGCCTGGGAGGCAAAGCTGCAAGCTGAGTGTAAGCTCCTCCTGTGCTCTAGGGACACTGCGCGCTGTTCGGCCTGTGCCACCATGTGGGGTGGGGAGGGAGGCTGTTGCATTGTAACTCTTCTCTGTGGGAGTTAGAGCACCTTGCGGCAGTGTGAGCCCCCAGGGTTACAGGACAAAGGTGACCACCCTCATTGCGGCTGACTGTTTGTGCCCACACCTTTGCCTGGGGCAAGTAGACCTGTGCTCTGCATGGAGAGGGGTGGACTCTACTTCTGGACAGGATCCAGCTAAGCTTTTCCACCTCTCCCGGGCCTTTCTCAACTGTGCTCTCCTTCCCATTGGTGTCTGCTTGGATATTCAGTAGAAATTGGTACGGCTGTCACTCCCTCACAGCTGGATTGTGCCTACCAGAACCTGGATGGCTCTTTCTATCAGTTGTTCCCTTATCTCCCCCACCTGCTGAACTGGTCTCCAAGTGGTGGTGGCTTTGAGGGTGACATGTGTGATCTCTGATGCTGCTAGCAACATATGCAAAAAACACAGTTGATGGACAGAATGCAGAACAATGTCTTACATTCACCCCAGTACAAAGATCTGGGCCTCAATCCATCGTTTTTTTGCACTCCACACCACCCTAGGTCAGACACTGGCTATATGCAAATCAGCCTTGACCCTGTGCCTCATGGGAACAGTCCAGCCCGAACTGCCAAGCCATGTCTTTCCTAGATCTGAATTTAGCATCCAAGGACCGGTTTCTGCCTATCAGCCTTCTTCAGCCTGGATAGCTTGACTTCAGTAATGTGGAGAGCCTGGGACTCACGTCTGAGCATACCCAGCCCACTCGGGGTGAAAATTGCAAAAAACATAGTTGATGGACAGAATGCAGAACAATGTCTTACATTCACCCCAGTACAACACAATACAGTACGTGCCCTCATTAGTTGGATGCTCTATGCAAGACTTTCCCAATGCTCGCATTGTAAATTGTAGGTCAGTGTCTCTACTTGTGCTCGTGTAATGTTATCTCGAAAGTCATTTCTGTTTCCTTTATTTCTAATGGGGCTACAACAACTGATCATTTGCCACTGGTAGTCCACTTGCGCAGGAGATTTGTTTTTGTTTGAATAATATTTATTCCAACATAAATCTTAATTTTTTAGTAGTCCATAGCTTTTGTAATCAAATGAATCCTTTATCCCTATTGGCATTCCCACTCTAACAGGGGGATGGAATAGGTATGAGGAGAAGAGTGGCTGTGACTGTTTTCTGAACTCACAAGCAAATGTTTATCAATATTACTAACACTACTTAACAAGAAAATTAGTTTTCTTGCAGCTGAAACTCCACCTTCACATGAAAAGCACCCATCATATTTATATGTTTTCCTAGAAAAAAACGTAGATCCTGTGGGTATTTGTTATCATTATTATTCTTGGCCATTTACATAGTGCACGTGAACAGCGTACTGCCTACATATTGGATGTTTTTGTCACCCTAGTATTGGTTTTATATTAATATTAACCACATGGCTGCTAGGCGTTTTCCCGTCCTGCGCTGAAAAAATTAAAACACCATAAATCATGACGAGCTGGCCTTGTCATCCGCGCACGGCAGGTAAGCGCCATGACGAGCCCAGCTCGTCATTAGCTTCGAAGGGGTTAAAGAGAGCATGCAATCATCAGACCTTCAAATATCACACAAAACTTTCCAGGAGGCAATCAACCCATAGATCTTTTCTGAGTAGCCATGGTGATGCAAATATGGATAAGGCTATGCTCAGTGAGCTCAGGTGTGATATGTAATAGATTGATGTTCAAGTCTCAATACTTTGGTTGCTAATATATTTTGTTTGCAATTGTCATCAGTACCTAGTACCATCTCAGTTCCGATTTACTTTCTGTAACTAATAACCACTATGACTAGTAGCATTAGATTGTTTACTCTCTTTTTCTTTTCGTAAGCTAATAGTAAAATTGCACAGGTCAGAAATTCATAGTGTGAGAATATCATGAGCACCTGCTAGAGGGTCCAGTTAATATGTCCACACACTGGTGTGAAGAATAAAAAGTGGACACTTTGTATCCCCCAAGATTTGGAACTAGGAACAATTTCACTGGAATTTAATCTAATCACAACACTACAATGGATATAAGAAAAGTGGGTTTCCTTTTTAAGACACCAAGCCCTATTGTTAATTTTCAGTGACCATCTAGTATACTTATTACACATACTGCACACATCTCCTCCATAGCATTTGCCTTAATAACCCAGTGGCATCTTTCTGCCTTTTTCTTGAGAAAAGGTGGATGTAGATTGATCCACTGAAAGTGACTTCTATAGCCAAGCCGCAGAGTTATCTTAAAAACTATGGTCCTAAAAGAACAAATCAAATGTTTTGTCTTGAAGCACCCGGCGTAGAAATTGTGAGCCGCCGCGGTTCAGAAAATTATTTGCAGCAATTCGTGACAAAAAACGGAGTCCGACGCATCTGGAAACCGCATGTGATTTCCAGATGCTGTCGGACTCCGGTTTTTGTCACGAATTGCTGCAAATAATTTTCTGAACTGTGGAGGGGTGCTTCAAGACAGAACATTTGATAAAGAAGTAACTTTCAGTGGATCAATCTACATCCACATTTTCTCATGAAAAGGGGTCTTTTCCTGCAATAATCAAATGTCCTGATGATGGTCTTATAGACTCATGCTGCAAAGACCAAAACGTCTACCTGTTCATCATCTCCAAAAGAATTTTTGTGACTTTGAGTAACGTTTATACATTTCTGTTTTCAGTTACTCTTTCATTTAAAGGAGTTGATGAGTGTTATGAACTGTTTTTGCTGTTAACTAATCAGACATCTGTTCATGCCCATTTGCAACTGATTTATTTGCTGTATATACACCCCCGTATACTCATGTTTTAAATATATGGAATTTTGAAATACACATTCATCCAATACAATCAGGTTTTTCCGTGTGCTTCTTTTGGCTCATCAGGCGGGTGGGCAGTTTAGGTTACTCATCGCTGCCTTCCCTTGGATCACCCGTAAGTTAACTCACCACGTTGGCATACTTCCTGTTTGAAATAAACCTGCTGCAAACTGTTTTCCAAAAAACTTTGCGTGGCGTGATTATTTATTACAGCGTGTACTAAGTACCTTACTACACTTCAGGGGAGGGTTGCTGATATCGGCTCTTTGCTAGTTTAACATAGCGCGTACTACTGAGGGTCGAAGCACCTACTACTGGGAGTCGAAGCTTTTGTGATGTTAATAGATAACACAAGGCGCTGGTGTGAGCTGACTACTAACTACCACGACTGCATTTCTGTTTCGAAGCCCAAATTCGAACCCAATTTTTGTCTTCTTGAAGAGTCAGAAAATAAAGCACTAGAAAGCAATCTCATCTCCGTGTGTATGTGCACAACCCACTCCCATATCCCCTCACTCTCTTTGCAGACAGCTCTTTCAGAACGGGTATTTGAAGTTAGCATAGTAAGTAAAACTCCTTCCACACACATTTTTGTAATCTCTGTAAAATAAACAACACTGGGAGCAATGCATCTTTCCCCGTTAGAGGGTATGACTCGGTAGTGAAAGGCTTCAATGAGGGACAACGGTCTGGGCACAAAACAATGTCTCACAACAAAGACAGATGCACTTCCAAAAAGACGTGTTGTGTGCGTTCCACATCTAAACTGCAACACAACACAGTAAAGTAGTACTAGAATACCAATACTTGGCATGCCCACATTCCCCAGAAGCCTGTATATATAATTTGATGCAGGAGCGGCTGGTAACATACAAAAGCGGTGAGGTGAGCGGAGTGCCCCACCGCATCCCACAACACATATGCTTTATAAAAGAATGCATTTAAAAAACACTTGCATGCATTAAAATTAAATAAAAAATAAAGATAAGCCCCTTACCTGTGCTGCTTCCTCTGTGTCCTCACAGTCCGTAGCTCCGATGGGCTCCAGTGGAAGCGTAAACTTCAAAAACCAATCCAGACACTGCTCTCATGCTGTATAAGAGCAGTGCCTGGTTTGGATGGAGTATCCTGGCTGAATGCTCCATTAGGCCCTGTAGGCCTGTGCCTGGTCTCACAAAGAAACCACAGTTGTTTGGACATGCTTGCAAACCGCGTGTTCATTGTGTGTATCTATCTATCTATCTATCTATCTATCTATCTATCTATCTATCTATCTATCTATCTATCTATTTCCTTCCTTCCTTCCTTCCTTCCTTCCTTCCTTCCTTCCTTCCTTCCTTCCTTCCTTCCTTCCTTCCTTCCTTCCTTCCTTCCTTCCTTCCTTCCTTCCTTCCTTCCTTCCTTCCTTCCTTCCTTCCTTCCTTCCTTCCTTCCTTCCCCGGGGAGGTGGTGGTCCCCAAGGCTCAAACTGGCCTTCAGGAAAGGGGGCTGCATGAGTACTCTTCCCATTTCTTAATAAATATGTGCCCTGGGAACTGGCCCACCCAGGGGCTAACAGAGAAAGAAGCGCAAAAGACTGCTCTTGATTTTTTTATTTTTATTTTTTTTTTAAAGAAAAAAAGAGAAAATGGGAAGTGATCGGAGACACCCCTACCCAAATGACGCGCCTCCCTGATAGTGTCTGCCATAGCCGCAGGCAACAGAATATAGTCAAGCCGCGACATAGAGCCGTGTGCCGCCGAGAGATGTGTATAACTCCGCAGTACAGGATTCAAGAGACGCCACACATCAACTAGACCCAAAGAATCCAAAAATTCGGGGAGCCACTGACGCGATGGAGGGAGCGATCTCGGCGGGGTACGGTCTAAACTACCATCAACAACGGTGTTAAAGTCTCCACCAAGAATTAGAAGACCAAGTGGGAGCGAGAGAAAGACCTTGGCAAGATCCTTAAAGGTGTCAGATTGGAGGCCCGGAGGAACATAGATCGAGAGAAAGGTGACAGCTTTACCCCCGATCCTCCCAGAGACACCCACATATCCGCCCCGCTGATGGGACCACATAGCCTGAATCTCAAATGGGAAGGCCCTTCTCACCGAAATTCCAACTCCCCTAGAGCCAGTTGTGAACCCCGCATGCGTGTTCAGTTTATATCCCTCTCTATGAAGGGCCATACAACGGTTATCCACAAGATGCGTCTCCTGCAGAAGTACCACATCTGGTGAATGACATAACCATACCTCTCTTAATTTTGTTCCCCAAACCATTCACGTTCCAACTCAACACCCGGATCCCCGATCCGGGATTAGAGCAAGACATTCACCCCACTCAACATACGCACATTCACATCCGCCAACACCCAATGCAATTCAAAACAAAACCAAAACAGAAAAGAAACAAACAACTCCCCCCTCACTCAAAGCTCTTCCCCCCTCCCTGTACCCCTGCATTAGGACAACGCCCCAACCCCAACTCGCAGTGCGCCGGTCGCCCCGCCCAACAATGGTAACTAAAAGTAGGAAGAGGAGGCGCCTGCCGCATAGCCCCAAACCCATTCCCCACGAGAATCATGCCTAAGGAAAAAACGTATTAGCCCAAAGCAGTATTGTTGTACAATAAGAAAAGGTTATGCCCACCCTCGTGTCCAAAGACCAATTGAATCGTTCAGTGTAGAAGTCTCTCATTCCGGGCCCTGCCGCTCGTCCTCAGCCTCTTGACGTCTGTCTTCAGCACCATCAGCCATCACAGTGTCCAACCAGTCCGATGCCACCTCTGCATTGTCAAAAAAACAAGTTTTCCCATTCGCTTCGACTCGTAGCTTAGCAGGATACAGCATATTTCATCTCTTTGTCTCTCATCCTCCGTTTGACTTGGAGGAAACTCTGACGCATCCTCTGCACAGCTTGCGTAAAGTCCGGAAAGAAGGACTGTAGGAGAGTAGGGTCTGCTATCCTATGGTCACCCCAATTTTTTGCTTTTTGCTTCACTGGTTTTCGACTTACTGAGACTGTGGGCCTGCTAATCAGACCCCCAGTCTGCGGTTCTCTCTCTAAATTTATATACATGTGCTATAGGTACATACCACAATTGGAAATGGACTCCTTGTCAGCCCCTGTACCATGCACTATAGGTGCTCAGGGCATAGGTGTCACCAAGGCCTGCCAGGGGCTGAAGCATAGCTTTTGCCACCCCTGGCTGGTTCTTAAATTGACACAACTGGCTGATCACTCAGCTGGGGCAAGTGGGTGTAATCACCCCTTGCTTAGATATAGTATACCTATATCTGGACACATATATAGCCTGTAAGCCACTCCTATGGAAGGCCTCATCAATCCTGGAGGCAGAGTGCGTAGTTTTATGTGAGATGGAGCTCTGGCATGAGCTGAGCCTGTCTGCAGCTGTCGGGAACAACTCCCTAAGCTGATCCGGGATAATGCCATACCATATACTCTTAAGCGCCTTATAATCCTCGAGGTTATATAGCAACTTTGGTTTGGCTTTATCAAAACATGTCGTGTAAGGTGTCATACGAATTGGAATACTACCCCCTCGCCAGTTCTGGCGACGGGGGTAGCATTCCACCCTTCTAGAGGGATAAGACATGTTACTTTGCTGAAACGCGGTTGATTTAAAATGAGCCTCGGATCCACAAAATGGATGCCCCTGCCACAGACATGGGTCTGGCCTCCTGCTGCTGACCGAAACTCAGCAAATGGTGGCCTGGACAAAGGGTTTCCTGTCGCAGGGCGGTGTTAAACCACCCCAGACAGGAGATAGTGGATTGCAGCAGGGAGGTTTCAAAGAAACCAGACACTGCCTGGGGAGCACAAGGCTGCCCCTTGCATAATCCGGCCAAACCGGTTCTGGGGCCTTCCAGCCCCAGTCCCAGCGCGGCCAGGATCAAAGGAAAGGGGTGTAACCACCTTCTTCCTGGGTCCCACCCATAGGAGGGGACCTAGCAGGATGTCCAGCCCACCAGATTCGAATAAAAGTGGGAGCAGTGCCAATGCAACTCAGATCATCCTGAAGAAACATAAGAAACGAATTCTGGACCCTTCGACATTCTACTCAACATAGAAGACTGAAGAATCTCCCTTGTGGTCAAGGAGTGACCACCCTGTGCAAACAGGCACCATCCAGCCCTCGACCCTTGCTTTGTTGCAGTTCCCGCCGGAACTCGAGCGACAGAGATCAACGAGATCAAGCTTGCCTGCCTTCTCCCAGCCCGATCCACAGTCCCTGCAGAGCTGAGACCAGTGGAGGCGACCGGAAGCGTGGGGCACGCCATCTTGAAAAGGCCATGAGACGCTGACTGTGCAGCCCACAAGTGATCCTCGAAGCTGTGCACCGGGGTTTGAGAAGCCCTCACCCCGAGCTACACTTGCACCAAAGCTACCCCCTCCACACTTGACGAGTGCTGCATGGGGCCCTTCTGCTTGTTTTTGCTCGACGCATTGGCCCGGTCACTTGCCAGCTGGCTTGTGGCCCCTGTGCCGACGAAACTTCAAATACGACTTGCTTTTCTGGTTGCTCCAGATCTGCACCAGCTCCTGTGAAAAGGAGCCCCCACTCTGACCCTCCTGGTTCCAGTGATAAGCAATCTCCCGGTTCCACGTGGATTGCTTTTGCCAAGTGCTGTTTGCTGCAATCTTGAAGCCGACGGTGCTGACGGCGAGAGCCTACGCGGGACAGATCGTGACCTGCTCCTGGACGTCGCAGATGCCCCAGAGCCCACGTGACAGCGGAGAGAAGCCTATCGACAACCACCTGATTGCGCCCGACATTGCCTGGTTCCGTCCTGGTTCCACCCTGGTCACTGCTGAGTGACCCAGACTCTGTCCCCTCTGCTTTCAGGTACTTTTCTACTTCGATCCACCCTTGGATCGCACCGGACACTTCTGCTTCACATCGCCTGCAGCTTCAACAGCTCCAAGCACCAAGAGCCTGCGTGTCAAAACCCGACGCCACTTCGACCCTGTGCACCCACGGCCTGTGGGTGAGGTAACATTGCAACGCCGGTGTTCCTACACTGGTACACACCTCTAGGGTCTGTGTCTAAAGTTTTGTTCCTCTAGGTTCAGCGGAAGTATCTTTTAACTCACTTTGTGTAACTTTTACGCACCATTGACATTGCATTGGTGCAAGCCGCACTTTCCGTGCTGCACCCGAGTTCCGTGGGCTACTCCCGACTTCAGCATTGCTAGTCCTGACTGCTCCCAGCGAATCTCTAGGCCCTAGGCCTAACCACTGTTCGATTGGTATCTCTTATACCATTTTTTTAGTATATGGTTTAAGTGGCCACCGGCCCTTATCCAAAATTGTGCAACTTTGTATGTTATACTGTGCTTTTGATTTAACGCTTGTGCCCCTTTCCTCATAAAGAGTACTGGGGAGTAATTTAGAAATAAATACATATATTTTTATAATATATACTTGTGTGGTGTCCTTTCATTTGATTACGGGATTGTATGTGGTAAAACAGCTCGCTTAACACAACCTCTTAAGTTAAGCCTTTAAGGCTGCTTAGTCCATGCTACCACTAGGATAGCTTGTCTAACAAGGTTGACTTACAACCAGACATCTTTGGGGTTTGTTTGGACTGATACCAAGTGGTTCCAGAATTGGAAACACTACATATCAGGCCAACTTCTCACATTGGTGTGCAGCGGTGCGGATTTGAGCTTGCTGTTTGTTTTACCATTGCAATCTTTACATCAAATTGAAAGATCACATCAAGTACCTTAGGTACATATAAATCAAAAGCTTAGCATATTAAGTTCTACTGAACTTAGTAGTTGTAGATTAAAGGGATTAGCACACCCTGACTACAACTCACTAGCAAGGTACAGTAGGAAAACACTTAGTGTAGGTAAGTGCACCACTTACACCTCACTAGCAGTCATGTCTGATACAGGTGGAGCCTCAGGCTCTGCTCCTGTAGCAGTTGACCTTACCAAGGCAACTTCCAGATATGACAACCTTAGCCACAAAGACCTGAGTGCCTTGTGCACAGCCAGGGGGCTAAAAAAGGGCAGAGGCCCTACCATTCCTTCCCTGATAGCTATCCTGGAAAAGGATGACTTAGATAAGGTGAGTCAGGCTCCCTTAGATTCAGGTGAGGGGATAAACTCCCCTGAGAATGAGGATCTTCCAGATGAAGAAGAAGAGGAGGAGGAAGAGGAAGAGGAAGGCTCAGATGTAGATGAGCCTGAAGATCAGGATCAGAGGGTGACCCAGGTACAGGTTGCCAGGCTTAACCAGGCCAACCTAGACCTACATGGGAATGGAGAGGGCCAGCACCACTCCAGGTCTCATAACCAAATTCTCCCAGGTAACAGGAGGGTGAGATCTCAATCAGGGGACTCTCATCTTTCTAGTGCCTCAAGAGAATCTCAAAGAGGGATGACTCCCTCCCAGAGAAAAGAGCATACGGCCAGAATGAGGGCTGTCCAACTCCAAATAGAAAGGGAAGAGGTAGCCTTGGCTCAAGCTAAACTTGCTTTAGCAAGAGAAAGAAAATTGTATGGCTTAGATGCCACTGGTGGCAGAAAAGTTCCTAAAGAAAAAGACAGGGCCTATGACAATAGAAACCTGACAAAAATTGTGCCCCCCTACAAGGAAGGGGATGACATCCACAAATGGATGACTGCTCTTGAGAGGGCCTGCATGGTACAGCAGGTCCCTGAGGATCAGTGGGCAGCAATTTTATGGTACTCCTTTTCTGAGAAAGGGAGGGATAGGCTCCTCACTGTTAGACCTGAGGATGCCAAAAACTACTCTGTCCTGAAGAGTGCTCTTATTGAAGGGTTTGGCCTAACCACTGAGCAATACAGGTTGTTGTTCAGAGACACCCAAAAAGCACAGACTCAGGACTGGACTGATTTTGTGGATTGTGCCACTAAGGCTCTGGAGGGTTGGCTGCAGGGAAGTAAAGTCTCAGACTATACAGGATTGTACAATCTTATGATGAGAGAACAGATCCTTAATAACTGTCAGAACCAGCTGTTGCATCAATACCTTGTTGACTCTGATTTGACCTCTCCCCAAGAATTGGGAAAGAAGGCAGACAAATGGGTCAGAACAAGGATTAAGCAGAAAAACCAGAACTAAGGTGACCAGAAGAAAACAGACCAGAAGGGTGGGAATCAGAAAGATAAAGAAAAGGACTAGAAGTCTTCAGGCCCCCAAACTAGCAATAAGGAGGGGGGTTCCCAAAATGGAAACAAGAAAAAGAAGAATGATGGCCCAAAGAAACCTTGGTGTAATACCTGCAAATCAGTTTCACACTGGGGCAGTGAATGCACTAAGAAAAATCCAGTTCCTACCACTGCAGCTCCTAAAGCAACTGCACCCCCTAGTACAGTCAGCAGTGGTAGTACACAACCTAAGGGGTTAGTAGGGTTAACCTTGGGTACTGAGGTGGAATCTGGCCTAGTCAGAATCCCCACACAGGCAGTTCTCCTATATGATGTGGACTTATCTTTGACCACTGCAGTAAGCCCCAGTAACCTAGGCAAATATAGGCAGACTCCCTTAATCAATGAGAAACTGGCTCAGGCCTACAGGGACACTTGTGCCAGTGTCACTGTGGTGACACCAAACTTTGTGGACCCTGGACAGATTGTACTAGGTGAAAGTTACCTAGTGACCAACGCAAGCAACTCCCCTACTTTCCATAGTGTGGCTGTTGTGAACTTCTCCTGGGGAGGGGTAGATGGCCTAAAGAAAGTTGTTGTGAGTGCAGACCTCCCAGTAGACTGTCTGTTAGGCAATGATCTTGAAAGCTCAGTTTGGTCAGAAGTGGAGTACAGGACTCATGCAGAAATGCTAGGGATGTCAGCTCATGTCCTTGCAGTGACAAGGTCTCAGGCTAAGAAGTGCCTTCCTGAACCAGTGGTGGATCTTGAAACAATAGACCAACCACAACCCAAGAGAAGGAGCAAGAGGGTTAAGGCTGTGCCTTCCCACTTGCCCCAGGTTGAGGGTCAAGTTTCACAGGAAACTGATTCTGCAGTCCAAGAGGAGACTGTCTCAGAGGAGCTTGAATCTGACCAGGTTGAGTTTCTGGGGACAGGGGGACCCTCAAGGGCAGACCTGGGGCAGGCCCAATTAGATTGCCCTTCCCTTGAACCCCTCAGACAGCAAGCTGCTGCTGAGGCTGCAGGGAATGCTCAAGGTACCCATAGAGTTTATTGGGATGAAGGACTCCTTTATTCAGAGGCTAGAGACCCCAAGCCTGGCACAACCAGGAGGTTGGTCATACCTTTGAAGTTTAGGGGTTTCCTTCTTATCTTGGCCCATGATATCCCCCTTGCAGGACACTTAGGCCAGAATAAGACTTGGGACAGGCTTGTTCCACACTTTCACTGGCCTCACATGTCAGAAAATGTCAAGGAGTTTTGTCGCTCCTGTGTCACTTGCCAAGCCAGTGGTAAGTCAGGTGGCACAACAAAGGCCCCCCTGATACCACTACCTGTGGTGGGGGTACCCTTTGAGAGAGTTGGAATAGACATTGTGGGTCCCATGGATCCTCAAACAGCATCTGGGCACAGAGTTATACTGGTGGTAGTGGATCATGCCACCAGGTACCCAGAGGCAATTCCCATGAGGACCACCACAGCACCTGTGGTGGCAAAAGCCCTCATTGCAGTTTTCTCAAGAGTGGGCTTTCCAAAGGAGGTTCTTTCAGACAGAGGTACCAACTTTATGTCTGGATACTTGAAAGCAATGTGGAAAGAGTGTGGAGTAAACTATAAGTTTACCACACCCTACCATCCACAGTGCAATGGGCTTGTTGAAAGGTTCAACAAGACCCTAAAGGGAATGATAAAAGGTTTACCAGAGAAGCTTAGGCGGAAATGGGACATCCTTTTACCCTGCTTTCTCTTTGCTTACAGAGAGGTCCCACAGAAGGGGGTTGGCTACAGCCCTTTTGAACTTTTGTTTGGCCACCCTGTGAGAGGTCCATTGAGTTTCGTGAAGGAAGGATGGGAGTTACCTCTCAAAAAGCCTAAACTAGACATTGTGGACTATGTACTTGGTCTCCGCTCCAGGATGGCTGAATACATGGAGAGAGCATCCAAAAACCTTGAGGCAAGTCAAGAATTACGGAAAGCTTGGCATGACCAAAAGGCTGTTCTGGTTGAGTTCCAGCCAGGGCAGAAGGTGTGGGTGTTGGACCCAGTGGGGCCAGCAGCTCTCCAGGACAAATGGACTGGACCCTACCCTTTCATTGAGAAAAAGGGAGAAGTCACCTATGTGGTTGACTTTGGTACCCCTAGGAGCCCCCACAGTGTGCTCCATGTAAACCGTTTGAAAGCATTTGTTGACAGGGAGGACATGAGTCTCCTCATGGCCACAGATGGGGAACAGGAGGAAGAGAGTGACCCTCTCCCAGACCTACTTTCCCAGAACACTGATGATGGTTCAGTTGATGGAGTAGCCTTGGCAGGCAGCCTCACTGAGCAGCAACAGGTGGACTGCAGACAGGTGTTGCAGGCCCACAGACATATGTTTTCACTCACACCCAGCCAGACTAATTGGTGCACCCATGAGGTGGACACTGGTGACAGTCTGCCTGTGAAGAATAAGATCTACAGGCAACCTGACCATGTCAGGGATTGTATAAAGGCTGAGGTGCAAAAGATGTTGGAGCTTGGAGTGATTGAGCCATCAGAGAGCCCATGGGCTAGCCCAGTGGTCCTTGTGCCAAAACCTCATACCAAAGATGGGAAGAGAGAAATGAGGTTTTGTGTGGACTACAGAGGTCTCAATGCTGTCACTAGGACAGATGCACATCCCATTCCAAGAGCAGATGAGCTCATTGATAAATTGGCTTCTGCCAAGTTTCTGAGCACATTTGATTTGACAGCTGGCTACTGGCAAATCAGACTAGCTGAAGAGTCAAAAGCCAAAACAGCATTCTCTACCCCTAGTGGGCACTATCAATTTGTGGTAATGCCCTTTGGTTTGAAGAACACCTGCCACCTTCCAAAGGTTGGTGAATCAAGTCCTTGCTGGGTTGGATGACTTTTGTGCAGCATATCTTGATGATATTGCTGTCTTTAGCTCCTCCTGGGAGGATCACCTGATCCACCTGAAGAAGGTTCTGGAGGCCCTGCAAAAGGCAGGCCTGACTATCAAGGCTACTAAGTGCCAGATAGGGCAGAGCAAGGTTGTGTACTTGGGCCACCTAGTAGGTGGGGGTCAAGTTCAACCACTGGAGAGCAAGATCCAGGCCATACAGGACTGGGCTCCTCCAACTACCCAGACACAAGTCAGAGCCTTCTTGGGCCTGACTGGGTATTACAGAAAATTTGTAAAGAACTATGGGTCCATTGTGACACCATTGAATGACTTGACATCCAAGAAGATGCCCAAAAAGGTTCAGTGGACAGTTAGCTGTCAAAAGGCATTTGATGACCTGAAGAAGGCCATGTGCTCTGCACCTATCCTGAAGGGTCCTGACTACTCCAAACAGTTCATTGTACAGACAGATGCTTCTGAGTTGGGGGTGGGAGCTGTGCTTTCACAACTTAATCAAGATGGTCAAGACCAGCCCATTGCTTTTATTAGCAGAAGGCTGACCCCCAGGGAGAAACGTTGGTCAGCTATTGAGAGGGAGGCCTTTGCTGTGGTTTGGGCCCTGAAGAAGTTGAGGCCATACTTGTTTGGTACTCACTTCCTAATTCAGACAGACCATAAGCCCCTCTTGTGGCTAAATCAGATGAAGGGTGAAAATCCCAAACTGCTCAGGTGGTCCATTTCCCTACAGGGGATGGACTTTACAGTGGAGCACCGCCCAGGGACTGACCATGGTAATGCAGATGGTCTCTCCAGGTACTTCCACTTAGAACATGAAGACTTATCTGGTCAAGGTTAAGTTTAATGTCCCTGCGTTTGGGGGGGGGGGGGGGGGGTTGTGTAGGAGAGTAGGGTCTGCTATCCTATGGTCACCCCAATTTTTTGCTTTTTGCTTCACTGGTTTTCGACTTACTGAGGCTGTGGGCCTGCTAATCAGACCCCCAGCCTGCTGTTCTCTCTCTAAATTTATATACATGTGCTATAGGTACATACCACAATTGGAAATGGACTCCTTGTCAGCCCCTGTACCATGCACTATAGGTGCTCAGGGCATAGGTGCCACCAAGGCCTGCCAGGGGCTGAAGCATAGCTTTTGCCACCCCTGGCTGGTTCTTAAATTGACACAACTGGCTGATCACTCAGCTGGGGCAAGTGGGTGTAATCACCCCTTGCTTAGATATAGTATACCTATATCTGGACACATATATAGCCTGTAAGCCACTCCTATGGAAGGCCTCATCAATCCTGGAGGCAGAGTGCGTGGTTTTATGTGAGATGGAGCTCTGGCATGAGCTGAGCCTGTCTGCAGCTGTCGGGAACAACTCCCTAAGCTGATCCGTGATAATGCCATACCATATACTCTTAAGCGCCTTATAATCCTCGCGGTTATATAGCAACTTTGGTTTGGCTTTATCAAAACATGTCGTGTAAGGTATCATACGAATTGGAATACTACCCCCTCGCCAGTTCTGGCGACGAGGGTAGCATTCCACCCTTCTAGAGGGATAAGACATGTTACTTTGCTGAAACGCGGTTGATTTAAAATGAGCCTCAGATCCACAAAATGGATGCCCCTGCCACAGACACGGGTCTGGCCTCCTGCTGCTGACCGAAACTCAGCAAATGGTGGCCTGGACAAAGGGTTTCCTGTCGCAGGGCGGTGTTAAACCACCCCAGACAGGAGATAGTGGATTGCAGCAGGGAGGTTTCAAAGAAACCAGACACTGCCTGGGGAGCACAAGGCTGCCCCTTGCATAATCCGGCCAAACCGGTTCTGGGGCCTTCCAGCCCCAGTCCCAGCACGGCCTGGATCAAAGGAAAGGGGTGTAACCACCCCCTTCCTGGGTCCCACCCATAGGAGGGGACCTAGCAGGATGTCCAGCCCACCAGATTCGAATAAGAGTGGGAGCAGTGCCAATGCAACTCAGATCATCCTGAAGAAACATAAGAAACGAATTCTGGACCCTTCGACATTCTACTCAACATAGAAGACTGAAGAATCTCCCTTGTGGTCAAGGAGTGACCACCCTGTGCAAACAGGCACCATCCAGCCCTCGACCCTTGCTTTGTTGCAGTTCCCGCCGGAACTCAAGCGACAGAGATCGACGAGATCAAGCTTGCCTGCCTTCTCCCAGCCCGATCCTCAGTCCCTGCAGAGCTGAGACCAGTGGAGGCGACCGGAAGCGTGGGGCACGCCATCTTGAAAAGGCCACGAGACGCTGACCGTGCAGCCCACGAGTGATCCTCGAAGCTGTGCACCAGGGTTTGAGAAGCCCCCACCCCGAGCTACACTTGCACCAAAGCTACCCCCTCCACACTCGACGAGTGCTGCGTGGGGCCCTTCTGCTTGTTTTGGCTCGACGCGTTGGCCCGGTCACTTGCCAGCTGGCTTGTGGCCCCTGTGCCGACGAAACTTCAAATACGACTTGCTTTTCTGGTTGCTCCAGATCTGCACCAGCTCCTGTGAAAAGGAGCCCCCACTCTGACCCTCCTGGTTCGAGTGATAAGCAATCTCCCGGTTCCGCGTGGATTGCTTTTGCCAAGTGCTGTTTGCTGCAATCTTGAAGCCGACGGTGCTGACGGCGAGAGCCTATGTGGGACAGATCGTGACCTGCTCCTGGACGTCGCAGATGCCCCAGAGCCCATGTGACAGCGGAGAGAAGCCTATCGACAACCACCTGATTGCGCCCGACATTGCCTGGTTCCGTCCTGGTTCCACCCTGGTCACTGCTGAGTGACCCAGACTCTGTCCCCTCTGCTTTCAGGTACTTTTCTACTTCGATCCACCCTTGGATCGCACCGGACACTTCTGCTTCACATCGCCTGCAGCTTCAACAGCTCCAAGCACCAAGAGCCTGCGTGTCAAAACCCGACGCCACTTCGACCCTGTGCACCCACGGCCTGTGGGTGAGGTAACATTGCAACGCCGGTGTTCCTACACTGGTACACACCTCTAGGGTCTGTTTCTAAAGTTTTGTTCCTCTAGGTTCAGCGGAAGTATCTTTTAACTCACTTTGTGTAACTTTTACGCACCATTGACATTGCATTGGTGCAAGCCGCACTTTCCGTGCTGCACCCGAGTTCCGTGGGCTACTCCCGACTTCAGCATTGCTAGTCCTGACTGCTCCCAGCGAATCTCTAGGCCCTAGGCCTAACCACTGTTCGATTGGTATCTCTTATACCATTTTTTTAGTATATGGTTTAAGTGGCCACCGGCCCTTATCCAAAATTGTGCAACTTTGTATGTTATACTGTGCTTTTGATTTAACGCTTGTGCCCCTTTCCTCATAAAGAGTACTGGGGAGTAATTTAGAAATAAATACATATATTTTTATAATATATACTTGTGTGGTGTCCTTTCATTTGATTACGGGATTGTATGTGGTAAAACAGCTCGCTTAACACGACCTCTTAAGTTAAGCCTTTAAGGCTGCTTAGTCCATGCTACCACTAGGATAGCTTGTCTAACAAGGTTGACTTACAACCAGACATCTTTGGGGTTTGTTTGGACTGATACCAAGTGGTTCCAGAATTGGAAACACTACATATCAGGCCAACTTCTCACATAGTAGTATTTTCGTACCGTAGCGGGCCATCCATCCGTGAGGCCTGGAGTATGGCATCACGGTCCCGAAAATTCAGGACCCTCGCAATCATGGGTCTAGGTGGTGCCCCCGCTTTCGGTGGCCCGCCCGGAACCCTATGCGCCCTCTCCACTGTAAAAAACTTGCTGAGTCCCTTAGGCTTCAGATATTTAAGGATCAGGTCTTCCACAGAGATCAGGTGTACGACCCTCCGCCTTTTCCGGTACACCTAGGATGCGAACGTTGTTGCGCCGATTACGGCCCTCATAGTCATCAAGCAGCCGTCGGGTCTCCTCCCATGCAGCTTGCAAGGCCCCGGACCTCTCCCTGCATTTCAGCGACGTCATCCACCAAGCTAGCCGTTTTGATATCCAGGGACTTCACTTTCTCACTAGTCTTAGCGTGATCTGTGCGCAGAAGGTTAACATCAATCGTAACCGAGTCCAGTTTGGAATCAAGCGCATCCATCCTAGTCCCCATAGATGCCTCAATCGTAGTGACGACATCCATGATGTCTTTCAGGGAAGTCTCAGAGCCCCCACTCGGGGAGGCGGTTCCGGTCGCGGGGTGTTGCCTCTGGTCGCTCGGAGATCCCTTAGGAAGCGTATATCTGTCCAGTTTGTTGGACTGGACAGCTCTGTCCTCTCCCACCTTTGGGGGGAGGTTTCTCAATCTCCAGTCTCGCCGCCATGGAGGGAGATCGAGGAGGCCTCAATCAATCGGCCGATGTCGCACAAACTCACACCTCCGACAACACTTCACACCTCCTCCGCGCTCCAAGAGCCGAACCAAAAGCAGTCAATTAGTGCAGAGGAGGCCCCCTCAGAATGCCCAGCGGTTAGGGATGATTCCTGGCGATGGTTCCAGGAGGTGGCACCACTTCTGGTCGACACAGCCGCTGTTGTCGCATTAGTGCCCAGCCACAATTGTCACCACAGTTCGCAGCTCAGGCGACGGAAAGGCCCAAAACTTCAGACGACGATCCGGGAGGGTAGAGTTGCACCTTTCGAGCCGCAATTTCACCAGGGCGCAGCAATGCTATTCTCCCATCGAATACGGTCCTCAGGTCGCAGGATAGCTGGCTGGATAGATGAACGGAGGAACGGGT
This sequence comes from Lissotriton vulgaris, assembly GCF_964263255.1. Lineage (NCBI taxonomy): Eukaryota > Metazoa > Chordata > Amphibia > Caudata > Salamandridae > Lissotriton > Lissotriton vulgaris. Next base: position 106,748,801 of record NC_141698.1, read on the forward strand.
CTCACGGAGCTACACGATCACGCGGCTATCTTGGTCCCGTGCTAGGCTCCTCCCCATCTGATTTTCTTTTTCTGTCACAAATGTAAGAATATTTGTGTTTTTGCGGATTCGTTTTATTTTCATAGATGCTTTTTTGTACTGGCGTGGTCCATTGAGTCCTAGCACAAGGCCTAGGGTGTCAGGGTATTCCTACCCTACCCCTTTTCTTTTTTATTTTTTTTATTTTTTTAAAAGGCTGCTAACACTTCCTGGTTGAAGTGTTGGCAGCCAATCAGATCTCTGCACAAGATAATCATTAGTCGCGGAGGCTTCGCGCCTGTAGATACACAAATTTGGATTTTCAATAATTTCTCAAAAACTACTTAACGGATTTACACCAAATCACAAAAGCACACTTTGTGGACCAAGAGCTAGCTTTCTGCCAAATTTGGTGTAATTCTGTTCAGCGGTCCGGATTTAGTCCGGATGTAGTCTTGTCTAAAATCCCTATGGGTATTAACATGGGAAACACACTTATTTTTACCCCCACTTTTTCTCGGCCCCAGCTTGATGGATCACCCCAAAACTTTCTATGCAAAATAAAACCCACTGCACACTTTTTGGGAAAATGTCGTGAAGATCCATCAATTGGCGCTAAAGACATAGTTAAGTCAAAAAACTTTTTTCCTATGGCAACTACATCCTAACTATATCTATAACTAGCTATCAGCAACTGCCAGGCACCCGCCCTGGGAACAGGAGAACGCGAGCAGTTGAGGTATCACACCTCTATTGGGCATTTTGCTTCCCGCACTTTAGCCCCTGCACATTGGTCCCCTGGTACTGGTGGCTGTGACGATATGAGGGGACTCGAGGAGGGGCTATGTTATCAGCGAACAGTGGAGTGAGTCAGCATGCCCTGCCTGCCTGGGGTTCCGCTACAGAAAATTTTATCACTTTCTCTCACCCTATTTCCACCGACCTGTGGTGCATGAACATTTGGCATCCTGGGAGTTGTAGTTCGTGGCATTACAGACCTACAACAGGTGATCGGCATCAAGAGGGGGAGGAGCGGAACATTGACAAACTACTATTTACAGGCAGCAAGGATCAACGCACTGTGACTCACTTATCCAGTGCTGGGCGCTGATGAAGGCATGAGCCAAAATGCATTCGCCGCCATTGGAACTGTATCCTGTTGAATAAAGCTTTTCCTACCTGTCCCCTTGGGCTCCTGCTTCGTAATTCGTGAGGGAGGTTTGTTTATATTTATAAATATATATATATATATATATATATATATCCATCTGCTAGCCACTGCTTGCTGCAGATTCCTTACCTTAGATGTATCCTGAGACATCAGACTGGATCTGGATATTCTTGTGCACCGGTAGGCCTGCGTTGGCGTCATGTGCGCCCTTCATGCAGGTAGTGATGCACACACTGCCTATATAGGTGGTACCCAAGCTCACTGACATCATTCAGCGCAAGTCAGCACAGATTTGGAATAGCTACCTCAGTCGGTATTTGACTGAGTTTTTTCAGTGTTTTTTTTGAGAATCCTTTCTCCTGGTGTGTGAGAGATGCCACCCAAGAAACCCAGAGTGTTTTAAACCCTGTGGTGCCCTTCACAGGCAGATGTCTGTGACAGAAACACACTTTGTTTGTTTCTGGTGCTTGGAGTAGGGTCATGACTGCAAGGACTGCCGCGCCATGATATGGAAGGGGCTGAGGGAATGATTCCTGAAGCTCCTTGCCACCCGATGTCCGATGACCCCACAACACTCCAAGTCACACTAGGGTAAGTCCCACAAACATAAAAAAGTAAAAAGAGTCGAAGCATTCTTTGACTTCACAATGCCCACCAAAGTCATCCGAAGAGGAGCTGGAATGATGACGTAGAACTTGTCCCTGGGTCTGCTCCACGCCTCAGAAAGTTTCCCAGAGATGCTCCCCCAAATTAAGGAGTAAGTACTCCACCTCCATTAAGTATAAAGTACACTGTGTGCGACTCAATTGCTCAACTGCTGCTCATGGTCTCAGATGATGTGCGAGTCATACTCACCCAAGCAATTACTGATCAGTAAGATGCTGCAAAGTTCACCATCAGATGTGGACTGGACACAACTGACTCACCGGGCAGAGAGATAGCATTGTCAGTGGCATTAAGATGCCACATCTAGTTGAGAACCACTGGCTTTTCAAGGGGTGTCAAAATTTTCCTCATGTACATGCCCTTTGATGGCTCTCACCTTTTTATTGAAAAGGCAGACTCAGCACTGGAGGGCTTTAAAGACAACAGATCTACGGCCAGATCTTTGTGCCTCTCCATGACCCTCCACCTACCCCAGTCTGCTTTTCACCCCTTCCATGGCTATGTGTGGAGTTACCAACTGCACCCATTCCTGCCTAGCCACCACAACAAGCAGGCTTCCCAGCCTTTTTGTGGCTGCAGATGCAGTTCACACAAACCACCTGGGAACACCAGCCAAAAGTTGAGCTAGTACACTACTAACCTCGACAGCCGCACCCTCAAAGCCCTTTTAATTTGCACTTATACCAGCATAGGCATTCAGTGGGGGGTCAGGAACCCTCATCACCTGCCCCACCGGCAGTCTATAACATGAGACAAGTGGGTTTTAGAATTGCCCATAGGGGTTACTCCATTCCCTTTCTTGAACATCCTCTTCCATGCCACCCACTGACCACCGGCTGACGGAGAACCATCTCCGCTTATTCCGTTACGAAGTGTTTGCTCTTTTGGCTAAAGGGACATCAAGAAGTAAATAGTGGTTGCTATTCCCTCCACTTTGTGGTGCCCAAAAAAGATGGAAGACTCCTTCCTATTCTAGAACTGCACCTTCTCAACTTCTTCCTGAACGAGCAGTTTAAGATGCTCACCTTAGCTCAGGTCCTGTCTGCCCTGAACCCTGGAGACTAGATAGTGTTGGACTTGCATGACGCATATTTCCACATACCCACAGACATTACCTGTGATTTAAGGTGGGCTAAGAGCACTTTCAATTTGCTCTGCGTCCCTTTGGCCTTATCAGCACCCCTTGGGTGTTTACGAAGGAGATGGCAGTGGTTGCAGCAAATCTGCGGAGGTCAGGGGTTCCAGTCCTTCCCTACCTCAACAGGGGTTTGCCCCAAGCATTCATCTCCCACCTTCAAACTATTGCAGACCTCCTGCATTCACTTGGGTTCCCTATGAACATGCCGTAGTCACACCTGACACCTGACTCCTCTCAGATATTCTATTCTTTTTCATCTGAGATGTTCTTGATACAATGCAGCTTCATGCCTATCCTCTCGAATGGTAAGTCAGGGAATATTTGGGCTATGATTCCGATGTTTCAACCTCTACCCTGGATTTCAATGAGACTGACTCTGAGGCTGTTGGGCTTCATGGTCCACAGCGTCCTGTTAGTGACACATGTCAATTTCCATATATATGCTCTGTAGTGAGACCTGAGGTTCCAGTGGGCACAGCATCAATGGAATCTCTTGGACATGGTACAGATCTCGGAGGGAACTACAAAAGACCTGCAGTGGTGGCTGACGGACCGCAACTGGGTTAACGGCAGTGCCCTCTCCCTTTGCCAACCAGAGCTGACTGTAGTGACAGATGCATCACCTCTGGGAAGGGGTTGTGCACCTGGGAGAGGTACATATTAGAGAACTCTTTTTTACTGCAGTGTGTGGGCTCCACATCAACTTGTTGGAGCTTCAGCTTATCCGGTTGGCATTGAAATCCTTTCTTCCTTCGATCAAGGAAGGCTGTTGAGCGTAGTCACGGACAATACTAGTGCCATGTGGTACTTCAACAAACAGGGCTGGTTGGGGCCATGGACCTTTTGTCAAGAGGCCCTGCATCTCTGGACATGGCTGAAAGTCAGGGCATTACCATTTTCGTTCAATACCTAGCGTGCTCTCTTAATGCCAGAGCAGATAAACTCAGCCGTCTATGCCTAAGTGATCACAAATGGCAGCTCCATCGTTGATTAATGTTGTATGTGTTTAACATGTTGGATGGCGAGTGAAAGTTACACAGAGTCAGCCTTGCATACATGTGTTGGCAAACTTGAAATGGTACATAAGTCAATGTTAAAACTGGTCACAATTGTAAAGTAAATACAAAATAAGAAGCTCACAAAACATTTTCATTCTGCCTATTTAAAATGATTAATTTTGCATGCATGACATTTTTTTTAAAGCTAATTAAAAACATTCAGTTAAGAAAACACTTGTTATGGAAATTAAAAACAAACATTAAACTGGAGACATGACTGGGTGAAATTTGCAAACTACCTACACACTTATGTAAACATTCACATTACACTTACCATGTCTACTGCCCGAAAGCTTCCAGCCGAGCATGGAGGGTTGGTCAGGCTGTTAATAGGGCCCTCATGTGCATTGGTATCCTTCTGGGATGCTGCAAATGTAGATAGAAAAGCACACCAAGTATGTCTTAGGCATTAATCCTTGCCCAGTGTAGAAGGTCCTTCCAGTGCTTGTGGATCTGTAGCGTCTGACGATGTCTCTCTAGATCTGGGCGTATGCAGTGGTGTTCAGCTGGGTCTCCGAACCTACATAGAGCTGAGGGTAACTTTGGTGGACTGCATCCAAAATTATGTTAAGTCTTTCATCAGTGAAGTTGTGGGCCCGCTTTTTTGTCCTTTGGCCATGTTTGGGGATTTAGATTGGCAAAGGAAAAGCAGGATTGAGAAGGGTGGTGTTTTGATAAGAGGATGGCTTAGAATCAACAGAAAATGGTCCACTTCCTGTTCATTGTATAAATTCCTATTTGTAATGGTAGGCAGAGATGTCCGCTCAGAGAACAGAGCTCAGCTACCCAAATGTAGAGGTCTCCACCATTCACATACCACCTCACAATCTGCAAATGCTAATAGCATTATAGGAAGAGAATAAATGGCAGGGTTTGTGTTTATTAACAATTTAGGGTGTTAGAGTGTAAAAATAGATGTCAATTCTATGTGATTGACTTCACTTTAATGTGTAAAGATAACCGTGATTGAATGAGTGTGAAAGTGAAACCTAAAGGCAATACGAAATGCTGCAAAGCATGTTTGCTTGTCACATTATCATAGTAAAACTATGTTGTCTCAGGATGGTGTAATTGTCCTCTATCCAGCAACTAAACTGGCAGCTCAAATGAAATATGAAGGGATACAGGGTGTATTGTGATGCCCTTAAAGGCACAGTGCCAGTTTTTTGGTATGCTTTGCTTTGCAGCCTATTGTCTAACACTGCCCTTCATTCCTTTTCCTTTACAAAAAAACGTTGTGAAAGATTTTCTATGGTCACGTTTCCTAGTCAATGACTAATTTGATCTAATTGGCTTCTTTTTTTCAATTAAAGTTGTTACATTGTAGCCTTTTTATATGCTGCAAGTTGTACTTACATACATGTATGTTTTTTAATGTGCCCCTGGATCCCGTGCGTTGGCAAGCCTATTTAGTGCTTATGACTATGATGAGTATACCCCAGGAAGAGGACTAGGACTAGAAGTGAGTAACTTTTCCTTCCCTGTATTGAGATGACTTAGCTACTACTTGGGTACAATCAATGGCAACCAATACACAAGAGAAGTTGGAAAAGACATATAATTCCATTGGCACTCTTTACCTTTCTTCAAGTGACTTTGGCAAGGAGATAAACTGATACACTCTTCTGTTGATGCATCTCAGTACCTTATGTGAGCATTGAGATTGGCTTGCCAGTGAGATGCCTGGATTGCTGGAACTGAGACTGAGACCCAGTGGTCATGAAATGGGGTGCAGCCTTTATTTTCACATGGTCAGAGGTATCCTACCAGTGGGCTGTAGGAGGATTAAGCTCCAGTACCCAGTCTGTAACCACATCAAGGATCACTTCAGGAGAGAACTTGTATCTACAAATGACCATTTTCCTAGACCTGCCAAAGATGATGGATCCTTTGCCCTTAAACCTCTCTCTCCTACTCAATTAATTGTTATTCAAAATTAGAACACAGATATTCACTGACATAATGAAGGCCCAAAAAGTCGTTGGTGCATTAATTAATTTTTATACAGTCCGCCTGTATGTGATTGGTGGATGAGTGGTCCAGAGGCTTTACCCCATCTCACTTGCGTTACCAGGTGTAGTGCAAGTATTGAAAGCTTTTTTGTAAAACTAAGTAAACAGACCTTAGAAAAAGACAAATTAATGATTCTTAATTTGCTGACTCCAGAAGGATGCAAGGCAAAGTTGACCTTGTCAGGATTCAAACCTGTGACCTGCAGATCATATGAGATGTTGGTGGCTAGCTAGTGTTTAATTGCTGACGATACAGGATGTGATCATTGCTGCCTCTGTCATGTGACTTTTATAAATGTTTATATGTATACTATCCAGGACATATACAAGATGGGATAGATGAGCCAATTACTTGTTAAATATAGTGCTTTAAGTGATGATCTGAACTAAGTGTGGGTAAGTGGCCTAAGAAGCTTAACTAAAAAACAATTTTATGAAGTGTGTCATAGTCACCTTTCAGGTTGTGGTAACTTTAAAAGAGCAGTTTTTTAAAAGCATCAGTGGTTGGTCCCTTGCAGCGGGTGTGCGGTAGGGCCATGAGCCAGTCCCTATTGCCACCCTACTTAATTCGGCCTTCACCAGTACACACTGAAGGTTAGCCACTCACGTATTGGGAGGCAAGGCCCCCTGGCCAACACCCACCTCATGGAAGAATGCCATGCTCTGTGGGTGTTGGGTGCCAGTCCCCTCTGTCAATGTCTGGAGGTTGTGTACTGAAGGTGTTGGCTGCCTAAAGAAAGTTGGGCACAGAGGTGTGACAGAGGCCTCAATCTACAAACAACTCTGGCCAAAGGCCATTCAGATCGGGTTTACTCACAAGCACAGTGTTTTTTAACCCTCTTTTTATAGAAGAAAACCAGTTAGAACATTGCATTACACCACTGTTCGTTTCAAACAGTTATATACCAAATCAGCACCACAGCAAAATATAATTCCTCTCTTTCTTTCTCAGTACAGTATAGATTCATCGCCACCCCTCCAGGACTCCCCTTAATCCATCATCTTAATCAGTCACAGAATGTCTCTTTTGGACCCCAGGGATGGTGCGTGGGAAGCCTCTGTATTCATTCCATCTATTCCATACCCTTCACCATCTAGAAGGACTAGCTCTGTTTTCGTAGACTGATTTTTTCAGCTACCATACACCAATTCATGTCCCTCTTCCAGTTATTGAGAGATGGTACAGCTTTGACCCCCCCAGTGACACGCTATGTTTCGTTTTGCAATCATCAGACCTAGTGTTAACAACAAAAAAGCGCCAAGGGTACAAGGCAATATGACTTCACCTATCTATAATTTGGTCCCCTATGTATACTAGATATGGGTGCCAAGAATCTGAAGCCACATACCCCTAGGCTCCCCAAGGTTTTCACCTCAAATTCCACAAAAAGACACAATGGTTCAGCACTCCACAATAAGTAATAGTAAGTCAATAACTTTTAGGTCGACCTTTTGCTGCCGACGATGACGCGTGAAGGATTATGATATATACTACAAGGGGATCAAAAGTGCCACAATGATTGGGTGAAAAATCGGCAATCTGGAATTAATCCTAGAAATACGGCCCTATGGAAACATATTGATACCAGTAACCACAGGACAAACTGATAGTACATCGATAAGGTGGCCATCCCCATATAACTCTCTATCCTTGAACTTTCGCGCCCGTGAATATATCAATTGAACGTCAAAAATCAACAACAGACATCCTTTTCACTACTTTGCCCTGAAGAAGTCCTCTGGACGAAACGCGTTGGCTACGCTCTGTATCAAGAAAAAAGAAGAAATGAATTTTTAAGCCCTACTTAACGTATTCTTCAGAAGTTATTGACTTACTATTTAAAAGTTATTGACTTACTATTACTTATTGTGGAGTGCTGAACCATTGTGTCCGTTTTTTTATCAGACCTAGTGTTACCTGATTTGTTGTCCTCTCTTCAAATCCGTTACCTCCCATACATTTAGCAGTCAACACTTGGCCGATAACGGCAGCGCCACCCCATGTAAACTGCTCAAGCACTGCATTAAGTCTCAGTAGGATTGAATTTTGGGGCAGGACCATATTATATGGTAGAATTTTTCCTCTTGTCCACATCCTCTACGACAGAGTAGGTCTGGTTGTCTACCCATCCTTACCAATGTGGTGCAAGAGATATAAGCTCTATGTAATATTTTGAGTTGGACTAGGCGAAGAGGGACCTAATAGCTTCCTCTCTAGGGGAAGCCAGGGCTTCCGGAACAGTCTTCTTCCTGCAAGTCTGTTATATCCCTCTCCCAACTTTCCCGTAATCGAATTAAGATGTCTGGGGAGTTGTCGGAGGGATGGTCGGAAGCAGAAGCGAGGATGCCGTAGAGGTTGAATAGTGAGGTTTTATTGGGAATAAGAGTTACAGTCAAGGGGGGGGTTTATCAAGTTATAACTAGGTTGAAGTTCAAGGGTTCGGAAGTTCTGGAGGGCCGTGAATGGCAGGAGGTCTTCTATGGTTCCTGGAGTCTTGTCTTTCGTTGAAAACCTGTTACGGGTTTAAGGGCGTCACCCGGTTCCAGAGGTACCTCAAACAAAAAGAGAGAGGTTTAAGTCAATGTCTTGACAGGCTTTTTGGCTCTATTTCGGAGTGATAAAGACTTTAAGCTTGCTCACATCTAGGATATGTATTCCTAGCTTGTGTTGGCTCTTTTAAGCCCTTTCTTCCAGACCTAGAAGAGGATAGCTGCTTTATATGATGATAGATCCCTTACTCTAATCCATCTATTGCCTATTGGCTTTGCCTTTCATTATTTTGCCTATGGTAGAGGGTGGATCCTGTGGTCCTGACTTTATATTACACATTAGTATGGTTTGTGTAGGTACTCTGACAGAGCTAAGGGTTATTTCATCCTTCTCAGGCCTACAAGGCCCAGAACTAAAGAGACTCCATTTTGCTTTCTGTCCTGCAGAGCTGAGATGCTTCAAGGGGAAAGGTAATATTTTGGTTTTGAGCTGTTGTTCGCCCTAAGCGAACCGGAGAGAACCGGCCAGAGCTGAATCTAATCAGGAAGTGTCTCTGGGCTCAGGTCTCTAGACGAAACAAGCAGCTGGTCACTGTGGGAGCGTCTAGCGCAAGGAGCCTGGTACATGGAATCGGTGGGAGGAAGCTGCTGGCTGGAACTTTCCATGAGGAGAAAGCATTCTATATTAGTGAAGTGCAGAGGCGGAGTTAGTCAGTCGAGTTGAGCTGGAGTGGTAGAAGCAGTTGAGTTGAATTGGAGGAGCAGAGAGTGTTGGTAGAGTTGGAGAAGTGGAGTTGCAGGAGGAGAAGAGACAGAAGATGCTTGGAACAGAGAGAAGACAAACAGACAGTCAGTGAGCTGGAACTGAAGGAAGCAGTCAGAAGCAGTTACTTATCAGGAGGAGTTGTGAATAGCTGGAGTCTGAAGTAATGCCTTTTAGAAGAGACTGAAGTTATATCGTGGATTAACCTGTGGGAGCAGCTGGAGTTAATTGGACATTGGCACAGAGACATTTGAACCGAGTGAAAAAGCTAGTGGAACAAACGGTTATCAGAGCGGCAGGAACCATTAGATTGAAGTTGGAAGGTGGAGAGAGTCCGTGGGGGAGAGAAATCCAGTGCAAAGTAATCAGCGCAGATGTGTGTCCAAGAGTGCAGGAGAGAATCTAAGACGAGCTAAGGCACAGACGAGAGAGGAGCCCAGATGACAGCTAGAGCAAGACTTCATACTCCCAAGGTGACCTTGTTCCTTACTTTATAAATATTAGCCTTGTCCTTATACTGTATGTCTAATCCTTTTCTTTCAGCGGTGTGTTAAAGTTCCTGTTAGTTGTAGAGACCCCGCAGATTTGTGTATTGTTGTTGTAATAAAGATACCCCAGTTCTTAGTGAACTAGTGTGCATGTGTTGTTCTTATGATAGAGAGCGTTTTTAACTCTTGCATATAGTGTGTATATCTTTTGTCCCCACACAGTGGAGGTAACCTTGTCTCCTAGTCAGGTATTACTGTTTGAACAGATGCTACCCCTGATCAGGTAAGTGATAACTGAATAATTAGGGAGAGAGAGGAACCCTGGAACTGAGGGATAAAGTATATACTAAGTAATTCGGCCATCCCATAATATTATTGTAGTAGCGAACCCCTAGTGAATAGTGAGAGAGACTTCCCAACATAGAGAGAGAGCTGAAGGTATTCATAGGAAAGTGGTCGTCATTGGTAAGTGGCGTTAGTGAGAGCACTGATTGTGGTCAGTGTGTAGATCTGCCGGATTGCAGATCGGATTGTAAGTGAGTGAGCACCGGGGGATACGGTGTTTAGGTCCGCTGGATTGTGGACCGGATAAAGAGAGAGAGCACTGGGGCTGCAGCCCAGTGTGTAGACACGCCGGATTGCGTGTCGAGTGAGCACTGAGGGTGAGCAGTGTGTATACCCGCAAGATTGCGGCTTGAGTGAGCACTGAGGGTAATCAGTGTGTAATGGTAGATAATCAGAACTGCCCCAGGGTAGATTAGTCTGGACCCATGTGGTCGCGAGACTATGAGGTATGAGTGTGGTGTAGGGCATGGATGTCCTTAGTAATCAGTGAGTATTCTTAGTATCCCTATAGATTTAGTGGTGTTTCTGATGATATGAGCTTGTATATTGTGAGTTCCCCATCCTCAAGTAGGTACCCAGGTGCCTGGATAGATGGTCCTGAGGAGGGAGATGGTTACGTTCCGGCTGGGTTGGAGGGGCTCTCAGGAGCTGATCCCATCTGGTCTAGAACCCGGTCGTTACAGTCACTATACTCTTAACTTAGTATTACCGCCACCATAACCAGGAAGTGAGGGAGAGTATGGGCTGTGGACGTTTTGTTGGACAACCGTCCAAAAGTGAGTAGGGAGAAAAAAGGCAAAAGGTTTTACGTCGGGGTCAGATTCCAGTACTGCGGTGTCTTCAGGACTACTGTTGCGGAAGTCAAGGTTTAGGAGTGAAGTAAAGGCGGACTGGGGAACCGAATTTCACCCAAAACCCGCCCTCCTCTTGCAATACCCCCACCCCTTCCCTAAGTCCTTGTCCCATCACGTACCGCTAGGAGCCACAACTCTCCTGAGTCGTGGCGGCTCGTACGTCCTCCGGGATCCACCACTCGTCCGTCCAGGTTTCTTCGTCTTCCCCAGGGTCGGCGTCTTCTCCGATGTCGGCGTCTTCCTTCAACAGCTTCTGCGTCTGGTCGGCGTCCTCTTCCGGGTGCTTCTCCGTCGACGAGACCAATGAGCTCCCGCCCTGCTTTTCTCCCGGTGCAGCCGGAAGTCTGGAGTCATTCGATAGGTCGGCCAGGACGTTGACTCCACCTATCCAAGATTGTTGTTCTTCCGGGTAACACTGGGAAGGCTGTGGGAGGAGGGCAGAGTGACGGGTTAGCGAGACTGTTCCAGCTTCGGGGACCTCGTATTGGTAAGGTGTCCACGAGGTAGAGCTATCAGGGTTGTTACTAACAAGGGGGGGGGTCCCCCTCCTCACAAGTTGTTTATGAGTTTTTTTGTTGTTAGCGAGAACGCCCTGTGGGTGACATGCTCCTCGAGTAGTCTATTCTCTAAGGGCGATGATTCTGGCAGAACTTCTCCGCGGGTATTATCGCCCGCAGGAGTGTCGGAATAGCAGATATGGAAAAGCCTCAGTGGGAGGCAAACTGTGTGATTTTTGTAAGTCAACCAAGGGTATTGTTTCCGTTCCGGAGTATAAGTCTCCCACCCTCGAGTGACCCAATAGGGCCCTTTTTCCAATCCTTGTCTGTTGCCCAAGTCACCCAGAAGCTCAAAATATCACAAGGGCGTTGCTTGAATGATCCTATTTTTCCATCCCAGCTTATTAGATGTTGAATGCCAAATTTGGATTGTGCTGTCGGCCCCTCCAGAGAAAGGTTTCTCGGTGTAGTGTATAGTGCATGAAAGTATCCCCCTGGCTGTAAAACCAAGCAGTCCATAAGATAGGCTGGTTCCATCATTGCTTAATGTCCCCAATGGTTAATCACTGTCAATTGCACCGTTCTATAATATGCTTGGATGTCTGGTAGAGCTATTCCACCATCGTACCAACCCAGGGTTAATTTATTGAGGACAATTCTTGGGGCACCCCCATCCCACAACATGGCTCTGACCTTACTTTGTATGGCTTTAAAATAGGAGGGCGGTACAGGGAATGGTGTGTCCTGTAACACATAGAGGAACCGCGGGAGCGCCCCCATTTTAAAGAGGGACGTCCTGCCCAGTTAGGAGAGGAAGAGCAGTTGCCAGTTGTGGACATCCCCCTTCAGTTGAGTTAGTGGCGAATGGTGATTTTTTTAAAGTAATAGTTCCAGGTTGGTTGAGACAAAGATTCCTAGATATCGGAATCCTTCCGTCACTATCTGTGCTTCACAATCCTTTGGCATTCGTGGTGCCAGGCCATGCAAGACGTAAACCATCGATTTATTTCAATTGATCCTGTAGCTTGAGTAACTCCCAAAGGCTGACAAAAATATTTACAATTCTGGAAATGGAGGACTGGGGCACAGCTACATAAAGAAGAATGTTGTCTGCATATAATGATATTTTGTCCTCCCAGACCTCCGTCCAGCAGAGGCCAGGGATCAATGGGTCTCCTCGGATCCAGGCCACTAATGGTTCAAGTATTAATGCAAATGGGAGTGGCGAAAGGGGCAACCCTGCCTGGTTCCTTGCTGGAGAGGAAAGATCCGCAACACTCTTCCATTCACTACTACCTGTGCCAGATGTTTACAATATATAAAAGTCAAATCCAGGCCAGAAATCGGGGTCCGACGCCCAGACGCTTGAGGATAGCAAATAAGTATGCCCAATTGATTGTGTCAATGGCCATATGTGTACCGAGAGATAACATTACCACATCCTCTCGGATTCTATTTGCATGTCCCACCACCCTATGAAGGCGTCACAAATTGAGAGCCGTGTTGCGCCCCTTCATGAACCTAGATTGGTCCAGGTGTACTAATCTAGAGATGATCGGAATAATGGGGAAGGCCAGAGAGGTTTTGACAAGTATTTTTGCCTCTGCATTAAGCAAAGATATAGGTTGGTACAACACGCATTTGTCAGGCACCTTTCCTTCTTTATGGATTACTACTATTAAAACGAGCCTCAGGTCTCTGGGTAGCATGCCACTCTCCCTGCTGTCTTCATATAACTTGAGCAGGTGAGGTACTGTATGGGTCCCCATGAGTTTGTATAGTTCTATTGGTATCCCGTTGGGACCCAATGCCTTTCCTGATTTTACAGCTTTGACTGCTTGTGTCACCTCCTCACCCATCAGGTCTTTGTCTACAAATTATATGTCTGCAGGTGTAAATGAGGGGAGGGGTCTGTCTCTAAGGAGATCTAGGGCATCTTGTGTGGTGGATGTCGTCTCAGTAGTGTAAATACACGTGTAATGGGCAGCAAATGCTTCTGGTATTGCTTGGGGAGCTTTGAGAGTTTTACTGTCTTCCGATGGGATGGCTCAACCCAACGGCTTGCCCTCTCTCGTTTATCAAGCCAAGCAATGATTTTCTCTGTTTTGTCTCCTTGCTCATACACCCAATACTGCATCATCTTGTTTGCAGCGATGGCCACTTCTGTCGTCAGGTTTATATATTCTTGCTGATTTAGGCTCAGTGCATGCCTTGTGCCTTCATCGTCTAGTCCTATCAATCGTGCCTCTAGGTCTAAGACATTGCGGTCTATCCCATCTACTTCTTTCCTCTGGTCTCTCTTGTACCTCACTACCAAACAGAGGGCTTATCCTTTTTTACCATTTTGTATGCTTCCTGAAGTGTCACCGCTGAAGTAACTGAGTTTTCATTCTCCTTAAAAGTATTGGTCCGTCACTCTGATGAGTTCTTTTCTAATCTTTGGAATTTTAATGTATGAGGTGTTAATAGCAATTGTGTTGTCAATCCACTGTCTGTCTATACTATATCACGGCCAGATTGGGGAGTGATCAGAGATTCCCTGAGGCATATGTCTTACGTCTCTAAAACATGGAAGTTGAGATTCAAATGAAATAAGGAGGTCAATTTGTGAGAGGCTACTGTGTCCACCCCAGTGAAATGTGAATTCCTGTGTGGTCAGATTAACCTCATCGATGCTGCAGATATTCTTCTCCGGTGCTGGGCCATAATAGAACTGGGTGTGGTCATGACGAGCTCCGCTCGTCATGAGCACACGGGCACCGGGCCTCATGACGAGCTGCGCTCGTCATGAGCATCGAAGGGGTTAAATGTTCTCCAAATATCGATCAGGCCTAGAGCACAGAGGAACTCGGCCAAGCCACAAGCACAGTGTTGTTGGATGCAGGGTCTGGTCAGAGAACAGCCCTTGTGGTCAACCCCGTAATCTGCACAGTGCGATCGCAATTGCACAGCTTTGCCAAACTGAAAGCAACGTAGCCAGCGCATTTATAAATAGTAAGGGTGTCAGCTGATTTGCATAGTGCACGTTAGCGCTGCTTTGCTTTGGATATATAATTAGCGCAGACTGCAAAATCATTCATTGCCGGTCCTCGGCTGTGCCCCTTTTCGCCTTTAGTAATAAGCAGCCATTTTGTTGTTGTTGTTGTGTCCCTCCTGACCCGTGTCTCCTCCCCGCTACCGCCTCCCAGCTGACCCTCCCTCCCACAGACAGAGTAAGCTCGTCCCTCCCTGCCTAACGCTGTGACCACCTGGGCTTACCCCGAAGCGGTCGCTCACCCACGCTCCCTTCCTTGCTGCCTGATCGTGTGCCTCATCGCTGCCTGCTCCCCTGCTGCCTGGACCCGTCCTGGTATCGTAATCTGCACAGTGCGATTGCAATTGCACAGCTTTGCCAAACTGAAAGCAACGTAGCCAGCGCATTTATAAATAGTAACTGTGTCAGCTGATTTGCATAGTGCACGTTAGCGCTGCTTTGCTTTGGATATATAATTAGCGCAGACTGCAAAATAATTCATTGCCGGTCCTCGGCTATGCCCCGTTTTGCCTTTAGTAATAAGCAGCCATTTTGTTGTTGTTGTTGTTGTTGTGTCCCTCCTGACCCGTGTCTCCTCCCCGCTACCGCCTCCCAGCTGACCCTCCCTCGCCCCGCCTCCTCCAATTTCCGCTTATGACAGATGCATTCTCGCGCAGCGTTCACGCCCCAGTCGCGCCAAAGGTGCGCCAAAGGTAAGCCCGTCTACGCCCGTCCGCGCCTGGACCGCGCCCAGCGCCAGACCCCCTGGTCCCCGCAAAGCGCACCCCCCCAGCATAACGTATGGCGCCGCCACCCTCCTAGCCCTTAGCCCAGGACGCACACCTCTATGCTGCGTAGCTGTCCCAGGACTCACCCATGGACCCTTCGCCTGCCACTCCTGCAAATTTACCAGCATCAAGACCCATACCACATCCACTAACACCAAACACTGCTCCGACTCCAACCACCTGAAGTGCATCCTACTGAACACCCGCTCGGTCCACAGACACGCCACCGAACTCTGGGATCTACTCGACACTACATCACCGGACGTCGCCTTCCTCACTGAAACATGGATGAACGCATCATCAACACCCGATATCGCCATAGCCATCCCGGACAATTACAAGATCATCCGAAAAGACCGCACCAACCAAACAGGAGGAGGCATCGCCATCGTCCATAAGAACACCATCAAAATCACGACCAGCTCCGACGATAACCTTACAACCGCCGAACACCTCCACTTCCAGATCCACACCGACCCTAGGACCACACTCAGAGGCACCCTCATCTACAGGCCTCCAGGAACCCGTAAACAATTCAGCGAAGATATCACTGACTTCATCAGTCCACATGCCCTCGCCTCCGAGAACTACATTCTACTGGGAGACCTCAACTTCCACCTGGAAAAGAAAAACGACAGTAACACCACCACCCTTCTTGACAACCTGGCCAATCTAGGCCTCAAACAACTTGTTGACACCCCCACCCATGTAGCCGGACATACGCTCGACCCAATCTTCACCTCCAGCAAACACATCTCCTTCGATGGCACCACAGCTCTCCATTGGACGGACCACAGTTGTGTTCACTTCAGCTACAAAACCACCTCGACCCACAACCCCCCACAACCTATTCCCCGAAGAAAATGGAACAAAATCACCACCGACCAACTCCTCACATCGCTCAACCAAAACCCACCCGCCCTCTCATCGGACCCAAACCAAGCTGCCATCAAATTCAAACAATGGATCACTCACAGCGCTGACGAATTAGCACCCTTGAAGAACCATCACACCAAACACAACAGCAAAAAGGCCCCCTGGTTCAACGATGACCTTAAGAAATCCAAGAAGCTATGCCGTACTCTCGAGAAAACATGGAGAAAAAACCCAACCAACGACAACATGACCACCTTCAAGGCAGCCACCCACAAACACCACCAGCTGATTCGATCCACCAAGAAATCAGCATTCAAGAATCGACTCGACAACAACGCCAACAACAGCAAGGAACTATTCAACATCGTCAAAGAATTCACCAACCCCACCGCAGCCTCAAACGACATCACTTCCTCCCAAGACCTCTGCGATTCGTTATCCTCCTTCTACAACAAAATTGCCGACATACATAACAGCTTCGAAAACAGTTCCAACGAACAATCCTCTCCACCCCCCTCAGATCCTAAACCGCCCTCTAACAACCTCAGCGCCTGGAACCCAATCACCACTGAAGACACCATCCGCCTAATGAATTCCATCCACTCTGGCTCGCCAACCGACCCGTGTCCCCACCACATCTTCAACAAAGCAGACTCCATCATCGCACCCCATCTCCGTGACGTCATCAACTGTTCCTTCAACTCTGCTACCTTCCCAGAAAGCTGGAAACATGCCGAAGTCAGCTCCCCTCCTGAAGAAACCCACAGCAGACCCCTCTGAACTTAAAAACTACCGCCCCATATCCCTCCTCCCATTCCCGGCCAAAGTCACTGAGAAAGCCGTCAATAGCCAACTCGCCGCCTTCCTCGAATCCAACAACTCCCTCGATCCCTCACAGTCCGGCTTTCGAGCCAAACACAGCACCGAAACCGCCCTCATCGCAGCAACAGACGACATCCGAACACTACTGGACAACGGAGAAACAGTGGCCCTCATTCTACTCGACCTCTCCGCCGCCTTCGACACTGTCTGTCAGAGCACCCTCAACGCCTCAGCAACATCGGCATAAAAGGAAAAGCCTTGGACTGGATCATCTCGTTCCTAGCTGGGAGAACTCAGAGAGTCCGACTTCCCCCATTCAAATCAGAGGCCACCGAAGTCATCTGCGGTGTACCACAAGGGTCATCACTCAGTCCCACCCTCTTCAACGCTTACATGAGTCCACTCGCTTCCATCGTGCGTCAACACAACCTTAACATCATCTCCTACGCTGACGACACCCAGCTGATCGTTTCACTCACCAAAGACCCCAACACCGCCAAAACCAATCTTCACGAAGGCATGAAAGAAGTAGCCGTATGGATGAAAAACAGCCGCCTAAAACTTAACTCAGACAAAACGGAAGTGCTCATCCTAGGATCATCCCCCTCTGCCGGGGACGACTCATGTTGGCCTTTGGATCTGGGCTCAGCACCCATACCCACAGACCACGCACGTAACCTTGGCTTCATCCTGGACTCCTCACTCTCGATGACCAAACAAGTCAACGCCGTCTCATCCTCCTGCTTCAACGTACTTCGTATGCTCAAAAAAATCTTCCACTGGATCCCCGCCGAAACAAGAATGACTGTCACCCACGCACTGGTTACGAGTCGACTAGACTACGGAAACACCTTATACGCCGGAATTACAGCCAAATTACAGAAAAAACTCCAACGCATCCAAAACGCATCAGCGAGACTCATTCTGGACATCCCTCGCCAAGATCACATTACCAGCCACCTGAACGACCTCCACTGGCTTCCCGTCAACAAGAGAATAACATTCCATCTCCTCACCCACGCACACAAGGCCCTCCATAAACTAGGACCCGAATGCCTCAACACTCGACTATCCTTCAACACACCCACCCGCCAACTAAGATCCTCCAATCAAGGCCTCGCCGCAGTTACGCGTATCCAAAGATCCACCATGGGAGGTAGATCCTTCTCCTACTTGGCAGCCAAGACCTGGAACTCACTCCCCAATCACCTCCGCCTTACACAGAACCACATCTCCTTCAGAAAAGAACTTAAAACCTGGCTATTCGATAAATAACGAACTCCCCTCCCCAAGCGCCTTGAGACCCTCTGGGTGAGTAGTGCGCTATATAAATTCCTGAACTTGAACTTGACCACTTACGGAGAGTTGGTTGTAGGGGCTGTCCGAAGGCCAGGCCCAACAGCCAACCACTCTGCACACAGCTTAAGGTCTGAAGGTCAGACACTCCCAGCAATCTTGCTGCATCAAGTGATGCGCAGCATGATTTATCACCCATTGGATGATGGACACAGGTCTTAGAATGAGGATAGGATTTGCATCCAACCAATGGAAATTATGGCTTCCATGCCTGTTGTACACGTTTTAGGATGTGCTCCTAACTATAACTTGCAAATTTTAGTATTTTTTCAGAAGAAATCTTTAACCGTAAGTTCATTTTAACTTTGTAGTTTAGGCAAATTTCTCAGTTTTTTAAACATATGTTGAGTTGTTATAACCAACTTAAGTTCTATTTGTCATTTGTTTTTTCAGTAAAGAAACAGACACACACACGCATATATATATATATATATATATATATATATATATATATATATATTACCTACTGGCGGTCGCCAGTAGGTATATATAGTTAGGATTTTTTCTCTATGGGATTTTTGAAAATTCTATGTCTAATAACTTTGGCGTTTGTGGACGGAATTGGCTGAAATTTTCAGGAAAATGGAACATTTTGTTTCTGAGCAGCCCCTGACAATTTGGGGGGGGTTTCATCAAGGGGGGGCCGAGAAAAAAGGGGGGTCCCAAAACGCATTTTTCCCATGTTAATTTCCATAGGGCGGTTGGCCTCACTTTTAGCTCGAACGGCTGAATGGATTTGCACGAAACTTGGCAAAATTGTAGGGACTGTTAGCCTGATGTGCCTTTGCTAGGTCTCAATATATGTGCTCCAGTGGATTTTGAGTAATTTAGGTTCAAAAAAATATATATATCTGGGCGGAGCCTAACCACACATCTGATCTGATTGGCTGTCAGCACTTCATCCAAGAAGTGTTGGCAGCCATCTTGGGACCAATATACATGATAGCACCTCATTAAAAAGCATTGTAGTTAATAGAGGGTTTTAGGACTTTAGTTACATTATCAATCATTTGTTGATGGTACCATACTCGTTTTAGGAATTGTGGTGGGTTCTAAGGTGATTTTACCATGTGAAAAAACCTTCTGCTGTGATATCATGAATATTGTTTGAAAGAAAACTAATATCTCATGATTTTCCCACAGTGGTTTGGAAGGGGATCTATAAGCTAAACTGAAAGCATATTTTCTGTAAATTCACATTATCTTTCTCAGTCATGTGAAAATGAAGTCTGACGTTCTCAGTAAAACATGTACATCCAACAAGGACAGAGACTGTCAGTTGATTCCTTTGTGTTCTACTGCAGCCTCCTAGAGTGTTCTAAAGAACAACTAGAGCGCTAACAGTCCTACTTATTACAAAGGTATGGCACACCTGAAGCCATCTTGATTGGAATAAAGTGGTAACTCTTAAAACATTTAATTTAAAAAGGAACAACATGAAGGGGTATATTTTGCCATAGAAAGTATGATTAGTGCTGCAGAATGAAAAATTAGGGCACATTTTGAGTGACTTCTCAAATCCTTTTCTATTTCATTAAAACATTCTGACATGCAGTCTCCCAAAATGGCCACCAGAGACAAAAGAGCCCAAATGTAGCCCAAATATCACCCAGATGTAGCCCAAGTATAGCCCAATGACAGAATGTCCCAGAGTGTTCTAAAGAACAACTAGAGCGCTAACAGTCCTACTTATTACAAAGGTATGGCACACCTGAAGCCATCTTGATTGGAATAAAGTGGTAACTCTTAAAACATTTAATTTAAAAAGAAACAACATGAGGGGGTATATTTTGCCATAGAAAGTATGATTAGTGCTGCAGAATGAAAAATTAGGGCACATTTTGAGTGACTTCTCAAATCCTTTTCTATTTCATTAAAACATTCTGACATGCAGTCTCCCAAAATGGCCACCAGAGACAAAAGAGCCCAAATATAGCCCAAATATCACCCAGATGTAGCCCAAGTATAGCCCAATGACAGAATGTCCCAGAGTGTTCTAAAGAACAACTAGAGCGCTAACAGTCCTACTTATTACAAAGGTATAGCACACCTGGAGCCATCGTGATGGGAATAAAGTGGTAACTCTTAAGACATTTAATTTAAAAAGGAACAAAATGAGGGGGTATATTATGCAATAGAAGGTATTATTAGTGCTGCGGAAAGAAAAATTAGGGCACATTTTGAGTGACTTTTCAAATCCTCTTCTATTTCATTAAAAAATTCTGACATGCAGTCTCCCAAAATGGCCACCAGAGACAAAAGAGCCCAAATGTAGCCCAAATATCACCCAGATGTAGCCCAAGTATAGCCCAATGACAGAATGTCCCAGAGTGTTCTAAAGAACAACTAGAGCGCTAACAGTCCTACTTATTACAAAGGTATGGCACACCTGAAGCCATCTTGATTGGAATAAAGTGGTAACTCTTAAAACATTTAATTTAAAAAGGAACAAAATGAGGGGGTATATTTTGCCATATGAATTATGATTAGTGCTGCAGAAAGAAAAATTAGGGCACATTTTGAGTGACTTCTCAAACCCTCTTCAATTTCATTAAAAAATTCTGACATAGTCTCGCAAGATGGCCACCAGAGACAAAAGAGCCTAAATGTAGCCCAAATATCACCCAGATGTACCCCAAGTATAGCCCAATGACAGAATGTCCCAGAGTGTTCTAAAGAACAACTAGAGCGCTAACAGTCTTACTTATGACAAAAGTATGGCACACCAGAAGCCATCTTGATTGGAATGAAGTGGTAAGTCTGAAAACACTCAATTTAAAAAGGAACAACATGAGGGGGTTAATTTTGCCATAGAAAGTATGATTAGTGCTTCAGAAAGAAAAATTAGGGATCATTTTGAGTGACTTCTCAAATCCTCTTCTATTTCATTAAAAAAATTCTGACATGCAGACTGAAACATGCACTTTGAATACCAGCAGCAGACGTCCCTGGTGAGCAGTAGCTTTACTACAGTGATCTAATGTGCAACTAGAGTGCTAACATTCAGAATTTATGGCAAATGTGTGACACATCTGAATGCCTTCTTGATGGAACCAAAGTAAACAAGCATTGAAAATGCAATAGATCTCGCCCTCATTTAAGTTAAAGCCATTCTGTTTGTAATGAGGTGGCTTTTTAGCTTTGCTTTTATTAGTGTTTTTTCAACTTTCATGTAAATAACGCACCGTTTTCACCAAATCGACTTTGCCCAAGCACACATTTCCCTTCGGCCAACAAATCCCAAAAATTCGGCACACCTGCCGATCCACTCTCCCTACAGCTCACCCAAGCCCCGTCCCTCTAGCGCAACTGGAACACCCCAAATTCACCTTCTCCATGCGCACCAAAAACTCCCATTGAATAACATGACAATTCGCTACTCTGCACAAAAATTGCTCTTTAAAGCACTTCCACTGCTCCGATCCGCTTCAAACTTGGCTGGACACTAGTTCCAGCGATTCGCTAACATCTCACCAAAAATCAGCCCAATCCATCCACTGGAACGGGGACGAATTTCAACCCGAATACGCGCCCCCCGCAAACACAAAAAAAAGCCATAAAACGGCCAAATCTCGACCAAAAACCGCCAAAATCCCTCAAAACCTTGCCAACACCAATACGCACGAAACTGAACCGGCCCCTCAGCCCTAGGCTCCGGGAACCCTACTTAATTGACCCAAAAGCCCTAAAAAAGCAACATAATACACACGAAAACGCCCTAACAACCCTAAAATGCATATAAGTATATGTATGCATGCATTTATGTTTGTATTTATATGTAGATATACAGATGATATATGTTTATATATGTATGTATATATATATATTCACTGAAAAAACCATAGGCTATAGACCATATATAGTTAGGAATTAGCATTTACAAAACCTTGAAAATTCACTGAAAAAACCGTAGGTTATAGACCATATATAGTTAGGAATTAGCATTTACAAAACCTTGAAAATTCACTGAAAAAACCATAGGTTATAGACCATATATAGTTAGGAATTCGCATTTACAAAACCTTATTTTACTCACACAAAACCATTGAAATTCCATATATAGTTAGTTGCACTAACTATATATCGCGCACCCGCAATCCACTGCTGATGATGTCACATATTACATCATTCATGACATGGTCAGTGACATCACTGATGACATCACTGATGACATCTCAAATGACATCACTGATGACATCACTGATGACAACATCCAGTGACTGTATGTTTCTGTAAAGTTAAAATAGGTCTTACATATTGAAGAATGAGTGGATGTATAAGTGTCTGGATGAAGGATTTAGTAGGTGCATGACTGACTGTATGAGTGAGTGATTAAATGTGTCTCACTGAGTGCATGGGTTAGTGACTAAACTGTCTTAATTTGTGCATCATTATGTCTGTTGTTCTGTAAACTGTTGCATGTGTTGATAAGTAGCTATATGAGTAACTATATGGGTTATTGATTGGTTGCCCAAGTATTTGTATGGGATACTGAGTGTGTGTGTGGGTGGCTGGGAGGTGTATGACTCTGTGCATAGATGTGTGAGCAGTTGATTCACTAGATGTATGGTTTCAAAAGTGCATGTGGAAACAGCTGTATGGGCGGTTGACTGTGTGCATGAGTGTATTGGTGAGTGAATGGATATCTCAGTGCTACATGTCAAAGTAAGTACATATGTAAAACACAGTACATGTGAGAGTTGACATATATAAATAACTGTGCATAAGAGCCAGTGAATGTGTGAGTGGCTGTATGGATCATTGTGAACTTGTATCAGGGATTGTATAAGAGAGTTAATATGTGTTAGTATATGTTTGAATAAGTAAAGTTTGTATAACTGTATAGTTGAGGAAATGGAGGTGTGATTGATTCTTTGATTGACTGACTAGGTGTGTGAGTAACTCCATGGATGAGTGACAGTCTGTGAGTGTCTGTTTACACTGATTGTATCTAAGGTTATATTAGAGTCTGAAGAGGTTCATCGTATTATCACATGAATGATATCATCAGTGATGTGATCAGTAATGTCAAATGAGATGTCATCAGTGATGTCATCAGTGATGTCATTTGAGATGTCATCAGTGATGTCATTTGAGATGTCATCAGTGATGTCATCAGTGATGTCACTGACCATGTCATGAATGATGTAATATGTGACATCATCAGCAGTGGATTGCGGGTGCGCGATATATAGTTAGTGCAACTAACTATATATGGAATTTCAATGGTTTTGTGTGAGTAAAATAAGGTGTTGTAAATGCGAATTCCTAACTATATATGGTCTATAACCTATGGTTTTTTCAGTGAATTTTCAAGGTTTTGTAAATGCTAATTCCTATATATATATATATATATATATGGCGTCAATAATGGACAATTGTGCTAATAAGGATTTTTATCACAACAGGATACCAAATGCACCGCCCACTGGAGGGTTGTAAATATGAACAGCCGTTTGAACCACAGGCCCCACAATGCAACATTGAAAGGAAGTGATTCCAAAAAAAAGAAGCGCCATCAGAGGAAGTAAAATCAATGCAAAACATTGGACTGTGAAACACACAGCGTGTTTTTGGTGCAAGGCTCACCTTCGAAAAAGTTTCCATGGGGAAACGAAACAGGACTTATCCTGTCACCCATCAATAAAAACGGGCAAGATAAAGTTTCGTGTGCGGCTCAAATTCTTTCCAGCTGGGGAGATTATGTGGACATGTATATGACATATATATATATATATATATATATATATATATATATATATATATATTCACTGAAAAAACCATAGGTTTCACACCAGTTATAGTTAGCTGGAAATTTTACTGATATAAAACCATTGAAATTCCCACGTTATAGTTAGTTGGACTCACTATAACTTGCACGTGTAATGCACTGATGACACCATCCAGTGAATGTGTGTCTTTCAGATAAATAAATATGTTTTATATATGTATGTTAAGGACGATGGAAGAATATTTGTTTAAATTATTGTCTTAATGGATGTTTTAAAAAAAAAAATGATTGGATATCTGCCTTTTTAAGTTTATCTTAGTGAATACATATATTAGCGAGGGAAAGTAGGTCAGTCTCTCTGTCATCAGTGATGTCATGAGTGATGTCACTGACCATGTCATGAGTGATGTAATATGTGATGTCATCAGCAGTGCATTACACGTGCAAGTTATAGTGAGTCCAACTAACTATAACGTGGGAATTTCAATGGTTTTATATCAGTAAAATTTCCAGCTAACTATAACTGGTGTGAAACCTATGGTTTTTTCAGTGAATTTAATAGGTTTTTTAAATGCTAATTCCTAACTATAACTGGTGTGAAACCTATGGTTTTTTCAGTGAATTTCATAGGTTTTTTAAATGCTAATTCCTTTCTATATCGAGTTTCTAACCTTTTTTTTTTTTTTTACAATTTGCTGTTTTTTTGTAAGTATTCATTTTTTTTTTTATATAATTTTTTTCTTTTGCGCTCTGGGTGCGCGCTCCGGGAAGCTTTCAGCTAAGCTCTCCGGTAAGCTTTCCGGTGAGCTCACCTGAAAGCGCACCCAGAGCGCTACTGTCGTTCGTGAAAAAAAATATGAATGAAAAGTTCATAGTAATGCAAAACATTTCGTACCATACAAATTAAATCAGTTTTTTTTTATAAGGAAAATGATTATGCATTTCTGTAAAAGTTTGATGACGTCACTTCGGCGCGCAACGTAAGTGCCCTCGGAAGCGCCTACGTTCGCGCCGCGTAAAAGCACCCAGAAGCACCTACGATCGCGCCACGTTTGCGCCCCGGAAGCGCCTACGATCGCGCTGCGTAAACGCACCCGGAAGTGCTCCGGAGCGCGCAGCGTAAACGCGTCGGGTCATGTGACCCTAAAATAACACTTTTCATTGGTTGCTAACAGTTTTTTTTACAATTAATGAAATCCCCACCCATTTCCTTCACTTCTTCTTTCACTTTTGTGACTGAAAGACCTGTTTTTTGCACCTGGATCTTTCGTGATTTACCATGGCTGCCAGAGAATCCAGCAGTAAGGATGAACCTGAGTTCATCAATGAAGAGCCTCCTACCCCAAAGGTGAAGGAACATTTCATATGGAAATTTTTTAAGATTCCAGCTGACCAGAAGAAGGTGAATGCACCAAAAGTGGAGTGCAGGATCTGCAAACAGGTCCTGTCACGGGGTGACCCCCCAAAAAAGTACTCTTTTGGGAACTTTACGATGATCCGACATGTGGAGAGGAGGCACCCCCAGAATTTTGCCCGGGAAAGTGTCAGGGCTCTGGCACAAGAGGTTCCCAGAGATGGGGCCTCTACATCAACCGGAGGAGCAACTTCTTCTGGGAGAGGGCAATCGCAGGAGCAGGTGCCAAACATACAACCTGCTTTTAACCATGGTGTCCTCAGATGCAGATACTGCAATCAACTGCTTACCTTTGGAGAACAAAGTGTCCAGCTCATGGTTCGAGCATTAGAAAACCATCGCTGCCCTTTCCACCCCTAATTTTTTTTGTTCTTTTTGCTCCTGTTGAGCAGTTTCCATTCCCTGTTTTTGTTCCTCTTCAGTTAAAAGAAGAAAACCAAAAGTTCTTTTCAGAACTACCTCCAATTCTCATCAAAGAGCTATATTCTTAAAAAAATGAAGAGTAAGTGAAATATAGTGCATTGATAATTGAAAGGAGAATGAGTAAGAAAGAACAGAAAGGTATGAGAGGAAAAAAGAAGTGAAGTAGGAGGACTGAAAGAAGGTGAGTGTTAGAAAAGAAAGTTATGAGAAGAAGAATGAATATGGGGAATGTTGATATTCAAAGAAAATGTTGAAAAGGAGGGGTGTGGAAGGGTAAGAAAAGATGCATTGCTGGAGTTGAAAGTAGAAGGCCTCATTTATGAAGCCAAGCGTCACTTTAACGCCACCAAAGCATCACTTTTTGTGACACAACATTCCAATAAAAAATGCACCTTATTTATTCATATTTACAAAGTGGTGTTCCTTGGTAAATACATCACTTTGTAAACCCCTGTGCCACATTATTCCTACGTCAGGTGTAATGTATGCAAAACGGACGTATTGACGCAAGAAAGGGTCGTAGAGGTGACACAGTGAATAAACTGGAGGCCTCATTTCTGAAAAGTGACGCATCGCTACGTGAAAACAGCGATGCGTCACTTTTCTGGACGCACTCCTTATGACATTCCAGATATGTCCTATTTAATGTATGAGGAATCATGTCACAAGGAGTTAAAGATATGTCAGTATTTCTGACGTATCTGTAAACACAAAAGTAACGCATTGCTGGAGTGCGTCACAAAAGTGACGCAACTCCAGTAATGTGTCCTTTCACATGGAAAAAGCACCACGTGAAAGGTCTGCTGTGAAGCAGGCGCAAGATTTTGACGCAACAGCATCCTAAAAGTGACGTAGTGAAATCTCAAAGATTTCACTGCGTCGTTATTACCAAGCTTTTTGCGGGGGAACACCCCCTCTGTATGCATTATACCTGACTCTATTTTTAAAAAGTGACGCATCTAGGTACATGGGTCACTTTTTAAAACTCTGCGCCACATTATATCTGCCTCAGGTATAATGTATGCAGAGGGGGCATTCCCCCACAAAAAGCTTGGTAATAACGACGTACTGAAATCTATGAGATTTCTCTGCGTCACTTTTAGGATGCTGTTGCGTCAAAATCTTGCGCCTGCCTCGCGTCACTTTTATGTTTACAGATATGTCAGAAATACTGACGTATCTGTAACTCCTTGCAACATGATTCGTCATACATTAAATATGACACATCTGGAATGTCATAAGGAGTGCGCACAGAAAAGTGACGCATCGCACCAGCAGTGTAAAAAAATGTGCCTCGTTGCACTATATTTAAAAAGTGACGCATGTAGATAGATGCGTCACTTTTTAAATATAGCGTAACAATGCGCATTTTTTTACACCGCTGGTGCGTCACAAAAATTGACGCACAGGCGGCGCAAAACTGGCAGCGCAAGGCCTTCATAAATATGGTCCTGGATTTTCCCCGTGCTTCGCTCCCCGGTGCGCGTACCATGCGCTTCCCCCGCGCAAAACGAAAAAAAAAAAAAAAAATGTAATGCCCCGCAGGACCCTATTTTAGCCCCCACATCAAACCTAGGGGGTCAGAGGGGGTCTACTCTTCCCCCTTATGGTCATTTGCCCCTTTTTTTTTTCAAACCCCTTGTGTCTCGATTTTACCGAGACACAAGATGGCGGCCGCTCCAGACTGTTTAGAATGTTTACAGACACCCAAGAGCCAATCAGCTTTCTGCGCGCAAGTCGCGTGTCGCGCCAGGAGCGCACTCCGGTGCGCGCACCGGAGAGCGCCTATAGATATATATATTTTTTTGAACCTAAATTACTCAAAATCCACTTGAGCACATATCTTGAGACATAGCAAAGGCACATCGGGCTACCAGTCCCTACAATTTTGCCAAGTTTGGTGGAAATCCATTCAGCCGTTCGAGCTAAAAGTGAAATCGACCGCCCTATGGAAATTAACATGGGGAAAACGCGTTTTGGGACCCCCCTTTTATCTCGGCCCCCGCTTGACGTATCCCCCCCAAACTTTCAAGGAAAACCGGAGCTCGACGAGGCCATTTTCAGGAAATTTTCAGGCAGATTCGTCAACCGGTGCCAAAGTTATTCCAAATAGAATTTTGAGATTTAACATTGAAAAAAATCCTAACTATAACTACCTACTGGCGACCGCCAGTAGGTAATATATATATATATATATATATATATATATATATATATATATATATATATATATATATATATACACACACACACACACACATAGATACTGAAAAAATTAAAAGATAAAGTAACGTTATAGTTAACTGTGCTAAAAAGATAGGTTTTCTTTTTTTGTAAAAAACCTTAGAAATTCACTGAAAAAAACAATGGTTAAAGTAACATTATTAGTTAGGGGAACAATGGTAATGTTGTCACTGACAAATTCTCCGAAGTTTTAAGTTTTTTTAACCTTTACTTTTTTGAGTGAATTTTAAAAAAGATCTTTTTTAGCACACCTAACTATGTTACTTTAATTTTTGGTATTTTCAGTGAATTTCTAGGATTTCTTTTTAATGCAAAGTAATACTTAATTACCATATGTTAATGCAACCTTCTGCCACTCATGGCCAGGCCCAGCTGCCAGCACCCCACATACAGCCAACCCCATGTTGCTCACAGCCTTTGGCCGTGCGCAGTGGGAGGTTGGCCATAGAACCTGGCCCTGGCGACCCCATCCCCTAGGGCTATGAATCTTTTAATTAAAGGGTAGGGGGGCCGAGCGGCTCCCCCTCCCAGAGCCTTGTTAGTCCATGGGGTCTCGATCCCACAGGGCCATATATATATCTAAAAAAGGGTAGTGGGGCAGCGCGGACCCCTCCTATCATAGCGGTCTATTTTTTAAGGGAAGGGGGGCTACCCAAAATAGTATCGGCCCCGGAACCCCATCCCCCGGGACCCAGCACATTTAGCAATATGTATATTTCACCAGTATTGGGGTGTCTTTCATAGATTCACATGCCTGAATCTTTCCCCATCGTCGGAGTGGGAGTCCCACGGTACATAAAAAAACAATAATATGCCTATAGAAAAACTTCTAAATCCCTCTTCAGGGCTTTTGATTCTTGTGGGAAGCTGAGGCTGTTTAAGGAGGATCCTCACAAGAAATGCATTTATTGTTTGTATCCTGATCATGAGGTAATGGAGTGTAAGATCTGCAGAACCTTTTCTCAGAAGACCCTTAGGGACAGGGAGGGTCATCTTCTCCTGTGGCTCCAGAAGATCAAGGACCAGGATAACCCCCTTTCTGAGGTAAGAAGTATAGCCTTGGGTCAACTATGTGCTCTAGAAAGAGGAAAGCTGAGGTTGAGAAGACTTCTCCTGGGGCAAAGGTGTTGAGGAAAGCCCAGTTCTTAAGGATTCTGGCATGCCTTCTACTTCAAAAAAGGCTTCTCCACCTTCTAAATCTGGTCCTGTTACGCCCAGTGAAAAACTGGAAAATCTTCATCTTCCAAGGTAACGTCTCATACAATTCAATTCATGAAGCTTTATTCGGTACATGAAACATGACCATAAAAGCACACAAAAAACAGACAAACAAAATAACCAAACTTTCAGATTGACAATTAAAACAGATATCAGTAGAGATACAGTCCATATAATTTAAAAAAGCATATTTTTCCTTGCCTAAATACATTTGTTTAAAAAGGAAGCAGTATAAAAACAAATGTCGGCGGAATTCAGACTACATAATAAGCTCATAGCCTGATTAACTGTACACACACTATATTTCAAAAACATTGGTTTCAAATAGGCGATACGAAAATTTATGTACAGTTTACAAAATAGTAAAAAGTGCCAAGTGCTCTGTTTAGATACGCCTTTGCACAGACATGGCCCTGTTGGATGTTTTTTGAGGATTGGTAGGGCCACTAAATGGTGTGCTACTCCGAACCTCAGTCTTGTAAGCACAAACTTATGAGATGGCCTAGTCACCGTGGATAGATAAAATGGTGAACCTTCCGAAATGATATATCTATTGTAGAACAAGACAGCGGTCATAGATCCTGCTGCTGACAGCCGTTTCCTAGCTCTGCTGGCCAAGAATTTACTTTTCAACTCAGTTTTAGAGATCAAGGATGCGGCTCTTGGGTCAATCCGGACATTAAGACTAAATATTTCTGAGTAACAATCAACAACATAATTTAACCAGGGAATTTTCCTATAGTGATCCAATGATAAACAGTCCTCAATGATGGCTCTATTAAAAGACTTCTCCTCCTGGAGCCAGATGGAACGCCAAATCAGGAGTGGCCTTAAGGACAATAGGTCACTTAGGTAATAAATATCCAGTTCCCGGTGGATCAGCTCAGTTGGGGCAGTCGGGGGTAGACACAGAAGCTTTTTCAAAAAAGAGTTTTCCTCCGTTTGCAAAATTTGGGTATATCTATGACCCCACACACCCGCCCCGTATAATGCTATTGAGGTACATCTAGCCTGATAAATTTGAAGCATATCCTTAGTACGCCTGTCTCCTACTTTTGCCGAGAATCTAAAAACACCATAGGTGTTGTTTGCCATTTTGTTACTAACACTATTAATTTTATCAGTCCATTTTCTGTCTCTTGAAAAGGTAATACCAAGGTAACAAAAATGTTCCACGTGTAGCACTTTTTCATGACCAATAAAAAAGGCATTAGAGAGTTTGCTTCTGGCCCCGCAGGTCATGGTGTGCGTCTCCCCCTTATTAATGGACAGTTTCCTATCTTGTATGAACTTACAGAATCTGTCAATTAGGCGCTGTAGACCTAGGGGAGTTCTTGAAAGTAAGACGGCGTCATCAGCATATAATAACACCGGGACAGAAACACCATTAATCTGGAGGCATCAGCTTTTACATTCTTAAAGATTGCCTCGACCTCGTTAATAAATAATATAAAAAGGAGGGGGGCCAAAACACAACCCTGTCGAATCCCACGTCTAACACTGAATTTAGGGGTACATTCTCCTTTTGTGCCATAACGCCCACAAGTTTCAAGCTTTTCATACAACCTAGCCAGAAAGAAAATTATACCCTCGAGGGCTCCTAGGTGTAACAGAGTTGGCCATAAAATAGCATGGTCGACCATATCAAAAGCACTGCTTAAGTCTGCAAAGCAGAGGTATAACAAACCAGTTTTGGCTTCGGTGTATTTACTAATCAATAGGTCTAGATTTACAAACTGTTCGAGTGTACCCCGGCCCTTCCTAAAGCCGTACTGTCTCATACAATATTACCTCAGAAAAAGTCTTTATCGACTACGGCGTCGGCGACAGCTCCTCCGTCGACATTTCTCAACGTCAGCGCATCTTCGACGTCGACGGTAACTTTCTCCTCACCAAGACCTGGAATGGTGATGTCTTCAGCTTCCTCACCGTCGACGCTGGTTCAGGTAACGGTTCGTCCTATCTCGTTGACGAAAATAGTACCATCGATCGTCTACGCCCCTCCGTCGACGAAGGTTTTGAAGATACTGTCGACGAGCTCTTCGTCGTCGACACAGGCGTCGATGAGTCATGCCGTCAACAGGCTCATCGTCTACGAAGTCCACCCTCCCGTCGTCCACATCCTCGTCGA
This sequence comes from Lissotriton vulgaris, assembly GCF_964263255.1. Classification (NCBI taxonomy): domain Eukaryota; kingdom Metazoa; phylum Chordata; class Amphibia; order Caudata; family Salamandridae; genus Lissotriton; species Lissotriton vulgaris. The sequence goes on from NC_141698.1 coordinate 106,780,317, forward strand.
CGAAGAATACCATACCGTCGACGCTTCATCGGCGACGAAGAAGTTACTCCCGTCGACGGCGTCATCGTCGACGAACATTACATAGTTGGCAGACACACCGTCGACGAAGATTACCTCATCGTCGAAATCATCGTCGACGACGATTACCTCGTCGCAAAAGCATTGTCGACCTCGACGAAGGTTGCTGTTCCACAGACGGTTACTGGTTTTTCTCCGTTCACGACACCGACGACGGTGGCACCGTCGACGCCACCTCTATCAGCTTGTAGAGAACTACAGGTGTGGTCCGCTATGCCATCTACAGTCCCTTTGTCTTCGCCGGCTACGACAGCCTCTCTGTTAGAAAGGCGGGAATCATCCTTAGCGGTTCTATCACCGCTAAAGTTGCCGGAGAAGTTATTAGATTCTGAGGAGGAGGAAGAGGAATCTTATGAGGATGAGAGCTTGCGTGCAGCTAGAAGTCCATCTGAGCTGCTTACAAAATATCAAGATGAGGAACAAGAAGAAGAGGAACAGTTCCTTGAGCCTTCTGGTCGGGCTCCTGTGTCGGTGCCTACTGCACATATGCCATTGGATTTACTCCATAACCTTCAATATATGTTGAGTGATTACTACCGCCGATTCCCACCTTCTGAGTCTGGTGATTCACGCCTCTCGACACCTATGCCTCAAGCATCTATGGCACCATTAAGACCTCCAAGACAATCTTCACCTGTGCCAGTCTCAGAAACACAACCTCCAATACCTCCTTCGCCGATACCATCTCATCACACTCAAGATGAGTTCACCTCTGATGAGGAAAGAGAAGAGGGTGAGGTAGATGACAAGTCTGTGCTGTCGGAGTGGGACGAATATCAAGCTTAGAACCCTTCTCCAGCTGGTCCACCCACAGCGGACTCTCCGCCAGTAGATATCGCAACCTTTCATCAGATTATGAAAAGGGCAATGAAGAGGTTTCTAATCACTATGGAGACTAAACAGGATGAATGTTTCCTGTACAATTTTAAAGATCAACCTTAAAGACAGGTCAAAACCATCCCAATAATTGATTTTATTTTGAAGGAGGGTATAAAGATAATGGCTACACCTAACTCTCTCCCTGCAGTTCTACCTCGAGTAGATAAAAAATATAAGGCACCTCTCACTTCACCAGCATGCCTTATTGGTCAAGCTAAAACGGACTCAGTTGTCACCCAGGCGGCTCAGAGACAGGCCAGAAATCCTTCTTCGCAAGTCTCCGCTCCCCCTGACAGGGATGGGAGACATCTGGACTCAATTGGCAAAAAAGTCTCAACTATAGCGGCAACTACTGTCCGTGCTGCAAACTCCCTAGCAGTACTTGGGAGGTAGATAGACAAATGTGGTCAGACATAGCGCCATATATCAAAGATTCTGGAGCCTGTAAAGTCTGAAGCCAGGAAAATACTTCTTTTTTTTTTTTTTTTTTTTGAAAACCTTTATTTATCTCAAACATAGTACACAGCGTCTGCCTACAACCACTGCTGGCCGGCCGCTATGACAATATACAACCATCCAGAGTACCTTGCTTGCAACAGTTAGCAAAAATTTTTTAGAAGCACTACAATAAACTGGCAGGGGAACACCGGAGGAGGATAAGGAGGGTTTCGTTTTATAATTTTGACGAATCGTCCTAGAGTCAGACAGGGTAGCAGAGTGGGCGAACTACGTAGCAGGATAACCACAAGTGAACATCGTTATAATAATACTGAAGTGGATCATTACGAGAAGGATAGCTAAGCACTAAGATACATGTCGCCCCAGTTAGCGCCCGCCCAATCAATGTATTACATCAGAAATTGCAACCTAGCTCGATACGATAGGATAGGATATGGGAGGGATCACTACGTACTAGCAATAAAAGGATCCGACAACGTATGGAGAGAGGCATTCATCACATGGGAGAATGCGTAATAGGATATGCGCCCTCAATTGGTAGCAGAAGAGGGAAGAAAAAGCAGGATATGCAATAATTCAGTGACTATGCATTAAAATCAGTATACAGGTCTTACAGTCAAAAGAAACATGTGGTAAAGACATAGGCACAAAGCGCAAAGAACATCTCGGAAAAAATAAAAAGACCCAAAACCCCCCACCTCCCGTCTGACCCAAGATATGAAGAAGAGAAAGAGAAGGAAAGAAGAGAGAGAACAAGAAAAAGGCCATAGAAACAAAAAGCGAGAAATCAAGCCCCAACCCCCCCACCCTGCACGTCAATCAATCAATCAATCAGTGACACTTATAAAGCGCGCTACATACCCGTAGGGTCTCAAGGCGCTGGGGAGGGGGGGTGCCGCTACTGCTCGAACAGCCAGGTCTTCAGCTTCTTCCTGAAGGAGAGGTGGTCTTGGGTCAGGCGCAGGTCGGACGGGAGGGAGTTCCAGGTCTTGGCGGCCAGGTAGGAGAAGGACCTTCCTCCTGTAGTCGCTCTTCGGATGCGGGGGACGGCGGCGAGGGCGTGGTTGGCTGATCGGAGGTGGCGTTTGGGAGCGTAGAAGTTGACTCGGCTGTTGAGGTAGCTCGGGCCTTGGTCGTGTAGGGCTTTGTGTGCGTGGGTGAGGAGGCGGAAGGTGATTCTCTTGTTGATGGGGAGCCAGTGAAGGTCTCTCAGATGACCGGAGATGTGGCTGGATCGTGGGATGTCGAGGATGAGTCTGGCTGAGGCGTTTTGGATCCGCTGGAGTCTCTTCTGGAGCTTGGCGGTGGTCCCGGCGTAGAGGGCGTTGCCGTAGTCCAGTCGGCTGGTGACGAGGGCCTGGGTGACGGTCTTCCTGGTCTCTGAGGGGATCCACCAAAAGATCTTTCGTAGCATGCGTAGGATGTTGAAGCACGCCGAGGAGACGCTGTTGACTTGCCTGGTCATGGAGAGGGAGGAGTCCAGGATGAAGCCCAGGTTTCGTGCATGGTCTGTCGGTTTGGGTGCGGTGCCCAGGGCGGGAGGCCACCAGGAGTCGTCCCAGGCGGAGGGTGAAGAGCCCAGGATGAGGACCTCCGTCTTGTCCGAGTTCAGTTTCAGGCGGCTGGTCGTCATCCACTCGGCTACCTCTTTCATCCCTTCGTGCAGGTTGGCTCTGGCGGCGGCGGGGTTGTTGGTCAGGGAGAGGATCAGCTGGGTGTCGTCGGCGTAGGAGATGATGCTGAGGTGGTGTTTGCGTACGATGGCCGCGAGGGGGCTCATGTAGACGTTGAAGAGGGTGGGGCTCAGTGATGATCCTTGGGGGACGCCGCAGATGACTTCGGAGGCCTCTGACTTGTACGGTGGTAGGCGGACTCGCTGTGTTCTTCCGTCGAGGAAGGAGATGATCCATTCCAGCGCCTTGTCCTGGATACCGATGTTGCTGAGGCGCCGTGTTAGGGTGCGGTGGCAGACCGTGTCGAATGCCGCGGAGAGGTCTAGGAGGATGAGGGCCGCTGTTTCTCCCTTGTCCATCAGGGCTCGGATGTCATCGGTGGCGGCGATGAGGGCGGTCTCGGTGCTGTGTTTGGCTCGGAAGCCGGACTGTGAGGGGTCGAGGGATCCGTTCGTCTCGAGGAAGGCGGCCATCTGCTTGTTGACGGTCTTCTCGATGACTTTGGCTGGAAACGGTAGAAGCGAGATGGGGCGGTAATTCTTGAGGTCGGTGGGGTCCGCTGTTGGTTTTTTGAGTAGAGCGCTGAGTTCGGCGTGTTTCCAGCTTTCGGGGAAGATGGCGGTGTTGAAGGATGTGTTGATGATGTCTCGCAGGTGGGGTGCGATGACAGTGTCGGCCTTGTTGAAGACGTGGTGAGGGCAGGGGTCGGTTGGTGATCCGGAGTGGATGGAGTTCATCGTGCGGATGGTGTCTTCTGTGCTGATCGGGGTCCAGGCGTGGAGGGTGGTGGTGGGGGGGGGTGGCAGGTCGGTCGTGGTGTGCGTTGGTTGGTTGTTGAAACTGCTGTGTATGTCCGTGATCTTGTTGTGGAAGTATGAGGCGAGGGAGTTGCAGAGGTCTTGTGATGGGGTGATGTCGTTGTTTCCTGCGCTGGGGTTGGAAAGCTCTTTCACGATGTTGAAGAGTTCCTTGCTGTTGTGTGCGTTGTTGTCCAACCGGTCCTTGAATGCTGTTCTCTTGGCGGCGCGGATCAGCTGGTGGTGTTTCCGGGTGGCCAGTTTGTAGGAGGTCCTGTTGTCCGGTGTCGGGTCCCTTTTCCAGACTTTCTCGAGGGCTCGGCAGTTCTTCTTGGAGCTCTTGAGTTCGTCGGTGAACCATGGGGCCTTCTTGCTGGCGGGTCTGCTGGGCGGGGTCCTCAGCGGGGCGAGCTCGTCCGCGCAGATGGTGATCCACTTCGTGAGGTTGTCGGCGGCCTGGCTGGGGTTCGCTGAGCTGGCAGGAGGGTGTTGGCTCAGGGAGGTGGCGAGCTGGTCTGCTGTGATCTTGTTCCAGCTTCTGCGGGCGGTGTGTTGCTGGTGTTGGTGGGTCGTCGTTCTCTTGAAGGTGAAGTGGACGCAGCTGTGGTCCGTCCATTGAAGCTCTGTGGCGTGGCTGAAGTTGATGTCTGTGCTGGATGAGAAGACGGCGTCGAGTGTGTGTCCGGCGAGGTGGGTGGGGGTGGACACCAGTTGCTTGAGTCCCAGGTTGGCGAGGTTGTCGAGCAGGGTGCTGGTGTTGTGGTCGTTGTTGTTCTCCAGGTGGAAGTTCAGGTCCCCCAGGAGGATGTAGTCGGCGGAGGGGAGGGCATGCGGGCTGACGAAGTCGGCGATGTCCTCGCTGAATTGCGTGCGTGGTCCAGGGGGTCGGTAGATCAGGGTGCCTCTGAGGGTGGTGTTCGGGTTGGTGTGGATCTGGAAGTGCAGGTGTTCGGCGCTGGTCAGGGTGTTGTCGGTGCTGGTCGTGAGACGGATGGTGTTCCTGTGGATGATGGCGATGCCTCCTCCCATCTGGTTGGCGTTGCGGTCCCTCCGGATGATCTTGTAGCCCTCTGGGATGGCGATGGCGATGTCGGGAGCTGAAGAGGCGTTCATCCAGGTCTCCGTGAGGAAGGCAACGTCAGGGGCTGTGGCGTCTAGGAGGTTCCAGAGTTCGATGGCGTGTCTGTGGACGGAGCGGGTGTTGAGCAGGATGCACTTGAGGTGGGTGCTGCTGGAGTTCGACTTGTCGGGTGCTGGTGCGGGGCTGGTCCGGATGCAGGAGAACTTGCAGGCGTGGCAGCTGAAAGGTCCGTGGGTGTGTCGTGGTGTGGCTTGATGGCATTCTGGGAGTCGGCCGGTGTTGAGAGCGGTGAGGGTGGCGGCGGAGTACGTCAGGCGGGTCGGTCGGGCTCCTCGGGGGCCAGGGGTCCTGGCGCTGGTCGCGATCCGGTCGCGGACGGGCGCAGACGGGCTTACCTTTGGCGCGCCTTCGGCGCACAATCGGCGCGCCCGCTGCGCGTGACCGCTGCGCGTTCGCACGGTCGCCATTTAAGGCGAAGTGCGCGGGTGGGCGGGGCAGCTGGGAGGCGGGAGCGGGGAGGGTTACAGAAGAAAAAGGGGCGGGGACAAGCGGCGGTGGCGGGAAGGGAGGGCGGGGGGTGGCGCGGTAGGCGGGCAACAAGGAAGGAGAGCGCACACTTTAAAATACAAACAGGCAAAAATAAACGACAAAAAACGGGCAAAACAGAGAAAAACACAGATCGGCAAGACAAGCACAAATGCTTGACAAAACCAGGAAAAAAGCGGCAAAAGCACTCGCAGCGGCGGCAGCCGGCAGACGAGGCCCAACGAGGCAGCAGGGCAGGCAAGGGGCACACGCAGCAGCTGGTGGCCGTGCGGCGCGGGGGTGTCCCACAAGTGGGTCACACTCACCTGCGTCGCACGGTCGCCATTTAAGGCCAAGTGCGCGGGTGGGCGGGGCAGCTGGGAGGCGGGAGCGGGGAGGGTTACAGAAGAAAAAGGGGCGGGGACAAGCGGCGGTGGCGGGAAGGGAGGGCGGGGGGTGGCGCGGTAGGCGGGCAACAAGGAAGGAGAGCGCACACTTTAAAATACAAACAGGCAAAAATAAACGACAAAAAACGGGCAAAACAGAGAAAAACACAGATCGGCAAGACAAGCACAAATGCTTGACAAAACCAGGAAAAAAGCGGCAAAAGCACTCGCAGCGGCGGCAGCCGGCAGACGAGGCCCAACGAGGCAGCAGGGCAGGCAAGGGGCACACGCAGCAGCTGGTGGCCGTGCGGCGCGGGGGTGTCCCACAAGTGGGTCACACTCACCTGCGTCGCACGGTCGCCATTTAAGGCCAAGTGCGCGGGTGGGCGGGGCAGCTGGGAGGCGGGAGCGGGGAGGGTTACAGAAGAAAAAGGGGCGGGGACAAGCGGCGGTGGCGGGAAGGGAGGGCGGGGGGTGGCGCGGTAGGCGGGCAACAAGGAAGGAGAGCGCACACTTTAAAATACAAACAGGCAAAAATAAACGACAAAAAACGGGCAAAACAGAGAAAAACACAGATCGGCAAGACAAGCACAAATGCTTGACAAAACCAGGAAAAAAGCGGCAAAAGCACTCGCAGCGGCGGCAGCCGGCAGACGAGGCCCAACGAGGCAGCAGGGCAGGCAAGGGGCGCACGCAGCAGCTGGTGGCCGTGCGGCGCGGGGGTGTCCCACAAGTGGGTCACACTCACCTGCGTCGCACGGTCGCCATTTAAGGCCAAGTGCGCGGGTGGGCGGGGCAGCTGGGAGGCGGGAGCGGGGAGGGTTACAGAAGAAAAAGGGGCGGGGACAAGCGGCGGTGGCGGGAAGGGAGGGCGGGGGGTGGCGCGGTAGGCGGGCAACAAGGAAGGAGAGCGCACACTTTAAAATACAAACAGGCAAAAATAAACGACAAAAAACGGGCAAAACAGAGAAAAACACAGATCGGCAAGACAAGCACAAATGCTTGACAAAACCAGGAAAAAAGCGGCAAAAGCACTCGCAGCGGCGGCAGCCGGCAGACGAGGCCCAACGAGGCAGCAGGGCAGGCAAGGGGCACACGCAGCAGCTGGTGGCCGTGCGGCGCGGGGGTGTCCCACAAGTGGGTCACACTCACCTGCGTCGCACGGTCGCCATTTAAGGCCAAGTGCGCGGGTGGGCGGGGCAGCTGGGAGGCGGGAGCGGGGAGGGTTACAGAAGAAAAAGGGGCGGGGACAAGCGGCGGTGGCGGGAAGGGAGGGCGGGGGGAGGCGCGGTAGGCGGGCAACAAGGAAGGAGAGCGCACACTTTAAAATACAAACAGGCAAAAATAAACGACAAAAAACGGGCAAAACAGAGAAAAACACAGATCGGCAAGACAAGCACAAATGCTTGACAAAACCAGGAAAAAAGCGGCAAAAGCACTCGCAGCGGCGGCAGCCGGCAGACGAGGCCCAACGAGGCAGCAGGGCAGGCAAGGGGCACACGCAGCAGCTGGTGGCCGTGCGGCGCGGGGGTGTCCCACAAGTGGGTCACACTCACCTGCGTCGCACGGTCGCCATTTAAGGCCAAGTGCGCGGGTGGGCGGGGCAGCTGGGAGGCGGGAGCGGGGAGGGTTACAGAAGAAAAAGGGGCGGGGACAAGCGGCGGTGGCGGGAAGGGAGGGCGGGGGGTGGCGCGGTAGGCGGGCAACAAGGAAGGAGAGCGCACACTTTAAAATACAAACAGGCAAAAATAAACGACAAAAAACGAAGAGGCTACGGCCCCCCCCCCCCCAAGAACGTGCCTGTCGCCCCGAGAACCCACAGAAGGGAAAGATTTAGGGAGGAAGAACAGAAGAACCTGATCTATACCTCCCGGTAAGAGCGGAGGAGGACATACTAGAGAAACATAAAGCAATCAATATGCGCAACCACGATCGACCATCCCCAAGCCCCAAGACCATTACAAAACCAGCACTCAAATTCCCGGCTCATGTATTACAGTTCAAGCAATAAGAGTTCCAGCAGGCAAAGGAGAAAGGAGCAGCCTCAACCCAGCCCCTTACGGTCCAATGTGTAAACAGAGTCCAGCTGCACGATAGCCATCCCGGACGGGGCAGGCAGACCAAACGGCCACGGCAGGGTAGAGCGATGACCGCCATGGAGTGTCCAACACGGAGCCCAGCATGCAAGAAGCGTAGCAAAAGGGATACCATGCAGCATTAGGTCGCCAAAGAAAGTCAATCCGAGCAGTAGTGTCAGTTCCAGGGGAAGATAACAAGTCCCATCAGTGGACCACAGTGAAGTTGCCGGGCGCGGCATTCGTAGGAGAGTCCCTCGCCGCCGCGTGAGACCTTGAGTAGCAGATGTCTTCTGAGCTAGCGCATGTACTGACTCGGAGGGGGTCGGATCCTGCGCCAGCGGCGCAACTGTGGGCAGCTGAACAGGCAATCCGCGGTAATAAGGCATAGGGTGTGGCGCAGCGCCCAGCACTCGCGGACAAGTTTGGTCGGACTGTTGCAGACTGGGGGAAATGGCGGCCAGCCGGTCCTCCAGGTCTCTGGCAGCAGCACTATGGGCCGCACGTAGATCACTCAGGGCTACAAGGACGTCAACAATCCGCAGGGGCGTCTCAGGAAATAAGGGTGCAGCAATTCCCTGTACGTCGGGCAAATAATCAGAAGTCGGTGTTAGAGAATGAGTGCCATCATCCCAGGGGGCGAGTCGATCTTGGAGTTGCCACTGCATACATAGCTTACAGGCGTGCGCCATATCCAAAAGCCGGACGCCACCGTCTCTTGCAATCAGCCGAGCACTCCACCGGCGCTCGCAGCAACATAACCAGACAGGGGGCACAAGGGCAGTCCAGTCCATTCCTGCACCTCCCACGATGGCAGGCGATGTGAACAATAAGCGGGCTCCAGCAGCACCGCGGGGCAGTCTCTCGCCAGTAGTGAGTGGCGGCTCTCCAAGATGGCGTTCACCACGGAAGACGATAGAATGTGTCAAGGATTGCCTTCTGAGGGCCGGGATGGCGATACATTGTGGCGTTTTCAGCCTTGAAGGCAGCCTGAGGGACAACGCAACAAGTTGGGCTGCCGCGGCAGGGAATCGAAGGCAGCAGTCGTTCCTCAGCGGCCGGCGCCGCCCAGCCCGAGATGGCCGCCGCTGCCGTTTGCGGGGCCGGCCACACACGCAGGACAAAGACCTAGGCTCTGCCGCGAGGCATCAGGGAAGGGCGAGGGCGCACCGTCACCGTCACTGCACGGATCACGAAGATAGTCACACCCTGGGAACCGGGTTCGTCTCCCGACTCCAGAATCACCGATGAAAGTCAGGATATCTAGGAGGATAAGGCAGGAGACGGGAGGACAGCGAGACGGTCAGCGGAGCCGAGGAATCAGGCGGCCATCGTGGTTGCTAGCTCAGGAAAATACTTCTTGAAGGTGAATGTACATCGGCTGAAATAATTGATGCCGCGGTGGAGGTAGCAGCTACAGGTTTCAGACAGCTGGCGGGTGCAGCTGTGCTAAGGAGGCAAGGGTGGCTCAAGTCTACGTCCTTTCGCCTAGAAGTCCAGACTAAAATCATGGACATGGCCTATGATGGAGAGTTCCTGTTCGGTCAACACGTGGATGAGGCTTTGCAAGCCATAAAGAAAGATACAGAAACATCACAATCGCTGGGAACTTTGCAATTCTGTAAATCATCCTTTTGTGGTGCAAAAGGAAGAGGCAATTTCTCCAATAGAGGGGGTTACTCTCAGCAACGATCATATAACAACACACAAGGTAACCAAAGATACCAGCCGTACAAACAGCAGACGTACGGTCAGAGAGGAAATAATTACTCAGACAAGAAGAAAGTCCTCTTATCGTGGAAGAGACACCAACAAGAGCAAGTGTGACGGACAACCTGCCACGACTTCGACCCTTGCCGCATCAAAAAATTGGAGGAAGAATATCCCATTACTTATCAAATTGGTCCAAGATTACTACGGACAGATGGGTCCTGGACGTAGTAGCCAGGGGCAACGTTCTGGAATTTGTCAAAGCCCCTCCAAATTCTCCCCCAAAGGGTCCACCACCAGCTCATCTCAAAGAGCTGTTCTCCCAAATTTTTACCATGATTCGGAAATGAGCAATCGAAAAAGTACCTCAAATGCAGAGACGGAGAGGATTTTATACACGATTTTTCCTTATAAGCAAGAAGTCAGGAGAGTGGCGTCCCATTCTCGACCTGCGTGCCTTCACCAAATACCTCAAAAAATTATCCTTCCGGATGTTAACACTTCAAGAAATCCTCCAGTTTCTCTCAGAAGGGGATCACATGGCGACGCTCAACCTCCAGGATGCTTACTTTCATGTGCCCATCCTTCCCAGGCTGAGGAAGTTTTTGAGGTTCAGAGTGGCTGGCAGGGACTTCCAGTTCAAAGTTCTCCCATTTGGACTGCGTTCAGCTCCCAGAGTTTTCACAAAGATATTGGCTCATCTTTGTTTGGAAGGAATTCAAATTTATCCTTATTTGGACGTCTGCCTTATCAAGGCCAATTCTCTAGTCACAGCAGAAGTACATGTTCAAAGGTGCCTATCACTGTTTCAGAGCCTGGGTTTCTCAGTCAATTTAGAAAAATCCCATCTAACTCCATCTCAAAGGAAGTCTTTGTTGGGAGCAACTTTGGACATGCAACTCGGACGAGTTTTTGTATAAAAAAAGGCAGATAAAAATCCACAGGATGGCTTCTATGCTGCTGAAAAAAGAGTGCGTTTCTGTTCACAAGTTCAAATCTTTCCTAGGTATGATCTCCTCCTGCATCCCTCTCATTCCCAACTGTCGTCTCAAGATGAGGCCCTTGCAGGAAGAGCTCAGTCTCCAATGGGTGCAGGTGGTAGGATCATTCGAAGACATGATCAGCGTAACTCCTCGGATGAGAAACTCCATTCATTAGTGGATGCAAAGATGCAACCTACAAGGAGGCTGTGCATTCCTGACGCAAGTGCCCAGATTTATTGTTACCAACGATGCCTCTCTGGAGGGATGGGGCGCACACCTCCAGGGAATGACAATCGACGGAAAATGTAACGTACAACAGAAAAAGTGGCACATAAATCTCCTGGAGCTACGAGCCATCATGCAAAGCCAAGGGTGCCCGGGAGTCTAAGGGCCTTCTGAAGCATCCCAAAAAATAAAAATAAAAAATGTGCACACATGCCCTTGAGACATGTCTGCACTGCATGGGACTTTGAAAAATGTTTTTTTGTTCATTTTTCAAAATTTGCACAGTTTGCATTTAGAAAATGCTTGGTACATTTGCCAGGGAATCTCAAATTGCAATACCTTATTTGTAGTTGCAATTTTAGGTAATTGCTAATTTTGCAGTAACCCAATATTGCAACTACAAAGCCTTTCATATATCTTAAAAAGATATTTTGCATTCACAAATGGCCGAAATTGCCGATTCATACTGTTTGCTAATGCAAAATTATTTGATATATATGGATCGATCATTCCCCTCCCATTAAAAGACTCTGCACTGTTGTCTTTTTGATGAGCATTTGCTATGGTTTTAAGACATCCAGGCAATTGGGCTATCACATTCTTATATGTGTAACATGAGTTGCTGAACTTAAGCAATGTTGTCTTGGGTTACTGTACTTGACACCTTTGCATAACCAAATTATGACACAAAATAAATTTTGTTAAAGGGAAAAAAAAGAAATTGGTGTATAAGATTGTTTTCACAACAACACTTTTTTTTACCAGGAGTCAAGCCTTGTTTGCAGCAATTTGATCTTGAGCAGTTTCAACTCTTCTGCTTTCACATCGTCATTATCACTGTCATTATCATATTCAAAAGTAGCAAGTGGAAATGTATTGGCTATTCTTTTATTCACACACGTGCGTAGGATGATGCACGTTATTAATTTTATTACTACATACAGAACATCCACAATTAAAATATGTGCAATGAATATTTCAAATATGTTTCTTCCCCAATGCCCAATTATACCACACAGCCAAATCCAGATGCCACTGAGATTCAAATCTAGCCCATTCTGTAACTCATGCAACTTCCTTTTGCTATCCTTGATATAGTCTATTTGCTCACGTATGCTGGATGGGGTGTTGGAAGATGAGTGCAGCTTTCAGAACCTATAATGACACAGACCCCTCCCTCTCTTTTGCTGTTAATATGTAATCTAATGCCATCCTATTCTGAACCAGCATCTGGGCAGGTGTGTCTATTTGATCCACCAATAGCCGCAAGGCTAATGTGGTAGAGTTAGCAATCGCTTCCATGATTCTGCATTACTTTTCACCTCATCTAAAGCAACCTTTATTTCATATGTTGGTATTAAAGCAGAAAATCTCCAGTAGTATTTAAGGTAGCCCACCTGTCCCTCCTCCTCTGCAAAGGGTGATCACGAAATTGGCTCATAGTATGAATAATTTATTTCAGATTACAAATCCCAGTTAGGTCCAAATGTAGCCATGGACAGGCACATGATCCACAAATGAAGTATGCATATTCCTCTGCTTTAGAGCTTTGTGAAACAGCAGTCCATGAGGAAGACGGCATTCATAAGGGTCCGTTCAATAGGGATGTTCTCTACCACAAGGACACATTCTTTCCAACAAACACAGTGTAGACACTTGCCTTACAGTGCTGACAGTTAAATCCAGGTTCAGTTAGCACCAGATGAGTCACATCTGACATGTCCTGGTTGAAGGGGTTGTTAAACTCTTCAAAGCCCTGATAAGTAGTGGGGAATAAGTTGGCATACTCTGGCAGTTGGTGCCCGTGGTAAAAGAGATCAAGGTAAGTGTCATTGTTACTAGTGGGGACTCTGATCAAAGGGATACAAACCTACAAATCCTACAAGTAGAAAGATCAATCTTTTGTCTGTACTTTTCGGCTGCAGAAAGCAGGAATTGTTCATATAGGCGGATTGGTTGCTCTCTGCAAGCACAGGTACAGTACAGTTACATCTTGAAATGATTCAACATTCTGCTTCAAGGATGTACCTCACCACCAACCAGACACTCAAGGCAGCATCAAAGATATCCGGCTAAACCCACAGAAGGAGCCAGTATCTGGGAGGGTGGTGCTTACCTTGGACGTAGGTGATAATACTAAGGGGCAGGTGGAGATGGTTGACACAAAGGACTTGTCAAATGAACAGGCAGCAAGATAGCAGCAGAGGCAGTTGTGTCAGGGGGTCAAGGCCCGGATCCTCTCCAGGCACTGGAGAAGCAAAAACAGGAACTATGTTGTCTCTAAGAGGAGCAGGTTGTTTGCAGTGAGATGATTTGATCCACAACACCAGACTACATAATTTGATGACTGTATTGGTGATGAGATTGACCTGATAGGGTCCGCGCCAGCAAGGTTTCAGTGTGGTCTTCCTCTGGTGTATCTACACCCAGGTGGTTGGAGGAAGTGTCAGGCTTCGGCCTGACACTCAGGTAAGGTTGCTTGAACCTGAGAATGGAAACTGTAGAGATATTGTATACGCTTTTTACTATATTGCAAAAATGCATCATTGTTCACTTTGGTCTTCCAAAAGGGAACTGCTCTTAGGGCCCATAGAGTTTCTCAGAATCTCATAGCTATGTGGTTCTTGAGGGTACCATTGTTCCTTTCTACCTTGCACGTGGACTCCGGGTGATATGCACAATGGGAATGCTGGTCTACTTTTAAAGCCTTGTAAAGTGCCTGTACATATGCTGACACAAAGTGTAGTTTGTGGTCACTTGTGAATTAGAGCAGTACACTGAACAGAGGAATAACATCTCTGAGTAGCCACTTAACTGTCATAATGGCATCTTCACAGGCACAGGGGTATACTATCACCAGTCCTGAAAACATTTACATGATAACCCAAAAATATGAGTCGCATATTTTGGCATGTGAACAAAGTCTAGGTGCACTAAGGAGGTGAGGGTGAGCAGAGGGGCAGGTCTTTACATCATTTCTGGCATTATGTGACAGGCAGATGGCACAGGACTTACATACTTTTTGACTTTGTAAAAAAAGGGGTGCAGACAAATCTGTTGCTGCAGCATCTATCAAACTGTCTCTACTGGCATGGGCTGCTTCATGGCATAATCTGGCGTGAATAGAGAGTAGAAATTTCGATGTAACTACACACCCAGTGCTGTCTCTCCACACTCCCTCAGGGTCTACTTTTCATTCCTGATTCATCAAGAACTGTTTCTTACTTTCGGAGGCTTGCTTCTGCAAATGAGACTACGCTTTTAGCGAAGGTACAAGAAATAGTTCAGTTCTAATAACATACATAGCAACGTTAACCTTTTTAGATGATGCAGCAGTTTTAGCTGCTGAATCAGCTAGGATGTTACCCCTCCCCCGAGATATCATCACAGGAATGCTAGTGCTTGACACACTTTATCAGCACCACCTTCTAAGGCAACTGTTAGACATTAAAAAGGGTTTGAACATATATTTTTAATAGGGGTCCTGGCTGATGTTCAGAAAGTAACCCCATTTCATATATAGGAGCCCTTTGTCATGCTTTACTCCAAAAGTATACTTTAAGTCTGCGCACATGTCACAATATTTTTGTTAGCTAAAATGCAAACTCCATTAGGAGCTATAATATCCGCAAGTAGGGCACTCCTCACATTTGACAAGTGACAGCGTTCTGCAATCTCATAAATCGTACATCTAGATCTAGCATAACCAGCAACCAGGACACCCTCATTGTTTCTAAGGTGTGATCCATCAACAAAATATTTTAACTCACAGTTAAAAATAGGGATATCAGTTAAGTCCACAAGGGGTTTGGTCACTTAGGGCCCGATGTAGGTAAAAGTCATTTACCAAATTTAAAATACCGATTTTTACTGAATCGGTATTTTGAATTCGGAAAATGAGATGTAGTTAAAAAAAATCGGTAAAATACCGATTCGGAAACAATCGGTATCGTGTTTCGATACTTACCGAATCGGTATTCACCGAATCGGTATTTACTGAATCGGTAAATACAGAATCGGGAAATACCAAATCGGTAATTGCAATACAACCCTATGGGCCAAAAGGCCCATAGGAATGCATTGTAAATACCGATTCGGTAAATACCGATTCAGTAAATACGGAATCGGCGATCAAGTAAAAGTGAAACTAATGACAACAGCCAATGAGGTGGAACCACCCTCCCCCACCCTAGCAGGGAGTGGCTACCCAGGCAGGTGCAACTCATTAGAACTTTCTGGAGAGGGAGCCAGAGCTGAGCTTTCAGAGTGAGTAGCAGAGAGAGAGAGTGGTAGCACAATCCTGATCACAGTGGAAATGGCAAGCAGCTCTGAGAGCCAGAAGGCTGAGCGCAAGCGCAAGGTCAAGTTCAGCAGCATGGAGCTGCAAGTATTGGTGGAGGAGGTGGTGAGGGTCCACAGGCAGCTGTTTGGGAGGCTGTCACTCACAGTCCCTGAGTCCACCAAGAGGAAGCTGTGGAGTGGCATCGGTGCGAGGGTGAATGCAGTTGGTGTCACCCCCAGGAGCCTGGACGACCTCAAGAAGAGGTTTTATGACATACGCAGCCTCACCAAGAGGAAATCGGCAGAGCTGCACAAGCAGGCAGGTCTGACCGGTGGTGGCAGGAACCCCGCGCCATCCCTCACTGAACTGGAGGAACTGGTGTCCACGACGATTGAGACCGAGAGTGTGGTGGGAGTTGGGGACCTGGACAGCTCAGCCAGAGCTACATCAAAAGGTAAGAAGCATGCGCAGCATGACACACCCTACCAGACACCTCCCCTTTAGCCCCAATGCACAGCCAAACCCCAGCCCAGTTCTGCTAGCAACATACATGAGCAATGCATCATGGTAAATGTAGTCAGCTGATGTAGTAACAAATGCCAGTGCACATTAAACTGCAATGCATTTAAAAATAGATTCAGAGTATAGAAAATGATATGTGCAATGCTTTTATTGTAGTGACTGTAAGACATTTGCACTCAGTTCACAAATGCTTCTTTATACCTAGGGGCACCATCAGGCAGTGGAGCTGCAGCTCCACAGGCAACAGCTCCAGCTACAGCGGACAGTGCGGTGGCAGGGCCAAGCAGCATGGTTCCTTCACAGGAGGAGGACAGCAGTGCCATGGCTAATGAGGATGACCCAGGACATACCCTCTCATTTCCCCACTCCCCCCTACTGTCACTATCTCCCCCATTGCAGTTCTCACCGGAGAACTCACCCACACGGACCCAGCCAGCACCTGCCACATCTCCTGCCAGGAGGATCATTGTGGCCCCATTGACCATCATGGAGGGAGCTGCGGGTCAGGCACCAGCATCCACACCTGCAACACCTGTGGCACAGCAGGCCACCCAGCAGGGCAGCACCAATCGGCGCAGGACACTCACTTCCAGCAGTGCTTTACCAGCACGGGAGGGCACTGTCTTCCAAGGGCTGGAGGGGAGCATGGTGCGGATCCAGCAAATGTAGGCCAAGTCCATCCTGGCTTGCCAGCGCCAATTGCGGGAACACAACCTGCAGA
Organism: Lissotriton vulgaris; assembly: GCF_964263255.1. Classification (NCBI taxonomy): domain Eukaryota; kingdom Metazoa; phylum Chordata; class Amphibia; order Caudata; family Salamandridae; genus Lissotriton; species Lissotriton vulgaris. The sequence goes on from NC_141698.1 coordinate 106,796,713, forward strand.
TGGGGGAGATGTCAAAGGGTTTTGTGAATTTCGTTGCAAGTAACAGGGAAATAGCAACAGGACTGGGGCGCATGACAACTGCCATAACAAAGCTGTGTGCCAAGATGGAGGAGCATGAGCACACTAGGCGCAGGGATGCCCGCGTACAAAATCGGGCAATCAACCGGCTTGCCGCAGGAACCGCCCTGCTATGCCGCTGAGGGGCGAATATGGAAGACTGCCTCACTCAGAACACTGCAGAGGTGACCAGGGGCATGGCCCGCATCACCACTGCCATGGAGGCCTTCATCATCTCCAACACGGTGGTGAATCCTGCCCTGGACGTGGCCGAGGCTGGGGACAGCAGCAGCCGCAGCAGCCCGGCCAGCTCTGTGTCTGAGCCGCGCCGGAGCACCAGGCGCTCCGCTGAGGCAGCCGGACATGCAGAAGGGGGGGAGCCACATCCCAGTGGTTCAGCAAAGCGCAGCAGGAAGTGAGACTGCCACCCTGGCAGGGTGGGTGAGGCAACCCGGCCCTTTTCCATTCCCCACCTTTACTGTACTTATTTCATTTGTTGCACATCAGTGCTGTAACGTTGTGCCAACATTATTAAATTTCTTTTTGTTCACATCCATGACCTGTCTGTGCATCTGTACTCACTCAGAATTAGTTTTCTGTTATCTCCTCACGTCTGTATCTGCCATCACTTGGTGTAGACACCCCAGCAGGTTGTGTTTGTGGCACAGCAACGTCGTCGTCATGGTCCTCGTGGTTTGACAACTCCACCTCAGTGCCCTTCTTCACCACAAGGTTGTGCAACATTGCACAGACAGCTATGATCTTGCAGCAGGTGATGGGGGTATACTGCCTTGCACCTCCACACTTGTGCAAGCATCTGTACCTGCTTTTGCAGATGCCAAAGGTCCGTTCTACTACATTCCTTGTGCTTCTGTGGGCCCGGTTATACCTCCTTTGGCTGGGTGTAGAGGGGTTGAGGTAGGGGGTGAGTATGAATGAGCGGAGGGCATATGCACTGTTGCCTAGAAGGAAAAGGGGTAACATTACTCACATGCATACATGTACTTTACAGTGCTACATTTTGTTATGGGGGTATGATGTGTCTCACCTAGGAGGTATCCTTCACCAAATTCCCCAGCCGTCAGCCGTGCATAGATGCCGCTGTTTTGGAAAATGTACGCGTCTTGGGTACTCCCTGGAAATTTTGCTACCAGGTCTGTGATGGTGCACTTAGCATTGCAGATCACCTGCACATTGATGGTGTGCGTAGACTTCCTATTGCGGTAGATGTATTCTGTGTCAGCAGGGGGGCAAATCGGAATGTGCGTGCCATCAATGCAGCCGATGATGTGGGGGAATCGTGCCATCTGGTAAAAGTCTGCTTTTGTTTGTACCAGTTCCGCATGGGTTGCAGGGAAAGAAATGTATTGGTCCATCCTCTGTATTATGGCGTCAAGGAATTTGTTGAAAAACATTGACAGGCTGCTCTGGGTCACCCCTCCTACCGCAGCAACTCCACTTTGATAGCTGCCAGACGCAAGCAGGTGTAGGCTGCATAGCACCTGCACGTGCATTGGGATGGCGTGTGCCCTTGGGATGGGGTGGTCCAACAGTGGTTTAAGGTCCCTGATGAGCTCCAGAATGATGTCTGAGTCCAGCCTGTACCTCTGTAGGATCTCTGCCTCTGTGAGCATGAACAGGGTGATCCTCTGTCTGTAGACCTGTTCCTCTCTTTGCCATTCCCTCTCTCCTTCCTGCTGTAGCCGTAGCCGCCTTGCAATGACATAAAATGCCGCCATCCTTCAAGTTGCATTGCATTTTGGGTCTCATTTTATAGGTTGCAGTTGGTTACCACCTGATTCAAATCCATGGTAAATACCGATTTTGAAATACCGATTTTGAGGCAAAATCGGTATTTCTGTGCTTCCCTACATCTCTATCTGAGTTTTTGCCTGTCCGAATCGGTAATTTACCGATTCGGTAACCCTACCGAATCAGTAGATTGTCCGAATCGGACTATTTACCGATTCGGTATATCTACCGATTCGGTACATGGTCCGAATCGGTATTTTTACCGAATCGGTATGTTAGCGATTCGTTCTTTTACCGATTCGGTGTATTTCCGATTCGGTTTATTACCGATTCGGTATCTATACCGATTCGGTATAAATACCGATTCGGACGGTTTTCAGCCTCCTACATCCCGATGGCTGGATACCGCTCGGTAAGGGCCGAAAATCGGTATTTTTCGGCCGTTACCGATCGATATTGGGCCACCTACATCGGGGCCCTTAGTTCTGAGAACAATACAATCCCAGAGTCTACTCTCTTCACTTCGCCCCCAAACCCACCCTGAATCCTAAAAAATACCCTTGCACCCCAAATCCAACCTGAACCCTAAAATTACCATGGGCACCCCAAAAAACAAACTCACCCCTAACCCTAAAAATACCCCTACACCACAAACCCAACCTGAACCCTAAAATTATCCTGGGTACCCCAAAACCCCAAAAAACCTTGAACCCTAAAAATACCCCTACAACCCAAGCAAACCATAAAATTACCCCGGGCACCCCAAAACCCAACTCGCCCTGAACCCTAAAAATACCACTACACTCCAAAACCCAAACAAACCCTGAACCCTAAAATTACCCTGGGCACCCCAAAACCCAAACCCACCCTGAACCCTACAATTACCCTTGCACTCCAAAATCACCCTGAACCCTAAAATGACTCTTGGCACCCCAAAACCCAAACCCACCCTGAACCCTAAAAATACCCTTGCACCCCAAAAAACAAACCCACCCTTAACCCTAAAAATACCCTTGCACCCCAAAACCCAAGCCCACCCTGAACCCTAAAATTACCCTGGGCACCCCAAAGCCCCAACCCACCCTGAACCCTAAGATTACCCTTGGCAACCTAAACCCACTCTCAACCCTACAAATATAACCTTGCACCCCAAAACCAAAACCCACCCTGAACCCTAAAAATATCATGGGCACCCCAAAAAACCCACCATGAACCCTAAAATTACCCTAGTAATCAGCTCGTTAATGGGCCATCGCACCAGGCAGGTCATCTGTTAGACCCGGTGTTTACGAATATTCAGGAAGCCTCTATTTCCACTCCTAGTCCCCTCAGTTGGACCGATCATTTCCCGGTCCTCATTTCAATCAAGATTCCAGCTAGCTGTAGGGAAAAGCCCCCACACTTGCTGTGGAAGCGCCCCTGGAATAAGCTAGACAATGTCACGTTCGAAGCCAGACTTAAAACCTCCCGCCCAATTTGGCCCAGTAACATGGAGGAGGCCGATACAGCCTACAGGGAGTGGATAAAAGAATCACTTGATCATTTCATTCCGATGAAATGCTCAAGACCTAAGCGCGGCCAGTCCCATCCATGGTACTCTGAGGCCCTTACAATTAAAAAAAAAAAAAGCAATGTAAGCAACTGGAGCGTCTCTGGAGGCGATCATATGACCATCTGGCCAAAATCAACTTTAGAGTAGCCACTAAAGCTTATCATAAACTTATAAAGACGTCCAAAGCCAAATATTACACCGATCTGATTAACTCCAGTACCAACCGCTCCAAAACCATTTTTGCTTTAGTAAAAGACCTGACCAAGACCCCGGAGGGTACAGGTAACTTGATAGTGTCCGACGCACAATGCGAAGAGCTAACCTGTTTATTTGTTGACAAAGTTAAAGGGATCTACAACTCCCTGAATTCAGACGGACTCACTATGAATCCTAGTTCCATCATAGGCCTAAATGATCTTCCATACTCACTACAATTTCTTTCGCCCATTGAGCAGATTGAGATAGATTCTTTGATCAAAAAAGTAAAGTCTGGTTCCCCGGAAGATCCCGTTAAGCCGGAATTGTTTAGATCATTACAGGATTCCATTTTGCGGGAGGGGCAGACGCTAATTAACAACTCACTTCAGTCAGCCTCTATCCCCATATCCTGGAAACATGTTAAAGTTGTCCCCTTCTAAAAAAAAACCTTCACTGGACCCCACCAGATCGGATAGCTTTAGACCCATCTCCTTACTTCAATACCTTACTAAGGTGATGGAGGCTCATGTGAATTCAATTTTGACTACCTATTTGGAGTCCAATGGAGTTTTGGATGAGTCCCAAAACGGATTACGTGCTAAACATAGCATGGAGTCTGCTTTATTAGCTGTCACAGAACATCTGAGGGAGGTGCAGGACCAGGGTGAGACATCTATACTGGTTTTGCTGGATTTGAGCGCGGCTTTTGACACGGTCTCCCACAGGATCTTGCTTGAGAGACTGTGGGAGATCGGAGTCAGGGAGAATGCCTTGGACTGGTTCGCGTCATTTCTATCTGACCGTTCCTTCCAGGTGCACGCCCCGCCGTACTCATCCAGCAAACACTCCCTGGAATGTGTGGTCCCGCAGGGTTCTGCGCTCAGCCCCACATTGTTCAATGTGTATGTCCGCCCCCTGGCCATGCTGGCCCGGGAACGCAAGATCAAATTAATATCATATGCGGACGACACGCAACTCATTTTCACCCTCTCTAAAAACACAGTGGCTGACCAAATTAAATTCCGGGAAGATATCTTGGCTATATCAAACTGGTTGTCACAGAACTATCTCCAGCTAAACTCGTCCAAAACTGAGATACTCCTGATAGGTAAAGAAGCACAGAAATGGGACAAACATTGGTGGCCCCCCACATTAGGTCATCCCCCCCCCCTCCTAAGGAGGTGGTCAAAAATCTGGGCGTGATGTTAGACAATTCACTCTCCCTGGAAACCCATGCTAAGAGAGTAGCAGGTACCTGTTATGGTCGCCTACGCTCTCTCAAACCCATTCTTGGTTTCTTTGAGCCTTGCACTACCTAAAACCTGCCATACCTCTCCTATTCTCCGACGCTAGCACTGGTTGCCGATCAAACAACGCATCCAGTTTAAAAGTCTATGTTTAACCCACAAAATTTTGTATGGTACCGGCCCCCAAACCCTGCAGGGACTTTGCTCCCCCTATACCCCCACACGTGCCCTCCGTTCGGCAGATTCATTTCTTGCTCGTACTATTAAGATCCGGAGGAGCAGAGTTGGTGGCCGTTCTTTCAGGGATTTGGCTCCGAAGCTTTGAAACTCGATCCCTCTAGGGGCTCGGACCACTCCTAACCACATGCTGTTTCGCAAACAGATTAAAACTTGACTGTTTTCTTGCATTTAACTCATCTCTAGCTGCTGCGTTGTCTTGTCCTCTGGTATGTCCATAAGCGCTGGGACGCCCCGTTGCTGGGGTACCGATGAGCTATACAAACTGTTTTAACATTAACATTAACCCTGTGCACCCCAAAACCCAAAGTCACCCTCCACCCTAAAAATACCCTAAAAACCTATAACCCTACACCCCAAAACCACCCTAAACCCTATTCTTACCTTATAAAACACATATGCCTTTGCCATTCATGCCTTTACAACGAAATTCATTGTAAAGGTATATGTGATAAATGCATATGCATTGTAATGACATGCGTTGTAATGGCATTGCAGAGTAATGGTATTTGCGTTGTGTTGAAATGCTGGGTAATGGTATTTGTTGTGAAAATGTCATTGTTATGGCTGTTTACCTTCTAGATATGAGGGGAATTTCTGTGAGATCAACAGAAGTAATAAACTCACCACACCTACTCCCAGTAAGAGCTGACGGATCCACGCCACATTCTTATGTGTCAGTGCTTTTTTGTTCACATTGCTGAAGGCAAGCAATTAGATGCTGACACAGGCAGACTCAGGACATTGTGGGCCAGATGCAGGTAATTCCTATTTATCTACTCTTAAATACCTAATCATACCGAATCGGTATTTAAGAGTAGGTAAATAGGAAGGGGGCAGATGTAGGTAATTCTTATTTAAGAATTACCGAATCTGTATGAATCGGTATTTACCGATTCGGTAATTACCGAATCGGTATTGCCCATTGATTTCTATGGGCCTTGAAGCCCATAGGAATCAATGGGTAATACCGATTCGGTATTTACCGAATCGGTAAATACCGAATCCTGCAAGGGTGCAAGGGGTGTCACTTTGACACCCTCTAGCACCCCAAGTACAGGCTTGTGTGACATGTGGCACACATACATGCCCTAAGGGCATGTCTGTGTGTCACATGGCACAGGTGTACATGCACAGATGTGCATGTACACCTGAATTCGGTATTTTACCACCCAATTGGATTGGGTGGTAAAATACCGAATTCTGAAGGCCTGTAGCACTGTAAACAGTGCTACCTACATCTGGGTTTTACCGAATCGGTAAAATTACAGATTCGGTATTTTACAGAATCGGTAAATTTACCGATTCGGTAAATTTACCGATTCTGTAAAATAATGGCCCCTACATCTTAAAAACCAATTACCGGTTGGTAACGGCCGAAATCGGCCGTTACCGACCGGTAATTGGCGACCTACATCTGGCCCTTAGTGCTATAACAGATAGCATTGGGGCATCTCTCTGTTACTCAATTTATGTTGCCTTGTCTCCATATGGTACGCTTGGGTGCAGAGGGTAGTTTCAGGAGGGAATTGTGCTGGATTAAATAGTGTTGTGAGTCACTTGTCAGGCTTTGAATTCCTATACATAGAATTCTTAATTTGTTTTGACCATCTTTCAGGAGCATACTGGTAAAAATCCAACATGCCTTACCTATGCACATGTAGTCACATTTGGATAAAAAGCTGTCGAAACACAGACTGTGTGATTGTCTGTGGAATATCTCTTACTGGTCATAAAAGTGAAAAATAATATTATGTCCAGTTGAGACCACAGATGCATTCTTCTCACACAAGGCCTTCCTTGTTTGCTTTCGGACTACCTGTGCCTAAATATTAGCTGTTAACTTTAGGAAACTAACCCCAGTAAATGCCTTGTTTCTAAATGTTGTGTCTTATTTGGTCAGTCAATGAATGTCGTTTTTAGAGAAACAATATAAATGGGGATGCATTATTTGTTTAGTGACTGTGCTACTTTAAGTACATTCCCAAATTTGAAGTTCATTAACTTTCCAGTTGACAATTTAGACACTGAAATGCCAGCGAGCTTGACGAGTCTAAATCCAGACCAACACATACTTTTCGTGGGGGGCTGTTTTATTTTTTTCTACTGTTTTGCCTAGAAGGCCCACAGAAATTCAGGATATCTTTATTTTTTCCAGGAAGAAGTGTATGTTTCGACCACAAAAACCTTGATAGATGGAGTAATTGCTGGATACAATGCAACCGTTTTCGCTTATGGACCAACAGGTACATTAAAATCTAATGATTTCAAGTTGCGGGTACCAAAATTCAAACAGATTGCACTTGAACTAGAATTGAGTATTAACGGAAAACCGCCTCCTATACAGAAGAAGTACTAAATCCTGAGTGGATTGTTCGAAGAAATGTCCTCCACCAAGTATGGTGGAGGAAATTACTTCACCATCAGTTACATTAAGCTAGAATGTATTACTGGCAAATTTATCATATTCTCTCTTTAATTATTTAAAAGGTACAGGTAAAACCTACACAATGCTTGGAATGGACAGCGAGCCGGGGATATACATCCAGACTCTAAACGACCTCTTTAAATCTATTGAGGCAACCAGTGACAACATCATCTATGCCGTCTCTATGTCATATCTGGAGGTGAGATTATTTGCTGTTACTCTTTAGCTACCTCTTTGTAGCATACCACAAATACCTTTTGGAAAATTCTGTGGTACCTGTTTTTGAAAACTGGTTGATATTGAAAACAGGGACTAGGTTTCCTACAATTCATCATTCAAATACAATAAATTCCTAAATGTCACTACATGCTGGAGAGGGTCAAGGAAAGAACATGCCCTATGAGCTGAACACTCCATTTATCATTGAGTTAACTCCACTTCTCATTTTAATATATCCACATTCTAATGTAGCTTTCTATTTGCCTTTATACAATTAATTACCCCAACTATATGCTTCTCTTAGGCTAAATGTTGTCTGCTGCACTGATTTACGTTTTCTCAGTCCTGCTATTCTATTCCATGTGCTATGTGTTTTCTAATTGTCCTTTATCAATGCAGTATCGGTTCTCCAGCACTGGATCTTTCTTAGATTCACATACTAGAATAATTTCCTATTGTTGCTGTGGAAGCCCCTCGATTTCTTTAAAATAGCAGTATAATGCTGAACAGAACTTGAAAAAACACAAACATTGGCATTTTAGTAGCACAGTAACCTTATTGGAAAGGATTTGGTCTTCACCCAATGATGTGAGAGCACAGTGAACACCACCACCAAAGAGACCACCATACCTCAGATTTCATAGCAGCTGTGTGAATAGGATCTTAATTGGTAGGTGAGCCTCACTGGGGATGAGGGAGGTCACATGTGAATCTATGTAAGATACCAATGCTGAATAACTTTAGTAACAGGTAACTTGTTTGTTCTACAGCACTGGGCCTTTCATAGGTTCAATTGCTTGAAATATACTAGCAAGCAGTATCAAGCGCTCGGATGGTGGGAGCCAGGCCACTCTACTGAGTATGTGAATTGGTAAAAAGACACCAATGCTGGAAAACTGTAGTTACAGGTAAGTAACTTGTTTCTTATGTATTGTTTTGTTTGTGGGCCCCGATAAGCTAGGGTTAAGTTTTGGCATTTGTTGTGCAACATAAATAAATAAAAATAATTGAAATTGAATCGATTTATAGCAATAGTTCGCCATCATGGAATCTGCATTAATAGTCACTGAATGTTTTCCTATCTGGCCAGAATCCTGAACCTTTTTAACGTGAGATAAAACTCTGTACCTAAATAACTTCTTAAATGCAACTCTTTTTATTTTATATCTTTCAATGAAAAAATATCTAATGAACATGAACAAAACTATTGTAAAATAAAAAAAATTGGTTTACAAAACCATCAACAAACAATTGTGAAATTACTGTTTTATTTTCACCTTTTTAAATGAGAAAATATGCTAGGATTTTTTTTTAGGCTTTGTGTAGAAGCAAAACTGCACTTTTATTTTAAGTTAGCCAACACCAGGCCATCCCATGAGCATCAAATGTAGTACAGTGGCAGCCAGTCCCTTAGTCCTTCTTTTCTACTTGCTTTGAGTTCAATCCTTGAAAATGAAACTTGCTCTGTTAACGATTTGTCTTAAAGAAATTAATTCTGTGAGTCTTTTTCTATTTTGTTTTAATAGTTTCTGTCAGCTAGGTGTCCAATATTTCTTCTCTTTTAATGGGGATCCTGTAATTTGACAGTATGTCTAAAGTGGAAATTAGTGTGGACTTAATACACTAATTACCATTTTATTTCCACTTTGGGCTTTTCACTTGTCTAGAAAAAGGAATTTTACTCCATATGTAAGAGGACATTGTGCATTAAATGTAAATGTTGGGCTTTGGGTCAAAAATCCTTCAGGATTTTAACCTGTTTCCCCACAGGTTTTGAGGGCCAGTGTACTCAGCTATGCTTCTACCAAAGTACTAAAGTCCAACTGGCAAAGGTCTTTCAGAGACTTTCTGCCATTTCAGATGTCCTGGATGCTGAGACAGTTGACTTGATGATTGAGATTCTTAATTTCTGATGGATACATCTGCCAGTTGATGCCTCACCTTGTTAATATCCCCTGCGTCAGCCACATTCGGAAATTCTTTCGTAGCTCCTCACGCCGACGTGGACGACGTCACAGAAGCACGGCATTGCGCGCGTCTCGTGATGCCACTGAATCTATAATAGGACCTCGTCGGCGTGATGACATCAGTTCCCTTTTTTCCGCGTCGTCGACGCTAACGGATTTTCTTGGGATCCTCAGTAACTCGTTTAGTTACTTTGTTACTGATACTTGTTTTGTGTTTAATCTTTTTTCCTGTTGATAATGTCATAGCGGAAATCTGGTTTCAAGCCTTGTGGGGCGTGTGGAAAGTTAATGTCGATAACGGATCCGCACGAGGACTGCATCTGGTGCCTTTCTTCGGATCACGACATCCAAGGATGCTCCATCTGTGACAAGATGAACCCGAAGGCGAAGCTGCTGGTAGCAAAACTGAAGGAGAAGAGAGGTCGGAGGCGTTCGAGGTCCCGCTCGAAGTTCAGATCGGCTTTGAGGTCGTCGTCTGGGCATGCTTCTCGAACTAAGAAGAAGCACAAGAAGAAGAAGCATGGTTCGCGGCATCACTCTGGAAGAGAGTCGGATCCGAAGTCAAAATCTCCAAAACATCGACATCGGAAGGACTATGTCTCTCCTTCACCAATTGCATTGAATCCGGAGTCACAAGGTGAGCCTTCTCCTGTGGCTTCTCCGGAACATTCTCCGGCTCCGGCTTCGAATCCATCCCCGGCGCCAATGCACTCTCCACCTCGGGAGGAGGAGGAGGCTCCACTGCCTGAAGGGTCTTCGACTCCGATGGGTCCTCCCTCGGGTCCGGTTGGCCCGACTCCGATTGTACCTCAACAGGAGCTGTGTCCGGGACCATATCCACCCTTTCCAGGCCCGGGTCAAGACCCGACGCATTATTTAAATGCTATGTATGGGGTCTTTTCTAGAGCCATGTACCCCTCTGGAGCACCATCCGGTCCAATGGCCTTCAATCTGGGTGTCCCGCAGACTTATGCACAGTTACCGTTTATGCCTTTCATGCCAGTGGCGCCTTCCTGGCATTTCCCGGTTCCGAGGTCATCGACGCCGATACCTTCTTCACCGGCTCCGACTCGACCTCGTACTGTCCTGGCTGTACCTCCGGATCCAAGCACGACGCCGGCGCCGGCTCCGTCAGAGCTGGTTGTTGTTCCATCGACGCCAATCCCGAGGATGAGGTCCAGACAGGAGGCTCAAAGGCTATTGGAGGAGCAAAGGTATCGAGCAGAGGAGATGGAGGAGGGAGAACTGCAGGAGTCTGAGGACTTTTTTGAATAGCTTAAAGAGGCAAGTGGCCTGGAGTTATCTCCGAAATAGGAGCTTTCAACGACTCCTGATGCCCCATCAAAGGATGTCGCACCGTACCACACGGTTATTAAAAAAGCGGCTGAACTCTTGGATTTGAATTTGCCTACTGCAGAGTATGAATCTAATATTTTAACGGAGGTGCTTCATCTCCGTCTACGGTTGTGAAGTACCAAGTGATAGGGAGTCAAAGAGATTGGACCAATCGGCAAAAAAGGTTTTCTCATCGGCCAGCATGGCCTTAAAATCTACGAATGCAACATGCCTTCTGGGGCATTACATTCAAGCTCTTATGGACTCCGCGAAGCAGTTGGTACGAAGATACCTGAAGAGGACAGGCAGAACTTCAGTGAGGTTCTAGCAGATACACAGGCTCCCGCTCGCCAGGTAATCCAGAGTGGTTTGGATACGGCTGACTCTGTGGCAAGGGTCATGGGTTCATCTGTTGCCACTAGGAGGGCTGCTTGGCTGAAATCTTCTGAGTTTTCTCCTGATGTGCAGGCGACTTTGATAGATCTCCCTTTTGATGGTTCAGGTCTGTTTGGCAAGAAGGCAGACGCGGACATGGAAAGGTTTAAAGACTGTAAGGCGACGGCAAGGTCTCTAGGCTACAAACCAGACGATCTTCAAATAAGAGATTCAGAGGATTCGGAAGGTCTTCCTTTCGCTCATGCAAACAGCCACAGCAGCAGCACCAGAATTCCCTGTACAAATCCTACCGGGGCTGAAACAGGAGCCGTGCTCGAGGTAGTCAGGCCTCCTTTCCTCCTCCTCCTCTTCCTCTTCCCACCCCCCTCCTGCCACCGTAAAGCAGCCCTAGATCCACCATTCTGATCATGTTGGTCCTGTGGGGGGTCGGCTTACTCATTTTCTGCAAGATTGGTAATCGGTCACATCAGACCATGGGTTCTCAATCTTGTAGAGAATGAGTATGCTCTTCCCTTTCGGGAATTTCCCCCAAATTACCCTCCTTGTCAAGGATTTTGCACGGAGGACCACCTACTTCTTCTGCAGGAGGAAGTCCTGGCATTACTGAAAAAAGGTGCAAAAGAGGAGCAGGAAGCTGTCTGGGATGCTACTCCCGGTATTTCATGATACCCAAGAAGGATAGCAGGCTTCATCCAATCCTGGACCTCAGGATCTTGAACCTCTTTCTGAAGCAGGAGAAGTTCAAGATGCTCACCCTTGCACAGGTTCTTCAAGTGCTGCAGCAAGAGGACTGGATGGTGTCGATCGATTTGCAGGATGCGTATTTCACGTTCCAATCCTGAAGTCACACAGGAAGTATCTCCGTTTTGCGGTAGGATCGCAACATTACCAGTTTGTGGTTCTTCCGTTTGGTCTTACTACTGCACCTCGAGGCTTCACCAAGGTGAGGGCGGTGGTGGCAGCCCATCTCAGAAGATCGGGGATACCGGTATTCCCTTAGCTGGACGACTGGCTGATCAAGGCAGAGTCGCCAGGAAAGGTGTTCCATCATCTGCAGATTACAACTCAGTTGTTGTACAGATTGGCTTCTCAATAAATGTGCCCAAACCTCACCTGGTGCCCTCTCAGCGCAACCTGTTCAAGGTGCGGTACTGGATACCACTGTGTGTCGGGAATTCCCTCCTCCGCAAAGGATTCTCGACCATACAGGAAATGATTCCTTTATTTTACCAATGAGCTGTCGTTCCAGTCCTGAAGGTCCTTCGCCTGCTCGGTCTGATGGCTTCCTGTATTCTGTTGGTCAACCATACACGCCTGGCACATGACGGCACTCCAGTGGTGTCTCCACAGGCAGTGGTATCAGCACAACGGAGATCTCAGGGAGTCTGTGAGGATCTCCAGAGAAGCTGCAGCGGATCTGTCCTGGTGGAGCGTGGAAGGCAATCTGTCTCAAGGAAAACCCTTTCATCTGTCTCCATCGGTGGCCACAGTGATAACGGATGCATCCACTCTAGGGTGGGGTGCTCATCTGGGAATCTGGAGATCAGGGGTCTTTGGTCTCCAGAGAAAAGGTTGCTTCACATCAACCTTCTTATGGGCAATACGTTTGGCACTCAAGGCCTTCCTCCCATCTGTAACAACCGGATTCTCAGAACAGGCAGCCTACCAACCGTGGCTAACCCAGTCGTCACGTAACGACACTCTTCTCAGGCCACTATTTACAAGATATCTAGAATACTCACCTGAGAAAGTGAAAAGAAGCTATTTACAAGCCTGTATCATCAAAAATACCATTAACACTTAATGGATTCCATATCTTATCCTACAATTACCTCATCTTATATTCTTTAACGTCTCCGGACGATATCTTTAACATCACCCGACGATGTCTTTAACGTCACCCGACGATGTCTTTAACGTCACCCGACGATGTCTTTAACGTCACCCGACGATGTCTTTAACGTCACCCGACGATGTCTTTAACGTCACCCGACGATGTCTTTAACGTCATCCGACGATGTCTTTAACGTCGCCCGACGATGTCTTTAACGTCACCCAACGATATCTTTAACGTCACCCAACGATATCTTTAACGTCACCCGAAGATGTCTTTAACGTCACCCGACGATGTCTTTAACGTCACCCGATGATGTCTTTAACGTCACCCGACGATATACACTAATGGGGATACTAATGGGGATTCACCTTTAAGAGTTATTTCCCAAATGAAGTTCACACTCTCCCCTCATCATCAGTTACCTTTGCAGAAGGGCATATCCCATCCTTCTGTATGTCAGCACCTGGTTAAAAGGAAAGGTTAATCTCATTCATAAAAACAACATTCAAAGATATTTATCATTAAATCTTTATTCTACAATCTAGCATGACAGAATGAGCAAAAGACACATGAATTAAGTTAGTCGCTACCTATAACCTAAAAAGGGGATAAAAATGAATGGTTAGAGGGGAGGAGCTTCGCGGGCAACTAAGATGGCCGCGTGAGCTCGGAGCTCCGAAGACCCTCCGATCCTCCGAATTAATCCTGCTATCTATCCTGTCCCACATTAGTGGGAATCTGTCGCTGAACTGTTGCTGATGCGGGACCCGTTCTCTGATCGAAGATCCGAGTTTCCTGCGCGGAGTTACACCGTGTTTAAGATTGGGGACGACGACGCCATAATAGCCTGGCATTACGTGGGCGACGGCGGTGCTTCTACGCGGTGGCAGTCTGATGAGGAGGAAACTGGCCCGTTTTGCAACAGCGGCCGGACCAGATTACCCAGCGGATCGAAGTGCTGGAGAGGCGGTGGAGGCGAGTACTGATTTCTACCGACTTGGGGCTGCAGGGACGACTGGGTCCTTCTCCGGAGTGAGCGCCCCAGTCACCCAACATGGCGGGCAGGGGTGATCCGGACAAAGGGAAGCCTAGGGTCAGCAGAAAGCCCTCCCTTTCGCAGCCCACTATTTCTGAGCGCTTCACCCTCCCGAAGGGATCGCCTGGAGCCTCAGGCCGCACTAAAGACACGCAGCGATGTGTCACCGGACGACTCGGAACCCACCCTCCGGGATGTCATGGGAGCCATTGCGGGCATCAAGGCCGAAATGCATAAATAACATGAAGTGTTAACGCATAAGGTCGACACGTTGGCGATTGAAGTCAACCTCATCAGGGCCGATCTCGGCAAAACTAATGACAGGGTCAAGTCGCTCGACATAAAGGCGTCGAGTTTAACTTCTGACGTGACTGACCTGCAGTCGGAGATTCGGGACCTGAAGGCCACGAACACGTTGTTTGCCCGCAGGCTCGACGATTTCGAAGGACGGGCAAGGCGCCAGAACGTCCGTATCATAGGTGTGCCGGAGGGCGCCGAGGAAGATGCTACCGACCTTTTTGTCGAGAACCTTGTACTGAATCACCTAGCTCCCGGTGGACTGAGCAAGTTCTTTTCGGTGGAGCGGGCGCACAGACTACCTGGAGCCAGCCGAAACTGGGAGCCTCTCCGCGCCCCATCATTGCCAGAGTCTTCAATTTTAGGGACCGGGACGCTATCCTGCAGGCCTCGAGGAGAGGTGGACCATTAAAGTTTCAAAACGCTGATATAAACTTTTTCCCAGACTTCACTCAAGCGGTGCAGAAACGCCGGCAAAGTTTCATAGGAGTCAAGCGTAGGTTGAGGGAGTTGGGGATGAAGTACTCTGTTATTCCCGGCAAAACTTCGGATAGAACACGACGGCCGGGCGATGTTTGTCGACATGCCGGAGGCGGCTGGGGACTGGCTGGACACTTTGCCTCTCCGACGGAGTGCCCCCGAGGATCAGTCGGAGGGGGCGTCGGGCGGACCTGATCTCCAGGAGTGAGCGAATTTTCTCGGACTGCCTTCGGTGGATGGGCCTGCACATGCAATCAGTCGCGGACTATTGTCTTTTTATTATTGTTCTTTTTCAGGATCGGGGGATACGGGGGGGATAGGCTGTCTCCTTTCTCCTCTGGGGGCTTTCCGTAGAGTAGTTTTTTGGGGCGACAGGCACACTGCTAGTTGGGGGGGCTTTTAAGTCTAATGCAGGGGTGCAGGGTTGGGGGGTGGTTGGCTTGACTGTTTTCTTTGTGTTTTTCTTTATTCCTTTTTCTCAAGGCAAGGTGACCATTCTTCTGAATACTATGTAGCGGTGACTGTTACCCCAGTATTGGAACTTTCATAGATTCCCATGCTTTGTATCATTCCCCGTCGTCGGAATGGGAGTCTCGGTAACAAAAATACCATAGCTGTAGGTACAAAAGACAATGGAAAAAGGCCTAGGCCTCATTACCTTTTGTAGCATATCACCCTCTTTGTGTAAAAGAGACCAAACTTTTGGCCTCAGCCAATCAGAAGTGCCTCACCACTTAGAACCTTCCTGAAGGAACCTCAGAGCCTCAGATTTTCTACCGCACGTTGTGCTAGGGAGTCTCCATTGAGCTCTGCTCAACTTCTACATTTCTACAGGATTTCATCAGATTTTTTCTCAGTTTTCTCTTCAGGATCTGTTGGATTCTTCTCAGGATTGTTGCTGCCTGCCAGTATGTCGGAGATTTTGAAGAAAAAAGCACTTTTCAAACCTTGTTCCTCCTGTGGCAAGAAAAGGCTGTTTGTGGAGGACAAGCATGAGGACTGCATCTATTGCCTCTATCCTGACCATCTGGTGGATAAATGTGCAATTTGTCGCTCCTTTTCTGCCAAAACCCTCCGGGACCGTGAGGGTAGGCTCCTAACATGGCTGCAGAGGCTGAAATCAAGGAAGGATACTGTCTCCAGTGACAGTGAAGATGCTGGATCGATGACTTCTACTAGAAGGTCAGTGAAAAGGGGTAGGGGTTCCCCTTCTTCTTCTGTCAGTCGATCTTCTAAGGCCTCAAAAAAGACCCCCAGTGAGTCTGAGAGCCAAGGTCCCAGCAAATCTCCTCACGGAAGTGTAAAGGAGAGGGATGGACCTTCTACGCACTCTACTGGCGCGAAGACTTCCACAGCCTTCAAAACGCCTCAAAGCCAGTCTTCTGAGAGGACTTCTAGGTCCTCGACGACGAAGACGTCGACAGCGGGAGACCCGTCGACTAAGTCATCTAAGGCTCCGTCAAATGGAGGTTCATCGGCGACGAGACCGTCGACGGCGGAGAAGGCGCCGTCGACGAAGGCACCGGCTACACAAGTGTCGACGAAGGAGCCGTCGACGAAGGAGCCGTCGACGAAGGAGTCGTCGACGAAAGCCCCGTCGACGCCCAAGATCCAGCCGACGACGAAGGCCCCGTCGACGAAGGACCCGTCGACGAAGGCCCCGTCGACGAAGACCCCGTCGACGAAGACCCCGTCGACGAAGAACCCGTCGACGAAGAACCCGTCGACGATGATACCAACGAGGGCGACGACGACACTGTCGACGACGAGAGTCCCGTCGACGGCAATGACGACGATGTCGTCGACGACGGTCTCGTCGACGAGGGCGTCGACGACCACTACGATGACGATGACGACGGCTGGTGTGTCCACAGTCTCGTCGACGACAACGTCCACGACACCTATCTCGACGGCGTATGTACAACCGTCGACGACGGAACCCACGATCTTGGCCACGGAAAAGCGTATCGCCATTTCTGTGACGCGGATTACACCGGAGATAACTTCTCCAAGGGCAGTGTCCCCTCTGCTACCAACAATGCTCTTACAAGAGGGTCACCCAGAGGAAGATGACCAAGATGCATATAGTTATGCCAATAGTCCTTCGCAACTATTTGTCAAATGCCAGGACACCGACTCAGAAGGCGAATACACCCACGAGGAACATGATCATGATCATGGTCAACATCAACAACGACACTCGGACCAGGGAATGGTCTCAGTGCCAACATCTTTCCTACAAGATCTACATAGGATGCTGCAGGACTATAAGTCTAAGGCCAGTGGACCTTTACCAACTACGTCAACACCTGCTACGCCTTCCACGACTCAGGCGTCAGTGGTGCCACATACGCTCTCGGCTCCAACCTCTCCGCAGCCTCAAACAGCCGTCCCTCAAGATTCATTTGGGGTACCAAGATCGCATGATGTTGATGAATCCTCGGATGAGGATCAACATTCGGACCACGTCTCTATTCCTGACACGGAATATGATGAGTACATTATTGACAATCCCGCATCGCCAAATCCGGACCCGGCGGACTCCCCGCCGGTGGATATTGGAGGTTTCCATCAGCTAATGGAGAGGGCGGCGGCACGATTTAAGTTAGCAATGCCTAAAGTCACCACGGATTGCTTCTTATATGACTTTAAGGAACCTTTCCAGAAAAATGCCAGATCTATTCCGATTGTGGATCATTTATGGAAAGAGGGCCTAAAGACCATGACACACCCGGCGACGGTGGTGCCGGTGCTACCGCGTCTGGAAAAGAAATATAGAGCAACCGATGATGCCCCAGCAGCCTTGACAGGTCATCCGAAACCAGACTCTGTAATCTCACAGGCAGCGCAGAGGAAATCGCGCAACCCTTCAGCACCGCTGACAACTCCTCCGGACAAGGAAGGACGGAGGTTAGATAATGTGGGGAAAAGATTCTCAGCGATGGCGAGTTTGCTGGTGAGAGCGGCTAATGCCTTAGCCATCCTGGGAAGGTACGACCGTCAACTCTGGTGTGATGTCTCTCCGTACCTTGACCAATTACCTCCTGAGTCAATGTCGGAGGCAAAGAACGTTTTGAAAGAAGGGGAAGCGACGTCGATGGAAATAATCGATTGTGCAATGGATATTGCGACTACGGCATTTCGTTCACTAGCTGGAGCGGCAGTGCTCCGTCGCCAAGGGTGGCTTAAAGCTACCTGGTTCCGACCAGAGGTCCAGAACAAGGTGTTGGATCTTCCCTTTGATGGTGAGGCTCTATTCGGCAAACTAATTGACGACACCCTTCAAGATATTAAAAAGGACACGGAGACCGCTAGGTCTTTAGGAACACTTCAGTACAGGAAGTCCCCCTTCAAGGGAGCCAGAGGCAGGGGTGGTACGTATAGAGGATCCTTCCAACACCAACGGTATTCCAACACAGGATCTGGTTCCCAACAGCACCGCCAATCTTACCAACAGCGGCAAGGCCAGTCTACCAACTACTCCAGGCCTTACAATAAAGGAAAGCAAGGTGTGCGAGGACGAGATTCGTCCAAGCGCCAATAGCGGCCTCCTGGCTCTTCCTACTGGACCCTCCTCCAGGAAATCAGCAGTTGGAGGCAGGGTCAACAAATACCTTCACAACTGGTCCCTCATAACATCGGACCGTTGGGTGCTCAACATCATTCGGAAAGGGCATACCTTAGAGTTCACTCAAGTTCCGCCACCCAAGCCCCCGGCAGCCACTCCTTCAAAACACCAGCGTCTCCTTCGGCTCGAAGTTCAACAAATGCTCCGAAAAGGGGCGATAGAGCCAGTTCCATCGAACCAAAGAAACCAGGGATTTTATTCCAGGTTCTTCCTGGTGAGAAAAACGCTCGACAAGTGGCGTCCCATTTTAGACCTCAGGGGGCTAAACACCTATCTCATCTCTCTATCCTTCAGGATGGTGTCCCTCCAGGACATCTTGAAACTAATCAACCCGGGAGATTACATGGCCACACTCGATCTCGAAGATGCCTATTTTCATGTTCCGATTCACCCAGCACACAGAAGGTTTCTGCGATTCACAGTAGCCAAGAGCCACTACCAATTCAGGGTTTTACCCTTTGGACTCCGCTCGGCCCCAAGGATATTCACGAAAGTGTTGGCTCCAGTAGCGGCTTTCCTGCGGAGGCACAAGTTTCAAGTCTTCCCCTATCTGGACGACTGGCTGCTGAAGGCTCCGTCCAGAGAGGCAGCGCTACAGGCGGTTCAAGCGTGTACCAATTTATTCCGAAACTTGGGTCTCACTCTAAACGACGAGAAATCTTGCCAGATCCCGTCCAGAAGAGCCCGGTTTCTGGGAGCCATCTTGGACTCAAAGCTTTCACGAGCTTTTCCCACTCTGGAAAGGAGGCACAAGTTACAGACGATGGCCCAAGACTTACAATCAAAAAGGTCTCTTTCAGTTCGCCGCTACAAGTCTCTGCTGGGAGTAATATCGTCGTGCATTCCGCTGGTTCCCCATTGCAGACTGAGGATGCGTCCCTTGCAGGAACAACTGGACAATCAATGGCGGCAAGTCCAAGGTTCCTTCGACGACAAAGTGGCGATCACTCCGGAAATGAAGGATGCGGCCCTATGGTGGACAGACCTAGACAACTTGTCCCAAGGCCTATCCTTCGCAAGCGACCCGTCTCCACAAGTGATAACGACGGATGCGTCGTTGGAAGGCTGGGGAGCAGTGCTGCAGGACCTTCATGTCAGTGGTCATTGGTCACCCCAGGAGAAATGCCTCCACATCAACCTATTAGAACTCAGGGCGATACGTCTGGCTCTGCAATCGTTTCTTCCTCTTCTGGAGGGTTCACAAGTGCTTATCAGGACGGACAACACCACGGCCATGCACTATGTGAACAAGGAAGGGGGGACCAGATCGCGCCCATTGTCACAAGAAGCCCAGCAGATTTGGGAATGGGCTATCCGACACAACATGTCTCTGATGGCGGAACACTTGCCGGGCGTCCTCAACGAAAACGCCGACAAACTGAGCAGGTCATCCTCGGTCACCCACGAATGGGAGTTGAATCAAGACATTTTGGAACACATCTTCAGCCGGTGGGGAAAACCGGACATCGACCTGTTTGCCACCCCGACCAACAACAAATGCCGGTCTTACGCAAGCAGGCTTCCCCATCCAAATTCTCTGGGAAATGCCCTTTTGATACCCTGGTCGAAGACATTTGTCTACGCTTTTCCTCCCATTCCTCTAATACCACGACTAATCAAGAAATTCAAGATGGAACCGTGCAGGATGATCCTGATAGCCCCGGCTTGGCCGAGGCAGTTCTGGTTCACGGAGCTTCATCTCCTGTCGATCGCTCCTCCTGTACCTCTCCAAATTCTGCCGGACCTTCTCACGATGTCCGAAGGACAGATTCTACATCCAGACCCTCAGTCGTTACACCTGACTGCATGGCTCCTGAGCAGCGAGAATTTATGAACCTGCCATTGTCTAAGGAAGTTAGGGAGGTTTTGTCCAAAGCAAGGGCCCCTTCCACTAACAAGACTTACCGCCTTAAGTGGAAAAGATTCTGTTGTTGGTGTCGAGAGCAACACATTGATCCATTCAATTCCAAACCTCATCAGGTCCTCCCATACCTACTGTCCTTGGCCAAGTCTGGTCTGGCCCACTCATCGATTAAAGTCCATTTGGCTGCTTTGTCAAGATTCAGGAGGACGGAATCTGGACCTTCATTATGGTCTTCAAGGATAATCAAACAGTTTCTTAAAGGTCTGTTCAGGGTCTATCCACCGGTGAGACCACCTCCACCAACGTGGCATTTAAATCTGGTCCTTTCTCAACTCATGAAGGGCCCATTCGAACCAGTCCATCGTTCTGACATCAAATACCTTTCGTGGAAATTGGCTCTTCTCCTCGCTCTCACGTCGGCTCGGCGTGTAGGGGAGTTACAGGCCTTGACCATTCAGGAACCTTTCCTTCAATTCAAAAGAAACACTGTCATCATGAGGACTAATCCTAGGTTCATGCCAAAGGTCCCCTCGGACTTCCATTTGAATGAACCGGTCATTCTGAAAACGTTTTTTCCTCAGCCTTCCACACCGGCGGAAAAAGCCTTGCATTCACTGGATGTACAGCGATGCTTGAAGTTTTACTTACAGCGTACTAAGGATTTTCGAAAATCTACCCAACTGTTTGTGGCCTTCGGGGGACCAAGTAAAGGCCTTCCACTCTCCAAACAGGGTGTTTCAAGGTGGATCACAAGTGCTATATTACATTGTCACAAGGCTGCTGGTAAGCCTCTGACTGGAAAGATACGAGCGCATTCCACAAGATCTGTGGCTTCCTCCACAGCACTCTTTGCAGGGGTGCAAATTAAGGACATCTGCAGAGCTGCAACCTGGAGCAGCGTCCACACTTTTACCAAGCACTACTGCTTGGAATCTCTGCAGCAGGAGGATGCAGCAGTTGGACAGGCTGTCCTGAGGAACCTCTTCCACTAACGGTGAGCTTTCCTATCTTCCCACCTTCCATTTTTTCACATTTTGTATCTAATGTCATGTGGTCTACTGCTATTATTTACGATGCAAAATGTGATTATCTTGCTACTGCTTGCTACTCTGATACAAAGCATGGGAATCTATGAAAGTTCCAATACTGGGGTAAGAAAACAAGTTACTTACCTGTAACTTTAGTTCCCCAGTATTGGTAACTTTCATAGATTCCCATGCGCCCACCCACCTCCCCGAGGAAAGCTCAGCCTACAGCACAGATGGTGTCTCAGTACACAACGGCTACGAAAATCTGAGGCTCTGAGGTTCCTTCAGGAAGGTTCTAAGTGGTGAGGCACTTCTGATTGGCTGAGGCCAAAAGTTTGGTCTCTTTTACACAAAGAGGGTGATATGCTACAAAAGGTAATGAGGCCTAGGCCTTTTTCCATTGTCTTTTGTACCTACAGCTATGGTATTTTTGTTACCGAGACTCCCATTCCGACGACGGGGAATGATACAAAGCATGGGAATCTATGAAAGTTACCAATACTGGGGAACTAAAGTTACAGGTAAGTAACTTGTTTTCTTCTCTGGGGGGGGGGGGGGGGCCGTGCTTTGATGATGGGGGGCAAGACGTTAAACGTACTGAGTTGGAATGTGAATGGGCTGGGGGATCGCATAAAACGTGGGGTGGTGTTGCAAATGTTTAAAAGGTGTGTGGCCGATGTCATATTGTTACAGGAAACGCATCTCATTGGTAATACGTGTCACGCACTCAATAGGAAAGGGTTTAAAATGGTGGCACACTCGGGGTTCTCTTCGGGGTCCCGAGGGGTGGGGATTATGGTGCGCATGTCTCTCCCGTTGGAGGTGGAGACTAGTGTAATTGATGATAGAGGCCGTTACGTTGCCGTCACGGGTAGGTGGGAGGGGCGTACCCTGGTTTTGGTTTCTGTTTATGTCCCCCCTGGCTTGCAATCAACGACCTTTCAGGATCTCGGGAGCGCCATTTTGGGCCTGCCGGAGGGATTGCTCATAGTTGGTGGAGATTTCAATACAGTTGTGTCGGGGACCCTTGACCGTTTTCCATCCAGAGATCTTCGCGGTGCGCAATCTTGGCTCCCTGACTTCCTGAGTACCATGGGACTTATTGATTGCTGGAGGCTTCTTCATCCCGCCCAGTGGCAATATTCCTTTCATTCGGGTGCGCACAGCAGCCTCTCCAGGATTGACTACATTTTGGCTCCAGCTGCCCAGGCTTCGGCCGTCTCGGGGGCCCGCCTGATGGCAAGAGGCATATTGGACCATTCCCCGGTCTGGGTGTCATTTGATTTTGGTATCGTGGCAGCCTCTAGGGTAGCGCCGGTCAATCCATGGTACTTTCGTAACCCTAAAACTCGTGACCTCCTGGCTAAAGCCATTGACCTGTATTTCTCCGAGAATACGGGCTCGGTGACGTCGGCCTTTTTTCCTATGGGAGGCCTTTAAAACTCTCCTGAGAGGAGAAGCTTTCTCCTTAATATCCGAGGTGCGCAGACGCAGGGATGAGGATGTGGTGCGGTTGGAGTCAGAGATTGAGGATCTTGATTCTCAACTGGAAACTGATCCGACGCCTGCCCTGTTACATGCTCTCTCTCTAAAGCAGGCGGAGTACCGGGCCACTGCTACTGACGCAGCCAAGGTGATGGGCAGAGAACAACAAGGGAGGATCTACGACGCAGGGGATAAGGCAGGCAAGCTTATTGCTTGGCTGGATAGGAAGGAGAAGGCTTCCCTTGTGGTGCCCGAGGTGCTGGGTGATGACGGGGTGGTTGTTACTGACCCCAACGCTATAGTCACGGCCTTTGCCGACTACTTCGAGTCCGTCTACATGTCGGTTTCTACCTCGACTGAGTCGGAATCGGCTTCTTTCCTTGATGGGATTGAGCTTCCTTGCCTGTCGGACGCCGAGCGTGATGACATGGACAGAGGCATTACGGCGGACGAAGTGGCGCTTGCGATACGCTCCTTACGTTCTGGCAAAGCTCCCGGCACCAACGGTCTTCCGGTAGAGCTTTATAAGATTAAGGCTGATACCATTGCTGTACCCTTGCGACATATGTTCCTGGAGGCGCGCGAGGCCGGTGAGCTCCCGCTGGATCAGCGATTGGCTACTATTGTGGTTATTCACAAGGAGGGGAAGCCCAGGTGTAGGAAGGTACATCCTGACTATGGTTGCCCCCAACTTTTTGCCCTGTGTTTTAGCTGGTTTTTGACATAGTCGACCTGGGACCCTGCCAATCAGGACCCCAGGCCTACTGCTCTCTCTTTAAAATGGATTCCATGTACCCTAGGTACATTACCAATTGGTACTGGGCCACCTTATCAGACCCTGTAACTCAGGGCATAGGTGTACCCAGGGCTGCCAGGGGCTGCAGCACGTATTGTGCCACCCCTGGCTGGCCTCCTAAATTTGACACAACTGGCTGCATGACAGCTGGGGCAAAGTCGTGTAATCACCCTTTGCTGTAGGTGTAGTATACCTATACCTAACCCTAAAGTGGACACACAGATTCCTATCAGTCACTCCTATGGCAGGCCTTGACAATCCTGAAGGCAGAGTGCTTGGAATCATGTGAGATGGTGCTCTGGCATGAGCTGAGCCTGTCTGCAGCTTGCGGAATCAAGTCCTAATAGCTGTTCCATGATATCGCATACCATATACTCTTAAGTGCATTATAATCCTCGCGGTTAAATGCTATCTTTGGTATTGCTTTATCAAAACATGTCGAGTAAGGTGTCATACGAATTGGAATACTAACCCCTCGCCAACTCTGGCGACGGGGTTAGCATTCCACCCTTCTAGAGGGACACGACATGTATGTAACCATGAACCCCGGTTAAAGTTAACTGAAGCCTCAGCTCCACAAAATGGATGCTGCCACCACAGACACGAGTCTGACCCCCTACAGCTGGGAGTCCTTCCAGCGAGGGGAGCCTGGACAAAGGGTTTCCTGTCAGGGGCGGTGCTAGCACCGTCCCAGACATGGTTTTGTGTATCCTGGGTAGGCAGGGCTTTACAGGAAGGTGACTGCTGAGTGGCACCCCGGTGCTCACTACGCATAGGCCGGTCTGAACCAGTTCCAGGGGCACACCAGCCCCTGGCCTGGGGAAGTCCGGCATGGCTGAGGGGTGTAACCACCCCCCACCTAGTCCCACCCATAGGCAGGACCTAGTCACCGGGCCAGCCCCCTTTTTTTTAGTATAAAGATAGGAGCGGGCCCCCTGTTAAAATTAGATCATCTTTGGAATCAAGATACCACTTTCTTCGAAAGGACTTCACGATTTCTTCTTCAAGATTCTCCCTTGTGGCTAAGGAGTAGTCACCCTGCATCCGCAGGCACCATCCTAAAGAACACTGCGGTCTGCTGCAAGTCCTTCATCACGAATCCGACGACCCAGCTCGACGAGACCCGGCTTCCCTGGCACCTCTGACCTCTACTCACCTCTACAGCCAAGCTGAGAACCGTGAGTGCGACGAGACCTCAAGGGACCGACGATCGCCAAGACTGCACGACATCTTTACTGCAAGCCCACCGTGTCCTCCACTGGTGAGTGCTTTGGGGTCCGAGAAGCCCCGACCCTGCGCAGCTCCAGCACCCAAGATCAGCCCCCCTGCATCTCCACGATCGGCGTGGGGCCCTTCTGCTGTTTGCTGTGCACCGCGTTGTTTGGCTACTAGCCGGCTGGCTTGTGGCCCTCTGAACGACGCCCAACGACTTCACGACTGCTGGTCTGGTTGCTCCAGGCTGGCCCTTGCTTCCTTGTTCAAGAGAGGCACCCCGGACCCCCCTGGGCCACTCCAGACGCCATTTTAGGTCCACCGCGTGGGCTTGAATTTGCCAAGGCTTGGTTGCCCAATCTTGGGTCCAGCGACGCCGACAGCTTCCATCTTCGTGGGACAGCTCGATCCTCCATCCTGGTCGCCGACAACGCCTCCTGGTCCGTGAGATCTTCGAGTCAAGCGTCACCCACTCACCTAGTCGAGGTGGCCACCATCCGGTGCCCTCCTGGTGCCCACTGACTACTGGCTAGTAGTCTCGAACTTGGTCCCCTCTGCTTTCAGGTGTCATCTATCTTCAAGATCCAGGCTTGGATCCGACTGAACTTTCTTCACTGGTCACCGGCCAGCATCTTTTCTTCCGGCTCCTGGTCCGTCTACGAGGATTCCCGACGTCTTTTCAGACCTATGCAGCTGCAGCCCCTGGGCTAGGTAACTTCGGCATTTCGGTGCCCCAGCATAGCCTCACTATCCAAGGGTCAGAATCTACTTTCGTTTTCTCCCTACCAGGTCGGGTTCGCCCGAGAACACTAACTTTCTAATTCCTAGCTACCATAGACTTTTGTCCCGCATCTCGCGTGAGAGTGCACACACTGCACCCGAGTCCCCTAGGCCTCCTAGAAGTAATCTAACGATTCCCTAGTCAAGTCCTAGCGATTCCAAAAGCTATTAGTACTGTACTTACCTGCTAGGAATTTCGCATTCCACTTTCAGAGTATATGGTTTTCCGTGCCCCTCGGGCATTTGTATATACTGTGCTAACTTAAGTATTTTTGTAAGAGTTTTGGTTTGTGCTTAGTACCCTGTCCTCATAAAGAGTACAGGGCTGTTGTGATCTTTAAATAAATAACTGTTTATTTTCATAACACTTGTGTGGTGTCCTTTCACTTGGTATTCAAGGGGTATATGTGTGGTAAACAGCTGGCTTAACGCGCCCTCTCGAGTCTTTAGCCTTAGACTGCTCGTATCCACGCTACTAGGATAGCTGGTCTATAAGGTTGACTTACAACCAATCATCAATAAGGGTTGCTGGACTGATACATAGTGTTCACTAGAATAGTGAGCACTGCATATCAGGCCACCTTCTCACATTGGTGAGCAGCGGTTGGGATTTGAGCTTGCTGTTGTTTTACCACACGTATCCTAAGAATATCTTGTTGAAAGATCACATAAGTACTGTTAGGTACATATAACTAAAGCTTAGAATACTCTGAGTTCTACTGAACCAGCTGTTGTAGCTCCTCAAGGCTTAGCACACCTTGGCTGCAACTCTTAGCAAGGGATCAGTAGGTAAACACATAGTGTAGGTAGGTGCATCACTTACACCACACTAGAAACAGTATGTCGGACAAAGGAGGAAACACTGAGGTTCCCCTTGTGTCAGTTGACCCTCCACAGGTCATCCCTTCAAGATATACTGCTCTTAGCTTCCATGAGATGAGACAAGTGTGTACTCTCAGGAAACTAAAACAGGGGTCTAACCCCACCACTTCCTTTCTGATTGGTCTCCTAGAGGCTTATGATGCCAGTAGGGCTGGTAACCCAGACCCTTCTAATCCAGAAGGAAGTATGCCCTCCTTACAGGGTCCCTTTGATATCCATCCCCTCCATGAGGCAGATGATGCTGAGGAGGAGGATGAGTTGTCTGGGGATGAGGCAGATAAGGGACAGCTAGAAGTCAGTAGACTAAGCAGGTCCAACTTAAGCAGACATGAGCTTGGTACTGGGGGACCCCTGGGCCCACTCTCAGGTCAGCTTAACATTGGGAATGGACGAGTTAGGTCTCTATCAAGAGGCTCTAGCAGATCCTTTCGAACCAATGGCTCTCTCAACTCTTCTCACAGAGGAATGTCTTCCCCTAAGAGGAGAGTGTATGAAGCTGAAGAAAGGGCAGTCAAACTGAGGATTGAAAGGGAAGAACTTGCCCTGGCCAAAGAGAGACTTGCCTTTGCTAGAGAGCAACAATTGAGTGGGACAGTTCCCACTGGTGGCAGCAATAAACCTAGCAATAGGGAAAGGAGTTTTGATACAAAGCACCTGAATAAGATAGTGCCCCCCTTTAAAGAAGGGGATGACATCCACAAATGGATTACTGCTTTGGAGAGAGCCTGCACGGTGCAGGGTGTTCCCCAAAGTCAGTGGGCAGCTATCTTGTGGCTCTCCTTTGATGGTAAAGGTAGAGATAAGCTCCTCACCACAAGGGTGGAGGATGCTAACAATTACCAAGTCTTGAAGAATGTACTGGTTGATGGGTTTGGTTTAACCACTGAACAATACAGGATGCTGTTCAGAGACACCCAGAAAACTCAGTCTCAAGATTGGACTGACTTTGTTGATTGTGCCACTAAGGCTTTTGAAGGCTGGCTACTGGGTAGTAAGGTTACTGATTTTAAAGGATTGTATAATCTAATTATGAGGGAGCAAATCTTAAGTAATTGTCAGAACCAGCTATTACATCAGCACCTGGTAGACTCTGAGTTGACCTCTCCACAGGAATTGGGTAAGAGGGCAGACAAATGGGTCAGAACCAGGGTTAGGCCTAAAAACCAGGGTGGTGACCAGAAAAAGGAATCAACCAAGCCTCAAGAGAAGGGTGGGGATAAATCCACAGAGAAGACTTCCCAAGGGCCCCAAAACTCCAACAAGGGTGGTGGGTCCCAGAACACTCCTTCAGAGCAAAAGAAACCGTATTGTCATACCTGTAAACAGGTGGGCCATTACAAAAGTGATGCCAGTTGCCCTAAAAATGGCAATAAGGGAAATGTGCCCCCAGGTAATACTCCTAAGCCTCCTGTTACCACTAGTGGTAATCCCCCAGGTGGTGGGAGTGCCCCCAAGAATGTGGTGGGCATTACTTTGGGCAATCAGGAGGACTATGGCTTAGCCAGGTTCCCTGACCACACTCTTGTCTGTGAGACTGGCATGGGGTTTGCCAACTTCACTACTGGGCCCCACATTTTGGGCAAGTATAGACAAGAAGTTTTAGTGAATGGTCAGAAAGTTGAGGCATTCAGAGACACAGGGGCCAGCCTCACCATGGTGAGTGACCATCTGGTCCCCTCTGCTCAACTGACCCCTGGTTTTACTTATCAGGTGACAGACATTCATGGAATGAAGAGAAGGCATCCCATGGCAGTAGTCAAGCTCAGCTGGGGTAATGTCACAGGGCCCATGAGAGTGGCAGTGACAGATAACCTACCTGTAGATTGCTTACTGGGGAATGACCTGGAACTCTCAGCATGGGCTGAAGTGGAACGAGAAACTCATTCCAGAATGATAGGCCTATCCAGACAGGTTAGTGGGGCAGTAATAGCTACAGCCCCAGTCCAAGCACCAGTCCTCCCTGAAAAGGTTGGAAGGGCAGTGGTAGCCACTGCCCAGGCTCAGACAGACTTTCCAGAACAGGATAGGAGGGCTGTGACAGTCACAGCCCAAACACAAACTGAGTGCCCTCCTGAAAAGGTTGGCAAGGTTGAAATGGTCTCAGCCTCTACTCAGACAGATAGTGAGGTTGTGAAGCCTGAAACAATGGATCACTCCACTCAAACAGAGAGCATTGAGGAGGAAGAAGAGTCCTCCCCCTCCCAGACACTAGGTGAGAGCCAGCCTCCTCAGGGAACTGACTCTACCCCTGTTGAAGGAACTGCCCCAGAGGTAGTCAGGCCTAGCCTGGCAGAGCCCCTGATGGCAGTGGACCCTTCCCAGGTGGGACCCAGTCTGGAGCAGGTAACCTGCACCTCTCTACCCTGCCTCAGTCAGCCCAGGGCTGAAGAGACCAGGGAGGCCAGTGGTGGACCCCAAAGGGCCCCCTGTCCAAAAGAACCACTTAATCAGCAGATTAGGGTCACTGAAGCTGGTAAACCCAGCCAAGTGAAAATAAGTCAGACTCCTGAGGGATCCCCCTTAAAAGTAGTTAGGGAACTCCCACAGCTGGACACTGTTGGGCACAGCCAAACCTGGGGCCTAAAAACCCCAGACCTGACCTGTCCCTCCAGTAAGCCAAACAGAGGGACCCAGCCTCCAGCTTTAGGTAGCCAGAGGCTGACCCTGAGAGCTCAGTGCATCTCAGCTAAAGAAAGAAAGGCACATATGATGGATGGTGATTGGAGGAAGTTGAGCCCAAAGGTAGAGGAGCCTCACTTCAGTACTCCATCCCAGCATCAACCTTCTTCTTTCCCAAGACACACCAGAGACAGAGATTCCCTATGGTGGAGACCCTCAGATACCCTTAGGGTGAGGGGTTGCCTAGTGGACCATGACACAGGGGGAAACCAAGCCAGAGCTGGTCCTTCCTTATATGGCCACTTAGGTAATAGAGGCTTACCTGGACAAGGATAGCCTTATCTCCTTTCGTTTGGGGGGGGGTTGTGTAGGAAGGTACATCCTGACTATGGTTGCCCCCAACTTTTTGCCCTGTGTTTTAGCTGGTTTTTGACATAGTCGACCTGGGACCCTGCCAATCAGGACCCCAGGCCTACTGCTCTCTCTTTAAAATGGATTCCATGTACCCTAGGTACATTACCAATTGGTACTGGGCCACCTTATCAGACCCTGTAACTCAGGGCATAGGTGTACCCAGGGCTGCCAGGGGCTGCAGCACGTATTGTGCCACCCCTGGCTGGCCTCCTAAATTTGACACAACTGGCTGCATGACAGCTGGGGCAAAGTCGTGTAATCACCCTTTGCTGTAGGTGTAGTATACCTATACCTAACCCTAAAGTGGACACACAGATTCCTATCAGTCACTCCTATGGCAGGCCTTGACAATCCTGAAGGCAGAGTGCTTGGAATCATGTGAGATGGTGCTCTGGCATGAGCTGAGCCTGTCTGCAGCTTGCGGAATCAAGTCCTAATAGCTGTTCCATGATATCGCATACCATATACTCTTAAGTGCATTATAATCCTCGCGGTTAAATGCTATCTTTGGTATTGCTTTATCAAAACATGTCGAGTAAGGTGTCATACGAATTGGAATACTAACCCCTCGCCAACTCTGGCGACGGGGTTAGCATTCCACCCTTCTAGAGGGACACGACATGTATGTAACCATGAACCCCGGTTAAAGTTAACTGAAGCCTCAGCTCCACAAAATGGATGCTGCCACCACAGACACGAGTCTGACCCCCTACAGCTGGGAGTCCTTCCAGCGAGGGGAGCCTGGACAAAGGGTTTCCTGTCAGGGGCGGTGCTAGCACCGTCCCAGACATGGTTTTGTGTATCCTGGGTAGGCAGGGCTTTACAGGAAGGTGACTGCTGAGTGGCACCCCGGTGCTCACTACGCATAGGCCGGTCTGAACCAGTTCCAGGGGCACACCAGCCCCTGGCCTGGGGAAGTCCGGCATGGCTGAGGGGTGTAACCACCCCCCACCTAGTCCCACCCATAGGCAGGACCTAGTCACCGGGCCAGCCCCCTTTTTTTTAGTATAAAGATAGGAGCGGGCCCCCTGTTAAAATTAGATCATCTTTGGAATCAAGATACCACTTTCTTCGAAAGGACTTCACGATTTCTTCTTCAAGATTCTCCCTTGTGGCTAAGGAGTAGTCACCCTGCATCCGCAGGCACCATCCTAAAGAACACTGCGGTCTGCTGCAAGTCCTTCATCACGAATCCGACGACCCAGCTCGACGAGACCCGGCTTCCCTGGCACCTCTGACCTCTACTCACCTCTACAGCCAAGCTGAGAACCGTGAGTGCGACGAGACCTCAAGGGACCGACGATCGCCAAGACTGCACGACATCTTTACTGCAAGCCCACCGTGTCCTCCACTGGTGAGTGCTTTGGGGTCCGAGAAGCCCCGACCCTGCGCAGCTCCAGCACCCAAGATCAGCCCCCCTGCATCTCCACGATCGGCGTGGGGCCCTTCTGCTGTTTGCTGTGCACCGCGTTGTTTGGCTACTAGCCGGCTGGCTTGTGGCCCTCTGAACGACGCCCAACGACTTCACGACTGCTGGTCTGGTTGCTCCAGGCTGGCCCTTGCTTCCTTGTTCAAGAGAGGCACCCCGGACCCCCCTGGGCCACTCCAGACGCCATTTTAGGTCCACCGCGTGGGCTTGAATTTGCCAAGGCTTGGTTGCCCAATCTTGGGTCCAGCGACGCCGACAGCTTCCATCTTCGTGGGACAGCTCGATCCTCCATCCTGGTCGCCGACAACGCCTCCTGGTCCGTGAGATCTTCGAGTCAAGCGTCACCCACTCACCTAGTCGAGGTGGCCACCATCCGGTGCCCTCCTGGTGCCCACTGACTACTGGCTAGTAGTCTCGAACTTGGTCCCCTCTGCTTTCAGGTGTCATCTATCTTCAAGATCCAGGCTTGGATCCGACTGAACTTTCTTCACTGGTCACCGGCCAGCATCTTTTCTTCCGGCTCCTGGTCCGTCTACGAGGATTCCCGACGTCTTTTCAGACCTATGCAGCTGCAGCCCCTGGGCTAGGTAACTTCGGCATTTCGGTGCCCCAGCATAGCCTCACTATCCAAGGGTCAGAATCTACTTTCGTTTTCTCCCTACCAGGTCGGGTTCGCCCGAGAACACTAACTTTCTAATTCCTAGCTACCATAGACTTTTGTCCCGCATCTCGCGTGAGAGTGCACACACTGCACCCGAGTCCCCTAGGCCTCCTAGAAGTAATCTAACGATTCCCTAGTCAAGTCCTAGCGATTCCAAAAGCTATTAGTACTGTACTTACCTGCTAGGAATTTCGCATTCCACTTTCAGAGTATATGGTTTTCCGTGCCCCTCGGGCATTTGTATATACTGTGCTAACTTAAGTATTTTTGTAAGAGTTTTGGTTTGTGCTTAGTACCCTGTCCTCATAAAGAGTACAGGGCTGTTGTGATCTTTAAATAAATAACTGTTTATTTTCATAACACTTGTGTGGTGTCCTTTCACTTGGTATTCAAGGGGTATATGTGTGGTAAACAGCTGGCTTAACGCGCCCTCTCGAGTCTTTAGCCTTAGACTGCTCGTATCCACGCTACTAGGATAGCTGGTCTATAAGGTTGACTTACAACCAATCATCAATAAGGGTTGCTGGACTGATACATAGTGTTCACTAGAATAGTGAGCACTGCATATCAGGCCACCTTCTCACACCAGGGACCTTTGTAGGTCATACCGCCCGATTTCCCTGCTGAACGCCGAGCCTAAAATTCTGGCTAAGTTATTGGCCAACCGGCTGGTGGGTGTGATCGCTGATCTGGTTCACCCGGACCAATCGGGATTTATACCCCTTCGCAACACCGCCCTCAACCTTAGGAGGCTCCACGCGGCCATGGCACGGGTTAACAAACTTTGTGAGCCGACCGTCTTGGCATCACTGGACGCAACGATGGCGTTTGATTCCCTCAAATGGAATTACCTGTGGGCAGTGTTGACTAAGTTTGGGTTTGGCCCCGACTTTCTCAGTTGGGTTAGACTTTTATACGCCTCCCCACTGGCCAATGTAACGGTCAACGGCCGTGTATCAGCTTCCTTTGCCTTGCGCAGGGGCACCAGACAGGGCTGTGCTCTGTCGCCGCTTCTTTTTGCTCTAGCGCTTGAGCCGCTCGCTGCTTGGATACGCACCCACCCAGACATCTGTGGGATTAAGTGGTCGCCGGGCTTCGAGGACCGCGTGTCGTTGTACGTGGACGATATCCTGCTCTACCTTACCTCCCCTTGTAAGTCCTTGATTGTGGCCTTTGACGTGCTGGGTACTTTTGGAGGATATTCGGGCCTAGTTATTAACTGGTCGAAATCCTACCTTTACGTACTTAGTGGAGAGACCCCACGTCTTCCTAGGGGCTGTGCTATACATTTCGCGCTGCAGGGAATCCAGTACCTGGGTATTTATATATCAACTGATGCCCGGACACGATACTCTAATAATTTGCTTCCCCCTCTTGCGCGCCTTCGGCGCGACGTGGAGGGCTGGAGAAGGCTGCCGCTGTCCTTGCTCGGACGTGCGGCATTGTTTAAGATGATGTCCCTGCCGAGATTTTTGTATGCGCTCCAGAATACACAGGACCCCGTCCCTTCTAAATATTTTAAGGAGGTTGAAGGTTTGCAGCGGACCCTCTTATGGGAGGGCAGGCCGCGTATTGCTGTTGCCAAGCTGACGATCCCTTGGTACGACGGCGGTATCGCTTTGCCTGATATCCGGAGGTACTACTGGGCCTCTCAATTGGCCGCTCTTAACCATGGCTTTTATGGACCGGCTGACACCCCGGGGTATGCCACGGATCGGTGGCTCCTGGACGATGGGAAGTACTACAGAGCACTATATTCAAGATCTCTGGATGGAAGAATGACTGGCCCCACCAAGACTGCTGTGCACATTTGGAGGGCCATCACGAAAGCACAGGGGTGGCAGGGTAGGCTTACTATGGCCACTCCACTCTATGACTCTGACTTGTTGGGCAGGATGTGGCATACGAAGGGGTTTGACCGGTGGGACCTCATTGGAATCTCCAAAGTCGATGATATGATGGCCAGGGGTGAGATAGTCTTTTGGCGCTCTGCAAACTGAATTTCACTTGGGAGCCACAGAGTATTTTAGATACGCTCAATTGCGACACGCCCTTGCGGCAGCACTGCCGGTTGGAGAGAAGGTC
The DNA here is from genome assembly GCF_964263255.1 of Lissotriton vulgaris. Taxonomy (NCBI): domain Eukaryota; kingdom Metazoa; phylum Chordata; class Amphibia; order Caudata; family Salamandridae; genus Lissotriton; species Lissotriton vulgaris. Next base: position 106,830,634 of record NC_141698.1, read on the forward strand.
CCCGAATCGTCCCCGCTGGAGGATAGGGTACTGGACGGCCATATGCCAGACAGTGCCATTTCCCTGATTTATAAAAAGTTGATCAATGTTCGCACGGATCTTTTGCTGGGTGTGAGAGACCAGTGGGTGCGTGATGGAATTGAGCTGGACAATGAGGACTGGCAGTGTGCGGTGTCTTCCCCTAAAGAGGTGGCAATTTCGGCTAGATTGCGTCTGGTTCAGTTGAAGATTCTCCACAGAGTCTATGTGACTGGCCCCAGGTTAATTCATATGGGACTCTCAGTGGACGGTCTTTGTAGGCGTGGCTGTGGAGAACTGGCCACATTCTTACACACCATCTGGGAGTGCCATGTTATAGCTTCTTACTGGGAACGAGTGCATGCAATGATGCGTGAGGTAACGGGGGTAGACCTGCCAGCGGAGGCCCGGCGCTGCTTGTTAAATGTGTGGGGTCCTACGGACTACAATAATGCCCAAACTCAATGGGTCACGCTGGGGAACATGGTGGCTAAGCGGGATATCGCCCAGAAGTGTGGGGCCCCATCTCCCCCCTCCGTGGAACTATGGAAGACCAATATGGATTGGTGCATGCTCCGTGAGAAGACAGTGTACGTGGCCCGGGGTAAACCCAGGAGGTGGAGAGTGGTTTGGGGGGCCTGGAACGAATATAGGGGCGACATTTGTTTACCTCCCGATGCTGATCCGATAGAGGTTCGTCTTTCTCCCTAGCCCTCCCTTCCAACCATCTTCTCATTTAGCTGGCATCCTGGCTTTCTTCCCCCCATGTTCGTTTGCTTTCTACAGTATAGTTACTCTAAGAAGCCGCTTGGCCCTACCTACCTCCCGGGACTATGTGTTGTCGCTTTTGTATTATTCCTTGCCAATTCCTTTTTCTTAGTGTTTCTTTTTCGTTAGTATTTTTATAGGTTTATTGTTCTCATATTATACAATTAAACCTGATATGTTTTTTTGATCTGATTTGTGCGCACCTTTCATCCGTTCTCTACAATGCTGCCTAGCCTCAGGGATGTAAGGCTGAATAGCTGTGTGCTTTGGATTTTAAATAAAGGTTTTCCAAAAAAAAAATTTAAAAAAAATTAAAAAAAATGAATAGTTAGATATATTCTACACTAAGCTCAGAACGCCTCACCTTAGACGTGTGTCTTTCCATTTCAGCAGCGGAGCTGATCTCTCTCTCTCACTTTGTCTTCAATGTGCTTGGGACTCTGCTCTCCCTCTATGGCTCACGAATACACGTCTGCACCGCTATGCCTCATCTACGCTGCCATGGTTCCGAAATACTCGAACCCTCTTCTGGACTTAGTCTCTGCCACTCCTGTATGATGTCACTACAGGATTCTCAATCACTCTCCTTCTTCATTTCAGGATTTCAATTAGCTGATGGTATCAATCTCTATGCACCAGCCTTTGGACCAACTTCTTCGATCCACTCCACACGCTGCTCTCTCTCTCCTCTTTACTTGCTCCTTGATAATATAGAGCTCACTTTCTCTATGGAAAATTCCGGTATTAGGCCGACTCCCACCAAATTCCTATACCAGTCTCCGGCTCCCTTCGCCTTCCACAGTGGCCACCTGCGTATTGCGTCTAGAGCTGGGGAAACAAACACATTCCTTTGATAAGGGCCAGTCTTGACCGGTTCCTCTCTAGCGAATAAGAGAATGAATTCTAAACACTACCTTTACCCTGCAAGCGCCTCGGACAGTCGAGGCAGAAATACAAAATGGCTTCTCTCTAGCTTTCGGGCCTGTAGGCCCAAGAAAACGGAAAAGGCACTAAACCCTGTCAAAGCGCATAGTTCAGCCCTACAAATGAACACAAATGCAACTAGGACTGAGATGGTAGTGGATTATAGTCACCACCAGTATGAAAATACACTAAAATTACCCTGTCACTACACCATCCCTTCGGGGTCAGTCGGTGCAAGTCCTGACGGACAACACTGCCGCGATGTGGTGTCTCAACAAGCAGGGAGGAGTGGGGTTGCATTGTCTCTGCAGAGAGGCTCTGTGTCTCTGGTCCTGGGTTCAGGACCATCGGAGCCGTCTGATGGCAAATCATCTAGCCGGAGTTCTGAATGTGCGTGTAGACCGTCTCAGTTGGCGGTTTTCGGCTGACCACGAGTGGAGGCTTCATCCGGAGGTGGTTCGTCATATCTTTCGGACGTAGGGAACTCCTCGGGTGGACTTGTTTGCCACTCTCGAGAACGCTCACTGCCCGTAATTCTGCAGCCTCCAGTATCCGATGCAGGGAGCTTTGGGGGATGCGTTTCAGTTGAGTTGAGGCGTACAACTCCTTTACGCTTTTCCTCCTATACCCTTGATTCCTAGGGTTCTGAGGAAGATTCGCCAAGACCGGGCCCAAGTCATATTGATCTCCCCGGATAGGCCAAGAAGGGTGTGGTATACAGATCTTCTCCACCTCTCCTCGTGCTCTCCGCTCCGTTTCCCTCTCAGGGCAGACCTCCTCTCTCAGTCAGAGGGGCAGGTTCTACACCCCCACCTCCAGAGCTTACACCTTCATGCCTGGCGATTGAACGGGGCATCCTGATTTTTTTTTTCTCTCCCACCTGGAGTGGTGGATGTTATTTTATCAGCCAGGCGACACTCCACCAAGTCTATCTATTCTTATAGGTGATCCAAGTTTGTCTCATGGTGTGGAGAGAAGTCCGTTGACCCCTTGAAGGCTCGCTTGTCCGGCATTCTTCGGTTTGCACTCTATTTGGCTCAGCAAGGATTTGCTGTAGCGACAGTGAAAGGTTATTTTTCGGCCTTGTCTGCATTCATTTGCCTGCCGGACCAGCCGTCCTTATTCAAGTCACCTATTGTTTTAAGGTTCTTAAAGGGCCTTACAAATCAGTTTCCTCCCCCTCCTTTTGTTGTGCCTCAATGGGACTTGAATCTTGTCCTTACTTTCTTAATGGGTTCACCCTTCGAGCCCTTGCACAGGTGTCTCTTGAAGTTTTTATCATTTAAAATGGTCTTTCTGATTGCGATTACCTCAGCAAGGAGGGTAAGTGAGCTTCACGCTCTGAGTTCAAAAACCCCCATCTTGACTATTCATGCTGAAAGAATGGTATTTAGGACCAGGGCTGCTTTTCTGCCTAAGATGGTAACTCCTTTCCATCTGGGGCAGTCCATTACCCTCCCTACCTTCTATCCTCCCCCTCACCCTTCCAAGGAGGAGGAGAGACTTCACCGCCTAGACCCTAAGAGGACGGTGAGCTTCTACCTTGACAGAACCAGGGAGTTCCGAATTGATGACCAACTCTTTGTGGGTTTCGTTGGCTGCAGGAAAGGCAGAGCGGTGCACAAGCGCACACAGTCTAGATGGATTGTCTTGTGTATCAAGATATGCTACTCTCTGGCTGGTAAGGAACCTCCAGATGGTTTGAGAGCTCATTCTACCAGGGCAAAGTCATCTACATCTGCCTTGTCAAGGGGTGTTCCTGTGGAGGACATTTGCAGGGCGGCAGCTTGGGCCTCCCTTCACACTTTCGCAAAGCATTATTGTTTAGATGCAGAGGTGAGGAGAGACGGACACTTTGCTCATTCCGTCCTTCAGGACTTCTTGGTAAGAAGGGTGGACACCCTCCTCCGGGAGTGGGACTGCTGTGGGAATCTCTTCACAAGGTGAGGAATCCACTGGCAGATGTATCCATCAGAAGAACAAGTTACTTACCTTCAGTAATGCTTTTTCTGGTGGATACAGTATCTGCCTGTGGATTCCTCACTGACCCATCCGCCTCCCCGTTGTCCACCCTTGTATACCCATATAGTTGCTATTGCTTTTGCGCATGTTGTTTTAAAGGCAATGTCTTGTTTCCTTTTGCTCTACTGCATTGTCTTCACACTGTGTGTGTTACCTTGATTATTTTGTACAGTGTACACTGTGTATATATACTGTTTTCGGTCTGTCCGTGTGCCTCGAGGGCACGGAAAAAATGCGAAACTGATGTCATCACACCGACGGTGTCCTATTATGGATTCAGTGACATCAGCGGAGCCGCACGCGATGCCGTGCTTCTGTGACGTCGTCCACGTCGGCGTGAGGAGCTACGAAAGTATTTCCGAATGTTGCTGACGCAGGGGATATTCACAAGGTGAGGAATCCACAGGCAGATACTGTATCCACCAGAAAAAGCATTACCGAAGGTAAATAACTTGTTCATCAGGCAGATTCCGTTGAAATGTAGAAGATCCTCGATGTTGATTGTTTATGTTGGGGGTAGGAGGGGTCTCTCAACAGTGAATTCCTTGCTATTGAGACCAGAAGCCATGCAGGTCAGAAAAGAGGCTTAAAGGAGCCAAGTAGCATGACGCTAAAGAAGTAGAGAGATTGTGGAAAGCTCACAATAAATTTTTTTGCTGCGTTGAGATGCATGAGGCATGTAAGACCATAATGTTGTTTGTCAGAGGAACATAACATCAAGAGTTGCCAGAGGTGTGGGTCCAAGACTTGAAAACATGTTTTTTTCCAGGGTACCTTGCCTCTAGAGGACTATGGCACCAGTTGATCTTAGTGCAAGAGGTCCTCACTGCCAGAATCCCACTGTACCAGGTGTCATATATCTGAGTACCATCCTGGATGCCCATATTGTTACGTTACCTAGAGTTTTTCTGAGGCAAAGGTTTGGATTTCTGACCCTTTAGAATGAAGGACTCAGTCAGTGTGCCAACCTAAATCAGAAAACCAGTTGAATTTCAACCATACACCACCCACTGAGCAGCGTTTATGTAAGATATTTCTGATAGATACAGCTGCCTTGTGGATTCCTCACCTTGTGAATATGCCCTTGCGTCAGCAACATTCGGAAATTCTTTTTGTAGCCTCGCGCCGACGTGGACTTGGACGTCATAGAGACACGGCATCGCATGCGACTCCGCTGACGTCACCGACACCCATAATAGGCCCACGCCGGCGTGATGACATCAGTTCCCTTTTTTCCGCGTTGTCGACGCCAACGGTTTCGGGAATCTCAGTAGCCAACTGGTGACTTTGTTGCCTTTATACTTGCTTTTTGCTTCATTGTTTCTTGTCTCCTCGCGATGTCGACAAAGAAGACCGGCTTCAAGCCCTACAGGGAGTGCGGAAAGATGATGTCCATAACGGATCCGCACAATGACTGCATCTGGTGCTTGAGCTCTGATCACGACGTGGATGGATGTTCATCTTGTCAGAAGATGAACCCGAAGGCCCTTAGAGAAAGAGAGACCAAACTCCTGGTAGCGAAGCTGAAGGCTGGCAAGAGAAGATCTTCGAGGTCTCGTTCTCATAGGGCGAGGTCGAGATCGAAGTCTAGATCCAGATCTTGAGAGGAGTCGACTTCGAAGTCACCTTCAGACCACGCATCGAAGTCACCTTCAGACCACGCATCGAAGTCGAGGAGGAGACATAAGAAGAAGAGGCATGAGTCCAGACGTCATTCTGGTAAGGAGTCGGGCTCGAGGTCGAGGTCGCCGAAGAAGGTACGTTCGAAGGTGGTCACGCTTGAAGTCTCTAATCATGAAGGTGAGGCCTCGCCTGCAGAGTCGCGGATTCAGTCGCCGGCTCCGACTTCGAATCCGTCTCCGGCACCGTCCCCGGCCCGGGAAGAGGAAGAAGTTCAAGTGGATGCGGATTCTGCGCCTGTCGAAGAGCCGACTCCGAACCTTCCACAAGATCAGCCTGAGGGTTTTCAGCCACCCTTCCCAACCCCAGGCCAGGACCCATCAGCGTTTTTAAACGCGATGTATGGCGTCTTTACAAGGGCGTGGTACCCCTCTGGTGCACCTTCGGGTCCCACGGGTCCACTAGCCTTCAATTTAGGAGTTCCTCACTCCTATCCTCCTGCTCCATTCATGCCTTATATGCCGGCTCTGATGCCGCATTGGCAATTCCCGGCTCCACCGAGGTCCTCGACGCCGGTTCCAGCGTCGCCCGCTCCAGATCGACCTCGAGAGCATCCCACTGGACCTTCGAATTCAATACCGACGTCAGTCCCGACTCCGTTGGGGTCGTTGGTGGATCCAACTGCGAAGCGTGTTAAGGAGAGGTCCAGAAGGGAGGCACAACGCCTTTTGGAGGAGCAAAGGTATATGTAATCACATCCTGATATGGAGGAAGGTGAACTGGAGGAGGACTGTTTTGAGGATCTGGCTGACGCTGGTAGCTTGAATTTCTCTCCAGAGTGGGAATTGCCTTCAGGCTCAGATGCACCATCTAAGTATGTCCAGCCTTATCATGTGGTGATGAGGAAGGCAGCAGAACTTCAGCATTTGACTTTACCAACGGTGGAGTTTAAGTCCAATCTTCTAACAGAAGTTTTACATTCACCCAGCTCTGTGGTGGAACCATTACTACTGTTTAATTATGCTTTAACGGAACCAATTATGGAGGTGTGGAAAAAACCACTGTCAGCTCCTACAGTATCTAAGAATGTGGCTAGAAGATACAGGGTTGCACCTGAGGACCCTGCTTTTCTGACGTCTCATCCATCACCTGAGAGTCTAGTCATTCAAGCTGCATGTTCCAAAAAGAATGTGAGTGCCTTTCCACAAGTGCCCGGTGATAAAGAGGCAAAGAAACAGGATCAGGTGGCTATAAAGACCTTCTCCTCTGCAAGTATGGCGTTGAAGTCAACTAATGCCACTTGCCTTATGGGGAGGTATGTGCATGCCCTTATGGGTGCTATGCGTACATTAGCTCCTAAGATCCCTGATGCCAACAGAAAGGATTTTGAAGAGGTTTTATCAGATGCACAGGCTGTGGCACACCAAGTGATACAGAGTGGTCTGGACACTGCAGACTCGGTGGCACGTATCATGGGCACGTCGGTTGCAACTAGGAGATCAGCTTGGCTGAAATCTTCAGACTTTTCTACAGATGTTCAGGCGGCCTTGCTGGATCTGCCGTTTGAAGGATCTGGTCTCTTTGGCAAGAAAGCTGATTCGGCCTTGGAGAGGTTTAAAGAAAGTAGAGCTACTGCTAAATCTTTGTCTCCAGATCAGAGGTTCTTTGGTCAGGAAGTTCAGAGGTTTTGGACGCTCTTCCTTTCTGAATTAGAGACAAGGTCAGCAGCAGCAACAACATCAGCAGCAGAATACCTTGTACAGATCTTATAGGGGAAAGCAAAGAACTCATCCTCGTGGTCGTCAGGCCTCTTCCTCCTCCACCTCCTCCAATCCCCCAGCCTCAGAAAAGCAGCCCTAGATCCGCCATTCGGGATCATGCGGGTCCGGTGGGGGGTCGGCTTACCCACTTTCTACAGGATTGGGAATCGGTTACATCAGATCTTTGGGTTCTCAATCTCGTAGAAAATGGGTATGCCCTTCCCTTTCAGGAATTCCCTCCCAATTACCCTCCTTGCCAAGGTTTTTGCACGGAGGAACATCTGTTGCTTCTACGGGAGGAAGTGCAGACTCTATTAAGAAAGGGTGCGATAGAGGTGGTCCCAGAGCAGGAAAGGGGTCAGGGATGCTACTCCTGGTATTTCCTGATTCCCAAGAAGGATGGCAGACTTCGTCCAATCCTGGATCTCAGGATCTTGAATCTCTATCTGAAACAAGAGAAATTCAAGATGCTCACCCTTGCTCAGGTTCTTCAAGCGCTGCTGGAAGAAGACTGGATGGTGTTGCTCGACTTACAGGATGCGTATTTTCACATCCCAATCCTGAAGTCGCACAGGAAGTATCTCCGTTTTACGGTGGGGTCGCAACACTATCAGTTTGCGGTCCTTCCTTTTGGAATTACTACTGCGCCTCGAGTCTTCACCAAGGTGATGGCGGTGGTGGCAGCACATCTCAGAAGGTCGGGGATTCCAGTATTCCCCTATTTGGACGACTGGCTGATCAAAGCAGAGTCGTCGGAGAGAGTGCTCCAGCATCTGCAGGAGACAACCCAGTTGTTGTACAGGTTGGGTTTTTCGATAAATGTACCCAAGTCTCACCTGGTGCCCTCCCAGCGCATCCTGTTCATAGGTGCTGTACTGGTCACAACTGTATGTCGTGCATTCCCACCTCCTCAAAGGATTCGCGACATTCAGGAAATGATTCCTTTATTTTTCAATGGAGCAGTAGTTCCAGTCCTGAAGGTCCTTCGTCTGCTCGGTCTGATGGCTTCATGCATTCTGTTGGTCAATCATGCACTCCAGTGGTGCCTCCGCAGGCAGTGGTATCAGCACAACGGAGATCTGAGGGAGTCAGTGAGGATCTGCAGAGAAGCTGCAGCGGATCTGTCTTGGTGGGGCGTGGAAGGCAACCTGTCTCAAGGGAAGCCTTTTCATCTGCCTCCTCCTGTGGCCACAGTAATAACGGATGCATCCACTCTAGGGTGGGGTGCTCACTTGGGGGACCTGGAGGTCAAGGGTCTTTGGTCTCCAGAGGAAAGTTTACTTCATATCAACCTTCTGGAATTGCGGGCGATACGTTTGGCGCTCAAGGCGTTCCTCCCTTCCCTTCGTGGTCGGTCTGTCCAAGTCCTGACGGACAACACGACCGCGATGTGGTACATCAACAAGCAGGGAGGAGTGGGGTCGCAGTGTCTCAGCAGGGAGGCTCTGCGGCTCTGGTCCTGGATTCAGGACCATCAGATTTGTCTGTGGCAAATCATCTGGCCGGAGTTCTGAACGTTCGTGCAGACTCTCTGTCGGCAATTCTCGGCCGACCACGAGTGAAGGCTCCATCTGGAAGTAGTTCGACATCTTTCAGATGTGGGGAACTCCTCGGGTGGACCTGTTCGCCACTCACGAGAATGCTCACTGCCCGTCTTTTTGCAGTCTCCAATATCCGATGCAAGGAGCCTTAGGGGACGCGTTTCAGTTGAGTTGGGGAGTACAACTCCTTTACGTGTTTCCCCCCCATACCTTTGATTCCTCGGGTTCTGAGGAAGATTCGCCAAGACCAGGCCCAGGTCATATTGGTCGCCCCGGATTAGTCAAGAAGGATGTGGTACACAGATCTCCACCTCTCCTCTCCCCCGCCGCTCCGTCTCCCTCTCAGGGCAGACCTCCTCTCTCAGATGGAGGGGCAGGTTCTACACCCCCACCTCCAGACATTACACCTTCATGCCTGGAGATTGAACGGGGCAACCTGAATTCCTTTTCTCTTCCACACAATGTGGTGGATGTCATTTTATCGGCTAGGCGTGACTCCACTAAATCCATTTATTCCTACAGATGGTCTAAATTTGTCACCTGGTGTGGAGAGATGTCTCTAGACCCTTTGAAAGCCCTTTCATCTGATCAAATTTGCTCTCTCTCTGGCGCAGCAAGGGCTTGCTGTTGCCACAGTCAAGGGTTATCTCTCGGCCTTGTCGGCATTTCTATGTTTGCCGGACCAGCCGTCCCTTTTCAAATCTCCTATAGTCTTAAGATTTTTGAAGGGTTTAACGAATAAATTCCCTCCTACTCCCTTTATTGTACCTCAGTGGGACTTACATCTTGTTTTAACATACTTGATGGGTGCTCCCTTTGAGCCCTTACACAAGTGTCCTATGAGGCTTTTGACTTTTAAGACAGTCTTCCTCATTGCAATTACCTCGGCAAGGAGGGTAAGTGAGCTTCAAGCTCTTAGCTCCAAGCCCCCTTTCTTGACCATTCATGCTGAACGAATGGTTCTTAGGACCAGGGCTGCTTTTCTCCCTAAGGTGGTGACTCCCTTCCACCTAGGACAATCCATTGCCCTCCCTACCTTTTATCCTCCACCACACCCTTCCAAGGAGGAGGAGAGGTTACACTGTCTGGACCCTAGGAGGGCGGTGAGCTCTTACCTGGACAGAACTAAAGACTGTCGTGTGGATGACCAGCTCTTCATTGGGTTCGCTGGCTGCAAGAAAGGAAGGGCGGTTCATAAAAGAACTCTTTCAAGATGGATCATCCGCTGTATAAAGATCTGCTACTCTTTGGCCGGTAAGGAGCCTCCAGAGGTTATAAGGGCTCATTCTACAAGAGCTAAGTCGTCAACCTCTGCCTTGTCAAGAGGTGTTCCTGTAGAGGATATTTGTAGGGCCGCAACTTGGTCCTCCCTCCACACTTTCGCGAAGCATTACTGCTTGGATACCAAAGTGAGGAGGGCCGGCCACTTTGCGCGCTCTGTCCTCCAGGACTTTCTGGTTTAGGAGAGTGGACACCCTCCTCCGGGAGTGGGGACTGCTATGGGACTCTATTCACAAGGTGAGGAATCCACAAGGCAGATGTATCTATCAGAAGAACAAGTTACTTCCCTTCGGTAACGCTTTTTCTGGTAGATACAGTATCTGCCTGTGGATTCCTCACTGACCCACCCGCCTCCCCATTGTCCACTCTTCTATGCCAGAGAAGCTGTATTGTTTTTGTTTTATGGTTGAAAGAAAATGTGTCCTTTCAAATGTTTTCTTACATTTGCTTCACACTGTGTGTGTGTGTTACCTTGACTTTCGTGTACTGTGTATACTATGTATGTTTCTACTGTCATTGGTCCGTCCGTGTGCCTCGAAGACTCGGAAAAAAGGGCGGAACTGATGTCATCACGCCGGCGTTGGCCTATTATGGGCGTCGGTGACGTCAGCGGAGTCTCGTGCGATGCCGTGTCTCTATGAGGTCCAAGTCCACGTCGGGGCGAGGCTACGAAAAGAATTTTCGAATGTTGCTGACGCAAGGGGATATTCACAAGGTGAGGAATCCACAGGCAGATACTGTATCTACCAGAAAAAGCGTTACCGAAGGTAAGTAACTTGTTCGTTGCAGGTAACATGCAGTCCCATGAGACTAAGCTGGGGTGGCGTAGTGGGCAAAAGAACAATGGATTTAACCCAGATCTTTTGACTGGAGGAGAATGTTTGCATTGTCAGCCTTCTTTCCATACCCTGAAACCAGCCATAGGATGCTTGTTTCTGGTCCAGGGAGGACCTGGCCTAGCAGTTCGGTCTGGACTGTTCCCATGGGGCACAGGGTCAAGACTGATTTGCATATGGCTGAGTCCAAACTGGGGTGGCGTAGTGTCAGTCAGTCAGTCAAATTTACTTTATTCGATAACTTAATATCATGAAAGGTCATGGTACAATCATTACAATGGCAAAACAATTAATTTACACATTTTTTTAAAAAGTTCATTCATATTAAATTTAAAAATCCTCCTATACATTTTATACTTATTTTAGTTTCTGTTGGCATATACATAAGAACAATCTTAAAAACATTTTAAAACTGTTTAGAAAATTATGCTGTACATTAAACTAATCATTTTTGGAAAACAAGGAAACCCGAAAGGGGCCTTCAGACCATGGGTCGTTTACTTATTAAAAGGAACAAGGGTCCTAAGGAGTTACAATATGGCAGAAGATAGCAATATAGACCACAATCAGTACTATATTTTTCTCCAAACCCAGCCTGGCGAGGAGTATTTTATTCAAAAATAACACAAGGTTTAATTGACCTGAAGGGGGTCAAATATGAACATTAAGATAGGGTACAATCCTGTACCTATCCCAAGAGAGTAGAAAAAACCATAGAATTGAGAAAGGGTAGGAGGAAAGAAAAGGGTTTTGCAGGCAAGTAAAAAATTCTTTGGAGCCAAAGAGTGGCTTGCGATTTAAGAAAACAATTCCGCAAATCACACTCAACAGTGTCAACAATTGAATATGTACAATAAGTTACATGTTACACTGTTTTTAAAGCGTCAACGTTTCGATCCCTAAAGCTCCTAGTGAAACGGGATCATCATCAGGACTGTTTTAGATCACTGCCTGTTTACAATACGAACGCCTGTGAAGGTGAAAAGAGGAGAAAAATAGAAAAACAAGGTAAGGCATCCGCCTGAAATCATAGAGTTTAAAACCATTCAGCAGGGTCCATGTATAGATTACGGGCCACTCTCAACTACATCTCACGGTGAATTATCTGAGATAACGGTGAGTTGTGCTGTTCTATCGTGTTATTTATATGCATCAGTGCATTTGGCAAAGTGAAAAAACGGCTCAGTGACTTGGTGATAAAATTGTCATTCATTTCTTAGTTTTGTTCAAAAGTGCTGTATCGGGGTAGGTGGTGATATCTCAAGTTCGAGATAAGCAAGTGACTAACTTGGGGTGCTTGTGATGGTGGTGATCCCGTGATTTTCTCGGTATTATCGTCTATTTGTGATCAGAACTGATTTGGAGGGAGTGTGGTGGTGGTGAACGTGGGTGAGGGACTAGGTTGGCGTGGGACTGTCAGTGGGCAGTCGCCGGGCCGTCAGTTGCTGGGGCCAGGAAAAATTACCTTCACGGGTCCTGGATCAGGGTCGTGATGGCATGATTGTTCTTTGTTGGGGAAGGTGTTTATTTCTCTTTCCAGCTCTGAGAGCTGGGTGCTGTATGGTAAGAGATTATTGTTACCATTAGCTGGGCACTTCAAAGTCTAGGTTGGCTTAAGTGGAGGATGAGGATTGAGGCTTACCTTGCTTCAATTGGAAGCAGCGGTGGGTGGGAGGATGGAACACAATGGTTTTCCTCCCTTTTTGTGGAGTCGGTTGGCTCCTTTGATTTGGTCCGCAGGCTCAATGCTAAATAATGAAAAAGATATTTAGGCGGGCCCTTCCATATTGTGGGTGAAAGAGTCCGGGCGGGGTTAGAACCGAGCTTACCTGACTTCTCGATGGAAGCGGCGGTGGGTGGGAGGAAGAAACACGATGGTCTTCTCCCTCTTCGGTGGCAGCGCAAATCCGCTGTGCACGGATGCCTCATTGGTAGGTCATTTAAGGCCGGAAGGTGGAGAAATTAAGGAAGGACTAGGCGCAACTTCCTGGAGTTTTGGCGGCCTTACTGGAGTGGTGGAATTGGCTTGGCGGGTGTGCAACTGGTATGTGTTGCAGTGGCCATGGTGGGGTGGGCGTCGATAAACAAGGTGCTGTGGTGGCTTATAGTGCAGTTATGTGCTCATAACCGTGAGGAGTGAAGGCCTTTTGTGCTCCACATTCATACACATTGGATTTTACAGCAATTTTAAAACATAATAGTAGTAGAGTTTCTATTAATTAATTCTTTCACAGTTTCAGTTTTCTTCAAATCTCAAGGCTATTTTCAGGTTTCAGAGAAATGAGTCACATCCAAAAGACATTAATGTCGGCTGTACATCACTAGGCATTTAAATTAGCGATGTCCAATCCTCTGTCCGGTTCAGCCCATTTCGAATAGAGTCCAGCAATATTATGCACTTCAATTCTTCTTTGTTAAGGAGACTGGACATGCTGCCCCCTCTCTGGGGAAGTTTCAATGCCTTTAGTACAGTCCATCGCATGTCGTCCTCGTCATGATTTGCCTCCAAGAAGTGTTCCACCAGCGGGGCATTTGGTGTCCGACATCTAATGCGGCTCCTATGTTGGCAAATACGGGTCTTGATTTTTTGTGAGATTTGCCCAACATAATTTCTGTTGCACAGACATTGAATGAGATAAATTACGTTGCTTGTATTACAGTTTGTGAGGGTGTTACATTTGTAATTGTAATTGTAAATAAATTTGTTAAGCGCGGTTGCTGCCCAACGGGCGTCCAAGCGCTGAATAGTAACAGAGATGGGGCGGAGCGGGAGAGTTAGAGCTCGGAGGATTTGGCAAACAGTAAGGTTTTTAGTTTTTTACGGAATGAAAGCAGATTTGGATTGGACCGGAGTGGAAGGGGAAGAGCGTTCCAAAGCTTAGCGGTGTTCAAGGAAAACAACCTACCACCGGTCCTGGCTCTCTTTACCCTGGGAATAACTGCCAGGAAGGCCTCCGTGGAGCGAAGGTTCCTATTTGGGTGTTAGGGGATGACTAGATTGTCATTGATTGCTGGGCCTGTCTTCCAGAAGGCCCGATGCGCAATACATAGGGCCTTGAATGCCACTCTCTGCCTCACTGGCAACCAATGCAGGCTTTTTAGTCCAGGTCTGGCTGACTAAGTTCGTGGAATCTGTAGCAGGGTACGGGCTGCGCAGTTTTGTACCACCTGCAACTTCCGAAGAGTCATCTCAGGGGCCCCTACATATAGGGCATTGTTTGAGTCTAGGCGGGACTGGATGAGGCCTTGTACTGCCACCTGTTTGGCTTCCAGTGGTAAGAGCGGAAGGACCTTCCTCAGGGTTCTAAGTAGGCCGAAGCATGTGGCGGACAGCTTAGTGGCCTGGGTGGAGAAGGAGAGCTTTTTGTCCAGCCATACTCCCAGGCTCTTTACATTATCCTTCGGGGTAGGGGGGAGAGCCCAAGCAGGGGGGCCATAAGGAAGTGAAAGGCACTGGCGAGGCTGGTCCTAGGAGCATGAGCTCTGTTTTTTCTCCGTTTAATTTGAGGGAGGAGTTAGTCATCCACTCCATGACGTCCTCTAAGCATTTCAACAGACCTTCCGGAGATAGCCCGTTGTTCTCTTGTGCCAACGAGACCACTAGCTGAGTATCGTCGGCGTACGATACGATTTTGATACCGTACGGTTCGACGACCCCAGCCAGCGGTCTCATGTAAACATTAAATAGCGCAGGGCTCAAGGAGGAGCCCTGCGGTACTCCGCAGCTTAGTGGTTTGCTGGATGACACTGTGTCACCGTCAAAGATCTGAAAAGATCTATTAGACAGGAAGGAGTCGAACCACCTCAGTGCGTCGCCTGATACTCCGATGTTGGAGAGACGGTTCAGCAAGGTGGCATAGCTGACCGTATCGAAGGCAGCACTTAGATCAAGGAGGATCACTGCCACTGATCCTCCCTGATCCAGTACCCTTCGAGATTCTTCGGTGACCGCTAGCAAGGCGGTTTCGGTACCGTGCTTCGGTCTGAAGCCAGTCTGGGACGTGTGTAATAGGGAGTTATTCTCTAGGAACTGGACCAGCTGAGCGTTTATATATTTCTCCAGAACCTTGCTTGCCCAAGGGAGGAGTGAGATGGGGCGGTAACTGGAGTGGTCGTCTGTATACAGGTTCGGTTTTTTCAACAGCGCCCGCACCATGGCTTGCTTCCAAGCGGTGGGCACTGTACCTGCGGAAATGGAGGAGTTTAGTAGCTCCAAGATTACAGGTAGGGTGGCTTGGCATGCCTGCATCAAGACTTCCGGTGGCGCTGGATCGCGAGGAGAGCCCGATTTAACTTGGCGTGCCACTTTGCCAAGGGTGTCAAGATCAAGAGGAGGGAAGTGCTCAAGAGTTGGCTGGTCTGGGGGGAGAGGGTGTCTTGGGGGAGGTGGGACAGTTGCGTCAGGGATTGAGGCTACTGTTGGAAAGATGGAGTAGATTTTCAAGACTTTATTATGAAAGAATTCCGCAAGCTCGTCACACTGGTCCTGAGTTTTGGTCGGGGGGGGGGCAGTGTTGACAGTGGTACATTGTTTTATTATGTGGAAAATTTCTTTGGGCTTGGATTTAAAGGTGACATTGTTAAACACAAACGTTTTACCTTCAATTGTTAAATTACAGACTGTACATCCACCACATTTGACATGTCCAACTATTGGGGACAGACCCCATGCTGTCTCAAGAGTAGAAGAGTGGATAGGACTGGGATGCGCTGCGTGAACCAGATGGTCCTTTAGATTCTTGCACTTTTTGAATGCAAAGAGGGGGCGCTCTATATCTAGAATACCTGCGTTAATCACCGGCCAATGTTTTAGAATCATTTTTCTCAAATTGTTGGAGATGGGGGAGAAAGTTGTCACACACGCTATTCTGTCCATTTTTTTCTTTGGGTTGGGGACAAGGAGCGTCTCACGTGGGCGGTACCAGGCCCTTTTAAGGGCGTTTTTTACAATTTTCTTCGGGTACCCCCTGTCTTTCAGTTTATTGGCCAGGATAGTGCTTTCTTGAAAGTAATCCTCCCTATGGGAACAGTTTCGCCTGATTCGTAAGAATTGGGAAAATGGTAAAGAGTCCCTCAATGCCCTCGGGTGATTACTGGAGTATTCTAGCAAAGTGTTTCTCTCGGTGGGCTTCCTGTAAAGTCTTGTTAGCAATTCGCCTTCTTGATGAAAAATTGTCAAATCCAAGAAATTTATGGAGTTTTTGTCAGATGTTGAGGTGAATTGGAGTCCCGAACAATTATTATTCATCCAGTGTAAAAAGTGTCGCAGTACATTGGTGTCTAATCTCCATATCATGAAGATGTCATCAATGTATCTGCGCCACATGATGATACCGGAGAAGAAGGGATTAGAGGGTAGCAGAATTACCTGCCTTTCGATTTCGTCCATGAACAATATGGCCAGGTTAGGGGCAAAAATCGCGCCCATGGAGGTCCCCTTGATTTGCTGATAGAACAGACCTTGAAACGTGAAGAAATTCCTAGTCAGGCAGAGTTCCAGTAATTTACAAATAAAGGATGTTGGAATGGCATGTGGACGTGGGCGGCTATCTAGAGTCCTCTGTATTACAAGTAAGGCCGCTGTTTGTGGGATATTCGTATACAGAGACTCCACGTCCATGGTGCACAGGGTGTTGGTTAGGGGATTGAAGGGATTGTGCTCGATCAGGTTGATCATGGACATGGAGTCACGTACATAGCAGGCTGTTGGGGCGACAAATTCTTTTATAAAGAAATCAACAAATGCCCCTAGGGGTTCCAGTATTGAGCCGCATGCCGATACAATTGGGCGACCTGGGGGGGTACTTAGATTTTTATGAATCTTCGGTAAAGTGTATATTACCAGGGTTCTTGGACTTTTCACGTTTAAATAGTTGAATTCTTTTTTTAGTCAAAAAACCTTCTGAAACTGCCTCTGTTGTTATTTTGCGTATCAGTTCCTGAAGAGCCTTGGTCGGGTTAGATGCGAGCCTAAGGTAGTGGTCTGTATTGTCTAACTGTCTTTGGATTTCAGATGTATAAGAATTAAGCTCCTGTATGACAATGCCTCCCCCTTTATCTGCACTTTTAATCACGATTGAGTCATTGGTTTTCAGGGAACAGATCGCCTGTTTTTCTTTAAGTGTGATGTTGTATGGTATAAACCTTTTTTGTTGTTTCATACTCGTGAGGTCTTTAAGCACCAGTTTCTCAAATGTGATTACTTCTGGTGGTATTAAACTCGCAGATGGTAAAAAGGTTGAAGGAGGGCGAAAAGGAGTCTGTGCATTTATTTCTTTAGATGGGTGAATTTGGAAAAATGCCTTCAAGCGAACCCGCCTGAAGAACCTTAGGAGTTCGGTGTGTAACTCCATGAAGTTAGGTGCCACAGTAGGAACAAAAGTGAGGCCTTTTTTCAGAAGGGAGAATTCATCTTGAGCCAGCAAGTGAGTGGTAAGATTAAAAATGGGAATGGTGTCAGTTACGGAGGCAGTCTGTGTTACCATTGGTAATAGTTGTTCCTGGTCCTCCGTTTCCCTGGAGGATTGACCCATCTCTGGGCTTTCTTGACGCGCCCTCGTTGTGGCGGTTCTTGCTGGCCTCTCGGTAAAAAAGTATTCGAATTCTGATGTGTTCCACCCCGTCTTGATGTACTGGGCCCTTCGCCGGCGTCCGAATTGTCAGACGACTCGGCAGAGGTGTCGGAGAAACCAACCAGATTCTGTCTCCTGTTATATCTACCCCAAGGTCAATTTTGTTGGGCTTTAGTGTATGACTTAGTCGTATAAAAATCCTTTTGTAAGTAAGGATAAGTTGTTTCAATGTTATAGGACTTTATATCCTTTTTAACTTTATTTGATTTTTTATTTTGCTCAATTCTGTAGAACTCTGCAACAGTTTTATCTACCTGTTCTATGAGTTTTTTGCTGTCAGTAGTAGTGTCAGAATCCTCAAGCTGTTTTAGAATTTAGGCAATTTCTACCTCTAGTGATTTCAGTGTTTCAGACGCTGTGTCAATGCCTAGTGCCAACCAATGGCGGGAACAGGTGGTCCCTATGTAACTGAATCCTGATATGTATTTTGGGTTGTCCGTGAAGATACCCGGTATATTCCGAACTTGGAGGCCCAGGAGGATCACCTCAGCTTTAAGGTAATCAGTTAACATCAATACCATTAACTGTAAACGGACTTGCTTCTTTCTCAGTTTTTCTAGTTGTTCCGGTATTGAGGTATTGACCTGGTTGGAGATGTCTGCATTGTCTGAAAGCAGAGAGGGTCCTGAACATAAATGTTTAAGATAATCGTCTGTGTATAATGGAGCCAGATTTGACATAGTTACCCTACTGAAGAAAAAAGGAGGGAGAGTTCTACGTGTGAGATAAGTACAAGAGCAGTGGGGTATAGAAGTGCTAGTAGGTACTAGGGAACCCAAACCAATTGGTTTGGACGGGATGTGAGGCCTTGCAAACCAGCGTTTGCGCTCAAATCATTTTTGGAAAACAAGGAAACCCGAAAGGGGCCTTCGGACCATGGGTCGTTTACTTATTAAAAGGAACAAGGGTCCTAAGGAGTTACAATATGGCAGAAGGTAGCAATATAGACCACAATCAGTACTATATTTTTCTCCAAACCCAGCCGGGTGAGGAGTATGCCTTACCTTGTTTCTCTATTTTTCTCCTCTTTTCACCTTCACAGGCGTTCGTATTGTAAACAGGCAGTGATCTAAAACAGTCCTGATGATGATCCCGTTTCACTAGAAGCTTTAGGGATCGAAACGTTGACGCTTTAAAAACAGTGTAACATGTAACTTATTGTACATATTCAATTGTTGACACTGTTGAGTGTGATTTGCGGAATTGTTTTCTTAGATCGCAAGCCACTCTTTGGCTCCAAAGAATTTTTTACTTGCCTGCAAAACCCTTTTCTTTCCTCCTACCCTTTCTCAATTCTATGTTTTTTTCTACTCTCTTGGGATAGGTACAGGATTGTACCCTATCTTAATGTTCATATTTGACCCCCTTCAGGTCAATTAAACCTTGTTATTTTTTAGTAAAATACTCCTCGCCCGGCTGGGTTTGGAGAAAAATATAGTACTGATTGTGGTCTATATTGCTATCTTCTGCCATATTGTAACTCCTTAGGACCCTTGTACATTAAACTAAATTATAGAAAAAAAGATAAAAGAAAAAATGTGTTATTGTGGACTGTGTCGGATCAATGAGGGTATGGTACTCTTGTTCCCGATACGGATAGCGGCAACCAGGAAACAGGCGACAAGAAACATTATTCGTGGTGAATTTAGTTGTAAATACAACAAAGCTGGCCTAACCTGTATAAATCCCGCCTCCCTCAGGATGGGAAGCAAATACTTCCTCCTACACTCCTGATATCGGTCACAGAACATAAAAAAGTGTAAGGTATCCTGTACTGAAAAGTTGTCACATTTACAGGGATCAGCCCGAAAAAAACCTAAAGAAAAATGTATCTGATTGAACCGAAACCTGATTAGGAGGTGCCGATGGTATGGGTTATTTACTATAATCAGATGAGGTTCGGGGCCTGGACAACTGACTAGGGCATAGTTGGCTCTTACTGACGGTTTCATCATTTCAGTCTCCTCTCGCTCTAATGATAATAAGTTCAACATGGCCTTTTTTGTTAGAGCGATATCCCTTTTTGTTATAGTTTCAGGTGAGGAAAAAAGGACTGAACGCCCTATTTTTTGGAAGCCAGATTTTAAGTAGGACAACCATGGGATTTTGTTAGCATTGTCCAGCGCTATACAATTTTTCAAAATGATGTGATTGAGGGAAATTTCTGTATTCAACCAGGTTTTTTGCCAATATATGAAAGGTGCTATTTTGATTTGATCTGTGACAAATCCAACCCCTAGTTCAGTATGAATACTGAAGGTGGGGGTACACTGTGGGACAGTTAAAACTCCTCAATTTTTTTTTTCTATTGTCTGCATTTTAACATGAGGGGTGTAGCCCCAGATCTGTGAACCATAAACTTAGCTTTATAAACCTTTAAAAGTGCTTCAACTGGTCTGGCCCCAAGCTTTTTTGAAAATCCCATTAATGCTGAGGCGGTCCTGGCAAATGTCATGCTACGGGTATTAATTTGTGGGCGCCAACTACCCTTTTCGTCGAATACGACTCCTAGGTAGGGAAATGTAGGCACCCTGGAGACCACTTCCCCACTGCAGAAGAAGGTTTTGATTTTAGTTTTACGATTCGCATTCCCTGCGATCATGACCTGAGATTTTTTTGCATTTATTTTTAGGTCAAGGTTCTCCATGAAGCTTCCAAATGCGTCTAACAGCCTTTGCAGGCCTACCCCAGTACGGGCCAGGAGGACGGCATCATCCGCGTAAAGCAGAACTGGTATTACCAGTTCCCCTATACGTGGGATGTCCAGAGAAACCTCCACCAGTTGTGACTCTAGGGCATTTATGTATAATGTAAACAACAGGGGTGCAAGAATGCACCCCTGTCTAACCCCCTTTCTGACTTAAAGTGTCTAGTGCATCGCCCCTCAGTATTAACTTTAATTGTGGCAGTTAGGCCAGAGTCCAAGTCTGCTAAAAAATGTACTAAAGGTAAGTCAATTCCCATGTTTAAAAGTATGTGCCAGAGCTTCGACCTGTTAACGAGATCAAAAGCGGAGGAGAGGTCAATAAAACCCATGTATAAGGACCCCTCCTTGGCTACTGTATACTTATTGATTAAAAGATGGAGGTTTAGACACTGATCAATGGTACTCCGGTTAGATCTAAAGCCATATTGTGCATTTGAGAGCACCCCTTTCTCTTCCAGCCACTCACTGAGTCTAATGAGGACCACACGGCCCAGCACCTTAACGGAAGAGTCGATTAAGGAAATGGGTCTGTAGCAAGCGGGATCCTGCCTAGCACCTTTTTTAAAAATCGGAATAATAATCGATGTGACCCATGAGGCTGACAAACTATTTGGTCCTACTGAATTAAAAACATTGGTTAAAATTTTAGACCAGAGATTTGGGGCCGCTCTGAACAGATCTGCTGGGACCCCATCAGGCCCGGGTGCCTTGTTCTTTGACATCTCCCCTATTGCCCTTTCTACTTCACAAACCTCAAAAACCAACGGGGACAAGATGTTTTCGGGGCAGATTTGGTACAGATTTTTGTCCATGGGCAGGAAGTCTGTATATGTTTTCAAAGTGGGCTATCCAGACCTCATCCATGATGTTACAATCAAGAGGGCAATTGTCATCATTCGTGAACAGTGGCTGATTAACAGTAGCCCAAAATTTCCCACTGTCTTTTAGAATTTCAGGTGTCAAAAGTTTTGTCGAGGCTTCGTCCCGTAGCTCCCGTTTTCTTTCGTTTAATGCTTGTTTATATCAAGTCTCTGGTTTGTTATAAGCCCCCTGTCCCTGGGGGTAGTCTTTAAAGCCTTAAGGAGGGCAGCGTGTGATTGTGAACAGTTTTTATTGAACCATCTTTTGCCGATCTGCGGTTTCTGTTTTCCTTTTACAAGTAGTTTTTGGTTTATTTGTACACAGATGTTGTTAAATGCATTTGTAATATCAGGGCCTTGTGACTCAACATCCAGACAAGTATTTACCTCCACCTCTACATTAGATAACATTTCAGATAAGAGGGTCTCTTGGACTACTTTAGCCCATTTTAGTCTTCTCCCCTGGTCCATTAGGGCCACCTCCCTCACAGCTTTTTGTGATGTGGGCCTAAATGTTAATGGATCGCCCGGTGATAATTCAATTATCACCGGATTGTGATCGCTATAGGTGGAAACCTCGGTTATATATCTTAAAACATGTAGTAACATGAATGATGTTAAAATATATAGTCAATGATTGTACCTTTGCCTTTCCCCTCGAATGTCGGGATCCTATTTTCAACCTCCCCACATCCTGACTCATAGAGGTTCCAATTTGCTAAAAAAAATGTTCCAAATCCTCCCCCTGCTTAGTGTGTTCAAAATGAGGCGCTATACAGAGCGGTGGGCCCTCATACACGTTGTTCATGCAAAGATTTTCACAGGGGTGGATATTAAAATCTCCCATCAATAGGATCTCAAAGCAATTTGACGTTAGACTGTAGGTTAAAAGGAATTGTTCTAACATATCTAGATTATTAGCAAATTCCACAGAGTTATAAAAATTTATAAATAGAACTTTCCTGGTGTCAGAGACTGAAAGTTCTACTACTAAACAATTTTGACAACCGGTCTCAAGTTGCAAGAGCGAGCCTTTTAACTCTATGGAGAACAAACTAATCAGCCCTCCCTTCGCTCTCCCTGCAGTGCTTCGTTTTGCTGGTATACTGAACTGACAGTAACCATCCAAGGAAAAACGGTTTAGGGGATCCCAAGTCTCTTGGAGGGATTTCTGATAGATACATCTGCCGTGTGGATTCCTCACCTTGTGAATATCCCCCTTGCGTCAGCAACATTCGGAAATTCTTTTGTAGCCTCGCGCCGACGTGGACTCGGAAGTCATAGAGACACGACATCGCTCACGACTCCGCTGACGTCACCGACGCCTACAATAGGCCCACGCCGGCGTGATGACATCAGTTCCCTTTTTTCCGTGTCGTCGACGCTAACGGTTTCGGGTTACTCTGTAGCTTCTAGTATCTTTAATACTTTGTTTCCTCGATTCTCCATTCTCTGACCTTTTTGCTCGGTTGTCATGTCGACAAAGAAGACAGGGTTTAAGCCTTGTAGAGAATGTGGGAAGATGATGTCCGTTACGGACCCTCACCAAGACTGCATATGGTGTTTGAGTTCGGATCACGACGTTGAAGGGTGTTCATCATGCCAGAAGATGAATCCGAAGGCTCTTCGAGAGAGGGAATCAAATCTTCTTGTGGCCAAGCTTAAGGCGAGTAAGGTTAGAAAATCTTCGAAGCACTCGAGGAGATCGAAGTCGAGATCCAGGTCGAGGTCTTGTGAGGCGTCAGCCTCGAAGTCTTCATCTGATCACGCTTCCGGTTCTCGAAAAAAGCATAAGAAAAGTAGGCATGAATCCCGTCATCATTCAGGGGATAAGTCAAGATCGAGATCTCCCAGAAGGATGAAGTCGAAAGTGATTCCTCCACAGGTGTCGGATCAAGAAGGTGAGGCTTCGCCTTCGGAGTCAGTGGTCCATTCTCCGACTCCGGTTCCGGATCCGACTCTGGCTCAGTCTCCGGCTCATTCTCCGGCTCCGGTTGACGCCGATGGAGTTCCTGTTGAGGGAGAGTCTTCGAATCCTGTTGAGGAAACAGATTCAAACCTACCTCGAGGTCATCCTGAGCATCCACCATTCCCGACACCAGGTCAGGACCCTTCTGCGTTTTTAAACGCGATGTATGGTGTTTTCTCGAGATCATGGTACCCCTCTGGTGCGCCTTCAGGTCCCATGGGTCCTATGGCCTTTAATTTGGGTGTTCCTCACTCATATGCTCCGGCACCATTCATGCCGTATATGCCAACCCTGACGCCGCTGTGGCAGTACCAAGCTCCACCAGGATCGACGCCGGTATCGACGCCGGCCCGCACGAAGTCGATGACTCCGGCTCCGACGTCACCGGCTCCAAGCAAGTCTATGGAACCTCCTTCCAAGCCCTCGGATTCGGTTCCGAAGTCGGCTCCGGCGCCGTCGGATTCGGCGTTGGATTTGGCTGCACTTAGAGTTAAATTCAGGTCACGAAGAGAAGCTCAACGTCTGCTTGATGAACAGAGGATTGATGAGTCTTCTTCTGACATGGGGGAAGGTGAGCTGGATGGGGGTAGTTTTGACGACCTGGCAGAGGCAAGTGGTCTCGAATTTTCCCCGGAATGGTCTTTGCCTTCGGGATCTGATGCACCCTCCAGGGATGTTCAACCGTATCATGTAGTCATGAAGAAGGCAGCTGGACTTTTGGGTTTGTCTTTGCCTACCGTCGAATTTAAGTCAAATTTACTGACTGAGGTTCTTCATTCTCCAAGTTCAGCAGTGGAGCCTTTACTACCATTTAATGATGCCTTAAAGGATCCCATTATGGGGGTATGGAAAAAGCCTTTTTCTGCTCCTGCAGTTTCCAAAAGTGTGGCTAGGAGATATAGGGTGGCTCCTGAGGACCCTGCATTCTTGTCATCACACCCGTCTCCTGAGAGTTTGGTGATTCAGGCTGCATGTTCTAAAAAGTCGGTTGGGGCTTTTCCGCAGGTGCCTGGCGACAAAGAGGCCAAGAAACAGGACCAAATTGCAAAAAAGACTTTTTCTTCGGCTAGTATGGCACTGAAATCTTCTAATGCCACTTGCCTTATGGGAAGATATATTCATGCTCTTATGGACTCTATGCGTTCATTAATCCCTAAGGTTCCTGAGGATAGCAGAAAAGACTTTGAGGAAGCCTTGTCTGACTCTCAAGCGGCTGCCCGTCAAGTCATCCAAAGCGGGCTTGATACTACGGATTCAGTGGCAAGGATCATGGGCACAGCGGTTGCCACGAGGCGTTCGGCCTTGTTGAAGTCATCTGATTTTTCAGCTGATGTGCAGTCTGCTTTATTGGATTTGCCTTTCGACGGTGAGTGGCTCTTTGGAAGGAAAGCAGATGCGGCCTTGGAAAGATTCAAGGACAGCAGGGCAACGGCTAGATCTCTTGGCCTTCAGATCAGAGGTTCTACGACCAGGAAATTTAGAGGGTTTGGCCGCTCTTCCTTTCGTTCATATAGACAAGGTCAGCAGCAGCAACAACAGCAGCAGCAGCAGAATACCTTGTATAGATCATACAGGGGAAAGCAGAGAGCACGTCCTCGAGGGCGTCAGCCCAATTCCTCCTCCACCTCCTCCAACCCCCCAGCCACAGAAAAGCAGCCCTAGATCCGCCATTCAGGATCATGTAGGCCCAGTGGGGGGCCGGCTTACCCACTTTCTACGAGATTGGGAATCGGTTACATCAGATCTTTGGGTTCTCAATTTCGTAGAAAATGGGTATGCCCTTCCCTTTCGGGAATTCCCTCCCAATTACCCTCCTTGCCAAGGGTATTGCTCAGAGGAACATCTGTTTCTCCTTCAGGAGGAAGTCCAAACTCTATTGAGGAAAGGTGCGATAGAGGTGGTCCCAGAGCGGGAAAGGGGTCAGGGATGCTACTCCTGGTATTTCCTGATTCCCAAGAAGGATGGCCGGCTTCGTCCAATCCTGGATCTCAGGATCTTTAATTTTTATCTGAAGCAGGAGAAATTCAAGATGCTCACCCTTGCTCAGGTTCTTCAGGCTCTGCTGGAAGAAGACTGGATGGTGTCGCTCGACTTGCAGGATGCGTATTTCCACATCCCCATCCTGAAGTCGCACAGGAAGTATCTCCGTTTTACGGTGGGATCGCAGCACTATCAGTTTACGGTCCTTCCGTTTGGACTTACTACTGCGCCTCGAGTCTTCACCAAGGTGATGGCAGTGGTGGCGGCGCATCTCAGAAGATCGGGGATTCCTGTATTCCCCTATCTGGACGACTGGCTGATCAAAGCGGAGTCGTCGGAGATTGTGCTTCATCATCTGCAGGAGACAACCCAGTTGTTGTACAGGTTGGGTTTTTCGATAAATGTACCCAAATCTCACCTGGTGCCTTCCCAGCGCAACCTGTTCATTGGTGCTGTACTGGACACAACTGTATGTCGTGCTTTCCCTCCACCTCAAAGGATTCGCGACATACAGGAAATGATCCCTTTATTTTACAATGGAGCGGTTGTTCCGGTCCTGAAGGTCCTTCGCCTGCTCGGTCTTATGGCTTCTTGCATTCTCCTGGTCAACCATGCACGCTGGCACATGAGGGCACTCCAGTGGTGCCTCCGCAGGCAGTGGTATCAGCACAACGGAGATCTTAGGGAGTCAGTGAAGATCTCCAGAGAAACTGCAGCGGATCTGTCTTGGTGGGGCGTGGAAGGCAACCTGTATCAGGGGAAGTCCTTTCATCTGCCTCCTCCGGTGGCCACGGTGATAACGGATGCATCCACTCTAGGGTGGGGTGCTCATCTGGGGGATCTGGAGGTCAAGGGTCTTTGGTCTCCAGAGGAAAGGTTGCTTCACATCAACCTTCTAGAATTGCGGGCTATTCGTTTAGCGCTCAAGGCCTTCCTCCCTTTCCTTCGCGGTCAGTCGGTTCAAGTCCTGACGGACAACACGACCGCGATGTGGTACATCAACAAACAGGGAGGAGTGGGTTCGCAGTGTCTCTGCAGAGACGCACTGCGTCTCTGGTCCTGGGTTCAGGACCATCAGATTTGTCTGATGGCAAGTCATCTGGCCGGGGTTCTGAACGTTCGAGCAGACGGTCTCAGTCGGCAGTTCTCTGCCGATCACGAGTGGAGGCTTCACCCGGAGGTGGTTCACAACATCTTTCGGATGTGGGGGACTCCTCGGGTGGACCTGTTTGCCACTTGCGAGAATGCTCACTGCCCGTCATTCTGCAGTCTCCAGTATCCGATGCAAGGAGCCTTGGGGGACGCGTTTCAGTTGAGTTGGGGAAATCAACTCCTTTACGCGTTTCCTCCCATACCCTTGATTCCTCGGGTTCTGAGGAAGATTCGCCAAGAACGGGCCCAAGTTATATTGGTCGTCCCGGATTGGCCAAGAAGGGTGTGGTACTCAGATCTTCTCCTCCTCTCCTCTCACCGGCCGCTCCGTCTCCCTCTCAGGGCAGACCTCCTCTCTCAGATGGAGGGGCAGGTTCTACACCCCCACCTCCAGACATTACACCTTCATGCCTGGAGATTGAGCGGGGCAACCTGAATTCCTTTTCCCTCCCGCCTGACGTTGTGGATGTCATCTTATCCGCCAGGCGTGACTCCACTAAGTCCATCTATTCTTATAGATGGTCGAAATTTGTTGAGTGGTGTAGGGAGAAGTCTATTGACCCTGTGAGAGCCCATTTGTCTGATGTTCTCCAGTTTGCCCTTTCTCTGGCGCAACAGGGGCTTGCTGTTGCTACTGTGAAGGGCTACCTTTCGGCGCTGTCGGCATTTCTCTGCTTGCCTGACCAGCCGTCTCTTTTTAAATCTCCTGTGGTTTTGAGATTTTTGAAGGGCCTCACAAATAAGTTCCCTCCTTCTCCTTTTATTGTGCCTCAGTGGGATTTAAATCTTGTTTTGTCCTTTTTGATGGGTGCTCCATTTGAGCCTCTTCACAAATGTCCCATGAGGCTTCTTACTTTTAAAACAGTCTTCCTCGTTGCAATAACCTCGGCAAGGAGGGTAAGTGAGCTTCAAGCTCTGAGTTCTAAGCCCCCATTCCTGACCATTCATGCTGATCGAATGGTTCTCAGGACCAGGGCTGCTTTTCTGCCTAAGGTGGTGACTCCCTTCCATTTGGGTCATTCCATTACCCTACCTTCCTTTTATCCTCCCCCTCACCCTTCTAAGGAGGAAGAGAGACTGCACCGTCTGGACCCTAAGAGGGCGGTTTCCTTTTACTTGGACAGATCCAAGGATTTTCGTTTGGAGGCCCAGCTCTTCGTTGGGTTTGCTGGTTGCAAGAAGGGAAAGGCGGTCCATAAAAGAACCCTATCAAGATGGATCGTTCTCTGCATTAAAATCTGCTACTCTTTGGCCGGTAAGGAACTACCAGAGGGTATAAGGGCTCATTCTACAAGAGCTAAGTCTTCGACCTCAGCGTTGGCTAGAGGTGTACCTGTTGAGGATATTTGTAGAGCGGCAACTTGGTCTTCCCTCCACACTTTCGTGAAGCATTACTGCTTGGATACCGAAGTGAGGAGGGACGGTCACTTTGCTCGCTCTGTCCTTCAGGATTTTCTGGTTTAGAAGAGTGGACTCCCTCCTCGGGGAGTGGGGACTGCTGTGGGACTCTATTCACAAGGTGAGGAATCCACACAGCAGATGTATCCATCAGAAGAACAAGTTACTTACCTTCGGTAACGCTTTTTCTGGTAGATACAATATCTGCCTGTGGATTCCTCACTGACCCACCCGCCTCCCCGTTGTCCACTCTTCTATGCCAGAGTTATTGTACTGTAATGTATAATTATTTTGATGTCAAGGAAATGTTTCAATTGCTTTCCTGCATTTGCTTTGCACTGTGTGTTTTGCCTTGACTATTGTGTACTGTGTATACTTTGTATATATCTACTGTCATTGGTCCGTCTGTGTGCCTCGATGGCACGGAAAAAAGGGCGGAACTGATGTCATCACGCCGGCGTGGGCCTATTGTAGGCGTCGGTGACGTCAGCGGAGTCGCGAGCGATGTCGTGTCTCTATGACGTCCGAGTCCACGTCGGCGCGAGGCTACAAAAGAATTTCTGAATGTTGCTGACGCAAGGGGGATATTCACAAGGTGAGGAATCCACAGGCAGATATTGTATCTACCAGAAAAAGCGTTACCGAAGGTAAGTAACGTGTTCATTATGTCAAAAGTCTTTAAAAACCTCTCCCAAATTTCGTCACCCTTTTTGGCCCTTAAGCCAGCTATATTCCAGCTCAAAATCCTGCAGGACCTAGCTGGTGACCTCTCTATGGGTGCCTGTACCTGGGTATTAGTTAGTCAATTGTTCTCCTCCAGGCCGGAAAGTGGAGAGAAACGATTTCCTAATGTGCACCCCGTTGTGTTTTGAGTCTCAGTATTTGTGTTTATAGCCCTGAGTAGATTCCCCCCTTCATGCGTTGGCTGTGAGCAACTATTTGCGTTTATGTGCGGTGCATGTGCTTTTACCACTGGGGCAGCTGAGAACCATGCCCTATTTTGAGGGGGTTGATAAAAAAACCCAAGGGGAAGGGGCCTAATGCCCGGGGTTGACAATTCAGATCCGTCCCATAAGAGGCGGTCTGCTATATTTCGGGTTTTAAAATTGATTACCACACAATCACGTTCACGTGATTTTCTTTGTCGGCCCACCCAACGTACTCTTCTAACCATGTTTATACTTGCAGCTATGTCAGTATCCCCACTCGAATAATTACTGCACCATGTTTTGGTTCTTTCCATGAGCTCTTGGTTGCTTTCAGCCCCGTTTTTCTTAAGTGGAGGAACCACTGTTAATACAACCACTAGGGGGGGCGGCTTGTGGCGGGAAATATAGGTTGAATTGGCATGGCATCACATCAGGATCCTTACCACAATACTGTTGGCCAACCGGGATAGACTTATGTTGCTTTACTACGTTACTGCTCTCATGAACAGAGGACCTCACATCCCTCCCTGGGACCAACCCAGCTCGGGCAGTAGTGACAACAGGTACATGTACTATATTGGGGTGTGTGATTGGAGTGTCACTTTGCACCGTGTTCCCTTGGTACGAAGTCTGTGGTCCTGGAGTCTTGTCCAACTGCCCACGGAAATCTTGGACAAAGCTGTCCAGAGCAGCACATTTCTTTAACAATCCAGCTAGGCACGTATTGAGAACATCGATGATATCCTTAGCGATACTTGTCAAAGCTGGTTCTAGGTGCAAATTAATGAGCCCTTCAATTTTGGAGCTTAACCTGTTGACCAAATCATCCTCCAAATCCTCCGATATGCTATTTATATGCTTAGTCTTCCTGTTGCACTTCTCAGATTGCCTGCCCTTACCCAAGTGGGTTACTGTGGTTTGTAAATCCTCCTGGGTTTGCAGAGGTCCCTGACTACCTTCATTTGAGGCCGCTGCTAGTGGAGAGGCGTGGCTTGGATCCAGCTGAGCTTTGAGCTGTTGACCTATGGGCTCGAGTGTAACCCCCTCCTCGGGATGGCCTGTTTTTTCGTTTACCGTAGTCGTTAAGCCCAGTTCTTTTTCAGCGTTTGCAATTTCTTTAGTGATCACCCACACGGCTGATGTAAGATATGATATAATAGTGTCTGCTTTTCGTGGGATCTTTGTCTTCTTGTTCCCTTGGCCCACTTGGCCCCCATTACAAAGTTGTTTACGCTTACCCATTGTAGCTTCTTAGGGGGGTAGCCCGTCCCGTTCCCTGCCGTCCCCGGACGGCCACAGATGGCCCGCCCTTTGCCCGGGCTTAGCCCGGCGCCGCCCGCGCACGTCCCGCGAGGCGGGTGGGACCTCTGCCTTTTCAGCGCCTCCGTGCGCGATTCCCGGTGGGCGTGTCACCGCCAAGGATGCTGGGGGCTGTAGTTTCTCTCACGGCTGCCGCGTGGTGGAGAAAGCGGCGGCCAGAGACCAACAGCAGCGGCAGACCAGCGTGAGCACTGGTGAGTTTGCCAAGAGACCCCCTCTCGACCGCAGGGACCTCTGCCTTTTCAGCGCCTCAGTGGGCGATTCCCGGTGGGCGTGTCACCGCCAAGGATGCTGGGGGCTGTAGTTTCTCTCACGGCTGCCGCGTGGTGGAGAAAGCGGCGGCCGGAGACCAACAGCAGCGGCAGACCAGCGTGAGCCCCGGTGAGTTTGCTAAGAGACCCCCGCTCGACCGCAGGGACCTCTGCCTTTTCAGCGACTCCGTGCGCGATTCCTGGTGGGCGTGTCACCGCCAAGGATGCTGGGGGCTGTAGTTTCTCTCACGGCTGCCGCGTGGTGGAGAAAGCGGCAGCCGGAGACCAACAGCAGCGGCAGACCAGCGTGAGCCCCGGTGAGTTTGCCAAGAGACCGTGGCGTAGTGGGCAAAAGAACGATGAATTTAACCCAGATCTTTTGACTGGGACAGAAGTTTGCATTGTCAGCATTCCGTCCATCATTTGCTTGCTGTAACACTTTTTGTCCTAAGTAGGATGGGTATGCACATACGTGGGTCCCTTGCTCACTGTTCCACTCGATTCAAGCTAGCCTGACTGATTTTTTTGTTTGAATATCTTTTATTGCATTTTCTTTTTTATTAGCATGAACACATATACGAGCAAATAACATAGTCATGGCGCAGGATAAATATTACATGTCGTATCAGTTGTATAGACATATTAATGAATATAATTAAGAGACGTGATAATAAAAGCAAAATAGTGAGAACAGCATGACAAGGCCATTAGCTATGGTTGTGTAAATAAATAAAGGAAAAATCATAAATCAACAACAGTTAACAGAATAAACCAATTGTTTCCTCACCTCCCACCAGTGAAATGGTTAGGTTGGGACATCTGCTATGCTATATCCATGGTTCAAAGCAAAATCAAGCGTATCAGCAATACAGTATATATTCAAATCTTTTGTTTGGAACAAGAAACTATGACTAACAACCTGAGAATGTAGGGGCTAAAGACTGGGTGAAGTCAAAACGATGAATGTGTGGTTCAGACGGGACAGTCAGGGGCGGGCATGTGTGGCACTGTGTCAGTAGTGGGGGTTGTCAGACACGACAAGCAGCAGACTTAATGAGGGGCGGGAAAGGATGGGAAAGCCAACCTAGAGATCCAATCTAGGGCCTAAAGGGGAGAGAGACACGCAGGCAGGGGAGGGAGGAAGGACTGGAGGGGGGAAGAGAAGGAGGGGGGAAGGAAAAGTGGGGGGAAATGGGGAGGGAGGGGGGACACAGCCGGGTCAGCATTCAATAGGGTAACAGAGTCTAAATAATACCCCTCTGCAGGCACACTTGATGATAAGCAGCCAGGGCGTTGTCCCAGTCTTGCGCTATGGGGTAAATGCGGAGTCCCGCCATCTCCTCTCTTTGTAAGGTTACACTCTCCGCCCTTGCCCAATTGTCAAACGAATTACGCCATTGTATCTCCTGTGGGGGTGTACTATTCTTCCAGCGCTTGGTGGTGAGGCGTTTTTCAGTTATCAGACCCAGGTCCCAAAACCTAGTCTGGACCTTTGTCCGTGCAGTCCGCTTAAATAAGCCCAACAGGCAAGCTTCCCAAGTGTGTGGCAAGCTACCCCCTGTCGCTGCCTCCAAAGAGGCCGACACTAATTTCCAGTAATCATTCAGAAGAGGGCACATCCAGAGCACGTGTAGAAGCTGCGCATCCACAAGTCCGCATCTGGGACATGCTGATGAGTCAAGACCAAAATATCGGTTGAGTTTATCCGGGGATAAATACGAGTGCTTTGCACAATAGAATATTGTATGATCTTAAAACGGTAGTTGCGCGGAACGTTCATCGCCCTGGCCAGCACCAACGCCCATTCTTTATCGGTCCAGGCGTGGCCTCTATCTACAGTCCATTTGTCTCGCAGGCGCTGTGCGAGCCAGTGCACTATGTGGGAGCCATTTCCCATCACGTGCAAGTACTGAATCAGTAAGTGAGCTGGCAGCTCTTCTGTTAGGTCACCCCAGGCTTAGGTTAGTAGGCGGATAAGTGTTGCATGTGTTAGAAATTGCCCAGGAGGCAGTCCCGTGTTGGCTGCCAGAGTCTCAAACGAAAGTAGAGTGCCCTCTGTAAACAGGTCTCCCAAGCTCTCTAAATCAATGTTCGTCCAACTGCCTAGCGCTATCTCCGTAAGTTGGCTCCCTCCCAAGGCGTCCCCAACAGTGGTAGATTAGGGGCATATGGTTTGGTAGAGCTTATAAGCTTTAGGCTTCTCGTATAGCACTTCCTCGCCACTGCATGGTGCAGTTGATCAGGGCAGCGTACCCTAGCTAAGGTGTGAAACAGCGCGTGTATCTGCGCAACCGTCATGACGGTGTCGCCCGAGGCTGTATCACTCAAGTTCTTTCCACTCAACCAGTAGGCAACCCACTGCAGTTGCGCTGCCAGGTAATAGAGCTCCTGATTAGGGACAGATAACCCCCCATTTACAGTTGCAGCATATAGCGTCTTTAACGCGACTCTGGGCCGCCCCGCATTCCAGATTAATCGCCTGGTCAGAGTTTCCAGCTCTCGGAAAGTTTGAGCCGGGATATACACCGGAAGATTGGCATAAAAGTACAACAATTTAGGCAACGCTATCATTTTTGTAAGCGTAATCCGACTTGGAACGGAAGGGTGTTCCAAAAAGTCACCTGTGCCGCGAGTGACGAAATTGCCCTCGTGAGGTTACCCTCCAGTAGGTCAGTAGGGTCACGATAAATAGCAAGCTAGCCTGACTAATGTAGGGTGACATACCTGTGAAACCGGTTCCAGGATGGTTGTTTCCAAACCATGGTGTCCTGGCCTGGCAGTTCGGTCTGGACTGTTCCAATGGGGCACAGGGTCAAGACTGATTTGCATATGGCTGAGTCCAAACTGGCGGTGACGTAGTGGGCAAAAGAACGATGGATTTAACCCAGATCTTTTATAAGGGGGAGAATGTTTGCATTGTCTGCATTCCGTCCATCACTTGTTTGCTGTAACACTTTTCGCCCTAAGTGGGATGCGTATGCCCAGATGTGGGTCTCTTGCTCACTGTGCTACTGGTTTCAAGCCAGCCTGGCTGAAGAAGGTTGACATACCCTTACACTGGTCCCAGGATGCTTGTTTACGGCCCCGGGAGGACCTGGCCTGCCAGTTCAGTCTGGACTGTTCCCATGGGGCACAGGGTCAAGACTGATTTGCATATGGCTGGGTACAAACTGGGGTGGCGTAGTGGGCAGAAGAACAATGGATTTAACCCAGATCTTTTGACTGGGGGAGAATGTTAGCATTGTCAGCATTTTGTCCATCATTTGTTTGCTGGCACCATATCCACTCTGTCAGGCTGTGTTCTCTTGGAAAGACAACAAATGTGACAGTCCGACAATGAGCCGCCGGCTCCACCCACCCTATTATGATGAAACCGCCGGCATGGTGGTCAGAAAGTGCTTTTTAGATCGAGCGTCAGCATGCATGCGCTGTCTGCAAGACATGTTGTAGTCAGTATACGGCATGTAATTCAGACTGCTGCTTACCATATGCTTCTTTGTTTGTTCCTCATTGGTTGGTGCTCCCGTTACATCACTTCCGTGTTTCGCTCGGGAGCACTGGCCAACTACAGGTTCCTTACTCTGCAAGTGGTAATATGTTTCTGGGGACTACTTTTTTATTTCCTTCTTGGGACATCTGGGGTAAGTGAGAAGAACCTTTACAAGTGACCTATGGTGCTGTGAGAAGCTTGGGACACGCACTACCCATTGCGTGCATGTTAAAACAGGTGGCTACATGATATATATCGCTCATTTTATCAGTTACCGGCAGTGAACACAGCCATAAAAGATACATTACATTAAAACTGTTTCTGATGGATACATCTGCCTATGGATTCCTCACCTTTTGAATTCTGCCCTGCACCAGCATGCCGCGGAAACTTCCCCGCTCTCCCACATCAATGAGGATGTCACAATGGCACGGCTCCGCTCTTGACTCTGTCTGACGTCATTGGAGCCACAAATAGACCTCGTTGGCGTGCTGACGTCAGTTCCCTTTTTTCCGCGCCGACGATGCTTAACGGTTTTCTGGGACTCTTCAATTTTCTTCTTGGGTTACTTTGTTTCTGCTATTTCACTTGGAGTGGCAGTGCGATGGCATAGAAGAAGTCGGTTTTAAACCTTGTAGAGAATGTGGGGGCCATATGTCAATCACAGACCCCCATGACGTCTGGTTTTGGTGCCTTTCCTCAGTCATGACGTCAATGGATGCACCAGCTGTCGGAAGATGAACCCAAAAGCTTTGAAGGAGAGTGAGGCTAAACTGTTCATGGCAAAGGCAAGGAAGGAGAAGAGGGGTCGAAAGAGATCAAAGTCGTTGACTTTGCATGCTTTGAAGTCGAAGAAGCACAAAAAAAGAGAAGGCATGGTTCTCGACGTCGTTCGTCGAAAGGTAGGGCTTCGAGAACACCATCTCCGGCTCAGAGCCGTCGCTCTAGAGATGTCATCTCTCCATCACCTTCTCCTTCACCTCCAGTGACTCCGGCTAGCTCTCCGACGCCAAAAGGTTCTCTGGCGCGTTCACCAATGTTCAAAGGTACTCCTGTGCCGAGTTCTTTACCGGCTCCAAGGGATTCTCATGAACCTAGGATGCCCTCTCCTGTACCTGCGACCTCTCCTGTCTTGGGTCCGACGCCTTCTCGGCCTCGTGTGGATTCAGATACGGCTCCTTATCCACCCTTTCCTGGGCCTGGGTCAGATCCCTCGCATTTTCTCAATGCGATGTATGGCATGTTTGCCAGGGCAGCCTACCCTACCGGGGCGCCTTCGGGCCACGAACGGCGCAGTTGTCCACGTTGGAAGCTCTGTCTTCAACGCCAGCGCCAGTTTCATCTGTGCCGCACTTGGTGCCTTCAACGCTAATTCCTATTCCAAAGATGAGGTCTAGGAGAGAGGGACAGAGACTGTTAGAGGAAGAGGAATATCAGCAGGATGAGGCTGAAGAAGGTGGAATTGAAGAGGATGAGTTTGAAGGCCTTCAGGAGGCGAGTGGTTTAGATACTTCCCCAGAGTGGGAACTTTCGTCACCAAAGGCTTTACCCTCGCAGTTATTAGGAGGACTGCTGAACTTTTAGATCTTCAGTTACCCACTGCTGATTTCAGACCCAATATTCTTACAGAAGTATTACTCTCTCCTTCCTCTGTGGTTTAGTCTCTTTTGCCTTTTAAGGAGGCTTTGACTGAACCAATTTTGGAAGTGTTGTGGAAGCCCCTTTCTGCACCTGCAGTTTCAAGGACTATTGCAAGAAGGTACAGGCCTGCTCCAAATGATCCTGCTTTTCTTTCAGCTCAATCTTCTCCTGAAAGTTTAGTGGTGCAGGCTTCTTGTTCAAAACAATCGGAAGGGTCGTTCCCTCAGACTCCTGCAGACAGGGATTAAAAAAAACTGGAACAAGCAGCTAAAAAGGATTTCTCCTCTTCAAGTATGGCTTTGAAATCCACCAATGCAACATGCTTGTTGGGGAGGTATATTCATGCCTTGATGGACTCGGCAAAACAGTTGGTTCCAAAGTTGCCGGAGAATGATCGAAGTTCCTTTTTAGAGATCATGGCGGATACGTTAGGCGGCTGCTCGCCAAGACTGGTTTCAACACTGCTGATTCAGTGGCAAGAGTGATGGGCTCTTCTATTGCTACAAAGAGGCATGCCTGGCTTAGGTCTTTAGTGTTCTCGCCTGATGTACAGAACATGAATTTACAACGAGTTTAATAAACTGTGAATGTTGGAAGAACACTTTCGTACATTTGGAATGAACTTTTGGTTGACCCTCAGATTTATTGAATAAGACCTACCGGTCCCCTCCAGTTGTGCTCAGAGGTGCTCTCTCCCAAGAGGGGGAGCAATGTGTTAGTTCCTGCGGATTTCTCACTGTTTGGCCAGACAGCGACCTCCTTTTTGAGCACACTACAGAACATTATAACTCACAACCTTTTGAATAACAAGCTGTGCGAGTTCCACTCTTCTTTAGTTCCTTTCGAGGCCGTCAACAACTTCAGCAGCAGCAGAACCTTCAATAAAAATCTTACAGAGGAAAGAACAGAGGTCGTCTGTGGGGTGCCGTCCGTCAACTCTCCCCTTCCTCCTCTTCCGCTCCTACCACTGGTGTCACTGGACAGCAGCTCTAGATACCTCATCTTGGAGCATGCTGGAGCATGCTGGTCCTGTAGGGGGTTGGATGTCCCATTTTCTACAAGATTGGGAATCTATCTTATTAGACCTTTGGGTATTGAATCTTGTGAAAATGGGTACGCCCTTCCCTTCCGGGAGTTTCCTCCTCCTTACCCTCCTCGGCAGGGCTGGTACTCGGAGGACCATTTGCTGCTTCTGCAGCAGGAGGTTCTTGTGCTATTGCATAAAGGTAAGATAGAGGTCGGGTCAGAGCAAGAAAGGGGTCAAGGATGCTACTCCCGGTATTTCCAGATCCCCAAGAAGGATGGCATGTTTAGGCCTATCTTGGACCTCAGGGTCTTGAATTTTTACCTCAGGCAGGAGAAATTTAAGATGTTGACCCTAGCTCAGGTTCTTCTGGCGCTGCAGCACGAAGACTGGATGGTGTCAATCAATTTTCAGGCTGCGTATTTTCACATTCCCATCCTGAAGTCGCTTCGGAATTATCTTCGTTTCACTGTAGGGTTCCAACATTACTAGTTTGGGGTCCTCCCGCTTGGTCTTACTTCCCCGCCTCAAGTCTTCAAAAAGGTGATGACGGTGGTAGCAGCACATCTCAGAAAGTCGGGGATTCCTGTTTTCCCTTACCTGGACGACTGGCTGCTCAAAGCAAAATCGCCAGAGATGGTGCTTCATAATCTGCAGGTAACAGTGTGGCAGTTGTACGTTTTGGGTTCTCTATAAATGTACCCAAGTCTCACCTGGTGCTCTCACCGCACAACCTGTTCATAGGGGTAATACTGGATACTACAGTGTGTGGAGCCTTTCCACCTCTGCAGAGGATTCTCGACATTCAGGAAATGATTCCCTTGTTTCACGATGGTGTGGTTGTTCCAGTCCTAAAGATCCTACACCTGCTCAGTCTGTTCTCTTCCTGCATTCTGTTGGTCAACCATGCACGCTGGCACATGAGGGCGCTCCAGTGGTGTCTCCGCAGGCAGTGTTATCAGCACAACGGAAATCTTAGGGAGTCGGTCAGGATCTCCAGAGAAACTGCAGAGGATCTGTCTTGGTGGAGTGTGCAGGGCAACTTGTCTCAAGGAAAGCCCTTTCAGTTTCCTCCACCAGTGGCCACAGTGATCACGGATGCCTCGACTCCAGGGTGGGATGCTCATCTGGGGGATCTGGAGGTCAAAGGTCTTTGGTCTCCAGAAGAAAGGTTGCTTCACATCAACCTTCTGAAATTACGGGCGATACGTTTGGCAAAAGAGGCCTTCCTTCCATCCATCTGCGGTCAGTCAGTTCAGGTCCTGACGGACAACACTACCGCAATGTAGTACATCAACAAACAGGGAGGTGTAGGGTCGTATTGCCTCTGCAAAGAGGCTCTGCAACTCTGGTCCTGGGTTCAGGGCCATCAGATTTGTGTGATGGCAAATCATCTGGTTGGTGTGCTGAAAGTACGTGTGGATGGTCTCAGTCGGCATTACTTGGCTGATCAACAATAGCGGCTTCATCTGGAGGTGGTCCATTTCGTCTTCAAGATGTGGGGATTTCCTTGGTTGTACTTCTTTGCCACTCGCAAGAACGCGCACTGCCCATCGTTCTGCAGTCTCCAGTTTGCGATGCAGGGAGCGTTGGGGGACGCATTTTAGTTGGATTGGAGTTCGCAGCTCCTTTACGCATTTCCCCATACCCTTGATTCTTCGAGTTCTGAGGAAAATTCACCAAGACTGGGCCCAGAACATACTGATTGCCCTGGATTGGCCAAGAAGGGTGTGGTACACAGATCTGCTTCACCTCTCCTTGCACCATCTGCTCCGTCTCCCTCTCAGGACAGATCTCCTCTTGCAGTCACAGGGGCAGGTTCTACACTTCCACCTCCAGAGCTTGCACCTTTATGCCTGGAGATTGAACGAGGCAATCGGAGTTCTTTCTCTCTCCCACTGGATGTGGTGAATGTTATTTTATCATGCAGGAGACACTCCAGCAAATCTATTTATTCCTTTAGGTGGTCCAAATTTGTTAAATGGTGTGGAGAGTGATCCATTGATCCTTTGAAAGCCTATATGTCTAACATTCTAGAGTTTTCTCTTTCTTTGGCCCAGCATGGTTGTGCTGTGGCTACAGTAAAGGGACATTTGTCGGCCTTGTCGGCTTTCCTATGTTTATGGGACCAGCCGTCTTTATTTAAGTCCCCATTGTTATGAGGTTTATTAAGGGTCTTACCAATAGGTTTCCTCCCACTCCCTTCATTATGCCTCAGTGGGATTTAAATCTTGTTCTAACATTCCCAATGGGTTCGCCTTTTGAGCCTCTTCATGGTTGCCTATTGAGCCTTCTTTCTTTTAAGACAGTCTTTCTAATCACTATTACCTCGGCTAGGAGGGTAAGTGAGCTTCAGGCTCTTAGTTCTAAACCTCTGTTTTTAACCACTCATGCAAAAAAGATGGTTCTCAGGACCAGGGTTGCTTTCCTGTCTAAGGTGGTTACTCCTTTCCATCTTGGGCAATCCATTGCCTTACCTACCTTATATCTTCCCCCTCACCCTTCCAAGGAGGAGGAGAGACTTCATCGCCTGGATCCTAAGAGAGCTGTCAGTTTCTATCTGGACAGAACCAAGGATCAGAGACTGGACGATCAGCTCTTCGTGGGCTATGTTGGACGAATGAAGGGCAAGGCTTTGCAAAAGCGGGCTCTCTCCAGGTGGATCATCTTGTGCATCAAGATCTCCTACACCTTGGCCAATAAAGAACCGCCTGAAGGTATTAGAGCTCATTCCACCAGAACTAAGCCTTCTTCTTCTGGTTTGGCTACAGGTTTTCCTGTTGTTGACATTTGAAAGACAGAAACTTGGGGCTCCCTCCACACCTTTGCGAAGCATTACTGCTTGGATTCGGAGGTTAGGAGGGATGGCCATTTTGCACACTCTGTGCTTCAGGATATTTTGGTATAGGTTGGTGGACACCCTCCTCCAGGAGTGGGACTGCTGTGGGAATCAATTCAAAAGGTGAGGAATCCACAGACAGATGTATCCATCAGAAGAACAAGTTAATTACCTTCAGTAACGCTTTTTCTGGTCGATACAGTATCTGCCTGTGGATTCCTCACTGTCCTACCCTCCTCCTCATTGTCCACCTTTGTATACCAAAGGAATGATTGATTATTTGACATGGTTGTTTTCCTGTGCCTTCTGATTGCCTTGCTATTGATTTCTAGGAAAAGCTTTGTTGTTTCTTTAGCTTTTCTATTTTTCTTTATACTGTGTGTATTTGTGTATATATTTTATACTGTGTAAACTTCAATTATGTTGTCGGTCCACCCGTTTGCCTTGGAGGTAGGAAAAAATGGGTGAAACGGATGTCAGCACACTGATGAGGTCTATTTGTGGCTCCGATGACGTCAGACGGAGTCGCGAGCGGAGTCGTGCCATTGTCGACGTGGGAAAGGTGGGGAAAAAAGTTTCCGCAGAATGCTGGCACAGGGAAGAATTCAGAAGGCGGGGAATCCACAGGCAGATACTGTATCCACCAGAAAAAGTGTTAACGAAGGTAAGTAACTTGTTCATCAAATTAATTAAAAAGATGAAAACATATTTCATTATAATAACTCTAAAATGGCATTGGACACTATACTCTTGTCTTGAAAGACTTCTTACATATACACAATTGTAATTGCTAACTAATACCCAAAGTCCTATGTAAACATGATACTGTTCATGAAAGCCCCACTCTGTCTCCTTCATATCTGGATTTCCTAGATCTTATCATTGCTCTTAGAAAGTGCATAACCACGAATAAAGTGCTATCATTCTGCAGAAGTTGCATGGGCAAAAGTGTAATTCGAGCCTGTCTAAATCCCATTTCTTTTAAATAGGGTTTAAGATACAGCCGCCTGTGATATGTTACGTTTTTGCATAAAAAGACAAAATGTAAAATATTCTGTGGAGACCTATTGTCCCAGCCACAGGGCCCTCTATCCTCGTCTCGAGCTACAAAACTAAGAGGAGAGGCCACTAAATGATGAGACATATTAAATCTAAAATGGGTAATTAAAAAAAAACGATTTTCAGTGCTGGTTAAAAGAGTGAGGTAGAATTCTACGCCCAACACTGATTTAAGCAAGGCGTGTGCTCTAACTGTCGGCTTAGGCAGTTCCTTTCCTTCTCACTCAGCAATAACCTTCTTAGAGAACAATTCAGATTGATGTAGGCAGTTACACTACTGAATATTGTGAAAGCAGGAAATCCTCAACCCTGTTACAGATTATTTCACATGCAGTCAGTCATACCACTACAGTTATTCTGTGGAGCAGTCAGGAAATAATGCCGACAATAAGTATTTGAATTAAAAAAATATTTTTGGACACTCTCGAAGAACATCCTTGTGGATCCTTTCCTTTCAGCAGCACTAGACATGGAAAGGGTGAAGCAGTGCATCAACAAATATGCCTGGGCACAGGGTAACATAAAAGAATTAGAACATCTTACAAATATGTTCATAATAGTACCGCCAATGGATGTAGAACAAT
The DNA here is from genome assembly GCF_964263255.1 of Lissotriton vulgaris. Classification (NCBI taxonomy): domain Eukaryota; kingdom Metazoa; phylum Chordata; class Amphibia; order Caudata; family Salamandridae; genus Lissotriton; species Lissotriton vulgaris. The sequence goes on from NC_141698.1 coordinate 106,871,239, forward strand.
AAAGCAAAGTTCCATGGTGACTATTACCTGAGAGTGTCCCAATAGTCGCCTGCTGATCCAGGTATCACAGTATGGGCGAAGATGTGTAACTTGAACAAGAAAAGTTTACTCCAGGGTTAAACACTGATAACCAATGAACATAGCCTGTTCTCCATGAGCTTTTACAACACCCTATATTTGACCAGCTAGTAGACTGTCATATATGGTCTTGTGATCTCTGCAATCTTCTTTAGTCTCTGAGGCAGAGCTTATGATAGTGAAGAAAATCAGTGTTTGTTTAAAAAAAAATTCTAGGGAGAAAGTACCCATTTGTAACACGCTAACGAGTAATCGTACTTAATGTAGCATTTATTATTATTATCATCCAGAATTGCAGCAAATGAAGGTATTTGCAAAAATAAATTCCTACAAGAACTAGTGGACTCAACATTGGTCAATACTCTGAGAACATCAGGTCATACTAGTACACAGTACTTCTATGTTTGGAACTGCATCTATAAAAATGATCCTTGGAGATATAACCATCGACGTTGGCTTTAACTACTATATATATACTGGCGATGCACACATCTTAATGCTCATTACTTCTTTCACTCTTTCTTTAGCAAGAGGATAACTGAGAGCCATGTAAATGATAAGTAATACATATGGACCATCCAAAATAGTGGAAATAGGGGCGCGGTCTCGCTGCTGATGAGGTGAGACGCACGCTGCGGGAGCTTCGGCTAAGTGCTGCCTTTAGAAGCAATTTACGCGGAGTTGGGGGCCGAAAGCGATCGCTTTTTGGGGTACAACGGCGACGGACGGTGCAGAGCATCTCCTGACGAGCTGGTGGCGCTGGGATTGAAAAGGCTGCTGAGAAACTCCCGTGCTGCCCCGGCCTCCCACTGCAGATCACGGTAGCCGCCATTTCGTGACACCCAGGTCTGACGCCAAATACGAGGTAGACGGGTGCAGCATTGAACAGCCCTGGGCCCAATTGGTGTTGTGATGCCTAGGCGGGAGTGAAGGGGCACGCCTGCGGCGACAATCTCACCAGAGGCATCGGAGGCCACCTGGAAACTCTTCGGCTGCACCAGAGATCCGTCATCTTGGTTGGGGGACCAATCTTGGAGGTGACGGAGCCGGTCTGAGGTGTGCAACGGAAGGAAGGAGTAAGAAGTAAGAAGCGGTGAGTGGCGATATCGCGGGGCAGGCGCTGGAAGGTGGAGGAGACAGCTGGAGGACCCAGATGACGGAGAGCCTGGTGGTGGCCCCCTCTCCTGGTGCGCTGGGACATTGGCGCGCCGAGGCCCTGCTGAGGGGGGTGGGGGAGCCCGGGATGAGACAAATCCCGGGCACACACAGAGCCGCACCCGAACGTTTAAAAGACCATTTGAATGTTAATTAGGCCTTGCAATTGTTTCACCCCTGTAAGAGCCCCTGCAGCTCCACTCTGCCCCCCCCCCCCCCGAAATTTGGCTCTATTTGTGCCTCTGCAGGGAATGAGGGCGGTGAGCGAGTGGAAGGACAAAAAAAAAGAACCCTTACTTTTTGCCGGCTGCAGTCTCTCCCCCGCTTCAGTCCCTTCTGACGCCGCAGTCTCTTCTCAGCTTCGGTTGTGGAAACAGGAAGCACCCAGGCTCCCTCCCCTAAGCCAATCACAACACTGCAATGTCTGAACGCCGTGGTTCGGTGCTCATATGGGGACAGGGTGCCTGTGCATGTTCCTCACCAGGCTGTGCATTACAGCCTGGTGGGGAACATGCAAAGCAAGCATGACTGTTTGGCTGGCTCAAGACGGCCAGCAAAGAAGTCATGCAAACTTAGTTTGCAAACCAGTCCTCCCCCTGTGCCACCAGCCCCACTAACTCAGCCTGTAGTGAAAAATCAAACGAACATTACATTTTTCCTTTCTCCTGCTCTGAGAGCAGTGGGGCGAGGCTCCTCTGCCTTAGCGGAAGAGCCGCCCTGGAAATGGTCTGCAAAAACAGGACCGTAAAACGTTCCTCTAAAATGAACTCACACAACAGCATCTCTTAGTGCATGAACTCTGCTCGAGTTCCAGCGTTACCAACAACCAAATCAGGTTCCTGTTTTTTCTTACGAGGCAGGAGGCAGGCGTTTTTAGGTTTTTCATGCAAGATTAGTATGATGGATGTTGGAATCTGTTTTTAACTGCACACAATAACATAGCGCAAGAGTTTTTTGGGTGGAATAGACACACATCTGTTGAATTTTTTACATGGGAGGGACTATTCATCGCGCATGACTATACATGGAAATCCCCTATAAAAGAACCTAAACTTTGTTGCTGGATAGAACCTGATTTGTTAAAAGGTGCAGTAAGGAATTCAATTTTATTTGTACTGGTTCAAGCCGTTTGATAGGGAAGCCTCTGGGCTCATGTATTTGGGGGATATCCTGAAAATACCACTATCTGCTATTTTTGTTGTTGTACTTTTACCCCCAAAAAGGGAATGATTGCAAGGCTTCAAGATTTAAGTCAGTATAATCTCTGGTTCATGAATCTGCTTTGGGAGTTTCCCATTGTCCGAGTTCTAACATCTTACGAAAAAGAAGGACAGCAAGTATACTAATAAGAGGAGAACAAAAGGGAGCATATTTGTACCTAGTCAAGACCATTTACTTCTGTTCCTGAGAATCTGGTACTAGAACCTCAACTTAGCCTCCATTTCATCCATGTACGGAGGAAATAAATGTTTCTTCGAAAGAGTAGTTAAATGAAATTTGGTTTTGTAGGGTATTTCTTGAAAGCTGATTAGCAACCCTAGGAGGGGGTAAGAATATTTTACATTTGCAATTTACAATTTGCAATTTTCTGCAGGGGATTTATGTTCTCATCATCCTCATCCATAAACTTTTAGACACATTCTATAGCTTTTTTTAGCAAATGTTCAGTTTGTAGTTTTTTATTGTCTGTCAACAAACTGTTTGCACTACTTTTCAGTCAATTCGTTGTCTTTTGTCTTGTCCGACCTCTGGTAGTTCAGGACTCTGCAGTATCTCCAACAACATTTCCTGAAAAAGAGGCAGAACAGTCTGCTTATTTAGTTGATATGACAAAAATGTCCATGACGCAGGCAATACATTTCTTTTTCTCAGACCACTTACTATGCTGTATGACAGCTTGGTTCTCAATCACAGGATTCACAATGATAATAACAAAAAAACTAAAGATACAGGATGATGGAACATTTATTTCAACAAAGTAGCATCCTTTCGAGAAAATAAATGTGAATGGAAAATCTGCGTATATGAGGTATCAATTTCTGTCTTCCTAATTAGACAAATAAAATCATCATAGTAAAGCTGACTTTAAACACCGCTACATCATAATGCTGCTAAAATAAGTGATGTCCCTTTATCTTCACTGGACACAGTGAAAAACCGTCACTGCCCCTTCATGAATCTTGAAGACTGTACTATTCCATCATGGCCATATGTTTGTACTTATCCAGTATTTGATCTTTCATAGATTCACATGCTTGAATCATCCCCGCCGTCGAGGTGGGAGTCTCACAGTAAAAATAAATATGTATATATATAACATAAAACATATTATAATATGCCATAATGGACTGCACAGTCACTGTAGTAGCCCATCCCTGTCCCTTTGTAAAAGGAACCAAAGTTGAAACATAGCCAATCAGGCTTTAGCACCTTCTAGAACACTCTACAGAGAAGCAAGTTCCTCAGATTTTCTACCGCACGTCGTGTGACAGGGAGTCTCCCTGAGCTCTGCTCCGTTTTCTGTCATCTGTTGGATTATGTGAGTACAGAATGTCTGATACTTCAAAAAAGGATTATTCAAGCCTTGTGGGTCATGTGGGAAGAAGAGACTGCATTTTGAAGATCCCCAAAAGGATTGTTATGTTACAATGCATTTGTAGCGCGCACGGATACTCAAGAGTGTCCCGGCGCGGGAGGCCAACATAAAAGCGGAGAAATCTGAGATTAATAAGCTTATTTAAAAAGTATGGTCTACAGCTGCTTCTTGAACAGTCTGGTGTCATAAATGTTCCGTAGTTCCAGAGGAAGGGAATTCCAGGCTTCCGCTGTTTTAACGGATAAAGATCTGCCCCCCAATTGAGTGAGGCGAAGGTGCGGGACCACTGCCAGCCGCTGCCCAGCATAGCGCAGACATCTGCGAGGGACATAGAAGGCAAAGTGTCTCCTAAGGTAGATCAGCCCTGTACCATGCAGAACTCTATGTGCTAGAGAGAGGGCTTTGAACTGGACTTGTTGGGCCACGGGTAGCCAGTGAAGATCCTGCAAATGCTGTTTTACACTTGATCTTCCTGGAATTCCCAGCAGAACCCTGGCTGCTGCATTCTCTATTGTTTTCAGTTTTTTTAACTGGTAACTGGGCAGGCGAATATACAAAGCATTGGCGTAGTCAATGCGTGATACAATAAGTGCATGGCTCAACATTTCCTTAGCTGGCCTGGGTTGCGAAGGAAGAAACTTCCTTAACGCTCTCAGTGTGCCAAAGCACACCCCAGCAAGTTTTTTTATCTGCATGGAGAACCTAAGGTCCTCGCTGAACCAGACCCCAAAATTCTTGGCCAGATTGCCAACCGACTTGGGCGGGTACTTTGAGGGCTACAAAGCCTTTCTGACAAGCGGGGGAAGGATCCGTACAGGAGGACCTCTGACTTGTCCTCGTAGCATTTCAGCTGTGCCGATGCAAGCCATTTAAAAACGGCAGAAAGACAGTTCTTAGTCAGGGACAAGTCGTTTTCCCTCCTGGTGAAGAGGAGCTGGGTGTCATCCGCATAGGCAATGATCTTAGCTCCTCTGCTAGGTAGATTAAGGGAATGATGTAAATATTAAAAAGCAGAGGGCTCAGTGTAGAGCCTTGCGGGACTCCCGTGTCCACCCTTCTGGGGGCCGAAGAGAATGGTGGCAACCAAACCTACTGGGTTCGATCCTCTAAAAAGGAATGAAACCAAACCCAAGCGTGTCCAGATACGTCAATACTTGAGAGACGAGCAAGTAGTTGATGGTGTGGAACCATTTCAAAGGCGGCAGAGAGGTCAAATAAAATCAGAGTTGCTCTCCCACCCGCATCAAGGCAGTCCCTTATTGCCTCCGACATTTCAACAAGAGCAGTCTCTGTACTGTAGGTCACCCTGAATCCAGATTGTGCAGGATGGAGGGCGCCAGAAGACTCAACAAAGGTGGCCAACTGTCTAAAGACAGCTTTCTCGCGGACCTTTGCTACAGCCGGAAGAAGAGAGATTGGTTGGTAGCTGGCAAGTATAGCAGGATCTAAAGAGGGCTTTTTTAGTAACGGTAATAGTTTGGCCTGCTTCCATTCCGATGCAACAGTGGCGGTCAGGAGGGACAGATGAATGATGGTATTCACCTATAGATCAACTATCTCCCCAGCCCCTGCTAGCAGCCTAGCCTGGCACGGATCAGTTGGAGTGCTTGACTTCAATGATTTAAGAATATTCTATGAGTCTAGCTGGGCAATGGGAGAGAACTCCATCAGCGGGAAGACTGACGGGGTAGAGACTGAGGCATTCAAGATGAGAGACTCTGCCCACCCAATGGAACTAGTCCCTAAGCTGTCCTGGATTGCCTGGATTTTATCGATAAAAAAGCATGATAACTTTTCACACCATTCCACAGAAGCAGGCATGACAATGCGCTCGGCTGTGGGCGTAAGAAAACTCTGGACCATGGCAAAAATTTCCTTAGAGTTGTTTTTAGACATAGCAATGCGCTCCGTATAAAAGCTGCTTTTAGCCTCCCTGATAAACAAAACAGGTGATGGACCGAATGTGGAACAATGTCACACATTCACCCCAGTCAAAAGATCTGGGCCCAAATCCATCGTTTTTTTGCACTCCACACCACCCTGGGTTAGACAATGGCGATATGCAAATCAGCTCTGACCCTGTGCCCCATGGGAACAGTCCAGTCCGAACTACAAAAGCCATGTCCTTCCCAGAACGGAATCAAGCATCCGAGGACCGGACCGGTTTCGAGGTAACACCTCTCATCAGCCCGGCTAGCTTGACTCCAGTGGTGTGGAGTGCCTGGGACCCACGTCTGAGCATCCCCAGCGCACTTATGGCGGTATTGCAAACAAAACAGGTGATGGACCGAATGTGGAACAATGTCACACATTCACCCCAGTCAAAAGATCTGGGCCCAAATCCATCGTTTTTTTGCACTCCACACCACCCTGGGTTAGACAATGGCGATATGCAAATCAGCTCTGACCCTGTGCCCCATGGGAACAGTCCAGTCCGAACTACAAAAGCCATGTCCTTCCCAGAACGGAATCAAGCATCCGAGGACCGGACCGGTTTCGAGGTAACACCTCTCATCAGCCCGGCTAGCTTGACTCCAGTGGTGTGGAGTGCCTGGGACCCACGTCTGAGCATCCCCAGCGCACTTATGGCGGTATTGCAAACAAAACAGGTGATGGACCGAATGTGGAACAATGTCACACATTCACCCCAGTCAAAAGATCTGGGCCCAAATCCATCGTTTTTTTGCACTCCACACCACCCTGGGTTAGACAATGGCGATATGCAAATCAGCTCTGACCCTGTGCCCCATGGGTCCAGTCCGAACTACAAAAGCCATGTCCTTCCCAGAACGGAATCAAGCATCCGAGGACCGGACCGGTTTCGAGGTAACACCTCTCATCAGCCCGGCTAGCTTGACTCCAGTGGTGTGGAGTGCCTGGGACCCACGTCTGAGCATCCCCAGCGCACTTATGGCGGTATTGCAAACAAAACAGGTGATGGACCGAATGTGGAACAATGTCACACATTCACCCCAGTCAAAAGATCTGGGCCCAAATCCATCGTTTTTTTGCACTCCACACCACCCTGGGTTAGACAATGGCGATATGCAAATCAACTCTGACCCTGTGCCCCATGGGAACAGTCCAGTCCGAACTACAAAAGCCATGTCCTTCCCAGAACGGAATCAAGCATCCGAGGACCGGACCGGTTTCGAGGTAACACCTCATCAGCCCGGCTAGCTTGACTCCAGTGGTGTGGAGTGCCTGGGACCCACGTCTGAGCATCCCCAGCGCACTTATGGCGGTATTGCAAACAAAACAGGTGATGGACCGAATGTGGAACAATGTCACACATTCACCCCAGTCAAAAGATCTGGGCCCAAATCCATCGTTTTTTTGCACTCCACACCACCCTGGGTTAGACAATGGCGATATGCAAATCAGCTCTGACCCTGTGCCCCATGGGAACAGTCCAGTCCGAACTACAAAAGCCATGTCCTTCCCAGAACGGAATCAAGCATCCGAGGACCGGACCGGTTTCGAGGTAACACCTCTCATCAGCCCGGCTAGCTTGACTCCAGTGGTGTGGAGTGCCTGGGACCCACTTCTGAGCATCCCCAGCGCACTTATGGCGGTATTGCAAACAAAACAGGTGATGGACCGAATGTGGAACAATGTCACACATTCACCCCAGTCAAAAGATCTGGGCCCAAATCCATCGTTTTTTTGCACTCCACACCACCCTGGGTTAGACAATGGCGATATGCAAATCAGCTCTGACCCTGTGCCCATGGGAGCAGTCCAGTCCGAACTACAAAAGCCATGTCCTTCCCAGAACGGAATCAAGCATCCGAGGACCGGACCTGTTTCGAGGTAACACCTCTCATCAGCCCGGCTAGCTTGACTCCAGTGGTGTGGAGTGCCTGGGACCCACGTCTGAGCATCCCCAGCGCACTTATGGCGGTATTGCAAACAAAACAGGTGATGGACCGAATGTGGAACAATGTCACACATTCACCCCAGTCAAAAGATCTGGGCCCAAATCCATCGTTTTTTTGCACTCCACACCACCCTGGGTTAGACAATGGCGATATGCAAATCAGCTCTGACCCTGTGCCCCATGGGAACAGTCCAGTCCGAACTACAAAAGCCATGTCCTTCCCAGAACGGATCTTCCTGGCAATTTAGCCTCCCTGATAGCAGCATAGTAGCCTCTCTAAGCCTTCCTAAGTGCTGTTTTAGCCAGGGGGCAATACACCTGTCTACAGCTACGTCCTAGTTTTTTACAGAGTTGTTTTAGTTCCTTAAGCTTGCTGGGGTACCAGGGTTTAGAAGGGGCATTTCTTGCTCGCCTGTTGGAAAGGGGCGGGGATAGAGATTCAATTGCCTGGGAAATCCAATTAGTGAGGCTCTTTAACGCTCCATCTAGATCAGTAACAGCAATAGGACGTGTGTCTGACAGAGCCCTGCAAAAAGCTGAGGTATCTATTCTTTGAGAAGGCCATGAGGAGAACCCTTAGGGAAGAAAGGCGTCACAATGGTCCAAGAGAACTGGATCAGAAAAATGATCTGACCAAGACACTTGAAGTGGTTCCCTGATGGATAGAGGAAAATTGGAACAGACCCGGTCTAGAATATGCCCCCCACTGTGGGACGGAGAGCTAATCCATTGGGTATGTTGCGCCAAATTAAGAAAGTCGTTCAAATCCCTGGTGTCAAAAGCCTCTGCGCAATCCAGATGGATATTAAAATCACCCAAAAGTAAAAAGTTTAAAAAGCATAGAGCCCTAGGGACAATTACCTCATCAAGAGCTTTCAAGAAAGCTCCAGTGGGACCGGGGAGGTCTGTACATCAGTGTACCCCCCAGTGTAAAGTGCGGAGACATGATAATAAAGAAATTGAGTGCCTCCCCATCACCAATACCTAGGGTTTCCTCGCAGGTAAGAACCCATGTGTCTCTGAACACCACCGCTATACCTTCACCCCTAAACGGATTGCGGTCTGCCCTCAGTATTTTATAACCCCTAGGGATGGCCAACTCGACCACAGGGGCAGAAAACTCATTAAGCCACGTCTCAGTAACCAATAATAAATCAAACTGCTCATCTGAGAGAAGCTCAAATATGTCAGGGGCATGCTTGACTAGTGAGCGGGAATTAATTAACGCTGCCCGTATGCAGTTCCCTTTCAAGGTTGTTGTGCTGGGAGCTGCCGGGGGGGGGGGATTAGGATCTTCCCACTTAGTTCAAAAACTAAATTTGCAGTTATCACACCTCCTGGTCAAATTGATTGTTTAACACCACCCAATGACGTTTGCACTTACCCTTAGGAAGTTCTAGGGCTAACAATTCATCCGGGCTGAAGACCCTGCAGCCGCCATGTGCCTCCATCTGAAAACGGGCAGCGTGTATTTATTGCCTTTACCCTGCTCATAAAGTTAAAGACTGTAAGATCTGCAGGAATTTTACTTCCAAGACCTTAAAAAGACAGGGAAGGCAGATTACTTATTTGGCTAAAAAGGCTGAAATGTAAAACCTCTGTGGTTTCTGATGATGAAGGCAGTGGTAGTTCCCAGGCGTCAGTCCATCTGGCAAAGAAAAGGGACCGGTTTGAGGAATCTCCTGAGGGACACAAGAAATCTACAAAAAAGTCACATCATAAAGCTCTACACACTACCCCGAACAAAGGGAGGCTGTGGTTCCCTTCTGAGGAAAAGTCTGTTGAAAATCTGCCTCAAAACGGCCCCTTAGACTGCCTTCATACAGCCTATTACTCAGTCAGAGTCTGTCAAGACTTATCCTGTATTAGGGTATCTTTCATAGATTCACATGCATGAATCATTCCCTACCGTCGAGATGGCAGTTCCACTGTAAAATATTCAAGCAGTGTCTTAAATGCTTCATAGGCTATAATGGCCAAAGGCCAGCTAAACAGTGGCCTATCTATGTCTTTTTTTTTTTTAAAAAGGACCAAATGTTGGCATTCAGCCAATCAGCTGTTAGCACCCTCTAGAAAACTCACAGCAGAGGCCAGTTCTCCTCAGATTTTCTCCGCACGTTGTGTGGAATGGAGTCTCCCTGAGTGCTACATCAAGTCAGACAAAAAAGGCATTTTCCACCCATGTAAAACCTGTGGGAAGAAAAGGGTCCATGTGGATGATCCACACAAGGAGGTGAGAGACTTTCCCCCCTCCGTCGGCTGCAATGCCATCGACGAAGATCCCTATGATGACGGACACGTCCACTGGTGGTTCGTCAATGAAGACACCATCGACGGCAGGGACACCGTCGACGAAGACACCGTCGATGACAAAACTGTCGACAACAATACCGTTGACGTCAGCATCATTGACGAAGGAAGTGCCCTTTCCCATAACTTCTGCACCATTGACGCCTTCGTTGACGAGGATTACTCAGGTCACTAGAGTAAACAAAGACATTCTTACACCCGTCTATGCAGGACTATATCAAGGTATCGTCTTTGCTTCCATCACATCTGTTGGAAGGGTATGTATAAGAAGAGGATGTTATGATGATGATGGCCTCTATGGGGTAGCTCACAGCCCATCTGAGCATCATGTGAAGTGCCAGGAGGATGACGAGGAAGATGAAGACTATCAGGAAGAGGTGCAATATTACCAGCCAGGGTATATGGCTCCAAGTCATAGTTATCGCTTTAACTTCTGACCGGAACAACACTTCAGGAAATGGCCCATCTACCGTCATCATTTGCCTATTGCAGTGAAGCAAACCAAATTATTCCTATACGACTTCAAGGCTTACATAAGGAAAGTGGTACGCTCCATACCTATCATTGACCATATATGGCAGGAAGGCATTAAAATTATGAAAACACCAGCGTCCATTCCACTGGTACTGCCTCGTGTGGAGAAGTATAGGCGTCAGGATGACTCTCCACCTTGCCTTATTGGACATCCTAAGGCAGATTCGGTCATATCGCAGGCTCCACAAAGGCGATGTAAGAACCCGGCTACCCCGATTACTACCCCCCAGATAAGGAAGGGCAAAGAATGGACATTCTTGGAAAAAGATTTTCTTCAATGGCAGCTGAGACAATCAGAGTAGCGAATGCTCTAGACAATATCGGCCGCTATGACCGCCAGATGTGGTCCGAGATGGCAGGGCTAATAGACCCTATCTCGGAAAATAGGCAAACAAGATTTACGCAAGATATTGCTGGAGGGTGAGCGTGCAGCTGCAGAGACAATTGACTGTGCCCTTGATGTGGCAAATACTGGTTTTAGACAGTTAGCTGAAGTGGGGGTACTTTTACGTCAGGGATGGCTAAGAGCAACCACCTTTAGACCTGAGGTACAAGCAAAGGTTCTAGATATCGCTTTTGACGGTGAGTCACTCTTTGGAAGACACATTGATGACGCTCTATTGGCAATCAAAAATGATACGGACACTGCAAAGTCATTGGGCACTCTGCAGTAGAAGGGTACCATTCAGAGGTGCTAGAGGGCAATGATTCGACAATTACAAAGGATACCAGAGAGCTCAACAATATCAGCCATATCAAGCTCAATATCGTAAATCTTATAACCCCTCATCTTATTGTCAACCATCTACAGCTGATGTCTCTTGCCAGGGAGGCTGCAAGCGAGCACCCCAACAAGGCTGTGGCTCAGTCAGAAAGCAATGAGCAAGTCAGGTTACCAGCCCATCTTCCCTCCCTATCCGTCGGTGCGAAGATTTCTCGTTATGTACAATGGTGGCATGAGATAACATCAGATCGCTGGGTTTTGGACCTTGTCACCAATGGTCACGCTCTAGAGTTCCTTCAGCGGCCACCAACCACTCCACCCAGGGGTCTCCCTCCCCCTCGTCTTCACTTTTTTTTTTTTTTTTTTTTAAGACCAACGGTTCCAAACTTTATTCAGTTTCACAGATAAGTCAGTAGTTATTCATACAGTGTCATAACAATGCATTATTGTATACAGCAAATAGTACATGGTGACATTTCGGTTATGCATGAGTGAAAATAAACATTGGCTGATGGAAGTGCATTAGTCCATAAGTGACGGTACCAGGAAATGTCTCATGACGCAGTGCTCGCGGGTCGTAGCACTGCAGAAGGACCAGCGTGGTCTCGGGGGTCAATAGTTATTGTCCGGAGTTGAGTTCCCTGATCAGCACTGTAGCAGGTAGAGGCGGTGCCATTCCCTCCGCTGTTGTATGGGTCGCCAGGTGCCCGTTCCCTGACCACGGATACACCCAGCCTGCTGTATGCAAGACGTGAACAGGGAAGGGGGGGGCCCAGCAGTATCATGAGTACAGTATGAACAGCCTCTGTGTCAACCAAAAGATATAACGGGGGAGCATAATACAAGGGGAGGGGGGAAACCTGTCAATAACTGTTGGACTTGTATTTGCGTGTATGGTGGTGTATCTAAAGCTCTAGCTGTGTGTGGTGCATCCTATGTGGGTCGCGCGGGGGCGGGGACAAGTGGAGAGGTGGTGTCGCTGCAGCCGCAGGGCGAGGGGGGGGGGAGGGGGCAAAGGGCGGGGGGGGAGGGGGGAAGCGGAAGGGGGACATCTCTGTCGTGCGGGGTCTCAAGGAGCCGGGGGGGGGGTATGGCGGCGGAGTCTGTGTCAGGCGTGGGTGGCAGGTGATTGGCCCCTTGCTATTCTGTGTCGGGACGGCACTCAATGCCGGCCTGGGTGCACGCTCGGTGGTAAGCGAGTAGTGTAGCATCCCAGTCTTGGGCTATCGGGTATTTCCGTAGGCCAGCGGTTTCCTCCCTGTGTAGAGACACACTCTCCGCACAAGCCCAGTTGCTAAGAGAGCGGCGCCAGTCCACAGGGCGTGGCGGGGCAGCATTTTTCCATCGTCTGGTGATAAGGCGTTTGGCCGTAATGAGGCCCAAGTCCCAGAAACGCTCCCGTAGTTTAGTCTGCTTGGTTCTCTTGTAGAGTCCCAGTAAGCATACTTCCCACGTCTTGGGGAGGGTGACGCCTGTTGCCGCCGTCAGCATGTCCGCGACCGCCGACCAGTACGGGGTGAGATGAGCGCAGCTCCAGAGCGCATGTAGGAGGCCGGAGTCCAGGAGGCCACATCTGGGACAGGCCGACGAAGTGAGTCCAAAGTAGCGATTCAGCTTATCCGGAGTTAGGTATGCGCGGTGGATGATATAATATTGGATAATTTTAAATCGCGCGTTGCGGGGGATAACTCTGGCGCCTGCTAATACAGTGGCCCACTGCTTGTCCGTCCAGTCCGTGCCTCGGTCGTTCGCCCATTTCTCCCTCAGTCGTTGAGAGGAGAATTGAGTATGACTGTGTAGGGCTTGCGCAAGCCAATGCACAATGTGGGACCCATTGCCCATCACATGTAAGTACTGGATGAGCAAATGAGTGGGTGGCTCATGGCTAAGATCACCCCATGTCTTCGTCAACTCATGCAGGAGTCTGGCGTGGGTTAGGAACTGACCCACCGGCAGTTCCGTGTCCGCGGCCAAGGCCTCGAAGGGCAGTAACTCTCCGTCGCTATATAGGCCGCTCAGGTCATCCAAGCCTGCCTCGGTCCAGCTGCGCAGTTCGGTTGAGGACAACGTGTCAGCGCCCAAGGGAGTCCCCAGCAGAGGTAGGTTCGGGGCATAGGGCACCGTGTGTTTGGTGAGCTTGAGGCTCCGTGCGAAGCACCGTTTTGCTACCGCCACATGCACCTGCGTGGGAGGTCGGCCCCGTGTTAGGGGGTGGAAGAGCGTTATTGCCTGCACGGGAGATAGGATGGTGTCGGCGGTGGCCGTGTCCATCAGATTCTTACCGCTCAGCCAGTAGGCTACCCATTGCAGCTGTGCTGCTAAGTAGTAGAGCTCCTGATCTGGGACCGCTAAGCCTCCGGCATCTGTGGCTGCGTATAGGGTCTTCAGCGCCACCCGGGGTCTCCCCTTATTCCAAATAAGGCGTCTGGTGAGGGTTTCCAATCCCTTAAATATGCGCTCTGGCACATACACTGGCAGGTTGGTGTAATAATAGAGGAGCCGGGGGAGCATTATCATCTTGGTTAGAGCCACTCTAGCCGGCACATTAAGTGGGAGGGAGTTCCAAAACGTGACCTGGGCCGCAAGCGAGGATATCGCTCTCACCAGGTTACCCTCCAGGAGATCCACTGGGTCCCGATAAATTAAGATCCCTAGGTACCGGAATACCGTCGGGTGCCATCGGAGTGTCTCGCCCATCATGCGCACATCGCACTGTGGCATCTCGCCATCGAAGGCATAGGCGCCTGACTTGGCCCAGTTAACGTGGAGCCCTGACATGTCTCCAAATGCCCGAAAGATGTCCGTGATTGCCGTAGGAATGCGCGTGAGGTCCCTAACATAAAGTAATAAATCGTCGGCATACAGAGACACCGAGTGGATGCCATCCGCTAGCGGGATGCCCCAGGCTATTCCGGAGACGCGGAGCATTTCCGCCAGTGGTTCCATCGCTAAGGCGAATAATATAGGGGAGAGGGGGCAGCCCTGCCTAGTACCTCTCCCGATGCGGATTCTGTCGGAGAACAACCGTCCAGTCCGGACCCGGACTTCGGGCGCTCGATAGAGGAGTCCCACCATCTGGACGTAGGCGTCGCCCAGCTCGTACTTCTCGAGGACTCGGAGGAGATATGGCCATTCCACTGAGTCGAACGCCTTTTCCAGGTCAAGCACGATGCACCCCGAGCGTGGCCAGGTCGGGATTGCATAACGCTGGACTCTGAAAAAGCGGCGTAGATTGTAGGATGTGCTCCGGGTGGGTACAAAGCCATTCTGATCAGAGTGTACCAGAGCGGGGATCAGTGGTGCAAGCCTCCGGGCCAGTGCCGCTGCGAGTATTTTATAATCGGTGTTGAGGAGCGCTAGCGGCCTATATGAGCCGAGTTCGTTCGCTTCCCTACCCGGTTTCAGCAGGGAGACCACGTTAGCTGCGTTTAGGGACACCGGGAATTCAGCGTCTTCCGACGCCGCCTTGTACATTTTCAGCAGTTCTGGTATCAACACCAGCGAGTAGGCTTTAAAGAATTCCGCCGGGAGTCCGTCAGGGCCCGGCGCCTTGCAATTGGAGAGGGAGAAAATCACCTCCCGCAGCTCCTCGCCGGTGAGTGCGGCACCTAGTTCCGCTTGTTGGGCAGCGGTGGCAGTCGGGAGCTGTAATGCCGCTAGGTAGTCCGCGATCTCCACCACTGTGGCCCGTAACCGCGTGCTGTACAAGGATTTATAGTGCGATGTGAACGCTTCATGGATCTGTGTCTGGGTATAAACATCAACGCCCTGGGCCGTACGGATTGATAGGACTGACGCGGATTGTGTGTCTTGCCGTACCAACCACGATGTGTGTGCACGCGGAGTGTGCTGCGAAGTTAACGTTCTTCAGGCGCTCCATCAATACTGCGTGGTCTGCCCTAGCCGAGATCAGCCGGGAATCATCGCCCCCTGTTGCCTCCCGTTCCCTGTCTAACAGTTCCTTCTCCGCCCGTGTCAACTCTCTTTCCACCTGTCTGCGCAGGCCCGCCTGTACGCCCAGGCAGTTCCCCCGGGTCACCGCCTTGAAGGCGTCCCATTCGGTCCTCGGGGAGGAGGTCGAGTCAGTATTGTTCTCGAAATATTGTAAGATCTTCCCGGATATCTCCTCTCGGAATGTGGTGTCAAGTAGGAGATCCGGTTGCAGGCGCCATGTGGGTACGGGCGGATGTGGGCGCCTCCATCCATAGACCAGCGTGTGTGGGTTATGGTCCGAGTGCGTCCGGCCCAGGTAGTCAGTGTCTGTCACGGAGGGGATTAGCTCACGGGACAACATGTATCTGTCCAACCTGACGTGTAAGGAGTGGGCTCCCGAGTAGTAGGAGTACACCCGGGCAGTGGGGTTTCTGACGCGCCAGGCATCTCGTAAATTCCATTGTGTTGCCCAGTCTAGTAGGGCCCTGGAGGTCGTCTGCACTGGGGCGAGTGCCGTTGGGGGGGACGAGCGGTCAAGGGAGGCATCTAACACGCAGTTGTAATCCCCGCCTATCATCAGGGGTACGTCAGGCCAGGTCGCAATTACCGCCGATAGCCACGTGAAGAATTTCCCCTGGTCTACATTAGGTGCGTATATGGAGGCTATGACAATCTGTTGCCCGTCCAGTCTGCCCTGTATGAAGACATAGCGCCCCTCAGTGTCAATAGTGCTGTGTGTCAGTGCAAACGGAACCCCGGGACGAACCCAGATCAGGGTCCCTCGCGCAAATGCTGAGAAGGTGGTGGCTATCATCTGCCCTCTCCACCTACGGCGAAGCGCGGCCACCTCGGCAGCGACCAGGTGTGTCTCCTGTAGTAGTGCAATCTGGATCTGATGTCTCTTAAGATATGAGTACACCTGGTATCTACGTGAGGGTGTGTGCATGCCCCTAACATTCCAGGTGCAGAATTTAATCGTAGCCATCATGGTATTTATTGCGCTCAGGTGCCCATCCCACCCCCCCCGGCCCCCAACCCACCCCGCCCACACCCGCACAGCAGCAGCAAGCAGTGAACATGTTATCCCCCCGCCCACTCCCACAGACCCAAGGATGCACGCAGTTGCATTTCAGTGCCAATACAAGTCTCAAAACGAAGAACCTGAACATAAACATAATACCAAAAGGGCAACAACAAAACGTGTCACCGCCCAAACGCTCTATCGAGCTCAATCAATCCGTGAGTTCAATGGGGGGATGACTAAATACAGCACTTGGATAGAACAAGGTAGTTTGTAACGCCAAGAGAGCTGTGGAGGCTCCCCTCCACGGGCATTGGGCCATAAGGGCACCAGGAGTCAGTGTCAATGTCCGCAGACAGGTCGGAGTTCCCAATGTCGCTGGACCTGGACGGTCAGTCCCATGGCAGGACCATGTCTTACATTCCCTACGGGAGGGGCACTCACCTCCAGGGGTACGTCCACCCCTTCAATTGTATGGTCCCGGTGGCCTTCCAGTGAAATAGCTCCAGCTCTCCACCCGGTGCCATTGTAACTCCGCGGCAGCCCGGTGGATGGGGGAGTTAGAGGATAGAGTGTATACCCCGGGGGTGGGGGGCGTACATGTCTGCCGGGGTCGCCAGGGATGCTGGCGTGGGTCCTCGATCGGGCCATCCTCGGAGGTGAGCTGGCCATTCCGTTATGTTGGTTGCAGTGATCTAGCCAGAGCTAGGCTGGGGAGGGTTTCTCATGCTATCAGATCAGATGTTTGGGGTGTGACGTCTGGCAGGCCCTCCGGGTTTGAGTCATTCGGCAATCCGTACATATAGTCGTCGTCCTCGCTCCCGCATGATCGCGGGCTGGCGTTGGAGATCAGGATAGGCGATTGTGACCCGCTGATCTCAGCTGTTATGCGGACGGCCTCCAGTTGTTCATTCTGCATCTGCTCCGGGGTGGGGCCGATTTCTGCTTCCACGGCCGGGGATCCGGCCCTTGAGTTGCGTCGTTGTCTCCGCCTGCGCGTGCCTCGGTTCCGGCGTTGCTCCGTTGGTGCGGGTCCGGGATTCGTGTCCACTCCTGAATCTAACCAGGCCGTTGCCGCCTCCGGGGTGTCGAAAAAGTGGGTCTTGTCCTGTGCCACCACTCGGAGCCGTGCCGGGAATAGCAATGAATACTTGAGAGCCAGGAGTCTGAGCCGCTGCTTCACCGCAAGGAAGGATTGGCGTCTCCGTTGAACCTGTATGGTGTAATCAGGGAAGAACATCACTTTGGCGTTGTCCACCTGCACGTTTGATAGTTTCCGTGTTTCTCGGAGGATGGCGTCCCGATCGCGGTAGTTCAACACTCGCATGAGCATCGGTCTCGGGTTGGAGCCCTCGGGGGGTGGGCGGGATGGTACTCTGTGCGCCCTCTCCACTACAAAGTGTGGTGATAGCGTGCCCTCCGGTAGTAGCTCTCTTAGCCAGGTCTCCATGTGTTCCGCCGTCTCTCTCCGTTCCCATCGTTCCGGCAGACCCACTATGCGCACGTTGTTCCTTCTGGCCCGTCCCTCCGCATCCTCCGCTCTATCCTCAAGGAACTCCACTCGGTTGAGCAGGTCTCGGACGTGCTTGTCCGTCTGTGCCAACTTGGGTGTTGTCTCCGCCACCGTATGTTCCAGAGACGTTGTGCGGTCGGATAGTTTCTTGTGGTCTGCTCGGAGGAGTGTCAGGTCCACAGCTACCTTATCGATCCTGTTCTCCAGTGACGTACGGGTCAGTTGCATGGACTCCTCCAGGCGCTCCATGGCTGCCGGGATAGTGTCCAGTTTGGAGGCCGTGTGGTCAGCTTCTGTGGACTTCACCATTTTTCCTTTTCCCAGCGGCCCTCCGGTGCCAGTCTTCGCCCTGGTTCCCCCTGACATGAGGGTGGTCTGTGCAGCTGGGCGGTTAAGCGAGTATGCCCTCGCAGTGCGTAGTGTTGGGGCTCGTGAGTGTGAGTCTCTCAGCCAGGTTCTCTGCGTCACCCGTGGTGTATGGCGCGTGGTCCGGATGTGGGGGGGGGGTGGGGGCTGCCTCACCGCAGGGTCCCAGGATTCTGCGTCTTGGCACTGTCTGGGGAGGTCGGGGTGGTCGTGGAGTGGCCGGTATGAGATCCCCCAAGGTGTGCCAGCCCGTGCCAGGAGCGCCCGTGTTGCAGTTGCCTCTCGGTTGCACTATGCGTCGGCCTGCCAGGCTGGGTCTCCAGATCTCTCCGACTGTGTCCGTCCTCAGGGCCTGGGAAGGCGCGCCGCGCTGGGTGATGCCAGGTGCCACCGGGCGTCACGTGGGGGCCCCGTATAGCTCAGCGGTAGTCCGGTATAGGCGGCTTGTGCTCAGTGTCCGCTCCTGTACCAGTCAGGAGATTCTCC
Source organism: Lissotriton vulgaris (assembly GCF_964263255.1). NCBI lineage: Eukaryota > Metazoa > Chordata > Amphibia > Caudata > Salamandridae > Lissotriton > Lissotriton vulgaris. The sequence continues at coordinate 106,889,835 of NC_141698.1, forward strand.
CAGGGTCGGGCCGGCCGTCAGGGGGTCAGCGCAACGTGGTTCCAGCTTGCGCGTGGCGTGGTCTGGGCCCTTCGGTGTCAGATAGGTCCGGCGCCGACCAGGAACGGCATCCAGGCAGTGGACGGGTGCAGGGGCCCAGAGTGGTCGGGCCGCGAGGCCTCAGGTGCTGGTCGGCTGGGTCCAGGGGAGACGATGTCTGCGTGGGCCCTGTTACAGCCGGGCCCGGAGGTCCTCCGGTGTCCGTCAAGTCCGGCCGGGTGGCTCCCACACCGGTGGTCGAGGCGGGTTGGTGTCACTGCCCTCCACGGGCCGGTGCGGCCTGGTCACTGGCAGCTCCTGGGGTCCACGAGTGGCTGGGTCGTCGGGTGGATAGGGTTCCGCGGTGTGGGTCCCCCTCCTCGGTCAGGCCCGTGTTGGGACGACGGGCGGGGAAGGGGGTCCAGGGGACTAGGCCTCCCAGTGTCTGTTTCGGGCCGCCATGACCCAGGGGCGATGGCGCCAGAGCGGGTTCCACGCACTCACCCCACTCACACGGTGCCCGGCGGGTCGTCCCTTGAAGTGGCTGGCAGGGCAGGCTGCGTCTATGGGCTGCCGTGGGCCCCGTCGGCAAGCTGAGTGTTGGGATCTGGGGCCACTGTGAAGCCGGGCCGCTGGGGAGTGTCCGGCGTGCAGGTCTCGGTCTCCGTTCCCTGGTCAGTTGCGGCGCCGAGGCCACACGTGTCGCGGCCTACTTCGCAAGGCCGGATCCCCAGCCTCAGGTGACTGGGGTCGCCGGCCGGAAGTGCACTCTGGGCGGCCAGCTGCCGGGGCCGCCGCCGGTCGGAGGGTCGGGTGCTCCGATTCTCTCAAAAATCGTCCTGGTGGTGGATCAGGGTCCCGGGGAACTCGGTCCGAGTTTGGGCCCGGTACCCCTGGAAATGAAGGAGAAAAGGCCCGCGGTGGGAGAGCCTCGCACGGAGCTCAGCCCGGGCACGTCCTCTCACATCTCGTGCTTGGCCACGCCCCCATCCCCCTCGTCTTCACTTATTATGAAAATAAGTCTTGGCCATGCTTCTCAAAGAAGCCATAGAAGAAGTACCTTTCGCTCAGAAAGGAAAAGGTTTTTATTCTTGTTTTTTCCTAATAAAAAAGAAATCGGGAGAATGGAGACCGATTCTGGACCTAAAGAACTTCAACAAGTTTCTCAAAAAGCAGAAGTTCAGGATGGTAACACTCTCCGATATCCTGGGCTGCTTAAATAAACGAGATTTCATGACTTCGCTCGACATAGAAGAATCAAATTTCCATATCCCAATCCATCAGAAACATCGGAAATTTCTAAGGTTTACAGTGGCTGGTACCCACTATCAATTCAAAGTGCTCCCGTTTGGCCTCAAATCAGCACCACGGATCTTCACCAAGTGCCTGGCACCAGTAGCGGTGACCCTGCGGTCTCAGGGGTTTCAAGTATTTCCGTACCTCAGCGATTGGCTGCCCAAAGCAGAATCAGTGCAGGAGGCCACCCGAGCAACGAAAGCTTGCCTTCATTTGTTCATATGTTGGGACTTACCCTTAACAGGGAAAAATCGGTTTTGCATCCAACTCAAGTAGTATCTTTCCTGGGAGTGTCCATAGACACTATTCAATGCAAAGTGTTCTCGTCCCAGGAAAGACAGATAGTCTGCAAATGCTTGCAAAGACCATATAAAAAAAAAGGGTCAGTGTCTGTACAGATGTACAAATCGCTCCTGGGGATGTGCTCTTCAGCGATTAATATGGTACCTCTAGCCAGACTGAAGATGAGGCCTCTTCAAGATGAACTGCAGAAACAGTGACAACAGGCTATGGGATCCTTGGAAGATGCCCTTCGAATCACAGCACGGATGGAGAAGGCACTACAGTGGTGGTTTCAGGCAACAAATCTTGTTCAGGGCCTGAGTTTCATACAGAGCACCCCAGATTTCATTCTAACAACAGACACCTCCATGGAGGGCTGGGGAGGTCATCTGCAGGACTTGCAAATTCAGGGCTAATGGTCTTCGGTGTAGAGTAAGCAGCACATCAACAGCTTGGAGCTCAAAGCCATATTCCTATCTCTTTAAGCTTTTCTGCCAAGAATAGCAGGCTCTTCCATGTTGGTTAGTACGGACAATACGACCAGCATGTACTATGTCAACAAGCAAGGAGGAACAAGATCCATTACGCTATCTCAAGAAGTGCAAGAGTTATGGGAATGGACAACACACCATGGAATCTCGTTAAAGGCCGAGCATGTCAGAGGTCGGCACAATATCCTAGCAGACACATTAAGCAGGTCTCAGTCCAGGTGTCCCGAGTGGGAGCTTGAACAAATCCAGCTGGACAAGGTATTTTGAAAATGGGGTAAACCAGCGGTGGACCACCTCGCAATGGAGGAGAACGCCCAATGCCAGAACTATGCCAGCAGATTTCCTCTACCAGGTTCAAGGGGGAATGCTCTTTTCATGCGATGTTCAGGGATCTATGCCTATGCTTTTCCCCCCATTCTCTTAATTCCCAGGGTACTAACCAAGATGAAATTGGAAGACTGTCGTCCAGGTTGGACCAGGCAATACTGGTTCCCAGAACTGCTTCTACTGTCGGAGTCGGAACACATTCGCCTGCTGCCATCCTCAACGATGTTATTGAGGGACAAGGACCAAGTGAATCATCCGGATCCACACTTGCTTTCTTTTGCACGCATGGCTCCTGAATTCCTTGAATTTAAGGACCTAAATATACTGCAAGAGTGTAAGGAGATCATTGCTAAATCCCATGCTGAAAGCACTATCAAAACATATCGTTTGAAATGGAGACAAATCTGTTTCTGGTGCAAAAGAAAGAACGTTCACCCACCCCAAGCTCCTGCTGAGAGGATTTTGCTGTATCTCTTCTCTCTGGCTAAATCAGGTCTCACTTTCTCTTCAGTGAAAGTTCATCTGACTGCAATTTCCCGATATAGGAAATCTCCTCAAACTCCTTCTATCTGTGCATCTAGTCTTATAAAGCAGTTCATGAAAGGTCTTATCCACACATTTGCCCTGGTGCGTGCGCCTCCTCTGGAATGGAAGCTCAATGTGGTCCTGGCGCAGGTCATGAGACAACCATTTGAACCAATTCACAAGGCAGAGCTTAAATTTCTCACATGGAATGTATCCCTCTTACTAGCTCTTACTTCTGCAAGGAGAGTAAGCAAAATACAAGCCTTTACAGTCAAGGAACATTTTCTACATTTCACTGAAAACTATGTAACTCTACGGACGAACCCAATGTTTATTCCAAAGGAACCAACACAGTTTCACCTCAACGAGCCAGTGATATTACAATCTTTCTTTCCAAACCCATCTAGTACAGCAGAACGGGCATTACATATGTTGGATATCAAGAGATGCTTGAAATTCTACCTACACAAGATGAAGGAGAGAAGGAAAACAGATCAGCTCCTGGTCACTTACGGAGAAGGAAAACAAGGAACGGCAGTAGCAAAGGCTACAGTCTCCAGATGGGTCTCATCCGCGGTCCAGTTCTGTCATGAAAAGGCTAACAAGCCTCTGACAGCAAGAACTAAAACACACTCCACAAGAACAGTGTCTGCATCAGCAGCTTTGTTTGCCAGAGTGACATTAGACAAAATATGCCATGCTGCGACATAGAAGAATGTCCACAGCTTTACAAGGCATTACAGCCCGCAATCTACGCAACAAGAGTATGCAGCGGTTGGCCAAGCATAACTGCGCCATCTCTTCAATTAAGGTCAGCCTCTTTGTTTGAGATAAGAGGAGCTCTTTCTTTATTTTTATCAAGGTATTGGATATGCTTGGAAATGTATAGAAAAACAAATATATAACTGTATTTGACTATTTTAATATATGTGAATTCTTGTGTATCTTAGAAGATTTACCACAACAGTAGTGGTTTAACATTTTTTTCAGCTGGAATGTTTGGTGCATGCATTTTATGGAGGATATTGAGTGATTATTCGAAATGTTACTAGTATATGTTTATAGCATTGGGAGTTTTAAGTTACATATCGCCCACTGTCCGCTAACAACTGTACAGTTTTATGGTACTGCTTGCTATTCTGATTCAGGCATGTGAATCTATGAAAGATACCCCAATACTGGATAAGAATTTTTTTACTTACCTGTAACTATGGTTATCCAGTATTGGTATCTTTCATAGATTCACATGCAACCCACCCTCCTCCCCGTGGAGTCAGTTCTCATTAATTTTGGGATCCTTACTTCCCACTTGTGCTTAGAAAATCTGAGGAGAACTGGCCTCTGCTGGGAGTGATCTAGAGGGGTCAACATTTTAGTCCTATTTTTAAAGAAGAACATAGATAGGCTACTGTTTAGATGGCCTTTGGCCATTATAGCCTATGAAGGATTTAAGGCACTGCTTGAATATTTTACAGTGGGACTCCCATCTCGATGACGGGGAATTATTCAGGCATGTGAATCTGTGAAAGATACCATTACAGGTAAGTAACTTAATTTCTTCATCATTGTCAAAAAGGGCTTAGTCGATGATGAAACCACCTCACGAGTTGACACTTCAGCATTCCTTGTCGGTGCTTGCTTCGTTGATGGAATCATTGATGAAAACTGAGCCATCGTCTACGATAATCTCTTTGCCATGGGCTACTGCACCGTCGATGAGACCTCCGACGACCTCTCCTCTGTTGACATCTCTTCTGTCGGCGACACTCCTGTCATCGGTGATGCCTCCCTTGTCGACATCACCACCGTCGACAACGACCACTTCATCGACAACGACAACTTCGTCGACAGCCTCGATGGCGACTACGCCGTTGTTGACAATGGTTATGTCAACATCGACGGAATCTGTTTCACCACCGACTAACATCTTGTCGGCGCCACTACGAAAAAGGCCTTCTTCTTAGCAATTTACTCCAATCTTGTCATCCAGGTTCTTATCGACTATGCCGTTGACGAGAGGTTTTAACCAGGACCCTTCTTACATCTCAATTTGCCTCCTAGTCAAATTTTAGAGGAATTTGAGGATGATGGATTGTTCAGTCCGGCCCGTAGCCCCTCTCAACTCCACATGAAGTTCCAAGAAGAAGAGGATGAGTATGACCATTATGGTACACACTACCATCAACCTATGGAAAGGCCACAAGTGTTGATGCCTCATCAAGAGCCTATGATTCAAATGCCTGTGGCATTAGTACAGGACTTGACAGCTATGCTGCAGGATTACCAAACTCGTTTCAGAACTGCAGCAGGTTCTGTTGAAAAACAAACATCTCCTCCACCTGCTTCAGATTCAGCAGCACCTTCGGTACCTGCAACGGAGGCTCAGGATTCTTTGTTTGTGCCACAAGATCAGAGGCTGCAAGACGATGATGATGATACTGTAGCTGAGGAAGGTGAACTTCCTAAGACGCCTACTAATATTCACAAGTGGGAAGACAACATAATTCCGACACCTTCTCCACTGGCTCCTCAGGCAGTTGATTCTCCTCCTGAGCATATTGGGGTCTTTCATTCCATTAAGGAGAGGGCAGCAAATCGATTCCACCTTCCCATGCCTGTTAGGCAGTCTGACTGTTTCTTATATGATTTTAATGACCAGAACAGAACATCTGTCCATGCATCATTGATTATATCAGGGAAGAAGGCCTTAAAATCATGAAGAACCCTTACTCAATCCCGGCTATCCTTCCTTGTAAAATACAAGGCCCCAGACGATGCTCCTAAAGCCTGGCAGGACAACCTAAGCCAGATTCCGTAATTTCCCAAGCTGAACAACGCATATCTAGAAATCCTTCAGTGCACATAACTGCGGCACCTGATAAATATGGAAGGCAGTTAGATAATATTGGGAAAAGATTCACCACCATGACAGGTGCTGCAGTGCGTGCAGCAAATTCCTTAGCCATTTTAGGGGAGATACGACTGCCAAATGTGGTCTGATGTTGTTCCCTACCTCGAGTTTTTGACGGATGGCAAAAAGCAAGAGGCAAGGAAGATTCTGCTTGAAGGGGAAAGGGCAGCATCTGAAATTATTGACATCTGTATGGATTTGGCTTCTTTAGGTTTTCGGCAATTAGCTGAGGCAGCAGTTCTCCATCGCCAAGGATGGCTCAAATCTACCACCTTTCGTCCTGAGGAACAAAGTAAAATATTTGACATGCCATTCGATGGGGATGCACTGTTTGGCAAACACATTGACGATGCCTTACAGGAGATTAAGAAGGACACAGATGAAGTGAAAGCTTTTGGTACGCTCCAGTACAGAAAAACACCTTTTCAAAGGGCCTGTGGCAGCGGGTCCTACTTCTTTTGAGAGAGCTGCCCGAAATACCAGCCACAGACTTACCAATATAGATATGGCTATCAACCACAACAATCAGATAGAGCCCCCCGCTGCTGCTTACTCCAGGCAGCAAAATAGTAGAAAGCAGCCCCCTCAGACCAGAGACAATGCTAGAAAGCAGTGACACCTCCCCTCACCTGCAACAATTAGGCCACACATCAAACCTAATGCTGCAAATATTTCTTTACATTTCGACCAATGGAGAAAAATCACTTCGGACAAATGGGTCCTAGACATAGTGAAGTATGGTCATACCCTGGAATTCGTAAAGATCCCACTGCCCCATCCACCTCTAAAGAAGCCTTCACCTCATCTCAAACTTCTCAGAACAAAAGCCTTGATTATGCTCCAGAAAGGAGCTATAGAAAGAGTGTTTCACTCTCAGGTGAGGAAAGGTTTTTATTCACTTTTCTTTCTGATAAGGAAAAAGTCAGGGAAGTGAAGGCCAATTCTAGACCTGAGGAAATTAAACAAATATCTGCAGAAAAAGTCCTTCCACATGGTCACTCTCCAGTAGATTCTACAGCTCCTCAATAATGCAGATTTCATGACGACACTAGGTCTGCAGGATGCATATTTCCACTTCCCTATTCATCCCAAACATCGAACGTTTCTCCATTTGACTGTGACAGGTGCTCTTTTTGTCTGCAGTCAGTACCAAGAGTTTTTACCAAGTGTGTAGCCCCAGTTTCTGCTCATCTCAGGAGGCAGGGCCTCAGCTGTTCCCTTACCTAGACAACTGTTTAGTGAAAGCACTGTCTTTTCGACAAGCCTCAAGAGCAACTTCAATTTGCCTTCAGATGTTTCGTTCCCTGGAGCTAACTCTCAATTTTCAGAACTCAGTTCTGCATCCGTCTCAAAGGACGCTTTTTCTCAGAGCAGTTTTGGACACTATCCAGGACAAGGCATTCTTGTCCACAGAAAGGCAAACATCTCATTTCTCTGACAACAATGTTAAGAGGAAGCAAGGTCGCTTCTGTGAGACTGGTAAAATCTCTACTGGGTAAGACGTCCTCTGCAATTATAATGGTACCTTGCTCTCATCTCTGAATGAGCCCAATACAAGAGGAACTAGACAATCAATGGCTTCATGTGACTGGATCATTTGATGACCTGGTACAAATAACTCCAGTCATGCAATCAGCTCTGCTTTGGTGGCAGCGCTCCAGCAATCTCTCAATAGGGCTAACTTTCCTTTCTCGGGCACCGGTCTTCGTCCTCACTACAGACGCTTTTCTAGAAGGATGGAGAGGCTCACATTCAAGATCTCAGGATAAGGGGAAAGTGGTCCAAAGTGCTTGCAAAAATGCACATCTTTTTCATGGAACTTCGAGACATTTTTCTGGCCCCGCATGCTTTCCTTCCAAGGATTCAGGGATCCTCGGTTCTGATAAGGACAGACAATACCACATGAATGCGTCACCTAAAAAAACATGGAGGAATACACTCCCACATCCTATCGCAGGAAGCACAGGAGATATGGAAATGGCTTCTCTCTCACTACATATCTAACAAAGTGGAACATCTCCCAGGGGTGAAAAACAGTCTGGGAGATACCTTGAGCAGGACTTCCAGCTCTTGCCACTAATGGGAACTGGATCAGAAGGTTCTTGAGTACATCTTCCAGATGTGGGGCAAGCCCAACTTGGATCTCTTCACTTCAGAAATTAATCGGAAATGTCAATTCTTTGCCAGTTGGGAACCAGAAAAAGGATCGTGGGGAAACGCCTATCTGATGAGCTGGACAAGAATCTTTGCCTGTGCGTTTCCCCCCTTTCCGTTATTCTCAAGGCTTCTGACAGTTGAAAACAGAGCCTTGTTGAATGATTCTCATTACTTTCTGTTGGCCGCGTCAGCACTGGTTCACAGACCTTCTCCTGTTCTCGGAATGCAGACCGTATCACCTTCCAGTATCTCCAAAACTGTTAACATTGAGCAGGGGCCAGATTCTCCACCCACATCCAGCCTGCTGCAGCTCTATGCATGGTTACTGAACTCGCTGAATTCAAGGAGATAGATCTGCTACAAGACTGTAGAGACATACTTGATAAAGCCAGGTCACCGTCCACGATTAAGACTTACGATCTCAAATGGAAGCATTTCTGTTCATGGTGCCGTCTTAACGATGGGCTCCCACGTGAGTCTTCTCCAGATAAACCTGTACCTAATCTGCTCTCCCTGGCTAAATCTGGCCTTATGTTCACTTCTATAAAGTTACATCTGGCCGCCATCTCCACTTACCGGCGTTCTTCTGGATGTTTATCTCTTTGTTCCACTTGACTGGTTAAACAGTTTATGAAAGGACTTTTCAGAGCATATCCTCCTGTAAGAACTCCTCCTCCGGAATGGCGCAACTTTTGAAACATCCCTTTGAACAAATTCAAAGAGCTGAACTCAAATACATTTCCAGGAACGTTGCTCTATTGTTAGCTCTTACTTCCACCAGGAGAGTTGGCAATATTCAAGCCTTTACCATTAAAGAGTCTTACATTCGCTTTATTAATGACTATATTCTCCTTAGAACGAATCCTGCTTTTATTCCGAAGGTGCCATCAACTTTTCATCTTAATGAGCCGATTATTCTACGTACATTCTTTCCTAATCCTAATCCCCCAGCTGAAAAGGCACTTCATACTCTGGACATAAAGAGATGTCTCAAATTTGATCTTTCACATACTAAATCCATTCGGAGATTGGATCAATTGTTTTGTCGTCCTATGGTGCACAGAAGCCAGGTACGGCAGTGACTAAAGCAACAATTGCAAGGTGGATTGCAGTGGCTATTCAATTTTGTCACACTAAAGCAGGCAGTCCACTTTCTGTCACACCTAAGGCTCATTCCACGAGAGCAGTGCCCTCCTCAGCTGTGCTTTTTGCTGGAGTGCCATTTAATAAAATTTGCCAGGCCGCAACATGGAAGAATGTGAATACATTTACACAGCACTACTGCCTGGATTTGGCTACGGTAGCAGAAGCACCTGTGGGACAAGCAGTTTTACGTAACCTTTTCCAATAAGGTAAGCCTCTGTTTTGGAGGTGATTATTTACTAAATGTTAAATTCAATGTATTTGCTTCACATGTCATTACTGATTTATGTTCTCTTAATGCATAAATGCTTCTTTTCCTATTGTATTGCATATGTCATACATGCATGCACATATATATCTATTTATGAGGATATCTATTTGCCATTCATATGAAACCCACCATCCTCAAAATTAAATGGTTTAATTGTTATCTATTCTGATTTAAGCATGTGAATCTATGAAAGACTGAATAAGAAAACAAGATACTTACCTGTAACTTCAGTTTTCCAGTATTGGTATCTTTCATAGATTCACATGCGACCCACCTTCCTCCCCGGAGTGGATTCCCTTATTGCTGATATATTACTCTTGTCACTTGTGCTGGAAAATCTGAGGGACTTTCCTCTCTATGGAGTGTTCTAGAGCCTGATTGGCTGTGTTTCAACTTTGGTTTCTTTTTCAAAAGGACAGGGATTGGCTACTACTGTGACTGTGCAGTCCGTTATGGCATATTATAATTAAGGCTCCCTATTTTCTGTTTTTACCAATTTTTACAGATAAATACAGACAGAAAACCATTCATTTTCTTGTCTGTATTTATTTTTAAATGTGGATGAAAAACGGAAATTGGGTGCTTTTTGGGGGACTTACTCTTACCTGAATCCGGGCTGTGCATTGGGCCGTATTGCTCATTATTTTGGGAAAACCACCGCACTGGGTCTCCTCCTGCCGCCGCAGCTCCGTTGAACTCGAGCGCGGCCGCAGTGGGGGGGGAGACCTTGCAGAAACTACATTCCCCAGCATTCCTAGCGGCAGGGAAGCCGCTCACACCCTACGCCAGCGCCAGGAGGCGCATAAAATCACGGGAGATCCCCCGCTGCGCGGGACGTGTGCGAGACGAGCCGGGCGAAGGGCGGACCCTCTGTGGCCCTCAGAGGCCTGAGGAGGCTGGGCTGGCCCCCCCCCCCCTTTTTTTCTACGCACAAGGACTTGGACACTATATGGACACTCCTAAGTAAGCTAAATTAGTGTTTAGTAAATAGTTTCCTGTGGTCCTTACAATTACGATTTCTTATTGTTGCAGGGGTATCTGCCTTGCTTTTGTGTTTCATACCCTTTGGATACGTTTATTGCATTACCGTCATTATGTCAACTAAAGGCGTCCTCAAAAATGTTATCTCTCAAATTGGGTCTCTTAAGGGGACAATTGATCACTACTTAACCCGGACATCTTCTGCCATAGAACGGGAAATTGAGAGGGCTGAACAGCGGCTACCCTCAGAAACATTATCTAATAAACGTTCCCCTATAGGGCCATCCGAACTTTTAAAAACGCCGCCAATACTAGGGGGTGCTAACGAGCCTATTAAGTCTACTAATGCTTCAGGGATTATTGTGGAGTTAGACCAAAGTCCAAATATGTTAGGCAGCCCTGACCCAAAGAAGGGGGATAGAAGTGTAACACCCGATGCGCTAATCCTATCCGAGGGAAGCATTCTCGTAATACCATCCACCACACCAAACAAAAATACTAAACCCACTGTACCCGAACAGATTCTTCCTACAAAAAGGAAGCGCAAGGGTGCCAAGCACAGAGGGAGGTCGGCGAAACAAGCTAAACTGTATTTCAGTCCCCCCGAGGTTATTAATAAAATCCCAAGATCTGTGAAGACCATCCAGGGCCCTTAAGTGTCCACTTTAACTCCTCCATCAAACATTCTAGCGCAATTTGAAGTCCTAGTGAGATCCCTAATTCTGCCGCTGATAGAAAGACTTAAGAGACTAGGGGAAATGGTGGGGAATATTAAGGAAGTAACTAATGCTAATAATGTAGAAATTAAGAAACTGGTTCAAAACAATTCTATTGAGTACCAAGCAGTAACTACAGTGGCCAAAATCAATGGGGCTCAGTTGACAAATACAAGTCAATCTGCAGCCAATAAATCCACACCTCCGAATAAACAGGACCCAAAATATAATAAAGGTCTTAACACTGTAAAGAAGTGAAGCCATCCAATAATTGCAATAATGTAGATGGGGTTAGTGCAAATCATGGATGAAGTAACAGTAATAACACTCGTATTGACCTACCGCCAGAGGCTGCACCCTTTGTGTGTGTCTTCTCTGGGGTCCCAGAGCTTCCTAATGAGAAAATAGAGGGACACCAAGAACTGAAAAATAAAGTTGCATTTTGGTTAAGTAGAAATAGACCGCTCCCTCCTACTATTGATGGGAGAATTTTAAATGTCAGAAGGGTCGGGTGGCTAGGCCATATGACTAAGGACATACCAGGGGACCTGGTCATAGTAAACTTTAAGAATAACCGTGTGATCCCCTTTCTAAGAAGCTGGCAACCCCAGATAAGAGATGCATAGTAACATGGGAACTATCTGACTTTTATCCCAAAATTCGCTCCTTGCCATCCGTAAGAACTAGATTAGAAAATGTTCCTTTCATGGGTAATGTTGGCTCTGCTTCAACACAGTCCTTGTTGACCCATAAAAGATATGCACCACTGTCAAGCCTCGAAGATAATGACTGACAGAGGGCTGGTAGGGATCCATCTGTCCTAGGGGTAGACAACGTTACTGTGTTAGCTGAGAAATGTTTACTGGCTTCACCAGTCACACCATGCCTAGGGCCTATTGATGATCCAGTATTGCACCCCACCTTAGAAAATTTGAGTCCCACTACATTGGTGAAACCAAACACCTCCACTATGATTGAAAATGAGCACTGGTCAGCCACCCTCCATACCAAGATCGCTGGCTGGAATATAGCCGGGTTGGAGTCAAGATTTTGTGATCCTGATAGGGTGAAATTCATAGATAAAGGGGATGCTTGGTCTTTCCAGGAAACTTGGGCGGTTGCTGCCCTTTTTCGCACTGGGTTCCTAAACTTTTTTAAACCAGCAGCTAAAGGCCATAGAGGGAGACCAGTAGGTGGTTTGACAACCTGGGTTTGCCAGCATAAAGGAGTTAGTGGAAGAAATTACAATTGATAGTCCGGACATATTGATCATTAGGATTCGGTCGACCAAGGGTCTTAACATTCTGCTTGTGAACGTTTATGTCAGGGGCCTTCAGGGTGGGAAAGTCTCTCCAACTATTACACTGTTGGAGGACTTCCTTACTAACTCGCTGAGTGAGGAGAACAGGGCGTTGGTGGGATATTTTAATACTTGTTTCGAGCCGCTGGATAGAGTCGATGGAAAGCTCACAGAAGCTGAGGATATGACGTGGGGAATTCCTCAGCTAGAATTGGCACCTATAAGGAAGTGGACACAATCTGCTATGTATATTAAAGGGCTGTGTCTTAACTTGGGATTGAGGGCAGCTAATGGAAGGGTAAATTCAGATAGGATGGGCAAAAATACCTTCAACAACGGCAGATACAGTAGCCGAATCGGCAGATACAGTAGCCGAATCGACTATATTCTGGTTGATGTGAGGCTGTGGTCTGCTGTTGTTGATATGGAAGTTATGTCCAGACCCGAAAGTGATCACAATCCATTAGTGCTGGTCTTATTTGATTATAGCTTTTTGAGGTTCCCTCCCGATGACTCTAACGTCGTTCAAGCTCAGGTCATTTTAAAAAATGATCTGAGAAGGGTTTGATGGCCTAAGATAGCCACAGATGAAGTAGCTAGAGCTGAGATAAGATTACTAGTTACTCAAACCATGGATACCCTGGGGAGCTGTGACACCCAGGATTCGATTATTGCTAGGCTACCTAGTGCCCATAAAGAGTTATTCCAGAGGCTGAAAAAGTTGTTTATTAAGAGCATTTCTATCCAGGGTAACAAGGGAATCCAGAGGAATGCCACCTGGTACGATCATAAGTGTAGGCAGGCCCAACAAGAATTTATTGCCGCAATTAAATCTAGAGTACAGGGTTTAATACAGACCTGTAGAGCCACCTATAAAGTAGCACAGAAGAATGCAAAAAGAAACTGGGATGAGGAACGCTGGAGGGTCCTTACAGAGGCTTGCGATGGTAGGAATCTGTCGCAGTTTTGGCATCATCTTAAATGGAGCAATTGTCCGGACGAACGGCCAAAGTCCGCCTATGTGGACTAACAACAGTGGGTTAGTTTCTTCGAAAATCAGTTTAGGTCCAATAATGGGGCTGTGGTGGTTCTTCCTCCTCCTAATCTTGATGAACCCCTAATATTCACACACTCAGAGGTAAAGACTGTTATGAAATCTATCCCGAGTGGAAAAGCCCCCAGCCTTGACTGCATTCCGGCGGACCTTTTCCTACAAGAACAGGATCGTTGGGTTCCCTATATTACTATCCTGGCCAATGCCCTAGCTAATGGTGCGCAGGTCTCCGATTCTTGGTTCGGGGCTGAGATTTTACCGATATACAAGAAAGGTGATCGCTCAGTCCCGTCCAATTATTGGCCGATCAGCTTAATAGATGCGGTACAAAAAATTACGGCCCGTTTAGTACTGGGACGTATTCAGTCCTGGATGCTTGAGTTTGATATATTAACACCTTTACAGGCGGGTTTTAGAAGCCACGTAGGTACCCTTGACCAGGCATTCAGGTTTGTGCTACTTTACTGGAAGGTAGTCCTTATCGGGGGTGGCAAACTTTATGCAGCCTTTGTGGACCTTAGGTCTGCATTTGACCTTGTACCAAGGCCAAAGCTATGGGAATGTTTATTAAAACTGGGCATGCCAGTAGAATTGGTGAGGCTTTTGGTGAATTTACATGCCCACACGTTTGCACAGGTTCACTGGGGTAAGCCTGACGAGGTTACCGATAGATTTGCTGTCGCCAAGGGAGTCAGACAAGGGTGTACTAGCCCCTACCTTATTTTTCTTAAATTATTTTACAAACCACCCTACAGATGCCCCCTCCCTGGCCGGTATGAAAATTCTTCTGCTCATGTTCGCGGACGACACGCTTTTAATATCTAAAACGAGACAGGGACTTCAGCTAGCCCTGTCTAGGTTTGAACTTTTTTGCCGCGAACATGAGCTAGAGGTTAATGTGGCCAAGACCAAGTTTATGGTTTTACGGGGGAAGAGTCCAATTACAGCCAGGGTAACAATGGGTGGGACTACTCTTGAACAGACTTCGGTTTTTACATATCTTGGCGTCACATTTAGTGACAATCTTAGCTGGAACCCTCAGATAGACCTTCTTGCTTTAAAGCATGCCCAATTAGGTGGTGCCCTCCTTAAAGAACACAGATGTTCCCAAACAAAACCCATGTCCCCACTCATGAAGATCTACGGCTCAAAAATCTTGCCAGCAGTGCTGTATGGCGCAGAGCTTTGGGGTTATAGTAATTTGGACCCCTTAAAGTGGCCCAAAACAAATTCCTTAGGGCAGCTATAGGCCTCCCGCAATCTACACTGCGCATTCCCCTCCTATATGATCTAGGGTGCCAACCAGTGGAGGATGATGCGCGATATAGACCACTAGCATTCTGGCGGCGCCTGTGGACTACGCCAGAACTTTCTCTTTATGCGAAAGCTCTGTTAGAAGTTAGGGATCTTCAAGGCTCTTACAGGATAGGCGGGATGAGAGATTTAAGACTTACACTGTTTGGTATGGGGCTGGGCGAACTCTGGTGTAATCCATACACAGTTTCCTTTCCCCCCAAAAAACTGTTGAGAGATCTGTACTGGGGATGGGCAGTCTCTAAAAGACATGCCTCTTTGGTAGACGGCTCATTGACGGCATCCTTTGTGTTAGTAAAGGATGTTTGTCATCTTGAAAACTACTGCAATGCCATTACTAAGCCCCTGGATCGTAAGCTATTCCACCAGCTTAGAGTTGGGACCCTACCGCTCAGGGGTCTAACAAAGTCTTGGGCCAACAGTGGTAATGGATATTGTCCAGTGTGTACAGAGTTGGAAGAAACAGTTGACCACTTTCTCTTCGTCTGTCCTGTGTACCATGCTCCTAGATATAAGTGGCTACGCCCAGTCTATAAGACATTGGGTACACGTTCGGCGAAGATAGCTAGTAGAATCCTAAAGACCGATACCTCACTACTGGTGGTAATTGGAGTCGCTAAATTTATCGGTTGGGGCTGGATCCTACGTGCAAGGTTGATTAATTCTTTATTAACTGCCTCCTAATATGCTAGATTGAGCACAGGTTTGATGTACCTAGGCACGATATGTTGTACGCTAAATGTTCTGTTTTTATGGTCCCCTACTGTAAATGAAGTCTTGTATACTGCGATTTAATACTATTTTAGTCTGTTCTTAATGCATATTAATTTATTGTCTTAAACTATTGTACACATTTTTAATTACATTCATGGATCTGTACTGAAGGGTAATATACCCATTTTAACTGGTTATATTTTATGGATTGAATTGTTTTATGCTTGATCTATGTAGTATGTCTTTTATGATGAAATATCGAATAAAGACTTCTTTGACTTGACTTGAGTGATTCTAAATACACTTTGCCATGACTTCCAGGCCTGTAACTGTGTGGATTGATAGGTAAGGGGGTTAAAAAAAAGGAATTTTCATAAAGAGGCTGAAACAGCAGTTGATATGCACAATGCTGATACCAAAATGTGCATATTTTCATATAAGTTCATTGATTTATCTTCTGCGGGTGTTCATATCACTTAAACCCGGAAGGTACTCAAGCATGACTGCATATTTATTGTTTAAATAAATGTGAAAATATACCAGTTTCAGCATTATTTTTTTCACAAAACCCATAATAAATATGGATAAATACAGATAAAGGTGACAAAAATAAATATGCATAAATGCAGATGGAAATGTCAAAAAAATAAATACCATAAAACCGAGAGCCCTAATTATAATATGTTTTACTACTGTTATATATTTCCGCACTTGTACCCTTGCTGCGACAGACCTTCAATCCTCAGCCATCGATCAGAAAGAACACGGAAGACCCAGAGTGCAGGTGAGTTTTTTATTTCTCAGCACACCACGCCAGCATAACGTTTCGGCCTACACAGAGGCCTTGGTCACATGACGCACTGAGAGAGTTGCGTGAAATTTAAAGTGCTCATGCATCAACAGCGGAAACATCTTATTGGTTACAGCTTAATCAGTGGGAGTGTTCAACATGATTGTTGTGCATTTCCTTGCAATTGCAAAACGGGGAAGACAGGCAAAATTATCAGGGTGCCTTTCGTTGTAATACATGTATAAATACATTGATATATATATATATATATATATATATACTTATTTTTACCCTGAGACTCCCACCTTGACGGCGGGGATGATTCAAGCATGTGAATCTATGAAAGATACCAATACTGGATAACTGAAGTTACAGGTAAGTAAATTGTTTTAAATTTAGCACTACTCTCGCATTGCGGGTGGTCCCTGATTTAAAAGCGGATACTCGTGCATTTTTTTCAAAACTCCTGTTTTGGTATTTGATTTTACTTTTATTTGGCAGCATTATCCCCTGTTTTTAATCCCAGCCCCCCCACTTGCACTATAAATGTTTAAAACCCACCGCTGTTGGGTGGGCCCTCTTCCCGGCTTGTGATCGGTCTGTGGCGGCCATATTGGGCGAACCTGGGGATGCCTGCTGGTGCCATTTCGGACATCGCGCATTGTAGTCGTCAGAAGGACGATAGAAGCTTCAAAAGGTGGGAAAATTAGGCGATCTTTCTTTCCTAGCTGGCATTTAGTGCTACTCTCGCATTGCGGGTGGTCCCTGATTTAAAAGCGGACACTTGTGCATTTTTAAAAAAAACTCCTGTTTTGGTATTTGATTTTACTTTTATTTGGCAGCATTATCCCCTGTTTTTAATCCCAGCCCCCCCACTTGCACTATAAATGTTTAAAACCCACCGCTGTTGGGCGGGCCCTCTTCCTGGCTTGTGATCGGTCTGTGGCGGCCATATTGGGCGAACCTGGGGACGCCTGCTGGTGCCATTTCGGACATCGTGCGTTGTAGTCGTCAGAAGGACGATAGAAGCTTCAAAAGGTGGTCATGCTGACGCGCAGCGGATACGCGCAGCGGGGACGCCGGATTTCCGCCGGAGTTACGCCAGAGTTCAGCACGTCTGCGCCCGTCCGCGCTGAGGACGGGCTGGACGCTGGACATTCTTTTATATTACCACAGGTAACCTATCACTATTCTCTCTTGGTGTTACTAGCTCTCAAACCATCTCATTTGCCCTGTACTCACAAGTTTTCTCCGGAGGGTGTAATGCACTCCTCCCTGTGTCACACTTGTAAATCGGCGGTTCTATCTTCTGTTTCTCCTAAAAGGAGCTCCATGAATGCCTCTATTTTACCTGGGGACACGACGACTAAAAAGGGATTCCTGATTAACGCTAGGTCTCTCATTAAAAATAATATCGCGTTCCATGAGTTCATGGCGGACAGACAACCGGAATGGATGTTTGTCACGGAAACATGGGCCTCTGAGTCGTCGGGTCACGACTTACTGTTGGCCATTCCCGAAGGCTTCAAACTGCTCTGACAGGGTAGACTTAAACGTAGAGGAGGAGGACTTGCCGTTTTATGTAAATCCTCCCTGCCCTGTACGATAAAATCTTTGTCAGTGGCCTCGGATCCTTTTGAGGCTCTTTATTTTTCTATTCTATGTGCCCCCTCGGTTTCCTTTTCTGGAATCCTCATGTATAGACCTCCCGGATCTAGAGCTGCCTTCAGTGGGGACCTTTTGAGAATCCTTGAACCCTATTTTGGTAAACCCCATCTGACAATACTTGGGGATTTTAATTTTCATTTGGAAAACTTAAAAGATACAGACACCGCTAGGCTGGTGGACTCACTTGCAGCCTGTGAGTGTACCCAACTTGTGAATTACCCGACTCACCGGGCGGGTCACATTTTAGACGGTGTATTTACTAACGATTCAAGACTCTCTGTGGGTATTCTGGTGCCTTTAGTCTGGTCAGATCATT
Source organism: Lissotriton vulgaris (assembly GCF_964263255.1). Lineage (NCBI taxonomy): Eukaryota > Metazoa > Chordata > Amphibia > Caudata > Salamandridae > Lissotriton > Lissotriton vulgaris. The sequence continues at coordinate 106,908,109 of NC_141698.1, forward strand.
TGGCCGTACCTCTTTCACTTGCTTATGCCTCGGCAGAACTATCTGTACTAACCACTAGCACCAGAGGACCGAAAAGGAGTTTTAGGAATATTACTAATGATACCCTTGCTCCATATATAGAGACGAGCAAGTACTCTCCCTTGAGAGATGTGGACGAGGCAGCTGATGGGCTTTTTTATTCCATCACTAAAGCGGTTGAGGAACTGGCCCCTTTATCTTATCGATATTCGGCTCGTCATAAACCCTCTGCCCCATGGTTCACTGAATCATTAAGACTTCTGAGACAAAGTTGTAGAAGACAGGAAAGAAAATGGAGGAAGACCTGGGATCCTACTGAAAGGGAGGTACACAAGTGTCTGTTAAGAGACTACAAAGCCAGTGTCATCAGGGAAACACAACAGTTCTTCTCGAATCTCACTACCTCCCTCACTTCTTCTAGGGAGCTCTTCAAGATTGTCGACTCCCTCTCCTCCCTCCAGATCCCGGACCCTGTTGTGGGCTCGCAGGAGCTATGTGATAATATCTCGGAGTTCTTCCATAAGAAAATTGAAGACTTATATCTTGCTTTGGAAACTCAGAGGAATACCTTGGGGGATCTCTCTCTCCAAACTCTGGTCAATCTAGAATCTCGGTCTAAAGACCCCTCCAAGAGTCTAACTGATTTCCCGCCACTCACCCTTGAAGGGCTTGAGCTCTTGCTGGATCGGACTAAATCGTCATCTCCTCTGGACCCATGTCCTCTGAAGACCCTAAAGGAATGTAGGCTCACACTTCTTCCGCCTCTCCTGGAAGTGATGAACGGTGCCATAACTCAAGGCATTTTCCCCTTAGCTTGGAAAAGGGCGATAGTGAAGCCTCTTCTTAAGAAGCCCACTCTGAACCCGGAACAATTGAAGAATTTCAGACCCATTTCACTGTTACCCGCTCCCGCAAAAATGCTTGAATCTCACCTGAATCTACATCTCTCTACCTTTATGGATTCGTCTGGGTTCCTTGACAGCTCCCAGCATGGATTCCGAAAGGCCCACAGTACGGAGTCAGCTCTGACTATAGTGGTGAACAACATCCGCCTGAAGGTGGATTCAGGTCAAACCACGGTGCTGGTCCTACTGGACCTCACAGCAGCATTTAAAACCCTGTCTCCCTCTACGCTTACATCACGCTTGAGGGAGGCAGGGATTGCGGGTCCGGCTTTGAACCTTCTGCACTCCTTTTTACATCTTAGAGAGCAGAGAGTCATGCTTGGCGAATTCCTTTCCCCTGCCAAATCCTTGTAGTACAGGGTGCCACAAGGGTCGGCACTGAGTCCATCCCTGTTTAACATTTATGTGGCCCCCCTTGCGAGGTTAGTAAAATCTCAGGGGATGGAAGTGGTGTCATACGCCGATGACACCCAAATCATGGTGTCGCTGGCCCACTCTGTTTCCACCTCCGCCACCAACTTTAGGACCTGTATGCAAACAGTCTCGGACTGGATGCTTCAGAATTCCCTAAAGTTGAATGGCGATAAAACTGAGATTCTGGTCTTTGGCAAAGACCAGGATGTCTGGTCTAGTGAGTGGTGGCCGTCGGCTCTGGGAACCTGTCCATCTCCTTCCCAGTCAGCTAGAAATCTAGGCGTAATTTTTGACACCTCATTGTCCATGACTCTACAGGTCAATCGAACAGTGGCCACATATTGGGGGGTCATAAAAATCCTCAAGAGAATTCTTCACTATCTCTCTCCTTTAGCACGCAAGCAGACGGTGGTTGCATTGGTGGGTTCCAGGTTGGACTACTGCAATGCTCTTTACGCAGATTCTAACAAGGGACTCATTCAGCGCCTTCAGGTCGTGCAGAACGCGGCTGCTCGATTTCTTTTGGCGCTCCCTAATGCTTTGTCCGCAACAATGGCCAGAAAGAGTCTGCATTGGCTCCCTATACATCTAAGGATCTCTTTTAAGATCTTATGTCTAGCATATAGAGCTCTCGCAGATGGGCCATTGGACCCCCTAGGTGCCCTCCTGACTCGCTACTTGCCCAGTAGACCCCTTAGATCTTCGGAGATTAATCTGCTGGTGGTTCCTCGGGCCAGAAGGGTGCGCTGGGGTAATAGGGCATTTTCCATTGTAGCCCCCAGACTGTGGAATTCTCTTCCCCAGGAGATTAAGACCCAACCCTCTATGTCCCTTTTTAAAAAAGCGCTGAAAACCTGGTGTTTTATCAAGGCCTACCCACAGTGAGAGTATATTTTAATAGCTAGTTTTCATTTGGTTAGGCGCCTTGACGCCCATTGGGCTTAGTAGCGCTATAGAAATTTATTTTCATTTCATTTCATTTTCTTATTGGGAAAGAATTTCAAACATGTTTGCCGTTTTAGAAAACTGAACTTTCCAGAAAATTCCAGTTTCTCCAGAATTAAATTGTTTACATATTCACAATCTTGACTCATTCTCTGTCATCAGGCTAGCAATACCTGGTAATATTAATAGTATTAAACAGAGTTAAAATAGACCTAGACCTCAGCAATAGCGTTTGTTTAGTAGCACATCCATCTTATTTGAAATAATCCGTACTTCGGCCAATAAATTGGTATTTAGACAGAATATCGGAAAAAAATATTGTGAGCCAAAATATCGTGTCAGGAATATCAAGGACAAAAATATTGTGAAGCTAAGTTTCTATAGGTAAGCAACGTTTTACTGTATATAAGTTAACACTAGTACATTTATACGACCTGTTTGCACTTCATGTCTCGATATTTTTGTTTCCGAAAATCTTCAGCGATCCAATGAGTTGGGTGTGTTAGCTCTCATACTCCCCCTAGAGGCCACCATAGCTCAGATTTGTACTGCACGTTGTGTGTGAGGGAATCCTCAACGAGAGTTCTGCTATAACCTTGCAGTGACTTTATTCTGTCTACCCTAGGACTGAACCAGCCCTACCTTCAGAGGACTAAGTTGTTTTTAGGGTACATTTTCTGGATCAACACTGCCTTCCAGGCCACCTGTTATCATGTCTGATAAAGAAGAAAAATCTCTTTTGAAATCCTACTGTGGACAGAAAAATATCGACACTGATGATCCACATGAGCAATGTATTTGTTGCCTTTATCCAGCGAATAAGCCTTCGCATTGTGACATTTGTCACACTTTTCTATCTACAGTTCGCTATGGGGATTTCTGCTTTCACCTGACATTTTAAAAAGTCTGCTACATTTTCAACCTTTACTTTTCTGTCACAAAATTAATTATTTTAATTGGAACACATCTACAAAGCCATAGCATGTGACAGATCCTATGTTGTGTTCTCAACCAAAAAAAAATTGGATCCAGGCTTACATATCCTTGATTATGATACTGAGTTACAATTGTTACATGTTAAGAAACACTTCACTGAATTATGGCAAGGACAATTGAGTCTTTATACTTATTTCCCCCTGTGAAGCAAACTTCCTTAGGCCTACTTTTGAGATTAGAACCTTCTTGATTGAGATAAGTACTACTTTGTATGGAAACCTTTCTTAATAGTCTGTCTGAGCTCTGAATTCTAGAATACATGCCTGAACCATCTAACTTGAGACAGGATACCAAACATGAGATGCCCAAGGGGAAGCCAACAGTATTTAAGATGGATCTTCTAGCACATTCATAATTGTTTACCATGTCTCCTGGTATAGGAAAGGGTCCTGGCTACTTATCTTTGTTTCACATAAGGACAGTAAGGCCTGGGAGAGCAAGGATAAAAGGTTTTACCAAGATGTTTGCTTTGCTTTTGGCCAATGTGTGATTTTCTTTAAATGTACTTTATTTCATAATTACCAAGACAATGTATCATAGCTTTTTTGACACATTAATGCCACTTTCAGAATGCCTGCTTGGAGTATTAAAAAAAGGCTGTAAATTGGGATGTTTGTTGAGTTTCTCCCTCTGTATGTGGAAGAATAATTTCTATTCAATTATTCAGGGGGCGCAAAGCCAACCTTGCAACACCTTTACATGAATAAAGATCTGGTTGACACATGGACAATGGTCACCAGTAGCTCAGTTGTATGTGCAGAAGTGGTTCATTTTGGATTTCTTCTCTTCACCAGATATCTGGGAAAAATTAAACAAATTTACAGTTTGATAACAAGACTTTGTTCTTACTATCAATAGATGGGGCATTAGTAAAATGAAAAAGACACGGGGTAACAGCCAAGTATTGGTGTGCAAGAATTTTCACACTTCAAAAGCAGAGCTTCGTTCATCCCACTCAAGCTTTCAAGTTTTAAGACCAAGTAGTAAGAAAAAGTTGCAAAATTCCAGCCAATGGATTTTGACCTAGCCCAAGCTCACCCTCTCCTCTTCTGACCTAACCTCAGAATTTTCTAAGACGTCAGAGCAACATTTCCCAAAGATGCCAGACGTTCAGTTAAATATCTTGATACATGCACCTGATAGCTGGGAAGCTGCCAGCCTTCAACCATCAAGTACACAAATAGCGCAGGACTGATGGGCCTTGAGAATTCATTTAGTCCTACAGTTATGTCGTCTAATATGTCAAAGTGAATCACAAGAGCTTTTGGAAGAAATCCCAAAACATGTTCTTTTAGGAGAAAGCAAATTAAATTGGGAGTTTGAAAAGGGTTTGGGATTTGTACTTCATGTACTTCATTATTGTGAGAAGTTGGCCTGATATATGATGTTCCCAATTCTGGAACCACCTTGTATCAGTCCAAACAATCCCTTATGGTGTCTGGTTGTAAGTCAACCTTATAGACAAGCTATCCTAAGGGTAGCATGGACTAAGCAGCCTTAAAGGCTTAACTCAAGAGGGCGTGTTAAGCAAGCTGTTTTACCAATCACAATCCTGTAATATCAAATGAAAGGACACCACACAAGTTATATATTATAAAAATATATGTATTTATTACTAGAATAAACCTCTGTACTCTTTATGAGGGCAGAGGCACAAGCGTTTAAACAAAAGCACAGTTAAACATATAAAAGTTGCACAATTATGGATGAGGGCGGGGGGCCACTCAAACCATATACTAAGAAAGTGGTATAAGAGATACCAATCGAACAGTGGTTAGGCCTAGGGCCTAGGGAATCGCTGGGAGCAGTCGGGACTAGCAATGCTGAAGTCGAGAAAAGCCAGCGGGATTCGGGTGCAGCGCTTAAAGCACACACATGCACCAATGCAAAGTCAATGGTGCTTAAAAGTTATAAAGTTACTGCAAAAGGAGACTTCCGCTTAACCTAGAAGGACAAAACTTTAGACACATACACTAGAGGTGTGTACCAGTGTAGGAACACCGGCGTTGCTGAGTTACCTCACCCACAGGAAGCGGGTGCACAGATGCGAAGTAGTGTTGGGTTTTGTCACGCAGGTTGATGGTGCCTGAAGATGAAGATGCTGCAGGCGTCGTGAAGAGAAGTGTCCGGTGTGATCCAAGGGTGGATCAAAGATAAAGATGATCTGAAAGCAGAGGGGACAGAGTCTGGGTCACTCAGCAGCGACCAGGGTGGAACCAGGAAGGAACCAGGCAACGTCGGGAGCTTTCAGGTCGCTGTCCTGAAGCTTCTCTCCACTGCCACGTGGACTCTGGGGCACCGAGGATGTCCAGGAGTGGATCACAAGCTGTCCCACGCAGGCTCTCGCTGTCGGCGTTGTCGGCTTTCCAGATCGGAGCAAACAACCCTTGGCAACCGCAACCTACGCAGGATTCGAAGATGGCTTAATACTCAGGCCAGGAGGGTCAGAGCGGGTGCTCCTTTTCAGGGGAGCGAGTGCAAGTCTAGAGCAACCAGACTCACAAGTCAGATTTCAAAGTTCGTCGGCACAGGGGCCACAAGCCAACGGGCAAGTGACCGGGCCAACGCGTTGAGCCAAAAGATGCAGAAGGGCCCCACGCAGCACTCGGTGAGTGTAGAGGGGTGAGCTTCGGTGCAAGAGAGGCTCAGGGCTGGGGATTCTTAAACCCCAATGCACAGCTTCGAGGGTCACTCGTGGGCTGCACGGTCAGCATCTCGTGGTCTTTCCAAGATGGCGGGCCCCACGCTTCAGGTCGCCTCCACGGGTCTCAGCTCTGCAGGGACTGTGGATCGGGCTGTTAAAAGGCAGGCACGCTGGGTCTTGTTGAACTCTGTTGCTAGAGTTCCGGCGGGAACTGCAACAAAGCAAATGTCGAGGTGCTGGATGGTGACCACAAGGGAGATTCTTCAGTCTTCTACGTCGAGTAGGATGTCGAAGGGTCCAGAGTTTTGTTTCATAAGTTTGTCAGGATAATCTGAATGCTTGGGCATTGCTCCCACTCTTATACCAATCTGGTGGGTTGGATTACCTGCTAGGTCCCTCCTATGGGTGGGACCCAGGAAGGGGGTGGATACGCCCCTTTCCCTTTGTCCAGGGTCACGCTGGGACTGGGGCTGGTGAGCCCCAGAATCGGTTTGACTGGATTATGCAAGGGGAAGCCTTGTGCTCCCCAGGCAGTGTCTGGTTTCTTTCAAACCTCCCTGCTACAATCCACTATCTCCTGTCTGGGGTGGTGTGACACCTCCCCGTGACAGGAAACCCTTTGTCCAGGCCTCCTCGGCTGAGTTTCGGTCAGCAGCAGGAGGTCAGACCCGTGTCTGTGGCAGAAGCGTCCATTTTGTGATGCTGAGGCTCTTTTAAAATCAACCGCTTTTTAGTAAAGTAACATGTCTTCTCCCTCTAGAGGGGTGGAATGCTATCCCCGTCGAAAGGACTGGCGAGGGGGTAGTATTCCAAATCGTATGACACCTTACACGACATGTTTTGATAAAGCCACACCAAAGTTAACATATAACTGCGATGGATTATAATGCACTTAATAGTATATGGTATGGCATTATCCTGGAACAGCTAAGGGAATTGGTCCCGACAGCTGCAGACAGGCTCCGCTCATGTTAGAGCACCATCTCACATAAAACCAAGCACTCTGCCTCCAGGATTGTTAAGGCCTGCCATAGGAGTGACTTATAGGTATATATGTGTCCAGATATAGGTTTAGATATAGGTATACTATATCTAAGCAAGGGGTGATTATACCACCTTCCCCAGCTGAGTGATCAGCCAGTTGTGTCGATTTAAGTACCAGCCAGGGGTGGCAAAAGATATGCTGCAGCCCCTGGTAGGCCTTGTTGGCACCTATGCCCTGAGCACCTATAGTGCATGGTACAGGAGCTGACAAGGAGTCCAGTTCCAATTGGGTTATGTACCTATAGTACATGTATATGAATTTAGAGAGAGAACAGCAGACTGTGGGTCTGATTAGCAGGCCCACAGCCACATTAAGTCGAAAACCAGTGAGGCAAAAAGCAAAAATTTGGGGTGACCATAGGATAGCAGACCCTACTCTCCTACAATTATTCCTAAGGGGCTTGGAAGCAGTAAGTTGATATTAGTTATTTTAAACAATCAGTTTCGTCTTGTGAGGCCTTTCCACTTTGACACACATTGAGTATGTGATGACTTCTAAAGATTTTTAGAAAACCTACTACCATTTACCAATCATAGAGGAGTATTGCTTGAGGTTTGCAAACTGAAACCAACACTATCAGTACAGATGGCTGCCCTCTGCTCCCACAATGTTCATGGAGATTCACTCTGCGGTGCTTACCTACTGTTATCTACATGGTGTTTATTTGTTCCCTTATTTAGATGAATGAGAACATTTGATTTGTTTACAACATCTTTTTCAATCTAGGATTTTTGATAAACCATGGGAAGGCTGAGTTGTTCCCATCTATGTTTCAGTTCATAGAAGCAATGATAGACTCCTCTGTAGAGAATACCTTTCCCAAAACAATCATTGAAACAGTTTTCCAACCATAATGTGACTTTGGTATAGCCTTCTGCACACATCTATTTCCCTCAACTTGGCTTCTTATTTGTATTCTGCTAAACCAACTGGTAAATAATTGGACTGTATGTTGACTCACAGGGCAAATTGAATGCAATTTTGAGCCAAGCAATGGAGTTCCTTCATTGGTAGACTCTAGAGTTTAAACTTCTGAAGGGGCCACCCATTCAGGCTCTGATTGTGGGAACAACAGACTCATCTCCACACAGGTAACGGGCTCACTGAAGGTACGACACAACATATAGTCTCTGGAGACTCCAACACAGAATAACATATCAATTACCTAGAAATCAAGGCTATTTTCCACTGCCTGAAATCCTTTAACCAAAGGGAACATTGGTTGGGATCTCAAAACCAAAGGTGAACCGAGCGATGGACTAGTTGGATAGCACCTCACTTAATTACTGCAATTTAGTCTTTGAGAAATGTGTACAAATCATCCAGCTCTTGTCGCCCTTCAGTGCCACTGAATACAGATTTCGATTTATGATGAAAGTAAAGAGGTACAACAAGGAAGTAGATTCAGTCCATAGAAATTCTTCAAGAAAGTTCTTTTTCCAAAAGTTCATGCTCATTCACACAACAACTAGCCAACGTGTTTCGTTCCCAAAATAAAATCGTGGAACTTCGTCAGGGCTGTAACAAATAATATAAAAGGCATAAAATGACTGACAAACATAACTGATGACCTGGATAACTTCAGTTTTGTCACTACCATCAAATATTGACATGTGAATTAAATCACTTCACTAAATTACATTTAAAATGCACATAGAACACAACACAATGACATGACTAATAACTGAACCAAAATGCTTTCTTGTTTTTAAGAAACTAGGATAAATACACAATGTGAGTAACAAAATAACAACTACATGAAGACAGACATAATGGAGACATATTTGCAAAAACAACTACATGAAAACAGGCTGAACGAAGACATATTTGCAAGATTCTTTAGCAAAAAACTCAATTTTCAAGTGTTATCCCTTCGTATGACTAATAAATGGTAAATTTAAGTGAGTATGTTGTATCAAAAACTGGCGTATTTATCTCATCCATTAGAGACATTGATTAAAATCCACGTGTCACCCTAAAATGTGGTTACAGTGATAACTTGAAAGTTTTGTAGAGAATTAATTACTCATGGAAAATAATTAAAAAACGTGTGATTAGAGTAAGGATAAGGTTTATATTAAAACAACCATGTACTTCATGTACCCATGGACGTAAACCTCCTTCGTCTTCAGAGTGAATCAACCTTAAAGATAGGCCAAACAGAGGTTAGCAATTTTACTGGAATACCATGACTCATACTTTTTTTTAGCCACATATGTGTCATTTGTAATCAACCCCTATATAATAACTACCCCAATTTACCATAGAACCCAGTTTTCACATACCTAATAACAATTATCTAGGGACATTACTCCTTCCTGATTAGATTCGCCATGCCGCGTGAAGCGACTTCTCCCCTTCATTTACTGAATCATGCTAACTTGGATAAAAACCTACAAATTGCTTTGCTTGATGTGGTCCCCAACTACGCTGCCCTCAGACACACCAAATCCGCCAAGTTTAGATCTCCAGCAAACAAATGATGAACGGAATGCTGACAATGCAAACATTCTCCCCCAGTCAAAAGATCCAGGTTAAATCCATTGTTCTTTTGCCCACCTCACCACCCTAGTTTGGATCCAGCCATATGCAAATCAGTCTTGACCCTGCGCCCCATGGGAACAGTCCAGATCAAACTGCCAGGCCAGTTCCTCCCTGGACCGGAAACAAGCAACCTAGGGCCGGTTTCAGGGTATGTCACCCTTCATCAGCCAGGCTATCTTGAATCCAGTGGCACAGTGAGCAAGGAACCCACGTCTGGGCATACCCATCCCACTTAGGGCGAAAAGTGTTACAGCAAGCAAATGATGGACGGAATGCTGACAATGCAAACTTCTGTCCCAGTCAAAAGATCTGGGTTAAATCCATTGTTATTTTGCCCACTACGCCACTCCAGTTTGGACTCAGCCATATGCAAATCAGTCTTGACCCTGTGCCCCATGGGAACAGTCCAGACCGAACTGCCAGGCCAGGTCCTCCCTGGACCGGAAACAAACATCCTTTGGCCAATGCCAACTGTCAAACTGCACTGTCAGGCCATCTCATAATAGAACAGATTTAACTAAAACCGAACGCGTCTAATGGCTTCTGCCAGCCTTAAACAAAGCATGTGGACCATTTCTGGCTACCATGACATAATGGTTCTCCCGTTTATTGTCGGTCCTACCAATTTATGCAGCATAGACGGATTGTACATAAATGTTTAAAAACACGGTACCCCAATTGGATGCAAGAATGTATCGAATCCGGTGTCCGGCCATCTTGGAGTGTGGCAACTATAGCCAACCTGGGCTAACTGTCTCAGCCATCCGTTATCAAGGCTGCAGAAGCCTGATTTTGATATTAGTCAGATATGCTTATTTATGCATTTGGTGTCAAGGGCGTAGGGTAAACTGGGAAAAAACAACATGTGCTTAAGATGACAATGTTTTTCTTGGACATCTATCAATGTGCAGAGGTACTAATACTAAGCCAAACTAACCTTATAATGAGGATCATTAAGGTATTCCTAATTTGCAGAATATTTGACACTGATCCAATTTGATCTTATCCCTTAATTAATAAGACCTAAAGACCTGACTTTATGTTGTATTATATAACTCAAATTAGTACATGGGTCATCTCCTTAATGCTAAAGTTTTAAACTCAATTCATTGTAAGTCACATCTGTCTACTAATTGCGTCATCCTCAGACGCACTGGTACAAACTTTTATACTCCACCAGTGGTGTCCAAAAGAAAAATAGAGGAGAGAAGATGTAATGAAACCTTAAAGATGATATGATAATAGGGGAGGTACATAACGTTACACATATCGTTAGCTCTTTTTATTTATATAAAACTCATTATAATCTTATATAAGTGATGGCTGACTATACATTTCAATCCTGTTAGTGATTATATTAGAATAACTTATTTAATAAACATTGAATTTAACAGTTTCCACACAAACAATCATTAATTCAACCAATGGATAAGTAACTTAACCACTAAGCGATCCTGTACGCTTTTTTGTGATTGACAGAAAATGTTATCAGAAACATTGTTGTTAATTTAAGAAGTAGTGAAACTCATTGTCAGTGTTATGACCACAGGTGATCGCCCGCAATCTGCAGATCCATTTAGCCTCCTTCTGTCTGAGAGAGAGCTCTCTATCGCCTCCTCTCTTATCTACCCTTACATGTTCAATCCCATGGAACTATGGCTGGGGCACAGCAGATGGAGCCAGAACAAGTTGTTCCTGAGGCTCAAACAGCGAGTCAAGCCACCTGTCCTTCGAAGGAGACAATGTCCCCCATTGTTAAGTTGGAGACAGTGACACAATGCAACACAAAAGTGTCAAAATATGGTCACTTAAGAAGAAGGGTAAGTGAGCCACTTGCCCTCAACACACAATCTCACACTTGTGTGCTTTGCTTGGTCCTGAAGAAAGCCCATAGAACCTACGGGCGAAGTAGGGCTGAAACATGTCGACCTCTTGAACCACCACCTCTAGAACAACAGGGGTGTTAGAACAGTAACTTTTCTAACATCGCACCACCACGAAATTTTAACCTTGCCCCATCTACAACAAATAAGCACTAGGTTGTCAGATGTAGGTCATTTTAACTCCACTGCACTTCACAACTCACTTTCCCTTATCACTACTGTCAATACCAGTGGTTTTTCGTCCAGGTGGAGGAAAGCATAACAAAAACGCAATGATGATGCTTTTCATGTAACCATACTCTTAGAGAGAACCAAGATATACCGCACCCACTGTTAATTTGTGAATGTGTTTTTTTTTAGACGGACAAGAACCCTGACCCTGGTAATACACAGGACAAGTGATTCATTCCCCATTGATTATACGTTACACGGCCGGAAGCTAAATGAATTACAACTACTTCTCTCTCCCTCTCTGATGAGTATAAGACATCCTCTTTCAGTAAGCACTTCAGTCTATAACCTCTTATGACATAGACAGACTTTTCTGAAAAAATATTTTTGGGAGGTGATGGCTTCTGCCTGCGGGATTAACAAGTTTAAAGCTTGTTTAGCCGAAGAGCTGGAATTGTTTCTCAAAAGAAAAAAAGCTGTACTTCAGATGGTCCCTTATTTCATTGCAAAGTTTCTGGATAAATGCCTGGATTCTTGCATTACCTGGAAAGTACATAACCCTTCAGCGTCCACAAGAATATTTTTGCTGCATGCATTCATCTCGTTACAGCGAACAACGTGATTCAAGACATGGCTATGAAGATAGCATTTCTAAATCCGATGACAATATGGGAGTTCATCTTCTTCAGACTCTGTTCTTTCCACAAGAGCAAAGGCAGCAACGCTGACCTTCCAAAGACATGCTCCTGTCACAGACATTTGTGGGGAAGCAAAGTGGGCTACTCCACATTCTTTCTGCCAGCATTACTCTGGAAGCATCTTCCAGACATAATATGTATATGAGCCAGGAAGCAATGTTCAGTCAGTTTACTTTGTGCCAGTTCAGGCTTTATGATATCTTTTCCATAGTTTGAGGTTTAGAAATGAGATTCCCAACCAGTTCAGAAGGAGGTTGAGTGGTGAGTAAAGAAAAGTCATCTTGAAGGTAATTTCGGTACTCTTTATTTGTTACTCTTGAGAGCATCCATACAGCCATCCCCTCAATTAGGTTTGGCTGTGACAATATCTTCTATATGAATTGGACGTGACTGTTTGTTATTGATGTGTGTATTTCATGAGTAGAGGAACCCTCACGTAACAAGCCCCCAGATGCATCAAAAACCCATTTTTCTATTCCTTAATAGTGAAAAATAACAATTCGCTATTAAGGAATAGCAAAATGCAATGCATGAAGAAATTACTAATAAAATAGCAATTTCTTAAAATTCCTTAATTGCGACTCGCATATTGCGTGTCGCAATTAAGAAATACCTCCCCATTCATTCCTATGGTCCAAAGGACACCCTGTTGCACCCCTGAAATTGATCTGTGCACATATGTTGCGCACACACATGCCCTTAAAGTATGTGTGTGCGCAACATGAAACTTTGAAAAATGCACTTTAGTGCATTTTTTAAAGTTTTTGCAAATTACCATGAAGTTCAACTTCATGGTAATTTGCGAGCCCTATTAGCGAAATCGCTATTTTTTAAACTTTAATGCATTGCATTTAAGGAATCTCAATTTGAGATTCCTTAAATGCAAGTAATCACAATTTTGCAATTTCTTAATTTGCAGTTTTGCATTTGAGATGATGCATCCCAAATGCAAAAATACCGGTCGCAAAGAGGCAGATTCTGAGAATCTGCCCCTTTGCGAGCGGATTTTACCTTGATGCATCTATGCCTAAGGCTCCAGATTATTTTATACTTACATAAATCTTTTTAGAAAACCTTTTTGGTCCAGCCTGGCTGTTATTCCTAACCACTTGTAATGGAAGGAGCACTAGAAGTTCTAGAATCAATATCATGATGTTTTTTTCCTGTCATTCACTACTCTTCAAAGTATTGCTTTTTAAGTGCCAATAGTAGTTCTAAGGTTCTCCCATGCATTGCATCTGCAGACAGGCATTAGAGCTTAATCATACTAACTACAGTGTTTTATTTAAAATTTAGATTTATAATGAGCTGATTCGTGACCTTTTGAACCCTTCATCTGGATATCTGGAGCTGAGAGAGGACTCTAGGGGAAACATACAAATTGCAGGCATTACAGAAGTCTCAACCAATAATGCCCAGAAGGTAAGACAGTGATTGTCCATGGTGTTCATGCTCTCTTTGTGTTTGGTTTGCAAGAAAGTCAAATTTTAAAACAGCTCACATTCCAGTGAAAGTTGGAAAACTGAAAAAAAAGAAAGGCATCTCATGTCCCTCGGCAACGTCTGTGCATGCTCAACACTTTCCTAGGGTAGAAAAAAGAAACGTACATTCAGTCTATTTATTAACAATTTCAGGGACAAATTATTGGGCTACAAGCATTTTCATAGTGTGGTAATGCTAATATTATGACAAATTGCTGATGAATGTTATTAATAATAACAATGACGAATAGGGTCAAATAGCTGAAAATCTTGCCACACTCTTAATGTTTACATATGGTGCTAAAAAGATGCAATTGAGATTCTGCACTAACGCTTCAAATGTGCCGATACTGCTAATACCTACGACCTCTAAAACCACAGTGACCCCCAATCCCATCGAACTAAAAATTCAAAATACAAATAAACAAAAACCAGAGAAACATGGATGATGATACAGGCATTCTATTTCTACGCAGACCAATATCATTGTACCTCCCACTTGCCCACCTGTTGCAGCTTCTACAATTGGGAAGAAGGCAAAAGAGGAAAAGGGCCACAGAGTGATACAATCAAAGTTAAGCCTAATTCCCTTGCTGTCAAGGCTTCTCTCTCAAACTCCAGTTCATTGTTGGCTGATCTATTATGCGGTGTGCTGCAGACAATCTTACTGCTCACTCTGAATGCACAGGTGCTTTTGCATATGCTGTTTTCTGTGGCTGACACAGTCTCTTTTGCATTTCTGCTGTATTCACTGGTGTGGTGCTAAAGATCATTTCCCCACTGTTTATCTTTAGTCACAATTATTAAGGCTGGTGTTGTCACTGTTAGTGAGAGGCACTCAGTTCTACATGCGGCACAAACACAGTTCAGATGCCGGGGCAAACTGTATTCGCACCACACTGTCAGATCCAAAGGATTGACTCACTTTAATGCTGACATTCTTACTCAGCTAAGAGCCTTTCCTGGATGGTTTGAATGAGTATTGTAGGACTGGAAGTCTGTGCTGGCACTCCTCTCCAACCTCCCCAGCTTCCACCAGCTGTCAGTGCTTTATATACTGCTTGTCTAGCTCATGGAACCAAAGTGCACTCACCCGCCTACCCTTTCTGTCCCTTCTGCCATCGCTGGTTGGACTTCCGAAGTCTGCTATGCAGCCACTCACACGTGCTGTAGCATTGTCACCACAGAAAGACAAGTCTTCATTTGGGATTCCGTTCTGCTGCCTCCTTCGTGTTTTGCATGGGGATTTGGAACAGGCATGTATGCCACGGCCAGCTCTAGTGATTACGATGATCTGAACTCACCAACAGTAACTACTGGGTGTTAGCCTAGGCCACTGAGGTTCTGTCGTTCATGACCCTAATGTCACAGGTGACGAATGAGAGCCTCTATACTCTGATGGAGAGTCCTGTAATTCTTCCTACAATCACTCTGCTTTAGTGCTTCCTGCCTAATAACCTAGCTTGTGATCAGCGTAGCCTCTTTTCAGCAAACTAAGCCCTGTGGGTGACTGTAAGAAATGACTCTCCTATGGCTTACTCCTGGAGTAAAAAGCTAGATTCCTATTATTAGGGCTTTCTAAAGAATACTCACCATTTCACATGCTAAGTGAATGCTCGAATGCCATTTTCTACACATTGAGCAATCAGGTGTTCTGCTGAACACACGCAGGATGTACCTTGTAGCCAATAAAACCTAGTGGATCAGGCATGAGCTGTCCTGAACAATATCTCATGCCTCTGTTACCCTGTCAGGATCTGACCAGAGTGATGAACAAATCTTTAAATAAATGACTTCATAAAGTCTGAAGCTCCTCTTTTTGAAGACCTACTTTCTAGTTGCCTTAGTTTCTTCTATGTGCATTAGTGAGCTTCACACCCGGTGCATCTCTGAACCGCACATCATTTTTCATCAGCACAAAGAAGTCCTTCGAATAATCCCACCTTTGTACACAAGTTGTTGACTGTTTTTCAAGTGTGATAGTGATAGAGCGCGCAGGTCATCCGACTATTTTATTACCAAATATGCACACCTGGGCCCATAATTTATTTATCACACTTATTTAATTGGGTAACCTACACTCTACTACCAGCAACCCTGTTCCTTTCTATTTTTTCCAATGTACCTGATTTACCAATCCTCGTCACAGGTACCTAAGATCACAATGGATCACGGAGCTAGCTGAAAAGATAAGCAGTCATCACAATATAATATCAATTAAAATTGTTTGCACTCTTTATAATAACCACAGACTCAGGAAGTTTTGAAAACCTTTATCTAATCATCATCATCATCATATGTCATGAGCATAAGATTTACCCAGATAAGACTATCTATAACTAGAATTAGAAATAACGTATAGCTATGAATAAGGCAGAGAATACTAATCATTTAGAAATCGTAAAATAAAGGGAAGGTGAAAATAAGGAACATGTTAATTTAGATCACCAGACTTTCACAACTTCACTAGAGGCGGGTAAAGAAAGGGAACATTCTAAATCAAAGTAGACTTTCGTAATTCACTAACTGTTAAAAGGAAATGAAACTTATGTAATTTGATTTATCCAGATTTTTCTTATTCTCTATAGGGAGGGTAAGAATGGAACATAAACTATATAAAAAACGATTTAGCATTTGTCTAAAGGTAGGACAAAAGTTGAACATGCTAATAGACAAATAATGAATGTACATCTTATTTATGAAGGGACAGGGGAGAAAAAGGAACATATGCAATTATGCTTTGCAATATTCGAGAGTTAGAAATGCAAATATAGATAAGCAATCACCCACACAGACTTTATATTTACCTAGGATATAGTGAAGACCAACCCTGGCCACGGGTCAGATTTGGAAAAGACGGGAATGGACCCTCAAGGACATATGTGCCAGTAGGCCAGCAGGTACAGCTCATGGACAGTCAGGACAGGATAACCCCAGAATTTGGATCAGGACCGGGTTCCCCAAAGGGTATGGCCAACACCCGCAGCTTCGGTTGCAACGCCTGCGCTACTCCCTCTCTGCAAGGAATCTGCCAATAACCCCGATTGGGTTCTCGAACCTCCCAGCAAAGTGCGTCACCAGCACTTTCAAATCTGCATAAACCCCGAATGGGTTTCTCGAACCTCCCAACAGAGTGCTCCGCAGCTCTCTGAGTTCAGTCACCTATAGAGTGCGTTGTGTCAGTGACAGGTCAGCTATTCGGACAAGTCGGACAATATCTCTAGCTACACCTACGCTAGTTATACTGTTTTTCGGGTCAGTGTACCACCCCCCAATGTTGCAAGTGTAAGAATCCCCAATTTTGATTGGATAAAGGGAGGTTAGGTCATCACACCACCTAAAATTTAGACTTTCTCATGCTCCTTATTTGAATTTTCTACCCGCCCCTCAAATTTTACTTTCCCATGACATATGTTTTCACATAACAACGGTGAATAACATTTTTCATATACAATTGTTACAAATGTAGTACAGTTCGGCTTCTTCGACTAATTGAGAGGGTTTTCTCCCAGGCTCATCTTGGCTTGGGTTGCCATCTGGCTTCCGTCCAAAGGTCATTTCTGTGGAGACTCGCAGATCTCGCGCAGACTCAGATTCAAGCAAGATGGAGTATATCACGTTAGAACAGGCCAAGTTTTCGAAGTGTTACATGAAATGGAAAAGAACAGTTTTAGTACATGGAATAAAGGATTTCACTGTATACCATGGAAACTCTATACTATTCCCATTACTTTTATAATAACTATAGCATTAGGGTAAGTGCATAACAAACAGCTTTGTGAAAGCGGCAATGCAAGCTCAGAGCACGTGAGAACACAGAGCGGCCATGTCAGCTGTATTGCTCATGAGCAAACACTTTCCCACCAGAACTGCGAGTATGTCACGTCACATGGGTATGACCGACGCATGCACAGTCTAAATTCCTGCGTAGCAGCGGCCATCTTTAAAATGCAAACAAAACAGGTGATGGACCGAATGTGGATCAATGTCACACATTCACCCCAGTCCAAAGATCTGGGCCCAAATCCATCGTTTTTTTGCACTCCACACCACCCCGGGTTAGACAATGGCGATATGCAAATCAGCTCTGACCCTGTGCCCCATGGGAACAGTCCAGTCCGAACTACAAAAGCCATGTCCTTCCCAGAACGGAATCAAGCATCCGAGGACCGGACCGGTTTCGAGGTAACACCTCTCATCAGCCCGGCTAGCTTGACTCCAGTGGTGTGGAGTGCCTGGGACCCACGTCTGGGCATGCCCAGCGCACTTATGGCGGAATATGCAAACAAAACAGGTGATGGACCGAATGTGGATTGCAAAAAAACGATGGATTTGGGCCCAGATCTTTGGACTGGGGTGAGTGTGTGACATTGATCCACATTCGGTCCATCACCTGTTGTTTTTGCATCTTTAAAATGCAAGCGTATTAGGTTTAGTAAACACATAGGCAAGCGTCACTGGGACACCCCGTGTAGTGTAAAAATGTGCAATATTAGTAACACGAACATGTTGGTTTCGTTTATTAACATTATTTGAGGTTCATGATACAACGTGCGAATCCTTGCTCCATCAATCCCCTCTTTGATGATATTTACTATCATCACTATTAATGGAACCAGATGCCAACTTTTCACATTTCACCCATTTCAATCTCTTCGAACTTTCTATTCAGTCTCTTTTCTGCATCTTTATTAGGATGAGAATTCTTCACTCTTTAATAGATCTGATTATTCAGCTCTTCTAATTCAAGTTCATCGACATTTCTCTTTATTCCTCGCTTATTCACAGTATACTTCTTTTTGTGTTTTCGACATTTACAGCAAATTATTATGATGAGCAAAAACAAGCTTATTCCCGCTATTGGTATCAGTATTTTGCTCATAAGACTTTTACCTAGGTTAGAAAACCAACTACCTACAGAGGAGAGACCATCAGTTAGTCTCTTCCAGGCACTATCAACCTCCAGTGGTTTGAGCTCTTTTTCCAAATTAGTAATGTTTCTCACGTATTTCTTAATTCCAACACTTTTATCTGGAATATAGGTGAAACAATGTTACGCTTTCAACATTCTACAGACTCCGCCCTCTTTTGCCAATAAAGTGTCAAGAGCAAGTCGATTTTGTAAAACCATAGATCTGATCGCAACCATTTTGGTATTAACCCTTAGGAAGCCTCCAGCAGTGTCAGTTGATAACCGATCTACTACTGTAGACAATTTGCAAATTCTGTGTGTATTCAGAGCCACTCCCACTGTAGGTATCATTGCACTAAATATATCACCTATTATTTCTCCTACATTTTCTCTTTTACTACGTATTAATCCATTAGTATTTTCAGTGCTTCCAGTGATATTCCCCATATGGTATATCTTTGGGAAGACAATACCAAAATAACAACTTCTGTACCAATGGTCGGGCAATTTGAAGTAAGCCTTGTTACCACATATATATTAAATTCCAGGAAACACAGGCTCTGACCCATCTTTGAAACCCCAACCTCCAATTACCTTGTAATTGTGTTCGCATTGACTGGAACCAATGAATATGTTATTATAGTAACTAGTCTTTTCTCTGTGAAGACAAAGTTTGCCTTTCTTTTCGAAATCCAGCAACAATGCAGCATAAGCTCCACCATTTGAGGTGCTCTCTATATTTTCAGCCCACTTGGGAATTTTCTGATTTTTGTCCTTTGCTTTCTTTTGGAAACTCTCTCTTCTTTTCTCTACCATATTTAGAAACATTTTTTCTTCTTCGTGTAATATACAGGTCAAGTGATCTCTGTGTGCGCCATCTATATTTATTTTACCTATAGTTAGAAAATATTCACTCATGTATTTTGCTATGTCTCTAGTTGTATGTACAGGGTTCAGATTTCTTCGCACAGGAAGTTCAGAAAATATCACATCTAAGTTTGAGTAATAATACTGTAACAACTCTCTCTTATAGAATAAACTAGCTAAAATACTACAGGAAATTCCATAGGTTAGTGGTAGATGGTGGTATGTCACCCCCTCAGCTACTGAAGTAGGCAGCTTCAACAGACGTAACAGTCTTCTATTTCCATTGCTTCTAGGTAGTGTACTAACAAGTTTGCAAATACGTTTAAATTAGTTTTGTTCTTGATTCTATGATAATGTAGTCCTTCCTCATCTGGTGTATCTAAGTCCATTCTAGTTTGTTTAAGGCGAACTGCTTTCTCTAGTGTATATACTCTTTGTGGTGCGTCTTCTGTTTGTAGCTCTTCTGTGTCCTTTGTTACTGGTTTAGTAGGGTACAAATTAGTATCTTTACTCATCATGTAAGGAATAGTTATTGTTAGTCCTATCCATAATATCAGTACTAATGCTATACTACACAAACATACTTTGCAGCATGTTTCGCAACAATTTCGTCTCGATCTTCCATTCACAGAGGAATCAGACATTTTGGCTCAAAAGAATCTTCAACCCCTCTTTGTAACTTTACACAGGTTGCTTACACAGGGCAACTTTCAGGTTGGTTTCACTTCTTCGTCAGTCCGGTCAGCAATCAATTCTTCATCACTTTCGTCACTTATTTCAAGGTTTTCGAAGTCTTCCAACACCAGATAAGTCCATTCAGGACTCTGATACTTGTTGTTTAGTCTTTTTATTCGGGCACTTCTTCGTTTAGGCTTTGTTCCAGACTGGTCAGGTTTACTGGAGTCTTGATTTTCTTGCTCAAGTTCTTCGTCGATAGTTTTTAGTCTAAGTCTCAATCTTTTGACAAATCTCTGTATTTTATCTCCTTTTCTGAATCTTTTAACTGGCACTGTGCTTTGGCCCTCTTCAAAGGCTCTTTAATTTTCACTCAGTTGTGGCACATCTGATTCAGTGTCTTGTTCCTTCTCTGTCTGACTAGTTCCAGGTCTTATTTCAGTTTCTTCTGCCTGGTTACTAAACTAGAGGGGTATAGATGCCTTCAAGGGGATTTGTTTAGACGACAATTAGTAATTCACAATAACTGAAAAGGATAAATAAATGATCCTTCTAGGAATTCAATTCATCAAAGCAAATTAATGATTATATATAACCAGAATTTAACAGAAACACTTCAAAAGTACATAGACAACAAACACAAAGGTGTATAGGTAATATAGAATTTATCAAGTGGTAAAAAGGATTGGTTTCATATACAGATATAAATGATTCAAAATTGATTAGGTCTGTAGGTGCATAAAAAGAATTGGTTAATAAATGACTCAACAGAACCTAAAAACACCTATCCAAAATCTAAGTAAATAACACAAAGAAAGGATGAGGTGGGTGTCGACGTTTCGGTCTCCTAGATAACACTTTCTGAGACCATCTTCAGGACTGGTGTCATTTGTATACTGTATCAAACCAAATGTAATCTCAATTACGATGCTTGAGATCGTTTATGTTCTAATGTGATCACACTTCATATCAGGGAGAGAGAATACAGCTACTCCTAATGGTAGTATGGGAACGCACCGATGTTAATTCAAGTTTAGTGACGCAGAATGTGAAGTCTGAACTCTGGTAATCTAAGGATTATATGATCGACGCGTGGATCAAAAAATTACGTGTCGTTGTTTTACGTGGCCCACGGAGAAAAGATAAGCAATTACAAATCCAATTTATCCGTGTGAGATATATGTAGGCCAGGGAATACGTCGTATTGTTAGTGTGACCCACGGAGAGATGAATAATTCAAAATCTCAGTCCAGAAGGAGCAGGCGGAATCATATAGGGCTTCGAACTTTTAATATGATTCTTCAATCTCTCAATGTGGTCGGCAATAGAAATCCAAACAGCAAACAGGAGGCAAACTACTTACTAAACTGGCCTTGTTCAGGTATGTGCTGGATTTAGCTTTGTTTTGTTTCAATTTCTTCTTCCTGAACACATTCATCTATTTCTATCTGATCCTGTTCAAACACTTTGAACTTTTGATTTTCTTCCGCTTGAACTTCTGCTCTAATTTCTATCTGTCCCTTTTCAGGCTCAGGAGTTCTTGGAGGTGTGTCGATAACCTGGTCTGTCCCTACCTGGCCTTCCTCATCAGATTTGATTTGGATTTCGATGATCTGATTATCTTCTTCTATTCCTGTCTCGTCCTCACTATCCCACTCTCTATCTAAGTAGGTTTGTCTTCTGGTTCTTATTGGATCGAGAGTCAGGTCGATTACTGGGACCCATTCATCTTGACTGGCGCTCCGTTGTTCTTCTTCAGCTACTTCAGGACCAATTTCAGGAGACCCCTCAGCTGCACAACCTTCAGCCTCAGTTTCTTCTGGTTCAGTCACTTTCTTCGTATGGCTGGCATGGATTCATCGTGGCACACATGCCCACTTCACAGCTGTTGTGGTAACCAGAATCACCTGTGTTCGTTTTCCCCGCTTCGGTGCAAGGTAACTCTTCCGAGTATGTTTCTTAACTACAACCCAATCACCTGGGTTCAAGTCATGGGCTGGAGTTGCTGGTCTGGCGACTGCGTCTTCCCCAATCTGGTGATAGATAGAATGCACTTGGTCATCTAGCTGCTTGCAGTACTCTAGGACCAAATCATCAGATATGTTTATCAGTTTGTGTCCTGGCACCCATGCTTTCCGCATTGCTCTTCCCATCAGAATCTCATGGGGACTCAGGCCTGTCTTCCGGTCTGGAATACTTCTAAGTCCCATCAAGACAAGGAGCAAAGCGTCAGGCCATTCCATTTGAGTAGATTCACACATTTTTCCCAATCTTGACTTGATAGTGCCATACAGTTGTTCCACCACTCCAGAAGTCTCTGGGCGATATGCACAGTGTAGTTTTTGTGTAATTTTGAATGCTTCACAGATTTGTCTTACTATTTCGCTATGGAAATGTCTACCTCTGTCTGATTCAATTGTGACTGGAAAACCGTACCTTGGTATCCGTTTCCTAAGTAACAATTTGGCTACAGTGATGCTATCGTTTCTGCGTGTAGGATAAGCTTCTACCCACTTTGAAAATAGGCAGACAATGACGAGGTACTTCATTACTCGACAGGGGGGTAACTGAATAAAGTCAAGTTGTAATCTTATGAAAGGACCTTCTGCTTTTCCAATTGTACCTGGTAAAACTACTGTTTTCTTTCCTGGATTGAATTGTTGACAGACTAAGCACCTCTGGCAGAGTGCCTCTGCTATGTTTCTGAATTTCAAATTGAACCATTTCTGTCTAAAGACACGTATCATGCCGTCTCTTCCTAAATGTGTATCTCCATGTATCAATCTAGCCATAGGAGCAAGCAGGCAGTCTGGCAACACAGGCATATCATCAAGGTAAACAATGACACCATCCTCATTCCTTCTCCGACAACCAAATTTTCTCCACCTTTCCTTTTCCTTTGGTTCTGCTGCATTCTGCAAATCTCTCACTTCTTCCCATGTTTTTATTTCTTCAAACACCATAAGTTGGCAGCTGTTTCCGCCTATCAGCGGATCTAGCGCTGAGAGGGAGAGCTCGCGGGAGTCTTGTCAGGCGCCATCCGCCACGCTGAATCGATGGACACGCCCCCTCAAGGCCACGCCCCCTTTCACTCGTATTAATAGAGCGCTGATCTGCGAGCGCGTCAGAATACCTTTACCCTCCTGAGGCACAGCCGGGAGCTAGCTTTGCGTGTTTTGCACATCTTAACTTTTAAAATACCTGTATATCTGTTTTTAAAACCTGCCCATTACTTGCTTATCTCCTGCCTGAAAGCATCCCCAGCAGCGGATCTAGCGCTGAGAGGGAGAGCTCGCGGGAGTCTTGTCAGGCGCCATCGGCCATCCTCAATCGAGGGACACGCCCCCTCGAGGCCACGCCCCCTTTCACTCGTATAAATAGAGCGCTGATCTGCGAGCGCGTCAGAATACCTTTACCCTCCTGAGGCACAGCCGGGAGCTAGCTTTGCGTATTTTGCACATCTTAACTTTTAAAATACCTGTATATCTGTTTTTAAAACCTGCCTGTTACCTGCTTATCTCCTGCCTGAAAGCATCCCCAGCAGCGGATCTAGCGCTGAGAGGGAGAGCTCGCGGGAGTCTTGTCAGGCGCCATCGGCTACGCTGAATCGAGAGACACGCCCCCCTTGAGGCCACACCCCCTCCCTGCCCCATAATTATGTGCATGCACAGGCAGAGCAGCGGGCGCGACGATTGCGCGCAGAAGGCGCGCATAAGGCAAGCTCGTCTGTGCTCGTCCGCGCCGAGTCCGGGCCTAGGGCCAGTCCCCCTGCATCCCAGTCCTCAGACCCTATACACTACAGTGCTGAAACCCTCCATAGTCTCAGGGCACCCACCAGCAACTGTAGTCGACACAGCTATCAAGCTGACACTCTGCCGCCTGCCTGTCTCAAATGCCATAACCCCCTCAAACCCAAAATAACTACTGAACCGTTACACGTCTTCCGCATGTTCTTATTGAACTGCCGCTCTCTCCCTAAACATAGGGTTGAAATTGTGCTTTTAATAGAGGAACACACACCAGACATACTGTTCCTAACAGAAACCTGGCTATCCCCTGACGCTGATCCAGCGGTCATAGACGCCCTCCCACCAGGTTTCCAAATCTCTCTGCAAGACCGGCCTAAAGGGAGAGGAGGAGGCCTGGCGATAATTCATAAAGAACAGCTTCACTGCCGAGTGGTTCCCGAAACCATCCCGGACTGTGAAAGCCTTACCTTTAACATTGAACTCTCACCTAACAGATGCCTCTCTGGCACTCTTATCTACCGCCCCCCCGGCCCCCCGAAGCAGTTCCACGTCAGTCTACCCTCAAACGTGGCTGAGCGTCTCAATATCACATCCAACTTCACCCTGCTAGGCGATTTTAATTTTCATTTCGACTCATCTTCAGATCACATAGCCGTGACTTTAGCAGATGATCTAGCAGCTCTGCAACTTACCCAACGGGTTACTACTCCCACCCACGTGAAGTGTCATCTGCTGGACCCGGTTTTCAGCAACTGCCCTGATCTTCTAACCAGTCCACCTATCCCCCTGCCCTGGACGGACCATTTTCTGATCCCCATCAGCTGGACTGCGCCTAAACCCCCTGCACCAGCACCTACCACGAGACTCATGAGAGCCTGGTCCCAACTAGCAGTTGATAATTGGACTAGCAAACTTGCTGAGAATCTACCCCTGATTAAAGACGACCCCGGCCTAGCAAACCAGGCATATGTCAACTGGATCACTCAATCTCTAGACGTCACTCTTCCCAAAAAGAAAATCACGCTCAAACGCTCCCACAAAACTGCCCCGTGGTACACGGAGGCTCTTAGGGACAAGAAACGACTTTGCAGGAAATCAGAAAGACGTTGGCGATCTGATTACTCTACAGACAATAAAACCCTTTACCGAGAAGCCATCAGTGAATATAAAACACTGATAAAAGCGGCCCAGGCCACATACTTCTCTGAGAAAATTCTGCCTGCTAAATCTAAACCCATGGAAATTTTCCAAATCATTAAAAAACTAACAAAACTGTCCCCTAGCTTGCAGGCGGACAAGTCCACCACCCACTGCAATAATGTTGCCGAATTCTTCCATCAGAAAATAAGCTCCATCTACTCTGCCTTTCCCCCGAAAAACCCCACCCCCTTAGCCCCTCCTTTCTATCCCACAGCCTCCCCCTCCAGTCAACACCTACCCACGCTGACTCACTTCCTTCCTTTGGATCTCGCTACCCTTGAACCCTTAGCACTGAAAGTAAAATCCGGATCCCCTGATGACCCAGCCCCGCCAGACATAATAATGGCAGCCTCGCAGACCACCCTGCCCATCATAAGGGAGGTTTTAAATGCCTCCATCTCCTCTGGCACGGTCCCGACCGTATGGAAGCAGGCCATGGTCAGAGCTTTATTGAAAAAGCCTAATTTGGACTCCACTGACCTGAGTAACTATCGCCCCATATCCCTGCTCCCATGGGCAAGTAAGATCCTGTAGAAATATATAAATCAACAATTAATAAACTTCC
The DNA here is from genome assembly GCF_964263255.1 of Lissotriton vulgaris. Taxonomy (NCBI): domain Eukaryota; kingdom Metazoa; phylum Chordata; class Amphibia; order Caudata; family Salamandridae; genus Lissotriton; species Lissotriton vulgaris. The sequence continues at coordinate 106,933,821 of NC_141698.1, forward strand.
TGGAAGATCACCACCTACTGGACCCCACCCAGACGGGCTTTAGACCGAAACACAGGACTGAGACCGCCCTCCTCATGGTTACCGAGGAAGCCAGACAAATCCTGGATCAAGGAGGATCGGTGGCAGTGATCCTCCTTGATCTCAGCGCGGCCTTCGATACGGTCAGCCATGACACCCTGCTGCACCGTATGTCCCAGGTCGGGATTAAGCACAAAGCCTGGTCTTGGTTCCAGTCCTTCTTAGAGGACAGATCCTTCCGTGTGTTCGAGGGAGAGTCTGTGTCCACCAGCAGACCTTTGAAATGCGGAGTCCCCCAGGGCTCCTCTCTAAGCCCTGCACTTTTTAACCTGTACATGAGGCCGCTGGCTGATGTCGTCCGCCCATTTGGGATTAAGATCATCTCCTATGTGGACGACACGCAGCTGGTGGTCTCACTGACGCAGGAGGCTAACCCACCTGCACTGGGCGGGCTTACTGAGTGCCTAGAGGAAGTGAAGACCTGGATGTCCCTATCGTCCCTAAAACTGAATGGGGACAAAACCGAGCTGATGCTCCTAGGCCCCCCAGATCTCAGCCTCCCCGCCTCCCTGTGGCCGCCCAGTCTGGGTTCCCCGCCAACTCCTAAAAACAGTATCAAGAGTCTCGGAGTCTGGCTGGACAGATCCCTGTCCTTTAACGTACAAGCCACAAAACTCTCAGCCACATGCTTTGGCATCATGAGGATGCTAAAGAAAATCTCCCTCTCCTCCCCTTGGAAGCCAAACAAGCAGCCGTACAAGGCTTAATTCAGTCACGCCTTGATTTTAACAATGTACTCTACCTTGGTGCCCCTGATTTCACTCTGAGAAGGCTTCAGATAGTCCAGAACTGCGCAGCACGCATTTTACTCGACCTCCCCCGCAGACAGTCAGTGAGGGCCGGATTGGTAACCCTCCACTGGCTACCGGTGCGCCAGAGAGTTATGTTTAAAGCTATGTGCATAGCACACCAGGCCTCCTGGAACACTGGCCCCAGGATTACTCGGAACCTAATTACCCACTACACGCCCAACAGAAGCCTACGCTCTAGTCAGACTTTCCTTGCAATGGCTCCCAGAATAAAAAGATCCAGATCCGGAGGCAGGACGTTTTCCTATAATGCTGCCAGGGCCTGGAACACCCTTCCGTTGCATCTCAGAGCCAACCCCAATCTCTCGGCCTTCCGCAAACAGCTGAAAACCTTTCTATTTCATCCAGTCTAATTAACTTTCACTTCTCTACCCTCCTGGGCCATTGTGCGGGTCCATGGTATTCCTAGCGCTTGGACGCCTCCGGGCAGCAATTCGCGCTCTACAAATGCACATCCAATCCAATCCAATCCAACCCCCATCTTTGTATTGATTGCTATTTTGTATTTGGCACAATGTTGGGCCAGTTGGTCAGCGTATCGCTTACCTGCTGTCACTTTGTCATCGCCAGATTTGTGAGCAGCACACTTGACCACTGCCAATTCTTTTGGTAACTGGATTGCTTCCAGTAATTCTTGCACACAATTCCCATTTCTGATAGGAGTACCTGAAGAAGTCAGGAACTCTCTTTGCAGCCACAGTTGGCCAAAGTCATGCACAACCCCATAACCATACTGGCTATCAGTGTATACTGCTATTTTCATGTTCCTCCCAAATTTACAGGCTTTTGCCAATGCAACCAATGCAACCAATTCGGCTACTTGTGCAGACTTTACTCCATATAAATAGGATGCTACCACTGGACCTCCTAAAGTGCATACTGCATAAGCAGCACTTAAGCCTCCATCCTCATGTCTCATACATGAGCCATCTGGGTGTGGTTTTGTGCTATACTCAGTCAGATCAAGGCAGTCATGCTCAACTTCTCCCTTCACTCCTGCTGTGAGTGAATTTGGTAGGAGGGTAGCTGGATTTAAGATATTACATCGGGCAATGGTTACATTTCCTGCACCTACAAGAATTCTCTCATACTTAGTCAGCCGACTAGGTGTGAGTTACTGAGTTTTGGTTCTGGTCAACAACATTACAACTGCATGTGTAACATACACAGTTACAGGATGTTCCATAATGATAGACTAACTTTGTTCAAGACTCATGCAAGTTGCAGCTACTGCTTTCAAACATCCAGGTAATCCAGCAGCCACTGGATCTAAAGTAGAGGAAAAATACGCTACAGGACGTCTGGTTAAACTATGATTTTGGGTCAGGACTGAAAGTGCACAATTGTCTTGTGTGCCACAAAACAGTGCAAACTCCTTTGAGTAGTCAGGCATTCCTAATGCGGGAGCTGTACACAGACATTCTCGTAATTTCGTAAAAGCTGTCATGCTTTCATCATCCCACTCCACTGGGTCTTTTGCTCCTTTCTTTGTCATTTTTATCAATGGTCTTGCTAGGACTGCAAATCCCACAATCCACTGCCTACAGTATCCTACAACTCCAAGAAACATTCTGATTTCTTTCTGGGTATTGGGTAGTTGCATGTTTCAAATTATCCTAATTCTTTCTGTGGTAACTTTCCTGATACCTCTCTCTATCTGGTGCCCCAGATATTTCACTGAGGAGGTACAGAACTGTGGTTTGGCTGGTGACACTTTATGTCCCTTTTCACCTAAATAGTTAATTAAGGCAATGGTGTCAACAACACAATCTTTCCTGCTTTTAGACGCCACCAAGAGGTCGTATTGCACCAGGACTGATTCTCTAGGCAATACCAAGGATTCAAGGCATTTTTTCAGAATTTGATTAAAAATCGAAGGACTCTCTGTGTACCCCTAAGGGACACGATTCCAGACGTAAACATGACTGTCGAATTCAAATGAGAAAATAAATTTGCTGTCTGGATGCAATGGTATTAAAAAGAAAGCATGGCATAGGTTGATGACAGTAAACCATCCAGCATTCCATGGTATTTGGTACAAGATCACTGCAGGGTTTGGCACAATTGGACAGCAAGGAACAACAATTTTATTTACCTTGCGCAGGTCCTGTACTACCCTGTACTTACCACTTGGTTTCTTTATTCCAATGATAGGTGAATTACAAGGACTGCTCAATACCTCCTGATGATGTCTGCTTCCAACAACCTTTTTATTTCAATAGCAATCCCTGCTTTCACTTCTGCACTCATTTTATACTGTTTAGTATTCGGGTAAATTGCATCTTCTTTTGTCGAAATTTTAATTGGGTCAACATTTGCCATTAATTCTACATCTTTTCCAGTAAAATCCCATACTTCTGGTTTCATTGTCTGTTGGAGCTCTTCAGGTAAGTCTTGTATTGTCAGTCTTTTAATTTCTGAGTCAGGTCTTATTAGCATTAATTTGTAGATTCCGTCTTCATCCGGGGTCTGAATTTCGACGCCATTTGGTGTGCAAAAGATGGTACAGTTCATTTTACACAGCAAATCTCGTCCTAGTAGGTTCACAGGACTTGAATCACAAACAACAAATCTATGCATCTCTTTGAAATTCCCTATTTTAATTTCCATGGGTTCTGTAACCGGGGTACTAATTAATTTATTAGAAACGCCCACTACTTGGATCGCTTCTCCCGAGAGGGGTAGGTTTGGAACGTCAGCTGTTCTCACAGTAGAACGAGTAGCACCAGTGTCCAACAGAAAGGTGACATCACTTCCTTCAACCTTTCCTTCAATGTATGGCCCTGACTGGTCTACCGGCAAGGAGGCGCCAAGCACGCACTCCTCGTCCTCCCCCCCTTAGGCACCGTCAGTAAGGTTCGTCACAGAGGAATGTATCATTTAACAGAAATTGCGAAGTTGCTGCATTTCTATCCTCCCTTCCTTCCCAAACCTCTGCTTCTTTGCCCTGTTGTACTTTGCTCCTATAGTTTGGTCTAGGTGCACGAGGCAACTGATTCTGTTTTACCTGTTGCTGTGTTTTCCGTGGTCCCTCATTCTGCGCCTGTGGATTTAAATCATTAATTTGCACATTATCATTCTGCACAGCCTTACACTCGTCCCTCCAGTGCCCCATCTTTTCGCACCCATGGCAGGGGAACTTCTTCCTGGCCTCCTCTCTGCTCATTTTTACTCATGGTTTTCCTCCACCCCCAGAGTTCTGATTCTGAGTATTCATCATTTTGCTTAACTGCTGTTCTTGGTGCTCTGCTAATTTTACTTGTGCCCACATGACTTTTTCTTTTAGTTCCTTTTTCTTGTTTTCCAGCTCATCTTCACAATACTTTGCATATTTTATGACCTCATCTATAGGTTTAGCTTGCCAACAGATCTTACTGTCTTTAATCCACTGGGAAATTTCAGGTCTTAATCTTAACACAAATCGATAAATGAAGTGGGTCATGTCCTTCATCTCTATATTATCCAAGCCACTGTATGTCTTGAACACCTGTAACAGTCGTTCATAGTATAAATGCACAGTTTCATCTCGATTCTTGGTAGTTCTATCTATTTGTGTCCAATCAGTTTCTTTTGCAGGCACCTTTCCTTTCAGGTACAGCCTTACCTGGTTGTACTTCCTCATCACCTCCCCTGAGGGAGCTCCTGTCTTTGGGTCTCTGGCGTATTCTTCACTTGGCCAATCAACAGCAATTTTATATTCTGTCCACAAATCTACGGGAACTACAATGTCAAAGAACCCATCTAGATTTTTCAGGAGGCATTTTTGAACTTTAACAAATCTCTCCACTTGTCTGTACCACTCTACAGGTTTCTCTCGTAATTTTGGGAAATCATTTGTAAATGACACAATAACTTGTCTGGACCATGGAACATGCTTCCATTTCTAATGATAATGGCATTACTCCTAGTCCTACTCCCTCACCTTCCTTCCATCCAATTGAGGCTCCGCCTCCCACCCAGACCCACCCCCAGCATAAAAACTCTGCCCGCCCCCTCCTCCACCTGTACGTAACAAGCCGAGCTAGCACTCAGTTGAACCTCACCGGGAGGGAGGGAGGGTCCTCGAAGGAAGGCGAGGGAGTAGGACTAGGAGTAATGCCATTATCGTTAGAAATGGAAATGGAAGATCGGCTTGCAGATCTTCAAAACGAAGATATTGTAATAATAATAATGGCAAAACAAGGCATGAGCAGAGGGAAAGACGCGGCACTGAGGCAGCCTACCTTGGTGGAAGCGTTTACCTCGAGGAGAGGCTCGCAGCCAGACACGGAGATCACCGCTAACAGAGACGCCAGCAGAGACGCCCTCGAGGACGCAGCGGCGGAGTCAGCAGCAGAGACCGACGCTTCCAGCGCGAAGACAGCGGTTGCTAGGCAACCCAGAGACCCGGCAGCAGCAAGCATCGGCAGTGGTAGCGAAGGCGGAGAGGAAACGGGAGCTGCAGCGCTGAAGGTAACTCAAGCCTCAGCTTCAGGTGTCAGGGGGGCAAAAGTCGCTCAAAGGGGCTAGCAACGACACAACATGAACTGTAACTGTAGAGAAGAGCCCACATAAACCTAACGCAGTAGGAAGTGCAGACATGCTGGAAGTGTTAATTCAGCTGGAAGCAGAATTGAGTGATAAAGGGCTGAAGCAGAGTAACAATGGGGCTAATTCTCTATCGGAAGCAGGAAAAAGTACAAAATTAGGCGCAGAAAATAAAAACGCTGAACTGGAGAAAAGAGAGGGAGCCTCACTGGAGGGAGACTGCTTCTTTTCAGTGAATGAGGATGCTGATACTACTCAATCAAGCAATGAGGTTACAGAAGAATCAGATGAAGATTCGAGTTCTGGTTCAAGTTCATCTGTAAAAGATACTACGCAGAGAAGGAGAAGGTCAAAGGGTAAAAGATATGGTGGAGGATTGGATTCGCCAGTAATGGGGGGGAAGGAAGCTAGATTGGGATTACTCTGCAACATCCCAGACTTATACAGAAGAAAGTAACCCACAAGCTTCAGGTAATACCCCCATACCGGCGCAGTATATGGCCCCTTTTGACACGATATGTTCTACTCTTAATCAGATGCAAGGGGAAGCAAGGTCGGAAAGCCGTAGGGCTAGACAAGCCGCAAAGAAAATTCAAAATACCCTTAGAAAAGTTAACAAACTATATGAAGGTCTCAGCGAAAGAGTGACCGAGGTGGAGGCTCAGACTGGAAAACTGGAGGACGATGTTGTGGGTTGGCAGGACTTTAAAATGGAGCAGGAAAAGTTGTCAATTGATTTACAATGGAAGCTGGAGGATTTTGAGAACCGCCAGAGACGGAACAACATACGCATTTTGGGAGTAGAGGAAGGAAAAGAGGGAGATGACATTATGCGCTTTGTGGTTAATTTGTTGAGCGGTGCTTTTCCTGAATCGGAGTGGGAGAGAGAGATACAACGAGCGCACAGGTTTCCCTTTACTATTAGGAAAAATCATGGGGAAAAGAGACAGGCAGCTCAGCACCCTTTGCCCAGAGCCATCTTTATTTATGTCGGGAACTATCTGCTTAGAGAGGAGATAATGGACAAGGCCAGGCCGTATAAGAAAAGATCTTTTGATGGAGTCACTTTTTTCGCCAGGCCAGATTTCTGCCACACAACGGTGGAGTGAAGATGGAGACTGAGGCAGCTTATCAAACTCTTTCAGTCTTTGGGCTCTGAGGCCTTTCTCTTATTTCCAGCAAGACTGAAAGTGGTTACAAGGGGTAGAATAAACATATTTCTATCAGAGATAAAGGCCCAGCAATACTTGGAGGAGATTAAGTCACAGAAAGGGGGCTGAGAAGTTAAAGATGACATAGTTGGAAATGCCAGATTTTGATACTCAGCTGTTCGAAGGGTTGGGTAAATTTACAGTAAAGAGTAAAATGACATAGAGGTGTATATAATAATCGGGGTGTTAGGTATAGGGGAGCGATATCCACAGGCCACTGCGGCTGCACATAGGTCTTATGGACCTATTTGCCTGTAAAGGGGGGGAGGGGGGGTGGTCACCAGAGGGGAGGTAGGGTGGGAGCAGGGGTAGAGGGGGTTGAAGGGAGGGTTAAAAATACAAAAAAAGGGGTGAAAAAATGTAAGAATCAGCACAAGAAAGCACAATTCAGAACATAAGGAAGGAACTTCTATTTGTATTCAACAATTAAAGTAACGAGGATACATGATATATATCAGGTTTATTTTGAGAACAAAATGCTAGATCTTGAATGGTATGTTGAGTCGGGTAAAACTAATGATTTAGATAAATGACCTGTAGGATAGCTACTATCAATATCTGTGGGCTGAATGACTCGGGGGAAAAGATTAAAAGTGGCAGCACTGCTTAGGACACTTAAGTTGGACTTGGTCTGCCTCCAAGAAACGCATGTCGAAGCTTCCAAGAGTTATATAATGAGCCATCTAGGATTTTCGGTACTGGCAAATACTTTGCAAGAGACGAAACACAGAGGAGTAGCGGTATTAGGAAGACCCACTGATGTAGAAGTAATTAGGAAATCAGAGGATAAGTGGGGAAGGTGGGTAATACTAGAAATAAAATTTAAGGGAGAAAAATGCACCATAGTTTCTGTGTATGGCTCGACAGAGGACGACCCGGACATGTTTCAATTTTTAGATACAGAGCTGGCATTATGGCCTGAGCCAATTGTATGCTGTGGAGACCTTAACATTCACGATCCTACTAGTTCATTTGGACAAATGGGGGGTATATATATATAGGAAGGAAAAAGAGAACCCACAGGGCACTTTCAGAAATGGTAGCAAATAATTCTTTAGTTGACCCTTGGATAAAAATGAATCCAGGCATCGATGGTAGCACATTTTATTCAGCCCCACATAAAGTACTTGTTAGGCTGGATTATTTTTTGATTTCATCCTCCCTGATATCAGAAGCACAAATAGATAAACAGCCTCGAATTGTTTCAGATCACAGTCCGCTGATCTTAACGCTTAAACTGGGTCAGGCGCAAATGAAAGATAGGCAGTGGACATTTGATAGAGCCCTGTTGAAAGATGAAGGCTATAGGTGTTACATGACAGGATGGATCAGATCCTATTGGGAAATTAATAAGGATACAGCCCCAGTGGGAGTAGTGTGGGATGCTTTTAAGGCAGGAGTACGGGGAGAAACAATGAGCTATGTATTCTCAGCTCAGAAAAAGACAAGACTCAAAACTAGTGAAGTTGTACAAAACTTGATGAGGGTGTAGGAGGAGTTGGCGCAGGCTTTAAGAAATAGGGCACCAATAGAAGAACATCTATTAAAAATTGTGGCACTCAGGGTGGAGGTGACAGAAAGTATTTCTAAAAAAGCAGCAGAGAATTATCTGACTAAGAGAGAAGCTGCCTATGAGTTAAGTGAGAAGGTAGGCCATTTACTAGCAGTACGCACCAGACAGAGACTAGCTGCATCGGACATTGCTGAGATTGTGAACGAAAATGGAATTTTGGTTACTGAAGTAGACAGAGTGAGAGATGTATTCAGGCAGTTTTATGAAAAATTATATACTAGGGATAGGATGGGAACGGTGGATGAGATGGAAAGCTACTTAAGGGATGGTACCTCGCCAGGCGTGACGGATGAGGAGAAAGATAGATTTAACAGGGGAATCCCCTTTTACTCTAGAAGAATTTATCATGGCATTAAGCACGCTTCCGGCAGGTAAAGCTGCCGGACCGGATCAGCTACCGGTGGAGTTTTATAAGGTATTTTATCAAACAGTGGGAATGGAAATGTTTAATGTCATGATGGAGGCACAGAAAGGAGATAAAGTACCGGAATCATGGGGGGAAGCAGACATCATTGTTATTTAAAAAAAAGGGAAAAATTTGACACTCCCAGGTTCATACAGGCCTATTACATTGATGAACGCGGACACGAAGATATATTCTAAGATTGTAGCAACAAGACTGGCAGGAGTAATAGAGGGATTGGTAAGTCACACTCAGCATGGCTTTATTCCTGGAAAAGGAACGACACAACATGTCAGACAAGTAATTAAAACGTTTGATGCAGCAAATGCCCTGGGGGACTCTATCGCTGCACTATTTTTAGATGCCGAAAAGGCGTTTGATAGAGTCTCCTGGGAATATTTATGGCAAACATTAAGATGGAATGGATTTGGAAATAGTTTTGTAACAGCAATGCAGACACTCTATAAAAACCCAACAGCAAGGATCAGAGTAAACAGAGGAAAATCGTCAGCAGTTAGGATTGGGAGAGGGACTAGACAGGGCTGCCCGTCATCGCCATTACTATTTGCCCTTTACCTAGACCCCTTGATAAGGAAAATTGAAAGCAATGTAAGGATCCCTTCAGTAAGGTTGAATGGATGTGAAATTAAGACGCTCGCCTACGCTGACGATATTGCTATCCTGACTCCTAATCCTAGTATGGCCATAGTGGAAATTGAGGCTGAGGCACAAAGGTTTGGGCAAATATCTGGGTACAGCCTGAATACCTCCAAAACTCAAATAGTCTGTAATCAACATATGGTGTTTAATGATCAAAGAGTTGTGGACTCTGCTGTATATCTGGGGGTTGCAATTACAGCTGATTTAGACGTGTTGGTACAGAATAACATCGCGCCACTCCTGACAAAAGTCAAGTCCGATTTAGACCGAATGAATAATCTGCATCTATCATTAGTAGGTTGCACTAATGTTATAAAAATGTTAATATTGCCGAAATTTCTGTATTTTTTTAGGACAATACCATTATTTTTTGAGTTGAAATGGTTTAATGATTTGGAAAAAATTCTGAACAGATTTATTTGGGCCCATGGTAAGACCCGTAGGGCATATCGTTTTATGTCTTTGCCTAGAGAAAAGGGGGGTGGGGGGTGCCTGATTTCAGATTATATTATTGGGCATCTGCACTCCAGTATATGCGGGGACTGATAGGGGGGGGTGGTTGTAATGGCAGAGTTTTTGGCTTTATTTAGCAGTGATATAGATCATTAATCTTGCTCGCATCTAGTATAGGTATTCTTAGCCTGTGTTGGCCCTTTTAAGCCCTTTTTCCAGACCTAGAAGAGGATAGCTGCTTAATATGCCTTTATTCTTGACTTTAACCTGTCTATTGCCTATTGGCTTTGACATATTAGACACATTGGTATGGTTTATGTAGGTATTCTGACAGAGCTAAGGAGCATTTCACCCCTTTCAGGCCTACAGGCCTAGAGCTAGAGGGACTCCATCTTGATGAAGCTGAGAGGCTTTTCAGGGCAAAGGCAAAGTTTATAGTTAAGGCTGTTTTTCACTTGGAGAGAACCGGTCTGGGCCAGCCCTTATCGGTAGGCTGTATTATTCTCTGTGTTGAAGACACCACAAAAGGCTGGCCAGCTGGGTGTGTGTCCTTGATGCGAAGTGGTGCAGAGATCTGGTGGGCGGCAGGCTGATGGCTGGAACTTTCCATGAGGAAACAGCATTCTATATCAGTGAAGTGCAAAGGCGGAGTCAGTCAGTCAAGCAGAGAGTCGAGCAGTGGAGTGGAGTTGGCAGAGAGAGAGAGAGGGTTCAAGCTGGAGAAGAGCTGAGTTGAATAGTGAGCTGGAACTGAAGGAAGCAGTCAGAAGCAGTTGCTTATCAGGAGGAGGTGTGAATAGCTGGAGTCTGAAGTAATGCCTTTTAGAAGAGACGGAGGAGAGATCGTGGACTAACCTATGGGAGCAGATGGAGTTAATTGGACATTGGCGCAGAGACAGAGTGAATAAGCTAGTGGAATGAACGGTGATCAGAGCGGCAGGAACCATTAAGATTGAAGATAGAAGGTGGAGACAGTTCGTGTGGGGGAGAGGAGTCCAGAGACAGAGCGATCAGCGCAGAGGTGTACCCAAGAGTGCAGGAGAGAGAGAGAGTCTGAGATGAGCCAAGGCACAGATGAGAGAGGAACCCAGATGACAGCTAGAACAAGACTTCACACTAATCAGGTGATATTGTTTTCATCACATTAGTTTACTTTACACTTGCATCTTAATCTTGTCCTTATTCCCTAGGCTATTGTATGTTTAAATCTTTTCTCTTTCAGCGGAGTGTTCCTGTTATGTTTAATCTTTTCTCTTTCAGCGGAGTGTTCTACCTATAGTCTTTGTCAGATCTGTGTAAATGTTTATATTGTTGTAATAAAATAACCCCCCAGTTTATAACAAACTGGTGTGTATCTCCTATTCTTGTTCACTGAAGGTAAATGTATCTCCTAGGTAGTTACTAGGTACGTGAATGGATGAGTAATCCCAATCAGGTAAGTGGTGATCACATAAATAGGGAGTGAGTGGACCTATGATGTCAAGAGTAGGAGATATATGAGATTAATTGGCTAACTCCTAATATTGTAGTAGCAGACCCTTAGTGAAGAGACTTCCCACTATATATATATATAGGTATTCATAGGAATGTGGTCGTCGTTGATATGCGGCGTTAGTGAGAACACTGGGTGGGAGACCAGTGTGGATACCCACTGGATTGTGGCTTGAATAAGTGAGAACACTAGGAGGTCGAACTAGTGTGTAGTTTTGCAGGATTGCAAACACTTTGGAAAAGGGAGCATTGGGTTCTGCAGGCCCATGTGTAGACGCACCGGATTGTGTGTCATATCTGCCCTAGGGTAGAACGGTCTGGGTCAGGGTGGCCGCGAGACCAACTGATGTGAATAAGTGTGGTGTAGGGTATGGATATCCCTAGTAATCAGTGAGTATTCTTAGTATCCCTATAGATTTAGTGGTGTTTTTAATAATATGAGCTTGTATATTGCGAGTTCCCCATCCTCAGGTAGGTACCAGGTGCCTGGATAGTTGGTCCTGAGGAGGGATGTGATTACGTTCTGGCTGGGTTGGAGGGGCCCCTAGGGGCTGATCCCACCTACTCAGAAAATCCGGCCATAACAGTGGTGTAGACGTTAGAACAACGAATGATTCATCTAGGATATACTCCATTGTGTTGGGACCGGAGGTAGAGAACTCCTTCCTCAAATGTATTGATTTCGCTTATTTCAAAAAGAACTAGATTCAAGACGGTCCAAGCCGCAATTAAGATTTGGAATGCAGTGACGAAAAAAATTGGTCTGGGCCGATACAACTGGTATACGAGGCTGTATAAAAATGTCTCCCTCCCAGCGCAGATTTTTGGCGACAGTATAATGGCGGGCTGGGTGGAGAAGGGGATAGTACAGCTTGGGGATGTGAGGAATATGGAGGGGATGCTCCAATTTACAGATTTAATGATCAAATTTGGGTTAGACAGGAGGGACCTTTTCAAATTTTTTCAGCTAAGAAGCTTTCTGTGGAATAAGCAGGGTGGAAGTATAGGGTTTGCTAAAGTAGAAATTCTCGAGAAAATAAGACTGGGGGGTGATTGTTCAATACGGTGCTTTTATGCAAATTTGTTAGCAGGGAAATCAGATGACATAGATAAGCATAGTAAAAAGTGGGCAGACAAGTTGGAAGGGGAGTCCTGTTGGTTTAAGGAGTCACTGGACTTAGGGCGAACTCTCCTGTGTTCAGCACCGCTTCAATCGCAGCAGTATAAAACTCTTTACTCGCTTTACTTTACCCCTGCAAAAATAGCAAAATGGGGGGGCACCACAGGAATCACATGCCCAAGATGTAGCTCCCTTGACGCAGATTTAATACATTTATTTGCTGTATGCCCGCAGATACAGACAACGATAAAGGATATAGAGAAGTTTCTGGATGTCACTTTAAATATTCGGATTACTTTAAAACCCCCAGAAATACTGCTTGGGATAGTCACAGATACTAGTGTTATCCAGAGGGAGTTCATCTTTGTCGCAATGGCAGTTTTTAGGCTTTGTATAGCCAGGGCTTGGTTAGATAAAACCCCCCCTGGAATGCAAGTCTGGCTGTCTAACCTTTTATCAACCTATAATTTGGAAAAAAATATATATGCCCGGAAAGGCAGGAAAGGGAGGAGATTGGGGTTAAGGATATGGGACCCTATTATAAAATGGAAAGAAGGATTGGATCTGTGAGATTGGATCAGACAAAGTAATGGCAATTGAAATAACCTGTGTAGATGCTGATATGGTGTTTTAATGAATTCCTAATAGTTTTCTTTTTTGTATGATGTAATACGATAAATGAATACAATGTATGGTTGTAGAATATATAATGAATTGTGTGAATTGTGCAATGGTATAATAAAAAAAGAAAAAAAAAAAATTACCACATTCTATTTATCAGCTCACAAGGAGGATGAAAGAAAGCTGTTGCGTTTTAAATAAAAATTATCTTGCCAATTCTATAAAAAAAAAGAAATGGAAGCATTACCTCCCGTCCCTCCCTCGCCTTCCTTCCATACAATTGAGGACATAGCAAGCAGAAGAAAACCGAGACGGACAACTGAGTGATAAAGAACACCAAAATGTAATACAGTGCCCAAAACACAGCAGATCAACATCCCTGGCCCTGCATAGAGGACAAGACCCTGTGGCCCAGAACATTATCCAAACGTTCTAGACTCGCAATTCGATAGTGGCGGACAAAAGTAGACGGAGAAGACCAAGTCGCCGCCCTACAAATCTCCGCCACAGAAGCCCCCTGCAACTCAGCCACCGTAGCAGCCATACTGCGAGTGGAACGCCCCTGAACCCCCACAGGAGGAACCACACCCTTAAGATGGTAAGCTAGCAAGACCGTGGACCTAATCCAACGACTCAAAGAGGCCGTGGAAGGCTTAACCCCTTTCCGAGCCGGACCAAAGTTAACAAACAAAGAGTCCCCCCACCCGGAAGGACTCAACAACATGGAGGTACCACAGCAATGCCCGTCGGACATCCAAACAATGCAAGCGAGAATCCTCAGCCGAGGAAGGAGCAGGACCGAACTCAGGCAAAATCACCTCCTGACTGAGGTGAAAAGCCGAATTGACCTTAGGGACAAAGGACGAAACGGGAACCAGAACCACCCGATCCGAAAAGACTTTACAAAAAGGAAACTTGCAAGACAAGGCCCCCAACTCCCCCAAGCGCCTCGCAGAGGTGATAGCGACCAAAAAGCAAGTTTTAAAAGTCAAGAGACGCAACTCGAGACCCTCAAGGGGCTCAAAGGGAGGACCAGACAGGACATCCAACACCAGATGCAAATCCCACGAAGGGAAGGACCGAACAGGGCGGGGAAACAAGTTCAACAGACCCCGAAAAAAACGAGGCATCAGCGCCCCATCATCCTGCAAATTACGCCAGGAGCCCCAAAAGGCCTGAATAGCTGCCCACTGCACCCGCAGAGAAGCCACCGACAGCCCCAGAAGAGCCCCATCCTGAAGGAACTGCATCACCAAAAAGAGGTCAGCAAGCGTGGGGTCAACACCCTTACCAGCACACCAGACCGAAAAAGACCCGCCAATGCCTGGCATAGGACAGCAGAGTGGAGGCCAATCAACACAGTTCTTGCTCAGCTTATGAAACACCCCTTTGAGCTGGTACACAGACCTGATCTTGAGTATCTTTCCTGGAAAACGGCGCTCCTTCAAGCCCTTACCTCGGTGAGGCAAGTAAGTGAGCTTCATGCATTTTCAATTTAAGACCCTTTCCTTCAGTTCAAACACGACAGGGTTATACTAAGAACAAATCCTAAGTTTGTGCCTAAGGTCCCGTCAGACTTTCACCTCACTGAACCTATAGTCTTACGATCCTTTTTTCCAAATCCTCAAATGATGGCAGAAAGAACTCTGCATTCTCTGTATCTTAAACAGTGCCTAAAGTTTAACATTGACAAGACAAAGACTTTCCGCAAATCCAACCATTTCTTTGTGGCTTACAGTCAACCTAGAAAAGGTCTTCCACTCACTAAACAAAGTATCTCTCGCTAGATCTCTGCAGCTGTTACTTTCTGTCACCAGCAAGCGGGACAACCCCTACGTTCCAAGGTTCGAGCCCATTCCACTAGGGCAATTTCTACCTCGATGGCACTCTTTGCCGGTGTGCCTATCACAGACATTTGCAGAGCAGCAACATGGAAGACACCGCATACATTTACCATACTTAACAACAAGGGGTGGTGATGGACAGAGTCTCTGAATTAAGCAGAATACTCTCACCCAGTCAAGAGATCAGGGCTAGATCCAACACCGTTTTTTAGCTCACTGCACCATCCCAGCTCAGAACATGGCTATATGCAAATTAGTCTGTTCCTGTCCCAGTGCATGATGGGAACAGGGCAAACCAAACTACCAAGCCAATTCTTACACTGGGAAGGAAACAAGCTTCCGGGGACCGGTTTCTGGCATTTCAGCCGTCGTCGGCCCGGCTTGCTTGAATCCTGATGGTGCAATGAGCAAGGGACTCACATCTGAGTATACCCTTCCATGCTTAGGGTGGACAAAATATTTAACAACAAGGGGTGGTGATGGACAGAGTCTCTGAATTAAGCAGAATACTCTCCCCCAGTCAAGAGATCAGGGCTAGATCCAACACTGTTTTTTAGCTCACTGCACCATCCCAGCTCAGAACATGGCTATATGCAAATTAGTCTGTTCCTGTCCCAGTGCATGATGGGAACAGGGCAAACCAAACTACCAAGCCAATTCTTACACTGGGAAGGAAACAAGCTTCCGGGGACCGGTTTCTGGTATTTCAGCCGTCGTCGTCCCGGCTTGCTTGAATCCTGATGGTGCAATGAGCAAGGGACTCACATCTGAGTATACCCTTCCACGCTTAGGGTGGACAAAATATTTAACAACGAGGGGTGGTGATGGACAGAGTCTCTGAATTAAGCAGAATACTCTCACCCAGTCAAGAGATCAGGGCTAGATCCAACACCGCATTACTGCTTGTATACGGAACTCATGAAGGATGTTGCAGGGGGACAGGCAGTACTACGTCATCTATTTCGATCCCACCATCCTTTCTTTTATATGTACATTTCTCTATTGTGTTCCTTAATGGTTTCTTTGATTGCAATTTGGTACTTTCTATGTTTCACATTGATATGTTATTATCTGGTGAATTCTTATATGCTGTACCATCCGAAATGTGCTTATCATTGCTTACTACTTTGATTCAGGCATGTGAATCTATGAAAGATACCCTAAAACTGGATAAGAAATGCGTTACTTACCTGTAACTGCAGTTATCCAGTATTGGTATCTTTCATAGATTCACATGCAACCCACCCACCTCCCCTGGAAGGGCTCAGCTAGGGGCCGATTACGATGGCGAGCGTATCGCCCCCCACCGGGATGGAGGTGGTCACCGCCGGCCCGGCGGGGGCGATCCGCCCGCCATCGTGACAGCAAAGACCCCCGCCACATTATGATGGCTGGGGGGTCCACGATGGACAAAGACCGCTCGCCGCTTCTACTGGCGGAAAAAGGGGTTTAATATGGTGGCGGTGTCTGGAAGACACTGCAATCCATATTACGATGCAGGCCGTGATCAGCCTTTCCATGGCTGTATTGCGGGCGGTCCCTTTTGTAGCTGTGAAAGTCCGCCCGCCATCATACGTTTTCTCAGTAATACACCTACTATACTGTGCTTACAAAAATCTGAGGGACTAGAGCTCCTTTCAGGAAGGTTCCAGAGGGTGGTGATAGCTGATCGGCTCTTCTCTAGAGTTTGGGCCGAAGACGGCTGAAATGCCAGAAATCGGTCCCCGGTAGCTTGTTTCCTTTCCAGTATAAGAATTGGCTTGGTAGTTTGGTCTGCCTTGTTGCCATGATGCACTGGGCCAGGGTCAGACTAATTTGCATATAGCCAAGTTCTGAGCTGGGATGGTGCAGTGAGCTAAAAAACGGTGATGGATAAAGCCCTGATCTTTGGACTGGGTAAGAGTGGTCTGTTTAATTCAGACACTCTGTTCATCACCACCCCCTTTTCTGAATCATTTTTGTCCACCACAAGCGTGGAAGGGTATACTCAGATGTGAGTCCCTAGCTCATTGCACCATCAGGATTCAAGCAAGCCGGGCCGAAGACGGCTGAAATGCCAGAAACCGGTCCCCGGTAGCTTGTTTCCTTCCCACCACCCCCTTTTCTGAATCTTTTTACAAAAGGACTTGGATATGTTACTAATGTGAAGCCTTTTGCCTATTACTCTATATGTCTAATGGGACGTTACTTTATTTATGTACCGGGGACTCCTTTCCCGACGACGGGGCATGATTCAGGCATGTGAATCTATGAAAGATACCAATTCTGGATAACTGCAGTTACAGGTAAGTAACGCATTTCTTATGTTCTCCACCTGCCCCAGAATAGAAGTAATTGATCTGGAAATAATTTGTTTTCTGGGGGATGTATTGAAAGGTGACATCTCTCTGTCACCTCAGCTTATGAAACTAGGGGTAGCTGAACCAGAAAGAAAAATTGGTGGAGAGTTAATCTTTATAGCAATGTCAGTCTTTAGACTCTGTGTAGCCTCAGTTTGGCTTGATCCTCTACCTGGACCTTTCAGCAATGGAAGGGGCGCTTTTTGCACATTTATAACTTAGAGATGGTACTTTATGAACGAAAAGGTAAAAAGGGAAGTATTAAAGGAAAAATGATTTGGGGGCCAATATTAGCCTCTGCTTCTCTGTCTACACAGAATGAGTGAATTTTGTTCTCTATCGGAGGTTGATTCATTATGGTTGTGTATTTATGATTCATTTAATCAAATGACATTTTTTCATTTGTACTCTATTTATGCATATACTAGCCTGCTGCTGCAATATATGCGTCTATGGAAAAAAAATGCCTCCTTCTTACATACAGAAATCCGCATTACGTAAAATTACCTATGCAGCAAAGCCATATTCTAAAAAACATGAATAGACCACTTCTGTGATATTAAATTCAAATTTGTAACAAAAAACAAGAGAAGTATGGATGAGAAGTAAAGATGATGGGTGAGAAGTAGGGATGAGAAGTACGAATAATAGATGAGAAGTAGGGATGATGGATGAGAATTAGGGATGAGAAGTAAGGATGAGGGATGGGAAGTAGAGATGAAGGATGACAAATAGGGCTGAGAAGCCGAATGGTAAGAAGTGATGAGGACGAGAATTAGGGATGAAACATAGGGAAGATAGATAAGAAATAGGGATGATGGATGAGACATAGGTTTGAGAAGCAGGGATGAGAAGTAAGGATGATGGATGAGAAATATGGATGAGAAGCAGGGATGATGGAAGAGAAGTAGAGGTGATAGATAAGAAGTCGGGATGATGAATGAGAAGCATGGATTAAGGATTAGAAATAGAGATGATGGAAGAGAAGCAGGGATGAGGGATGAGAAGTAAGGAGATGGATAAGAAATAGGAATGATGGATGAGAAGCAGGTATGAGGGATGAGAAGTAGGGATGATGGAAGAGTGGTAGGGATGAGAAGTTGGGATGAGGGATGAGAAGCAGGCATGATTGAAGAGAAGTAGGGGTAGTGGATGTGAAGTAGGGATGAGAAGCAGAGGTGAGAAGTAGGGATGATGGAAGAGAAGTACAAATGATGGATAAGAAGTAGGGATGAGAAGTAGGGATGAAGGATGAGAAGCAGGGATGAGAGATGAGAAGTAGGGATGATGGAAGAGAAGTAGGGATGAGGGATAAGACATTGGGATGATGAAAGAGAAGTAGGAATGATAGGTGAAAAGTAGGGATGAGAAGTAGGGATGATGGAAGAGAAGTAAGGATAATGGGTGACAAGTAGGGATGATAGATGAGAAGTAGGACTGAGAAGCAGGGATTAGAAGTAGGGATGATGAAAGAGTTGTAGGAATGAAGAATGAAAAGTAGGAATGAGAAGTTAGGATGATGTATGAAAAGTAGGGATGAGAAGTTGAGATGATGGATGAGAAGTAGGGATGATGGATGAGGAGTAGGGATGGGAAGCATGGATGAAGGATGAAAAGAAGGGATGATGGGTGAGAAGTAGGGATGATGGTGAGAAATAGGGATGATAAATTGAGATTATGGAAGAGAAGAAAGGATGGGGGATGAGAAGTAGGGATAAGTAAGGATGAGGGATGAGAAGTAGGGGTGGTGGATGTGAAGTAGGGATTAGAAGCAGTTGAGAAGTCGGGATGATGGAAGAGAAGTAGCAGTGATGGATGAGATGTAGGGATGAAAAGCAGGGATGGGAAGTAGGTATGATGTATGAGAAGTAGGGATGAGAAGCAGGGATGAAGGAAGAGAAGTAGGAATGTTGGATGAGAAGTAGGGATGAAAAGCTGGGATGAGGAATGAGCATTAGGGACGATGGAAGAGAAGTAGGAATGATAAATAAGAAGTAGGGATGATGGAAGAGAAGTCGGTGAGAAGTAGGTATGATGGATGAGAAGTACGGACGAGAACCAGGGATGATGGATGAGAAGCAGGGATGAAGAATGAGAAGTAGGGATAATGGAAGAGAAGTAGCAACAATGGACGAGAAGTAGGGATGATGGATGAGTAGTAGGAAAGTGGATGAGGAGTAGGGATGAGATGTTTGGATGATGGAGGAGAAGTAGGGATGAGAAGTTGGGATGAAGGATGAGAAGTTGGGATGAAGGATGAGAAGTAGGGATGATGGATGAGAAGTAGGGATGATGGATGAGAAGTAGAGATACGAAGCAGTGATAAAAGGTGAGAAGTAAGGATGATTGACGAGAATTAGGGATTATGCTTGAGAAATAAGAGATGGGAAGTAGGGATTAGGCGTGAGAAATGAGAATGTCCTGAAATGGATGCTGTACACACTGTAGCTGCTGTACGAGAGACCCACACCCAGGACAGACATTCTGAGGGGGACCCCTTCATTTATAGAAAACGTGGGGCCAGCACCGCCAGAGCTGCAGGGGTGTCAATAGCGGCCCCTGAGCATATTTCCCAAACACTGATTGGTTCTTTTTGTAATGAACTTGCTCCTGTATTTAATATGCGGGTATCGATGCCACCACGTGTATGGAACTGATGCTGTTTCAATAGAAATTTTATAGAGCTGCACATGCCCGGACAACACAGTGGTGTGCATCACACATGGATATGCAGCGTTCCTTCAGTGGTGCTCATCCTCGTCAGCACACTTCTTGTTTAAGGTTTACAAAATAATTATGACAATTATTGTATTCTCTCCAGATTCTTTGGTGTTAAATTAATTTTGGCTTATTTGAGAAAGTGAAGGAAGCAGCTGAAACTCTTAGAGTGAGCATCTTCAAGCCTATCTTTGGTTTGTTCAATGCAGATCATACAGCTGTTAACTAAAGGAAACAAACAACGTACCCAAGAACCTACGGCTGCTAACAAGACATCTTCACGGTCACATGCAGTACTGCAGGTTAAAGTGAAGCAGAAATGCAAAGTAAAGGAGAACAATGAGGAAGTGCGTGTGGGAAGACTGTTTATGATAGACCTGGCAGGGTCTGAAAGAGCGTCTCAGGTATGTCTAATTGATAGCAAGATATACATTTCTGCTGTAGGCAATGAAGTATATATATATATTAGGTCACTGAGTGACGACCCCCAGAATATTCATACTGCTTTTTATGGTCTGGCATGACAGCTCAGCAATCTCCAGACTATTACGTAAGCATCATTAGAGAGGGGTTTGGCTCCGCTCACCTGTTGAGATCCAGGAGTGCATGTTTTGGTTTGGCAGACGTTCCACAGAAAAGTGGGTGCCTGCCAGGCAGCTGCAATCATCTATCCAGCTGCCTGAGCTTGAATTTATATTGGCACACATGACGTTGTAATGCAAGAAAAGTGTCTTAGATAACTAGATAAATTATTGTGTTTCTTTTTCTCTTGCAGCAGCACAGTTGGGAGGACAGCCTTGATTAATGCATTGCAGTCCCGGGCCCTACCCTCCCATTCCATTACAACTAACTTTAAACTACAGAGAGCAGATTTGTGTTTGAGGCCAGTATGGTTTACCCATGCCTACACTACTCTACCTGGATTTTTAGGTCTGGCTTGACAGTGCAACTGTCAAGTGAACTTATGTGAACAACAAAAAAGGACTTTCAGAGTACTACTTAAGAGAGGGATTTAGGCTCCATCCACATGATGGTTGCCCTGTATACAGGATTAGATTTGTTCAAATGTATGTGCTTTTACCAAAAACACTGCTTATATTGCAATTTATGGCTTTTGGTATAGCTTATACTCGATACAGGGCTGTGTTGGGTATGGTGGCAAGTCAATGACCACGGCTATAGGCCTGATCTGTTTATGAAATGTTATGATAAAGGCACTAGGCCGGACATATTTATTGTGAAAAGCACATGGTAAAGTCAATAGGCATATAAGTGATCATTTTTAATTTGTTTCTAATTTTATGAATGTGTGTCTGAGAAGTGCCTTGTGGAAAAGCATATGCTCAAAGCTATAGGTCTGAGTAAATTATGATGACAAGCTATTGGCCTGATTGATGCACTGGGAAATATTAAGTATGATGCTATACGTCTAGTCTGCTTATTATGAGCAGTTATGACAAAGGCAGTTGGTGTAGCTTATTGTTAAAAACATTTGCTAACGTCAGTAAGCCTTTACAAATTGGGTGTTATCACATTGTTATGACAGATTAGAGGTGTATTTTATTACGTGTAATCTAACAGATTACTGTAGTAGGCAAGGTGTTTGACATTGGCTTCCCACTTTGACAAACCCTGGGGATTTTAACTGGTATGATTCTTATTAGGCCATGTTAGGAGGGGTTGTATATTGTTTTGCAAGCTGTATTTTTCTACATAGTTGTAATTTATATCTGTATGCATTCAATTCAATTATTTTATTATGATTTGGAATTCCACATAAAATACAGATAAAACAACATTTCATACAAATCACAATATTTAAAACACGAAAAGATACAACTTCAATTTTCCTAGATTACACCCAAGAGTACATAATCACTTATCTTCAATAGACTCTGCACTAAGGAGGATGACAGAGGACAGTGTCTAAAACACAAAGAATTACATGTTCAGTTTTCCTAAATTGCATATTTCTCAAGTGGTGGAAATCTCTTTTCTTCATTAAGGTCATCACTACGGTGGGCAACAATGTTCTAGTAAAATATATTTGCGACCAATGACGATCGTTATCAGGTGGGTAAAACTTTTAGCTCTCACCCTGATTTTTTTAAAATAATCTACGTTTGGGTGGCACTTAGTTAAGATAAAAATACATTTACCATCCAATATACACATAACAATTTACATAAATAGTTAAAAATCTTTTTTATGGAGGTGATCATGGAATAGAAATAGCAGCAAGTGTTTTTATAAAGTGCTAAATAAAGTGCTAATGCATTACAAAAGTGCTAGTGCATTGATACCCTATTCTAGGACATTTTTCACAAAAAATTACCCAGGAGCTATGTTTCTAAGGAGATGCGCTTTGTTAATTAACTATCTTAAAAGAATGCTAGTACACAATACAATTAAGCATTGATTTTCATATTTAGTAACTAATTAAAGTGCTTAAAGTGCATAACAAAGTGCTAATGCATTCAGAACACATCACACAGTACTATAAAAGCATAAGGGTCACCCTCGTCTCCTAAATTTTAGTATACATTCAAAAATTCTTTAAAAAAGCGAAAATCTTTAAAACAAATCAGTTCAGTTGGTGGGAGCAGAAGAAAGTTACGGGCCTGTTCAGCTGTTGAGATATTATACTGTAAAAAACCATGACTTAAGTATTTGCGGCGTATTGAAAGGAGTGCTGGGCACACAATCAAAACATGATTAAGGTCTTGTATGCCGCCATTGCTTAAATCACAGTGTCTTTCGTTTTTGGGGATACCCTCCCAGGCACCTGTTACAATCCTCAAAGGCAGCAGGTTCATTCTTAATAATAAAATCACTCTGCGAACTCCATGATTCAAGTTCCAAAGAACGTACGGCTGAGGATTTTTAACTGTAGAGCTCTCCGCAATACAGTCCAACCTTCCATTCACACGGCATATTTTCAAATCTCTTTCCCGTGAAATCACATATATAGTTCTTTTAATTATATGTTTTAATTCTATTTTATCCAAACCTGCTGCCCCTTCAAAATCTATACCAAAACTGCTTAAAGCCTTTAAATAATTCCTAAAAATTACACTTTTTGATAACATATTAACGAAATTTTCCTTATGCAATGCCAACCTTAATAGGTTCGCCTGACAATTTATCAATGCATTACCCCATCTTAAACAAGCTGCCATTGTTAAGACATATGTCGAAAGAAGGCCAAATTCGAGCCTGAGGGCCACAATTGACGCAGCATGACTCAGATTGCATAATTGTCGCCAGATTTTACCTTCCACTTTCTCGTACTTTGCCCATTTACATTCATCTATTGTTTCATTTGCGTAATTTAAGGTTGGGGGAATCTTTATTTTATATATGGCAATAGTATGAGAAAAATGTCTTTTCCCACATTGCAAGTACAAGCGATTAATTGCAGAGGCTTGTGAGATAGCTTTACTTTTGCAATGGTCCATGTGTCTGTTAGCAGAACACCTATTTGGGAAAAAATTTCCTAGGTATGGGTAAAATTTTACTATTTCCATCATTTCATCTCCTAAAAACCATTTTAGATTTGCTCTAACCTTATAGCTATTATAACTAAAAATCATCACTTTACTCTTTGAGACATTTATTTTTTTTAAATATTCCTTAGTGTACCTAACCAATTTCGACAGTCGTCTCTGCAGCCCAATTGGGGTCAAGTCCATTATTATAGCGTCATCAGCGTACTGCAAACAACTTATTTTTAGGTTACCCACTTGTGGAGGATCCCCTTTACTCTCCCCTATCCGACTCGTCAAGTCATTTATGTAGATTGAGAAGAGTAAAGGGGCCAATAGGCACCCCTGCTTCAACCCGTTGTTAGTAGGAATTTTCTTTGAAAGGCCTTGAGTCCCCCCCTAACAAAACTTGGGTCCATGTAGAGGAGTGAATAGCAATTATTACTCTTAGCAGATTTCCTGGGATCCCCATAGTAATCAATTTCCTACACAGCGTCCCCCGATCTACCCTATCGAACGCTGTGGAGAAATCAATAAATGCTGTATACAATGGAGTCCTCCGACCAATGGGATATCTATCAATTAGGGTTTGCAGAACAGAGATGTTATCTAGAGTGCCACTGTTCTTCCGAAACCCTGATTGTTCAAGGGGAATTAAATTATTTCCAAATACCCACTCTTGTAAGTGAACCAGGATACTTTTTGCAAACAATGTTCCCGTTGCATCTAAAAGGGAAATTTGCCTAAAACTAGCCGGGGAGTTTTTAGGGCCCTTCTTATATAGCGGAACTATTATGCTTCCCTTCCAGGAGTAAGGGATGTCCACGAAATTGTAGCAATGGACGAATAAAGGTTGTAATACTTTTGCCCAATCTCCACAGTCCTTTTTTATTATGGCTACACGGACATCGTCCGGACCCATTGCACCCGAGTATCTCTCCCCCTTAATGTATCCTTCAATTTCCCTCACAGATGTCGCTTGTACGTCACCCGCCAGTAATATGGTAATAATGGACCCCTCACCCTCATCATCTAATAGATTAGGGGCATACAATAAGGATATATAAATAGACCACTCTTTTTCTGGGATTAACATGGGTTGATATTTGTCTCTACTGTCACAGAATTTGGCTATTAAGGCCCAGTATTTTCTAGAATCTCCAGAAAGTGCCACTTCCCGAAGGTTAACCCATTTTTCATCTTCGGAGGCCCTACGGTCAGCTGCTAATTTTCTTTTCCGGACTTGTTTTAATCTGTATATCTCTTTTTGTCTTAATGGGCTAGGATCTCTAAATTGGGCTCTAATCAACCCATTTATCTTATTATTAAGCTTTTTAATTTCGGCGGGGAATAATGCTTTAGGGGCGGCTCTTTCACCTTGCTTCTTTCTTCCCAGATTTCTTATAGCAACCATTACTCTTTCATATCTCACAATCGGGCTCTCCCAGATTAAACTAGGCGCAATCATTTTAAATACCCACTGGAAGTTCGGAAGGTTCTTATGTGACCAGCATGTGCGACCATTATTTCGAGAATAAGTTACCTTGTCATTCCTCTGGTTCCAGATTTCAGGTTTTAATCGAAATGTAATGCTAAATTTACCAACAAAATGTTGTGGTCGCTCAATTTAGTGGGAAGCACTTCAAACTGTGAACATGCCCCAAACAATTGAAAAGACACCGCCATATAATCAAGTAGGGAGTGGCCAAATGTCCCAAGAAAGGTGAGTGCTGCGGGTAAATCCTCTGGGAATCTGCCACTTAATAATACAAGGTCAAGATTCCAAAGATTTTGCAAGAGCGAAAGGCTACGTTTGTCAGGTTTTAAATTGGCCGGGAATATTGACTCTGGTATAAACCAAACCTCCTTCAAGTCCACATTGGAAAAAGAAGAGATGAGCTGGTACTTATTTTAGCATTAAAGTCCCCAACCATCATTATACATACTCTTTTTCCATTACTACATAAGTCTTGGACAAAAGAGAAAATGGAGTCAACTAATGGAATTAACACAATTGTCCCCAATAGGCTACCCCCGCTTTTGTGTTAGTTGTTTTTGCCCCATTCAAAGTACTTGCGATCCAGCTCCATTTAGACACCTCGTCTCCACCATCTATACTAAGGACCTCTTGGACCTCGGGTGCTGAAAACTTAATTTCTCTTGCACCCAATACCCTTCCTACTGTTATTTCCAAATCCTCAAATTTTGTAGGTGTATTCTCACCCTCATGTACAGTGAATCTTTTCCCTTGCTGATGATAAGGTATTTTGAGGCTTTTGGGCGGGCCACCATATGGTACCGTACTACTAAGAACATCTATTCCTCTTTTTCTGAAGCCGTCCACATTTGCTAAAACTAGCGAATACACTACCCCAGATGTAAAAATAGCTCTAGTTACATATGGTTTGTACCTCCAATCTAAATGAACCAGTTCAATATCATTACTGGTAATTAACTTTAGACCATCTATTTCAGATATAATTCTAAGTAGGGCGCTTATATTCAGTGTCATTAACTCAGCATCAAAAAAGAGGGATAAAAATTAAAGTCTTATTCACTTGCCGAGCTCCTGTGGCAGGGTATGCACAGACGTGAGTCCCTTGCTCACTTTGCCACTGGATTCAAGCAAGCCGGCTGAAGACGGCTGGAATGCCAGAAACCGGTCCTCGGAAGCTTGTTTCCGGTCCAGGGAAGACATGGCTTGGCAGTTCGTGCTGGACTGTTCCCATGAGGCACAGGGTCAGACTGATTTGCATATAGCCATGTCTGAACTGGGGTGGCAGAGTGGGCTAAAGAACGGTGATGGATTAAACCCAGATCTTTTGACTGGGTGTGAGTGTTTGATTGATTTGATCCGCCAGGACCACAAGGGCAGTTTCTTCCGGATCTTGCCTCGATAACGGCAAGTCTCGCGGATAGCTCTGCCAATTTTACAATCTTGGGTGACCATAACATTCATCTAGATGACCCAAACGACTCTACAGCCAGAGAACTATCCTCAAGCTTAATTGCCCTTGAATTACACCAAAGTGTTACTGGGCCCACCCTCCTAAAAGGACATCTTTTAGACCCTGTCTTCAGCAACTGCAAAAACCTTCACGTTGGAAATCCTTCCCCCTTCCCTGGTCTGACCACTTCCTCATCCCGCTCACTTGGACCCTGCCCCTTCACCTCCCCCCTTCACCTCCGACGACTCAACATTCCCGCAATTGGTCTAAACTCCCTTTATCTGAATGGCAGGATCTCCTACAAGGTACCAAACCCATCAACACATCCACCCCCACTCAAGATAACGAGAACTATAACAAATGGATCACCAGCTCCCTAGATATAGTATTACCACTAAAAAATTCCCATCCTAAACGGGGCATTCCCACAGCCCCGTGGTACACGAGTGATCTACGAGAGGCCAAACGTGTCTGTAAACGACTTGAGAGGAAATGGAGCCTCAGTTACCTCCCAGCAGACAAAACGAGCTATCGAACGGCAATTAAAAACTACAAAGTAGACATTCATCTAGCTCAGGCTAAATACTTTGAACTCAAGATCGAGAAGGCAGCGTCCAAACCCAGGGAAATCTATCAGATAGCCAAATCCCTTTTGCAACTTCCCGAGGCCCCAAAGCATCAAAACAACACTCAGACCCACTGTGAGTAAATAGCTGAGTTTTTCTACCAGAAGATAGAAACCATCAACTCTTCTCCCCCCCCCCCCCCCGGCACTTTGTCCACAGACTCCGTTAACGTAGGCTGCACGACAGCTCCCCCTTGTGTTCTTAATAGCTTTCCCCCATTAGAACTTATTAACCTGGAAAAACTCATGGGACAGGTTAAATCTGGATCACCTATCGAGCCAGCTCCTCCCAGTACTCTCACCCAGATAACCCATCTGATCTCGCCCACTATCCAAGATCTGCTCAACTCCTCCCTCCATACTGGTATTGTCCCACCTCCATGGAAAAGAGCAATGGTCAAAGCTTCATTAAAAAAGCCCAGTCTCGATCAATCTAACCCTGCTAACTATCGACCCATCTCCCTCCTACCATGGCTTACTAAACTTCTTGAGAAGCATGTTAACACCGTTCTCACTGACTTCCTGGAAGTCAATAACATACTAGACCTCTCTCAGACCGGCTTCAGGCCCCGTCATGGTACAGAGACTGCATTGATTGCGGTGACGGAGGAGGCAAGAAGGATCTTGGACGATGGCGGATCCACGGCCATCGTCCTACTCGACCTAAGTGCCGCCTTCGACACTGTCAATCATAATATCCTACTCCATTGTCTTGACAAAATAGGAGTGTCAGGCACGGCACTCAATTGGATGAGGTCTTTTCTCACAGACAGATCCTTCCAAGTCTTTGAGAGGGATTTCACCTCTACAAGTAAACCCCTCAATTGTGGAGTACCTCAGGGCTCCTCCCTGAGCCCTACCCTTTTTAATGTCTACCTACGCCCCCTAGCTGATGTCGTCCGCCCATTCGGTGTGAAGATCGTCACTTATGCGGACGACACGCAGCTAGTGGTAGCACTGGACCGCCCCTGAACTCTCATCATAGTTTACACACATGCCTGGAAGCCGTCGCTGCTTGGATGTCTGTCTCTTGCCTTGAACTCAATGGGGACAAAACAGAGATAATGCTCCTTGGAAATAACATCACGAAATCCATTGATCCTATCTGGCCCCTCTGTTTAGGAAGTCCCCCGCAACCCAAGGAGCAAATCAAGAGCCTAGGCATCTGGCTCGACCATACCCTAACCTTCAACTATCAAGCTACCAAGCTTGCTGCCACCTGCTTCGGGCTGATGAGACTACTCTGTAAAATTCTCCCTCTCCTTCCGTTCCATTCAAGACTGATTATGGTTCAAGGATTGACCCTCTCCCGTCTCGACTGTGGAAACGCCTTATATCTTGGGGCCCCACGATCCACACCTAACAGTCTCCAGGTTATCCAAAACTGCGCGGCAAGAATTCTCCTGGATATTCCTCGCCGAACCTCAGTCAGAGCCAGACTGAGGGACCTTCACTGGCTCCCGGTGAGATCCAGAATCGAATTTAAGAGCCTGTGTATCGCACACCGCTCCTACTGGGGAACAGGCCCCTCTATCAACTCCCCCCTGGTGAAAGCCTACCAGCCTTCTCGTTCACTCAGATCCGCGAGCTCCCATCTCACCTCAGTACCACGCATTTGGAAGGCCAGATGTGGAGGCCGCTCGCTCTCTTACAACCTAGCCAAGATTTGGAACTCCCTTCCCCTCCCTATCAGATCAGAACCTAACCTTCTCACTTTCCACAAACTTCTTAAAACCTGGCTCTTCAGCAAAACTTCGGCTTAAATTCTTCACTCAGCCTCTCCTATTCCAACCTCTCCGGCTCAACTCAATCTCTTCACAGCGCTGGGACGCCCCTGGGTAGCCAACGCGCTTTACAAATCCTCATTCCATTCCATTCAGATGCTCCGACTATCACTACCCCCTTTTGTACCGCTTTTGGCCGCCATAAGTGTGGCAGGGTATGCTCAGACGTGAGTCCCTTGCTCACTTTGCCACTGGATTCAAGCAAGCCGGGCTGAAGACGGCTGGAATGCCAGAAACCGGCCCTTGGAAGCTTGTTTCCGGTCCAGGGAAGACATGGCTTGGCAGTTCGGGCTGGACTGTTCCCATGAGGCACAGGGTCAGACTGATTTGCATATAGCCATGTCTGAACTGGGGTGGCAGAGTGGGCTAAAGAACGGTGATAGATTAAACCCAGATCTTTTGACTGGGTGTGAGTGTTTGATTGATTCAGATGCTCCGTCTATCGCCACCCCCTTTTGTACCGCTTTTGGCCGCCATAAGTGTGGCAGGGTATGCTCAGAC
Source organism: Lissotriton vulgaris (assembly GCF_964263255.1). Lineage (NCBI taxonomy): Eukaryota > Metazoa > Chordata > Amphibia > Caudata > Salamandridae > Lissotriton > Lissotriton vulgaris. The sequence continues at coordinate 106,963,011 of NC_141698.1, forward strand.
GTGAGTCCCTTGCTCACTTTGCCACTGGATTCAAGCAAGCCGGGCTGAAGACGGCTGGAATGCCAGAAACCGGTCCTCGGATGCTTGTTTTTGGTCCAGAGAAGACATGGCTTGGCAGTTCGGGCTGGACTGTTCCCATGAGGCACAGGGTCAGACTGATTTGCATATAGCCATGTCTGAACTGGGGTGGCAGAGTGGGCTAAAGAATGGTGATGGATTAAACCCAGATCTTCTGATAGATACATCTGCCTTGTGGATTCCTCACCTTGTGAATATCCCCCTTGCGCCAGCAACGTTCGGAAAATTCTTTGTAGCACGCCGGCGTGGACGACGTCATAGGAGCGCGGCATTGCTCGCGACTCCGTCTGACGTCACCGACTCCTCATAAGGCCCACGTCGGCGTGATGACGTCAGTTCTCTTTTTTCCGCGTCGTTGACGCTAACGGTTTCTGGGATCTTCTGCGATACTTTGAGTATCTTGTTACTATTTTGTGTTACTGTTTCTCTTTTGAGTGTTTCTTCTTCGTCGAGGATGTCGTTGAGGAAGACGGGGTTCAAGCAGTATGGTACGTGTGCCCGAATGATGTCGATCACTGATTCACATGACGTTTGTCTGTGGTGTCTTGGGTCGGACCATGATGTTAAGAACTATCGTTCCTGCTTCAAGATGAACCCCAAGGCCTTACGAGAGCGGAAGGTGAAGCTTCTACTTGCAAAGGTGAAAGGAAGAGAAGCTGGAAGGTCTTCGAGGTCGGCGTCCAGGCGCTCGAAGTAGAGGCAAAAGTCGCGGTCGAAGTCGAGGTCGGCTTCGAGATCGAGGTCCAGAGCGAGGTCAAGATCCAGAGAGAGGTCGAGGTCTGGATCCAAGTCGGCATCGGGTCATGCTTCGAGCTCCTCGAGGAAGAAGCATAAGAGGAGTAAGCATCGCTCAAAACATCACTCTGGCAAGGAGTCTTCGGATTCGAAGAAGAAGTCTCGTAAACATCATAAAGACTTCGTGTCTCAATCTCCAATGCAATCTCGTGGAGGTTCCCCGGTTCAGGAGCAGGAACCGGATCTGGAGTCGCACCATTCTTCGGAGCATGAAGAAGAAGAGGTTCCTCGGGCTCCGAATCCGGAGGAGGAGCCTGAAAGTCAAGAGGGCCAGGGTGAACCTTTGCCGGAGCAGCCTCCTTCGGAGCTGCCGTTGGGTTCGTACCCTCCCTTTCCTGGTCCGGGGCAGGACCCCTCGCAATTCCTAAATGCCATGTTTGGTGTTTATGCGAGGGCAATGTACCCCACTGGTGCACCGGTTGGTCCTATGGGTCCATTGTCTTTTAATTTGGGCGTACCTCAGGCTTACGCTCCGGCCCCCTTTATGCCGTTCATGCCGACGCCTTGTGCTCCTTGGCTCGGTACGGCGCCGCCGAGGTCGTCGACTTCGCATGCGGCTTTGCCGGATCCGGAACGACCTTGTGATTCGGATCGTGGTGCCTCCTGTCCTCCAGCTACCTCGGCTCCTCGTTCGACGCCGGTTCCGGCTCTGCCGGAGTCTTTACCGGATCCGCCGACTTCGGTTCGCATGGAATGGTCGAGACGCAGAGCTCAGCGCCTCTTGGCGGAAAAGGAGTACGTAGATTCTGAAGTTGAGGAAGGAGAGCTTCTAGAACAAGGGGATGGTTTTGAGGACCTCCATAGCGCTAGTGGCCTGGAACTTTCTCCTGAGTGGGGTTTGCCATCTGTTTCGGATGCACCATCTAAGGACGGGGCACCCTATCATGTCGAGATTAGGAAGGCTGCGGATTTGCTCGGTCTGACTTTGCCTTCTGTTGAGTACAAGCCCAACATCCTCACGGAGGTTTTGCATTCGCCTTCTTCTATAATAGAGCCTACTCTTCCATTCACTGATGCTTTGACTGAGCCTATAAAGGAGGTCTGGAAGAGGCCTTTGACTGCTCCTGTGGTTTCCAGGTCGGTGGCAAGGCGTTACAGGGTGGCGCCTGGTGACCCTGAATTTCTTTCTTCTCATCCTTCTCCAGAGAGCCTGGTGGTGCAGGCTGCTTGTTCCAACAGGTCTGCAGGTTCATTTCCTCAGGTGCCGGCAGACAAGGACTCTAAAAAATTGGACCAGTCTGCGAAAAAGATTTTCTCCTCGAGTAGCATGGCTCTAAAATCTACTAATGCTACTTGACTGTTAGGGAGATATGTTCATGCATTGATAGACTCTGTGAAACAATTGTCATCTAAGCTTCCAGAGGATGATAGAAAGAACTTTAATGAAGTGGTCTCTGATACTCAGGCTGCAGCCCGTATGGTAATACAGAGTGGCATGGACACGGCAGACTCTGTTGCCAGAATTATGGGCTCTACTGTTGGAACCAGAAGGGCCGCATGGCTAAAATCTTCTGATTTTTCAACTGATGTACAATCTACCTTAATGGACTTGCCATTTGACGGGACAGGCCTCTTTGGTAAGAAAGCGGATGTGGCCTTGGAGAGGTTCAAGGACAGCCGGTTAACGGCGAGGTCTTTGGGCCTTCAGGCAAGGGGTTCTGCTACTAGGAAGTTTAGGGGATTTGGCAGATGCATTTTTCGTTCCTATAACCAAGGTCAGCAGCAGCAGCAGCAGCGACAGAACCGTTTGTATAAGACATACAGAGGGAAACAAAGGGGCCGTGTTCGTGGACGTCAGGCCTCCTCCTCCTCCAAACCCTCTAATAATCAACCCCCTCCCTCAACAGCAAAGCAGCCCTAGATCCGCCATTCTGGATCATGCGGGTCCGGTAGGCGGTCGGCTTACTCATTTTCTACGGTATTGGGAATCGGTTACATCAGATCTTTGGGTTCTCAATCTCGTAGAAAATGGGTATGCACTTCCTTTCCAGGAGTTCCCTCCCAATTACGCTCCTTGCCAAGGTTATTGTTCGGAGGACCACCTGCTTCTCCTGCAGGAAGAAGTCCTGGCTCTGTTCTGAAAAGGTGCGAAAGAGGTGGTCCCGGAGCAGGAGAGGGGTCAGGGGTGCTACTCCCGGTATTTCTTGATCCCCAAGAAGGATGGCAGGTTACGTCCAATCCTGGACCTCAGGATTTTGAATCTCTACCTCAAACAGGAGAAGTTCAAAATGCTCACACTTGCGCAGGTTCTTCAAGCGCTGTTGGAAGAAGACTGGATGGTGTTGATCGACTTGCAGGATGCGTATTTTCACATCCCAATCCTGAAGTCGCACAGAAAGTATTTCCGTTTTACTGTGGGATCGCAGCACTACCAGTTTGCGGTCCTCCCGTTTGTACTTACTACTGCGCCTCGAGTTTTCACCAAGGTGATGGCGGTGGTGGCTGCGCATCTCAGAAGGTCGGGGATTCCTGTGTTCCCCTATCTGGACGACTGGCTGATCAAGGCAGAGTCGCCCGAGAAGGTGCTTCATCACCTGCAAGAGACATCGCAGCTGTTGTACAGATTGGGTTTTTCGATAAACGTGCCCAAATCTCACCTGGTGCCCTCCCAGTGCAACCTGTTCATAAGTGCGGTACTGGACACTACTGTATGTCGTGCATTCCCTCCACCTCAAAGGATTCGCGACATTCAGGAAATGATTCCTTTATTCTACAATGGAGCGGTTGTTCCAGTCCTGAAGGTCCTTCGCCTGCTCGGTCTGATGGCTTCTTGCATTCTGTTGGTCAGCCATGCACGCTGGCACATGAGGGCACTCCAGTGGTGTCTCCGCAGGCAGTGGTATCAGCACAACGGAGATCTCAGGGAGTCAGTGAGGATCTCCAGAGAAACTGCAGCGGATCTGTCTTGGTGGAGCGTGGAAGGCAATCTGTCACAAGGAAAGCCTTTTCAGCTACCACCATCGGTGGCCACGGTGATAATGGATGCATCCACTCTAGGTTGGGGTGCTCATCTGGGGGATCTGGAGGTCAAGGGTCTTTGGTCTCCAGAGGAAAGGTTGCTTCACATCAACCTTCTAGAGTTGCGGGCGATACGTCTGGCGCTCAAGGCCTTCCTCCCCTCCCTTCGCGGTCAGTCGGTTCAGGTCCTTACGGACAACACGGCTGCGATGTGGTACATCAACAAGCAGGGAGGAGTAGGGTCGCAGTGTCTCTGCACAGAGGCTCTGCGTCTCTGGTCATGGGTACAGGACCATCAGATTTGTCTGATTGCAAATCATCTGGCCGGAGTACTGATCGTTTGTGCAGACGTTCTCAGTCGGCAGTTCTCTGCCGACCACGAGTGGAGGCTTCACCCGGAGGATGTTCATGACATCTTTCAGATGTGGGGATCTCCTGGGGTGGACCGGTTTGCCACTTGCGAGAATGCTCACTGCCCGTCATTCTGCAGTCTCCAGTATCCGATGCAAGGAGCATTGGGGGACGCGTTTCAGTTGAGTTGGGGAGATCAGCTCCTTTACGCATTTCCCCCATACCCTTGATTCCTCGTGTTCTGAGGAAGATTCGCCAGGACCGGGCCCAGGTCATATTGGTCACCCCGGATTGGCCAAGAAGGGTGTGGTACTCAGACCTTCTCCACCTCTCCTCTCACCCGCCGCTCCGTCTCCCTCTCAGGGAAGACCTTCTCTCTCAGATGGAGGGTCAAGTTCTACACCCCCACCTCCAGACATTACACCTTCATGCCTGGAGATTGAACGGGGCAACTTGAATTCCTTTTCTCTCCCTCAAGATGTGATGGATGTCATTCTTTCTGCCAGGCGTGACTCCACCAAGTCCATCTATTCGTATAGGTGGTCTAAGTTTGTCTCTTGGTGCAGGGAGAGGGATGTTGACCCTTTGAAGGCTCATTTGTCTGACATTTTGCAGTTTGCGCTTTCTCTGGCACGGCAAGGATTTGCTGTTGCTACGGTCAAGGGGTATCTTTCAGCCTTGTCGGCATTTCTCTGTTTGCCGGATCAGCCCTCTCTTTTTAAGTCTCCAGTAGTGTTAAGATTTTTGAAAAGACTCACTAATAAGTTTCCTCCTTCTCCGTTTGTTGTTCCTCATTAGGACTTGAATCTTGTGTTAACTTATTTTATGGGTTCTCCGTTTGAACCCTTGCACAAGTGTCCCATGAGGCTTCTTTCTTTTAAAACGGTCTTCTTGGTTGCAATTACCTCGGCAAGGAGGGTACGTGAGCTTCAGGCTCTTAGTTCCAAGCCCCCGTTCTTGTCCATTCATGCTGAAAGAATGGTTCTCAGGACCAGGGCTGCTTTTCTGCCTAAGGTGGTAACTCCCTTCCATCTAGGACAATCCCTTACCCTTCCTACCTTTTATCCTCCCCCACACCCTTCCAAGGAGGAGGAGAGGCTTCATCGCTTGGACCCGAAGAGAGCAGTTAGTTTCTATCTTGATAGGACTAAAGACTATCGTGTTGACGATCAGCTCTTCGTGGGTTTTGCTGGCTGCAAGAAGGGCAGAGCGGTGCACAAGCGCACACTTTCCAGGTGGATTATCCTGTGCATCAAGATTTGCTACTCTCTGGCGGGTAAGGACCCTCCTGAGGGTATTGGAGCTCATTCAACTAGAGCGAAGTCTGCAACATCTGCATTGTCTAGAGGTGTTCCTGTTGAGGACATTTGCAGGGCCGCGACATGGGCCTCCCTCCACACTTTTGCGAAGCACTACTGCTTGGATGCTGAGGTGAGGAGGGACGGCCACTTTGCGGGCTCTGTCCCCCAAGATTTCCTGGTATAGCAGAGTGGACACCCTCCTCCGGGAGTGGGGACTGCTGTGGGACTCTATTCACAAGGTGAGGAATCCACAAGGCAGATGTATCTATCAGAAGAACAAGTTACTTACCTTCGGTAACGCTTTTTCTGGTAGATACAGTATCTGCCTGTGGATTCCTCACATGCCCACCCGCCTCCCCGTTGTCCGCTCTGCTATACCTGGGTTTATGTACTTATGTATTTATGTAATTATATTTCTAGTATTTAATACTTTTGCTATGCACTTTTTGTGGGTTTTTGAATTGCGTGTACTGTGTACATTGTATATATGTTTATATTTGTTGGTCCGTCCGGGTGCCTCGAAGGCACGGAAAAAAGGGCGGAACTGACGTCATCACGCTGACGTGGGCCTTATGAGGAGTCGGTGATGTCAGACGGAGTCGCGCGCAATGCCGTGCTCCTATGACGTCGTCCACGTCGGCGTGCTACAAAGAATTTTCCGAACGTTGCTGGCGCAAGGGGGATATTCACAAGGTGAGGAATCCACAGGCAGATACTGTATCTATCAGAAAAAGCGTTACCGAAGGTAAGCAACTTGTTCTTTTGACTGGGTGTGAGTGTTTGATTGATTCAGATGCTCCGTCTATCACCACCCCCTTTTGTACCGCTTTAGGCCACCATAAGTGTGGCAGGGTATGCTCAGACATGAGTCCCTTGCTCACTTTGCCACTAGATTCAAGCAAGCCGGGCTGAAGACGGCTGGAATGCCAGAAACCGGTCCTCGGAAGCTTGTTTTCGGTCCAGGGAAGACCAGGCTTGGCAGTTCGGGCTGGACTGTTCCCATGAGGCACAGGGTCAGACTGATTTGCATATAGCCATGTCTGAACTGGGGTGGCAGAGTGGGCTAAAGAACGGTGATGGATTAAACCCAGATCTTTTGACTGGGTGTGAGTGTTTGATTGATTCATATGCTCCGTCTAGCCCCACCCCCTTTTGTACTGCTTTTGGCCGCCATACGTTTGTCAGAGTATGCTCAGACGTGAGTCCCTTGCTCACTTTGCCCCTGGATTCAAGCAAGCCGGGCTGAAGACGGCTGGAATGCCAGAAACCGGTCCTCGGAAGCTTGTTTCCGGTCCAGGGAGGACATGGCTTGGCAGTTCGGGCTGGACTGTTCCCATGAGGCACAGGGTCAGACTGATTTGCATATAGCCATGTCTGAACTGGGGTGGCAGAGTGGGCTAATGAACGGTGATGGATTAAACCCAGATCTTTTGACTGGGTGTGAGTGTTTGATTGATTCAGATGCTACCTCTATCACCACCCCCTTTTGTACCGCTTTTGGCCACCATAAGTGTGGCAGGGTATGCTCAGACGTGAGTCCCTTGCTCACTTTGCCACTGGATTCAAGCAAGCCGGGCTGAAGACTGCTGGAATGCCAGAAACCGGTCCTCGGAAGCTTGTTTCCGGTCCAGGGAAGACATGGCTCGGCAGTTCGGGCTGGACTGTTCCCATGAGGCACAGGGTCAGACTGATTTGCATATAGCCATGTCTGAACTGGGGTGGCAGAGTGGGCTAAAGAACGGTGATGGATTAAACCCAGATCTTTTGACTGGGTGTGAGTGTTTGATTGATTCAGATGCTCCGTCCATCACCACCACCTTTTGTATGTTTTTATCAAGCGTGATTCCCAGTGATTTGGTCGAGTCAACTAGGGTAGGTGTGCAGTTTAGAGCTGTGATCAGCTTGGTCTTTTCCTTCACATTTGTCGGGTTCTTCAGCGGTGATATTAATAGGAATTCTGTATTTTGTGCATTTAAATTTAGATGATTGCTGGTTAACCATTGTAATGTCATTTTTAAGGCCTCATTCATTGTCTTGATCTCTTCAAGAGACGATATCTTGATATAGATCTGAGTGTCATTGACGTACATGTGAAAGGGTATGTTTGTGTCTCGGAGGATTACTGTAAGGGGTTCGACAAAAAGATTGAATAGTGATGGAGATAATGTAGATCCTGGTGGGACTTCAATTGAGTTCGGACATGATGGGAATAGCGTCTGGTTGACCTGGAATCTTTGTGTTCTGTCCTGAAGGAATGATTTAAACCATTTCAGAACATTTCCAGAAAGTCCCATCCTGTCTTCAAGCCAGGCTAGCAATTTTTCATGATTTACTGTGTCGAATGCAGAGGACAGGTCAAGAAGAACCAGTAGACATGTTTGATTATGTTCTAGAGCCTGTAGCACATCATCTACTATATGTAAGAATTCTGTTTCCGTACTGTGGCCTGATCTGAATCCAGATTGGCAGTCGTCCAGCAGACTAAAATTATTGATGTGGTTGCTTAGCTGATTTTGCACACATTTTTTTGTTTGTTTGGCAAGTAATGGAATATTGGTTACTGGGCGAAAGTTATTTGGGTCTGCCGGGTCTGCTGTAGGTTTTTTGAGGATGGGTAGGACTTGACCTGTTTTTAGGCACTCTGGTAGGACCCCTTGAGATAGTGAGGCATTGATTATTTGTGTCCATATTGGGACAACGATATGGTTGAATCTTTTTAGGTATTTAGAGGGGAGGGGGTCATTGTAGTGATTATTTGGTTTGATATCCGAGAGAGTTTTGGCAATGGTATTCTGGTCATAAAGCTTGAAGGTCGACCATTTTGCTTTGTTTTTTGACCTATCAAGATCGTTTTTCATGGTAGCATCGTTCTTTGAAGGTAGTTGGCTAGTGAGGTTGTCGGCTGCCATCGTGAGATCTCTTTGAAGTGTGTTTGCTTTGTCTGTGAAGAATGTTGAGAATTCCCCGCAGCTCATTTTAGTTATGGTTGCTTCTTGGGTAGATTTGGTCAATGTATTGGATTGATGTTTTAACATTTCGAAACGTTTCCGTAGTCTGTTTTTGGTGTTATCTAATTCGGATCTAAAAAATTCCTTTTTGGAGTTGAGACCACGTTTGTTGTATTCATTTCTGATTTTTCTGAGAGTTTTTAGCTGGGGGGATGATGGGTGCTGTCTCCATTTTCTTTCTGCCAGCCTCAGCTTCCGTCTGTCTTCCTTCAGTGTCCTATGAAACCATGGATTTTTATCGTTCTCTGAGACTCTTTTCAGTTTTAACCCGTTCCCAGCGTCGAACGTTCAGCGCCCAGTGCTGAACGTTCGGAGAACGAATGCTGACCCGATGGCCAACGGTCGTGCGCAGCACTGGGGAGGTAGCGCTTGTGACGACCGTTGGCCGACGGCAGCAATTAAAGGGTTAATGGCAAGGTGGAGTTGACTACATTTGTCATTGATGTGGTGTAGTGATCAGTGAGTTCGTTGACGTTCATCACGTTGTCAGGTGGATTTAGATCCTTCTCACATCTTGCTACAAGTTGCTCAATATTAGGGTCTTTGTTGTCTCGTTCCCATTTCTTAATTTTGACAGGTTGCGTGGTCTTGTTCTTTTTTACGGTTGATATATTGAAGGTTATGGCATGGTGAACTGACCAATCGCACGGAACAATTGAGTGGATAGTAATATTCTTGACTCTCGAGAGTACCCAGTCTAAGGTTGCTCCTTTTGAGTGTATTGGCAGTGTGCAGGCTTGAGTCAGGTTTAGGTCTGTTAGAAAGTCTTTAAGTGCATTGACCTGTTTGTCATTTTTGTCGTCCCAGTGTAAATTAAAGTCGCCTAGAAATATGTCATTAGTGTGACTGTTAGAGTTAGCCGTGATGATTTCCATTAGCTGGTCTATGAAAGGGGCATTATTGCCTGGTGGGTGATATAGCGCATGTAAATTGCACCTTTGATTTTCTGCAGTTCTTATACCAAGACCGGGGTATTCACAGAATTCAAGATGTAGGATTTTATTTGGCTGACCTCGATATCAGTTTGGTGTATGCAGGCTATACTACCTCCTGTCTTTTTTTGTCTGTCTAATCTCATAATATTGTAATGAGGAGGCACCAGAAGATCCATGACCGGGCAGGAGGATTCCGTGAGCCATGTTTCAGTTAAGATTGTCACATCAACTACCTTAATAATGATGAGGGCCGCAATGTCTGTGGCATGTTTTGCTGCTGACCGACAGTTGAGCAGTAGGTATAACAGCGGTTTCCCTAAGCTACTAGAGTTCATCTCTTTAGTATTGGTGATTAGCTTGACTTGTTTTAGGTTGTTAAGGTTGGGTTTTCTGTTTTTAGGCTCAGACGTTCTGTTTGCATTGATTGAGACTGGTCTAATTTCCTCACCTCTGCTGATGTCTGTAGGCTCATATGACCCTAGAATGATTTGGGTTTCATCCTCTGATATAGAGGATAGCCATAGACCCACTCAAACTGGCACTTAGTCACCCATATACCCACTTACACACCCAGTGACTCACCCTAAGAGTCACTCACACAGCCATTCAGCCACCCATACAGCCACTCACACAGGTACTAATCTAACCATACATCTACTCACACACCCACTCACTCACCCACGTATTCACCCATACAGGATATAGCCAGTCACACAACCACTCATATGACATATTATAGAAATAGTATCATTCATTAGTAGTATAGAAAGAATAGTAGTTTGACTTATTGAAGGAAGGTAGGATCCTTCTGCATGGTTACCCCCACTTTTTGCCTGATGCTGTGGTGTTTTCTGACTAGTCTGACTGGGATCCTTCTAACCAGTACTTAGGTACATCCCACATTGGGCACTGGTGTACCCTTCTCAGTCCCTAGTATAGGGTACTAAGGTACCCAAGGCATAGGTACACCAGGGGTCCCCCATGGGCTGAAGCATGTATTATTCTTCCCATGGGAGACCCCTCAAACTGTAACTACAGGCCTGCCATTGCAGCCTGTGTAAGATCGTGCTAACACCACTTACGAAGATGTAGGTTTCCATATATCTAAGTCACTGCCCTTAAAACCTATAAGTCACCCCTAAAGTAGTAGGTCTTTCAATCCTGAAGGCAAGGTGCTCGGTTCTAAGTGTGAGGTGCCCCTGCATAAGCAGGACATACATACAGCCGTCTGAGTCCATTCTCCCGGGTTGTAAGTGAATCACCCATTAAGATATATACAGTGGCCATGCATCATTACACGATGGCTAACTCTAGATTGCTGTAAAGAACCCTGTCATGTTTGGTATCAAACATGTTGGAATCATACCCCCAAACCGTAAACGGTGTGGGACGTTTGATTCCATGCTCCTTAAAGCTCCCTTGGAAGACCCTTGGTGCTCCCTTTACTAGTTTTCCAGAACCGGACAGCAAGCTAGGGTTGCTGTCGGCCGGAGACACATTTCTGCCATCCTGCTGCTGAAGAGGTGAATCTTAGACCCTAATCTAATTAGCCCAAACAATAAAAGTGACAATCACTATATAAATTTGCAGTGATTTTTTTGATTCAAATAAGCAAAAAAAATTATTTTGTAATGTTTAACAAATAAACAAAAAAGAAGAGAGCACGGAAACGGGTATATATAAAAAATATTTCTTTATAGTTATATATTCAAAGGGGGTAATAAAGTGTATATAAACAATGTAAGAAGAAGGGAAACAATAAACAACAATGACACCTTCACTGTAACATTATATGACGCCTTTCTTTCTTTGTTAAAATTAAGTACACACAAATGATGAAAGAAGAAGCGTAGGTCGACGTTTCGGTCTCTACTGTTTCTATACAGAGACCATCTTCAGGACTAAACAAATATACAGGAGGTTCACCCCTATAACAGTAAAACGAAAACAGAATTACTGTTCAGTTCTTAATAAATTGATCTAATAAAAACCAGATAAACTGTGCAAAGCAAACTAAAATCATATCACAAATAAATGTGGGGGGCATCAGTGTGGGTTCAATGTGCTGAGGCATTTGCTACCAAACTTCCCAGTTTTTAGTAAAGCCATTATGGAGCTGTAGAGTTCTTAATGACCAACTTCCAGACCATATACTCTTTATGACTTTCCTACACTTATAATGTCTAAAAAAGGACTCAGACATTTTAAGGGCACAGGGATCATACCACTGTACTCTCACCGAGGGCTATTGCACCCTGCTAGAGGGTTGGGTTACTTAGGCCTCAGGCATTGGGCACGGCAAACAGGGATGTGGGCCATGTCGACTCTTTACTTTTCCTTGCAGCAAAACATGCAGCCTGCAAGGGCAGTGTGTGGTTGTTAAGGTCCAGGGCCTCTAAGGGGGCACAATTAGTGCTGCAGCCCTTAGAGGCCTTCTCTGGTTACAGTGCCCTTGATACCCATGGTACCCTTTACAAGGGGCTTACCTGTGGCCACCAGTGGCGACTCGCCGAGGGAGTGCTGCGGGGCAGGGGAGGGGCTGGATGGGGATAGTAAACTTCGGCATATGGAGGGAACGGAGGTAAGTAAGTAAATAAATAAATAAAGCAATTTACGTTGCGTGTGCTGCAGCGCCGCGTTGGCGTTGAATTGCGCGCAATGTAAATTGTCTTATTTATTTATTTACCTACCTCCGTTCCGCTGTATGCCAGAGTTTATTACCCCCACCCTGCCCCTCCTCCGCCCCGCCCCACTGCAAATCGCAACTGGTGGCCACAGATGTGCCAAATGTGGGTACAAATATACAATTGTGGGAAAGAACACAGGCCCTGGAAACCTGATTGGCAGGGACGTGGGGCACATCAAGTCAGGTTGCATCAGAGGTTACGCAAAAAGTGGGGGGTAACCATTCAAAAAGGGGCACTTTCCTACAATTGGCTACTATTAAAAACAAGAGTTTGTCTACAGCTGCCTGTCTGCTTTTATTTTAGACTGTTAACTCAGGTTCTAATGATCTGCAAAGAAAGTGCCTCGGTAACATGCCTTGGTAAGTACACATTTGTACCCCAATCATCAGGTGTTCTCCTTTTTTACCAAGGTGACCAGGAAACAGAGTGTATGCCAGTTGTTCAGTTGTGGATGAGGTGATATATGCCCTCTCAATCATGTTTTCTTTGCAGTAGTACTTTAGAATTGCAGTTTGTGAAAAACATGTTTTAGTACTACTGCAGTACCATAAATATACTACAAGATGCTGTTTGTGAATAGCCCCAATGTTCTTCAGTTTGATGGAGACATGAGCTACACTTTTGGAGTAAATTTATAAAAAGTAGTAAACTTACTCAAAACTGTAAATTACCTTTGTGAATCAAGTCCATATGGTGACTGGTTTACAAAAAAAATAGTAAATATGCACCCATAGAAGTACTCCTTGAATGGGTGCAAATGTACAACGTTTTGAAATGAACAAACTTTGGCAGAAGTAGACTTGGAAAGATCCACCAGCCTCAGGTTTCGAGGCATACTATTGGCGATCAAACACCCAAAAGGTGATGGGACAAATACTTGCAAAAAGTCTAACCAGTGGCAATCACTCGGGGTAGCATTCCAACCCATCGCTTTTCACCTACAGTGCCACAATAAACAAAGGCCATCCTAATGCAAATCAGTACTGAACCTGCTCCTCGTGAAAGTAGTCCATCCCAATTCTTTGTCATCTCATTCATTCACCTTGCGGCCCCGCGCCTATTTACTTAGGAAATTTGAGATTCAACCTCCTCAAATCTCACTGCCCCTGATTCTTAATATAGCCTTAGATGAGGAACTGGGGTTCATAGGTCTGTCTTATTCAAGGTTTGTGTGTCACAAGACTGTACAGTGCTCTTTAAAAAGCACAGCATTCTTTTGAGATGCTAAATCAACGAATGCCCAAAGATCTGTTGCTAACTTTGTTCTCCTCTCTTCTTTTATCTCACGAACAGACTCAGAACAAAGGTAAAAGACTGAAGGAAGGAGCTCACATCAACCGCTCTCTGCTGGCTCTGGGGAATTGTATCACTGCCCTAAGCGAGAAGGGGGGAATTCGAGCCCATTTTGTCAACTTTAGAGACAGTAAACTGACGCGACTACTGAAGGTATATTAGAGCCTTAAACTGAGTGTGATGAGATCTAGTGGCCTTTAATAAAACTGCTTCTTTGGCTGATTTTTATTTACCAGCCTGTCCTTATCACGTTTTTCCAGAGCCATAGTTGTATAATTGAGGTTGTGATTAACTATTTCTTTCAACACAAAGTACCTCAAACCTCATAAACATTTTTGCCTGCACCATAAATACAACTAAACATCAATACAAAAGAGCCAAATAATTCACACATCACCCTTCTCCTCAAGAAACCTATTGCTCTTCCTCATAAGCCAACCCATTTTAAGCAATCCTTTCCATGCCACAATTGGAGATTACATGTCACTGAAAAACGATGTGTGCCTTGAAAAGAACATTATTTACAGGCATTAAACAATCAAGCTAGCCTGCCGTCTATTGACATGAATCACCACTCAACGTTTGTCAGGGGAGAGGTGTGGCGCAGCGGCCAGGGTGGCTGACTCCGGAACACGTGGCTCACGGTTTGATCTCCGGTTCGGGCAGCAGCTCATCCCAGCACCATGTGACTCTGGGCAATAGCTCACCTAATCTTCCTGATGGCCCCCAGCGCCTTGAGACCCTTAGGGGTGATTAGTTTGAGCTTTACAAATGCCAGTTTATTAATATTTTGTCATGGTACTAGGCAAGTCGTGCTAGAGAAATGGCAGGTAGCAGCTCAATGCAGTATCTTCGTTGATAGTCAAACTCTAAAATAATCCTACAGTGTGCAGGATGCCAAAGCACTTTTTACATTACATAATACTTTTATTAATTTCCATTTAAAAATGCTGTTTAGGTATCGTTTAACCCTTTCTGTGCCAAGGACGTAACAGTTACATCCTATGTCATAGTGGCCGTGTGTGGTGGACCTAACCGTTACTCACTCTGTGCAGGTCCAGGAAATCCCTCTGCTGTATACAGCAGTTGGATTTCATTGTTTTTCCCAGCCTCAGGAGCAGGGGAAGTGCTAGCCCTGCCATTTGAATTGGGAGACCTAGGGGAATACTGGGTGGAAGGAAGTTTGTGGCTCGCTGCAGATTCCAGAATCTCCCATCACAGAAATGTGAGGAAAATGTGTTTTTCATAGTCAATGTTTAAGGTTTGCAAGGCATTCTTGGAAATATAACATGGTGAGAGCTACACAACTCAACCCACCCTGGATAACCTCCTGTTGGCTAGGTTTCTCTGGGTGCTGGCTCGGGTAGGGTCCAAAATCTAAGGGAACAATAATGTTAGAACAAGTGTTATTATCATTTTTCTGGACCCAGGGAGCCTTCACCTGCGTGGCCGGATCTTGGAGCTCCGACCGGGCCAAAGGGCACCTGGGCTCCGTTCTAAGGCCTGCTGCACCGCCAAGGGCCCAGGACGGGGTTACATCAGGCCCGGGGAGCCTTACCCCATGTCACCTTCATAATAAGGTGGCTGTGGGCCCCGGTTCGGAGCTCAGACAGGGCTTTCCTCGGAGTCTTGTACCCGAGGCCCAGCTGCGGCTCCGAGTATGTGGGCCGCAGGGACTTCTGAGCCTGTCCATTTGGTCGCACGCCATGCTTTCCACTAGGGTTGGCCAGGGGTGACCAGATGGCCAGGCCGACCTGGAATTCCAGATCAGGGCTCATTTGCTTCCTTGAGCCCAGCCACGGCTCCAGGAGACCGGGTGCATGTGTGCATTTGGTCCCCTCTGTCACTCGGTGCACACGTATTACACGAAAGGAGGGTAGCCTTTCTCTGGATTACTAGGGACAGGGTATCCAGGACCCACTTGTGGTCTGGGAGTTGTCAGTCAGTGACCAGATGGCTCAAGACCAGTTCCCCGGCAAGCCCTGATGTGTGGAGCCCCTATCCTGATAACCGTCTTCAGGCCGGCCATGAGACAGAGTGCCCAGGATGGGGTCCCGCGTGCCCAGGAAGGCCTCCGCTGTGCGGCCAGGTCCAGGATCTTTGAATGGAGCCCACCAGGCCCTAGGATGGCCCCCCCTCCCATCCTGGGCTCCGTCCTGTGGCCCACTGTGTGACACAGTGTCCTGGAGGGGTCCTAGAGGCCTTCCCTGTACTAGCCCAGGAGCTCTGACTGGGCCCGGGGCCCCACCAGGCACCAGGGTGGGCACTCCCACCCTGGGCTACATCCCCCGGCCTGCCTCACAGGCAAGATCCTGGGTCGGCTCCGTCCCCCGGTCTGCCTCACTAGCAAGGTCCTGGGTTGGCTCCGTCCCCCAGCCTGCCTCATGGGCAAAGTCCTGGGTCGGGGGTCCACCAGGCCCGGAGAGGCCTCACCCACTTCACCTGCATGTTAAGGTGACCGGGTATTGCAGACCCTCATTTGGTCCCGCGGTTCTCAGCCATGTGCTACCAGGGCCTGAGGCGCTGGGGCCCCCATGGGCTTGGGTCGACCCTGGCCTCCCAGACCTGCCTGATGGGCCTTTCCACTGAGCCTGCCTTCCCGGAGATCAGGCAGGCAGGGACATAAAGCTGCCATCCCATCTGCCCTGGAAGTCCCAATAAGGGATCATTGGATGCCTTAAGCTCAGGCAGGGCCCTAGGAGGTTGGGTGTGTTTTTTCCGTGGTCCCCTCTGTCCCTTCGTGCGCATGGATTATGAGAAAGGTGGGTAGCCTTCCTCCAGATTACTAGAGATAGGGTACTCCAGATCCCCTTGGGGTCTGGCAGTTTTCAGCCTGTGACCAACTGGCCCAAGTCCGGCCCACCTCCATCCTGGGAACTGTCCTCAGGCCCCCTGCATGTCAGGGCACTCGGGACAGGGTTCTGTGAGCCTGGGGAGGCTTTTCCTGCTTGGCAGAGTCCAGGACATCCAACTGGGGGCCCAGCTAGCCACGGGTGAGTACTTCCTATCTGCCTTCTGATCACCATTTGGCAAATCACCCAGCACAGGGTCCCACAGGCCCAGGGAGGCCTTCCCTGTGTGTCCGGGCCCAGAAGCTACGACCAGGCCCCAGGACCCCGCTGGGCACCAAGATGGGCGCTCCCATCCTGGGCTCCGTCTCCCGGCCTGACCCATGGCCAAGGTCCCGGGTCAGGGGTCCACCAGGCCCAGGGAGGTCTCCCCCGCTTTGCCAGCATGTTAAGGTGCCTTTTGGCCTGGCAGGAAGCCCGTTGGGGCAACCTTGCAGCCCCATGCCTGAGGGCTGGTGGGGCTCCGGGTCCCTGGGCCACAGATCCCCTGAGCCACAGAGCCCCATCCCCTCCATTGGAGGCAAAGCTTTCTAATGGTGCTACCAGATGGCCGAGCCGCCCTAGAAGTCCCGATGAGGGATCATTTGCCACCCGATGCCAGACAGGGCTCCAGGAGGCTGGGCATGTTCGCACCTTAGGCACCCTCTGTCACTCAATGCACATGGATTACAAGAAAGGGGGGGTTTCCCTCTGGATTACTAGGGAGACAGTGTCTCGGACCCCCATGAGGTCTGGCCATTCTGAGGTATTCAAAGCCAGGGCCTGGGCCCTGCCCACAGTGAACCCCAGGGGCCTGGGTCCACACCTGCCTCTCAGCCCTTTCGGATGGGCCTTTCCTCAGAGCCTGTCTTGCCTGGGAGCAGGCAAGGATGTGAAGCTGGCATCCCTGTGCAGGGTGGCCTGCCATGGGAGGGCTCAGCCAGCTCTTGATACTCTGATCGATTGGGCACACTTAGTCTTTTTACGGATGGACTGCTTGGCCAGCCTTAGCTGTTGTTTCAAGCAAGAGCCTCCACCATGCCAGGGACTGTCTGACTAGAGGGGCTGCAACTTTAGCGGAGGCCCTTCCCCTACCCAGCAGAGTGAAGGCCAAGCAGCCATGGCAGCTTCCGCTTCTCCCAGTGAGCTGACCAGAGTGGAAGGGGTCGGTGGTGCCAGGTCTTGGGCAGGCCGTCTAGTGGTCGGGTTCCCCATGTGCCACACTGTCACCCTCCTCCACCCAGCGCATTTCCACAGCAGCTCGGAACGACTGCTCCGTGGGGTGTCACTGAACCCTGTCTTGCTGAGGCTGTGCCTCGGCCAGCCTCTCCCTTCCACAAAGACGGCTGGGGCTGTTGGTGCCCCTGGGTGGGCTTCCCCAGCATGCTCCTGAGGGGTGCTCGGGTCGGTTGGGAGACTGGCACATGTCTCCCAGCAATCCAGTATAACAGGTGCGGCTACCTGGTTGATCCTGCCAGTAGCATATCCCTGTACCAAAGATTTAGCCATGCACGTGTAAGTACAGACAGCCGGTACAGTGATCTGGGGTCTGAAACGTTTACTTTGAAAAAATTGGAGTGTTCACAGCAGGCCTGCCACCTAAATAGTTCATCTAGGAATAATAATCTAGGACTCTGGTTCTATTATGTTGTTTTTCAGAACTGGGGCCATGATTAAGAGGGACGGCCGGGGGCATTCGAATTGTGCTGCTAGAAGTGAAATTCTTGGACCGACGCAAGACGAACCAAAGCAAAAGCATTTGCCAAGAATGTTTTCATTAATCAAGAATGAAAGTTGGAGGTTTAAAGACGATCAGATACTGTCGTAGTTTTGATCATAAACGATGCCGAATAGCGATCTGGCGGCGTTATTCCCATGACCCACGAGCGGCTTCCGGGAAATCAAAGTCTTTGGGTTCCGGGGGAGAGTATGGTTGCAAAGGTGAAACTTAAAGGAATTGACGGAAGGGCACCACCAGGAGTAAAGCATGTGGCTTAATTTGGCTCAACACCTGAAATCTCACCCTGCCCAGACACGGAAAGGATTGACAGATTGATAGCTTTTTCATGATTAGTTGGATGGTGGAGCGTTGACTTGTTAATTCCAATAAAAAATGAGACTCCTCCATGCTAATTAGTTACATGGCCGCCAACGGTCTGCGTCCAACTTCTTAGAGGGACAAGTGGCGTTCAGCCACACGAGATTGAGCAATAACAGGTCTCTCATGTCATTAGATGTCCGGGGCTGCATGTGCGCTACACTGAACGGATCAGTGTGTGTCTACCCTTCGCTGACAGGTCCAGATGACCCTCTGAACCCTTCTTTGTGATAAGGATTGGGGATTGCAATTATTTCCCATGAACAGGGGTTTCCCAGTAAGTGCGGGTCACAAGCAGGCGTTGATTAAGTCCCTGCCCTTTGTACACGCCCCCTGTTGCTAGTACCGATTGGATGGTTTAGTGAGTTCCTCAGATGGGACCCGCCGGGGTCGGCAACGGCCTTGGCGGAGCGCAGAGTAGAGGATCAAACTTGACAATCTAGAGGAAGTAAAAGTCGTAACAAGGTTTCCTTAGGTATACATGCGGAAAGATCATTAACAGTGGAGCGGCACGAGTAGCAGACGGTGCCAGCCTGAAACCCTTGGATGCCTCCCAGATGGAACATGCACACTGTCGGCACAGGGCCTGGCCCTGCCCTCGCGCGCCTTGCAGGTGGAGCAGTGCGTACTAGGTGTGGGATGGGCTCTTCCACTGGGGAGGTACCGACTGAACATGTGAGACTCTGGGGAAACGGGGGAAGCCCCCTGCCCCTCTGGGAGGGGCACAGCAGTAGGCTCTCCCGAGATGGAAATCATGGTCACCCAGCACGGCCCTGTGGTGGGGAAACTGAATGGCAGTAGCTCCGCGGGCTGGGACCACCCCTGAAGGCCCTACCATTCCAAACCCTCCCATCCCTGATCGCAGCCTGACCGGGCTGCGGGTGACAGAGGAGTGGCCCTTCTCGAGCGGCAGGGCAGCCTGGAAGAGAAGGAGCCGGCGCCTGTGATGGGACTACGGTCGCTCTCGTGGGAGGTGTGCATGATGGGAAGCCACCTGGCTCTTCCCTTCTGGCACCTCTGACCAGGCAGGGAGTGGGCTACCTACCAGCCCGCCAGAATGGCTTGGGGCTTCTGCCCAAGCCAGGTACCCCTGATGCCACAGAGGTCAATCCCAGTGGCGAGCGGCTGATGTGCCGGTGGGGTGACCCTCCCTAGTTGCCAGGTACCCTGTTTGTCCTGTTCCCGTGTGGCTGGGCGGAGGGTTTGAAAACATGTGCGGTCTCTCCTGGTCCTCCGGGAGGGACCAGCTGTGGTGGGGTGGCTGCTCCTGTCACTTAGGGAGCCCCCCTTGCTGGGCCGAGCACCTGGTAACGCTTTTCCAATTGGGAGGCTTACTCCCAGAGGGGAAGCCTTGAATGGAGCGCAGACGGAAGGGGACAGCCAGCCTCCATCACCCTTAGTGCACTGCATCATCGTGGGGTACCCAGTGCTAAATAATTCATAGCTGACCTAATTCTGGGTCAGGGTTTTGTACGTTGAGACAAGCTTTTGCCTCTGTCCGTGGGTGCCTGCAGTATCCCCTCCTCCACACCTGGGGTTGGGTCCCTCTGCTGCCAGGCTGACAGTAGGGATGCGCAGGGGGGAAATGTGGGCATGTGGGAGGTTGTCTTCACCACGTGCCGACCATCACGGCCCCCCCCCTCCTGTCCCTGCACCGCCGGATGCAGGGATAGGGGCATGTTTTACTTGCAGGGTGATTCGTTATGGTGGAAATGGGTATCCACCCAGTCGCGCACTGTTCACTTGGTGCTTTAGCACCTTTGTATTTCTATTTTTTCAAACTGTGTTTAAACCAAAAATATGTCTTCTTACATTCAGAAGAAAAAGATTTTTTTATTATTCATCTCATGCTTATATTTTCCTCTTCATATAGGCTATGGATCTGTTATTTCACGTTTACATGAAAATATGCTGTCTCACATATACTTTCAGTACATTTGCATCTTAAATCTTATTTGTTAACATTTTTCATGGCACATATGTTATAATACATTTAATAAACATTTCTTAGTTGAGCCCAATGCATTTCGGCACTGGTGAGTGCCTTCATCAGGGGGAGTATCTGCAAGAAGAAAAAAGTAAGAAAACATGGTGTAAGTGTATTGACTCATTTGATTCTGGGGGGTTCTCTAGTTGTGTAACTATGTAGTTCGCGTACCTTAATGTTATTGATGTGTACCGTGTGCAAGCTGAACTCCAACTTGATCACTATACTTCTGTACAAAACAAAACATAAGCTTCTCTGTAATTATCCACATTCCATATGTATGATTAATTGTCACCTGCCAGCCACTGACTACCCTACATACCTTCAGTTATAGTGTCCCAAGTTCCTGAAACAACAAACACACACTATCTTAGCGCCTTATTGTTATTTGCTTTGTTTAGCTTATCTGCCACTGAATGGGCAACGTACCTTATTACGATGTGCCTCGAGTTTCTGCAATGAATAAACCAAAACCATGTCTTAGCCTCTAGTTTAAATAAGGTAATATGAGGTAAAGATTAAAAACAAATCACAGTGCTAAGCCGTGTTTACCTTGTCTTGCGTTTATCGTCTTGTATCTAAAAAAAACAAAATACACGAGTTTGAATATTATGATTCGCCCAACAATCCTCACTACTACCAAAAACTTAACTCTCCGGTTCAATATTGTTCGCATCACCCCTACCTGTATGGGAACCTTCTGCCGTCCTCTCAACAAACCGCAACCTGGTGTGTTGTTGTGTTCCCTCCGTTTCCGGGTTTAAGTCTACTACGCTAAACTACGGGTCAACTCCGCGGAATTAACAACTGAAGACGGACTTGCCGCTATAGCCATTCTGTGTCTAGTTCTCCGTGGGCACCATCTTGGAAAGGTGTAATCCATGTCGATGTGAATGGGACCCGTGCTCACCATGCCTCAGGTGCACTCCTTATCTACTGCATATTTATGTTACATCCGTACTTGTGTATATGTGTGTCAATAAAACGCACCCTGGCGTGTCTGTTTATATGTGGTGTTACGCATGTTAAATTCCTCCGCTAAACACCAGAAAAACTCCACTGAACTTATCACCAAAAAAAAAAACGGAATTTGTTTCTATTATATCTCCTCGATCTGGTTGCCGCCATTTCGGAACGGTTCTGGTCCTGTTAATGTAATCCTGACTTGTTGCTCACTATTTCTCCCCTTATCATATTGAGGTGGTGCCTATGTGCAATTATTGATGTTTAGGGGTATGTGGTGTTTAAGTGAATGGAAATTAATTGTAAGTTGTGGGAAGTAATGGTCTGCCTTGTGTGGAATAAGGATCGAAGTTTATGTATGGTGTACTCATTATCAGGGACCAAGTTGTTTAAAGTGTTACATCATGATTCTGATTACACATTTAGGTTACCTTATACATACATTACACATCTAAATTAGTGTCAATGTTCCGTGATACATTAAAACTATGCCGTGAAATACAACTCTCTCTCTTGAAATGCTGTTATACATTATAAACCCTCATGATACATAAGACCTGGGTTATGTGATACGGCTCCGTTAAATTGCTATTGTTCATTGTAGTCCCTACAGGAAACACGCTAGATCATATTTATCATTGAGTCCTGTTGGTATCATGGTATTTAGATATTTAATCCAAAACAGTTCTCGTTGTAGTAATTTTTGATGATTGATTCCTTGTTTTAAGGGTACCTGTTCCAAAATTTAAAAATCTTAGTTGAGAAATGCTGTGTTTTTCTTGTATCCAATGTTGTACCAGTGGTGAAGTCAAAGCATTGTTGCGTATTCGGCTTTTGTGTTCTGATATGCGCACTTTGATTTTGCGTTCTGTGTTCCCAATGTACATCTTTCTGCACGGGCATTTGATTCCATACACGACATTCTGTGTAATCAGAATCATGATGTAACACTTTAAACAACTTGGTCCCTGATAATGAGTACACCATACATAAACTTCGACCCTTATTCCACACAAGGCAGACCATTACTTCCCACAACTTACAATTAATTTCCATTCACTTAAACACCGCATACCCCTAAACATCAATAATTGCACATAGGCACCACCTCAATATGATAAGGGGAGAAATAGTGAGCAACAAGTCAGGATTACATTAACAGGACCAGAACCGTTCCGAAATGGCGGCAACCAGATCGAGGAGATATAATATAAACAAATTCCGTTTTTTTTTTTTTTTTTTTTGGGTGATAAGTTCATTGGAGTTTTTCTGGTGTTTAGCGGAGGAATTTAACATGCGTAACACCACATATAAACAGACACGCCAGGGTGCGTTTTATTGACAAACATATACACAAGTACGGATGTAACATAAATATGCAGTAGATAAGGAGTGCACATGAGGCATGGTGAGCACGGGTCCCATTCACATCGACATGGATTACACCTTTCCAAGATGGTGCCCACGGAGAACTAGACACAGAATGGCTATAGCGGCAAGTCCGTCTTCAGTTGTTAATTCCGCGGAGTTGACCCGTAGTTTAGCGTAGTAGACTTAAACCCGGAAACGGAGGGAACACAACAACACACCAGGTTGCGGTTTGTTGAGAGGACGGCAGAAGGTTCCCATACAGGTAGGGGTGATGCGAACAATATTGAACCGGAGAGTTAAGTTTTTGGTAGTAGTGAGGATTGTTGGGCGAATCATAATATTCAAACTCGTGTATTTTGTTTTTTTTAGATACAAGACGATAAACGCAAGACAAGGTAAACACGGCTTAGCACTGTGATTTGTTTTTAATCTTTACCTCATATTACCTTATTTAAACTAGAGGCTAAGACATGGTTTTGGTTTATTCATTGCAGAAACTCGAGGCACATCGTAATAAGGTACATTGCCCATTCAGTGGCAGATAAGCTAAACAAAGCAAATAACAATAAGGCGCTAAGATAGTGTGTGCTTGTTGTTTCAGGAACTTGGGACACTATAACTGAAGGTATGTAGGGTAGTCAGTGGCTGGCAGGTGACAATTAATCATACATATGGAATGTGGATAATTACAGAGAAGCTTATGTTTTGTTTTGTAAAGAAGTATAGTGATCAAGTTGGAGTTCAGCTTGCACACGGTACACATCAACAACATTAAGGTACGCGAACTACATAGTTACACAACTAGAGAACCCCCCAGAATCAAATGAGTCAATACACTTACACCATGTTTTCTTACTTTTTTCTTCTTGCAGATACAGCCCCTGATGAAGGCACTCACGAGTGCCGAAATGCATTGGGCTCAACTAAGAAATGTTTATTAAATGTATTATAACATATGTGCCATGAAAAATGTTGACAAATAAGATTTAAGATGCAAATGTACTGAAAGTATATGTGAGACAGCATATTTTCATGTAAACGTGAAATAACAGATCCATAGCCTATATGAAGAGGAAAATATAAGCATGAGATGAATAATAAAAAAATCTTTTTCTTCTGAATGTAAGAAGACATATTTTTGGTTTAAACACAGTTTGAAAAAATAGAAATACTAAGGTGCTAAAGCACCAAGTGAACAGTGCGCGACTGGGTGGATACCCATTTCCACCATAACGAATCGTAATACCAGGACTGACAACCCTTAACAGTCGCAGCACCATTGGATTATATTGTTCAATTCAGTAAAACAATCGGAGTGCTCCTTACAACCCTCATTATACTTACTTGCAGGGTGACCAGATGGATGGACCCCCTACACAAGTCGCTGGGAGCCAAGCAGGCACAGGAAGGAGTCTCTCGCGCACTGGCCTCAGAGTGCATGACTACTCCTGTCATAGCTGGACTGCTGTGTGACTGGGTCCTGCTTCTGGTCATCCCGGGCCATCTGGTCATTGGGTCTTCTTTGGCCATCTGATCGCCATGCTGCATGACTGGATGGCAGACCAGGCTAACTCCAACTTTTGCACTCTCCTCAGGGTTCTGTAAGCCCCCTTCCCCTCCCCCTCCCCCCCCAGAGCTTAGCACAGGGCAGGGAAAAGGCCTGTCAACAAAGGGGTTAAATATTTGTCTTTAGATTTATTAGTTAAGGTTTTTTTGGGAGGTGCTTAACTGTCCCATAATAGTCACCTCAGACCATTGTATATGGGGTAATAGATATAGGAAGAAAGGGGGCGGGGCAAATAAAAATCACAGAAAGCAAACATTGAGGTAGAGACAAGTAAATGTAATAGGGTAGATTTTAGTTCAGTATCATTTGAATGGACTAGAGACCACTGAGTGAAGGCTTATTAGGAACATTGCGGCCAGAAACTTATTTTGCAAACCTACTTATGTATTAATATGTTGGTTCGCAATGTAAAGAACTATAGTGAGTCTCAGACCACCCTGCCTAATCAATATTAAATAGGCAGGTTGCAATTTGCAGCTCACCACAATTGGCTCCCATAATGTGATTGTTTTTTCAAAAAACAAAACTTTCTATCTGTTATTTTTTAATAAGCAGCCTGATTTCCTGATAGAAAACGGCAGCTTAAAAAGGGTTTTTATTTTTTTTAAGTTTCACGGAGAATTGGCAGGTTGGCATTAGCAGTCTAAACCTGCTCTACCAGTCTGCAGTGGCAGGCTGAGAGACGTGTTTTACTTGGTCTCACTCATGGTGACACAATAAGTGCTGCAGCAAATGATCGACACTTTAACCTACAGGCCCTGGGTACACCCCGTACCATACACTAGGGACTTATAAGTAAGTTAACTTATGCCAATTAGATATGTCAATTAAACGTACACTATTAAGGGCCAGGGCACAGGCAATGAGGTTCTGGCTAGCTGCCTCAGTGCACTCTGCGTTGAAAAAGCAGCAGTATCAATCCAAAACTTTGGGAGTGATCAAGCAAAATGAGGGTGGGCCCGATTCACAAAGGTAAACTTAGACATTTGGTCTAAACCAAATGTCTAAGTTTACGACTTTGGAAATTTACAAAGGGCATTTATGAGTATTATCTTTATGTCCACACTCAGGCCAGATCACCGCCCTTCCTCACAGGAAACCACTGGTGAAAAAACACACTGCAAATTCTAACACATACCTAAATTGCATCTGTTCTCTTCCTACTCTGGTTACGGTGGCTTTCCCACGGATGACTGTGTTGACAGTTTGCACCAACACGTAGAGGTGACTTTGTCTTTAGAGTGCGATTAGAAATTTAGTGCACTCATTCGCTCTGCTGCCATGTGAGTATCTTTCTTTAAATCAGTTCAACCCTTCACTTGCAAAAGTGGTCTCCAACTCCATGCCTTGTTCCTCTTCAGGTCAACTGGATCTTTGCCACCATTTTGGAATGGAGCATAAGTCATTATCAAATTTTCAACACCACTTCTTATGTTCAGTCAATAATGAGAGTTTAGATTAATTTTAAAATCTTTATTTATCGTACTAGGTTTAGTAATTTGGGTTGTAATCTCTTTATTCAGATTCGAAAAATAGATACATTTGTTTACAGAAATATCAAGAAAAATAATGGTTAATAACAATCAGAAAAATATTGCTGCTTGTACCATAAAGGAAAATTACCTAAGTTCCTATTCTATTCTAATAGATCCTAACCTACTTGAACCCATTAAGTGTCCATTTCAGATAAGAGCAAGAACTTTAAGGAGCATTTAGAATCAAATTTAGATTTTAGCTAAACTTCTCATAAAGAAAATTCTGGAAAACTCATCTTCTATCTCAATTAGAAGTGCTCACAGCAGTAGCTGTGTTCTCAAAGGAATCTAGAAAACACCATCAGCACTACCCCACAGTATAAAAGGTAAACGTCAGGAAAAAGATAGTCACAGAACAATTAGTCTGGACCAGTCTGAATAGCATAAAGCTCTTAGCATGTGCTCTGGGAAAGGGTAGTGGAAGAGCTCTGAAGTCTCCTAACGAGGAACATATATATTAAACACAAAAACGTACATATCCTTATTCTTTGGTGTTATTTCATCCTTGTCCTTGTCCAATAATGAAATAATCGTTTGATGGTCTGCTTCATCCTTCTTCCTTTGACTTAACATACGATGACGGCAAAACATTATATACAAGCAGTCTGCTAAGTTGCAAATGTTCATGTATGTTATTTTCACGGCGAGTTCCCAACGAGAACCCTGCAGCTTACTCTATTAGCTATTCACAACTCCACTGGGTGACAATGAACTAGTCTAAAGCAGAAACATTCTAGTTGTAATTTCTACAGAATAATATCATGAGCTTCGCATTTTCCTGCATACACTATTGTTTTAATATACTGTTTGTAATTATTAGAATGAATAAGTGACAGCTAAAATCTGACCAACTTATGGCATGTCTAATGAAGGTAACGTGAATTGTTCATTTAATACTGCACTGTGCAACATCCTGCTAAAACGTGCATTTATTTCAGAAAAGTTAAAATAAAAGCAATGCTGAAAAATAGAGAATAACTGAGGCCTAGAACGGATGCTTACTACAAAAAAAATCAGGTTAAACATGCTATACACGTTAATTTTCACGTTTAGTGAAAGGCACATTTTCCATTTCTTTGGGCATTGGTCATGTTAATATTTTTACAAGCTAATCACATATTTTAAGCTAAGTTTACTTTTTTATCAGCTCGCTACACATTATCACTGTCTGCATGATCCAAAATAAGCTCTCAGAGAAGTTAAAAACTGTTTTTTTGAACTATCTATATATATAAAAGCAAAATGTCTGTCTGTCTGTTTATCCTTTATGCATTACTACACCATTCATCCGATCAGCATGAAACTTTGGGAAGTTGTTGAGTACACTCCCGCAAAGGTTTCTGGCAAAAAACAAAATGTGCTAAAAGTTGTTGAGTACACTCCCGCAAAGGTTTCTGGCAAAAAAAAAATAAAAAAAAATGTTAAATATCGGCCTCCCAGGGCCCTCATAAATTTTCCAATACTGAACGTTTACAGTTTCCGGTGCGACTCGCGTTTGCAATGACCATCAACAAAGCACAAGGACAATCACTGCAAGTGTGTAGACTAGATTTGGAGAATCCGTGCTTCTCACATGGACAACTCTATGTGGCTAGCTCACCCGTCGGAAAACCTACTGATTTATTAGTATACGCACCAGACGGAAAAACAAAAAAAACGTGTATCCACAAGCACTCGAATAAATAAACAGAATTAAAACAACACTTTAAAATGTTTTCCATATTAAAATGAATAAGTTTCAATAAAAATGACACAATGTAAATTGAATGTTATCATAACAAGTTTCCTTACATTTCCTTTATTCTGAGATCGCAGCAACGCGCGATGGGTAAGCTAGTACTTTATAAATCTGCCCATAGTTTTCTGCATGACAAATGCACCTCTTGAAAGACACCAGCTAAAACAGGTGCTTTTTACTGCAACTCTCAAAATGTTATATTTTGATATTTTCATGTTCTCCTACTTAATGAACACATTTTGATTTTAGGATTCCTTAGAAGGAAATAGTAAGACTGTTATGATTGCCCACATCAGTCCTGCTAGCACCTCTTTTGAAGAATCCCGAACTACACTGATCTACGCGTACAGAGCAAAGAACATCAAGACAAGGGTAAGTGAGCAAAACATAAAGCATCTTTATTTGAAGGCATTAGGATTTAACTAGGTATTCCTGTTTCAGTTTATTTTTTTATCACAGTGGGAATTTTCAAGTGCTTTCCAAAATTCTCAAGATAAGCGGTTATCAGTGTTTATACATTTTGATGCCACAAAAAAGGTGCTGAGACCATGTTTTTCCATTGGTCACAAAACAACTTATTACAGTACATGTATATGACTTTGTCACACCGATACTGCAAGATATATAAAGTTTCATATTACCAATGATAGGAAATATATATGTAAGTTATATACTTTGATACATTTTTGATTTACAGTTTGATTGGTTCAGCCTACACAACCTTGCAAGTCTTGCGAATATATGCTTGTTCTTGAACGTAGAAACTCAGTAAGGATTCCCTGCCTTCAGGCATCTAAAAGGTGGTTTGCCTCAAGATCACTGCCAGTGACCTGGTGCCTTTTTTCTCTCCAGATTCCCATTAGGAATTTATATGTTTTGTCTCACAGCATCCCATAATTTAACCTTGATCAGGCATGGCAGGGTCATGGAATGAAGACCTCGTAGAGGGGGTTTGTGCAAAGCAATGCTTTTTCCCCATTGAGGAGGGCTTTTCAGAGGCCATTGTCACTTCTATCCAGTGGGATGTCAGGAATGCCTTGAAACCAAAGGACATGAAACTCATGCAATAGCACAGCTTGAACCTCCATATCCAGGTCCTTGGGGACCCTTAGAAGCCCAAGGACCTTCATCACCTTCTGGATACTGTAAAGTTAAATGAAAGCGCAACACTGTGTCACATTTATGCTTTTGATTTTTTGAGGGAGGTGTGTAATACCCAGATCTTTATCTCTAAGGTGGATGATAGCAACCAGAATGTTGTGGATTGGAGAAAAGTCCAATAATGGACACAGATGATGGGGCAGGTTCAACAGGGGATCAGGGTTCGAATTCAGGTAAGGATCCCAGACCTATCAGACCCTGCAACGTGGATGCAGGGCTCAAATGGCATGCAAAGGAGGGCTAGGGTTCAAGAGGACATCTGGCTAAGAAAGCTTTTGACTTGTAGGATCTGGACGAAAATATACCACCCCATGTCTTGCAGTAAGCCTCAGTGAAGAAAGTGGCAGAGTATGTGGTCAGCAGGCTGTGTAAACCAATCTATAAAAAGGTTAGAGGTTGCCTAAGAGCGGAATGCCCAGTGCCCTTGCTAGAGGGGAAAAAAATAAAAACAAAAATAAACAGCAAAATGGCTACATGCTTGACACGATGTGTAAAGGGCCCAAAGAAGAGGATTAACCAATCTTTGCTGGCATGCCAATATGTAATACTGAATATAGCAGGGTCGCTTGCCAAGATATTATTGCAGAGAAGGCCAAGGATTCAGGAAAACTGATATCCCCTGATATGCTGTTGGAGTGTGAGTATGAGCCATATGCTTCTTAGGTAGGCTTTCCTATTTTCAGTTTCTATTTGTTGTGAATTCATTGTTTTCAACAATTTGAAAAACCAGTGGTTATCAATGTTCATTCTAATCACGGGGCGGTTATCTTCCAGTGCTTAAAAATTAAATTTGCTTTCATTTCCTTCCTACCCCTCATCCATTCCTATTGTCATTTATTCCTACATTCTATTCTGTTCCTAATACCTTATTTGTACCCTTTCATTGAATTTGCTCTTTAAATTGACCATACCATATCTCTCACAACTGCCAGTCTGTGTAAGTTCCCAGTATTCAAATCACTCTTTCCAGTAGTCCAGTCCCACCCCATGTAAAATATGTTCATGAATAGAGATGTGTTTGGTCTACATCAAGATTTGATTGTAGTAGATAAAAGTTTAATGGTGGGTATTTAACACACTTTCCTTCTCCTCTGTTGTTCATAGAAGTAGCAATGATTTGCTGAATGAAGAGTTGCTACTTAGGACATAGGATATACACAGTGGGTTGCTTGATGTTTAATTATTGCAAGTCTCTGTCCCATTGTTTTCTTGAGACATCGACACATACTTGGCCTAAATATTGTATTTTTACTGTTTGACCAGGGCCTATTCCTGCTTTGCCTGGTCATAGGGGAGACGTTTACTAAGAAATTGAAATGCATTCTGTTAGCTATAGAGACTTTGGGCACAGCAGACCGTGCTACCGTATTAAGAAGCCGCTATGGTAGTAAAGAAGCTTGATCACCTGCAGGATGCCATGGGTCATTTGCATGTGCATTTCAAGTTTATTCTAAATTGTTACACCATATCTGTGGGATTTTGTTTTAGTTGAAAGTCAGCACAAGAACCACTAATCAATGATATTTACCTAGCATGTGGGTAGGTCTTTGTTTTTTTAAAGCAGTACGGGCACTGTGTTCCTTCTAGGCATTGACTAAGAACTTTACTGTTGTATTCTCGGCAGTGTGGTCTGTTATAATGCATTTTCGTTCTCGGCGAAAAGATCAAGTGCAGCTCAATATGTTTCCATCACATGCAGGAAGTTGTACTCTTGGTTTGTGTTGGGGCAAAGTCATACAAAGTGACTGTAGGAAATTGGGTTATTAGTTGTGTGGCCTGCGCAAGTAATAGGTCCACAATTTCCCATTACTGGAAACCAAGCACCTCATTGTAGCTCTTTACTCTCTCAGGGTAGTGAAACAGAGCAGTTCAAGGCCTACTCAGGGGAGGTGATGCGGCCTAGCCATCACCATTTGCTGGCATGCAATAACAGCACTCAATAAATATTTGTCCATTCAGTGCTTTTTCATTAGAAAAATTAAAAGTACTTTTATTACACACACACTACTAAATACTATGCATTAATTTACAAATATATAGATTAGGAAGTTGTAAAATGCCATAGATGACACTGCATAATCATCTTTGACCCCTTAAGAGGTCATACAAACATATAAGGTAAGTTGATTGGTTTGGTCAAAGGTTTGAGATCAACAAACCACATGTTAAAGACATCATTTTGTATATAAATGCAATCATCAATAATAATCATGTGTAAATCCAAATATTAATATTATTAAAACACATAAACTTTGATCAGTAATCACTTTCAACATTACTAGCAGCCCGTCCTGACGTTGTCCGGGTATGAATTGCTGCTGGCCAGTAGTATATTGTTTTGTAGGATTTCGTTTTGATAGCATTTCTTATCTGTGATAGGCCTGTGAAACGCTCCGATTCACAGTGCACTGTTGATGCACTGAAGAGTGCGCGTTCAGTAGTGTGTGAACTCGAGTTTCCCTACTTTATTATTCCTTGCAATATTATATAGCGCGAACTCGACAACATGGCATGAGCACAATTTACATTACAGAAGAACACATTCATTTGTGGTAGGCACGGGGAGACAAAGCGATTTGCCTGGAACCACAGGATGTTGAGCTGATGCAGAGATTCGAACGTAGCTCCCCAGCTCTAAAGTTCGCAATTCTAGAACTTGTGGCGGGAGGTGTGTCTAAAAGTGTATGTTGGAGCTGGCCATCAATGAGAGAGACCTGTGCATTTTTCAAATGGGTGGTGAAAAAATATGAGTATGTTGCTGGAGATGTGGGCTGCCGTCCCACCAATGTACTTACCGGGGTAGAGTAAACAGCCATTATTCCGCAACTTTCTTTCCGCATACCATCACTCCGCATACTTTAATTACGAAAGTACCATGACTCCGCAATGCCATTATAACGCATGGCATTACATTTTATATGCTTTTACCACGCATACATTTACAACGAAATTCGTTGTACAAGCATGAATGGTAAAAGCATGTTTTTTTTTGTTTGGATAAGGTAAGTATGGGTATAGGGGTATATGTTTTGGGGGTACTGAGGCATATGTTTTGGGGTGTTCGGGTATTTTAAGGGTTCAGATATAGTTTTGGGTTATGGGGTACAGGGGTAGTTTTAGGGTTTAGGGTTAGGTATGGGTTTTGGGGTACAGGGGTATTTTTAGGGTTCAGGGCTGGGTTTGGGTTGGGGTATAGGGGTATTTTTAGGGTTAGGTTTGGGTTTTGGGGTACAGGGGTATTTTAAGGGTTCAGGGCTAGGTTTAGGTTTTGGGGTACAGGGGTATTTTTAGGGTTCAGGGCTAGGTTTGGGGTTTGGGGTACAAGGGTTTTTTAGGGTTCAGGGGTAGGTTTGAGTTTTGAGGTACAGGGGTATTTATAGGGTTCAGGGCTAGGTTTGGGGTACAGGGGTATTTTTAGGGTTTAGGGATAGGTTTAAGATGGGTTAGTGTTTGAAGGGTGTTGGGGTATTTTAGGGAGTAAGGGTGGGTTATGATTATGGGGTTCAGGGGTATTTAAAGGGAGCAGGGTGGGATTAGTTTTTTGGGTGTAAAGGGTAATAAAATAATAAATAAAAATAATATAAATGCAATTAAAAAAAATAAATGTTTTAATTAAATTAAAAAAAATTGTATATATATCTATACTACTATAATAAAGGAAGAACTTTCAGCCTTTGAGGGGGGTAAACTCGGGAACCACAGCGCCAATCCACACACCCGATACACCGTTGGAATCGTCAGGGTGTGTAGATGGTTATAGGCTATATACATTTTTTAAAAAAACGTTATTTAAAAAATTTACAGTAAAAAAAAAAGTAGTCCCTCCGAAGTAGCGCCGGCCGCGACGTGTGTGCTCACGTCGGGAGCGCGAGGAGGAGCAGCGTCCAGGAGCGCGACGAGGAGCAGCGGACATGGCGCGGGGGAGGAGCGGTGACGTGAGGAGCAGCGGACAGGCTAGCGGCGGTGCGAGCAGCGGACAGGCTGGAGGAGCGGCGGCTGAGGTAAGGGAGTGGCGGACATGGTGCTGGGGAGGAGCGGTGACGTGAGGAGCAGCGGACAGGCCAGCGGCGGTGCGAGCAGCGTACAGGCGGGAGGAACGGTGGCTGAGGTAAGGGGACCCATGTCGGGCAGGCGGTGGTCGGGGCAGGCGGTGGTCGGGGCAGGTGGGGGACGGGCCGGGCGGGGCCCGGGCTGCTGGACAATGTCTGGGTGGGCGGGGGTCGGGTAAGCCTGTTGCTCCCGGACAAGGTCGGGACGGGCTGCTAGTATAGATATATAAATACACATATATACAAACATATATTTGATGTTTTAATAATGTACTTTTACAATGTATATAACTTTACCACACATGTATTTGCGTTATAATGGCATGCGTAATAAGGGATGTTGGTTTGCGGAATATCATCACATATTCCCAGGGGAGGGATAGTCCCTTTCTTGCTATTTCCGTGGAGGCGGGCCTTGTGTCCGGATGTGCGTGGAGCGAGGCCTGTGCGCAACATAAGTGGAAAGTCTCCAGTGTGCGCTTCAGGCGTCACCGGAAGTTAAGGCAAGATTATATTTCCTGCACAATGGCCCCTGTTTGCGCTCCTTCCGGCCCTTGGGAATAGCACCATGCCTGACCTCCATACAGTAAAGCAGGTGCACGTCACTGGGAGCGCGGGGCAAGCACACCTGGAGCTGGAATGTACAGAACCTGGGAAGAAAAAACAATGAAATATTGGGCACAACGCTCGCTTTTCTTTCCCGTAATCCCGCGCCCCGCACACACCCACGCCCCCAGCACACGCCCACAGCACACGATATGAGACATGGCATGAAGGGCGGAACGTACCACACGCCCCCAGCATTTGTCACGCCCCCAGCACACGCCCCACAGCACAACGCAGACACACCCACAAGGGACTACTTTGCTCGAACGGTTCATTTACCTTTTAAATGTATATGGTGGTCGTCTGCATAGCCTATGTCCTTCTGCTGCAACTGCCCTTTCCAACACTGTATTGGGTGTTGTGATTGGTGCTGTGGTTCCTGAGATTACCCGCCTCAAAGGTTTGGGCTCTCTTTATTATATTAGTATAGATATAGATTATATCTGATAAAGACTTTTAGCTGCAGATTCCTTAGCTTTGAATTTCCCACGCATCAGGCTAGACCTGGAACCTTTTGCGGTGGTTCAGTTCGGCTCCTTGTGACGTCATCTGCATTGTTAGCTTTGGTTATGATGTTGCCGCACCTATATAGGTGGCACCCAGGCACGCGGACGCCAGTTCTATTCTTTCCACGCAAGTTAAGCTCTGATCCAGATTTCCTCTGTCTCTTTTTGACAGGCTTTTTTCAACATTTTGTTAAGGAATTTTTCCTTGCGTGTGGAGGATGTCATCTAGACATACAGGGTTCAAACTGTGTGGTGCCTGTCATCATGCCATGTCAGTAACTGACCCCCACCTCATCTGTTTGTGGTGCCTCAAGCCGACCATGATACGAAGTTGTGTTTGGATTGCTGGGCCATGGCTCAGAAGGGCTTGCAAGAGCGATCTATGTAGCTCCTTAGTGACTTCTCGGACATCCTGGTCCCGTTCAAGGAAGATGAAGTTGTGGGACCGCTGCAGGAGCCCCAAGTTCTCTTCTTCTCACTCAAGGTCCTAGGGACACTCAGGGAAGAGGCACAAAAAGAAAAAGTCCAAACGGACTTCGACTTCACCTCGTCTGTCATCTGTCAATGAGACATGTAAGGAGCATTGACGCTCTAGGCATGGTTCTGAGGAGCCGGAGCCAAGTTCAACTCCACACCTTCCTCCATTTCTGGGAGCCGGAGCGACACCCAGTCAAATTAAGTAATTTTATCAGGCTATGTGCCACGTATTTGAGCGGGCTGACCTCTCAGGTGTGCTTTCTGGCCCCGCGGGGTCCGAGGAGGCCCCACCAGGTTCTACGCCATTGGCTTTGGTCATGGCACTGGTGGGGTCTCATGGATCTGATCCTGGATCCGGATCGACGCAGGTCTTGCCAACGCGACCTTATCCAGCATCGAACCTGAAGTCGTTGCCTCTAGCACTGTTAGCAACCACTAGCAGCGCCAGCCCAATCCTGATAACAGACGACTCAGAATTGGATTGATGTTGCTCGACGTCGGCACCAGCAGAGGTTCTACGTCATTGCCTGTGAATTATGAGGAAGTTTTAGGTATGGGAGGGGTCTCTGTACCCTTTAGAACAACAACTAGACATTTCTGTGGAACAATTGGACTGGTATGAGGATCTTGGGGAAGCCAATGGGCTGGACACACCTCCTGATACTGATATGCTCTCTCAAGCTAGTGTGGCTACGGAGGAGGAGGCATCTTATGCCATGGTGGTTAGGAGGACAGCAGAGGTCCTTGGCCTGGAGCTGCTCTCTGTCCAGGTGAGGACTAATCTTCTGGACGAGGTGCTTCAGCCAGGGGCTTCCACGTCCAAATGTATTGCACTTTAATGAAGCACTAACAGACGTCCTTCTTTGCACATGATCCAAGCCTAGCACAGGGGCTCCTATGAACAGGACAATTGCATGCCGCCATCTCCCAACACCTGGCAATCCAAGTTTCCTCAGCCAGTGCCCCACACCAGAGAGCTTGATGGTTCTGATGGATACATCTGCCTGTGGATTCCTCACCTTTTTAATGACCAACTGTGCAGCATTCCACAGAAACAATGTTCATAGCTCTCCCACGTCGATTAGGAAGTCACAATGGCATGGCTCCGCTTGCGACTCCCAGTGACATCATCGGACCCATAAGAAGACCTTGTCGGCATGCTGACGTCAGTCCCGTTTTTCCTCCCCGTCGACGCTTATCGGTTTTTCTAGATCTCTCCATTTTCTTTGTAGTCTACATTGTTGCAGTTGTCCTTAAACTGTTTCTTCACAATGGCTATTCAGAAGAAGCCTGGTTTTAAATCCTATAGAGAATCAGAGGGCCATATGTTAGTCACAGACCCCCACGAAGACTGCCTTTGGTCGGACCGCGACATCGAAGAATGTTCTTCGCGCCGTCGGATGAATTTGAAGGCACTTAAAGAAAGGCAAGCAAAGCTGTATATGGCCCTGGTGAAGAAGGAGAGGAGTGGTCAGAAGAGGACCAAGTCGAGGTCAAAGTTGCTGACTCCGCACACCTCGAGGTCTTCCAAAAAAGCACAAGAAGATGAGGCGACATGGATCCGGGCGTCACTCTTCGAAGAAGAAGTCAATGAGCCGGTGTCCCCGGTCCTGCATCGCCATAGGAAGGATGACATCTCCCCTCTCCTTCACCGCAGGCGTCTCCTATGCAGTCTCCGACTCCGAGGGATTCTCCGACGCCGAGGGACTCTCCGACACCCAGGGGGGAGTCTCCTGCGCCTCCAGCCATTCCTATCCCACATCCAGCTTCTCCAGCGCTGCAGCCAGAGCCCGCCCTCCAACCTCAATCTGTCCCAGGTCAGGCGGTTCCGGATCCATACCCAACTTCCCCAGCTCCAGGTGCGGATCAGTCGCATTTTCTTAGTGCAATGTTTGACATTTTGCCAGGGCGGTTAACCCTTCCGGCACGCCAGCTGGCCCTGTTGTTCCACTTTCTTATGATTTGGGCATTCCCCAGCATTTTCTTAGTGCAATGTTTGGCATTTTGCCAGGGCGGTTAACCCTTCCGGCACGCCAGCTGGCCCTGTTGTTCCACTTTCTTATGATTTGGGCATTCCCCAGCATTATGCCCAGGCACCATTCATTCAGTTCAGGCCAGTGACTCCTTCTTGGCCTCTTCTGACGCCGAGGTTTTCGACGCCAATTTTATCTCAGAAGGGAAGGTTGGACTACTCTCTGGCACCTGCGGGCTCTGATCCGGCGCTGTCTCTACTTCGGTCGGCGCTGCTGCCTGCTACTGAAGGTCCAATGTTGCGTCTGGCTCCGCCAACGTTGACTCCTAAGATACGATCGAGGAGGAACGCTCAGAGTCTTCTGGAAGAAGAGGAATTCCAGGAGCAGAAGGAGCAGCCCAAAGAGGGGGAGATATTTGACTCAATGGAGGATTTTGCAGGACTGCAATACGTCAGTGGTCTTGACACGTCACCAGAGTGGAAGCCCTCCTCTCCAAATGCTCTTCCCTCTCAGGATGTGGCCACTTACCATTCGGTCATTAGAAATGCTGCTGACCTTTTAGACTTACAGTTGCCAACGGCAGAGGTCAAGTTTAATATTTTGATGGAAGTACTGCATTCTTCATCTTTGGTGCTGGAGCCCTTGCTTCCCTTCAATGAGGCTTTTATAGATCCAATTTTAGAGATATGGCAGAAGCCAATGTCTGCCCCTGCTGTGTCAAGAACTGTGGCAAGGTGCTATAAGCTGGCGCCTGGGGATCCGGTGTTTTTAA
The DNA here is from genome assembly GCF_964263255.1 of Lissotriton vulgaris. Taxonomy (NCBI): domain Eukaryota; kingdom Metazoa; phylum Chordata; class Amphibia; order Caudata; family Salamandridae; genus Lissotriton; species Lissotriton vulgaris. The sequence continues at coordinate 107,000,048 of NC_141698.1, forward strand.
CATCACACCCTTCCCCTGAGAGCCTTGTGGTTCAAGCATCTTGTTCCTCAAAACAATCTGCCGGTACCTTTCCTTCTACTCCAGGGGGTAGGAACTCCAAGAAGATAGAACAAAGTGCGAAAAAGGTGTTTTCGTCTGCCAGCATGGCCTTGAAATCGACTAAGACCACTTGTTTTATGGGGCGTCATATCCATGCATTGATGGATTTTGCCACGGATGTAATACCCAAGTTGCTAGAGGATGTCCAGGGCCACTTCGCTGAGGTGGTGTCGGACACCCAGGCTGCAGCTCATCATGGGATCCAGTCCGGCCTTTATACGGCTGACTCCATTGCCAGGATAATGGGCTCTTCAGTGGCAACTAGGAGGCATGCATGGTTGAGAGGGTCAGGCTTCTCTCCGGACATCCAGGCCACGCTGTTGGACCTTCCTTACGATGGATCAAGAAGATGCTTCGGGACCAAGGCCGACTCAGCTTTGCAGCGATTTATAGATAGCAGGGCTACTGCTAGATACTTAAGCTTGCAGTCACAGACTATGGGCTTTGGATTCTGAATGTGGCTCCTTGTAGAGGCCAGCAGCAGCATCAGCACCAACAGAAACTTCTGTATTAGTCATACAGAGGGAGGGCGAGAGGTTGTCTGTGAGGGGCTGCTCGCCAACAGGTCTCCTCCACCTCCTCCTCACCTATCCCCCTACTGGTTCTGCAGGGAAGCCGCTCTAGATCCCCCATCTTGGAGCATATTGGTCCTGTTGGAGGTCAGATGTACCATTTTCTACTAAATTGGAAATCTGTCACGTCAGATCTTTAGGTTTTGAATCTTGTCGAATATGGGTATGCCCTTCCCCTCTTTACCCTTTTTACCAGGGTTGGTGTTCGGAGGACCATCTGATGCTTCTGCAACAAGAGGTATTGTCTTTGTTACAGAAGTGTGCGATAGGGATTATTCCAGAGCAGGAGAGGGGTCAGGGATGCTACTACCGGTATTTCCTGATCCCCAAAAAGTACGGTTGTATGCGGCCAATCCTGGACCTCAGGGTCTTGAATTTTTACCTCAAACAGGAGAAGTTCAAGATGGTGACCCTAGCTCAGGTTCTTCTGACACTGCAGCAGGAAGACTAGATAGTGTCGATCGATTTACAGGATGATTATTTTCACATTCCCATCCTAAAATCGCATCAGAAGTATCTGTTTTCCAGTGGGATCTCTCCACAATACCAGTTTGCGGTCCTTCCGTTCGGTCTTACATCAGCACCACGGTTCTTCACAAGGTGATGGCTGTGGTAACAGAACATCTCAGAAGGTCGGGGATTCCTGTTTTCCCCTATCTGGATGACTGGCTGCTCAAAGCAAGGTTGCCAAAGATGGTGCTGCAACATCTGCAGGTAACAACTCAACTGTTGATTGACTTGGGTTTTTCGATAAATGTACCCAAATCTCACCTGGTGCCCTCTCCGCGCAACCTATTATTAGAGACGGTACTGGACACTACTCTGAGTTGTACTTTCCTGCCACCTCAAAGGGTTCTTGACATCCAGGCAATGATCCCAATCTTTCAGGATGGAGCAGCTGTTCCAGTCCTGAACATTTTGCGCCTGCTCGGTCTGTTACCTTCCTGCATACATTTGGTCAACCAAGCACGCTGGCACATGAGGGCACTCCAGTGGTGCCTCTGCAGGCAGTGGTTTTAGCACAACGGAGATCTCAGGGAGGTGGTCAGAATCTCATAAGACACTGCAGTGGATCTGTTATGGTGGATTGTTACAGGCAACCTGACGCAAGGAAAGCCGTTTCAACCTCCTTCATCTGTAGCTAAAGTGATAACTGATGCCTCCACTCTGGGGTGGGGTGCTCATCTGGGGGATCTGGAGGTCAAGGGTCTTTGGTCTCCGAGGAAAGATGGCTTCATATCAATCTTCTCGAATTGCGGGCAATACGTTTGCCTCTCAAGGTCTTTCTTCCCTCCCTTCAAAGTCAATCAGTTCTGGTCCTGGCGGACAACAGTACCGTGATGTGGTACATCAACAACCAGGGAAGAGTGGGGTTGTATCGTGTCTCAGAGAGACTCTGCATCTCTGGTCCTGTGCTCTGGACCACCAGATTTGCATAACTGCAAATCATCTGGCTGGGATGCTGAATGTGTGTGCGGACAGTCTCAGTCTGCAATACTCGGCAGATCATGAGTGGAGGCTTCACCCAGAAGTGGTTCTCCGCATTTTCAGAATGTGGGGGTTTCTTCGGGTGGACCTTTTTGCAACTCACGAGAACACTCACTGCCTGTCGTTCTACAGTCTCCAGTATACAATGCGGGGAGCATTGGGGGATGCCTTTTAACTAGATTGGAGTCTTCGGATGATCAATTGTGAGAGACTACATTGAATCTGTGTACTTTGCTGTTTTTAAACTTTGTGTTACCTGTTAGATGATTTTTAGCCATTGTGTTTTAGATTTCGCCTTCTACACCGTTATACGCTGTAACTCTGCCTGTACCATGTGTGCTCATCTCTTCCTCGCTCGCAACACTTCCCTGTTAGAGAATACCCTGCGCTGATTGGCAAGCTTTTACCCAATCATTGCGCTGCCCGGGAGGAGCCAGTTGTGCACTCCAGGCATTTAATGCTGGCTGATACGCAGACACTCGGCGGGCGGGCCGCGCCAATGGCAAGCCCGTCTGCGCCCGTCCGTGCCAGGAGAACACCAGGAACAAGGGGCTTTGTCCCCTCTCGGCTCCCCCGACTAGTTTACTTAGGGGATACTTTGGGGGCTCTTAAGGGAGTGGTGATCTGTGGGGATCAAAGCCTTTCCCCAGAGGCTTGCCCCACTCATTGCAAACTTTGCTCTTTTAAGATCAGCCCACGCCCGCGTTCGTCTGATCTCGACCCTAACACCAAGGACCTCACTATCCTCAGCATCAACTGTTGCTCTTAACCAAACACCATGCTGAGGTGTTCCATCTCCTCCAAGTGCAATCTCCTGAGGTCTTATTTCTAACAGTAACTTGGCTTTCTGATGATACAGTGGTGATTCCCGCACTGGCCCTGCCCGCTGGGTATGCTATGAGCACCCTCAATAGGACCACAGGTTGAGGAAAGGGTATCGCTAATATGTATAAGGCTGACTATACCTGCTGCCTAGTCCACATAAGTATTGCCAATAGCAAAAACGCTCTCTTTAAAATCACCCTAACAGACAATTTTACGTTCTCTCGGCTCTTGATCTATCACCCCCCCCCGGTCCATCGGCTCCTTTCAGAGAAGCACTAGCCAATGCCATTTCCCCATTGGTCCTTATTGCAGCCAATTCTAACATCAATGGGGGACCTAAATGTCCACTTAGAGCTGCAGGAGACTTTGGATATCCGTGCCTTAATGGGTGACGTGGCAGCATACCAGTTAGTTCAACCTGTTCCTGGATCCACACATATAGCCGGCCATCTTCTAGACCCTATTTTTTCAAACCTTCAGTCTTTAGAGGTGTTGCCACCTCTTCCTATGTATTGGACAGACCACTTCCATCTTCGGATGCGGCTGTCATTAGCGGGCCCTAAACTACAGCCTTACCGCACTTCTTCACTTAGGGGGCCTTGACTTAAACTGGACCAGGCTACCTTTCTGGCCGTCTTAAGCGCTCAGTGCCCAGAGAGTACCGTCAATATGGACAAGGCCCTAAAACATTTTCAGAGGTGGATTACCCAAGTCCTGGACTCGCACATTCCGTTCAAACACACCTACCCTAAAAGTACCCGGGCCAATGGTTGGTTTAATGAATCTTTGACCTTAGCCAGGAAAAACTGTAAAGTCTTAGAGCTCGCCTGGAGGGGATCCTATGACCCGCTGGCTAAAACAGAGTATAGAGTGGCGATCAAGGCTTACCATAAATTGGTCCATAAGACTAGGGCTGCACACTATGCCAAACAGATAACTGCGAGCAACAACCCCACTAAAATATCTTCTCTCTGCTAAAGGAGCTAGTAAAGCCCTCTGTTGCCACTGACAGTGTTATAGTCTCTATTCTGCAATGTGAAGCACTGTCCAATTCTTCTTGGGGAAGGTTGAGCGTATTTACAGTAGCTTCCATGTGGGGGACAGTCTTCAAGGCAAAGACTAGCCCCACTCACTGGCTGTGCTTCCCTGATCACTTATCAGGCCATGGAAGGCCTGTTTATTAAAGTAAAATCGGGATCTCCAGCAGATCCTATGAAACCCGATGCCTTCCGGAAAAACCAGCAGTGTCTCTGCCGGAGTGCTTGGAGTTAATAAATCTCTCCCTGTCCTCGGCGGGGGTTCCTAAGCCTTGGAAGCATGCCAAGGTAGCCCCTCTACTAAAAAAAACCTTCATTAGATGTGTCGATGCCAGAGAACATCTGGCCCATCTCGCTGCTCCCATTCTTGTCCAAGATCTCAGAATCGTATGTTAACTCTCTTTTAAAGTCCTAGCTGGAAGTTAACTAGATACTGGACATCTCTCAGAATGGGTTTCAGCCTCAGTATGGCACTGAGTCCGCTTTGTTGGCAGTCACGGAACAACTACAGACCTCCTTGGATGCCAGCAGAACCACAGTGTTAATTCTGCTGGATCTAAGTGCAGACTTTGACACGGTCTCCCATGAGATCTTGCTCTGCTATTTGGAGGAGATCGGTGTGAAGGGCTTGGCCCTCTCTGGTTGTAATCTTTCCTGGAGGATCAGACCTTTGAAGTTGTCCCTTTCTTTCCACTCCTGTACTCACCCACTGTGCCGTGGGGTACCCAAAAGTTCAGCACACAGTCCGACCTTATTTAATATCTATGTGAGGCAACTGGCTCTACTGGCCAAAACCCTGGGCATCTCCCTGGTGTCATATGGGGACGACACCAAGCTGGTGTTTGCCTTTTTTAACAATCCCAGCCAGGATAGGGTGAAATTTGGACAAGACTTAACAGCGATTTCAGAGTGGAGGGCTGCGAACTATCTGCAGCTTAATTCGTCCAATTCCGAGATCCTTCTGGTGGGTAGAAATCGCCATCTCTCGGCCAAGGAATGGTGGCCCCTGCTCTCGGAGTTCCCCCCACACCCAAGTCAGTGGTGAAAAATCTCAGCATAATGATCGACAGTGATCTCACTTTTAAGACCCATGCCAAATCAGTGGCAGGGAAATGCTCCGGGCTACTACAGGGGCTGAAATCTATACTGGGCCTCTTTGACTCTAAAACTCGCCAACTGATCATTTAATCCTCTGTCCTTGCCAGACTAGATTATTGTAATGTGCTTTTCTTGGGAGTTAATAAATCCAATGTCAAAAGGCTGCAGCGGGTTCAGAACGCAGCGACTTGCATAATTTTCACTCTCCCTAAATACTGTTGTGTCTCCAGTCTCCTTCGCTGGCTTCAATGGCTTCCATTTGAGCAGAGAGTGCGCTGTGCATTGCTCACAGAATTTTGGCGGACAGTGGCCCTAGAATCCTGAGAGATTTATGCTCCCAATATGCCCCTACATGCCCGCTACCTTCGGCAGACCTGCTTCTGGCCAAAATTCCCTGGATACTTAGAGCCAGAGCTGGTGGGCGCTCTTTCAGGCGGTTAGCCCCTGCCCTCTAGAACTCCCTCCCCATTCACATTCGTAGTACCTCGGACCACCTTATTTTCAGAAGGTTGGTAAAGACATGGCTATTTACACAATGTTTATTTTTCTTTGTTCGTCGATTCACTTGGTTGTTTTAGCAGTGGGAATCCATGTTGCTGGGGCAACCAGGCGCTCTATAAATACTTTAACAATAACTTTAACATTAACATTCGGCTTCTTTATGCTTTTCCTCCCATACCCTTGCTTCCTCAGGTTCTGAGGAAGATTAGCAAAGACCGGGCCCTAGGCATATTGATTTCTCCAGATTGGCAAAAAAAGGGTGTGGTACACAGACCTTCTTCACCTCTCAACTCACCCTCTGCTCCGGCTTCCTCTCAGGGCAGACCTCCTCTCGCAGTTGCAGGGGCAGGTTCGACACCCCCACCTCCAGAGCCTGCACCTTCATGCCTGGAAATTGTACAGGGCACCCTGAGTTCTTTCTATCTCCCACCAGATGTGGTGGATGTTATATTATCAGCCAGAAGACACTCCACCAAATCTGTCTATTCCTGTAGATGAGCCAGATTTGTTTAGAGATGTGGAAAGAGTTCAATTGATCCTTTGAAGGTATTTTTGTGTGATGTACTTAGTTTTTCTCTTTCCTTGGCCCAGCAAGGTTGTGCTGTGGCAACTGTTATAGGCTATTTGTCGGCTTTATCAGCCTTCCGTTGTTGGCAGACCAACCGTTGTTGTTTTAGTCTCCCTTAATTATGAGGTTCATTAAGGGCCTCACTAACAGGTTTCCTCCCACTCTTTTTATTATGCCTCAGTGGGACTAAAATTTGGTTCTTACTTTCTTGATGGGGTCTCCTTTCGAGCCTCTTCATAGTTGTCCATTGAGGCTTCTTACATTCAAAACAGTTTTTCTCATTGCTATTACCTCTGCCAGGAGGGTAAGTGAGCTTCAGGCTCTTAGTTCCAAGCCTCCTTTTACAATCATCTATGCAGATAAGATGGTTCTCAGGACCAGAGCTGTTTTCCTGCCTAAGGTGGTTACTCTGTTTCATTTAGGGCATTCCATTACTTTAACCACTTTCCATCCTCCCCCTCACCCTTCCGAAGAGGAGGAGAGACTTCACCCCCTGGACCCTAGGAGGGCAGTCAGCTTCTACCTGGACAGAACCATTGGTTACGTGGGAAGAATGAAGGGCAAAGCTGTCCACAAGCGAACGCTTTCCAGGTGGATTATCTTGTGCATCAAGATCTGCAACGCCTAGGCCAAGAAGGAGCTGCCTGAAGGTATTAGAGCTCATTCTACTAGAGATAAGTCTTCTTCTTCAGCCTTAGCTAGAGGTGTCCCTATTGTAGACATCTGCAAGGCTGCAACTTGGGCCTCCTTCCACACTTTCACAAAGCATTATTGCTTGGATTCAGAGGTGAGGAGGCATGGCCATTTTGCACGTTCTGTGCTGCAGGATTTTTTGGTATAGGTAGGTGGACACCCTCTTATGGGAGCGGGACAGTTTGGGGATTAAATTCAAAAGGTGAGGAATCCAGAGGCAGATGTATCCATCAGAAGAACAAGTTACTTACCTTTGGTACCACTTTTTCTGGTTGGTACAGTGTTTGCCGGTGGATTCCTCAGTGACACACCTGCCTCCCCGTTGTCTACCTACTTATACCGAAAAGATTTTTGGACATAACATTCTCGAATTTCATTGTTATTTGCAGTGATATGATATTTGTCAATAGGAAATGTCTGTTTTAGAATTTCGATTTTTCTTTAAATCATATACTGTGTATATTTGTGTATAAATTGTATATTGTGTATACTTGCGAAATGTTGTTGGTTCCCCGTTTACCTCGAAGGCACGGAAAAATGGGTGGAACTGATGTCAGCACGCCAACGAGGTCTTCTTATGGGTCCGATGACATCCTGCAGAGTCACGAGCAGAGCTGTGCCATTGTGACGTCCTCGTCGATGTGGGAGGGTTATGAAAAAAATGTACGTAGAATGCTGTGCAAGGGGCTGATTCAAAATGTGAGGAATCCACAGGCAGATAACTGTATCCACCAAAAAAAGCATTACCGAAGGTAAGTAACTTGTTCTTCAGGTTTCAACGTGCAATAGCACATTCCCTTCTGCTCCTCCAGATGGGGAATACATTTTTTCTTCTACCAGCCTGGCATTGTGGTTGGTAAATACTGCATGCTTATTGTGCTGTTTCTCACATACACTTTGGGAAACGGTTGTGCAAGTACTGCCGCAGGTTCCAGAGGAGGTCTAGACCGTGCTCTCCCAGGTAATGAAGGATGGGAGAGATGCAGCAAAATTCCCCATTAGGTGTGGCTTAGACACGACAGACTCGCTGGGTAGAGCGGTTGCGTCGATGGTGGTGTTAAGGCACCACACCTGGTTGAGAACATCTAGCTTCTCTGGTGATGTCCAGGCTAACCTCATGTACATGGACTTTGACACGACTCGTCTTTTTGGGAAGAAAGTGGGCTCGGCCTTGGAGTGCTTCAAGGAATCTCGCTCCATGTCCAGATCCTTGGGCTTCATGGTTACACCTCATGGCTAGTGTAGCTTTGTGACAATGGAAGGCGTTTTTAACTACCTCAGCCATATCTCAGCCTCCGTCCTGGGCAGACTACCCCAGTTGTACAAGGACATGGATGCAGTTCATTCTGACCCCAGAATTGTAGCGAGGAGTTGTCTGCCACCCAGCCCTCAGCAGCTGCAGCCTCCAAGCATTCCTAGTTTGGTTCTGCCAGTCCATGTTACTTCAGTCAGAGAGAGAATTTAACACCATTCTCCTCTGCTGGAGGTCCATTAACATCAGAAAAATGGGTCTTGCAGATGATTCAGGAAGGCTATTCTCTTTCTCTTTTTTCTTTTCTTCCCCCTTTACCGCCAACTCAAGAACGGCTGGCGGAGGATCATCTAGCATTACTCCAAGAGGAAGTTACAGCTCTCCTGGCCAAGGGAGCTATAGAGAAGGTTCTGATTTCAGAAGTAGGCCGTGGTTGTTAATCCTGCTACTTTATGATACCCAAAAAGAGCAAAGGTCTTCGGCCTATTCTAGACCTCAGAACAGTCAATCTCTTCCTCAGAAAGGAGAAATTCAAGATGCTTACATAGTCTCAGGTCTTGCCTTCCCTAGCCCAAGGAGACTGGCTAGTAGCATTGGACTTGCAGGATGTGTATTTTCACATCCTCATCCTGCCTGCTCACACGTATTACCTGTGGTCCAAGGCAGGCTGCAAGCACTTTCAATTCACCATGTTCCCCTTTGGCCTTACGAGTGCCCCTCGGGTGTTCACCAAGATGATGGCGGTACTCGCAGCTCAACTGCGCAAGTTAGGGGTGTCAGTCTTCCCCTCGACGACTGGCTGTTGAAGACACCTTCCCCCAGGCTGTCATCTCCCACCTCCAGGCTACGGCAAACCTCCTGTATTCGCTGGTGTTCTCTATAAACGTGCCAAAGTCACACTTGACTCAGATGCTCCCTTTCAACTGAGCTGTTCTGGACACAGTGCAGTTTCGGGCATGTCCTCCCGAGCAGTGAGTCCAGGATACTCAGGCTATGATACCGATCTTTCAGCCTCCATCCTGGATTTCAGTGAGAATGACTCTGAGGCTGCTGGGACTTTTGGCTTCCACCATCTAGCTGGTAAATCACTGCAGATGGCATATGTGTGCTTTGCAGTGGGACCTGAAGTTCCAGTGGGTGCAGCTTCAGGGGAATCTCTCCTGGGATGGACATCTGGGAGAATAGGAGATCTGGGGACACAGGTCTCCGGCGGAGTCGGGTTCCATATCAATTTGTTGGAGCTTCAGCGATCTGACTTGCAATGAAAGCATTTCTTCCCTCTATCAAGGGGAAGTTAGTGCAGGTGTTCACGACAACACCACTGTCATGTGGTCCTGCAGCAAGCAGGGCAGGGTCGGGTCGTGGACCCTTTGTCAAAGGGCCCTGCGTCTTTGTACAATGGTGGAACAGCAGGGCATAAACCTGGTGGTTCAACACCTGGCAGGTTCTGCGAATGCCAGAGCAGATCACTCAGCTGTTGATGCCTAGCGGATCACAAATGGAATATCCAGTCAGAGGTGGTGCAGGGCCTCTTTCAGCATTGGGGAGTGCCTTGGTTAGATTTGTTTGCCTCAGAAGAGAATGTGCAATGTCAACACTTTTGCATGCTGGAGTTTCCAAGAGTTCAGGCCTCCTGTACGCCTTTCCACCCACATCACTTCTGACCAGAGTTCTGAAAATGATCAAAAATAACGGGGCCCAGGTCAATCTTGTCGCTCCAGCCTGGGCATGGAGAGTTTGGTATCCAGAGCTTCTTCGAATGAACATTAATCCTGCGATCAGGGTGCGCCTTTGGAAGGATCTTCTGATGTAGCAGAAGAGGAGGGTCCTTAAGCCAAATCTGTCAAGTCTCCGGCTCCTTGCGTGGAGATTGAGCGGCGACAGTTGATAGGTTTCTACCTTACTCCCAAAGTATGTAATGTTATTCTGGCATCCAGGCGGTGCTACACTAAAACAATATACGCCTAGCATTAGCAACATTTTAAAAATATTTTACAGAAACGTCTATTGACCCTCTTTCTGCTTGTCTTTCTAATATTCTTCTCTTTATTGCCCAGCATGGCTCTGTTTTGGTACTCTCAAGAGTTATCTTTCAACTCTGTCAGCTTTCTTGTAGCTGCTGGATCAACCTTCTTTATTTATATACGCTATTGTAAATACGTTCTTAAAAGGGCTTGTACATATGTTTCCACCTACACCCTTTGTCATGCTGCAGTGGGACTTTAATTTGGTCCTCGCATTTCTTATGTGTGCTCGCTTTGAGCCATTGCATGATTGTCCCCTCCAGCTGCTTAGCATCAAGACAGCCTTTCTGCTTTCTGGTGGTGATAACATCTGCCTGGAGGGTGACTGAATTTCAGGCTTAATCATGCAAGCCTCCCTACATGATGACTTTTGTGTATAAGGTAGTGCTTCACACCTGTGCTTAATTTTAACCCAAAGTGGTGAGCCCATTCCATCTGGGTCAATGGGTCATGCTGCCCACCTTTTTTGCTCCCCTGTATAATCTTCTAAGGAAGAGGAGTGTCTCCACTGTCTGGCCCAAAAAGAGTGTTATCTTTCTACCTTCATAGTACAAAAGGGTTCCGGGTGGACGACCAACTGTTTGTGGGTTACATTGGAGCTAAAAAAAGTTACTATTTCGCGCAGGTTCGTTCTCTGCATTAAAATCTGCTACACCCTGGTTAAGAAGCAGCCTCCTGAAGGCTTACGGGCCCATTCTACCAGGGGAAATGCTGCGAACAGGTCGTTGGAGCAGGGTGTCCCAGTCCTCGACATCTGCCAGGCAGCAACAGTGGATGTCTACACACGCTTTCTGAGCACTACTGTCTAGACAGTCAGGTTCACAGGGATGGGTATTTTACCAATTCGTTCCTGTAGGACTTTTTTTGTAGAAAATCTTTCCACAGTCCACCGCCAGGATGGTATGGTATGGGTATCTATTTAAAGGTAAGGAATCTGCAGCTAGATGAATAAGTTATTTACCTTAGGTAACAAATTATCTGGTAGAGACAATATCTAGTTGCATATTCCTTATAGACCCACCCATGCCTCCCTGGTCAGGGAACTCAATTGATAGGGCTAGGGTTGCTCCCTTTTCAGGAACCTAGTTGTGACACACACAAGTCAGTTCACTTCATGGCTCTGCGCTTGTGCTGTGGAAAAGTGAAAAGTAATTGACGTCTGCGAGCCTGGGTGGCGCCCATATAGGTGACCGCAATGTCAAAACCAGCGCTAACTATGCTGATGATGTCAAGCGTAGCCGAACTAACCACCCAATGGCACGCAGTGGTACTGCTCATGCAAATGTTTCCAGGTCCAGCCTGATGCCAGGGAAATACAAGGGTAAGCATTCTGCTTCTAGATATTGTCTCTACCAGATAAAGCGTTACTAAAGGCAAGAAACTTGTTCATGAATGGTGCATTTTGAAGTGAACATTACATGGTGTGAGAAGGTGGGTTACTATATGGTGCTCACTTATGCAAGTGTAGCACCCTGCACTAATCCAGGCGACCCTTATGGTGATTTTAGTGGTTCAGATAACAGTAGAAATCTCTCTAAGTGGTAGCTGTGGAGATCAGCCTTCAGGCTTAATCTAGGAGGAGTGCAAAGCAGCTCGGCTTACCAGTATCTAATCCTTTAGTATCGACTAAATGAAAAAGATACCACATAGTGTACTTATAAAATAGATATTTATTTCAATCACTCACTAACACTTTATGGTATCTCCTACCCGGAGATAGATTCACAATAATTTGGTCATATAACAGTCTATAACACCAATACACAGTGGCCCCCAAGGGGGAGACCAGACCATATATCCAGATAGGAGATTACGTACCACGACCTAAGTCGAGACTGGACCCAGGAGATGTAGAAGAGTCAGGGATCCAAGGAACCACCCCAGGTGAGAGTCTAGGAACCCCACAACGGTTGTGTGCAAAGAGGATACACGACTGCGTACTCAATACTGATCAGTAGGGACGTTGCCGTTGCAGTCTTACCACAGATGGACGAAAGAGTCGGTTGGAACCTGTTAGATCTGGGGGTCTCTAGTTGGCAATGGTATTCACCTTTGTCCAAAAAGGGACCTTACTTCTAAGTCAGGATAAGGGGATTACACTCCTTAATAACCCCTACTCACCCCCTTGGTAGCTTGGCACGAGCAGACAGGCTTATGTCAGAGGCAGTGTGTTAAGCATTTGTGAATATACACAGTAATACAGTGATAACACTACAGATGGACACAACACAGGTTTTATAAAAATAAGTATTATTTCTTTAGACTTAACACAAGACCACAAACAACAAAAATCCACAATACTACACTTAAGATTACTTAAAAGATGATTAAAGTCTCTTAGTTCAAGTTGTTGGTAAATGCCACAAAGTTCTCAACAAAATACCTAGATGCGTAACACAAAGTGAACAAATGGCTTGCAAAAAGGGAGATGCGTTGGTTTCGTGATCCGGGGGAACGGTTGCAATCTGCCTCAATGCTTGCGCAGAGTAGGAGACTCGTCCTGAGCCTTACCGGTGCGGAGGTGAATCATAGATTCTCGGCCTGCGGGCCCGTTGCGGTGCGCAAGACAGCGCCTTGATGCGATGCGATGATCCGGTTGCGATGCAAGAAGATGGTGCCCTTGATGCGGCGATGCGATGACGATGACGCCCTGGCAGCCTTGCGACGACTCTGTACTTTGGAGCAGCGACAGGCCCTGCTACACGCTTCTCCGGTGATGTGATGGCGACTCTCACGATTGCGTCACGCTTCTCCGGTGATGCGACAGCAGGCAGCTTTGATTAACACACACTTACAAGGAGATGCTGCGAAGGCTCGGTTCTCCGGCGATGCGACGATTTCAGCTGCGGCGGCGACAATCTTCCTCATGATGTGTCGTGCTTCCAGCTCCCAGTGGCACGCAAGTGTCTGGAGTCAGAATTCCTAGCAAGGAAATTCAGGGGGAGTTGGAGGTGAAGTCTTTTGTCCCTGAGACTTCAGAAGGAGGCAAGCGCAGTTCAAGCCCTTGGAGAATATTCTGTAGATGAAAGTCCTCACAAAGTTCCTTCTCCGTTCCCTTGGCAATGAAGCAACCACTGCAGGCCAACCCAGCAAACAGCACACTGGCAGAGGGACAGTCCAAACACCTGCAGCTTCCTTGGTTCTTCTCCTTGGCAGAAAGGTGTTCCAGAAGTGATCTAATGTCTTGGGATCAGGGTCCCAATATTTATACCCCAAAATCCTTTGTTCTCTGAAGGCAGAGAGGTCTCTGCCTAGTCCAAACCAGTTCCTGAGCACTTTGTTTACATGACTCTCTTCTTCCTTTCACTGTGCAGGGCAGAGACATCAGCCACCCCACAGGAGGTGGAGACAGCACAGGGGAGGGAAGATACAGCTCTGGAGCACTCTGTTGACATGATTTCTCCTCTCCGTTCACAGTGCAGGGCAGAGACATCAGACAAGCCACAGGGGGTGGAGCCAGCATTGTAGAGAGAAGGCCCAGCCCTATTCAGGTACCAGGTTCAACTCCTCCCTCCCATCTAGATGCAGATCTCTCTATTCACCACTGGGCTGCCCCAGCCTGTCTCCTGTAATCCCCAGCCCTGTCACTCACAAACCCAGACAAGGAATACACAACCCAGCAAAGGCAGGCTCAAATGGTTAGGCAAGCAAATACCTGCTTTCTAAAAGTGGTATTTGCAAACTCAGAATATTAAAAAAAAATTACCAAAATATGTACTTTATTATTCTGAGTTCAGGCATACTAAATCTTAATGTCTACCGTGTTCCCGGAGTCAGTTAGGATTATAAGAATGTAATAATCTAACTACCCATGCTGGCTTATGAGAACAGGTAACCTTCAATAGTGAAAAACAAAAATGGTTTAATTCACTATTAGAACATGCTACACACATCAGAGCATGTCCTACCTTATACTTACAATGCACCCTGCCCTTGGGCCTACCATAGGGGTGTCTAATGTGGAGCAAAGGGAAGGTTTAGGGACTGGCAAGTGGGTGCACTTGGCCAAGTCGGCATGGCAGTGCTAGACTGCACATAGGCCTTGCAATGGCAGGCCTGTGACACACTTTACAAGCTGCTTCTGTGGGTGGCAGTGACACAACCAGTGCTGCAAGCCCACCAGCAGCATTTCATTTATAAGCCCTGGGCACACATGATGCACTGTACTAAGGGCTGACAGATAAATCAAATAACCCAATCATGGAATAATCAATTAATACATTAATTCAACATAGGGAGCACATGCACTGTGGCACTGATTAGCAGTGGCACAGTGCCCAAAGCACAAATCCAGCAAAAACATATCAAAATAGAGGAGGCAATCAGTCAAAAATGGAAGGGAGACTCACGCCAATGATGTCAGGTCTAACAGAACCCAAAAGTGAGTTTGAGTCGAAGAGTACCTGAAAGCAGAGGGGAAAGAGTCTATGCCATTCAGGGGTGACCAGGAGGCACAGAAGATAAAAGCCCCTCAAGCTCAAGAATACAGGTAAAAAGAAATCATGAGGAGCTTCAAACACTGTTGCCCGAGCTACCAGGATATTAAAGATGACAGAGTCCATCAGTTCCAACCAACCACGTCAGCGCGGGTCAGTTACAGTAGGGACAGACTTGTGACAGAACATTTCGATGTGTCCAACTCTGTTGGTATCAGTCGGTCGAGTCAACCGGTGTGGTTGCCGTGTGATGGAACGATGCGGTGCACAGGGGTTCGGTTGTACAGACCCTGACTAGGGATACTGGCCTCAAACTTTGATGAGAGGACAGTTCAGGCCTCGAGGGAATGCCGGATAACCGCTTGTATTGCCAAGCCTTGTGGAGTCCGTTGGAGTCCAGGATCGGCAAACCAGTCAGCTCTGTTGTGGTGCCTGCGGATGCAGAGGAGTGACTCCTTCACCTCAAGGCAGATTTCTTCAGTTGTCTTGGATATCCGTAGGCCGTGGATGGACCTGTACGGAGCACGGGCATGGGCGTTTGAGTGAGCATGCAGGACGAGGAGACCAGAGCAGCAGCGGTCTTCCCAGGTGCGATCTTAGTGCACAGGGCGAAGTTCAGCAGAGTCCAGAGTACCCGGACAGTAAAAGTAGAAGTGGAGTTAGAGTTGAATCGAATCCCACACAGAATCTAGGGACTCACCCACAGGTAAGCCTTTAAGAACCCTAAGGTGAGGGTTGGGAAGATTCAGGGGTCCCTCCCAGAGGAGGGGTCAGACAGTGTGAAGGATACTCCCATGTCCTTTGTCCGTTTCATGCCAGAGCGGGGTGCCAATGGCTCCCTGATCTGGTTTGAACTTGAGTATGCAAGGAGGGCACCAAATCTGCCCTTCCAGCAGACCATATGACGCTGATTTTCACCCCCACCCTTGCCTAATAAACTAAATTATGTCTGGGAGGAGGTCATACCTCCCTGTGGCAGGAAACTTTTTGTCCCACCTTCCCCTGCTTGGGCTTGGTCCACCAGCAGGAGGGCAGAATTGTGCCTAGGGTCGGCAGCAGCCCTAGGTTGTTGTCAGGCTATGTGAAATCGGTCCCAGGAGCATGGAGAGTTCCCTGGAGGGGCCCTACTGTGGATGGAATTATACCTCCAACATCAGATATGCTGTAGGGGTATGATTCTAACATGTTTGATACCAAACATGCCCAGGTTCGTACCAGCTTAGAGATGGTCATTGCGTAATGACGCATGGCCTCTCTATATCGTAATGGCTGATTCACTTACAAAGCTTGGATAATGGACTCTGGGGTAACAGCTCTCTGGCACAGGGCGTTGTGCCCTCCGTCCTAAAGGCAGCTACAATAGTGCCCATCCTAAAAAAACCTGGTGCGGACCCTTCCATCTCGGCCAACTACCGCCCCATCTCCCTGTTACCCTTTTTGGGCAAAGTGATGGAACGCCACGTCACCGCGGCACTTAGCGCCCATGTTGAGGCAAACGGAGGACTGGCATCCCGCCAAGCCGAGTTCCGTCCCAGGCACTCGACCGAATCAGTCGTGGTCGCAGTCTTAGACAACATCAGAAAGGGCATGGATGAGAACAAACACCAGGCACTGGTCCTCCTTGATCTCTCCGCCGCCTTTGACACGGTGGACCATACCATCTTACTTACCCGTGTCAAGGCGGCTGGTATCGGGGGATCAGCTCTGGTTTGGCTCTCCTCCTTTCTGAGAGACCGCACCCAGGCGGTTCGCCTGGGCAACTTCACGGCCACTCCTCTCCCTGTCACTTGCGGTGTCCCCCAGGGTTCCTCTCTCTCCCCTTTGCTTTTCAATCTCTATATCTTTCCTCTCATTTTCGCACTCCAGCAGCTGGAGGTCACCGTTTATAATTACGCGGACGACCTCCAGCTCATCTTTGATCTGTCCCCCTCTCCTCTCTCTGTCTCTAACTTCCAGTCAACTATGACATTCATCAGGGACTGGATGAACCACAACCACCTTAAACTGAACCCGGATAAAACCGAGCTGGTTCTCACGGGTGGTTCATCCAGCCCCTGGAACTCTCTCTTCTGGCCCCCCTCTCTCGGCCCCTCACCTACCCCTTCCACCACGGTCAAAACACTCGGTGTCAAAGTAAACAACCAGCTCACTCTCCATTCACAAATTAGCTCCGTGGTATCCTCTTGTTTCCTCACTCTTTGCACCATCCGCACTATTTCCCGCTTCTTTTCCCCCCAGGCACTCAAGATCATCATGGCCGCACTTGTGATATCGCGACTGGACTACGCAAATGCTCTCTACCATGGTATCCCCGCGTACAGCTTGCGTAGACTCCAGATTATCCAAAACCAGGCAGCCCGACAGGTGTATGGCCTTCCTCGTTATCACCATTCCACCCCCCTTCTCAGGGAGCTTCACTGGCTCCCTGTAAAAGAACGCTCCCTTTTTAAGATCGGCTGCATGGCCTTCCAGGCCCGCCTGGGCACTGCCCCCGCTTTCATCACTTCATTAATCCATCCGTATGTACCTGCAAGACAACTTCGGTCTTCCTCCAAGTCCCTTCTTCAGACCCCTCGCTTCACACGCAAAAAGTGGGGCGGGGCCTGCTTTTCCACCCTGGCTCCAACCTTCTGGAACTCACTTCCTGACCACCTCCGCACTGCCACTCAGTACCTCCCCTTTCGTAGAGATCTGAAAACGTTCCTCTTCAGCCAGGCCTTCCCCTCTTAACTCTCTTAATACCTTCTCTTATCCTTTCTTCTGGCCTCTTTCCCTCAGTTGCCAATCCCCCCAGCGCCAAGAAACCGCAAGGTGTACGCTGCGCTCTAGAAATATTTTAAATTAGAAATTAGAATTGTATGGGTGGTCTGCTCACGTAGGGCCACCCTCACACTTGTGACCGAGCACCCTTCCTTTGGGACTGAAAGGCTTCCAAGGGGGTGACTTATAGTGCAGTGACCTCAGATATAAGGACACATATATTTGTCATGAGAGGTGCAAGCCCCAGCTCACATAGGCTGCAATGGTAGGCCTGTAGTCTAAGTTGTCTCCCATGGGTGGCATAATACTTGATGCAGCCCATGGGAGACCCCTGTTGTACCTTAGTCCCATATATTAGGGACTTACAAGGGTACACCAGTAGCCAATTGTGGAGGTACCAAAGTACTTACCATATCAATTTAGAGGAGAAAGCACAGTTACTGTGTTCCTGATTAGCATGATCCCCACAGACTAAGTCAAACTCAAAAACATACATACACCAGGCCAAAAGTGGGGCTAACCATGCTAGAAGGATCCTACCTTTCTACATTGGGCCTCCTCCATGGACAGATCACAACTGGTTCCTGCCAGACGGATGACGTTCCTGCAGTTATTAATGGACTGACTAAATGCAGCTCCAAAGCACCTGCAAAAGAAGATGATATTGATCAGGAAAGAACTAAAGAGTTGCTTACCATTAGTGTGTTTTATTGAGACAGCTAGCCAGGATCTTGTCTGCCTCATCGATCCAATCTATTTTCATAAGGCCTTGACACTACAAGGTTCTCCAGAGACTAAAGGCCATGCACCTGATGAGGGGCCACTACTACTTTGAGAAGACACAGTTCTCAAAAAAATGAAGGTGGGAGATCCAGTGGTGGCTGGATCATAGTGGCAGGGCCATATTTGTGACTATGCTAGATATAGACATAGAATCGGATAGCAGCAGATTTGCGTGGGCAGACATCCCAACTTGAGGACAGTGGTTAGAGTAGGAGCTACAACTCCACATCAACTTCTTAGAAATCTTTGTGGGGTCTTTGCGGTCAAGACCATGATGAAGGACAAGGTCACATGCTGAGTGCTTTTAATGATGGACAACATAATAACGATGAGGTACATCAGTCATCTGGGTGGCACTTGATCAAAGCCCTAGTGACACTTGCCAGAAGATTCTAGCACTTCTACCAGACACGTGGATTTCAGTCATAGCAGAATATCTGCCACAAAAGCAGAATATGAAAGTGGACTGGAACTTCAGGTTCCTTAAAGATTCCTTAGCAATTTCACAGTCAGACTGTTCATGGTCTGATGGACAGATGATGTCTGTGTGTGGTGAATCATTTTCCTCCTAGGCTGAAAAATTATTTTCCCAAGTATTGCAACTGAATATGTGTGAGAGTATCAGATGTTTGCGTGCTGGATATTATGGGTATAAACTTTATGTTGAAAGGAATAACCTTCACAGTGGCCCGAAGGCATCAGTTTAACACCATAACTTGGTATCTTGAATCCGGGCTACTCGGAACACCAAAATTGGTTTGTTAGTTGCCGTGGGGCTTACAAGGTCCTACCTTTGGAGAATAAACCTCTGGGGGGTGAAGCAACTTCTCATTTCTCTTAAGAAACCTTTCAGGGATTCCTCTTCAATCACAATACCAAGATGGGTGAAATGGATCATGGCAAAGGCCAGATTTGATGTGTCTTTTTCACAAGTGGGCCATGGCCAGAAAAAAGGCTTTTGTGATGGAGGCCGCTTGTAGGACATCATAAGAGTCCTAGACTAATTGACAGGCTCAATCTGTCTGAAGTCCTATTATAATCTAGTGATGGAGCTGGCATTATTGGTGGTGACTAACACCACTACCATGTACTACATTAGGAAGCAGGAAGGTATGACATTTCATCTGATAGAGACTTCTAGTCCCAGATTCCTTACCTTAGAACATTCCTCAAGTGTCAGACTTTATACAGAACTTTTTCTTCAATACCCTTGCATGCAACTAGGTGCTATGTTCAGCTCCGCTTGGTGTCATCAGCATCATCTGCTCTGGAAGTGACGTGAGCGGTGCCTATATAAGGCACCACCCCAGCGTGCTGTTCTTAGACGAGCCCCCACAAGTAATTTTTTGACAGGCTATTCTTAACATTTTGTCAAAAGTAACAAGTGTGCCTTTTTTATGTAGTTTTTTTCATGGCGCCGATACGGAGCTGGACCAGCGTCACTTGATGCTGGCTCCGGTGCCAACCAGGCTAATTTCGCCTGAATTGGAGATGGAGCCCTTTTTTCTGGTGGGCATTTTGAGAGGAATAGGGGGGATATGAAGATCTCAATGGCTGCTCCGACCCCCATCAGAGTACATGGATGATGACACCTGGTATGAGGTCTTGTCAGTGGTCTGGACTCCTCACTTCTCCCACAGTGGCTACGGAGGAAGGGGCTTCTTTTGCGATGGTGGTCTAGTAGTCCTGCAGCTGCCTACTGTCAAGCTCAAGACAAATGTCTTGACAGAGATGCTTCAGTCTGGGGTATTCTCATCAAAACCCTTACTCCCCTTCATAGAAGCCCTCACAGATGTCCTGTTCGGAGCCTGGGCCAAGCCCTTTCCCAATCCCACGGGCCCAGCCTTCATCTCCTAGCACCCACTCCTCCAGGCCTCAACTTCCAGAATAAATCCCGACGTGTTCCCTACTACACCCCCGTATAGGAAGCCCAAGAGGATGGATACCTTTGGCATGAAATTTTTCTCTTACACCAGCTTGGCACTGCGGGCTGTGAACATTGCATGCTTATTGGGATGCAATTTCTCACACAGTATGAGACACGGTTGCGCACATTTTGCCCATGGTTCTGTAGGAGGACTGGCCATACTCTCCCAAGCTGTTGCTGACTGCAGAGATGCTGCAAAATTGTCCTTCAGATGCTGACTGAATGCGAACTACTCAGTAGGAAGAGCTAATAATTCCATGGTGGTGCTTTGACATCACGCGTGGCTGAGGACAACTGGATTTTTGGGGGATGTTTAGGCATCCCTTATGGACATGCCATTACATGGGAGTTGACTTTTTGTCGATGAGGTGAAATTGGCTCTAGAACAGTTTATGCACAGTGGGTCCACCACTGGGACGTTTGGGATCACCATGGCCCAGCGACAGCCAAAGTCCGACTTCCACCCCTTCTGTGGTTACAGTAGAGGCTGTCAGCTGAGTTAATTTCCCCCTAGACACCACGGCCAGCAGGCATCATAGTCCTTTCATGGATGCATATGTAGTTCCCACAGGCCTCGTGGGAACCAAAGTCTTAGGTCGCCCCAATCCTTCCTCCCTCCACTAACAACTGCAACTTGGAAGCCTCCTTAGCTTGCCCTCCTACTACCTTGGACACCAGGTTGGTGGCAGGATCCGGTACCACCTGCCCCAGTGACGGGAAAAATGTTCAACAAGTGGGTCCATTAGCTTGTCCAGCAAGGCTATACCCTCCCATTCCAACAGACCACACCACCCTTGCCATTATCACAGGACCACCTCTCCCTATTGTGACAAGAACACTGCCTTGTCTGGGCAAAGGAGCTATTGAAGTGGTCCAGCATCATCAGTAGGTTGTGGTTGCTATTGCCTCTACTTTCTGGCTCTGAAAAAGTGTGAAGGCCTCCGTCCTATACTATATCTACACCTCCTCAACAACTTCCTGAAAAAGGGAAAATTCAAGATGCTCAGTTTGGCTCAGGTTCTGTCCGCCCTCGACCCTGGAGCCTGGATGGTAAGACACCTAATTCCACATTCCCATCCTGCATGCAAACAAGCGCTATCAGCAGTTCACGGTAGACCAAGAGCATTACCAGTTCACTGTGCTCTCCTTTGGCCTTACCTCCGCCACTTGAGTGTTCACAAAAGTGGTGGTTGCAGCTCAACTGCGGACATCAGGGGTGTCAGTCTTCCCCTATCTTGACGACTGGCTGTTAAAGGCAGGCTCAACCCAAACAGTTGTTTTGGGCACCGTTAAAGGATACCTTTCCACCATTTCCGCCTCCCTGTGTTTGCCAGACAAACCTTCCCTGTTCAAGGAGCCTGTTGTCTCACCATTTGAGCCTATGTACAGTGCTGTCCTCTAAGACTGCTGACAATCAATACGATTTTTCTTGTGGCAATAACATATGCTCACAGGTTTAGCGAGTTGCGCGCTCTTTCGTTTCGGTTCATTCCCATACAGAACCTTTTTCTTGACAAACTGGTCCTTAGGACCCATGCTTTACCAAAGGTGGTTACACCTTTTCACGTCAGGCAGTCTATCACACTGGCTTTCTTTGCCCCCCATCTTACCAAGGAAGAGGAGAGACTCCACTGTCTTGTCCCAAATGATCAACTCTTTGTTTGTTTTACGGGTGCGAAAAAAGGCAAGGCCGTTCGCAACCGAACCAGATGGATTCTCCTCTGTATTAAAATCTGCTTCACAATTTCTAAATAGCAGCTGGCTTAGGGCCTAAGGGCTCATTACACCAGAGCTAAACTACCATTACTGTGTTACTAGGAACGGTCCTAGTTCTGGATAGCTGTCAGGCAGCTAGGTGGGAATCACTGCACACATGTGGTAAACACTACTGTCAAGACAGCCACGTCCGCGTTTTGTGCATTTATGCCATTCAGTTCTCCCGGACTTCCTAGTGTAACACAGTTTGCTGACTCACCTCTGGGGAGAGATTTCTTTTGTATTTATTCTCAGGTAAAGTATCTGTGGCTAAAAGTCTCTATCAGTTGAACAAGTCATTTATCATCGTTAATGTCTTATCTGGTCTTATGAGAGTCTATCTAGCCATGGATTCCTTACAGATCCTCCCCGTTCTACAAAGTATTTCATTGGTAATTGAAGAGACCCTTCAGGACCTCACTTTGACACACTAGTCTCAAATCAAATCAAAATGTGCTTTATTCGATTTTTACTATTAAAATCACAAAAGCAGACAAATAAAATTCAGATATACAAATATTTCACAGTTCATTAAATAAAAACAATACTAAACTGATCATATTAATACATTGAGAACAGGGCAACCCATCACACTAGTCATTCCTTCTCAGCTTGGCTCCATACTTCTGGTGCAAAAGAACAGTCCAGAACTGAAGTCAGGGGGTGTCGCCTGGAAGGCAATGGTGGCAGACTCACAGAGCTAAGTTCCACAGCCCGAAGTCCGCAGGGAACATTATCTTGGGGCATCTGCAACAGCAACAGTCAGCAGGAACTGGGTGACTGGTCCCAGAAAGGCAGAAAGACCCACCACTGATCACAGCCTCATGGTGGCAATTGAGATTAGCTGCCACACGGATCGACAAGGACGCCGCCCATGTGGACAGCAGTGGGGCGACGGCCTGGCCTGGAGATAGAGAAGCCCCCATGGGGGCCCGAGAACCCTTGGACAGGGGCTTCAGCCTTCCCCCTCCCATCCATCAGGAGGATGATAGAAGGTGGTTGGGGAAAGGCCGAGAGCTTGATTTGGCTCCAACGCGACCCCTGACAGCTCCAGCTGGGTAGGAGGCATCATGCCAACGCTTGAGCCCAGAGGAGGGGCACAACAAACCATTCCCTCTTCTGAGTGTAGTCTCCTGGCGATGCCTTACCTGGGAGATCTGAGAGGGGCCCAGCAAAGGAGGGAAGGCCTGGGCTAAACCCCGGGTGTCTTGGTAGGAGGTACGGCTACAGCAGGGGAGCATGGCAGGGCCTGCTGGCCGAGTTCCGCTTGGCGAGTCCCTGCCAAAGGTGACTGCTAGCCCCCCTAGTCTGGAAGGGGACCCCCAGAGAAGGGAGCAGCATTGGGACCAGAGGCCTGAGGTGATGGATTGACCTCTGGTGACCCTAAGGGCAAGGTGAAAACCTGACACCATTCTATCTCGGGCAAGGCTGGGGAGAGCGACCTTTATGGGTCCTTTTGACAGACAAGTAGGAGACCGGGGCCATACCCAGGGATGACAGAGACCTTAACCAGCGGAACAACCAGACAACCCCTACCGCTCCTCTGAATGCCTGGGAGAGGTGGCTGGTGGGTAAGGAAAGACAGTGATCAGGCTGCTGCCTCTGCAGTGCGCCAAGCACACTACACAGAGCCATGGAGGAAGGGGAGTGAGAGGTCACGATGAGGTGTGGCCCAGAAACCGAGAGTGACCCCCACGGGAGAGCCAGGACACCCGAGGGCAACTATGACCACTGAAAAGGCCCCCAACAGTGGTGCGCCCAAAGCAAACCAGGATGACGCAAACCAAAGTGTCTCCAACGAAAGCTATAGGGAACAAACAATTGGCATCCCACACATACTGGAACACAAAATTGAGATGGTTGTGCTGGATTTCAGCCTTCTGTGGGCTGGCCTCAAAAATCTAGCAGGGACAGTGTTGGATGCTGAATGATAGTTAGTTTAAATGATACCAGTGGTTAAAGACAAAGCTACTTAAATACAATGGCTGCAAATACTGGTGGCAAATCTAACAACAAGTCTGGAAGTTGTGGTGGGCCTCTCCAGATGCAACAATGAACGCCTTTTCAAGGTCCCTGAGAGGGCCAAAGGCCCCAGCACTGAACTGTTTGTTGGAAAAATGGCTCTTAACCACAGTGCTGGGTGACAAAGAATGGACGCCTTACGCAGTGGAGCAGGTACACAGTGTTCCCGGACATCCACCACCAATGGGTGCCGCTTCACCCAATTACAGCCTGGCTTTTAAAATTCAGATAATGGGATCACATCCTCCAAGAGACACACTCCTGCAGACCCTCGACAGCTTGGTTAATATATATCCAGATTACACCAACATTATCCAACGGCAGCAGAAAACCTTGATACAGGTGAAACGCCACCTTCAGAGCCTAGATCTTAAGTACGCTCTGCTCTTTCCGGCAAAATTGTGGATATTGACCCCTGAGATTACTTGGTTTTTTGTATCAGCGCGTTAGGTTTGGGAATGGCTGGAAGCGCATGGTTACCTGCCAACTGTATGCAGATTTAGGGTGGCGAAGTTAGACTCGCTCCCTGGAAATCATTGCGCTGGGCCACACGACGAGAGCTGAGGACACCTACAAAAGACCAGGCATGTGCATAAAAAGCCGGCAGTCCTAGGCTCTCGGACAGTAAGTGGCAAACCTACAAAGAAGACTCACCAGACTCCAGTGCTAGTGATGAGGCACTGGAGAGGAGGCAGACAAAGCATCTGCCCCCTGCGTTTACTCCACTGACTTCAGATGAAATGGTGTAAGAGATTAAATCCGGTAGCGAAACCCTGACGGGGCCTGTCAAAGGGCTGACACACATTCCAGTCCCACCGGATGAATACTGTCTGGGTGAGCGGGGGACTGTCATCCCTTAACTTATCAAGCCATTGTTTGGTGATGTGTTGCATGGTCAATGTGGAGGGTGACGGGCACTTCAAGCATTGGGGGACTGTTAGTTGAAAACCCACTGTATGAGGCGCTAGGGAGGGGTTGGTAATGGGTGGAATTTCAAGGTGGTGGCCAGCCCAACTCTCAAGCTCATTCAGGGTTGGGGAAACCTGTGTGGCCAAGCCATAGACCCACTAAGGATGTCACAAAGGTTCCCTAACTCCTCACTGACAATCCTATCCTGGAATGTGAATTGGCTGGGCTGCAAAATCAAGAGAGGAATGGTTTGTAAATTCCTAATATGCCATGCTCTGATCTCATCCTGCAACAAGAAACCCATGTACTGGGCAACCATTGTGGTTTCCTGAGCACGGGTAAATATGTGGTGCTAGCACATGCAGGCTTTTCCATGGTGTGCCAGAGGCACATGTATCATGGCCCACAGATCGCTTCCATTCTGAGTGCTACAAAAGTAGGTAGACTTCCTGGGCTGCTGGGCAGTGGTAAGGGGTACTTGGCAAGGGGAAGAACTAAAGGTGACCTCAGATGTTGGGACTAATGACCGTGAGGGACTATATACTTAAATCACCGGAGACCCTCCTGGTGACCGTGAGCGATCTTAAGCTAACCCTACAAGGGAACCTAGACAGACTAACTAAAGGATATGTCCCATCCCATCCCATCCCAGACTGGGCACATTCGTCAATGCCCTGGGATTAGCAGATCCATGGTGAACCACTCACTCTGAGTAAAGGCAATACTCCCAACCAACTGAATTTCCTGTCCAGGCTAGACTACTTCCTGGTCCCACTCGGCCAGTTGTGGAGATGCCACAATATCCATTACTTGCCAAGAGGAATATCGGATCACTCCCCACTCTCCATGCAACTGACACCACTAACCGCTCAAACAACATTGGGCTGGAGACTGAAAGGCAGGGTTCTGACTGGGCAACCATCCAGGAAACCACGAAGACATACTTTGAGGACAACCTGGGCTTTTTCAACTCAGAAACCACGGTGTGGAAAGCTTACAAGACAGTAGTAAAGGGCCGCATGATAGCATGTGTGTCAAGGCAATGGAAGGAAAGGGAGAGGAAGGGGATAGAGGAAAAGCTGGTGATGTGGGAGAAGCAATATGAGGTGGACCCAGATGTAACCCTCGCAAGGCGAATAGAAGCTCTATAAGTAGAATACCACAACCTCATGACCAAGAAAGCCAAATAACTATTCAGGGCCAACCAACACAAACTATAAGAGGTGAACAACAAGGCAGGAAAGCTGTTAGCATGGCAGGCGGGGAGAGAAGGAGGATAGAGATGGGTACAGAAGATCCATACACTTGAGGGAAGTGGGGTGGAAACATTGACATATGTAGTACAGGCCTTTGCGGTATTCCTGAAACATCTGTATGCCCTGCCCTCTTAACTTGGGAGTCTAGAAGAACTGAAGGTTTTTCTTAGAAACATCCCAATGCCCGTACTGGGAGCTGAAGTGGTCAAACTCTGGAGGAAGAGATCCAGGAGAAGGAGATAGCAGAGGCACTGGCCCAATTGAAAAGTGGGAATGTTGGTGAGACCAAACCGCTTCCCTCTGGAGTTTTCCAAATGCATCAAACGCCAGGTAATAAAACTGATCCAGGCCATGCTGTATGAGTCCAAACAGCAGGGTTAGTTGCAGCGGGATCTGCGCCAAGCAATGATAATCCACCTTCACAAAGAGGGTAAGCCCCCGGACCCATAGTCCTAGCACTGACCGATCATCTTCCTGTGCACGTGTAGGTTAAACTTCTGGTGAACATCTTGGTGAACTGCCTGTTGTTGGGTCATCCACCTAGCGATACATCTCAACCAATCCAGTTTCATGACCTAGAGGTCCCCGAGACGCAACCTCCAATGGCTGTTTGGCTGCTTGGCCAGAGAGTGGGGGCTGGGTGAGGTGCCAGTGCTTTTGGCACTGGAGTCTGAAAAAGTATTTGGCTCCAGGGGCGAGCAGTACTTACAGGCAGTCCTGGGATGGATGGGCTTCGGCCCCTCCTTCCGGATTGGGTGAGGCTACTATACTCCCATCCCAGGTACAACCGTGCACAGTCAGACAACATACGCTTGGGAGGGAACGAGGCAAGGGTGCCCGCTGTCCTTACTCCTGTTTGCAAATGCAAACTGGATCAGGAGGGATGCGCTTATTCAGGGACTCTGGTGAGACTTCGAGTGAGAGGATGTTATTTTGCTTTATGCTGATAGCATCCTTCTATACTTGGTGGAGCCCGAGAGCTTCGTAGATAGAATATTAGAAATCTTTGCAGTGTCTTTACCTGCTGAGTGGCTGGACATGGGGATTGCTCTGACACTTTCAATTACCAAGGGAGGAGTCCAGGATCAGGTACCTAGGTATTTACATTACAAAGAAGAGACATCAATTCTATGACCACAACTAAAGGAGGCTCCTGGAATAGTTCTAGGGAGAAGTAAATCAGTGGCAGTAATTGCCCCTTTCACTAATGGGGAGAGTTGCCCTCTACAAGATGATTTCCCTCTGTATGCCCTACTGAACTATTTGCTCAAGGTCCTTCATTTTCTTTTTGGTCGGTGGAGTCTGAGATCAGAAATCTGCTTTGGGATGGTGTGCCCTTGTTTAGCATTAAAGACACTAACTAGGAAGTCAGACAAGGAGCCTATCACACTTTTAAATCTTTCCCTCTAATGCCGAGCGACCCAACTGGTTATTCTTATTGAATGGGTCTTCGCGGAGCAGTCTATGGGCAGACCGGCAAGCCCTAGATCCACAGGGCTATTGCTCATGGATATATGGCACCCGTAGACTGACCGATATAGTGGCCCTCACTGCAATGGTGGTGGACTCCTGGAGGACGGCTACTAGGCAGATGGGCTGGCAGGAAGTGGTGACATTCGAAACACCCCTTGTGGAGGCGGGTATGCTGCCCCCCTTACAGGGAGTAGACGGACACAAGCAACAGGATAAAATAGGCACATCGTAGCTAGGAGATGTGTGGGTGAATCAAGATATACTGACCTTGC